>NC_090984.1:76375113-78875113 GCF_041146395.1 Eulemur rufifrons | reverse complement strand
GCTTCAACATTCTTGCTCATAATTATTCTGTTTAGGAGTTCTATTTCTTCCTGACTGAGCCTTGGGAGGTGTGTATTTCCAGGAATTTGTTTATTTCTTTATCATTATCAAGTTTATGCACATAAAGATTTTTATAGTATTCACGGATGATATTTTGTATTTCTGTATTATCAGTTGTAATATCTCCTCTTTCATTTCTGATTGAGCTTACTTGGGGCCTTTCCTTTCTATTTATGATTAATCTAGTGACAGGTCTATCAATTTCATATATCTTTTCAAAGAACCAACTCTGTTTCATTAATCTTCTGTATTTTTGTTGTTGTTTGTTTTCAATTTCATTTAGTTCCACGCTGACCTTAGCTATTTCTTTTCTTCTGCTGGGTTTGGGATTAGTTTGCCCTTCCTTTACTAGTTCCTTGAGACAATCCTTTAGATTGTTGATTTGTGATCTTTCTGCCTTTCTGATGTAGACATTTAAGGCTATGAATTTTCCCCTTAGGACTCCTTTTTCTGAATGCCACAGATTTTGGTAACTTGTGTCCCCTTCATCATTCAGTTTTGAGGAATCTTTTGATTTCCACCTTAATTTCCCCCTCAACCGAATAATCATTCAGCAGTAGGTTGTTTAATTTCCATGACTTTGTGTAATTCAAGATGGGTAACAGACTTAAATATAAGACATGAAATCATAAGAATTCTAGGAGAAAATGTTGGAAAAACTCTTCTAGATATTGGCCTGGGCAGAGAATTTGTAAAGAAGATCCCAAGGACAATCACAGCAACAACAAAAATAAATAAATGGGACTTGACTAAATTAAAAAGCTTCTGTACAGCCAAGGAAACAATTGCTCAACAATATGTAGAGCAAATAGACAACCTATAGAAAGAGAGAAAATATTTGCATGCTATACATCCAATAAAGGGCTATTAACCAGAATCTACAAAGAACTCAAGCAAATCAGCAAGAAAAAATCAAACAGCCCCATTAAAAAGTGGGCAAATACATGAATAGATTTTCAAAAGAAGATAGACTAATTTCCAATAAACAGATGAAAAAATGCTCAATGTCGCTAATCATCACAGAAATGAAAATCAAAACCACAATGAGATATCATCTAACCCCTGTTAGAATGGCTTTTATAAAAAAGTTTCAAAACAATAGATACTGGTGTGGATGTGGAAATAAAGAAACACTTATACACTGTTGGTAGGACTGCAAACTAGTGCAACCTCTATGGAAAATAGTATGGATATTACTCAAAGAAGTAAAAGTAGACCTACCATTTGATCCAGCAATACCACTACTAGGTATTTACCCAAAGGAAAACAAGTAATTTTATGAAAAAGACACTTTCACTTGAATGTTTGTTGCAGCACAACTCACCATTGCAAAGATGTGGAATCAATTCAAGTGCCCATCAATTCATGGGTGGATTAATAAAATGTGGCATATGTATACCATGGAGTACTACTCAGCCATAAAAAAATGAAGTAATACCTTTTGCAACAATCTGGATGGAACTTGAGTATCGCAAGATTGGACAAGTGAAGTATCGCAAGAATGGATAAATACCACACATACTCACTATTAAATTGGAACTAATTGATCAGCAATCATGTGCACAGATGGGAGTAAAACTCAACAGAAATCATGCCAGTGGGAGTGGGGAGGAGGGATGGATAAAATCATATGTAACGGGTACAATGTACACTATCTGGGGGATGGATGCACTTATAACTTTGAGTCAAGCAGTGCAAAATCAATTCATGTAACCAAAACATTTGTACCTCCATAATATTCTGAAATAATGAATGAATGAATGAATGAAACTGCCAAACTATTTTCCAGAGTGCTTTTACTACTTACTCTCCTGCCAGAAATGTATGAACAAATTTCTTTACATGTTTGTCAGGATTTGATGTTATCACTATTTTCATCTCAACCAATTTGATAAATATGTAGTTTTATCTTACTCAGTTTTAATTTGTATTTCTCTAATGGCAATGATATTGAACATTTTTTCATAGGTTTATTTGCCATCTGTACATCTTCTTCAGAGAAATGTCTGTGCACATCTTTTTCACTTTTTAAAAATATGAGGTATATTTAATTCTAGAAATTTTGTCATAATTTCAAGTATTGACTGTTTAACTTTATTATTTTTTATCTAGTATATGGATATTAATTTTTGTTTCCCCAGAGGGAAAAGCCTCAGTAAGTTTTTATTCCATAGTAATTTATCAGAACCTGCTAAAGAATGATTTTTTTTTACTGTTAAACATGGTCTCTTGGGTGGTTTTCAATGTTGTTGGTTTGTTTTAACAATGGAAGTAATAAACATATGGTCGAGGGGATATGTCAGTCATACACACAAATTCTTTCCTGAGGCAATATGAAATACTCTGTCATTTAATGATTTATATAACAATTATAACTACAAACTCAGCACAATTAGAGCACACATCCACTGGAGTCTCTAAATAAAATTCCAAAGTAGAATCTGAATTCACTTAAACTTTCAGGTCTTACAAAGTCAAAATCTAAAAGCTTCTGTATAGCAAAGGAAACAATTAACAAAATAGACAGCAGCCCATGGTTTAGGAGAAATATAATCGATTAAATTATGAAAATATGGATGCAATTTAAAATTAATTATTCTGCTACCTCATTGAGTTGTTTGGGGTTAAATTAACTAATAATTGAAATGCTTAGAACAGATCCTAAAACATAGTATTCACTCAATAAATATTAACCATAAAATATTCTCATGTAACTCTTCTAATATATTTTAAACTATCACATTGGGAATGTAAAATTAAGTCACATAAAAATATGTACTAAATATCAAAGAGTATATAAAATGCTAGTCTTTGTTTTCAACCTCTTCACTTTTTAGCTATTTCAAAAACATTAATTTTTCTTCAGGATACTAAAGACCTGCCTATGTTCTATTCTAATATTTATGTTAATTTTTCTGAAACTATAATACATTTTTAACTTTGTCAGTGCATGCTTATTATATTTAGGAAATTTTATACTTTACTTCTACTTCTTCTATTTCTATATTTTCTGTTTCTTCTATCTCTTCTATTGCTATGATCACTGAGTAAGAATATTTCCTTTTGTTGTCACTAAAGACTCACCTATCAATAACAACATTGGATATAAATGGACTAAACTATCCAATCAAAAGACATAGAGTAGCTGAATGGATAAAAAAAATAAGAGCCATCTATATGTTGTCTATAAAAAAACACACTTCAACTCTAAAGGCACATGTAGACTGAAAGTAAAGGAATGGTAAAAGATATTCCACGCAAATGGAAACCAAAAAAGAGCAGGAGTAGCTATACTTCTATCAGATAAAACAGATTTCAAGGCCAAACTGTAAAAAAGAGGCAAGGAGGTCATTATATAATGATAAGGGGCTCAATTCTGCAAGAGAATATAAAGATTCTAAATATATGTGCACCCAACACTGGAGCAATCAAATATATAAAGCAAATATTATCAGAGCTAAAGAGAGAAAAACTAATATAATAATCAATGGAGACCTCAACACTCCACTCTCAGCATTGGACAGATCATCCATACAGAAAATCTATAAGAAAACATTGGACTTAATCTTCGGACTTAATATGGACCTAATAGATATTTACAGAATGTTCATCCAACAGTTGCAGAGTACACATTGTTCTCCTCAGCTCATGGATCATTCTCAAGGAGAGATCATATGATAGGCCACAAAATAAGTCTTAAAAAATTCAAAAACACTGAAGTCATACCAAGTATTTTCTTTGACCACAATGGAATAAAGCTAGAAATCAATAACTAGAGGAACACTGGAAACTATACAAACACATGGAAATTAAACAATGTACTCCTGACTGACTAGTGTATCAATTAAGAGATTAAGAAGGAAATTAAAGAATTTCTCAAAACCAATAAAAACAAGAACACAACATCTCAAAACCTATGGGATACAGAAAGAGCAGTAATAGGAGGAAAGTTTATAGCAACAAGTGCCTACATTAAAAAAGCAGATAAACTTCAAATAAACAACCTAATGATGCATCTCAAAGAACGTTCAAATCAGGATTAGTAGAGCAAACCAAACCCAAAAGTAGTAGAAGAAAAGAAATAATAAAGATCAGAGCAGAAATAAATTAAATTGAAAAAAAAAATACAAAATATCAATGAAACAAAAAGTTGGGTTTTTTAAAAAAAATAAACAAAATTGACACATTTTTAGCCAGAATAACTAAGAAGAAAAGACAGAAGACCCAAATAAATAAAATCAGAGATGAAAAAGGAAACATTAAAACTGATACTGTAGGAATTCAAGGATCATTAGAGACTAGTATCAGCAGCTACCTGCCAATAAATTGGAAAACCTAGAAGAAATGGACAAATTCCTAGACACATATACCTACCAAGATTGAACCAGGAAGAATTCCCAAACCTGAGTAAACCAGTAACATGTAATGTGATAGAACCAATAATAAAAATCTCCCATTAAAGAAAATCCCAGGAGCTGTTGGCTTCACTGCTTGAACGCTACCAAGCATTCAAAGAAGAATGAATATCAGCCCTACCTACATTACTAAAAAGCATCAAGGAGGGGGGAACATTCCAACACTCATTCTGTGAGGCCTGTATCAGCCTGATACCAAAACCAGACAATGACGCAATAAAAAAAAGAAACTATACGCCAACATTTCTGATGAGCATACATGCAAAAATCCTCAACAAAATATTAGCAAACCAAATTGAACAACACATGAAGAGATTACCCATCATGATCAAGTAGGATTCATCCCCAGGATGCAAGGATGGTTCAACATACGCAATTCAATCAATGTGAATCATGTCAATGGAACAAAGGAAAAAAAAATATGATCAATTCACTTGATGCTGAAGAAGCATTTGATAAAATTCAACATTCCTTCATGACAAAAACTCTAAAGAAACTGGATGTAGAAGGAACTAACCTCAACTGAAAAAAGCCATATATGACAGACCCACAGCCAGTATAATACTGAATGGGGAAGAACTGAAAGCCTTTCCTCTAAGATTTGTAAGACAAGAATACCCATTTTCACCACTGTTATTCAGAATAGTACTAGAAATTCTAGTTTGAGCAATCAAACAAGAGAAAGAAATAAAGGCACCTAAATTGAAAAGGAAGAAGTCAAATGACCTTGGTTTGAAGACAATATGTCCTTATATTGCAAGAAAATTAAAGATGCCACAAAAAAACAATTAGACCTGATAAACAAAGTCAGTAAAGTTACAGGATAAAATTCAATATACAAAGATTAGTGGCATTTTTATATGCCAACAATAAACAATCTGAAAAACAAGAAAGAAATCCCATTTACAATAGATACAAATAAAATACCTAGGAATAAACTTAACCAAAGAAATCAAAGATCTCCATAGTGAAAACCATGAAACATTGATGAAAGGAATTGAAGAGGACACACACAAAAAATGGAAGGATAATGCATGCTCATGGATTGGAAGAATAAATATTGTTAAAATGCCCATACTACCTAAAACAAACTACAGATTCAATGCAATCCCCAACTAAATACAAATGGCATCCTTTACAGAAATAGAAAAATAATACTAAAATTTGTATGAAACCACAAAAGACCCAGAATGGTCAAAACTGTCATGAGCAAAAGGAACAAAACTGGAGGAATCACTTTACCTGACTTGAAATTATACTACAGAGCTGTAGTAAACAAAACATCATGGTGCTGGCATAAATAGAGACACATAGACTAGTGCAGCAGACTAGGAAAAGAACAAATAGTAATAATTTCACACATCTGTAATGAACTTATCTTCAACAAAGGTTCCAAGAACAGTCAGTTCTTGTATGAAGGCATACAAATGGCCAACAGGAATATGAAAAAATTCTCAACATCATTAGTCATCAAAGAAATGCAAATCAAAGCTACAATGATATATCATCTCACCCCAGTTAAAAAGGCTTTTACTAAAAAAAGACAGACAAAGAAGGAATCCTGTTGAGTATGTGGAGAAAGGAAACCCTTGTACACAATTGGAGGGAATGTAAATTAGTATAATCACTATGGTGTACAGCATGGAAGTTCCTCAAAAAATTAAAAATAGAACTACCATATGACCGAGCAGTCCTACTCCTGGATATAATATATCCAATAGCAAGGAATTCAGTATATCAAAAAGATATCTGCACTCCCATGTTTACTGCAACACTACTCACAATAGCCAAGATTTGGAATCAACTTAAGTGTCTATCAATGTATGAATAGCTAATGAAATTGTGGTACATGTAAACGAGGAAATGTTATGTAGCCATAAAAAAAGAAAGAAATACTGCCATTTGCAACAACATGGATGGAACTGGAGATAAGTGAAATAAGCCAAGCACAGAAAGACAAATCTCACATATTCTCATTCATATTTGGAAGCTAAATATTAAAAATAATTGATCTCATGAAGACAGAAGAGTAGAATAATGGTTTCTAGAGGCTCAGAATGGTAGCAGGGGTGTGGGGTAAAGCGGGGATGGTTAATTGGGTGCAAAAATTTAGTTGGATAGAATGAACTATATTTGTTTGCACCACATAATGACTATAATCAATAAGTTAGGGTACCCTTTAAAATAACTAAAAGAGTGGAATTAGAGTGTTTCCAACACAAAGAAATGATAAATGCCAGAGGTGATGAATATCCCAAGTACCCTGATTTGATTAATTCACATTGTATGCCTGTATCAAAACTCACATATACTCTATAAATACAAGTATTATGTACCCATAATAATTAAAAATAAATTTGTTTTAAGAAAAAGGTCCTGGTAGTGGAAGTGGGCAGGAGATGGTTGAGGGAGAAAAAGTGATGAATTCAGAAAGGCTTTAAGCCAGATAAAATATTGGAAGAAATATCTAATGCAAATACACAGATTCTCCAGGCATTGTGAAGTGGAATATTTTAGTAAAAGTGAGGGAAGAGCAATAGAAGAGTTCTAGAAATTTCCTGAAAAAGGCACCTACAAACAACTTGAGTAGGGAAGATGTGGGTTTGCATCCCAACACATAACTGAAGAAGATTGCAAAGACCTGTCTAGAAGCTATGGGTCCTGCCTGGAGGAGCCCTGGAGTAGCATAGTAGGGTAGACTGAGTCATATTTTCAAGTTAGTTCTTTGCTTCACTGTAGTGCTGTCAGAATTTACCAAACCCCGGGTAAAGGGCAACTATAATGCTGTTAGACCTAAAGGATTTGTTATTTGCCTAAGAAATATGCAGACTGAATGGAACTATTGACTAAGGGCCAAAGCAGTCCCAAGAACATAAAAAAATACATGCAAGATGCTAGAACAGAACAAGAAATACCAGATGAAGTTGTCTGAGTCCAAGCAATAAGCATCTCTTCCACTACTAAGCCAGAATGGTTTCAAGGAAAGCTATTTAGCTTTAATTTAGACATAGATGAATTAAGAAAAATAATACAAGCCTCCAACGAGGAATGGCAGAAAAAAAAACTAATAAATATCTGTATATTTAAAAAAATACAGTCTTTTCTAAGGGTATTAATATCATGAATAAAATATGATAAAATAGTTTTATGATGTGAAAAGTACCTTTTATTCAGAAGAGTTAGTACTGAATTTGAAGAAGGTAACATTTAGGTTTCTGGTAATGAAAGAAGCAAAAGTATGTAATTGGTTGGATACATGTGTGCTATTATTAGTTAGTAGAAAATAGAAATATGGTGCATTTAACACCATGTTATTTATTATCTCTTTACACTGAAAATATGTTATTTAAACAATAGTGCTTCTTAAAATCTATGTCATCTTTTATTTGGGACTATCAGGCAATTTGATTTTAATCCATAAAAATATCAATTTAGCAAGTTCATATTCCATGGAATAATCATAAGAATATATGATTTAGGGTCTGTAACATCTACAGATTTTATGTCAGCTATTATTTTTACTAGCAGTGTAGCTGGTCAATATGAATAGCAGTTTCCTATAAAATGGGTATATCAATATCTCTCTTACAGAGTTACATCAAAATAAATGAAATAAACACATCTATTTGCTCTACCTTTTAGTTTCTCACTTAGTCAGTACTTTTCAATGGAGCTCATTATAATGCTGAAAAAGGCTGCCAGTCCAAAAAAAAAAAAAAAAAAAAGGAAAATTTGGCTGCTATTTTTTCCCCTTCATATTTCAGAGTCTGTTGCAGCCTTCTGCTTAAAGAAGTTAATTTTGTTCCTTTTAAAATTAAAAGAAAAAATTAATATGGTTTTTCCTCCTGAGATCATCTCAGCAATAGCCTTTTAATTATCATCTGTGGTAAAAATAATAAGCTACAGCTTTTAATAAAAAAGCTTCACTTTAGGGGATCATGTAAAAGGAAAATATCTCCTAGGAAAAGTAAAATTTAAATGGATTGTTTTAGTTGGCATGAAAAAATATAGTTTAACACCTGCTTTCATATCTGCATGCTATAGGTGTGATCTGGGACTATCATCTATAGTACAGTTTGGATCCCAAATTCTCTGAGGGTTTTGTGATAATATCATCAATCACTTGAATAGTATTTTATTTCCTTTTGTGTGTTTGTGCGAACATTGTATTTATTTTTTTATTTTAACATTCTGCACAGCTCACTGACGTACAATATAAAGTATTTAATTGCTTATTCCTCCAACTACTGAAGTATATACTTTCATTATAGGTTTAAATTAAAGACTTGAAATCAGTTATTGCTTTTTTAATATGCATATGAAGTTATGTATGCTGAAGTTTGTAATAAATAGCAATATCAGTGTATCTGCCAACTATAATTACTTGAGTAGAACACTCAGTATAACAACAGGATACCTCAGTCTCTCCTCTGTGATGTTCTATTAATAACAAATATTGGGTGGTATTAAAATTATTAGCATCTAGAAAAGTATACCTTGATTAAACTTGTATGTGTTTAGATAATAGTAAAACAAATTATTCTGTATATATTTTGGGGGGTTTAAACAGTTTTTATCTATCTTTTGAAATAACTGCACTTTTCCTTTAGTTCATACATTAAAAAACCTAAAATCTAAAGACAGTAAAAGAAATTGTCATTTATATTAAATTATTTTATAGAATTTTAAACCTCTAGAACTGATAGAAACTTCATAGTATCTAGTATTAACTTTGCAGGAGTATCTACAAAAGATAATTACTTTCTGTGAAATTAAGTTTTATATTCTTGACCACTGTATGTAAATTCAGTGACTGTATACAGTTGTCACTGAAACAACTTGTATTTCTTGCTGCACTCCTTGGAGTCTATTAATAGTTAAATATACACTGTATTCTGAAATTTAATCTCATCACGTTTATCAAGTTAATGATCAAACACTGTAGGTATAAAAAGTAATAATTTCTGTCTTTTAATATATATGCAAAAAAAAAAAACCACACCACCACAATGCTGTAAGTATCTTATAACTAAATATTTAAAAACTCTGGTGAAGACAACTAAGGGAACAATAATTCAGGGAAAGCAAAGGATAAAGTTGCATTTTTGGTCTAACCAAATTCTGGAGCTACCACTGATGGGAGTTATGATAATACAGTTAACATAGTGCTTTTGACATAGTAAAGAGTACTAGATGCAGTTTTTTTTCCTCTATTTTTTATTTCAGCTTATGATGGGGGTACAAATGTTTAGGTTACATATACTGCCTTTGCTCCACCTGAGTCAGAGCTTCAAGTGTGTCCATCCCCCAGATGGTGCACACCACACCCATTAAGTGTGAATATACCCATCCCCTCCTCCCACCTGCCCAACACCTAATGAATGTTACTACTCTATGTACTCCTAAGTGTTGATCGGTTAATACCAATTTGATGGTGAGTACATGTGGTGGTTGTTTTTCCATTCTTGGTATACTTCACTTAGTAGAATGGGCTCCAGCTCTATCCAGGATAATACAAGAGGTGCTAATCACCATTGTTTTTTGTGAATGAGTAGCAGGGATGCTTCAACATACTCAGATCTATAAAGGTAATTCACCACATAAATAGAAGCAAAAACAAAGACCATATGATCCTCTTAATAGACGCAGAAAACATATTCAACAAAATTCAGCACCCTTTTATGATAAGAACACTTAACAAAATAGGCATAGATGGGACTTATCTAAAAATGATAAAAGCCATATATAACAAACCCACAGCCAACATCATACTGAACGGGGAAAAATTGAAAGCATTTCTTCTTAGAACTGGAACCAGACAAGGTTGCCCTCTATCACTGCTTCTATTCAACATAGTGCTAGAAGTCCTAGCCAGACCAATCAGACAATAGAAGGAAATCAAGGACATCCAAATGGGGGCAGAAGAGGTCAAACTATCACTCTTTGCTAATGATATGATCTTATATCTAGAAAACCCCAAAGACTCTGCCATGAGTCTATTGGAATTTATAAACAAATTCAGCAAAGTCTCAGGTTACAAAATCAAAGAACAGAAATCAGTAGTTTTTTTTCCTCAATTTTCTGACCTGAAGATACAAGTTAGGGAGTTAACATTTCAGAGGTATTAGAAGAGGCTGCTAGTATCAATGAAGTGGTTTAGCAAGACTGAGCTGTGCCATGCCAAATGCAGCCCTTGGAGTATCTGCATCCAAATGACTTGTGTAAGAGGAGATGCTTTTTAAAAATTTATAGACTTAATTATCATTAAAGCATAATTACTGGTGGTTGAGACTTAGAATTTTAGTTAGCAAGGTTGCCCAGTGAGTCTCATGCATGCTCAAACATGAGAAGCACTAATACAGAGTATTAAAAACACCAAATATGAAATTCTGGAGACCAATCAACATTTAGAACTAAAGAAAAGGAAAAGAATTCCAGAAAGAGCATAAGAAGGAATAACCAGAGGTATGAGTGTAGGAAGCAATACGTGAAAGAGAGCACTGTCTTAGAATTCAAGGGAGAAAGACTTTTAAGAAAATTCACAAGTCCTTGTCTCTAACTCTTATTCTCGAATTCTCTCTTAAAAAAAAAAAAAGAAAGAAAGAAAGAAAGAAAAAACATTCTGGGCATACACAAAATAATGTAATCATAATTTTTATATCTAACACCAAAAACCCAAAATCACCAAATAGAGTTGAAGTCCTTTGTTTAGTGTTTATTATTCCTTTGCATTTCTTTATATTCTGATACATACATATCTACATAGTCCTCTTCAAAATGTATGGTTTAAAATTTCATTTTATAATATGCCTTCTTCAAAATTTTTTTTTTTTTTTTTTGAGACAGGGTCTCACTTTGTTGCCCAGGCTAGAGTGAGTGCCATGGCGTCAGCCTAGCTCACAGCAACCTCAAACTCCTGAGCTCAAGGGATCCTCCTGTCTCAGCCTCCCAAGTAGTTGGGACTACAGGCATGCACCACCATGCCCGGCTAATTTTTTCTATATATATTTTTAGCTGTCCATATAATTTCTTTCTATTTTTAGTAGAGATGGGGTCTCGCTCTTGCTCAGGCTGGTCTCGAACTCCTGAGCTCAAACGATCCGCCCACCTCGGCCTCCCAGAGTGCTAGGATTACAGGCGTGAGCCACCGCGCCCGGCCGCCTTCTTCAAAATTAATTTTAGCTCAATATTACTTTTGTGAAATTCATTCATGTTAATGTGTGTAGCTTAGGTTCCTTTTACATGCTATAGTTTGTTCCATTTTATGAAGTCTACAGTTTGATTATTCTACCTTTTCTTGATGGTTGTTTAGATCATCAATATGATATTCATGGCATATTTTCTATGCCATGAACATTCCTGTTTCCAAGTATAAGAGTTTTCCTGTTCTCATCGTAACATTGTTTTTATTGACAAATTCCTCTCCAATGTATACCAATTTGCATATTCATCAATAATATATTTTTGGAAGACAATTTTTCATGGATATCTTGCATTTCTGCATGCCTTGTGTACAGAGGCACTAATTATCCTTTTATTATGCTCTATATTTTCAAGGTCATTTGCATAGCAAACATCTTTTATAGTATCTCCCTCTGGAGCAGAGGGAAGGTATGTTTAATGTCTAGTATAATAAAGATGCCTCCCTTTTGGGCAATGGCTGGGCAGGTTTGGTTACTTGTCAATTATAAAAAAATAAGGTATCTTGAGCTCAAGGTCCCTCAGATATGATGCACAACCAAGGCATGTGCACCATCTACCTGGACATTTTTGCATTACCCCTGTGGGAATTTGGAGCCAAGAGGAATCAATGCTAAAGTAAAGTTTAGGATGTATGCTGTGTCGTGAGTCCTTTTCTTTCACCAAGAAGTCTGCATTCTTCTGGTACTATCAATGATACTGCTGCTCACTAACTTGTTAGCTTGTGTAGAGTAAAATCTCATCTGTTTCCCACCCCCACCCCTGGTTCTGACATGCAAAAAGATTCTTATTGTTTTACATCTACACCAAACCTTAATATTGTTATTTTTTTAAGGTTTTTACCTATCTGATGATGGAAAATGTGGTTTTAATTTCCATTTCCTTAAAGTATTTCATCCTCCTGAGACTGATTTTTCTGTATAAGATGCGAAATAAGGATCCAATTCATGATTTTTCCCCATATGCATAACCAATTGAATAGTATATCTTTTTCCCTCTTCTGTGTAGACAATTTCACATATTTACATATGGGCTTTCTGTCTCATTCCATTGTTTTATTTGTCATTTATTCGGACTGTACTAATAGCACACACATTTGAGATTTTCATTTCCAGAAACGTAACAGTATATGCTATATAATTAGGACAAATTCACCTTTGGAAAACAAATATATAAATGTATGAATATATATACATCAATATACATGTATATACATGTATATAATATATGTGAATGTACATGTAGTGTACATGGCTATGTGTGTGTACACAGAAAGAGAAAGAGAGAGAGAGAAAGATTACCAGGTAAAACTCCAAGGGAAAATGGCAATCCAAAGTAATAAATGGAATTCCTGCCTAAACTTTTTTGCCCACAGCTGTTTGCCAACCCAGATAAACTTGAACTTTGATTCTTAATAGTTTGGCAGTGGTGAGGCAGACAGCAATGAAAACACAAATCCTGCCCAAAGCAAGGGACTTTCTCAACTTTAATTGTGACACCAAAGGTTTTCACAATCAAAGTAGAAGTGGGGCACACTGTTGATGCCCTTAGGAGCATGTCAGAAACATCTCTAAAGGAATATGTCTTTGTTCTAGGCCCCAAAGAACCGCCAGTAATAGAATTTTAAGCTACGTAAGAAGCATACACATTCTGGGAGGCCGAGGCGGGTGGATTGTTTGAGCTCAGGAGTTCGAGACCAGCCTGAGCAAGAGCGAGACCCCGTCTCTATTAAAAATAGAAAGAAATTATATGGACAACTAAAAATATATATAGAAAAAATTAGCCAGGCATGGTGGCCCATGCCTGTAGTCCCAGCTACTCGGGAGGCTGAGGCAGGAGGATTGGTTGAGCCCAGGAGTCTGAGGTTGCTGTGAGCTAGGCTGACGCCACGGCACTCTGGCCCGGGCAACAGAGTGAGACTCTTTCTCAAAAAAAAAAAAAAAAAAAAAAAAGAAGCATACAGTCAAAAATAACTGAGAAAATACAAGAAGAAAAATATGAACAAGGACACCATAGATTTCAGATATGAAAATTAGTATCAGACACATAGGGCAACTACAGATACTATATACATAAACATAAATATATAGAGAGATGGTACATATATATTTGTATATATAGTAGAATATAAGAAAATACAAAAAACATCACAATTGTATAAATCAGCAAAATAGCTTAAAATAAAACAAAATCACAATTTATATAATAGCAAACAAATCTATGAATTATCTATTAACAAATTTAACAAATCATATGCTTGAATTTAATGAAGAAAACATCAAAACACTAGTAAAAGATATTCAAGTTAGTCTAAAATAAATGGAGATATATAACTTATTCATAGGTGGCAAAACCAAATATATGTACATGGGAGAAGGGGAGAGACAGAGAAAGATCTCTATGTAGAGAGCCCTACAGATTTATTGTTTTATACTTTATTGTTACAGTTTTGAATAACATTGAATATTCTTTTCTCATTTGTGATTCTTAATGAAATAATTCTAACATATAAGCACTATCAATAAAGCATCCTCTAGATTTTTGTTGTATCTTTATCAGATTAATTAATCAAGTTCCTTCTGTTACTAGCTTGTTAATAGTTTTATTACAAATAAGTGTTGGAGTTTCCCCAAATTTTCTCCCATCTAGCAGAAATATGTTCTTTCTTTGCCAGTTAACTACATTAACATACTTCCTAATGTTAAGCAATTCTTGCATCTGTGCCAGATAAACCATATTGGATGAAACATGAACCTTAAAACTTGATGAATTTGGTTTATGTATGTGTAATTTTTCTTTGTTGAACTGTCTTTAATCTTTTTGGTTTAAATTAAATAAAATTGGATGGGGAGTTATTTTTTTTTCTTGTTTTAAATCTCTTAAAGATTTTATATGAGACTAGAATTATTTGTTTCCTGAATATTTTGTATAACTGTCCTGTAAAATTGTCTAAGCAATGTTTTTTAGTGTGTGAAGTACTGTAAAACTCCTTTACACTGTGGGAGGTATCACAAAACCCATTCTTCTTTTAACTTGTTATTAATACAATCATGTTTTCATCTTCATTACTCCATTGGTAGCATTTATTTCAAGGTCACCATCATATCCATCTTGCCAAGTCCAACGGTAAATTCCTAGCCCTCATCTTACTTAACTTCCCAGTATCTTTCTTATGGAGGTATCCTCTGATTATCTAGATAAAAGAGTCTCCCCAACCAATCTATCTGCCCACTGTCACTCTTAATCCCTTTGTCATTTTTTATTTTTTCTTTATTGCACATATGACTGCTTGAAATCATGTTATATTGTACAGTTATTTTATTATTTATTATGTCTCTCTTTTTAACAGACTTGAAACATTTAAGGACTAAGTCTTCTTTGTTTTATGTCCTAATGTCTACAACACATCTTGGCAACTGTTATATATCCAATACATATGCTTATTAACATGATAAAGAAGTTACAGGTATTCAAGAGTCTCATATGCTATTAATATGTTAGAAGTAGTTAACTTACATTGCCCCAGACCTCCAGATCAGAGACACATGTTTGAACTTTCTGATTCTTACTTAATATTAGATGACATATTAAATCTATTTAATGAATCCCTGATAATTTGGCAATTATCTGCAAACATATGCTTGGAAATATCTGCAAAATGTATTGCTTGTTATAGAAACTTGAACTTGAATAAAATGTATTCATATAAAGTAATTTATTTTCTAATTTAATTCCATTTCAGAATTTAGTTTTCCATTTTCTTAGAACACAATAAATCCTTCTGAAGAAAATACTGGGAACATTATCATATAATTGTTTTGATTTCAGGCTGGACAGCAGCGTTGGTGGGAACAGGAGATTAAAATAAATGGGAATATTCAAAAGGGAGAATTAATTACATATAACTTGACTGAGCTAATTAAACCGGAAGCTTATGAAGTTCGACTTACTCCTCTCACCAAATTTGGTGAAGGGGATTCAACAATTCGTGTAATCAAATATACTGGTAAGTAACCTTTTATTTTAAATTATTTATTTGCATATTAAATAATATAGAATATTTAGGTTGCAACTCTCTACCAAATTTAGACACAAAGTAAAATTTAGCATATTGACTTTTTGGCTCATCAGTCAGAAGACTAAAAAAAAAAAAAAAAAATACCCAAAGAAACAAAGAAAAATCCCCAAACCTTAATACCGTAAATTGTAATATATGATTACAAATGTGGAGATATAGAATAATGCTTAGTTAATATTGCACCTATGTGATAATGTCCACAACGTTCCTTTATTTTTGATCCCATAAGTTGTGATGTAATATTTATTTGCATTTTATCTTTTCAAATTCTTAATGACTTTAAAATTTACATCATTAAAAAGTTAGGAAACATGATCAAAATGTTTTTTTCTTTTTATTTTTTTTTTAACTAATAGGCTTCACTTTTAGAGCAATTGAGGTTTACAGAAGTAAGCAGAAAGTGCAGAAAGCTCCTTTTCCCCATGTGTTTCTCCTATTCTTAACAGCTTACCTTGTTGTGGTACATTTGTTACAATTGATTAACAAATATTGATACACAATTACTAAAGTCAATAGTTTACATTAAGGCTAATTATTTGTATTGGACAGTTAAATGGATTCTGACAAATTATAATTTCTTTATCCACCATTACAGTATCACATAGAATAGCCTCACTGCTTTAAAAATCCCCTGTGCTTTGCCTGTTTGTCTTTCCTACTCCAAATTTGGTGACCACTGATCGTTTTACTGTCTGTATAGTTTCTCCTTTTCCAGAATGTCATATCCTTGGAATCATAGAGCATGTAGCATTTCTAGACTGGCTTATTTCACTTAGCAATACACATTTAAGATGTTTTCATGTCTCTTGAGCCTTGATAGCTCATGCCTTTTTGTTTTTGAATAACATTCCACTCCATAAATGTACCACAGTTTATTTATTTATCTATTGAACATCTTAGTTGCTGGAATGTTGTTGTTTGTAGTGGTGGTCATTCTTGCTTCAGATTGCCAATGTTAAAAATGTCTAAATATTTGTGTATGTTTGTGATACTGTACCTTTATGAATCATATGCATGAAATATTTCTTCACCATTTAAATGTCCTTTATGAGCAAAAATAGATACTAATATAGATCTGTGAAAAAATTAAAAGTTGATCTTAAATTTTATCTAGAATTAGTTCGCAAATAGAAACAATGACAATCAGATATGTTATTTTAGTGTACACTAAAGAGATTTCAACTTTTAAAAGGTGAAATTGTGTGCATTTTAGAATCATAATGTTAAATGCTAGATCTAGAATTTTCAATGTAGTTTTCAGAGTTGAATGAATCACTGGTGAAATAGTTTATATTTATTTCATTGCTTGAGTAGAATATTATTCTTTCTATCACTGATAATCAGGGCTTGAGTTAAAAAGATTATAATAGAGTATAATTTTTGTAGCTAAAGTTCTCCATTGTGTTTAGCATTAATTGTATTTTTTCTACTCAAGAGGGAAGCAGTAAATACTGTCAAAAGTGAAAAATAAAGTGAAACTATTAAAAGCTCATTCAATTTTTCTTAAAAAATTAAGATGTATAATGTAGAGTGAAGTAATCATGGACTATTAGGTAATATAAAAACATTAGACTCATTTCATATCTCTTCATAAATGTGGTCCTTTAAAATATGAATTTTTTAATTTAGTGATATAAATATTAGAGTCAGCTCCATAATTCTATTGGGCAGACTATTAGATAATGTCTGAGTATATTTTTCTGAAGTTTCTGGTTTCATATGTCTTATAAAATATGAATTATTATCTACTTTTATCTAATGTTTATGCTTCCTTACCCTAAAAAATTATAAACTATTTGATAGGAGGGCATTAAAAAGCATCCATTTCCTTAAAACATAAAAATAGTAGGACCCAGAAAGTTCCAGTGTCCTGCCAAGTTAAACAAATGTGGAATGACAAACCCTGCCTGGAACTAGGGTTCACTCCTCCATGCCAGAGGATCTTTACTTCTTTGCTAAGTTTAGGAGATCGTTATCACTTTCCTTAAAGGAGATATAAAAAAATGATAAGCTCAGTAGTTCTTACTGAAAACTATTGAGACAACAAATTAAAATGAAAAATAGATGTGGATGGAAAATAGATCTTACTTTTAGTTTTAAGTTTTTTAAAAAATTGTTTTGTATTCTTAGGTATACATATTAAAATCTTCAATAGTTTAATTTAAATTACTTTTATATAATATAGATTTGGGCAAATTATACTTTAATTGTATACAGGTATTGTATTAGTCTGCTTGGGCTGCCATAACAAAATATTATAGACTGGGTAGCTTAAACAACAGAAATTTAATTCTCACAGTTAGTTACAGAATCTGGGAAGTCCTAGATCAAAGAGGCAGCATGTTTGGTTTGTGGTAAGGGCTCTCTTCCTGGCTTGTAGATGGCTGCCTTCTAATTATCCTCCCAGGGCAGAGACAGAGAGCTCTCTGGTATCTCCTCCTCCTCCTCTTACAAGGACCGCAATCTCATTGATTTAGGGCCACTCCCTTATGACCTCATTTAACCTCAGTTACCTCCCTAAAGGCCTGATCTCCAAATACAGTCACACTGGGGATTAGGCTTCATGGTGTGAATATTTTGGGGACATAATTTAATCTACAAAGGCATTTATAAGAAATTATGCATGCAAGTTCAAATGAAAAAAGAAAAAAATGGACTCACTGCAATATTTAGAATTGCAAATTTTCACAAAGTTAACTGTGCTATTTATAGTGATTTTGGTCATGAAATTATTGGAGAAGACTCAGTTAAAATTCATTCTAGTCAGAGGTTATATGTAGATATGACATTTCTTAGCATTAAACTATAATTCAAAGATGATTCTTTGAATAGTAGTACATAGAATTTTTTATAATTTTATATTAACTATGAAATAATTTTAATTTATTTTTCAAATTAAAATATACTGATATCGTGAAGGAAAATGAAACTTATTTTCAGTCCACTTTCAGTGAAATTAGTAAATGTATAGTCTCTTTTCTGTTATTCCTTTCATAATTTGTAATGTGGCATGCAGAATCAGAAAAATAACTAAGGTAATAAGGATTGTCTTCCTTGTGTAGAAATAGAAAAAATAATTGAAAAACTTAGTTTGTTAAAATTGCTCTCAGTATATTAAAGTAGCAATTATACATATGAACATGCTTTGTGTATGTATATGTGTTTTTGCCTATCATACTTTACTAGCATTGTACAAGTTTAATAAAGTTGGTTAGGGGGAAATACTAAGAAAATGACAAAATAGACACAAAATTCTGCAGGGGAGACTAACTGCCTATTGTAATCTTGGAAGCACAATAATGCTTTCCTTCATTCAGAATGGACTTTTCTCTCAGAGTGATAAATGCTTAATCAATATTTACAGATACCATTTTATTTCTTAAGTGAGATATATTTTTGTTGATGTATTAGTAAAATTTAAAGTACTCATTTCTCTTTAGGAAAAAATCAATTGGCATTTTTATTGCCACCATAATTAGTTTTCTGAAACAAATACTTATTTTGATGCACACACACAAAAATGTGTTGCTTATCTTTTGAAAACTGTGTGCATGCACGTGTATGTGTATTTTAATGTAAAGTAACACTGAAGTAGCTATTCGATTTAGGACACATATTATGACATGATATAAGGGTTGCTTTATTTTCATATTTACCATGTTATTTTCACTAGGAGTAGAAAACAGCAAAAAACAAAAGTGTAACTTCTGTTGGGTAATTGCTTTCATTGTTAAAGCATAGGTTGGCCTACTGTCAGCCTCAGTCTTGCTATCTGGGTTTTCTTGTTTAATACTGGTTAAGCTATAAAAGGTCAGCAAAACCGTTCCTTGAAAAATTAACAAATCCCCCATGCTATTTAGCACTGGTCTTTTTGGTAGTTTGAGGCTGTTGTTGCTGAGCTCCAAAGTAGATTGTATTCAATCCTTTAGAACAAAATGGATTGCAGATGTAATTCTCCATGGCCACAGTGGGGGAGAACATGAAGTTTTGGTAAGGAACTATAAGACACTGATTAGAGTTTTATTTATAAAAGGCATTCAAGCCATGCTAACATTATTTTGTTTTTGTTTTTTGCTTTTCTTGTAGCTCCTGTAAATCCTCATTTAAGTAAGTATATTTTCACTTTACAAATGGCACTGTATTTCATAATTAAGAAAAATGGAACATGTATGAACATACAAAGATTATTTAGCAACTTTTCTTATTAAAACAATAGTTTAGAATCAGTAAAATTGACATTAAATGTGAATTTTAAATTTCAAAGATATGGATATAAATATAAGTTGTTTAATAATGATAACTTATGTTTATAAATTTTCCTAAATATGGAGCCATTTTCCCAACTTGCTTAATATTTGCTCTTTCTATAACTGTGGGATTATTTTTTGTGGGATTGCATATGATTTTTATTGTTGTTATATGTTTCTTTGATTTTCATTCTTTGAATTACTGTATTCCGTTCATAAAAGACTATGGTTGTTTAGAAAGTTGGTATTTGAATGATTTAATCAATATTTTTCCAACATGCCTGGAGCTCTGACTTGGGGGGATAGGCGGTACATGGGCAATGTATGTAACCTGAACTTTTGTACCCCCATAATAAGCTGAAATAAAAAAAAATATTTTTCTTCATAGAATATGACTTCAAAGTCCAATGTATTTGGTCTGATTTAGGATATGAATTCTGTGAGATTGTTAAATTTTTGAACTTTTGAAAAAAATATTTTTATTTTGGTTGTATTAAAGGTTATGAGTACAAGATGACACTTGTATATATCTGAAAAATATTCCCATGTATGAAAACCTCTCTATCCCTGGAAAACAACTTTGAACTAAAAAATGGAATTACTGTGAAAACCCATTCTAAAATAACAATCCGTGATAGCTTTATATTTTTAATGTGAGGTTAGATTTTGGCAGGTTTATGGAATGACTGAGGAAGGTAGTTAACGCATGAGGTCCATTGGGTATCAGGATTCTTATTCTTAAGTTTCAATTCTTTCTTCACAATATTGGGAAGACTTCATAGAAATAAAGCAAAACTTTGAAGATTATGTAATACAGAATATTTAAAATATCTTTATTTATTCCTGTGTAGCCCCTGAAACTTCCAAAATCATGTTGTAATTAGAAAATTATTAAAAATTCAAGTTCTATTTAATTCTCAGTTCTATATCCTTGTGAAAATCCTGGACTTTATTACTTTCTTATTTTAGGAGATCTTTTAATATTTAATATTACATTGACTTTTGATGAGTTTATACAATCCTGTGCATTTTCATTATCTATCAAATATTCTTTATTCTAATAAAACTTTTTATGGGTAAACTTCTTTGCACGTATTTATAATTATCTCATTTAAAGTGACAAGATAATCATAAAATTATTATGGTTCTGACTAGTTGTTTTGCTTTTTCCATTTTTCCGGCCAACTTTTTATAAAATCCCTCAAGTAATAGGTTTCTTTACTATAAAGATATATATATGTCCTCAGAATTAAAGAAGTATTGATATGGCCTATGTATCTGTGTGATTTGAATTATTGTAGCAATTATAATAACATAAACATATTATGTTATATAAAATAACCTAAATTTTGAAAAATTTTAGGCATATCTAACTTTGTAGTTTTCATAAGCTATAATATATCGTTGCTTAATTTCACCATGAGAGGCTTAAATATTCAGGTTTTAAAATTTTTTTTGTTCATTTTTAAAGACAAGTTTTTTTCTTTTTAAAGAAGTTTAAATTAAATTACAAAAAGTTATCATTAAAAAGTGTTATAAAAATTCGTTATTCTTAATTTTAAATAACATATATAAAGATATGGCAGCAAATCTATAAACTGAAATCCTCAGTCTTCACATCTGTATTTGATATCTTTTTGTCCATATATAATATATATAGTAATTAAACAACTGACAACCTTTAAAATCAAGCAGTACCCTTATGGGATTATTGCAATTGCAAGTAGCAACTAAAGGAATTGTACCTAAACGGCATTTAGATAAATTGATGCATGTATATAACTACACTGCTGTCGCCACCATTATATTTTCAACTGATAGCATCAAAAGGTAATTTGTTGTTTTGTACAAGATCTGTGACACAAATATGTGTCTAATAAATATTTTATGTGCAATATTGTTTATGTAGAAATTTACTGATTTTGACTCCCTTATATTTCCTGTAATACTACCTATCCAGAATGTAGACTATAAATACATACAAAGAGGCAAGCAAGTGTTTAATCTGAACAACAAAAACAAAAGAAAACAAAAACTTATTCTTTAAATGTAAAGGGAAAGCCTTCTGTTTTCTTTTCATATGTAAGTTCCAATAGTTTTCAATTATTTCAAGTATATTATTCCAACCAATGATTTCATTGCCAGGAATATCTGATAAATCTAACCTTTTGCAGGCAGAATGGGGAAATACGTGGGACTCAAATAGGAGTCTGTTCTTTAGATGCTTATAGCTCTATCATTCCAGATAATCTGGATTTTGTTTGGCTTTATCATTTAATAGCTGACCTTAGCCAAAGTTTTGCCCTAAGTGAGCCTCATGAGTAAGAAATGTTGTGATTTCATAGAATTGTTATTAGGAAATGAAATAATGTACACTATATTTAATTTTTCTCAATTAAAGATACACATTATTTATGTGTCTGGTGGACCTTATCACCGTCTCTATTTACACGTATTTTTCAAGCAGGGTACATTCCAGTAAGAAAACCTTTGGTACCTAGAAATGTTATTACCACCCACAGTCCAGGGATAGTTGAAAAAGTCTCTCTCTGAGCTTGTGTTGGGTTTGAACTCAGCATATGGTAGGCATCCAAGAAACCACAGTCCTTACTTCGGGTCTTCATAATGTCTTTTTATTACTCCATTTCAAGTAAATGGAAAGGAATCATTTATTACTTCAAATCATGTAAATGAATGTGGAAAACTCACATTCATATAAAGTATGACAAATGACTACTTTTCAAAATAATTTGCTATTGTTTTGCCTAAGCAACTTCCATTTGTGCAAATGGATATATGTGAAAGCATCTCTAGACATGCATGAAAAATTGTAAACTTAAGGTATACATCTTTAAAACACCATCAAGTAAATTAATAAAGGTAATTTTCCAATTGACAGCTTTGTTTTGATTACAATTCAGGCATGATTGTATTCTTTAATTTCAGCTTTCTGGATATTTCAGAGGAAAATGGCTTTAATTATTCAATAAGAGACAGATTTACATATAAAATTATTTTTCTTTTTCATTAAAATTGGAATAGTTTTATATTTAGTTGTAATCTTGTGCACTAGTATGGCTCTGGTGCCATTATCACAATCGTCCATTACTATTGCTATATATATAATGTTTTAAATTTTTCTTATAAAAGTATTGCAATGTTTGTATTAATTTAATTAATATTATTTCCCTTAATCAAAATTTGTTAACAGGAGAATTTCACTGTGGATTTGAAGATGGTAACATTTGTTTGTTCACCCAAGATGATACAGATAATTTTGACTGGACAAAACAAAGTACTGCAACAAGAAATACAAAATATACCCCTAACACGGGACCTAATGCTGATCGTAGTGGCTCCAAAGAAGGTATGGATGAGGCTACAGAATGCTGTGTTCATAGCAATCAAAGACTTTTACAAATGTTATTAATATGAGCTACAAGAGAGTATTTGGGTATATGTTTGAAGATTATGGAATAAAACGTTAAATTTTATGTACAGTATTAATAATTTAGATATTTACAAAGTTTGTAGATATTAATTCATTTTTTTCTTAGAACTCACTGATACATATACTTAAGAGATTGGGAATTTTTTTGATAATTCAAGTTTAAACATCCAATTTGTTCTCAAGTTCTTATATATTTTTGTCTTTAGGTAGATCACTTATTCTTTATGTTAAATCCACTATTAGTTATGTATACATATATAAATTATATAAATGAGATGCAAATCCTATCAGTCTTTACTTTGTATAAAAACTCTAAAATCTCTCAGTGATTTGAAATTTCATGTTGCCCAATAATAATGTGTTTAAGCATTTTATCTTATCTGTCTTAAGGTTTTTATATGTACATTGAGACATCACGACCCAGATTGGAAGGTGAAAAAGCTCGACTTCTCAGCCCTGTTTTCAGCATAGCTCCCAAAAATCCTTATGGACCTACGAACACTGCATATTGTTTCAGCTTCTTTTATCACATGTATGGACAACATATAGGTGAGATGATAAGAATTACTGTTTAATTGTAAAGTATATCATAGCTAAGAAGAAAGATTCTCAAACACACAGCATGAAAACAATTTTTGTCAAAAAATGCTGTAATTGACTTTTTAAATGACTTACCTGCAAATTGCAAAATGAGATACTAAGAATTTTTCCCTATCATCTAATTTCTCAAATTTAGATTAGAATTTGAAATTTTAGAGCATTACCTATTTTCTCTTGGAGTTTAATTCAGGCCGACCATCAATGATTAAATACTTAATGAGATCTTGTGGAAATAGCATAAGTTAGGTTGTTTCTGTCTAAAGAAATATGCTTGAATAGTGACTCAATGCATATTAATCATGATGAAAAAGAATATTTTCATGTGGTCATATTGGCAATTACTTTTAGCACCATCCACATATTTATAATATTGGTGTGGCTTTTCTCTTGTACTATGCCTAACACACACAGTACAATTAAGAATATGCTGGATTCTAAAGAGTATACAGAGTTGAAGGCACATTCCCTGCCCTTAGAGACCACACACAGTAATAGAGGCTAAGATAAGTAATTACCTCACCGTGCTGGATAGAATACCACATAACCCTGATAATGGACCTAGAGAAACTCTGTGGGGTGCGGGTGAGGATGGGGGGAAGATTATGCAGGTCTACAATTCTTTATGTGCAATTCTAAAACCCAGAAAACTGAACACCAAATTTTTAAAAATTTAATTATTTGGTAGTATATGTTAGCCTAATATATGCCCTTAACTGATAGGAACCTCTTTATAGTCTTTATTTATACCATTTGCAGCAAAAATATTACTGGATTCTGTTCCAGACCATTCCAGGGATGTCACATAATATATAAGAGATATCCTCTATTACCTTTCTAACATAAGACAAAATTCTGAATAGTGAAGGATAGCTAGCCCCACAGAGGTTAGACAAGGAACTGCGTATCTGTATATGGTTGAGGAATGAGACAATGCTTCAAAACAAAGGAAAACATTTCTCCAGCGTTGGCAAGAGGGGCATGTTTTCAACAGGTGGAGATTAGCACAGACAGGATTAAGGCACTGGTAATGAGGAATTAAAATATGGGAAGTTAGGATGACATTAGTGTCTTTATAAAAATTAATAAAAATAATAATATAAATATATATTGATATAAACTAATAAAATTAGGCACATAATATATACCAACTACTGTATTACTTAAGTAATCCTCTTAATAAGTTTGTAAAACCACTGTCCATCTTTTACAGCGGAGAACACTGAACCTCAAGAAGTTTTCATGAATTGCCAAGTAACTGGCTGTGCTGGAATTCAAATTTATAGCCAATACTATTAACTTGTATTCTTCACAGTAGAACAAAAGATAACAAGCCTGGAAAAATAGCTCTTATGAAGTGAAAAGTATCTTCAACACGAAGTCAGGAGACCTGGGCTAGAACTTGGCTATAGCACTTAGACATTGTAAGACTTTAGAGAAGTCACTTAAAATGTCTGCATCTTAGTTTTCTCATCTGTAAAATGAGACCGATAATTCCTATTTCAGAAAGCTGTAGTTTAAGTTAAATGAGGTAAACATACAAAATATCTTTTATCAGATGTCAGACACTCATAATCTCAGATTACTTTGAATCTCAAACAGCAATAATAATAAAGTAATTGCTGACATTTACGGAGTACTCATCAGGGACCAAGACACTTCATAGATTATTTCTCGTAATCTTCACAATAAACATTTGTGCTCATTAAAATCATTATCCTGTTTTATAGCTAAGAAAACTGAAATTAAAAGAATTTTAATTTCCATGCCATCATATGGCTGATAAGAAGTGAAGCCATAATCCAAATATGGTAAGCTGAACACACAGTCTGTTTGGCCACTCTGCAGGAATACCAGTTGGAGTGTCATGAAAGCTTAGCTAAGCATGTGACACTTATTTAGTAGTCGGGGTAAGTTATTACAGATTTTGTGCAAACAAAAAAGCATAATAAGATCTTTGATTTAGGAAAATAAACATTATGGGAGTGGGTAAAATTACTGTGAAACAGAATCTAGCCTGGAAAAGCCCTTAAAAAGCGATGAGAGCACTCAGGAGTTCACTACCAAATAAACTATGAAAGAAACAAATCTTCACACAATTGCTAAGCCATTTGAATTATCGTGAGGTTATGAACTCTTTGTAATACAAAAGTAGGATTAGCTCAACTGTAATTCCTCCCTTTAGTTGATCATGTATATTTTATTCTCTATTTCGAATATATTTGATGGATTGCTCTTCTTTCAATTTACCTCAGAACAGGAATTTTTATTAGTTTTTAAATAAATAATTCCAGGACCAATATTTTGAATTACTTTATGGTGTAAAATATTTTTTATTTATGAGACTGGCTCTTTTAAGGCTTCCTCTCAAAATTTCTGCATATGTATGCTGTATCCCAAGATAATTTTAATATACTTTTAACTTTAAAATTGTTATTCTTATCCTCTTTATTGTCAATGGATGTCCAGTTGAATTTCTACTAGTTTTGTTGTGATTATTTCAGGGGTGGAGTTGGGGAGGGCAGTTCTCTATTTTTTAGTAAACATTTAACATTTTGACCCTGTGCTATTTCTTAACTTCGTCAGATGGCTAAAGGTTGCAGGTTGGGAATCAGGGTCTGTTACTTGAGTCCCTGTCAGCAGGACACAGGCAAACTGCTTAATAAAATCTAGGTAATAATACCTGTTCCAGAGATTGAGTAATCAATTAGAACTAGATGAGGTACTTTATTAGGGAGATCTCCCCATAGTTAAAACCTTCCCTCTTTGCATATATTATTCTCAGACCCTCATTCATCTGTAAATCCGGGAAGCATTTGTAGTCACTGGTTTTACAAATTTCATTCTAAGTTTTATTGATTCTTTTGGAAACCTAGATTTAAAATTGACTTGTACGGAATTTCTAATAGCCTAATTGCATTTATTACTCCTTGGGTAAGTGTAAATAAGTCAAGTAGCTTTAACCGTGACTAAAAGACAATATATCATTGAAAAGAGTCATAATTGTCTAACAATACAAAAATGGGTGATACATTACATAGAAAAGAGATTTTTCTTTCAAATAAAATCAACTATGTTGTATTACTTATCATTACCGCATCACAAACTTACCCCAAATTTTTGGCTTAAAACCAGAAACATCAATTATCACACAGTTTCTGTGGGTCAGGAATGTGGGTAGGGGTTAGCTGGGTGCCTGTGGCCCAAGGTCTCTCATAAGGTTGTGGTCAAACTTCCAGATAAGACTCCAGTATAATTTGAACACTCAGCTTGGGGAGGAAATACAATACTTACAAGCCCTCTCGCTTGGTTTTTGGCAGGCTTCACTCTCTCACAGGCGTTGGACTATAGATATTGATTTCTTGCTAGCTGTTGATCACAGTTCTCCCTCAATTTCTCACCATGTGGACCTCTCTACAGGGGTGTCTCATGACATGGTAGCAGGCTTCCTTCAAAGAGGAAATCCATGAAAGAGAGCGAGAACACATGCACAAGACTTTTTATAACCTGATCTCTGTATCTATTTTGCAGAGAAAACAGAGACTCTTAGGAAGGCAACTTTCATGTTGACGTCCTGTTCCTGCATCTAGGGATGTATCAGAAGCCACACTCCTACCTAATTATTTTTTCCCACCTCACTGGAAGTGACATTAGTTTGAGGCCAATTCCCTGACCAGAACTCTAAATTCCCATCTCTTCATAAAACTTGCTTCCCTATGATTTTTTATTTCTAAATTTATCCTTTCTATTAATTCTTTTTCCTTTTAAAATAAGGCCTTCTACAATCCCACATCTACTTTATCAGTTCTTTCTTACTCTCATGGTTGTTCATTAATGAACTCCTTTTCCTTTGCCCCCATTTGCTCCACAGTGAAAAATTAGCTTTCTAGAGGCACAATTGTATTGATCCATTCTAAGTTCAATGAATGCAGCCATAAATGCCTTTTGTATTTTTACCTTTAATTTCCTGGTATGATATGATGCTTATATCTCACCCACTTGTCATTTTTAGAAATAAATGAAGTATATAGTTTACTGATTTTTAATAAGCTTTTGTCATAACTAGTGTCTTCATATGAGATTCAATTTCTTTTCAAGAACGTTAGAAATTCAGCTGTATATTATGAATTAAAATGCCTATTAGTAGCCACAGGAATGCTGAAATCATCTTATATTTTTATCAATAGCTGGATATTATATAATTTACATATAGATATACTGTTAAGAGTAACAGAGTATAGCTTTCATTTGGAAACATGTTTTTTCTTTAATCAATTTTGATGAAACATTTAACTAACAAATTGTACCAATGAGGCAGACAACCTCTCAGTTGCCTCCAAACAATCTCAGCCTCTTAGTATTAACATTCTTGTGTTATTTTCTCCCCTTGAATATGAGCTGTAATTATCAACTCAGTATAATAAATAGAACAAGGAAGCAGTTACAGGATATCACTTCAGAGATCAGGTTATAAAAAGTCTTGTGCATGTGTTCTCGCTCTCTTTCATGGATTTCCTCTTTGAAGGAAGCCTGCTACCATGTCATGAGACACCCCTGTAGAGAGGTCCACATGGTGAGAAATTGAGGGAGAACTATGATCAACAGCTAGCAAGAAATCAGTATCTATAGTCCAACATCTGTGAAGGAGTGAAGCCTGCCAAAAACCCAGTGAGAGGGCTTGGAAGTACCCTATTTCCTCCCCAAGTTGAGTGTTCAAATTATACTGGAGTCTTATCTGGAAGTTTGACCACAACCTTATGAGAGACTTTGAGCCACAGGGACCCAGCTAACCCCTACCCACATTCCTGACCCACAGAAACTGTGCGATAATAAATGTTTCTGGTTTTAAGCCAAAAATTTGGTGTAAATTTGTGATGCAGCAATAGATAAGTAATACAAATATTTGACTTTATTTGAAAGAAGAATCTCTTTTCTAAGTAATGTATCACTCATTTTTGTATTGTTAGACAATTATAACTCTTTTCAATGATATACTGTCCTTTAGTCACAGTTAAAGCTACAAGATTTATTTACACTTACCCAAGGAGTAATAAATGCAATTAGGCTATTAGATATTCGGTACAAGTCAATTTTGCATCTAGACAACTTCCAGGGGACTGAAGGAATAGATTAGGATTCTCCATTTAGATATGAGGGGATAGCTCCCAAACCATGGGCTGTTTGATAATATTAATAGCTGATATTAAGTCACTCTTTCTGTTAAGAATTAGTCAGTGCTGTCAGTGAAATCCTGTTTGTGTTTAATACTTCTAATGCCAATGCCATCAATGTGAAAATAATGCTGTAGATGAAAGACATTCATTCAGTAAACTGTTTTGTTAAATGAGATGTATTTAAAAGAGGAGGTAGTGAATAGGATGTAGCGATGATTTATAACCATTTATAGTCAAAATCTTATTACAGGCATTTGCCCAGACCCTCTAATAAAACTCTATGTAATTTCTAATGCATTTACCTTCTATGTACCCAGTTTTGAACCACCAACTACCTCTAATATTTTCTCCTATTTAATTCTTCATTAATGGTGTCCCTTAGACAATGTATAGTAAAAGGTGGTATATTTAAACAAAATTAATGATAAGAACTGACTGAGAAAACCTGGTGTTTCAAAATATACAAGTCTCGTTTTCAGTATAATAAGTAGACAATATTATTTCATCAGTTGAATTAATGGTAATCAAATGAGTTAAGTGTGTTTGATTCTCACCCAGTGTAACAAGCTTTTAAAAGTAACTTCATTGAAAGTAAGGATTTTTTGTGATGGGTATTTTTTACCCTTAGATCTTGAATTCATTTATTTCTGTTCAAAAGGAAGAATTGCACAAGCTGTACGCCTAGTTGCATTTAGGGTTCTGTAGTGGATAAAAGACAAGTATGGTAAAAATATCTTATCCATCAAATAGTTTTTCATATATTTGGGATAATAAATTACTGAATAAAAAAAGTCAGAAATATCAAAATGTATGACAGGCCCATGCGTTGTACAAGGGAGAACAAGAGTTCACCATGGGTGAACAAGGGAGAAAACACTGAGGACAACAGGGTTAAAATATAAGTTTCTATGAAAGAGAAGAAATGAAAAGCATCCTCCCAAAGAGGCAAATAAATAGGAAGTGGAAAACAAAGGTTAGAGAAGGTGAGAAATAGAACCACTGTGTGACAATGGAGAATACTGTTCTTACAGGAGAATAAAGAGAATGATAGAACCAAATAGGGAAAAAGTTCTGCGTAAGGGATCTGACATACATCAGAGAAATAGAAAGCCTGATGAAAGCTATTTTTTAGGAAAGTCTATTGGACACTAATATATAGATTCAACTGAATACCAGAAGGCATGGTAATGACTAAAGAAAATAAACTGACATTTTTAATTTAAGATGTCATTGCAATTATATGTTGAAAAAATAATATCAATGGATTCATGCAGCTGTTTCTATTCAAGCAGAAAATGATTTTATAATTTCTCATTTTGAATGTGTGTACAAAACAAATGATACTAACAATTACCTATCAATATACATAGATCTGGCCTAGAGCTATATGGTTTAGGCACATCTTCATCGTTCATGAAATGTGAAACCCACTAAGTCTGTGTTACTGATTGTAATAAAAATGTGATATATGCAAGTGATCTCCATGTCTTAGAATTAACCAATTCACAAGTTAATTCATGTGAACTTGGCAATTTCAAGAATCTATTGGAAATATGTATGCACATTTTAGGACATTATTTATCTAAAATATATAAAATACATATTTATAGTAAAATAATTAAAAGGCAAATTATGTTAAGAACTTAGCAAAAAAGAGAGCTAGGTAATAGTAATTATAAACATTATTTATGCAAATTATAATTTATGCAATAATTTATACAAAATAATATTAAAATAGGAATCATGCTGTTGCATAATGCCACGAATAACCCCAAAGTTTTGGCCATTACTCTTAAGATAAAAGAGCACTTAGGTCATTTAGCCTTTTGCCTGCAATCCTTAAGAATAAGAGGTGTGCAAAGTCCTCTTAGCTTTAGCACCTGACTCTTTAGGAAAGGTGATCAAAAGATAAGAATTAGGAGACCTAGGAAAAGAAAAACACAGTTTGAGTTTTGCTTAGCTGCTTCAAACTTGTGTCATATAACTATATAGCATTTGAATATCCTCGGGGATGATTAAATTCTTAAACTTTGGTATCTAGTGCCTACTAAAGCATAAATAGTGTCTCTGACAATTTAAAATTACTTTCAAGGGGTATTAACATAATTCATCATATTCACTTTGGAATTTTTTACAATAATACTATAATAATGTGCTGAATCAGCTTTGCTGAATCTAACTTCTCTTGAATAGCTTTATTCTATTTCACAAGTTCTAATTTTGTTGACCAAGATGACCTGACATAGCTTTAAATAACTTTTGGCACTGAATTCTCTTTTATAAACTTAAGAAGTGGAAATTTGCTTGGAAAAAAAGTTTCAAAATCATTTGTCTGTCTATTTAATATTGCTTGTATCATCACCTCTAAAATGTACCAGTGAATAAGTAGTTAGTATTCATTGACCGGGATAAGTATATAATTATTACTATGTAAATAATAATATATTTAAATTATAATTCATCTGAAATATTTACTTCAATCAGTTATACTTCTAGTGTATTTTAAAAAATAAAACAAGTAATACTTGCCTTTTAAAAATATGATCTAGCCAAATTTGAATACAGCTCATTTAGTCTGTTTGAAAACCTCATTGGAACTCTGGGATAATTCAGACCTAGCTTTTTTAGACCTAGGCAAAATATTTTTCATATATTATGTATTTGACAAACATAAGTGGAAATAAATCAAGTTTATATTTATATTACATATGGAAAAAGAAAATGTTAAGTAAGAAATGTAAATTTGATGACAAAGTGGATTCCCTAATTGAGAAACCATCTATTTAATACTGATACAATACATTATTATTATTGATATAATGATGATAAATCATATATATTAATTATGTTTCATTAAAGCATATATTTATAACTTTAAATTCTGAAAGACATATAGCATGAACTATTTTGTTGGCAAGTTACAACTAATAGTTTTAAAAATGTTTTATTAATGTTTAGCAAAAATAACCATTTATTTATTTGATAACAGGATCAATTTTCTGTCAATTTAAGCAAAACAAAAGGTCATGCTACCTAAAAGAAATAAAGCCTCTAGATAAAATGGAAAAAAAGAAGCCCTCAAAGTGATTTGGTTAAAAATGCCCTAGGATTATCCCTATTAAGAATGGATAAAGAGGAAGAAAATAGAGAAAAAGAGTGAGAACAAATAAGACTCCAATGAACATTTCACAAAATAAAAAGAGGGCAACATGGCACATAGTAGAAGCAGCATATACTGCTGAAAAAGACTTATTATTATACTTTGGGTGAAAGTATAATTTGTACAGTATATGCTTTGTATGTTCAATAAAATATATAAGAATCTGAATTTTATGAAACAATAGAAGATAAGATGATAGAACTGTAAACCAAGAAAAAGAAGGAACTCGATAAAAGATAGAGCTCTATGAGATCAGAAAAGGATGTAACATTATAAATAACACAATAGCAAGATAATGATGACATTAGAAACAAAGGAACAGAATCTATTTTATGAAAAATAAAATCAGTATTGTGGAGGACAAATTTGAGATTATTTCTTACATTGAAGGAGAAAAAGATAGAAGATAATAGATTTTGAAACAAAAAGTGAAAAAGTGAAAATGTAGCACCAAAAGATGAAAACCACAAAAGAAAACTAGAGAACTTTTTGGATAAATATACATGCATTATTCCTAAATACAATACTAGCAAATTGAATCAAACTTATAATAAAAGAATACTAGTGTATTACCAAGTAAAATTTATTCATGTAATATAACACTAGTTCAATATCATGGGTTGTGCTAATATAATCTATCACATAATTAGGAAAATTGAGAAATATTTTAATATCCTTATAGATAATAAATATAGTGCTGCTTATGTATGAGACATAATACATAGTTTATATACTTTGATTTTAATTCTCACAAAATGACACTAATTGTCATTTACCTGATAAGGAAATGGAGGCAAAGAGAGATTTAGAGACCAAGCCAAAGTCATTCAGCTATGATATGACAAATGTATTAATAGTTTTTTTTTGCTTAAAAAGTAGGTACTCATATTCATGCACTTAAATATAATATGCTATAAGTAGTCTTGTGTATAAAGAATTAAATAAAATTCCTCTAAAAATTTGAAGGATAACTATTTTGTATCATATAACTGTATATATATGTGTAAATATTCTTTTTAAAAACTTGAGATAACATACACCAAAATGTTAAGGAGGCTACCTCTGAGTGATTTAATTTAATGGTAATTTTTATATCATTTTTTCTGCTCTTTAGTATTTATGTACAATATTCATAAATAAATATGATATTATATGGAAGATATATATGCGCATTTAAGCTATATATATTAACATATTACCAGTAATTTATATGATTACCTATAAAATGATCAAAATTAATCTTGAAGCCATGCAGTACTAAATGGTACCAATTAAGTCACACTGCCTTAAACAACTAAAAAAATATATTAGATGGCTCTTTTTAGAAAGTAGACAAAAAATTGTAATATACAATTGCAATCGTGTAAAGAAATGGAGTAGATGAATTATATTGTTATAAGATTGTCACATTTCTTGAGTGAGATATAGAATGTGAAAAGTATCAGGTGTGAAATGAACAGGATAAGATGATGGAAGAACATGTGGAGGGGATATGAATTATGAATTGTGAGTATGAAGAAGTAAAATATTGACTAATTAGACTCTGAAAAGTTATAAATGCCACTTGTTAGCTCTAGAACAACCACTAAAACATAATAAAAAGATATGATTAAGAAGTCAGTAGAGGAAATAAATTAAAATCTAAAAAAATATTTGATCATCTGAAAAGAAGGAATGGAAAAAGACATGGAGGAAGAAAAACAGAAGAGACAAGTGAAAAACAAGACGGCATATTTAACTCTGAACATAGCAATGACTACATTAAATAATTAAATGTAAATGAACTTAACACTGAATTTAAAAGGACTAATGCAAGGAGTAACATAGATAAATATTACACACATGCTGAGGGAAAGTAACAAGATACACACAAAAAGTACATACTGGATAATTCCATTAATATGAGATTCTAGAAAAGGCAAAAATCACTGATTAGTGATAGAAGTCAGATCAGTAGTTACCTAGCCACAGGAATGGTGGCTGGAAAGAATCACTGCAAAGGAAAGTGAGGGAACTGTTTGGAAAAATATAAATGTTCTGTATCTTGATTGAGTGGCACTTACATGGTATTAATAGTATACATTAGTCTAAAATTATTGACCTGTACACTTAGAAATGAATGAATTTTATTGCATGTAGACTATACCTCAATAAAGTTAATTTTTAAAAAAATTTATTAAAATACCGGTTGTCAAATGAGTAAGATGTAAGACTCAGAAACTTGCCAAGTTCAAATCCTGTTTCTGCTATTTTCTTACTGTATAACATAGGACAAATTACTTGAGTCCTCTAAATTTTCTCATCGATAGTGTGGGGATAATAACGGTAAATACTTCATAGGGTTGTTGAGAGGATTAATTCCTCATCTAGAGTTAAGTGTTCAACATATATTTTATTGTGTTAATATTATTTATGATCATTACTATCATTAAAATGTACAACACATGAAACTGTTGAAAGAGAGGTATCAAATGATGAGAATAAGCTATCTTTATTTTATTTTTAAATAATTCTTTTAGAAGAAAAATAGGACTTGGGTGAAAATTAAACTGAAAAAAATAAGCTAAATGATTTTATAATATGAGACAACACAATTAGGGTCAAACCATGAGCCAGTCAGTCAGTACATGGTTACATGCTATATTAATTTTCTCTGGCTGCTGTAACAAATAACAAATGACCACAAACTTTGTGGCTTAAACAACACAAATTTATTTTCTTACAGTTATGGAGAATAGAAACCTAAAATAAGTATTATGGGGCTAAAATCGAGATCTCAATAGGGCTCCTTCTGAAGGCTCCAGGACAGAAACTGTTACCTGGGGTGCTTGTATTCCTTGTGGCCCCTTCCTCCATTTTCAAAACCAGCTGTGTAACATCTTCTCTCACATGATCTTCTCTCTGGTATCAAATGTCCTACTATCTCTGTTTTTTTTTTTTTTTTTTTTTCCCCCAGCTTATTATGGGTGTACAAAAGTTCGGGTTATATATATTGCCCATGTCCCGCCCATCCCCCCGAGTCAGAGCTTCAAGCATGTCCATTCCCCAGACAGTGTTTTTTAAAGATATGTGTGACTGCATTTAGAGCCCACCCAGATCATCTGGAGTAATCCCCCATGTCAAAACTTAATTTAACCAAGTCCCTTTTGAATACCAGGAAACATTCACAGGTTCTAGGTTATCTTGGGCATGGTTATCTTTGGATAAAATGTCAAATGTGGTAAGAGCAAGATAGGAAATGAGAGAAAAGAGGACCAGACACTGGAGTGTTCTGCAAAATTTCTCTTTAAAAAGTTTACAACTGTTTGGTGTTTGGTCTAGGAGAAACAAATTTAAAGCAAAAACAAGTACACAAAATAAAATTTCATTGTTATTTTTAGGTGTCTTAAATGTTTACCTACGTTTGAAAGGGCAGACAACAATAGAAAATCCACTGTGGTCTTCAAGCGGGAATAAAGGACAACGATGGAATGAGGCTCATGTTAATATATATCCAATTACTTCATTTCAGGTAAGAAAATAGCAGTAATTTCTGCTAAGAGATTACTACATGTGAGCACACATTAAAGGTGGATTTGAGCAAATATTAAAATATGAGTATTCAAACATTCTGTGATATGAGCATCACAAAAATCATGATTAAGCTTTCTTTCGTTCTAAATGCTATTTTATAAAGAGAAATACCCTTTTCTTTTAGTAATTTACACCTAACAAGTAATGTGTTTGAATAATTTTCTATCAAAATTCAAATGATTCGCCTGGAGAAAACATAATCCAGGCAAATTGCGATTCTATAAAATCACATGCTTGTATTTTATTCCCTGAAGAAAACAATATAGGTTGTTATAATAATGGAAGTGGGTAGGTAATCAATTCTCAATTAACTTGTTTGAATTTTCCTTGATGGGATTTTATATACTTTTAGCAAAATGTGTTACATTGAGGTAATGTCATATCAGTAATTTATCACTTTGATTATCAAAGTCAGATAACTTTAAATAAGTTATTTTTCTTTGTTTTTATATATAAAAAGAAGTAAGGCTTAGAGAGTTAGCTGTAAAGATATCATAGAAATTTAATGACTGTAACAGCGGCCATCATAGCCAGCAACATAGATGATACAACTATTTCAAGGGAGTTAATAATATACTTTTAGTAATTTTAGTAACTATATTAAAGTTATTAAATATGTATATGCCTGGACTATGTTTTTTCCAGGTGAATCATTTGAATTTTGATAGAAAATTATTCAAATATTTTTTAAATCTTTAAAATGTACTAAAATATTTTCAAAATCTGACACATAATATGTTCTATAGTTCTATGCCTTATTGTGAAAGGATTCAAATCCATTTTATCACATTATATTTATAGCATTGGATGTTTCTTCTGCTAGTGATTTTTTGTATGCATTTCATGACATATGTTTTCAGGGTATAGAAAATCAGAGATACTCCGATCTGCCAATTTTTAATTGGTGGAATGCCTTTTTCTTATAATCTAATCCATAAAATTATTTTTTTTTTTTTAAGAATTGAACTCCAGCTATGTCTGACTTTATTGTATAACATATCATAAGATTCTAGAAGGAAATGTTAAAAGGTCCTTTGCTTATAATTGGGGAAGGTGAACACTTTGTTACATGTTTCATAGATCATTTAAAAACAGACACCAGTTTCAAAATGGATTACAGATAGACTTTTGTTTTCATAATTTTTTACTCATAATAATAACAATAGCTGCTATTTATGTAGTGCTTACTGAAAGCCAAGCATTTTATAAAATAGTATATTGTATATGATCTCATTTAATTCTTTTCTTTCTTTTTTTTTAATTTCGGAGTATTATGGGAGTACAAACATTTTGGTTACATTTAATGCTTTTGCCTCACACAAGCCAGAGGTACAAGCATGTCCTTCCCTAATCCATAAAATTCTAATTGCTTTAGAGATTGCACCTCTAAATTGAATCAGGATGATAAAAATGCATACAGTCATTCACTATGGTAAAGAATAAGGGAATAAGAATAGCCAATTATCTACAAATACATCAATGATTGACTCCTGGCCAGGTGTGGTGGCTCTGCTCTAATCTCAGCACTTTAGGAGGCCGAGGTAGGAGGATTGCTTGAGGCCAGGGGTTTGGGACCAGCCTGGACAACGTAGTAAAACCACATTTCCACAAAAAATTTTTTAAAAAATTAACTGGGTGTATTGGTGCATACCTGTAGTCCTAGCTGAGGTGGGAGGATTGCTTGATCCCAGTTCAAGGCTTCAGTGAGCTGTAATAATGCCACAGCACTCCAGTCTGGGCAATAGAGCAAGATCCTGTCTCTGGGGGGAAAAAAAAAAACGATAGGCTCCCCTATGACTCTGGAAAAATAACAGAATCATTTTGTTTCTCAGAAGAACAATACAATTGTTTATTAAAATTGAATCTATTTCAGCATATCATTACACTAAAGTGGGAAGACAGAATTCTAAAGCATTACTGATAAAAGTAACCTTACCATTAAAATGCATTAAAGATCCTTCTTTCTAAAAGTTGCTATTCTAGACATATTTTTGCTTGCTATATGACTACCTCTCCAACACAAAATTAATAAATTAAATACATATACAATAAAAATTTAAGAAAATAGTTGTGTTAATGTTGCCTTCAAGATAATGCTTTATTACTATTTATATCAGCTTAATAAATATTTATAGAGTGCCTTCAGGACAATCATAACCGTAGACAATGGTTTGACAATACCTATTGAGTTCCTACTGTATGCCAGGCACATTGCTAGGCATGAAGATTTAAAAATGATGAAAATATATTTTTCTGTATTTGGTAGGATTAGAGCAAACTTTCAGAAAAAGTAAAATTAATATAGTGTTAGTCTTATAATGTCATTTAATTTTTCAATCTATACCAAGGAAAATATTTAACCATCCCTTTTAATGCTTTACTTCTTTAATGGTATAATCCAAATGTTTCTCAGTGGTAAATTATAAGACATTAGGAGACACAAAGTACTCTTTACAATTTCTTAGTTTAAGTGAAAGGGATTCTGGAGATCCTCTCCTCTTACATCCTCATTCAAAGATTTGGAAATAGGTTTTGAGACAATTATGATACAAATACTTAACACTTAATAGGGGCTGGAAAAGAGATTATAGTATTCTCATTACATCATGCTGCCTTTATGTTCTAACTACTACTAATAATCTAGAAAATATTGTCCTCGTTAGTAGTCATTAAATGCTCATGTAGCATATCTGGAATTCTAAGCCAAATTCCAGGGCAATTGTATAGACATGATGATGGCTCGTGAATTAACCACTGAAAACATTTTCTAATTGCAGCTCACATGCAGTCTCTTGCTTTATGTGTTTGCCAACAGTCAAAATCTCATGTTATTATTTCAGATTAGAAGTTTTGACAATTAATTGACATTTATCCAGAAAGTCGAACTGGCAGAGTCTTCTGTGGTTAAACTCCCTGTTAATATCTGGGGTACTTTCTCCAGGCAAAAAGCCAAGGCAATCCACTGAGTCTATTATGTTGCCTCTCTTCAAATTTCATTCATAATGGTTGAGGATAGTTCAGTTATTTGTTGAACCAGTAATAAAATAAAGGTAGCGTTATTAATACTAATAGCTATTTTCAAATATATATGTATCCTGAAGTTTTTCAAAATGGTATATGCCTGTGGTCTTCAATCTCCAGGCTGCGGACCAGTAGTGGTTGTGGCCTGTCAGGGACCTGGCCACAGAGCTCCGCCTCGCCCCGCCCGCCATCCATGGAAAAATTGTCCTCCATGAAACTGATCCCTGGTACCAAAAAGGTTGGGGGCCACTGATACACTGTCAATTTCAAACTACGTTCTTGGGCTTTTGCATTTGCCTTAGGTGTAATGATCAGAAGTACTTTGTCTTTTATCAAGAAGAAAATATGTTGTGAACATTTGCAGAAGGCACCATTAATGATAGTCAGATCATCAGAAATGCATTGTATTCTTTGATTCCCCTGTTTACTGTTAGTCATTAGTGCTGCAAGTAGCTTGTCTTTTCTTGCTGAGAAATCATATTTGAACACAAGCTTTGATAGCATCATCTCTATATTGACATCTATATATGCTTTAAAGCATTATAATGTATGTAAGAAACTGACCATTGATGAATTGAAACAATTGCATGTAGTATAATTCTAATGCAGAAGTCCACATAATTTTTTTAATTCTCATTTGAATTTACTCAAGAGTATTTCTTGTATATTAAGTTTTTGAATTGCATGAACGCACTGAAAACATTTAAATTTTAAACTTGTCATTTCAATTAAGGGAAATCATTTAAAATAATATCAAGATGATTGTGTGGGAACAACAGATTTTGTAATTTTATCCTTCTTTTAGGAAACCAGATCTTCAACATTTTCTCCATGGATGCCTTGGTGCTATTAATTCCTTCCTCATGTCAATTAAACCGAATGTATTTCAGACCTACTGAGGAGGAAAGGAACATATTAATAGTTTTATCTCTGTAATGTATTAGTAGTCAGAATCATGATGGAACTACATAAAAATATGACATAGTTTAACTTTTTAAACCAGAGAGCCTGGTTTAAAAGTGAGTATGATTAAGAATATTTTTTCTTTGCCTAAAGATCACACCGTCCATATTAAAATACATCATATTTACTGGACTGTTACAGTTTCTCATGTTTATATTCAAGCAAAAGTTGCATGTCAGCAAAGATTTATTTTTATAAGCACTTGAAAATTTGGCTAAGGCACATTCTTTGAATTTAATATGTAAGCATTTTACTTCTATAATCTACCTCACAGTGAAAAATAATATAAAAGAAAACATTATCTCTCTAGATCTTAGTCTAGAAGCCATGTATCAAGCTATTGGCATCTATAAAATTTAATTACAATAATTCAAAGATACAATTATAGTCAAGAGTTCAGAATATAAACAGAACAATGCAATAAATATTTATTTGTGAAAATCAACCAATTATAAACAATCTATATCTTGTCAATAGCAAAACTACTATGAAAGTTAGAAGGAAACAAACAAACGTACCATGCAGGACCTTTCTCTTTCTTTCTGTTCAAAAAGGACCCTGAGGAAGACTACTGTGTATTTCTCTGACCTATTGGAGTAGATTCCCTATCATCAATCACAATAATACAAATAAATATTTAAAAACACTAATTATGACTATACCAAGAGTTTTACTGTCAGAAATTATATTTTTATATCAGTAAATAACTACTAATTTCCTGATGTATTTCCACACAATGTCTAAAACTCCTGTTATGCTTATATATAGGAAAAAATCAACTTATTTTATTCAATAATAAAATATATTATCAATTGTTGTAAAGGTAAATGCAAATAACCGATTTGCAAATCAGTCAACTTTTATTACTGTACCACTTTGTTCATTCAATATCATCAAGAGATGAAGTATGCATATAAGGGAATATTGTAAGTATAGACAGCCCTCTGTACACATGACAATTCGACTTGTGTTGATTTGTATTTTTGCTGTTCAGGTGATTACATACAGTCAACATGTTGCCAGCAGGCAGGCAGCACACATATTAAGGTCCATCAGTCAACCTACTTCCTGGTGTTTACTACAAGCAGCACCCCAAGAACCTCTCAATCTGACCAAAAAAGCGGCTGTCCTTCACAACTTCTCCAACTCAGGACTTTGTCTTTAGCACAACTCTTGGTCCAACCTTGTGATTTTGGTCAAGCGGCATAGGGAGGCAGGAAGGATGAAAAAGGAAATTAACAGAAAAAGGAGGATTGTTTAATACTTTAAAGGTAGTAGCAGAAGTTTTCAAATGCTTTGAGCAATGGCAGGATCATTTTAATTAAAATATGGCTTCCCTGGGAAAGCAGCTTTGAAAAGTTCAGGAATGAGTTGGATGACATATACATTTCAGTTTTGATTTTTATATATAATCCCATTATTTTTTATGTCTCCTGCCTGCAGGTAACAAGAACTCACTAAGTAAAAATAATCGTGTACTTTAAATAAGAAAAACTTGGTTTCTAAGGAGTATGTAAGAAAAAATTTTTAAAATAAGAAAAACTGTGGATAATAGTTAAGACATGAAGTACATGTACTCCCAAGGCTGTTTCCCCAGCATCCTTCCCAATGAAAGAATTATGACTTTGGCTTCAACTTTGTAAATTTCAAGTGTAAGCAGGTGCAGAACATTTGACCTGCCCTTTTTAGACTTTTCACCACAACTCATCGCCCAGCACTGCACATGGGAATGCAATCCGCTTATCTTTCCCAGGGTTACATTGCAAACTCTGTGTTGTACTCTACAATCAGTATTTACTCCCTTTCCCTTCCCATTTCCATCTTTTAAAATTAAAATTCTGGATGACTAAGGAGATATCCCCTTTACTATACCAAATTCTCCTAACTAAAACATTCTTGCTTCTCCTTCATTACAGAATTAAAACTTGATTGTCAGGCAGAAATCTCCCTTTGTTCCATTCAATCACTTAAAATACCTGCATAAAATTAAAATTTATTGCAATGGCAGCACTCCGCCTTCATCCAACAAAATATTAGCCTTGTGCTCAAACTAGAAAATGTATGATTTTATGGAACCAGACTGATGTTCAGCATGAATTATTGAGTTCTGATTGTCTTCAAGATTCATTCCATTCATGTCGGTACCTTTATGAGAGAAGAGTCAGCATCACATGACTGAAACTAAGAAAGGGGTGGGGATAAGTATTGATTTACTCTAACATTGATTATTATCAGGTAAGGGGCACATATGAAAGAAAGAAGGTAAATGCACCTAACCGTAAATTAGGGACAAGGCTATTCCTTCTCACAGATGATTGCTGATAGGGGCAATTTATGAAGACCTTAAAGAACCATGTCCTCTAAGTATGTACAATAATTATTTGAAATTACTCATCCCAGCCTTGTTCATAATAACAGAAAATGATTTAATGTCTAACAATAACAAGGTACTTTTTAAATAAATTATATCCACAATTTGGAAAATTCTTTAGCCATTAAACTGACTTTCCCTATATTAAATTCTCTCTAATATTTATACCACTGATTTTTTAAAAAATTCTCTCACATGGACCTTGTGATTTAAACAGTCCTTTGAGAGATTTCTAGCCACTTCCCAGATACCTTCCCAGACACCACCCTAACTCAAATGCAAGTCATTATCTCCAGGCAACCAAATTAATAATTCATTGCAGATTCTATCTGCGCACTGAGAATTTGGTAAACAACTGCCTTGGTTCAGAATATTTGAACTTGGTCTGCCATTTTGTTTTGGCTTCATTGATACAGGACGTTTTGGATGTTTTTCAAAGAGATGGCTTTGGTCAATCTTTATTAACATTCTTATCTCAACATAGGTAAGCAGGAAACTTTTTTTCCCCAATTTATTTATTTTTTTTTTTAAATTTTAGAATATCATGGGGATACAAATATTTTGGTTACATATAATGCCATTGCATCACCCAAGCCAGAGCTACAAGCGTGCCCATCCCCCATACGGTGCACTCCGCATTCATTAGTTATGAATTTACCCATCCCCCTCCCACCTCCCTAGCACCTGATGAATATTACTTCCATGTGAGCACCTAAGTGTTGATCAGTTAGTACCAATTTGATGGCAAGTACATGTGGTGCTTGTTTTTCCATTCATGTGATACTTCACTTTGAAGGATGGATCACAATGAGATATCAGCTAAGTGAGAACGGCTTTTATCAAAAAGTCACAAAACAACAAATGCTGGTGTGGATGCGGAGAGACAGGAACACTTTTACACTGCTGGTGGGACTGCAAATTAGTACAACCTCTGTGGAAAGTAATTTGGAGATATCTCAAAGAACTAAAAATAGAAATACCATTTGATCCAGCAATCCCACTACTAGGCATCTATTCAAAGGAAACTCTTAATATATTAATAAAACTTCTCAATCCTTCTCTCCTATCAAATCATGAAAATTATTCTTTGTGTTATGGGCTATATTTCAGTGGAAGACAAGGACTCAATACAAAAGTGGACCCCTATTGCCTCTGCTTACTACTTGGAGATTTCCATGATAAAATTATGATAGCATATCATAGAACATTGAATTAATTTCTCAAAAGTAGCTTAAATTCTCTGAAAGTCACCTGAAATTTGTCTTTAAAGAGATACTTACAAAGCCAGACAAAACACCGAAACACATAAACAAAAATTTTGACATTGATAAAAGTAAACCTTTACTCACATTTGTTGTAATGCAATGAGACTGGAAATTTTATTTAAAATACACACTTGATATTAGAAGCAGCTCTTTATCACACTAATTTTTCTTTAGAAAGATCAAACTAGATATTTTATTTTTACATGTAAAAATATCTCTAGGAATATAAACCACTAAATGTATAAGTTGTCTTTTAGTATCAAAAGGATTAAAAGATTTTTTCTGGGAGCATGAATAATTTGGGAGTTATAGAGAAAATTCTAAAAGAGTTTTGTTCTGTAAAAATGAAATAATATAAATTTGCTAATTATCCTTATATTGTTATTGTATCAAGAATTTAGTAATAAAGGGAGTCTGATCTTATTCATTTATTCTTTCAATATTTGTGTACTAAGTCTCAGTGTCCACTGCTATTGCTGACACTGGGAATTCGAAGATCTGTGATGAGACATTCAACCTAAAGAGACTCATAAATATCAAAAAGTTTTAAATATAGAATATCAAAAGTGAAATCATAGCGGTAAATCACAAGGTAAATGTAGGGAATATGAGGAATCTATTCAACTTATTTGCTAGAAATCAAACCATTTGAAGATGACATATTTTTGTTCTGGGCTTCATTAGACATAATATTGTAAGGAACCCGTAATTGATTCATTCTATAAAATATTTCTAGAAAACTAATGTTCTGAATTATGTTTAGACAAAACTGGAGGGAATCTATTTCAGAGAAAGGTTGCTCAAATAAAAAAAAAATTTCCTCACCTCTGAAAATTAAAAGAGGATTTGTAGCATTTTTTATTGTATCATTTAAATAAATTTATTGTTTTAAAATCAACACAGAACTTTTATGTGAAAAACTAATACTGCTTAAGGAAGATCCCATTGTTGGTTTTGTTATGGATATTTATATGTTTTTGTAAGTAACAATTTTGAAGAACACCAGGAATAAAAGATGCCAGAATTATTGCCAAGTTTACATTTGTCTCCTCAATTGAAATTGATCTGCACATCAAAACTCCAGATTTAGGTTTGTTTCATTCATTTTTGTAGCTCATTTTTGAAGGTATTCGAGGTCCTGGCATAGAAGGTGACATTGCCATCGATGATGTATCAATTGCAGAAGGAGAATGTGCAAAACAAGACCTAACGACTAAGAGTAAGTGTCTTTTCTTGGGACTGGTTTCATGTGATGTTAAAGTAACATAACTACTATTAAATTATTATATTCTAAACTTAAAAAAACAAAATTATTTTTACTTTATTTAGAAATTTCTTATATCTAAGACCCTAAATTTTTGAAGGTATTTTTAAAATTAAGGTATTAGATTCAATTGTAGACATATCTGACCTAAGATAAAATAGAATTAATTTTGATTTGAATTGATGTAAGGAAAGCCCACTTTTGATTTTTAATTATTTTATTTTATATTATTTATTTCAGAGGATTTTTAAACTTTTAAAAAATATTTGGCAAATCCATATATTCAACACACATTTATATAGCCAAAGATGTTTTTATTCCTTCAATAGTTTATGAATATATTTTCTAGATCTAACTTTGTCAACCATTTTTGTTAAAATTGTTAAGGCTTTTTTGTAAAGACTCTGAGAGAGAGAGAGAGTGTGTGTGTGTGTGTGTGTGTATACTGTAATGAAGTAGCTCTATTTTTTTTCTGATATAATTAATCTCCTTTTATCTGCCTGCAAGATAGTCTAATAAGTTTGTTTTCACTTTATATCATGGTTTGACTATTAAGGTTTAATGGTACTGTAAAATTTTATTTTTCACCATGTGTTCATTTTTTAATAGAAGATTTATAAATTAGGAAAAGGTACATAATTCAAAAAAAATTAGAATTATGTGTTGCACTGCTTCTTGAAATCTTAATCTTCATATAACACATTTGAAGCTAGGAAGTCTAAAATCATTCCTATTAAAAATGACTGCAACTGAAGGACTTTAATCTTCTGGCTATGTAAAGTGGTAGTAATCAAGCTAAATTTATACAAATAACAACTCAATTATTTAGCATATACAAAAGCAGGAAAATACATGTTACATAAGTCTAGAACAAATCAGAGTCTTTGCTAATTTACTATATTTGGCGAGAAATGATATCAGTCTACATGTTAAAAGTCAAATTTGTACAACTATTCACTGATTGCTCATATAAATTGAATTGACTCCATTTTTAAGCATTGTAAAAAGACAAAAACTAAGATTATGTATAACAATGAGCCATTTTGCTCATAGTTTCTTGTCATTACACCTAGCATTTCAAATAACACATTTAGTAAAAATTTCTCCCTGCCTCTGGCTAATTCTGCTTTAGGAAACCGGAAACTACACTCAAAGGAACCAGGTTTGTTTAATGCACAGAAAAACATGCATTCTCCTCAGAGGAGAATGAGATTCCTTTTCAAACTCACACATCAATCAGTGACAGTAACATTTCCTTAACTGAAGGTAGTTAAAATTCTATACAGAAATTTTACATTTTAATAATTTAATCACAAAGAAATACCATAAATTAATTTTGATAAATTGAATTAAACTTTCCAAAGGAGAAAACAAGAGAAAATAATTTGCTCCCTAGAGGAGAATGCATAAACTGATAAGAGTAGCCACAGTAAAATGACCATGAAAGCCCATAGGAACCTCATTACTGCACCACAGAACATTATTATAATCAGTTTTTTTCTCTTAAACTAATAAATCCAGAGAAATGTGTGGCAGTATTAAATAAGATATATCTATATTTATTGCAAGCATTTTATTTAACCTGTATAAATCAGGAAAAAGAATCCTAATTGAACAAAAATATTCTATTTAGTATGAGAAAGCATTCTGTTAAATTTGTGTCTATTTAATTATCATTTATTAAGTTCATTTTGAAGAATAGTGTTTGATTGTTTTATGAATATTAAATTAATGTTTAGTTTTAAGTATGGACCAGCCTGATGGACACAAGCATTTTCCTAACTGCTCAGGTTCCCAACCTTTCTCACGCAGTAAATGGTACTATGTACCACACCATCATAAGCTAAAATTGTATGTCTCTATTGTAAAAGTCTGGCTTTCTCCTAGCCATGAGCCATTTTGTAACTTTAGCCAGGTTAATGAATTATTGGGGATGCCTGTGTTAGCTCCCTAGGTAAAATATGCATTCTAAGAGGAATCCTTTGGACACAAGGCTTTAACTAAAATACCAATTGCCGTAGGCCTCTCAAGGCAGATTGGTGGAAGGGATTTTTCAGTTAGAATGGACTTCATAGTGCTCCTAAAAGTTAAACTGAAGATAAAATTATTTACACAATTAATAAATAATGAACTGATCTAAACATAGATAATCTAGTTGCAATAGTTAATTTCTCTACCAATAAACCATCCCTCTCTAATTTTCATTATGAGAAATTTTTCTCTTAAGTCTCCAAGCTTAAATGCTTCTGGAAATTTGAAAAAAAAATAAAAGCTCATCTTTTTAAGGTTTGTAAACATCTTCTCAATGTGCATGCTTTCATATGTCTAGCAGAACTCTGGGGTTGAGCTCAACCAAAAACCTACGTGAATATCTTATAAATAAGTTTTCATACCATATTATGTCAATTTGAAATATGCAAATATTTTTATCAGATGCTTTGCCACATATTCAAGTTATTTTCCTTTTCCCTTGCCTTAGCAATGAAGCTGATAAATGAAACTAAACAAAAATGCATATTTTCCAAAACTATTTTCCATATACTTAAGTTGTTTTGTTAGTTCACCAAAGTTGTGTTAGTAGCTATGTGGAGTGCTTATTCGCCTTTATTTTTTGGCTTTTATTTTCCTTATCTTTAGATTCCGTTGATGGTGCTGTTGGGATTTTGGTTCATATATGGCTTTTTCCGGTTATCGTCCTCATCTCTATCCTAAGTCCTCGAAGGTGACCTTATCCTGGCAGAGGCTATAAAAGATTCACCAGGCACTGGCATGAAGAAAGAGTCTTTGTAAATGGACATTGAAAAAACAAACTACCAAAGATTCCTCCACTGACTACTGACTCAAAAATAAAATAATAAAAACAAATTTTTTTTAAGCACTGGGGATAAAAAGATATCATGGAAGTATAACTTATTCCAAACTAGACATAAAAGATAATCTTGACCTGAGTAGAGAAGAGACCTTCAGGTGCTTTTGTGGCTAAAAAGATTACAGCATCATCTGGTTGAACTCTGGAAAAAAAAAAAAAAAAGAAAAAAAAGAGCTATAGAAATCCTTGTCAAAGCACAAAGTCACGGCTGGTTTTGTTTCAAATGAATAGTTTGCTTGTTACCATGGAAACCTAATGGCCTGCCAACAAAAACCTCACTGTAAACAGGGTACGTGAAGAGCTGGCATTTATTTTCCTTTCGAGAAGGTTTTACGTAGAGAATTAAATAAATGTAGGCCCTTTTACCTTTGGCTGTTACCCTTCCTTGAAAATTATCCGAACTCAAGAATTATTTAAAGCATTCATATTCCTCCCCACCTTATCCCCATCCCACCTTTATTATTATTATTTTTTTCTCCCATGGCTAAGCTAGATAACTGTATGCTGTCTCTTTTTGCATGCACTACTATCCAGGATGGTAAACCTGGGCTTACATATTACACAGGCTTATCGGAGTTTGCTTGCGGCCACTTGAACACCCAAACTGCGTCATCTGTTCCAACGAAGAAACCAAACCACCATCTTTTATAAATTGCCATGGAAACCAAGTGCCTTCAATGAAACAAGCCTGAATAATTTTCAACTCAGAAGCTTGCACTGCTAAGAGTGGTTTGTGTAAAACTATTTTATAAACAAACTACAGAGCCTAAACGTGCAAATTACAGGCAAGACAACAAAGCCGCTTCTGAAGAAGAAAGGACGGAAGCTGCTGCGTAAGCCCATGCAGACAGGATATTTGTTGTTTAACCTCCTAGACAGCCATGGCCTTTCGGCTTATTGTCCATTAGAAAATAACTTCCATTGAGACCAGACATGGAGCAACACTTTTTTTCTTCCAGGTTATTAAATGGGTCAACCAGAGCAAAAGGTTGTTAAGATGATACTTAGCGCAGAAGGTGGTAAAACACAAAAGTGATTTTTTACTCTAACCTCCATTTGAAATGAAATTGGCCCTAGCTTGAGAGGGAACAAGAAAATGTTTGTGATTGCAGTGCATACAAACTCTACAGCGGAACTGGGCCTGAAAAATCTGGCTTTATTCTAAACACTGAGGGTAATATGCCTCTGCCCTTTAGTCAGACTCTGTGCAAATTGTGAAATATTATTTTATTATTTTACCAAGATTAAAAAACACTTTTACAAAAAAACAAAAACCTGTAAAAATGATTTTGAGCTACCTGAGGACAAATCATACCTTTAACCAGCCAGTTTTCCAATGCATTGTAAATTTCACTTAAACCTGTTGGTTATGAAAATTTGAAGATCTTTTTCCTTAAATTATCTCAGCTTTTAACTTCATTTAAAAAGACTTTTGTCTAAAGAAGATTATTATTATTATTATATGTTCTTTCAACACCCCAGGATTAAAAAAAACTGATTATGCAAATAATTGGGATATAAGTATTAAATTATAACATTTGCAAATAATCATATAAAAAGCACAACAAAATGTAGTGGAAAAATGACAAAGCTTGATTTTTAAAAAAAAATTCTGTAGAAATGTTTGTGCAAATTCAGTAATTCAACTTAAAATATAATTTTACAGCTATGTTCAATAAAGCCTCTTTCCAGGTAAGGTATGACAAGCAGTACGTGTGTTTGTTGAGCAATGTTCACTTATCACTAAAATGAGATTAGTTATACAACTTATTGGTTATGTTACCATGGGATAAATCTTCAGTGCTTCATATATACTAATGTCTTCAGGAAGAAATTTTAATAGGAACTCCCTGATGCACTCTCCTATATTTGTAATACATGTAAAAGAAATGTTAAACCTTTGAAGGTAAAATATGAAACATATATAAACTTGGAACTTAATGTATATTTTCGTAGTTAAAAAGGGGACCAGTCTGAATATCTAGGTAGTGATAGCATTGAACTAAACCAAGTCTTTTAAATTAAACAAAATAAACAAATGAATTTCATAACTTATTTGAACAAATTAGACATATTGAAAATTTTTCAGAATTTCAAAGTCACCTATCTATTTTATCAAACCAAAGATAGTCAAGTAAACAATATCTGGGGACTTAGCTTAATATTTACAAAATCTCCCTTCACTCTGACTTCCATTTTGTGGCAACTAACCCATTGTCTCCACTATCCCATGTTAGTAGATTGCCCATTTAAATTGATTTTCTGCACTCTCATTGCTGATAAGATCAATAAAAATATTTTAGATCTAAAAAGAGAGTCTTAACTCATTGCCTTCTTTCCTTGATCTTAAGTTGATTTGAGTGAGGCTTTTGCAAAAAACTAAACAAACAAACAAACAAACAAAAAACACCCTATATTCAGAATATTTGAACATACATGTGTCCTTTCCAGGAAGACAATCAATTTTTTTTTTCTCCTAAGTAATCCTTCATGAAGAAATTACTATAAGGGAAAGTTTCAATCCTATTACTAAACATTCATAAATTACTAAAATCTTTCCCAACCTCTCATACAGTAAGAATACACAATGCTTCAGAAGTTGATGAGAACTGGCTGGTCCTTCAAAAATTAATTTTAATTAAATTTTTGAGAAATTGCAGATGAATGTGAAGAACAAAGGGGCAATCAGAAATGCAAAGCAATCAGACTTACTGAGATGATAATAAATTAAAATGTGTATCTCAAGTGGGTTCTGGATCATTTATGTAAACCAACAAACTGAATTAGAATCCATGATTTTTTACTTCAGATCAAATGTTCAGTTTCTTTAATTGAAAGTAAATGGACAAAAATGAGAAAATTTTAAAAGATTGAGATAAATGAAATTTAAATTTTATTAAGTAGCCTATTCTTTAATATTAGTAATAATAATGACTTTAAAATATTTATCCATTTAGCAATTGCCTTCCTTTTCTTAATTTTTTTGTATTTATTATGAGTTAGACTAACCAACATATTTCTCCTTTTCCATTTTGATAACACATCCAAAATGTAATTGGTGCCAGTATTTTTTATTCTTTTACAGGAAGGCATCAGGCAAGGGAGATTTTAATTTACATGGTATATTCCTTCTCCCAGAAATCTCCTACTGCCAGTAATGGATCACAATTAATTAGGAGCATTACTTTATTTCATCAGTTCAAAGATGCTTGTTTCTCTACATTTTAACATCTCTGCAATTGGGCCTTTAATTACAGTTGGCAGCATTTCTGTGTAATGATATTTAAAATGCATCTTAGAACTGATGGCATCTTAGATATGATGAAATTTACGAAAATCACTGAAGTTGCCAGAAGTGACAAATAATGCCTAATATTACTACTTTTCAACAAACATAGAAGTGAGAAAAAGAAACCCAATCATATATGTAGAATTTACATTAAATGTTCATTGACTATGCAGTATTTAAAAATGACATGACTTTTATTTTGTCCTTTTTAAAAGTCTGAGTCATTTTCTTTGTACATTATATAAATATCTAGCCTTGCTTTTTTTTTTTCCTTTTTTCCTGCTACCAATTTTTTGTACCATCAATAATTACAATGTGCTATGTATCCCTGGTTTAAAATGCTTTCTGGTTCCATGTGAGCCACAGTACTTAATAGGTCAGAAGTCTGGCCTGCCATTAAATTTTCTTTAAAGAGACTTGAAAGATGCATGGTACACAACATACCACAGTGTCATACAATAGGCTAAACTAATGGTATTTCATTTCACATATATCACAGAATTGACTTTGGCATGGCAATGAATTATGATAATTATAATAGTCAGAATTAGAACCCAGCTAGCCAGTTATATCATGTAATAAATAGTAAAAATAATCCCATTCTTTACTTTTATATTTTAAAATATGATGAAATACAAATTACAACTGTACTAATTTTTCACCAAACATGCATTTTTATTTTAAAGACTTTATAATAAACTTATATGTCAATAAAATGTATAATTTGAAGAACAATTAATTCATTTAGTTATGTACTTAAGACTGTATGAAACTGGCTGTGGTATTTTTCATGATCTATTTTTGTTTCAATTAATGATTTGAAAGATGGTGACAAACTAAGCTGATTTTAATAGACTCATTTCAAAGTATTCTTTGGAATGCATGTTCTTTACCACAAACCTTTTTTTTTTTTTTTTTTTAACGTGCCTTTTAAAGATCAGGACCACTCAACAGACATTTAAACTGGAAAAATTTTACCCCCAAATCATTTGCTTCTTGGTTGGTGACTACTTATAATTGCTTCATCTGTGTCTCACCAAAGCAGAAGGTATACTCTTCTTGCAACTGGGTAGTTGATGTCAATGAGGAGTTATTGCATTTTCTGTGAAAACAATAAAATTATAGGGTTCAATCCCAAGCTGTTTCCTTTCCTACAATGTTCCCTTTGTGACTAGCCAGTTTAATTAGTTTTCTTAGTGCTTATTTTTAAAAAACAATGTCTGGCATTTTCTACTTCTATTTAGGAGAAAAGCTACCACAGAACGATCAGAACTTTTTTTTTCAAATCTAATATAAAAAGTTCTTTGCTAAATATCCATATTTATAAATAAACATGTATGTCATTACATAGGAAAAAAACTTAAAGACTTAAAATCTTAATGTGAAATATGTCAATTCAGAATCAATCCATCATGTGTTCATGTCTGCTTAGAAACAGAAGGGAGAGTTAGAGAGAGAGAAACAGTCCATGTATTTGTATATGGATTACTTTATTAACATGTATTAATTTAAAGCTTAGTAAATTATGAGTGGTGATTTCACTACCCTGAGCCTACATTGAATATAATCAAATTAAGGAATTGGAATTCAAAATTTTGAGTAGGGCAGAGGTTAAACTTTGAGTAGAGACTGAAACAGATTTCTCAAGGGAATATTTACAACTGATTGAATTTAATTTCAACTGTACTAATTTTCCATGGGTTGAGCTGAAATGTATTATTTTTCAATACAACAATGGGAAATTCTTTAAAATAAGGGATAGCTTGTTAGTTTCAGTTCGTTTTTGTATGGCTCTTAATTGTTGTCCTGGATTTCCAGGATTTCATTTTTATTTCTTGAGTCTCCTCAGTATATTTAAATGTATAAGTTTAATTAAATAAACATTGTATTAAATTTATATTGAATATTAGTTACATTTGAGATCTTAAAGTTTAGATTTAACTAAATTTTCCTTTTGATATTTTTCTTCTGCTAAATAGTTTCAGATAGCTGTATGTTATTTTCCCTTGGATTTTTTTTTCAATAAATGAAATTATGTTAAATCCTCTATTAGTGTTTTGGGGAAATTTCTGCTGTCAATAAGCACTTAAGTTAGAGACAAAAAGATATTTAGAACAGCAATTATGTTTGCAATTTAAGTTGAAAATGCCATCATTTCTCTCACTATTGAAAAGCTTTTATAGACTCAACACTGCAGTGAGCACAATTAGCCCATTAAGATTTGTGTTGATTTTTACAACCTTTGTGAGGGATCGTTTAGAAGATTGTGTTAAACAAGTAGGCACTAAAATCTTCCTGAATGAATGTGATTTAAGAATCATGACTCAATTTAGTAACTCTGGGCTTCTGTGTGATGTGTGAAATAATTGCAGTTTAATGATGATAATGTTATCCAGGAAGATACTTTTAATCATATATTTCATGGAGATACATGTAGGCTAACCGTGAGTCTTCTGGGGGAAACAAATAACACTGTTTGACAATGATTTGAGTGAACCAAAGTATAAAACAAATCCTATAAATTAACTTGTTTATCATTGTTTACCTACTGTCGATTTAGCATAATTTTCTCTTTATCTTTGATATTATATCTTTAAATAAATCCATAAAATTTTGGAAAGACAGATACAATTAACACTAACAGATCCATTAACCATGTTTGAAAGTCAGCCCTCCAACTGCTCTCTAACAATGTATTACTTACTATTTGTTCTTCATAAGCCATTCTAATTAATATTTGAATTAAGGACCTTACCCCTATCGTTATTTTCTGTAGTACTTATATTCCTTTAAAGTATTCTTTAGTTGTCTGTGTATTTGCTTCCAAATGAAATTATAACCTCCTCCATGGCGAGAATGTGTCTTTTGCATCTTCAACAGTCTCAACAGAATCTAGTTAAATTATTTAAGTCTAGGTTCTATGGAGACTATTGATTTAATGATTATTGAATTAATTCATTATTTTAGAGCTATATTTAGAATAGAACTTACTCAATGACCCTAGGAAATAAGCAGCAATTTCATCTTTTACTTATAAAATTGATGAAATTTTATGGACTGAAGATATCTCCTATGTACTGAGAGAAATGAGAAGCCAACCCAACTGATGCAACAGTCTAAACATTTGCAACACAATTTTCTGGCACTTCTTGGTTTAACAGAAAACTATTATATTTCTTAATAAAAGGACAAATGTTGTTAATGTTTTTGCAAGAAAAATCATTATATGGTTAAACTAAAGAAAATTAGACTAATTCTGTATGTTTTGTTTTAGATGCCATCATTATATATGGAAATACTACTTTATAGAATCTCTTCTTTCAAGTAAAATGTATTAATTATAGAATATTATGCTTAATTTTACATAAAGTGAGATCATGTGAGCTCTAGCTAAATTCAAAATCTTAGCTCCTTTCTAGAGTTTGTGGCAGTATATATTTCTTGGGATCTAATCATCCACTAAACTTGAAATGTAGGTATACTTAGACATGTAAATACTTGTAAGAGTTGTACGATAATTGGAACCATAAAACAAAATTATAAAAATAAGAAAGTATTTAGTTCTGGGTAATATTTTATATAGCTAAAACTAGATTCTTACAAATAGAGCAAAAATAATGAGAATTTAATTTTCAAAATTGGAAACAGTACTAAATATTTAATTTTCAAAATTGGAAACAGTACTAAATGGGGGACTATTTTTATTATTTCATGTTTTGAATTATATGTTTTAATATCCAAAATTAACACAATTCAGTAGGCCAATGAGCCCAAAATAAAAGGATGGTACAGTGCTAAAATGTGGCAGCCATACAATAATTAATTGTTAAGTAAATTAAAAAATAATACTATAGTGTTACAACTTTTTAATGAAATAAACATATATATTTACTTTTATATTGATTTAGATTTTGACAGTATCATGTACAAGATTGGAATTTTGTGTGTATCCAAAAGGCCTTTCCAATGCAATGGTATCAGAGGTTTCTAGAAGGGTACCCATTCTGAATCACTTCTGCCACTGGGGTCTGCAATTCCTTCCTCCTCACCATCACTTTCTTCATTAGTCTTCTTTCAAACTACAGATACTCCCATAATGGGAAGAATATTAGTTCCTAGTATTGTGGGGTGCATTTTGTCAGCTCACAGTCTTCTAATGACTAGAAACAAGGCTGAGAAAACACTGGACCTACTAAAGGAGCTAAGGAACAAGAAGGAAAAGCATGCAAAAAGGAGAGGTATGGAACTTCAAAGACTACATTCATTTTACAGTTTTCCTGAGTATACGTTCAGATAACATACCCAATATAGAAAATGTAAGTAGAAGAGAGGAATGTCTAGCTGTCAGATATATGGAAAGGCTCAAAGAACACAGTGGTAGAACTTACAGAACAGAAACAGACAATGAGGTAACGGAGAGGGGGACAATATGGATAGATATGGATAATGCATTTTAAAATGAAATTAATCAAACTGGAATGTTCTCATCAGTAGAAGAGAGGGAAAAGGAACATTTCATAATGAAATGCATTTGGTAGAGACATAATCTAGAAAATGAAAATAAAGTATTTGTTTAAATCAAGTAACCTTAAAAAGGAATGGCAATAAACAGATTTACAAATATTTTACCACATGCTCCTCTTGCTTTCTTTCCTGAGTGACTACAGGTACAACTTGGCTTCTCTGTACACTTTCTCCTTTCTTTGTTATGTAAATTCACAGAATGTAGCTTAGTCTAAAGCAAATTTGACTTTAAGATATATTTCAGCAAGTCCTTGTCTCAAACTGCCTCTATTCACCACTTTCTCATTATGTAATTTTAATCAACATATTTAATGTCCCTACAACTCAGTTTTCTCTCCTGTAAAACAATAATAAATAACAACAATGATAATATTTCAGCTTTAATTGTTAACACCAAAAAGAAAGAAGAAAAGAATAAAGATAATATGGTATTTCATAGGACTGGTGGGAGGCTTAAATGAGATAATCTGTGTAAAACACTCAATTTATTAGAGCATAGCAAGTATTAATGGGAACTAGCTCTATTGATATGCCTGCTATTCTTAGAGAAAGAAGAACATTGAAAATCATAATGTTTACTACATTGTACATGTGCCAAGTTTGGAAATGCATATTTTATTTCCATTTTCTCTAATAATCTTACTTCAAGCCCATGCATACACAAATTCATACACACACACCATTTACATAACAATTTAGCATTTTCAAAGTGTTCTCAAACACATCATTTTATCTGCTCTACCCCTTAATGGTTAGTGACTTACCATGAGATATGTGACTCTAGTTAAGTGGATGACTTTCGATCATCTTTCCAGCACCCTGTCTCTCACAGTATATAGCGGGGCACTCTTTCACATGTGACCCAAGAGTAAAAAGACCAGTGCTTAATAAGCACTATATTTTGTATTTTATTACCCAGTGAACCTCCGTACTTTAACAAATGTAATGCAACATCGTTTTATGTAGCACTGAGAAGAAAAAAGCATTCCGTTTTTACTGTGATTGCAAGACATCACCAGTTATAACAGACAGTCCTATTACAGAGATGTCAAATTGTGAAACAAAATTGAACCTTAAGATTAATGAAATGTGGCATCATTTATAATTATACCAGATGTTTCGTCTGAACCTCACAGGAAACCTGCTTTAGGTATTAGAATGTAGCCAGACTCGGACTTTAATGTTAATCAAAGTCTCCTGAATTGGTTGTTGATAATTCAGGTTCCAGGGTCTTGGCACCAGAGGTCTAGACTCAACAGAGGTGGGGAAAGGGAAATAGCCAGGTTTTAAACAAGCTGCCTAAATTATTCAGATATATATGATTTAAAAAACACCATTTGATAAACACTGGTGTAGTGCAGTGGAAAGAATGTAAGTTCAAATCCTCATTTTGCCTGTGTGAACTTAAGTAAGTTGTTTAAAAACTCTGTCCCTTAGTGTCTCCTGGACACACCATAGAGCTGGAACCCGACCACCTGGGTTCTTCCTTACATAATCTCCCTCAGTTCCCTTATCTGTAAAAGGGGATAGTGCATTTTCTAATTAATGAGCTAATATATGTAAAACATTTAGAGTACTATGTGTTTGCTTACCTGTAAAAATGGGCAGTAACCACCTCAAAATGCCATGATGATTAAATGAGGTAAGGCATATCAAGTATTTAGCAAAGAGTTTTTTCCCTAAAATATTAGCTTAATAAAGTACCATATCTTCTTAAATAAGTTCTTCAAAAATTCTTTCCATTAATAATTCTTATTTCCTTTTCCTTGTTTTATCTTGAAGATAGACAAGAAAGAATTTTCCACAATATTTTAATGGTTCAAATATTTTAATGTTCTTATGTACCTGATATAAATTACATTAGCTCCCAAATAAAGTAAGTTCCCGGGCATTACTTTAAAATTAAATGATTTTTGAATAATCATGCTTATTTTATAATATAAAAATTTTGAAAAAATAGACAATTATTAGTGAATAAGCAAGAGTTTGTCATTCTTCAAAAGTTAACCATTAATATTTATATATGTGTATATATTCTAGACACATATGTTGCTAATTTTTTAAGTTAACAGTTTATTTTGATATGGTTAGATTCACATGCAGTTTTAAGAAATAATACAGAGATTTCATTTACACTCTACCCACTTTCTCCCAATGATAATTTGCAAAACTGTAGTACAATATCACAATCACATTGACATTGATAAAATGCACTCATCTTGTTCCGCAGTTTTATTTGTGCTTGTTTATGTATATGTGTGTTTAATTCTGTGTATTTTTATCACATCTGTAGGTTCATGTATCTATCACCATAGTCAAGATAACAACAGTTCAGTCACCACAAGGATCCCTTTATGGTTGCCTTTTTATTATACCATCTCTCTTCCTTTGACCCATCCTATACTCTTGGCAACAACTAATCTCTTCTCCACTTGTACAATTTTTTCAGTTCATTAATGTTACATAAATTGTATCAGACACTACATAAATTTGGGGCAGTTGCTTTTTTCAGTCAGCCTAATTCCCTGGAGATTTATCCAAGTTGTGGTATATATCAATAGATCATGCATTTTTATTGATGAGTAATATTGTATAGTATGCATGTACTATAGTTTGTGTAACCACTCACCCATTGAAGGACATCTGGGTGGTTTCCAGTGTGAAGCTATTACAAATTCATGTACAGATTTTTGTGTAAATGTAGGCTTCCATTTCTCCGAGATAAATATCCAGTAGCGTAATAGTGTGCAACATGGTAGTTGCATGTTTAGTTTTATAAGAAACTGCCAAATTGCTTTCCAGATTACATATACCATTTAAAATTCATACCAGCAATCTATGAGTAATCCAATTTCTGTATGTTCTCACCAACGTATGTTGTCATTACTTTTTTTCATTTTAATTATTCTGATAGGTGTATAGTAATTTCTCAGCACTTTTAATTTGCATTTTCCTAAAGGCCAGTAAAGTTGAACATCTTTTCATTTGCCATTTGATCTGAATATCCTCTTCTGTGAGATGTCTAGCCATGTCCTTTGCCTGTTTTCTAATTGCAGTGTTTTTAAACTGCTGTTTTGAGATTTTTTTTCTGTATTCTATAGTCAAGTCATTTGCTGGATATGTGGCTTTCAAATATTCTCTCCCAGTCTGCATCTTGTCCTGTCATCCTCTTCACATGATATTTTGCAGATACAAAGTTTTTCATTTTGATGAGGTCCAATTTATTATTTTTTCTTTTATGGATTGTGCTTTTGGTGTAAATTCTAAAGATGCTTTGTCTAGGATTAGATACTAAAGATTTTTCTCCTGTTGTTATTTTAAAATCAGTGTTGCCCTTATACTAAGATGGAAAATTGAACACATTTTTAGTCCTGCTATAATGTTAGGTATATTTATTTTAGTTCAAAATACTGCCATTTTTCATAGCAATGATGGAATATGTGAAATTATAAATAAATGTGGCTAACAATTTAGATATTTTAAATATTAAATGTAAATGTAGAATGTTACATTTAAATTTAATTATATATTACCTATTCCGTAAAATCACTTACATAAGCATAAGAAAGTTACCTCTCTTCATCCTAAAACACACCCAAAGATTACAATCTAGAACTTTTTGAATAACTCATTAATTTCACTTATAGGAAGTACGTAATGGAAAAAGTCACACAGCCATACATATAATTATGTATGAGGATATTGTGACAGTCTATATGGTGAAAAAATTGGAAACAATCTAAATGCCCGGCAGAAAAGAAATGTTAAATAAAGCATAGTTGTGCTCTTCTTATATCTACTACAGCTTTAATAGCACAGTGCAGCCTGAGAACTGACAACTGCCTGAGAGATTTCTTCAGGAGCCAGAGCCTACCCATGATTGTAGTTCAAAAGTACCAGAAACTTACACCCGAGACAGACACTGGCCCTCTCTTCCCCACCCTGCATCAGCAGCCCTTGTCCAACTTCCCAGCTTTCTAGCCCTGAGGCAGAGTAGCTCTGAGGAGCCTGCTGTATAGACTCCCAGAGTTCTCCAGTGGGACCAAGTTCATTGCCCACAGTGATCCCTGGATTAAGAGCAATCCATTATTGGTTGCCTTAACTTCCCTTTCTCACTGCCTCACATCACTACTAGAATTTCTTGGCATCACTAGCCAGATAAACTACTGCAATCCTCATCTCAAAGCCTGCTTCTGATAGAGCCAAACTAAGACACTGGTTTATTTTTAGAAGGGAAAAGCAAGAATCTGTTTCTAAAAATGGGTTCAAACTTAATATATGTTATGTGTATTAAAACATGAATATGTCCACTATATATTGTTTAGTTAAAAAATATATAACATTATATAACATCTAATATATTTGTAAAAATATGTGTATTTCAGACGGCTAGCATTCTTCTTGTGTGATAGATATAGCTTAGCAGTTTCATTTTCTGCCTGGGTTCTTTTTTTAATATTAAACATATGTTAATATTTTAGTCTAAAAAAGCACACCTGAGGAGAGAAAAAGAAGAAAATGGCTCAGTGTGAGGAAAGATTTACTTTGGGGGTTTTCTTATTCAAAAGTAGATCTTTTCTAGATTTGGATGGCCTAGAAAATAAAGCTTTAAGCATTCTACGTGGAGGCATACTACAGTAAGGAGAACCATGTCTTCCTGGTGAGGTCTTAGGGATGTGCTGGAATACTGAAAACATGATAATTACCAAGGGCAAAATATTATTTATTGATGCACATTGGCAGAGAAAATCAAGTAGGTTGAAGAGTCAAAATATGCTCTGCTTGGTGAGGTGTTCTTAATTCAAAATTTAGGTTGGGAATATTAATTGAAAAAAAGTGAAAATCTTATCTGTAAGTTAAGGAAAACTATATATGTGCATTAATGATGGGTAATAATAGTTTCCATAAGAAAAGAAATATGCAGAATTTCTGTGTTAAAATATAATGGGCATGTTCTTTAAGACTATTTTTTGACTTTTATCTCTTCTCTCCAGTATATTAATTATTTGTTGATCTCAATTATGGTCCCCCAACTGCATTTATTTGTTCTGGAAAGTAGAACACTGCACATAAAAGTAATCTCCATCACAGTGGGTGCGTTTCTTTTCATCTTTCTGTCCTGGTTAGCTCTGTTGATTTGGGCATGTGCTAATGAGGCCAGTGCTGTAGATTAAAACCCCATCCTAATTAGCTAGATGAACTTAATGGACACACACAGCTAGTCTCAGCCAAACATCTGACCAATGTTTTTTATTGGTCAGAAATAGGACTAATATTATGTGGCTAAATTAATGGTTTTCATAATCACTAATGAATAAAATTTCGAAACCTTGTATTATACTGGCGTATTAATACCTACTGCTTCTCCAGTTTTCCTTATGTTTAGAATAGCACCAACAGTCACTATAACATAAGCCAGAAACCTGGGAATTAACCTTGATGGATGTCTCCCCATTAATCATTCCCTGTGTTCAATCCATCACCATGTCTTGCTGATTTTTGCCTCCTGAATATATTTTGAATATAACTACTTTCTGCCGTCAATAATGCTACTACCCTAGACCAAGTTACCGTGAACTCTTGCTAAGACACTGCCGTAACTTCTCATTGTAGAATCTACATCCAATCCTGCCATCCCCAAGTCATCCTCTACATTATACCTTATGTGATTGTCTAAAATACATATATTGTGTAAGTTCACTCTCCTCCTTAAAGCCCTCACCAAATCAAGACGGAATTACTTAGCCTATAAGATCTGCATGATCCAGCTGCTTCTAACAAATCCAGCCTTATCTTCTCTGTTTGCTGAGCACTGTTACTTCCCCAGACATATAATAGTATATAATTTATAATCAAATTTAGATGAAGAAATGAATTATCGTGCCACTCTCGCTCATGTTGCTTCAGAAACAGAGCTTTTCTTTGCTTTCCCCTGGTCTGACTGCATACTCAGGGCCTTTGTGTCTGCTTTTGCTGTGTCTCAAATGCTCTAAGCCCTCCTTCCCTTTGCCCAGTTCATTTCTGGTCTCAGCTTATACACGTGTTTCCCTGGGAATCCTTTCTTCAACGTTTAGACCAAATAGGTTCCTTTTATTATATTCCCTTAGAACATTTCTTAGAAGTTTAATTGAACATTCATGTGTTTTATTATCATCAGTCCCCTTACTACCCTGTAAACTTATTTTCCTGACTATTTTTTTTTATTCATAGGAGAGTCTCAAATGTTTGTTAAGGAACAATAAATGACTTTTTTTCTCCCCACTACTGATCCCTTAGAAACCAAGTCCAAAGACTTCTCCAAAGATTTATTCTCTTCAGTAATTTTATTCTTTTTGGTACTGTTCATCACACTTTTAATTTTGAAATCAAAAAACACTGGTATGTGTTACTGTATTTACTGGATTTTCCTGATTGTTTTTGAATACTATTGCCTCACATGCCATGTATTTCTTCTTCTATCTTTAGCTGTAGGGATTTTCCAAAGGTATGTTCATTTTGGTTATGTCCCACCCCATCCACTGTAAGAACTACATCTCAATGGGCAATGTCCAAATTGACCCCCTTCTCCAGGCCTGACATTGGTTATATAGATTCAAAATTTATGATTAATCCTGCACTCTACAGTCCAAATCAGAAATCAGCTTCTTCTTCATTCCTAACAACCAAATTTTTCTCCTGAATTCTGAAATTCTTCTGAATTCTCTATCTTGGTTAACTTGGCTAGCATTATGCTCCCATTTTTCTGGTCAACTATGTTCAACTATATTCAAAACCCATAGAACATCTTTGCCTCCATTTTCCTTGTGTCCAAAATTTAATCAATATTGCCTCCTCATTTCTGTCTTTAATCCTTCCTAAACTCCATTTGCTTTCACAGAAATTCAGACTTATATTTTTACCTCTCTAGACAGTATAATAGCTTCCTAACTCACGTCATCACCCTGATTCCCCAATCTATCCCCTGCTGTGAAATTAGTCTTCCTAAATCGAGTGGAACTTCTTTATGTGAATGTGGACTCTCAAACATATTGGTCCCCTGCTCAGGGATTCTTATTGTCTACCTATTGTATCCTGACTAAGGTACAAATGCCTAAGTGCGTACCCATAATTTTTCTTAAATGTTTATAATATACTGTGCCAGATTACTATGCATTGCAATTTTACCAGAAAGCATACAATTCCTAGAACACATTCACCCTTTCTAAATTCTTTGAGTTTTATCTTACTATCCTACTTGACTTAAGTGACTTCTAACTTATGATCTTGGTGGTTGGGGGAGTCTTACCCATTCTTGAATATTCACAGCAAATGCTACCTTTTTACCTGATAACCTTCTTGAAATCCATAACACCTTTTGGCACTTCTTTTATGGAATATTTTGCTTTATATTATAATATTGGGTCCTTGTCTTGTTTCCTTAATAGAGACTGTAAGCTCCTTAAGAGCAGGCGTTGTTTCTTATTAATTTTATGTTCCCTGCAATGCCAATTTCAAGGATTGGCATACACTAGGTGCTCAATTGCTATTTGTTGAATTAAACTAAGTATGTAGGAAACCAAACTAATAAAAATGTGTATATATAGAAAAAAATTTAAGAAATCAGTAAAATTTGTATATCAGAGTGTATAGAATAAAGAATTTATTGTTTCTGCTGTATCATTTGTTTTATTATAAGATTAATATTATTCATGTTTATGGGATTTAATTGTCTTCAAACTTTCTAATAAAATATTAAGCAAACTTCCCAAGTGCTCTGTGAGATAGTCAGAATGAATAATAGAACACTCATTTTATAGATCAGTAAACTGATGGTAACATGCAATATTCTGGATATAGAGATTTTATAATAAACCTTCTTAAGATCAAATAACTGATAAAAAAACTAGAACTAAAACCAGGGTCTTTTAAAATTTGTTACCATAACATAGTGTCTCCTAATCTCAGTATTATTTGTTTGCAGATACAGAGTGAATTAATATATTAATGGTGTTTCATAGTTTAAGTTTTGTTTTATCTAAAGGCATAATATATGTAGAACATATTCTAGATATTCTGAAAGATGGTTGAAAAACTGACAAAACTCTTTAATGCAAAGAGAATAAATGCCAGTAATAAGAATTTATCAGTTATTTGTAATTACATATATACACAGAATTATGTATACTTTTTATATACATGCACATATATGTGTATGTATACACATATACACAATTGGTTGTATATATCAGTATATAGTATATGATTGAAAATTCTAGGCATACAATTATTTCTTCCAAACATTTTATGTTTTAAAATAAAGGTGATTATCTCTCAGAGGCAATACAAATCTCTAGACAAGGAATCATGAATCTGTATACCATATAGTAGCTCAAAGGAGATAAAATTGGGAAAGATTTATATTCCTGTTGAAATTTAATATTCATTTTAGTTTGAAATTATCTGTGATGTATCAGTATAAAATAAGTTTCATATAACTGCAGCCACTTCAATTATTTTAGTGTTATTTGTACACAGCAGTCTTCACATGAATAAGCCAAATTCAGATCCTTTTTGACACTTTGCAATTTGGATCTAGAGCCATGTTGAAAATTGTACAGGAAGTCATGGTGTTTAAACTTCAATAGTCTTCTCCATTCATCCTTAGCACTGAATGTGTTATAGCCTCCAGAGAAGAATTGGAAATGCCATGGTGGTAACATGAAATGTTCTGATATCAAAAATACACAGAAGATCCTTTTTCTGACACACTCATACTGAGAACCTGGTATAACTAAGAGATTTAAGTGTAAGTGTACTGATGTTGCTAAAGAAATAATATGACTTAGCTGTAAGGAAAATCTATTTTTATAATTCCCCCTCTCTCCAAAAAAGGGTTTGTTGAGAAGTTCTATGGCTGTTTCTGCTTGGCTATAAATACCAAAAAGAAAGTTTTAGACCATTAATTCTATGTTGAAATTGAGTAGAGGTAAGTTTCATAAAGTTAGATTTTAATAAGTCAAGAGAGTATGGTGGATTAATGTTTGTATTTTTAATAAACAGACTTTAAAAAATGTTATGCATATTCTTAAAAGATGTCCTAATATTGCTACTGTTATTCCTTTAAATGAATTTATTCTCTATCTCAAAGTATTGATTAGAAAAATATCAATTTTGCAACTTGATAGGATAAGAGCAGTGCCCTATACAAAATGTAATTCCTTCTGTTAGAAAGGAAATGTGTTCTAAGAAATGTTTATTGACAAGGGGAACATTTCAATCTTTTAAAAACAGTTTAAGTAATGCAATTCGGTTTGTCAAATTCTTCAGGGTTTTTTTTTCTTAGACATTTGAATTTCTATCCTTTTCCTTGTGACCTGATTGGGTGCTTAGTGTTGAGGAGAAGACAGATGGGTTGTCTGTATTAGCCAGAGTGTAGGCCTTACAACTTAGTCATGCTGAGTTTAAAACTGTTCTTTTGCTTCTTTTTCACTTCTGAATTCATTTCTTCAAGCATGCATTCATTCAACAGAACTATGTAACATGGTATTACAAGTTAGACATGGTGCTAAGAACTAGGAATGCAATGTGAGCAAGATGTACAACACTGCCCATTCTGAAGTTTATATCATCAATTTGAGTGAGATTTTGCTTTTTCAATCTTCTGGGAGGAAAAGAGTAATAAATCTTGAGTAAAATATTTATGTGCATACTTACAATAACTCTATTCAATTCTCAGTCTTCTTTTTTTTTTTTTTTTTGAGACAGAGTCTCACTTTGGTGCCCGGGCTAGAGTGCCGTGGCATCAGCCTAGCTCACAGCAACCTCAAACTCCTGGGCTCAAGCAATCCTCCTGCCTCAGCCTTCCAAGTAGCTGGGACTACAGGCATGTGCCACCACGCCCGGCTAATTTTTTCTATATATATTTTTAGTTGTCCATATAATTTCTTTCTATTTTTAATAGAGACGAGGTTTCGCTCTTGCTCAGGCTGGTCTCGAACTCCTGAGCTCAAACGATCCGCCCACCTCGGCCTCCCAGAGTGCTAGGATTACAGGCGTGAGCCACCACACCCGGCCTCTCAGTATCTCTTAAATATACCTTATCCATCAGTATTTCTGAATGTTGGTTCCAGGCTTGTTTTGCATTGCAAAACTTAGAAGAATCACATTGAAAATAAGATAACATTCTATCTCCACAGACCATTCTTAGCTCATAAGCCCAGTATTCCTTTACTATATAAAACTGCTATAGTGACCAAAATACGGTGATCACAAATGGAAGGGAGGTGGGAGCTTTGGAGAAAGGATTCTGTGAGGCCCTGTGAAGGTCAGTTGCTCAAAGCCCTAACTTCTCTCAGATCTGATATTTTGCAAAATTATTAGCTAAAGCTATAAAGTAAATGTATTAAGAATTCTAAAGATATAACATAAGCAAACTATCTTTTTGTGAGGTTAGCTCTGACTTGAAACTTAAATTTAATTTAAAAAAAGAAATATACTTACCGGGAGCTTAATGAAATCTGTGAAGCTGTGCAGTCAATTGAGAAAGAAGCTATATTTAAAGAGTCTTTGGTTAAATATGCCCATTTCTAAAGAAGCTATTACAAGCCTGACTTTCCTTATCCTTAAGTAAAGTAATACTTATCTGATTAGCTATTGCAAGCAAACCTTCCAGAACTGAATTGCAAGTATAAAGGAAGAATAACCCAGAAATAAAATCATTGTATTTAGAGAATTACCTATATTTTGTTTCATCTATATTCTGTACCCAATCTGTAGAAATTGCTGCAGGTTCAATTTTTTTTAGAGTGACAGCTTTCATAGTAACATTATAGTCAAAGTTGTTTCATTTTTCTTGAATCAATCACTAAGTTTTAATAAAATGTTTCTATTCATAAATAGTGTGATGGACTTATTTAAGGTAATATATGCATGCATCTATCTATTCATTTATTTTACAATAAGAACAACAAATGTCTTAAGAACACAACAGTATAAACAGAAACAGACAAAAATACCGACCCTTATGTAGCTTATATTCTAGTGGAAATAGAAATAAACTCACCACTGCCACAAAAAAACAACAAAATAACTAAACTGTGTTATATGTTAAATGGTGAGAATGCTACGGAAGAAAAAATGATAAAATGAAGGAGAAGGAAAACACTGGAACTGTGGAATGTTGTAAGATCATTTGCCCTTAATAAGTTTCAGAATACTTTAGCAAATAAATTGATAATGATCCACAATAAAGAAATAAAGAGTAAAAGAATGAATTCTCTATCAAATCAACAAATAATGGAAATTACCTAAAAATTTATTTTTTCTCTTTTCCCCCTAATAGGGGGAACAGAAAAAATAAAAAACAGTAATTGTACATGTCTAGAACTGACTAGGAATCATATAACTCTCGAATGATTAAAGAAAGCTACGATTGCTTTTTAATGAATGGAATTTTAAAGTATAAATAATCTTGATATTGAAACTCATATGAGGCATATGGATTATTGTCCACATCTCCCTTCTCCAGTAGGCCACTTTTTGTTTTAGAAGATGGATAAAAGGGGCCATTTTCAGATACGTTCTCACTGTTTGCCATAAAATATTTAGATATACAGGTAAGATCATCTAAAACTTCTGATATGTCAAATATATTTAGGAAGGAGAAAATGAACAACTCAAGAATTGAATTACTCCCTACTTATAATAAGTAACTTAAACATTACAGTTAATGTTTAAATAATTACCTTCCATTTAAAATGTTTGAATCTTTATATTTCCGTGTTGATTACTTGCAAAACAATTTAATTTGTTGCCTTACTATATATTGCTTACCAATTCAAAGTTGGGTGTTCAGATTATTTACTTAGTTCTGACTAATGTATTATTATTTGCCTTCTCTGTCTCTCTCTAAAAGGGACTTGAATGATAGAAAGCAGTTTCATAATTTTAACTATATGTGTGTGTGTGTGTATATCTTGCCTTTATCTTAAACTTTTCTCCAATCTATATCTCCAGATAAAACATTCAAAATTTTGGATAGAGTTCAACTCCTATCTTTCCTTGCTTCATTATCTCTCTAGAATCTAATCAGTCAGCAAATTCTACCAATTCATTCTTCTTCCCATCCCATTTGCATTACTGATTTTATACCCTTTGCTCTCCTGACTATATAATTTTGCTCATGACCTTTTCTTTTCTAAGATACCTTCTTTTCTTTCTGCACAAAATGGTCTCATGCATATTTTTACTCAATGTTTGTCTCAAATATTAGATCTTCAAGAAGCTGTCCTTTGCTAACTGTTGTCCATTAAAATCCCTTTTTTATTTTATGTACACTTGTGCTTGTTCCCTCATCACTCATCAGCATGGCTTATATTGTTCTGTTCTAATTCAATACTCTTTTATTGACTTGAATCATGGCAAATTCAAATTTAAATAAGTATAATAAAAATCACAATATAATAAAATATAACAAAAAAATCACAGCTGGGCATGCTGTGACTTCCCACAGTAGGAAAATGAAGCCCTAGAATTCTTCCCATCCTCTGTGATGAGTGGGCACTGGGAGGCAGCTATTTTTGCTGGGGTCAAAAGCCAAGCTAGGGCCGGGCGCGGTGGCTCACGCTTGTAATCCTAGTACTCTGGGAGGCCGAGGCGGGTGGATTGTTTGAGCTCAGGAGTTCAAGACCAGCCTGAGCAAGAGCGAGACCCCATCTCTACTAAAAATAGAAAGAAATTATATGGACAACTAAAAATATATATAGAAAAAATTAGCTGGGCATGGTGGCGCATACCTGTAGTCCCAGCTACTCGAGAGGCTGAGGCAGGAGGATTGCTTGAGCCCAGGAGTTAGAGGCTTCTGTGAGCTAGACTGATGCCATGGCACTCTAACCTGGGCAACAGAGTGAGACTCTGTCTCAAAAAAAAAAAAAAAAAAGCCAATCTAGCAACCCAAAATTTAATCACCTTATAAGACCCAATTCATGTCTCCTCCTCCAGGATGTATCTCCACAGCTGAGTTAGTTTCAGATTTCTCAGTATTCCCAAAATACACTGTAATCCACCTAAATTGTTTTATATGTATTGCTTTCTGTCTTCTCTTTCACATTGTGAACTCCTTATTTAAATTTGTCCCAATAATTTGAATATTGTCAGGCACATAGTGTTTACTAATTAATTGGCTATTGAATTAAGTTCCATTGAATTACATCAAAAACAAAGATCTAATTGGCAAGAATGTTAACTTGGTGCTAAGCCCAAAAGTCTTTCTGCCTGATATCAGCTTGGGATGGGGCTGAGTTTAGAGTTAGTTGTTTCCCATTGTAGAAAAGGGGAAACTTTACAGAAGATCTCAAAAAAATATGAGAATAAATCTATGAAGTTGGGGAAAAAAATATTAAGAGTAAAGGAAGAGAAAAAGTAGTTCATAATGTCCCAGAAAGGAAAGGACATGTGGAGAGATGCTGAGTCATATGGATGATATAACCCTACACATTTCTGCTGAGCTACCCTGGAATAACATCCAGAGCTAGGTGGACTGGCTTTGAGGCAGTCTGGGTTCCCGTTGTTTTTTTATTGTCCTTACTCCAGCACGTATCCTGAAAATAAATCCATACCTGCATTTAACAAACTCCCCAACTGAAACTTATGCTTATCATACTTTCAGAACCATTACCTGAAGATATTGTCCACAGCACTTAATAAAGAGTAAACAGTAAAAGTTCAGAGGCAGCCAAAGAAGCACTCACCCGCAGGGCTGCAAGGTGCACCCAGGATGACTCAGTAACTGTGAGACTGTGACTGCAGACTGCCAGTTTAGGTTCCTGAAAGGCAGAAAAAATAGATCTCTCATGTTTCTAGGGCCCCAGATTTGGGACATAAGAAATTGATGAGATTTCTAGAGCAGGTTTGCCTCACTGACTGCTACATGAGCCAAGAGTATCCGCACACGGAATGCAGTATGGAATGCAATGTAAAGCCCAATGGTGAGGGGCAGCTGAAAGATGCAGGCCAAGCCAACAGAAATCCCCAATGCCTAGGGAGACTGTTTGCAACTGAGTGTCTTCACAATGACGTTTTTGCCTTTCTTCTCGTTGATTCTATAAACCACAGGATAGATGACGACCACCATAAAAAGGACCACAACTGTTCTACCTCCAATGTGTGCCTACTTCTGTTATGCATAATTGTAGGAATCAATTAAACTGTCATGGGCATTCAAAAACAGTCATCTCTCCCTCTTCCTTCTCCTTGTCCCATCCCCTGAAAGCAAGGACAGAGGAAAGGGAAGTTTGAGAGAAGCAGACCAAGTTCACGCACCCCACAATGCAAACTACTGGAGCCTTACTGAGTCGGGCAGAGGAAGATGAGGGGAAATGGAAGAGCATTAAGTCAAACACGAATCTATATTTTCATATATGTAGGATAGAATCTCAGTGACTGGATCAGACTGTTTTAATAACCTAAAGTGCATAACAACTTGTGGAATCAGACTGAAATATCAAAAGGTGATCTTGATGCCCAGCAAAAATGAATGGTAACAGAGCAGAGTGGGTAAAAATGATAGGAAAAATAAAGCCATTTTACGTTTATGCTTGAATGAGATGAAACTACTTATGGAATATACCAGAAAATGTACAGAAGCAAAGCATAAATGACGTGGTTTCATTATCAGGCTTAAAAGCTGACTCAATCTCTATCGGCTATACTTAATGACACCAATATGATGGAAAGACACTGTATCTCTAAGGATAACAACAATTTCCAAGTGATTCTAAGCCTCCAATTAAACACAGCCCTTATATCAATTCCCCTCAGGATTACAGAGCTTGGTGTACCTCTCACTGTCTAATTAAGAAGTGAACACCAGGAAATTAGGATGCCTGAAAACACATGGTGAATTCTGCTGAGCTTTTAGAATTGGAATGTGGTGGGTGAATTGGATCTTCTGTAACATTTGCTTATGCTCTGGAAAGAGCAATGTCTTAAAGATGCTGCTTCTCTGATTGTTATGTTGACAAAGGTGAATCACAATGTAGAGAGATAATAGGTGGCTTTAAATGAGCCATAAAGCAAGTCTATTGACTAAAACTAATTACTTGGCACCAATGGTTGCATTTGATAACTGAGTACTCATTTAGTGCAACATAGAAAATTAGAATTTTGTGGTTATGACTTCAATCAGGGCAAAAATTAACCATGGTTTTCTATTAAGAAATCTGATGCCTATTAGAAACTCCCCAAAGAGTTTTAAACATAAGATTCTGAATTATTGTTGTGAAGGTATAGTCTTTTAACTCCCAAAAGGATCTGTCTGAATGCCTTCCAATTCTATGACTTTATCCCCCCCCCAGTTTTATTGAGGTATAATTGACAAATAAAAATTGTATATATTTAAGGTGTATGATGTGATTTTTTGAAAAATATATACATTGTGAAATGGTTACTATTATCAAGCTAATTAACATATTCATCACATCACATAGTTATATTTGTTGTGTATGTTGAGAAGACTTAAGATGCACTCTCATAGCAAATTTCAAGTATATAATACAGTGTTATTAACTATAGTCACCATGCTGTCCATTAGGTCTCCAGAAATTATTTATCCTGCATAAATGAAACTTTGCACCCTGTCGCTTCCATTTCTTGTCATATTATGTAAATCTTTTGCCTTTTACATGAGGTTTTTTTTAAAGTGTTAATGTGGTTAAATATAAGGAGAAAATGAAAATGAAGGACTGAAATACTAGAGTATATATATGTGGATTCTCTTGTTGCAGGGAGGAATAAATTTTGCATTTTGAGATGAAACAAAACCTTTGGTAGCATCTTCTGAAATATCCATTATTTAATATTAGATGACAAAGGGGTTTATTATAAATTTAAGAGAGCCTATATAATCCTAATGGCTAAGCATGTAACTCTTTGGGCACAAATTCTTTTTTCGTATTATGAGAATGTAAAAGCAAATGTGCTACCATCACTGGCAATTACAAGTGCCAAATTATTAAGTGCATTAACAATTTTAGGCTACTGGAGTTCCACTTAATGGACTAGAGTAGCAATTTACTAAATGGACTCAAGTGGCCCAAAAGATCTAATGCATCCCACAAAGGTAAGCACTGCATCATTTCATTCCATTTGGATCATCTGTATATTCAAGAAGAACGAGATTGTCAAAGTGAAAATTTATTATTAAGAAATGAAAAGGGGGGCCGGGCGCGGTGGCTCACGCCTGTAATCCTAGCACTCTGGGAGGCCGAGGCGGGTGGATCGCTCGAGGTCAGGAGTTCGAGACCAGCCTGAGCAAGAGCGAGACCCCGTCTCTACTAAAAATAGAAAGAAATTATATGGAAACTAAAAATCTATATAGAAAAAATTAGCCGGGCATAGTGGCGCATGCCTGTAGTCCCAGCTACTCGGGAGGCTGAGGCAGTAGGATCGCTTAAGCCCAGGAGTCTGAGGTTGCTGTGAGCTAAGCTGACGCCACGGCACTCACTCTAGCCTGGGCAACAAAGTGAGACTCTGTCTCAACAAAAAAAAAAAAAAAAAAGAAATGAAAAGGGGAAGAATACACCATAACATAGACAATTCAGAAGTTGCATTTTCTTGGGAAATCAGAGATTTTAAAGGGCTTCTTCCTAGAACATTAAATTTACTAAGTTTGATGTGACAAATTGTAGTTAATGAAGTTAGCCCTTTTTGAATACTTAAGATTCAAAGTAGGAAGAACTATCTTTAAATCTTACTGCAAATTCTAAACACTGTAATGTGAAGTTGTTCAAAGGAAAAGGAAAAAACAACCACAATGTTTAGTAGAGAGATAAACATTCAAGGTTATTCAATTAACAAGCAAAAATATGTTTGAACTTAGAAACCTAATGCTGTTAATTTATGTAAGGACATGCAGAACACAAGGGTATAAATATACTATATGTATTGAATACTTAAAGAAATTTTGATTAATTGGTTTCCTTTAATTTCATATTTCAGCTGAGGCTTCTAAATAACATCACATATAATTATAATCTCCCTTGGGTTTTCTTTTTTAACTGAAAATAAATTTATCTAAGATTATTGATTCTGAATATGGCAACTAGATATCTTTATCCCAGTCTACTTTAAAATGTCATTAAATTAATGATTATTAATGAATAAACTTAATAATCAAGTCTCTTGCATAAATATTCCTGTTATAGATATAAAGGTTCATTATATATTAAGTGAAATTCAAAATTATTTTGAAACATATTTTGTATATACTTCATTTCATAGTCTAAAAAAGTATTTTCATGTTTAGGTTTGGCTAGGCACCATCGATCACAGGAACAGGTTATTTCAGGTAGTGCAGGGTAGGATTAAGAACATACATGGATATAAGAGACCCTGAGTTTCATAACATCTATGAGGAGAAACTTTTACATGACTGAAGATTAGAATTCTTTCTGGATTCAAGGCTTTGGTGAGCAGCAGAACTTTAATAATGTACATGATAATGCTTCCCATTTATAGTGTCTCAACAGTTCTCTGAGTGTCTATTCCATTTGGATCTATTTGTGTCTCTTTCTGTTACTAGTTGGCTCCATTATTCGTGCAACAAATATTTACTACAAGTCTACATGTGCCAGACTGTGTTCTTGGCACTTGGAAAACATCAGTGAACAAAACAAATATCCAGACTTCTTGAATGTTTATTTTAGTTGTGAAGAGAGTAACAATAAATAATAATTTTAAATGTAAATTTAATATGTTCGGTGGTGGTATATATTATGAGAGAAAAATGCAAGAAAAAGCAATGGTAATTTAGAACTGTAATTTTAAATTTTAAAATTTAAAAGTAGTAATTTTAATAACAAGTTCCTATTGAATAGCTGAAATTTGAATGGAGACTTGAAAGAGGTAAAGAAGTTTGTTCCATGAATGTCTGCAGGAAGAATGATCTAGAAAGAGGAAACAAAGCAAATGTTGGAGGTGAGAGTGTACCTGGCATGTTTCAAGAACCACAAAGTAATCTCTGTGGCTAGAGGATATTGATCAGGGACATTAGTAGGAGATGATCTCAGAGAGAGTATGGGGAGAAGGCAGAGGAAGAAGGGCCTTAAGTATTTCACTCTAAGTGAAATATAAAGATTTTGGAGAATTTTGAAGAGAATATGATCTACCATATTTTAAATGCATCACATTGACTGTCCTATTGAGAATAGACTGCAGGAAGCAAATGTGAAAGTAGAGAATCAAAACAGAAGGCTACAACTGTAGAAATCCAGGTAAAATATGATGATGACCAAAATTACTGGAAATGGTATCAGGTGGTTGAATTGGTATGTATTTTGAAGATAGTGGCAATATTTCCTGGTGGATTGGATGTCTAGTATGAGAGTAAGCTAACAGTCAAGGAAGGCACCCAGAAAATTGGAAGAACAGAGTTGCTACCACGATGAGAATAGATACAGGTAGACCAGTTTGGGGGATGAGGTGATTTAAGTTCAAGGGTGCTGTTTTTTGTATATTTTGTCTTATAGACATATATTTAAGACTGAAGATATGAGAATAAAGGTAGAGAGAATTCTGGGTTGTAGATCTAAATATGAAACTTTTTAGCTTCATTTGTCTAACAACATACGTAGTTCTTTCATGAGTTTGGTCAAGATCCATATATGCTTTATTAAATCTATATATTTAATATATTTATATATAGCATGACTACTGCCTGCCACTGACTGACACGTTCTTGCCATCATTCCCAAGTCCACATTCTGAAAGTTAGAGAGATCGGCATAGCTTCTTCCCAAGGTTTACACCAGAGCATTATCACAGAATTCAGTCTCTCACATATACACTTTTTTTTTTTTTTTGCTAACAAACCAAGATTTTCTCAGTTCCATTTTCATAACCATGGACTCAACAACACAATATGTGCTAGTTATGTGTTATAATTATAGTAATAGTAATAATAACAGCTATCATTTACTGAGGTTTTCTATGTGTCTGGAACTATGCTAAGTGTTTTACATGCAGTGACTCATTTACAATATTCTCATATAGATGTGACTCAGAAGTCTTCTGTCTTGTCTACTGTAGGCTAGTTGTGGTAAGAGTTTTATATATATTAAATGTGAGCCAAGCAGGACAATATATGAGCAGAAAGCACAGTGTTTTGGTGCCTAGGCTAACATAACTGTCCACCTACTCTTTCCTAGACCTTCTCAAGTTTTCACTTGACTTTATAAGTAAAGACACAAGCAGTAGTAAGGTTCCCAAATATGCCTGACCCTAACTAACTCCCTTTACTGGAACAGCTATGTGAGACCAGAGAGAGAAGCATTTCAAAAAAGAAGAAGATAAAGCAGAGTAAGATATCCAAAAGGAGGACGTGGACAAAAAGACCAAAAAAGGATATGATGAAAAATTCTATAAGGAGACAAAGGAATAACAGCTGGAAGAAATGTCTCACGGATGTCTTCACCTACACCCCATGAGGAAGCAAGAGAACAATAAAATAATTTATTTTTCTTGAAAAGCTGCACATCCGAGCATTAAGACCCAGTCAGTTCTCCTCCCCTTTAATTAGTGGCAAAACTCCTCTTCCAGAGCTGAGTAGCACGATCCTGGTGGCCATGCATGGGGCAGGGGTAGCAGGAGAGGACCCTTCCCGCGGGGACAAGGCGTCCTGCGTATTTACTGCACTTAAACAGGATCCCTTCGTAAAGGATTTGTCCGATAAACCTATCGTAATGGAAAGACTGACTCCATTTTTTCCTCCTTGGGATTTTGGCAATTTAATTGCCGAACTATAGAAAAATACAAACGAATCTTTGGAACCCAGGCAAAGGCTACTATGCAGGAAGTTTCTCTGCTGGGCATTGATTGGTGGAGCAGGCAGTGACGTCACAGCCTTGCACCGTGGCTGAGCTTCTCGAACTGATTCCATTGTTGCCTTTTTTTTTTTTTTTTAATGTTAAACAGCAGACAACTTTTAATTCTCCCCTTTCCCTCTTCTCTTCTCGCCTCACATTTGGGCAAGCCAATAAGAGAGCTTGATACTCCCTCCTGTGGCACTGGCAGGAAATTCAAATCACATAGTCCCTTGACTTCCAGAGGAAACCCTCACATCAGCCCCACTCCTAACTCCAATAAAAGCCAACAATGGTGATTTCTCCTTGTTATTTCAAGTGATTTTTTGACATGCATGTGAGCCTTCCCTGCTTCACTCAAAAGCTTCATTGTGTTGGTTATAAATCTGTTGACATTTTTTGGGTGTGTGTATGGTGTCATCAGTTTTGACATCCTGACCAATTTTGGATGAGGATCCATCTTTTCTCTGTTACGAGGGGTGAACATAACACCTATGTTCAATCCGGGGCATAGTCAAGTAGCTCACATTTGTGAGTCACTTTCCCTTTCATTTCAGAGAAATTAGACATATAGGTCATTATGAATATCTCTGATGCTTCCCCAGACCACTGAAATTGATCAGAGAATTATTTTGATTATGTTTAACAACTGTACTGTATCCAAGTAGAAGTTATTTTCTACACTTTGGCCAAACTCAGGTTATTTTTGGTAATGTTATCAAGCCATATTCTTTAGAGACGACTACAAAATGTGCTAAACAAAGGAAAACTAGCAATACAAACTGCTCCCAAATATATCCCCTTCTTTTAATGGTTACTTTAACAGCTTGCTCCCAAAGAAATATTAATGTCATAAGACATTTGCAAAATCATTTTCTTTCATCCATTCATTTTCTTCTCAACCTACTGAAATAGGAGAGAGACACAACAGAGAGATTTCTTGGATTCCTGGTTAGAACTTAAGTTTGTGTTTGTCTGTTTGTTAGTTTTCTTTTCCTCAGCAGCTAAAGAATAAGACAACTTCCATGAAAACTGATGTTGTCCCTTCAACATCTTCCAACCTATGGCTGGGCGCGGTGGCTCACGCCTGTAATCCTAGCACTCTGGGAGGCCGAGGTGGGAGGATCGTTTGAGCTCAGGAGTTCGAGACCAGTCTGAGCAGGAGAGAGACCTGTCTCTACTAAAAATAGAAAGAAATTATATGGACAACTAAAAATATATATAGAAAAATTAGCCAGGCATGGTGGCACATCCCTGTAGTCCCAGCTACTTGGGAGGCTGAGGCAGGAGGATTGCTTGAGCCCAGGAGTTTGAGGTTGCTGTGAGCTAGGCTGATGCCACGGCACTTTAGCCTGGGCAACAGAGTGAGATTCTGTCTCAAAAAAAAAGAAAAAAAAATTCTTCCAACCTAGAACAACAGTCCAGTCTTAAATTATCGCATGCGTTTCAACATTCCAGATTTCCCAGGAGAAAACAGGACACATAAGAATACTATATAAACACAGTATTCACAGCTATTAAAAAAAAAAAAAATCACAGCCACATATGTAACAGTCAATACCACTTACCACACAATTGATTGAAAAACTGTATAACAACATACAAATGTAAAATATTTTGTTATTAATAGTAATGATTTTACTTAATTATAAACTATTCACTATCTTGAAATTGAAAGAAAAACCTGAAGTATCTATTCTGCCAAAAGACAAACTAGCAAAAATAAATTAAGCAAGCTAAAGGCATACATATTTGAAAATACCACTTTAGAATCATTCTGGAGTTTTGCTTGTTCCATATACATGAGTATAATAGTTAACAGGTATTTTACAAAATGAGTCAACTCTGTTTTAGGAAATGCCTGATTTTTTTTTCTTTTTTTATTGCCTTCAAAATTTGATACTGTTCAATTTTAAAAGACAAGCTCATTATTCAAAATTTCCCTATTTATGATACTTTGATACAATAAATACTTCTTTTCCAGTAGTTATTTTTCATAAACCCCTGTAGCCACATTTTTAAATCTATGCCTGTGGTAAAATAAGAAATATATATATTTGGACTTTGTCCCTGTTTAATGGCACATAGCTCCGAAAACCCTTGGAATCTCTTGAGTGATGAGTGCCTTTTTATGTTAATGAGATGACTCTTGGCTGAGGGGCTCCTTAGATAGCTTCAGGATGGAGTCCCATCACCAAAAAGACCAAGTGTTGATTAGATGCTTGGAAATTTCAGCCACATTCAACAACCACCAAGGAAAGGAGAGGGGCTGGAGACTGAGTCAATCACTAATGGCCATTGATTTAATCAATTGTGTTTATATAGTGGAACCTCCATAAAAACCCCTAAAGAAGGGTGGTTAGAGAACTTTGGAGTTGCTGAACACAGCCACATGCCGAGATGCTAGCACGCTCAAACTCTGTGGGACAAGTGCTCTGGTGCTGAGGATCCTTCCAGACCTATGTACCTCTTAATCTGGCTATTAATTTTATCCTTTATAATAAACCAATAATAGTAAATAAGGTGTCTTCCTGAGTTCTGTAACCCCTTCTACATATTATCAAGCCTGAAGGAGGAAGTTGTAGAAACCTCCAACACTGCATAGCCAAGCCAGAGAGAAGTGTGGGCACTCAATACGTGCAACTGGTATCTGTAGTGAGGGCAGTCTTGTGCGACTAAGCCCTCAAACCGGTGGAGTCTGACACTAACTCTGAGTAATGTCAGAATTGAATTGGTGTCCAGAGAATTGGAGAATGTGTTTTGGTATGGAAAAAACACACACATTTGATGTCAGAATTTTTAGAGTAAAAACAGATAATAATGCCACAGAAGATGGTACAATAATTCAATAATTTTATTATATTATTGTCAATTGTATGTAGCTGTATGAAATATAATTTTATGAATATTAATGAAAATCACAATTTTCATTCAAAAAATATTTATTGGGGATGTATTATGTTCTGGTATTAATGTAAGACCTGGATATAAAATAGTTGCAAGGACGATGCCTTGAAATCCTGTGGGGAGGCAGACAGTTATCACCTAAGCAAAAAAGGAAAAATAGGAATGACATTAGGAATATGTAATTTGGTTGGATGGTCATAAGTTGAGGTGTCTTTGACTAAATATTACTCAAGGTGAGATATGCATAGGGAGCCATCTGCGGGGCCGGGCAGCGCGGAATAGCACATACAAACCCCTTGAGCATGACCGGATGTGGTAAATCTGAGCAAGTCAAAGAGCTGTAGCCTGAAGGTTAAAGAGTAAAGGGGAAAGTGGCCTCTCTGGGCAGTGACTTGACCCACTAAACAATTGGAAATTATAAAATGGTTTTATTCAGGAAAGTGACATAATCAGATTCACAAAATAGTTTCATAAACATCATTCTTCTGTCAGGATGCAAATGCTTATGAATAACAGGAAATCTAAATAAAGCTGGTTCATATTATTGGAAGGGAAGAGATAGAATGAGCTTCTGATTTAATCTGATTCAGTGGCCTAAATGGTTAGTAAAAAAATCCCATTTCCTTTCTCTTCTTCACTATATAGTCCATGATTCACCTTTGCAAAAAACTCCTTTCCCTCATGATAACCAAATGGCTGGAGCACTTCAAGGCTTCATATCACATACGCCATCGTGCAAAAGAAAAGAAGGAGCTATTCTTACAGAATATCAAAAAAGGTCTCTGAAATTCATCATAATTATTATGTGTAAGTCATGTATCTACCTCAGAAAAGACCACTGAAGCTAGAAGGATGAAATCTACCGAATGCTGTAAGCCAACAAGTCCAGCCCTATAGGTTATGGTGGGATCAGTTCCTTCCGAAGTGGGTTAACAGGTGGAGGAGAGATGGATAACAGAAAAAAATCAGGACTTTAGTAACAGGGAAGGAGGCAATGGATACCGAATAACATACCACACTGCATTATCAGTACATTTGATAATCACAACACTTTGAGATGATGTCTAGATAGTAATAATATTAATTTTAAAAACCTACTCAAAGGTAGGTTTTATTTCTATCATTTTTTTTAAATAGTATTTCTAAAACATGACATTGAATTCTCTAGTGACAGAGATGCATATATTTAATACTAAATTGAACGATAAAAACTGAAATTTAGGGAACATGGGTTATCCCTAGCTTTCAGGCAATTTTGTGGAATATAACGGACACATTGCCAATTAAAGGAATTTGTGATTTTGGCAAAGATGTTGATCTGCCAAAGTTTAAATATAAGTCTAAAATTAGAAGAGAGACATGAAGTTTAAAAATAAGTTTTTAAAAAATGATATAATAAAAACATATTACAACAAAATAAAACTGCAGACCAGTATCCCTAATAAACACAGACACAAAAATTCCAAATATGCCATGAAATCAAATACAGCAATGTATAAAGCTATAATACATCTTGACCAAGTGGGGTTTATACAGTAAATACAAAGTCAATTCACCATGTGAAAAACAATTAATATAATTTAACACATTAGGGACTGAAAAAAGAAAAAATAATCTCATTAAATGCAGAAAATGTCAACATTTATTCATTATAAAAACTCTAAATAGATTGGTATAATAAGAGAAATTCTTCAACCTGACAAAGGGTATCTATTAAAAAAAAAATACAGCTCCCATTATGTATAATGGTGACTGTCTTTTTCCTTAAAATCATAAAGAAGGAAAGAATGTCCACTCTCCCCACTCCTATTCAACATTGTACTGGAGGTCTTAGACTGTACAGTGAGGCAAGAAAAAGAAATAAAAGGCATACATTTGAAAAAGAAGATATAAAACTGTTTTTATGCATAGGCAATACACTTTTCTACATAGACAAATCCAAAGATACAAAGATAGGAATATTGTGAGCTTAATCAAGTCAATATATGCAAGGTCTATATATAAATATCAATTATATTTCTACATAATGTAAGGCTGGTGGCAGACACCCCTCCCTTCCCTAATGAAAAAAGAGGCAGCTCCTCCTGTCTCTCAATACCCGCCCCAAAGCTGAAACAAAGAAATTCCTCACTCCTCACACGGACATCTCCTGGCTGAAGAAACTCACATCCCCCAGCCCTAAAAACCTATATAAACCCACTCAGATTTCTGGGCGGGGCAGCTTCTCTGGGTCCCGTGGGTCCCGTGAGGCTGGCCCAGGTCCCTCTCTCAGGGACTCGTTACCCCCACCCAGGAGTGCCCCAATAAAGCCTCTTTACTTATCCCTTTCAACTCTGCTTGTCTTTCTTTCTCTGGCACCGGCTACTTCAAAGAAACCTTACATTTGGTGCCGAAACCCGGGAGGGGCATTTGGCTGCACCACCCCCTTCCGAGAACTCTCACTTTCCGGACCAGGACCTCCGCTGACTGCCTTCCAGTCCTTGATTGATGACCTCGGCCTGGGTGAGTCACCCCGTGTTATCCCAACCTGGATCCCCCAGGAGCCTCCATTCCTTCCGGGAAACTGTTCCATATCCGTTAAACTGTGGGCCCACGTCGGAGGCTCCCCTGTTCCAGGGGCTAAGGCTATTCGGGGACGCCTGAATTCCTCTCACCCCTTTCCATGCTGGCACACTAGTCTGGGGCAGAGACGTCCCCTCCCAGGCTTTTGCTGCCTCCGTAGCCAGGATACTGTTCCTGGCTGTTTCCCCATCCGGGTTGAGGTGACATGGGTGACCAAAATTCCCCGTGAGACGCCCCTGGGGTGTCTGCTGGCCAATCTGAAGGCCCTGGATTTAGGCATCTGGCCCAAGCGCCTCATTCTTTACTACAACACTGCCTGGCCAAAGTATAAATTGGACAATGACTCCCAATGGCCTGAAAATGGGACTTTCAGTTTCAATATTCTGCAAGACCTTAATAACTTTTGTCACAGGAATGGAAAATAGTCGGAGATCCCATATGTCCAAGCCTTTTTCTGTTTGTGCTCCCGTCCTTCTCTCTGTCTGACCTGCCACCCGGCACAGGTCCTCCTTGTGCTGGATCCCCCACCCCTCTCCTCCTCTTCTCCCTCTAACTCTCCACCGGACGTCTCTTCAGACGTCCCTTCTGCCTTCTCCGATCCACCCCACTCCCTCAGCCCTCCCCCCACTCGACCTCCACCATTCCCACAGGCACCTGCCCATCCTCCCACACCGCCCAGCCGCTTGCTGCCGACGTCTCCAGTCAGCCAGCACACTCGCTCCCACGCAAACCCCTCAGACCAGCCCCTCCTCTGTCCGTTATGGGAGGTGGCCGGCGCCGAAGGGCTTGTATGCGTACATACTCCCTTCTCCCTTCTCCCTTCCTGACCTTTCTCAGATTGAAAAGCACCTAAGTTCATTTTCTAATGACCCTATAGCCTACACCAAAGAGTTCCATAACTTGACACAGGTATATGACCTTACCTGGCATGATATTTTTGTTATACTATCCTCTACGCTTACTACTGATAAAAAAGAACACGTCTGGGCAGCAGAGGGACCACCTGTTACAGTGTGTCCTTGCCGGCCTCCAAGCCGCCGCCTGACGTGCTGTAAATTATGATAAGCTCAGAGAAATCACTCAACAGGCAGACAAAAACCCTGCGGCCTTTCTCAGTCGCCTTACAGACGCCCTTATCCAATATACCTGCCTAGATCCTACCTCCCCCGCGGGGACTGCTGTCCTTACAACTCACTTTATTACTCAGTCCTCTCCTGACTTCAGAAAGAAACTCAAAAAAGGCAGAGGAGGGCCCTCAGACCCCTATCCGAGACCTGGTGAATATGGCATTTAAAGTCTTCAATCCCTAAGATGAACAGGCAGAGACCTAAAGGGAGGCCCGTGTCCTCCAAAAGGCACACCTACAGGCCCAAGCCTTGCAGCCTTGAGGCTGGGGAGACCCAAGAAACCATTGACCTCATCTAAGGTGACCAGCTGCGCTCTGCCAGGCACCTACTTCAAGTGTGGTAAGGAAGGCCACTGGGCCAAGTGGTGCCGGCAGCCACTTCCACTCACGACGCCTTGCCCAGCTGTGGTCAAGAGGGACACTGGAAAAGTGACTGCGCCTTGGGACAGAAGTCCGGAGGGTCAGTCCTTCCATCGCTAGACCTGCCAATGGCAGCTTTGGGTCTGGCTGCCGAAGACTGAAGAGACTCCAACTCAATGACCCCATCACCCTCGCCGAGCCCAGGGTAACAATCAAGGTAGCAGGTAAGGCAGTGTCCTTTATGGTTGACACGTGGGCTACCTACTCTGTCCTGCCTTCCTTTTCAGGCCCTACTTATCCTTCCCAGGTGTCTGTTGTGGTTATTGACGGCAATCTCTCTCGACCCCCCATCACCGGTCCCCTAACTTGTCTAATAGATGACCGTCCCATCACCCATTCCTTCCTTATCATGCCCTCCTATCCTGCTCCACTATTGGGAAGGGACTTACTAACCAAGCTGGGAACCACTCTCCACTTTTCTTCTGGAACTTTTGCCCTCCTTCTTCTCTCTGTCTCTCCAGATTCCTCAGCTCCGCCCACAGCCTCTCCCGCTTTACCGAGTCCTACATACCTCCTCCCATCAGAACTCGTAGACCACCAAGTTTGGGACACCTCCACCCCAGTGGTGGCCACACACCACACCCCCGTCCTCATTCGACTCAAAGACCCCTCATTCTTCCCTTCCCGGCCACAGTTCCCTATTTCACCAACCCACCACAGAGGTCTAAAACCCATCATAGAATGTCTTCTGTGTGAAAAACTTTTAATTCCAACTGCCTCTCCCTATAACACACCCATTCTCCCAGTAAGAAAGCCAAATGGCTCATACCGGCTAGTCCAGGACCTCAGACTCATTAGCAAGGCAGTTGTCCCCATACACCCTGTGGTGCCTAATCCCTACACTTTACTCTCTCATATTCCACCCTCCACCACCCATTTTTCTGTCCTGGACCTCAAGGACACTTTCTTCACCATTCCTTTAGATCCAACCAGCTACAATCTCTTTGCCTTTACGTGGGAAGATCCCGACACGAACATGACTCGACAACTCACTTGGACTGTCCTGCCCCAGGGGTTCAGGGACAGCCCCCACCTCTTTGGTCAGGCTCTCGCCCAAGATCTTCTTCAGTGCCCCTTACAATCAAGCACTGTCCTCCAATATGTGGATGATTTATTACTCTGCAGCCCCTCATACTCTGACAGCCGCACACACACTGCCTCTCTACTCAACTTCCTTGCCTCTAAGGGCTACCGGGTGTCCCCCTCCAAACTTCAGCTGTCTAAGCCTCCTGTCACTTACCTTGGACTTAGTCTCACCCCCACTTCCCGTCATCTCACTGTTGATCGCCAGCAGGCCCTCCACGACCTCCAACCTCCCACCACTGCGGAACAAATTCTATCCTTCCTTGGGTTTGTTGGTTTCTTCCGACACTGGATCTCCAACTTTTCTCTCCTTGCCAAACCCCTCTATGAGGCAGCACATGATGCCTCTGCTGGCCCTCTCTTAAACCCTCAGGCTGTCTCCCGTGCATTCCTAAAACTTCACGACTCTCTCCTACAAGCAGCCCTCTAAGACTCCCTCATCCTGAAAAACCCTTCAATCTCTACACGGATGAGTGCCAGGGCCTGGCCCTCGGCGTCCTCACCCAACCTCTGGGACCTACTCCCATTTCCACCCCAGTGGCCTACTTATCCAAACAGCTGGACACCACGGTCCATGGCTGGCCGCCCTGTCTCTGCACCTTAGCCGTGGCCACTACTCTCACCAGGGAGGCCCTAAAACTCTCCCTGGGACAGAACTTACATGTCTTCTCCACCCACTGCTTACAGGACCTTCTAACTCACTGCTCTCTAGCCCTCCTCACCCCGTCTAGACTACAGGAATTCCATCTCTTGTTTATTGAAAAATCCCACCATTACTTTATCACAGTCCCCGACTCTAAACCCTGCCACTCTGCTCCCCATTCCCTGCCTATCCCTGTCCTCACACTCCTGCTCAGAAATGGTTGAAGCTTCCACTACCTCTAGACCCGATCTGTCAGATAAGCCACTTCCTACATCGGACTTAACTTTCTTTGTTGATGGCAGCTCTGTCACAGGTGAGGACGGCAAACGCCAGGCGGCCTATGCCATTGTCTCTGCCTCTCAGGTAATACAAGCCTCCCAACTTCCAGAGGGCACCACTTCCCAAAAGGCAGAACTCATTGCTCTCACTTGAGCCTTACACCTAGCCCAAGGCAGGAGTGTAAATATTTACACAGACTCCAAATATGTGTTTATGATAGCTCACTGCCATGCTGCCATATGGAGAGAACGGGGTTTTCTCTCCACCAAGGACTCCCTTGTTATTAACGCCACCCTTATCCCCAGTCTCCTCAAGGCCCTTCATTTACCCACCCAATTAGCTACTCTTCACTTCATATTGGCACTAAGGGCCTCTTCCACCTCTTCCAGCCTCTATTTTCACACCCTGCACTATATTCTCTCATCAAAACTGTTTGCTCGAACTGTGACATCTGTGCCTCTGTTAACCCTCAAGGGGGCTTCAAACCCCCTGTATCCACCCACCAGATGCGTGGTCACCTCCCCGGAAAAGACTGACAGGTTGATTTCACCCATATGCCACCTCACAGGTGTTTCAAATATCTTTTAACACTGGTAAATACCTTTACAGGATGGGTTAAAGCCTTTCCCACTGCCAATGAAACTGCTGCTGTTGTTGCCTCCGCTCTCATTACTGAAATTATCCCACGCTTCGGCTTTCCTTCCTCCATTCAGTCTGACAATGGCCCTACTTTTGTTTCTAAGGTTGTTCATCAGGTCTGTGAGGCTCTCAATGTCGAGTGAAAACTTCATGTTCCCTGCAGGCCTCAGTCCTCAGGAAAGGTTAAAATTTTGGGCTAACAGACTAATCAAAGACCACCTCACCAAACTCATTATTGAGACCCGCCAATCATGGCTTGACCTTTTACCCTTAGCTCTAACCCGGATCAGGGCAGCCCCTCGACATCCTACCTAACTTTGCCGTTTCGAACTCATGTACGGCCGGCCTTTTCTCATTAACCACCATCTTCCAGCCCAGCCCCCACCTTTGGCCTCCTATCTCCCATATCTCTCCCTCCTCAGACAACTTCTCTGGGCTCACACAGAGAGATATCTACCTCAGCCTCCAGAGACCGACTCAGATATCTCTCACACAGATATCCTCGACCCTTGAGACCAGCGTTGGAAAATTAAAGTCACAGGAAAAGTATACTGAAAAATACACGACTATTACCCTTCAGCGACTATTTACGTCAGCCGTGAATATGTCCTGGCCCACCAGACACAGGTTCAAATATCTATCAATATTCTGGAAGCAGAACAAACTCTAGCAGGACAACGTTCCTCCCGCCCTAAGCATCCCCCTCTTACCTCCTGGCTGAATATTATTCAACATACCCTCGCCTTCCTAAACTCCTCTAAAATAATCTCTAATGTCTCCCACTGTTTCCTCTGTGCCTCCCTTCAGTGACCCCTACTTGCTGCTGTTCCCCTAAACTTTTCTAACCCCCAGAGGACTCCCTCATCGGGTCCCTCATGCTCCACTCCACTCACTCGAGTTCCCCTATGGGAACTTGAGCCCACAGGCCAACCTTATGCAGATCACATATACTTTTTCACCACCTTCACTGACTCCAACCTACAACTTCATGGACGCTGTCTGACTAACCATACTGTGTCCACGACCACCTCTTCTGCTCCAGGACAGTTCTTCTGATACAACAGAACACTTGCCCACTGTGTCAATACATCCACCCCGGGTCCTTGTTTCCCTGTCATGGTCGTCCTTCAGTTAACTCTATATGGTGAGTCTGAATTCGAGTAACTTCTCCTGGGACCCCGCTCAAAAACGAGCCATCCCTTGCCGCTCATGGTGAGTCTCAGCTTGGTCACCTCCATCACAGCCTCAGGGCTTGCGGGAGGCGCCCTGGGCCACAGTGTTATTTCTGCCCAAGACTTTACAGATCGCCTACAGCTATCCCTGGAAACCATGTCGTCCATGTCATTAACTTCCCTGCAGAGATAACTGACTTCTCTGGCTCAGTTTCTCCAACGCCGCCTGCAGAAATTATCCAGAGTAGCAGTAAACCAGATGCTTCTTCACATCTACTCTCCTCTTCCAGTCACCCCTCCACCAGCCAACTCCGGCCCATAGCCTCCACTACGCCCCTCAAAAGCAGGAAGTAGCCAGAAAGACTGCTGCGCCCTATTATCACTAAAAGGCCGGAATGTAAGGCTGGTGGCAGGCACCCCTCCCTTCTCTAATGAAAAAAGAGGCGGCTCCTCCTGTCCCTCAATACCCGCCCCAAAGCTGAAACAAAGAAATTCCTCACTCCTCGCACCGACATCTCCTGGCCGAAGAAACTCACATCCCCCAGCCCTAAAAACCTATATAAACCCACTCAGACTTCTGGGCGGCGCAGCTTCTCTGGGTCCCGTGAGTCCCATGAGGCTCACCTGGGTCCCTCTCTCAGGGACTTGTTACCCCCACCTGGGAGCGCCCCAATAAAGCCTCTTTACTCATCCCTTTCAACTCTGCTCATCTTTCTTTCTCTGGCACCGGCTACTTCAAAGAAACCTTACACATAATAGCAATGAACAACGGGAAATTGAAATTTAAGAAACAGTAGGATTTATAATAACATCCCTAAACATGAAATACTTAGGTATAAATATCATAAAAGATATAAACATCTATATGATGAAAATTACAAAACATTGATGAGAGAAATCCGAAAGATAGAAGTCAATGGAGAGATTTATAAGTTCAATAATTGGAAGGCCCAATATTGAGGTGTTTTTAAAAAAAACCCTCCTAATTTGTTATAGAGATTTAATGCATTCCAATCAACATCCCAGTGGGATTTCTTTTGTAAAAATTTACAAGCTGATTCTAAAATTCACGTGAAAAATACAAAATAACTATAATAGCGGGCCGGGCACGGTGGCTCATGCCTGTAATCCTAGCACCCTGGGAGGCTGAGGAGGGTGGATTGTTTGAGCTCAGGAGTTCGAGACTAGCCTGAGTAAGAACGAGACCCCGTCTCCACTAAAAATAGAAAGAAATTAGCGAAACAACTAAAATATATACAAAAAATTAGCCAGGCATGGTGGCGAATGCCTATAGTCCCAGCTACTCGAGAGGCTCAGGTAGGAAGATTGTTTGAGCCCAGGAGTTTGAGGTTGCTGTGAGCTAGGCTGATGCCACAGCACTCTAGCCCGGGCAACAGAGTAAGACTGTGTCTCAAGAAAAAACAAAAACAAAAACAAAACTATAATAGCCAAAACAATCTTGAAAAAGAAAAAAAAATTGACACACACACACTATTTGATTTCAAGACAATGTTAATAGAGAGACTGTAGTTTTGGTGAAAATAGGAGTACACAGACATATATGACAGAATAGAGTACCCTGATATACACCCACATATATAAGGTCAATTGATCTTTGGCAAAAATGGTAAGGTAATTTAATAAAGAAAAGACAAAATCTTTGCAAAATATGGTGCTAGTCTTTGGCCACAAACTATTTATAATCCTATGACATGCAAAATATATTCATCCCCTTCCTAGTGTCTCCAAAATCTCATTCCATTATATAATTGGAAAAAAGTTTGTAATCTTGACTTTTATATCAATTCCAGAATAGAGAAACTGCTTCCTTAATTTAGTTATTTAAATACAGCTATTGAAGTATGAGCTAAGATATAAACAGACACTCTGCCCACTCAACAAACAATGGGTGTGACAGTTATAGCATAACTACTATAGACACTCCTGTTCAAAAAGGGGAAAAATGGAAGTCACAGAATCACTGATGCATACTAATTTCGAAATCCAAGCAAACAAGTGTTAGAAGTTTCTTAATTATAACTCATCCTAGTCGTCTCAGGGCATAATTCTCCTTGACTCTTGTCTTTGCCTTCTGTGAATCTTTATTACACTTTTTAGGCTCTTGTCATCCTTCTTTTATATGAAAGAAGGTAGCTTATGTTGACAGGTGCATAATTTTCTTAGCCTGCTTCCTGCTAGTCAAATTTTGGGAATCCAAAAATCTCTTCATTTTATATTGTCTTTGTGCCTTTTATTGCAAACTTGCAATGTTTAATAAATATAATTATCTTAAAGCTTTGTGAGTCCTTCATGAATAATAATGGGGTTTACTTCATTCTCAAAAATCATACTCAAATCTTTTCAACATAAAGCCTCTCTACCTAGGACTTCTGATGTGACAGTGAGTACAATGCTCTTAAGCTTCTTTAGAAACTTATTGATTGAGAGGATCCATGAGATGATTAAATTCTTCAGTGGACCTTTATCTGAGGCACCACCATTAATATTTCTGTAACCATAAGAAAGGGTTTTGCATTCATACCGTTGTTTTCATATTTAAACAATGATTTTCTTGCAGTGAACTGTATTTGATTTTTCTTGGAAGTCAGTGCTTAATTTTAATATTGTTTGCCTTCTGGAAAGTCGGATAATTTTCACTGTCATAAAACTTCTAATCATTAATGTTTTACAGCCCTTCCATTGTTTCTCTCTTTCCTCTCACATTTTGCTTTAAGCAGCAAGAAGACACCAGGCAGCGTGTTTAACACTTAGCTTGGAAATATCCTTAGCTAGATCCTCCAGTTCATTATGTGTATTTCCATTTTGAACAATATCAGAGGAGACCGTGTTGCTACCTCCCATTACAAATATTCACTTTTCTCCAATTTTAAATAAGATTTTTCTCACTTTCCTTTAAGCCCTTGCTAACAGCTTACTAAAGGTACATGATGCTTTTACGAATACTTTGTTCTAGGCTATTTTGGCTTTTACAAACCCTCTTAAATTCTCCCAGCTTCTTCCCACTGTTCCGTTTGATAGCCACTCTCACATTATAGGATTATTTTATGGTAGCGCCTCACTTTTAGGTACCAAAATGTGTATTAGTCATCTACTTCTGCAGAACATATTCTTCTAAAAAGCCAGCAGCTTCAAACAACAAACATTGTATCACAGTTTCTGTGGGTCTGGAGTTCAGGAGAAGCATACTGACAGTTCTGAATCAGGGTCTTCCATGTGGTTGTAGTCATTTGTCAGACTGGGCTGCTGTCATTGGAATGCCTGAGTAGAATAAAGAATTTGTTTAAGGATGGCTCACTGACATGGCTGTTGTCAGAAGGCCTCAGTTTCTCGATTGCTTTTGGCAGAAGGCTTTAGGTTCTTTCCAGATGGGCCTCTTGTCACAATATGGCTGCTAATTTTCTGAAGAGACAGTGACTGAGAAGGAAACTACAGTACCTTTTATGACCTACTTTCCAAAGTCACATGCCATCATTGCCACTTCATTCTATTTTTCAGAAGCAAATCACTAAGTGCATTTTACCCTCAAGAGGATGAGCATCGGGCTTCATCTCCTAAAGAAGGATTCTCAATGCATTAAATAGATAGATAGAATTTATGGTCACATTTTAAAACCACCACACATCTGTCTTTTGGGGACTTCAGTTACTTTAATTATACATATATTATGCTGCTTGAAGTTGCCCCACAGCTCAATGTTAGTCTGCTCATTGGTTTGTCCATCTACTTTTTCTATGTATTTCATTTTGGATAGTTTCTATCACTATGGCTTTAAAATTGCTAATTTTTTTCTGCAAAATTTAATCATCTACTACATCTATCAAGTGTATTTTTTATATCAAACATTACAGTTTCATCTCTAGAAGTTCATTTGTGTCTTTTTTATTTATTTATTTATTTATTTATTTTTTTTTGAGGCAGAGTCTCACTCTGTTGCCCGGGTTAGAGTGCCGTGTCATCAGCCTAGCTTACAGCAACCTCAAACTCCTGGGCTCAAGCGATCTTCCTGCCTCAGCCTCCCGAGTAGCTGGGACTACAGGCATGTGCCACCATGCCCGGCTAATTTTTTTTATATGTATTTTTAGTTGTCCAGATAATTTCTTTCTATTTTTAGTAGAGACGGGGTCTCTCTCTTGCTCAGGCTGGTCTCGAACTCCTGAGCTCAAATAATCCACCCACCTTGGCCTCCCAGAATGCTAGGATTACAGGCGTGAGCCACCATGCTCGGCTTGTGTCTTTTTTATTCTTTTGCTTCCATTTGACATGTTTAGTCTTTATCCAGATCCTTAAACATGTGATGTACAGGTACAGTAACTTTTCTAATATCTTTTTCTATTCAGCTGATCATCATTTTATTAATTTGTCATTTCTGGGTCAGTTATATTTCTCATCATTCTATTAATTTATCATTTTTTCGTCAGCTATATTTGATTTTTCTTTTTATTAATAGATATCACTGGAAAACCATTTTGTTCAGAGTATTTCTTGAATTTTAAAATTTTATTTTGTAAAAAGTATAACAATTATATATCGGGCAAATAAAATCCAAATAAATCCTATTGGTAATAAAAATGGTTAAGAAATGTTTTCTTATTAAAGCAAGACTCCTGTCATTGTTTTCACATAATAGGTATATATATATGATTACATATACATGTATATATTATTTAATTTAGAATTTTTGGTAAACATGCCAAACCAAGCTTCAAGTTTCAGTGAAAGTATTTAATGAAGAAGTAATTCAGGAATATACATTCTTAAAAGAAAATTAAATTTTTTATTTTGTATTTTTTCATATTTCATAGATACATTAAATATCAAGTTCAGACCCAGTTAAAATAAAAAGAGAAAAGAAAGAAAATTCTGGCCAGGTGCAGTGGCTCACACCTGTAATCCTAGCGCTCTGGGAGGCTGAAGCAGGAGGATTGTTTGAGCTCAGGAGTTCGAGACCAGCCTGAGCAAGAGCGAGACTCCATCTCTACTAAAAATAGAAAGAAATTATATGGACAACTAAAAATATATATAGAAAAATTAGTTGGGCATGGTGGCACATGCCTGTAGTCCCAGCTACTCGGGGAGGCTGAGGCAGAAGAATCACTTGAGCCCAGGAGTTTGAGGTTGCTGTGAGCTAGGATGACACCACAGCACTCTAGCCCAGGCAACAGAGTGAGACTCTGCCTCAAAAAAAAAAAAAAAAAAGAAAAGAAAAGAAAGAAAGAAAATGCTTCTGAACCTATATATATATAAGATTAAAACCTCAAGTTTCTCTTTTTATAATTCCAAAGTAGCAAATTTGATTTTATCTTTGTGTAATGAAATGCAGCTCAAAATACCTCTCTACCATGTGGTACTAACTGATCCCTATAAATTGCTTTCTGAGATTTTTTTTTATACATGATTTTATTTTGGAGCATATTGATTGCTGTAGAAATGAATTACAGCTGTCAGCTCTGGCTTACTTAGCTGACTTCTTCACACCTTGTAATAAACTGATGCCATGATTTTGGTTATTGTGAAAGTAAAAAAAGTAGTTATAATACAAAAATGAGGATAATGATAAAGAAACAGTGATTTGTCAGAAGATGTAATGGAGGAATTGCTATTCTTTTCCATCCTGGGAGCAATTCCAAAAATAGTAATGGTTTGTAAATTGATCCTTTCTATATTGCTGTAGTGAAAGAGCACTGCATAAAAGTGAACATTAGACTAGTGCTCTTCACATCACTATTATTTCATCCTAATTGTCATTAATGCAAAGTAGCACAAATGGAACTCAGCACAAACCAAACGCTCTGATTCTATGAGACCATGTCTTGGCCAATCCTGAAGAAACAGCTTTTCTCTTAGCAGCGAAAATAGCTTTTCTCTTAGCAGGGATAAGGAGAAAAAAAGCAAAAGTTTCTTTGAAAGAGGAGTCAGCATGAAGTAACGGCAAATTAAAAATCAACTATACTTCAGAAATAAAGCTACTCTAGCAAGAGAAAATTGGCTACTCTAGAACTGTCCTAAAAACGTCTAAAACAATAATCAAGCTTATTCACCATTTTATAAACAGCCCGATAGAATGAGAGTTAAAACCTTTTAAATGAGAATTAATTAATTAATTAAGTCCAGGCCCTAAGCAACACAGCGTTGACAATGTCTAGGATATAATAATAAAAAAAAAATTACTGAAGATACAGAAAATTGTGACTCATAACCAGGAGACCTCCCCTAAAAAAGGAGAAAAAAATAAAAGAAAAAGAAACTAGGAAAAGGTATTGGTAATTAGAATTTTAGATTAAAATACATTCAGGTCTCCCTCTCTAACTCTTACTTCTACATCTGTCTGTATTCTGGCTGAATTCTCTTTAACTCTACTTCTCAAAAAAACAAAAACAAAACAAAAAAAAAAAAAACTGGACATATTTACCTTTTTATCTCTAGGATCACCTGCTCACAGCTCTTTGATCTGTGATAAAATGCCACCTCTCTTCCAGGCAAAATTTCACAAAAACCTTGGAAGTCTTATTTTTCTGCCTTTAGTTATGTATTTGTATTTTGGACTACTGTATCTACTGGGATGATGATATGAGTTTACTCCTTTGTTCTATTAATGTAGTAAGTGGTGTTAATTGATTTTTTTTAAATGTGAAACCAACATACATTCCTAGAATAAATCACACAAGATAAATTTTTTAGTTACCCACTGCTGCATAACAAACCATCCTAAACTTGGGGTTGTTGTAATAACAAAAAAAATGTTTTTATATGGCATGGTTCCAGGGGCTGACTAGGCTCAGGTGGGTGATTTTTGCTCACAGTCTCTCATAAGGTTATAGTCAGATGGTGGCCTCTTCCATATACAAGGCAATTGATGCCAGCTACTGGAAATCTCTCCATGTTATCTTGGCTTTCCCACAGCAGTGAACGGATTCCAAGGACGATACCACTGAGGGAGAGCTAGACAGAAGTGGTATCGCTCTCTGAAGTCTAGCCTAAGAAGTCTTTTTAAGTAAACAAAAATTGAAAGAATTCATCACAAGTAGACCTACACTATAATAATTATTCTATACATCATTCTACTATATCTGACTGTGAGCTGCTTATGAGAGTTTGTCTCATCCTCTCTCTCCTTTATTTTTATCTTTGCAACTCTCATGCTTATTACCACTAGAACTTGATAGGTGTTTAAAACTGTCAAACAATAACTCAGAGACTATTAATTAAAAAGACTGATGACTTCCTCAATTTACTCTTTCAGGAAGTGGACGTGATTATGGAGTACTTTTACAATGGATTGTTAGGCCTTGTACTTTAAGACCCTTCTGGGGATTATCATATTGAATAAAAATGTGTAACTCTCATTGTTTTTGACTAGGCCATTTTACATTTTTCAGGGCTAAAACAACTTAGGTTGTAGAAAACTGATAGCAATGCAAATGTTTATCTATATTAATACAAGTGTATTATATCCAGTGGAGAATATGTATATGTAATAGAGGCATGCCTCATTTTGTTGTGTTTCACTTTATTGTATTCACAGATTATTGTGTTTGTTACAGACTAAAGATTTGTGGCAACTGTATGTTGAGCAAGTCTATTGGCACCATTTTTTCTAACGGCATGTACACACTTTGTGTCTCTGTGTCACAATTTGGTAGTTCTTTCAGTATTATAAACTTTTTCACTATCATTATATCTGTTATGGAGATTTGTGATCAGTGGTCTCTGATGTTATTATTGTAATCGTTTGGGGTGCCACAACTGCACCCATATAAAATGGCAAACAATCAATAAATGTGTGTGTTCTGATTGCTCCACCAACCAGCGCTTCCCCTATCTCTCTCCATCTCCTCAGGCCTCCCTCATCCCTGAGACACAATAATATTGAAATTAGGCCAATTAGTAACCTTACAATGGCCTCTAAGGGTTCAAATAAGAGGAAGAGTCACACATCTCTCACTTTAAATCAAAAGTTAGAAATGATTAAGCTTAGTGTGGAAGGTATGTCTGAAGCTGAGATAGACCCAAAGCTAGGCCTCTTGTGCCAGTCAATTAGCAAATTGTGAATATGAAGAAAAAGTGTTTAAAGGAAATTAAAAGTGCTACTCCAGTAAACAAATGAATAAGAAAAACAGCTTTATTGCTGATATGGAGAAAATGTGAGTGTTCAGGATAAATCAAACCAGCCACAACATTCCCTTAAGCCGAAGTCTAATCCAGAGCAAGGAGCTAACACTCTTCAATTCTGAAAGAGATGAGGAAGATGTAGAAGAAAAGTTTGAAGCTATACATGTTGGTTCATTAGTTTTAAGGAAAGAAGCCATCTCTATAACATAAAAGTGCAAGGTGAAATGGCAAGTGCTGATGTAGAAGCTGCAGCAAGTTATTCAGAACATCTAGCTAAGATCATTGATAATGATGGGTACATTAAACAACAGATTTTCAACATGGATGAAACAGCCTCCTTTGGAAGAAAATGCCATTTTAGACTTTCATAGCTAGAGAGGAGAAGTCAATGCCTGGCTTCAATTAGCAGGCTGATTCTCTTGTAAGGGGCTAATGCAGCTGTTAACTTTAAGTTGAAGCCAATGCTCATTTACCATTCTGAAAATCCCAGGTCTCTTAAGAATTATGCTAAATCTATTCTGCCTGTGCTCTATAAATGGAATCACAAAGCCTGAATGAAAGTGTATCTGTTTATAGTATGGTTACTGAATATTTTAAGCCCACTGTTGAGACTCGCTGCTCAGAAAAAAAATTCATTTCAAAATACTACTGCTCACTGACAATGCACCTGACCACCCAGGAGTTCTGATGGAAATGAACAGGAAGATTAATGTTCATTTCATGCCTACTAACCCAACATCCATTTTACAGCCCATGAATCAAAAAGTAATTTGAACTTTGAAGTCTTGTTATTTAAGAAATACATTTCTAAAGGCTGCAGCTGCCATAGATAGTGATTCCTCTGATGGATCTGAGCAAAGCAAATTGAAAACCTTCTGGAAAGGATTTATCATTCTAGATGCCATTAAGAACATTCATTATTCATGGGAAAATATAAAAATCTCAACATTAACAAGAATTTGGAAGAAGTTGATTCCAACCCTCGGGGACGACTTTGAGGGTTTCAAGACTTCAGTGGAGGAAATAAGTGCAGATGTGGTAGAAATAGCAAGAGAGCCTGACGGTGTGACTGAATTGCTGCAATCTCATGATAAAACTTTAACAGATGAGGAGTTGCCTCTTAAGGATGAGCAAAGAAATTGGTTTATTGAGATGGAATCTACTCTTGGTGAAGATGCCGTGAACATTGTTGAAATGACAACGAAGGATTTAGAATATTACATAACTTAGTTGATATAGCAGCAGCAGGGTTTGAGAGATTTAACTCTAATTTTGAAAGAAGTTCTACTGTGGGTGAAATGCTATCAAACAGCATTACATGCTATAGAGAAAACTGTGTGTGTGTGTGTGTGTGTGTGTGTGTGAAGGGGAAGTCAATTGATGGGGTAAACTTCACTGTTGTCTTATTTTAAGAAATTTCCACAGCCACCCCCGTCCTCAGCAACCACCACCCTAATCAGTTAGCAGTTATCAACATTGAGGCAAGATCCTCCTCCAGCAAAAAGATTACAACTCCCTGAAGACTCAGATGATCATTAGCATTTTTTAGTAATATTTTTCATTAAGGTATATACATTGTATTTTTAGACATAATGCAATTGCATACTTAATAGGCTACAGTATAGTGTAAACATAACTTTTATATGCACTGGGATACCAAACAATTTGCTTTTATTGAATAAAGCAATCATTTTATTACTATATTCATTTTATTGTGGTGGTATAATTGCATCAGACCAACGTGGTTTAACTTTTAGTTGTTTAGAAGTTTTTAGTTGCCATGGACCCTCAGGTTGAAGGTCACATAACTTGAGCCCAGATGAACCAAGCATGCAATCACAGGTGGAATTTAAGTGCTCAGACCAAGGAGCAGGGACTGAATTAATAAGGAGAGGCACCATAAGGCAGGATCCAAGATCCAATCAGATCAAGCCCCAGTGTCATCCCATGGCAAAATTCAGTCAGAGTGTGTTTCCTGGCATCACCCCATCAGAAGAGCCTACCAGATCATGCCCAATTATCCTCTGGCTATCAGACCTGTCCCAACCCCCAGCTTGGGGAGACAGAGCTGAGTCTGACTCCTGTCTCCTTGTTTTGGCCACCTAACAATAAATCTTTTTCTCTGCAAAGACCTAGTGCTTCAGTGTTTGGAACCCAGTTTGGTTCAGTTACAGTGGTCCAGTGGTCGGGAACCAAACCTGCAGTATCTCTGAGGTATGCCTGTACAAATTATATATGTCCAATTTTTATTTGAATCCACACTGGTTCCCTCAATAAGTATGTAAACAAAATCTTTGACATGAATTTATTTTATATCTATATTACGGTTATACTTGTAAGTTTTCAAAAATTATCATTTATCAACTCATATACATAAGAAAGAGCACTTTCCAGGAGCACCATTAACTGCAAACAAAGGGAAAATTCAAAATATTTTACTAGAAAAATGATTGTGTTGTTAATCAAGTTTTTGTTTGACAGTTGAAGATTGGTTGGCTACGGGGAGTGCTATGTTAACTAATTGCGGATCTGTCAAAATCTCAAAATCCTTAGTGGGTATTTCTCTCTCCGTGCCTTTTGTGGCAAAATCAAATTAGAACACTGAATCAAACCAAGCTGTAGTCCAGTGGTATGGTCCAATATCTTTCTCATAGCTCTTTCTATTGAGAGTTCTCATGATGTAACTCTCCTATTATCATGGAAAAGTGCTGTAGGAGCAAAGACTGTAGTCTGAACAACTGAAATTTTGAAATTTCAGCATAAAAAATACAGAAGCATAAATAATTAAGCAAGTACTTACTCCTTTTGTATTGATTATAAGGAGTTTGGGAATCCAGAGGAAAGTCAGCATTTGTATTTGCAGGCAAGGTTTTATGCAAAAGGTAGAGTTTAATTGAGTCTACAAAAAAGAGATAGACAAGGAAAAAAAGGAAAGCATTTTATGGAAAGAAACATAATAAATAGGGGCATGAAAGCAGAGGTTGATATTGGCTTAGAATAGCAGAGGCTAGAGCCTGAAGAAAAATGCTGAGGGGTAGAAAATGGATAGTGGCAAAGCAATGAAAAATAGTTAAGTGTGTGGGTATTTGGGGGGAAGGAGATATTGGGGAAAGCAGCCTGGGCTGATGGCTGGAAGCAAAGCAGTTAGTCCAGGAGGCTTTCTGTTAGTAGCAAAGCAGAAATGTTTTTGTGAAAAATCTCTGGAGACAAATAAAGGTAGAAAAACAAAATGAACTTATGCATAGTAGAAAGGAATGTTAAACAGTTTCCCAGGAAAAAAACAACTGTAAGAACAATGTGAGAATAAGTTTTGTTTGTTTGTTTTTAATATTATTTGAAATACAGAATACACTTTCGAGAATAGGGAGAATATCTAGCTAATGGGTATAGGACTTTGAATCCAAAACATTTATTATTAAGACAGATGGTTATATTTGTGAATAAATTTTCAGATTAAATTAAGTCAAGATTCTTAAAATAACTTACAAGATGACTGTAGAGATACCATGCAACTTTTCATTGAATTATATCATTATTTTTGATATTTTTTCTTTTAAATTATTTTTTTTTTTTTTTTTTTTTTTTTTTTTTTTTTTTTTGAGACAGAGTCTCACTCTGTTGCCCAGGCTAGAGTGAGTGCCGTGGCGTCAGCCTAGCTCACAGCAACCTCAAACTCCTGAGCTCAAGGGATCCTCCTGTCTCAGCCTCCCGAGTAGCTGGGACTACAGGCATGTGCCACCATGCCCGGCTAATTTTTTCTATATATATTTTTAGCTGTCCATATAATTTCTTTCTATTTTTAGTAGAGATGGGGTCTCGCTCTTGCTCAGGCTGGTCTCGAACTCCTGAGCTCAAACGATCCGCCCACCTCGGCCTCCCAGAGTGCTAGGATTACAGGCGTGAGCCACCACGCCCGGCCTTAAATTATTTTTTGAAAGTGTATATGAACCTTTCTCCTTTAAAATATCAGAATAATATATTTTGTATATATTTTATGTTTCAGATATGTATATATTTGTGAACAGTAATTGAATACGTTTATCTGAAAGCAGAGTCTAAACACAGGAAGGAAAAGCAAAGATTTCTTGAATTAATATCTGGGTGAGAAAATGCTGACTTCAAAGTTTTTTTTGATGTTCCAAATATTATATTTACATCAGTGAACACAGCCGGGGTTTTCAGAAGCTGATAGTCAAGTTTCTCTGTGATTGCCTCTCCCTATTTCTCATTAAAATAGCTGTGAAAGTGTCAGAAAAGTTAAATGACAAACAGATAAACAAACAAACTGTGGAAGCCCTTTTTTCAAATAAAGACACCTGTTATGATTTAATTCTACTAATGCACATTTGAAGCAGGATTGAGAAAGAGCCATGCCACTTGTCCTACATGTGAGTCTCTGGATTGGGATACTGACATAGACTTCACAGCAGGGACAAATCTGACAAAAGCCTGTTGTCTACCACATTTTCTGAAAGTATCAATCAAGTAGCTGTTTGGTACTTGGGGAGATAAGGACAACGGGGTGATTATAACTGCTCACATCGCACCCTAGTCCCATGCCACTTCCTTTGAGATATCAAAGGATGGCAGGACAAGAGGACAAAAAAGGCAGAGGTTCCAAATAGGTGCGAGGTACATAAAAGAAATGTCCACCATGAGTTTAAAAAGGAATAGGTTGAAGTTTGCTGCAAAAACAATGTAAGAAATAAAATAACTGAAGCTACATAAAATTTGATTTTTGAAACAAAGCAGACTTGCAGATTGTATAAGACATTAGCAAAGGGAAGAAGAATCAGCTAGAATGTGACACACGGAAAGCATGCTAGACAAAGAAAGAATGGAGGTACACAGGGTGAACAATAGACTTGCTTTAAAGAAATATCTAAACAAACAACCAAACGTGCTAAGTCAAAAAATAAATGAAGTGTCTAGAGGATGAAAGACTGAGTAGGAATGGAAAGGACTAATTGCCTTTGGTAAAACTAATTATGAGAAAACAATACTGAGACATCAGCTAGATAAAATTTAGTTCACTTCAGCAAGCATTTATTAACTCTAAGTCCACCTCCCTATAGAAGCAGTCATCATGAAAAGAAACTTCACTCATTCCTCCATGTTAGCAATTTGTCAGTTCCAAGGAACACTGATCAAGCTGTTAAAGTCACTCCTTCAAATTTGTCTTGAGTAAAAGATGCACTTAATTAAAATAAAAATTAATTAATAAAATTTATTTTATATATATATTATAAAAATAGTTTCTTACAAAATATCAGGAGTTAAAAATCAAAATATTTAACTGGATTGACTGTAAGATGCCCCTAGGCGCATGTCCTGTTATTATATAAATGACTTTTTTCCTAAGAATGAGCCTGTGTTTAAAATTTTGTATGTTGAATTCTGGTTTTAATTGTCCTCATAATTCTTTTGTTGAGTAAATTAGAAATCAGAATTAGGGCTAAAAAATCTATACTTTATGTATATTTTATGTATCTATGACCATTCTAGGAATAAGCTTTAATAATGTTTGCAGAAGTTTGTTTAATCATGAAATGTGTTAAATATGAGACATTTGCCCTCAAAATAATCAATTCTAAAACATAAAAGAAAATTTCAGATTTTCTATGTCAAAAGTCAAAATACAAAGTAAACAGAAATGCAGATGTACAGCATTGGCACTAAGTGAAAAAGTATGTGAAAAAAGGAAGTTGGGCTCCATAGCTTCATTTATTTAAAAAACTTGATTGACAGACTACTTTAAATGGTTAACTTACTTATTAAAGCTATATCTTTCTCTTAAAAAAAAAAAAAAAAAAAAAAACAAAATACAAAGTAAACAAAGAAAAACTTAATAAAATTAAGCATACGATGATATGACACACAACAAAGCTGTGCAACAATTATAGATACCCAACATTAGTAATATATCTATTTACATTGATTGTGTATTCACTATATGTGAGAAATTATATAGAAATCATACATTCATTTACTTGTCACTATTTCTTTGATGTTGCATCTGGTAGCAACTGCCTATAAACTTGGGGGTACGCAAACACTTTTTAAAAAAGTTTTTAATTTGAACTAATTTTAGACTTACAGAGGATTGCAAAAGTTGTTCAGAGCTTTCCCCTATATATCTGACTCTGCTTCTCCTAATGTTAACATCTTTCAAAACAATAGTTCAATTATCAAGGAATACCTTAAAGTAAAACAAAAAAAATTCCCAAACTTGGATAGACCAAAATATTTTTTCAGAATTTTCTGAAAAATTCAGAAATTTTTCAGAATTTTTTAGAAGAAATTAGCATTCCTGATGAAACCCTTAAATATTTTCTGAAATATTTTTTGCAATTAAGACCTGCTCTCTGAAGTAGTCATCCTCTTGACTCTATTGACTCTGAATTATCAGCCGCAGTCTGAAATCTTTCGCCATTCTTTCTTGTGTGTTTTATCTAACAGTGATTACATATCAAGTGTTCCCTGCCTTGTGGAATGCCCTATTAATATTATATTATTAATAATTAGTTAATATTATTATGATCTATTATTAATAGCAGATCTTTGTATTGCTTATCCAGAGGCCTTATCCTTTAAATGTAAGGTTGTAAAATACTTGCACATATGCTGACTACTAAATTTCTGAACAATTTTTCTCAATAAAGGAAAGGAATTAATTTTCCAGTTCTTCTATCCCATAAGTACCATTTCTTAGATTTATATGCCTAAGAAATAAGGGCAAGACAAAAGAAGAAATAGCCCATATCCTGCCTTCTCTTATTATAGTAAATTGTCTCCAGATGAAAAAACCTCGGAGGTGGCTAAATGACTGGGAGACAAATTTTTTTTTCAAGTCTGGTAGTTTCTCAACCTTTGCTTTCAGCAGTACTGGAAAATCAAGACAGTTGGCTAGTTAACCACTGACAATAATTTTATAATAAATGAAATTTGTTAATTTTATGACTATAATGATTAGTTAATATAATAGATTACTGTGTGGTATTTCATATAACATTAATAATTCTGAGGGAGTTAAAACAGAGAGAAATTGCTTTAACAAATCTCTTTAAATGTGGATGAGTTTTCTAAGAATTTACATCTATAAAAATACATAGGAATAGAATTAATGGTGAGCATTGGCCCATTGGTGCAATTAAACTTTTTAAATGTAAAATGACACTCAAATATAAAATGAACACCTGTCAAAGATTTTTTCAACTTATTAATGAATGACAAGAGCAAGTAACACTGTTCACTTGAGAATTTGACTTAAGATGATTTGTATTCTTTACCAGAAAAAGTGCTTTTTCACCACTGTGGACAGATATTGTTTGCATTGCAGTCAGTTTTCTATAATTGTAACTTCTGACTTTACAGAGTTGTAAAATAGCCTAGTTAATAAAAAGCTCTACAAAGCTTTTTGAAAAATCAGACAATCACTGTATGACTGGCAAGACAACACACAACTCTCTGAAAGGACTTTCAGTAATCTCTTTTGTCCATTTCTAAGTCTTGAGAAAATTTTTATGTCACATGTTAGCAACATTAATACTATATAAATAGATAATTATTTAGAAAAAAATAACAGCCCTATTCATTTAATTAAAAGATGTGTTTTGATAATTTAATGTTTATGTTGTTTTGATCATTGTGTATTTTATAAATATACTATATATACTTTTTCTACTTTTTCTTTTTTTTTTAAATTTCAACTGATTTAGGAGGTACAAAGTGGTTTTCTGATACACAGATGAATTGCATAGTGCTGAAGTCAGGGCTGCCAGTGTACCCAGTGCCTGAATAGTATACATTGCACCCAAGAGGTAATTTTTGACCCCTCACTCCCCTCCCACACTCCTCCCTTCTGAGTCTCCAAAGTCCATTATACCACTCCACATGACCGCGTATACCCATTGTTTATCGTCCACTTTTAAGTGAGTACACGTGGAATTTGATTTTCCATTCCTGAGATACTTCAGTTAGGATTATGGCCTCCAGTTCCATCCAAGTTGCTCATGGAAACAATGAAAGACATTCTTTCATTCTTTTTATGGCTGAGTAGTATTCCATGATGTATATGTGTCTGTGTGTGTATACACACACAGACACACACAATTTTCTTTATCTGATCATCAGTTGATGAGCACTTAGGTTGTCTCAATATCTTTGCAATTGTGAATTAAAAACACTATATATTTAGCACTACAATACTAAAATAATCCAGAAAAGATTAGTAACTCTTAGAACCTTATAAAGAGTCATATGATTTTTTTTCAAAATTTAGGGCAGAGAAATGTAATAAAATAACAAATTAAACACATTCAGCCACAAAAACATATTATATTTAAATAAAATGCTGGGAAATGCAATGGAAATACAAGTTAAAGTATAGGTAGAAATGGTGTAAAAAGTGCTTTTTCATGAATGTTTTTGAAATAAATGACAATGGATATAACATGCAATGGCTACTGTATTAAAATTATATTGATTACATTTAAAAATTGATGTAGCAGCTTGATTTTTAAAAGTTTAATATCACAATATGCTGTGTTCCAATAAAAATGTATTTAAATAGATAGCTGGGTCCCTGGTTTGTAGAGCCCTGTTTTAAGCCAAATAATTTGGGCTGTTTTCTTAGACAGCAGTAGATCACTGACACACTCCCTTTATATATGCAGAAAGAAGAGCCTCTCCAAAACCACCCCTCCACAGATTTTTACCTCGTTGTACAGTCACATGGTCTGGCCTAACTGCAAGAAAGCTGATATTTAGTTAAACAACCTTTATGTTAATAGTTAAAAAAAAAAAGCAAGTGGTAAAATGTTGGGACTGTCAACTAAGCCTACCTTTACTGTATAACATGGTGTCCAAGCTGTATTAGACAGTGAGTGTTGTCCTTCCCTATGTCAGAGTATTTTTAGGGAAGAATGAGCTGCTCCATCATTCCTTTACTTTACTAAGCACCACTTGGTGCTGAGAAGTACTACATTTCTTTTTGTGAGTAATGAAAAGTAAAAGGGTCAACTTAATTCCAAATTCAAAACTAATCCTTTCAAAATGACTATATGATACTGTTTCTCTAATCATCTCAAAAGTATAGTCCAGGTCTCCTGTGATCATAAGTCTCTATTACTTGAGAAGAAATTCATTTAAAAAACTGACTTATACTAATAAATCCCAATTTAAGAAAAACTGACACTATTTTATTCTAATTAACATAGAAAGCCAAGCATCATTTAATTTACTCTTCATAGTTGTAAAAATGACAATGTCAGTTTGTGTTACTATTTACAGAATGATTCATTAATTAATAATCTCGGAAATAAGTAATGTTAATGAAAGCCAAATTTGTATCTGCTATTAAATATCAGTTGCCCTTGAAATAATATTTCAATCTTTCCATAGCTGGCCGGCAATTCTTCAATGTCCTTGAAGACCATGAACTCAGCCACTGTATACTAAGAAAGAAGAATCATGAATTTACTTAGAAATAAATTAACCCGCAACTTGTAAGCACTTATTTCTGAATAAATTATTAAAAAAATACTTATTTGTGAAAGGAATAAGCATGCAATCATTTAGACAAATAGAATCTTGTTTAAAGCACAAGAAAAATACTTTCTTACACATACATATATAATTTTACATAAAACTAAGTTTGTAGGAGTTAACTGCTTTAATTGTGACTGTGTGCTATACTGACTACAGTTATTTTATGTTAAACTCAAAGAATAAAAAGTCACCATAGCTCTAAACATCCTCTGCAATGGTTTCTTTTTCCCCACCACTCTAATACTATTATAAGCCACTTTCTATATCAAAAGGGGTTATTTATGTCTCAAATTCTGCCACCATTTGGACACATTTAACTTGGCCTAGAAGTAGAGATCCACACTTCTCTTTTTATGAATTTACTGTACATTTATATCCAGCATTATGGTGGATCTTAATCCACCATAGTGAAATCTTTTGAATAGACAAGGTGAAATTATTTAAAAGGGAACATCCGTATACCCTACATACATCTGTCATTAACATTTTACTATATTTGCTTTTTCAGAAATATACCATGTATCCATTTCTGTATTAATCCTTCAGTTCATCACTGTACTTTCTGCTACATACTACAGTATGCATGTCAGCTTATATTCAATGTGTACAGATTTTTCTTTTGAAATGACATTCACATAAAATAAAATGCACAAGTTATGTGTACATTTGCTTCATGTATGCAAACATTAATAAATTCATACACTTGTGTAATACAAAACCCCATAAAGATATATATAGAACTTTGCCATAAACCTAGAAAATTTCCTCCTACCATTCCCAGTTAAAACCCTGCCCCCACTATTTTCATTGTTTTTGTTATAAATTTTGATACAAAGAATATGATACTATATATGTATGCATAACTTTTTGCTCAGACTATACACACATATAAGAAATATATATGTCGAGAGAAAGAGAGAGAGAGATTCAGTTGTGGTTGCATATATCAGTACTTCATTCTTTTTTATTACTAAGTAGTATTTCATTGTATGGATGTACCCCAGTTTGTTAATACATTCTCATTGATGGGTACTTTGGCTTACTTCCAGTTTCTAGCTGTTATGAATAAAGCTACTATAAACATTCTTTTACAAGTGTTTTTGAAGATTTGTTTCAATTTCTTTTTTGTGTACATGTAGAAATGGAATTGGGGGGTCAGAGAGAAAGTATGAACTAGAGAGTTTGTAGTGGTATATCATTATTATACTGTACATTGTTTTACACAATATATGCTCAAATAAAAATCTTAATAAAATGCAACTATACAGAACAAAACAAGATTATATATAATTGTGAGATATAAGTCCTTTATCAGATGTATAGCTGAAAATATTTTTTCCCATTCTGTAGGTTGTCTATTTGCTCTAGTGGTAGTTTCTTTGGCTGTGCAGAAGCCTTGTAATTTGATCCAATTTGGTCCAATTTATTTATTTTTGTTGTTGCTGTGATTGCTTTTGGGTTCTTCTTCATAAATTCTTTGCCTAGGCTGATGTCTACGAGTTTTTCCAACATTTTCTTCTAGAATTCTTAAGGTTTCATGCCTTATGTTTCAGTCTGTTATCCACCATGAGCTGATTTTTGTGAGAGGTGACAGTTGTGGATCCTGTTTCAGTCTTCGGCATATAGCTATCCAATTTCCCAGCAGCATTTATTGAATAGGGATTCTTTTCCCCAGTGTGTGTTTTTGTCTGTTTTGTCAAAGATCAGGTGGCTATATGAGGATGGTTTTATATCTAGGTTCTCAGTCCTATTCCATTGGTCTATGTCTCTGTTCTTGGTGCCAGTACCATGCTGTTTTGGTTACTACAGCCTCATAGTATAGCTTGAAGTCTGGTAAATTGATGCCTTCCAATTTGTTCTTTTTGCTTAAGGTTGCTTTGGCTATACAGGATCTTCTCTGGTTCCAAGGATGATCTTTAATGTTCTAATTCACTATACTCAAACTCTAAGGAAAATAAGCACATAATGTATTTAATAAAGCAATAACTTCTCACTCTTAGATCTTCACAAGGAAGAGAAAGTTAAAAAACAGCCATCAGATATAGTCACATTTCCTTAGAGGGTCTGAAACTATCTGCTCAATGTTCCATTTCAGTTTGCTTATGAGATGGCAAACTCATACTGTGCATTTATATAAATCCACAAGTGACTTTCCTATGAGAGAAATTTGGAATAAAATGGCCCATCATGAAAAGTCATTCATTGGCACATAGGTATCGAAATAGAAAATACAGAATTACCTCTGCATTGTTCTGTTTTCAGATGCAGCTAGTCTTAACAAAAAATATGTAGCATGGAAAATTAAGGTGCTTACACTATTATTTTAAGATCTAGGGGAGAAATCTCCAGACTCAGCTCCTTGGAATTACTCCTTGCAACAAGTACCTCTGCACAATTAGGGAAGATTCAAAAGCTGAGAAACTATCTTCTGAAAAGCAAGTCATTGCTACAACTTCTTTGTTCAGAACATTACCACCTTACTTAGACACTACTTACTATAGAATCCACCTCTTTTCCCAACTGACTCAATCTGTCTGCATAAACAAATCTCTCATAGATGCACCTAATTGGTGGACCAGGATGGTAACTGCAAAAGGGAATTGAGAAAATATAATTTTTTAGTTTTCCAGCAAAGGAGATTTCTCCATGCTAGAATGAAATATTGAGTAAACTAGTTTATATATCAGTATATATCAATATCAATATCTATATCTATATATGAACGAATTTAATATAATAAGAAAATAAATGCTAGTTACATCTACATTCTAATTTCAAATAGCCTCACTTTCTTTGCTGATGAAACTTTGAAAGAATTAATTTATGAAGTTAGTCTTATTGAGAACTTTGTGAGGTTCTTTCTTTTTTATTTTATTTTTTATTTCAGCATATTATGGGGGTACAAAAGTTTAGGTTAAGTATATTGCTCTTGCCCCACTCGAGTCAGAGCTTCAAGCGTGTCCATCCCCCAGACAATGTGCACTGCACCCATTAGGTGTGTATATACCCATCCCTACCTCCTCCCTCCCATCTGCCAACATCCAATGAATGTTATCACTATATGTGCCCCTAAGTGTTGATCAGTTAAAACCAATTTGATGGTGAGTACATGTCATGCTTGTTTTTCCATTCTTGGGATACTTCACTTAGTAGAATGGGTTCCTTCAAAATAAGTCATTATTCATATAACAATACTTTACATTATGTTACTTTATCATTTTAAAGTGCCTTTACCTCAATTATAAATTGTGTCCATTATTATTTATTTATAAAAGTTATGAAGTTGAAACAGTTATTATAAAATCTATTTTATGGGTGGGGATGGAGAGGCATCTAAACACCCAAAATAACTTGCCTAATCTACTTGTAACCTAGTAGAATCTAGGTTACAAGGCCCATAAAACAGTACTCCTTGTCCTAAAATGTGTTCTCTCATATGGAGAAAAGTATCATCATCTACTAAAATCTTGCTGTCCAGCCTACTTTTTTTAAACAGGATTTTAGAATATAAAGTTGGGTCTATATGGGTAAGTTTGAAAAATAAAGACTGCAGTAGAGGAAAGCAAAGCAAATAATGCTCCCTTAATCCATTTTTATAAATGAGGCAAATATAAGGATAATATTATTATAATTATGTATAGTTACTGTGGATATGAAATTTACAATCCAAATCTGAGGAGAGCAGGTGTCACTTTCTTAATTTGTCTATAAATGAGCTCCTTCTTGCTCTTGAGGCCTCATTTCTGCCAATTGAAAGAAAATTGAATTTTGAAACTTTAAGTTAACTCAGCGATTTGAAGCTTAAAATTTAATCAATTTTCAGCAAATATTCAGTTAAAAGTTTCTTGCCTATCCCTTGTCCTTTCCAGCAGGGGCATTATTTGCCATTATGGTTCTGTGAGCCAAGACATTGTTTCTTACAAGCTCTTTGGCCTGGCTATGTGATGGCTCTATTTCAGTGTATTGGTATCGACATGCAGACTGTGAGGAAAGAGCAAATAACAGAACTATTGCCTGTCCTGAGAGGGCAGATGATTTTCACCTTCACCTGATCATCACCAGGAATGGTACCAGATCTTTTAATATTTCAGGAGATCAAAAAATATATTTACTGGAAATCTTATTATTTTCATTGGCTCACTATGTTTTCTAAAATCAGGAAATATGCAAAACATGTAAAACCTATACAAAGATTGCTGCTGATGCTCAAGATGCCAGTTTCCAATATCTGATACTTTATTGCATTTTTAGATATTTGCATCATATTTTCAAAGTTAATAAAATGCTACAGCATGTTTTAATTTAACACTGAAAGGATTAGTGTGATTGTGATAACATGAATATTATGATTCTTACAAGCTGTGGTACATGTTTCTTGAGTTTCAGTTATTGGTCTCACTAGCCATTATCTGTTATATTTATTTATAAATTAAGATTAAATGGTTCACAGAGGACATTATATTAAGTGAAATAAGCCAGGCACAAAAAGACCAATACCTAAGGATCTCACTTATATGTATAATCTGAAAAAGTCAAACTCATAGAAACGGAGAGCAGAATGGTGGTTACCAGGGGTTGGGGGGTAGAGGATTGGGAAGATGTAGGTCAAAAGATACAAAATTTCAGTTAGGAGGAATAAGTTCAAGAGATCTAGTGTACAATATGGTGATTATAGTTAATGTATTGTATTCTTTAAAACAGCTAGGATAGTAGATTTTAAGTGTTCTTGCCACAAAAAATAAGTATCTGAAATAATGCATATGTTAATTAGCTTGGTTGAGCCATTCCACAATGTACACATATTTCAAAATATGTTGTACATGATAAGTATTTCATATATACAAGTTTTATTTGTTAATTAAAGCAAACACAAAAGAAAAAAAAAAGATTAAATGGTTCAGAAGAGCTACTCTCACCTCCTCCTATCTATAGCTACTGGTTCCTGGTAGAATCTGTAGGTTGTTTTTTGATGAGCAGATTTTTTTAAAAATGTCATTCAGATTTTCATTTATTCATGATAAATTTAAAACCATGGACATATCTCTGTTCCCTCTAAAAATCATTATAGAAACAGCAATGGAATATAACAAAATTAATCTACTAATAAAAAAGAACAGAATAGTGGATAAGAACAAGAGAGGTCAATATATTTTTTTGGACGATGGAAAGCAGAGGGTGGATGTAATGATTGACACAGCAGACCAAAGAATAAGGGCTCATGCCTGCAGAGGAAAATTCAGTTAAAAGCCATCTGATCTGCCTTGCAGAAAGTAAGAAGGCTCAGAAATCATTGCAAAAGGAGCCAAAATAGGTGGGTGTGGGAGTAGGGGCTGAACACTGAGATGATGCTTTAAGACATTATAAGGAACAGTAAGTCCTCTAGTTTCTCTCTGAAGCTCAGTGCAGGCCAAACTCACCAACCTATTTCTGTAGTAGAAATTGAACCTGAGACTCAGCAGGATGAGATATTGAGGTACTTTACTACAACAGTGGTAGTAAATGAAAGGTAGTATACTGAATGTTGGTACCCTTCCTGAAGCCCTGTCCCTGGCTCAGTTCATAGTAATTTAGTAGTTAAGTATGTAGCTCTTCACCTAAGAGATTACAGGATTCATTTCTGAAAAAACTGAAGGGCCCTTGGGGGACAAAAAGAACTCCAGATAGTGAAACTTTGTGATGTCCCAATGAAATTCTAGCAAGTCACCATGAGGCTCTCTCATACACACATATTCACGTGAATAATCTTTTTGGAGTCTCACTGCAAATATGAAAAAGTCAAGTATCACCAGATATTAAAGGAAAGTATCCAATATAGAAGACAAATTAAAGGAAATTAGAAGAGGCAAACAATTCAAGAAGCTGATGAAAACCTCAAAAGACTATCATGAATGTTCTTAGGGAGATAAAATAATAAATGCTATGAGAAAAAGAACATTTAGAGAATACAAAACAGCCTTTAAAAATTAAATGTACAAAAGTTAGAAAACAAACAGACCACAGGAAGGTGAAAAAGGAAGTTGAAATTTTTCACAAAGTAGAACAAAAAGAAAAAGAGATTGAATATTGAAATGAACAAAAAGACAACTAAAGCCCTAATCTAGGAGGCCAACTGTCCAACGATAAGGTTTTCATAAATGAAAAACAAAGAAAATGGATGAGTATATAATGTAAAAGTAAAAACAGGGAAGTATTTCTCAGAATCCAGATGGAAAGGGCTATCATTCAGAAAAATCAATTTAAAAAACAATTGAGAACACAACTGTGGAATTTTAGATACCAAGGACAATTAGGGGTATGTGTGTGTGAGAAGGAGAGAGAGAAAAAAAAAAATTACAAAGGCAGAGAAATTATAATACTAGAAGAAACCCTAGGAGCTTAAGGTCATTATAATGACACCTTCAAAATTCTGAGAAAAAATTACAATTAACCTTGGGATATATTAACCTATATAGAATTCTAGCTCAGCCAAATTATCAATCAAACATGGCAATACTAGAAAAAGATATTTTTCTAATGAGTAAGGCTTCAGAAAATTCCTCCCCTTGCAATCTGCCTTGGGCAGTTCTTAGATTAGGAGCTTAATTTTGAGAAAAAGACTCAATGGACTCTAAGAAACATGGGATCAAACAAACAAAAGAAATAGAAGGCATTACTAGAATAAAGATAAAGGGACATTCCCATTTTGTCAGATTTCAACACGAGTAGTGAGTAGCCCAGCCAAAATGGACTGGTAGGATGGAGAGTTCTAAGGTGGTTGTCAAGGGGAAAGGTATTAATAGATTATCTGATGCATTTGATAAATTGGAAATAGTATACAAAGTAGTTGTATCAGTTAGGAGGCTCTACATAATAGATAACTCACCAAGCACTAGCTTTAAGTAATAAAGGGTTCTATGTCTCCTTCAATAGGATGTCTGGGACTAGACAGTCTTGGTCTCAACTATTATCAGGGACTCAGGCCTCTTCCAGCATTATGCCCTGAGGTATTAGTTTGCTAGAGCTACAGTAACAAAGTACCACAAGTTGGGTGCCTTAAAGCTGTGGTCCCGAACTCTCGGGCTGTAGACCAGTACCATGGCCTGTTAGGAACTGGGGAGTACAACAGAAGGTGAGCGGCGGGCGATTGAGTGAAGCTTCATCTGTATTTACAGCTGTTCCCCATGACTCTCATCACCACATAAGATCCATTTCCTATCAGATCAGCCCTACATTAGATTCTCAAAGGAGTGCAAACCCTACTTGAAACTGTGCATGCGAGGGATCTAGGTTGCGTACTCCTTATGAGAATCTAATGCCGATGATCTGAGGTGGAGCTGAGGTGGTGATGCTAGCTCTGGGGAATGGCTGCAAATACAGATTATCATTCACAGAGAGATTTGACTGCACAGAGAACGTAATAAATCAATTGCTTGCAGACTCATATCAAAACCCTATAAGTAGCAAGTGACAGTGCAATAATAATAGAAATAAAGTGCACAATAAATGTAATGTGCTTGAATCATCCTGAAACCATCCTCCCCTGCAACCTCCTGGTCTGTGGAAAAATTGTCTTCCATGGAATCGGTGTCTGCTGCCTTAAAGAACAGAAATTTATTGTCTCAGTTCTGGAGGGTAAAAGTCTGACATGAAGATTGGTTCTTTGCGAGAGCTGTGAGTGAGAATCTGTTCCATGTCTCTCTCCTAGTGTCTGGCAGTTTGCTGGCAATCTCTGTCATTCCTTGGCTTCTGCTGTATCACTCTGATCTCTGCCTTCATCTTAATGTGGCATTCTCTCTGTGCATGGGTGTCTGCATCCAAACTTTCTTTTATTATAAGTATCAGTCATATTGAATTATGGTCACACCCTTAACTAATTTCATCTGTAATGACTCTGTTGCCAAATAAAATCACATTCTAAGTATTGGCAGTTAGGACCCAACATATGAATTTTGGGGGCTACAAGTCAACCCATAACTCCTGACATCCGAAGAGTATAAATTTTGATCTTCCTGTCCGATAGTTACAACATATTCAGACATCAGATTCATCGCTTTAGGCAAGAAGACAAAAAATCAAAAGCTATGCTTTGGACAGGAAGATGAAAAAGCAAAAGGTGAAAGGGATATAGAAATCAAGTCTTATATCTTACAAAAAATTCTTGGAAGTTCTACCCAGCAACTTCCACTTACGTGTCATTGCCAAGGACTAGGTCATATTGCAATATATTTTGAGAAGTTGAGAATTTGTTTTCTAGACTTTATGTTACAGAAAGCATAGGGTAAGAGGACTTTAAAGAGTTTGGGGGTACTCTATCTTCAGTGTCATCCATAGGATTTTAAATTTGTATTGCCAATTTGGGAAACAATAAGTAAGGAAAAGAACAATGTGGCATTATTGTCTCTAGAAAAAATGACTGCAAAAGAAAAGAAATGTAATCATAGTGTACTACTTAAAGGCTAGTTTCACAGCTGTGGTTATTTAAAATCAAATGTTGATTTAACTTAACTTTTTAATGTAACTTTAGGAGATGGTACAAGGAAAAGTGGGACTTACAAATGATGTAAAAGTTCTAAATCTTCATCTTCCACAGAATAAATAGATAAATGTTACAATTAATAACTTAACAAATAGAAAAATAAGAAAATCATGAGAAATATGATGGTAAATACTTGGGGAAAAAAACAGTTTAAAGAGTTAAAAGCAGTTGTCGCTGTGGGGAAGGACTGCGGAGGTGAGGGAGGGGAGAGGCACCTGTCTGTTTCTGTAAGCCTTGTGATTTTATGTTCTGTGCACATGTATTACTTTGACAAAAATAAAATTTAATTTAAAAATCTTCCTAGTTAAAATATCATGTGTGCTGGATATTTGGCTATTATAACTTTACTCTACCATTGATTTGCACAGATGCCTTGTCCAGAGCCCCCTGCTTTTATCCCTTCTTCTAGCCTTTCTATTTAAGTACGGGAAGCAGAAACTTCATCCATTTAAAGTTCTGATGAGGATACTGTGTCTTGGAGAATCAGAAATATTATGCATACCTTAAAATTGAAAGTAACAAGTTTCATTATTATTCTGAGATCAGCAAACCTGGGCTATCAATAGAAATGCTGGTTAACACATTGCCACACTAGAAAAAAATTTTTTTTTTCCTTGGGGCCACGGTGTTTTATTATGAACTTCGAAAACAAAATGATCCTTTCTAATTTAATGAAAAATTTGGTTTTTAAGTTGTTTTCTGTGCATGAGTTATATGCAATTAAATTGCCAATATTAATTGTAACAATAAGAACATCAACAAGTAAGATTTTCACGAACCAATTGCAGACTTTTGCCCAGTGGCCACCCATCCCATACTGTGTGTGCTGCAGCATGGCAGCGAGAGTTGCCTGAGCACCATGTGACTCCCAAGGTAAAGAGACGTGTGAGTTACCTACGCTTGGTGATGCCCCAGGCTCAAAACTAGCGTGCGTTAAATACAACTCGCATGGCAGTTAATGTGTTAAAGAAGTCAGCTCAATGTTTAAACTAGTGAAACTTGGCATGTGAATTTCCATAGTATATGGTGGGAAAGGAAGGAAGGAACAAACATTTGATGCTTCATAATCACACTGTGACATCCCTTGTGGAATCTTAAAATACTTCAATCTGTACCCTTAGCCAGCAGAAATGACATAATGATTCTAGAGGGAATGAGATAAACACAGCATTGCCTTATTATATGCCTTAAGCTACAAATCTTTCAAAGGAGCCCCTTTGCATGGGATTCTGTTATTTCAACATACAAGATAAATAGCCAAAAGAAAATATGCTGCTATAAGTTAATATCTAGATAACACAGTCCCAAACATAATTTATTCATTGTATTTCATTTAATAAAAAGGAATTTTAAAATTTTCCTATGGTTTGTAAATTCATTCTAGAATACCACAAACAGAGAGCTTTTATTTGTGTACTCTATTCCAATATAACTATTAAATAACAGTTATAAAATTTAGTTTTATTTTATCATGATATAGTTCACAATCTGAGACTGATTAAATGGAAAAAAGCTCTATCTATTTTTGCCATGGTTTTTTTGCATTATTCTTTCTAGCACTACTCAAGAATAGTCATATGTATGCATGTATTTATTTAAATATTAGAAGTGCTCATATTCAAAGATTTTTTTTCTGCAGTTCCAGTGTAACCAAAATCTGACACCTAAAATAGCTACCCAAGGGTCCTTGAAACTATTATAACTGAGACATGAAAGTTGGTTTGCCTGTGGAGTACAAAATATGTACTATCTGAATCATAATAAAATTTTTTTATGGAATGTTTTATCTTGTCTTCTATTTAAACAAGATTAGATAAAACATAATAAAACAAAGGAATTCCATTTTCTTTATATTTACATTGAGGCTTACGGAAAATTTACTATGCAGTTCGTCAGTACAGTTAAATTTTAAAGGTTGACTTTCATTTATTTATTTATTTTTTTGAGACAGAGTCTCACTCCTGAGTAGAGTGCCGTGGCATCAGCCTAGCTCACAGCAACCTCAAACTCGTGGGCTCAAGTGATCCCCCTGCTTTAGCCTCCGGAGTAGCTGGGACTATAGGCGCACACCACACCACATGGCTAATTTTTCTATTTTTAGTAGAAATGGGGTCTCGCTCTTTCTCGGGCTAGTCTTGAACTCCTGAGCCCAAGCAATTAAAGATTGACTTTCTTTGCAGTTGTATCTCAGATTGTTTAACTAACTGTATTTAAAGAAAGACAGATTCATTCATTCATTCAGTCATTCACTCATTGAACAGGTATTTATTTTACAGACACTATATCCTAAACACAAATTTCATACTGATACATTTTTTGAAGAGATGCATGATATACACTATTTCATTCAGTCCTTAAACACAATTTTTATTAAATGCCTGATGATTGCTAAGCATCCTGCAAGCCACTGAAGATACCTCCACAAACTTACAATATTGGGAAGACAAAGGACTTATAGTAATTTACTATAAGTGGAAGTACAGGGCCCTAGGAGAGAGCATAGATGTGGTAGCTGAGTTCAGGGAATTAGTGAATGCTTTCCTGATAAAGTGATGTGTAATCTGAGAACTGAAGGCTTGATAGGAAGTAGCCAAGCACAGGAACACAAAAGTTTTCTAAGCAACGAATACCATTAAGTGTGAAGGTATTAGGTAAGAAAATACTGAAGTGTAGTTCAGTGCTCTGAAGAAACAGAACAAGTTTGGGAAAAGAGAAGCATCTAAGTTTATGGGGCACAGGGTTAGTGATGAGGCTAATGTGGTGGATAGTTGCTGGAAAAATTTTAAAGAATTTGGTATTTACTCTGAGGGAAATGAGGAACCCATTTCCTTTGAAGTGTTTTAATTTGAATATAAACATAAGGAAAATGACCTATGTTTGTTACAGGCCTAGCACTTGTCATATGGCAAAACAATATTTCTATTAAAGCTCAGATTACAATGATTATTTGCCCCACCTGCTGGCCACCAGAGGCTGAGCCATAACTCAACTTGTGTATTACCTCTGCTCAAGAGATCTTCAACTCCTGGGTCTTTCCACTGACTCTCCTGTTTCTCCATCTGAGAAGCTCTGGAATGCCTGGCTGGTTAGTTCTCATGTAGAGGCAGACATTTCTGAGAGAAGCTTAAAGAAGATGCTTTCTCCATTTTCACACTCTTAGACACAAGAGTGAATCCTTCTGTCTCCTCAATTCGCCTGTGTAGAATAAACAACAGGACCAAATTTAAAACTTCAACTTTTTATTGTTGAAAATTTAAAAGAAGTACAAAAGTAAAAAAAGAGTGAAATAAGATCCCATACACACTCCCAGCTTTAATAATTATCAACCAACCACTGATCTGTTTCATCTAAACCTCCCAACCACTTCTTGCCATACTGCATTATTTTATTTTTAGTTTCTTTAACAACTTTATTAAGGCATAATTTATATACCATAAAGTTCATATGGCGTAAGTGTATGAATCAATAATTTTTAGTAAATGTATACAGTTGTGAAACCATACCACATTTCAGGTTAAGAATATTTCCCATACCCCCAAAGATCCTGTGTGCCCATTTGCAGCAATTCTATTAATATCCCCAGTTCTAGGCAACCATTGATCTGCTTTCTGTCTACATATTTGTTATTTCTGGATGTTGCATATAAAGGGAAGAGTACAACATGCACTTTTTTGCATTTGGCTTTTTTCATTTAGCATAATGTTTCTGAGATTAATTCATGTTGTAGCATGTATCAGTACTATATATTTTTATTGCTAAATAGTGTTCTGTTGCATGGATATATCACATTTTCTTTATTCATTATCAGTTGTGGACATTGGCTATTATGAATAATAACCCTATGCACATTCACATACATGTCTTTATAAGGGAATGTGTTTTCATTCCTCGTGGGTACATTCCTAGAAGTGAAACTGCTGAGTTGTGAATTCTATTTATGTTTAACTTTGTAAGAATCTGCCAAGTTGTTTTTAAAGCGGCTCTACCATTTTACATCCTTTTATCATGAATAGGTGTGAGATTTTTGTCAAATGCTGTTTCTGAATTGATTGAACTCATAATCCCTAATTATTTCTGCTGCTTATGTATATAATGATTTTATCAGAATATAATATTTTAATCATGTTATCTTACTATTTTATATGCATGTTTTGATTTACCTATATGTTAAAATTTTTTGGAAAGGAATACTGTCTTATGCTTTTATATCTTCCCCAATTCTAATCACAGTGTTATTTATGAAATGAATATCAATTAACATTTTACTTAGAAATAACACTGTAGAATCAATATGTTAGATTTGAAAGAAAATTTAAGCATTAACTATTTCAAGGCCACAATTATCTTAAGATGAAACTGAAGATCCAACTTTTACATGTTTTTCTTATATTTACTTTTAGAACTCAGATCTTATTAATTAATATCCATTAGTTATTATACTCCCAAATCTCTTAATTTGGAGACGTTGGGATTGAAGTAAGATTAACAGGACATACTTAATTCAGAATACTTAGTTTAGTCTCTAGATAATACTTAGCAAGTAGCATAACACTGGTGAATTTAGTAGTATAATTAAGGGGTTTTTATTTTTTTATGAGTTTCAGCATTGTTTCAATTTGATACAAAGAACCTGAAATATTTTGAGATTTTTATTAAGTGTATTTTTAAGGGAGAAAAAAATAAGATGAAACACTACATTTATTGACTTAGCTGCTTTTTGCTTTGAAAAGCTACTATAGTGTGATTCATACAACTACTCATTGATTTCAATTCTTCAGGAATTGGGAAGTCTAGATCTGCATGTAAAAGCTGGCCAAACCAATATGGAGTCTTTAATATATTTAATAGCTCAGTCAAGACCTTCAAATTACCCAACCTTTTTTATCCCACAGTGCATTGGAGTGAACATGTAGATTCAGCTTGGATAAATAACACATATATAAAACATCAGTATATTCATTTCATTAATTTTTGTATATTAGGAAATGTTTTAAGAAATATTTGATTCATTCATTATTTATGTATTTGTGTATGCAGTAGTGAATTTCACAGACTGATCTTTAATTCTCACTGGTTTTATCAGTACCTTTCAACTTAGTAAAATTTGTCACCTGAAGTGTATCTAGTAGTAATGCAGTCGTAATTTATCATCCCTGGAATTGTTGTTTCTGTTGAATGAAGGGACATATTTGAGGTAGTGGTTATATTTAAATATAATTAATACAGATTTTTAAAAATTCAAGGAATGAGAATGATAAAGTGGCTCATTCATTGCAAAGGGCCACACAAGCTTACAAAGAGCAGGGATGTTGAGATAAGAAATTTATAACAGAATAATAACTGATGTGTACCTAACCTGATTTTTTTGTATGCACAAATAAAGGGAACTAACTCCAATTTAAAGGGGAAAAAAATCATACACCTTTAAATCAGCCTTTGGTTTCTATTTTCCAAGGCAAATGTTATTCTCTAGAATTATTTTGACAATTGTTGAACTTCTTCATCCCAACTGAAATGATCAGGGATTTCCAAAAGGATTATAAATATACCCAAGTTTGAATTCCCACCATTGATGCCAGATTGGTCATTCTTTCATGGTGTATTTTGACACTGTTATATTGGCATGAGTGGCTTGAAGTATTTAACACAATGGTTTTCATAAAATGCAATTGTGAGGTAGCAGATTGGCTGCAGAATGAATCAATAACCCTATTGTATGTGAACACTTACATTTGAAGTCTTTTATCTCAAGAGACATGACACATATTCAAGAGACATTGTTACATAAATGTAGTTATAATCATACTGTGCCTCTTAAAGTAGTTGACTCTCTCTATATAAATCTTTCTCAGAAAAATCTATTAGTCTTTCTATATTAGGTAGATAGTAATACAATCCCAGAAGACATAAATAATAATAGTGTTTTTTGATGATTTTGGGGCTGATAGTCTTGAAAAGAGTGAAATTTAAAAATGAAAGTGGTTTTATTTCCTAAAGGAAATGAAAATATCATTTCTATTCCATATTGAATTTTATCTATGCTAAATATGAATCACTTAGTAGATGCCATATAAGGTGGTAGCTTGTAGTAATAAAAGGAAATGTCTATAATCCCCAGAAATAATTTTTTGAAAAAAATTTCTCACATCATATTCAAATATGGCACTTTTTTATTTTAAAGCATTTATAAAACTAACACTCATGCTTACCAGAAAGACAAGATGATTATAGAAGTAAGAAAACGTAATATGCATTTAAGTGTGTAATTGTCATTATGTGGAAGAGGAAAAAAAATGGACTTATGGGTTAGATAAATGTGAAAATTTGAAAGCAACACTTAAATGTTTCCAAGAAGAATATGCCTTTAATGTATCTCTTCAAGATCTTGTCTTTGATGTCTAGATAGCATAACTTTGGTGTTTAGTACATATTTACTAAATCATTATAATAAAAATAAAGCAAGAAAATTGTGACATTAATTGATCAGAGACCATGTCCTGCTGTATTTGGTTAGAATAACTTTGTTTTTTAAAGAATTTAAAATGATATGCCCTAAGCAATACACATACTTTCTAACCTGCTGAAGATCCACTATTCCTTGTAGTCTGGTAGACTTTCATTTCAATACCTACTGGTTCTCAAAAATATTTGAGTCTGTACTACTCAAGAAGCATATTGCACCTTTCAAGTATGGTGCTCCCTAACTAAGGGAATATCTAAGTCACAAAATAAGTACTTTATATATCTCTGTAGCAATCACATACATGATAGCAAATTAGAATTTTTGGCAAGTGAATATAATTAATTTATCTAGCATTCCTTGTCTCTGAATAAATTATAGAATAAATTTAAAAAACAGTTATGATGATACCATTTGATCATGTAAATTCAATTGTATTTACACAGAAAAGCTCTGAGCTAAACACAGCTTTATCAAAATGGTTAATTTTCTCTACTCTCTGAACAGCAAAACAAAAATGCAAGCTGGGCTCCTACCCCCCTCAAAAAAAAAACAAAGCACTTTCCCTACAAACCCTTTTAGTAAACAGAACTAGGATTCAAATTTATATATATTTATATGCCTGCCTACTTACATACGTACACCAGCAATATATAATATTATTATGGACTGAACTGGGTCCCCCTCAAATTCATATGTTGAAGTCCTAACCTTCCATATCTTATAATGTAATCATATCTTGGAGAAAATGTATTTAAAGAAGCAAATAATTTATTAATAAAATGAGGCCATCTGGGTGGGTCCTAATCCAATGTGACTGATGCTCATATACGAAAAGGAAATTTGGATACACTGTGAAACACCAGAGGTAGGGGTGCAAAGAATGACATGTGAAGACACAATGATAAAGTAGCCATCTATAAGCTAAGAAGAGAGGCCTCAGAAGAAACCAAACCTTCTTACATCTTTACCTTGGATTTCTAGCTTCCAGAACTGTGAGAAAATAATTTCTTTTAGTTTATGCCATCTGGTCTGTGGTATTTCATTATGGTAATTCTAGCAAACTAATACAAATATGAAACCACCAATTCTAATATAATACCATAAAATTCACTACACTCTTTTTCTCTTTTCAATATTTGTCATCCCCTTCTCTGACAGTGAGGAATCAGGCTCCCATTGTCCTGAACATGTTTACATATTTGATAAATCCTCCTATGAAACCAATCTCTCATCTCTGTCCCCACACCTTCCACTGCATGAAAGTTGTTCTCACCCTGGTTGGATCCCAACACACTACTGTGTGAGAATGCTTTGTGAGAATGTTTTCCTTATCCTGCTTGGGCTCTGGTAGCTCATGCTAGGCCATCGCTGCTGAGATCCTCTACTTCCTCTGCTCAGGTCTGATACTCCACACCTTGCCACCTCTTTGCTGGGATGCCCTCTTCACATTGCTGTGACTCAGGCCCCATATGCCAAGTCCACAAATGCCCTTCTCACCCCACTCATTCCGTAACACCCCAGCCTCCCTGTGGCTCTTCTCACCATTCCCTCACCCAGACTGTCTTGGGTGCCTCCCTTGCACTGCCTCACCTAATAGCTGTAGGATATAATTGTTCAAGAAGCCTGTTTTGGAAAATTTGGTAGCCTTTAACACATAGTATTGAAGCAGAAGGTGCATATAACAACAATCATCAAATCAATGACACTATTTTTCAGTGATTTATTTACCTCTATCATTTCTCTTAAGACAAGTAGCTACTTGAGAGTAGGACCCATGTCTCAGTCATATCTGCACACATGGCACCTGGTTTCCTGCTATGTTTCTGAATGAATGGATAGATGGTTGAATACAAGCCTGCCAGATAAAGCTTCAAGACTGGCTGATCAATTTTCCTAGGAAAAGGCAAATGTTTGTGGAATTAATTAGTGAAACTTGACCATAGAATAAATAATACAGGCTAATATTTCATATTTCTTAAAGGTATAGGATAAAGTTTCTAGTCTAAAAGCATTATGATTTAGTACAAGACTGACAAAAACTCTGCAATCATCAACCACTTTTGAATTATGCCCTTGCCAGAATTCCTTTACTTATCCTAAGTTTCAATGCCATAGCTACTACCAATCCACAGAAATCTCTTCTTGAACAAGAATTTATTTGCTTCTATAGTCATATAAAGGTTAATAAACTTAGATGAGACTTGAACTTTAGTTCATATTATGATAATCCAATAGTTTATATTTCAAGCTAAGACAGTAGTTTCATCAGTAAAAGATAGTGATTCAAATGCATTGTCTGAAAATTTATAGTTGAATAATTACGTGATTCTAGGTTGATCTCTCCCATTGATTAAAAAAATCCATTACTTGACTCTGTTCATTAGGGAGTGAAATTTAAAAATAATCTTACATGTACACCAAATATTGTAAGATATATAAAATTACTTTTTTTTTACAACAAACTACTAAACACATGGCACGCCATTGAGAAATTTACAAAAAATATATTATGGATTTTTGTGCCTGATTTTAAAACAAAAAAAAAAGACAATATTTTATGGCTTAATAAAAAATTATCTCTAGTCTAAAAAAGATATGAAATAAGTTAACAGTACATTAGCTAATGAAAATTAGAGAGAAAGCCAGCAGATTTTTTTTGTGAGGAGTTATATTCTTGCTACTTGTTAAATTTTATTACACTTCTCAGGAGACACTGGGAAAATGTGTAAAACAAGATGCGTAATCCATGGTCTAATTCATTCTTAAGCAATTTTATGTTTCTGACAAAGTGATGACTACATTAAAAATTAAGTAAGCCACGTCTCAAAAATACTTTTTTATTAAAGAATTATTTAATGAAAATAATAAATAAATTTAAACATTCAGGTATCACTGAAACACTTTTAAAACCATATCAGTGGTTTACAGGCACACATATTTTTGTGCCACAAAGATGATAAGAATATGCATTTTAGCAAAATGAGTATATCAGTTTGACTCGGAAAATGAAAGCTCTTCATACCACCATAGTTCAAAAAATGACTTTTTCAAAGCCATTCTATTTTAAGTGAATGTTTTAAAGTAGTAATAGGAAGCACTCCATCTTAAGTGAAAACACATAACAGGGAAAACCTTATCTAAAAGAGTTTGTCTCTGGACTTTTCCCAAAGAATTTGATTTTCATCACTCTATGTCACCTCTTGACATCCAAACTAGTTTGAGCAAACTAGTTTTAAACAATTGTTGCTTTGTTCCCTGCCTTCACATTCGCATTCCTCCTAGCCACTCGCCATGCTGCTGCAAACTTCTTAAAAACAAAGATCAGGTTACATTATTCCTTACTCACTAAGCTGGCTGGCCAATGCCTGAAGAATCAATTCTGAATTCTTAAACATGATATTTAAGGAACTGTGCAATTTGGGTTCAACCTGCCTATCTAATTTATCCTCCTACCTTTCTCTCATTTGTCTTCTACTCTGGCACGTTGGATTAACAGTCATTCCTTAAGCCTACCATGTCCCCCTACCTCCCAGCAGCCCATTGGATGGGCCTTGAGATCACCCTGTGCTAGCGTGTGGTCCAACATGGGTCCATAGGAAACACTCTGGAGTTGCAGACTACACTGTTTATTCTCTCTCAAAGTAGCTGTTTTTTGTCTCTTTCCTTTTAAGTTTGAATCAGATCCTAGTTCTATGCATCTACTAAGTTAAAAAAAAAAAAAAAAAAAGCATAGCAGGCTCAAAGGTGGTCTCTTTGAACTCTCTCTCTCTGCACAGAAGTGAAAAGAGATATAATACATCTCTCTACATGGGGTGGGGGTGGGGGTTGGCTGTCATGCATAGCAACCAGGCAGTTCTTTCTAATTATTCTCTTCACAAACCCTTCATCACTATATTTCACTGAATCTGAGAAGCCATTGATTGTAAGATTCTCTAGTAATTTACATTCCACTAAGGAAGATAGTATGTTGCCAAAAAAAAAAAAAAGAAAAAAAAAATCATGTATTATTGATTTTAAGATATTTTCTGATTTCAGAGATGCCAAAATAACTGCATTTTTCCTCTTATGGACATGGGACTCACAGCTCACTTCTTTCTGAAGAAACTCACTTCCCTAACTTTCATCTAATCTTGACCTTTTCATACCCTGGATGTAGTTAGAGGCTTGCAAATCATTCAATGATCTTTTCTAGTCACCTATTTTTGCTTCAGCCACAACTTTAATTTTAACATTACATTATATGCGCCTTTGTATACAACAGTTCCTCCTCTCATCTTTTAAAACTCAGATAAAATATAAATTTTTCTAGAAAGCTTCCTTTGATTCTTATCTACCAAACTTCCTCTCACTGTTAGGTAAAATAAATATGACCCCCCCCCCTTTTTTTACTTTCACCATTTTTTGTTAATACTTGTTATAAAATATTGTACTAACTATGGTTGTATTCATGTCTGCAGTCCTTTTTTTGTGTTTTAAGTGTCTAGACTACTGCCTGGAATGCAGGTTCTATATTTGTTGAAACAGCGAGTGTATCAAAAGTTTAAAAATAGGAAGCCATGTTGCTGTTTCAGAAAAGACCCAACAATGTCTGAGACTTTCTAGTGATCCTTACACATCTATTAATACTATCTAATCTTTACATGTTCAGATTCAGAAAGTTGATGTTAATTCATCTAGAAGTAACTGGGCTTTGTGACTGCAGATTTGACAAATTAAATTCTAAAAATTGATTTTTTTATCTTAAAAATGTATAAATTTACACTGCTAAGTATAACTGCTAAGTTAACCAAAAATTTCTCATAATATTGACAAACTATTTCTTTCCCTTTAAGAAGCTTTGTAAGGGAAACAATTATGACCAGAGGTTATTTGTCAAGCATGGGTATCACTATATGACCTTTCTTATTTGGACTAGGTGTTTTCAACCATGATCTTGCTAGAGAAACGCTAATACCTCTAACTAACCAGATTTTTTCTTATGCAGATTACTAGTTTCCTACTTTGTCAAATAGCAATTACCTAATTTATGTAACCAACAACTTTGCAGGTCACAGTGTGTTCAAAAACTCTCAAATTTAATAGAGATGACAAAATCTTATTAAGAATCCATTTAAAGATTGTTTTATAGAATGTAATAATGCTACAAATCATGAGTATGCTTCTTTATGTGTTGATTTTTATAGTTTTTAGTTTTAAAAAGAAATCTTTACCTTGATATCGTTGTACCCAAATTGGAAGGCTACATGAGAATGCAATAAATGGTAATTTAAACTTCTACTCTACAAGACAGAAGAAAAAAATGGTTTGCACTGTTAAGACAGGGTTGCAATATAATTGAGTTTTATGGGGTAAAATGACTAAGTACATATTTAGACTAAGTAATAGAATATATTTCTTCACTAAGAAATTTATTGGACCATAGAATAATTTCTCTTGGGAATTTCTGTAGAAAAATTGAGTATATTTGCAGTATTGATTTTCTTTCCACCTAAGCAAGTGACTCATGGAATTCTATATTAAGAAAGAAGCAATCCAAGAAAAAGCTGTGATAAATTTAAAATCTGATTGCATCTATGTAAGAATAAAATGATTCACTAGAAAATAAGGTAGACTATGACAAAATTCTTGATCTTGTTTAGTTACATACATTCTATTTTTTATCCAACCAACCAAATAGCCATTCCTAAACCAAGGTATCTAGCTTTGAATTTAATTTCTTATGAATATATTTATTACGATTTCAAAAATTGTGCCTCAAGTAAAACCATAAAGCAATTTTACCAATTAACTTCCTCAGATGTATGAGTTGAATAATACTGTTATTTTGTTTTGATATTTCAATACAAGGTTCAAATCATTAAATTAAGTTATGATATTCTTGCCAAAAGACAGCTATATCATGACCTCTTCTCCTTTTGCAAAAAAGAAACAAAGTTTCCTTTAATTAGTTTTACAATAGGTACATGTTGGCATACATTTTAGATATACGTTTTTTTGTAAAAACTAATCCAAAAATTAAATGTGATTATGGCCAAGTTTTTAGAGAAGGAAGCTGTTTTATGTATATTCTAAGTTACAACTAAACATATGCCTCAAGCTAGAAAACTCCTATGGTGACAGCTAGCACTAATCCAATTCTCCTTATGGAAAATGAAGTATCTTCTGAGTTTCTCTGTGTGAATTTACTCTACTATTCTCATATGAGAAATTTTTTTCTTAACTGACACTAAGTATATATAATTTTTTAAAATGCAAGTTTCTGCCATTTTGCTTTAAATGAAATTTCAGGGAAAACAATATTGAAAAATGGTAAACTATATAGGAATGAATTGTCTAAACCTTAATATCTCTTCCTTTTCTTTCTCCAATGTTTTTGTTTTCAAATATCACTGTTTTTATTTCTTAGTGAAAAAGTAATTTCTTACACAAATGTGGTTCTTATTTTCCAAAAATACATAATTATTTTTAAAGATAAAAGGGATAGACTGAAAAGATGACTCAGTAATCTTATTTATGTGTATCTTATACATAAGATATATATGTATATATATACACATACATACATGTATATATACTATATGTACACACAGAGACATATACATATATACACACATACACTTTTTTGTCATATATCTTCTACCATTGAATTTGGTTATTTTTATTGTGATAAAAAGATTTTTAAAACAATTCTGTCTGTTCCTAGAATCACTATTTATAGAGAAAATGGCTATGATTCATTATATTTTCTATGACCACATGGATTTTTTCATTCATTAAGATCACACTTTCTTAAAAGTCAACAACTGATTTAATACAATATACTACTGACATTCTTGGTCAGTTAAAAAAAAATGCATTCCCCAAAAGTTACACCCTACTACAATAGATCTATTTTATATATCTACACATCCCTCTCTATCTTATGAATAAAACTATTTAGCTGTCAGATTGATAATATAGTAAAATAATTGTGAGGCATTTCTTAGTTTTCAAGAGACCACAATCAAATTAGTTCATTTTTATATTTTTGTTCTCTTACTTTCAACAGCCTTATTGTCCATATTGATGTTGTAAGAAGGGCAGAACTCAGTTACAGAGTTAAAATATGAAAGGATGTGTTGATTAAAAAGCATTGATTAAAAATCTAAGATTTCTGTTATATTAGATGTTGGTAGAGATTAAAGTAAGACATAGGCCTTAAATTCTTAAACTTGTATTTAAAACTTTTCAGTCAATGTCTACAGAATTTTAAAATAAGTTAAAGGCAGAAAAAGTTAAGTGGGACATTTAGTCACCATGAATAAAAAAGAAAGTTACTTGAATTCAATTTTTTAAAACATAAGTATACCATCAGTCAAAGGTCTTGAGTTTATTAACACATAAAATAGATCAGGTAATCTCTCAAGTTTGCTTATCACAGACCAATGTAGGTTTACATATAGCCTTGGAAATATTACCATTATAACTCTGATTTAAAGAATGTATACTTGTTTTCTACTATTTTTTTCAGTACTTGGAGAAATTTCAATATAAAATAAATTTTATTCTCTGATTTCATGCTCAGTATCTTATTGAGAAGTAATGCTGTTGATGGACAATGACATCTAACTCAAACACTTTAATTTTCTATTTTATTAATACATTGGGATGAGGATATAGGAAAATGTTCAGTTAAAACAAAGAAGTTTTATGTCTACTTAGAAATGATGTTTAACTCCATTAAAACAGCTAAACTATAGGTTTTGAAAATCGCTTAACTTTGAAAGGCATTTTCTAAAAACACAGAGTTATTATAGAAGGTACTCAAAATATTTAAATTAATAAATGAATAAAATGTGTATCTATGATTTTCTTACAGTAGTTTATGGTATTGTGCTGGGGGTTCCTAAGACCAAATCCCAGGTTCAGGTGATTCACTGGGAGACTTACAAGACTCACCAGACAGCTGTATATGTGGCTATGATTTATTACAGTGAAAGGATTCAAAGCAAAATCAGCAAAGGGAAATAGTACATGGAGTGAAATCTAGAGGAAACCAGGCATAATACTTACAAGAGCTCTCACCCCATGTTGTTGCACAGGATGAGCTTAATCTCTGGACCAACCAGTTGTAACAACACATGTGAAGTGTTGTCTACAAACAAAACTCTCCTGAGCCTGAGTCCAGGGTTTTTATCTAGGGCTGGTCACATGATTGACTACAATCACTAGAAGTCCTGACCCTTGGAGGGAAAGCAAATACGCAGGAAAAAAAAGAAAACACTTTTTTTTTTTTGGTCCAGTTTAGGCACTCTTATCATTTAGCAAAGTTTTATATCACTGTAGGAAATTATTTACCAACCAAATTTCCAGACACCAGCCAAGGGCCCATTTGGCAAGCAGGCCATTCTAAGGATAGTCTCAGGCCTACTATATTAATTGTTTTCTATCTTTCTATGTAAAATTAAAAGCAGATGTCAGCATCTATATTAGAATTTTTATAATGAATACTGTTATGATTTTCTTCTCATGAAAGAAAATTGAAAGTCAAATACTATGTTTAGAACTCAGTAGGTATGTTCGATATTTTCCATTTTCCTTCCCCTCCAGATTCATCCTCTGCTCTGCTCTGTGTCTCAGGGATATGTGTGGACCGTACAAACCAGTTCTCCTACCTTTTGGCTTCTACTGGGTTTGACAATTGGGAGGCACAGCAAAAGACTGAATGACAGTAAGGAGTAAGTTCATAATGTTTATTAATACTGCAACGGGTCCCCAGGAATACTGACAGGGCCCTGACTGATGCAGTTGTGGAAAGCAAGAGTGGCTCCAGGACAGCTCTCAGAAGGAAGTATTGGAAGCCTTCTTTGAGAAGTATGTGGGTAGCCTCCTTTTGAAGGGCCATTAGCATGTTTGTAAACCATGTGACATATTGAGATTTTTATTACCTAATCGATCACTGCTGGTGCATAAGATGGCATGTAGATGGAGTTCAAAGTGTTGATCTATAACAGTCACTATGGTGACAAAAATGACCATACACATCGTGGCTTCCTCTGATGGCCCTACAGAACATACAGAAGGAGAAAGTGAAATTAAAGGCTATAAATAGCCAACTCAAAAAACAAATGGAAAACTAGAAAACTTTGAGGGCACATATGACTGAAGTTCATATCTATAACGTGGTTGTAAGGATTGTAGAGTTGCAGCACTAATTAAGGTCTACCCCAAGACCTTAAGGAAAGGTAAGGGAGCTAGAGGGACAGGAGTGGGGTCTTATGATACATGTTTGATTGGGGACATCCTAAGCAACATGAATGAGACTGAAAGTTATACACTCTCAAATCCCTCTGAAGCTCTCCTCTCCTGCTAGTAGAAGCAGCTGCTACCCACACCCACTATTTTGAGAACACTAAAGATGAATGGACATTGGAATTAACAGGGAATGTTTTTTAAAATGTAGTTTTGTTAGGTAGATAGTGAGGGATTCTGGGTCTCCTAGGGATGAAAGTGGGTGTCTTGCCTTGGTGCAATTGCCCCACCTGGGAAGAAGGACAAGGTGGACCCCAGGGCCCCATCTTGGTCCTGTTCCACCTTAACCTTGTCCTGAGCAACTGCCATACCTGGGGTAGGGCAGGAACTCTCTACGAATCAGCCAATCAGAACTTAGTGCACCAACTGTAAAAGAACGCAGAAGACTCTCTAGTCCATTGGCCAAGCAGCATAGGTATGACAGAGTCCAGAAAGCGACCGAGAACTCACATGCGTAGTAAGATTCAGGTCATGCAACTCCCAACTGTCCAATCAAAGTGGTTCCATGGCGACTCTGAGCCATGGGGAGGTCCCAGTCCCAGCATTATAAAGCAAGACTGAGACCATAACCAACCCTTTTTTGTCCCTTCCTTTTGCTCTCCCTTTGCTGTAACCATAGGTTCTGTCATTATCTGTGGCATATGTACCATGCTCTGTAAACCTATATCTTGCTATTGCTCTATAATCTTATCTTTCTCTCCTCAATAAACCTCATTTTCATGCTTGCCTTATTTTGGTGTGCCTGGTCGTTCTTTGGCCACGAGCATGCCAAGAACCAACATTTCAGATGGAAACCTGACAGTTTCTTATTCAGTAGGTCTGAGATGAGGACTGAAATTCTGCATTAAAAAAAAAAAAAAATTCCCAGGTGATCCTGGGGTTGCTAGTGTGGAGCTCACACTTTAAGAACAAAGTTTTAGTTTGCCCTTATAAGGACAAATACTTTTTTTAAAGGCTAATTCTCCCGGTTGTAAATAAGGAAAGATATTTTCCTCCCACTCTTTTTCTGAGACAATTTACTTTAGAAAACTTGTAAGTATAAGCACTTTCTCCTCTCTGAGATGTATATAAATCCTTTTGAAAACTATCTAGGCCTTTTGTCATTTTTATGACCCCAGAAAGTCTTTCTCAAAGACCTGGGAGCCATCTCTGAAATGTAAACATCAAAAAAGAAGAACATCAAAAAGGAAATAGCACCACCCATTTCTGTGGGAGGGTGGGTTCTAACTTAGGTGGGCATCTTGTTCTAAGTTGCGAAACTACCTCTTGTCATACAAATATGAGGTTTATTTTTCCTTTGGTGAGAGCTAATTAGTTATCCTAATTACCAAGTAAATTTAGCATAAACTAGCGTAAACTGTGTGTAAAGAATGGTGTTGTCAAAACCTCTTGAGGACTATTTATTGTTTATATCTTGTGAACATTTTTGTAATGAGTTGCACCTGTTTGGCCACATGAAAGGGTAAGATTTCTTTATGTCTTCATAATCTCTTACTGGATTGCATCACATTCTGGTTTAATGCTTATTCAAAAATTAAAAAACTCCTTTTGGTACCATTGGTGGCAGCAGTGCTCCGGCTGTCCATCCGCTCTGCCACCATGACGGGATGAGGCAATCAGGCCATCTCCTTCGCCAAGGACTTGCCTGCTGGGGGCAGGAGCAGGGCATCGCCACCGCCATCTCCAGGACATGGCCGGGTCGAGCCGGACAAGCTGCTGCTGCAGGTGCGCCATGCCAGCAAGCAGATCGCGGCCGACAAGCAGTACAAGAGCATCGTGGACTGGCATCCCCAAGGAGCAGCAGGGCGTGTCGTCCTTCCGGAGGGGCAACCTGGCCAAGTCACCCGCTACTTCCCCACGCAAGCCCTCAACTTCGCCTTCTAGGGTAAGTACAAGCAGATCTCCTGGGGTGCGTGGACAAGCACACGCAGTTCTGGAGGTATTTTGCGGGCAACCTGGCCTCGGGAGGGGCGGCCGGGGCCACCTCCCTCTGCTTCGTGTACCCACTGGATTTCGCCAGGACCCGCTTGGCCGCCGACGTGGGGAAGTCGGGCACAGAGCAGGAGTTCAAGGACCTGGGAGACTGTCTGGTGAAGATCACCAAGTCCCACGGGAGCCGGGGCCTGTATCAGGGCTTCAGTGTCTTGGTGCGGGGCATTATCATCTGCAGGGCGGCCTACTTCGGCGTGTAGGACACGGCTAAAGGCAAGCTGTGCGACCCCGAGAACACGCACTTTGTGGTAAGCTGGACGGTCGCTCAGACTTTACAGCCATGGCGGGCGTGGTCTCCTACCCCGTCGACACTGTGCGGCGGCGGATGGTCATGCAGTCTGGGCGCGAAGGAGCTGACATCATGTACAGGGGAACCGTGGACTGATGGAGGAAGATCTTCAGAGACGAAGGCGGCAAAGCCTTCTTGAAGGGAGCCTGTTCCAAATCCTCAGGGGGATGGAGGGGCCTTCGTGCTGGTCCTCTACAATGAGCTAAAGAAAGTCATCTAAGGGCGTCTGTCCCTCAACGGGGCATGGGGACCAGGAGAGTTGCGTAGAATTCTTACCTATTACGGACCATCAACCTTCGAGAAATTCCAGTCGCCTGTCCTGGCCAGATCATGTCTGTAGAGGGCCGGGAAAGGCTCTAGAAAGCGGGCTTGTGATCATGCTGACCATTAGCAGCCAATTCCATGTATTGATTACTGGGGGGAGTGGAATCCTGACATCGTTGTGATCCACTCAGACCTAGAGTCCAGATGCTTGTGGGACCTGTGTTGTGTTTAAGTATTTATTTAAAAAAGAATCATGTCTCCATTTGTACTTAAGCACTAGCTCCTGTTTTGCACAGCCCGAGTGTCTGCAATCATGTTCTCTGTGGGGCATTCAGCAAAACAATAAACACAGGACACAGAGCCAAAATAATAATAATAATAAATAAAAAACTGTTTTCTGTCTCCATTACCTGTGTGAAGAGGCTTTTGGGATTTGGAGAAGAGTTTGTTTTCTAACTATATTTTCCCAACACACTCTAATCCACAACCCATGCACACCCTATTGCTTAGTATATCTAACAATTAACATGTTTAATTGTCATCTGTTCTTGTTTCTCCAAGGCAGAGTTAAAAATGGCCCTAGTTCAAAACAGCTGCATCAAAAATCTCTTGGTGCCAAAATGTTATGTGCTTACATTTTGTTACACCCTTAAAGACAATTCTTTTATTTCTTCATGCTTCAATTAATGCTTCTAATGCAGAAGCTGCTTTTGTCCATTCTGAGCATATGTTCATTTTAGCAAAAATTTGTCTACTCAACATCATTGTACTTGATATATAGGGTATTAGAAAGGAGTGCTTAATCCAGGAAAGTGCATACATTTTTAAAGGATTTGGACAAGTGAAGGGTTTAGAATCTGAGACTATTTCAAATAAAAGGAATGCCAGTATTTTAGGTTTAGAAAGAGTCATTTTTAGTGACACTGAGACTATTACAGGCAGAGGGGAACAGGCCAATAATGGCAGTTGATGAAGTAGCTAGGTCCAAAGGCCAAGTAAATATACCAAGGAAAAACAGAGATGACAAGAAATGTTACAGGTCACAAGTTCTGGACATAGACCTGCTAAATTCAAATCCAAGTTTTACCACTTACTGTGTGACAATATTACTATTACCTTTGTTAAATGTTCAAAAGCAGACATCTACATTAGCACCCACGAAGACAAAATTCACAATATCTGACATCTAATAACAAAATTACCATGCATACAAAGAAGTAGTAAAATATGACCCATAATGAGGAGAAAAACTCGATAAATTAAAGCTGACCCAGAAATGACACAGATGACAGAATCAGAAGACAAGTACAGTGAACTAGTTATTATAGTTGTATTCCATATGCTCAAGAAGCTATTTGAGTAACTCAGTAGAGACATGACAAATATGAAAAAGACTCAAGTTAAACTTTTGGAGATAAAAATCTATAATGTCTGATATGAAAAATGCATTGAATGGAATCAACAGCATATTAACCTTGCAGAAGATAATGTTACTCAAAAAAAGGAGGTTTGTTTGCCTGGCAAGTAACAAATGACTCTCCACAAGAGTGTGGGTCTTAATCAGTAGGAGTTTTAATTACTTGTGGAGAGTAAGGACAGCACTGGGAATATTTTCTAAAGCAGTATCTCCCCAACGGAAAGTACTATGGGATTTTCTTGGAGTAGTAGAGAAAGAAAAACATGTGTCATCACATATAGAGACATAATTCCCATTATGCATGCATGGTTAGTCTATCATGCTAGTACATAGGTTGTATGTTATAGTAATGAAGCTATAGCTCTGTTAGGTAGATAGTAAGGGATCTCTGGCTCTTCTGGGGACAAAAGCAGTGCTCCACCGTGGTGCTGCCTTGAGCAATTGCCACACCTGCAGAAGAAGGACAAAGGCGGTTGTCCAGGTGCCCTGTCTTGGTGCTGCCCCATCTTGATCCTGCCCTGAACAATTGCCACACCTGGGGAAGGACGAACACCCTGTCAATCTGCAAAAGAATGTAGGGACTTTCCCAGCCCATGGCCAGGCAGTCCAGGCACAATAGTGTCTGGAAAACAACCTAGAGTAACCTAAGATTAATTATCATATCATCAACTGTCCATCAAAATGGTTCAATGGTGACATCTGAAACACAAGGAGGGCCCAATCCAGACAACATAAAACAGGACCCCAGACCATACATAATCAGGGCTTCTTGTTATGACAGGGGGCCTGTTCCTTGTCTGTTGCCACAGTATCTTGCTCTTGCTCTATAAATGTATCTTGTTCTTCCTCGATAAACTTTGTTTCATGCTTACCTTGCTTTTGGTGTGTCTAGTCATTCTCCGGCCAAAAGCATACCAAGAACGGAGAACAGACTGCCGACCTGACAGCTCCTCCTAAGGTGAAGACTTTAGTATGTAATGAAGAAAATTTATCTGAATTTATCTATAAGCTGCTAGGGTCTGTCAGGAGCTAGATTTAGCCAGCTGAGTAGTCACAGGTCTCAAAAAAAAGGCTACAGAACAGGTTGATTGTTTAAGTTGGTTGACTTCTTATAATCTCTGGAGGCCCTCCCTTATTAGCGAACTTGAACACACAGCAATAAAAACTATCCCAAATGTAACATAGAGAGGAAAGAGACTTACAAATGATCAGAGGGTGGTGTGAGCATTCTGAGCCGTGGCTAAAAATGGCACAACCCTCTGGGATTGAGCCTGAAATCTGCCATCTTAAACTTCACCCTTTTCTAGAGACAGAGCTCAGGAGACCAGGAAATGATTTCCAAGTCTCTGAGAGCCAGGACAGCCCTGTCATGTTGTGAGCTACTCTGTTGGGAAGACCCAGTGGCAAGAAACTAAGGCTCTTATTTCAACAGTTTTGCAGGAACTCAGTGAGCTAGGATGCACAACCTCCAGCCTTAGTCCACCCCTCAGAATCACCTAGCTAAACTGCTCCCAGTTTCCTAAACCTCAAAAATTTGTAAGATAATAAATATTTGTGCTTTTTAATGGTACTTTTTAAATCTCTTAGCAATCAAAGATACAAAAGTGAAATTTAATGAATACCATCATTTGCAATAGTATCAAATCAGGCAAAAGATGTGCAAGATCTGTACTCTGAAATGTACAAAACTTTGCTAAGATAGTAAAAAAAAAAATAATAAATAGAAGAAAAGTACTGTTCATAAGTCTGAAGATATTGCTTCCTCTGATGCCCTCTCTACTATTGCATCCTCTGCCCCCACAGTGCTACTATAACTGGGCAGGGAGGGGCTCCTCCCTGCCACTTGTGACCATTTTCCTACTTCGTTTCCTAACAGCAACCCCACAGCTTTGAATGTCCTATTATCAGACTAATCACTCACTAAACCTCCTTACTGTGGTCATCTACTGCCACCAGACCCTGCCCTTTAACTTCTTGAAGATTTTCACATCTGAATCTTTGATACAACTATATCATTCTTGAAAATATTAAATCAATGATTAATAGCTTACCTTCAAATTCCTAGACATTGTTTTTGAAATCATTTTGTTCTCCTTCCTATCTCAGATCACTCCTTCCCTTGGCAATGTCTTCTAACTTGTCATTATCAAAAACTATCACCAACAAGTATACCCCCCTCAATATATAAAATGTAAGTATTTCACTCTCTGACCATCATTTCCTTTCTTTATACATCACATTCTCCAGTACTGCAGCTCTTGAATCATTTGATCCCACACCAAGCTTTAAATCCATGGCCAATCATATTCACCATCCTGTATACACACTCCATGTTCTTAACCCATATTATTTCCTTTTGCCTTCTCTTAGCTCTGTGGGAGCTGTGGACCACTTCATTTAGCTTGAGGGTTTTCACTTGTGTCCCCAATGCATCTCCTGAGAAGTCTTGCTATAATGTCAAGTGGTTATATCTTGGGAGTTTTTTCCATAAAAATAATAGTATTTCTCTGGAGATGCTAGCCCTCGAAGCCACTATGTGGGTAGTATTCGGGAGCTTTTATTGGTTTTTGACCATTGGTAGGTAGTATTTGACAAATCTTATCTATCATCCTTAGACACATCTGGAATGCAAGAGATGCTGTGACACTGTAACCAGGTGCATCTACCTAAAGACTTTTATCAGCCATTCTTCCTCTGCTTTTTGAATATATAATTTGATGACAATACTTGCAGTTTTTTAGAATATACCCATATACATATATACACACACACCTATATATATATATATGTATACATATATACACACACATATATATAGATATATATAATTTCCACTCTCAAGAAGCTCAGGTTTTGCATTTTCAAAGTAAGAGTATTAAACACTATTTTTTTTTTCAATCCAGGACTCAATTTTATTTTTCATTGGCTTCATTGTGTCATTTTATTGCTACAAAATCTATTGAGTAGTGGAGGATGCACAAGTCAGAGGATTACAAAGGAGAAAGCAAAACAGATGGTATATGCAAAAACTAACTCATTAAACTAGAAATTGACAAAAAAAAAACACTTAGCCACAGGTGGAAAGGGTCTCTATTCTTTTCTTTCAGTGCAAATGTGACTAAGTATCTTATTTCCCATTTGCAGAAAATATTTATTCGTTTTATCATACCTAAATTATAAACTAAGATTTTTCCATAGACACCAAAGGGAGTCACTCGAGGTTTTGTTTTATTTTTGTTTGTTTTTGCAAGGAGTTGTGGGTGTAACTGAGATCTTTGTTGACTACATTTCTTGAGCTTGAGTTATCTCTGTTTTTAGTTTCATAGTACATATACATGTAACTTTTTTCTCCTGGGCACTCTGAAAATGCCTTTTCTCAGTGACTTATTTCCTGGAAATTCTGTCTACTAGGCTAGTACTGTGGTATTCTGTTCTCTGTCTCCCTGAGACATGTTTGTGCTCCTAGCCAGTTTCCTGTGTGTTCTGATGGAGCTGCAGCAAAGGGTGAAATTATAAATCAATTCCTCTTGATAGAAAGATTAAATCTCATATTGGATCCAACCTCAAAACAAGCCTCTCATAATACAGAAACATGAACTCCATGTTACTTGCTGTGTAACACCATTACGAATTCCTGATTATAGTCACCTACAGTTTAACCCTTTAATCTCTTTCTCATTGTATTGTTTTCCTCTACATTGAGTAAATGTTTCTTTTTGGACTTCACAATTCTCTGAAAGTATCAAGGTCACAGAAGAATTTCTACCTGTGTTCTTCCCTTACTCTGACATGGATTGAATTTAGTTTATTGTAAGAACCAGAGGGTCAACTTCTCTTTAGAATAGTACTTATAACTGTTTAACATGCATCAGAATCACCTGGAAGCTTGTTAAAACACAGATTGTTGGGCCAGACTCCCAGAGATTCTGATTTAGTCAGTCTTGCAGTGGGGCCTGAGAATTTGGGTTTCTAACAAGTTCTCTTATGATACTGATGTTTCTAGTTGGGGAGTTCAACTTGGAGAACTGCTGCTCTAGAATGATGCTTCACTTCAGCTTGAATAACATTGTCAGGTTCCATTCTGTCTCGTAAAAGTGAGTTTCAAAAATAAAATAGGCCCTTCCATCTTCCCTCACAGGTATAGCTCAAGTTGTGTTATATCTTTTTCAAATCTGAAAATTGGTCAAGGAGATGCTATGCTATCGTGCTATAATTGCTATCATGAGAGGCAACAGTCACGAGGATAAAATGTCCTTGATAGGTTGGAGAATTTTTATTCTCTATAATCATTCAGGGACTCTTGTTTCTCTGCAAGTAAAGGAGTCTTACAATGTTTAAAGTGCTTTTTCAATTCAATAGAAGCGTGTGTTAATAAAAAGAATATTTGAGGTTAGACACAGTGGTGATTGTAACACAAGCTGTTGAAAGTTAAGCAATGAAATACTTAAAGTAAGAAAGAAAAGAACATTTGCTTTTGTTGATGTGGTTATTTTAACTGAGAAAAAAATTATATTTGAAAATTATAGTTTCAAATAATATATGACTCCAGAAGCTATGGATATACTCAAGATATATAACTATGGATATTTGGCAATGACCAAATGAAAAGATCACTCTCTCTTTCTGTCTCTCAAGAGTTGAAAAAAACAGGATAGTCAAGAAAATACAAATAGAGTCAGACATTGCTAACATCAGGTTTGAAACTGCCTTTACCTGGACCATTCTTAATGTGAATCTATATATTTATGTTCTTCAAATCCATGAAATCTGAAGCAAGGTAAGCATCTTGCAATGCAAGTGAGAGAAGATAAAGAGAAGATAAGCAATACTGGTATATTCATGAAATTTTAAGAATCATGGGCTAGAATGATGGTCCTCAAACTTGGCTGCACATAAAAATAATCTGAGACAGTCTGAAAAAGAAGATCTCCCTGCCCAGGAGGCACCTCAGGTCAATCAAACCAGAATCTCTACACATGGAACACAGACATTCAATTTTTTTTTTTTTTTTTTAAATCTCCCAGGTAGTTTTAGTTTGTGCCAATGTGGGGAAGAACACATGGGTGTTCTTCTGTTTTATCATTTAATTTGCTTTCATCCACTATGGGATATTTGTAGCAGAATGAAGAGCTTTAAAAGGCACAGATATTTATGTAACAATCCATTTGTAGGTAGGAAATTTAAAGATAAAGCTGAAATCATTAGTTTCAGGACTTCTATTCAAATGCCCCCTTTCTTTGTTTTTCTTGAAGTCCTTGCTCAAGTAAGCTTTTAGTCCTCCACTAAAGTGATCCATTTCTATCACGTTAAAGTCGATACCTTTACTTTGGATGCAACTGTCTTTTCAAGAGTTTGAAAGCTCAGACATTTGAAAACACTTAACTGGACTATCAGTTCCAAATATCAGGTACCTATATGACTCCATTAAAAACAATTTCTAGAACCATATTTTTTCCTTAATGTGTTTCTAAAATGGAAAATTAGTGTTTGAAAACTGGGTATGTATTTTTCAGAGATTCATATCTGCACAATTTTTTTCAGCCATTTGTAAAAGTTACTTTATTCTACTGGTAATGATGAGAAAGTAACAAACATGTTGATAAGAGCTTCTGAAAATAATTGAAGCTGACTTTCTAAACCCAAAATATTTTTCTACTACTAGAAATCACTGAATGAGTTATTTCTTTTATATATTATGTAACAAATATTTATTAAATATGTACTCTACATAGGCACTGTGCCAAGAATTTTAGAATATTAAAAATTGAGCCAAAATATTTTCCTTTCAGTTAGAGAAAGATATACAGGAAAATGGTTTTTACCTGTAGAATTCTATAGAATTGAAAGAAAATTTTTCCACCTGGCTGTGAGCAGAGCCATTCATCAGGGATCCTGTGGATTTTCTTTGCTGCCCATCTGTTGAAAAACAAGACTTGTATTCAGAATGTCAGTCATTATAGTATTTATTATGCTACAAAAAATTGATGATTATCTACCTTATGCATTCAGAATGCATACTTAAAAGTCATTATGTTGCAAAAAATTGATGATTATCTATTTCAGGCAAGATTATCAAATAACTGATAGCATCCTCCATAGCTCAAAAATTCTGAGTAATAATCCACTTTTCTAAAGCCTTAAATTAAGGGTCATAGCCTCTAAAGATAGAACCAGTAAATTAAATGAGCATGTGGCAATAGGGAATTTTGGGGAGTGTGGCAAAGTAAAGCCACATGTTGCTATGTGAGAATATAAATGCTATGTTGCCAGATAGTCTCCTTTTTATAAATAAGTAGCAGTAATACAGACATAAGATAGGGAATTCACTAATTTTTATAATCCCTTAGGAAATTTATTAATTTTTAAAATAATTTATGGACTAAACAAAAATCATTGAAGGTCCACCATATTTAGTGAGTCCTTACTTTGTAATTTTTCATTTAAAACAAATAATAGGCCTATGCAGGGATGGTGATTAATTTTATGTACACATTGACTTGAAGCATTTTAGTCAATAAGTAATGTCATTTATTAATTAACTGATTGATGCATAGATTGATTGAGTCAACAAATATGTGTTAAAGCATCCATTGAGTATCAGAAATTGAGCTGAGAACTGGTGATACAATGGTGCATTATATTAGACTGTCCCTTTTCTTATGAAATTTACAGTCTAGTGGGGAAAAAAACCATTAACCATGATTAGTACCTTGCAATGGAGATACAGTGTACTCTAGTAGATTTTTACTTAGGGAGAACAGGGTTGGCTTATCTGAAGAAGTAATGATTGAGCTGATTGCTGAAGACTACGCAGGAGTTTACTGGAAGATATGAGAGAAGAGTGGGTGTTGGTGGAGGTTCTTGGAGGCAGTGGGTATAGGCAGTTCTTTTTGCTGGAAAGAAGACTGATGGAAGAACAATGGGATTGGAGACTGGAGAGTGTCGGTGTGATTGTGGGAAGAGGCTGGGTGATCATCAAGGACAGTGTTTTAGGAACCGTGTAGGCATACTAGGGATTTTCATTATTACCTCAAGAGCAAGGAGAAATGATTGAATTAATTTAAGAACCTAGTTTTTGACCTATATCATTTTTCTTCTCTCAAAAGAACTTTTAAAAATATTTCTTGCAATGCAGTTATACGGTGACAAATTTCCTCAGTCTTTATCTGTCTGAGACACTTTTTATTAGTCCTCCATTTTTGAAGGATAATTTCTGTGGATACAAAATTCTAAATTGGTGTTCCTTTTTTCTTTTAAAATTTAAATATTGAGCTCCACCTTCTTCTTTTTTGCATAGTTTCTGAAGAGATGTTTGATGTAATTCTTAGTCTTACTCCTCTATATTGTCATTGTTCTCCAGAAAAACAGAATTAATAGGATATATGTGTCTATGTGTATATATGTGTGTGTATATATATCACATTGAATATCTATAAAGTATATATTTATTATTGTGTATAATATACTTTTGCTATTGTTAGGTCTGGAGTCGAGAGGGAGAGACACGAAGCCCCATGTATAGCAAAATGCTGTTTATTTTGAGCATCTGGGTGCAGGTGGGTGGAGGCCGAAAAAGGCATGCAGGAGAGAAAAGGGGAGAGCCTTGGGTTTTATATAGGGTTTTCTGGGGGGAGTAAATAAATTCTTTTTAAACAACCAGGAGGGATAAGGAAAGTAAGTTCTCCTTTTGCATTTCAATCCCTTATCTCTCTAGGGGTCTGTCAAAGGCTTCATGCCTAATATACCCCTAGGAAGGGGAGAGGGATGGGTTTTATAGTAGGGTTGGATGGAAGTTTGGGGAGAGTGAATTCTTGAAGCCTAACAATTATGATGTACAGATTTATTATAAGGAATTGATTCACATGATTTGTGGTTATAGAGTCTGCCAAGCCAGAGACAAGGAGAGCCAATAGTGTAGTTCCAGTCCTAAGGCTTACAGGCTTAAGACCTAGAAAGTATTGATATTTCAGCTAGGTCCAGAGGTATGAAAAGGCTGATATTCCAGCAAGAAAGCAGTCAGGCAGGAAAAATCCTTTCTTAACCAAGGGAGGGTCAGCTTTTCTGTTCCATGTAGGCCTTTAAGGATTGGACGAGGTCTACCAACATTATGGAGAGCAATCTGCTTTCCTTAGTCTACCAATTTATTAATGTTAACATGATCCAAGAAAACTCTCACAGAAATACTCAGAATAGTGTTTGACCTAATATCTGGGCACCCCATGGCCCAGTCAAATTGACATACAAAATTAATGAACGCAAGAGGTAAGCTTCTTTTCTTCTCTGGCTTCTTTTAAAATTTTCTCTTCTCTCTCTCTCTGGTTTTCTGCATTTTGAATAAATGCATAGGTGCAGTACTATTGTTATTTATCCTTCTTGGGGATCCCTGAGATTCCTAGATTTGTGATTAGGATTCTGTTTTTAATTTTGGAATATTCTGAACCATCATTACTTCAAATATATTTCTTCCGCTCCTTTCTCTTTCTTGTCTTTTTTGTCCATTACAATACGTTACATTTTTATAATTGACCCACAGTTCTTGGCTATTCTGTTCCATATTTTTAATTCTTTTTTTCTCTTTGCATTTTAGTTTGGGAAGTTTCTAACATATCTTCCAGCCCATTAACTGTTTCTGTCATTGCTTCTAGTCTATCGAGGAGCACATCCAGGGTATTTTTCATTTTTGTTAAAGTGTTTTTTGATTTCTAGCATTTTTATTCTAGCTGTTGATTCTTTCTTAGAGTTTCTATCTCTTTTATCACATTACTCCTCTGTCCTTGCATGTTTTCTGCTTTTTCCATTAGGGCCTGTAGCATATTAATTATAGTTATTTTAAATTGGCATACTAATAACTCCAAAATCTCTGCCATACCTTAGCAAGGTTCTCATGCGTGTTTTGTCTCTTTAGATTGTGTTTTTTCCTTGTTGAAAGCCAAATATAATGCATTAGTAATAGGAACTCAAGTAGATAGGACTTCATTGTGAGGTTTTGTTTATCTGGCTAGGAGGTAGACTATGTTTACTGTTTGCTCTAGCTGTTCATAGCAGAGACTTCAATTTCCTCTAGTGTCTTTATTTTTGTCTCCTCTGTTGTCTTACGTTTCCCTAGAAACTATTTATAAAATAAGTCTGAGCCTTGCAGTTCTTTCAGATGTAAGTCACTGTTATTATATAGGAGCCTTGTTGATTAACAGTGGTAATGTACGGAGGGAGGGGAAGCTTTCTGTAATCCTCTGAATCTTATACCCCTGGGCTGTGACCTTCACACACAAATAATTCTTAGCTTTTTTCTCTCAGCTTAGGTGAGACAAGAAACCTAGATGGGCCTAAATTCTCTTTCCCCAAGTCAGATAAAACTCTGATGCAGTCTTTTCCTTTGATGGTCTGGCCTTGGTTGTGGAGAATGCTATGGGTTTATTTCAATATGATTACTTTCTCCTGAGCATATTTTAAAATGATTACTTTTTTTCCTCCTCCTGGTTAAACAAGAGGGGTTTTCCTCTGATCTTCACTATAAGAACCTGGTAGGACAGCTAAAGATAAAACCCATGAATGTATGGGGACCTCCTTTAACTTAAACTTGAAAACCTTCACAAGATTTTTAACTCTCAAACTGATCTGTGTTCAATCTCTAATAGCTAATCAATTATCTTTTAAGCATTCTTACTAGTTCCTGGCTCCAGAAGTTTCAGTTCCTGGTAGCTGTGATTTTCTGTATTCATCTGTCTGTCTAGTTTCTGTGGCATCAGTTTTCCCTGTGACTTCTATTCTCTGATGGATCTCAGAAAAGTCATTAATTTTCAATTTACTCAACTTTTTTCTTGTTGTTAGGGCGGGAATAACTTGCAAGCTCTTTACATGTCAAAGCACAAACCAAAAGTCTGTAATAATACAGAATTTTGTTTTGGAAAAAAAAATAAAACAGCTATCCTGGTTGAATAACATAGATCAGTTTAAAGAGTCTTATGAATGGAAGCATGAATTCAGTTAAGAACCAAAGTAGTAGCTCATGTGGAAGATGATGGTAGCTTGGAATTGGGTGGTAGTTGTTATGAAATTAAAAATAATCTTTAAAATATTACTTATTTTTTGTGGAAAAAACAACAAGATGAAAATAATGGAAAGCAAGTTTTAGAATATTTTGTATGCAAAAACTTACATTTGATAATATTTATTTGACCAGTATTGAATCTCTCTGAATTGCTTATGACCAGGTTGAAATGAGTATACAGTAAGGTCTTCTGATAATTTCAAAAATAATCTTTTCAGATGAGGCTTCACAAGAGTTACATTATAGAAAACATTGGTGAGTTATATTATAGAAAACTATGGTGAATAAATAAATAAATACTCTATGTTATAGATTTCTTTCTGTATATATTTAGCATACTACATGAATTCTTCTACATATTGCAAAATTTCTCTACATATTGTAAGGCAGTAACTCTGGTCCTTAGCTATGCATAATCAAATCTGTGAAAGAACAATGATCCAAAAGAATAAAGACATTTGTGTATTTGTCTCATTGCATTATACAATATTTAAACAATTCTTTCAGGAAATACACGAGAAACACATGACACACATGAAACACAGAGACATTTATTGAAGAAGATACAAGATACAAGAAACATTGTACATAGGACAATGACACCTCAGTCCCCTTCAAAGTAGGCACCTTGGGACCTCATACAGTTCTCTCAATGTGTTTTAACCTAACCTGTCCACATTCAACATTCTCAGGTGTTCTGCTTGTTGCAGGCCTTCCACAATGTGGATCACTTTCACAGATTCTCAACCATCTCTGAAGTATTTGTGCCACACTTTTATTTGTGCTGCACTCAATGCATCATCTCCGAAAACCTTCTGAATCATCTGAATAGTTTCTGTGGAGGATTGTTCACGCTTAACGCAAAATATGATGCAGATCCATTGCTCCACTCACTCAGTCATTTTGAATGCGACGGCCAGACAGTACACATTTAGTGCCCTTCAACAGCATTTAGTGCCCCACTGACATTGTTCACGCATGCGCATTACAGTACACTTTCCTTGGCTTCCAGGTCACATTGATGTTGTGCAAACCATTCTTGTTATATTAACAATGGCTGGATACTTTAAGTTATATTCAGCTTTGGTTTTTACATTAAGTGCTGTATTAAATGTGATGAAATTAAAAATTGTATAAGCCATAATACCCTCAGCCTCCTATATAAGTTCACAGCCTACATTGATTTTTAATTCAGTGTCTCAATACTGCTACGAAGTAAAAAATGTTTGCATATCATAGAGACAAGTGAATTTGAAAGGTAAGTATTTCTTAAGTGAAGGAGTTGTCTATCAAGCGTAAAATTTTTTCCTTAAATTTTGATAAAACCTTTTGCTACAGGTCGTAATATTAAGAATAATATCCATGCCAGTAGTATGTAGTAGTAGCAGTAGCAGCAGCAGTAAAGATGGCATCTCTAGGATTCCTGTAGCTGTTATGATTAATAATATGTATTAAACAGAGCACTGTTCAGGCACTGTTGCCATACATCTTATAAATGGTTGAAATGAATAGAAACTCTACTAATCATACTATATTGACATTTCAAGTTTTCCTGAATGTCAGCTCTGAGAAAAATTGTGAAATAGTTGAAATTTGTCTTCCCTGTCCTTTTTATACTTTGCTTCCCTTTACTTTAGTTTTTCCTTTCAGGGTCCTCTGCTTTTGCCCACCCATATTTATCCCAAATTACCTCTGCCCTCCTGACAAAGTTTTAATCTCCTGAGTAGAAATTGATATGGGCTTGTACTAGCTTTATGTCTTACACAGCCTAGAACTCTTAACACTCTCAGAGGCTAATATCTTAATCAAAGGAATCTCTTTCATGGTGGAATTGTAGATTCTCCTCCTTAGAGTCCTTCTCTTTTCACGAATCTAAAATAGCTTTCCAGTTCCAATCTATGACATTGTAGGGTTTTATTTTTTGCATCACACTTTTCATTATCCAAATTCTCTTGTTTATTTATATACTATTTTGTCTATAATCTCTCTACTAGAAATCAAGTTCTAGTTCTGAGGACTTCATCTAACTCCATCATAATTGTTTCCCCAAAGTCTAAAATGACCTGACACATACAAATTTCTCAAATATATTTGATGAAATAATAAATAAAAAATAATAACACAGATGGTGGAAATGCATCATTGTTTTGTCACATGTGTACATTACCTAAGAAACGACAGGACAGGTGTAAGTGCAAAAGTTCATGTATATAGCAGGAATAGACTGATAAAGATGAAAGGGATACTGAAAGGATCACTGACGTACTGGGTGTTCAATTGCATTCGAACTCAAATCTCATACTGGACCACAGCTCTGTCCTTGATATCCATACCCTCTCTGTCTTCTATCTTTTCTTTTTCTTTTTTTTATTTGAGACAGAGTCTCACTCTGTTGCCCAGGCTAGAGTGCCGTGGCGTCAGCCTAGCTCACAGCAACCTCAAACTCCTGGGCTCACTGCCTCAGCCTCCCGAGTAGCTGGGATTACAAGTATGTGCTACCATGCCTGGCTAATTTTTTCCATATACATTTTTAGTTGTCCATGTAATTTCTTTCTATTTTTAGTAGAGACAGGGTCTCGTTCTTGCTCAGGCTGGTCTCGAACTCCTGACCTCAAGCGATCCTCCCGCCTCGGACTCCCAGAGTGCTAGGATTACAAGAGTGAGCCACCGCACCCAGCCTGTCTTCTATCTTTTTTAAAAGTCTTTGATTTGGATATACAACAAAAATATTATGTTAGATTAATCAGCATACATTGTCCATGATATTATTAATGAAGATGTGCACAAAGTGATTTGAGGCACTCAAAAATTTTGATACAACTAAATTTCAGATGATATAATGGAGGAAAATGTAAGCTCCACTACAGAAGCTTGGTATATCAGGGTGTCAGAGTGCTGGTGGGGCACTGATTACTTTCCCTGGAGAAAGAGTCAGCAACAATGGCTGTCCATAACCTTTCCACTTTTTATTTCTTCCACTCTAGGAGGACAGAAGGACATTTTTATAGAAAGAACTACATCGACTTCTGTAGTAGCCTCAAATACTTATAACAAGGAATGAACACATTGATTCAAACTCAGTATTTTGAGAAATCTCTGTGTAAACTAGAAATACAATAAAACTTCTTTAGCATGATAAAAAATTATCTCAAGCAAAGAATTGAATTCTAACTTGATATTGAAACCTTAAAGTCATTTCCATAAAAAATAGGACAACAGAAAAAATGCTCACTAATGATGTTCAAAAACGTTCTGGAAATACTAGCTGGTGTAATAAGGCAATAAAAAGAAATCAGAATAATCAGTATCAGAAAAATGAAACAAATATAAAACAACGTACTTAAGATATAATTGTGCATCTGGAAACCCCATGAAAATAAAATACAAAATTGTGAAAGTTATTAAGAATTCAATCTACTAGGAATAACTAGTTGAGAAATTTAACTGAAAAGGATTTTCAGTTAAAGGATCAATAAATATACTTTTCTGACTAGTCTGCTTCAGATACTAGCCTAATGTGTACTATAGGCATAGTCTGTCCCCTTAGAGTTCAAAGTCTAGGCTAGGGTGATAAAAGTGAGCAAGAAAATACAAAATTACAATGATGTGGTGATAGATAATATGACAGAATGAGTAGCATCTTATATGAGAACATATAGAAAGGACGATATTAGGGAAAATCACCTTGGATTTGATGCAAAAATGAACCAATGGAGTAGAACATCCAAGATGGGAAGGGCTAGACCTTATTTCCACAGCTCTGTCCTCAGTCCCAAACTCTATGTTCGATATACAAATTCAAAACCCAGAGGGACCCTGCCCTTCATACTCATCCTTAGGTGCCACGTGGCTAGTCGGGACCCAGGATGATTGAGGAAGACATTAGCAAGGGTAATTGTGTCAAAATTTCAAAATTCTTTTCAGTAATTTATAATCTTAAAGCCATGTTAGGTTAACTTAACAGAAAATCGTAAAATGTCTGAGTCATTTTTAGATAAATTAAAATACTGAAATAATTATTAAATGTAAGTTTAAGTTAGTATACTTTGGAAACATTAAGTTTAAGTTCATATATTTTGGCAGCTTATTTTTACATGATATGGAAAGCTAACTATATTTAGAACTGCTAATATAAAATTGAAGAATAATAACAGTTCAAAGTTACATCAACTTCCTAGGTTTTTTACTAAAAGTAAGGGCTACTAAGAGTTAACAATATAATTAATATATGCAAATTAAAAACTACTAGATATAAAAGCAATAATTTTATATACAAAGTATATAAAAATAGGATGTGTTTTTTAGTTTAAAATGTTATAAAAAGACATAAGGATGTGTTTTTTATTAAAAGTAATTTTGTCTAGTTTAGAGATTTTAAGGATTGTTTAAAATTAAATAAAAGACATAGATAAAACTAAATGGATATATTAAGTTGGGAAAGAAAGAATGGTAAAAAATTGCAAAAGATTATAAGAGGTTTATAAAAATTTTTTTGTTTATTTGTTTTTTAGGAACTCAATTATACATATATTTTTGTTGTTGTTATTGTTGTTGTTTTTGAGACAGAGTCTCATTTTGTCGCCCCAGGTCTTGTGGTGAAACTGATTAAGATCGGATGGGTTTATTTGCTAAATACTGGATGGGCAATAGTGAGTGAATACTGTGTACCTTTCAGTTACTATTGCATGCCCATAACATAAACATATGTTTAATATATGTTTACCATGTTAGAGTATAATAATATACATTATATATTAAATATTTAATTATACACGCACTATAGTTACACCACAAAGTTCTGTAAGTAACAATAACAAGGCATTATGAATATGCATAGAGGCTGTGCATGGTGGCTTATACCTGTAATCCTAGCACTCTGGGAGGCCAAGACAGTAGGATTGCATGAGCTCAGGAGTTCGGGACCAGCCTGACCAAGAGAAAGACCCCCCCAATCTCTACTAAAAATAGAAAAATTAGCCAGGCTTCGCACTTTGTACCTGTAGCCCTAGCTACTTGGAGGCTGAGGTAGGAGGATCGCTTGAGCCCAGAAGTTTGAGGTTGTAGTGAGCTATGAGGATGCCACTGCACTCTACCTAGGGGGACAGAGTGAGACTCTGTCACAAAAAAAAAAAAAAAAAAAAAAAAAAGAATATGAATAAATAGAGATGCAGGAAGTCTTCCTTGATTCAAAAGCACTTAAACTGATGTCAGAAAACTAAATAAAAATTGGCAAGCAAAAAAAAAAAATTGAGTAGGTTTGTTTATAAAGTTTTATTAAAATTATCTTTTAACATTAACAATACACTAATATAAACATAAAATCTGGTTTGAACAAGATTTTCATATAATATTAATAGAGATTTAAAAAAAAAATTTGTTCACCTTTTGAGTAAACTGCAAAAACAAGGGGAGAGAGACAGATTTTGTTCTCTTGATGGTGTCTTTATTAGGTCTTATGCTTCTTTGGGAAACTGAGTCTCCTGTCTATAAAGGAATAAAGGTTTTTTTCTTTTTAAACTCTTTGAATTATTGCTTTGGTTAAGGAATGATTTATTTTACAATGACCTGTGACCCCATTTTGTAATACTGAGTGTTTTAAAACTTTGATATTTGAAAAACTTTCCAAAATCAAAATTTTAAATTATATTAGCATTCCAAGAAGTCGAAGACAGATATATTTGGCTTATTTGGTATATAAAATTACAGGAATCACTGTCAAATATGAAATGGTGTTTAACATTCTTGGGGTTATATTTGTATAAATATATTATGAATATGTGTTCCAAAATTGTATGAAATGCCCTGAAAATTCTGATATATCTTGATATATGTTCTCAGTAATAATTATGATTATTGTTAAGTTATTGTATGCCACAAAAATAACCAAATTTCTTTATCATTTGTCTCTTTAATTGTGGCTATTCTAAGACTTTTTGTCATACACAGACAATTATTGTTTTACTTTGAGTCTTCTCAAAGCAGTTTTTAACTGTCTATGGCCCAAAATTTGCTTCTTTATAGAAAGGACTGTGACAAGTACTCTTGAATACAGGTTTCTGATAATTTTGGAGATCATACTATTAGGTAGATAGTGAGGGATTCTAGGTCTCCTAAGGACAAAAGTGGGTGTCTTGCCTCAGTGCAATTGCCCCACCTGGGAAGAAGGACAAGGGTGGACCCCAGGCCCCCATTTTGGTCCTGCCCCACCTTAATCCTGTCCCCAACAACTGCCATACCTGGAGTAGGGCAGGAACACTCTATGAATCTGCCAATCAGAACTTAGTGTGCCAACTGCAAAAGAATGCAGAGGACTCTCTAGTCCACAGGGCAGGCAGCATAGGTATGACAGAGTCCGGAAAGTGACCTAGAACAACCCGCATGCGTAGTAAGACTCAGGTCATGCAACTCCCAACTGTCCAATCAAAGTGATTCCATAGTGACCTCTGAACCACAAGAGAGGTCCCAATCCAGGCATTATAGAACAAGACACAGATCATAACCAGGCCCTTCCTTGTTCTCTCCCTTTGCTGCAACAATGGGTCTGGTCATCTGTGGCTTATGTATCATGCTCTGTAAACCTGTATCTTGCCCTTGCTCTATAATCCTATCTTTCTCTCCTCAATAAACTTCCTTTTCATGCTTGCCTTATTTTGGTGCGTCTGGTCATTCTTCAGCCATGAGTGCACCAAGAACTGACATTTCAGACTGAAACAACAATACCATTTGGATTAGGAAAACTTCCAAGACATTAATTAAAAAGCTGATGCATTCATGTGAATTGCTAACCCAATCTCAAGCAGAACAAAACTTAATTATATGGGACTAAACTTATGGAAAACTGAAATAATTTTAATGACTTTTTTGTTTGAAGCATTGCTGATTCTTTTTATGTTTTGTTTTCCAGAAGTCAAGACATTTTTTTCCTTCTTTTGAGCTGTTTGTAGCTTTTAACAAACTAGTAATGTATATTTTTTTGTGAGGAAAATTTGAATTATTATTTTTGTCCCTACTTGATTTCCTCAGAATTTGGAAACTATTTGGGTATATTCTTAATTTATGACAATATAGTTATTTGTATAAGTTCCATAAGAATCTGCTTTTTAAAAAATAACAGGACATAATTGGAGATACTGGTTATTTTACCAAGGTTTTGACTACAATGGCATGATTTCAGATGTGCCCAGACTACCTAGAAGAATTAAAGTTGACTTTATAGAGCTTATAAAAAGTCCTTTGAAAAGACTGGCCTGATGCTTTGTTCTTTACAAGGTTTCTTAATCTATAGTAAATAATGTCACTTTCTGACAGGTCCCAAGATACCAAGTTATTTTGGGACCTCAAGAAAAGAGGAATTTGCCCAATTCATATGGGCATTGCAGACAGTCTGAAGTCCTTGGCTTGGCTTGAGAGGCTTTTGAAAGTCTAATCTAGAATTCCTTAAGAAAAAGTTTCAGCAAAGCCAATTTTAAAAAAGGGCCTATATGGCCAATTATTATTCTTGTCATGCTTCATGGAAATTATCAGGCAAACTATAACAAGAAAAAAAATTCTTTTGCAAATAAATTGGTCCTACAATGATTTATCCTTGATAAAAATTAGAAACTAGAGAGAGAAAAAAAAATCATGTTTCAGAAGAAACAACAGTACATCTGTTATTAGATTCTAGCCTTGTTTGTTATTTTTGGATTTTTATTATTTATCTCCAATTTGGCATCAGTTCTTTTTTATTTAATTTCCCTCTTCTTTTGTGGGACATGATCTCCTAAGAATGAGCTTTTTTAGTATAGTGGATTAAATAAAATGTACAACCATGAACTCATGTCTTCAACAATGCTTTCTCTGAAAGATTTTGAAGAATAGGGGGGAAATGTAAAGGTAAATAAAAATCTCAGGACTCATCCAAGTCCTTATGCAAAAGGGAAGGTCAATGAGCTTCCTTTGAATCTGACTCACGCAACACCCCCTTCCAAATGAATAGCTATTATCAACATTATGCATCAGTTCAATCCTCATAGAAAATAAAAGGTCTCAGGCATCTACAGGGACTCTCTCCACAGACTATTCATAAGGAAATTGTTTGCTGGCCTCCCATAAACAAGGGTATGCATATTGTAACTTTGTGTCTGCAGGCTAAGTCTAGCTCCTAAAACTAAAGTCTGATTCAATTCCACACACTAATAATGTTGATTACAAGTTTATCTTCCCAGGTGCAGAACAGAGACAGGACAAGATCAATCATTCTTCCACCTACCTAGGGGCATGTGCCTAATTGATTTTTGCTTTACTCCCTTTTTCTCTTCAAGCATTCACCTTATCTTATGTAAAATGTAGATTTCCTGGGCCTCATAAGAATGTAACCATTTGCCTCATTACTCATCCCTCCCCTCCTTTTCCTTCTGCATGCCATCTCCCTTTGAAATACAGAGTTCCCAAATTCGTCTTTGGAAACCCAATTACAGATGTGTGGGTGGCTCTTGTTTTTTTTCAAACTTTGCCTTAATAAACCTCCAATGATTGAGATCTCTGTCTCAGGCACTTATTTTGGGTTGTCAAAGTATGCTATGATTCAATATTTCTAAAGAACGAATATAATAAAATGTGCATTTGGATATACATATAAAATATTAATGGACCTATATCAAAATGTAAAAGGTAGTTCTCACTGAAGTAAGATATTACTGGAGTATTAGTGTAACTTTTCTTTTTTCTTATATTTCTCAGCTTTCTATAGTGAGCACATATTACTGTCATGAATAGAAAAATATTTTAAGAACATAAACCTTAAAACGATAAAAACTGATACAATATATATAATACAACATTTTTCTAAATAATTCTTTTGAATTTATTTTGCTTCTATAATTTTTTTCTCAGCACATCTCCATGGAAGAATAAATCACAAAATAAATGAGTATGCTAAGTCTTGAGAGCAGAATCATCAATTAAGAGGTAGTGTGATTTAAGAGATAGAAATGGAAAAGTGGCACTGGGGATGCTGTTTATAGCCATAAATATTATGTAATATATATTTTCTAAATGTTTGATGTTTGTTCTCAAAGAACATTGGCATGGAGTTTGAATTCAATATTCAGTGGGCCTCTTTTAGTGAGATTATGACCTTTTCAGATGCCTAATTATTTGAAAAAGATATATACCAGTTAATGTTTTCTCTTCCATAGAAGCCACTGAAAAATTATTAACCATATAATCAATCAACTTCTTATACCTAACTTAAATAAATTGATTTTTATAAATTCTTTTTTTTGTATTTCTATTTCTCTTATTAATATGAACTTACTTAAGTAGCTCATATAATTTTGAGATCTCACACTGAGAAATTTATTAGTTTTAATTTATTAGTCTCTTATATTACTCATGAATATATATAAATTACATTTATATTGAGTAATTATCTCAGATATTCACAATGAATTAACAATATTTATGACTGTCAGGTACAGGGGTCTGATTACATCAAATGATGTAAGGAATATTCTATTAGGTTTTTAATTGAATGTATGGTACATGTTTTAGAAAATGTAGACTAACAAGATTTTTTTTTACTTCCTCTAGTAATACATAACACTTAGTGAGCTGCATTATACTTTTTTATAAACTACAAATAATATTAACAGTTATTCTAGAAAATGTAACTGAATCCAAGCTCCTATCACTTGCTGCAGGGCAGCCAATAAGTTGAGGGATAAAGTGTTGGGCCAAGGAAGGTGACTTAGATTCAGAGAGCCAGCAAACTGAGAAGATGGTGGACTAATGTCCTATAAAATACATGTTAAGTTAGTATGCAGTTTAGGCTCCTTTTTATGTTAGGGAAAGGGGGTAAGGGGAGGTGGGTTGTGAGAGGTAACAAAGGACCACAGACATCTGGGCATCAGCGAGGATTTGAGGAGGTTATAAAACTTCTTTCTTCATAGTCAGTTAACTTTGGAGGGCATAGATCAGGTCAAAATGTTTCTATAAATCTTTAACATAGCATTGTTACCTGTATGTATATTTTCCTTATTTCCCCAGGAGTTAGTTTTGGGAAAGGGACAGTTACTGTCTTTCTTCTGGGGTTGACCTACATACTGTTAATAAATTGTTTATATAATTAGCTGGCCTACATGCAGAGCTAAAGAGATGCTTTTAACTTAAAGAATATTACCACTGGGAGGCCGAGGCGGGCAGATTGTTTGAGCTCAGGAGTTCGAGACCAGCCTGAGCAAGAGTGAGACCCTGTCTCTACTAAAAATAGAAAGAAATTATATAGACAGCTAAAAATATATATAGAAAAATTAGCCGGGCATGGTGGTGCATGCCTGTAGTCCCAGCTACTTGGGAGGCTGAGGTAGGAGGATTGCTTGAGCCCAGGAGTTTGAGGTTGCTGTGAACTAGGCTGATGCCATGGCACTCTTGCCCGGGCAACAGAGTGAGACTCTGCCTCAAAAAAAAAAAAAAAAAAAAAAATACCACGGGGGTCAGAAGAAAAATGGAGCTAGTTATGTTAAGCCACCCTTCTACTGTTACAGAAATAGAACAGGAAAATTGTCTACACTTTAAGAGTCCAATTTAAGTAGTGAAGGAAATCAAAATATTTTATACCAAAAAGTATTTCTTTAACAAATTTTGAGATGGCTGTTACAGAAGTAGCAAATAGAAGTTGCAAAACTGTCTTTTGTGGGGAAAATTTCCATCTGTAAAGAAGCTACTTGATGCAGCCAGGCCTTCCTTTGTCTGGACCTAGGAAAGATTAACTGAGAGTCTAACACCTTTAGAGGTCTGAAAGAAACATTTACCATTTATTCTCTCTGAGAACTCCTACCTGTGAGGTTTCATCTACATAACAAGACCACCTTTCTTAGCCAAGCTTCCTCTTCTCTCCCTCCCATAACCCGTTTTGTCATCATAACTTGTTTGCCATGATTCAAGCTCCCATTCTTTCTGTAACCTCAAGAGGGTAAAGGTCTGAAAAACGGCAAGGAAATGTTTTAAGAGTTTTCTCTTAAACCACTCCCCCACACTTTTTGGGAATTAAAACCTACATTCTTTTCTGAGGCCACTAATCAAAGGGGCAGAAACATGTCCTTTGCTGTTTGTTTCTAGTATCTTAAACCACAGGAAATGGCTCAACAGAATAGTCCGGGCAAGGGTCATAAAATTGTCAACACCAGAGATAAGGTCAACTGAAACCACCAATTATAGCTAAATATCAATAACCCAAAGCCATGACATATTACACCGGTCATGTAGACTGCCCCATCACCTTAAAAAGCCCCGTTTTTCTGTTTTAAGGCAGGACAGTGGTCTTTTGAGATGCTAGTCTGCCACCCTCCCTCATTTGCTGGCAAATTAATAAACTTCTCTTTCTCTTTCCTCAAACCACTTGTCCTCATTCTTTGTTCTCAGTAATTCAGCACTGGGACAAGTACCAAAATTTCAGTAACAAAGATAGTATATACGAGCTTCTGTATCCCACTGGAGGGTTGGATAATCACCCTGTGATGCTCCCTGTATACACATTAACAAAGTTAGTATGCCTTTTATTCAATTAATCTGCCTTTTCTGAGTTGATTTTTCAGCAAATGTTCAGAGAGTGAAGGGGAATTTTTCCGTCAGCCCCTACAGTAGTCTATCTTGTTCATTGACTAGCCCTATGATTAGGGAAGAAATGAAATCAAATTTTAGACAGATGGTTTTTGAGATATCAAGTTATTTTGCCTAGATTTCTCTAGAGTTTGGATAAATTATTCCACACATAATTTTTAAAATTATTAATCATAAAAGAGGCCAAATTTTATATTTCCAATTGTAATATCATCTTCAGCCATTGTTATTCCTAGGCAATACTTCAATTATAATCACTCTAGAACCAAGTAATCCTGTTAGAAAGATGATTCCATTTATATCTCTTTTAACTATCTTTAAAAAATTTTTTCCAATGTAGAAATTCCATTGCACATTTGTGGCATGCTTTGTATAAAACATGTATAATATTATCTAAATTTAGTGAAAAAATAATGTTAACATATACTTTTCAGTGTTTAGTATTCATTTAGTTATATAATAATAAACTATTGATTTAACAAATAGCTATATTTTAGTACACACATATTTGAAATATAAAATTATGTTCTCCAAATTCATTAAAATTGCATTTCTGGGACAGTAACATTCCAAATATTATTTTAAAAAGTGGTAAAGCATTCTAGTATAACATTTTTAATTTTTAAGAGTAATTAGTATCATTTTATAGATATTTTAGCTAAGTTTATCTCAGAATAATTTATACCTAATTTAGTATCAATATATTTCAGATTATAAAATGATTTTTTGTGAAACTTTGTGCTCGTCAATGTGACTTTTAAAAATATCAGTTTGTATTTCCACACAGAAATCTTGTGATAAATAAATATGTAATATTATGCTGCATCATTAAATACTATTATCTCATCATGATTGCTATGAGAAATATAAGATTTAGTTAGTATCCTATAATGTGAATTTATAAAGTATATATATATATCATTAGCTCATTGCAAACTATTCTATTGGCCCAGAAGCATTTCAGTGTAAAATAAATTGTAGTACCAGAATAATGAATATTTGGGGAACTTCGAGATCTTTAAATAGCAATACAATATATTCATATAAGTATTAAATATTTGACTTTCTTTGATTATATTTCTAAAGTCATCTAGAGGCTCTTACAAAATATTGAAAACCTTTCTCCACTGTTCACATTTTTATGTCATGTAACTTTTTAACATGAGAATGGAAAACTTTCTATATTTAAGGTAAAAATATTAAATGCTGATGAAATCTTTATGAAGAACACAAGCTATATTCAGAGGACAGAAATAATGGATTAGCCTAGGTACAGGTCTGGAAATCTAAATAATTATGTACAACATTAAAAGGTATTTCAGATCCAGATTCAGCAGAGTCTTTAAAGCCCCCATGAGGAGCTGATACTTTAGCCTATAAGCCTTTAATTAAAAACAGCATGGGGTAGGCATGGTGGCTCAAGCCTATAATCTTAGCACTTTGGGAGGCCAAGATAGGAGGACTGCTTGAGACCAGTAGATCAAGACAAGCCTGAACAACATAGCAAGACTCTCTCTCTACAAAAAATACAAAAATTAGCTGGGCTTGGTGGTGCACACAGGAGGCTGAGGCAGGAAGATCACTTGAGCTCAGGAATTTGAGGTTGCAGTGAGCTATGATGCCCCTACACTGTAGCTCGGTGACAGAGTGAGACTGTGTCTCAAAAAAAAAAAAAAAAAAAAGTTTATCTGTGTATTGTGTGTGTGTCTATTAAGAGGATAGTGATTTGACCAAAATCCTTATAGAAACAATGTTAAGACGTGATAAAATTGGTGTGTGGAGAAATGTTGTTAACAGTGGCTAAAGAAGTAAGGACATTATTGAGGAATTTAAAAGTGTGGAGACAAGTTTTGAGCTGAAATAGATGTCAGTAGTAACAGGTGGTCTCTGGGTTATGGATGAGATACGTTCCTGAGAGTCTTTAGGTCATATTTGTAGGTAATGTGGATTCCTGATGAACAGCATATATCTGGTAATAATAACAATACTATAATGGCTCATATGTCATAATAATAATACAGTCTAACACTATAATAATAATAATACCCCTGTACTATAATAATAAGTTGCAGAAACTATGGTGCTATTTTTTTAATTCAAACAAACAGAACATAAAAATAAACTTATATAAAAAATTTTAAAAAAGAATATTCAAGTTTAGCATGCATCCAATGGCTAAATAGGAATGTTACGCTTATTTTGATCTTCTAACCAAATGAATAATAATCTTTCTATTTGAATAATTAGTCTACTATTCTGCTTAGCAATAACTGATGCTTTCATTGGAGCACTGCCTTTCACACATTCTATTATTGTCACTTTATCCTTTATTCTGATAGTCAAGTGACTGAAGCCTAATGCTTTCCCAGTGAGTAATGGCATCTGGCCTTTCTCCAAATGCTTATTTCTACTTTTTTTGTTTTTAGTCTTATTGTATGACTTTTTTATTCCAACCTATGACATTTTTGAATAAGAAATTTTCTAGAGCATAGAAGCATTACTGTGAATGTTTGGATTACAGAGGTGTGAAAGGTTTGGAGTAGACTCACATTAATTTCTTTCTAAAGTAGTCTATGATTTCTAAGGAACTGACAAAGGACAATTTGAAAAAAAATCTTCTCTCAAGGAGTCATTTCAATGAACTTTATTTATGGGTCTTCTATGTATGCCTATCAGATTACAATTTGGGGGATTCAAAACTAAGGAAGAGTTTCCTTCCTATTCTTACTTCCTCAGTTCAGAAGGGTGGCATAAAAGTTTTAACAGGCCATATAATTTTTAAGTGTAAAAGCAGTCTCTTAGAATATCTGAACATAAGGACTCAAGGACAATGATGATGTGCACTGCAGCAGGTCCTAGAAAGATTACAGAGAAAACAACAGATTTCACAGTTTTCACAGTCTTGCCTAGTGGAGAAACACACACGCGCGCACACACACACACACACACAAAACATTAAATAAGAAATTACAATTCAGTCATATAATATATATTATAAAGAAAGCACATAATGTAAAAGACAAAAATGCATCAAACAAGGAGATAATTTTATTCAGGCTATTGCAATAGGGAGAGTGTTCATTAATGAGAAACAACTCAAAGGAAGAAAAGGAGCCCTGATGTCTATCAAAGGAATGTAAACAAGGAAATTAGTAAGGACGGGTAGAGGTGGGTTTTATCTGGGAATATGCCAGAGCATAATGATCCTTTTCAGAATATAAAGGGTGTGAAGATTTGTCAACCATCTCTGCTTTCTGTGCACACAGGATTTAGATAGATTTTGACATTGTCCATAATGTAATAACATCAAATGCTGTGATTGAATCTAGGCTTACAAGGTCAGGGAATGCTTCTCAGAGGACATGGCATCTTATGTAGAATTGTAAGAATGAGTAGTGACTGGCTAGATGAGGAGGAGGCAGGAAACATTTAATGTTCTGGAAGCTAGAGACCTTAAAGAATGGACAAATTTAGTATAATAGAAATTTAGTACAATATTAGTACTAAATTTAGTACAATTTGGTACAAAATTTAGTACAATAGAAATTAGCATGAGAGTGGTAGAGGTGGCAGGTAGAAGGTACAGGGCACTAAAGAGATGAGCAGAAACCAGAAATGCTCAGGATTTTATTGAACATTTTAAGGAACATAAAATTTATCTTGGAACAATACATTACTTCTGAAAAATTTAGAGAAATTAGATGATTAGATGTGCGATTCACAAAGATCACTCTGGTGACAAGATGGAGAATGGATTTAATGCCTAAAATTAGAGGCTTAGACAAGGGAGAAGATTGTTATATATCCCTGTTAGAAATGATGAGAAGGAATATAAGACAGGGATGGATTTCATGAACAATACTAATAAGTTTTAAATTTGTTGAATTTGAGACATGTCAGATATTCATGTGGAGAAATTCAGTAAGTGAATGTACAAGCTTGAACCTAAGAAGAGAAATCTGTACTGAAGACACAGACTTGGTGGTCATTAGCATATAGATGGCTATGTCTCGTTCCATTTTCACTCTCTTTTCCACAGACACATACACACATGTACACTTACACCTACAACCTCCTCTAGTACTTCTCACTTATCAAAATTATTTGGAAAATTTTCTTATAGCTTCTCTCTCATTTTGAGTCTAAATCCTAAAGATGAGTCATGAAACTAAGTATAACTTGTCTTTCTTTGCCATAAAGACTCATTTAATATTATAATAATACATTTTAGAGAAAATAAAAGAGTACAACCTGGCATATGTGCCATATAAACATGTTTTTAAAATTTTGTGTAAAATGGCTGTGGCATTTTATTTTTATCTTTGCTTTTCCTGGCTGTCTTCAAAGTATTGAGATTTTTGTTGTGTTCACTTATTATGCTGCAGTGAATTTTATTTTTGTCTTATGTGCTTATAAATTCATTTTATCTGTTTCTCATGGTGAAATTTCATAAAACCTTAAAATAATCTATTTCCATTATAAAAATATAGATATAGTTTTAAATGTACTCCAGGACTCTGGGAGGAAATTCCTAGAGTAAATGAACCTGCATTGAAGGGCAAGCATACAGGTTTGTAGCAAGGAAATGATGGAAGAAGGAGAGAGAATGATGAGGAAGGAAAAAAATAGAACTAAAAGCACTAAGACAGTTAATGTTCCCTTTCCTCAATGTATGCCATTATCACAAAGAAAGAAAGAATTTACTGGAAATAAAAGGGAAAATATTGTAGATATGAACTTATCTTCCTCATAAATCTAAAAAAAGAAAAATCATAAATTCCAATAGTTATAGCTGAATAGCAGGCCAGTAGAATTTGAAGTTAAATGTTAAGTAAAAAGAGAGGACAAAGAATAGGTGAGTCTGATACTGCCCAAATCAATCTACAGATTCAATGCAATTTCTATCAAAATACCAATCTCATTTTTCATAGAATTAGAAAAATTAATCCTAAAATTCATATAGATCCAAAAAAGAACCTGATTATACAAAGCAATCCTAAGAAAAAAGCACAAATCTGGAGACATCACATTAACTGACTTCAAATTCTGCTACAAGGTTATATGACCAAAACAGCATGGTACTGGTATGAAAATAGACACATAGACCAATGGAACAGAATAGAGAACCCAGACATAAAGCCATATACCTACAACCAACTGATCTTCAAAAAAGCAGACAAAAATATACACTGGGGAAAGAGCACTCTATTCACTAAATAGTGCAGGGAAAATTGGATAGTCTCATGCAGAAGAACTGGATCCCTATATCTCCCACCATATACAAAAATTAACTCAAGATGGATTAAAAACTTAAATGTAGGACCTAAAACCATAAAAATTCTAGAAGAAAACCTAGGAAACACTCTTCCAGACATTGGCCAAAGCAAAGAATTTATGACTAAGACACCCAAAACAATGCAAAAAAAAAAAATTGAGACTTGGTTAAACTAAAAAGCTTATGCATGCTATAACAAACACCTTAGAAAAGAAAAAAAAGCTTATCACAGCAAAAGTAATAATCAACAGAGTAAATATAAAACCTACAGAATAGGAGAAAATATTCACAGACTATGTACCTGACAAAGGAGTAATATCCTGAATCTACAAGTAACTCAAACAACATCAAGGAAAAAACAACCCCATTAAAAAACAAAAGACATGAACAGACATTTTTCAAAAGAAGATATACAAATGGCCAACAAACATATGAGAAAATGTTCAACATCACTAATCATCAGAGAAATGTAAATTAAAACTATAATGGCCCTGTCAGAATGGCCATTAAAAAGTCAAAAAGCAATAGATGCCGCATGGATACCATTAAAAGGAAACATTTATAGGATGTTGGTGAGAATGCAAATTAGTACAACCTCCATGGAGATCAGTATGGAGATTCCTCAAAGAATTAAAAGTAGATCTACCATTTGATCCAACAATCCCCCTACTGGGTATATACTCAAAGGAAAAGAAGTTATTATATCAAAAAGATACCTGCACTTGTGTGTTTATCATAGCACAATTCACAATAGCAAAGAATGGCTGGTGTCCATGAACCAATGAGTGGATAAAGAAAATATCTTTGAACATATGCATATGCATATGTATACACACACATATACAAACACACACCATGGAATACTGCTCAGAAATGAAAAGAATGAAAAAATGTCTTTTGCAGTAGCTTAGATGGGAGTAGAGGCCATTATCCTAAGTGAAGTAACTCAGAAACAGAAAATCAAATACCACATGTTCTCATTTGTAGGTGGGAGGTAAGCTATGAGTATTCATAGTCATACACAGTGGAATAAAAGATGTTGGAGACTCAAAAGCAGGGAGGAAGGCAGGAGGGTGAGGGATGAAAAATTACCTATTGGGTACAATGTACACTACTTGGGTGATGCATACATTAAAAGCCCAGACTTCATCACTATACAATATATCCATATAACAAGACTCTACTGGTACCCCTAAATCAATTAAAATAAAGGCTGGAGAACCTGAGGCCTTAAGGCCACTTGTGGCTTTCTAGGTCCTTAAGTACTTTTGATTGAATCCAAATTTTACAGAAAAAATTCTTTTATTAAAAGGGGTACATCAGAGAAAGATGAAGTTTTTCTTGCCTCCTTTGGTGCTTAAAAAAGAACAATCTTGAAATTAGAAGGTCGCAGGTTCCCCACCCAATCCATTCCACAGTTGAGGACATTTGAGTTGTTTACTAGATTAACTTTTTGTAAAATATTCTGTATATATTCTTAGTATGTAGGCTTTAAAAATACTTAAAAATCTTGCAATCTCAACAATTCCAAATACAATCAAGATAGTGGCAAGTATTATCTTTTGTTTTAGGGTAAGAATAAAATGAGACCTTAGAAGTTGGACAAAGCATTAAACTAATGGTTACAAATCATTATTTCTCTAACTTCATCACTGTTGATGTCAGCAAAGTCTAAGACATAACTCCTCTTTCCTCCCTCTCATATTCAGAAGCAACTGGGAAGATGAAAGTAAGCCAAATGGAGCTCAAAATACATTTTTATTACTGATAAAGTTAATACTGAAGAAACTGCCTTAGTTATATGAAAATACGAAACTTCTTAATACTGAACCCCAGAATTAGGAAGAATTACTCAGCCTAACACAGGTTGTACCAATAGACCATAGGTTTTCTCATATGGGGACTTGTCTTTGTAAAATATTTGATGTGGGAAAACAGAATTGAATGTCTAATTTCTGAGGGATAGAGATGATAAAGAGAAGGTGATATAAAAAAGAGACTAGGCTTTCTTTCTTTGCTTAATTCCACATCCAGCTCACCAATAAAATTCATTTCTCATTTCCCCAGGCAGGATGAGTAGAGAGGTAAAGAAAGGCTAAAAATATTACATCGATTGATGTTTCTCACACAGAAATATAAAACATGGGGAAAGGATATTTCTCCTCCTCAGACCTCTACTCTGAAGGAATACTAGAACCCCTTGAATTATTGGGAAACAAGTCTAAGGGTAGCTGAGGGAATAATTGTCTTAGTTACTTCAGAGCAACCATATTTTTTATTCCTTTTCCATATTTGTTGGCTTCTCAGGTGAATAAACAATAGACACTTAGCAGACTTACCTCAGTAGTTCTTCAGACATTTTCAGACACGCCTGAATACTACAGTGCACACACTTTCAACTGAAGCGGAGGGGTCTGTCATGAGACTTTACTGAATAAACTCACCTTTCTGGCTCCATTTGGCTCACGCTCTTCTTTCGATTTGATATTATCCTCTCCTAAGTTAAAGATGTCTAAATCCTACTTATCCTTTCATATTTCATATGAATTCTTATTGCAACTCTTTCTAAGATTTCCCTGAATCATATAACTGGAGATCTTAGAAAATAAAGATGCAGGGTCATCTAGTTCAAACATATTAATACATCTGACGTTTGAAGCTTCTGCATGATTTCACAACAAAGTGGTTATCCTCTTTTAGCAAAATACTTTCCTTCTGAAAAATTCTATTCTTCTTTTGGATGGTTTTGATCTTCAAAAAGTTATTTTTTATTTAGAGTCAAATTATTGCACTCTACAGTTTACATGTATTAGTTCTAACTGTCTTTGCAGATATACAGAACAAAATGACTTCTACTTTCAAATGATCTTTCCTCAAGTGTTTAAGGATCCTCTTACCATCATCCCTTTTCTTTTTTTTACATTTTCCAGCTTTATTATAGCATAATTGACAAGTAGAAGTTATAGATATTTAAGGTGTACAACTTGATGTTTTGATATATGTATGCAACGTGAAATGATCACAGTTAACACATCACCTTACATAGTTATAAACTTCTTAATACAGAATCCAGTTCCTTTTCAACTTTATATAATCTAAACATCAGTGCCTTCAAATAAATTAGTGTTCAATCAATATCACAAGTCAAAGGTATGGTACTTTGTATAACAGGACCCCAAATATGTCCACATCCTGATCCTCAGAACCCATGAACATGTGACCTTATATTGCAAATGGGATTTTACAAATGTAATTAAGTTACTCATTTTGAGCTGGGAGATTATTCCGGATTATGTGGGCAGGTCCAATGTAATCACAAAAGAGAGAAAAGGATGTGACTATGAAGCAGAAATCAGACTATAGGGCCATGAGCCAAGAAATGCTGGGAACCTCTAGAAGCTTAAACAGGCAAGGAAACAGCCTTTCCCAATCTCGAAGGGATGCATCCTTGTGACTCATTTTGAACTGCTGACCTCCAAAACTGTTTAATAATAAATCTGTGTTGTTTTAACCACTAAATTTGTGATATTTTTTTACAGCAATGAGAGAAACTAAAACAGAATGGAGTGATAAATAATTAAATCTATTAGATTGCATATTGCTCTAAACTAATACCTTTAGAAAAAGATATTCCTTTGTGGATTAATAAAATACACAGTAATCAAGATGACCTATGTCACACATGTTATTTTGCTTATATAATATTTAACTGTAAACCAAAATTCAAAAATATCAGAGATTATATAAACATCTTTTTAGGTGACATTTTCTTTTCTTTTTTAAAAACCATTTCATTAGAAATATTTTCATTTTGTAGTAGTAAATGAGTAAAAAATAATGAGTAGTGATGAAACTCCAGTTCATCATTCTTATCCATTAATTAAAAAATAATTACAACCAAACTGAAACTAAAATCACCAAGGTTTTATATTAAAAATAACTACATTAACAGATTATTATAATTCTGGCAAGCTTTTCACTAATTAGTTTCTCTGGATATACAGACACAAAGTGGTGTGTGACTTTTCTCTAAGCTCATCAAATTGTTCCTGGAGTAATGACTTCTCATTTGTAGTCTGAGTGCTTTATTCAGTGCACCATTTGTCAAATCTGACATGAACGTATGAAATCTAACAGCTTTACACAAAGAACTGAAAGTCAAGGGAAAACGCCATTCACCAACAGTCTATTATGGAGCCAAAGTCTATAAAATTTCTTTAACTTGCTCAAAATCACAATTGAATTACAATGGAAAATCGATTAATACTTTATTTTCTAATTTACAGCTTGTATTTTTGTCACATTATATTTAACCATTTTCTTATTGTATAAGACAATATTCACACAAGGTTTTACAGTGATACATAGAATCAATTTCAAAGTAGGTTATCTATATACAAGGAATGGTAAAAATTTGCCAGTGATTATCATGTTTATATTTACGCCTAGTTATGCTTTAACTTGGAAATTGGTTCCAAACTTTGATCATATGTTAAGCAGGAAGGAAAAAAATAAAAGAATCATCTGGATAATTTAAAATTTGTTAAAGTTTTCCTCAATTGCTTAGATATAATATACAAAATTGTGTTGATTATACATAGGTCAAATCATATTCTCAATACTTACATTTTTGTGGCCTGAAATATACTTTGTGACTTAAATGGATCATGTTCTCCAGGAAAGATAAGAACCAAATATTACAATATAGTAATATTAATGACTGGAACTTTGCAATGGATCATGTGATCAATCATAGCCAAATAATATGTGAGGCAATTTTTGGACAAATAAAAACCAGTATTTACTTTAATTTGAAATGTTCAGATATCTGAGTTACAGAAAGCGTTAGAGTCAAAGATGTGGGGATTTAACCATTTTTTAAATTGTATTAGTTTTGGCAAGTTATTTAGCCTTTGGCTATCACACCTACCCCATCTTTTCATGATGTTTACATAAGACATGGACATAATAAAAGCAGGGCTTTTGTCTGTGTTGTTCATCTCTCTATCTGCAGTGGCTAATACAGTGCAAGTGGTAGATCTTCATTTTAATATTGTTGAGTAAATTAATAAACAAGTGATCATCACATAGATCAATTAATAGATGTAGCTGCTAATATTAGGGTTATAACTTCCTCAATTCTCCACTTCATTATGTTTCAATCTCTCTTCAGCGATATTTGCCCTTATTTCCTTTGTTGCTTTTCATATGAATATAAAGAATGTGTATGTGCTTATGTGTGTTAATTAAAGTGATACTAGGTGCTGTCTCTGTTAGATTTAACACCACAGAAATTCAATGAGTTCTCTATAAAGTCTAATTAGTCTGAATAGGGTAGCGGAGGGAGGCACCCAGGGGTGGCAGAGAAATCCTGGCCCGGACAGTTATCAAGCACCTGGCTCCTTCCCTCTCTCTTGTGGGTCAGCCCTTCTGACCTTCACAGTCTTCTCCATTGTCCCAGGGGGAGAAGTGCTATACATAAATTCCATCCACTTTCCATCTTCATAATTTAGAATATGGCCATGCCTAACTCCAAGAGAACACAGAAAAAGGGTCATGGCTCTGTGCACAGGAGGAAGAGGAACCAGGTTTGATGAACAACTAGCTGTTCTCGATCACTCTGCCCTTATGATCATCAATTATCTACTTATTTCTCCTCCTACACACGCTCACACAAAACTCACTTCTTCCCTAAGTAAAACCATACAAAGCCCCATGCAGTCACAGCATCAAGAAAAATTCCCTAATATGATATGTCATTCTTCCTAAGTGGCCATGAGGTCTGCATTTACTCCTTTAGGGTCTAATGACTTATTAATGAGAAGGGAAGTTTTCTCTCTGCCCCAACACTTGATATTTCCAACCACTGTCCCCTGAACTTCAGAAGCAATGGCTGGGTTCAGCCAACCAAGTGTTCTGCACTGCATAATGTGGGTCTCCCTCTTTACAACTTACAATATCAATGTCTTTATGGCTTCGATTGTAAATCTGTATTAGTCAAAGTAATACTATGAAAGATAACTCAAACATACCAGTGACTTAATACAACAAAAGTTTTTTTCTTGCTCATAAAACATCCAGTCTGTGGAAGGAGCTGTGAGCAATGTTATACTCAGTTACATACTCTTGCTCCTTTTTTATTGTGAGGCTGCCTGCCTCTATATTTTTAGACTTCTTTTTAATAGTCAACAGAATAACGTGGAAGGAGAAAAAAGAGAAGATTATCACGGGCCAAGCCTGGAGAGATTTCCATAGTACCTATTCCTACATTCCAATGGTCAAAGACCACCTTGACACCTAACTACAAAGTAAGTTGGGAAAAATGATTTAGCTGTGTGGTCAAAACAAAATGGGAACTGGTTTGGCAAACAGCTAGCGATTCTCTGCCACCACAGCATGTGTGTAACATGCATTTCTTTACTGCTTAAAGCTATTTGAAGTGCGACAAGATGGGGCACTGTGATAAGTTGTGACCACATGGCTCTCATAGTTCTAATAACAATTTTTCAAAGTCCGTAGAATAAAAATACAGTCATTATCAGAGTAAAGAAAAACTGTTGAGATCAAATTTCATTTCTAAATTCTAACCAGCAAATGGAGTAGAATAAGTCATCCTATTCTTATCTTGTTTTAAAGTTCACTCTGAAATAATTTATTACTGTTTATCTAATATAGTCTTTGCTGTTCTTGATCTATGAGAGCAAAGAACAAGGAAAACATCCACTTCTGTGATATTGGCTTGATTTGTATTAATTTGATCCAGGAGTTTCTTTAAGAAACATTTTTTGGTGTTGGTTAATTTGGCAAGGAGAATTACCTTAACATCAAAGACACTAACATTTCCCAATGTCAGTGTTAAATAGAAAGTATACCAAATAAAAAGTCAATAATTCTACAATGTCAAGATGTGGTTGTCTTGTTCCAATTCACCCTGAAAACTCTTTAATATCATTTACATTCAATGGCAGACAATCTTAGAGATTTGCTTTTATGACTGACATGTCCTTTGATAAAATCAAATCTTAAAATTTCTTAAGCCCCCATTCCTAAATTCCATAATGTGGGGTCCAAACAACTGATTTCATATACTTGTTCATGTATTTGAAAGATAATTCCATTTTTTAAAATAAAGAAAATAAAGATTTAGGATATCTTTGCTGGTACTGATGACCACCTTTGGGGACAGTTCACATGATATTCAATATGATAAAGGAAAAGATGAGCAAGATCTCATATTTTCACAACAGAACTGTGAAATCTCTAATATGTCTGATATAACATATATAGATTTCTTATATTCAATCATAAAAATTATTTCCTGCTTTTATTTATTAAGGAACAATTGGTATTAGACTTTCCTCTTGCTGTCAACAACTATAAAAATTTTTCTAAACATTGAAACAACAGTTTTTAGATATTGGACAACAGTCAAGGAATGACTATGATCCATGAGAGAAGGGAAAACACATGAGGAAACCCTACAAATGCCAATTCTACTGAGAAGCAACATTTTATTCTGACAAGAAAGGAGAACCAGAATAGCCAGGAAGTCTTGATGAGGTAAGGAAACAGATACCAGAGTTTAGGGAAGCTAAGGAGGCTGGAAGGTGCAGAGCTATGCACCAGATACAAGGGAACTATAACTGAGAAAAAGCTTCAGAAATTCGTATGGGGTCCCTTTTGAGTCTTCCCCTAAATACTAATCTGTACATAGGGTAACATTTCATGAAATCAAGAAAAGAAAGACTGCCAGGAAACTATAAACTAGCTTACATAGGCATAGGAGATGTTCAGATTTTGACCAAAGAGGAGAGATATGTTGAATACTTGGGGCAATCAGTAAAAATCCAAGAAGATCACGCATTAAAAAGAGGTATGAATTAGCCCTAAAGTGAAAGCTATTTTGACCCACCCAAACAGGTTGACCTGCAAGTAACTACTTGCAAAACTAACTTCAACACTCCTTAAAAGAAGCAGAAAATGACTCATAGATGGCTAGTAAAAGTATACATAAAAATGACCTATATGATAGCCTGGAAACTTAGCAAGATGGTCACACCTAAGTTTAAGGATTATTTGTACTGATTCATTAGATTCATTCATTAGAAATGTGTCATGTATCTATCTTTCTCATTTCATTGTTAATTAGTGTTTGGCTCCTTACTTGATACAATTTTGTATTTAATGACTCATAATCAGCCAGATTAAATCAGTTGTAATGTTTAAAGTATAAACCATAATGAAATATAAAATAATATAAAATTTTGTCCAGATATACTTCTCAGAAAAGAATTAAGTGTGGAAATATTAGTTTTATAAAATCTCTTCTCCTGTCAATTAATTCCAGGTTATATATTTCTATATTAAAGGTGATATTTTATAGGCATGGGAAATTACCAGACATTTTAAGAGGAAAAAAATAAAGAAAGAAATAGAATTAAAAATAGTAATTAAATTCTAATATTGGAGGTTAGGGGTCAGCAAACTAAGGGACCTTGGGCACATTAGGCCCACTGCCTCTTTTTGTAATTAAAGCTTGACTGAAGCACAGCCATGCCCATGTGCTGCCATATTGTCTACGGTTGTTTTTTCACCTTAATGATTGGGATAAGCAGTTGCAACAAAGCCCAAAATACCTAAAATATTTGCTATTTGGTTCTTCACACGCACACAAAAGTTTGCTGAACCCTGTTCTAGATTATCATGCAAAATTTAAAAATTCATTATTTAACTTTTTTCACTTTTAAGTATTTATTCTTTTTCACTCCGTCTTAGATGATGTCTATGTGCTGCATGAAAATGTCATAGCAATTTAAAATCTTACATGTTATAAGAAATTATGAAATCTCTTTATGAAATAAAGAAATGAGTGATAACATGAAAACGTTTTTAGAAAAATGATCCTTAAATACCAGAGAGACAATCAAGCCACAATCATAAATTTCAAAGCATTTCAACTAATCATTCAGTATCAGAATCCAAAATAATTTTGTTGTATTTTATGTTTACAGTAACAATTTTAAAATAATTATTAAGCAAATTTCAAATTAATCAATAGTTCCAAATAATGTAAATGCATAAAAAAGTAGCCCTAGTGTAATATAAATTGAACTTGGCTTTCTTATTGTGTGAAGAATTCAATATGTTCACTAGGTGAAACCAGTTTCACAGAAACCAAAAACTTATATTCGTTTTCACAAAGTTTAGAGTGTCCTTAAATTTAAAAGTATCATAGATTCAAGCCATTGTATATTATAATAAATTAATTCTTTTGTAATCATATTTAATAACATGATAGAATTATTATGATTCTATTTTCATTATCTTTATACTTAAAGTGTTACTTAAAATACTTTAAAGTGAAACACATGATGACTTGAAAAGAAATGATACTGACTTTACAACATTTGGAAAGCATTTTGTCCAGTTGTTGCCCCATGAACAGAGATGAGGGTCCTAGTCAGCTCTTAAGACACTGACCCTGCTTGCCTACTCATAGTTCATAATACTCCCAGCCACCCCTACCCGCAAGCTTAGCCGCATATTAATAGTTCATCTCTGAGGATGATAGCTTCTTAAAGATAGACTCCTGTGAATAAAACAGTTGGACTTTCAAAAACTTTTGGAGGGGAGAAGGTAAGGGAGACACTAGGCTATAAGGAATGGGCTTCATCTCATTTAATCACAAATTTAAGTCTGATTAGAAAATACACATCAATATTAATTTCCTCTGAGAAAAAGTTAAAAGTTTTTAAACTCATAGGAATAAAATCTCTTAATAGAAACAATATAAAATTCTCTCTGCTGCCACTGGAAAAAAATAAGTGGTCAAAGGGTGCAGTTTCACTTAGGATGAATAAATTCTGGAGATCTATTTATTGTACAGCATGACTGCAGTTAAAAATAATGAACTGTATACTTGAAAAAGTGGAAAGAGTATTCTTAAATGTTCTCACCACAAAAAAAGATAATTATGTGAAGTGATGGATAGGCTAATTAGCTTGATTTAATCATTCTACAATGTATATAAGGGACTTCAAAAAGTTCATGAAAAAATTAACTGAAAGACAAAAATTAAAAATACAATCTTTATTTCTTAATAAAGCTCCATCAAAGTCAAGACACTTTTGTAGGTAATGATACCAGCCATTTAGTCTATCCCTAAAGAAGTCAACATCCTGGAAATTTAACCATGTCAATGCAGTCTTTTTTGCATTATTAAGTGAAGAAAAGTTTTTAATATTAGGAAACACAAAGAAGTCAGAAGAAGCCAAATCAGGACTTTACGGTGGATGCCTAATGATTTCCCATACAAACTCTTGCAAAATTTGCCCTTGTTTTATGAGAAGAGTGAGCAGAAGGATTGTAATGGTGAAGGACTGTCTGGTGAAGATTTTTTAGGTGATTTGCTACCAAAGCTTTGGCTAACTTTCTCAAAATACTCTCATAATAAGCAGATGTTATCGTTTTTTGGCTGTCCAGAAAGTCAACAAGCAAAATGTATTGGGCATCCCAAAAAATTGTTGCCATGACCTTTGCTCTTAAACAGTCCATGTTTGCTTTGACTAGACCACTCCCACCTGTTGGTAGCCATTGCTCTGATTGTGCTCTGTCTTTAGGATCACACTGGCAGACATACAGAAACATGGTTTATGTCTTATCTTTTGTTACAATTCTTCAAAGAAATGCTTCAGGATTTTTAATCCTACTTATTTAAAATTTCCATTGAAAGCTCTGCTCTTATCTGTAGCTGATCTGAGTGCACCAGTTTTGGAACCTATTGAGTGGAAAATTTGCTCAACTCTAATTTTTCAGTCAGAATTGTGTAAGTCTTTGAGATGTCTCTGGTGTTGGCTATATTTATGCTGTTAATTGTTGGTTCTCTTCAATTATGGCGTGGACAAGATTTGTTTTTCTCACAAATTGATGTGGATAGTCTGCCACTGTAGGCTTCATCTTCAACATCAGCTTATCCCTTCCAAAAATAAGTTATCTGTTTGCAAAATGCTAATTATTTTGGGACATTGTCAAAGCATCAATGATTTCACCATTTTTCCACTCAAACTTCATCATAAATCTGATGCTTATTCTTACTTCAATTTTAGCAGAATTCATGTTGCTGTGATAGTGGCTTTTCCCAAACCAATGTGTTATCCTTCTTTGTGCCAAGTTGTAACAAGTTAGCATGAGTTTATTTTGGTGAAAAAAAAATTGAAATCTATGCACAATTTTTGAATAATACTCATTTTCTATGAACTTTTTGAAGTCCCCTCATACATGTAAACATTGTACAACATGTAAAACATCATGTTGTACACAGTAAATATATATAATTTGTATTTGTTAATTATAAATTATAAACAGATTTATAATTAACACAGTAAATATATATAATTTGTATTTGTTAATTATGAATTAACAAATTTATAATTTATAAATATAAATTATAATAAAGCTGGGGAAATGTTTAACAAGTAAGTTTGAGATGTTTTAAAATTAATTAATTTTGTTGTTGGAATGAGTACTGTGGATAATCTACATATTTAATTCAGTAACTATTGACTCTTGCTATTAATCTATCAGCTGAGTAAATGAGTATAAATTAGGTAATAATCCACACACATCTTACTATCTAAAGTACTAAATTATCAGTGATTCTATTGAAGGGATTAGTTTTTTAATATTAGTATTTCTAGTACTGTTAAGAAGGATCTTTTAGAAAGTGAACTATAATTTACACATGCAGTCTCATTGGTATAATTATTTACAAATGCCATTTTGATATTTGGCTCATGTCCATGTATTAATGTTACTCAGTTTCTGCATTATTGTAGATACAAATTTAGAAATGATTACTCCTACGTAATTATTGCTTCTGATAAATTCATAAACAACCCACTGATGAATCTGCTAGGATTGATGACTATATCTAGGTTTATTTCTCAACTCATTATTAATTAAAAATATGATACTGAAAAGGAACAGGATTATTTGAAAAATTATTACAAGAATTCCATGCAAAGTATCCACTTATCAGAAGATCACAGACTACTGGCACATTGATGTAATTTGCACATAGTAAGTGCAATTTACATACCGATACAGTCCCTTAGATATTAGGAAAGACCAGAATCAACTTTATTCTACAATTGGATATCATATTACTTAAAATATCATTTATCATTTTCCAGATAAAGTAAGACAATTTTAAGCAGTGTGTAATAGTAATGGTTTGAATTGGTATATAATTTTCTGGAAGGGATCATTTTCACCTCTTTTATTAGCACCTTTTTTCCTAACATCATTTGAAAGTATTTTATGTAAAAATCTATTTCAAAAGGTAATACTATATTAAAAATTTCCAAGTAAAAATGTTTTTAAGCCTTAATGTTTCCCTTTCCAAGGAATATAGCAACAATCAGGAGGAAAAAAAATCTTTATTTTGTTGCAATAGGATTTAATTTGCACTATTTGTTATTCAGAACAAGACTGCATGTTCACTTGCTCAGGGCTTTTCCAGTTCCATTGGAATATAAAATGTCACAAAAGTCTTGGGAAAGAGGAGCCTTTTGTGTATATGTGTGTGCGCATGCATGCCTGAGTTGCTTCCTCCTTTTTGTCATTGTTGTCATTTATTGACATGATGATGACAATAGATATAATTCTTTTTTTAAAAAAATACCTTATTTATTAATATAAACTTTGTAATCTATAACAACTCTCCTGCCTCTTTTAAAATATCTTATTGATTCATAATACCACTGAGATCTGGTATCCAAAGGAGACAGAAAATATGTATTGAAATATAGAAAGTTAAGTCAGAAAGATAATTTTAACAAAAGATTTGAAAAGGCCAAATCTAAGGCAGGAATGGTAAAATTGTACAGAAAGAGATAGATTTTTTTGGTATATTAAAGTTCAACTTCATGGAGAATACAAAATATGAAGCGGATGGTTGATTAATCATAGAGCTGATTCATTTTAGAACTAGATGACATAATAGAATTCATTTTATCCAACCCCTAACATATTTAAAGGTGAGAAAAATAAGAACAAGTTAGCTAGAGAAAATTGCAAAATATAACTTAGCTACTTAGATTTAGAACTGAAATATGAAGTCCAATGTCCAGTAGGAATCTTAATGTCAAATTTAATTTTCTATTTACTTGAAATACTACACTTGAAAATATCTTTTAGTTTAATTTGTAACTCTTTTAGATAGTAGAAAGAATTACAGAAAGAATGCTAGACTAACAAGAATTTTTTGTTTCTACTCAGCCATTAGCCAGTTGAGTGATTTTGCACAATTAAGTAGAGTCCATCTTTTTCCATATGAAAAATAAATTTGAAGGATTTAAAAGTCACAAATTTTAAGAAACTCTAAAATTCAATGCACATATCTATAATGATAAAATTGTACAAATAAAAGCATTTGTTCTATAAATTCCCATTGTATACTTTCTCCACAAGAATATAACTTTCCATAATGCAGTTTATTTTTTTAATAACCAATGTCTCTTAACATATTAGTACCAATAAATTATACCTCTAAGATTACAGATTTTAATTAAATTCTGATTAAAATAATCCACAATAGAAAAATGATTTTTTTGTTATAATCCTTAAATATAAGTAAATATTTTACAAGTATCTTTTATTTTTAGGAACTAGGTTAAGTCTTACACAAACAAGAAAATTGCTTTCTGAAGATTAAACATAAACAGAATAATCCTTTACCTTCTAAATAGTAAAATAACATCGGCAATGGGATTGTCTTAGTTCATTTGGGCTGCTGTAACAAAATACCATAAACTGAGTGGCTTATAAAAAACAGAAATTTATTTCTCACAGTTCTGGAGACTGGAAATTCTAGATCAAAGTCTCCACAGATTCAATGTCTGGTGAAGGCCTGCTTTGATAGACGGCTATCTTTTTGCTGTGTCTTCACATGGTAAAAGGGAAAGGCAGCTCTCTGTAGCCTCATTTTTGATGGCACTAATCCTGCTTACAAGGGCCTGACAATCATGACCTAAACACATCCCAAGACCCTACCTCTTAATATCATCACCTTTAGTGTTAAGATTTCAACATATGAATTCTGGGGAGGGACACAAACATTCAGTACACAGCATAAAGAAAACCAAATGAAAGATGATCTCAACATCATTGTTTTAAAAGCATCAAATTGGCATACATTTTCCCAAAATATAGAGTTCAGGACTTTACTATTTCTTGAAGGATAAATATGTAACTCGTATATAAGTCCTATCAAAACAATCAAAAAACTATAACTGCTTTAAGTAAAGAGTATGAAAACCTAAAACACAGAAATTATTTCCTTTTTCTTACAGAGTTGGTTCAGTCACATGATACATGTCCTTAGAAAAGGCATTTTTTGAACAAAGATATTCCCATGACAGGTGAAAACTACCTGTGGATGTGTTCGAACTGCTCAGTCAAAAGTGCTGAGAAACCTAAGCAATAATGTTCATTACAACCAGAAGAAAAATGTCATTTTCCACATGTCAATTTTTTTCTGTAATATTTTAATAATTTTCCAGAAAACAAATTAAAAAGTGAAAAGGAAAAGGCAACACACCATCATATTGGCAACTACATGCTCTTTTCTATACCCCATCCAAAATAATGTAAGAAATCAAAAAGGACGTTTCACTTGAAGGAATGGAGGCTGCATGGCTTCATGAGAGGTAGTAACATAGGGTCAGAACTCTGTTTGGAAACTCAGGCTCTGGAATCAGATATTGCTGAGTGGAAAAAACAGTTTTTCATTTACTGCTATGTGACTTTGGGGAAGTAACTTATTTATACATAAATGTTCTCATCCACAAAATAAGAAAAATATTGCTGGGAAGAGTAAATGAGATTACGTAGAGAATATACACTCTCTATGCATTTAATAAGTGCTTGATATCATTATTATTAACAATAGTATTGACATAGGTATCCATCCAGTAAGGAAGATCCTATTCAAATTGAGCAGGATGCAGGAAATAAGGCTAAAATGTATGTTTTGGTGTAAGGAGTATAGTTTCCCTCTGGCTACTCAGATATACCAGTTTCACAAGAAAAATTTTAAGTCAAACTGAAAGAATAAAAATGACTGATGAATTCTGTCCCTTTTACATCTGGTATTATTAGAATTTGTTTGTGAAGGAGGAGGTGATGTGATAGGGAAATACAATCCTCTTTAGTCAGTGCACATCATTTGAATGTCACCTTAATACCCTCAAATTACTTTTTGCAAAGTAGTTTCAGAGGCATTAGACTTGTGGGAAAACTATAGCCTGTGCTACAGCAGGATGGTTTGTAGATTGGCTGCAATGTTTATAACTGTACTCCTTTTGGAAGGATTGATGCTAAACAGGAAATAGTTGATTGTGGTGGTTAACATTATGTATCAACTTACTGGGTTAATAGATACTCAGATAGCTAGTAAAATATTATTTCTCACTGTGTCTGTGAGAGTGTTTCTGGAAGAGGTTGGTATTTAAGTCAGTAGACTGAATAAAGAAGGCTCACCCTCATCAATGTGGGCAGGCATAATTCAGTCTGTTGAGGACCCTGATAGAATGAACAGGCAGACAAAAGGAGAATTTTCTCTCCTTTCTGAAACTGGGCATCCATCTTCTCTTGCCCTTGCTCCAGATTCTGAGAAATTAAGCATCACCTCCCCAGGTATTTATGCCTTCAGCCTTAGACTGAGAGTTACACCATTGGCACCTCTGGTTCTCAGGTCTTTAGATTCAGATTGAATTACATCACTGGTTTTCCAGCTTGCAAACAGCATATTGTGGAACTTCTCAGCCTCCACAAATATGTTAGCCAGTTCTCATAAGAAGTCCTTTCTTATGTAACCTTTTGGTTATGTTTCTGGTTGTACACCAAAATTTAAGGTCATCAGATGCAGAAGGAAGCCAGTATCCTATGAATCTGGAAGGCTAGCTAACTAAATCAGGGGTAAATATGAACAGAGAAGAGGATGCTAAATGGACCTACAGTTTCTAAGATTTGCCTACTCAATAACAGAATCCCAATCTCCTTAGTTTGGCCTGCATTCAAGGCTCTCTGGACCCTGGTCTTCCATATTTTTCTGACTTTGTTTCCTCTGCTTTACCTATATCACAGCCACCTTAGCTAATTTTATTGACTATACATGCATTTTTACTTAATATTTTTTCTGCCACCAGAAATTGCCTTCTCCCAATACTGTATGTTCAATTCCTACTCTAGAATTAAGATTTAGATTAACTTTCACTGTTTCTATGATCTTCCCTTCTTCCTATTCCTTTTCTTTTTCTTTGTCCTTATAGTGTCCTTATAGAAGTTATCTGGTGGGAGCAATTCATGCTCTTCTTTAATTCTGTACCTTTTCACCCATCTTGCTTAAGGTCCTTTATACTCTTTATTTGTTGAACTACTTAAAGTCTGTTTTTGATGCAGACAAATTGGGAAATTGATAAATTGATTGGTAAGAGAAAGGAGGGATGGTTCTATTTGAGGAAATAAAAAAAGCTCCATGGAAGAGTTGGGTTTTGACCCAGGCTTTGAAAAGTGAGGATAATTTGGACCCTGGAAATGAGAGAGAAGGTTGTTTCAGGTTAAGAGAAGAGTGTGAGTAAAGCAAATACTTTCTGGCCAAGTGGGAATCAGAGAATAGTTCAAGTAATATGGAGTATTGGCTGGAGAGCCATGGGATATATTAAAGTAAGAATTTAGGGCTGGATTTTGCTCTCCGTAACTGAGTTAAGTATTTGGTTCATCTTTGTTTGCCTAGTGCTTTGCAGACTGTCATCTTGTGTCTCTTATCTGCCCTCTCAGCATCCATTTTCCCATAATTCTGTCCTTTTTTGGTACATCCATGATCCATCTGAGAAAGTGATTTTCTAAAATACAAATTATTCTCCTGTGTAAAACTCTTAATTTTTTGTTTAATGTGCCATTGTATCAATTTAAATCCAAACTCCTAAACAGGGTGCACATTAAATGATTTGTTCACACATGATTTTCTAGCTTTTTTAGAGTTTTCTAGACTACCTGGTTTAGATATTTTGCTATTGAACATTCTCTTCCCATGTAAATCATATTGGTTAACATTTAATTCTTGCTTTTTTTCTTTAGGAATATTTTCCTGACACCTTTAACCCATTAATCAAAGAGGAATTAGGTGCTCTCCCTTCTCTGCTTTTAACACTATGCATAAACATCTTTTATTGAACTGTTAATGCACTTTAGCACTTGTTTACTTATGTTTTTTTCCTTTAACATAACAATAAATTGATTTGTGTAGTGGTTTATGTTGTATATTCTAGCACTTAGCACAGAGGAAAAAGATAGATACAATAATTAATATTGGTAGAATAAAAAAAATTGTAAAATTGACATAATAAAAACTGAGCTTGAAGGAGATTTGCCTGGCAGGAGAAACTGGAGGCTGGGAGCCCTTTTATAGTAGAGAGTCTGGGTGAATCACACTGCTTAACTGTTCCTTATATCATTTTAAGAAGCTGGACAGCATTGTTAAATATCATAATTATGGGGAAATGAGAGGAAGAGAAATTTGGAAAGATTAAGTGACTTGCTATGCGTCTCAAGAGTTGACATAAAAGTACTTAATTTTACAGCTAATTCTTCTCAAGGGCAATGAAAAAACATTCCAAAAACCATTTGAAAAAGATCATGTGCTTTCACTTTGATATAGGTGAGTACAAAAATTTAACATTTTATTGGCATTTATAAATGGAAGATAGACAAACACCTTTGAGGTTCATCAATCCCACAAAGTGCACAGGTTAAATCAAATTACCTTTATTGAACTTAATAATGCAAACGACAGCATTTAGAGTTTGGGCATTTGGGCATTTACCCACAGGGATGATATGCCAAACTCCTAGCTACCTGGAGGAAATCTACTCATTCATACACAATGAATACTGAAATGATTTTCACTTTTTTTGATAGCTTACATTCAAATAGTGGCCTACCATTACAAATCAACAGAAAAACTTGAGAATATCTTTCTTTCTCAGATATAAGACAGTCTGATGTTCAAGTGAAACACTAAAAAGCTTGATGACAGGTTCAAAAATGGCTTTTGAATTGAATATAACTGAGGTAGCAATTGATAACACTACCACAGTCTATTCACTTAGTCAATACAGAATATTTGAAAACATATCACTGCTATTTTCCCAGACATTTAAGAGGATTTTCTAAGTGTGAACTAGAAGGATATTAGACTATGTGATATTTGCACTCACTAAAATGGGGTTGAATTGACCAAACATATCCCCATTGAGATTTCAGAATTGCTACTACCAGAAAATGGTGTATTGTTGGTTTTTATAGCTCACTCTTATTCAAAAAGTATTTAGTATCTACTGAAATAGATCATGGGAATAAATTATAAATAAAACGTTTTCTGTTCTATGGGAGCTCACATTTAGGAGAATATAAGTTTGATATAATACAGTAACAGAAAATGAAGCTAATTTTCTGGTTTAACCAACTAAAATGTAAAAAAGGATTTTCCATTGAGATTATTAAAGTAAACCTTTTTTTTTATTATGTTACATTTTATTAAAACAATGGACCACGGAAAGAGATAAACAAAGGATATATTTCAGAAATATCGAGAGAAAAATCAAGCTTAAGTAGGCATTTTGAAGTATGCTTTTGTAAGACTCATGGAATTATATCCAATTATTATTTTAGATGCAAGATTGTAACCATCATCATCATCATCATAATAGAACAAAACTTGGTTCCCTTAGGGTTTCACAATTCAAATATTGTGAGTCCCATAATATAATAAGCCCTTATTCTGAGTGGAAAGCCGTAGTCACTTAGGACTATTATGAATTCTCAGATGAAATGTGTAGAAAAAAATGCTTTGCATTATTTTTGCTCTTATGGTTATTCCTTGATTCCTGTACTCCAAGGGATACTTTCAATTTGTAGCAGACAATTCTTCAGCCTCTGTTCTCTTTGTTTCCTTTCATTGTCTAATTGATATGCTGGGTTTAATGAAATGTATCCATAATCATTCTTGAAACTTAATTTTCATCTCTCCAGATCTGTTTTGTAGAAAAAACCCAGAATTTCCATGTATAGATAGACTATCTTTTATACTATCATCCCCATGGCTTCAAATGCATTGCAGCATCTCACAAGAATACAATTTCTCAAGATTCTCTAAAAATGTTAGCAGATACTCCTTTACCCATGTCCAGTCCTCCATTGCTTCTTCCTTGCTATGCCATGAGCTCAGGGAAGTGACTCTTCCTAAGCCTTATCTTGATTAATCACAGCCAATCATGGTTGTCTTACACTCATTTGTAAATCATTGGTTTAGTCATGATACACCACATAATTCTGGCCAGTGAGATATGAAAGTAGGTCTATTGTAGGGTTTCTGTAGGGTTTCTCATATGTTTTCCTTGCACTTAAGTGGAATTCAGTATAAGACAATGCCTTTCTAACTCTGGACATTGGGATGAGGTGAGGTTCCGAATTATGGAAGCCTTCTTGAACTATGAAGGCACCAGTTGAAAAGGAAAATCAGTTCAATGAGGTAGGCAGGATGACAAGACAGGAATCACCTGGTTTCTTGACAAAATTGTTGCATCACTACGTGTTTTAACTGCCTTTCTTATAGATTCTTTGTTTTAAAAAATAATAAATCCCTGTGTCTAAGCTGCTTTTAATCAGGGTCTTTGATGTTTGCAGTTGAATGTATCCTAAATCATGCTGAAGAATAATTTTGCCTATCATGGACAAACTTTACACAATGTCTAGATCTCTTATCTTCCTGTTTCTGAAATTAACTCTGTATAAACCTTTTTTTCTACATTAACTTTTTTGATTGGTCATGTACTTTATATTCGAGAAAATTTATCTTGATACAGAATATGATTAAATTGTTTTTGTATCACAAAGAAATTCTTTCATGGATATCATCAATACTATTCACATCTCCTGAGTCTTCACAGAATTACATTCTCTTGATTTTAGGAGAGATCCATATTTAAATAATCTACATCTTGACTATGTAGCTGTTTGTAGTAACATAATTAGAAATACAATTCTTAAAATTTGACAATCTACTCCTATCCTTAAGACTTCCTATTTTAAAAAGTTCTTATATTTAACAGAAATATTTTAGATTTATCATGCATTTATTTTTCTTGCTATAATTTCAGAGAAGGTGTATAGCTGATTATCATATTTTTAAATAGACTTGCATATAAAAATCATAATTGAATTATTTTTCTCCTTAAATTACTGAATGATAAACTAGTACAAAATAAATCATTACTATTATTCTCTCTGTATACATGGTACTTTTCAAAATTTAATTATGTTCTACATATGTATAGAATGTCAAAATCCCCCATATAATGAAAAGCTAGGAAATCACTCATCTACAACTCTGTACTCTGAATACAAATTACCTAGATCACCTCAACTTTATTAAGATATCTATACAATATGAAAGAAATCCTTTTAAGTTGGGGATATGTATAAATTCAATCTAATTTGTAATGCCTTATGTTTTATTTTTACATTTAAAATACATCACAAATGAAATTCTTCAACAACTGAAAAGCATCTCTATGAGAAAATTTTAGAAATTTCTATGAGGAAAATGACATAATTAGGCCATCAGTATCTTTTCTCATTATTGCATTTACTATAAAGAAGCAATTACACTGGTCACTATAAAACAAGCCAAATATTAGGAAGAAGTGAAAAAAAAGTCTCCCCCACAGTTTTCACAGGGAGCATTGCCCCACAAAAACCTCGATTTCAGACTTTTAGCCTCCAGAATTATGAGGCAATATATTTCTGTTGTTTTAATCCAACCATTTTGTGGTACTTTGTTACAGCAGCGCTAGGAAACTATAGTTCTATATTAATAAACAGCTATTGTTAAATGAGTATCTACTGGATGGCCACATATCATATAAGCATTTACCTTATATAATCACTACCAGTTGACGTTTTCTACCCTTTCACTAGAATTTAGTCTTCTACCTTTGATCTTCTTTGGTTCTGGCTCTGTATTCTATAAATTCCTCCAATCTGTCATGGGCTGAGGTATCTGATCAGCTGAACCTAGGTTGTGTGCTCAAATAGGAACCTACTTCCCACTGATCTTCAAATTCCCCTAAAGTTAGAATGACTGTATGATGCAGTTTGTCTAGACATGTCCTGGTTTATGCTGGCTGCCTTGGTATAGGAATTGACAGCTCATATTTAAAAAAAAAAACTATCCTAATTTTGATGACAAATTATATGCTCACTTTACCAAAACGAGGAAGATGGTTAGATGACTTATAAATAAAAACATAACCAATATCCCCTATGATATCCATCAAAATTTTAATTTAGGTCAAATTAAATTCCATACTCTAAATCACAAAATTTTAGTCCCCTCTAACAAACAATATAAAATATGGGCTTATAAAAAACAGAAACACATTTGAAATGATTTCAGAACAACTCCAGAATCCCGACTATGCAACAAAGCACTTTGTAGTAAAGAAAAGGCATAACAGAAAACAAAGCTGCAACTATGAGGTTTGGAAAAAACTTTTTCCTACAGGTTCAAAAGGAAAACATGCTTAAATTCCATTGTTAGAAAAAGATGAGATGAGCAACATAGCCTCTCAGAAGAATGAATGAAATTATCTTTTTTATTTTCCTGTAGGTGAAGTGCTTTATTGATTGAATCCAATACAGCACCCCAAAAACATTTATAAGCCAATATTCAGCATTTTTGCTTGGAAACGGAAAAGATTTACTTTGGCCCACTTTGCAATGTGTTTTGATGGAGAGGATTTAACAAAAATCAAGAGTGCCATGGAGTCTGCCCACAGGGCAGAAGGGAAGTTAGGTGCAAGCCCTCCTTATCTCTTTTCTCTATCATGGTCGCCACTTCCTTGTGGATTAGCCTAGGATACAGGCGTTAGTGACTCTCCTTGACCACACCCTTCCTTTTGTCCCATAGAAGCAGGATGTTCTCAGACATCTTTCATATTCTCTACTCTCTTAGCAATCACTTCGAGTTTTGATTATAGTTCTGATCATGGCAATCTGATTTATAAATTAAATAAAATTTTACCATCAACCTTCAACCTGTATAACCAAAGGCTAAAGAATCTAAATATTCAACTTACTATTGACTATCTCAACTGGGGTATTTTTATTAAATAATTCAACACATTTTGTTGAGCAGCTACTATATATAATATGACCATCTAATTTATTCATAAATATTCATATCTGTAATTCATATGTACAAATGATTCCAAGGCCTTCTCCTCCCTTTTTCAAGAATTGTTTTATTTGTGTCCTCTACCTCAGCAAACAATACCAACATCCATGAAGTTATTCAAGAAAGTAATCTGGGCACTACCATTGATTTTTTCTCTTGCCCTTACTGCTCACTTCCCAAAAAGTAAATTCAAGAGGTGATTCCATTTCTTTACCTCCAGCTAATATTCATTCTTTCACATCTATACTCTGCTTCAGGCCACAGTCATCTTCTACCGGAAATTGCTTACCCCTTCCTTATTCACACTGCCACAGTGATCTATATATTTAAAAAGCAGATTCGGAACTAATATTTATTTGTTTAAAATACAGATGTAACTATCCACTGCCATCGAGATAAAATAATAAAATCCAGAGACCTCAGTCTTGATTGATTATATGATATCTCCAAAATAACAGAGACCCCAAAATGCCTCCATGATTATATGGAGAGATTCTGAGATCACTTTAGAACTTTGAGGTAAGGGTTATTCTCTAGAAATAAAAAAAACAAAAACAAATTGTCAATTCATGAATGAGAGGAGCTACCTGTGATGACAACTCATCCTAACATTTTTCTAATATGAGATATAAGAAGTTTCAGAAATTCTTAAAATTGTTTGTATACAGCATCAGGAGTTAAAAATTGTATTTATTTATTTATTTATTTATTTTTGTGTGCATTCTCACTCTATTGACCGGGCTAGAGTGCAGTGGCATTATCATTGCTCACTGCAACCTCAAACTCCTGGACTCAAACAATCCCACTGCCTCAGCCTCCTGGGTAGTTGGGACTACAGGTGCTTACCATGATGCCCAGCTAAATTTCTTTTATTATTTTTTGTAGAGACGGGGTCTCCCTATTGCCCAGGCTGGTCTCAAACTCTTAGGCTCTCAAGTGATCCTCCCACCTCAGCCTCCCAAAGTGTTAAGGGTTATAGGCATGAGCTACTGTGCCTGGCTTAAAAGCTATTTTAAAGTAATCAAAGTCACCACACTATTTTATAATATTTATCTGAAGAATGTATCAGGAAAGAATGTCAGTGGAGAGGATAAAAATGTTAAATTTTGAATCATAAAATTGAGAATGTATCATTAGCACTATGCAGGTTAGAGTGTTCTTCAAATAATAGACACAACATTCCAGATCTTTTGGTAGGTATACCTCTGTAGGGGAACTGCATGCTTCAGGTACACATATTTTCATACTGCTAGTTCCTATAATAATTCATAGAATATCTTTTGATCTAATTTCGTATTCACTAAGCAATCTTCAAATACAATTTGTGCTTCTAACAGTTCATTCCTCTGTGTGTGTGTGTGTTGTAGGGAGAGTGTACTTTAATCTTTTTACATTTATATTTTGTTTTGATATTTATAATACATTCATTTTCTGATTTATACATTTGTCATTTATACATTTATGCCCTATAAGTTTAGTTAATGTGGATCATTTATTCATTAACATACATTTATTGATTACATACAAATTGTTTGAGTTTCCAGAAATGAAGATGAGCAAGACATAATAAATATATTGAAAAAGCTTGATGTCAAGAAGTAGACCTATAAATCCAATGGGGTGGATACGTTATAATAAGTAAAAGTAATGAAGGGTTATAAGTTCTATATAACTAGGTAAAGTTAAAGAGAGAATGCAAAGGAAATCTATTTAACTTATTTATTTAACAAAAGTGTATTTAGCACCTAATATGCATGGTCATGGTGTTAGAATTTGAGAGTGTAAACATGGCAAAGATGCTGTACTTTTGAGGCTTAGAGTCAAGGAGAAATGCTCACCAGGTTGTCATAATGTAGAAAGATGAGCAATGTAAGTTCATTTGGGAAGACCATGCATGAAAGGATTCATGTATGAAAGTTAAATGAGAGAGCTCCATATAGGCAAAAGAAGAAATAAATTCCAGGCAGTTTAAAGCATACTTGCAAGGGCATGGGGACATGAAACATCATGGCACATTTAGGGATGGGCAAGTAGTTTGGTATGATTAGAGTAATGATTCTTAAACTTTATTATGCATACAAATCAGTCAGCTAAAAAATTAAAATACAGATTCCATCCTCCTTTGAATCTGTAGGTCTCCAAAATTTTGATTCTATAGGTCTAGAATCTTTCTTTTTAATAAAAACTCCATGCAACTCTGATGCAAGTGGTCAATGGATCATAAATGAGAAACACTGGGACATAGGCATGCAAGGTTTCTGGAGATGTTCAACCTCCTTTATAAAGGGCCTTAAATAAGAAATAATTAAGTTTACATAATTTATACATAGAATATATATAAAACAATTAAGCTTATGTATATATACATAAATATGATAGTCTTAAAGGAGTTTAAACAATAAAATGAATAAACAATTTCTTATTAATAGAGTGAATTTTGATGATATATTGTATAATATTTTTCTATTGCTGCTGTAACAAATTACCATAAACTCAGTGGTAAATTTATTACCTTACAGTCATTTAGGTAAAAAATCTGGTACAGTTTCACCATATTCATCAAGGTGTTGGCAGGAAAACTATAGAAGGGAATTCATTTTCTGCTTACTCAGATTGTTGAAAGATTGTAATTCCTTGCAGCTGTTGGTTGGACTGAGGTCCTTATTTTCTCTCACTGCTATCACCTCCTAGAATATGGAAAATGTTGCATTTATCCCCTTCTACAGAAAGATCACTCTACTGGCAATTTGGAATTTAGACCAACAGGTATTTCCTGTTTGCTGTGGTCTAAATATTTGTGTACCCCCCACACCCCCCAGATTCGTATGTTGAAATCCTAACCCAAGGTGACAGTACTAGGAGGTAGGGTATCTAGGAGGTGAGAGGATTAGGAGGGTGGAGACCTTTTCCTCATTAATAGGATTAGTGCCCTTATAAAAGATACCCCAGAGAGCTCCCTGGTCCATTCCATCATTGAGGTTACAATGAGAAGGCCACTTAGGAAGAAACAGGCCCTCATCAGACATTGAATTTGCTGTCACCTTGATTTTGCACTTTCCAGCCTCCAGACCTGTGTAAAATAAATTTCTGTTGTTGTTAAACCACTCAGTCAATGCTATTCTGTTATAGCAGCCCAAAGGAACTAAGACATCATTTGATAGAACCTGTCCTCTCTGAAATAGAAGAGTCATCTGTCAATGGGTAAGCAAGCTAAGGGATGGTTAGAAGACTTAAGAAAAATGATATATATTTGGAAAAACTGGTGAGAAGAGTGCTTTTACTACTTGTTCTAGTTGATTTGTCCACCTTAACAAGTCCCAGGAAGTAATTTTGAGGAGTGCCAAGGACATATTTGCTTTGCTCTTTTCTTTTCAGTGGTCAGTTTTAGGCTGGGCACAGTTTTATTTTATTAGACTTGGTAGAGAAAACAGATGTTCCTTTGAAACACTGAATTTTAATGGAACATATGATAAGTTAATTCATGTGAATATATTTGATCAGAAACTACTCAAAAATACTTTATTGAAAATGGATATGAATCAAATAATTTTTTACATTCTCCTTTGTCTAAATTTAATTGCTCTCAATGTTTATTTATAAACATGTTAAATGTTTATAATAAGACTATATAGGAAGAAATATATTAATAGAAATTTTCTAGAGATGTATCCTCTGAATTTAAGAATTTTTAAAGGCTTTTTAAGTTTCAAAACTTTATTTTATGCTTTACTAATTCACTGGAATAATAAATGAATATGGAGAACAGAGTTACTTGAAAATACCCAAGAGACATTTCTCTTTGCCTTCCATCGTGGAAGAAGAAATTTAGGATGAATTTGGATTTTATAAGCTGTTTTATAATGAGAAGGAAATGATTCTCATAAAAAAGAAAGAAGTGATCATTTGTAAGCTTGAAATGAAACATTTAGAAAGCTTACCTTTTATAATGAAATGTAATCCTAAAATTGACAGTTGATAGATTTTACAAATACCTCAGTATATGGAAATCCATCAGGAAAATGACAAAATGATAAAAGAGAATGTTGCACAGGAATATTAGTGAAGACTGAAACTTGTGCTAAAAAAGCCATCCTACTGCTGAGAACATCATTAGAGCTATTAACCAACCAGTATGCAATGCCAAACCTACATACTTGGAATGATTGATTAGAAAGTAACTGAGTTTATACTTTGTGCACTTGGCCAAAAGAACAGAAATAATATAAAACTGCTGTAAATTACCAAGCTCTTTTTTTTAAATCAGGGAAACTTGTATATTTAATGAAACAAAAATGTGAACTAGTATCTTTCCAGAAAAGCAAAAGTCACTAAAATTTATAAAGAAGGGGAAATAAATTAAAGAAAGACATGGACAGAAATAAGGACCAGTGGTAAGGTGAAAGGACATGAACAACTTACGTATTTTATTACCTATCACTATTTTCATTGTAATACTAGTCATCATTTTACTGGTCACCATTATAAATATAGCATATACATTAATCATCACTACAACTCCATGAAGTGTTAATGGTTTGCTCATCTTACAAGTACAAAATCAGAGGCAAAGAACAGATAATTAACTTTCTGGTAGAACAAGGATGACACCAGTCTAATTTTAGAACAGTTTTTTTTTAATCACTCTACAATGATGGGCCTGATCACTGCTAAATAACTTTACATAATAGAACCTTGTTCTAAAAAAATATATATATTTTCCTAATTTAAGACATTTAGAAAGGGAACACAAGTACATTAGGTACATTATTAGTATACTAAATTATTTGTGGTTTCTAGATGGTATTCCTATATCATATCTTTCAAAAGCATATAGAAAAAAAGGTTATATATTAGAAATGAACAAATGTATTATAAAATATTAAATTCTTGGGTAAGGTTATGGACATGAGACTAAGGTAAGTTACACGATATTTTGTAAAGAAACAATAGGAGAATTTCTTAGCAACACTAAAAACCAGAGCCCAAGTTCTGAATTAAATCCACTCAAATCTCAACTTTGTCACTTAGAAACTGTGTGGAATTAAATGAGCTGCTTAAGTCTCAATGATATTGTTGGTTCTATGGAAACAATAGGTTAAACTGTTTAAAAAGAGTATTTTGACAATTGCAGGAGTTAATGTATATTTAATGCTTAGCAAAATACCTGACAAATAGTAAGCAAATTAAAACAACCACAACAATAATTAAGAACAAACAATAAAATAGGTGGTTATTTTATTTTTCCATTGTAGTCAAACATAGATATGTAAATGATTAGAGATTCAGCAATGCAACATGGCCAAAATAGAACCCTCCAGCAATTGTCTCCCTGGAGGAACATCAAATTGAACAAACTATTCATGCAAGAAAGCACCTTCGCAAGAACTGAAAATTCAGGTGAGATATCACAGTGTTTGATTTAGCATAATAACAAGAAAAGACACTTTGAAGAGGGTATAAAGAACAGTCTCATATTGTTTACACTACTCTTCCTTCCCCTCAACCCAGGCAGTGTAGTGAGAAGAGAGAATTTGTGTGCTTGGGAGAGGGAAAGAGAAGCGAATGTGACACTTTGCATTGGAACTTAGTGCCAGCCCTGACACAGTGGAACACAGCACAGGGCAGAATTCCATGGCCTTTGATTCCAGGACAGTGAGCATTCAGATACACCTGAGGCTAGAGAGACATCTGCTGCCCCAGCAAGAGGAGACAAGTCCCTGCCAACTTCATCACTAGCTGACTAAAGTGGCCTCTAACCCTGAATAAATTTCAGTGGCAGCCAAGCAGTAGTGGTGGCAGCCCATGGGTGAGCCCTGTTTCTCTACTGGTCTGGGAGGCTATGGGCTTGGAGTGCAACCCAATGTGACACCAGCTGTGGTGACCATGGAATGGCTGTGTAATGCCTTCTCCAGCTCCAAGCAGTTCAGTGAAGTACTTTTTCTTCTCCACTTGGGGAAAGGAGAAGGAAAAGTACAAGGGATTTACTCTTGAAACCTAGTACCAGGTCCAACACAGTAAAACACAGCATTGACCACTGAAGTCCCTGAATCCAGGCCATTACTCCTGGGAAATGCTTCTAGACTCACCTGAAGCCAGCAGGGAAACTGCCACCCCAGGCAGAACAGACCAGAGTCCTGGCCAGTTTCACTAACAGCTGACTAAAGTGACTTTGGGCCTTGAATAAACATCAGCAGCAGTTAGGCATTAGCTGAGCAAGTGAAGCAGATGCGCAGCTGTGAACTTCAGGTGTCACCCAGACCAATGCCACCTGTGGTGGCCACAGGAGTGCCCATATCATCCCTCCCCCAACTCCAGCATGGAGAGAGGCTTCTTCCACTTGAGTGAAAGAAAGGGAAGTAAGCAGGGGACTTTGCCTGTGACCTCAGGGAATTCTACCTGACCTTCCCAAGATCATCAGGGCTGAGTATTGAAGGTCCTCTGAGGCAGGTGGGTGCAAACAATGTCAAACTGTGAAGACTACTATATGTACCTAACTCTTCAATGCCCAACATTGATTAATATCCAAAAGCATCAAGAACAATCAGGGAAATATGACCTCAGCAAATGGACTACATAAGTCACTAGAGACAGATCCTGGAGAGACAAAGATACGTGACCTCTAATATAAATGAGTCAAAATGTGGGAGGGGACAGATTTAAAATGTAGTGTTTTTTGTTTGTTTGTTTTAGTTTTCTTTTTGCTTGTTTCCTTTGTAATCAAAGTTAAGTTGTCATTAATTTAAAACAACTTGATATAACCATAAGATGTTTTTTGCAAGCCTCATGGTAAACACAAAGCACAAACCTATAGCAAATATGCTAAAAATCAAACAGAAAGAATTAAAACATACTACCAGACATACTACCAGGGAAAATCACTTAACCACAAAAGAAGATAATAAAAAGGAAGAAAAGAGGAAGTTACAATAAACCATGAAACAAGTAACCACAGGGTAAGTTTTTATCTATCAATAATAACATTGGATGCAAACGGACCAAATTCTCCAATCAAAAGACATAGAGTGGCTGAATGAATAAAAAAAAGATACCAAACTATATATACATTGCCTACAAGAAACTCAATTCACCTCTAAAGACACAAAGTTAAGGTATGGAAACAGATATTCCATGCACATGGAAACCAAAAATAGCAGGAATAGCAATGCTTACAGTGGATAAAATAGAAGGAAAGAAATAATAAAAATTATCACATAAATAAATGATATTGAGACAAAAAACATCAACAAAACAAAAAGTTGTTTTTGAAGATAAACAAAATCTATAAAACTTTTCCTAGACTGATAAAAAAGAGAAAAAAACCCAAATAAATAAAATTAGAAATGAAAAAGGAGACATTACAACTGATACCACAGAACTATAGAAGATCATTACAGAATTTTATGAATGACTATATGCTAAAAATTAGAAAACCTAGAAGAAATGGATAAATTTCTGGAAACATACATCCTGCCAAGATTGAACCATGAAGAAATAGAAAACCTGAACAGAACAATAATGAGTAATGAGATTGAAGCAGTATTAAAAAGTCTCCCATCGAAGAAAAGCCCATTACCTGATGGTTTACCTGTTGAATTCTACCAAACATTATAGGAAGAACTAATGCCAATTCTACCCAAACTCTTCAAAAAAATTGAACAAGGCCAATATTACCCTGCTTTCAAAACCAGACAAAGACACAACAAAAAAAGAAAACTATAGGCCAATATCCCTGATGAACATAGAGGCAAAGATCCTCAACAAAATACTAGCAAACTGAGTTCAGCAACACATTAAAAATTCATTCACCATGATCAAGTGGGATTTATACCAGGGATGTAAGTATCATTCAAAATATGGAAATGAATAAACATGATACATCAAATTAACAGAAATAAGGGCAAAGACCATACGATCATTTCAATAGAAGCTCAAAAGAGCATTTGATAAAATTCAACATCCCTTCATGATAAAAACTCTTCAACAAACTGAACGAAGACAACTCAACAAGATTAAGGCTATATATAGTAAATCCACAACTAATATCAAACCAAGTAGAAAAGAATTGAACTCCTTTCCTCTGAGATCTGGAATAACACAAGGATGACCACTTTCATCACTTTCATTCAATATAGTATTAGAAGTCCTAGGCAGAGCAATTAGACAAAAGAAAGAAAGAAAGAAAGAAAGAAAGAAAGGGCATCTACATTGAAAAGAAAAAAGTAAAATTGTCATTGTTTTCAGATGACATGATCTTATATTTAGAAAAACCTAAAATCTCCATATTTAGAAAAACCTAAAATCTCCACCAAAAAATTGTTAGAACTGATAAAAGAATTCAGTAAAATTTAAAGATATAAAGTCAACATACAAAAATCAGTAGTACTTCTATGACAACAACACAAAAATCTGAAAAAGAAAACAAGAAAGCAATCCTATTTACAATAACTACAAAAAAATCTATAGGAATAAATTTAACCCAAGAAGTGAAAGATCTCTGCAAAGAAAACTACAAAACATTGATTAAAAAAATTGAAGAGGACATCAAAAAATGGAAAGACATTTCATGTTCATACAATGGAAAAATTAAAATTGGCAGAATAACAATACAACCTAAAGCAATTTACAGATTTATTACAATCCCCATCAAAATATTGGTGACATTCCTCACAGAAATAGAGAAAACAATCTTAAAATTTATGTGGAACCACATAACACTCTGAATCGATAAAGCAATCCTTAGGAAAAAGAATAAAGCTGGAGGCATCTCACTACCTGGTGTCAAAATATATTACAAAGCATAGTAACAAAAGCAGGATAGTACTGGCATAAAAACCTAGACCAAGTGGAACAGAATAGAGAATGCAGAAACAAATTCTCCATGTACAGCCAACTCATTTTCACAATGGTGTCAAGAACATACACTGGGGAAAGGACAGGCTTTTCAATAAACTGTGCTGTGAAAACTGGATATCCATTTGTAGAAGAATGAAACTAGATTCCTATATCTAACCATATACAAAAGTCAAATCAAAATGGATTAAAGAATTAAATGTAAGATATGAAAATATGAAACTACTAGAAGGAAACATTGGGGATATGCTCCAGGACATTGTTCTGGGCAAAGATTTTTTGAGAAAGACCTCAAAAGCACAGGCAACCAAAGAAAAATAGGAAAGTGGAATTACAGCCAGCTAGAAATCTTCTGTACAGCAAACGACATAATCAACAAAATGAGATAGCCTACAGAATGGAAGAAAATACTTGCAAATTATCCATCTGATGAGGTATTAATAACCAGAATATATAAGGAACTCAAACAACTCAATAGGAAAAACACAAATAATCTGATTAAAAATTGGCAAAAGCTCTGAATAGATATTTCTCAAAAGGAGACATACAAATAGCCAATAGATATTGGAAAAAATGCTCAACATCACTAATCATCAGGAAAATGCAATGAAAACCAAAATGAGAAATCAGCTTACCCCACTTAAAATGACTGTTGTAAAAAAGACAGAAAATAACAGTTGATAGTAAGGATGTGGAGAAAGGGCAACAATCACACTATTGGTAGAAGTATAAATTAGCACAGCCACTATGGAAAACAGTATGAAAGTTCCTTAAAAAAACTAAAAATAGAACTAACACATGATGCAGGAATTCTACTGTTGTATGTATGTCTAAAAGAAAAGAAATCAGTATATTAAAGAGATATCTGCACTCCCATGTTTATTGCAACACTATTCACAACAGCCAAGATATGAAATCAACCTAAGTGTCCGTGAATCTATAAATGGATAAAAAAGTGGTATATATACACAATAGAGTATTGTACAGCAATAAAAAAGAATAAAATCCTGTCATGTGAAGCAATATGGAGGGAACCTGGGGTTATTATGTTAAGTGAAATAAGCCAGGCACAAAAAGACAAATATTGCATGTTCCTACTTACATGTGGAAGCTAAAAAAATTGATGTCCTGGAGATATTGAGTAGAATGGTGGTTACCAGAGATGTGGGAAGGATGGGGGGATAAAGAGAGGTTGGTTAATAGGTATAAAACTATAGTTAGATAGAATAGTTGTATTTTTTTATAGCACAGTAAGATGAATATAGTTAACAAGAATTTACTGTATATTTCAAAATAACTAGAAGAGAATATTTGGAATATTTCCAACACAAAGAAATGATAAATGTTGAGATGATGGATATTGCAATTACTCTGATTTGATCATTACACACTGTATGCATATATCAAAATAGCACATGTACCCCATAAATATACACCACTATCTTTTATCAATAAAAAAATGAAAGTGAAAAGTTAAAATACCAATCTGAAAAAAAATTCTACGTTCATTTATGAGGCAAAAGATGAATTTTAAAGTAACATATTACATTTATGGAATTTTTTTTATTTTTATCATTTACTATTAAAATTAAGAGTAGCATAAAGAGGAAGACAAAAGGTAAAGAACTCTAGACTGTTAAAATATTGATGTGCATGAAACATACAAAAATCAGTTATTCATTTTGGCTTGAAAATACATTTTTAGTACCAAGAAAAAATTTTAATTTAGTATTTGACTTTTAATTGAGGGCAACTCTCAGTTAACAACATAGATAAGGAGACCATGCCAAGTTATTCATCAACAGGGTTCTACCATGCATACTTAAATAAACATATTTGATTGACAGTTAATATTTCTCCAAGCTAAGCTTTATCCTTATGTTTTATAAACTTAATCTAAGAGCATTTTAATCAATGCATACCGAGAAAAACTGATACTGAGTATATCAATTCAATAGCATCTTTTTATCTTGCTTTAAGCATTTTAGTTTTTGAGTTCTGCTAAAATATTCAAAATTTTTTCCAAATATTAGCTTGAAAGAACTTTGACTATATAAAAATGTTCTATATTAAAAAATTCTCTCTAGCCTATATTTTTATATATATTCTTCAGCTTTTTTGCCATTAGTGGAATGCCAGATCAGATGTCACATATAAACCAGTAAGTTAAATCCTATATTTACACTGTAATAATTTATTCTTAATAATGATCTCAGTTTAAGTTCTATTGCATGCAAGGCCATACCTGAACTGTATTTTATATTTTCACTTTCTTGAATCATTACTTCAATTGAGTTTATTCTTAATATCAACTTGTTTGATGTTAAAGTTTAGACTACATCTTTTTGAATATGATTTGAAGTGTCAGCAAATAATGTGAATCTACATGTAACAGAAAATTCCAAAGCATTTTTTAATGACTCATGTCTCTTAAACACAATTTTGTCCCAGAATAGTCATATACTTACTTTAAATTTCCCTTGACCAAATAGAGAAATACAAATATCAGAATGACAAAATTTTATTCTGCAGTTAATATTTTTTTGTTCCATAATCAAAACACCAAAATGCTTTTTGTTATATTTTTCTACATAAATGTTCAAACACTGTCTAGTTGACATAATGTGTACATGGTTTACAGATTTGATTAGAAAGTCTATGGCTCACTACTAACCTGTGTTTTCCTGCTATTTCTTAGCTTTAGAGTAGAATAACATATATAATTTTAGTTAATAAAAAATCCTGCCACATTTTTGTTTTTAGAGTTAAATGGAATAAACAGGAAATTAATGCTTAATAAGGTAAAATTACCAACCCATGACATTAGTAAAAATTGGAACATATGGTTTTTAGTTATCTTTAGTTCATTAATTTAATGAGCAAAAATCAAATTCTGAGCAAGATGTCTAATTTTTATAATAAAAACATGCCAACTTTAAAGGGAGTAAAGAATTATAACAATACATAATTTGTATAGAGCTATAGTAATACATCATTGTCTTTCAACATCAAGAAAATTAATGGAGGTTGTCTAAATAATCTGTAGTTCTATTCCTTAAAATTTGTATATATTCATTGCTGATATTTCTTCATGTGAACTTACGCCACACTAATAAATACCTTGTGGCGGTATGACGACATTGATATGTATGTTATTTTAATAGACTTCAGTTGTTTTAGAATTGCATAGTCGTTTTTAAAAGCAATTATGAAAAACAGCAGTCAAGATGACAGAAAGGGTCTTCCTGCCAGAAAATAAATTAGTAAATCATTCCCATTGTGTGCTAAATTGATATGCTATGGGAAAGCCAGGAGGCTTGAATTTCTCTCGTTTTTATGACAGATCCACCTCATTTCCTTTACTTTTGCCTGCTCCAGTTCCTCACTGCAGGCCCACTGAGAGGCTCTACCTTTAGCCTGTACCCTGCCGAGTTCGAGTTCCAGAACAGAAAGGGCAAACCTACCCAGGAAGGCCATAGATGAATTGCAAACATCTTCCTTCTCCCATCTGGAGTATATCTTTCCTCAGCCTAGGACTCAACATACCCAGGAAACATAGTGTACTGCTTTTCTGGTCCACAAATCTTTCTTGTGTTGAATAGTATTAAAATATAACACAGAAAATTATAAATATCATTTCTAATTCTATTGCACAGAAAAGCCCTGCTAACATTTTGATTTATATTCCAATAGCCTCATACTGCACACACATACACATACACACACATATATCATATAATACAAATAAAAATTTTGCCTTAGGCTGGATTTCTCCTTAAGTAGACCCTGAGTGAGGACTGGAGAGCAAATCATTTTATATGGGAAGTGAACTCAGAAGCATGTATAGCAGAAAAGCATGCAGATGGGAAGAAAGCCCATTGGGGGGCATTAATAGATAAGTTATCACTGTGAGAGACTCAGGCTCAGTCCTGCTGAAAACCCCTGGGAAAGTGTAGAGAACATGGCTCTGAGTTGTCCCACCAGTGGGTGAGGAACCTGGAGTATGTATTCACAAATTCCCACCTATTGCTGGCTGAGGGCTACTCTCAAGGGTGTTAACTTTCTGGTACTTCAGGCCTGCCATGCATATTTCTGAGGCCAGACAGAGCCATCAGAAATATGATTTCTGATTTGGAGAAATCAGATGGAGAGTGCCCAGGGAAAAGGGGGCCATCTATAGCACCCACAATACAGATAGAATACTCCAAATTTTTCTTACCTTCTTTTTAATTTTTAATCAAATTCAATAGTTTTCATGTCTGTGCAGCCTTATTCTTTTTAACATAACTTTATCATTCTTATTAATAAACTAGCTTTATAACAATATATTGCTATATTATTTGTTTTCTATTTCCTGCTGTAGAACATTTCAATTTTTCACAAATTTGCTATTAATAACACACCAAATTATTTATCATTTCTTTATAATAAAACATTAGAAGTACAGTAGTGGAGTCAAAGAGTTTACATTATAAACTTGGACTAACATTTTTTGATTATCCACCCTAAAAATTGTACCGTTTTATATTCCTCCCTCCAACACAATTATTAAATAGCTGCTTCTTTACATCTCTTCCATTGCTGCTTTTTCAACCTTTGTAAGCTTTGTTTTTTTCTTTTAAATTATACTATTCACCCAATGATGGGCCAGTTGCCTTCCTTTGCCACACAACGTTAGTAGTAGGATGTTAGGTTTAACTTCTGTGAAAACCCCGAATAAATCTGGTTTCTTCATTGATCGAGTTCTCTGAAAATTCAAAGAACTTAATGGTATAGATACCTTTGACACTGAATTTCTTTACCTGTAATGAAAAGAAAAAAAATGCTGCCACACTTTCTCCATCTCAACTTTTCCAAGGCTAACATTTATAATTGATCTTGCCAGTTGATTCTTCTTGATGAATCCCGAGTAACTTCAAAACTTTTAATTCAAGGTACCCAGGCTTCCCTCATGTTGCTGAAGCTGGCCCAGTAGATAAGCCTTAGATGTCATCCACAGCTAGATGATCACCAAAACATATTTTCTGTTTTTAGTCATATGTATTGTAAACAAGAATGCTTTTTATAATTGTATACATTTAAAACTCAGTGAAGACAGACTGTTTTCCTACCCATTGAGCAAAATTTTGCTTTAAGATTTTATTAATGGCCGGGCGTGGTGGCTCACGCCTGTAATCCTAGCACTCTGGGAGGCCGAGGTGGGCGGATCATTTGAGCTCAGGAGTTCGAGACCAGCCTGAGCAAGAGTGAGACCCCATCTCTACTAAAAATAGAAAGAAATTATATGGACAACTAAAATATATATATACAAAAAATTAGCCGGGCATGGTGGCGCATGCCTGTAGTCCCAGCTACTCGGGAGGCTGAGGCAGTAGGATCGCTTAAGCCCAGGAGTTTGAGGTTGCTGTGAGCTAGACTGACGCCACGGCACTCACTCTAGCCCGGGCAACAGAGTGAGACTCTGTCTCAAAAAAAAAAAAAAAAAAAAAAAAAAGATTTTATTAATGAAAAAAAAAAAGATTTTATTCATGAGTGGGATACAGAAACATTTCTAACTTGCCAGTGTGATAATGTGCCCTTCTTTCACTGGGATGTTTATAAATAGTGCCTAAGCAATAAATTATCCACTTTAAAAATTTCAAAGTCTAACACTCTCCTAAGGCTGTAAAATCATTGAGATATTATGAATAAAATCTGTTTTCTTGGCATTTCTAGCTAGAAAGCCTCTGAATTAAGGAGAAAATATTGTAACACTATGTTTAGCTGAGGATGTGTTTTAATAATTATGTTGTCCACCCAAGGAACAATTTTATTAATTTGAGTTGTGGAATACAATCTATCCTAAGATACTAAGAAGGTTTTCTGTAAAATTATTTGACTAACATTCATTTAAAAAGTCATAAATTCTGTTGTAACATTTAATATCACCAAAATTAAGTAGACTTGGTTAGGTGTCCTCAAAGGTTGGTTAGGTTCTATTTGTGGCTCTTCACTGCCTTTTTTTATCTGGAGTAGGCACTATAGCCAGGGAGTTAGCTTTTTAAAGCATTGATTTCAGTAAACAAATATGTGGTTAAAAACTTTCACAACCCCACAAGGTGATGTACCACTCCCTATGTATGTGAATTAATCTCAGTCAGCTAACACATTCTCTGTATAATATAAGCTTTAAATTCAAAATTAAGGTTACATTATATAACTTAGATCAAATAGGTGATTCTCCTATCTTTCCAATTTTGTTTCTTTCTAGTTCTCTAGGTTTGGTATTTGAAGCCTTTTCAGTATAAGTTGAAATTTTAAATTGACTTCTGTTTCTCCTGAATAAGAACTCTTTGAAGCCCTTCTCTCTCTAAAACAGCCAAATGACCGAATAAATACTGTCCACACCAGGGTGGAAGTACTTCTTTATCAAAAATAGATAACTATTACCATTAAGTCTCATTGTCCCTGCTAGTGAGGTCAAAATAGCCTTGCAGAAGCCTTTCCTGACCCTACTCGTGGTTCTGACTAAAAAGAGAGCTTTCTTAAATTGGTCACTTCTCTTGTCACACCATCTTCCTTTAATGGGGATGGTTGAACGCTTGTCTGCGGTATGCCAGAAGAACCAAGTTCTCCCTCATTCACCAGCACAGGCACTGAGAAAGGTATTTTCTTCCTAAAATTCTGTTTGTGATTATCTAAACTTTGTTGAAATAAAAGACATAAATACCTGTTCATGGGAGATTTTTTTCTCTATTAAATATATTATTGTTTTTATAATATTCCCCTTGTAAAATAGCTCAGAAAGTTGTGTTTTAAGGAGAATGGTATCATGGATAGGAAATAGTCAATATTGATCATTACAATCTGACCAGGATAATATTTTGATTTTGTTTTGTTTTGTTTGGCTATCATAAACTTGTATCCCTCTATTGACATCAGTTATAGTGGTTAAGACTGTAGTTATTAAACCATCTAGACCATGTCAGGGTTCTCAAGAGAAACACAACCAACAGGATATATATCCCCCTTCTCTGAAGACAGAAAGGAAAGAGAGGGAAAGCAGAAGGAGAGAGATATTTAATATAAAGAATTGGCTCACACATTCATGAAGACTGAGAAGTCCCAAGGTCTACAGTTGGCAAGCTGGAGACCCAGGAGAGCTGATGGTGTAAGTTCCAGTCCAAAAGCCAGTAGGCTCAGGACTCAAAATGAGCCAACGTTTTGGTTCTAGTCTGACAGCAGGAAAAGACTGAGGACCCAGCTCAAGTAGGAGGAGTTCCCTCTTTCTCTTTGGAGGATCAGTCTTTCTCTTCTATTTAGGCCTTCAACTGACTGATAAGGGATCCCCACATTAGGGAGGATAATTCACTCTATCAACTCAAATATTAATCTTATCTGAAAACACAAGACACACCTAGAATAATATTTGACCAAGTATCTCAGCACTTCATGCTCTAATGAAACTGGCACATATAATTAACTATCACAAAATGTCTTATCTGACATGAAGGAATAAGATAATGGGAAATAAAGACCTTACTCTTGAAATAATGGCACTTGGAAGACAGGGTCAGTGAAAGCATCACTGTACTGTAAAGAACAAGAGTTGGTGGGGAGGGAACACTAACAAAACCCAGATCCTGGTGATAGAATGCAGCTGCTGAGACCCAGCTTAACCTCTCAGGGAGTCCACGGTTAAAAATAATCACCATAATCTGGAGGTAAAACATGATCACTTTCTGGCCCATATAAAGTTGGAAATGTATATTGCCAGGCAGATATACTTTGAGAAAGATGACCCAGTATTTGAGGATATCCTCCCTCAGTATCCTGAGTAGGGAAGTATCAAATCATTGTTGTATTTTTTTATCCACCCCATCCTAACACACAACGATGAAGTTCTCTGCATATTAATATTTAACTAAGAGCTGAGAATACTAACATGAGATGTAGTATAAAGGGAGGGACGAGGAGAGCTGAGAGGAGCCATCTGTGAGCTAGTCAGCTAATGCAGAAGCCATTCTGCAGCACGGCTCATCTCTCAGGGCTTGAGAAATACCTACAAAACCATCCGTTTAAGGCAGATGCACTGCAGAGGTGATTTTCCTTTTAAATCTACTCATTTCTTACTTTAAAAAACTTTTATTGTTTACAATATTATAATATAAATATGACGTTTATATTTTATATTTATGACATTGAAGTATAATATTCACATAAAAAGTACACACCTACTAAATGTAAAAATAAATTTTTCACTAACTAAACACACCCCTGTAAACACACCCAGATGAAAACATAGAGTATTACTGGCCAACAAAAGTACCCCTATGACTCCTCCCAGTCACTAACTGCCCCTTGATAAGGGTAGCCATTATCCTGACTTCTAAACGATAGGTTAGTTTTGTCTCTTTTTGTACTTCATTTAAATGGAAAATATGATAATTTATTAAGCACAATTTTTAGAGTAGTATTAAAAGATCAAATCTCCCATTTTGAACCTGCTCTGTATCACAGTTCTTTAATAAGTTCTTCAAACCATATTATTTTTCTTGCTCTTAAACAGGCCTTTATCTGTCTGGATCAAGGTCTCTTTATACTCTGTCTTTACTTTACTACTTTCTTACCAATTACCTTAGAACCTTCCTGCTAATGACCGAGCATCTTAGGTCTGGTTTGTGTCTTTCCTTTTTCACTTGCCTGGTATGAGCCTTGTGCTCCTCTACTTCCCAAATGCCCAATTGAATCTCCATAATCAGCAAAACTTATCCCACTAACAATTAAAAATGAAATTTCTCCTGATTTAATTTTAAATCTATGACATATTTCTTATGTTCCCAGCACTAAGTTGAGACAACATTATTTTCTTATCCCTTTCAACTAAACTGAGTGACATAAGCTTAAACAATAAGTAGAGCTTTGTTAATCTCAAATTAAGCATAAATTACTCCTTCCACGCCTGATTAGTGTATATAGGATATATTTAGTAGTTACTAATAATGATAATTAAGATCACTATGAGTTGTTAATAACCCACTGATATGACAAAATAATAAATATAACTATGTGTGGTGCCATGAAAAAGATCACACCATTGTAATAAAAGAGCCAATCTTTACTAATAGTTTGCCAAGAGAAAGAAATAAAATTAGAAGATAATAATAAGATAATTTGTAAGTGTGGGAAACAACAGGTATGTGGAATTTATGATCAGATAACAATTTAGTGTGACTATTTATCCAATCTATTCCTCCTCAGAAAGACTTGAGAGCAATGCCAAACCTCTTGAAAACATAAGGTATGTCAGGCGGGACTAAAGGGAACAAGTAGAAATAGTTTACAATTCTCCGTCAAGAGGTGATATATTGATTATTCACAATTGCCAGGATATGGAATCAACCTAAGTGCACATCAGTGGATATGAATAAAGAAAATGTGGTACATAAACACAATGGAATATTTTTCAGCCATAAAAAATGAAACCCTGTAATTGGCAGCAACATGGATGGAATTGGTGGTCATTATGTTAAGTAAAAGAAGCCAGGCACAGAAAGACAAATATTTCATGTTCTCTCACTCATATGTGGGAACTAAAAAGTTGATGTCATGGATGTAGAGGTTGGTGGTTATCAGAGGCTGGGAAGGGGGCAGGGGACAAAGAGAAGCTGTTTAAAGAGTATGAAAATACAGTTAGATATAAGTTATAAGTTCCAGTTTTCGATAGTACAGTAGGATTACAATTAACAATAATTTATTGTATACTTCAAACTAGCTAGAAGTGTTAATGTTCCTAACACAAAAAAGATAATTTTTTTTATCTTTGTGATAGACATCCAAATTATATACATGTATCAAAATATCACAGATACCCACAAAATATATATGCTTATTATGTATAAATAAACAAAAGAGGCAAGGTGGTGAAGTAGAAACATATTAGCATGGTCTGCAGACCCTCAAAAATGTCAAACAAAGAACGTAATATTTATCTAGCTATGGGAGTTACAAAAACTATAGAAAAGACTCATAAAAGACATATATTTGCTCTCTGGGAGCACATAAACTACAAGAAAAGCTGACTTTCAGTTTTCTTCCTATCAAAGCTGCTAGGTCTTGTTAATGTCTCCAACTTGAGGTCCCAGAAACCACATGGATAACAGTGAGTATATGTGTGTGCCTGAACAATCATTCATTATTAAATATGTTGAGAATCCAGTCTTTGTGCCTCACTAATGATGGCTATCAAGATTTATGTCTAAGCACCCCTACCGTAAAATAGGATGGTATCCTTTCCAGCAGGTTGTAAGGTACTGGGACAGAACAGAAAAAGAGGAGCAGAGACTTTGTGGAAATACAGAGATTAAAAAACAAGTTTTCTGTCAGATATCAGAAGTATCTCAGATGAAGCAAAGGAGGATAGTGTTTGGATGTAGATTGAAACTTCTTCCATAAGGCATTTTGCATCATCTAACCTTAAGGAACTATTACTTTCCTCCAATTTTTATGTCTGTAATTGTGTACACCAATTATATCGTGATTATCATAATGTCTGGAATTTTTAGTCATCTATTAATATGCACACATCTTACCTCCCAAATTAGATTTCCCCACATCTATTCCTCTTCATTATGTCCTCCTGCACGTTTCCAATAGAGGAGAATTGGGCATTTGGTATTCAATGTCTTTGTTAATTAATTGATCGGATCCTTTTAATTCTATATAATTTTTTTACTTATTTTAATGTCATTCAGATAGCATCAATTGAAATGAAAAAAATATTTGCAAACAGATGTTATGAAAATAAGATTAAGGACATGTCTACAATATTAATTTAGTAGCCTTGGTCCTTTGTTCTTTCAAAAATTTGAAAGTTATTCTGCCTGTTGGACAGGTAACTTTGGTAAAAGGCATGACAGTTACAACCTAAGTTTTACCTTAGTTTAAATCTTAATTAAAACCGAAGACTTTATTTAAGAAATAGAAAAAGAAATACTATTCAGAACATTGAGATTTAACAAGTTTAGGGCTGACAGATCTATGCAACCGTACTCAAGAAATAGTGCCTGATTCACTGTGCCATTGATTGGGTGAGAAACTGCCACTGTTATAATTAGGAGAGAACGTGTGAATCTTGATGTGCTAGACAGTGAAATCTTTTCTATAAATAATTTTCCAGGAGGATGAAACTATGTCCACCATACTGTAAAGATGAGTTGGGACTGCAACACTGGATCAATGATGAGAATTAAAACTTAATATGCCATAATATCCTTGCCTTTATAAATTTTAACTAAATATTTATATTATTCATGTTAAGCAGCTAATTAACTGTTTTATAATAATTTAATAATTAAATTGATATATCAGCTATGAAAATAATTTGTATAATACATAAATGCTGTGATATTTAGCACATCAAATATTAGTTATAACTTCTGATAATGATGTTTCATTATAAAAAAAGAAAAAGATGTTCTGAAATGCTTTGTTGGGATTTCATTTTTTCAAAATCAGTAAGAGAATTAGAGATGCTTTAGAGTATAATTTCATAACCTAAATTAATCATCAATAATTTATTTAACATTCAAACTTCTCTGAAGGATTTTTCGTAGATTAAATTCTATCTGCATTTTGTTATTTAAAAATAATCAAAGAAAACAGAGATGTTAACGTTTAATTTTAGGAAAAATTGAGCTTGAACAAAATATACATCCATCAAAGTTCTCCAAAATACTTTTTGTCTTGTTAAATATATGTATTTTATTTTTAATAAATATATCAATGTGGAAAAGAGAGGCAAAGTAGTCAGTCCAGCTCCTACTGTGATATGCTATTAATGAAGATTCTTTGTACATCTTTTATATTGTTTCAGCCTGCATACAAGCAATTGCTAGAACTATTCTAAGGTACATTTTGAAACACTTCCAATTCATACTGTCATTCGGTTTAGGTCTTTCAAAAAAAATTTTGAGCCAAATTATAGTTGAATCTACACATAAATTTAGCTAGGATATGCTGATCAATATGGATACACACACACACACACACACACACACACACGCACACGCCCACTGCATGCATCTAGAATCTCCCATTCTATGGGTTGTCTTTTCACTTTGATGAAAGTGTCCTTTGAAACACACAAGATTTTTAAATTGATGAAGTCCAATTTGTTCTTTCCTTTGTCACTTGTGCTTTTTGCTGTTGTATAAAAGAAGTCATAAAGTTTTATTGCTGTTTTCTTCTAAGAGTTTGATATTTTTGGTTATTATATTTAGGTCTATGATCTATTTTGAGTTAATTTTTGTGTGGTTTGAAGTTCAAGTCTTTTGCATGTGTGTAGCTGTTGTTTCAGAACCATTTTTTGAAAAGACTGTTCTTTCTCCCGTTGTCTTGACATTTCTGTCAAAAATAAGTTGTCCATAAATATAAGGGCATATTTGAGATCTCTCAATTATATTCAATTAATATGTATGTTTATACTTATGTTTGCACTGCATTGTCATAATTACTTATAACTTTTTAATAAATTATGAAATCGAGAACTGAGTCCTCCCAACTTTACCTTTTTGAAGACTTTAATGACTATTCTGGATCCCTTGCATGTTCCTATGGATTTTATGATCAGCTTAACAATGTTACAAAAAGGGGCAGCAATGGTTTTGATAGAGTCTGCATTGAAATTTGAGATCATTTTGGGGGAGTACTGCCATCTTAACAATATTAAGCATTCCAATTCATGAACATGGGTATCTTTCTGCTTATTTTGATCTTTAATTTTTTTTAACAATTTTTGTAATTTTCAACCTTGAAAATTTTTTGTTAAATTTATTCCTATTTTATTTTTTAATGTTATGGAATGGTTAATGTAATATAACTGTTTTCCTACTTTGTGGATTGTTCATTGCCACAATGATTTTTATATATTTATTTTGTGCAAATTTAGTAACTGTATGTATTAGTTCTACTATTGTTTTCTTTTCTTTTTTGGATTCCTTAGAATTTTATGTATAGAAGATGATATCTGCAAATAAAGATAATTTTACTTCTTCCCTTCTGATCTGGATGCCTTTATTTAATTTAATTTATTGTATTTTATTTTTGCCCCATTGCTCTGGCTAAAATCACTACAACAATGTTGAGAAGAAGTGTGAAAGAAAATATGCTTGTCTTCTTCCTGATCTTAGGAAATTGTTCATTCTTTCCTCATAAGGTATGATGTTAGCTGCAGGCTTTCAAAAATCCCTTTATCAGGTTCAGAAATTTCCCTTTGATTCCTAGTTTGTTTAAAGTTTTTATTATGAAAGTATGTTGGATTTTGTTAGATGCTTTTTTTTGTGTGTCTGCTGGGATAATCAAGTGTTTTCTGTCTTTTCTGGGTTCTGCCTAAAGGGACATTATTTGAGCATACATTTAGTTTTGGTTTAATAGGGTATGTTTATGTGGTTTATAGTCATATCAATGTATTTGGATGAGGTACTGCTAGTGTGTCAGGGCTTAGAATCAATTCCGAGGGTATTCTTGACTACCCCCTGGTGCAGACTCATCCAGCACTCATCAGCATTATGACACAAAGATATATGGCCAAAGAGGTAAATGCTTATTCAAATAATTGAAGAACACTGAAATACACTATTTTTACTGCAATTTAAAAAGACATCTTGGACCATTTCCCTTGAAACAACTGAAATATACAGACTTCTCATTTGGCTGTAATTTCATATTTATTTATTAAATAACTGAGAGAAAAATTGGCAAAAACTAATGGACTATAAAACAAATGCAATAAAGATGAATAATTTCAATAGGAAGTATTTTATAATCAAGAACTAAATTGTTGACAAAACAAATTTTAGATCATATCAATGGCTTTAATTAATTAAGCAAACATTTTAATTGAAGTTATTAATGGGCCCTTAGATTGTTTTATAATCCAATTAACAAAGAATAATGACTTGTTTGAGCTCATTAGAAAAAGACTTGAATTTCTGGCTGACCTGACATGAAGTAATGACACCAATAAAGGAATCATATAACTCGAGAGAAGGTATTAACAGTGAGTGGGTGTACTGGTACATGTTTAATAAGTGACTCTTCTCGGGGAGGAAAAAGACTTGATTTGTAGTTTTTTTCCCAATGCTGTAAATACTCCCACCATTACCAGTTCAGCCTACTAATGTGATGTCACTGAACTAAAGTCAGGAAGAGATGCACACAATCAGCTGTATGAGTGCAAGTGATAGGAGTGATTTCCAACCCACCCAACACTGTATTCCAAGGAAAATATCAACTGCAAACTGGTTCATGAAGATTGTCCATTAATACTTGAGAGTCATCATTGCCCATAGAAACTTGAAATTCTTTGAAACATTATAGTTCACACATGAAAGGGAAAAGGTTTTCTCAATCTGACAACAATTTGAAGGATACATATAACATTAATGATGTTGAATTATGAGGCTGAAAGAAACTTTCATATGTTGTCAACACAAATTTCAATCAATCTTACTAAAGGAAATATTGAGCTTTCTTTCTTTTCATAAAAATGTTAGAAATTAATGGTCAAATGGAGAGGAAATCAAAGAATATGGAGCCAGAAAATATAAGGAAGAAAGATTATAAAGATGGAAGATGCAATCAATAAAAATTTATTTTTTAAAGTGTTTGTGAAGTGCTAATAGTTATTTATAATATACAATTTCTTTTCTTTTCTAATTCTAAATAAAATATTTTCTTTGTACCTAATTTTGTGTTGATAATTTGTTTTCTTTTTCTTATAGAGGACCAGCACAATTGATTCACAATATATGTTAGTCCCAGTTTATCTTTCAAATGCCAAGTGATAGTCTGATACATTTTTGTTGTCCTCCAATGGTGAATTCTGAAGGAGAATAATTCACAAATGAGCTGAGTTTTTCAAGATCCACCACTTATGAATTTTGTTTTTGGGCGAGTCACTTGATGTTTCTGAATATTACTTCTTTACTTTGAAAATCAAGTTAACAGTTATTTTTGTATGGCTTCCAAGATAATTATTTTTGGGGAATCAAGTCAAGTAATGTATGGGAAAATATTTTTACAGTTTAAAGAAATATACATTATCCCTGACCCTAGTTCTACTCTTATTTTATATACACAAGATAATATTGTGGTGTTATGGTGAAATCTAACACAGTGATTCTCAAAATTTGCTAAATTTCCAGAAAAACTTGACAATTATGTTAAATGACCTATTCAAACAAATTTGTTAAGACACAAGTTTTACAAATTAAAATGCTTGCAAAAATAGTTAATCTGCCTCAATCCAAAAGATATAAAGTAGCTTTTAAGTCAAATGATGAAATAAGTAAGACTTTAGGGTATGTCTTCCTCCTGAATGCCTTTAAACTTCCTTTGAACAAAATAATATGGCACCTTATAGCGTATTTAACCAAACCTACTTTATTCTTTTTTTCCTTCTTTGATCTATTCCTTTATATTTGCTACTAAAGGGGAAAAGTCAAACTGTGAATGTTTGCAAAAATTTGACTGGTGTCTTAGTCAGTTTGGGCAGCTATATTAAGTATCATAGACAGAGTGGCTTATAAACAACAGAAGTTAATTTCTCATAGTTCTGCACACTGGAAGTCCTAGATCAAAGTGGTCTAAGTTGGGTTCCGGTGAGAGCTCTCTTCCAGTTGCAGACTGCTGCATTTTTGCTATATCCTCATGTGCTAGAAAGAGGGCTAGAGACCTCTCTGGGGTCTCTTTTTATAATGGTACTAATCCCATTCATGAGGGCTACAGCTTTATGACTAATTATTAACATCTCCTAAAGGCCCCACCTCCTAATACCATCACCTTGGGGGTTAGGATTTCAACATACAAATTTTGAGCCCACACAAACATTCAGTTTGTAACAATAAGTGAGGCAAAGCATTTTAGAAAGCCTTCCAAAGTCAGTGTTTTATAAATTGGAATTGGTGGTTTCATAATTAAAGGACCCATAAATCTTATTACTAAAGTTGATCGTTCACTTTCTAAAAGAAAAAATTCTGTTCTGTGGGTAAAGGGGTCAACCATTAAGGGTACAAGATGTGTTTAACCTGAAATACAATTGGATGTTGTGATATAAATGATTAAATAATCTCAATATTTAACTAAATATTTGTTTCATGAATTTCCATAAACCTTATAAACCAAAACTGCTGGCAAGAAGCTGGGCAGTAGATAAATAATAACTGCTTCCATCGATATGCCCTTTAAATGAATAGAAAGGAAACTGGATCTATAGGATAGAAAGCCGACGCATTCAATATGTGGGAGGCAAATTTCTTACACAGCACCCTACCCTCAGATGTGTTTCTCAAGTTTGCAGAGTGGACTAAGCCCGTTTTAGAGAAAAGGCTTTCAAACATAGATGTGGATTCTTGCATTGATTCAAATCATCTTTATTATATATTGTATCATATCATATTTTTATTATAGCAATATTTAAATATTTGTAATCATAAAACTACTTATCAATTACTTACCAACTAAGTAATGGCTTATAAGTTTTGTATAAGTATGAAAACTAAACAAATAAATTAAAATTTATACAGGAGAAACAATCAAATGCTAATGAGCATATTGTGTGCTACCTCTCCCTGATTTAATCCTTTACACCAACTTTCTGAAACAATGTAAAAAAAAAAAAATCACATCACTCATTTGGGGAGAAATTATCCTGTACTATCAAAGCACAAAAGTAAGTGTACAAACTCAGTTCCTATATCAAAAATTAAAAAAGATTCCCAAAGGAAGAATAATAATAATGTAGAAAATAACAGTCAAAAAAGAAAATGCATTAGGCCCATGGGACTAAACAGCTAAAATTTTCTGACAATATTTCTGTATGCACATTTTCTTGTCAAATAGATAAGGAACCATTGTGAATCAAGAGCATGAAGGACAGGCAGCATGACCACCCATTATCCATGACAATAGGCATAATTGGCTGACTTTAAAGAAAAGACCAGCCATAACCATGGCCCTTTTACATTTGCTACTCAATCCTAGAAATACTGTATGTAGATAGTCAAACTGCTCACCTAGGCTCTCAAAAAAATTGAGATTACAGCCCCAGTGTGAAGGTACTAAGAAGGGAAGATGAAAAAAACTGTTAGTCATCAGTGGAGCCTTCACACTTCATTGAGAGCCTGAGTGGGAACATGATCTCTGAATCAGGGTATATTGTCAAACAATAAGTGATGGCATGATACAAAATGACTGAATGATCAACACTTCTGTAGCAGGAGATGGCCATCATGGTGTGTGTCACTCAATATATTAGACTCTAGTACATATTCTTCTTTGTGAACAAAGTCAAATTTAGCTCTTTGTGAAACATCTGAAATGTGATAGCAAAAGGGAAAGAAGATTCTGCCTTGAACTAATACACAGAACTGTACTTTTTCAGACGTTGCATGAAAGCAAAGCATACTGGGAATTTGATTGTATTTCTAACACTGTTTAGTGTTAATTTCAAGTACCTAAAGGTTGCCTTGCTGCATAGTTAATCAGTAAGTACAGAATAGTGCAGGCCTCTTACATAAGGGTGTGGAACAGGAAAGAGAAACTATGGAGGAAAGACCCTTTTACAGTCAAAGCTGAAGCAAGTCTAAATATGTATGCATGTCTGCTTTGTAAAGGCTCCTAGAAAAATAATCTCTCCCTGCCCATCCCAAAATTTATTATTCCAGGACATGCATTATCAGAGTTAGCCAAGTTTGTCTTTTCTATTTTTCTTCTGTATGCACAGCCAAATGCTAGAATGCTGGAGCTGGCTAACACTGGCTCACAGAAGTTGATTGTGTGCATCTCTCCTCATCTTTGTGTTCAGTAACATCACATTAGTGGTTGAAACTGATGATGGAGGGAGTATTTCCACCAAATAAGTCAGTAAACACTATAAATCAGGGCTTTCTCCTCCCCATTCCTGGCCCCCACAATGATCAGGTTGTTAAATATTTATTAACACATCAGTACAACTCAGTAGTATATGTACTCACTGTGCTATGCGTTACACAACTTACCAAAAACAAGGAAGAAAACAGGGAACCAAACAGACGTAGCCCTGTCCTCAAAGGTTTTAATGGTCTTATGTAACTGCCCCTGCTTTATTCTTACCTTATTCCTTACCTCCACTTACACGTTCTACTCGGTCTTTAAGCCATCTCTATTTTACATGATACTAGTGTCTCCCTGAGCTATACATTTCAAAGCAGACAAGTTTTACACTTTTTGTGCAAGGTTTGTTTAAGCATGATGCACATGGTAGACGGCAAGGGTAGGAAGGTAGGGAACAATCAAAATTTTGGAATTGATTGAGAATTCTGTCAACATTTAAATTGAATGGTGTGGTTCATGCATTTTCCACAGGCTCTCCTATAGTATTTACAAGGATAGGGAAAGGAGTACAGAAGATCACAGTTTGGTCCTCCCTCTTCTCTTCTCACCTTCCTAGTCTAAACCTGCAACTGACACGGGCCTCATGCATGAGTGTGGTAGGTTGACCAACTCTCCTGTTTTGCCTGGTACTACAGGGTTTTGCAAGACTGGTACAGTTCCAGGCAAACCAGGATTACTCTCAACCTTTGGATTAATAAAAGAAGCTTATCCAGGCAGGCCCTGATAGTAACACAGCTTCTGCTGGTCAGAGAATAACAGGGTTTTGGCAGCTCTAGACAGGTGAAAGTCTACTTCCAGGTGGAAGTGAGTATGTGATGGCATATGAACTCTGATGGGACATCTTTCTTTCACCTCACAGACTCCTCTCTCCTAGTCACTATCATAGATTCTGGGCATGTAGTAGTAATTAAAAAGATATGTATGTTTATAAAGTAAAATGTATACAAGTATGTTGCATTGCAAAGCCTTCCTTTCTGATCTCCTGACATATTTTTTGGCCCATTCTAGTCTATTCACCATACTATAATTAGAGTGATAAAACTTGTATAAAGCTCTTCAATGTCCTTGCATTAAAGACTAGGATCCCTAACCAGGTAAAATGGGCCCTGTGTGATATGCAAGGCCCCTCTCACATTATACACACTCTCTGAGCTCACATTAAGCCACTCACCCTCTCACTCACAGTCACATTGGCCTTACTTTTGTTTTTTAAAATGTTTCATGTTCCTGCTTGGTCCAAAGCCTTTGCATATACCAGGCCCTGTGTGCTATAGTCACTAAATGAAAACTCTTTCCTGATAAAGTCTTCCCTGTTCATTCCTCAGGCTAGATCAGAGTCTCATTCCTGGCTTCATTCCAGGGTCTCAAGGGTTACTTTGCCTTTCCTTTTTGGTAAATTTTACACTTTATAATATGATGAGATATTATTTGAGTAGTATCTAAATTCTCTCCTAGACTTAAAGCTCAGTGAAGGCATCATAGTACTTGCTGCTTTATTTCCATATTCAGGAATATGAATATGGAGATAAGGTTCCATAAACAGGAACTATTTGAGAAAAAGAGAAAAGAAGAAATGAAGGAAGGAAGGAAGGAGACGTAAGAAAAGTTCCATCTAAAGTGGGAAACTTCTCTACATTGGGAGTTTTCATTTTTCTATCCTAAGATGAGCATTTCATAAAACTCCACTCATTTTAAAGACAGGAGTGGTTTTCTAACAGCTTATTTTTCTCTGTTAAAGAGAAAGCATTAGCAGAATATATTCATATTGGAGGGACTTTGTTCCATGATGTTATGATCTATGAAATAACAGCCCCCTAAAAATTAAAAAAAAGCTAGAAAATGCAAGTAGGTTTTATAGACTATTCATAATTGCTCTTTCTCTCTTCTTCCTCTTTCAATACACTGATATTACACAATGTAATATAACAAGGGAAAAAGATGAAACTTATGGTAAAGATGTGAAAGATTACTAAAGCATAGTTACACTTTAATATAGCTTCAGCAGCTTATAATGCAAGTAATCTTAAGTTTAAAAAATTCAGTTTCTATTTCAATTCTGTAGATACCGCTTTGATAATAAAATCATTCCATTAGGCCAAGTAAAGAGAACAAAGAGTTTCGTTTATAAAACAATTATCAAGCAATATATACAACAGATATCTTCTCTTTATTCCTCTCTCTACTTTCATCCCTTCCTGAGCCTTATCAGGGCACTTATGCCAAGAAATCACTTTATCCAAGGAAGGTGGCCATATACTCTTCAAGAAACAGCACGATCTACAGATGTTGACAGGGAGATACAAACTCTGGAAAAGGAATTATTTAGCTAAACTGAAAACAGACTTTATCGGATAACTGGAGGGACTCTTTTTCTAAAAGTCTAGGAAAATACGTATTCTATACTTAAGGGAAAGCTTAAGGCAAAGGCTTCAAGCCCAAGATGGCTGGCAGAGAGAAGGCGGTTCCCGTGCCAAGGCAGGAGCCTGACTCGGTACCCAGGCAGCCAGCAGGAGCCTCCTAACCCCGCCGTCCATCACCCCCACCCCTCACCCCCACCCCAGGGCTGCTCAAATAACGCATGTGACAGGTCGCGAAGGCGCTGAGGCTCAGAGTGCCGCGGAGTCTACCTACCGTAGAGACGCCCCGAAAGAGCGTCTTCGGGTCTTCTCGTCTTTGTCGGGACTCTATGGTTGCCGCGTGGGATGATGGGCAACGTACACACGATGCGCGCAGGCGCAGGTGCAGGAACGCTTGTCCCTTGGGGCACCGCCGAGGTTCCTGCTGTTGCCATGGGTCGCCGCCCTGCTCGCTGTTACCGGTATTGTAAGAACAAGCCGTACCCAAAGTCTCGTTTCTGCCGAGGTGTCCCTGATGCCAAGATCCGCATCTTCGACCTGGGTAGGAAGAAGGCAAAAGTTGATGAGTTCCCACTCTGTGGCCACATGGTGTCTGATGAATATGAGCAGCTCTCCTCCGAGGCCCTGGAGGCCGCCCGTATTTGTGCTAACAAGTACATGGTGAAAAGCTGTGGCAAAGATGGCTTTCACATTCGAGTGCGGCTCCATCCCTTTCATGTCATCCGCATCAACAAGATGTTATCCTGTGCTGGGGCTGACAGGCTACAGACGGGTATGCGAGGTGCTTTCGGAAAACCACAGGGTACTGTGGCCAGGGTCCACATTGGACAAGTCATCATGTCCATACGCACCAAGCTTCAGAACAAGGAGCATGTGATTGAAGCCTTACGCAGGGCCAAGTTCAAGTTCCCTGGACGTCAGAAGATCCATATCTCCAAGAAGTGGGGCTTTACCAAGTTTAATGCTGATGAATTTGAAGACAAGTTGGCTGAGAAGCGCCTCATTCCTGATGGTTGTGGAGTGAAACACATCCCCAATCGTGGCCCCTTGGACAAGTGGCGAGCTCTGCACTCTTGAGGGCTTTGACAGTACTGTCTCCTTGGACCATGCCAATTTGACTTATGCTCACCAAGAAATTCTATTTACTGGCAAAAAATAAATATTAATTTTATAATTTAAAATATTCAATTTTTAAAATTATAGATTCTAGAAAAATAATTTTTATATTAATACAGAAAGAAATGCTTTAATGGCAACTGTTACTTTCCTTGTTTTAGTAATAAACAATTTGCATGCAATTTATAGAGAAAGCTATTGCTGTTTTAATCCAGACATTTTAAATTTAGGAAAGTATAGGAAAATATGTCAAGTTTTATTTGTAGTAAAGTCATAAATTGTGCAGTTACCATTACCTTGGATAAAAAATAGCCAGAGAAAATCCAAGATTTGTGTGAAAAAAACCCTTACTGTTTGTAGAATATAAACTAAACAATAAAGAGAAAAATAATGGTAAGCATTAGTGATTTTTCAACTACAGCCTTCTTGAAACTAATCTGTTTCTGAACTTGGTTGCCTATGTTTTCTTATAAATTTCTGTATATTATTTTTAGAATTATTATTCACCTCTGATGATCAGCCTTAGGACAATTGAGTATCACTGAAAAAGGTTTTTCCAGACAAGCCTTGCATTATCTTACAGTCAGGAGACAATAGTCCAATCTTTTCTTCATCACAGAAAGGTCATAGGTGACAACAGAGTTCATATTGCTTGTATCTGAGCCCCAGTAGAACCAACAGAAAAGAGAAAATGACACTGAATTAGCTATCTACTCTAAAAGTACTCCAAAGACCGTTTGCAATCTGTATGTGCTTACCCTGCATTATAGTAACATTGATTGCAGAAGTGTTTTTTGTTTTATTTTAGAAACAACATAAGCTAAAATTCCTGGGTTTGTACTACATTTTTTTTAGAAAAAAATTCCTGTTCTTTAAGTTGATTTCGTCTTCTAAACCTCAATCCTGCAAACACTGCCTGCAGTTTTCTTATACTACCTACTCATTTTCACAGTCAACACATTTAAATTAATGTGCAACAAAAGGAGTACTAAACAGTATATAAACACATATTGCTGTTTAGTTTTCAATTATCTAAAAAAAAAAAAAATTACTTTGTCTATCTAACGTTGTATCTGGCTTGGTATTTCATTCAGGCCCTTGCTGTAAGATATTTCCTATTTGTATATTTCTAAGCTAGGTTGCTATCTTAAGCTATAATGTTTTTAATGTTATAAGTAAACTTGACAAAGATAAATCTAAACAAATACTAAATATGAACATATAGAAAGGGCTTTTCAGCATAAGAAGTGCTTTCTTGATGCATTTTACGTGATGCTTTGAAAATTCCTGAAGTTTTCTAGGGAATTAAGTCCTATGGAGTTAGTAAATGAGGATAGACTTGAGCCAGACAATTGACTCCTATCTATTCCTATTTGCATTTTACCACACTGTCTTTCCAAAACAAAAACAAATTCAACCTAAAAAAAAAAAAAATGCAATACACAACAGAACAAGCAGTGTGTTAGCTACTAGTACAACATAGTCTAGCTTTAAAAAATACTTTCCATATTCATTATTCACCCTTTTCTTTGGTCTTAAACCTCTCAAACATCTTTACTTTCAAGCTTGGAACTCTGCTCTCACTAAATATACAGGGAGACAGCTAAGGATAAGCCCATGAACTTCCTTGGCCTACCAGATCGGTAATTATGATTGTTTATACAGGCAGTAAGTTTTTTTTTTTTTTAACATTTTCCTACAGCTTTATATTATAAACAATTATATATAAACTTCATTTTCTTCAGTGTTGTTAATAAGGACACTTTTACTTATTTTTTCTTAAAAATCCTTCCTATTTGTTTTTCAAGCCATAATTTTGTTTTTTCAGCATTTTCCTATTTTAGAAGTCATTCTAGTTATTTAAAAAAATTGATAAGACAATGGGGCTGAAGGATAATTTATATTTTGCAGAACTCTTCTTTAATTTAAACTTTCTATTCAAAATGGAATATTTAATTTGGGAACATATGTATTCATATGTTTGTAATCATGCACAACTGCAATAAAACAGAATTATTTGCCCATCTGAAATAAAAACTGCAAGTACAGTTAACTAAATTCAAGCAAATATTGCCCATAAGAATTTTTATTTGATAGACTTTCCAGGTTTTATGGAAAGCACTGACTGAATAAGAAGAGGAAGAAAACTTCAACAGGACATGCAGCATATCAATTTAGTTTTGAAAAGCACATTCCTTAAATGATTGTTATATAATCCACAATTTCTACCTCCTCAAAATACGGAATTATACCAAGCATACTTAGTTTGAAATCTTTAATTTTTCTAAAAATATACACCAGTTCTGGGCATGAATTGGCTGTCACTAACATTGGCAGGCATTTTATCTCTGCTTTAGTCTTGTTCTGCCTGCCCTGACATAATTCAACTAGGGCTTTCTAGCTCTTAGAATGTAAGGATTGACCTAAGGATTGAGCTAGGATGCCATTTTGTGCCAATCATCTTCTGCCTTTACGTTCATGACATAATTTTTTGTTTCTTGTTTGTTGATTTTTTTAGCCTAATGACTTCATTTTCATAAAAATACCTATGTATTCTCTTTTAAAAGCAAGTAAGGCTGGGTACAGTGGCTCATGCCTGTAATCCCAGCACTTTGGGAGGCTGGGGCACAAGGATAGCTTGAGACCACGAGTTTGAGACCAGTCTAAGCAAAATAGGGAGACCCTATCACCGCAAAATAGGGAGACTCCATCACCAGCTGGGCATGGTGGCACGTACCTGTAGTCTTGGCTACTCAGGAGGCTAAGGTAGGAGGATTACCTGAGCCCAGGAGTTGGAGGCTGCAGTGAGGTGTGACTACACTACTGCACTCTAGCCCAGGGAACAGAGCAAGACCCTGTCTCTTAAAAAACCAAAACAAACAAATAAAAAAGCAAAACAACAAAAAAAAAGTAAGGTAGAAAATGAGTAAAGTCAAAATAAATTACACCTTCAATAATAGTTCAAAATGAGGTAATTTTCACACTTAATGATGGATAAGAAGGAAAGCTCTGGTGTCAGGATGACTGGATTTGAACCTCAGCTTTTTCACTTTTTTGCATAAATTATTTAGTATCACCAATACTTCACTTTGTCATCTATAAAATGAAGGTAAGACACTTTAATTATACGGTTGTTTTATGATTAAATGAGATAATACATTGAGAAAGTGAACAGTATTGTGCTTTGCAGATATTATGTATATAAAATTAATGTTAACTTATAACAGATAATATTGACATTATTACATTTGATTCTGCCTCATCACTTCTCAACTCCTAATTTTTGGTGTCAGTACTACCATTTTTTCATGATTTATGACCTTGATATTCTAGAAGTATTGCCATCATAATTCCCTCCAGTTTTATACTTGGAGTTCTAGAATTAATTGGATTCAATATTGAGTTTTGAATTTTTTGTTGCTTTTTATCTTTACTTTTGTAATTTCTACTTTAATTTCATTGTATTTCATCATATCTTTTTGGAGCTCCTTTTGAAAAAATTTAATTATGCTTTACTGGTTATCCTCCACATATGACTCAATTATGGTGATTTGCTTAATTTCCTCTTCCTTCCAAACTGGATTTTTAATCTATCTTTATGAACTTTTTAATTAAATATTTATTTATTTATTTATTTTTTTCTCATTTTTATTATATTTTCAAAAAAATGATTATATGGCAGTCATGCCATATTTTCATATTGCTTATGTGTGATGTAAACTGTTTTGCCCAGACTTTCTATTTAATCTGAAATGTGGGTGAATTTCTCTTGTCACCCTTTTGGGTCATTTTTTTCCTCATTTAGTCTTCTCTCTGGATGCTATAGGATATTGACATCTATTAATATCTACTTTTCCATAGCCTTGGGATGAGAGGATGGGAAAAGGCAAGAACCTGAGGGTTAAGTATAGCCTTTGATGGATGCTAGATTCTGATTACTCTTCTGAGATCCCATTAAGTATCCTATACCAAAGCAGACTCCACTCAGCTAGGTATGTAGTCCACTCTCCTTGCTGTGGTGGAGCAAGCACTCTCCAAGCTTGCTCTTGCCCAGCTACTATTTAGTGCAGAACACTGGAAAATGGAAAGTCTAGTTGCTGAGCCTCTTTGGTGTTGGTTGGAATTCCATATGTCAATGGATTTTCCTATAATTTTCTCTTATGTAAGTGTATGTTAAGTATATTTCTCCCCATATTAAGACATTGGTGAGACATTTTTCCCACTAATTCTTTTTTCCAAAAATGCTTCCAGGAGTTTAGAGAGTTTTGAAAAGGTACATTCCATAAATGATTGTTATACAATCCACCATTTCTCTCCTCCCCTCAAGATATGAAATTATACTAAATTTATTATGCCAGAAATCTGTAATTTAAAAAAAAAAAAACCCGTTCTGACATATCATATGAGAATACTGCCTTCATTTTTATATAGTCTTCTCTCCTAAATTTAGGACATGCATATGTACGTAACCCTTTCCTTGGCTGTTTTTGACTGTATTTCTCATAGTATATTTTATTCATTTTATTAGGTATTGGGGAGAGAGATTCTTTGGTCATGTTTTACTTCAGCTTATTCACCCAGAAGTCTTTTTAATGTCATACAAAAAATTATCTACTTCTAGAGATTTTAGTATTTCAAACAGAACATGTAAAAACTCTATGTGTCCATGTTTGTAAAAACTTCCAGCTATTTTTTATTGATGTGGATATGAAATAATTATGCTAAAATATTTTGACAATCAAAATGAGGAATTTTTCATATCAATTCTAAAATGATCCATTTTGTGTTTGTATCCATACAGAATCTTAAAACTCTGATTGTATTATAAATAATTAGCTAATCAATTAATTGTACATATTTAAATATAAATTAAATAGACTTAGTTACTGATTAAGAGATATTTTTGTGCTCCAAATACTTAAAGAACAGGACTATATTTACAGTAGAAAATGTTGTATTTTGAGGACTACATTATTAAACTCTTCAGGGTTCCTATTCATAAAATTCCTGGTCGTCTCAAGTTGACTGGTCACTTGTGGAAAAGGATGGCATCATTTGGGCAAATGCAGTGTTCTTAAAGGAGCAACTGTCCCTTCTCCTCTCTGGGTGGATGGAGAGGAACAAGACATTGGATTGTCAGGAAATGGTGACTTTCTTTTGCCTGAACACTATGAGTCACTGAGCCAAAAGAAAAAAAGAAAGAAAGAAAAAGGAAAAAGGAAAAAGACTTGATGCTGATGACAGGGACAGAAGAGATGGATGAACTGAAAGAGTGTCAGGGGACACCCCTCATCCCCGGTCTCTGACATAGTAAGAATAAGACCTGAATTTCCCATGAGTGTGGGGCCATTATTGTAGCAGAGTAGTCACCCCTCCTCCTACAGATATGGAAGCATAAAATTGAGAGTGGGGATATGTAACAGAGAAAATGGCCTGGAAAACAAATGGCAAAAATATTTTCTGTCTCTTTAAAACTTCCCCCACTCTTTTTTGGAACTGCAGCCTGGCCTGTATCCCTGCCTTGGCCAGGTGGTTGGCAGGGGGAGGGGAGTGTCTTTTGTTCTTTGTGTTACAGAAGATAGCTCAGGTGAACTGTTGGCTCCATTGGCTTATTCCCAGGCCAGGTGCCAGGTCTCCGTGGGCCTCCCAAGTGGGCAGAGGTCACAGGCTTTGTCTTCAGCAGAGATGAGAAGATTAGCATCATTAACGACAATAGTCTAGAACTGAAGGGCCTCCCTTTAAAAGCTCCGTATTTCTGCTTATGGACAGGAAAATTGGATTTTGAGATGAGAGTCTACCATTTATCCTCTTTTGCTGGCAAAGTAATAAACTTTTCCTTCCTTTTCCTCAAACCATTTGTTCTTGTTCTTCTGATGTGGCCTTGAGGACAAGTGCTGAGCTTTTGGTAACATTATGGTATTTTAAATTTAAGCAATGTTGTTGGTTCTATGTCCCATTGTCCAGGAGCATTGCTTATTGAGAGGGAAAACCATAGCAGCCGCAAGAGGTTGTATGGAGAACTTCCTCCACGGTGGTAGCTAAAGGTAGAGAGAGAAAGAGCCACTGTGCCTTAGCCAGATTTTCCTAGAGGGAATTAGATAGGGAGAGAAACTCCAGTATCCTCCAAAGAACTGTCCGATATACCACATAAACAAATGAGTCAGCATTTGGCCACCAGATACATAGAGAACCAGGGGACAGTCAGTACTATAAAGAGAACTAGCAACAACTAAAAGGGAACCTGTCTCCTGTGACTGGAAGTCATTAAATAAAGAGAATATTGTCTATATTTACAATCTATTGTCAATAATCTAAATCAAGGAATAAGAAAGAAAAAGACAGGATATAAGGGAGCAAATAATTTCCCCTTCCTTGCTCTGAAAGTACTAGTCTGGGCTACACTAATTAGAGATTTAAATAGGATAGGTAAAAAATTTCATAATTGGCAGTGATTAAAAAGTTACGGGATGAGCCGTAGATACCATTAAGGATATGTACTACTGACAAAACAATAGAACTTCCATGGAGCACAGTTGGCAGTTGTTTCTGAAAAATAAAAATTTCATGTTCACTTCAATATTTCTCTTGTCAAACAGTTACATAACCTTGATATAAAAACTTCCAGAAATCACACTAGCAAATGTCCAAATTACTAAAACTTAGGAGGTTTATTGAAATTTCACCAGACTCAAGTAAAACCTCACTGAACACAAAGAAACTTCTATACTGCTTCCTAGAAACACTTTTAATGGGGCCCCCTATACCTCTCTACCTCATATAAATGCCTTAAATATGAGCAGACTTTATATTCCTGTCACTGAAATCCATGTTCATGTGGCTCTAGTCAAATTTTATATCTATCTATCTACCTACCTACCTCTATATATCTATATAGATATCTCCCAAATTACCCATGAATAATGTCTGTCAATGTCATCTTCCATCTACTTGGTAGAAATTTGATTTATACATACAATAGACTGCTTCAATTTATACTAATACTCTGCAATTGCAAGCCACTTTTGAAACAAAACTGCCAAAATGACATTAATAAAAATGCCATTTTCACATTTTATGTTTTTTAAGAATTTATATAATAGTTATGTTATCAAATATAATTCTACATGATCAAAACCACCTATATAAAAGCAAAGTTGACATTTTGAAAATTTGTTTCTTTAAAAAAATATTTTTTCATTATTATTGGTACATACTAGTTGTGTATCTTTATAGCATACACATGATGATTTGATACAGGCATACAATGGGAATTAACCAAATCAGGGCAATTGAGGCATCCATTACTTTAGCCATTTATCATTTCTTTGTGTTAGGAACATTCCAATTCCAATCTTTTAGCAATTTTAAAGTATAGCCTAACTTCTTATTGATTATAGTCACTTTGTTTGCTATCAAATATTGTTCATTCTATCTAACTAGAAAAGTTGTTTCTTAACTATAGTTAATGACATATTTGTGGCAAATACCACTGATATTTATTGATTGAAATGGTGACTTTGAGGTCTATGATCCCTCCAACTTCAAAAAATAATTTGATACTACATAATCAATTGAAAAAGCTTTTGTCGGCTGGGCGCGGTGGCTCACGCCTGTAATCCTAGCACTCTGGGAGGCCGAGGCAGGTGGATCGCTCGAGGTCAGGAGTTCGAGACCAGCCTGAGCAAGAGTGAGACCCCGTCTCTACTAAAAATAGAAAGAAATTATATGGACAACTAAAATATATATATATACAAAAAATTAGCCGGGCATGGTGGCGCATGCCTGTAGTCCCAGCTACTCGGGAGGCTGAGGCAGTAGGATTGCTTAAGCCCAGGAGTTTGAGGTTGCTGTGAGCTAGACTGATGCCACGGCACTCTAGCCCGGGCAACAGAGTGAGACTCTGTCTCAAAAAAAAAAAAAAAAAGAAAAAGCTTTTGTCCTAAGACCCAGTAATATCATTTTAGTTATCTATTTTAGAAAAATTCTCAATTGTATGAATCAGGATACATATGCAAAGAGTCCTTATAGTATTGTTCATAATAGCAAAAAAAAAAATTAAAAAGCTTTAATTTACATGAAGAGGACAATGAATATATCTATTGTATATTCACAATGGGAGACATTATGAAAAGTAAGAATAATTGAACTTCAGCTACAGCCAAAAACATGGCTCAGAAAGAAATTGTTGAATTATAAAAAGAGAACAAGCTATAAATAGTATATGTCTCTTTTTAAAGCTCAAAAAATAAGCAAAACCAGAGGAAATATTGTGTATACATAAATAAATGTGATACATCTAGTTTTTAAAATAATAATAACAATGAAAATGTAGAATAGCGGTTGTATGGGTGGGACATAACATGCCAGCGGAGAAATAAGGATGGTTTATGGAGGATACTTTATAATATTTTATCTTTTACAGAAAGTCCTTCTAGCTTATTATCCTTCAGTATGTTTGGGCTATTTTTGGAACTTTCCCCTTTCAAGGATTCCAAATTTGAGAATCAACTCATCAAATCACCACACTTAGCTGCCCTCTAAAATTTATTTATAAGGAAAAAAATTATTAATTTATAAAATTTTTAAAAATTACTTTATATTTTATAATTAGTAATTTTACTATCTGAGGTTTTAGGAGTTCTAAATTTATTATTTGATGTTTTCACTTTTATTCCTATTTCATAATACCTTGTGTTCTTTTTTTTTTAATCATGGGCTTATATTTTTCTTACATTATTCTCTGTTATGCCAAGGCCTTTCTTGGGTACTTTTTCCACCAGAGAGGATTTATAGTGGATTCTGCTTGTTTCTTGGGTTGCTACCATCCTGGAATTGATTTCTCTTGTCATGAGAGTTAAAGAATGTAGAATTTTCAGGTTGAGCTTTCTGATCTTACTGTGCATTCAGGTTCTGTAAGAGTAGTATATTGTGTGACCCTGAGAAATCTACCACCTTTGATGGGCTAACCAATTGCAGCTCTCTGCTCCAGTTTCAACTTGTTTGTTTGCTTCTGTTTAGGTCCTTGGAGATTTCTGTATTTCCTAGTGAACCTAGGAATGTATTAAAAAAAAAATACTGTAGGCAGGATCTAGTTATATTTTGGTGGGGGGGCCACTTAAACTACACAGTCTTCCATACTGCTAAGTGTTAAGTCTTGTGAACTTTTTAATCTGGTGTTTATATCTTGAAGAATACCATGGTAACTTCACCCTGAAATCATTTTTATATATACAGACTTCATAAAAATTATAGTCTTTCTAATTTCATTGCCTACTTCCAAAATTTAAATGCAAGATATTTTGTGGAAACTGTGGCCTTTTAGTGTGTTATCTTACATGAGCTAGAAATATATGTCTCACAGAATTCTCTTCTCCCAAGGGTGCTTGATCACAAAAGAAATATGCAAGTCTGTGCAATGCACAGATTTCTGTTTACTTACATTGTTGGAGTTTTATGCACTGACAGATGTGGATTACAGGTTGTTCTTGTGGGTGTCAGTTTATCTTTAAGTATTCCATTTGTCCTGTAAGATCCTGTTTATGTGTATTTACCTTCACTTTGCATTTACTTTCTCCCCCAATTGCCTGCCCTTCTGACTTCTGAAGTTTCCATAGACTTCAGGTTCACCCCTAGAAGAAAGGCAGTCACATTCAGTAGACTTCTTCATTGTCTCTGGTTAGTGACTTTGGTGACTTTTAGCTGATCTCTCACTATCTACTTCAGGACTGTTATTTTCACAACTTTTCCCATTATTCTGAAAAGGCTAATACCTATAACACATCTCTTATTTCATGTCAATCTTAGTATTTCTGCTTCCCTGAGCAAACTGTAACTGATACAAGAATAATAATTAAAATCAGGAACAGATCAAAACTTAGTTTGCTATAACTATTTAATGAACAAATGTATTGACTATATAGACTTTTGTTTGGATCCTAGTTCTGCCCACTACTTTCTCTTTCATCTTGAGCAGTTTATTGAATCTTTCAGAAATCTAAACTTCAAAACTATCCCAACTGTAAAAGGAAGATTATAATGACAGTTATGAGAACATGCATTTGGCACAGCTTCTGGGACATGGTACACTCTGAATGAATGTTATTTATTATTATTGTCATTTATTATTAAATGAATAGAGCTTAAGAGAAGTTCACTATATATTATATAAGCTTATTAATGTCATAATTCTGGTGAAATTTAAATGGCACCTACTTTGGTTTGCAGAAACTCCAAATCTCTTGAGGTTACTTTTAAAATTCATGTTTAAAATATGCATTGTCCCTGTTCTTTTCTCAGTAAACCCAGCAATGATGAAGCATTTGAATATAAGTTCAAAAATGTGTAATTGCCATTGTACTCAGTATTGCCTGGCAGATTAATTCTGATTTTCTACTGAAGACATAAAATTTCTATGAAATAACTATTGCAGCTTGTGCAATTCTGCCATATTTTAACTTTTTAACTACTTGTTAATATATTGTCTAAGTAATTTAATCAAAATTTTAATTATATAAGTGATTGTATGTTATGAAAAGAAATTATAAATTATTTTTATAACAGTATATAAAGTAACAAAATAATTCACTATTTCCAACTTATGAGTTACAACAACATATTGGTATTTATTATTTTAGATTTAATGAATCATGAAAAGCTATAATTAAATTAGAGAAAGCATTTTTAATGTATCATCATATATTTTAAGAGGTATATTAAACATAAGAATGGACTATGTAAATTAAATCCATAAAAAAGCATGGACTGCAACTGTAAGATCATAAACAATATGGACCTAAACATTGTCTTTCATTTTGGACCTACCCCCACCAATGCATCAAATTCACACATAATTACAACAAGTCTTCATGCTAGATTCTGATCTGTAAGCACTCTCTCTTTCACTTTCTCTCTCTTTCACATACACCTACACACTTATGTGTGTATTTTTTTATATATCCATATGTTTGAGATTGTCAATAAGTCAGTACTCTGGCAAATTCAGTAGTTTCATATCTAATTCAATCTAATCACATACCAAACAACTAAGGGATGAAGAAAGGAAGAAGCACTTCTGAAACAAAACTTTTTAAATATCAATAATTTGTCTAAAAATTTGTAATATTTAAAGAAACAAGCATAATGTTTTGAACTTTGAGAAGAGAATAAGAATGACTATGCCAATAAGATGTTAACATATAGGAAGGAATTAGAAATTATTTCTAGAAGTCCTGGTTAAGTTTATTCTTTATCAATTACAATAATGCCCCTGTGGAGTCTTACAACAAAATGTAGTCTAAGTAATGTAATGAGGCTTATTATTATCAACCTCCAATTAATGCATCATTCATACAAATATGGAGTGAGAGGATAACAATATTCTTTCTTGAAATGGATGTACTATTTGATCAAATATGTTCCATTTAGTAGGTAAATCTGCATATTTTAAACACCTATGGTGGGTTATAGCATACTGAGACAGAATGGAACCTGAAAATGGAATCCCTGGAATGGAGTTCCAATTTCATCACAAAGGTACAACATTCTAACTAGAAAATATGGAGACAGGTAACACTTGACAAAACAGTCATTATAAGCAATACAATTTCAAGAAGTGTTTAGGCATCTTTATAAGCTGGTGCAGAAACCCCATGGAAATTCCAGCCCCAGTGAGGTTTAATAATCTCAGTGCAAGAAAAAAAAATGTGTAAACAGACATTAGAACACAAGTCTTAAGATTTGAATTTAGCCACAGGATTTCAGTTCCTGATAGAAGTATTTTCAAGCCTAAGGAAAGGTCTGTGAAGGGGGTAATAAGCTGGTTATCAATATAGGGATTAATCAATTTATCGGATTTGGGGTAAAAGATCAAAATGGGGTTCATGATCATGGTATGTATTATTGTTATTAAACTTGAGTAAAAGGGGTTCCTTCCTTACTTGATGTGCTTTAAAGGACGCCACATATTGCACAGGTCCCTAACAAGTGCAAGGACCTCTCTAGGGAAAGTATCTGGGAATAGAATTGCAGGGATAGACTGGTGCAACTTTACCAAATAATGCCAAATCCTTTACCAAAAAGGCCACGTGAATTTATTCTTCTGCCAGCAATATATGAGAGTTTCCATTCCCAATTGTTTTCCATAATTTCTTTGACTTTTTACACTTTTAAACAATCTTATAACTTTCAAATGATATCTAACTGTGATTTTAATTTTCATTTTTCTGGTGAGCTTTCACAGCTTTTCAAATGTTCTACTGGCCATTCATTTTCCTTCTGTGAAATGATGTAGTCTTTCTTTGGGGTGTATTCTGCAAGATTATTTGTGTTCCTTTTGATTTATACTTTTTCCTCAATATTAGCCCTTTATCAAGTATATTTTATGTGTTTCCTTTATCTTCTGCTTATGTTGGTCTTTTAATCTCTTTATGGTACTTTGATGAACTGAAATAAAGTTTAGTGTATTTACATAGATTAATAATCTCCTTCGTGGTTTTTACTTTTTATATTTTCTTTAAGAAGTCTTTTTCTATTTCTTGGTTATAAACATATTCTGCTATATTTTTATTCTAATGTTTTCATAAGTTAGCCTTCATTTAAAAATAACAGCTTTGTTCAGGGGCAGCATTGTAGCCAATCAGGTTTATCTGAGGTGTGATTATTGCAATTAAAAATAACAAACTGGTATTAACTTTTGTGTGTGATGTGAGAAGTATCTAATTTCATTTTTTAAATTATGAACTACCATGTCTAACACAATTTACTGAATTGTCCATAATTATCTGGTCATTTGCAATACTAAATTTAATTTTTTTTTTATTTCAGCATATTATGAGGGTACAGATATTTAGGTTACATCTATTGCCTTTGCCCCACCTGAGTCAGAGCTTCAGCGTGTCCATCCCCAGATGGTGCACACTGCACCCATTAGGTGTGCAATACTAACTTTTGTCATATATCAAGTTGTTTCGTAAATGCATGGGCCTGATTCTGGTTCTATCTTTTGGTGCAGTAGACAACCTCTTATCATGACTTCGTAATAAACCTCTTGGTATTATGGACCTATTTCCTTCACATTTTTAATTTTTTCCAACAGGTTTGTACTTTAGTATTGAATTTAGAATCAGCTGGTCAATTTTAAAGAGACTATGTTGGGATTTTGATTGTAATCACATTGAATCAATAGACCAACGTGGACAAATATTTAGGATATCTCTCTTTTTATAAACATGCTACATCTGTCTATATATTTTGATTTTCTTAAAATCATTTAATAAAATTTTATAATTTTTCTTATTAAGAAAATTTATCAGATTTATTCCAAGAGGACATACTTTTATTGCTATTAAAAACTATATCTTTTAAAAATCACATTCTCTAAATATTTTATTACCAGTTTGGAAAAACACAATTGAATTTTATGTATTGATTTTTCATGGGTAACAATGTTAAACTCTTCTTTTTATTCTAATGATTGATTTATCTTTTATTTCTTTGTATTTTGTATATAGGCAATCATATCTCTGTAAATTGTGATAGTTGTTTTAACAATCCAATCTTTATATGTTTTTCTTTTTTTTCATTCTTTGTGTGCCCGAGTGCTCAATCTTCAGCATAGGAGGACTACCTCAGAGCCCCATAGAAAAAGACTATGCAAGATACTCTTGGATCCAGACTTTTGATGGCATCACTTAAATAATTCTGAGACCACACCCGTGGATTGAGTCAGAACTTACAGAATATTAGTCAAGAAGTGGAAGAGACTGTCAATCAATGATTGCGTAGAGCAAGAATTAATTACATAGAACTTAGTGAATTGGTAAAGAAATGATTGTGTTCTGTTTGGAATATTGTCAATATTTTAATGTTCTATTTTCTGTATATATGATAAAATTCTTTTAACCTATCTGTACTTACAACAATTTAGGAAACTATGCTTCTTCAGACAAAAGTACAACATTGTAAATGATTTTCTCCCTGACTGATCTTTCCAGAATTTGGAAACACCTTATCACTCTTATTGAACAGTTTTAATTTCATGGTAATATAGTTATTTGCATAGGTTCAAAAACAATCTGTCCTCCTTGTTACTAGGAAACATTAGTTACACAATCAAGGCCTAGCCTGGAATGCCATATTTGAGAATGATATGGAATCAAGGTTTACAAAGCCTTCTTGGGAAAACCGGCCTTTTTCTTAGATTAAACATATGCCAGACTTCCAGGTTAGTAACGAAGTCCACTTCCTGACAGGCCCAGAAATCTTAGGTTATTTGAGGGATCTCGAAAAAGGAGGAATTCGCTCATATTTGCTGGTACTGTAGGTGGAATATGATGGTGAGTTTTGGGCTGGCTTCCTAGTCTTACAAGGCTTATCAAATCTGAGATTCCTTAGGAAAGCTTTCAGCAAAGCAAAGTGAACATTTACTTGGTAAGTTACCATTTTTGCTCAATAGGTATAAACAATCAGGCCAAATCTAGTCAGACTAGTCATATTTTGTGATAAAGAATAATCTTTCTTTGAGATTATTTTTTGTCAAAATGGGGAGACTGTAGAGAAAAAAAAATTGTGTTTCAATGGAAAACTAGTACATAGCAAATCCTTCTGGATTATCAGACTCTAGCCTTGTTCATTTTCTTTGAGGTATTTTTCCCATTTTATAAATCGCAAGTGATTGATGAGTTTGCAAACTCTGGCTTATTTGATAGAGATTTAAATGAATTCTTCCTGGCCCCTCACTTTGGAATAAAACCAGTTTGGGTGCCTACATTCAATTTGGACTACATCCTGTTATCTCTCTTTGCCAATCTTTACCACATTTTTAATTCTTCCACTTTCCCTCAGTGTTAGGCTACAACCATCCAAATTAATGTTTCCGATATTAGTATAAGTGCTGCCTCTCTAAGACCCTAAAAATCTAACCTTAGGCACCACCTCTCACCAGATGAACAACAGGAACAACACAAGAACAACACAGTCCTCAAGAGTCTATTTCTTAGATCTTGCTTTGCCCCACCATGAGGTGCATGCCTACTTCTAAGCTGTTCAGTGATGAAATTCATGTTAAACTAAAGGGAGAGGGGTCTGACAATGTTGATATTTGTCCAGGTCATGTGCTCCTGGAAAGCAGTGATAATTTAGAGATCCTCCACATTTCATGTTCTGGGAAATGGCTAACCCTAAAGGATTACTATGCTCAGATACATTTCTAGGTAAGACTCACCTCTACCCTTCTCAATGTTTCCCTTATTTATTTGCCCCTATAAAAATCCCAGGCTTCCTTCCTTTTCTTTTAATTGTTTCTCATTAAAGAATGCTCTCCCTAATACAATAAAATAATCTTAATACATTTTGTCTTTCAAAACACATATACATACACACACACACATAACACAAAAACACATACACACACAGCCTAAAGGATGAGAGGGGAAAGGGAAAGTGTTGAGCAAGAAAAAAAAGTAAATTTAGATATACCAATGATGGCTTTGTATGATTAATTGTAGCAACAGTATTAAGAAATAATTTTCAAAAAAGGTCAAATTATGATGCTCATACAAAGATAAATATGAATGCATGTTGGGTACTTTGTCTAACTTATAATGAGGAACTCAGAAAAAATTTACAGTGAGTTCAAAAGAGAATCTAAAGAACAGCCATATTTATGGATCAAGCAACATTAAAAGGAATATATAAATAAAGGTAAAACTAACTTCTTCCACAGTGGAGAAGGGAAGTTACTTGAGCCACTCCCTGACAAGGCATAATTTGCATGTTTAAAGACAAACAAGTTTTTGCTTTGCTATCAGTTATTTACAATTTATAAATTTGTAAAATAGGTCCAACAAAATCTAATTACATAAAGCTGAAAGTTGTGCCACAGATAGCATAGTTTTTCACTGAAATAATAATTTTTCCTATATTGACATCAGTATGTTAGTCATGTTCACTTACATGATCAATATTATATTTCACACAGTATGAATCTGTGTATGTGTGTGTGAGATGAACATTATGTTATTTTCCCCCTTTTAGTTATCGTGTCTCCTTTCAAACCATTGGAATGCCCACGTTTTGTCTTTTTCTATTACATTTTTATGCTCCACTCACTGTGTAGCATATCCAACCTCATTTTATTCTCCTTTCTCATAAACCTATCCGGACTTGAAATTTCCTCACACACTTGAAGACCTTGTAGTGCTTCGGTAGCACAGAGCCAGAGAAGCAGAGAGAGCCCCTCCTTGCTTGACAAGTGATGCACTTCAGGAACAGATATGCGATCCGTTACTGCATGATTGCTATGTGATTTGTAACTCTGGGCTTTTTGTGGTGATACTTTTACTTTTAAATGGTGATGTACTCTTCTGCTGCATGGCAGGGCTTCAAGACTGCTCTTGCTTATCATTATTTAAAACCCCTCTTAATAGATGAAGACATTTTAATTTAGTTTCGAGGAAAGGCTTTTGTTTAAGCAATTACGGTCATTTCTGAATTTTAATTTGTAGCATTCACTAATAATACAAGTTTTACTAATTTGTTTTTCAAATTTATGGCAGAACCCAAAAAAGGGCTGAGTGGTGTACAGGAGAGGGTTCTCCCTCCTACTTACCATATATCTAATAACTTTTCCCTGAGTTCTTTTACATGTTTTTTTTTAGCTAGATTTCCTTGTTTTTATTGATTTCTTTATTTGTTATTTTAATAACTCAAAATCCATTCTGTTATTGTTGATTTTTTTCTTTTCCTATGTGGCATTTGAACACATTTCCACAGAGTTCATGAGTTACTGTGGGCATTTGGATAATGCAGACATTAAGAGCATGGATTTTTCTTCACATCTCCACCACTTAGTAGTTGCTTAAGTTCCTGAAGTGCTAGTTGCTTCTTATGTAAAACTGAAGGTAAAGCTAAAATGACATAATCTCTGTAAATTATTTCATATGATCATCATAAAATGTAAAACACAAAATAATTACTTAGAGTCCCCTGTTTACCCTTTGCCCTTGCTCTTGGGCCCTTTTATGTCTTTAAATATAAAATCAGAGAACTAGTACTGCTAGAGAAAACAACAATAATGATAATAATAGCAAATATTTATTGGGAATTCACTATATACAATCTACCATATTAATTATTAAACCTATTTTTTAAATGACATATTATTTACAGAGAGAGTTATAAAGACTGTTAGTTTTTTCTTCTATTTATTAATGTGATAGTTATTGAGTATATGCTGTGTTCCTCATGCTGTTCAAGGTGCAGGAATGGTATCCTCAACAAGATAGATGAAGTCTCAGCTCGCAGTTAAACTCTATTACAGAAAGATCATAAACAATCAAACATATTAGTAACTAGAGAAGCAAATAAAGCAGGTATTATAATAGAGATTGAATTATTTGTTGGAGGGCATTTTTAGTTTAGGCGACAGAGGAGGATTCTCTGAAGAAATAGCCTTTGAACTAAAACATAAATGACAAAAAAGAACCAACTATGTGAATATCTGGGAAAATATTTGGAAAGTACAAAAGTACGGAAGTGGTAAGAAGCCTGGCAAGGTCAAGGTGCTGACCTAAGTAAGACCCTTCTTTCTGGAATTTAGTGATCCAGAGCAAAGATAGGTAGAAGATGATGTTAGAGAGGCAGGAGCCAGATCACACACAGCCTCTAAGGGCTCAGTATGGAGTCTGGGTATTAATTCTGTGTAAAATGAAAAGTTGCCGGTAGGTTTTAATCAAGGAAGTGGCATGATTTGGTGAAAGTTTTATTATATATGTGGTAGCATCAGTGGAAAGAATACATTGTAAGGGAATACAAATGAAAACAGAAAGAACAGGTTGGAGCCTATTGTAGTAGTAGTCCAGGTGGATAGTTTCATCATAAGGAAAGATATTCACATTCTAATTCCTGGAACCTCTGAATAATTTAAGTTAATATTTTATGTTAATTGACAAAGAGGAGTTAAAGTTGCATATAGAATTAAGGTTGCTAATCATGACTTTAAGAATAGTAAATTATCCTGGATTATCCAGGAACCTCAAAGGGAACTTACATGGCAAAGAACGAAGCAGAAGAGTCAGAACCAGAGAGATGGCTCTTTCGTGAGAAAGGTTTAACTGGTAATTTTTGGTTTTTAACACACAAACGGGCCTCTAGAGGCTGGAAAAATCAAGAAAATGGACTTTCCCTTAGAGCTTCCAAAAAAGAACCAAGCTGTAGACACCTTGATCTTAGCCTAGTAAAACCCAGTTCAGACTTCTGACCTTCAGAACTATAAAATAATAAGTTTATGTTGTTTTAAGTCACTAGGTGTATGATTTATTACATTGCAATAAGAAATGATTACAGATAGTTTGGAGCAGAGGCATAAAAAGGAGTGAACAGTGTGGGGAATATTTGGGGGCTAAGGTTCTATAAAATATGTTGGTGGATCAGATAGGGTGGGAGTGGATGAAAAATAAACAAAACAAAATTTGCCTTAGGAAACTGGGTGCCACTTCCTGAGATAGGAAAGACTGGGAGAGAAACACCTTTGGGTGGAGGGAAACATTAAGAGTTCTGTTTTAGACATGTTGTTTGGTCTCATTGACATCCTTTAAACAAGTAGAATCTACCAATAATAAACCTTTGGGAAAACTCTGAAATTTCCATAAAATTATTGAGCTTTAAAAAAAAATCCAGATGTTTAGCATGATACATACCTGGGTTGACAAGCTTTTTTTGTAAAGGGCTGGATAGTACTAACAAATATTCTAGTCTTTGTGGGTCGTATGGTCTCTGTCACAGTTACTGAACACTGTTGTTGAAATGGGAAAGCAGCCATAGACAATATGAAAATGAATGAGAAAGTTGTGTTCTAATAAAACTCTATTTAAGAAATTAGTCTACAAGCCTGATTTAGCCAATGTGGTATAGTTTGCCAAACTCTGATTTAGACTATCAGCACATTTATTTGAAAATTTCCATTTTCTTAAAAAAATTATATTATTTCACAGAGAAGGCAGTAATATCTCACAAGGAGAAAAACAACTTCATTATGCTAGACATCGCAAGGTAAACCAATGGATTATGAATGTGATTTATTATGAGTAGTAGTAATGTTAGCTAATCTTTATTGTATACTTACCTATGCTAAGAATTTTTCATGTACTATGTTTCTTAAGCTTCTCAAAACCCAGTAAATTACTTATTACCATTATTCCTAATTTTATAAATGAGGTAACTGAGGTTTAGTGGATGAGTAAATAGCTAGGGTTTAGGAAGAATATAAGGCCACTTATCTCTAAGAATTATGTGAGTATTTAGAAGAATGTAAAAGATAAAAATTTTGGAATGCTCATAGGCGGTTCTGATAAAATCTAAAATCTGTCTTTTTTAAAATCACTAATCTTGAACTTCTGTAAACCTCACATTTGACTGAGGTATATTTTTGAATAGAACTAATCAGAACATAGTTACTTTAATTCTATGTAAAGGATGAAAACATATTTTTTTCCACTCTGACTAAAAGACATGCAAGTCTAAGAAGTATATTAAAATCTTAGGCACTCATTAACTGTTAAGAAAAAAATGAACTTATATCTCAGCCTGTAGTACCATTCAGTACCCAAATTTACTTCTCCATCTATTTTAAGAGCTACTCTTAGGTAAAAAATTTCCTTGCTTATCTATGTTAAAAAGGAAGACATTTATAAAGTTTTCAACTTAGTATTTCAAATGCTTTTCTGAGAATTCAATCCGTGACCCAAACATAGTTCTATCATACTTTTTAAAAATGAATCTTATAAGGGGCAATTTTAGACTTAAGGACAATTTTAACCCAACTCTGTTAAAACATACTTCCTTGTAGGTGTATCAGTAGAGTTGATTTTCTCTACTCAGAATATAATTGAAAGGATGATACAGTGAAGGCATACAATGTTTTTAGGTGAGCAGGATTGTGATTTCTAATATTAAGTAAAGTAGCAAGAGAGGCTGCTGACTAGTGAGTGGCTGTAGAAGATTGCAGAAATCTTCTGGATTATGGCTTTTACCTATAATATTCAAAACAAAATATATTTTCACATGCATTTTGTATTAGGAAAAAATACATTAAAATCTGAAGTACAGTATATTGTGATTAACAATGTCAAAGCAATTACATAATTGCCTTTACTGGAGTTTTTCTATTTGAAAACTCTTAAACCCAAAGGCTTTAGCATGTTATTTATTTTATTGGACATAGAAAATCCTGCATCTATTTCTTTTGGCAGAACAAATTCCACTGTGTTTGATAAATATAAATAAGTACCCAAAATTTCTGTGCACAAAGTTATTTCCTTTTGTTAATACCTAAATCTTTATCTGTGGAAGTTTTTGAGATAAGTGGTATAATAAAGTACTTTTGATAGCTTTAGACAATATTACTATTTTTTCCTTTAAACAGTATTTTTTTCTTTAAACTATATTACTATTTTTTAAAAAGACATTTTCTTTGAAGACAAGTGCAACTTCTCTCTGTAATGTAATATAGCCAAAAACTTTAAATCATTATTCCCTCTATATCGTAAAGGTGGTTGTCTAAGTATTATATAAAAATAAGGACATAAAAGTAGAAAAAAAAACAAAGTGCATATAGGTAAGAGTCCTCCATTTTGTAGTTAATTTTAAGGATAAAAACACAAACAGGATGCAGCTTATATTTCTATAACCCTGAGATTGGAGGGCCTAGAAGGATGAAGTATGATGAAAATTGTACAATGGTACACAGTGGAAAATGGTTATGAGGGGTAAGTTAGAATCTAAAAAAAAAAAATATATAGGTCAGGGTTATTGTGAAAGTAACTAAGTAGGACATATAAATGAAACAGAGCATTTGCCTGAAAATAGCTAATATGGAAAGAGCAAAAATGCTTGATAAGCAGAGGAGGCAAAAACATTGTTCTTGCTCACAGTAATGGCTCAGCAGCTTTCTAGCACACTAAAACTAGCTGTAATCACACATTTTCGTTTGCTACTCTCTGTCACCCTGATGGCCAATTTATCCACAGTAGCATATTTACAGGCCTGTTTACGGAATCGAAATTCTTCACCAGAGGTGATGCTACACTGCCTTGGAGCACTATAGGATTTAATTGAACCAGCATGAAAGAACTGATGAATGGCTTTGCTCGCGATGAAGAAAGTGGTGCAGGGGAGAATGGCAATGGAAGATTTTAGTCAATACTTAGTGGCTGTGATATAAAATTGCCGACTATAGAATTGCTGTCTTCTCTCTTTCTCTGGAAGCTTACATGTGCCTAATTGTTATTTTCTTTGTCACGTCCCTTAGTTTTACTTTTCATTATGTTTACTGTGCCATCCACTCTCAGCTCAAGTCTATGTGGCAGGTCCAAATCAGATATGATTGCAAACCTGTCTCTTTACTACACCATGATTCATTAAAATATCCCAAAAGAATATTATTTTCAAATTGCTGCCACTTCTGGGGTTACTGAGATGCAGCATTGTAAATCAACTGTAACCAAATTATGTGTACCTTGTACATGGCTTGTCTTTGGACTGCACAAATGTGTACAATGCATTTGTGTTCTATTACAATCTTTTTTTTTAAATGCCTGTTTCCTTTAGCTGTTTGTTATTTAAATTCTTTATTCTCCTCCTTAGCTGGTTTTCTGTATTAAATATTTACTACTTCCATAGAATTTTCCCTCATTACCTATCTTGATAGTTACAATTCCACTTTCCTATCCTGATGTTGCTTTTGTTTTGCTTCTCTATGGTAATAATTACTTCAAATTTCATGAAAGACATCTTTGTACAAAGAATTTTCTTAATGTTGACAATTTTCCAGACATTTGTTTCTAGTCTTGGGATTTCAAACCCTTATCTTTCCTGTTCTTCCATTATTTTTTTCTCTCTTTCTCCTATTTGAAGGGATTATTTTTGTTTTTTCTTGTTATTATGTAATAAAAGTTGCCCAGGAGTCATATTTATTTTCTTTCTGTTTCTTTAATGGCTTCACATTCACCTGCTGATTTTAAACTTGCCTTCTCAGATATTACTTAATGTCGAAAAGTGATTAGTGGAAATGATATTCTTTCATTAGGTGAGCTACATAGCTTATCCATATTATTTGTTTTTTCCACCATCCTACTAAAAGCAGAGAAAATTTGTTATTTTCTTTCCCCTTCCACTGGATATTTTTTTCACTCTTCCTTTGTACTTTGATTTTTTCGCTTTTCCTAATCCTCACACTTCAACTATAAAATTTTGATTTTGTTTTGATTTAAAGCTTCAGCAAACTGGTTTCCCTGAGTGAACATTTGGGAATAACACCAAGGGGTATCAGATAGAGGTGGGAGCTGGGGGGGAGGGATGGGTGTATACCTACTTGATGAGTGCGATGCTCACTGCCTGGGGAATGGACATGCTTGAAGTTCCGACTGGGGGGATGGGGGAGGGGGGAGGGGATGGGTGCATATCTACATGATGAGTGCGCTGTGCACTGTCAGGGAATGGACACGCTTCAAGCTCAGACTCGGGGGGATGGGGAGGCATGGGCAATATATATAACCTGAACGTTTGTACCCCCATAATGAGCTGGAAAAAAAAATAAAAAAATAAAAGACAAATATTGGGTGTGAAAAATAAATAAATAAATAAAATAAATAAATAAATTAAAAAAGCTTCCAAGTTTTAGTCTTCTTTCCTTCTTTCCTTCCTTTTTTTCTTTATTTCTTTCTTTTCCACTTGATTTTTACTTGCTTACCTGCTGTTTTAGACATGTCTTCAAATTTGTCCTCATTAATCACTGACATCTCTCCCCACGTACTGCTCCCAACCAATATTGTCTCCTCTCTGAATTCTTCTTGGTCAGTATGTTTTGCTTCAACCCCTTGACATTTTTCTTGTCTATCACCAATAATTTCTTCTGGTGTCTCTGTTTTTTTTTTTTTTTTTTTAATTTACCTGTCTACATGAGACTCCACAAATTACAACTCTAAATTATATTGGACAGTTCTTATGTCCCATTTGTTCACATGCTACTTTTTGTGTTCAGCACACAGACATTCAACCAAAGCGTATTTGCTATTGAACATGTCCTCCAGCCATGTATATAGCTCAATGGATCCATATGGCCATTTCCTCTTCCACATTTATAGATATCTACCTAATATTCTGGTCAACTCTACAAGTAGAGGGAAGGATAATAAAAGGTGGCATGTAATATAAAATGTCTTTTCTCTTTGTCTTGGAGATTATCAATAGGCAAAATATGAGCAAAATACATAATGGTTACAACATGGAAAAAATTGGGGAAAAATGCCAAGGTGATTGAATATGGAGCAATACTTTTTCTTGATTGCTTTTCTCATGTCCAAATTAGCTTGTTTTTTATTGTAATTTATTTAATATTTATTTTTGGACTTCATTCTGAGCAAAATTAAGAACCAGTGTACACTCTTTCTCCTGAATCTTATGGCTGTTCACTAAGAAAACTATATGTTATATTTAAAATTCCCAGCTATGAAAATAGGATAGTAGTACCACAATACAAAAGTAATCAAATGGTCTAGACTTAAATTCCAAGTCACATGGCAGTGTGTGTGCATGTGTGTGTATGTGTATATATGTAAAGGGATGAGAAAAGGATGATCAAAGAGAGATTCTTTGAATGAAAGATGAACTTTCCCGAAAATTTTTAAAATGAAAAAGAAATACAAAGTACCAAATTCAAAGAAATTTTGAAAAGGAGGTAGCAGACACCTGAAGTAAATAAAGGATGTGAAATAGTTTTTAGTTAGATGAAATGAGTAAGTCTAGGGGAAAAACAGTATGCAGAGCCAAGGAGGATTCCCTAAGGCATGGTGACACGTCACCTCTCATTAAACGGAGTTATCTCGGTGAGAAGAAACTATTACAGGCACTGTACTGGTTTGAACATTTTATATGTCATTAAATAATTCAATTAGACAAATGTCCTATGAGTATCTATGAAAAACTGTGCTGGACAAGAGTACGAGAATAAAATACACATTTCCTATGTTTGAGAAGTTTATAGCTTACTGTGGAGATAAGACATGCATGCAGATAGTGAAGGCATGGCATACTTTGACACATTCTGCATTGCCAACAAAATGTAGAAGATAGTTGTTTTTTTTTTTTTTTTTTCTGAGATAGAGAAGTAAAGCTTGAAATATGAAGTTCAATGTAAGCTGACCCTTCAAAGATGGATTACATTTTGGTGTTGGAGATGAAAGGCAGAGTGTTCCAAGTTAAAGATGTATAGCTAAGATATAAGTGATCAGGACTTGAGTGGATAAAGGATAGTGCTTACCTGTGGAAATGTTAGTGAAGACTTTGTTTAAATTATGCAAATATGATAGGAGGAGGTGAGTGACACTAGATTATGATCTCTTATATCTTTTATTTTATTTTGTTGGCCGTTAAAAAAAAAAACAGGAAACATTTCTGAATCAGGAATGACTCTGACCAGAGTTATGCCTTAAAAAATTCCCTTTGCTATAGAGGGGATGATAAATTATATGTGTAAGGAGATTAATGATAAGATGACACAATAGTCCAAACGAGATAAGAGGAACAATATCAATCTTAAAAAATGGAAGGAAATAATTTTAGAGACCAAAGAATTGATTGAGAATTGAATATATAGAGGAAGTAAGAGAAAGAGAAAGTGAAAGTGACTGAATGTGTCTAAGCTCGAATGGCTGAAAAAAAAAATAGCTCTCACTATTAGAAATGCAGCCACAAAGGAGGAAGAATGTATGGTTGGGATACGGTATATAATGAAATATTTTAATACATCCTAATTCATCCTAATTAATGCTAGATATTCCCAAGATCTCTTTAAACAAAATTGCCAGCTTAAAATCACTTAATCATTTTTGTTTCTCTTTTGTATTTGATACCATAAAAGGACCCATAAAGATAGGATATATATCTGACAAAAATATGGCAAATTTAACAGGCATATAATAGATATCATAAAAATCAGAAATATTTGAATTCTACATTAATTGAATAAAATGTATCGTCATCCTTGAATTTTATTATGTATATTGAGAATAATATCAGTTATTGCTTTAAAATTCTTTGTGATATGTGTGAGTAGTATATCTAACAATCAATTTTCTGCTATTTAGCAACAATAGATTTATATGTATAACCTTTTAAATACAAAGTTCTCAATTAAGTAAATTATTTAAATACAAACATGAAACAATAAAAATACCAGAGAAAACTTTAAAATGCTAGTGTGTTGTTACAACTTTGGCATGCAAGAAAATTTTTGCCAACCGTGATGCCAACACCATATGCCAGAAAGAAAACATTTTGAAAAAATATTACATGATGCAATCACTGTAGTGCTGGAAAAGTTCTGTGTTTTCATTTTATCAATGCCACTCTTCTGGTTGTGATACTGTAATATAGTTTTACAAGATGTTACCGTTGCTGGAAACTGGGTAAAGCGTATGTAAGATCTTTGTGTTCTTTCATATAACTGCATGTAAATTTAAAATTACTTCAAAATTAAAAGTTTAATTAAAAATTAGATGATGTATAAACTACTAACTTGTTTCTAAATATTAAAAAAGTTAAATTACATACAAACACATTTAAAAATACAAATTTTCACGATGATTTAATATCCTGAATACTTACTAGGCTCTTATCAATCAGTTAATGAAATTAACAGCCCATTAAGAAATGGAAAGAAAAAAAAATACAAACTGGTAACTTACAAAAGATCTCCATATACACATGAGAAAAGTTTAGTTGTTTTCATAGTATCCCCAGCTATTAATTTTATCACAAGGCAGAAACAATAAGGCTATTTCATTTTGAAAAAGAAAGTAATGCTACAATAAAAAATTCAGGTGAGAAATAAACTCTCGCTAATCGATAAATTTATGCTTATTTGTTTTTTTTTTTTTTGTTTTTTTTTTTTTTTTTTGAGACAGAGTCTCACTCTGTTGCCCAGGCTAGAGTGAGTGCCGTGGCGTCAGCCTAGCTCACAGCAACCTCAAACTCCTGGGCTCAAGCGATCCTCCTGTCTCAGCCTCCCGAGTAGCTGGGACTACAGACATGCACCACCATGCCCGGCTAATTTTTTCTATATATATTTTTAGCTGTCCATATAATTTCTTTCTATTTTTAGTAGAGATGGGTTCTCGCTCTTGCTCAGGCTGGTCTCGAACTCCTGAGCTCAAACGATCCGCCCACCTCGGCCTCCCAGAGAGCTAGGATTACAGGCGTGAGCCACCGCGCCCGGCCTATGCTTATTTGTTAAATGTTAAAAATAGAAAATACAAATATTTTCTCTATAGAGGTCAGGCACGGTGGCTCATGCCTGTAATCCTAGCACTCTGGGAGGCCAAGGCAGGTGGATCATTTGAGCTCAGGAGTTCAAGACCAGTCTGAGCAAGAGTTAGACCCCATCTCTACTAAAAAAAAATAGAAAGAAATTCGCTGGACAACTAAAAATATATATAGAAAAAATTAGCTGGGCATGGTGGCGCATGCCTGTAGTCCTAGCTTCTTGAGAGGCTGAGGCAGGAGGATCGCTTGAGCCCAGGAGTTTGAGGTTGTTGTGAGCTAGGCTGATGCCATGGCACTCTAGCCTGGGCAACAAAGTGAGACTCTGTTAAAACAAACAAACAAAACAAACAAAACAAATATTTTCTCTACAGAAAACAAATAATTTCATAGAAAGAAATAAAAAAATTGGGGCTATAAAAGTTTTTTTAAAATCTAGCTAATTAAATTAAGTATTTTAAAGTTGAATTTGCCAAATGATTGCTTCAGTTTAATATTTGATTGTCATGTATGTAAATAATGGCTGTGTGATTCTGAGGAATAATGAATTTTTCAATTCCAATCCATTTCATTCATTAGAGAGAATACCCTGCATAGTATTTTAATATTATTTGTATATATTTTACATAGACTTTATGCAAGATAATAAGTTCAAGGAATTTTCTTTTCCTGAAAAGAGGAGGATGTATTTTAAACTTTAGTAAGGGGTTTACTTAGAAAATCATAAATATGCTGGGACTCTATTCAAAACATGATTATGTAGATGCAGAAAAAGCACTTGACAAAATTCAGCACTGTTTCATGATAAAAGCCCTCAACAAACTAGGCACAGAAAGAACATATCTCAAGGTTATAAAAGCCATATATGACAGACCCACAGCCAACATCATACTGAATGGGGAAAAGTTGAAAGCATTCCCACTCATAACTGGAACAAGACAAGTGTGCCCATGGTCACCACTTCTATTCAATATTGTGCTGGATGTCCTAGCCAGAGCAATCAGTCAAGAGAAAGAAATAAAGGGTATCCAAGTTGGGAAAGAGGAGGTCAAATGATCACTTTTTGCTGACAATATGATCTTATATCTAGAAAACTCTGAAGACTCCACCAAGAGACTCCTGGAATTGATAAATACAGTCAGCAAAGTCTCAGCTTATAAAATCAATGTACACAAATCAGTAGCATTTCTATTCACCAATAACAGTCAAGCTGAGAGTCAAATCAAAGACTCAATAACATTCACAAAAGCAACAAAGAAAATAAAATACCTAAGAAAATATTTAACAAAGGAGGCAAAAGATCTCTATAAAGAGAACTATGAGACACTGAGGAAAGAAATCGCAGATGACACAAACAAATGGAAAAACATATCATGCTCATGTATCAGCAGAATCAACATTGTTAAAATGTCCATACTACCAAAAGTGATTTACATATTCAATGCAATCTCTGTGAAAATACCAACATCATATTTCACAGATATAGAAAAAATAATTCTATGTTTCGTTTGGGACCTTAAAAGAGGCCGAATAGCAAATATGATCTTATGCAAAAAGAACAAACCTGGAGGCATCACATTACCCCATTTCAAAGTATACTACAAGGCCATAGTAATCAAAACAGCATGGTACTGGCACAAGAACAGAGACATAGGCTATTGGAACAGAACAGAGAACCCAGATATAAAACCATCCACATACAGCCAAGTGATCTTTGACAAAGCAGACAACAATATACATTGGGGAAAAGAATCCCTATTCAATAAATGGTGCTGAGAAAATTGGATAACCACAGGAAAAATACTGAAACAGGATCCATATCTCTCACCCCTCATAAAAATTAATTCAAGATAGATAAAAGACTTAAATGTAAGGCACAAAACCATAAGAATTCTATACAAAAATGTTGAAAAATCTCTTCTAGATATCAGCCTTGGCAAAGAATTTATGAAGAAGACCCCAGTGGCAATCGTAGCAACAACAACAACAACAACAAAAATAAATGGGAATTTATTAAACTAAAAAGCTTCTTCACAGTCAAGGAATAATCATTAGAGCAAATAGACAACCTACAGAGTAGGAGAATATATTCACAAGCTATATATCCAAGAAAGGGATAATAATGAGAATCTACAAAGAATCAAGCAAATAAGCAAGAACAGAACAGCCCCATCAAAAAGTGGGCAAAACACATGAAGAGAAGCTTTCAAAAGAACATAGACAAATGGCTGATAAACATCTAAAATAAATGCTCAATGTCACTAATTATCAGGGAAATGCAAATTGAAAGCACAATGAGGTATCACCTTATCCCACTTAGAATGGCTTTTATGAAAAAGTCCAAAAAACAATGAATGTTGGCATGGATGCTGCCATGGATGTAGAGAGAAAGGAATGCTTCTACCCTGTTCGTGGGACTGCAAATTAGTACAGCCTCTATGGAAAATAGTCTGGACAGTCTTCTAAAAACCAAAAGTAGTCCTACCATTTGATCCAGCAATCCCACTACTGGGTATTAACCCAAAGGAAAAGAAGCCATTTTATCAAAAAGACACCTGCACTTGAATGTATATTGTAGCACAATTCACAATTGCAAAGCTGTGGAATGAAGCCAAGAGCCCATCAATGCATGAGTCCATTAACAAAAAAGTGGTATATGTATATTATGGAATCCTACTTAGTCATGAAGATGTATGAATTAAGTCATTTTGCAACAATTTAGATGGACTTGGAGACCATTATCCTAAGTGAAGTATCTAAAGAATGGAAAAACAAACATCACATGTACTCACTTTTAAATTGGAAATAACCGATGAGTATGCATGTGCACAGAGGGAAGTAAAACTCAGTGGAAAGCAAGCAGAGGGTAGCGGGTAGGAGGGGATTGGCAAAAACCTACCTAACGGGTGCAATGAACACTATCTGGGTGATGGGCACACTTGTAATCCTGACTCAAGCACAACAGAATGGATACATGTAATGAAAAACATTTGTACCCCTGTAATAGTTTGAAATTAAAAATGATCATAAAGTATTAATAATATTAGTCATAAAATCATTTTCCCTTAAATATAAGAAGAAAATCTGAAAATCCTTTGAATATTGCTGCACTGAATGGCATATATCAAGTGATACGGCAAATCAAAATATTTAATTAAAGATTCCATATATTTGTGTGGAATGTACATGAGTGGGGTGAAACATTTATGATAGAGTAGGCACTGAATTTTCTCACTTTTTTTATTTCATGTCTTTTAAGCAGGCCTCTACATGAAGAAAAATGCTTTCTTGTGATTAAGCAATATAGTCCATTTCCCTGTTTGGAAAATATGTATCTCATTAAGATCTAGTCTTGAAAGGGAAAAAAAGGGGAAATGCCTTTAATAGAGTAACTTCCAACAAATATGGATAGATAGATAATAAGTGAGTCACTGAACAATGTGCCAAGCAACAAAACAGCTCTTGTTTAGGTGTGTCATATACATGGCTAAAATACAAAATGCGTAACAGAAGCTACTTCAAACCAGTGGAGCCTGAGTATATACAGAAGACACTTTCGTTGGAGTGCTAACATCAGCCCTGTTAGGACACAGAAGCTAAAGGACAGGACAGGCATTGTAATATGGACTAGATATGTGAAGGACTAAGACAATATCTGTCTCTGTCACATGTGTGGAAAGCTATATAGATAAGTAGGCTACCTCTAAGAGTAGTGAGAGTTTGCTTTATCTTGGCTGTGATCTGAAGTTCTAGAGTTTAGGTTGTGTGAGGGTCCAGAAATGACCCACGGTGGTGTGGACACAAGTACAGGGGAGGGGGAACTCTCCTAAATCCTTTCCCCTTCCAAGAAGAAAAAACTCCATTTTCAGTCTCTTTTCTATCTTTTGCTTCTCTAAAGATTTTCTTTGAAGAAAGGCTTCCGAGGTAAATTTTTCTTCTTTGAGAGCACTAATTTAAACCACATAAATGCTGTGAAACAATCATACCTATTAAAATGTAAAAAGCTAATATTTTCTAATTTTTTTCTTTTCTTTTTTTTTTTTTTTTTTGCTAATCTTATCCAGAAACACTAACTTCTTTATATTACATATAGCTGGGACTGTAAATTATTTGGAGATATAAATTAACAAGATTGAAGGGTAGAGTCATTCCTGATATCTTGCACCATACTGTACTTTTAAAATGTTTATAATTTTGTACAAAAGGATAAAAAATTCTTATTAACTTCCCGGGCTTTTTTCCCCTGAAAGTAGAAAATGATATTCAGAATTACAAAAATAACCTAAGGCACTCAAGATTTGTTACTTTGCTAAAAGGTAAACAACAGAGTCTTGTCAATTTTTATTCCATGAACACCTTTTAGCTCTACTTTGTCAATTATAGTTTTTCATTTGCATGTCTCATTTTCTTTCTTCCCAAATAAGCCCTTCTGCAGGCATGTGACAGAGTACTGTGGAAAGATTAAGGCAGAAAAATATTTGGTCCTATGAATGGTGACTAATAATTTAATATAAATCTGTAAATATGAAGCATAAAAAATTTTAGACAACCAAGATGGACACACTCCATTATCCATTTCATTCAATGGGCAAAGCTACACTCATAGTTTGACATTTATTTTTGTATGTCTTTAAGGTACACAACATGGTATTTAGATACACATATGCATAGTGAAATGATTATTATAGTTAAGCAAGCTAAACTATTCACCTTCCTCTGTGTGTGTGTGTGTGTGTGTGTGTGTGTGTGTGTGTGTGGTGTGGCCCCTAAAATCTGTTCTCTTAGCAACTTTTTAGTATACAATATTGTTAACTATAGTCTTCACATTGTACTTTAGATATCTAGAGTTATTCATTCTAATAACTGCAAATTTGTACCCTTTAGTGTACTTCTACTCATTTCTACCCCTTCCTGCACCTGATAACCACCTTTCCACACTTTGTTTTACGTATTTGATTTTTTTTTTCAGATTCTTCATATAAGTAAGATCATATTTTAGATATTTGGTTTTCTGTGCTGGCTTATTTTACTCAGCATAATGTCTTTTAGGTTTATGAAGGTTGCCACAAATGGCAGTATCTTCTTCTTTTATAGGTCTGGATAATATTCATTGTGCATATATACCACAGTTGCTTTATCCATTCATCCACCAATGGACACTTAGGTTGTTTCCAAATCTTGTGTATTATGAATGGTGCTGTAATGATCTGGGACTGTAGATATCTCTGCAAGGTGATGATATCACTCTTTGGCTACATACCCAGCATAGGGAGTTCTGGGTCATATGGCAGTTTTATCTTTAATTTTTTAAGGAAGCTCCATACTATTTTCCATAATGAGTATATTAATTTATATTCCCACAGGGTTCCCTCTTCTCCACATCCTCACCAGCACCTGTTATCTCTTGGTTATTTTTGAAAATCAAATATGTATGAGGTAAATAGCTCATTGTAGTTTATATTTTCATTTCCCTGATGATTAGTCATGTTTTAGCTTTTTTCCACATACCTGTTGTGGGTTGTGTGAGTTCCTTATATATTTCAGATACTAAACCCTTATCAGACCATATCTTATACCTTATCTTGCATAATATTTCACCCAATACACAAAAATCAACCCAAAATGGTTAGAAGACCTAAACATAAGAACTGAAATCATAAAACTAGAACAAAACACAGGGGGAAAGTTCCTTGACATTGGCCTTACCTAAAAAGCTTCTACACAGCAAAAGAAACAATCAACAAAATAAAAAGGCAGCCTATATGTTGGGAGAAAAATATTAAACTCAACCATAGTTTTAATCTTAAATATAGGGGAGAACGTAGGAAACTAGAGGGAGTTGTTGGGATCATGTGCATTTGTTCTAAGTTCATGTGCAAGAGAGGTTTCAAAAAGGATGTAACACAACCCGAGATGGAAATTCCAAGTAGATGAGGTCTCTGTTGTAATAATTGTAATCTTACCACTCCAGTGCCTAAATGGCTGCCACCCAAGCACAATTTTTTGCTAAAATATTTCTGGAATGATAAAACTATCACTATTAACATGCAAAAAGACCTTTTCCAAAAAATATCTGTTGAATGCATATTAAAAGATATGAGAGAAAAAGAAACACAACATCTGTTCTGTACCTACTCTATGCCAGATACCTCTCAACTCAGTTATCTCATCGAATTGTCACGATAATTTTATAAGACCTGTGTTATTGTTTTCATTTTACAGATTAAGACATCGAATCTCAGAGAAGTATCTTGTCCACTGGCACATAGCTCATGAGAAGCAGAATCTGAGTTTGAGCCTAGAACTTGCTGAATAGAAGTCTCATCTTTTAGATGGACTCTCAGTGGCAAACAAAAATAAAATCCAATAAAAAGAATAACTGTAATAATAAATGATTCAGGCACTGTTGGTGGCTAGCAGTAAGTACATTTTGGTGTTGGAAGTGTCCCTCCAATCACGATATGTACATATATACATATATATATTCATATCCTCGACCCGCATACTTTATCACTCTGAGGGGCATATGTGTTTGCAGTAAAACTGGAAATGGTGTACACTCCCTAGAAACCCCTCAGCAAAATTTCGTAGTCTCGGGACAGAGAAAAGTTATAATGATATATTGTACATATTGTTGCTCTTTCTTAAACTAAACTTATACATGATTGAAAGGTAAAAAATAGAAGCAAAAATAGGTTTTAGGCTTTTACCAGGACATGACTATCTAAACCTTAGTGGTTCTCTCTCTGGTGCAAAACTGAACTTACATACTTTCATTAAATATAATAATTTCCTTAAATTAAAAAAGTAAAAATGTCTTATGGAGTTCCAAATTGCTTTCCTGAGTGTTTTCATCTTGAGAACAGCAGGTGAATATGAACAAGTTCAAACCTATTTTTATTTTCCAGTAAATCCCAAATGCCTTAGCTTTACAAGCTAATAGCATCCCAAAAAACGCTGATCTTGGCAGTAAGGAGAGCCTGAAGAGAGACCAGGCTGAGGGAAGGAGCACAGCACTGAGTTTATATAAGGAAATTTAAAAGCAATCAATGCCAATATAAAAACTTTAAGGTTCATCTCTTCCTAATTCCAAAATTTGAAAGAATATATACTAACTGAATTAACCTGAGTTTCTTTTTAGCCTAGATAAAAATCCATTTCAGATTAAAACCAGTTGAAGTGATGTAACAACATGTACTAGATATACAGAGTGCAATGAAAAAATAAATACAATTTGGTCATTCAAATATAGGTTATATATACACACGTATATATACACATAAACACACATTGTATATAAATACACTTGTATACATTGTATACATATAACTTGTATAAAATATATATAGATTTAAAGCAGCTATAACTAATTATGAAATTGTAGAAATAATCCAAAGCCATTCCCTCTATAAAGTTGACAGTTTAACTTCTAAATTTCATTCCACTCTGTTAAGAATATGTTGCTTGGATTTTGTAACCCTTAGAAAAACGTATCTTCCAAAGAAAAATAAATGAAGATTTTATTTATTTTCTATCCCTTAGATTACGTTCCTAAAAATAGCTGTCATTGTGATTGAACACTTTCCCTCATTTTGATGTTTGCTTGTTTGATTATTTGGGTACAAGAAAATTTCTTGTAATTACAACATAAATAATAGATTTTAGAATGAACCTAATTTCCCATTGGGCTGTCAAATGAATGATTGATATTGCTACTTTTTTACTTTATATGTAGCTTGGAGCATTGAAATTTTATACCCTTGCTATACTAGGAATATTCCACTATTAAAAATAGCACATTACTCTTGGATGGCAACGGCAGTATATATTTTTGAATGATGACAATGATGATAATAAAAATGAAATTTCTCTGTGGAAGAGCCATATGAGCTTTTAGAAATGGATATGTATTTAATAAGATATAAATGGTTAGAGTAAGTAAAATTATAAATACCCATAAGGGTCATGATAAAGCAAATTCTACACCAAAGGGCAAACACAGAATGGGGATTTTCCATGTAAGTCAATGGAATCTCTTTTCTTTAACTTCCATTTGGGGAATATTTGGACAAGGCTATACAGAAAAAATGGGGACCTAACTCAGCTCACGGCTGGTGTTTCAGAAGTTGAAGTCCCAGCTCTGCTCATAGACGACTTGTGGCTGCTCCTTACTTTTCAGGCAGTTGACAGAGAATGAGACATGACCCTAAGTAGAGCGATAAGTCAAGGAAGCCTGACAGCTCACAATACTGCCCCAAACAGTTCCATTTTTATTATTGTTATCTTTTTGTAAAAAAAAAAGGTTGGGGGGGCTTTGTATGGTTCCTAGCTTCCCATTCAAGAATATGCTAAAAACATACTGCCCCTGCCATCTATAAGTAATACATTAATGTTTATAAAGAGATTATTCACAGAACAGCAATAGGAAAATGTTTCAATGTACCAAGCTATATATGAAGCAAAAATCAGCAATATCAACCGTTCATTCAGTAGGCCAGTAGGAAGTTAGGTTTGCTCTAAAATCTATTATCTAGGCTTTAACTTCAAGAAAATTTCTTGGAAAAGTTGCAAAGGAAATTTCTTGCAGGCAAATAGTTGCAAAAGTAATGAGTCCATGGAAGTAGATAGAGAACAGAAAAAGCACATAGTATTTGCCTTTTGGATTTATGCTTCTGGGGCCTATTGGGACATTCAGGTTGATATTTGCAAATGGTTGTGCATGTTCACTTATAGAACTCAAGATTCAGTTCAATAATCAGTCAACAAACATAACTGAATGTCAGAAATGTGTCTGGCATGCTGAAGGACATTGTGATACACAGATTTGGAACCCTATATAGCTTACAGGTTAGTGGTGAAGACAGGATAATGAACATATAATTTGAGAAAAGTACTTCAATTTTCTTAAATATTTATAAATTATCAAAAATTCTGACAGAATTATGAACTATTTTAGGCCTACTTCATCTGGAAAATATAAAAAGGCATCTCTGAGGCCTTGACATTTATGGTGAGACCAGAAAGAGAAACATGTAGGCTAGTAGCATTGATTTGTATGTTAGATGTTGAGGCCCCGTCTTAGATGAAATTGCCCAGTAATAAACTTCAGAGTAAGAAAGGGAAAGGTCTAAAAACAGAGTTCTTGACTAATACCAGCTTAGTATGTTAAAAAGAAAATGAGTGTAGAACAAAGGTGCCTTATAATGTAGGAAAAACAACCAGAAGTATAAGGAAATCCAGGGGTAGAATTATAAAAAGGAAAGGAGATGATAAGGAAGAGTGAGAAACCCATATTTAACTAAAATTAAAACTGAAAAGAGGCCATTGGGTTTTATAAATAATATGAATGAACAATAATCCTAACAAAAATGAATAGGGAAGTGTGGGGAGAGAGTTGGGCTAAAGCTACATAGCATTGGGTTAAGATGAGAAAGATGAGACAGGGAACTGTCATATAACTGTTCTTTCTGCAAAATAAGTACAACTGTTCTTTCTGCAAAATTGATTCTGATGATGATGATGATGGTAGAAGAAAAAATGATAAAACCTTATTATAACCCTTAATATGTAACAAGCCCTTTAAAGTAATTTACTTACATTAAATTACTTAATCCTCACAGATGCAGTTTGTTTACCCATGAGGATACTAAAGCATAGAAAATTTAAGTAATTTTCCCCAAAATCATAAAACTAGTAAATGGAGGGCCATGTATTTGATCTAGGCAGTCTAGATCTAGACTCTATGTCCTTTACCTTTATGTTATTAAAGAAAGAAAGGCATAGAATAGTAATTTACGTAATACTTTCTATGCTGAGCACTTTGTATAAGTCTCTCAATTAATATTCAAAATAATCCTATGTGGAAGGCACAATTGATATTCTTATATTAGAGATGAGGACACCAAAGCTTAGGGAAATTAGACAAGTTAAATAAGTCATATCACATTCAGGTCTGCCTAATTTTTTTTTCATATTTACTACAAACTTTATTTGGTTTCTATTTCTGGACTTCTGGTTCAAAGGAGTGAGTTAATCATATTTCTCTTTTTAATACATTATTATTGTATGTCCATCAATATATTTAATCATTAACAATGTTTTAAGTGGAACTGTATAGATTAAAATGACTTAAAACATATAAATCATGAAATGCTGTGATGTGGCTGAATATTATGAAGCAAAATTTTCTAGCTACTACTTCACTAAAATATGAGCCAATTAGTTTTTTTCCCGAATTGCTTCACTCTATATTTATGAGTCTTTGGGCAGGTCTGCCTAACTTTTTATCCATTTCTCCTTCCTGTGTCTCTGAAGTCCCTTTCTATCCCAATTTGTTTTGATATATGAACAATTTCAGCTATTTCTAATATTTAAACACACACACACACACACACACACACACACACAGTATCACAGAATGTCCTTTTTATTTAGCTCAGGGATTACTATTAAACTTTCCTAAATTTTGGTTGCCTTATCTTTAAATGTGAACTGCCATACAAGTATAAATTATGTCTCTGTGAAGGGACATTAAGTCTCTTAGTACCATTACATATCAATCACTCCTGGAAACTGCAAAACCATTGGAAATGTATCATGGTTTCAAACATGTAAATGTAATCCAAAAATAAATGATGCAATCGGTATAATGAATGAGTATGTAACACATTTCTGAGCATAATTCCATGGAGTTTTACCCAGTATAGTATTTTCAACTTGGATGATAAAAAAAAAAAATCTTAGAGAGTTTCCTCTCATGATTTAGAAATGAAACATAGCAGGGGAAACTAATGGCAAATTTACTTTGTTCTTTGAAAGTCAACCATTAGTGATAAAACTATGGGATAAGACATTTATTTACATAGAATTTGGTTTTGTTTTAATTGATGAACATCTTAGTCATTTGAAAAATTAATCAAAGCTCCAAATTCAGTGTTAAAACTAATAATATATTTCATATAATTTTTATAATTTTAATATAATTTGTATAATTTTCTTATATAAGAAATTATTACTTGACTTTTCATATAGCCTACAAATAATTCTATATCTCTACATACACAATAAAGACATATAACAAGAGAGATAATACAGTATATTTGTCAAACATAAATGTGCATGATGCTAATAGTAGTGAATTTGTCAGATGAGTAGCTTAATAACATCATTGATTTGAGGTCAATATGACATTCTTTCCAAATACATTTATATAAATATGTAAGCATAGAAATTATAATACTGAGACTAAGGTATATATTTTTCCTAGAATTTTTGTTTATTTATAGCTATGAGAGAGGAAAGTCCACAAATATGTGGTCCAAGAACTTTTGAAATCTCACAGTAGTTAAGCAACTGTTCATTTTTGGTTCATTCCAGCTAATAATCTGCAAGTAAAGTATAATATATTATGTCATGACAAAGACCAGTATGCATATTGTCAATTTTAAACTTTTTTTTTTTTTTTTTTGAGTGAGCAGGGTGAGAAAATATGGAGTCACACTTGACAATGTCACTGAGTTGAGCTAGACAAGATGGGCTCTTAAATGAAAACATACTAAAATTCTATGAAAGGCAGGGGGTTGCAATGGAAATGGCATGAGCTTTGGCATTCGCCAGCTGTACTCTAAGTCAGAAAAACTCTTGGAGCCTTGGCTTCCTTATCAATGAAATGGTGTAATAATAACTATGAGGATTATAATACAATTTATAAATTTTGGTAAAAGTTTAGCCATGGGTTTTGAATGATAAATGCTCAAGGGTAAACCAAGTAGTTTAGTAATTTTATTATAATTTTTCATTTACATGTACATATTTTAATGCCATCTCATATTGTCACATAGCAACTTTAAAATCAATTTTAACTACTGTTTGGAATTTTGAGTTGATGTTTTAAAATAACTTTTTATTCTGAAATAGTTTAAGCCTCATAAGAAATTGAAAAACTAGTACAAAGTTCCCATGTACTTTGTACTCAGCTTCCCCCAATGTAATATCTTATATAACCAAAGTACATTGTTAAAACCAGTAAATTAATATTAGTATAATGTTATTAAATCAGGTACAGAACTCTGATTTATTTTTATTTCAAAGTATTATAGGGGTACAAATATTTTTGGTCACATAGATCATTTTTATAATGCTTTAATCATGGTTATAAGTGTGCCCATCACCCAGATAGTGTTCACTATACCCATTAAGTAGGTTATTGCCCATCCTCTTGTTGATTTCCATTGAGTTTTACTTCTCTCTATGCACATGTGTGCTCATTGGTTACTTCCAATTTAATAGTGAGTACATGTGGTGTTTTTTTCCCATTCTTTAGAAACTTCAGTTGGGATCATGGTCTCCCATTCCATCCAAATTGTTGCAAAAGGCATTAAGTCATCCTTCTTTGTGGCTAAGTAGTATTCCATGGTATACATATACCACATTCTGTTAATTCACTCATGAATTGATGGGCTCTTGGCTTGATTCCACATCCTTGCAATTGTGAATTGTGCTGCAATAAACATTCAAGTACAGGTAACTTTTTGATAAAATGGCTTCTTTTCCTTTGGGTAAATACCCAGTAGTGAGATTGCTGAATCAAATGGTAGGACTACTTTTAGTTCTTTGAGGTATCTCCATACTGTTTTCCACAGAGGCTGTACTAATTTGCAGTCCCACCAACAGTGTAGAAGCATTCCTTTCTCTCTGCATCCATGTCAGCATCTGTTATTTTTGGACTTTTTAATAAAAGCCATTCTAAAGGGGTAAGGTGATATCTCATTGTGGTTTTAATTTGCATTTCCCTGATGATTAGTTACATTCAGCATTTTTTCATATGTTTATTGGCCATTTGTGTATCTTCTTTTGTAAAGCTTCTGTTCATGTCTTTTGCCCACTCTGTGATGGGGTTGTTTGATTTTTTCTTGCTGATTTGCTTGAGTTTGAATGGACTTTTAGCATGTATCATTTTCTGTATTATTTTGCATCAATATGATATATGACAAATACATGATAAAATGCATAAATCAGGTTGTCAGCTATATTGAAATATTTAAACCATTTTTAACCAAGATGTAGCATGTATTAAACCTAGGTTATAGAGGAATCATCTAGCTAGACCAAATTAGTTCTGTATCATGATATCAAATTCACATTCATTTTAATATTCATTTTGGTTTTTCCATTTCAACATATGCTATTTGGTATCAAATCTCAGCACTATACTTACCAACTGTGTACACTTGAAGAGATATTTTAATTTCCCTCATCCTTAGTTTCCTTTTCTATAAAAAGATCTTAACACTGTATTACCACATTGTTGTGTTGGTAAAATGAGTTAATATATGAGTGTTGGTAATTTCAACTCCAACCTCACTATTCTATCTTCTGCTCTGTGATGCTGAGATACTGCAAATTAAATTTCTCAAACTTTTATGCCCAAGAAAGGCCAAACACATCTATGCCTCTTAGGTTCTGCCAATGGAAGGCCCAAGAAGAAGACTGGAAGATGGAAATATGGGAGAAGATACTATCTTCATACTTTCAAATCCTGGTTGGTATATCTCATCAGCCAGCTTATGGCAGTCTTATGTTGTCCCTGCTGAAGTTCCAGCAACAGTTGCACTATACTGCCTTGATAATCAAAGTGCATCCTTGTCCATGTTTCCTCTCCCAGAGTGTGACATATAATGAGCATCTACTGGGTCACATCCCTTTTTCAGATGTTTGAGTATCAGCTGTGCAGTTTCCCCCAGAAGGTCAAGCGCCATACTTTCAGGGCCCATTGAGTTCCAGGTTCTGGTCATGCCACTTCTTCCTTTGTATACTCCTCAATCTAGTGGTAGTAGATGTTTCATGTAATACTATAGATGAATTCAGCATCCTTTTTGCTTCTCTGGCCTCCTAATCCTTCTGGAACCAATTCTGTACATGAAATCTACTTTTGATATATCTAATGGGACTTGTTTTCCTAACTGGACCTACAGTACTGGGTAATCTACAATCACACAAGTACTACGTTAGTTGGTATCAGGGAGACAGACACTCAAATACAGGATTCTAGCATTGATTTGTTTATGTTTTGACCTGGAGACAAAAATCAGCATTGGCTGAGTTCCTTGCCAGTGAAAAATAGTATTTTAGTAATGTCTGGCATGCAATGGCATTGCAGTTAATTAAATTATCTCTGCAAGATGTTGGGAGTGAAATATTTGTTCAAATAAAGTTTTTGGGAAACCAAATGGCCACTGAACTTGGCTGTAATGGTAGAAATTCTGACCCGCCCTTTCTGATAGAAGCAGCCCAACTGCTTCTCACTTGAATGTGGATACTAATCTTCCTTTGCTTTGAGATCCTATAATAATTGAACCTAAAGTAGTTTCCTTGCAAGGGGAAGGTTATTTTCCCCAAGACCTGTCCCATCATCTCTCATTGATTTTAGATTTATTGTTTTAAATCCCAGCACTCTTGAGGGATGACAAGTACAAAGCCTGACTTCGAAGGAAACACCTTATACTCCGAAGAATTGTATAACTCTGTAATTTTTTATATGCAGAATCCTGTAGAACCCATGTGTAATGGTTAAAGATTAAAGGATACTCAGATAGCTGGTAAAACGTTATTTATTTCTGAATATGTCCTAGGGGCTTTCCAGAAGAGATTGGCATTTGAACCAGTAGACTAAGATTTGCCCTCACCAGTGTGGGTAGGCACCATCCAATCAGCTGAAGGCCTCAATAGAACAAAAAGAAGAAAGGTGAATTTCAGTTTTTCTCTCTCTCTCCCTCTCTTTCTGTCTCTCTCCCTCTTTCCTTGAGCTGGGATATCCATCTTCTCTTGCCCTTGACCATCAGAACTCAAGGTTCTCCGGCTTTCAGACTTCAGGACCTCCCACCGGCACCCCGATTCTCAGTCTGAGGCCAAATGATTGAGAGTTATACTGTCAGCTCCCCTGCTTCTTAGGCCTTCAGAAATGGACTGAGCCATGCTACTGGCTTCCCTGGTTCTCCAGCTTGCATATGGCCTATCATGGGACTTCGCAGTCCCTGTAATCATGTTAGATAATTATTTTAATATATCCCCTCTCATCTCTCTATATATCTATCTATTTTCTATTGGTTCTGTTACCCTGGAGAACCCTGGCTAATAACAATGAATGAGTTAGTCCAAGCAAGAATGAACATACAATTGATTAGTCCAATTTACAGATATAAGGACATATGAACAAGCATTTTAGATTTAACATATTAGTTTTAGGAGTTTTCTTTAATGTTTGACTGAAACCCTGGGTCAATGGTGACCTAATGTTAATAAGCTTAAGATGCTAAAACTTATGTGACATAACATAGAGGAAACAATCTAAAGACTTAAGTAAATGATAATGTAACAGTGAATTTTGCCATATGCATCCTGCATATTCACTACCTACCATATCTCCTGAGAGAGACAAGAAACTCTCCCTTCAGTAAAGCAGTGAGAAACAAGAGGGCAGCAGCATTCTTGAAAATCTCTGGTGTAGCTGTCCTCTGTCGGCTAAGGATAATGGTAAGAGTTGCCGCCATTGAAATGAACTCCCCAGATTTCAATCAGGATGGTGGGACCTCAACTGATGTAATATGCAAAATATCTATCAGAATATCTGTCTTAAATCAAATGATCTATAAATGTTAACTAATATTAATCATATATTCTTTGTCCCCTGACTGAAGAATATCACCTTCCATTATACTTGCATGAATGCTATTGTGGTCATGCACTATTACCAATAGTAAAGATATTCCACTAGATATATAATGTACTTTATATGAATTAAATTATGCACTTATATATTCTTAACATTCTCATTTGAAAAATGAGAAATATCTTTCCCAATCTTAGGTACTTAGGTAAAAGAACTAAATATTTACTTAGATCTTTTCTATGCTCCTATATTTTGTCAAAGAAATGGATAATCAAAATGCAATTGGCAATCATTTACATATGAGTTGCTGTATTGTCCCCTTTGATTTATGAACAAAAGAACTCTATTGTGTTTGTCTATATCAGTGGTGACAATGGGGACATTTTGAAGGTATTGAGGGTATTCTTAGTTATTATAATGGAGATGAGGTGTTACTTCATTTAGTAGATAGGAGCTAGGGATGCTATACTTCCTATAAAGCAGAGAATTGTCTTGTATTTAGCATTATTTTTAAATATTCTGCCATATTAAACCTACTACCAATATAAATCAGTAATACCTAATTTTTAAATAACTTTTATAAAAATTTCAAAACTATAAGGTTCATTATGAAGAGGGAAGCTTAACTATAATATAGCTTTAAACTTTGAGAAGATATTTTCTCAAAATTATTGAATAATTTATTAAGTTGGAGCATATTGTTTATTCTATATACTATAGCATTAGCAACTAAATAAAAATTGAAAAGATTTTTAGTCTAATAGCACAGTTGGCCCCAAATCAATAAATCCTACTGAAAATATTTAACACAGAAATATGTTTCTTGTAACAAATTTATAATTTTTATAATTAGCAAGGACACATAAAATTCAAAATTTCTTTGGATTTTATTAATAAGCATTATTATAAAAATCTTACATTATGTCTAGCCTCCTTAGTTTTAATATATTTAGCACCATGATGGACATAGTGGTATATTTAGTATTTATGATGAGAAGATTATTTATTAGATTATTTTTTAAAGTATAGTCAGAGCTTTATGTTTTTAATCATATAGAAAATTATATTATTTATACATTTTATTTCTGAGTACTTAAAGGCAGCATTGCATCTGATAGGGTCAACACCTACAGGTGTACATGTAATATATTAACATTTTAGGGCCCCTGTTAAATGCTATGCACAGGTCTAAGAACTTTTTATGTATCGCCTTTTTTGATTCTCATAACTTTTTGAAATCAATATTTGTATTACTTGTTTAGACTGTGGGCCCTCAAGTATTGATAAAATAATAGATATTTTAATTTAACATATTCAAAATTGAATTTCTGAACTTCCTCCCCAACTGGCCATCTCAGTTAATAAGAACATGATGATTCAAAGAGAAAGAAACAAAAACAAAACATCAAAACGAAACAAACAAATGCAGAAAAACAAAATAGAACAACACTTCAATCCATCTTTGACATGTCTCATTCTCATGACTCAATCTGTTAGAAAATACTATTGACTTTTCCTTCACAAAATACTCAAAATATTGATATATCCAGAATCCAACAACTTCTCAACACCACCACTCTATTTTGCTCAAGAGCCATTCTCTCACTCCTCTCTCTCTCTCAAATTATTGCAATAAGCTTCTAACTGGTTTTCTTGCTTCTCTTATCTCTGAATGTCTATTTTTTAATACAATAATGGCCCCTTTAAAACATATGCAGGTCAGATTATGACCTGCTCCTGTTCAAATTCCTCCAGTGACAACCTTTTTTCCTACCTTGGGGTAAAAGTGGACATTCTTACTCAGAATTTTCTACAAGGCACTATATTACTGGCTTCTGTAATCTGTATAATTTTGTGTTGTATTTCTCTGCCCTTGTCAATTCACTATGACTACACTGGTCACCTCACACATCTTAATCCACCTCTCAAGGCATTTGAATTGACTCTTTGCTCTGTCTGGAAGGCTCCTTCTGCAAGGATTTTTGTTCACCTTTAAGTCTTTGTCAAGTGTTTGCTCAAATGTTGATCACTCTATTTACATTTGCAAAGACACCCTCCTTACAATATTAGTGCCCTACACCCTGCTTTATTTTTCCTCACAGTATATTTTTAGGTTTGTCAAAGCAAAAATTGCACCAGACAAAATTAAAGTGGTAAGAAAGACCTTATTCAAGGTTTTTGCAATAAGGAGAGAGACCAAAACATAGTCTGAACTAAATTTTACTGAAACAATGCATTGGAGAGTTAGTTTTTAAAAGCTGGGGTGGAAGGGATTATAGGCCATCTGAGTTTGCTAATTGACTTTACCCTAAGAAAAATAAACTTTCTTATATTTTTACTATATTAGGTAGTTTTACAACTTGGACCAAAGTATCTACCTAAGTCAGGCTCTTGCCCTCCCACAGAAACTGGGCTATAGGGACATTATCTTTCTTGATAATTACATTTCAAAATGTAAAAAATTACATTTCAAAGAAAGATAGTCCTGGGTTATAAAACTGGCAGGATGCTATGAGAAAATTTACATCTCAAAGGGGCAGAGAAAGAATTTATAATTGCAAGTTTTCTAAAAGCAAATGCTCTGAGACAAAGAAGAGGAGGACCTCTGTGGTTAGGCCATCTGGGTTCTCTAAGGATCTGGGAGAAAGGACAATTGGGGGCCTGGATGCAAGAAGCAGCCTATCAAAAGTTTAGTAGACCTGAGGGGAACATTCAAGTACTCTTGGTCATTTTATACAGTCTGTTTGCACACCCCTTCCCCAAAAGTGCGTACTCCATAAAAGCAGGGGTTCTTTGGTCTGTTTTGTTCACTGCTGTTAAAAAAATAAAAATAAAAAACCCTGAGAAAAGAATTCCTCCTTCTGGTTGGAACGAAGATAATGATATATTTTATGCATTTTAATATGGTACAACATTTGAAGTAAAGAAAGAATTTGGTCACAAAATGGTAGTAAGTTGAAAGACTAATGTTGGAAAAGGATAAAGCTAGGGAAATGTATAATGGTTGAAGACTAGACATTTGTAAACACTAATAAACACTAGTAGGCATGTTTTCTTTAAAAAATTCTTTTCAATCTGTTTTTCCATCTGGTTCTCTGATCAGCATTTATTTCCTACCATACTGGAAATTCAAATTGAGTTTAAAAGATGTGCAATTCTTTTTTTTTTTTTATAATAGCTTTTTGTTTATTTCTTATATTTCTTTTTATAACCACTGATCAATTAGAGTACAGTGATATAGTGATGGATATGTTTTTATATGTGCTAGAAGATTTTATTAGTGCAACTTATATAAACAAATCTAAACATTGCAGTCTTAGCCTACAGTTGGGCTATATTTATGGGCTATTGAAAATGCAGCAGTAAGACCAAAGGGGCAATTGTGAAGTTGATATATAAACTCTGACTTAGGCTTGTCTTTTAAAAAAAAGGCAGATATAAATATTATGGAAAATATACATTCCCTCAAAATAGTCTATTACCAAATCAAAAAAGATATATCAAAGTAAAATAAGCTGCACTCAATTAAAAAGAAACTCAATTATTATCAGGAGATAAAGTACCATGTGTCCCAGCTACTTTAGATTTTCTTTTGTCATCTTGGTACTTATCATAATATGTAGATATTAACAAAAAAGGATGAAGCAAACTCAATAATTTATTAAATAAATTGGTATGCTCTATTTATTAGATTTATGAGTTATAAGGATTTATTGCAAATATTTTCATTTTAGAAGTGCAATCAGGATGGCGGAGTGGTGGTGACGGCCTGAATCTGCGCTCCCGGGAAGGAAGGCATCGATCCGGACCTGCCACAACGCTAGAAGACCGCTCCCACACAGGAACAGCGGTGTGAATCCACGGAGAATCAGCGTGGGACAAACAGAGCGAGTGAGGTCTGAGGTGAACGAAAATTGGGAACGCGGGACAGACACTAGCCAGCGGAGCGCGGGTCGGATACACCCGCCCCCAGCCGGGGCGGGTGCAGCCTCTCGGGAAAGCGGCTTGTCCTCCTCATTGACCGCCGCTCCCAATTGAATAGAGCCCTGACCCAGGCCAGCGCAGAATCACTGAGGGATACGTGGCACATTGCAGACAGGAGGCTTTTTTGAGAAATTACCTTAGAACCTGGGGGATCTCAGCTGAGACAGCGCTTGGCGAGGAGGGACGGATCTGCCCCAGGGCAGAAAAACACAAAAGACTCCCGGACAGCAAATAGCGTTGTACCCCGTGCTGCCTTTTTCGGCAGTTCTCCAGCCGGTCACCCCCGGTGCGTGTCCTTGCTGGCCAGCCCCTGGGCAGTGGCGGTCTCAGCCTGCCGGGGAGCCGGTCCCCTCCAGCCCCGGAGCTTGGCAGGCGCCATCTTGAAAGCGAAGGCAAAACCGCTCGGGAGCCAAAAAGTGCCCAGCGGCTCTTTCTGCCCATGCTGCCTTTTTCGGCGGTTCTCCAGCCGGTGACCCCCTGGTGCGCGTTCTTGCTCGCCAGCCCCCGGGCAGTGGTGGTCTCTGCCTGCCGAGGAGCCGGTCTCTTCCAGCCCCGGAGCTCTGCAGGCGCCATCTTGAAAGCGAGGGCGAAACCGCTCAGGAGCCATAAAGTGCCGAGCGGCTCTCTCTGCCCGGCGCCCTCCGCTGGTCTCTGAACCAACGCCAGGAGTACGGGATATGCCGGGGCCGCGCTCGGGGTGAAGGGGCAGAGCTGCGCTAAGGCAAAAAAAAAAAAAAAACAACACGAACAAGAAGAATAGGCTCGCCGAACTGTATATTTTATTCTTGGTAAATTTCTTCTGGGTTTTGTTTGTTTGTGTTTGTGTTTGTTTTTGTTGTTTTGGGGTTTTTTCTTTTTTTTTCTTTCCTTTTCTTTTCTTTTTCTTTTTTTTTTCCGGTGGCGGACAGCCTCGGCGGGCACCTTTGCCCTCTGGGCCTCTGGCTGCCGCGCCTTTTTGAGCGCGGAGGTTGGATCCCCACCACCCTCGGAGCTGTGCAGGCGCGCAGACGTCATCTTGAAATCCACTGCGAAACCGCCCGGGACCCAGCCGGGCGGGCATGAAGGGGCGGAGCTGCACTAAGGTGTAAAAACAAAAACATCTAATGGCCGCTCCGGACCCAGCCGAGCGGAAGTGAAGGGGCAGAGCTGTGCTAAGGCGTAAAACAAACAAACAAACAAAAAAAAACATTGAGTCGCTGAATTATATACTTCAGATTTGTGTATCTTTCTGCCTTGCGGTGTGGTGAAGTGCTATGTAGTTTGTTTTTGTTCATTTTTGTTGGCGTTTTTGGTGTTTTTTGGTTTGGCTTTTTGCGTTTTTCTTTTTTTTTTTCTTTTTCTTTCTTTCTTTTTCTTCTTTTTTTTCTTTTCTCTTTCGTTTTCTCCTCTTTCTTTGCTTTCTTTCCTTTTCTTTTATCTTTTTTTTTTTTTTTTCTTTTCTCTTCTCTTTCTCCTCTCTTCTCGCCTTCAAACTGGGGACCCACGGTGAGCTTCGGAACGGGCCAGGTCCCTGGCTCTGGTACATACCGGATCCTGAGTAGTCACCCCCAGGGCCGGAGATCTGCGGGCACGCAATTGCCACTATAGAGCCCACAGCCAAGTCACTGCGGAGCAATAGGGTACCAAGAGGCTCCCTGGACGGCCCTCTCCCCTGGTCCACGGACCTTACATAGGATCCCTGCCCAAGTGTAAACACTGAATACTTCTCCAGAAGCGAGAGTGTGGAACCTGATCCCTGGGGACATTGGGCCAAGACAGACTTTTGCCCGTGGGAGCTACAGCAACTCCCCCTCTTGCCAAAAGAAGCAACATACCTAGACTGTTTCACAGCCTAAGAATAGAGCACAAAGAGTCCTGTTAACCAGACTAAACCTATAAGTAAAGATCCAACGACAAATCTAGATGGGAAGGGCCCAGCGAAAAAACATGGAGAGCAAAAAGAATCAAATGGAAAGCTCATCCCCAAAGAGAAATACCAGCTCCCAACCATTTGACACAAACCAGACTCAAAACACCAACATGTCACAGGAAGAATTCCAATTATGGATTATAAACAAGCTGAATAATATACAAGAATCAATGGATAAACAACACAAGGAAAACACAAAAAAAATACAGGATTTGGAGGAAAAATTCACTAAAGAAATTGAAATATTGAAGAAAAACCAAACTGAACTCCTAGAAGTGAAGAATTCACTCAGAGAGCTACAAAACACTGTGGAAAGTCTCAAGAGCAGGGTAGATCAAACAGAGGAAAGAATCTCAGAAATTGAAGATAACTCCTTCCAACTAAATAAGTCAGTCACAGAGATAGATCGAAAAAGTAAGAGAAATGATCTGAGTCTTCAAGAAATGTGGGATTATGTGAAGAAACCTAACTTGAGAGTTATTGGCATTCCTGAGGGTGAAGAAGATAACAAGCAAGGGTTGGACAAGCTATTTGAAGACATAATCGAGGAAAATTTTCCAGGCCTTGCCAATACTCTAGACATACAGATTCAAGAAGCTCAAAGGACCCCTGGGAGATTCATAGCAAATAGGAAAACACCACGCCACATAGTCATCAGGCTGACCAAAATATCCACTAAAGAGTCACTTCTCCAAGCTGTAAGGAGAAAGAAACAAGTAACTTACAAAGGAAAACCCATCAGAATTACGCCAGATTTCTCAGCTGAAACCTTACAAGCAAGAAGAGGTTGGGGCCCCATTTTCACGCTTCTGAAACAGAATAATGCCCAGCCTAGAATCTTGTACCCAGCTAAGCTAAGTTTTCTATACGAAGGAGAAATCAAGACATTCTCAGATAAACAAAGGTTGAGGGAATTCACCAAGACAAGACCAGCCCTCCAAGAAGTACTCAAAAGAGAATTATACACGGATCAGCACAAGAAAGATCCACGAATGTAAAACTACTCAAGAGCTAAAGATCAAATTCCAGATACCACACTGGCCCAGGAGAGAAAACATCACAATGAAGTTCTACCCAACAAGCTGAACAAAAAACTGTCTCACTTATCAGTTTTCTCAATAAATGTGAATGGCTTGAACTCCCCGCTCAAGAGACATAGACTGGCCCAATGGATAAAAAAATACAATCCAAGTATCTGCTGTCTTCAAGAAACTCACCTAACCTGCAAAGATGCATTTAGACTGAAAATAAAAGGATGGAAATCGATATTTCAAGCAAATGGTAACCAAAAGAAAGCTGGTGTGGCAATCTTAATTTCCAATAACTTAGCCTTCAAACCAACAAAAATAATAAAAGACAAAGATGGCTACTACATACTGATTAAAGGCACAATTCATCAAGAAGCCATGACTATACTCAATATATATGCACCCAACCTAGGTGCACCTAGATTCATAAAGCAAACCCTACTAGATCTCAACCAAATGATAGATAACAATACTGTAATAGCTGGAGACTTTAACACCCCACTGACAGTACAGGACAGATCCTCTAAACAGAAAATAAACAAAGACATAATGGACCTCAATAGAATGCTAGAACAAATGGGCATGGCTGACATCTATAGGACATTCTACCCAAAGTCCACAGAATATACATTCTTCTCATCAGCTCACGGGACATTCTCTAAGATTGACCATGTCCTAGGACATAAATCATGTCTTCAAAAATTCAAAAAAATAGAAATTATACCATGCATCTTCTCAGATCACAGCGGAATAAAAGTAACAATGATCACAAACAGAAACCCTCACCCTTACTCAAAGTCATGGAAGCTAAATAACCTTCTCCTGAATAATTATTCTATAAAAGAAGAAATCAAGATGGAAATCAAAAATTTCTTTGAATTAAATGACAATGGAGATACAACTTATCAAAATCTATGGGATGCAGCTAAAGCAGTCCTGAGAGGAAAATTCATATCCATAAATGCCTATATCAAAAAGACAGAAAACATGCAAATAGACAACCTAACGAATAGACTCAAAGAGCTGGAGAAAGAAGAACAGAACGATCCCAAACCCAGCAGAAGGCGAGAAATTACTAAGATCAAATCAGAACTAAATGAAAAGGACAACAAAGAAACTATAAGGGAAATTAATAAAACAAAAAGTTGGTTCTTTGAAAAGATAAACAAAATAGACACACCTCTGGCTAGACTAACCAAGAGCACAAAAGTAAAATCTCTAATACCCTCCATTAGGAACATGAAAGGAGAAATCACAACCGATGCTACAGAGATACAAGATATCACCTATGAATTCTACAAAAATCTTTATGCACACAAACTGGAGAATGTGGAGGAAATGGACAGATTTTTAGAAACACATAGTCTTCCCAGGCTCAACCAGGAAGAAATAGAGTACCTGAACAGACCAATATCAAGAACTGAAATCGAAACAGCAATAAAAAACCTTCCCAAAAAGAAAAGCCCTGGTCCAGATGGGTTCACACCTGAATTTTACCATACATACAAAGAAGAACTGGTGCCCATCCTACATAAACTATTCTCCAATATTGAGAAGGATGGAGTTCTCCCTAACACGTTCTACCAAGCCAATATAACATTAATACCAAAACCTGGAAAGGACACAACAAAAATAGAGAACTACAGACCAATTTCCCTCATGAATATAGATGCAAAAATTTTCAATAAAATACTAGCAAATCGAATCCAAGTACTTATCAAAAAAATAATCCACCACGACCAAGTGGGCTTCATCCCCGAGATGCAGGGGTGGTTCAACATACGTAAATCTATAAATGTAATTCACCACATAAATAGAAGCAAAAACAAAAACCATATGATACTCTCATTAGATGCAGAAAAAGCATTTGACAAAATTCAACACCCTTTTATGATAAAAACGCTTAACAAAATAGGCATTGATGGAACCTACCTAAAAATGATACAAGCCATATATGACAAACCCACAGCCAACATCATACTGAATGGGGAAAAACTGAAAGCACTCCCACTTAGAACTGGAACCAGACAGGGCTGCCCATTGTCTCCATTACTTTTCAACATAGTATTGGAAGTCCTTGCGAGAGCTATCAGGCAAGAGAGCAGAATCAAGGGAGTCCAAATAGGGAAGGAAGAGATCAAACTCTCACTTTTTGCTGATGATATGATGTTATATCTGGAAAACCCCCAGGATTCAACCAAGAGACTCCTGGAATTGATTAACGAATACAGCAAAGTCTCAGGCTACAAAATTAATATACACAAATCAGAGGCATTTATATATGCCAATAACAGTCAATCGGAAAACCAAATTAAAGACTCAATACCCTTCAAAATAGCAACAAAGAAAATAAAATATCTAGGTATATATCTAACTAAAGAGGTAAAGGACCTCTGTAAGGAAAACTATGAAACACTGAGAAAAGAAATAGCAGAACTTGCAAATAGATGGAAAAATATACCATGCTCGTGGATCGGAAGAATCAACATTGTTAAAATGTCTATACTACCCAAAGTGATCTACAGATTCAATGCAATCCCTATTAAATTACCAACATCATTCTTTACAGACATAGAGAAAATAATTATACACTTTGTATGGAACCAAAGAAGACCCCGTATAGCAAAAGCAATTTTAAGCAACAAAAACAAAATGGGAGGTATTAATTTGCCAGACCTCAAACTATACTACAAGGCTGTGGTTCTTAAAACAGCCTGGTATTGGCACAAGTGCAGGGACACAGACCAGTGGAACACAACAGAAAATCCAAATATAGAACCATCCTCATATAGTCACCTAATTTTCGACAAAGCGGGAAAGAATATACTCTGGGGACAAGAATCCCTATTCAACAAATGGTGCTGGGAGAATTGGTTAGCCACTTGTAGAAGACTGAAACAGGACCCACAGCTTTCACCTCTCACAAAAATCAAATCACGGTGGATAACAGACTTAAACCTTAGGCGTGATACAATCAGAATTCTAGAAGAAAACGTAGGAAAGACTCTTACAGACATTGGCCTAGGCAAAGAATTTATGAAGAAGACCCCCAAGGCAATCACAGCAGCAACAAAAATAAACGAATGGGACATGATTAAATTAAAAAGCTTCTGCACAGCCAAAGAAACAGTCCAGAGAATAAACAGACCACCTACAGAATGGGAAAAAATTTTTGCATACTACACATCAGATAAAGGACTGATAACAAGAATCTATTTAGAACTCAGGAAAATCAGCAAGAAAAAATCAAGCAACCCTATCAAAAAGTGGGCAAAGGACATGAATAGAAATTTTTCAAAAGAAGATATAAAAATGGCTAACAAACATATGAAAAAGTGTTCAACATCTCTAATCATCAGGGAAATGCAAATCAAAACCACAATGAGATATCACTTAACCCCAGTGAGAATGGCCTTTATCAAAAAAACCCAAAACAACACATGTTGGCGTGGGTGTGGAGAGACAGGAACACTAATACACTGCTGGTGGGACTGCAAACTAGTGCAACCTCTGTGGAAAGCATTATGGAGGTATCTTAAACAGATTCAAGTAGACCTGCCATTTGACCCAGCAATCCCATTACTGGGCATATACCCAAAGGAAAAAAGGTCATTCTGTAACAAAGGCATGTGTACCCAAATGTTTATAGCAGCACAATTCACAATAGCAAAGATGTGGAAACAACCCAAATGCCCATCAATACATGATTGGATTAGTAAACTGTGGTATATGTATACCATGGAATACTACTCAGCTATAAGGAATGATGAAGATACGACATCTCTATGGTTCTCCTGGAGAGAGTTGGAACCCATTATATTAAGTGAAGTATCCCAAGAATGGAAAAACAAGCATCACATGTACTCACCAGAAAATTGGTTTCCTTGATCATCACCTAAATACAAACCTGGGAACGACACCAATTGGACATCAGACTGAGGTGGGGGGTGGGGGAGGGGATGGGGGTATGCCTACACAATGAGTGCATTGCGCACCGTTTGGGGAGTGGTAACACTTGAAGGTGCTGACTCGGGAAAGGGGGCGTGGGGGAAAAAAATATGAAACTATTGTTTTTAACTTGCACTGTTCACTTAATAATTTATCATGAATATTTCCCATATTATTTCATATCATTGTACAAGAAATAATGTATACATTATGAGGACATACTGTATCTAACAAGATATACTGTTAGACTCTTTGATTCTGTAAAATAAAAAAAAATAAAAAATAAAAAAAAAAAAAAAAAAAAAGAAGTGCAATCATTCTATGATGATTTGAGCTTAGAATATGTGAAAACCATTCACGTTAACAATTATGCACAATTTAATATATTTTTGAGATTAGTACCAATAAGAAAACATGTTACATATTACGTATTTAAAAACATATTGCATTTTTAAAACAAATGACAGTATTAACCCGAACAGAGCTTCTTTGTGAAAGTTCTTGGTATTTTATGAGAAAACAAATGAGGCCCCAAAAGGTTAAGTGGTTTGCCCAAGGTCACATAACTAGTAAATGAGAAAGAGGGACTAGAATAAAGGTTTTCCAGTCTGCTGCTGGGGTGCTTATTGCATAAAGCTCTTGGTGAATGCTGGAGTACAGTACCCATGTGGCTTAAGAAAGCTTATATCAGCGCTGACTTCTCATTTATTTTGTGCTTCATATCACTTTTAAAACCTCTCTCCTGTTCCTTAAAGGAAGTGCATAGTTTGCTGGGGGAAATCCATGTTACCACTGTCATCTAATATTATCTTCAGGAAACAAAGCCACCCCCCATTATTCAAATCTTCAGATGCTTATATTCAGAATAGGCCCGTTCCAATAATCAGCAAATGGTTAACCTTACAGATTCCTTTTTAATTGGTTTTAATTCTTAATTGAGGAGCTATTAATACTCAAAAGAGTTTTTCAATGAGACCTACACTTATTTCTCCTTCAGTAAAGAAGGATTATAACACAATTTGACATGCTATGAAATATTCATTAGTAAAGTACCCTCTTTGTTATTAAGAACAAAAAGAAGCTAAATCTTGTATTCTGCAGTTTGCTACAGAGATGAATTTCAAATGCATTTCAAAAATGCTTAATTTTAACTCTTCTTCACTCTCTGAAACCCCCGAGGGAAAATCTGTGTGAGTTATGAAGAAAACAGTGTTAAAATGGCAAAATTGATCTGAAGTTCAGCAACCAATAAGACCTTCCTCTGATGCTCCCTGATTGTGCAAGCTACTCTCAAATCTACCACACTTTAAAGAACAGGCATATGGAATACTGTGTAATCTGTATATTTTTATATAAAAATTATTTTAGAAATGATTTCTACTCTTTGAATTTTGAGAAACAAAATGATATCTAATAGGTGATAAGAAGACATATAAAACAGATTAAATAAAGCCATCAGAACTGAATGAATTTTTTATTAGATATATAAATCTTCTGTTCTTTTATTAAGTCCCACAAGGATTTATTAAATTTTCCTTGATTTGAGAAATACTTCAGAATTTAATAAAAAAGATGGATGGATTTTAATCCAGTTTTCATAATGATCTAATGGGTTGATTGCAGCATTCTGAAATAGGGAATATAGAAATATTATAAAAGAAGATTTATTCTTAAATTATAATTTTTGAAAGTTATAATAGGTTCTTCAGTACATTCACTTGTCATTAGCCAGTGAGTTTTCTCTTTAATATCTTCCTATGAAGTGATCAATTTTTAACTCAAATGAATAAGGGATATATTTATTAAAAAATTATCAAAAACTATCAAAAATGAAATAATTTTAAAATGTTGCATTCTTGAGCAACCATAGGCATAGTAAATAAAATACAATATTGCTATATTTACTGTAATTATATTTGTGAGATTTTTCTTCATATACTATATAATGCTTTTATCATTTGGGCCTAAAGAAAGACATTTTCTCTGTTTTTAAGCCAAAATTTGTTGAGCTTTTCATAAGGCTCTCATTTCTTTTACCTCATCAACCTTGTGATGTGTTTGTGTGTGTCTGTGTCCCCAAAAAACACAGAATCACATTTGTAACTCAATTCTAGAAACAGTAAAGGACTATAATGCATACCATTAGTGAGGGGAACTGCTCTCCTCCCATTGGTTTCCATTGATATCCAAATCACTTACATTTCAGATTCTATTTAGAAGAATCTCCTCTCCTCCCTATTTTATCACGTATTCAGTCACATAGACTGAAATAGAGCTATCTTCTTTCATTCATCTTCTTCCATTCACTCAACAAATACAGGTTGGGAGCCTACTAAATGTCAAGTCCTCTTGTGGGTCTTGCAATTATGGAAGTAAAAAAAAGTGGAAAATCCCTTCCCCTCATAAGGCTTACAATTTAGAGAAAGAAGAAAGACAATGATATGGCACATAGATATGGGCTCTTCATGAAGGCCCAGAGGATGAAAGCAGAATAAAATCTGGATTTTGCCTGAGGTGAAATAGTTCCAGAATGAGTTTAAACTTTAAAACAACTGTCTATCACTGTTACAACTGAAATCAGAACTGGCAAGGGAATTGGATGTGGGGATATGTCACGTAAAACAAAGAGATACTATCAAAGTAGCCAACATTAGTATTTTACCCCTATGGCCACAGTGATGGATTTATGACTGGGTACATGACCCAACCTGCGCCAGAGTCTTTCTCTAATTTTCTTTTTTAATTTGTCCTGTAGGGAAATTTGCTTTCTGTTGTGGATTTATGAGGATGTAAACCATCAGTCATCAAAAGCCATTCGCCTATTACATGGAAAATATTATTGCAGTAGAAAAAATAACAGTAAAAGAGAGTGAAGAGACAACTCATGAATTAGAAGAAAATATTTGCAAATTACACATTTAATAGGGGGCTAATATCTGAAATATATAAGTAACTCAAACAGTTGAATGCCACAAAACAAATAACCTAATTAAAAATGGGCAAAAGATCTGAACAGATATTTCTCTGTTGTTAGATTCCCTGGGTTGGTAGCCTGGCTCCCCCACTTACTGAGTGTTTTCCTTGTGCAAGCTCCTCAGCCTCAACTGTAACCAACTTATAGGAATGTGTGTGTATTTAATGAGTTAACATATGTTAGTGCCTTGAAATATCATAAGTGGACACTAAATGTTCACCAGTTTATATAACTGGTGATGATTAATGATAATGATAATGAAGAACATTTTAATTCTTAGGTTCTGGGGCTCTTATTAACTAGACTTTTGGTGAGGATGCATTGTTTTCTAAATCTTATTCTTTTCTCTCTCTTAATTTATTATCTTATTATGCTGCATGATATCTTCTGGTAACTTAGAAAAGATACATGTGTGGTAAATCTTTTTGAGACTTGGTAATGTCCAAAATGAGTTTAATACATCATCTCACTTTTTGTTTGTTTCCCTGTTTTAAATTACTCTAATTATATGTTTTGTTTTGTTTTTTTCCTGATGTGTTGGAACACCTATACTAAAATCCCACTCTGTCCTATGAGTTTGTTCACTCGGGTTCCAATTTATCTCCCAGGTCTCTGTTACCAACTTTTTTGGCAAGAATAAAGTTGGTCCGTGTCTATCCTTGACTTGTCATTGTTCAGAACCCAGATAAGAGCAAGCAAGACATGGAGGTATATACAGTAACCCTGTCTTCCAGCTTGTGTGCCACAACTGACCCACAGCATAGAATTACGGTTTAAGTGAGGTGGCTTTTTCTTTGCCACAGCCTGCACACATCGCAAACCTTGTACCTGGGAGTTTCTGGTGGATGCTTTAAAATTTTCTTACCCTATTTCTTGGAATACTGAAATGCACTTGAGAAAGGGAAGCTGTGTTGACTCTGAAGTCTGGACTTGTAAGAACCCCATAAATGAGGTAAGCCTCTCTATTTCTGCTTAGGATACTCATTTATAAAATCACTTCTCACTTTTAAAGAGAATGGTAGGCTGTTTGAGATACAGCAGTGAATCTAATGAAATGCTGATATAGGTTAGGATCTATTCACTTGAAAAGTGCCTCAGTCTCCTGCTTAGGAAGGATATATTTTCATTGTTATTATGTATTCCATATAGACCATTTTTATGATGTTGTTCTCAATATGGGTAGAATCCAGGTAGGTAGAGGTAGTTTTTACAAGTAATGTAAAAAGCCTTCAGGCAGTTTTTGGAAAATGTAAATCTTAAAACCAAGAAACATTCCAGAATTAAAAATCTATAAGTAATTTTAAATTATATTAATTAATAAATTAAAAATATAATTCTGTAGCATTAGCATAAATATAAGCATAAAGAAAAGAAGGAAAATAACTAAAATGAGTTAAAGTAATAAATTAATTAAGCAAGTTTGGCAAGTATGCTCTTAATCCTTAAAAGTCATGTATATCATTGTATACAAGTGACATGCAACATGAAAACAAAATGACAAAAGAAGCTGTATTTTCAATGTGAATAAAATTGGTCTGATTTTAATTTAACTTGAACTAGGCTATTTATTCAAAAACAATTACAAAACTAATGAAAAAATAAAAAGAAGATAAAGACATATAAGGTTTTGATTCTTCCTGGGAAGACTAAATATAGTAAGCATGACACCACTCCTAAATTAATATATAGACTAGTCTGTTCTAATTAACATCCTTGTAGGGTATTTCATAAAACTTCCAACAAGCAAACTCCTGGAAAAGTAAGCAAAAGTTGTTTTTTTTTTTTTTTTTTTTTTTTTTTTGAGACAGAGTCTCACTCTGTTGCCCAAGCTAGAATGAGTGCCGTGGCGTCAGCCTAGCTCACAGCAACCTCAAACTCCTGGGCTCAAGCGATCCTCCTGTCTCAGCCTCCCGAGTAGCTGGGACTACAGACATGCACCACCATGCCCGGCTAATTTTTTCTATATATATATTTTTAGCTGTCCATATCATTTCTTTCTATTTTTTTAGTAGAGATGGGGTCTCGCTCTTGCTCAGGCTGGTCTCGAACTCCTGAGCTCAAACGATCCGCCCACCTCGGCCTCCCAGAGTGCTAGGATTACAGGCGTGAGCCACCGCGCCCGGCCAAAAGTTGTTTTTTTTTTAAAAAAAATATTGATGGTAAGATTTTCTTCCAACATTTTTTCAAGTTTAACTTAATTAACATGTAATACTATATTTAAATAGAACAGACAATATTCTATGTTTTCCAAAAATTAAGTCAACCATCTATACCAAAATTAAAGGAAGAATTAAAAGTAAATCAAGGGCCGGGCGCGGTGGCTCACGCCTGTAATCCTAGCACTCTGGGAGGCCGAGGCGGGTGGATCGCTCAAGGTCAGGAGTTCGAGACCAGCCTGATCAAGAGCGAGACCCCGTCTCTACTAAAAATAGAAAGAAATTATCTGGCCAACTAAAATATATATAGAAAAAATTAGCCGGGCATGGTGGCGCATGCCTGTAGTCCCAGCTACTCAGGAGGCTGAGGAAGGAGGATCGCTTAAGCCCAGGAGTTTGAGGTTGCTGTGAGCTAGGCTGACGCCACGGCACTCACTCTAGCTCGGGCAACAAAGCAAGACTCTGTCTCAAAAAAAAAAAAAAAAAAGTAAATCAACAATGAGAAAGTAAGTTTCATTAAGCCCATATTAGTACAATTAAATGTAAGAATGAAGACAAAGTATTAATAAAATATATCTCATACCACATTTCATAATATATGCTGGATAAATGATTTATATATTAAAATAATTTATCCACAAACATTATTTTATAGCTACTTAATGAGGATACATGTACTATTTTTAATAAATCAAATCAGAAGAACATGGTTATATATCATATTCTAGTAAAAGTACAAGTACACAATAAAATATGAAAACAAATATTAAAAGGAAAGCAAGAAAATCAGGAAAATATGTTACACACATAACATAAAATAGCCATTATCCGAATGTAAAATCTTATTCAATTATGTTAGTCTAATGGACCGATTATACTTAAAAAGTAGAAAAAGAACTGTTTGATTGAAATGTATATATTATTGTTAGATATATGCATGCCTGTCTATACAAATGTTTTGTAAGTTTCCTTGGTCAGAATTTATAACACATAAGTATTTTTATCCCAAAACAATTAATAGAATGTCATTAATACCCAAAATATGCTACCTGATTTGAGTACACAAAGTGAATTAGTTCAAACTATAAAGGAAACTCATGCGCTTATTAGCAAATAAAAAATAAAAAGATAATGAAAACAGTACTGTATAAGAATCATGAATTTTCTTTCAAACAATGGAGTTACTCTGACAAATTTAAGTAAGGGATTATTGTTTGAGCATGATATAGAGTAGCTCATATATTCAAAGAAAAAGCTACTAACATAGGCTTGGTAAAGGCAGAGAGTAACAGAGCTCTGGGCATCTAGATATTGAAATTATAGTGCAATCTAACCAGAGTGTGCACTTATCAGCATGTATCAGTTGGAGTCATTTTTATTCTTTAGGTCAATGTTGAATGTTTAGGGGAGCCTGTGGGAGGTCTGGTCTACTAAAATCATGTGGACTTAAGAATAGGAAAAGATTAATTTTGCAAAACATTTGACTATTATTAGAACGATGAGAAAGATACTGGTCAGCCCAAAGCAATAAAGGTCAAGTACAGCTACCATTACTCATCTTTTAAAATAATAAAACTGAATTGTGTAGAAAAATTAGCTGGGCATGGTGGCATGTGCCTATGGTCCGAGCTACTCAGGAGACTGAGGTAAGAGGTTTGCTGGAGCCGAGCAGCTTGAGGTTGCAGTGATCTATGATAACACTACTGTACTCTAGTCCAGGCAACAGAGTGAGACTGTATCTCAAAAAAATAAATATATAAATACGGAAAAGTAAATTGTATATAATTTAGTGCTACAGTGATATGGGAAAATAGGTATACGTTAATAGAAGCACTGAAAATTTTCTGTTTTTTAGGAAAGCAAATTTCTTATATGTAATATGAGTTCAAAAACCACTCATATGCTATTTGGGAAATATATGCTGAGGAATTTATCCTCTACTTCCTCCGTCCATCATTTTATTGAAACATTCCTAGAAGTGATATTTATCATTGTGAATATTTAAAAAAAAACCTCAAATGGCCAAAAAGACATGGGTAAGCAAATTAATATATATTTTGCATAATATGAAATGGTAACTTGTGAGCAATAAAAGTCCCTCAACAGAAGGGATTGCAGTAGTCCCCCCTTATTTGAAGGGTAAATGTTTCAAGACTCCCAGCGAATGCCTGCAACCATGGGTAGTATCAAACCCATATATATATATATATATATATATATATTTCTTTTTCTATACATACACACCTGTGATAAGGTTTAATTTACAAATTAGGCACAGTGCGAGTTCAACAAGTATTAATAAAGTAGAACAATTATAACATATTATAATAAGTTATGTGAATGAGGTCCCTCTCTTTCAAAATATCTTATTGTACTGTACTCCTTACTATATATTTATCTTAGTTTCTTCTTTAAAACAGTTGTTTTTATTTTTCCAGTTATATGGGTAATACAAAATAGTCCAACTTCTTTTATGGCTTAGTAAGCTTCTCACAGACCATGCCTTACATAGATAATAGCAATAAAGTGTAGACAAATTATAAAAAAAGAACTATCTGAAGGCACTAGAGAATAAAAAATACAGGTAGATACAGAGAAGAATTTACTCTTGGATAAAGAGAGCAGCAAAGTTGAATATTCTGTTTTTATGACTTTTATTCTGAGGGCAGTTCCCAGTCTGTGCCATATGGGGTATCTAAAGCTTCAATGAGAAACTGGTTGTCTTATTGGCTCAAAGCACCAGAGGACAGGATTTGGGGAAACATAACCACTATAAAATAGGAGGAAAGCACAGAAGGAAATAGAGAGGGGAACACCAAATCCTATGTATAAACTCTGCCCCAATAGCTGGCTGATTGCCTAACCATATGTGTAAGCTTCCTATTTGCTATTAGAAAAAATCACCACACACTTTGTGGCTTCAAGAAACACACATTTATTATCTTACAGTTCTGGAGATTACAAGTTTGAAAAAGGTCTCACTGGGAGAAAAATCAAAGTGTCCCAAAGGCTCTAGAGGAAAATCTATTTGCTTGCCTTCTCCAGATTCAAGAGGCTATCCTAATTCCTCAGCTTTTGACATTCACTTTCTATGTTCAAAGCCAGCAATACCGCATCTCTCTGGCCATTACTCCATAGTCACAGCTCCCTTTGAGTCTGATCTCAGCTGGGAAAGCCGCTTTGGTATTTTAAGGCTGCATACGATTACATGGGGAATACATGGCTAACCTAGGATAATATTCCCATCCCCAAATCATTAATTTTATCACACCTGCAAAGTACTGATTTTTTAATGTCAAGGTACCATTTTCACAGGTTCCACGAATTAGGACATGGATATCTTCAGGATGCCATCATGCTGCCTACGACATCAGGCACGCAAGGTACAACTCCAAGAACCCAGCTAAGACTAAAAGAAGCAAACTGGAATTTGAGCTTCTGCCTACGACAGGGGAGAGTGAGTTTTACAATGGAGTCCAGCAAAGTTAACTGTGTGCTTTAAATTAAAACAAAACACTTTTCAAAGTTCAGGATAATATCTAATAGTACTTCAATTACAAAGGAACTAGAAAACTTGCTCTACTCTGAAAAGAAACAAGCTATTATAGTGACCAAACCCAAGATGATACACATGTTGAAATTAACAGACAAGGATTTTAAAAATAGTTTTTACAACTGTGTTCAAGGACACAAGGGAAGAGGTGTTCACAAAGAATAACAATATAGGAAATACAGACATAAAAATTATACAATAAAATCAAATACAAATTCTAGAACTGAAACATAAATGTGTTCCTTTTTTTGTATTCAAAACGGCAATCTGAACCCTCTTGATTCCCCTAGTCTCACAAAATAACAATAAAGAAATGATTTAAAATTTTCTATCCTGGTGCTGAAATCATGAATGTAGGAAAAGGAACAGGGGCTTTTTGAAATTCTTGTAATATATGAAACAGATGGAGTCAAGTTAAGGAAAAGGCCACTAATGCTGAAAACACCTATGATGTCATACCAGAAATGGAATGACTCCCAGAGAAATATGTAAATAATTCCCCCCATTTATGCCCTGAGCTGATAGTTGCTGAGAGTAAGATCTTTGGGTGGTTAATTGTGTGAAAATTGGGATGGGACAAATTAAAGAATATTGGGTAGCCTCAGCAAATGCGTGTCAGTGGCTGCTCATCAGATTTTACTGAACTGCTCAAAAGGTAAAGTGAGGGATTTGACATTACAGGTTCCTGATATTGCTAGTATGAAAATGAGATGAGGCAGAATCTCTAACTATTTTCATCTTGTTAAAACACTCAGGAATGAAAATTATTATGGTGATTAGTATAACACTACTCCCCACTATCTCTCTCACTGAATGAAATCACTTCTAAGAAACAACAGTAGGGCTGTAGGAGAACCTGTCAACCACAAGGCTTGGTTGCAGCATTTTATTCTCAACTTTACTTGTTCGGGAAAGGACAATGAACGAATTGAGCTTTGATACTAAATAAGCTTCACTGACACTTCCTGAAGATGAATGGATGATTGTGAAGCTCATTAAAAAACAAAATCAATGAAATAGTGATCTATATAACTGCTGAGGGAGTCAAAGAAAACTATCAATATATCAATATGACCCAATTTTCTTTAATCAAGGGTATGCATAATAATTGCCTGAAAAGCTTTCTTAAAAATACACTGGACCATAGGCCTCTCTGGGATTCCTGATTCCAATTCAGGATATTCCAAGTTGTGTCCAGGCAAATGCATTTTTAGAAAAAAAATTATCAGGTTGTGATTATGAAGCACAATGCATTTTGAGAGCTACTGATATAAATTATCACATGCAAGCATGAGCAGATAATGAAAATTCAGCCAACTCATGAAGAAAAGTGGAGGTTCAAAAGAGAAAAATTAAACTGACCTAGTACAGAGGTTGGAGTTCCTAGGGAAAGAGGATTGATGTGCAAAGTAGACGGTAACTTTAATAATTTTTCTTAGCTCAGGCTTCCATAACAAAATACTATAGACTGGGTGACTTAAGAAACAGGCATTTATTTTTTCACAATTATGGAGGCTCAGAAGTCCAAGTCTAAGATTTGTTTCCTGGCCCTCTTCCTGGCTTGCAAACAGCTACATTCTCACTTTGTCCTCACATGGCAGAAGGAGAGAGAGAGACAACATGTACATTCGGGGTTAAGTCCTTAACATATGAATTTGGGAGGAAGGGGAACATAGTGCAGTCCATAGCACAGTTTAATTTGTATTCTCAGTGTGACTCAAGATATCATTAAATTAAATAATCCAGAATAGGCTGTAGTGAAAAATAAACTCTAGGAGTATCTTTTTTGGATAAAAATAGTGTAGAAAATTCTAGTATTGTAGTTGAAAACCAGTACAATAGAGAAAACATAGGAAAAGATAGAAAAAATAGAGAAAAAAATTGTCAATTTGAAAAAAAAAAAGAATAGGGAAAGAGAAAACATAAAGAATGAAGGCAAAATAAATATACTAAATATTGAAAATGGTAAAACTAATAGCAAACAGACGTAATTACAATAAATGTGTATAGGCTAAGTAGATTTTTTTTTTTTTTTAAAAGAGGCTCATGTTGTATACAAAAGTAACAAAAAGGATTTTAAGAAAGAGATAACCAAAGGTATGAATTCATCTATCATAAATAATTTGATAACTGTTCAAATTTGCTTCACATTTTTATTTTTGCAAAATTCTATCAATGCAATAGGTTACATAATACATAAATGAAGTAATTAATTACTAATAGACTATTACACAGCTTTTATTAAAGTCAGGTTAGAACTAGATGTGGAGAGATGGAAAGATTTCCCCTACATACTGTTGGGTTAAAAACTAATTATATTTGCAGTAGTCATATTGTGACTGATTTTCAAGGCATAAAACTAAAAATTATGTTATTTGATTGATGCAGAATATGTGGAGGGACTTTTAATTCTCTTTTCCATACACTTATGTATTGTTTAAATTTTCATGACAAATGTACATTTTTTTATATTCAGTAAATACAAAAAATTTTTATCATAGAAAGAAATAGGTAAAATGTAAAGAAGTAATAAATTATGAAGAATAAATCCAGAAAAGATAAAAATCAAAACCATCTATGGTACGTCCAGAAATATAAGCACTATTAACATTTTACTGGACCAAATTATATTAATCTCTGTTATCCCAGTGCCTAATACAAAGCCTGATTCACAGTAGGTGTACAACACATATTTGTCAAAGGGAGCTGAACTGAGATGTTACTGGAAGCATTTATGTAAAATATTATGCTAAATAAAAAGGCTCTATGTGCTACTTACAATACTTTTAGTGATTGCAATTACATAACCAAATATAAATATGTATGCTCCTTAAATTAATAATGAAAGAGAATCAGGAATAGAAATATTCAGAATACTACATTTATTCTTTTAATAAAAAATGCTGATTATTTTTGATGTATCTCGTCCTATTCTATGTGCTTATAATAGTAATAAACAAGGCACCAGGTTCCTACCTTCCTGGATCCTGAAATCTAATAGAGAGACATAGGAGAAACAAAGAAATAATGTATGAGATAATTAGGAGACTGATATAAATTCTCTAACAGGTAACTGAGGACGCATGTGCTGAGAGAGGAATTTAGAGGAATCAAGTGCAGAGGCTGTAAGATTGATGTCGTAGTCAAGGAGAATTCACTAGTAATGAAGTGGATATAAGTGCTTTCAGAAAGAGTAAAAGGGGCTGAAGTTAAAGAAATGGGAAGGTATCAGGTAATCCAGAAATTTGCAGCCACAATACAGTGTTTGGATTTTATTTAATGTGTAATTAGAAATCAGTGAAGGATTTAGCATAGGGTGACATAATTTGATGCACATTTTAACCTTTTTAAAAAAAAATTGCATTTTAATAAGATCATGCTGACTGCTCTATGGAGTTTGAAAGGAAAGTTTGGGAGGATGCAGGCAAAGGTAGAAGATAAGAGATCAGAAAATTCTACAATAATCCAAGTAAAAGATGATGTTTTTGATCGGATGGAAGCAGTGGGGAGGGAGCTACATGGATGAATTAGAGATATATCTGAAAGGTGGCCATGGTTATCTATCCGTTCATTATAGAAAATGAGGGAAAGAAAGGAAATAAGCACATAGAACTATTTACTGAAATATAAAAATGGGGAGGAAGGGCAAGTTGTCGCAAACTAAATAACAGTTTATTTTAGAACATTCAGTTTGTGATCTCAATTAGACATTCCAGTGGAAGCGTTAAGTAGACTGTCTTGACTTCAGTGGCCTGTGGATATAATTTGGAAACCATCACCATCTAAAATCATAAGAATGGATGCTATGCTATTTAACATTTCTTCCTTTTGTTTTTCCTATGATAAAAATTTTTAGCTACTACTTATATTAGATACGTATATATTTGAGGAATTTAAGAAGCCATGTTTGAGAATTTATTCTTGGGCTTTAATGCATTGCTTTGCACATATTAGGCTGACAATAAACGCTTGTTTTATGAGAATATAAATGAATTTTATTTTTGTAAGAATTTTTTGAACCTACTTATGAATTTTAAAAATATTACTCTATCCTTGTACAATTAACAAAAATGACTCACTACAAATTGTGTTTCTGATAATCTGAATATTCAAGTATATCTTTTAAAAATAAAATAAACAAAAAATAAAATAGTTAAAGTTTACAATTTGTCTGTTTAGGTTTGAAAGGCACAGTCAGGTAATAACTTTACAGTTACAGCAGCTTTCTTCTTTATACTCAATAAAATCTACTCCTGAAAATGAAGTCTTTGGATGGGTTCACCTGTGGTCCCTTCATGGTTTTGAAGGAAATCTCCCAATTGGTCTTCCCAATGGTCCCTTCAGTTCTCTATTTGGCTAGCACCCAAACACCAACATAGATCAATTTCATCTCCCTTTAACTTCACTCAGCAGTCTGATACCACATTTCAAGTGGTTTTTGTTGTTGCTGTTACTGTTATCAAAAATTATAGATATCAGATTAGTTTCTTGGTGTAGTATCACTATATTGCCACAGTTATATATGTTAATTATATCCCATGAAAAACAGTGACATATTTAGGCATTTCAGTTCTAACAATCTTCAGAAAAGGATTTAATTTCCTTTTATAACAAAAAAAGTCAGCATCTAAGACAAAGTTAAAGCCCATGAAAATCTTTAGTACACAGGCTTATCATTTGTTTCAGCAATAATACCAAAACCTCCTTGAGTCATAAGTTTGCCTGATGTTTATAGAAATATACCATGATTTATGAAGAATTTTAAACTAGCTTATCTCTAGTGTTTTGATTCATTCTTTTCATTTCAGATCTGCGAACCAAAACGTGTATTCCAAATAACAAGAGTCTTCCAATATGCTTCTATTTCATTCTTAGACATGCCAGAGCTTTAGTTCCAAAAAGAAATATTTCTTTTATTTTTATTTAATATAAGAGAAAGGAATCTTGTTACTGACAGACTGTTACTATAGAAAATCTGGCAAATAGTTTTTCTTAGAGGTAGATATAAAAATTCATGAATGTAACTTTGGTTATGATGTTTAAATGCCTTTGCTCCTTGTTGAAAATAATATTGACATAAATATAAATCAGATTATCATGGAAAAGCTCTCTGAATTATTCATATATGAGTATTTTAAATAATGAAATATTGTTATGGTTAAGCTCAATTGATATGTTCAAGTTTTTCCATTATTGTAGATTAAACTATTAATGGGCAAGAATGCATTATTCAGGTATAACCAATGAAAGATTAACTGTTAAATTACAATAAGCATAGAATTTATAATCTGCTATTTTTTTGAAATTTAGAAAAATTGAACTGTTAACTGTTCCAACGCTGAATGATTTCTTATTCCTCTGCAGTGCTCAATGTGCCTGCTGCATATATTAGTGATGGGGTTTATTCTGCAGTGTCCCTTATTGAAAAGACCTTGAATGTCTATAGCTATATTAAATATCTTCCTTCTGATAAAATAACTATCAATAACTGCAACCCATTGATTTTCGCACATTTTCACTTCCCTCCTAAGCCAGCTTAAATTTCATGGCCAATTACCATAATTCGCCCTTACCTATACTTTCAACTCCCTTGTCTTGTTCTCACTTTGCCACATTTGCTTGGCAAAACATAAGCCTTCGTTTGTACCTATAAGCCCTAAGCTGAAAACAAACACAAACACAAAACCATGCTGATTGCTTTTATTTTAAATTCAAAGGCAATATCCTTTGATTAAACCATTCATGTTCAGCATTAGTACTTACATATAGAATATTATTCTGTGCATCATGTTGGGTGATACCTTGCTGTTTTGTTTTTCCTCTTGTGTTATTGTTTTATAAGAGCTGTGAGTTTTAACTTTCAGACATTTTTACACTGGTGGGTATCTATTGTGCTTTTTCATGCACGTGTACTTTGGAGCATTTCCTGTAGGATAGATCTAGTAGTGACAAATTCACTTAGTATTTGCTTGTCTCAAAAAGTCTTTATTTCTCCATTATGTATGAAACTTAGTTTTGTGGGATACAAAATTCTTGTTCTTTTTAAGAAGACTAGCAATGGGGACCAAATCCCTTCTGGCTTGTAAGCTCTCCTCTGAGAAATCTGAAGTTAGTCTGATGTTTTTCCATTATAGGTTAGTTGTTACTTTCACCTTGCAGCTTGTAGAATTTTCTCCTTCATTTTGATTTTGGCCAGGTTGATTACTATGTGTCTTGGAGATGTTCTATTTGCTATGAATTTTCCTGGTGTTCAATGACCATCTCGTATCTGGATATCTGAGTCTCTGGTGATACCAGCAAAGTTTTCCTCAATAATTCCCTTGAATAAATTTTTCCATGCTTTTTGCTTTTTCTTCTTCTCCCTCTGGGATACCTATAATTTGTATATTGGCTTGCCTTACAAAGTCCCAATCTGAGTGATTGTTCATTCTTCTTTATTCTTTCTTCTACCGCTTTGACTGACTGGGTTAGTTCAAAAGCTTTGTCTTCATGCTCTGAGATTCTTTCTTCTGTTTAATCTAGCCTGTTGTTGAAGGTTTCTGTTGTAATTTGAAATTTCCTAAATGACTCTTTTATTTTTTTAAGTTCTGTAATATCCTTTCTTACGTTACCTATCTCTTTAGTAACTTTTTCATTTTTTTCATTCATGCCCTGAAATATATTTTTGGATTCTTTTTCTTGGTTTTCAACTTTTTCTTCAATCTGATTCATCTTATTCACTATCCATATTTGGAATTCCATTTCTGGCATTTTGACAATTTCCTTTTTGTTTGGGTCCATTGTTGTAGATCTATTGTGATCTTTTGGGATTGCCGAACTAACTTGTTTTTTCATGTTGCCAGAGATCTTTTGCTGATTTCTTCTCATCTGAAACAACTTCTCTCAGCTCAAGGTAGATAGGTTTGTCACATACCTATTCTCCTTTGATGGGAACTCTCATTCTTAGTGAGAAGAAGGAGAGGTCCCTAGATGGTATTTTTGTGTCCTTTTCTGGAAGACTGACCCAGAAGAAGGGTGGCTGCACTGAAAGCCTATAAGGCAGCTGTTCTGGATTGTCCTGTTCCTCTGTGATTGTCACAATTCAAGTCAGTGCTGGATCATCTTTGTGTGGAGTGGTGGGCCGTTCCTTAGGCCACTGCTGGAAGTTTTAGTTGGGGACTAAGTGGGTACCTCTCCATGGCTGGCATTGTGGGAAATTGCTCTGCCCATGTTTCTGTGTGGAAGTAGCAGTGGCAGCTGGGCGATGTGATCTATACAATGGTCACAGGCGTCTGGGCTGTGGAGCTCATGCCATCCAGGTCCAGGTGCAATAGTAGCTCATGGCTAGCAGGTCCCTGTCGGAGTGTTGGACCATGGTGGTTGTTCCCATCGGTGGTGGGTAGAAGCCACTGGGGCAGGACCTTAAGGCCCAGCGGCAGTGTGGAAGCCACAAGGGCTAGGACCAAAGATCAGGGTCACTGGGTATCAGGAGCTCTCTCTCCCTAGTTCCCACTGAGGCAGTTGCTTAGGGGTTCTCAGGTGGCATTCTGCTCAAATCCCCCGTGGGGGAAGGGCACTCAGCTCTCCAGATACAGGGCACATGAAAGCATTTGCTCTCCCTGCTCCTTCGTTGGCTCTGCTGGGGTGATGCTGAGGCAGCTGCAGCAAAGCCTAGCCCTCTGTAGACCAGGTGCCCTAGACCCAACAGCTCAGAATGGCATCAGGGCAGTGATTGGGAACAGAAGCCATCGAATCTCTCCTGTGCCCACTTGCCAGTGCAATGTCACTGCACAGACTCCAAGCAGCTCCCTGATCAGTCTGGAGGTCTGCGGTGGTGGTGGTGGGGCCCCCTCACAGCCTGGGCCACAGCGTCCATGGGGAAGTGTGGGGCCCCAGGGTTCTTTCCTCCTGTCCTTTCCCATGAGTGGATGCCTCCCTCAGGTACCTTCCAATTTTGCCAAGTGGATCACCCCATCACCTTCTCCTTTACTCTGAGTGACTCCTGTCACTTCTCTGATGATTCACAATGCTCTCTCCAAGAAGGTCCACCCATAGTGGGCACCTACTTGCAACTTTCAATCCTCTCCTTGAGAGTAATATGCATGTACACTTCTAGTCCACCATCTTGTTCCTAATTCCAGATGTTTTAAAAGAAAGAACTTAATGCAAAGAAACATATTGAACATGTGAAAATGCTAACTGGGTAACCAAAAAAAAAAAAAAATAAAATGAACATAATAAAACACTAATGTATTGTGGAAGCAGTGACTGTATGAAGCAACTACCACTGCAGGACCAAAAAAGAATAATGAATAAAAAAGGAATACAAGAATCCAAAGTAATATTTTATTTTAAAAAGGGTAAGAATAGGCAATGCTTTTTATGTAATAGCCAGAAAAAATATGTAGAAGAGTGGACAAAAATAAATGTAGACTTTCCATATAAATTATGGGCTGCTCCACCATATTGAGAACATTATTTTGATAAAGTCTCATGAGAAGTTACAAGTATTTAAATGCCTTAGTGAAACATGCAAATAGCTAGTCATAGATAAAATTATAAAAAATCAGGCTCCTCTACCACTGTGAATTTTCTGAGGGTCCAGTGGTAATTGAGTGCCCGTTTCCTCACAACTTACACAACAGAGTATGTTTTCTAGCTTTTGAATTTTTGCTTTTCTGGTATGTGAAAAATGATAGAGTAGGTTTAATTTGCATTTCTTTCATCATGACTGAATTTTGAATACCTTCATGTGTTTAAGGGCCATTTTTTATAGCTTTGTGAGTTTTCTATTTTACCTTTTGCTCATTCTTCTTAGGATTTTGATTATTTATGTCTTACTCTCAATTTTAAACAACAATGTAATTTTCCCAGTTTTTAAAATTTTAGATGGCATTAATTGTACTAAGAGAAGACAGATTAAAGAGCTTGTTCTCACACATGAGCCAAAAATCTGAAGAACCAATGTCCTTGTCCTGTATAGTATATATTTTAAGAAAAAGGAAGAAGCTCATGGAGAGAGACTAGAAATCTTCCATCAACTGCTCCTTCCCATATGAAAATTCTTCTAATAATAAAACTGAGGTTTTGGGATACTATTTAATACAAGAGTACATTTCCCCTATAGATTTCAAACATAAATATTTTTCATGTAGCTGCTTTGTGTGGTAAATTGATGTAGTCAATTGTTTATTGTAGGTATTTTTTTTTCTGGAGGATTCAGTTATTCTCTGGGCAATGCTGACATCTTTAAAAATAATATTTATGTATATCTTTGATATGACTCACTCCCTCTTAAAAATGCTATGATGAACTGATCCAGTATTTAGACAGAAACTTTTCTACAAAATGTGTGAAGGTTAAGATGTATAGTTAAATGCTAGTATGAAATCCTGAGCTTTTGTGGTTTGCCTACTCACAATCATCTATAGTTTAAAAAAAAAATACACCAAGAGTCTCTAAATTCAGTGTGGTAGTCATCGCTGGCCTCTAATCACATTTCAAGACCTTAATTTTTCTCCTATTTTTTAGTGGATTTATTTCAAGGTATAATGTGGAAACAGAGGTAAAAAGAGCTTAGCTCATACCTAATTAATGTCATGCATTTTGCAAGGGCAGGGTCAGAAATCTAAGCCAGATACTGATTACAAAATCTATGAGATAGTACTACACAAAAGGGATAATGAAATAAAAGATAACATGAGCAAAATTTTGTGGTAGCACATTTTTTGAGTCATCACCCAAGGGACAATTATTGAAATCAACCTAACGATAATTTTGGCTATCTGTTGTGCATTACTTTGTGCAGGATAGTTTGGTGAATACAGAAGTTAACATGGCAAAATCCTTGCTCTAGCTCTAAAGTACATAACAATAGGGATACAAGACAGTTAAAAAGAACTATAATGCAAGGCATAAACTGTAGTAGATAAGTCACAAACATGATAATTCATAAGAAGGAGATATGCCTGACTATTGATACAGGGAATTATGAAAGCATCATGAAATCAGTAACATTAGAGACATAGACTCTCAACAGAAAGAGATACTAGGGAAAAGGATAAGCAAAGTATTAATATTTTGGACAGAAAAACATTAAATTTGGGTGTACTTTATTTTTGCTAGAGTTTCAGAAGCATAAATAGAATACAGTCATGAAAAAGGAAGTTGAGGAATAATTGTCAAGGGCTTTGGATATCAAGCAGAAGATTGTATCTTTAAACTGGAAGACAATAAATATAGGGATCGTCCCTGGGCAAGAATTGGCTTGAGCTCAGAGTCAGCGAAGCTGGACGTGCTTCTTGGGTCCAAAGGTCAATAGGTCCAGACCGCTCCTTGAGGCCAGAAGTCAATAGGTACGGACAGGGCCCACTGACTGCTGAATGCTTCCTGGAGCTAGAGGTCAATGGCCTATTGAAATAGACAAACTGTTTCCTATGGCAAATAGCCAAGGTGTGTCTCATTGTCCTGCACACGGGGAATGAGGTCCAAAGGTTAAGATGCAAACCTTTGCCTTCCCTTGAGCAATTTCCATAAGAAATGGAACATGTCGCCTCAGGGCTCTAAAGATAGTCACATACCAGGAAGTAGCTGCTGGACAAAAGGAGTATAAAAATAAAGCGACTGGTGTTTTCAGTACTGCAATCTTTTACCGTCTTTGTGTGTCTGTATGTATGTTTATGTGTTCATCCCCCGTTCTGTAATCGGGCTGCAACAATAAAGAAGCAAAGTTTAACAATGTAAAGATACATGATATGAGATGTGAAATACTCTCAACAATGTAGAAACCCAGAGACAACTTTGACTATCACAATACTTTTAGTAAACAGTAACAGGCACTTCACTCATAGAAGCAAGAATTTAAAAAAGGAGAATATATGTTTCATGAACATTCCCACTGTAGAATCTATATTTATTTTCCACAAAAAAGACATGTGAGCAAGGGAAAGAGATAATTGTCAAGGTTGGAAAATGAAGTGAGGACAACTATTATCATAATTTAAGAATATGACCGTTAAAGTGGTGAGAAACAGTGAATAGTGTTTGAACATGGTAAGTCAATATATTTTTTTCAGTACATACCTTAATAAAATAGTCTTATCATTGTGTACCTTCTTAATTAGTTTGGATTATGATTTAGAATATTTCCTGTATAATCATAGCACAAACATACCCAAGTAATTTTGAGTAGTATAAGAAAGATGAAAAGTAATACAAAATTTTATAGATCAACTAGATCTTGCCATTTCTCCTGACAGGATTTTTCCATGTTATTACAAGCTGATGAAGTCATATTTTTAAAACATATTTATTGAGATAAAATTGGCATATGAATTTAAAATAACCCACACATAATAAAAGTGAATAATTTGATAAATTTTGACATATGTACATACCCATGTCATCATCACTACAAGCAAGATAATGAACATTATCTATAACTCCAAAAATGTTCCCTCTGCCCCTTTGTAATTATGGTTGAGGCATTTTTTTATGTCCCAGAATTTTTACAGCTTGGTGAATATTCTATGTATATTAATATAAAGGTATATTTTGCTGTCTTAGGGAGGAGTGTTCTATAAATGTCAGTTAGGTCAAGGTGGTATACTTACCTCATTTTCTGTCTACTTGTTCGGTTGGTTTTTGAGAAAGTAACATTCAAATTGCCACCTAAACTTGTGGATTTGACTATTTCTACTTGCAGATCTACCAAGTTTTGCTTGACACATTATCAGGTGCATCATTGTTTAGAATTGTTATATCTTGTTAAAGTAACTCCTTTATCATTGTGAAACAAACTTTATTCTTGGTAGCGTTCTTTGTTCTCAAAAATACACTCTTTCAAGTTCATATAGTCATTCCAATTTCATTTTGTTTAGTATTTTCATAATACATCTTTTACCATCTTTTTATTTTTAGTCTTTTTGTGCATTTTATATTTGAAATGCATTTCCAAAAGGACTCATATACATTGGTCTTGCTTTTTAACCACTCTCTCAGAAGGATTTCTTTTAACATTCCTTCCTTCCCTTCCTTCCTTCCTCCTTCCCTCCCTCTCTTCTTTCTTTCTCTTTCTTTTCTTTCTTTATCTTTTTCAGAGTATTGTGGGAGTACACACACTTTGGTAATGTACATTGCCTTTGCACTACTTGAGTCAGAACTACAAGCATGCCCATCCCCCAGACAGTAAACACCACACTTGTTAGGTGTGAGTTTACCTATCTCCTCCTTTCCCCTCCCACCTATCCGACACTGATGAATGTTACTTCCATATGTACACATAACTTTGGTCAATTAAAACCAATTTAATGGTGAGTACATGTGGTGTTTGTTTTTCCCTTCTTGAGATACTTCACTTAAAAGAACGGGTTTCAGCTCAATAGATGATAATACAAGAGATATTAGTTCACCATTTTTTTAAGGCTGATTAGTACTCCATGGTATACATATACCACATTTTCTTAATCCATTCATGTATTTGATGGGCACTTGGGTTGTTTCACATCTTTGCCATTGTGACTTGTGCTGCTATAAACATCTGAGTGCAGATGTCTTTTTTTCCTTTGGGTAGACATCCAGCAGTGGGATTGCTGGGTCAAATGGTAGTTCTACTTTTAGTTCTTTGAGGTATCTCCATAGAGGTTGTACTAGTTTGCAGTCCCACCAGCAGTGTATGAGTGTTCCTATCTCTCCGCATCCATGTCAACATTTGTTTCGGGACTTTTTAATAAAAGCCATTCTCACTGGACTTAAGTGATATCTCATTGTGGTTTTGATTTGCATGTCCCTGACGATTAGACATGTTGAGCATTTTTCATGTTTCTTGGCCATTAGTCTATCTTCTTTTGAAAAGTTTGTGTTCATGTCCTTTGCCCACTTTTTAATGGGGTTGCTTGATTTTTTATTGCTGATTTTCCTGAGTTCTATATAGATTCTAGTCACCAGCTCTTTATCAGATGTATTGCATGCAAATATTTTTTCCCATTCTGTAGGTTGTCTATTTGCTCTAATGATAGTTTCTTTGGCTGTGCAGAGGCCTTTTAATTTGATTGGGTCCCATTTATTTATTTTTGTTGTTGCTGATTGCTTTTAACATTTCTTGTTGTGTGAGTATGATGGTGATGGATCCTGTCCACTTTTGTATATCTTAATCAGTCTTTATTTTATATCCATTTTAGAAAGATATTTTCACTGGTTGACTTAGTCAGCTCTGGGTGCCACAACAGGATCCCCATATACTGAGTGGCTTAAACAGAAGAAACTTATTTTTTCACAGCTGTGGAAACTGGAAGTCCAAGATCAAAGTCCTTGCATAGTCAGCTTCTAGAAAGGGCTCTCTCCTTGAGTTGTAATTGTCACCTTCTGTATCCTCATATGGCAGAGAAAGGGAAAGTGGGAAATGGGGAGAGATGGAGAGAGAAAGAACATTCTCTGGTATCTATTTTTATAAGGGCACTAATGCCCTCATGAGGGCCCCATCCTTATGACCTAATGTAAACCATTTATCTCCCAAAGACTTCATCTCCAAATATTATCCCATTGGGGGTTAGGGTTTCAACATGAATTTCAGGGGAGACAATTCAGTTCATAGCACTGGGTATAGAATTCTAGATTTATAGTTTTTTCTTTCAGTACTTTAGATAAGTCATCCTGTTGTTTTCTTGCTTCTACGTATTCTAACAATAAGTCTTCTGTTGGCTGAGTGTGGTGGCTCACTCCTATAATCCTAGCACTCTGGGAGGCTGAGGCAGGAGATCACTTGAGCTTAGGAGTTTGAGATTAGCCTAAGCAAGAGTGAGACTCCCTACTACAAATAGAAAAAAAATGGCCTGCTGGGCATGGTGGTGCATGCCTGTAGTCCCAGCTACTGGGGAGGCTGAGGTGGGAGGATTGCTTGAGTCCAGGAGTTTGAGGTTGCTGTGAGCCATGATGCCACTGCACTCTAGCCTGAGTGATTAGAGTAGACTCTGTGTCAAAAAAAAAAAAAAAAAGAAGTCCTCTGTTTCTTTATTATTGTTCTTGAATGTAATATGTCTTTAATCCCTGGGTCTGGGTGCTTTTAAGATTTTTCTGTTTATCTTTGGTTTTGAGCAATTTCATTAGTGCTTTTAGTGTAGTTTTCTTCATGTTTATTGTGATAAGGGTGTTAAGATTCTTGTATCTATGGGTTTATTTTTTTAATAAAATTTAGAAAATCGTCTGCCATTATTTCTTCAAACATTTCTCTCTTCCCTCTTTTCCAGTAACTCCTATCCATAAGGGACTTCAATTACGTGCACATTAAGTCCCTTGATGTTGTTCCTCAGCTCAACTGGTGCTTTGTTCATTTTTAAACATTTTCCTTTCTCTTTGTTTCACTTTAGATAGTTTCCATTGCTGTGCTTTAAAGTTGAGTAATTTTTTTCTTTTGCAATGTTTAATCTACTGTTAATAATATCTAGTGTATTTTTTTTTATCTCATACCTTACAGTTTTTATTTCTGGAAGTCTAGTTTCATTCTTTTTATATCTTCTACACCTCTACTTAACTCTTTGAATATAGGGATTACAGTTAGAATAACTGATTTAATATCCTTGTCTGCTCTGTCCTGACATCTGTCACTTCTGGGTCAGATTTATTTGATTGCTTTATCTCCCTTCTCATTGTGCTTCTTTCAATGTGCAATAATTTTGATTGGTTATGAGCCATCAAAAATTTTACCTTGTTAAATTTTGAGTATGTATGTATTCCTACAAATATTCCTAAGCTTTATTCTGTGATCAAATACTTGGAAACAGCTTGATTCTTTTGGCTCTTGCTTTTAAGATTTTCTAGGTAAGGCCAGGACAGTTCTCAACTGAAAACTAATTATTTTCCACTACTGAGTAAGAGAGATGTAAGAAAAATGACAATAGTTTATGCAATAGTTTACAGATCAATCAGGTCCTGATCTACTACTCCTGAGGGTTATTTTAGACTTAATCAGCATGGGTACAACAGACTGAAAAGTCATCTATAATGATAAGCTACATTATTTCTGTCAAATCTTTCAGATTTGATGAGTAGTGCAGTTCTTATGTGTATATAAATAGAGAAGATAAAACAAATCTCTTGGCATGGTGCTCAGTAGACTTTAAAGGATTTTCTGGATACATGAAATGTTCTCTGAAATTAATAGATGAATGGTATATCATTTACTCATTCCATAGTGAAAATGCTGCTTTTCTAGGGATAACTAATAGAAGAAAATAGAAATTTTTTTTGTGAACCCTGAATTTTCCCAAGTGACTATGTAGTTTTATTTCAAAACAATCTCTAACTCTTAGATTAAATTAAAATTATGTTTTTACTTTATTAAAATAAATTTCAAATATATAAATATTTTCAATAAAAATATTCTCTTTATCAAGAATACACTTAAAAGAATATAAAAATGCATGATAAAAATAAATCATATTAATTTTTAACTAAAGAAGCATGAAATATTAAACAATTCCCTAGATACTTGAGGTTTGAAATTAATTTGTCCTTTTACTTGCAGTCCACGTTTTCAGCTTGGTAAGTAACACTGGCAATAATGTTCAGAGATGAGAAAGAGAGAGTCTTGGATCTTATCTTGCACCTATTGATCATCCCCAGCCAGTTACGCTCACTGACATTGTCAGTTGGGGAAGCCTGAGAAGGAATCATTAAAACTGAGTCATTTACTCAAAGCCTTTAAATACCTTGAGAGACTTGGAGAATTTACAAGAAAAGTTGAATTATGTTCCATTAATTGTCAAAACTTGTAACTGCTAAGTGTTATTTGCCTTCTTTTTACAAATGGTAAAACTGATAGCATGAGATTGCATGGAGATTATACAAAAGGTGGAAAAAACATCGAAATGGAATTCAGACCTAGTTACTCAAGTGATCTTGACATCAAATTCCAACTCTTCCACCATCATAATTCTCTCATTTTCTTTCATCTCATTAATACTTAGAAAAAATTACTTTGTTTAGAGAGAAGAGATTTTTAAAATTCATTGATTCATGCATTTATTCATTTATTTCAACTTTGCTTATTTATTACTTACAAAGTTGGTATGCTGGTAAGAAGCTTCTGATATTATGTTTTTTAAATATTAATATTAGCTAGTTATCTTTTTATTTTTCTATGTTATGAGAATTTGTGATTTGCTCAAACAACTGACTAACATTAGTAATATCATTCAAAAGCAAATAAATGCAACTGGTAAACAGTGAGTCAAAACTATCAAAAATCAGTAGTGCTAATAATTACCATCAGCTGCATGTAAATGTGATAAACTCTTAACAAAGAAGCATAGTCAGTTTTAACTTTGCAAAGAAATGTTTTATATTATTATAATCATAGCTATTTACTGAGTACTAATTCAGTACCAATAAGTTTTATTTATTACTCTTCCCCAAAAACTTATTGTATATATTATTATGTTATTATCATTTTAAAGAGGAGAAAATTATGACTAAGAAAAGTTAAGTAACTCATCCAAGGTTACACATTAAGTAACTGACAAAGCTGAAAATTATCTTCTGCAATGCCAAATTTTAACTATTGCTACCTTAATCCTTCAAATTCCAATTTTCTAAACTCTATTGAACCTTCAACTTACTTCTTAAACACTACTGCTACATAATTATCTGAAATCAAACACATCTATCATTCCTTAACATACATGACCTCTCCTGTGCCCTTACAAAGTAGAGACTGCTTCTTTTCCCTGAGTTTTGCATAGCTAACAGTATTTTCACTCTTTTCAGGTCCAAATGATTTGCTTCCTCTTATATCTGACTTCCCTATAGCCTTTTCTTCACATTTATTGAATATTGTAGCTTTAGCTCACAATTGTTTTATCCAAAGTCTCATAATGACTGGAAAAATATGTAGTTTAGTTATCAAGCACTTGCATTGTCTCTGGGCACTAGGCTTTGTAATTTTTATAATGATATCTTCTAATCCTTGGCAATCTTATGAAACCCCTGCATGAGTATTATTATAATTCAACAAATGAAGCAATAATCAGTATTTTGGCCATAGCAGCAGAAATGAGAGAGCCAGGGTTTGACCTAGGTTGGATCTGCCTTCATTGCTCACACTCTACTCTCTAACAGAAAACAATAACAGCTTTTTAAAGAGAGCAAGTCCAGTGGGCAAAGTTTTCTTCACAGGTGAATACAAGTTGATTCTCTCTAGTCTTAAGGAGAATGTTCAGCACCCCAGGTTAAACAGCATCTTCTGACAAAAACAAGTTGCACAAATTTATAACAGTGAATGAGACTTTGAGGAAAACTTGGGGAAGGTGGATATATAACAGAGAAAATAGATAATGATTTCTATTAAGAGTGATCACTGCTTGAACCTAGCCTCTGGTTACATGCCTTACTCTTAGCAAGCCTTCACATGGCAGGGTAAATCAATTTTCATTAACAACAATTTCTATGCTTCGTCCTAAATTGTCTTCAGTCAAAAGAAATCCCTATCTTCATTCAGTCTAAATACCATCCCATTTTCTGCCTCAGAGTAACTGAAGAGAGAAATGTATGTTTTTTTTTTTTTTTTGAAAAACAAGAGCAACAAATCTCCTTAACACACTCTCAAAAATGAAGTCACCTGACTTTTTTAGCTTGAAAAAAATCAATCACAATACTCCACAGTACAATCTCAAACATCTGAGTTATTAAATCTTAATTTGAACAATGTTAGGACTTCATCATTCTAGTTCATATAACAATGATCCCAGTCTAGTCTAGTTCTTTGTCACATTCTGTCAGTGTTAGATCCGGTTCCCCTTGGCCCCAGGAACAGAGAGGCAGAGTCACTGAGGCTGCAAAAAGGCAAAGGAGTTTATTAACTAGCCCCGGGCCAGGGTCCAAATTCCAGAGCACCAACGCAGTGGCCTCTCCAGGAACTAGGACCCCGCCCTGGGGTAAAGATTAGGCTTTTATACTTTTCTGTATGCTAGTTTTCACACGACACGTTATTCTGCACATAACACGTTAGTCTGCACATGACATACCAGTCTGTACACGACACACTAGTCTGCACTTTATCCCCCTTCAGTTTATTTGTTCCTTTTGTTTAGAAGTGGCTGATCGCGTTGGCTTCAGGTTTGTTGACTCTAAGTTTCGGACTTTTTGCACTGGCGCCAGTTGTAGTTAACATCATCCAGGGGAAGAGGAGGGTCTCTGACGGGGGAGGGGGAGCTGTTGTTGCATACCTTCTAGTTTTGGGTTACAAGCGATACTGGGAACACACGCCCTGCACAAGCTATTCATGCGCTGATCATGTCTTGCTCTTCTTATTTACTTAGTTGGTTGGAGGGCACCTGGATTCTCCAGTCCTTTATCAGAAAGCAACTTGCAGTTACCTCCCCGGGGCTTTGTTTTCCTTTACTTTAGTGAAGCCTGCCATGGCTCCACTGACGCTAAGCACCAAGCCAGCAAGCCATATATACAGAAGCAGAACTAGGCTTCTCACATCCAGGAAGCCTAGCCTATCATGGAGTTACCTTTGTTCTTATCTCTGTTTTTCATTCTGATTAACTATATTTATTAAACAACTAAAAGCAAGCATAGTCACAGAAGCGAATAGCATCAGTTAGAATCAAAGAGAGCACACATTTTCCTACTATCAATTCCTGTTCTTCATCAGCTTCAAATGGAAAGAATATTAAAGCATTATATACTCTTTGTTTTCTGTCAGTTTTGTACTTTTTTGAGAAAAAAATGCTTGAACTGATACACCTTGAAATGGCTTCTTATTTCCCCTCAAAACTTATATCCTCAATGTTTATATAGATATTCATTAATATTAGAATTTTAGAGCCAGAACATCTTGAGAATTAATCTAGCCAATATTCAGGTAAGAAAATATGTCTTTCTATGTGTTTATGTGATATAAGGTTACACATCTAGTTAATGGCAATATTTGAATAGATTCAAGCGTCTTCTATATTTAAATTCAGAGATATATTTCTAGGAAAACATATGCAATTCTTTTGTCTGCTCTTCTTGCAGCTATTCTGGCACCCCCGTTTTTTTTTGAGAGAGAGTCTCATTCTGTTGCCCAGGCTGGAGTGCAGTTGCCTGATCATAGCTCACTGTAACCTCAACCTCCTTGGCTCAAGTGATCCTGATACCTCAGCCTCCCAAGTATCTGGGACTACAGGCAGGAACCATCAAGCCTGACTAATTTATTATTAATATTTTTTTTGTAGAGACGAGGTCTTGCTATGTTGCCCAGACTGGTCTTGAACCCCTGGGCTCAAGCAATCCTCCCACCTCAGCCTCTCAAAGTGCTGGGATTATAGGTGTCAGCCACTGTGCCCAGCCTACTGTTCCCCTTAAGAAGAGTTTTAGGTACAGGACAAAAATTAACGTAGAGAAGAACAGAAGTTATGATATCATTTATGTGATCTTTCAGAAAATATCGATAAAATATATAAACATATATACAATGAAAAATGAAAGAAATTCAAAGTCTATATCTATAATATGACTTTTAGAAAATGAGAATTATAATTATGAATCCTGCCTTTTGTGTGCAGGGACTCCAAAACAGTAATTGACTCACTTATTCAGTAAAGGTAAATATTGTCAACTCTGTGGGCCAAATGGTCTATCATAATTACTCCAATTTTTTGTTGTAGTGAGAAAGGAGCCAGAGATAATATGTAAATGAATATGGCTGTGTTTCAATAAAACTTTACTTACAAAAATAGGAGGCAGGCTGTAGTTTTCCAACTCCTACTCTAGACTGATGCATGCATTCTTTTGATTGGTCAGTCATTCTTTAAATATTTATTAAACATTTATTTTATGCCAATAACTATTCTGGACTTCAAAGATAAAGCAGTAGAGAAAACTATCTGTTCCAGGAAGCTCAGAGTCTAATGGCAATAAATTAATCAATTAACATTGTAATAATTAATAGCAATATATTAACAAATGAATATAGAGTATGTTGAGTGGGGATAAACACCAGGAACAAAAAATACAGCAAAATAACCTTATAGAATTTGAAAAGGCAAGAAAGAGCTTGGTAATTTAGAAAGCAAGGACAAGAAATTCTCTCTGATGAAATGACATTTGAACAGAAAACGGAATGAGATGGATGCAAGGAATATGTTGATATTTGCAAAGTTTATTTAGCAATCCTGTGTAGAATGACTGTTCTACTTTTCTGCTGTTGTGTTTTTTTTTTCCTTCTCTCTCTCTCTCTCTCATATTTTTAAATTCTTTTAGATGTCAGCTTTAAATGTATCCTGTGCCCAGATATCTATTAATATTTGTCATTCAATATGATCCTTTATTATCCACTTAACTGTCCCCATCACACTGAAGCAGAAGGATATTGAAATGCCCATACTCAATCTCTAATATTTATGAACTAAGATGGCAACATTACATTTTTCCTTTTGAGAGAAAAAAAAAAAAACTTTGACACCACTAAACCCTGAGCCAGATAAAACTACCACTTCATATGCACCAAATATTTTCCTTTTAAACAGAAACTAATCATTGAATGTGGTATAACAGCACATAAATTTTGAGGTCAAGTTCACTAAATTTCTACCCAATCAAGATAGAAGTTCAAAATACTATCTTAAAAAGGAGCATTTAGTCTGAAATGCAGCAGGCTTAAATTTTATATTTTCACAAATTATGATTTAAAAATTTTCATAATATAACAGGAAGGAATTCCTACACTGCACTGATTACTAAAAATATTTATTGAGTGCTTACTGTATGTCAGGCATTAACCAAGGTGATAAATATATAATGATTAGGAACACAGGCATAGATCTTGCTCTGATATTCTGAGATGGTGTAACTCCCACGCCCCACATCTAATCCCCTCAGTCCCACCTTTTATTCATACCACTGCTGTGGTGCAACTTTGGAGAGGTACAAACTAACAGTGCCCCACCTTGGACTTCCACCTCCTGAGCTCCCCCTCCAGGGAATAGGATCTCATGGAGGTCCACTCAGCATGTTTTACATTTGCAAACCAGAATGAAGGCACACATGTTATCAGCTACCCTGGACCAAAGAGAATAGAGTCAGTGATTTCCTCTTTCATCTGCAAGACAGAGTCCTGAGATGCATTTTACAAATTTTCTTATGAGCCCCAGTGGGACAGAGTACATGTGAGCTGTGGTGGCCTTTCTTCTTTTCCTATTTTAACTTCCCTCAGTCTGGTCTCTCACCCCTACTCATGGGATCCATTCCACATTAAACTGCTAGCACACATCCTTTCTCTCAGTTCTGTTCTAGGGGAATTCAGAGCAATACATGAGAGTGACATACCGAATAATCCAAAAAATAAACTTACAACTATAAAGACTATTTTAGAAAGCTATGTGAGCGCATTGCAGGAGGAGCTTGCTAAGTTGAAAAGGTCAAGGAAGGCATCTCTCAGTAAATGATGTTTGAACTGAGATTTGAAGAAGACATTGAGGTTTACCATGCAAGTGGAAGGAAGGGGAACTCTAGGCAGAGGAAACAGTATGTACAGAGACCTGAAGGCAGAAGCAGCTTTATAATTCCGAGAGAATGAGAAGCAGCCGATTGGCTGTGATGCAGGAAGCCAGTGGTTAGAGAGGGGACCAGGCCTTGCAGGCAGTGTGAGCCAATTAAATATTTTGGTCATTCTTTTAAGATTAATAGAAACCTGCTTAAGAATTTTATTGATTTATAAAAGAGCTTTGAACATACTTTTTCTTTTTTTTTTTTAAGATAATTCTGTCTATCTAAAGTGTACAAAGACAATAACCACACAATAATAGAAATCAGTTTCAAAACAAAATCATCCAATCTATTCCCAAATCCTAGAATTAAACCTAAACTTCTCATTTGCAACTCTCAGTTACTATTTCCCCATGTGTAAAATGAGGATCTCTAAAACTTATGATCCTAACAGTCAGCTCTTTTCTTTTTTCTACTTCAACTTTATAATATTATGATTCAAAATAATGATTTCCTCATTACATGCATAAACTTATATATAATTAAATATTAATTTTCAGTTCCTGGCCTTCACAACCACTAACAACTGCAGGCACTAATTAAGGTAGAGCTTTATTTTTTTCAGCTCAGAGATTTTTAATGATTTATGTAAAGTCTTTAGCCACGTAAATGCTCACTAAATATCAACTATCATTAACAAATAGATAATACTAATTTAAATGTTATTTTTCCATTAGATTTTAAGTTGAAGCAGGTGTTATGCTTGGTTCATTTATATCTTCGGCATCTAACACAGTTAGTTCCTTATACTTAGTAATCATTCAGTAGACGAGTTGAATGAATGAGTAAATGAATTCCTGCCAACTTGAGTGATGAAAACCCATTTAGACCTCTGTCAAGTGGACAGCAGTACATTCATTCATGTATTCAGTCACTGTCACCACTGTGGGAGGAGCTGCATGTCTCAGTTGGCCCTCACGTTAGACTCAGCCCATTTCTTTTATTAAAATTTTTTAAATTGACAGATAAAATTGTGCATTTACCAGGTACAAAATGATGTTTTGAAATATATATATATATGTGTATATATATATGTTGTAGAAGGCTATAGTCTAGCTAATTAGCATGTGCATTACCTCACACAGTTATCATTTTTGTGGTGAGAATATTTTACAAGTACTCAGTATTTTTCAAGAATACAATGTATTATTAACAATGGTCACCATGTTGTATAATAAATCTCTTGAACTTATTCTATCTAACTGAAATTTTGTATTCTTTGACTCTGCCTATTTCTTTCTGACTTTTCTTTACCCAGAGAGCTTGTGTTGAAATGCCTTGCCTCTCAGAAATGCACAGATGACCAATACTCTCACCTCAAAGCAATCTATAAACTATGGCTATTTGACCATCTTAAGAAGAAGAATGCTAGTGTTTAACACCTGTGTGCATTTTTAAAGATAATTATACCAGGTTAAAATATAGACATCAGACATATCTTTGATTCCATATAAATAAATCATTTTTTCTTCACATGATTTTCAAAAAAAATACAATATTTTAAATGTTGTATATGATTTGATACATGTTTTATATTTTTGCAATATTAACACTTAAAGTTAGAATTCAAAATATGTGTTTTATGATTAAATTTTCAAAGCTTTTAAACCGTCACTTTCCTGCAGATGTTTCCCAGATCTCTATACAGACCTGTGCTCTAGATCCAATGTGCCCAGTTGTCAGCTGGATTCTTCTGCTTGACTAATTCTGCTTTTGGGTGGTGATAGCGCCCCTGGGGAGAAGTGTGTGCTTCCATCACTCACTATCACAGGTTAAAAAAGGATCCAAACATTTCTCTAGTACTTTGTCATTCACAAAGTACTTCCTATTTGATCCTCATGAAAATTCTGTAAGGTAACATATTCCTACTTAGATCAGGAAATTAAGATGAGGAAAATAAAAATTTATGTGGCTTATTTGAGGTCACATTAATAATCCAATCACTAGTGTCCTTATAAGAAGGCCATGTGAAAACACAGTCAAACACAGCTATGTGAAGATGAGGGCAGAGATTGGAATGATGTAGCTACAAGTCAAGGAATGCCAAGGATTGTTGACAATCACCAGAAGCTAGGAAGAGGCAAGAAAGAATTCTTCTCTAAAGCCTTCAGAGGGAGTATGCCCTGCTGAAAACTTGATTTCAAATTCCTGGCTTCTAGAATTGTGAGAGAATAAGTATCTGTTGTTTTAAGCCACCCAATTTGTGGTAATTTGTTATGCCAGCCCTATGAAGCTAACACAAGTGGTTTCTTCTTACACTTCGCTAAAGCATCATGTATTCTACAGAGAGCATCATAACCACACTGACAGAATCATAACCACACCGAGATGCTAGGCTCATTCATTATGAGAAGGACTTGATTCAACAGATTATGCTCAATGTAATTAAATCCAAATTCATGCCTTAAAAATATGGGAAATTTTCACACATCTTAAACTTTAATTTGATAATGACGATTCTATAGTACAGATGTTAAATTTAGATTCATTATTTTTCAAAGAATTATAACCTTATCATAACTCAAGAATGTGTGAGACTTCCATAATTACAAAAGACTAAATCTTTGATTTTAAATGTGCCTTTAATTCTGAAAATTCTTTAATTATACTATATAACTAATATTACCAATGGAATTTTACTAAGACTAAGAAAATAAATCAATCATCATGATCATGATTACTTATATGCTTAATGCAACATATTTCAGCTATTTTTATAACAAATTATCAGAATTTACAATGAATTTTTCTATTTCAGATATTCTAATTTTTTTAAAAAAGTCAAAGCATGATTATTTACTTCATACTTAATAGAGTTCATGAACTTTAAATTTAATATTTTAATTGTATTTCAATTCACATAGATTAAAAATAGAAAACATTTTAAATAGTCATTAAGAGCTTTCAAAACATAGTCTCACTATTTATATCTTTTTAAAAAAAGGAATACCTTCTTCATAAATTTTTGAGATTTAGTGATCATTAAATGAATTCGATCATAAAAATTCACTTCTCTTTTCATAAAAGTCAAAACTAAAGGTCATTATCTCAACAGAATATTATTACTTTCTTCTAAAAGAAAAGAAATGGGCCCACAGAGGACTGACAAGGGCACCCTACAAAGTCAAGGGCATTAGAATTGCCAAAGAGTGAAATAATTCTTTCAAAGTATTCATGGGAGACATTAATGTTGCAAAATAATCATATAAGGAGTCAATTATTTTACAAGTAACAGAGGGTTAGGACCACCTCTGTGATAAAGGAGAAATATAAAACACATGCATGCATCCAGGATTTGAGAGGATTTAATTTCAGGATAATAAAACAATTAAGAGAAAAAGTGCCTTATCTTCTAACACTATTTTTAGAAAAAGAAATCATTACATTTTGATCAAAAAATGTTTATACAAATACTTTGAAAAGAAAATGGATAAATGGGTAATTAGGAAATAAGAAAAATAAAGTAAAATTAACAAAAGAATCTTTCCTACGAAGAAAATAAGATGAAGCTCAGAAAATATGCTGAGAACAAACATAAAACTTTTAAATATTAGGTTTAAATCATGAGAATAATGAAGGAAATACTGGACTAATGATCAACAGCAAGAGAAAAGCACTCTAAAAATATTCACATCACATTATACTTATTCCTTTGTTTATTAGGATTTGGGGAAAAGTGTGGATATTGTACATCTGAATTTTGGGATGGTATTTGGCAAATGTAGTCATTTGTCACATAACTTTGAGAATAAGTTCTGGGAAATGTGCTGTTAGTTGATTTCGTTGTTGTGCAAACATCATAAAGAGTACTTATACAAACCTAGACGGTATAGCCTACTACACCATAAAGCTATATGGTGTAGCCCCTATAACCTTACAGGACCCCTGTTGTATATATTGTTCATCATTAACCAAAACATTGTTATTTGGCACATGTCTGTACTCAGTTAGGAACAAGTGGAGAATCAGGACCTAAATACTAAGATAATTACATAAATCCATTTTTACTTAACTGAAGCCTAAGGGTTCTAATAAAAATAGATAACCCATACACTGTCACTTTAGCCTTATCATTTTAATATTTTTCCAAAGTTTTGGATGACAATATAAAATATATAATTATTATAAAGCAAATATTAAGATGACTCAAAGACAGAACTATCACAAAATATATGAAGAGACCAAGTGTAGAAACAAAGAAAAGTCCTTACATTTTTGTCAATAGCATTAGTCATTTTAGGTAAGAGATTTATGTGAGTCATTTAAATTGACAAATTTATATAAGTCCCCAAACAGCAGATGGATTTTGGGACTGCATAAATAGAAGACCATATCTAAAAACATACGGTAATTGCCTCCACTCTCCACTGAGTATGCCACATTTATTTTTCAGTACTGAATAGATGGTCTTAATGTTCTCCTCAGCTTGAGTAAGCATTAAACAGGTTTCTTTCTGACTATAGGTCCATGACCTCTCTTTTCTTAGAGCATTGACTTCAGAAATCTCGCAGTTGTAAATTTCTCCGCTGACCCTTTGAGCTGTGAATCTTCTCATAATCTCTTACCAATTTTACAACTCAGGAACGTCTTTCTTAAGGACCCAGGAGCTATCACTTCAAAACATAATTATCAAGGAAGACAGTGTCCCCATCTCCCAGTCTCTGTGGTAGGGTGGTAGCCTAACTTAGATAAATGCCAATTAGCAAACACAGATGGCCTAACCACATGGACTGTCCTCCCACCTAATATCCTCTAGTACTTTTACACTAGTTCACCCCGGGGATTAGAAATTTTCCTGCCTTTTTTTAGGCAGTTTTGAGTTCAGTCTCTATCTCCTATTGCAACAGTCTTGAATAAAGTCTTCCTTACCTGTTTAACTTCCTGGTGCAATTATTTTTGACAAAAGTTCTAGAAACTACATATCAAAAAACCTATACACAAACTTGTAAATATTCAGAAGACAGACAAAAATGCAATAAAAATCCTAAAAGTAAAGTAGCATTGAAGGGAATGATTGTCCCTGTCTTTTGTGAGCCATTTAGTTTTGGCTTAACCCGAAGGAATTCAATCTCATCAGATCAATTCTGATCTGTTCCTAAACATTTCTCATCCACCAGGTGCTGAGATCTAATTTAGAGTTGTTATCTTAAACATAGCCCCTATACCGTCCAGAATGAATCTTGGGAAACTATCTGCCTCGACAATGCTGAAGACTTCTTCCCTCATCCATTTATATACATCATTAAACCTGTGGCATTTTCCTCGCTTTTTAGTTTTATGCTTCAATTGGAAATGATACTCTGCCCTCCTCCACCACAGAGAAAGTGAATGTACTCCCTTAGACTCCCAGACTCTTTTGAAAACCTACTTATTACTGACTGATCATTCAGAAACAAAATGTTGTAACCATGCCTCATAGTCATTGTAATTTTGGGTCTTAATTTTCCACTCTTGCATGTCATTTCTCAGATTAGATTAGGTGCCAGCGACTGATAGCTTTGCTACATGTTCATCAAAATGAAATTCCTTCTTTTAGGCTACATATTTTAACTTCCATTGCAGTTTAATGTGGTTTTGTAGCTAGCTCCTGCCAATGGGCTGCAAATGAAATGATGTTTAATACCTCTAGACCAAACCTTTTAAGATGTGAGGGGTATTTGTATATTGAGAGATTGTAGGTGCGGGTGAGGCCAAATAAATTGTCTTTTAGCTAATAGGTCATTAGACCATGAAATATCACATCTGGACTCAATAAAGAAGACTCTGTATGACCTTGAGATACTGTAGTTTGAACTGAATGTAGTAAATGGAGAGGACTTTGGGTTGTCCCCCTTGTAATATGATGTGAGTTTGTTATACGAAAGATGAAAGTGGATAATTGGTGAATAGGAAGTTGTATGGCTAACTATTCACCAAAAAGTGTTTCTTTCTCCTCCTAGGAATAGAACTATGCTAATCTTCCAGTCTCTCTTGCAGTTAGATGTGGCCATGAGGTTTATTCTCATCAGTAAAAAGTAAATTGAAGTCATATGCATTATTTCAAGGCCCAAGCTTTTAAAGCACTTAGCTTCCCCTTGATAGTCTTTTACCCTCTTGACTGTCTTAGATGGAGAATAGAAGACAAAATTGGAAGCCTTCGTTGAAGATGGCTAAATGGCTGAGTCTCCTTCAGGCTAGAATCCTAAAAGATTGTGTGCAAAAGAGATGACTCACTCATCTATTGATCTTTCCAGGAATATTATGAGGGAAAAGAACTTCTACTGTTTTTGAACGTTTGTGTGTTTTGGGGTCTCTGTTATCAGAATTAGTATTACCTTAGTGATTATAAACTGGGGGCAGTTTTGTCCCCCAGGGGATATATCACAATATCTGGAGACATTTTTAGGCATCACAACTGGGGGATGAGTGCTACTGGCATCTAGTGGGTAGAAGACAGGAACCCTAAATATCCTGCAATACACAGGACCACCGCCCACCTATAAAGAATTATTCCCATCAAAATGTCTATAAAGCTAAGGTCTTTCTTAACTAATCCAGTGTATTGCTTTGTAAATTGATGTTATGCTGTATCTGGGCCAAATGTACTATGCCCCTTTAGAGAAATTACTCACAAAAATGTCCTATTGTGGACATTTGTGTACCTCTGAATTTTATTCAAACTGTAGCATATCAATAATGTTTAAATGCCCATAAATCTGAGTTTAACTAGATATTCTGTGTGTGTTAGGCATGGCATACACAGAATCATTTAAAAGGCAAGTGAACATACTAGAACAATAGAGAAGGCTCACTGTTGTTAGAATAACAGTAAAAAGTTAATATTTTATTGTCCTCAGGTTCCTGGAGGATCTAATCTAACAGGTAAGATATACCCTTGTGGCTTCATAATGTCAATATGAAAGAATTTCTTTGAAAGGTAACAGCAGTTTTTTAAGGTAGAGATTGACAGGAATTGTCAGCACCACACTGTACTACATAGGAGGAAAAAGGAGAGAGAAAGCGGGAGGTTGATGGAGCTGAGTTTAATGTAATGATTGGAAATTGGGGCCAGGTGAGGTGTATCACACCTGTAATCCTAGCACACTTTGGGAGTCCCAGCTGGGAGGATTACTTGAGGCTAGGAGTTTGAGACCACAGTGAGCAACATGGCAAGACCCTGTCTCCACCAAAAAAGAAAAAAAATTAGCTGCATGTGGTGAAGCATGCCTGTACTCCCAGCTACTGGGTAGGCTGAGGGGTTGGTTAATGATGGCAGAAAAAAAATTAATTAGTCATAAAAAGATTCTATTTGATTCAGGTTCACATAACTGATGAGAATTGTTGAATACCAAAGACACGTGATTTCACTAAAAACTTTGATCTCAGAAATGATGTACAAAAGTTTGGTAGATTTAAATTTTAACATTGTAGTGGGAAGGCTAGAAGCTTCTTTCCTCATACACTACAGTGGAATGGGGTCCCAGTCAGACCTTGAGCAATGCCTGTTCTGGACAGGGAATGCTCTGGAATATTGTGACTTGTCCTGGGGTTCTTGTAGGGTGGAGGATAGAAAAGATGTCCAATGTCTTTTTTTTTTAAGTATTTTTTTCCCTGTGAGATGGAATTGGTTTCTTATAAAGAGAAGGATCTAGCAAAGTAGATCCTTTAAATCTGTCTTAAATTTATTTCCATTATAAGGTATGTAAGATAATTTTTAATAGTTATTTTGCATTTATTATATATAGTGATACAAAGTTTCCTCCAGGCCGGGCGCGGTGGCTCACGCCTGTAATCCTAGCACTCTGGGAGGCCGAGGCGGGTGGATTGCTCAAGGTCAGGAGTTCGAGACCAGCCTGAGCGAGACCCCGTCTCTACTAAAAATAGAAAGACATTATATGGACACCTAAAAATCTATATAGAAAAAATTAGCCGGGCATAGTGGCGCATGCCTGTAGTCCCAGCTACTCGGGAGGCTGAGGCAGTAGGATCGCTTAAGCCCAGGAGTTTGAGGTTGCTGTGAGCTAAGCTGACGCCACGGCACTCACTCTAGCCTGGGCAACAAAGTGACACTCTGTCTCAACAAAAAAAAAAAAAAAAACAAAGTTTCCTCCAAAGAAGAGAAAAACAATACCACAGGGAAATTTGTTGAGCTATAAAAATTAAATTATAATAATTATTTTTTATTATTTTAATTATTTTGTAATTATATAAAACATTAAAATAAAATAAAACTTTCAAGCTACTAAAGACTTTTTAAAAATTTATGCACTACACAATCAAGTTTTTACCACTTCTTTTGACCTCTGGTAGAAACACAGTCTTACTAATGTAAATGGTCCACGCTTGCTTTAGTATTTTACATATATAATGGCTTTTAGCCACTGGATATGGATGCATTAATTATTTCACTTAACCTAGTTAAATTAACTGAAATAATTAACATACTTTCATAAGGATGCACATGAGTTTATATGTGTGTAAATCCAAGTATTAGACAGAGAGGTTATTGCAGAAAGTAATGAGTATGTGTTATCAATGACTTATGCCTAAAAGAGGGAAAATGTTGGTTAATCATTTTGATGATTTGTCAGATAATACCAAAAGTAAATAATTTTCAACACCTAGTTGTTATGACTGACTGAATAACTATCCTAAATTGTCAGATGGAACATTTGATATCCTTTGATGACATGTAATTAAATAATACATACTACTTTCAGGCCAAGGCATGGGTGTGAGGATGTGTGTGTAGGAGCAGCAGATAGTTTTGCTTTCAGTCACTAGCATGTGAGGAACAATGTGCAAACCCAGTAAAATGGACTCTGCATCACCCTGAGATTCTGGAGTTTGACTCAGGATTGTTTCTAATGGAAGAGGGTTGAGTGCCCTTTCTGTGAGAAGTCTCTAAAGACAAGTAGAGACCACGGGAGCAGATAGTTACCTGTTCCCTACCCTCCCTTGCCATTATGTGTGGCCATGGAACTTGTCCTCTCTCAAAGAGTCTGCCTTGAAGACATGTTTACCCACAAGACTAAGTCTCTTAAAAGGTGAATGTACCTGCTCCATATTCTTTTGCCCTCCTCAGATTTGCTTTGAAATTTGTATATGTATCTATGGATTTATTGGATGATGCAGTAATGGAAAGGAAACAGTTGCTTTCACTGTTCTTTCAATTTCTCAGAAGTTCAACTAACTACTTCTTAGGAAGAAGCTGGTTTAGAGGAAAATATAATAAACTAATAAGCAATGAGTGTTTTGGGAGAGTGATAGGAAATCAATCTGATTAAATACAAGAAGGTTTCTTATAAATACAAACTCTTGATACAAAATGCAATGGTGATTTCAATAAGTTCAAAAATATTAATCATATAGTCAACTATTTATCATCTTTCCTAGGCAGCTCATGTCTTGACTCAGCACCATAGTGGTAAATATTAAAGTAGAAGACAAGCTGCAGTATGTGGCTACATCATTATAATTATAAAAAATTATTCTAATTTAGCTTATTTATAGTCTGCCTTCAAATGTACCTTGAATAATTCCTAAAGGCTATAGTATTTAGGGGCCCCAAAATTGTTTGGGAGTAGCATAAACACCTTGATAATTATAGATGATATTTTGTACAGATGCTTGTTCAAACATTTATTTACCCATCCTGGTACCATACAGACTTGCCCTCTAAATTCCAGTTAAGGGTGGGCTATCATTTTTAACATCTTATCATTAAACTATTTTTCTGAAAATGTTTTAGAAGAGGTCCTTTTTGTTTCTTTTATATTATTACATGCACTCTGTTATTCTCAACCAATAAGGATTGATTGAGTAGTCTCGGAATGCACAGTTTGAATACATCTTTAAAAGATGTAAAAATTCTGCAACAGAAACTCTTACTGTAACTATTACTAGTAGAACTACCCACCTCTCTCTGTTTACCTATTTATCTGCCAACCTAACTACTTAACTTTTTCATTTCTCTTTATGTCTCATACACAAACGTATATAAGACATGGATTAGCCTTATTTTCTGCTCAGCTGTCCAGTATCGGAAATAAATAATTATCCTAAGTATATTCCTTCATGGGATAGTACATACTTGTTTAAGGTTTTCTTCCTCAGATGTTATTTTATATGAAAGAATGCTTAATATGAAATTAAAAATGCTTAACAAAAGCTTATAATCCATCCTTAAAACATTTACAGGCATACCTCATTTTATTACACTTTGCTTTATTGTGCTTCAAAGATATTGTGTGTGAGATTTTTTTTTTTTTTTTTTAACAAATTGAAGGGTTTTAGCAACCCTGCCCCAAGCAAGTCTACTGGTGCCATTTTTCCAACAGCATGTGTTCACTTCATGTCTCTGTGTCACGTTTTGGTAATTCTCTCAGTATTTTAAGCTCATTCATTATTGTCATATCTGTTATGGTGGAATTTGGTCAGTGGTCTTTGATGTTACTATTGTAATTGTTTTGGGGCACCACAAACTGCTCCTATATAAGACAGTGAACCTAATCAATAAATGTGTGTGTGTTCTGACTACTCCAATGACAGGCCATTCCCCCATCTCTCCCCTCCTCAGGCCTCCCTATTCCCTAAGACACTAAATTACTGAAATTAGGCCAAATAGTAACTCTCCAATGGCCTCTAGTGTTCAAATGAATGGAAGAATTGCATGTCTATCACTTTAAATCAAAAGCTAGAAATGATTCAGCTTAGTAAGGAAAGTGTGTTGAAGACCAAAATAGGCCAAAATCTAGGCCTCTTGTACAAGTTAGCCAAATTGTGAATGCAAAGAAAAAGTTTTTAAAGGAAATTAAAAGTGCTACTCCAGTGAAAAAAACAAATAATAAGAAAGTGAAACAACCTTTTGCTAATATAAAGATAGTTTTATTGGTCTGGATAGAAGATCACACCAGCCACAACATTCCCTTGAACCAAAGCCTAATCTTAAACAAGGCTCTATCTAACTCTTTTCAATTTTATAAAGGCTGAAGGAGGTGAGAAAGCCATAGAACAGTCTGAAGCTAGCAGAAATCAGTTTGTGAGGTTTAAGGAAAGAAGTCATATCCATAAAATAAAAGTGCAAGGTAAAGAAGCAAGTGTTAATGTAGAAGCTGCAACAAGTTATCCTGAATATCTAGCTGAGATTGTTGATGAAGGTGGCTACACTAAACAACATATTTTCAATGTAAATGAAACAGCCTTCTGTAGGAAGGAGATGCCACCTGGAATTTTCCTAGCTATAGAGGAGAGATCAATGATTGGTTCTAAAGCTTCAAAGGACAGACTGACTCTCTGATTAGGAATTAATGTAGCTGGTGACTTTAAGTTGGAACCAATGCTCATTTACCATTCCGAAAATCCTGGGGCCCTAATAATTGGGCTAAATCTACTCTACCTGTGCTGTATACATGGAACAGCAAAGCCTGGATCACTGCACTTCTGTTTACAGCATGGTTTACTGAATAGCTTAAGCCCAGTGTTGAGACCCACTGCTCGGAAAAAAAGATTCCTTTCAAAATATTACTGATCACTGACAAATGTACTTGGCCACCCAAAAGTTCCAGTGCAGATGTACAGGACATGAATGTTGTTTTTATGCCTGCTAACACAACGTCCATTCTGTAGCCTTAGGACCAAAGCGTAATTTTGACTTTCAAGTCTTTTTATTTAAGAAATACATTTCTGAAAACTTTAGTAGCAATAGAGAGTGATCGCCCTGATATATCTGAGCAAAGTCAATTGACAACCTCCTGGAAAGTATTCATTATTGTAGATGTCATTAGGAACATTTATGATGCACGGGGGGAGGTCAAAATATAAACATTAACAGGAGTTTAGAGAAGATCATTCCAACTCTCGTGGAGACTTTGAGAGAGATTCAAGACTTCAGTGGAGGAAGTAACTGCAGACGTGGTGGAAATAGAGAACTAGAATCAGAAGTGGAGTCTGATGATGCTACTGAATTATTGCAATCTTATGATAAAACTTGAACTGATGAGGAGCTGCTTCTTATGGATGAGCAAAGAAAATGGTTTCTTGAATAGAAATTATTTCTGATGAAGATGCTGTGAACATTGTTGAAATGACAAGAGGATTTAGAATGTTACATAAACTTAGTTGATAAAGCAGTGGCAGGGTTTGAGAGGATTAATTCCACTTTGGAACAAAGTTCTACTGTGAGTAAAATGCTATCAAACAATATTGCATGCCACAGAGAACTATTTTGTGAAAGGAAGAGTCAATCAAGGTGGCAAACTTCATTGTTGTCTTCTTTTAAGAAATTGTCACAGCCATCTCAACCTTCAGCAACCCTGGGCAGTCAGCGTACATCAACACTGAGGCAAGAACCTCCCTCCACCAGCAAAAAATGATGATTGGCTAAAGGTTCAGATAATCATTCGCACTTTTTAGCCATAAAGTATTTTTAGTTAAGGTATGTACATTTTTAGACATAATGCTATTGCATACTTTAATAGAGTACAGTATAATGTAAAGATGACTTTCATATATTCTGGGAAACCAAAAAATTTGTGTGACTTGTTTTATTGTGAGAGTGGCTTTATTGCGGTAGTCTGCAACTGAACCACAATTTTCTGAGGTATGCCTGTATTAACCATAACCAAAAATAAAACTAAAAAGTATAAATCTTGAAGCTGAAAATATTACAAAGATCGACAGACTTGGGTGACCCTGAAAGTGAAATAGAAACATGAATGAATAAGACTTTAGAATATCAGGAAAAAAAATGTAAACATGATTTTCTTTTAAAGGTAAAGTTAAAACTGGATCACTCCTTTTAGATCTGAGCCTATTAATCAAAATCATATGAGCCTGGGATAATTCTCTTCACACATGCTGCACACTTTTTTTTTTTTTTTTTTTTTAATCTCAGTTCTGTTAAAGTAAGCCTCACCTTAGAGGCCTTGGAGTGCAAAGTCAGCAGCTCAGTGATGAAAGTTGTTTCTCTTGCTGATTCCTGTTAAAGTGTTCCCTGGGCACCAGTTAGGGCAAGTTCAATGAACCAGTGGGTCTTTTGCAACTTGTTCTGGTGAAATGAAACTGATTATCTTAGTGAGCTTTCAAAGTGTCTAGTAGTTGTCTGATTAGTCTTGTCTATTTTTTGTCAGTGTTTGCTACACAGCATTGTTTCTCTAAACATCTTCCTAGGTTTTCATTGGCATGAGGACCAAAATAACAAAATATTCTTATATGTAAAAGTAATGTTATAGTAACCCAATTGAATAAATAATTTCAATTGTGTATTCTTGGTTATAAAAATACTCACATAGCTTTTGGATTTTGGATTGGTAAATGTTCATGATGTGTGAAAAAGCATGATACATACTGTATGATCTCAGTACCATAAAATTGGATGTTGTGTATATGTCAGGATCTGGAAGGACACATCAAACTGTAAACTGCTTGTGATTGGGGATGACTGTGTTCTTTGCTTGTTGTGTTTTTCAGTTTCCTATACTGCATATATTCACTTTAAAAAAAAAGGTTATTTTAAAAACTTGAAAAAAATATATTCTCTGTATATAATACATGTTGATACTTTGAATAAGTTATTATATCTTATATTAGAATGTATCAGTGATGTAGATATAGACACTCAAAACAGATCTACAAGGAAACACTTTCTACTTATCCAGATGATGTATTTTTTAACAGGTTCAAGTTGTTATGATGTTACATTTAATAGACAGAAAGTCAAAGGAGGCCTCCATATTAGTCAGAAATCCATACCTATGGAACCAAAGTAAGCATAAAACTAAACTGGTTGATGATTATGTCTGGAAGAATCTGAAACCATTAGCTTTATACACAGAAAAGAAAGCTACAGTGTATCCTAGTCATCCATACTGGAGGGTTTCTGTGAGATCCTGTAAGTGCCTTAGTTTCCCTGAATTGATCAACTAAAATTTTAGCATACAAACAGCAGATCAAAAAAGTATTCTAGATGATAATATATAAGCAACTATTGAAGAGAAATTTTTAAATTGGAAGAGTAGGTAGAAAAGTAGAAGTGGTATTGTATAATACCACAAAATTATGACAGTTAAAAAATGAAAGCCAGTGTTGATGTCAAAGAAGATTTAATGTATCAGTTGTGGTTCCTTTCATAATTCTATTGCCAAAACCATTTAACAATGTTTTAAGGGTGATCTTCAATATTTAGTAAGCCATTACATAAATGACATTGCTTTAATTGCCAAGTTTTATTTTTAAGAACCTGGCCTTCACTACATTTTCTTATCATGACACACAAATTATAGAATATAATGTTTCTGACCAGCCAACTACTTTTAGTCACAGTATAAGCAGAATCTAATACATGTATGTAATTATTATCTACCATAAACATCAGTTTTTATTTGGCTACAACAGAGGCATATATAATTAACATCAAAAATGGAAACTCGAGAATCAACAATACAGATTAAAGCTTAAAACTGTGTATGAATTAATCACTTTTATGTTAAAGCTTATAAGATTTTCCTACATAATACAAAAATTAAAAAGATAGAAATTAAGTAGAAAACAAAATTTAGAATCATATAAAGATATTCTAGGGTAAATAAGTTAAAATATCCACATCTAATCATCCACCTAAATAGTTATTTGGAACAATATGTGTAGAGAGACATTTAAAATTTTGAAAAACCAGCTTCCAATAAGGACACACAAAAAAACTAATATTCCAAACTGAGAAATGGAAGCATTAAGACAGCAGTTCTGCCTGGGATGATGTTAGCTAGAGTACATTAAATAAGACAATAAAGTTAAAGAAGCTCTTGCAAAGTTCTCAGACAAGGATGAATGTGTTTATCAGTGGTCAGCAATGAACTTTGATGTGTCTGGAATGAGCTGAGAGATCATGTATAAAACATTAGGATCAACAGTGCAGTATACAAGATTTTGGTGTTCTTTCACTGTTACATTGCAACGTTCCTTGAATACACTGAACAAATCTATTAATCATTGCTGATGAGATGGCCATTCTACCAGACATGTGGAAGCCTGAATGACTTCTTCCTCTGACTATTAAATGAAAATATAATTCTAGCTTCTAGACAAACCAATTTATTAAAATTCTCATTTAATATACAGTACAGGTTTATTGAAATATAACTTAGCAAATCTTTTGAATCATTCTGAATAGATAAGAAAAAATATCAACTCACATATTTACCAAGCATCCACTCTGAGGAATTCTTAAGTGAAATAGATGCCTGTGAAATTGCTTTGTAAAATACAAAGTTTTATTTAAACATTCATGTATTTAATAAAGCTTCAGTGACCACCAAGCACTGGGCACTCAACAGTATTTTTTGGCACAGGTGACATGAAAGTAAATGTGATGCCGTCTGTACTATCAAAAGCCTCAAACAAGAGTCAAAGAGACATACACATAAATCAATGATTGAGAGCCCTTGTGAAAAGTACTTTTATAAGAGTGTGCATAGTGTTCTCTGGGGATACGGAAAAGTGTCTAGATTGAGCCTGAGAACGAGGAAACTGTTCTTAAGAGAGGAGTGAGTGCTTTGGAATTACAGAAATGATTCAGTTATAGAGAATCAGTAAGAGCATTGTGTGTGAAGACCAAAATTTCTGACCTTAATGTTTTCTATGTCATAGCAATATTTACCTAACATTGAGTACAGGAGCCATCCTGTTGCTTCTTTTCCATTCTATCTTTCTAAAATCATAAAGATTCATTAAAATATGACATAGAATGAGATGACATTTACAGCTGGACTGTGTATGAACTGAGAGAGTATGCAACTGTAGGAAACATATTTGTGCTGCCTTAATCAGGGCACCTTCAAGTTTCAACTCCATTTAGTGCTTAGGCAACAAGTTTACCTACCACAACCAGTAATACACTCCCGCAACTCACTCACCCTCCCCTCCCCATGCCACGCAAACCACTAAACCACTTAATGTTTAAATTTCCCTTCAAAGGAAACTTTGTAACTACAGTGACCCTATTTCTGGTTTGCCTAGAGGAATCCTAGCTAACTCCTGATGTCCCAGCAAAATTATTAACACCCCATTTCATCTTCAAGAATGTCCTGGTTTAGTCAAAACCATTATATGGTCAGTCCATGTAAATTAACTTGAGTTCCTGCCCATGATGTAGTCTCGTGGATTTTGGACAAAACGCATCATCACACTTTCTTGTTTTTTCTCTGCTATATTCCTAAACTCCCAGGACCAATTCATTGTTCAGAAGCTTGACATTGGTATTTTATTTTATTCTAATTTAATGCCAGTGACCCAATCTCCACAATAGTCATAAATAATATATAATATGTTAACAGCACCTGGTTTTGCCTTAGGATAACAAACCAGCCAATTGTTTACAAGTAGTAAAGATGGATTTTGTAATGATGATATGGCTTAATCCTCCAGTTATATGAATTAAAAATGACACAACATTATCCTTTAGGCTGTTACACAGAATTTAGTGTTATGCCTGAAAAAGGAAATAAAGGGCACTATTGCAATGTCTGTTCCTCACAGCACTGTCATAAACTACATTTTAGTACCAGGTTTTTATGTACATGACTGCAAGAGAGAAATAAGGTAATAAAAGATAAGATTTTGAGTTACTAGGATGAAGAAAAAAGGAAGACTGTCATGGAGATATGTGTATCCTCATCTAAAACATGAATATACACATATTGCATAACTGTGATTTTATAGTAACAATATCTAAATTTGTAAGTAAGGTGTGGAGCAGGTCATTTGACTCTCAGAATCTGCGTTTATCTTTTCTTTTCTTTCTCTTTCAGAATATTAAGGGGGTTCAAATGTATTTGTTACATAGATACCTTGTATAATGTTTAAGTCAGGGCTTTTCATGTGTCCATCACCAGAATAGTGTTCATTGTACCCAATAGGTAAGTTTTTTATCCCTCTCCCTCCCCCCTTCTTGGTTTCCAATGTCCTTTACATCTCTTTGTGCCCATGTATACCCATTGTTTAGCTCCCAGTTATTAGTGAGAAAATTTCATGTTTGTTTTTCAATTCCTGAGATACAGACTCTGCATTCTTAACCACCATGCAAGCATAATAATTTTTAAAGTAAATACATGGAGTATGATAGACAAAGAAAAGTACATAGCTCAATGATTTTTTTAAACAAATTGAACCAGACAAAATGCATCTGTGTATTCACAATTCAGAATAAGAATGAACATTATCAGCACCTTAGAAATCCTCTTATACTCATCCCTGGTTATACCTACTTCTCCTCAAATATAATTACTAGATTAGATTGGCCAGTTTTTGAATTTTACATACATGGAAACATATCAAGTGTAACTTGTTTCTTTTGCTTAACATTATGTGATCCATCCATTTTGTGTATAACAAAAGTTCTTTAACTCAATTTGCTTGAGGTAATTTATTGAATGATTCTACCATAGTATATATCGTGTCCATTCTCCTGTTGATAAATATTTGGATGGTTTGTAATTTGGGTGCTGTTCTGAATGTTCTTGTGCATGCTTTTTGATATTTACATATAAGTATTTCTACCATGCGTAGACATAGGAGTAGAATCACTGAGTCATTGGGAGTCACAGGAGCTGTGTATAATCACCTTTAGCAGATACTACTAGTATTTCAAGGTGCTTTCACAAAACAGAGTGAGAGAGAGAGTTCTCACAACTAGCATAGCAAGAGAGTTCACATACTACCCAATTCTGGGTATTCTCTGTCTTTATTTTAGTCATTCCAGTGGATATGGTTTTATGGTTTTAATTTTCATTTCTCTGACTAATGCAGTTGAGCATGTTTTCATATGTCGATTGGCTATTTGTATATCCACATCAGTGAAGGGCCTATGTTAGGTTTTACGGTTTTCTCTTAATTGTTTGAAGGAATTCCTTACAAATAATGGATACAAGTTCTTTGTGGACTGCAACTTCAGCTTATGCCCATGAATTCCAGCCTGATCTTCCTGATGTCCTTCCCACAGATTTTGGACTTGTCTAGCCAGCCCCCACAATCACATAAGCCAATTTCTTGTAATAAATCTCAAATATATATCTACTACTAAAATGTTTCTCTGGTTGAACCCTGCCTGATACAATTATTGTTCATCAGATTATGGAATTCCCCATTTGTTTATAGTTTGCTGAAAGTTTTTAGCATGAATGGGGTATTGATTTTTACAAATGCTTTTCTGCATCTATTGAGATGTTATATGGTTTTGTCTGTTAATGTGATTTCTTACTGTTAATATAAACTTGCATTCCTGGACTTTACTTGATCATGATGAACCATTCTTGTATATATTTCTGTATTCAATTTTAAAATACCTTTTTTAGGATTTTTGTACCTATGTTTATGAGACATATTGGCCAGTAATTTTCCTTTCTTATTAGTGTCTGTATTAGGTTTCCTTAAAAAATGATGGGGGCTAATAAATGAATTGGAAGTATACCCTCTCTTCTGTCATGTAAAAGAATATACAGAAGATTTGTATCATTTCCTTTTTAATATTTGGAAGAATTTGCCAATATAATTATCTGGGCCAGGAGTTTTCATTATTTCTATATGTTCTGTATTTCTTTAAAAAGGAGAGCTCATTTAGATTTTTCTTCCTATGTCATTTATAGTAAATTGTGTTTTTCAAAGAATTTTGACCATTTTCTCCAAACTGTCAACTTTACTGGCAAAAAGTTGTTTGTATTTTAGGCATATTATCATAGCGATGCTCATTTTTTCATTGACAGCATTGATAATTTATATTTTCTTTTTGTTCTGATTAACTTGAAATCAAGTTATTTAGCCAGTAAAAGAAATAACTTTTATCTCTATTAATGCTCTTGATCATATATTTGCATTTGCTTTTATCTCTACGTTTGGTTTCTATTTTTATTTTTTCTTCTTTCTACTTTTTCTGGTTTAAATTTGCTCTTCATTTACTATATTCTTAAGTTAGCAGTCTAAATCTTAGATTTTTACTTTTGTTTAAATGTATATATTTAGAGTCATAAATTTCCCTCTGAGCACTGCCTCAGCTGCATCCCTACAGGTAGAATAATGCCCGTGTGTTATGACAGTTGATTCTAGCAAATGTTGAATTGACCCGAGTTATTTTATTGAAGTAATAGATGTACTTAAATGGCACTGATCCCTGGTCAAGGCATATAATATACTGATTAGTGCTTCTTCATAACCATGTGTCTAAGATGAGGTTTGGGATGCTTTATATCAGCTTGTTAACATTGTTTACTGATAATAGTGAGATTGATTATACCTGATCTCAGCTAGAACCTTGCAGGGCTCTGACATTGAGGATGCCTGTATAGCATGAAAATGCCTACATGACTGGGACATAAGTAGCCATGATTCGGACTCCATTTTGGGCTCTCTGGTTCCAAGGTGTTCCGTGCTTATGTCAGTGATTCCAAATCTAAATGAGGAGGATATCAATTAGGAACCTCCAGAGGGAGAACAATTGCAGCCTCTTTGCAGCCTCTCCAGACTTCTAGCTGTTAGGAAGCTTTAGCTGATAAACTTATTCCTAATTTGTTGCTATTTTGTATTCTTTTCCTGCAATAAACTGCAGATTTATAAGCGTTGTCATTTGGGGTCCTGTGAATCTTCTTTTAACAGTCAAACCCTGTTTAACTGCTACCATTCGTAAAGACCTATTTTCAATACCATTCAGTTCAATACACTTTCTAAATTCCATTTTGATTTCTTATTTGACCCCTAAGTGTTTTAGCATATTGTTTAAATTCCAAATATTTGGGGGTTGTATAACTATCTCTTCATATATTGATTTCTAGCTTAATTTTATATCAACAGAAAATCATTTAAAACCTTATTCAGCATATAGTCTATTTTAATAAATTTCTGTGTGTAGTTGAATGTGTAATATATGTTAATATTTCTTGGAAGTAATGCTCTATGTATGCCAACTAGATCAAGTTGTTAATAATGATAACAATAATACACAACCCTTCTTTCTTTGATCTTCTAATTCTACCAGATATTGAGAAGGTTGTGTTAAAATTTCAAAAACGATTGTAGATTTGTTTGTATCTCCTTTTAATCTTTCATATTTTGTCCTTTTGATTTTTAGGTGCATTCAAATCTAGCATTGGTATGTATTCCCTTTGAATCAACACATTTGTCATTATGGAATATCCCTCTTTTCTGCTAATTATATTTCTTATTTCAAAGTCTACTCTGATATTAGTTGACTAGCTTTCCTTTTTTAATGTTTACATGTTATATCTTTTTCTATGTTTTTATTTTCAACAGTTCTGTGTCCTTAGTATTTAAAGTGTGATTTATATAAACAGTGCAACAGCATACAGTTCTTATTTTTTCTTATCCAGACTAAAAATCTTTGTTAGTTATAGTGTTTAGTTATCATATAGTTAAATATAAGTCCAACCTCTTACTATTTCTTCTCCTGTGTGTCCCATCTGTTCTTTGGTCTTTCTTCCTTATTCTCCTTTCTTTCCTTTTGGAGAGTAATCAAAATTTTCATTATTCTATTTCACCTTCCCTATTAGTATTTTAGTCATATATTGCATTATTTTTTAATGGTTAGCCTATCAACTACAAAGATACGCTCAATTTTCTTTGTCAATTTTACCGTTTTCTAAAGATAGAATCCTAGAACATTTTACATCTATTCACTACCATGCACTGTACATGTTTTTTCATATATTTTACTTCCTCATATGCTTTAAATATTATGTTATTTGTTGTTTTTAAAAGTCAATACAAATTAAAGAATATCTGTTATTGATATACTCTTAATGGTCACGATGTACATTATTTGGGTGATGGATACACTAAAAGCCCAGACTTTACCACTATGCGAGATATCTACGTAACAAAATTACACTTATACCCCTTAAATTAATACAAATAAAAATTTTAAAATCTTAATTTATCCATTTTACTAGTCATAAAACTGAGTACCAGTGAATAGAAGTAATTGATCCAAAGTCATGCATATTATTTTTAGCAGGACCAAGATTGAAGTCTATTCTGACTTTTAGACCAGTGCTCATCTCTTTAAAAAAGTGCCTTCAAATATTTTGAAACTGACTCAGAGCTTTTATAGTGATGGAGATATATATGTGTGTGTGTGTGTGTGTGTATACACACACACACACACATATATATGTATATATATATAAAACTATGGATAGACATATAGGCTAATATTCATTTTAACATTTATAAGCAAAATATTTTTGATCAACTACAATGAGACCCAGGAACATAGTATGTATAAAAGTTAAAAAGTAATGAATGAGACAAGATTCTTGCCCAAATATGATATTTTCTAATTCATTTTACAAAGTGAAGGAGTTAAGAATATGCCACCCAAAATATACTATTTTGGCATATTGACTGTTTAAGTTAAAGGCACTTCAAAAACAGCAGGTACAGGAAGATCACTGAACTTCATGCTGTTTCTTAAAAGCAAGAGAAGAAAGTATCCTGTAAAAGATGTTCTCTTTGTGCTTTTGATTTGCATTTCCTGGGGATGGACATGCTTGAAGCTGAGACAAAGGCAGTATATGTAACCTAAACATTTGTACCCCTGTAATATGCTGAAAAAAAAAATTAAAAAAAAAAATGTTGTCGCTATACTAGAAGGAAAACAGCATTCTTATTATTAAAGATATGATGTTAAAGCCAAGGAAAATCCATACAAACAAATCTTATGACACTAACCCTTAACTTCCTTGCCCCTTCTCTACCCAATTAATTCCCTGGCTCATGTCCCTTTGCTTTATCACATTTTCACAATTATTACTCTTTGTCTAATTGACTCTAATTGCTCCCTTGTGAGCACTCCCATGCCATGTAAAACTTGTATTAAGTAAATTTGCATGCTTTTCTCTTGTTAATCTGTTTTATGTCAATTTAATTTTGGGGCTCAGCTGGAACCACATGAGTATGGAGAGGGAATTTTGCCTCCCCTACAAAAGTTTTATCAATATTTGTTAAAACCTACTATATACTAGGCAGTATGTTGCATCTGGCAATGCCTAACTCCAGCAACTAGGTACCTAATGTGATGAGATAGATAACCCTATTGCCCTTGTCCTAGATACATTGCAGAAAATAGCACCAGGAATTTTTATCTAAATCCTAGATCTCTATTCCTACTTTTCAAACTTAATTGCCATATAGAAGCAAATTGCTTCCAAGAGAGTAAGTGCAGGGAACTAGAACCTAAAGTTAGCACTTTAAAAATCAGTATTTGTTTTTTCCTGCCAAGAGGAATTCAACCAATCACTAAGTGAGTTTTATGAAATAATTCACCAAATATAATCTAAGAAAAAGTTCTCCCATTTCACTTGTCAAACACTTCATTCCTAGAGTGACTTTGGGATCTTCAGAAGCAATCCATATATAGATCACAGATGCTCAACATTGCCTGAGATATGGAAGTACATATGCCAGACTTGCTATATATAAAGACCTTATAATTAAATGTCACATGTGGCAATTTTGTGTTGGCTTCCCATCATAGGTGTCAAATATAGCTCTATTTGGAAACCAGGTCTTTTGGCTTCAAGAGGCAATAAAAAAAAATCCAATTGTCAGGAAACTACTCCAAAGTATCACACCCCATATAGATGCTACTCAATCTTAACATTGTTTGTAACAACCACTAATCCAATGTGCAGCTAAATCATCACCAAGGTAGCAACTTCTCAAAGGGAAAATAAATTCTATTTCCTGAAGAGCTGTGCAATATCTGAAAATAGAATTTGAAGAATAAAGAAAATAAAAGAGTAAAAGATCATACGTAAGAAAATCTAACAAGGTTATATAGGAGAGCACAGTTTATTTGAAAAGAATTAGGAAATCATCTAGACACTGATCAAAAGCCAGGTAAGCAAATGCTAAATCCCTTGCTTCGAGCAGAAAAGCTTATTTAGTATTAAAGCTTCATGTCAAAGAACAGTAATGGTAAAAAGTGATGAGTTGCAACATTGAAAAAGGAAGGGAGGAAAAAACATTTTCTTTTTAAAAGTTACCATATATTTAAAAATAAAGTAAATGGGGAAATATAAAAGTGGGCTGTGGTTTAGTAGGTGCAACTCAAGATCTTAGATTACACAGAAGTACAAGTGTTCCTACAATACAAAGAAATTTAGAATTTTAGGGCTAGATTGACTTAGATATGCTCTAATCCAATCTCTTTATTTTATAGATAAAAGCACAAATCCTCAGAGAGCAAGTCACTCCCTGAGGCCCTAGAACTAAAAAGTAACATAATTGAGGCTAGAACTTAGATCAATCTGGCATATTTTGTCACTTTGTCATACTTTTCAACCCAGAAAATTTATAACTATCCTTTTTGAGTAATATTAGACATTTTCTCCTCTTTGAGAACTAGATAGCCTCTCCTTTTTGACACCACTAACCAAAATGATATATATTTTTTAATTTGGCTTCTGATATTGCTCGGAACTAGATTGCTTAGGTATCTTTTATTTTCAAAATGCTGAGCTTCTTGAGTTCAACTTGATGTTATTTATCTTGATTTTACTAGAATCCAACATCATATCTGACATAAGTGAGCAAGATGCTTGATGTATATCAGGCATTTGCTCACTTAGTGATTGTTTGAATTTCTTTTGGCAGGAGAAAAACATAAACACTGAATTATAAAGTGCTAACACTAGGTTTTGGTTTCCTGAGTTCACTCTTTTGGATATTTACTTCCATATGGCATTTAAGTTTGAAAATTGAGATTAGATATGTGGGATTTAGATAAAAATTCCTGAATTGCTACATCTGTAATTACTTAATTTCTGTATCAGACTGAGTTTATAAGCCATTCGAGATCTACTCAACCCATCTGCTTCTTGGGCCTTGACTGCTTCTTCATTGGAGACCTGCTGGCCCCTGTGCCCTGTTGTTTGTCTCCTATCATGCTGTCACTCAGCCCTCCCACATGGGGGCTGGGCATCTGAAGGAAGTCTAACCACACTGAACTCAGACAATCTAATGGCTTTTTTTCTTTTTAACTCCATCTTTATTTGTGTATGATTCACATAAGACAACTTATTTCAATAAACATTATCATTCATGCTTCAAATAGTGTATTAAAATTTTCAAGAAGATTAAGATAGTGGTGTGAATTACTCTTTAGTTATAGACAGACAATCTAAAATATATTTCCTAATCCAATTATGAATTATAAAAAATGCTTACATGTTTATGCTTGTTTTTCAAAAATAAACTGAGGTCCAGACAGAATATACAAAATACTTGAGGCATGAAGTCTGGCTTCTGCAATATGTACTCAAAGGTACCAGGTAATACCAACTGCAAAAGTAGTTGTGGTGTAAGATTAAAGCCAGTTGAGGTGAAACATGAAGATGGGAAGAAACTGACAGATATATTTCTCTTCCTTCCTCCCCTTGATGGACTGTTCCAAGGCATGGTGGTTCCATGTGAACTGTCTAAAAGAAGCCATATATGTTTGAGGAAGCAGCTTCATCTTCCTGTAATGCTCTGGCCAGCTTGGGAACATACCACCTTGTATTGTCTTTCTATCCTTTGCTACCTCACTTCCCTTTTCGCCTCACTCTTGCTGACTTGGGATTGTAACTCCCATTAAAACTCTAGCATGTATGTTTTACCACAGACTCTATTTCCCAGGGTACCTGGTCCAAAAGAACTTCAATCTGTAGTGATTCCTGTTAGTTGAGCTTCATGAAATGTATAAAGAGGTTAGAGATATGTCATTGTTCAAAGAGATCCTTTGAAATTTTTTTTGTGAGATACAAATTGATTTTACATTTGACGTTTGCTTAAAGTAAGGGTAAACATATCCTTAACAAATATTTCATATGTTCTGTTTTTTTTCCCTCAGGAACATGATTTTAAAAGGACTATTAAAATTCTCTATAGCAGTTCTACTCAAACAGGGTCAGTGGGGTACTGCCAGTCTACAGACTATTACCAGTCTGCGAGATGATAGAGAGATTATTCTAGAATGGCAATAAACACACTATTTCTTTCATAAAAAATGTCTTTCTAAAAAATAGTGAAATCATTAATTTACATTTGTTGTAAGCACCTTAACCTCCCAGACCAGTAACAACTGGTTCATAAACTAGTGAACTGGCCTACTATAAAATAAGGGATTACAAAAATTAGATTAAAAGTAATTTTTCAGAAATATTAAAACCTAGCACATAAGCAAGGTTTTCTTTTAGGCAAAAATTTTTAGTTCAATTTGTATTCTTTTCTTGAAAAAAGAAATAAGTGCATAATGATACCAGGAATAACTGCCATCTGAAATTAAACTACTACCTAAAAATCAGAATGCTTATGTGAAGGGACACATTAATCCACTAGGAAAAGTCATGTTCACTATTCTACGAGGAAAAGAAATGACTGGGTAAAGAGTCAGATTTTAAATAAAGAGGGATTGAAAAAATGGCACCTTCTTAAAAGGATAATGAAAAACTCATTCCATGGTCAGGGGAAGATACACAAAATAAAAACAGAGAACAGGGCTGAAGGAAATATTTTGCACTCCAACATTCCTGTGCTCAACACAGAATGGTATAGATTAGAGAATAGAGTGGAAGGAGGAATGAAATATTGAATTCATGGGAAAGAAAAGTAATAAATAAATAACGAACTTTGAATAATAGGGTCAGAAAGAATGTTTACACTGGATTGTGAAGCAATAAAAACAAATCAGAATGATTTAAGTGGATGATTATTTTTGCATTCTATCATAGTGGAAGATTTCTTTTCCAACATCCCACTAAAATACCTGAAGAAAAATGATAAATATTTCAATTTGTTTCTTATTTGTAAACAATAATTTCAATATTATGGTATTCACAATTTAAGCCAATTATCTTGATCTCATATTTAGTAATTTTTTGAAACAAAATACCAATACTATACTCTGTATAAATTAAAATTTTAGGAATTCAAAATCAAAGTTGTGTATAAGCCAAATTTATTATCATATTTGATGTTTGTTATCCTTTCATATTCATGAGTTCTTTTTCTGAAAATTTGTACCAGATGCTGAGTACAAAAGAAGCCTGTGATTCTTAAATAATTACAGCCCATTCTATAAGATCAAACAATTAAAGCTTTGATTTAAGATTGTTTAATCTCAAAGAGAGCAGTATAGAAAATAGATTAGAAACATGCAAGAAGTGGCATTCAAAAAGAAGTTCTATTCATCTCTGTAAAGCTAAGCAATGGCAGTTCTCAAAAGATGGCTTCATGATGTGAACTGGAATCAAAGAAATGACTACATTCCTTTGAATTTAAGTGAGCTTTTAAATCAGAGGGTGAGTGTATCAAAAAATGTTCTTTGTGAAGAATTGAATATAAACCAATGCTAATTTTATATTTCTACTCTCTCAGGAAACTTATTAATGTTTAGAGTGAAAAGAAAATGAAACTCTCCTTATATTTTAAAATCAACATCCATTCTGACAAAAATGTTTTATTGTTAAACCTGTGTTTTACTGTCAAGCTCTTTTGGTTCACAAGAATAACAACAACAGTAATCACACCAACAACTGAACATTTTCTGAGTGGATACTATGTACCAGGTACTCTTTTTAAGCACTTGGCATATATCAACTTAATCCTCAGGACAACACTGAACAATTATCTCCATTTTATAGAAAAAAAAAAAATGAAGCAATAAACATTTATCCTAGAAACTCCTGAGCTATATTTTTGATAATTTACTGCCAGAAAACATAGCTTCTCTTCTTCAAAATTAGGATGATATGATATGTAAAAAATACTTGATGTGCCTCTAAAAGCCTTTCATAGAATAGGGTTGTTAAACTAAAAAATAATCTAAATCATCAAAAAGTATAATTTTGGAAATAATACTAGAAAATAATTTTTCATACAAATTGGCCTCCCACAGATAGCTGAATTTGTTACTTGCCCTAAAAAAAAAAGGCTTTCAGTATCACTGTTCAACTAGAAGTAGAAAAGAAATATATTAAATAAATCATAAAAGGAAATTTAACCTGTGCCTAACAAAAAAACATTAGCTGGTGAAAATTACTTAAAAAACAAATAAAACCATTCAAAGTCCCTGAAAATTTTCACAAGGAAACAGAGAAATGAAGAAACATTTAATCATGGAAATTTACTAAATCTCAGCAAGAACAGCCAGTCTGTCAGACTTGCGTTGTAGTCCCCTCCCCCTTTCCCCAGCTCAGCATGACAGAACCTTCCTGAGAGGCAGGTGTGGACAAGAAGACAGGGCTGCTTTTCTTCCCAGCTCCTCCTTAATGGCTACTTTATCTCAACAGGAGGAGCAGGTTGCCATTATTTATCATCTACTTGAATTCTGTGTTTCAGAGGCTAAATTCCAGGTGAGTTGGCCCAAGATATCTCAGACTCCATTCTTCCACCTGGCACCCATCCAAAAGGCACAGGCAGTACCCCAACCATAAAAGGCCAAGAAAATTGAATTGGGACCTTGATATCTCTTAACCCAACTTTCTCATAATACAAAGGTTCCACAGAGGACAGGTAGGCAAGCTAGGAACACCAGAGGACACCTGCTCGGCACTCTGCTCATTGTGAAGCACGGATGTCACCGCAAGAAAATCTGGCCACTGTCTTGCCCATAACTCTGGAGCAATGAATCAGAAATTTTGCCTAGGAGAAAGATGTCGTAGGAACAGAATGTATTGAAACTCACCCCAAAGGAACTGGCTTTATTTGGAACAGAGCATGAGGAAGTTCAAGCCTAACGGTACTCTCCAACAAAATGAAGATTTAGGTGGTAAACAGTTAAGAGGAGGTTGGAAGCTCCATGAAAGCAATAAGCAAAACTGTAGGCCAGCTAGTTTACCAGAGAGAACCTTTACCAGTGAATGAGATGGCTAAGAATTACCCTCTGTGATCAGAAAAAAATTCCCAAAGAATGGGCTGAAAAATTATTCATGAAATGAGGTCAAAATTTAATTGGATCAGAGGATGGAACATTTTATATTCCAGAGCAATGTCAGAATAAAAAAGAGAAATCAGCTAGAAATTTGGGAAATTTACAAATACGTGAACTTAAACAGCATGCTCTGAAATAACCTATAGGTCAAAGGAGAAATCAGGTGTTAGAAATCACATATTAATCATATTAATATTAGAGTTAGAAAATTAGAAATATTTTTGGATGAATGAAAATAAATACAATATAACATGAAGGATCAATAAAATGTGGTATATTCATGCAATGGAGTAGTATTTTTATGAATAAAAATGATGAATACGTACCCCTGCTACAACATAGATGAACCTTGAAAATATTATGCTAATGAAAGCAGCCAGTCACAAAAGACCACATTGTGTGCGATTCCAACTATATGAAATGGCCATAGTGTGCAAATGTGTAGAGACAAAAAGTAGATTGGTGGTAGTTTGGAAATATTGGTGGGAAACGGGAAGTGAACACTACAAGATTTCTGATTGTGGGAATGAAAATGTTCTAAAATTTATTGTGATGATGGTTGTGTGACTCTGAATTTACTGAAAATCTTTGAATTATACACTTTAGATATTTGAATTGTTCGGTTCTAAAATAATTCTATAAGGGCAATACTGAGTTAAATCTCAAAATTTTATGAATATATTAGTATAGATATTATTGATTATTCTAAATAGCTCAAAATAATACTTAACCTTAGAAAAATATGTCTTTTACAATACACATACTTGTTGTGGCTTTCTGAAGTTTATTTTTAAACAAAGGCATTGAATCAATTAAGATTTTCCAATTAAAATATAAAAAAAATTGTAAGAAACATAATGAAAACAAAATAATGAATTTTGGCTTTCAAATGTTTAATATTGCCACAGGGAAAGAAAACAAATGAATTCCAGAATAAAATTATAAGCTTTTCTCCCTTGTCATAGAGGTCATCAAAAAACTTTACTAGACTTTTCTGATTTTCAATAAATATTCATTAATGATGCTGGTTGCTATTAGTGTTATGTTATTAATGACAGGAGGAAAAAAGCAGAGAAGCAAGAATAACAAATTTAATTCATCAGACAGCAAGTGAAACATGGCTGATTGGACATATATTTGATTTCTACTCTCCCCAAACCATACTAACATGACAACAAAGTTTAAACCCCCTAAGGACAAAGACATCACAGGAGGAGAAAAGAGTAGACAACTTTAGATCTCCCAAAAAGGGAGTGTAGAAATTAATTTAGCAGATTGAATAAAGCTGAAAGTGTGATCCCCTGATCAGCAGCATCATCTTTACCAGCGAACATGTTAAAAAATGTAACTTTTTTGGCTCCACTCCAGATCCACTGAATCAGAATCTTTGAGGAGGCCCAGTTACGTTCTAACAAACCCTTTGGGTGATTCTGATACACATCAAAGTTGGAGATCCATTGGTCTAAACAATTAGAAGCACCAAGTGCAAATAAGGTAGTACTGAAAACAGGAAGATTAATTGGAAGGTTTAATAAGGTGTCACATTCACCTTAATGGTTATGGTAACTGGCCATCTCTACCATTAAAAGGCAGGGCACTAGGTACAATACATAGAGGTGAATGAGGATCTCAAACAGATTGATTAATTTGAAGATCTGGTGCCAACCAGAACTAAGAAACATCAAAACAGGTATGTGTTTTCACATCTTCCGTTTTCTGCCCCCTCTCTGATTCTTAGAGTATGCATTAATTCACTTCCTGTTAAATCTCTATGTCAACATTTAATCCCTGCCTCTAAGAGAGACAATTTAATTAATTCAGTCATTCACTAGGTAATATAGACTCTCTTTGTTCACATGTCAGAATACACTTGGCTGCCCACACCAATGAGCTGTGGCCATGGCACATGGTGAAATACAGGGCAACATATATATACTAAATCCTTCAACAGGGGAAGTGGGATATCATAAAGTTTCTCGGGAGAATCCCCTACCTGACTTTTTCTTTTTCTTGCATTGCATGGTAAAAGGCATCTTGTATACCCTATCCAGAAAGTCACTCTTGTGGTTCAGGTGGAAAATTTGCCCTGGTATCTCTATAATGTTTTATCAGTCAGATAAAATAATTTTAAAAATTCTAAATTGTTAGGATTTCCCTTACCTTTGAATTATTTGATAAAAATAAATTAACTTCTTGTTAAGTCTCTGTATATGAAAAATTGAACCTCCTGCCAAGAGAGATAATTGTTTGGTCAGCCAGTAGTAGGACAGAATCTCTTGGTTAATCCAAGAGCTCTCCCATTTTTCACAAAAGTATTCCTTCGATTAATTGAATGACAGTCTACTGGACTAAATTTGAATTCAAATAAAAATTCTAATAGTTTCCACATAAAAACAAACTAAATTTTCTTTTCTTCTTTTGAAAATTTTGTGATGTTTAACAACTAGTTTACTTTTAAAATCATCATCAGAGATTGGTCTGAAGTCTTCAAATCTTGCTAACACGAACATATTTTTAAGTGTCACATTCAAATTTTTTTAATTATTATTTCAAAATTATATTTTATAAAACCTTTTGTTTTTAACATAGATAAATCTCTTAAGGTCTTTATTTTTGTTACTTTGGTAAAAAAATAAACCTACATTTTCAATAATTTTTTCTGGCCAATTGTTTTTGCATCATATTATTACAGTACACTCTTAACTGTAATGATTAGTAATTCAAAATGCCAATATATCACAACATATTTCTTCTTGTTTGTAAGAATTCCAGAAAACAATGGTTACTAAGAAGCAGTGCAAAACTGAGTTGATGACAAAGTATTATTTTCTTTGTTTTGGGATTTCTGTTGATTCAGGGTTGGATTACGTCCAACTATAAAAAAATTATCATTTAATAAAGAAGAAGTGGTAACATGAACATTATATGTAGAAATAAAAATAGAATGGAAGTAACCTCAAATCTCGGTTAACATAATGGAAGTTTATTTCTCACACACAAGTTAGTTGTAAGGTAGGTAGGAAAGGGAGTCTACTATGCAAAGTGAAGAAATGTTCTCTCATCTTCAACACTAGTCATCTAATATGTCCTGGAGCATGGACCTTTAGAATGAATGGCAAAAATTAGAGTAGAGGTCATTCAGGTGGTTTCTACAGGACAGATTGCCCACATTCTGTTACCCTCACCTTAACCCCATGGCTATACCTACCTGTAAAAGAGGCTAGAAAATGTAATTTTGCTCTGTGTCAAAAGAAAAGGGAAATAGTCTACACTTCCATTTCGTTCTCCCAACTACACTTTAAAAAACATTCATTTCTTTCCCAAGTGAGCCAATCCAGAGAACTATGCAGTCACTGGATAGGCTTCAGATCAGAGACAAGTTCTCTTTAACAGGTCAAAGTGTGGGTCCATGAAGCCCAAAATTATGAACCAGAAAAATAAGTTATCTGTTCCCCAGATACCCAACCCAATAATACTATTCAATTATTTAAATATCTGCATTTTGGATAAATGCTTAGTAACTTGAAGAAATGCACATAACCTCTTAAGTGACAATGAGTGATATATAACTCTAAAATATGAATTCAATTTTGGAGAAAAAAAGTGAAAAATGATAACATTTTTACTTGGGTAGTTACTTTGTGTTATTCTTTATGTAACTGGATATTAAAAGTGAGTTTTCTTCTTTGTTCAGCATTTTTAAAGAGACTCTACAGTCTAAAAAGATCAATCAATTGATTCTACATACCCTGCATCTTTAGGAGTTGCGGTACGTCCTCTGAAAGATTTGCAAAGGGTATAGTCCAAATTGGGTTCTTTCTGCTATACCTGGCCTATCCCTCATCTATGGCTCATGAAAGAGGTTGGTGAGAAAGAGGCTGAGAGAAAAAGAAAATATTTTGAGAGACTTTGTGTGCTCTGTATGTAGAGGTGACATCCCTTTGCCTCAGGTGAGAAGAGCTTTAAGGAGATCTCTCAGAGAGTTTGATAAATGACCCTAAAATTGGGGGGCCATGGAGACTGCCATTTGACTCACTCTCTTGAGGACAAGAGGCAAAGTTATGTGGCTGGCCCTGCTCATGTCTGGTAAGGAACAAAAGTGGAGTGCTGACCTAGGTGAGTGCTGCACTTGCACTGATGAGTAGGCAACAGTCTGTGTTTCCCAGAGTCCCAATGTGGACCCTGCAACAGGGAGTATGTCTGCAGTCACCTTATAAGAGATACCACCACCAAGGACCACTGTGAACTAAAGGGATCACAACAGAAAGAACTCCGCCAGAAGGGCTGAGGAGAGGGCTAAATAGCCATCCTCAGGGGAGGAAGGCCCACATCACAGCAGTCCTCTCCCCATGAAACAAAGAGCTACAAATTGTCCACCTGACACACAGGAGAGCCAGATCCTAGATTGCAATTTATTAAGCTAATTAAAATTGTAATCTTTTCACCTGTTGTTCTAGCCCAATTCTGTAGGTGTCACAAATAAGCGTAAGCTAGGAAAGAGTCAGAGCAAGACAGAAGCCAGTCATGCCCCTGCCTCAGGACACACACTCCACTCAGAGGTAGGCTGGCACTTAGGGGAAAAGAGAATTTCAAGAATGATGTCAATTTGGAATTTTTACTAATGCAGTGGATGGGGATTTACTTACTGAAAAGAAGTTATTTCTGCAAGTGACAGCAACCAGAAGAATATGCAATTTCTAAAAGTAATTTAGAAAGCATGGAATCACCCAAGTATTTCAATCCAGAAACTAAAATTAATAGAGAGTTAAAAATTACTTTCTGTCTGCAATCTAAAAAGCCCATCTCATGCCATAAACCAGTTCTATTCATAATTACCTGGATTTTTGTAATTTCCTACAACGAAGAAAAGTTATAGAGTAGAAAAGTGGTCACGTTTAAGTGTGTATAGTTGTGTGTGTGTGCGCGTGCACATGTGCACACAGGCCTGTATCTCCAGCATAGCAGTGTATCTACCTGATGTAAAGACAAATGATCAATTCTGAAAATTCAGTCCAAAATGTCAAACTAGATGTTTGGCATGAGGCAGGTACAAACAACTTTAGCATCGACTGAATTTTTAACATTTCAGCCAGTTATCTGAATGTCATGGAGATCAAAATATACAATGTGATGACCTAAAATCTTTAGCCAAAAGGTTGAGCTTTGCAGAAACTTGCATTTTATGCATTATAGATTAATTTGCTATCTAAATAATTTTCCCATGCTTAACCTTTTAATAATTCATAGGAAGCTCATCAGGTGCAGATAAAAAGTTTACAACAATTAGTTTCAAACAAATATATTAGCACACTATAGCATAATGATTGTTTTCCAATGATCAGTCACCAAGATTAGATTACATCATTCATCCAGTCAAAGCTACAAATTAGCAATTTTTTCTCCTCATAAATATTCAGTTATTCTTGCATATATAGGTTATATATATGTAGGTTATACATATGTATAACCTACAGTTATACAGACAGAGGTGGAAGAAACAGCAACACTTAAAAGACACACAGTTGCTATGTAATATGAATCCTTTTTATTCTCTAACTTTTGTCTCATATTTCATAGCAAATATGTAAAAATATTACCATTAATAAGCTTCTTGGATCTTTCCTTCCTTACTTCCTTTATTCATTTCTTTCATCTTTATCTCTCTTTCTCTCTTCTCTCTTTCAATAAACAATTTTCTGAACATCTGCTAAATGTGTTCTACTATTTTATGTGATAAGGGTACATAAAGGAATACAGAGTTGGCTCTTCTCACAAAATATTCAGAATCTTAGGAGGAAAAAGGGAAAATGACAAGAAACAATTATAATTCAAGCTAATAGATGCTAACATGATGGCAAATACAACCTTATGTGTATCAAAAGAGCAAACTCCTAAGGTTTTTTTAGGAAAATTGAGGACAGCTTTATAAAGATTACATACTGACCCTATATCTCATTCCTTTTGAATGACACTACTCCCGGTTACAGGAAAAGCCAGGTTTTCATTTATTTTTATTTTCTTATTTATTTATTTACATAGTAAAATGTTTATTCAGCAGTTTACTCCACAAACGTTGATTCAGTTGTGTACTCCCAACTCTTGGCTAGACAAAGTTAATAATATGAAATTTTAGAGTCAGACTCAATAATAATGAATTCTTAAAAATTTTCTTGAGAGATTAGTTAACATTGAACAACAGAATTGGAAGCTATAAACAGTTTTATTTCCAGATAGCCTAAAAACATTACAAACTCCCTAATTAAACTCAATTTTAGAAACAATTATTAATAATAGTACTTCACACATATTCTAGAAATTGTTCCTATTCCTCCATAGATAAACGTATGTATTTAATACCAAACACCTTAGAACTGGGACTGAAAATTTTGATAAGCTCAGTGTCTTTATTTTTGTTTAATTTGCATTCAGTTTATGAGATATACTGCTTGTCACTACTGTTACTCATTTCTATTTGAAAAAGTAGAATAAAATTTTCAAATGATCATATAGATACTGTTCTTTATACTAACACATTGACAGGTTGAAATTGGACTTTCTGCTTGTAAGCAGTGCTGCTATGTGAGGGGAAATCAGTTTGTCCCCTTTCGATGGGTTCTGTTTTTAGGTTGGTGTAAAATTCTTTGTACTATTTAATAAAACAAAACATTATCTTGTGTATATTAATTATAGTAAATCACATCAAGTTGTATTGAAAGTATAATTTATTCCTTAAACACAAAATAATTATATATATTCAGATGACTTTTACTGCATAAAATAAGGAATCAGGTCACCAAAAAGTCCACTTCCTAAAAAATAATTATTTATATTGATCACCTCATAAATAATGCCTTTTGATCTTAGAATATTTCTTGTTCTTTTTATATGGACTTCTTGTTTCAAAAAGAAAAGAAAAATATTAATTTCAAAATATGAAGGGCATACAAATGTTTTTGTTACATGGATGCACTGTATAATGTTTAAGTCATGGCTTTTGGTGTGTCCATCACCAGATTAATGTTCATTGTACCCAATAGATAAGTTTTTATCTCTCATCCCCCTTCCACCCTCTGTCTTCCTGGTTTCCAATGTTCTTTATATGTCTTTGTGCCTCTCTGTACCCACATTGAGCTCCCACTTAGTGAGAACATATGGTATTTGGTTTTCTATTCCTGAGATCCTTCATATCCATTATGAACATAGATGCAAAAATCCTCAACAAAATACTAGCAAACCAAATTCAACAACACATAAAAAAGATAATTCACCATGATCAAGTGAGTTTCCTCCCAGGGACACAAGAATGGCTCAACATATGCAAATCAGTAAGCATGATTCACCACATAAAAAGAAGCAAAAACAAAGACTGTATAATCATCTCAGTAGATGCAGAAAAAGCATTCAATAAAATCCAGCTCCATTTCACAATAAAAACCCTCAATAAACTAGGCATAGAAGGAAAATACCTCAAAATTATATAACCACATATATGACAAACCCATAACAAACATCATACTCCATGGGGAAAAACTGAAAGCATTCCTCCTAAGAACTGGAAGATGACAAGGGTGCCCACTGTCACCACTTCTATTCAACATAGTATTGGGAATCCTAGCCAAGACAAATAGGCAAGAGAAAGAAATAAAGGTTATCCAAATCGGGTAAAAGGACGTCAAACTATCCTTGTTTGTTGATGATACGGTCTTGTGTCTACAAAACCCTAAAAACTCCACCAAAAGACTGCTAAAATTGATAAATTTACCAAAGTCCCAGGTTACAAAATCGATATACACAAATCAGTAGCATTTCTATAATATATTAATAACAATCAAGCTGATAGTCAAATCAAGGACTTAAAACCACATACAATAGCTACAAAGTAAATAAAATACCTAGGAACATACTTAACCAAGGAGGTAAAAGATCTCTACAAGAATAACTGCAAAACAACTATGAAAGAAATTGTAGATGACACAAACAAATGGAAAAACATCCCTTACTCATGGTTTGGTATAATCAACATCATTAAAATGTCCACACTGCCCAATGTGATTTACAGACTCAAAGCAATCCCCATCAAAATAGCAATGTCACATTTCAAAGATCTAGAAAAAATAATCCTAAATTTGATTGGGAACCAAGAAATAGCCTGAATAGCCAAAGCCATCTTAATCAACAAGAACAAATCTCGATGTATCATATTCCCTGACTTTAAATTATACTACCAGGCTATAACAATGAAAATAGCATGGTACTGCTATAAATGTAGAGATGTAGAGTAATGGAACAGAATAGGAACTCAGAAACAAAACCATATTGCTATGACCAACTGATCTTTGACAAAGCAGACAACAATATACACTGGGGAAAGGAAGCCCTATTAAATAAAGGTTGCTGGGAAAATTGGAGAGCCACATACAGAAGAATGAGACAGGATCCCTGTCTCTCACCACATATAAAAATTAATTCAAGATGAATAAAAGGCTTAAATGTAAGGCATGAAACCATTATATTTCTAGAAGAAAACACAGGAAATACTCTTCTAGACATCAACCTAGACAAAGAATTTTATGACTAAGACTCCAAAGGCAAATATAAATAAATGGGACAACAACAAAAATAAATGAGACTTAATTAAATATTTCTTGTTATTAATGTAATAACAGAAAATTTTAAAATGAACAGAAAAATTATATAATTTTTAACCCACTAAACAAATGGTTATTCGGTGCATGCTATATAAGTGTTGGGCTGAGCAAGAAAATTTTTCTGTCCTCATCTTCAAAGAAATTTCAGAGTAGTGAAGGGTACAGTTAAGTTCTAGGCTTATGTATTCTTTGCCATAGGAACAAATGGAGAAAGTTCACATAGAGGTTGGGGAGAAAAGAGGCAGGGGTTTTCAGAGAGGCCTACTTAAACATATTTATTTAACTAAATAAAAATATAAATATTATTTAAATTCACCACTCATAAGCAGTATATTAGAGTGAGAATTCCCCTCTCTATTGTATATTATTGATAAATAATTTTCTGTTTTGTAAAACTTCCCAAGACATTAAGTATTTCTTGAGCTCCTATGGGAGGAATTAAAAATGGATGTACATAGAATTATAGTTCCCAGTATTTGCTATGAACCTCAAATTCTATTAAGAAATTAGAGATAACTAGTCGAGAAGTTAAATAATTATATAAAAGAAAAATAATGCAACATAACAAATGACAGAGTATAGCAGCTTACTGGTGCCAAAAATTTACAGAAAATGAAGACACTATACACAAATAGACTTGACATAACTTCTCAGAGACAAGCCAAAACTGCAAAAAAATGATGGGTGGGATTTTAATAGCTGTGACATATATTGATGGGGTAAGGAGAAAGAAAATGGGATTCTGTAGTACTAAGTGTATGTGAAGGAACACTGAGAAACCTAAAAGAAATATGCCTCTTCAAAACACTGCATGCATTTTTAAAAATTCAATCATAAATACTGATAGAGCATGTACTATGTGCCAGGCACTCAGGTGTGAGAAAGTATAGAGTGAATAGGTGCAGCACCAATATTTAGAACCTAAATTTTTTTCTATGTAGAAAATATATATACCATACAAATATTCAGTGCTCTTTCACAGGTTCAAATTAAAATAACATATATATGGATGTGTACACACATATATGTATATATATTTTTATTATTGACACCTTTTACACATTGTATATGTAAATTGCATGTAGATAGGTAGATAGATCGATGAATAAGTATCACACCTATGTTAATCAACATAGTTATCAACCAATCATTGATTATGCTACATCAAGTACTCTACCAGCACTTTACAGTAGTGCTGCACTTGTTTCCACAACTTTAAAAAATAAATTTGTTAGAGTCATTTTGGGATAAAATTATTATTCATATTCCTGCTATCAACAAAGATTAAAAAAATCATTTTACAGAAGTAATCTAGTCTACTTTTCTATATATTTAAACCAATATTTTTTGAGAACTAAATAGTTTATACTTTTCACAGAAAATTCTTCCAGAATAGATATCCAGCACAACCCAAATTTCAAAAAGTTGTAGCTAAGATTTTGAAATACTGGTTTGTTATATCGATATATTTCATCTTTATCTCGGGTGGAATTTAGAAACTATAAAATAAAATTTATTTATTTTTCATAGAGATGAGGTCTCGCTCTGTCACCCAGGGTGGAATGCAGTGATCATAGCTCACTGCAGCCTTGAATTCCTGGGCCCAAGTGATACTCCTGCCTCAGCTTCCTGCTTACAGGCATGAATCATCATGCCCAGCTTAAATTTAATTGTATTATTAATTATGATATAATATTTTAGTAAGATATCTTAAAATCAAAAAATAATACAAATTTATTTTTATTTTTTTAGTTAAAATTTGGTCCAGTTTACAACTTATTTGTAATGAGCATTCCTGAATGATGCCATTATGTAATTTAGTTAAGTATTCACTAAAGTTTTATAGTTTACAGTTGTTTTTGGACATTGGACACTGCCCTAACTACTGCTACTGGGCAGGAACATGGTAGAATTTGATTATTTAACAGCAGCCTCAACAGGAACAGTTACAGAAAAATTTCTGAAGTCATCTCCCTTTTTTCACCCAGAAAATATAAATGTATTTTTAAAAAATTGATCTTGAAACCACTGAAATTGCTTTTCTGCTTTTCTTTTGACTCTTCCATCTTGTATTTCTGGGACAGTAATTCTTATATACTTGATCGTGCCCATCACTCTTACTGTCTTAGCTCTTTTTCCTTCTGATTATCCAATTATCTTCAAGTAATATGATCACTTGCAAACATGTCTACTTCCCATATTTTCCAACAAAGAAACAAAACATAACATTGACCACAATTTTTTTGTATCAAACTTTTGTCCTATTTGTCACCATAATGCCACTTTAAAATCCCTTATGTATTACCCTTTTGTATCCTCCCCTTGATTCTTTCCTGAAAGGAGCCCTCCTGGAAAGATAACTCTAACATGTAATGCCATTTTTATTCTAAGCCTTTATTCAGTAAACAATTCTAAAGCAAGATAAATTGTCTGAAAAGATTGTTTTCAATTATTTAAAATCTAATGTTTTTTCTCTCCAGAAGCACTTTTAATCATTCTATTCCTGAAGACAGGAGATATTTCACATGATTGATTTTTCTATCAAGAGTGTTCAATGTCATGAAATTTAGTATAAAAATAAAATTAGCTAGCTCTCTACTATTCATTAATCAGAACCTAATTCATTCTTTGAGGAAGACATAAGTTTTCTATACTTGGGGTGGCTAAATATCTGATTGCTTCAAAAACATTTTGAATAAATGAAACTCCTGCTCTCTATGGGAAATGAAATTTATATGAACCTTGCTCTATCATAGTTAGCATTTAGTTTTCTTCTGTAATGCTACCAACCTGGAATATCTCTCCCTCTCCCACTCTGCCACCCCTCTTTCCTACTATCCTCTTACCCCTTCTCGTCTCCCTCTTATCACTGTCTTTATTCCCATTATTGTATTTTTCTTTCCTGACAGCAAAAGACAAAGGATATTGGTTTAGAAAGAAGGTTATTTTCTATTCCAGTCAAGAGAAAATTTTGAAAATAAGTGAATACACTTCTAATATACTGTCAACGTTTTCAGAATTCATAGTAAGCACTCTGTTGAATTCCATAATCTTGGCGTGCCAAGGGATTGTTTTTTAAAAGCCTCTGACCAGGAAGTTTAGAGATTCGGTGAAAAAATATTCACAGAAACTTAGGTACATACATTTTCTAACAAAAAATAATTTTAGAGAACTGCTATAATAATTGCATCATTTTAGAGATGAAGTACTGGAGAGGCAGAGATGAGAGGTGACGCTCTCCTTGCCAATATTTGCTGGCAAAGAAAAGGCCGCTTTTGTGTCTATCCACAGAGGGGAAAGGTTTACATACGCTCTCTTTATCACAACTACTTTTCTTCTTCAGGTCGCAGTTCCTCCATGAACAGAAGCTGCTCAGTGAGAAAGAAGCTGCAGAAATGAACTCTGAGCAGCCTGACCTCCAAACCTGTCCTATATTCTGGGTTAAGGACACATGAAAGAGGGCACTGCATTGGTAGCTCTTTGCCTGATAGAAAATTTCCAGAATAAAGCAACTAAGGGAAATTAGATTATTTTTGTGAATCTATGCAGATTTTAAAATGGTGATTTCTCAGTTGTTCCTATAATCGACCTGATAATAATTTAAATTTTACTACATTTTTTGCTTAGAAAGAAATGCTAAATTAACTGCAGTTGGATAGAAATCTTCATTTCTATCTTCATTGCAATGAAGTCAGAGATCTAGACATTAAACAAAGTACCCTGAATTTAAATCCCAGCTCTGTCGTTTAAGAACTTGGGCAAGCAAATCTCTCTGTAACTCACTTTTCTTAGCTTTAAAATGGGGATAATAAATTTATCTTTATTTTTGTGTTATTTTGAGGATGAAACAAGTCAATGCATATTGAACTCTTCGAACAGAGTCTGAAACTTATGGCCTCAAATAAGTCATTGCCAATAATTGAATGTCATGTTAAAAATATCTTTCATTACTGAACATACTTTATTACATTTGGTTCCCACTCAGCTGAGTTTCTGTGTTCTGCTTACCCCATTTTTTTTTTTTTTTTGGAAGTCCCTGAGTAGGGGTAGAATATAAGGGACTTTGGCATCCGTGGATTTTTGTATTTGCAAGGGATCCTGGGACAAATCTTCTGAGGATACCAAGGAATGACTATGTGATAATACATCTGAATTCTTATATAAATAAGAACAGTATTTCTTCTTTTGGGAGACATTGAAATCTTTAAGGAATGATGAATCCACATGTTGATGGATACCCACAGAGAAGAAAAAGTACAACACTACATATGAGACAGCTTATTTTAACCATGAAAATATTTCATGTGGCATAAAAGATGCTAATTACTTCTTCAGTTACCTAAAGTTAAATCTGCTTCCTTCTTTCATGCTAACCATAGATATGCCCTTGGAAATACCACAACTCTAGTACTTCCAAAAAGAAACAGTCTACGATGAAGAATAATAATGCTGTCCTAAGATCCCAACTAGTTTAGAATCACAAAGTGATTTTTTTTTTTTTTTGTCATTAGGCTACTGATAGTTTAAAATATTCATAGTCATATGTCTTCTTTATGGTGATTTTTCTGCATGACAATTATGTGCATGACAATTCAGGTCTCTGAGAACAAGGTCTCATATTTCTAAATTCTTTGGACTATGACTCACTTTAATACCAAGATACAGATAACAATGTTATTTCTGTTTACTCTTTTCATTTGTTTTTACCTGCCTAATAATTCTTGTACCAGTTCCACTCTCTTTTAACTATGTCAATGGTTAAATATGTTTTAATATCTAGTAGGAACATTTCATTTTCACTCTTCTATTCCTGACTATAGGTATTTTTGCCTCTTTCTTATTTAAGAATAATTTTAGAAATACTTGAGATTTTAGATTTAAAAATGATATTTCAATATTATTGAAATTAATTTTACCAGGCAAATATTGGAATAACTGAGATCTTTAGACTTTCAGACCTTTCCATTTATAAACACAATTTGTCTCTTTATTGATTCCAGACTTTTGTATTAATAAAATCTTATTTTCTTCATTCAAGCCCTATAAAATGTTCAACTATTTTATTATTTTTTTTTTTATTTCAGCTTATTATGGGGGTACAAAAGTTCAGGTTATATATATTGCCCATGTACCGCCCATCCCCCGAGTCAGAGCTTCAAGCGCATCCATTCCCCAGACAGTGTGCATCGCACTCATCATGTAGTTATATCCCCATCCCCTCTCCCACCCCCATCTCCCCGAGTCATCACATTCAAGCATGTCCATTCCCCAGACGGTGCGCAACGCACTCATCATGTAGGTATACACCCATCCCCTCCCCCGACCCCCACCGCAGTCTGATACCCAATTGGTGTTATTCCCAAATGTGCACTTAGGTGATGATCAGGGAAACCAATTTGCTGGTGAGTACATGTGGTGCTTGTTGAGATACTTTTTCATTTTAACAATATTGCTGGTATTCAGAAAAGTTATTTATTGGAAATATCAATTTGAAATAGTTTTATATCCAGGGCATTTGTTGACGTTTCTCATTATTCTCTACCCATTTATGCCCACCAGATCTAGTTTTACCCAGATGCTTTTATTCATTGAGGAAAGATTTATGACCATGTACTAGACACAGTGTGAATCTGTGAAGGTACAGAGATAGTTTATAACCAATGTATGAAGGGAATTTGTACTAGTGAATGGAAAAGGATGAAAAGAAAAAATTAAGTGCATGAGAGAGGTGACATTGAAAGCAAATATCCAGCCTGGATATTCAGTACATTACTCTGTGACACTTTATAGATTTGACTCAAATCATTCTGCGTATTTTCAGTTGAAGATTTGTGCTTTGCTGTGCTTTTCCTTGCTAGCATGTGCAACTGCTCTATCTTATTTGTTTCATAAAGAGTTACACTTCTCAAAAAATGTTGAATTGACCAAAAATAATTGTACATATTTCCAAGTTATAGTGTGATATTTCCATACATATATACAAAGTGTAATGATCAAATCAGGATAATTAGCATATCCTTCTCAAACATTTATTATTTCTTTGTGTTGGGAACATTCAAAATCCTCTCTTTTAGCTATTTGAATATTTATAATAAATTATTGTTAACTATAGTCAGTACAGTGCTATAGAACACTAGAACCTTTTCCTCCAATCTAGCTGTAATTTTGTATCCATTAACCAACCTCTCTCTATCCCCTCTAAACCCTCCCCTTCCCAGCCTCTAGTAACAATAAAGTGTTGCATTCTTAATTCTCAACAGATACTATATTAATCTAATTAATTGATATTTATCTTAAAGAAATATCATTAAAAAAGACTTATCTCTAGGCATCACTGTTCAGAGGTATTTGAATTTTAGGTCAAAATATCAATCTGTGGATATGGATAGATCCTACAAGAATCACAGATATCCATTTGGAGTAAAATAGAATAATCTCTCTACTTTCAGAAAATTTAAAGCAATGATTGATTGCTTTGGAATAAGGATGTTAACAATCTATAGTATAAGGAGGTAATATAAACCCTGGGAAACCACGAGCTGTGAACCCAAAAGATTTATTGGATAGTAAAAATAAAATTTTTCATATCCAGGGTCTAAAAAATACTGCCATTTATCTAAGCAGAATTAACACGATTTCCATTTAGGACAACCCTGTTTTAAAGAGATACTGATCTCTTCCAACCAACACAATACCATAATCTATCAATTTAATTAATACTTGCTTTTTTTAATCCTGACCCCCAAATTTTTCAGATTTCATTGCATTTCTTGTCTTCCATTCCTCCTTTTGTATGTTCATAAATATATCCAATATATTCATAAGTTAGAAATTCTTCTAGATAATTTACATTCTGCTTTCTATTTTCACATTTCTTTCTAGTCTAAGGTAAATAGAATGGCAATGCATATTTGACTGGGTATTGAAGCAGTATTGTCTGTCCTGTTGCTCTCTTATTTTAGCCACAAATCACAACTGTATGAAAATGCAGAAAAAATTCCAACAAGATTTGGGGAAGTATTTCTGGGGTATAACAGAACCAGTGGAAAAATAATAACTGCTGCCTTGCTGGGACTCTACTTTTTTGCTATGCTTATGTGCTGCTGTGCTTCCAATTTGAAAAAACAATTGAATAATATTGTCATTGGAGCCCCTTTTAGATATATGGCCAATATGTATTTTTAAATCTTCTGGCATAGAGAGGAATCCTATACATTTATTTGACATTTTGCTTTTAAAGGAATGTGAGTGTTTGTTGAACTATATGATAAAACTTGGGTATATTATACACAAGATGTATTTTTGCAGTTCAATTATTTTCAAATAAAATTTTTACCTCTGAACTCACAGGCACACAATAAAATGGGCCTTCAGCCAATCATTATATTTTTAAATATCATTAGGTCTACAAGCATTTTCTGTGACCCGCTATCTGGCTATCTTGCATATACTTAACTAGTTTAAAGACCAGGAATTCACTTTTTTTTTTTTTTTTTGTAGAATAATCTCTTTGTGTTACTCCAGGAAAAAAATCACCTGTTAAATCTACAAGCAAACTAAGAACTCAAAATACTGTCAAGAGACATGTGATGTAGGGGAATGAATCTTCATCTGGAAATCAAGAGTCATAGGTTCTAATCACATTTTCACAGCTGGGTTACTTGTGTGACACTAGGAAAATAAGTCTTTCTGGTTTTCAAATTCTTCCTCTACAACATGAAGTTGTTGGACTAAATAACTAATGCAAAAATATTTTGATATTGTTACATATCCATGTTCAATGGCTTTTGGATGATGTAGAGCAAGAATCATAGAAGTGAGGTAATGATTATTACATTTACCATGATGAATAATCATATACTTGGGCTTATGTAAGGATCTGAGTTCAAATAAATAAAACTTTGAGATCATTGAACAAAATTATTTTAGCTCTTCTATTTTCATTTTCTTTTCTACTATGTGATCTCATGAATTATGATTAATTTATGAATAATAGAAAATGTTTCATGTTATGCCATTACAGTGGAAACAGCCTCTACATAGATTTCCTTCAATGGCAAGGTGAACATAACCAAAGACTGATGTTTGAATTCGTATTGTTTTCTTGAATGCAGAAACTACGCTCTAAGAAAATGGCTTGGCCCCTTTTGAGGTGAAGGTTGGAATGTGCAGTAAGATATAAGGGGGAGTTTGACCATTGCAGAGTCCAGATTTTGCTGACTAGAACTCTGCCACTCTACGTCCTGATTCAGAAGAGGATAAATAGTGTATAAACTGAGCTCTGCTGAAGTAATCATTTTTATTAGCATGATTTTCATCTGACCCTGAATTGACCCTGGAGCGCTAATTATACTTAAACTCTAAGTATAATTGTGAACATACAGTAAATGAAGAATATGTGAACCTGAATGAATTTACAAAGTCAGCTATGTAAAAACAGATACTTAGAGGTCAAACTAAACTAATATGTAAATCCATAATTATTTTCACCTCCAGAAATAGAGGTTATTCTTTCCCTTAAAATAATTACTATCATTCTAGCTTTATAAGTATGCATCGTTATTGCTTTGTAAGACATGCTGCTTTCAAATCTTACTTTCCCTTCTATTTTATAATCCTTATTATGGTATTTTTATGTTGAACTATTCTCATTTAAAAATGTTTCTATTTTCTTAATGCAGAAACAATTGACCTTGTCCAGAGCAATCTTGTTTTTATATAAAATGTCAAGCTAGTGAAGACATGTACAAAAGGAAAAATGCTGCAAGCAGTAAATGCTATTCAGTTTGCATTTTATTGCATCAGCATATCTAAATGTTCCTCTTTAGCCTAATAAGTACCTATCTTATGCTTACTGTTTCCAAAATGTTTTCAGTTTCTTTAAAATTTAAGCTGCTGACCATTCTTTCATAGGACAGAATTCAGGTAAACATTGTAAAGGAATAAAAGCTTTGCAATGGACTTTTATTAATATATATGTGATTATGCAATGCAATCCCAAATTATTTGAAAAGCTAAAGATTGGGCACTGACCTGAACGTTGAATGAGGAGAACCATATCAATGGTGATCCCTTCAATTTTATGTTTTGATATAGAAAGTATTTACAGAAGTATTGTGTATATTTTCTCTCCATTACTATTTGTAGTAATAAGGCTTGGCCACGATTAATGTATTTTCCCTGATTGACACCTTAATTATGAATAAGTCCACAAGATTATCTCATACTTCAAAGAAATAGTCATTTTCCTAATAGTCTTTGTATTATCTGATGTATGTTCCACAAAATCATCACACTAGCTCACCACCAATTATAGTAGTATTGATATAAAAAATTAAGACCACACAAAGGAAGATTACAGAAAAGTAATTACAAGACATTTGAGGCTAGTTTTGATGGAATTATTAATTGAAAAGCAAAGAAACTACTTGATTTAGATCAAGCAAATAGAATCTTCTTGGCTCAAAGCTCCAACCTCATTTTATTTGATATTAAAACATTAGAGTAACTGATTAAAAGTTCCAAACACATTTGCCAACAATCTAATTGTATTTACATTTTAACAAAACTATGGCCTCTATTCTCTCCCAGATCTGAAGTCTGACTTTTCAGACTTCATTCCCAACTCCTCAATTCTGTAGCAAAGCACTTGACAACCAATCAAGACAAGTTATAGTAGATCATAATAGAATTGGAGAGCACATGCATTTTTAGATAGGGAAATAGAATGCTAAGAATGGTAAGGCACTTAGCATTGTGCTAAGAACACAGTGAGTGGCAGATTCTTTGTTGTTTGATTGTAAGATTGATGCAATGACAGTGTATGAATGATTGACTCATCTTGGCTAACTATGATGACCCCACATGTAATGCAAACACATTTATCCACAATGTTACTATAAAACCCATGACAAAGGCAAAAACACAAATTGGGAAGACATCTAAGCATTATGTGAAAATATGACAAATTTCACTCTTAAATTCTCCTTTCATTTATTGAAGAATAAATTGGTTTATTCAAGTTTAGGTTCATTTTGCCTGCTAGCTTAGCTATAGATACTCATAATGCTTGTCAAACATCTATGCTGGTCTTTAGTGGCTCTCACAGTGAACACTTTAATAAAAAATACTATTAAACAGATGCACATATCATAAGAATTACAAAGGTAGAAAAGTCATTTCTGCCACCCAAAATCTATTGCCCAGGGAGATTTTTGACTTTAATAATACAAAGAAAAGGGACTCCATAAGCTTTAAGTAACACAATATTTATATTTTATTCATACTTACAAATGTGATTATATTGAGTATTTATAATTCTTTTGCAAGATTATGAAAAACATTTATTTCTATAAATGTTGCATTTTGAATTCTATCCCAAATAAATATTTGCAAGCAGTGATGTCTCATATTAAACTATAATTTTTATTTTCCTCAAATTTTCTATTATGAATTCTCTTTGTAACTCTAACATCTTAAAATTTTCAAAGTGAAAAACATATTATACAATGTAATAAATACATTCTGCTTCAGATGTAACTAGTCTCTCTTTTTTTCTCTCTGAATGTAGAATATCTAGTCATTGTTCTTTATAATGCATGCTTAAATTTCTTTGGTGAATGTTTTTTTTTTTTTTTTTTTTTTTTTGTTGAGACAGAGTGTCACTTTGTTGCCCAGGCTAGAGTGAGTGCCGTGGCGTCAGCTTAGCTCACAGCAACCTCAAACTCCTGGGCTTAAGCGATCCTACTGCCTCAGCCTCCCGAGTAGCTGGGACTACAGGCATACGCCACTATGCCCGGCTAATTTTTTCTATATAGATTTTTAGGTGTCCATATAATGTCTTTCTATTTTTAGTAGAGACGGGGTCTCGCTCAGGCTGGTCTCGAACTCCTGACCTTGAGCAATCCACCCGCCTCGGCCTCCCAGAGTGCTAGGATTACAGGCGTGAGCCACCGCGCCCGGCCTGGTGAATGTTTTAAATATGACATTAGTCCTATATTTACAGTGTCTGTGAATAAATATTTGGGCAATAAATAAAATTCTCATTTAAATCAATTTTTAAATTTCTTTTGAATTTTGCATTTTCCACCTGTGTGTTCTGCCATAATGATACTTTCCTTACTAGATTTATTTTCCCATTGGATTTGTCTCATAACAGTCTGATTTCTGTTTTAACAATTTGGATAAAAATTAGGAGAATGGTAAGATGGCAGCCTGGTAATTTATTATGATTCCATATTCCTTTCAACTCTGTAATTTCTAGGATTTAAAGAATCATCAAAAACTATTGGCATACAGAAGCCATCTCAGGAGCATCTAAGACTTTGCATTCTTTTTTGTTGTTGAGGTATTTTTATTTTTTTAAGATTGAACTCTAAATATGGGTTTGTATCCAGTAACTTTTTAAAGCATCTAAAAAATATATCAGTTTGTCTCACAAAAACAGCAACATTACTCACCCATTCATTTATTACTCAACTTTTAATTAATCATTTTCTACCTTACTTTTAATTATAATTTGTGGCTGATAAAGTTGTTAACATTTACTTGTGAGAAATACCCCTGTAAATAAAAAGAGCCCAGAAAGACTGAAAATAAACAATCTCAGCAAAATATATCAAAATTCATCAAGTATATCAACACTAATATTAATATTTAGGAAAAATCTTGTCAAACTCATGGAAATTATAAATATATAGCAATAAATGTTTTATCACAAAAGAAATTTGGAAAATTAAGAGAAAATCACTTAAAAAATTTTAAAGGACAATAGAAAAAATTTTTAAAAACTCAAAAAGAAAACAATATTGATAAGCAGACATTGATAAAATGGATCCAAAAGAAAGTGATTAATTTTTCATGCTAGTTCTTTCAAAAAATAATAAATGACACAAATGTCTAGCAATGATGATCACAGGGAATAAAAAGAGAGAAAGAACAGATAAATGAAATTAGGAATGAAAAAGAAAATGAAACTGTGATGCAATAAAAATTGAAATATACGTAAAACATTAACCAGGAAAAATTGTATGCCAGTAAATTCAAAACTGTAAAACTGATAGTTCTACAGGAAAATATTAATTACCAACCTTAACTCATAAAGTTATAGTAAACTATAACTTTGCTATAAACTATTATAGAAATTGAATTCGTAGTAAAAATTTTATAAAGGATATTAGCAAGACTTTTTATTGGTATATTTTACATATATTCAAGGGGAAGGTAGTTAATATTTTACACAAAATATCTCACATATAAAATGCGAAAGGTATCCAGCTTATTTTTTTAAAGTAGTATAATTTTTACACTAAAACTAGAAAAAAGGCAGGGAGCGTGCAAAATATTTTTACTTCCAAATTTAAATATAAATGCTGAAATCAAAATATTTACAGACAAAATCAGAGTACTAGAAATTATATTTCAGGACAAAGCAGTACAAGTCCCTCTGAACATAAGTCATTCACCATCAAATAAATCTATCAATGTAATTCACCTCATGAACATAAAAATTATTCTATAAAACCCAACTATTCTTTATAATTAAAAATAAAGAAAAGTAAAACAAAAAACTTAGCATATTAGGCATAGATGAGATTTATTTTCTACTGAAAAATATTTTTGATTAAGTTAAAGGTTTATCTAATTTATATATTTTTAAAAAACATATTAATTTGGTCTACTATTTTTCTACTCCATTCTACTTCATTAATTTATGCCTTCATCTTATTATTTAAAGTGTTATGTTTTCTTTTGTTTCTTTTGTTTTTTCCTAGTTCTTAAATAGAGAGATATAATTAATTAATTTTATATATTTTTAGTTTTAGTTATTAAACATTTAAGGCTGTAAATTTCCCTGTAATCTGACTTTAATTATTAGTCTCCAATACATAGTTTTAATGTTATGCTAACAGGGATTAATAATTCTAAGAATTTTAATGGACTGATTCTTATAAAATAGTCATTTTAAAAATTTTTAAACAGCATTAATTAAAAAGTTGTACTATTGGTTCAAGATCAGAGGCATAAATAGATTGAATAGAATTTGCATCAGAAAGTCTTGCATAGGTTTATAAATGAATTTAATATTGGTTGAATTTGGCATTTAAGTTTAGCAAGAGTAAAATGGACTATTTAAAAAAGATTGGAATTTGTACATTTGATCATGCATAGTATTTTATATATTTACAATATACATGTATTATTTTCATTTTAAAAATAAATATTAATATTAAAATATTAGAACAAGAATACTTTGAATTCAATGTTTATTTATCTTATGTTTATATGTAATTGATGACATAAGTTTTTTAATGTCTTTACAGATGGACATCAACATTTGTAAACTTAAAATTCCTAAGGCCAGATTATTGAAATGCAGAAGAGACATTTAAAAAATTATTTAGATATTTAAGTGGAGGGTCATCCATTTTATCTTCCACAGAGTCTGGTAAGAAGTTCTTAATCTATGAGTTTGTGTTTTTGTTTTGTTTTGTTCTGTGGGTATGCTACATGAAACATTATAATTAAGGTGAATATGGTCATTGATATCATGAGAGTGTGAAACGAGTGTTTTAAGTAACTATGGAGGAAAGCTTTAACAATCAGAAAATTGTAGGAAAATTATAAAAAAGAAAAACCTAAAAATATGTTAAGGCCTTCCTGAATATTTAATTTAGATTAATAGAGTCTATTTATAATTAAGTATCAAATCATTGTTAAAAGTAATTTTGCTAAAATATGCAAAATTAAACATGTTTCTACATAAGAGACTGACCAAAGTTCAGTAAAAATGCAGAATTGAAAAATCTTAAATAGCTGATTATTAAACCAGTTTTTAGATTATCTGACACTACATGCAATAAATGTTTAATAAATGTTAATTTAAAAAATAAAAATAATGACTAGTATTTACAAGTGTTCATTCTATGCCTGTAATTATGATAATTACAATACATGCATTATCTTGTTTCATCTCAACCCTAGGAATTGACTTTGTGGATCAATGATTCCTAACAAGGCTACCATCTAGTGGTGATTAATTTAAACTTTAATCAGTTACCTCGGAATTGTTATTCTAGCACCCCAAGGAAGGCTTGACAATTCTGTTACAGGGACAAAAATTATATTGTTCAATATTTGATGTGAAAATAGCATGAAATACTGAGTTAATTGTTTTGTAGTATACTTCTGCACATTTAAATATGTCCTATTTTGATAGGTTGTGTTAATGAATCTGACCACTATGAAAATATGATACCAAATTTTGTTGACAATGAGGATATTAATTTACAAATGTTGCTCACTATTTCTAAAATAATATATTATTTTTATTAAGTCTTTATATCATTATCACCTAGACTAAAACACTGTTCAATTTAATGCTCATTATATTACAGAAGACTGAAATAATTTTCTTTTACAGATAGCTGAGAGTAAGAAGAAAAAAATCTGAAAGATCTATGGGGATAAATAAGCAGAGAAAGAAGTAGAAACTACCTGTTTACACAGAAAACTGTCAGCATTATCAAACAATTTCTCTTGAGTGAAAACCTATTGATATTTGGAATTTTGGGCAACACAGAATGTAACAGGTTTATAAGCGGTTTCCATGGCACAATCCACATACCACCCAAAATCTCCATGCACTTGGAATTGAGCAAAAAGATCTCATGAGACTTCACACTCAATTACAAAGTACTGTGAAGGGTGCCTTTATGCTGGTTTGCTCAATTAATTACAGCAAGTGTCACCATGGACAGCTTGCAGTAGTTAATTGAATTTGACAGGTTAACTTGAGAGCCCTTTTCACTGAATGCATTAGGGAGTTAGGACAAGCAAAAGGGCTGCCCAAAACAGAAACAGAAGAGTGAAGTGAAAAAAATATCATAGTGGAGTCAACATTAGATAGTTTAAAAATATTTATCTCCAAAAGGAAAGAATGACCAGAGAATACATCAGTGAGATGTCATTTCATTGTTCTTATATTCTAGTAGACTGTCCAATTTGCTTCTATTTTAGGAATTTCTATACTGAGATTTATAATTTTAGAGACTTCTGAGTTATTTTAATAACTGCAGACAACAAAAATATATTACTATTTCATGCTTCCTATTGGACACATCTAAAACCATAGATACATAATTTTAAGTTCAAAATTAATTTCATTTTTTTCTTCTCCCCACTTTAAAATTGTCTGCTCCTCCTGTATGCCTGATGTTTGTCAAAACATTAACAAAGGAACAGTAAATCTAATTCCACATATCGTCTTTGACTTTTTTCTTTCCTTTCACAGTTCTTCCACTTAACATTTCTCAGTAATTCCCATCGCTTCTATTCCTCAAATAACTCTAAAATCTCTGTTGTAAATGCACTGCCTTTTTTCTAGTTCAGACCCTCATCACATTAACTTGTTTAATTATATTTTAAGTCTCCTATCTGATATCTGTCTTCATTTTCTATGTTCCTATCCTTGAGTCCATTCTCTACACAGTCTTAATGTGAGCGGTTTTTCTAAAGTGCAAATTTGGTTATGTTATTTCCATCTCTAGGAGATTGAGAGGTAGATTATTATATTAAATTTAATTAATTAAATTTAAATAGGCACATATAGGCTACTGGCTACTGTATTGAACAGTGCAACTCTGGAGGAATCTCTAAAAATGGAAAATAAAATATAAAAATTAAACTAGAATTCTAAAGACACATTCCACTTACCCCAAATAAAGCAGACAAAGAGAAACAGAGGAACACAAACTAAAGGGAGATAACAACTAAACAAATACCAAAATGATAGCTACAAACTCAACCATATCAACAACTGCATTGAATATAAATGGGCTAAACAATCCAACTAAACAGTAGAGATTTTGAGACTGAATTTAAAGGAAAGAGCTAGACATCTACAAGGTGTCCACAAGATATGCACTGTAAAAATAAAGCCTTAGGTTGAATATAACATGATGAATAAAAGATATGCATAAGAAAACACGACTGTCTGTTTTAACAAAAAGAAAATGAATTTCCAAAAAATGAAGATTAATGGAGACAAAGAAAATAATTTTTTAAAGATAAAGGTAAAAAAAAAGAAGACATAACAACAATAAATGTGGATCTCTCCAATAGTAAAGCTTCAAAATGTACCAAGAAAACACTGACAGACCTAAAGAGAGAAGTAGACAATCCACATTAGATATTCTAACACTCCACTTTCAGTAGTTGCAGGGATTGTCCCTGGGCAAGAATTGGCCTGAGCGCAGAGTCAGCAAAGCTGGACGTGCTTCTTGGGTCCAAAGGTCAATAGGTCCAGAAGGCTCCTTGAGGCCAGAAGTCAACAGGTCCTGGCACGGCCTGTTGAATGCTGAATGCTTCTTAGAGCTAAAGGTCAATGGCCTATTGAATAGACAAACTGTTTCCTATGGCGAATAGCCAAGGGCCTTTGGTCTTGCAAACAAGCCAAGGCGTGTCTCATTGTCCTGCACATGGTAATGAGGTCCAAAGGTTAAGATGCAAACATCTGCCTTCCCTTGAACAATTTCCATAAGAAATGGAACATGTCGCCTCAGGGCTCTAAAGATAGTCATGTACCAGGAAGTAGCTGCTGGACAAAAGGAGTATAAAAATAAAGCGACTGGTGCTTTTCAGTACTGCAGTCTTATACTATCTTTGTGCATCTGTGTCTGTATGTTTATGTGTTCATCCCCCGTTCTGTAATCAAGCCACAACAGTAGTTAAAAGAATAGATAGGACATAAAATTAGTAAGGATATAGAAATTTTGAACAAAATTATCACCTAACTTGGCCTGATAGACATTTCTTCATAAATTTTTAAAATATGTATTTCTAATTAACACATAATAATTATATATATTTATGGGGCACAGTGTGATATTTTGATACATGTGTAATGGTCAAATCACCATGGTATTTAGCTTATCTATCACCTCAAATCTTTATCATTTCTGTGTATTAGTAATATTCAAAATCCTCTCTTCTATTTGAAAAAATACAGTAAATTATTATCTATTATAGTCATCCTACAGTGTTATAGAATACTAGAACTATTCCTTCTGTTTAGCCATAATTTTGTATCCATTAATTAACCTGTCCCTGTTCCTCCTACCTCCTACTCTTCCTAGCCACTAGTAACCACTATGCTGCTCTCTACTTCTATGAGATCAGCTTTTTTAGCTTCTACATATGAGTCAGTACACATGGTAATGATATTTCTGTGCCTGAATTATTTGACTTAACCTAATCTCCTCCAGGCTTATCCATGTTTCTGCAAATGACAAGATTTGATTCTTTTTTAAGGCTGAATAGTATGCTGTTGTGTATATGTACCACATTTTCTTTATCCATTCATCTGTTAATAAACACCTAGGTTGTTTTTATATCTTGGCTTTTGTTAGTGTTGCTGCAATAAACATGGGAATGAAGCTATCTCTTTGACATACTAATTTACTTTCATTTGGATATATACTCAGTAATAGGATGGCTGCATAATATGGTAATTTTATTTTTATTTTTTGGACACTCAAAAAGACAAAAATAGATAAGTATAGATACTTCTACACTAATTTACATTTACCACATCCATGTCTAAAGGTTCTCTTTTGTCTGCATCCTCACTAGAATTTATCATTTCTTTTTCTGATTATAGCCATTCTTACCAAAGTGAGATAATATCCCATTGCAATTTTGATTTGCATTCTCCAATGCTTAGTGATGTTGAGAATTTTTTCATACACTTTGGCTATTTTTGTATGCTTTTGAAAAACATCTATTCAGATCATTTGTCCATTTTTAATCTTTTTTTTTTTTTTTTTTTTTGCTGTTGGGTTGTTTAAGTACCTTGTACATTCTAGATATTAATTTCTTATTGGATGAATACTTTGCAAATATTTTCTCCCATTCTTCAAGTTGCCTCTTAGCTTTTGATATTTTCTTCTGCTATGCAGATTTTTTTGTCTGATATAATCCCATCTGTCTATTTTTGGTTTTGTTGCCTATGTTTTTTGAGGTCTTAACCATAAAATCTTTGCTCAATTAGTTACTTAACATTCATCCTACTTAAACTGACAAGAATTGCCTTTTTTTTTGGAAGTATAAGAAAACTTTTTTTAAAACTTTCTGTGCCGTACACAGAATCCACAAAATTTTTCACTTACACAAAGATCAAATATTTATATTATGTTCTATGGAAGGAACTTGGAAAGGCAAATATTGCTTATTTTTTAAGAACTATGACTGGAGAGCATTCTAAATAAGAAAGGTTTAGGTGTAGAAATTGTGTAAACAAAGAATGGTTTGAATTTGATGAAACTGGTAGAGGTATAAACATAGTGATTTTTTTTGGTGCTTCACAGAACAATTTGCATTAAAATGGAATGTGTTTTCAAATTTAAAAACTCAGTAAATTTTCAAAATATTTAAGTGAACTTATAACTGAGAAACTTGAAGATGAATTTCCAATATAAAATTATCTATTTGTAAAAACAGATGTACACAATGGGTCACTAGTCTACAACAACTAATTTAAAGATACAAAAGGCAATCAACATGAATTGATTTTATTTAATCTAAACTGGAAAAGTTATGTTCATTTACTGTTTTATATCAAATTTTTGATGGAAGTTTGAATATACTGAAATTCTTTTTACTAAAAATGTTCTGATGGAATGTATCATTTAATATTTTTAGTTCATAACTGAGCTAGTAAAGAAAGAAATAGACATCCCCAAAGCCAGAGATGGAAGATGTCAAAGTCTGAGGCAACCATGGAACTTCAGCCAATTCCCAGCAACTTCTGTTTTAATGACCTCACACAGCACAAAAGGTAAGTACAAGGACTTGAACAAGGCTGGGAATTTGAACAGAAACACCCACATACAAGCTCTGGTAGAATCTAAAGTGAACTTAAAATTCACACATTAAGCTACAAATACTTAAATCATTCATGGGCATGAAAGTCCTCCAAATAAAGCAGGACATTCTTAAAACTGATTACTCTTTTCACACTTAAATGTAGCACAGGTTAAACAAAATAGAAAAGTGGCTAGAAATACAATTTACCAAAACTGACCTTCATAGCCATGAAAAGCATAAAGAGATAAATTTCTAGGGAAGAAATAGTTATTAATAAGCAATATCTCTCTCTCTCTTTCTCTCTCTCTCTCTCTCTCTTTCACACACACACACACACACACACACACAATTTATCAGGCCCAAATTTTTTATAATCTCAATCTTCAAATACCAGTTAATCCCAATGGTATATAAATTGTTCCAGAATATAGAAAATGAAGAAATAACTCAAATTTATATATTGACGTTTATACAGCATTAATATCTACCCTTGATAAATTTATAATAAATGAAATAAGAAAATGGAAAGAAAACTAATCCATCTCACAAATATCAGTGTGAAAACCCTAAATAAAATATTAGCATATATATTACAGCGGCACATAGAGAAAGTCACACAGCAAGACCATTATTCTAGGAATGCAAAAGTGCAAGGACAATTCAATATTAGGATATTAATTAATATAATTTATCATATTGATTAATATAAAGAGAAACATATAAAATAGAACTCTCATTCCTGATTCAAAAAAAACTTAATAAACTAGGAATTTAATAGATACTATATAATTATCTATACAATTTATTCAACACAGTTAAAAAATAGATAAGATTTTGAGACAGAAAGTAGGGAAAAAGTAAAACTATACCTCTTTCTATAATAACTGATAGTGTACTTGAAAAATACATGATAATTAATTATAAAACCAACACAAGGCAAATAATTTTCAAAGTAACCAGACATACAATTAATACACAACAAAGCAGTAGCCTTCATATATCCAAATAACTAGTTAGGAGATAAAACTGAAAGGAAAACTCTTTCTATACTAGCAACATTCCATAAAAGGGAAAAAAATCCACTTAGCAATGAAATTAGCAAAAAAGGTATAAAAACTATATAAGAAAAACTTTTAAAAATTCCAAATGATACAAAAATAGCCAAAACCAACTGAAAATACATCCTTTGGGTATTATCCTCACAAGGACACCAACTGAAGGGTTAGGGATCCTCAAGACCACCCTCATTTCTCACATCAATTGCAAGTGTGGAGGTCCCCGAGACCACCTTTAGCTTTGATAATTCATTAGAAGAACTCACAGAACTCACTGGAAGCTATTAATACTCATGGTTACCACTTATTACAATGAAAGGATATATACTAAAATCAGCTAAGGGAAGAGACGTGTGGGGCAGAGTCCAGAAAAGCTCTAAATTCAGAGAGTCCAGTTGTTCTCTCCACGTAGAGTCATGGACACCATGAATCCTTCCAGAAACCCTGTGTTACAATAAGCATCAAGTACTGCCAACCAAGGAAGCTTACCTGAGCCTCGGTAATCATAATTTTATTGGGGTTTGATTATGTAGACTTAGTCGGCTTCCTACATTACTGACCCCACAGATTGAACTGATACTGTGTGACTCAAAGCCCCCACTCTAAATCACCTTATAAAATCCAAAGGCAAAGGCCACATCTCTCTTAGGACACAGTTGATCTCTTTGTTACACCAAAACATATGCCAGTTGTCCCTAAATTAATCTATATATTTTGATATATTGTCAATAAAATATCAATATTTTTTATCTGAGATTCAAAAAGTTTGTTCTAAATTGCATATAAAAAACGAACATTAAAAAATGGTAGAAAAATCATAAAAAATTTTTGAAGGCAATGAAGACAGATAACCCCTGACGAATATTAAAACACCCTTCATAATGTACTCCCTGGTACATTACCATTAGCCACAATTGGCTATGTAAATTGAAATTTAAATAAATTAAAAGTAAGTAAAATAAAAACTCATTTTATCAGTCATATTGGCCATATTTTAAGCAGGTACCATATTACACAACACAGCTATAAAACATTCCCATCATCTCAGAAAATTCTACTGGATCGTGCTGCCCTAGGGGCTCTGTATTTAAGCAATATTACTTCACAAATAGAGAGAAGGACGAAATAAAATTCAAGACATAGGCTGACTCAATAAAATGAATATTTAATATGTGATGAAGATCAAATCTCTAGTCAATGCTATAATAATATTTAATAGATGGCATAAAACAGCTGAGTAGTCATCTGAGAAAATATAAAATTGGATCCATACCTCACACCAAAAATAATCAAAGAATCAGAAAAAAATTAGCTTATGTATATATATATATATATATATAAAAAGATATAAAGCAGGGGTAAATTCATCTAAAACCTGGATATGAGTAATGACTTTCTTAGTGTGATTAAAAATCAAAATGCATTACAAATGACAAAATCAGATACCACTTGAACCAAATGATCAAAGTTAGCATAACTAATTTTGTACTAATTTCAGTAGAAAATGCAATCACATACTTTTTAATGTGATCCACTGGGAAGCAGATGGTATCATACATGTATATTCTGTCAAAAATATTTTCTTACATTCAATTATGACTAAATAATTTGAAAAAGCTATATTGAGAATATTCTGCAAAAAAAAAAAACTCACAAGGACTCTAACAATGTCAATGTTATAAAAATGAGGGTATTACTTTTAGATTAAAGGAGATTAAAGAGATATGACTACTAATTTATTTTTTGATCCTTATTACATCAGATGAAAAAGTAAGAATGATTTGAGGGATATTATTGAACTAAGAAATCTTCAAGATATGTATTAGATAATAATGATTACAGTTATATTGAATATAATGATTACATAGGAGAATGTTTTTCTTCTTAGGACTGATATGCTGAAGTAGTTAAGGGTGAAATATTGAAAAGTCTGCTACTCACTAGCAAATGGCTAAAGTATCATTTAGACTTCTGTGTACAAACCACCTGAAATTTAATGGCTTAGTACAACATTTATTAACTCACAAATTTCTGGTTGGCAATCAGGAAATGGCTCATGGATAGATGGATGATTCCATTCATCTTCCCCAGGCTCACTCATGGTGTAGTAACCTGAGAGTTCTTCTAGGGGTGGATGATCTAGGATCACCATATTCACATGCCTGGGAGTTGGCAGGCTGTTGGTTGGAGCACCTTAGTTTTTCTCTAGTTGGCCTCACTGAAGGCTAGCTGGAGCTTGTTCATATGGTGGCAGAATTCCAACAGGAGGAAAGAGAAAGCTTCAAGGACTTCATGGCATAGGTTCAAGATTCCCAATGTCACTTCTGCTTTCTACTGATCAAAGCAAGACATATGGCCATCCCAGATTCAAGGAGTTGGGAGACTAACCTTGCCTGTTCATATAAAGAGCTGTAAAATATTTGTGGATATTTTAAATTCACTATACAATCTATCTATCCTCTACCTACCTACCTACCTATATACCTGCATATTCACCCATCTATCCATCCATAGATAAAACAAATACACTTATTTTTAACTATTTGTCAGTCTGAGCAAAGAGTTTGTGTGTGTTTATTATAAAGTTTTGTAGGATTGAATGTTTTAAAAAATATTAGGGAAAATGAAACAAGATGAAAAAAATCTTGTCTCCTCTTATTTCTCTCTGCTTACTTCTTTTTGTCCTCTTTTCCCACATGATGACAAAATCATCCCAGAGTTATTCTGATCCTGAGGGTCGAGTGAATTCTTGCATAGGAGGACCTATCCATGTATAGAAAGATGTGAGTTGCATGGATAAAATCTTCATATTGTTATTCTTCATTTGCCAGAAAGAATGACCTTATGGATAAGTTTACCTAAGACATTTTTTGGAGTGAATCCTCTAATCATTTTGCTATTATTTTGGAATATACCAAACAACTATTTTCCATTAACTCTATAATACTTTGCTATGAATAAATTTCAGACAGTCAATAAGCTTGTGTTTTGAGTCCTCAAAGTAACTGTTTTTTACTCTTTCCTATAATTACCTGAATTTTTTCAGATATTACTAAATTTGGTCCAAAAACTTCTACAATTTTAATGTATTAAAATCATACACATTTCCATCTTCTATAAGCTTATACTTTAGATAATGGTAAAAGCAGAATTGATGTGGCCATTACTAGATTAGTTTCTATGCCCTAATTGTCTCAATTATTTTTCTTAACCATTACTTGAAATGTATATAATTTATGTGCAACTATGTGGCAGTTTGTACTCTGTCAACTTAGTTACACTAAAACTGTTTCCCAGAATTCCATACTCTATATTTCCCAGCCGACAATTGGCCAAAATAGGAAATTGCTTGACATTTGGATGGCAGAAGTGAAGCAGCTATCATTATTCTTTGAACGTCATTAGATTAAATACTGTGATATATTTAAAGAGTTGTGTTCCCTCTTGTTTTAATCTGTATTCAGTTTCTCTTCTCACTGCCAGCCCTACTGATGGATAGCAACTGAAGCCCACAATCAGATGTTTAGCTGGAGATCTTTAAAAGCAGGAGTTATGCCATGTGGAAATTTGCCCTAACCTTTTTACCTTAACTTCTCTTATGTTCCCATTTCATTTGGCAGCGGGGACATTCCTGATTTCCAAGAATCCCCTGCAATTGCTGAACTTTTTTTTCTTACATCAGTATTTTAGTAGGGGTGGTTGGTAACTTTTCCCTGATCTCCCAAATCTTCCTTCCACATTTTTCCTTCCCTAGTCTCCCCCCAATTTTGTAAAATCATATTCTCATAATACATCCTTTATCCATAATTTTCACAGATATCTTTCCTTGTTTAAACACTATTGTTGCAGTTACTTTATAAACAATAATGGACATTTAAGCCTTACATAATGTTGGTTTGGAAGATACCGTGCAATATAAAATAATGTAATCGTTCTAATATTTTTAGTTTCATCAGATTTCTTCAGAGTATGGTTATTCTCACCTCATACTACTTATTTATGTAAACAGTTAAAAATTTTTCTTTCTATACATCTAAGATGTAATTTTAGCAGTAAAATTATGTAATTTAATGAACCTTATTTCAAGTGCAATATGGATTTGGAAACTTATCTTTGTAAAAGCAAATAATTAGCTATGGAAATTTTCACTTGATAATGAGAAACGGAGTCAAAGTTCATTTTCACAAAGACTTATAATTCCTTTTACTTTAGTTAATTTAAACAAATGAAAAATCTTTTGCTGTTAAGCTTAATGTTTTTCTTCTTTGCACTGTACATTCCTTTGTAATTTTTCAAGGTCATAGTTAATACACAATGAACAATACCTTTATTTCACTAGAGGACATAATAAATGGTAGATTTACACTTTAAAACAAAAGCTCTGTTTTTAGTAAGGTGAAATCCAGCTCCCCTCTTTGTACTTCAGTTCCCAGTACTTTGCAGTTTTGTCTCCTATAGGAGTATTCATTATCACAGGGAGGAAGCCTTGTCACATGCAGTGACAAATTGTTTCATTTATTTAAGATAGAGCCTTTGTATTTCACTCCATATGCTAATGCAAACACATCTTTAATGTTTAGGAAAAGATAAAATCTTTACCTACTAGGAGCAGAAATTTCTGTGTTCATAGGCTTATAAGCAAACCACATACAGAGTTGCCAATCCAGCTGCCGGAACAACAGACTCTTTTTAATCAGTAAACCTTTATGCCAATAACAGCATCAACAAAAGAAAGTTATCTTTTGATGTTAGTTTCATTTTTTGCTTTATGCACTCACAAAGGTTTACCCCAGAAGAAAGTCTACCACCCAACTGACTCAAAAAAGGCAGCCTTAGAAGTCAAAGAAAAAGAGTTCCATCCTTTCTCTAAATCAAGACTTAAGCCACTTTGCTTATGAATATGTTAAACCATCATTGTCAAATATTGCTTCACCAGCTGAATCTTGTAGAATGGTATATCTTCAGATATCAGCAGTACAACCTTTTAATATGTCAAAGTTTATTGCTTATCATAGTAAGCAGTACCTGGTGAATTAGATATCCCTCCTATGTTCTCGCTTGAAATTTGTAATTATCCAGTATCAAATTTTATTGTTATAATCATGTGTATACGTCTTTATATCCATTATCAAGTTGTTAGTCCTTAAGAGCAAAATATGCATAATGAGGCTCTGTATCCACAATGTCAAGAAATGCTGGTTTAATGAGTGAATGAAGAAATTCTTAATGATATGTGAGATACCAATACTTTCCTGAGAAATCTATTAATGAAAACTATCTCTAACAATGGGAAGTGAGTAGCTTACTGGCGAATGTTGACAGATAATCTTAGATAATTGGATTCATCTTAATAGGAGTATAAAAAGTATGATTTTCAAATTGGTAAAAATGATTTTTATGGAAATAATGATCACATGTCAAAGTTTTAGTTACTTATCATTGGAGAACCAGCAGAAAGACAAGATAGTAGTTGAGGATGTAGGATTGACAAATCCAATGGGGAAAGGAATACTGAATTTAAAATGTCAAGTTGGAAATGACGGATCAATATTTTTTACAGTAAAACCAAATTTTCTGGTTGCATACTTTTTTTAAACAAATCAGAAAAACAAACACAACTTACAGTTTTTCTACAAATTAACCAGCAAAGTTAAATGGCTGCAAAAGATGTGGACCTTTAGTCATGTTACCTAAAGCAAAGGTACATGCTCTCAGAAACTGGAAAACTAAAAGGAATCCTCATTAGAAAACTCTTTAGAATAGTGATACACAAAGTTCTGCTCTGTGAACCATCACCATTTGCTAAAAGGTAGGTAACTCATTTTAGAATGTAAATTATTCATATCTCTAAGCATTCTATTTTGTTCAGCTGGCATTTTCTTCCTCAAAAGACTTTCTTAATGAAGATTTGCATTCTGGTGCAAATTCTTTATGTCATTGTGAACTAAATTCTTCATGTACCAAGAGACCACATGATAGGTGTAGAAGTACTTTTCGAGTATCTTTTGCTGATTCCAGGTATAAATAAGCTTCTGAAAGCTTTCTTGAATTTTCTAGGAGAATGAATGTAAATAAAGAGCTTAATTGAACCTCAGATTACTTGGAGGTGTATCATAAGTAGAAGCAAACTAAAATAAAACAGTATCATAACAGCCACCTCCTGTCCTTCAACGAAAATCCAGGATATTACTGTAGTGAGTTGAATGGCAGCTTTAAAGAAAGATACGTTCTAATCCCCTAAAATAACCTATAAATGTTACCTTATTTGGAAAAAGGGTCTTTGCAGATGTAATCAGGGAAGGATCTTGAGATAAGGATATCATCCTGGATTATCGTGGTAGGACTCAAATCTAGTAAAAATTGTCCTTGAAAAAGACACACAGACACAGAGGAGAAGTTAATGTAAAGATGTAAGCAGAGATTGGAGTTTGGCCACAGGCCAAGGAAGCCGGCAACTACCAGAAGCTTGAAGAGGCAAGGAACAGATTCTACCCTAGAGTCCCTGTTAAGAGGGCATCGCACTGGATTTCAGACTTCTAGACTCCAGAAATGTGAGAAAATAAGCTTATGTTGTTTTAAGCCACAAAGTATGTTACTTTGTTATGGAACTAATCACAACTACTTTCATGTATTTTCTGGAATCTAAAACTCTGTGTAAATTATCAAGAGAACTCTTAACACTAGCCATGTTAGACAACTACCCCCAGTAGTAGAAAAGATATGTTGATGGATGTCCTGTGAAGATCCCTTAAATAAACCTCAACTTTACCAGTACAACTGGTTCATTTATCTTATGGTGATATTAATTTGTGACTGCTACTCAGTGAACATTTCTATTATTATTAGATTCTCATACTGAAATGAAACACAAAGGACTATCAAAAATGGATAGCCTGAAATCTGATAAATTAGATTGAACCATGAAGTTGCTATTTTTGTAGGTTAAAAATTGTTGATTATGGGCATTTTCATATTGTTCAATTTTAATGGTCAGTAAGATTTATTCAAGGGAGAAAAAAAACTTGGTCTAAAAATACTTGATATTTTGATTATTATTCCCTTCCTTTAATGAGTTTTGTTTGAATTTTCAGTGGTTTAGACTACAGTCATTTGGCAGTGACAGTACCATCTATAAATAAATCATACACTTCACAACACACTACACAGAAGAGAAATAGAGCAACAGATGAAATAAGCTACAGAACCATTAGGGAAGCCTGTTCTTGTTCATAAGTTCTCATTACTGGCTGATTAAATTTTCTCTTGGCCAAAATGATCCTAATCTGGTGATGTTCTGAAATAAAACCATAAACATTGATGCAAGTTCAAACAAAAGTGAGGTCTGGTTCATTAAAAAGTGCTTACCAGCTGACAATATACACGCAGCTGGCTGTTTTCATATATGATTCAGATGCAAGATATAAACATGAATCATAGAAAGAAAAACAACTTCAGATAGTTATCTTCTGGAATATGAAAAACTCTGTCATCCATGGGCCATTTTTGAAAATTTTTCTGCATACTATGCATAACTCAAATAGAGATTTCTTGTATCTCAAATTTTATTAATTCTATACACTAATGGAATTTTTTGTAGCTAAATTATTCTAAAGATTACATTGATCTGATTTTTTTCCAAAAATAAAGCACATTTTAATAATTTTTTTTTGGATTTGCAAGAGACATTAAAGTGCCCCAAACTTTTTGACCATATGGAATTCATGTCTCAAAATACAGCTCAAGGAATTTGGTAGAACACACGTTGGATAGTCACCATAATATCATATTGTAAAAAGTGTATTGAATAAATTAAATAGAGTGGTTATGTGCTTTAAAAAAATGAAATTCTACCAGGATGCAAGAGATATCAGAAAATGATTAATGGGTTAATAATTTCTCCCCAAACATAAATGTAAAAACAGTAGTCTAAAATGGCAAGTCAAGTTGGAGAAATAATTGGAAACTATAGTACCACGTATGATTATTTGGTATTATATGATGATTTAAATTAAGTTTCTATACATTCATTAACTGAAATTATTTACTATGGATTTCTAATTATATTTTTGAGACTCAAACTGCTATTTAATTTATTTGTATGAAAACAATTAATAGGGGTAATTAGCAATTGCCATGTTTAAAAATTACCACTTGTATATCTTATGGAAAAATAAGAAAGCAATGTGTCTGGCCAGAAAGAAAATATTTCCCGGTAAAATCCAAACGCTGAGAGAAAGACTTTATATCTTATCTTTTCCTGTTAACTATCCATGATCCTTCCTTTGACACCCTTATTTTTTCTACATTTACATTATTTTTTCTAGATTATAAGATCATTCAGATAACACATGTAATTCCTTTTTAAAAGTGTGTGTGTTTGTGCACATATGTTTACACATACACATATACCCACTCACCCACATATATCTCAATTTTTAAAATAATACATGCTTAAATACAGAAATAGGTATAAATAATAGTTATAACATTACTATCTAGAAATAACTGCTGCTAATATTTTGTTATGTATTTTTCCTATCTTTTATATATATTTCTTTTAGAAAAATATATTATTATATGTGTCATTTTTATATCACTCAAATCACATCTTCCATAGAAAGCAAAGATTAATATGTTGTATTGCTGCTTTGTTTCTCCTATGAATTGCTGCATAATTGTTAAGATCATTTACTGAATTGTAAAAATATATTTAACCCAGAAGCACCCACTGGTCATGAAGGAAGATGATATGAAGATGAAAATTGTTCTGTCCCCAGGTAGTATTTTAGACTTCTCTAATTAAAACAACAGACCATGCAGAAAATCATTACTCTTCCTTTAGACTTAAAATGTTCTCATTTAAAAAAAAAATGAAAAATGTTTTCTAATTCTAAGGGTTAAGTAACCCCTTGAAAACTTTTTTTGGTTTATTTATATAGGGAATGTCCTCAAACATCATAAAAATTTCATCTGATGAGTAAAATAAATGATGAGAATAAGAAACATCTTTTACTAGTACTAGAAAAGGAATTACAGAGAACCAAGCTGTGGTCCAATTAGTGGAATTACCCAAAAATGAAGGCAGGAACTCACATTTAGTTGCCTGAGCAACAGGAAAACTGTGGCTGAAAACTCCTGTTCTCCCAAAGAGAGGGGCTTCATGGAAGGTCAACTTTTGATGGCATTGGGTCTTCTTCTCACTGGCAGGGGTGCTACAATCTCCAGGTTCTGAGTAGCTACCTTCCCAGACAACTCCTTAAACTTCTAGTATACAAATCCAGGTTGTCTCATGCCAAGCAACATGCATATTCCCGAATGACAAGACTGCTTTACACATATGTCTAATAGAAAGTTAGACTAGCAGGGAAGTGTAGGGGTTAAGGGAAACATGCCCTTTTCCCTGAAAGATCAACTCACAATTAAGGCAGATTAATAAGATAAAGGTTTATTTACCATGCACATGCAGAGAATCACAGAATGATTATCCAGTATCCTAATGAAGTTCAGATATTTTTATACATGCCTTCTAGAGGGGAGGGGGGGGAAATGAGGAGTATAGGTAATTCTGTTTAGGAGTGATACATGGTTGATAGGGAGGATGAATGGATACGAGAAACAGACTGACTTGAAAATTAACCTGAGAGACAGGTATTAGGGTTTAAACGATTTGAGCCAGGACTGGTGGCGTTTTGCAATATATTGAGATAACAGGGAGAGGAAGGGAAGTCAATTGCCCAGTTTGATATTTTCATTGGTTGGTCTGCTTTATGCAGATAGAGGGAAAGTCCCCTTCAATGCTTTGTTGATCTCAAGGGGCCTACAATTCCAAATACTCTTTATACCAAGGAGTCATATTTTGGGGTGAAATTTCCTGAGCTCCTTCAGAAGCATTGTTCGTTACAGGAATATATATCTATTAATACATTGCAGGCCAAACTGTATCTAAGCTCTGTTTATCACAAACCCACACAAAACTTTAATTTTAGTAAGAATATATAATACCTCTGTTATGTAGCCAGTGGTCAGCACTGGAAGAACACAACCCTAAACCAATGCCGTCTAAAACACAGGTAAATGCTTCTTCTCGTGTATAGACCTCTTTCCTTGAAACAAAAGCTGCTGGTAGAGTTCACAGGCTTTGTCTTTGGCAGAGATGGGCTGATTAGATAGTTAACCACAGTAATTGCCTGAAGCTGAAAACTCTCCCTTTAAAAGTAGACTCTCTCTTTCCTTCCTTTTCACACCGCTTGTCCTCATTATTCGGCCTCATCAACAAGTGGCTGAGGTTTTGGTAAAAGTTGCACTGACAAAGTGAGTGATACTCTATATTAAGTACATTATTCTTCAATATGTATATATGTAAATCAAGAAATATTACATTGGCAATTTTATGAACTTTTAAACATTAGATTAGAAATAGTTTATTTTTTAAAATGTTCAAAAATATGAATATTTTCGGTTTTAAATATTTTGTTTGAAATTTAAAATTGATTAATTATAATCATATTTGATAGATAATTGACTACTTTAGAAGAAAAATAACTTGACAACATATACAATAATTTTAACATTTAAAATGTCCGCATTACTTTATGTTTTAATGAAAATATTCAAATTTAAATAAATTACATTAATTTTTTTTTAATCCTTTGTTACTATCAATGGACCAGAAATACTGAAAATCTTTACTATAGAGACAAACTGGTTTTGTTAGGCAGATAGTGAGGGATACTGGGTCTCCTAGGAATGAAAGTGGATACTTTGTCCCCATCTTGGTCCTGCCCAACCCTAATTCTCCACACCTGAGGGAGGAGAGAACATCCTATGAATCTGCCAATCAGAACTTGGCGTGCCTGCAAAAGAATGCAGAGGACTCTCTAGCCCACGGGCCAAGCAGTATGGGTACCATAAAGTCCAGAAAGTGGCCTAGAACCCACATGGGCAGTAAGACTCAGGTCATGTAGCTCTGAAAACTGTCCAATCAAAGTAGTTCTATGGTGACATTTGAACCACGGGGAGGTCCCTATACAGACACCATAAAACAAGACCCAGACCACAACCAGCCTCTCTTTTGCGCCCTTCCTTTGGCTCTCTCTTTGCTACCGCAATGGGTCTGGTCGTCATCCGTGGCATAGGTACCATGCTCTGTATACCTATACCTTGCTCTCGCCCTATAATCCTATCTTTTTCTCCTCAATAAACCTCATTTTCGTGCTTGCCTTACTCTGGCGTCTCTGGTCATTCTTCAGCCATGGGCACATCAAGAACCAACGTTTCAGACTGAAACAGAGTTTCATCAAAATAGACCCAAGAAAAATACATTTAAGGGAATAAATAACATGAATTATTCATGTGTTTATTTTAATAGTCATCTAAACATTACTGGCCCATGAACAGGACATTCAGAAATGCATGATAATGATTAAATTCAGTTTTTCTTTGATATCTTACTGATTTTCAGTTATATACAAACCACATTTTGTCTTCATGAAAGTATATTTGGGTAAAATATAATCATAGAAAATTCTGTATTTATCACCTTGTCTGATTTATCACTTTCAAATGTATGAATATCTAGCACATGGATGTGCATGTTTATTCTTATAGCAGGCTCCTCAAGGACCTGATTTTATCATACTTTTGAGTGCTTAAATATTGCTCGGGTGGGTAAGAGTGGGTATGCAAGTGCTATAATCTATGACCATTTGAAAGTGCTCTTCATAAGCCATTTATAGAAACAAAAGGTGGCTTGGTATAAAAGTTTTGAGTCACAATTTTTTTTCCGTATAAAACTCTGTCAGTACATTTTCTTCTGGTATTTGTATTATCCAACTGTCCTTTGAATATTTAAAAATAGCTTATTTTCTATTTTCTGGACATTGGTAGACTTTAATCTTTCAGAATATTTTACTCCATTTTTTTTAAATCATAAGCTTTTAAAACATATTTTTATGTTCCTTTTTCTCAAATATGATAAAATTTCCTATCTTGACATTGTTCTATATTGAGAAGAATTTAAAAAAATAATTATTTTATCTGATTTGATTCTTGTGGTTTCTTCCTTGAGAGCATCTTTTCCTTTATTTCTTCATTTGTGCTGTTACTTGTGGTTCTCCAGATTTGTCATCTTCTCCCTCATTCTTTCCACACATTCCATGAGACCAGTTGTTACAACTATGATTTGGTCTGCCGTATTGTCAGTTTTGCTTATTAATGATTCAAAATGTTTTTTGGCTGATACAAATACTTATAATATTTAATTATCACATCCACTTTGATTTTTATTTTTATTCTGTTGCCTTTATATCACCCTGGAGAGCTGTCTAAACCTGTTTCACTGAGTCTGACAACACTCTAATTCATGTCTGAAGGAAGCTTATATAACAAACTGTTTTCTCCCCTAGGCCCAACACAGCCCTGCACTTACAAACACTAGATAGTATACTTCAGCAGCATGTTTGGAGGCTATCTTAAGCAGCAAAGTCACCAATAAAAAGCAGAAAATTATGAAAACCATAGCACTAAGATTGCAAAAAGGGCTCTTGTTCACAGTATGAGAGCTGAAACAAAAAGGCAGTGTTTCACTTTGACCTCAGCTGAGATTGTGCATGTAGGGCAACTGACACGTTTCATTGCTCTGTTCACGTCTGCAAATGATTGTGAAAGCAAGTATTGACTTTGAGATTACAAACAATTACCATTAGGCAAATTAGAAATATAGACTCTATGAATAATGAGGATTAATAATTAATAATTTTACTAATAAATAATATTAAATGAGGATTATTAATAATTGGATACATATTGTTTTCACTTCATTTACTTTCAGACTCTCAGTTTCTTTATATTTTAAGCAAGTATTCTGTAAATAGCATAAAGGTGGATCTTTTTAAAAAAAATTATTCTGATAATCTTTATCTTCTAATTAAAATTTTAGCCCATTACTATTATTGTGGGGTTTTTGTCTACTATTTTGTTATTTCTTTTCTGTTTGTCCTCTCTCTTTTGTGTTCCTTTATTCTACTTCTTCTATATTCTTTTAGAATAATTAAGGTTATTTGTTAAAACTCAAATGAGAATTTATGTATTGAGTTTTTAACAATACCTCATATTTTTAAGTGATTGTTCCTGTGATAAAAATGTGCATTCTTATTTTTCATTAGTCTACTTAGACTCAATATCATACCACTTCTTGTAAAATATAGAAACACTGTACTTGTATAAGGTCCATTTACCTACTCCTATGTTACATTTTTCTAGTCAACTAGTCCCTGTATGCTATTGTTGTTCAAAAGAAACTGCAGACAATATGAAAGAATGGGCCTGGCTACATTCCCATCAAAAAAAATTTTCAAAAGTAGGCCATTATATGCTGACCCTTGCTTTATACTTTAGGCTATAGTTTTAATGTCTATTACTTCTGCATATTGTATAAAATTTTACAAGACAATGATTTAAAATTTTTCTTCAAGCTATCATATGTATTTTTTTTAAAAATTAAGAAGCTGAGTAGTCTATTATTTATCTATTTTCCATTTCTGGAGCAATTTATTTCTTTCAGAATATCTGGCTTTTCACTGGTATCATTTTTCTTCAACCTAAATAATTTCCTTTTACATTTTTGTAATGTAAATTTGCTGGTAACAAATTTACTTAGTTTTTTTTTTTTTAATCTGAAAATGTCTTTATTTCACTTTCATATCTGAAAAATATTTTGTAAGAAAGAAAGTTTTGTTTGGACAGGTTTTTTTAAATTGTTTTGTTCTGTTTTCCTCCAATTAGCTCTTTCAGATATTTGTTCCACAGACTTTTGCCACTATGGTTCCTGAGATATTTCTGAGGACATTCTTCTGGTTTCTTCATTGAATAACAAGACTGAAAATGCCAGAATGTTTGGGAATAGATAAAAGCCCTTTTTATATGTATATTAGAATGTGAAGACATTGGCAGTTTTATTGTTTGTGAGGGGTTTTTCGTTGTTTTACTTTAGGGTTACTGTGAAGGTTGCTAATACTTTGGCAATTTTCATTTTATGAATTGTATTTATGTGTACATTTCAATTAGTCCATTCTATGAAACGGACGTAGGCCTAAGGCAAGGAAAATAAAACTTAAAACGTGTTACTCTGGTGAAAGAGATTTATGATGCAAGAAATATATTCATAGAGAGAAGTCTTTTTTTTTTTTTTTTTGAGACAGAGTGTCGCTTTGTTGCCCGGGCTAGAGTGAGTGCCGTGGCGTCAGCCTAGCTCACAGCAACCTCAGACTCCTGGGCTTAAGCAATCCTACTGCCTCAACCTCCCGAGTAGCTGGGACTACAGGCATGTGCCACCATGCCCGGCTAATTTTTTCTATATATATTTTAGTTGGCCAGATAATTTCTTTCTATTTTTAGTAGAGACAGGGTCTCGCTCTTGCTCAGGCTGGTCTCGAACTCCTGACCTTGAGCAATCCACCCGCCTCGGCCTCCCAGAGTGCTAGGATTACAGGCGTGAGCCACCACGCCCGGCCCATAGAGAGAAGTCTTAAAGACATTTCATGTTATTCTGTTACCTAAAACTGTGTCTATCATAATCTTTGGGGATACCTCTTGCTTTCTTTTATACTACAGTATGTGCCTAAATTAATATGCAAAAACATAGTGTACCCAAAGCTTTTCTCCATCTACTCCAATATTTTATATTTATGTTAGATGACATCTTAAAGGATAATATAGAAGTTACCAGTTACAATAAAAAATTTTGTAATCGTAACATATAATTATTGTGAAAGTAATAGTACTTTCAGAAAATACTACATTAATTACTTTTAAATTAGTGACTAATATCTTTACACTTTCTATTTATTTTGGTTTGTCGTTACTTTTCCCTTTTCTGTCTTCAGTTGGATTAGACATATTATTCTAATCTTTCTTTTGTCTTTTATTCATTCAGAATTTTTATTTCTACTATTTGTTATTCTTGACATAGTCACATGTGTTTGGATTCTAAAAAGTTTAATCTTTTCATTCTTCTTAAACAAATAGGAACTTTAGAATCTTAAGCCTCATTCAGACCCCTTTTCCCTGATATGTTTTTAGAAATTTGGCCCCATCTTATTTATTTATACTTCAAACTAGTTATAATTATTTTTGTTGTTTCTATATAGAATCAATGTTTCTTTAGCTGCACCTAGCTACACCACTGCATATATATACTTATTTTTGTAAAAAAAGACACAAGAAGGATGGATGATGATCTAATAGAATTTATTTATTATTTATAGGGGGGGATATTTGTCCACAATATTTCTCCCCTGCTCATTTTCATTATCGCTAGTGTTCAAAGTGTGATGCAATGTGTGATGCAAAAGTCTTCATGTTTCTCAATAAAACATGAATTTTTAGGAAAATCTTATGCATAATTAATCAAAAGAAAGGTCACAGGTATTCATTTACATTGAAGTATTCCCTTGAATTATACAACTCTGTGCATAATTTTGTGAAACACTGTATAATCTCTTACAGTTCTTCACATATTGACTAATTTGCATAATTGATTTAGTCTGCCTTTCTCTGATTCTCTGTAGGACTGATTCCCTCTCTGCTCAAGTTTAACTCTAGCAAATGACTAATTATTAATAGGACTAACCTGCTATGAAAGAGAAATATGTAATTAATACTTCATTAGCATCACGTATATAAAATAATCAACATTGTCCTTTTTTTCAGTGAAAACATCTTTCAGTATTTTCTCCAACTAATGTAGAGCACTATTAATAGCACAAATAAACAGAGTCTAAACCTCTGGGTATTAAAGCGATCAGAAAGGTTCTCAATCTAGTAATAATCAAGAAAGAATAAATATTGGTATAAAGAAACACAAATAATTATTGAGCCAATGCTCTTCACAATAGTATCAGGAAACACAAAAAAGCATTTCCTTGAGCATCTATTAATGAGCTAAAAAATAGTGTTCCAAAAGACTAAACTATATTCTATCCTTTTATTATATATCGATCTCTTTACCATAGGAAGGTTAAGAATCAGTACAAAGACTTATTTAATACCGTGGCCTAAGTTCTTAGCAAGCCTCTTTTTGGATGATTATCTCTGCTGCATAGTGTCTTTCTCCCCAGTACAGCTCTTTCAATTTTTGTTCACCATTAGTCTCAGGAAAGTAGCTGGCACTTGCTTTCTATTCTTTGCCTCCACTTCTCAGAGTCCTCCAATACTGTACTGAAAAATTGTCCCCAAAAGTTTACAGATGGACTAATCATTGAATATTATCTGTCCTCAGAAAAAAATAATGGATAGTATATGTGTTCAAAATTACGATAGCTGGGTAAAAGTAGACATACAAGTCAGAGAAATTTTTTTGTGTGCAGATGTTCACTACAAAATCTGAAATTTTCTTTTCCTTCTAAATTCCTTCTAGGAATTGAAATCAACATTTTTTATCCCTATGTTAATCAATAATCAGACCGATAAAAAATAGTTTAGCTGCTTGCTTCAGGAAATATGTATACCATGATAATAGAACTAAGAACCAATTAAATCAGTTTACTTATCAAGCCTAAGAACTTGCTTTTCCCCACTGTTCTGATAAATGGCTTTCTCATCAAGACATACTTCAAGACATTTACTTTAATGTCCCCACCAATTCAAAGCTTTCATGTCATAAATGTTGACCAATCGCTACCAGTTTATGACCCTCAAATCAGAGCAAACTACATAATTTTCAGAGCCCAGTGAAAAATGAGTATTTGGAGCCCCTTGTTCAAAAAATGAGGACAAGATAACATTAAAGCACTAAATACACAGTTTTTCTTTTTTTTCTCTCATGGTCTCTCTCTTGATTTGTCATGCTGCTTTTTATTTGCTATTTAATATTGTTTTATGTTAAAACAAATTAAAATTTTAAATCATTGGCATGAATTTTTTCCATTCATCTTTATATCATGAAATGCCAGTTTTAAATGAATTTAACTTTTATGTGGAATCACCAAAAAGCACAATTTGTATTTCATAGCTTATACATTCATGTGTACTTTGTTCTTACCAGAAAAATGGAAATGCTACACAAAAGTATTTTTATTTCATTTCTTGATGAGAAAACATTCTACCAGTACTTACTACCTTTGGCTTACTGATAAGTAAGAAAAACTGCAAAGAAAAGAAGCTATATGCTACCCTATCTTACTATGCTAATTCCCTGTTTCACTATCATTCTCTGGGATTATATGAAAATTTCTGCCCTGTGCTATAAAGCATGCAAACTCAACTCAGCTCCATAGCATTTCCATTATACTTTGTAGGTGATATGTTTTGTTTCTCCTTTGGTTATAAAATGAAGTCATGATATTTTTATAGTAATCAAAGTGAATAATTCTGAGCCCCATGTCATTTCTTTTTCTTACTGAGTAAAGCTTATGAACTCTCTCCAAGGTACTTATAATATTATTTAAAGTCATTCCTGTTTACTAATGACTGTAAGAGAGGAAACCAGAAAACATTCTTACCCGAGTTTCTATTAACATATGGTATAGTGGCAGAATGGATCTCCAAAGATATCCACATTCTAATTTCTAGAATTTGTGAATATTACCTTAAATGTCAAAGAGATTTTGCAAACGTAATTGAGATTATGGATCTGGATTATCTTGATGGACCTAATCTAATAACATGAGCTCTTAAAAGCAGAGGACTTTATCCAGTTGCAGTGAGAGAGATATGGTGGAAGAAGAGGCAAAAGAGTTGCAGCAGCAGCAGCAGGCAGAGATTCCAAGTGGGAGGAGGATTTTGTGTACATTTTCTGGCTATGAAATAAAGGGACTCAATCCAAGAATGGGAGACAAAGGCAGCCCTCAGCTGACAACCAGCAAGGAATGACCTCAGTTCTACAACCACAAAGAACTGGATTTTTCCAATAACTTGAGGTTGGTAGCAAATTCTTCCCAGCACCTTGCAAATAAGAGCTCAGTCAACTAATTCTTTGATTTCAGCCTTATGAGACCAACTAGAACAGAGAACCCAGTTTAGCCATACCAGACTTTTTTATTACTTAACAGAAAGTATGAGTTAAAAACATGTTCTATTTTAAGCTAAGTTTGTCATATTTGGTTACAGCAATGATAGAAAACTAATTATAGAAAATGCATTCTCTTAAGTGCCATCTTCCTTGTCTACTATCGGATAATCTGTATAGAAATTAATACATATTCCTATGAAAATCTGGCAACTCAGTAGCACAATATGATCCCATACCTTGTGAACCCCTACACATTAAAGGAAAACACTTTGGATAACAAGTGGTCTTCTCAGTCACTGGCCAGACAGAAGTTTCTCCCACTAGGACAAGTCTAGTGAAGTTAGTACAATAGGAATGGAAGTCTGAACTCCCATGTTACTGCTCTTTGAACACACAGCTACTTTAGTTTACACACACATGTAGACACACACACCAAAACTTTTTCATAACATCTGGAAGACCAGGGTGGCTGTATTTTAATGAGTTTTCCTTTTTATCCTCACTCTTCTGACCTCCAACACCAGCCTGGAGAATGGAGGATATCTGTCCTCATATCAAAGTTTTTCATGACATATTGTCTATAAAAGAATGTCATTTACTTTAAGAGACACCACTTTTTATGCGAGTATGTAACATATCTCATAAAATACAAATAGGGTAGAGAGATGAGGGATTCATATGCTTAAATAACACCAAATAACCTTCAATATGTATAATGCAGCAATAAGAATATTTCTAATGAGTGTACAATCCAAGTAAATAGATGCATCTCTGAAGTGACGTATTTAAGAGAAAGATGCTTTTTATCACTTCTAAATTCAAAAAAAGGCATTGACTCAATAATAGTCAACATTTATATAACTCTAACAATATAACACAAATATAATACTCAGAATAATACCTTGAGATAGATACCATTATTGTAGCTATTATATTCATAGCAAAAACCAAGACACAGAGGATCAATAACTTTCCAAGGATTCACAGCTATAAAACCTTAGAATCAAAACTAAGCAGTGTGATGCTAGGGCTTGAGCTATTGACCATTAGACTATAATACCTCTTGTTACATTGGTTTGTTTACGCGTTACTCTAAAGGTATGTGAAAGTACACATGATGATAAAATAGGAGCACCAAGAATCAGTCCAAGAAATAATTCATTTCAATATTTAAAAAGGCCTCTAAATTATCGATTATAGAATCTCACAATAACTGATGTTCAAAATATGACTCTGTCACCTAAGTTTATAGCATGTTCTGTTTTGTTTAGAAATAGTCCAAGCCACAGTTTGTTACAATAAAATATTCTTTGCTAACATATAAAATCCACCACTATTTTAAAATGTTAGCCTAAAACTTACAATTGCTCTTTAACCTGCCTACACTAATACTATTCTCTTAGACTTTGTAACTTTTCAGACTGTGAAATGTGCTCCTTTATGTGTGCATTTTAATAGCAATTTCAATTTAGCTAGAACTTCAACAAATATCCCAGTCATTGGTTGATATCATGGAAAGAACAGTGGCTAATAGTGCATATGTGACAAGCTTCTTCACCAAGATTACAAAGTTGTCCTGTGCTCTGAAACAGCCTTTCCATCTTGGTCACTGACCCATCCAATTAAGATTAATGATCAAAGTGCAGGCAACTCCAGTGAGCAATCCACCAGTTAAATATCACTTCTTTCATTTCCATCTTTTATCTCTACAAGTTTTGGATGTTCAATGGAATAGTTATTTCATTTTTCCCTGGTTTATAGATTTTAAAAGAAGAAACTGAAGTAAATTAGAAGTTGTACCAAAGAAATCCACTATAGATTATTTTCCAATTTCATTTTCTTCATTCTTAATTATGATGATATTTATTTAAGCTATTCTTCATTTTTCCAACTCAAAATGTAGATATAAAAATATTTTCTTACTTTTCAGATGGAGTAACTGGGTTAGGCTTCCTTAAATGTTTCAAATTAGAGACTACAAAGCTGCATTTTCCTTATTTTATCTGTCCTCCCAACGTCTCTCAGAAAATACCTAGACTGGAAAGACTTCAGCCCCATACTAACTGCCAACAACTTACTAAATATGTAAGTAGTATATTTTTAAGGAACTTGGGTTACTCTTCCTTCCCCTTCCTTCCTTTCTTTCTTCTCAACCAGGTTTTATTTATTTCAGGGTGACTATGAGTCACTTATCTTCATGGTAAAGCAGTGGCTTTAAGGGTGCATCAAAATGACTTGAGAACTTGCTAAAAACAGATTGCTGGATCCAAACCTCAGAGTTTTTGATTTTGTAGATCTAGAATGGAGGTGGAAAATTTTCATTTCTAACAAGTTCCAAATGATGCTCCTGATATTGGTCTGTGGACTGCACTTTAAGAACCACTATTTTAAAATTTGCTTCTTTTCTGTCGTCTGGAAATTCTACCACTAAAAATGCAGGTTTTACCCTTGTAATAATTGGTATTTTTTTATACATCTACTCAGAACATGACAGATATGTTCTATATTTGGATGGTTACTGTGTTTTATGGTATTTTATTTATGATCAAGGAAGCCAGGGATTCCTATTCTTCAGGTAAAATCTGGGGACCCATCTGTCCCTGAACCTTCTCTATCATTTATTCTAAAGAGGCATGCTAACAGAAGATAGGCTACTGACACATTTTCCAGCAAATGCCCATAGACAAAACTGAAAATGAGAAAGAATTTTTACCACTTCACCCATTCATGTTAATTTAGTGAATGAACTTTTCGGAGTGGGGGTGGGAATAGTTCAGTTGTTGAATTGCTGAAGTAAAATAAATTAGCAAACATTTTATTACATGTGCAAGACTGATAAACCTGTCTACTTTTACATACAAGATGATGAACATGTACACTTTATTTCATAGATTACTTAGCTATATTTTAGCATGCTAATTTAGCACTAATGTAGTTTTTAAATAGTATGATATTTGGTGTGCTAGGTGTGAATATGACAAAGAGAATCGTCATTAAATAATATTAATTTAAAATTATATGGGCAATAAATATATCATTTGTATTATTACTAATATACCTAAAAATCAAAGAAACATTTGGCTGTTAATCTAACATAATTGTTTTAGTTAGTTAATTATATAATTACCATAACTAATTCATTTTTCATTATAACTTCAGTAGATGGCAACCCAAATCTGTAGTATATACATTTTATGTTTAAGAAGAAAATATTTCAACACTCTAAATATTTTTCCACAATCAGCAGATTTCTTTTACATCTTGTGAAAAGTTTGCTTGCAGATTTACCTAAAGGCTGAAATCAGAAAAAATATGAACTCATAAATTAACTGGTTGTTCACTTTTAAAAATCAATGTGTGTAATGTCCTTGTTGTCTTGACATAGATACTAAAAATTCCACAAACTTTTAAAAATTATTGAAAGTATTCCTTTAAAAGAACGGGTTTCAGTAATACTAAATTCAAAGTTGTGTATAAAAATTTGCCACTTTTAATACCCAATCTGTTTTATCCTTAGGGCATTATTTTTATCTTATCATATGAGTTTTTTTTCCCAAAAATCAGTAAAAACAACAAAACTTTATTATCATAGTGGAAATATATAGCTTCTATATTTTTGGCCATTGCTGCTGCTATCCTTCTTTATATTCATGTAGCTAATGAGAAATATAGGACAAACAATAATAAAGTTAAGCCTACATTGCTATTATAATAATTTTTATTGTTATATTAATAATGTAAATAAAGTTGAGCACTAACAACACAGATTTGAACTGCATGGATCCACTTATATGCAGATTTTCTTCTGCACCTGCTACTGCTGAGACAGCAAGATCAATCCCTCCTCTTCTTCCTCCTCAGCCTACTCAATGTGAAGATGATGAGGATGAAGACCTTTATGATGATTCACTTCCACTTAATAAATTGTAAATATATTTTCTCTTCCTTGTTTTTTAATAACCTTTTTATTTTCTCTAGTTTATTTTATTGTAAGAATACAGTATATGATACATAACATATAAATTATCTGTTAACTGACTAGTTATGTTATCAGTAAGGCTTCCAATCAGCAATAGGCTATGAGTGGTTAAGTTTTGGGGGAGTTAAAAGTTGTACATGGATTTTTGACTGCATGGGAGATTGGCACCCTTCTCCCTGACCCCTTGTGTTTTCAAGGGTCAATTGTATTATATTATGTTAATGACTTGGAGTCTCTTTAGTCAACTCATTTTCCCATTAGAATGAGATTTTTCATTTTCAAGGATGCAGTTCTCTAAGATATAGACTGTTTCGTTCTTTGTTCTCACCTTACCAGTTTCTGTTTTCCTTACAGATCACTGAGCTTCTGAATATTATTTGAAGAATACACTTTAATTTTCCCAATAAACAAATTTTTCTAAAGAGTAAATACATGCATGTATAAGCAAATGATAAAATACAAAGGCCATCTAACTATCCCAATTTGTCTAGTGCACCTGTAACTTTAATAAAACAGTATTGTTGCCACAGTCTGTTAGCAAACATGCTGTTTCTAGAGGTAAATTTGCTATATTTTTAGTAAAAATTTTGATGGCTCTGGGATTTCACACTTGAGAAGAAAGGATAGAATCTGGAGTGGTTCTAACTGATTTATGAGAGGAATTTTTAAAAGATAGGGCTTATACCTTTCCTATGTTTAAGAGAAATCATGCCTGATTATGTTTATTTTCTGTGCATAATTAAGAAAAAATAAGGCAAATAGGACACACAGAAAAAGTTCAGTATGCAACTTCAGACATATAGGAAGTCATAAATAATCCTACTATATGGGTTTCTAAAAAAAGAAACACAAGTGCAGTTCAAACCAGAAAGGAACATCAAATGGATAATCATGTGAGACTTTATCATTCTTTGTGTATGTGTGTGAGTGTGTGTATATGTGTTACACATATAACTTCAACTATTAAAATTAAGGATGAGTTCCAAAATAATGATTTGTCTGAAAGATATATCAGAAAGGATCCCAAAACTATAAAATACAGTATGACTCTGACTATACCATTCTAGCTTTTAACATAAGGGGAAGTCATACAAAATGTCAAAAGACATAGTATAACAAAAAATGTTATACTAAACAAATTTTGTGTGTCTTACTTTCCTTCTGAAATGTATGTTATTTTCTCTCAGTTATGCCAAAATATAAAAATTAATTGAGAATGATTTTTCTTGAATACAGAAAGTTATAACCACTCCTCAAAAATATTTGTTAAATGAATAATAATTTTTTAATGGCCACTATCCATAAAAGGCTTTAATAAGCTATTGCAGTATAATTTAGCTTTGTAATATCTTCTTGGTTATATTTAGGCATAAATTCCTTGCTTTTCTACCTGATATTGAAACAAGAATTTTTATGTTGTGAATTGCAAAAGGATATTTTTAGAATTGCTAAAATATTGCTGTGTGGAGAGAACATCAAATCAAACAGAAATAATGTCACTAAAGTATGTACCACATGTGCATCAATATATTGCCCTGGTTTGCATCACTGAATCTTCCAAAGCACACTCCAGTAACCATGGGTTTTTGAATATTAAGTCTGCAAGAACTAATTGCAATTTATTGAATATGTCAGTGAAGTAGAACTTTAGTAAATCAAATCCAAGTCATAGGTAGGTTATAGCATTTTTCCCCTTGTTCTCTTAACCAACTGATGATGGTTTCTTCTTTCAATCAGTGAAAGTTACAAATAGTCCAGGAACTAGCTGTGACAGAAGAGTAATGGTTGAAAGACCAGATGATCCTGTTTTAGGACCCTTGGCACAAAGATTAAACCCTCTATTTCCAGCAATGCACAATTTCACGCTATTTCAGGGAGCTTGACCCTGAACTGAACTTCTTCAGTCTGTTCAGTTCAATCTGAATTTATAAGAGCTAGTGACAGTCTGTAGCACGTAATGAAAAAAAAAAAAAAAAAATGGAGGGACAGCTGTTTGCTTTCACAACTCTGCCACTTGATGTTGCGAGAGGAAGAGCTGTGGGGCTAGTGGATTCAGAAGAAAATGAGTTGGGATTTAACATGTGCAAAGAGAAATTCTTTTGCTTACATTCTGATTTGGAGTAAATCTCCAGCAATGGAATCAAGGGCCGGATTTAGGACAGTTTTCGCTGCAATGCAGAAAGGAACATAACCAGTTTTCTAGTAGCTGATGTGTTCTGTGTATTTAGGCAACTGATTAAATGTTATATATCTTTCTTAAATCTAACACCATTTGAAATATAAAGGAACATTTCTTGAAAGTTAACAAATTTGTAAAAGCATCAATTTAGAATAGGATTATTTTTAATTCCTTATAGAAATAGGTTAAGGAATTTATAAATGTATTTTTCTGGGTAAGTATACAGCATCTCATTCTAATATATACATGATAAGGAAATACGACTTTTGTTGAGGGAAGTTTCGATTTTCCTTACATATGCAATAAAATATGACACAGATTCCATTAAAACTATCACAAAGTCAAATATCACAATGACAATTATCGAACTTTATAACTACAAAATCTATGAAATATGGCATTTAAAATTTTGGAGAAGAGAAATTTAGAATGCTAAAACTACTTGTACAATTCTGAATTGGAAAATGAAATTCTTGAAAGGTGTTGGCAGATACAGCAACTGTCTCTGGAACAAATACAGAGGTCCTCTCCCACAATTTATCTAACTCTGACGTACTTGGTACCTAAGGACCTTGATGTTAAGTTCATTCTTGTATGAAAAGAGTCTGGAAAAAAATTGAGAAGCCTTAAGTTTATGAAATGAATATTACACAGTCTTAGTGATGAACTCCAAAGTATCCTGTCTGAAGACTCATTGGCTGTTTAGTGAACTGTATTCTCCATGTATATCTTTGGGACAGCTTATCAAAAGTAGGTACTTCTGTAATTATGTTTCTCTATTAATAAAAATTATTAAAACAAGCTTTCATTTTCCTTTGGAATCAGGATCAATCTCCTTTGGAAACAGATACAAGAGCTTTTCTGAACATTTCCTAGGGCTGATACACAGTATCTTACCGTGGAGTACAAAAGGCATGGCGAAATGGAGTTAAACAGGTGGCTCATCTGCAGCATATTTCATGCATAAGAGGCCAGGTGAATTCATCAGTATTAGACTAACATATGTAAGTCCCTACCATGATCAGTGCTTAATAAACAAACACATTTTCACAAACTTTACAGTTCAAATCAGGCTACTAAATAAAACCCCATAGAAATGAATGATAAAATCAGTAATGTTAAGAAGTGAATCAATGGTTCAGTCATCTCCAACCTTTTTGGCACCAGGGACCAGTTTCATGGATGATTTTGGGAGGATTGAAGCTCATTACATTTATTGTGCACTTTATTTCTATTATGGAAGCTTAATTGTCACTTGCCACTCACTGATAGGGCTTTGATATGAGCCTGCAAGCAGTTGATTGATTATGGTCTCTGTGTAGTCAAACCTCTCTGCTAATGACAATCTGTATTTGCAGAGCTGCTCCCCAGCACTAGCATCACTGCCTCAGCTCCACCTCAGATAGTCAGACGTTAGATTCTCATAAGGAGCAGGCAACTTAGATCTCTCACATGCACAGTCTATAATAGGGTTTGCACTCCTATGAGAATCTAATGCCGCTGCTGATCTGATAGGAGGCAGAGCTCAGGCAGTGATGTCAGTGATGGGGAGCAACTGTAAATACAGAGGAAGCTTCACTTGCTGGTTTGCAGGCCGCTCACCTCCTGCTGGGCAGCCTGGTTCCTTACAGACCATGAATGGGTACCAGTCTGTGGCCTAAGAGTTGGGGACTGCAGGTTTATATGACATGTGCTGAAGGAATTTAGAGTCCTGCAACTATTTTTTTCTAACTACAGTGGTAGAAAATCTTCATGGAGTGTCTAGATTTCAACTGCCTCGTACAGATTATTTAGAAGCAGTTCACTTTTCCTTGTGTGAAATATTTCCAAATGAGTATTTTATAAAGGAGACAATCCAGATTATGTGAACTTCTGAGTCATATGTTACAGTGTTAGCTGAACTATGTGAAAGGCACAGCACAGAAATTTTCAATAAACACTCATAAAATGGAATAATAGGTATTAGAAGTCAGATGCCCTACCAGCTCATGTACTTTTTATAAAATTATAAAATATTATTTTCATTAGTATAAATGGAACATTAAACCAAATTATTCTTTACTCACAGGGTTAGTAATTTTGTTATATGAGAGCTAAAAACTTGGGGGAAAAGCAATTGAATTTGGATAATTACGTGAAATAAATAACTTCATTTATTAATATAAAAGCCAACTATTTCTGATTATTTTTCTCTCCCACTCTTAGTGTGATATGAAGCTATTGCTTATTATACCTCAGGATTATATAAATCGTACTCATCATTGTACTGTCAGAAAAGTTAATATGGATAGAGAGGTTACATGTAATTTGACTTTAGAGTAGATACATAATGCAGACTTAGCTAATCAAAATTCCTATTTCCCCCCAAGTTTACAATGATTGTTCCAAGAGAAAATCACTTGATTCAAACTGATCACAGTCCCTCAATGAAAGTTCACTTACAAAAGTTAAGTTAAAAGTCCCTCCCTTAATATAGAATAATAAGGGGTAAAGACCATGTAATGCTGCGGCTGTCAGTAGACAGTGTCTCTCTGTCTCTCATTCACACTTACAGAAAGAGAGAGAGAGAGAGAGAGAGAGACTGGCTTAGGAAAAAATTAATCTAGAGTAAATGGAGCGCTAAGCTTTTGAAAGGACTAACTCTAAGCACAGTTGCCCCTAGGCACAACTCGTCTGTGCTTTTATTTTTTTTTTTAATTTATTTCAAAGTATTATGGGGTACAAATGTTTTTGGTTACAAGGATGCAGAAAGAAAACAATGCAAATTAAAACCACAATGAGATACCACCTTCCCCTATCAGAATGGCCCTTATTAAAAAGTCCAAAAACAATAAATGCTAGTGTGGATTCAGAGAGAAAAGAACACTTATACATTGTTGGTGGGACTGCAAATTAGGACAACCTCTATGGAAAACAGTATGGAGATTCCCCCAAGAACTAAAAGGAGACCTACCATTTGATCCAACAATCCCACTATTGGGTATTTGCCCAAAGGAAAAGAAGTCATTTTATCAAAAAGACACCTGTGCTTATTTTCTAAATTCCCTCATAAAACTGTTACCTTTCACCTTGAAGGATACTTTAAAAACTGACCTTTCATCTGTTCAAAACTTGTTTTCAGATACTTGTTAAAATTCTTTAGGCATACTTATAATCTAGGAAGCAAGATTCATAATTCGAAATATTTGATTTGTATAATTTTTGGCCATTTATTACCAAAACCTAAAATTTAATCACCAAGAAAAAAACTAAACTAGAATATATATATATATTACTGATTGTCTAACACATTTAAAGATCATTGCTTTTTAATATGGGCATGGCTGAACTTTTAAAAGATTGTTTTTCAGGGCCTGAGGTAAGCTGACATTTTCCTTTCACTTCTGAATGCCACAGTTTTACTTCCACAGTCTTCTGTATCTTGCTTGCTTCTTTCTTACTTATACAAACACACATACACACATACATAAACACACACACACACATGCCCTGAAGGGACTCCAATTTCTTTCCAGCAAAGTTATATCCAATGAAATATGTAAAATTCAGAAGATAATACATTTATCATCTGATTCAAAAACATCCTAGAAATAGCATGTCACACTTAGATGTTCCAGTAGGTTATTTGAGACAAAGTTCAGATCCAACTACCCATAAAATAACGCCTTGATAAAGTGTTAAAATAGGAACTGTTCATGTGAAAAAAATCTGTGAGAAATAACAAGTACAAATATAGCAATTGGCTCAAACAAGGTAAATATTCATCCAAGATAGACTTTAAAAATATCATGAAATTATCTGGGCCTTTGAATAATGTTTTCAGTAGAAAATTCTTTTAAAATGGCAAGTATTTTAATCTAATTCCTACTTAATATGCTTCTCATGATAATTTACTACTTCTTTAGGTATAAGCTCAAAGAAAACTTTCCAACTGAATAATTATCCAATTATTGTGCAGAAAAAGTAAACACATATATATTAATGCTAATGGAACAAAGGGCAACCAAGAGATTAAAAAAATGAATCATATGCTGAACCAAAAGTCGACACACATATGGATATGAACAATGTATTCCAGAAAGGAAAATCAGTATGGAAATATTAAGCTGAATATTTTATGGTCATATACAATATGGCAAAAATACTCTGATTTACTTCAACCCAGTATATGTCTTTTTGTTAACTAACTAAAGGTCACACAATTTGTCTGTATTTCCATATGAAATCCAGATAATGTTCTAGCTTGTGAGTCACAATTTTATAGAGTACTAAATGAAGTTATTATACAAAATACTTTAGTGAAAGGAATTTGTGTCATATTTAGTAGGATCTAATTGGGAATTCAGAAAAAAAAAACTTTGGGAATTTTTAACAGACATAATTTAACACAGGGAACTTGTTAAATAAGTGTTAGAATACTGAAAAAATAAAACTCCGGGTTAGCATAAGAAGTAAATACTGTCCCTAGGATTGGGGGAAGAAATAAAACAGTTTGGGGGGGAAAGAAAGAAGCACAGATGAGAGACTTTATAAAGTAGGTACGTAGAATTCTAAGGAGGGAAACTTTTTTGTTTGTTTGTTTTTAGAGTCTCAGCAGATAAGAGGAGGGGCCCCATAGAACCAGGGCTCAGACTTCTGAGGAAAGACAGGGCTGGTTGGTGGGTTTTGGTAAACCAGGTCTAGAATTAGCTAAAGAAGCTGGCTACTATAACCAACTGCTATTGTCAGAGCAGTGAGCTACCAACACTAACAAGAATAGCAAACAAAGAGGAACAAGCATATCCTTTTCTTTTTCTTCTTATGCCATATCCCTTTGGTGCTTCTAATTTGTAGAACTCAGTAGGATTCCAGCCAACAAGGAGGAGATAGAATTTGTAGAACTCTGTCTCCAGAATCACAAGGAAAGGTAGATTGGAAACTAAGAAACAATAGCTTAACTACTTGAACCTTTTAGTCAACTGGATGAACTCTTTGAATAAGAATGCCAAGGAATAGAGATTATTATAAATTGAAAAGATTTTAAAGATTTTTATAGACATTATTTTTGTATTTCTCCTTATGTCGTTAGGTTGAATTTCACTTTAGTGTTTCTTTCCTGATCTACAAATTATTTTTCTGATGTTGATTGTTGTATCAGTTAGGGTTCAACCAGAAAAGCAGGGCCACTAAGCCATCATGAGTGTTGGGTAAACACTATTTGACTGTTATTGCTTGAGATCCATGTGACGGCAAGTGAGAAGGAAATATGAATGTAAAGAGGATACAGCAAGGATGAGCTTAAACCTATGATTATGATCTGGAATCCATGAGCATAAGCTAGCTGGAAACCATAAGGATGGACTGCAACCCTTAGGTGTCCTGCAAGAAAAGCTATCACCCTCCATCGCAGCGCTAAGCACATTTGAAACCCAGGAGTCTGCAAAGCTCCACCAACCAGGTCAAGGCAGAGCAGTCACAGGCCTGGCAGCTGCCCCACCCACACCAAATGAGCCAGCAGATAAGCTCAATGAGTGAGAGCTACAAAAGCACCTGTTCCAACCTTTTGAGTATAAGAGCAATAGCTACTGCTTCCACTCTCCAAATCTCAGCACAAAAATATTTCTTATGTTAATATTTAAGAGGTAATCATTAAAGAATTCAAAAGCAGCAAACACATATAGAAATGGATTCCTTCAGAGGAGGCAGAAAACACTTCTTGGATGTCAAGAGTGTTCTAAATTGAGAGAATTACAATATACAGATTTTGACTTGAAAAAAAATGACCTCTAGTTGCTTTAATAACCATAGACCTAAAAATATTTGAGATATTTCATTTTAATATATTTAAGATTGTTTTGACCATTTACCAGCCTGATTCAGTAAATCAATAAAAAAAGAATTCAATGCAATTATAAAAAAATGAGCATCTTATTTTACAACTTCTTTATATCATTTCCGTATAGCTTAATATTAAAGTAAAATTGTATGTATCAGTATGTATTCACTGTTTACTTTATGTGAACTTTCAATTAGGTAAATATATTTCTGTAGTACATATTAAAGAAAACATGAATATTTTTATAAAAGGTTTCCCCTAGATGAGAATATATAGGTGATTTTTCAATATATAATATAAAAAGGTTTTAATTTTATTACTTGCTATTTTTAGAGATCTATTTTAAGCAGCTCTCCAAACTGGTGCTTTTTTAAAAAGTCCCCATAAGACTATAAAAGAACAATATAACAACAGTTTTCTCTTCATGTAAGACTCTCCATTTATTTGTGTTTTAAAACATTAAGTTCCAGTGACTGCATAGTCTCAGTATTATAAATATTTTGTTTTCTATTAAAAAAATTCACTCAAGTTTACTCTTATGAAACACTTTTACTATTCAGTTTTCTTCTTTTTTCTTCTTTAATATGTATCCTGTATTCCATTCCTACAGTATTTCAGGGCAAGCCTTCTGAGAATACAGAATACTCTACATTGAACATACCCCATCTTATTTTTGCACTTCTGTTCTAAGAAATCTAATACAGTTTCCAGGCTTCTTACTCTCTCATTAAAAATTAGTAGAGGGAATGTCAGAAGGCACAGAACCTTACAACTGCAGGTCTAACTTTGTAAATTAAACATGCCTTGCATGTATACATTATTCATTCCTGCTTGCTTTTAGGTATCAGCGTGTGTATGTTCACTGCCACCATCTTTGCATGTGGAAGGTCTCTGGATTTGGGGAAGAAAGCAAATGAATGACTTATATATAAATCAGGATAATGAATTATAGAAGTCAAGCCACCAAGTCAGGGCAAAAAGGAAATTAAAGTTACTCTGAGGGGCTACTCCAATAACTTCTTAGGGAAAAAAAAAATAGGATAAAATAAAATTCAGTCTTTAATAGATACTTCCACTTAGCTACAAACATTTTATATAAAAAAATATGATAATCTCTGTTTATATTAAGGTTTCTCCCCTCAACTTTTAAGGCAATTAGATATGAAAGTATTGTTTGCACCTCTATAGTATGGTAAATTATTCTAGAACTCTCTTGTCTGTGCATTTTCAAAAGGGTTAACCTCCATAAAAATAAGCAATAGTAAGAGAAGGGTCAATAAATTTTCATAAATGATGTGTCAAGATTCTGAGTCATAGCTTTTGTGACTACACATGGGGTTATGATTTATACAAATCAAATTTATTTCTTATGGATAAAAAAGGAAGGCAGCAGTCTGAAATAAGGGATAGCTCAGAAAGCAGCTCAAGGGACTAGCTATGGAAGTTTTTCCACCTCCAACCTCTGGACCAAACATTTTACTATGTGCCATGCATGAATAAGCTATGGTGACCAGTGTAGCAAATGTCTCCAACAAGAGTCATGCGGCAGATGTTTGGGGTCAATTAAGTGGGTGAAATAATCAACCTCAGGTGATGAGTCTGAGAAGGCAGAGGGAATGCTGTAGTCAGAGATTCTTGAGATGAACAAGGGGACTGAGGGGTAGCCTTTTAGCAAAGCCTGACAGGAGAATGGGAAGCCACGGAAATGGGAACTTCACAGTAGAACAAAGGCAGTAATGGTGAAGAACTTAGGTTCTGCTTTGTCCGACACACTTAGGATCAAATTCTAAAACCTATATATTTTTGTTGTCTAGGACTTTGACCAGTTACTCATCAGTGAGGTTAATTAATAATATTAATAACTAATAACATTGATCTTAATGTTGTTTAGAGGATCAGTTGAGATGACAGTGGAAAATAATTAGCTAAGTGTCTGGCACACAGGTTGAGGTATCGGACAAGTTATCCAGGCAAGAATCTTACTAGTGGAAAACAATGCAGGCATTCAGATGATTGGACTAAAAACTCACTCTCAGGAATAAGGGAGGGTGAATAAGAACTTTCCAATAAGACCAAATCAAATTTTCTTGAAATGGGCCAAATGTTAGGGCTGAACTAATAATATAGTGGCTAACCCTTGATCTAAACCATACTGATTTTTAATTTACTAAAACCAATAGTAATATCTTTTGAACCACATTAACTAACAGCTAATAAAGTTAAACCTAAGCAGCGTGAGTGTGTACATTTATCCAGAAATGTGCATCAAAATTACTGACCTATATATTGTGTGAAAGAAATGAGACATGTACATAATAGATGACACCACATTATAAGTGGTAGGTTCTAGAGTAGATACAGGTTTGCATTTGAAATCAGTGACATAAGCTTTTTATCTCCCATTTATATCTAAAATTGCTGAATAATATTCCCTTGTGATATATATCACATGTTATTTATCAGTTCATCTGTTGAGGAACACTTAGGTTCATTCCATATTTTGGCTATTGTGAACAGCATTGCAATAAACATGGGAGTGCAGATATCCTTTTGACACACTGATTTCCATCCTTTTGTATATATACCCAGTAGTGGAATTGTTGGACCATATGGTAGTTTTATTTTTAGTTTTCTGAGGGACTGACATACTATTCTCCATAGTGGCTGTACTAATTTTCATTCCCACCAACAGTGTATAAGGGTTCCCTTTTCTCCATGTCCTCGCCAGAATCTGTAATTGTCTATCTTTCTAATACAAGCCATTAATTGGGGCAATATGATATCTCATTGTAGTTTTGATTTGCATTTCTCTGATGATTAGTGATGTTGAGCTTTTTTCGTATACTTTTATGGCCATTTGTGTGTCTTCAAGTGTTATGCAACAATCACTCTTCCCTTCATGAAAGATTTCTCTGCAGCATGCAATGCTATCTGATAGCATTTTATCCACAGTAGACTTCTATCGAAATTGGAGTCAATCTTCTCAAACCATGTCACTGCTTTATCAACTAAGTTTACATAATATCCTAAATCTTTTGTTGTCATTTTAACAATGTTCACAACATCTTCACGAAGAGTAGATTCCATCTCAATAACCTACTTTCTATGCTCACTAATAAAAAGCAACTCCTCATCTGTTCGAGTTTGCTCATGAGATTGCAACAAGTCAGTCACATATTCAGGCTCCACTTCTGATTCTAGTTCTCTCACTGTTTCTACCACATCTACAGTTATTTTCTCTACTGAAGTCTTGATCCCCTCAATGCCATTCGTAAGGATTGGAATCAGCTTTTCCCAAACCTGTTAATGTTATTTTGATCTCCTCTCATGAATCACAAATGTTCTTAATGATATATAAAATAGTGAATACTTCCAAGAATATTTTCAATGCACTCTGCTTAGATCCATTAAAGGAATCACTATCTACAGTAGCTAGAGCCTTATGAAATGTATTTCTTAAAATAATAAGACTTGAAAGTCAAAATTACTCCTTGATCCGTGGGCTGCAGAATGGATGTTGTGTTTGCAGGCATGAAAATGTTATTATCCTTATATTAATCATCATCAGAGCACTTACGTGACTAAGTGCATTGTCAATGAGCAGTGATATTTTGAACAGAATCTTTTTTCTTAAGCAGTAGGTCTCAACAATGAGCTTAAAATATTCAATATGCCATGCTATAAACAGATGCGCTGTCATCCAGGCTTTGCTATTCTATTTCTAGATCACAGGCAGAGTAGATTTAATATAATTCTTAAAGGCCTTGGATTACTGGAATGTTAAATGATCATTAGCTCCAACTTAAAATCACCAGCTGCATTAATCCCTAACAAGAGAGTTAGTCTACCCTGTCCTTTGAAGCTTTGGAGGCAAGCGTTGATTTCTCCTTTCTAGTGATGAAAGTCCTAGATGGCATCTTCTTTCAACGTAAGACTGTTTCATCTATATTGAAAACCTGTTGTTTAGTGCAGTCACCTTCATCTATGATCTTAGCTAAATATTCTGGATAACTTGCTGCAGCTTCTACATTAGCCCTTACTGCTTCACCTTGTAATATTAGTTATGGAAACAACTTCTTTCCTTAAACCTCATGAACCAACCTCTGCTAGCTTCAAACTTTTTTTCTACTCCTTCCTCAGCTCACTCAGCATTTATAAAATTGAAGAGAATTAGGGCTTTTCTCTGGATTAATCTTTGACTTAAGGGAATGCTGTGACTGGTTTAATCCTCTATACAGACTGCTCAAACTTTTTCTATATCAGCAATAAGACTGTTTTGCTTTCTTACCATGCATGTGTTCATTGGAGTAAAAGTTTTAATTTCCTTCAAGAACAAAAGTTTTCTTTGCATACACAACTTGGCTAAGTATTGTGCACAAAAGGCCTAGCTTTTGGACTGTCTTGCCTTTTGGCATGGCTTACTAAGTTCAATCATTTCTGGTTTTTGATTTTAAGTGAGAAACTTTTAACTCTTCCTTTCACTTGAACACTTAGAGGCCATTTTAGGGTTATTAATTGGCCTAATTGTGATATTGTTGTGTCTCAGGTAATAGGGAGGCCCAAGGAATGGCTGGTCAGTGAAGCAGTCAAAACACACATAACATTTATTAAGTTTGCAAAATAACTACAATATTAACATCAAATATCACTGATCGCAGATCACCATAATAGATATAATAACAATGCATAAGCCAAAATACTATGAGAATTACCAAAATGTGACACAGAGACATGAAGTGAACCCATGCTGTTGGAGAAATGTTCCAATCAACTTACTCTACACAGAGTTGCTAGAAATATTCAATTTGTTAAAAAATGCACTATCTGTGAAGTACAATAAAGCATAGTGCAATAAAATAAGGTATGCCTATACAGAGTATCTTTAAGGTATGTTCAGCATACTTTGAAAATACTTCTAAGGAAAATTTGAATAGGTATGTATATTGAATAATAATACAGTATCAATGTTAATAATCTGATTTTGACCTTGTACTCTGGTTATGTATAAGAATATCCTCATTATTAGGAAATACACACTAACATATTTAGAGGTAAAGAGCATGATGTCTGTAATTTACTCATATAGTCCAGAAGATATTTTGCATGTGTGTATGTGTTCCTATGTTTGCATCTGAAGAGAGAGAAAGAAAAAGAGAGAGAGAGAGAGAGAGAGAGAATATGAATAATAAAGTAAGTGTATTAAAATGTTAATGCTTGATATTAAGAACATTCCGATTCCCAATTTGATTAATTCACATTGTATGCCTGTATCAAAACATCACATATGCCATATAAAGATATATAACAGTTATGTACCCATAATAATTAAAAATTAAAAAAAACTTTTTAAATGTTAATGCTTGGGGAATCAGGATAAAGGGTATACATGAATTATTTGTATTATTTTTTGTTCTTTCTGTTCTTATATTATTTCAAAATAAAAAATTTTCAAATATTGGTCAATACTAGTCTCATAATGTTATGTTGACTTAACAGGAAATAGGAAAATAGATGTAAGACTTGTAGCATGCCATATCAGTCACCACATCAATTATTTATGACATGTTTACATTAGTGTAGACTTGTATTAAAGTTATTTTTGAGTCCTCATCAACTTTGTTTGACTTTAATTGATTTTTCTCATAATGATACTTATGTTAGATGTCAGCAAAAGGGCTTGTTAATTTAACAGGAAGAAAATTAATAATATTTCATATATTTTCCTCATTAAGTTCACATTATGGGAGTAATGGTTGCTTTAAATGGGCATAATTAATAAGAAAAATGCACACATTAATTTTAAACCCTATGCCTGTGGTACTTTTTACTTTTCTAGAAATAATTCAGCAATAGCCGCATGAATTTCAATTCCCCTTTAACCATACTTATTAATGATTTCATGCAAACACAATGTAAGGCAAAGGTCATTGGAAGGGGGCATATAAATAGTTTCCAAATTTCTGTGATAATATGACATTTTATCTGTCACAGGCCGCTGTTTGATGTTACCTCGCCTAGAATATATCTTAACAACATAATGCCCTTCATAAAAATGGCTATCCACAGAAGAATTCTCTCAGCATAGTTTTATTTTATCTGGGAAGCCCTTCTATTTATTTTTCTTCTCCATCCTTTCTTTTTATTTTTCCTTTAAATTTCTAGGTAGCTACGTGGGACTCGCCTAGGTAATTCTTAAATGTCATATATAAAATGACACAAAATGAATCAAAATATTAAGTAGATTCATTACCACATTTCTTTAGTACCCATTTTGCTCCTTAGTAATTTTAGTCTGCATTCAGTTTCCAATATTCCATTAAAACATTGTTTCAAATCACGAAATCAAAAGTCCTTTTCTCTGTCTCAATCAATTTTGATTTCTCAAATATCTCAATATGATGTAATAAAAATAAAAGGATTTCACGATTAGTACACCATTGTTTGAATCCTGGACTGGCCATATAAAGAAACTTGATTATATTTTGAAACAGCTCTGTGCTTAGGTTTCTATCTGAAACATGTGATATAATACCCATTCTCTAAGTTGTTTGGAAGTAGTAAATGAAATAATGTATGCAAAACACATAACATGGGTTTAAATCATATAAATTCTCAAATTTTTTTTTTTTTTTTTCTTTGAGACAGAATCTCACTCTGTTGCTCGGGCTAGAGTGCCATGGAGTAAGCTTAGCTCACAGCAACCTCAAACTCCTGGGCTCAAGCAATCCTACTGTTTCAGCCTCCCAAGTAGCTGGGACTACAGGCATGTGTTGCCATGCCTGGCTGATTTTTTTATGTATATTTTTAATTGTCCAGCTAATTTCTTTCTATTTTTTTTTTTTTTTTTTTTTTTAGTGGAGACCGGGTCTCACTCTTGCTCAGGCTGGTCTCGAACTCCTGAGCTCAAATGGTCTACCCGCTTTGGCCTCCCAGAGTGCTAGGATTACAGGCGTGAGCCACTGCACCCGGCCTCAAAAATTTCAATGTTAAATAAAAAGAAATTCATCAAGCAGAAGCTGCTGTAAGCATTTAGAGGATAGTGTTGCCTAGAATGTTCCACTGGAAATGTAAAGCTAAGGTAGTTATTGAAAGGGTGGGCTTTAGTTAAGCAAAGAAAAAAATATATATTCTATGTAGATATGAGCAAGTTATATTTTGGAACTGGTTAATAGGCCAGTTCAGCCAAAGCAGACTTTCAGGGGGAAAAGTCAGGGACTGATTTAGAGAGATTGGAATCTATGAATACTATTAATACATCAAGGAGTTTGCACTTTGCAAAAGGGAGCTATTGAAATCTCCATTTTGACAGAAGGGTGGCTTTATGAAAGCAAAGATTAATACAGATTGGTTTAAAGAAGCACGTGGCAATATGATTTGGAAATTGGAAAATAGTACTCAAAGGGAAATCACTTAGTTAATGACTTATTATGATTGACCAACATGAGGTTACAAGAGTTTGCTTTTGCTTCTTGAGGTGAGAAGCAAAAAGTAAGAATAATTTGATCTGTGCCATATTAAAACCTGATAAAATTTATTATTTGGCTAAATTCTGTGAATTACAAAAAAAGAAATTTCACATATAATTTAGAGGGTTTTTTTGTCTTGAGTGATTAGGATGAAAGAAAACTGTCAAAGACAGAAATTATAGAAATCATGGTGGAGAAAGTTACTTTTGGTTAGACGAAAATTTGGTTTTAAAGACAGAGATTAGGCTGAAATTATTGCATAGGGTCCCTATTGATGATTTGTCCCTATTGATCAAATGAAAAGGGAATTGGATAGTGGATTGTTTCCTGTGGGACTGCCAAGCAAAGAGAAAACTAGAATCTCTTCTACTCAGGTTTTGGTTCCTAAAAGGTACAGAAGATAATTATTGAATATCAATGCAATCTGGATTATTGGCCAAGGAAGATAAATTTGAGGCTCCAGCTTTGGTGGGGCACCCATAGCATTGGGACAAAGAGCATGTATCGGAGGCAGAAACTGTGAATGTCATCAGATGAGGGTCAGCAGGAAGATGTGGAAGGATAGATGGCGTATGCCTAGGGAAGACGCAGGACAGTAAGTGATGCTCCAACAGACATACTGAAACTTATTGGAACTATCACCTGCCTCTTTTCAGTTGATAGGCACAAGGATAATCATAAAATGCGTATGCAAAAAGAGCTACAAACTTGCCCATTAGAATGTTTTACATATGTCACTCTTCTTTCCCCTCCATCAGTACACTGACAATACACCTTTGGCTGGTAAGGCGCGCAAATCCTGTTTTCCATTTTCTACTATAAGCCCTTAAAGCCACAGGGACCTAGTCAGTATAGGCAGAGAGGAAGAGAAGAGATTGGGTTTCAAGTTTTTAAATTAACAGGACTTAATCTCCACAACAAAGTGAGATGGTTCTGATAACAGAGAATAATTGCAAAGTCATAGAATCCAGCCAAAATATCAAAAGGGACTCACTAACAATTGGGTGAAAGTGAAGTCCAACGTGATATATTTGGAGGACAGTTCTTACAAACATACCTCTAATATTAACTGTTTTTTAACAGATAGGGAAGTACTACCTGTATTTAATTAAACCCACAAGTTACTATAAATATTAACCTATTGCCATTTTCTCTATTAAGGGGGCATTTTCTCCACATAACAATTATATGATACTTTAATATTTTTAAGTAACCATATGTATTTTCATGCCACTAATTTAGTGCTCTAGAACTCATAATGTTCACTTTTTATATTAATTTGAATTCCAGGTTTTAAAAAAGTTTAACACTTTTTAAAGTATGTTTGACTGAATATTTTAAGGTCACTCATTTATATTAGTCCAGGGTCTAATAACCTGGACTCTACAGAAATTCTCTAAAGCGTTCCTTTAACATTTACTAGCACCAAACATCTCTTTCCGCTGACCAAGATGGCCTTAATGTTTCCTTCAGCCTCACTGAACTTTAGACAGGCTGTTTCTTGCCTCTAGGCCCCTGGCCTCCCTCTCACACACATTCTTACAGAATCCAGACAGCTTAACCACAGAGGTCTCTCCCTTTCCTTTTCTTAGTGCGTTTAGTTTAGAAAACTTCTAATTATAAATTGTTTCTCTGTCATTTTGAAATGTAAATCATTTTAAAAAGCCTCGTCTCACTTTTACAACCCAGGATGGTCTTTCTCAAGGACCTTGGAGCCATCCCTTTGTAATATAATCATCGAGGAAGATCCGATCTCCCAGTCTCTGTGTGAGAATAGGAGCCTGACTTCAGAGCCTCCTTCTCCCAATTGTGAAACTACTTCCTGTCATGATACAAGCAAGTTTCTGTTGGTAAGGCCAATAGGCAAACACAGATGGCTTATATTCCCCCACACCCAAGCTCTTAAAAACTCTTCAGTCCTTGAATTCTAACTGCAGCCTGGCCTGTCTCTTCCATTACAAGAGCCTTGTATAAAGTCTTCCTTGCCTGTTTAACCATGCCTGTTGCAATTTTTGCTTTGTTACTGCCATCCTCCTCTCTACTGCTCTCTAAATTATGAAGTAAAAAGAACATTAGCATTTGTACATCTGTACGTGAAGAATATATTCAGCCCATTCCAGATCGATTCATGTGAAATCTTTTAAAAAACTGCAAACAATAAGAGATGCCTATTCTATTACATATCTGGTGCTGATATTAATAATATAAATTTAGAGAAGAGGCATTTTTGAGAAGGGAATTACTAGCTACTGTTATCAAAAGTTTAATACTGGATGCTTTACTCCAATGGTACTATGAGTATTTTTTGTTCTACAACATGTGTAGAAATGCTGATTTGACCATTCACTTAGAGGCCTAAACATATGCTCACTAGCTCTAGACTCTCCTTTAGGAGTGCTCCAGGAGTCATGGCATTGCTAGAAAGCTTTCTTTTTTTTTTTTTTTTTTTTTTCCTTTTTCTTTCTTCTTTCATTTATTTTTTAATTTTTTGGCTGTGGAGATTTTAGTGACTTAATTGAGTAGTCTTTTGCTGGCACTTTATAGTTCTAGCTTCTCATCCCACCCTGTCAAACTCTTAGCTCCTCCTATCTAACTAATTTTCCAACTTTTACTCACTGCTTTAATGGGGGACCAGTGCCACTGAGAAGACCCCCCCGTCCAGTGAGTAGGAACTGAGCAAACAGGGATAAATATTGCACATACATGGGAAGTTCATACTTTCAGAACTTTCAGTCTGAAAACAGAGCCATGTGGAATTTATTATAACAGCTAGTATTAATAACTACTAACTGCTTCCTAAGGGCTAGGCAGTGTTCTGAATGCTTTATGTGAATTATCTTCCTTAATCCCCACACCTATCCTATGGAATAATTACTAATATCAGGCCCACTGTACAGATGGGGATGCTGAGACACTCAGAAGTCACAAAGTTAGCAGCAAACCCTGGATTCATTGATTACAACACAATCAAAGTGCCATAACCTTAGTCTTTTCTTTTTGGAATGTTTCATACAGAATTCTTTTTCAGCCTTATCCTTGAAGCAAGTTGTTCATGGAGAAACAAAGGCTAAAGTTATCCTTTAGAGAGTATTCTTGTCACTTGCACATATATAACTATACATTTACACTTCTCTAGGGGAACAAAAACTCCTTTAAGTACTTTCGTCTCCCCTTCTTTCAATTCATCACACATAATGTCCCTACTAATAGGCAAATAAAAGAGTTCAGAATATGGATATGGTTTTATTTTGTCTGAAAGCCTGCCTCTTTTTCAACTCCCTATTTTATCAGAGAAAAAAGTCTAAAAATCCTAAACATTGTTCAAATAAACAAAGCCAAAAACAATAAAAAAAGATAGTTGTACTATGTTATTCTTTTATTTCTTCTTTGAATTTTTTTTTTTTAATTAACCAAAATAATTTTTGGAAATTGGATACATATTCTTCAGGCCAGGGAAAAAAATGGTGACTGTACAATTGGGAAAAGAGCAGAAGAGAAATTTCACATGCAAATGGATTCAGAGGTCACCTTCAGGTAAAGTTGACAAATTAAACTATGATTTGCACATCAGGAAAAATAAGCTTATTCAAAAACAAAAAATTTTTATCTAAAAACAGTGGTTCTTTAGGTTACACTTTTTTTGTCTTTGATCTTTTAAAGTGGATTACATCAATTAATTTATAGCTTTCATTTGCTTTTTGTTTCTATTAGCTCTGGTACTCAGTGATTTCATACTCAATATTTTTAAAAGTTAGCCTGCTTGGGCATGCTGCTCTTTTCCTTCCACATACCAATTTAAAATATTAAAAATAATTGTCAAACCAGAGATAGCACCTCAGAATTTTCCTCTAGCAGCTGACAAAAACATGTTTTCACCAGCAATTTAACAAGGCCAACACCTGGCACATAGATTTTGCACTTGAGCTAACACTCAAAAAACTATTTTTATTGACAAGTTTTCAGAGACTTATATAGAAAATAACTCTGAAAAATCACAAGTGTACGTGACTGAATGACTAAAATTTCTTTTTAAACATGTCTATAGTGTAGTATCTGGCCATTAATGTGGGCATTAATAGCATTTCAACCTAGATAAATCCTAGCAATAGGAGTACTTTGAAAATGGTTTCTTGGGTAAGCACTACAAAGAGATACCGAGTCAATCACCTGGTCTATAGCATATAAAAACTAGTCAAAGCTCAAAACTGGGTCCAAAGTCCTGCTCTCCACCAGTTTTAAGATCTTAGGCAAATTAGCTAATCTCTGTACACCTAGATTTCCTCCTTTGTAAAACTGAGACAATGATAACTCTCCCCTCATAGCATTGTTGTGAGGGTTATCTAAAAATGTGTGAACCATTTAACACAATGTCTGACATATAAAAGAATAATAAGTATTAGCTATAACTATTATGGCTATTTTTCCTATCATTATCACTATCTTCTTGCAAACACTTAGACCCATGACATAATTGTCTATATAGCCTTGGAGCCTTAGCCGATATTCCCATATATTCCTCTCTCCAGTAATCTGACTCTATTTCATTCCTTATTTTTCTCCAAGTGTCTGAACCAACACATACAAAGACAAACACATTACATGCCTACCATGACATACAACTGAATTAGAACTACCAAATCTACCTTCAAATCCACTTAACTTCTCATCTTAGAAGTGTCTTGGAAGATCATAGAGCTTGTATTATATATGATTTGGAAGGTATTTTTAACACTGAGTCCCCTAAATTCTTAATAGTGAGAAGAGGAGACTGTTTTCCAACCTCATAATTTTCATTTTATTATTTTACAGGAATACATTATTAGTTTGAAAACTCAAATGCTAAGCAACATTAGCACTTCTGCTTCCTATATGGCAGAACATGTCCCTAAGAAAACCCTACTTCGGATAACAAATATACCTTAGGATAAAATACAAAAAGGAACTATCTGAGGCTCCAGAGGGTGGGAAAAAAATGAAAGCCGATTTTGAAGAGGGGTCCAAACAAGGGAGAAAAGATCACCATATTGGGTTTTCAATTTTTTTCTGGACCTGAGAATTGGCCATAATTGTGGCATGACATGAGGTGACTGAACCTTATTATGTATTTCTAGTATTTTCTATTAATCAGATAACAGAGTTTGAAGCAACCACAACTGCTAGAAATTAAAAGGGGTAGGGATCTTGGTAAGAAGTGAGCCAAAGAAGGAGTAGCCTAGGTTATACATGTAAACTCTGCCCGAGTTGCTAGATGACCCTTTTTCTCGTCCAGGGCTCCTAAGTGGTCCAAGTTAAGCAGCTTTTCCAAGGGCAAAATTTTCCCTTTTGGTTCAGTTAACATCAAAGATGAGTCTTAGACATAGTCCGATGCTTAGGCAGTTTATTACAAAATGAATAGAAGGAGCAGGCCAATGGCATGGGCCAGATAGAGTCAAGGATCAGATGCCTGACTGGGAAGGTCTTTGTCCACTCTCAGAGTTTAGGGGATTCTTCTTCCTTTCTTATACCTGTATTCAGTCTGAATCAGTTACCAGGTGATTCTTTCATAAAAAGAATTTCATAACTCCTTCCATAAAAGGGTAAACTTCATTTTAAGGATCCTGAGAGTTGCATGTGTGCTGAAATGGTCTTGTCTCCTGGGAATCTGCAGACCAGAGTTGGAAATCCCTAAGTCAGATTCCATCATATTAACCGCCATGTAGTATTATCCCTGTGAGTTGTTTGAGTGGGCCTTATGGCTATCATTAATCTTATAGCCACAATATATCTCTTATAGTATACTACAGCCCTGAAAATGAAGATGCAGTTCTTGCAAACTGCAAGACTCCAAGAAGTTTGCAAACAAGGCTAAAATGAGATATAAGCAGGTGTCACAGCATTTACAGTATAAATCTAACCAAGTTAATTAATTACCTGTTAAAAATAGCCATCACGTTTTGGAGTAATATAACAGAATAGAATCCACATTGGACATTCAACATTGCCATAACAAAACCTAAAATAACTCTACCTATAAAGAATCAAAAGCATTTCATATTTTCTCAAGGGGAAAGATAATTAACAGAGGTCAACTCCAAGATGACCCAAATATTGGAATTATCAGACTAGAACTTTGGAGTAGCTACATAAATGTGATCAATGAAATAAAGGCAAATGCATTCATAATGAATGAACAGAATCACAAGATTCTATGGCAAAATATCAAAAAGTTGAACATTTGTAAAATTGGAGTCTCAAAAGGAAAAAAATATTTAAAGAATTAATGATCAAAATCTTCCCAAATTTGATGAATAATTTATAGCTTAAAGAATTCAGTGAACTTCAAATAAAAGAAATAGGAAGGAAAAACTTACCTAGACACATCATAGCTAAACTGTGGAAAACCAAACATAATATAAAATCTTGAAAACAGCCCAAAATGGTAAAATCGTGAAAAAAATTACAGAATAATAGCCTTTATAAACATAGATGCAACAATCTTTAAAATGAAATCCACCTATATATTTAATATAATCTATTATAATCAATTAGGGGTCTTCCAAGAAATTTAATTAATGTAATTCACAAAATAAAGGAGAACAACCACATTATCATTTCTATAGAAGTAGAAAAATTATTTGACAAATTCATCACTAATTTATGGTAAAAGTTATCAGCAAAATGTGAATAGAAGGGAACTACCTCTACATTATGAAAGGCATCTAAGAAAATTCTAAAGTTTACATCATATTTAGTGGAGGTATACTCAATATGAACTTCCCACACACACACACATACAAGATCTGATATAACTTTTAGTGAACAGGGTATAAAATATTTAGCTATTAAGGCAAGATAAAGAAATAAAAGTAATAAGAATCAAAATGGAAAAAATAAAACTGTCTATTTATACATGATATAATGTTTTTCATGGAAAATCCTCTGAGTTATAAAAACTTACTAGAACTATTAATAATAAGTGAATCAGCATTGATATGGTACAAAAATCACTTGTATTTTACATACAAACAGCAAACAACTGGAAAGCAAAATTTTAAAAATCCCACTTACAATAGTATAAAAAACTAAATAAAATTTATTAAAATATTTATAAGACATCCACACTTAGAACTATAAAAAATTGCTGAGAGAAATTAAAGAATACTTAAATAAATGAAGACATACACCATGTTCACAAAGAAGAAAATGCAATATTATTTAAATATTAGTTCTCTAAATGGATCTACAGATTCAAAGCAATCAGCATCAAAATTCCAGCAAGCCTTTTTGGAAGTTGCTTATTATAACATTTATATTGTGGTGGAAAAGACCCAGAAAATCCAAAGCAATTTTATAAAATAAAAATGAAGTTGGATAACTTACACCAACTAACAAAAAATCATAGCATAAACCTATGATAATCAAAGCTGTGGTACTAGCATAACAAAGGATAGAGAGATCAATTGAAGAATATAGATACCAGATACAGTTGTAAAAATAAATAGTCAAAAGATTTTCAACCAAGATTTTAAAGCAAGTCTTTTCAGAAAATTTTTCAGAAAATTTTGATGGAATAACTAAGTATAGGTACAAAAGAATGAACATCAACCTTGACCTCACAACTTGTATAAAATTTACTCAGAAAGGAGAACATAAAGCGTAAAAGTTAAAACTATAACACTTCTAGAAGAAAACTTAAGAGAAAATCTTCAAAGCTTGGGAGTAGGCAAAGACCTTTTAGATAGCATTGATAAAATAAAATATTGAAAAATTGGCCTTTATTAAAATATAAAGTATTTCTCTTGAAAAGACATTAAGAAAATGAAAAGGAAGCCACAAAATGGGAGAAAATAATTATAATATCACATCTTAGAAAGGACTATTATGCATAATTTATAACTGTTACAATGGACAACAGATTTGAGTTGCAAAAGAAGGAAGTATTATAGAAAGAAAAAGAGGAGAAGGAGGAGAGAAAAAAGAAGAAAAAGAGGACAAAGAAAGGAGAAATTCGAATATTGATTAAAGAAATGAAAAGATGTTTAGTATGATTAGTTATCAGGGAAACGCAAATTAAAACCATAACATGACCCTATTACATATATAATAGAACGTCTAAATTTAAGAAAAATACAAGTACCACATGTTGTTAAGGATGTGGAACAATTGGCACTCTCGCATATTCTGTAAAGTGATATGAAACTTTGAAAAAGTTTGACGGTTTCTTAAAATGTTAACTATGTACCTACCATAAGATGCAGTCATTCCATTCCTAATTATTTTCCCAAAATAAATAAAATCATGTGTTCACAAAATATGTGGACATAGATATTTACAGAAGCTTTATTTACAATATTGAAAAATTGGCAAAAATCCAAATGTCAAAGAACAAGTAGATAAAAATCTCAAATATTTGCACAATGTAAATCTTTTAGTAATAAAAAAGAAACAATGACTAACAAACTCATCAATATAGATATATTTCAAAATGATGCATAATGATGAGCCATACAAAAAAAGAGTATGTACACATTTATTGAAAATGCTAAAAAGTGCAAACTAGTTTATAGTAATTCAAAGCAAATCAGTGGTTCCATGTTTTCCCAATGATAAAATATAGGTCACAGAAGGTTTCATAGTTGAACCACTAAAGAGTTCCTTAAAATCTAATCCAAACATCAATTGCAAGGAAATTCCTTGTACAGGAAAACATTAATACTTTTCTTTTTACCCTTTTTACTATAAGGACTGACAACAAGATGGGAAGAGCCTGCTGAAACTGGATAGCTGGGATAGTTCAATAAATAAATATTGGGAACTCTGAATTTGGATTGGGCCATGACTTGGGCTGATGCCGCGACACATTATGCATTTCCAATTAGCTATACCACTATAAACTGCATGATGGCAGGAAATCTGCTTTGTCTGCGAATAGCATATTTTACTCTCATCATACTATTAGCACTGCCAGGACCTTTCTTCCTCGTTGCTTTTATAACAGTATCAGATAATACCAATCGATAATGGTACTCTTTCCCACTGCTCCCATCTCAGCCTCAGAATCCTCACCAGAGCCTTCTAAGAAATGCTTATAAACCGGAAAGTTTTTGTAATTTAGGATCCAACAGATAATGATGGACGATTAACATTTGCATTTTTCTTTAAAAATAGGAATTTTTTAAAACTCTTTTTTTATTTGAGTTTCAAAACAGCCTTGTGATATATAAAAAGAAAATCTTACTATATTATGAGTGAAATTAAGGGATATTGTTCAAGCTCTTGTGACTAGTAAGTTGCACAGACAGCCCATAGTACCTTTATTCTGAAAAGAACTCCCCTAGCCCCACTCTCAGAATACAATCCAATGTGAAGGAGAATGAAACTATGATGTATTCTACATATACATCTTGATTGTTTTACTAATTTGTTTACTGATTTGTATGTTTGTCTCCAAATAGCCCTAAGGGCCAGGTCCTTGTCTAAATAAATAATATTTATAAATGTTAACAAATAATGAATGCATTTAAGTAGATTTCAGTGAATCAAAAACACAGAATCTTTCTGCTTTAACTAAATAAGCCATTTGAATATAGCAGGAATCTCAACTTGAAAACAAGAAGTCTTTATCCGAGAATTCATAATTATCTTGTTATGCCTAAGAAACAATGACATCAGAACACTGGGGTGGGTTGGACTGCCTGGGGTCTAATTGGATGATGGTCAAAGGAATGAAAACAACCAACAAACTTAGCTTAGAACAATGTCCCAGGAACAGATAGGAGATAGAATTCTGAGTATAACATGGTATCTCAAGTTATTGTGTCATCTGGCACAACACTCACGGATTTATGTCTGACTCCTTCAGAGAGACTGACTGTCAGCAAAAACAAAAAGAGCTAACAAATTTTAAAATGCACACTATTATGACTTTAAAAACAAGCCCAATAATGAAAGAAAATCTTGTGAGATGGTGACAGCCCAAGCAGTTCTGCCTGGGAACTTAGGTAACAGAGTTATCTCCCCTTAGAAAGATGTGAGCGTTTTCTCCTGTTCTCCATGGAGAAGGGTGCATGCTCTGGCCACCACAGAGTGCTAGATAGCATGGTAGTGACTCATTAGACATGTACAACTGTGACTTGGCACAGACCAGTCTGTGCCTGCAGTGCTGACAGTCAGTGACTTGGCAGCAGTAGTGACAGAAGACAGCTTCAGCACCAGCAGGAGGAATTGCAGAGCTGCTTGGAGGACAACACAGTCCAGGGAACCATAGCAAGACAGAAGGAAAACACCACATACCACAGGGAAGCCAGAGGAGAGTGTTTATGTGTATGTGCAAGATTCCCTAAAGAATTCACTTCTCTTTTGATATGGATTTGGAAACCTAAGTTAGGCATTACTGACTTGGTTTAAGTTTTCCTTTTTTTAGCATAACACCCTAAGAAAACACATGCAACTAATTTAATGACTTCAATTCAATTGACCAAGGAAGCCTAATGAAAATCACATCAAAAGTGAATAAAGCTATTGGTTTCATTTACTTTATTCCCTGTCAAAATGGCTACTCTGGTCACCTGTCCTTTCTTAAACTCCAGGTTACGGAGAAATTGGTTTCCATTCAGTAATTCACATTATTAATTGAGAACCTACTATCTGCCCTTTCTAGATTTTGAGAACAGAGTGGTAACCACCACAAATGGTGCCTGTTCTCATAAAATTCACATCCTTGTAGGAACCAAGTAAATAAGTAAATGAATTGGATAATTTATGGTAAGGGTTAGTACATAGCAAAAATAAATTGGATGACATAATAGTGACTGGAAGGTAAGCAGTCTGCTTTGCACTGTATTTGGGTTGAGGAGATATTTGAACTGGACTTAAATGATGAGACAGAGTCAGACCAAAAAAAAAAAAAACAAATCCAGGGGAGATGCATTCTGAGAAGAAAGAGTATCAACTGCAAAGGCTGAAATTCAAGGAAGAAAAGAGAGATCAGCATAGTTGGAGCTTAGTGAGACAGAAGTGAAGAGATGAAATTGAAAAGACTGTTGGGGCAGATCATACTAGGTTTGAGAGTCCATGATAAAACATATAGATTTCATTCTAATAGTAATTATGCCATTCATTTTAAGGTCATTAGGACAATTGCCTTTTTAAATTGAAGATATGCACAAAAATAGCCATTTATCATTTTATTATCAATTATTGACAAGAAAAAGCTCATTTTGCCTTCAGTAAATCCATGTATTTGTAATAAATCCAAGTGAAGGCAATTAAGGTTTCAGTATGTCTTTATAAATTATTAGGTTCCTTATATTTTAGACATTTGAACAATTTGATCGACCAATTGCCAAATATTCACATCTATTATTGCAATGTGAAGTAAATAGACCAAAAGTTGCTGGGTTTGAAAATTCTAGTTTTAATATTTTTTTCTACAAATATAGATATTTGGATTACCATTTGTAATACAAAGAATATTTCAGTTCCATTCCTTACCCTAATAGAACCAAGAATAGTTCCTTGTTCGTAGTTATAGTTCAATAAATGTGTGTGGTTATTACATTAAGTAAAACTATTAGACTTTAATTTTATTTTCTGTCAATAGACAAATCAACCCACACATAAATCTTACTTGTTTAGCTGATAGCACAATTTCTAGAGAGTCATTTTCATAAGAGGAAAATTCCAGAATTCAAAAAAATTTTTAAAGTCTAGTATTGCTTCCTGTTCTCTTTCAAATATGGAAAACAACTTTATAAATTTTGCTTGTATTTCATAGAATTGCCCTCATATTTGAATAACAGTCTATTGAGTTACCTTGGGGCAAAAAAAAAGTGTTATGAAAGTAAATGGTAGTCATATATTTTAATGTAACTATTTTAAAGTATATTTTAAAGTAAAGTCATATGATCTAGAAGCCATTTAAATTGACCTCCTGCCTCAAGCATGAGTAACTATTTTTTAAAATTGAACTCGAGTATTTGTCATATCAAAGTATTATTTAAGTATTATATAAGCCACAAGTAGGGAAATATCTGAACTAGGAAAACAAAATGTAATTTGATATCTAGTATCTCAAACAAAACAAAAATCAGACATTATTATGCCCATTTTATAGATAAAGAGAATAAGACTCAAAAGGGTTAAAACACAAATTAAGAAGCTCATGTTTTTAGCCCTAAAACTCTTATGGTATTTCCAAAAGCATGATTCTACCCTTTGTGCCATTTGTATACTTGTTTAAAATAGAGAATTAAAATAAATTCTCATGTATGTTTAAATGGCATTAATATTTTGTTTTATGGTTAAAATGTTACATTATACAAATTGTACTCTGAAGTTGTACATCACATAGCCTAGATACATGGAAAATGTACTAATTAATTAGCCTATACAGAATTGCTAAATTCTCTGCCTACAGAATTTAGGTAGTATAAAACTGTGATATTCAGACATTATTTATGTTCATTAAGAAATAGTAGAAAAATAATTTTAATGTAGCTTGCTAATGAAATTATACTAGACATTGAAAAATAAATCAGTACATTTAACCCACACATCATGTCAATGCTCTAATCCACTTAATTAGAGTTTTCAGTAAGTCCACCAAAAGGAGACACTAATATAGATATATGCAAACTAGGGGCAAAAGTGAAAATCCAGATTCCCATATTCAATTCATATTCAAGTCCTTTCAAATCACATTCAACCTGTTTTCTTCATGATAATTTCCTTCATGAATCTTCTGCCCTAGTGAAATCACATGCTTTGAACTCTTCTTGTGTCTGCCCCTCTGTGTCTGCTGAACAGATGCCACTCATCCCTCTGTTTGCCTACCTAGATCCTGCCTACCCTTTGGACACAGATCACAAATCACTGCCCTAGCCATGATGTATTTTGTCATATGAGCTTTCTCCTCTGTAACCCAACAGCATTCAAAATCATGTCAGTACTTACATATGTTTTGAATACTTAGTATATTCATTACAGAATGAAAGCTTTCAAAAACGTAATTTTTATAGAAATATAAATATAGCCTTCATTTTTCTATATTTTCATTATATTTCAATTAAAACAAAAATCACTAAATATTTCTCTAAATATACAAATTTCTAAGTTTCTCTCTACATTCTTTATATATTCTTAATATTTCTACATATTTTACTAATTTCATTGAATATAAAATTTCTTGTTTGTTTTTTTCGCTGACATGCTCCCAGCAATTACACAGTTCCAGGCACATATGTCAGGCTCATATAATATTTGTTCTGTCTCTATTTAGAGACTTTGTTGTGCCAAAAGGTAGAAAATAAAATCTTAGTCAATTATAAGCAAAACCGGCAATTTGAGGTTTAAACCTGACTAATGAATTCTTGGAAATTTTCTCATTTTTTTTCCCGGGTTGCTGGGCTCTGTGCAGTGTAGAGAAAGTGGTATCAGGGGAAAGGTCATCATTTATTTTTAATCCACTGATCATTGTGGTCTCCTCACTCTCAACTGGAGTCTGCCAAGATGTTCAGTTTGTCTCCAAGACCCTGTGAGATGAGCTACAGGGTTGGTCCGGGCACTCTGTACCTGCCCTTCTGTACTCAAGGCCTCTTTAAATTTCCCAGCCTTCTCATAGTCACTGAAGTGTTGTCTTTAGGGGTATAAAAAAATCTGTGTGTTCTTCAAATCCTGAGGCTGAGGAAGACTCAGACACATGCCCCCTATCCAATCTGTGATAGTACCTAACTAAGAACTGCATATACTTTCTCTACTGAAAATTCTCACCTCTCTTTACTAATGCTTCTGTCTCTGTCTTCAGCTTTTGAATCATTTCCTGGTCTTTACTATCTGAAACCTATAGTTTTGGATCTAGTCCCTAAAGAGGAAAGGAAAAAAAATGAATAGCTTTCAAGTTGCTGTTCTAAGTCATACCATTAAGTAGCTTTCCCTACATACAACCTGATGCTTTTTGTACCCGTAACTTGAACTGGTAAAAGAAGGGAATGAAGCACCGATTTGGACATAAGGGTTTGCTGAGTCAAGTTATAGGTTTTCCTTAACCTATTTGTTTTTAATTGACATTTCACTATTGTTCCAGTGGCATTGCCTCAAGATAGAAGCCTGTCCCTGTTTCTTATTAAAAATCCTAGTTAGAACATAACAATCCCTCTTTATCTAATGGTTGGAAAGAAAAATAGACCGACAAACAAAGAAACAAGTAAAACGCGTAATTGAGAACTTGGCCTGGTTATTAGGCCATAAACTTACCACAGGTGATACTGAGGCAATCACAGGCCCTCATCCTTAGCTCTGACCACTGAAATGCAACTCTTAAGGGTCCTTCATTCTCATTGGGCCTGGGATCAGGTGCCCTTGTGCTAAACTCAGAGAAATCTTATAATACTGAATCATAATATTTCTCATGCTTTGAAAGTACCCATTCTATAATCCCTCTTCAGTAAACTAGTCTCCTGCTATAATAATAATGCAACAGAAAATGCATGCTATTTATTGGATTCTTATTGTGTGTCAGGGATTATTCTAGGTGCTTTGTATAGACCATTAATTTGATTCTCACAGCAACTTTATCAAACCATCCTTGCCATTCCTATTTTGCACATGATAGAACCAGGTACTGATAAAATGAGTGGTTCAATGTTTTGCCCAAGATCATAGAGCTCATGGTTGGAGAAAAAAAAAAAAAAGATTCAACCTCCTGACATCTAACTCTGTGCTTCTAAGTTCCATTGTGTATATATATACCACTTTGTCTTTATAAATTCATTCATTGATGGACACTTGAGTTGATTTCATGTTTTAACTATTACAAATAATGCTATATTAGACATAAAAGTACATATATCTCTTTGATATTCTGATTTCATTTACTTTGGGTATATACTCAGTAGTAGGATTGTTGCATCATATGGTAGTTCTATTTTTAAATTTTTGAGGAAACGCCATACTGTTTTTCATAGTGGCTGTACTAATTTACATTCCCACCACCAGTGTGTAAGAGTTCTCCTTTCTCCACATCTTCACCAGCATTTGTTATCTTTTGACTTTTTGATGATAGCAACAAGACAACGTCTAATAATTTTGCTGTGAATAAATAAGTTCAAACTCCATGAATCCCAAATACATCACTGATACCCACTAGTATGTCAGTTGAAATTATATAGTCATGATTTTTTTAAATCAGTTTTCTGCTCAGAAATTATATGAGAATCTTTTCCCTACAAAGCCAATAAACTTAATTCACTGAATATTTCTTCCCACAGCATGCTTAAAAGACATATAATCAGTTTCCGTGAGTTGATAATTTTCACTATTTTCAGAGATTTCATCCATTCTGAACAAAAGTTACAGGTGCATTGTTTGCCATCAGTTCTCAGGAAGTAAGGTGTTGAGCACAGTTGCATTCAAATGCATATACATTTTGACAGGGAACACCAGGCTTTTTAACTTAAGTGCCCATCCCTGCACTCTGATCTTGATGAGCCTTTCCCAGTCTATACCACAGCTCACAAATTAATTAATAACTTAATAAAACAACAAAAATTATTTTGTATCCTATTTTCCAATGTTACAGACAGCAACAAAGTGTTTAACGTTTCTCCATTACATATGTGCATATATGCCAAATTAAGTCATCTTCTGCTTAACAGTAATTTAATTCAGCTGTATAAAATGGAATACTTCTCACCCCATCTTTAATTGAAATTGTTCTTTCAATATTATGAAATAGCCAGCAGTGATACCCAATAGAGAATTTTTGCTAATATCCAAATTCCTGGTGTTTCTTCTCTTTTTTTTATTTCCCCCCTAAGAATACTAGTCTTGAACTGCTGGTTTAATTAGCTTCTCTGCAATCTGGGATATGGTATCTGTTCATGCCATGAATGAATTTTTAAAATAAATAATTACTCTTTAAATTTTGTTTAAGTTTTGCTATTCTCCTCCCTAACAGTACAGCAATATTATTAAGGGATAAAATTTAATCTTTTTTATGATAAACTTCATTTGCATACATTCTAGAAAAAACTCAGATGATTCAGCAGGAGTCATGTATAGAAAATGACAGAATTTTAATCGCTTTTCAAAGTTCATAAAGAAATTGTATTTGACAATAGGGTGAATAATTATTTTCTTCCAGTCTGATGAAATCTAATAATTAGATAGTCATTCATTTTCACTGTTTCCTTTTCAATGACATGTGTGAAATTATCACCCATATAGTCACATGTGTCAGTGTTAGGAGACAATTCCCCATGAGTCTCTCAGATTTCTGCATGCCTTCTGAACAAAGGCATTTAGTTTTTGTTTGGGATTACTGATGTTGTCCATTAAGGCTGGTATTACAAAATACCATAGACTGGGTAATTTATAAACAACATAAATTTATTGCTCAGAGTTCTACATGCTGGGAAGTCCAAGATGAAGGGACCAGTAGATTTAGTGTCTGGGAAGGGCCCCATTTCTCACAGATGGTGCCTTCTTGCCATGTCTTCACATGGTAGAAGGGGCAAACAAGCTCCCTTGGGCTACTTTTACAAGGGCTTTTATTCATGAGGGCTCCTCCCTCTAAAGATTCCACCTCTTAATATTATTGCATTAGGGATTAGATTTCAAAGTATAAATTTTGGGAGACACAAACTTTCAAACCATAGTAATTTTCATGGATGTTTGTATGACACCTCAATTCTGCCTGACAATCTGCTGCCATGTTGTTTTTTTCTCAACACCACATCTTTCCGGGAAGAAGTTTTAAATATGGCTTCCACATGCACATGTCCCATGCCTAAACTTGTTGGCTAGAGCATCTGGAGCTAGCCAGGTACTGTTTCCATGTGTCCTTTTCACATATGTAGCTTGGGCTTCTTCATAGCATGGGCTTCTTGACAGCATAGTGGTCTTAAGATAGTCAGTCAGGCTTCTGACTTAGTGGCTGATTCTCCCTCCTATCTACTCCAAGCAAATATTCCAAGAGACCAGAGTGGAAACTGTAAGGCTCTAATGACATAACCTTGGAAGTCTTCATAGAAATCCACAGCCTTCTATTTGTCAAACAAGCGACTAGGGCCACGTCAGATATATAAGAAAGAATTCTTTCATCTTAATGAAAGGAAAAAAAAAATAATTTGTATCCATCTTTACTCTACTATCCCTATATGTATGCTTCTGAAAGTTGAAAAAGTTACCTCAGTAGGATTCAAATGTTTATGATTTAGGTTTAGCATACCAAAAATTTCTTACAAAAGTTTAATATTTCCTCATTTATTTTCATAAAACCTCTCCTTGCTTCCCTCTATAAATTCTTATATTTTAAGTCAATTGAAATCTCTGATGCACTTTCCATATAAATAAATTGATATAAAAATTGACTATGCCATCTTTAACATTTTTCCGGAGGGAACCCTCGAAAATAGCATTTCTGATATTTCCCATGGAAATTTTCAATGTCACAATCCACATTGGTGCCAATAAAAGCCAACCATAGTGGAAACACACTTGGGGAAAAAATGATGAAAGTGATAAAAATGCAAACCTAAAGTTATCTTGTGACTTTAGAATTGTAGCAATGAAAAATCAGGCCACAGAAAAAATGTCTTAAAATTTCACTTTTGTGGAAGTAAAGGTCACAAATAATTTATGAGAAACAAGAAACTAAAAAACTAAATTTAATTAGAGATGCAATGCAATAATTGGAAATATTTAAGAAAAAACAGTAAATGGAAAACTTTTTGAAACAACAAAGATTACGAAGGTTAATGAAGGAGTTAAAATATAAACTTACCTTTATAAATAAAAATTTGAATTTATTTATAGAGAAAAATATGGAAATAGCTCGAAACTAATTTATGACCTATAGAGTCTAGTCTCAATTCCAGTTTTAATTTACTATCAAAATGAACATGGACAAGTCAAAACCTCTTTGATCCTCTTTTATTGCTTAAATTAAATTAAATTAGATATAGGATTATATAGACTAGATTTTCCCTTTTTTGAAAAACTTCCTGTGTTTTGTTCATTTTCTCATGCTGTATATGTATACAGAATTGCATATATGTGTTTGTAATACATATATGTAATGTAATACATATATGTGTTTGTAATCTTTGTAATACAAAATGTACCTATATGTGCACTTGTACAGAGTGTATGTACATATATACATACTTATACACATATAATATATATGCATAATACACCTACTAACATATATATACATATATAACATCCAATGTAGAATACAAATTACATGATAAATATAAATATGAATATAAGGTATATAATAGGCCAATTAATTTATAATTATAAAATAATACATTTATATGATTAAAAATTATAAAGATTACAAATGGGTATATGCTGAAAAGTTAATCTTCCTTCTATCCGAGGCATCCAATTCCCAGAGTAGACTATGGATAATAGTTTCTTACATGTCCTCCCAGAAAGCTTCTATCTGCACGCATGATCACACATATGCACACCACAAACTCATATATGTTTTCATATATTTATAAAATAAATAAATGAAGGTGTGTTTTCCATATCAACACAAATAGATTTACTATACTGTTTTTGTGATTTATTTTTATGCTCTGTTCTATTTCCCTATAACAATATTCTTATATACATATACATACTACTTGCATACATGCTTAAAATATTAGCATTAATTCTTAGAAGGGGAATTGTGAATGAAACGGTACATATTTAGAAATTTGAAATCCATCTCTAAGTTGGTTTCTGAAAAAGTTGTTCTGATCACTATTCCCACCAGTGATGTGGGAGAGAGCATTTTCCCAAAACTCTGACAGTAATTGCATTAGCAAACTTGTAAATCTTTTTTTATTTTTTAGATAAAAGATAATATTTCATCATTTTAATCACAGGTGAAGTTTTGCATATTTTTAAGTGTTTATAAGCTACTTATATTTCTTTTTTATGACATGCCAGTCTAATTCTTTGACTAATTTTCTATCTATTTTAAAATTAATTATAAGATAACTTCACATATTTTATATGTGTGGTAAATGTGTTTTTTTTTCAATTTTAAGTTTTCCCTTTGGTTTTTAAAATATTTTTAAATTTGTTGCTGACTTAGTTTTAAAATAATTATTTACACAATTTTATCTTCTTTTCTATTTGGGAATTCCAAATATATACCATGTTAGGCTTATACTGTTGGATATCTAAGACTCTTTATAGCTCTATATTTAAAAACTATAACTTGCATTTCTAAACTTAGAAAACAGATCTTATGGAGTGACTCTTTCTGAAGTCACAGAAAGGAGTGCAACACATGAAAATCTAGGAAACAAAATTCATCTTAAAGATCTTGAGTGGTGACTGATAAATATGTGTGAGCATTTAGCATCTTATCTTAGCTCTAAATCTTGCCCTTCATTTCATTTTAGTGGCTCTAACAGAAGAGTTATGTTTGCTCTAAACTTCTTACTCTTACCTATGGTTTAGAAATAGTTTGAGATTTCAGCCAATAAATAAGTATACGACTGACTTGATTATATGTCCAGTGTTCTAGGTATGTAAATTGTGACCAAAATATAAGGCCCAGCTTTTTTGTATTTAAAGCATATAAATGCTGATTTGGGGGACTAGATTATAGACACTAAACAACTGGAGAATATTAATTAGGTGTCTCTGAGTCCAATTATAAATATTAAGCGAAGAGAGAAATCTATTAAAGGTAAATATAAATGGGGAGACTATCTTAAAGTTTGAACAGTACATTAAAATATTTGTATTTTGTAGACAAGAATAAAAGTTTGAAGGTAGAGGGGATTAAACAAAAAGAATTAGGAAGAATATGGAGACCAATCTTACTGGATTGGAGATTTTGTGTTGAAGAGTAATGAGAATTACGATGGAGGTTAGGAAGAGTCCTATTCATACAGAAGGAAGGAAAGATCCATATAAGTTTTTTCAGACATTGCATGGTAAAATGAAAGTAGTGTGCTGGCAAGATAAGGCTTACTACTTAGTGTGATATAAACTACAGAAGGAGCTGGAAGTAGGGAAATCTGTTATTGCAGTAACATCTGTGCATTAGATGGCAAATATCTCATTTAAATCAATCAATAGTAGAAATCAGGTAAGATAATAAATCCTAAAGCCATTTAGAGACATTTAGGAATGAGTCAAAGGCCAAAGCCTAGCAGCGTGGCTTAATCTGTATCTATTGAGAAAAATGTCAATTGAGAAAATGATTCAATTTTAGGAAATAAAGGTGTATTTGTTATGTTTTAGGTTGGAAAAATACTGCTTTTTTCCCTCAGTGAACATGTTTTATGGTAGTTGGAATATGACTCACACCATTAAGTAAAAGTTTTGTTGGATTAGAATAGTGGGCTAACCTTCATGAACAGTCAGTCTTTCTAGTTGAAAACCATTCTACTGCAAATAGTTTTAGATGATTAGAAATAATATCTTGGATATTGCTTCCAAGACATTTCTATACAATTTCTTTACCTAAATTGAGTCAGAAGAATCTTTTAGGGAATCTTTACAAGTCTTTCCTAAGGTTGTAAATCTTTCTAAAAGGTATCTTTTTAACAAAAAATATTTCTTCTTCTAATGTATTAAGAGAAATAAGAAATTTACTAAATATTTGCCTTCATACATCCTAAATGTTCATGAAAACATTAGAAAAATTTCTAGCTACACAATATTTCTCTGAAAATCTTGCTCCTCAATGTCCTTTTATGGAAAATTATGCTTGTTTGTCAGTGACCTTGATATCCAGCTTCAAGATTAGGGTTCCTCTCTAAATACCTCTATATTCTATCACTCTAAAACGTCCTACAATCATTCATTGCTAGACATGACATGAATGCAGAGAAACCAAAAGCTACAATTCTAACTTTAGGAACCTATTAAATATTCAACCACTACGTCCTCTTATTATAATGGAATTTCAAAGTCACTTTAACTGCCCATTTTGATAAATGTTTGCTTAATTGGCAGGAACATTTATCTGCCTAAGATTTTTAAAAGAAAAAAATGTAAGCTTCTGATCTCACATCTAAACTTTGTCTCATTTATAAAATTACTTTTGTCAACAATTTTAGGATGACTAATCATCTCACTTTGCCTAGGAATAAAGGAGTTTCTGAGACATGAGACCTTTCAGTTTTAAAATTGAGTTGGTCACCCAGAGAGACTGGTATACGTTGTAATTATGGTAATTCTTTCTGTATATTCTATTCTAAGTGCTGTAGATCTGAATCCTCCTTAAAGTCAATTCAAAACACAATAGGAAGAGTTAGGATGACCACAGAATTAATTAATCATCCAAACTGGAACACTTTTGAGAGTTAAAGGAAACATAATTAATGGCTAACCTAACCTGGCACACTGGGTGTAGAACAGACAAACCCGGGATGTGTAAGCAACTTTGCCAGGGTGACCCTTTGAAATCATAAGTTATGATTTCATATCAAAAACCTTTATGGCTTCCTCATTTCAGTAAAATAAAAGTTTTAGCTTGGACTACAAAACCCTACATGACTTGACTTCTTTACATCTCTAATTTTCTTTCCTACACTCTTCCCCGTGTTCAATCTCTCCAAGCCACATTGATTATTTGTACTTCCTTCAAAGTGCCAGGCACATTCCTACAGTAAGATGTTTACACTAGTTGTTCTTTTTGCCTGGAAAGCCTTTCCATCATTTCCTTTAATGTTTTCTCAAATGTCACCTTCTCACTGAAATTTATATTGACTACCTTATATAAAATTGTTATCTCTTTCCTCTCACTAGCCCAGGCATCCCTCTCTTTCCTTACTTTTATGCCCACAGCAGTTGTCACCCTCTAACATTCTACGCTATTTGCATATTAGTTATATTGAGTTTTGTCTGTCTCTCTGTTTCAAAATAAACTGCCTAGGGTCAGAAAGCTTTCTCAGCCTTGTTTTCTGATTGATCCCAAATGCCTTGAACAAGGCCAGACTCATGGTAGGTACTCAGTGAATATTTATTAAATAAATGAACATCTCTTGTTGGTCTTTTTTTCCACATAATCTAAGTTTAGGCACAGATTTCATCCTGCAATTCATGCAATGGCACAGCCCTCATTTAAAAGCATTTTTACTTGATAAACATAGCCCCCATCATACTCTGAAATCGCTCTCGCTCTGAATGTTTTGCCATCACTTTACTTCTGTTAGTATAAACTATTGACATTAGTATTTTCTAAACTTTGTTCTATAGAACATCAGATCACCAGGATATTGATATTTTACATAGACACACATTTACACACATCTATACACACAAGTTATGTAGTTAAATATCTCTGCTAAATGTTGAAACAAAAAAGTAATATGGATATCCTTAAGTTTTTAAAACACTAATATGCATTATGAATTTGCAAATGGGGGTTTTAGGATATACTATTTCCCAAACTTATTTGACCATGGATTTCTTTGTTTAGTTCCTCTCATGTTGAAATTTCCATGGACATTCTTTGAAACATGCTCATTAGTTGGCTTATATCTGCTGTTTGATCCTATGCATGGAGGAGGACATAGTGAACTAAAAGCTGATGCTTACAATTTAGATCCATGTGGAAATGATTCAGCATGGTAGGTAGGTGTTATGTGCCATTAGGTGCTGAGTGTTTACAAGAGAAATATAAAAAGAGACCTCTAAGGTGAAACTAGGGATGCAGGTTGCTTCTTCAATCTCTCCATTCATGCTTGCTCTGGGATATGAATTATTGTAAGATGAAGAGGACTAAAATTAAAAGAGGATGGCAAACTAGTTACATATATAATATTAAGAAAATATATTCACTCCACATTTAAGGAGAAACAATGTTGGGAAATAGGGCTAAGAGACATGAGAGGTTTCAGGAGTTTCGCAGGGCCTTGCCTTGAAGGAATCTGTGGGTGTGTTAGTTCCCAGACTAGAAGCTGTTTAGCAACAAGGGGGGCATTATCAGAGAACGTCTGCAAAGCAACGTTTCTTCAAAGCTGCAAGCTACCGCTTAGAGCTTATTGCAAAGCAGAGCTCGGTTTGGGCCTGAGGCTAAGAAGCCGATTGAAATGCCTGCCCAGCAGACAATATGTAGCTGGAACTATCTTAAACTTCAAGGCTATTCCTGATTCACTCTTGACCACGTTTCTGTATTCAGAGAAATAGATTAGATTAGTATACAGACTCAGTGTTCCTGCTTTACACATTTTGATCTTTAATTTGTATGCTCAGCTAGGTCTATTCTTAACTTAGGGCTTAAAATGTTTATCTTAGAAAAATTTTGTAGCTGTCTACTCTTATAGACAGAATTAGGCAAGGATCCCTTAAACCTCTGGGGAACCTTGAAACCTCAACAAATAAACTATACACATAATTCTTTAACCAAGGACAAATACTTACTGTAACAATAAATACTGATGTGGTATTTCACTCAGGGCCTCATAGCTCATGGGAATGCTGGAGGACCCCTGACTCCCCCATCACTTTAAACTGCACTTCGTCTCTGTCTCTATTATTTCCAAATCTCTTGTGATGATCCTTCCTGGGACCTGTTTCACTGGGGGAGTAGCTAACTCCTGGCAAAACAAGGCAAAATACCTCGAAAAGATGCCTTTATTCTTTAAATAAATATTTACTTTGAATAGAAATACACTGACACACCAGAGTTTCCATGTGGAATATTGATTTGCTGGGATGGACATCTTTAATATATGCCTTATATTGGTATTAGAAGTCTGTGAAGAAAAAGTAAAAAGCACATGGCAAAATAATGGGTATAATGTGTACATTTAAAAAAAAAAAAGCAAAACAATACATTTCTTTTAGATATATAAAATGTAAGTTAATTGTATAAGTTAAAAAGTATGAAATTGATTATTTTTCTTATGACAAAAAACCATAAAATTTTTGAAAATGGAAAGAATGATTTATTTTTTTTCTGTGATACTCTTTTTATTTTATTTGAAGCAAAATACAATTACCAATATTTGTTAATTTTTGGAGAAAGTTTATTCATGCTACCTATGTTATTCTCTGAACATTTCAATATTATGACAATCTAAAATAAATTAAAATAAAATAAAATCACACCACCAAAAATTAATACCTAGGAAGAAAACTCTAGTTTATCTCCATCAACTCCATTAGTTTTCATAATGTGTGGTAAGTTAAGTGATTTCCTAAATGTAAAACAAGAAGTAAAACATAGACCCTGAATAATAAATCTGAAGGCTTGGCTCCTATTTTAATGCATTTTTCATGAAATTAGGCTTAAACAGTTGATGTGTATTTTACATTATCAATGTATAAATTTGTCTTTATCATTTTCACTGAAGGTCAGTCAAAAACAGAATTGGTCAAAAATTCCATCATAATAAAAAATACTTGGAGAAGGCAGAAGGTTGGTGTCAGCAATGTAAATAGAAAATAAAGTAAATGTGAAAACTCTTCAGATATTTTGTATCAGTTTTTCTATCAAAGAAAATGACAGCCAACTTAGAAAGGCAAACAAATATTGATTGCTAAGAAGAAATTGGAGCCCAAGCTTGATGATAAAGTCGTAAAATCTTCCTAGTTATTTTATATGAGCTCAAAAGTCTTATGATGGGTAATGATGGCATTTGTGAGTGAGGTCATATAACTGATCTTGGTGATGTTAATGCTATATATAGATATAATAAAATATAAAATAGTATACTATATAAGAATGTATTAATACCTATATACATATACACATACATTAATTCACAAGCACACATACATAAGCACACTCTATACACATATAAAGAAAAAGAGAGGAAGAATGACATTGGAGAAGGGTAAAACAATAGTCAATATTAATTGATATTTTACCTATATTATTTCATTTAATCCTCTCAACAGAAGAGAAAACTAGCGGACCAAGGTTTATATCATTCAAGTTCTTACAACTTTTGAGCAATAGCGATAGGATCCAAGCCCAGGAAACTTGAGTTCAGAGCTAAAGTTGTCCAGTAACTTCTCTTCCCATTTTCTAAAGGTCAATTCCAAAAAAGTATTTAGAGCAGTGAGTTTGACACTGATCTCAGGCAAATGCTGATTTGAATATCACATAGATAATCTGTGAGTTCTTGGAGAAGTAATTTATATGGTAGACTGAGCTGCTATGGAAAGGTCTGACTTGCCTGATATAAACACTTATAAATGCTGGACACACAATATAAAAACACAAAAATCCTTATCCTGTTTTCCCTAGGGAATAAAATAGGAACGCTTCATCACAATGTTTATAATGGACATTTTTCTCCCATACTGATCAAGTGCAGCATCCATTAATTTCCCAATTAGCCACAGGTCAAACTTAATGCTGGCACACATATCACTATCAACAGTGTCCCTCTTATGCCATCTTGTGAGATAACTTTCATTGAAAGTCATCATTACAGTTGAGCAGAGAAGTATAGTAAACTGGATTTAGAGAAGTACATAAGCTGAGTATGGTATAATTTCTGACAAGCCAACATGGCAAGTGTAAACTCATGCCAGACAACTTAAGTGTATCAGATTATTCTATAGGACCTAGGGGCTAGGAGCTTGAGTGCTGAGAGTTTACTTCTTAAGCAAGGAGAGGAGTTATAATCTAGAGCCTATGAGCGGAGGGCGTTCAAATCCTCTATAAAATTGTGATTCTCAAAAGATTTTTGTCAGTGAAAATTGGCCAGGAAAAATTGCTAACTTACTGAGGAAAACTAAGAAGACTGGGCTGTGATAGCAAAAAAAAAAAAAAAAAATTTGTAAGTAATAAAAATCCCAGGCTAGCACTAAATGCAAGAATAGTGCCCAACTTTGACACTTGGTGCCCAAGAGTCAAAGCTCTTTCGGGTGCGAACAGAAAGTTGCACAACACGTAATTGCCACAATCCAGGGTACAGATGTGGGAAAAAAGAAAGAAAGAAAAAAAAAAAAACCCTCAAGATGACATGCCCAAAATTACAGATCACACAAGATGACAAACTACCAACTCACCAGGTACTCACAGGAAAAGATCAACAAATACAAAAACCAATGATTAGGATAATAGTAATAATAGAACAATATTTAAAATGTTATACAATGCTTAAAATACACAAATAGATAAGAAAAAGAACACAAATACTCCATAAATTGAACAATACAGTTACTGAAAATTTAAAACTTAAAGAGGTTTCTACTTTTCACTCAGTGGTATAAAATGCTGGAAAGAATGTTGTTCCTACCCTTATAATAAGAAAAATCTATAAAAACTCCAAATTCATAATTTTTCTTAAAATCATCAGAGAGAGAACATCACAAGGCAACCAGCTAACCTAATATCTGGAAAGAAATAGGCATCTGCAGGGAGAGTCAGGATTTGAAATTTTGCTTAACTGGGACAGATATTGCACAATAATAAGGAATAACAAGGGACATACTAATGATATAATGGTCAATTCTCCAAGAATATATAGCGATCCACACATATGTACAGCTATCCACAGAGCCTCAAAACACATTAATATTTATAGAACTGAAAGAGATAATAACAATAAATAAATAAACAAATCTACATTTGCAATTGAAGATTTCAACAGTTCTCCCCTAGCAATTGATAGAACAAGTGAGCAGAAAATTGTAGGGCTATATAAAAGAACACCTGAAGAACACAATCAACCAACTTGACCTAATTTGCATTTATAGAACAGTCCATCTAATAACAACAGAGTACTCATTTCCTTTCAAGTACACATAGAACCGTTTACCAAGATACCATATTCTTTCTGGTCTATAAGGATCATTAAACAAACCACTAACAAATTTAAAAGAATAAAAATCTTAAAACAACTATTGATTTGACAACAATATGGATGATTCTTTAATTCATTTTACTAAGTGAAAGAAGCCAGACCCAAAAATCTACATCAGGGATTCTCAACATGGGCACTGTTGACATTTTGGGCCAGGTAATTCTTTGTTGCTGGACGTTGTTCTGTGCATTGTAGGATTTCTAGCACCATCTCCAACCTCTATCCACTAGAGGCCAGTAGCAACACCTACTCCAGTGTTACCAGTCAAAACATGTCTCCAGACATTGACAAATGTCCCCTTGGGAACAAAATTGTCCCTCATTAAGAACCAGTAGTCTATATATTGCATATTTCTATTTATATGATATTTTGGAAAAGGCAAAACTACAGAGACATAAAACAGGGCAGCATTTGCCAGATTCAGGAAAAATGGAGTGGTTAACTATGCAGGAATTTTGGTGTATTGGGACTATTTTGTATTATAACTATGTTAGTGAATACGTGACTTCATGCATTTGTCAAAACTCACAAGGTTATATACTACAAAGAGTAGTATACTCGATACTGTCTGTAAAGTAAAAACAAATAGCCAGCATGTGGCTGGGGGGTGAAACCCAAATCAAATACAAATAGTGACCTGTGAACCTAAATGTATCATAAGTGAATAACATAACCATATATAAATAAGTGGGAAAGAAAAAAATTAGCTTTAGTTACTTTGGAAAACATATTTTGACTAGATATCTTAATGACCAAAAGAACTGGTATGATTTGAATGTTTGTCCCTTCCAAAGGTCATGCTGAAATTTGGCAGCAGTGTTAGAAGGTGGGACCTCTGGGAGGTGACAGGGCTATGAGGGCTCCACCCTCATGAGTCAGATTAACATCATTAGAATCAATCAGAATTAACATCATTTGGGCCCCCTTTTTTTCTTCTTTGCCCTTTGCCCTCTGCCATGTTAGGACACAGTGTTCCTTCCTTCAGGAGTACACAACAAAAAAACCCTCACAAGATGCCGGGGCCTTGATCTTGGATGTCTCAGTGTCCAGAACTGTGAGAAAATAAATTTCTGTTCTTTGTAATTTACTCAGTCTTAGGTGTCCTATTATAGCATCACAGACAAAGAACAATAAACAAATAGTGCATTCTAGTTAGCAAATTTGTTCCTCACATGCATATGGGTTAGGAAATCTGAAACTAATTTATATATATAATAGAGTTGAACAAATAAGTAAATACATTGCACATAATGAGAGCCTGGTTTCTCAATGACACAGAAAAATATTACAGATACCAAAGTGGAAAGTCTAGAATGAAATCTGTGGTTGTTGGATTATAGGTGTAAGTATCATTATGAATACCTTGTTTTTTAATATTTAAAAAATATTCAGATACAGATATAAAAATAAATGTGTTCTATGCATGTGTGTTTAATCTAAGTTTAGTTTAGAATTTCTGAGAAATTCTAGAAACAATAATACTCCAGTAGCAATGAGCACACTGAGTATTTAGATCTCAGTGTCTGAATAGCATTCTCCAGTACAAAGAAACTTGAGATCCTTGGAGAAGTGGTTGATTCCAGGTCATGCACACAGAAAATACAAAATGAATCCAGAGCATCTTGTTCATTGAAAAGTAACGAAATGATCATAAAAGGATGGGGGCACATTAAAAGGGCACAAGATACTGTGTAAAACAGTTCCAATGACCAATCTAGAACAATGTAAGCAACAAAATAAATAATGTAGTACTAGGTTATATCCCACAGAATAACATAAATAGCCATGTGTCCAACTGATATAAATGTATAATGGGATAAGTAAATAAATGTGGGAGAAGGGATATCTCTACCTTATAGAATAAATACAAATAATAAATGGAGAAGTGAAGAAAATATAGACTAGTCCAGTAATAATTATTAGTGGCAAAATTTCATGCCAAAATTATTATGCAAACTTTTGAGTAGAGATAGGTTGTAAGATATTTGTATAGTGTCAGAGTATCTTCCTCAAGATACTTATTAATACAGAGTCACAAAACCAGTAACTTTACAGTGGATAAACTTGGCATACACAAACATCAACCAAGTGATCAAAGTAAACATCTCCAGTTATAATGACATGTGACATTTAGTACCCCCGATACAATACACAGAAAAGAACACATCTCTTCTGTGATACCCTGGCCAAAAATGTATAAACATTCTAAACAATTATCAATTCATCAATCGAAACATCTAAAAATATCAGACGAGATAAGCCTAAAAAAGGGACATCTGCTCTAGAAAAAAAGGGAATGGTGGAGAGTGGTAATGGCTTAATAGGTGTGTGCCATTTATATTTGTATCTAGAAAACTGAAACCATGCACAACCAGTTTGGTGATGCCAAGCACATGAATGGATCCCTGAACTTGGCTGGGGGGTCAGTACTCTACCCGGGAAAGAATAAAGGTAAGCATTCCTCTCCTCTCACTTCAAAATACACTGGGAACAATATAATAAAAATTATTTTTGCAGGTTTAGGTGTGTATTAATCCTTTTCTTTCCTTGCATCCTTCTTAAAATCATCCTAGTTTAACTCTATAGGACCGCTGATTGTCTACAGCCTTTAGGTGTGTCAGAGGCAGAGAGAGAAGTCACTAAACATAAGACAGAAACTTTTTTTTGTACTGACTTCAGAAGGTGAACAGAAAGTTACCTTCACCTGAACATTCACTTTCAACAATAAGACCCAGTAAAAGAATCTGAAAGTGGATTTGAGTATATTTAATTAGAGTTAAGTTCTTTCAAGGACTTTAGATACTTCAGGTAAAGATCTAATAAAATAGTGTTAGATTGAAGTGTTTGGATATTTTAAGCTCAATAAATAGCTTGCTCAATTATTAAGCCTTGTCCACTTCCTTGAACCAGAATCAATAATCCCTTCATCTACTGGGATCATCTCAACTAGAGAATTTATATAGCATTTATTATATTATGCCCTGCCCCCTCCCTCCCTGTACTTGGTATATAAACCTAATCTCATCTACTAGATTTTCATCTCTTGAGGTCAGAATAGTCTTATTTAACTAAATAATCACAGTACCTTGACCAATGCCTTTTATATATTGGGGGACAGATAAAGGTCTATTGAATAAAATAGATTATAATAGTAGTTTTATTATCTTTTCTGGCAAGAGAATTGATATATCTATGTATATATCGATACTTTTATTTTTAACCTATATCTAAATCTAATCTATATCTACAAAGATATAGATAAAGATGTAGAAATAGACATAGATATAAATATAGACACAATTCTGTATGTGGGTGACTTCTTATATAACTGTTATATCTCTATCAATACACAATATCTATATATGTAACTAAAAGTTTGAATGGTCCTGCCACAATCACAGGTTATAATTCATGTTTAGAGAAAAACAACAGGGTTAAACCAAATGTTTACACATAGGTATTGTGTTAGGGAAATTTTAAATAAAAGATTAGAGGAAACTCATCTATTTAATCATTCACAAATCAATTAATTGGTTCTTTTTTGATAAGTCAGAATGAAATATTTAGTAGAATGTGAGCTGTGGAGGGAAATAATTTCTATGTTGAAATTATTCAAATATATTTGAATATATTCTGATATATTCTTAAAGTCCAGAGGAATATATGGAACATAAAGGAGTCTCAATAAATATTTGTGAAATGAAGGAATATATGAACTCTAAGAAATATACATAAATCAGAAAAAGGTTTTCAACAACTCTGTTTTACTTTCTAATCAGAAGTGATAATTACATATTGTCTATATGGGTTCATAGACATAAGAATTCTTCCTAAATCATTTCCAAAATTTTCAGTAGACAATCAATTCGCTCTTACCCCAGTTTTAGTAAGAGACAGAAGATACTTACCTACAGATACAATCTGATCACTGCTTTTTCACCTAGAGGTGACCAACTTTCGTCTTTTATAGACAAAATGATTGACAGTGCTGACATTCAATTATAACCTTTCTTTCTCATTTGGGGGTAGTGACAGTAAGTTTTCTTTACTCCTAATTAGTATGCTCTGATTTTTCATAACAAAATATAAGCTATAAAACTAAAGAATAGCCCTTCTCTTTGCTCATTACATTTGCATAAATTATCTCTTGAGAATAGATATGTCCTGCCACATGCCAATTTGGATTTCTATAAGTTCACGGATGGAGTAAATACATCACATGCCAAATGGCCAAAAATGGCTAGTAGTCCTGCTCAAACAATTGACCAAGAAACATTGTAACACAGACCATCTTTCTTAGCATGCCTCAAAATACCAGGACCATAAATGAATGGAGACCTGCCAATGGAACACATGCTGCCATTTGGACATTATTTTATATGAAGCACACACAGTGTAAAAAGGGAAACTTGTCATTGGGAAGACTTGATATTCAATCCCAGCTTTGTTAATTACCTTCCATATAATGCTGACCAGGAGGAGCCTCTTGTTCATTTCACTTTGATAATCTGTGAAGAGAGAGGTTGTACCATCTCAATAATCAGTACAAATGGTAAAGATTATATGAATTAATATTTTTTTAGTAAGAAGTCATATGGCTTGTCACATGGACTAGTATATACCATAATAAGTGTCATATTTACACTATAAGGTAAAATAGCTGATATAGGATGTATAACCCATGATATTGGGGTCAATTCTATTAATTCATGTCAACAAATAATTTATAAATGTTTACTGTTTCTAATATCCTTTGCAATGTACTTAATGGTTTACCAATCACTTATGAGTGCAACTTATTTAATTCTAAGAAAAAAGCTGGACAAGTCTGGTGTCACCTCATTCTACAAATGCGGAAACTGAAATTCCAACATGATAAGCAATTTAAATCTGCCCAGCAAATAGGCAATGGAGCCAGGACTAGATCTCAGGTCCTCTGAATCCAAAAGCCTTTTTGATTATAATCCACTGCCTGTGTTCAGTCTTTCAAGCAGTGTTTTTCCACCAAATGAGAAACTGTATCATAGTCAAACGTATTCACCCCATTTTTTAAAAAAAATTTGCATTTGAGGATCAGGGTTATAATAATATCCACATTCTTTCCTACAAGATCACCTGGCAGCCTCTTTCAATCTTTACATCTTCAACCCAGAAGTTCTCACAGATTTACATAGCAATCAGTGGTAACATTAATTAGGATTTAAATCTAATATTTAGTTTTCCTTAAAAAATACTTTAACATTTAGGATGTTTTTAAAAGCATAAACATACATATACACACACATATGCATACACACATATGTAAATATTTGAGACAACTTTTGGAGAACAAATTTGGATGACAAAAAGAAAATTGAATGGTAATTCAGTTGATATATATTAAGATTGCAGTACTATTAACTGTCTTTGGGCAAATCTTTTATTATTTTAACTTAATTACTTTCTCTGTAAAAATGAAGATGATAATTCTTGCCACATGAGGTTTAATCTTCCCTGCACAAAACATTTTGAGAAGATGATGAGTGTGCAGTGGGAACTAAACAAAAGAGAAGTCTTAATTAAATTTAGAAAACATTAGGTTATACTGAATTAAATGTTTCTAAATTATATTTTCCACAGAGTAATTTGCTAATATGAATTATGAACTCTTAACAAGGGTATGCTCTACGTAGGATTTTCTAAATGTTTTTCCCCACAAAACACTGCTTGTCTTTGAGTTTGGAAAAGTTGCACTGCGGTTTATTGCCTCTCTGTAATTGATGCAATTTGTAAGAGAAGCATTACACATATAGTAGAATTTACAGATATTTAAAAAAAAAATTTCAGCAAACTCTCAATTACCCATAGGGTGTCGGTATAGAAATACCACTGCTGCTGTGTGTGTATCTTCACTCTCTTTCCCCACGCTCTGTTGTGTGTCCCAGGGGAAGAAAAGCAGGTTTAGGTAATTGTGCTCAGTTATGACTGAGCATATTTCCCGGATGATGCTTTTTGAAGAAACAACAAAGTAACAATTATAACATGCAAAATAAAAAGAAAATAATTTTAAGAGGAGATAAATACTTCTTTAAATGATAAGGTCAAAATAATCTTCCATATAACTCGTGTACAGTTTAAATATTAGTAATTAAAATGACTTTCAAGTTTATTTTTGAGTTAAGGTTCATCACAGTATTAATCAAAAACCTTGTAAATTGGATTTGGAAGTAAAATTTGCTAACATAGTATAGTTACAGAGATATTTATACCAAGATTTACACATTCAAATTTATCTTACTTCATTGTCACTATGTGTAATTTATAGCACCATTCTAATTGGAAAAAATGAGGTAAGGGTAGAGTCTATCAGTGCAGATTACTGATTTTATCATACTCTGACTCATTCCTAAAATGTGCTAGGTCTCTTGAGTAGAAGATATTTATCCAAACAAATTAATTCAGTACTATATAAGCATCCTTCTAGCTTTAGGAATGATTAACTTCCTTGAAATTTCACCAGCATTATTGTGACTTTGTATACAATTTTTTATCATGAAATTGTCCTGATATTTTACTTTATGTTGGCAACAATCCGTCACCACTACTGTCTCCCAATCTGCTGGATTTATAGCCTGAGGTATATTACTCTTGAAGAATTGTAAAATCAACTTTCATTCTTAAGTTAAATTAGGGGGAAAAAACTTTCATTTTCTAAAGGTCAAGATATTTTTTAGAAAGAAGATAACAGTTTGTATCAATTTCCCAGCATTACATATAGATATAAATAGTCATCATTATTTTTAAAAGTATACTTTCTTTAGCGTATGAGTTAGTGTTATCAGAAACTAGTTGTACTACGTACATTTTGTGTGTGGAGAGGATAAAAGATGCCTTAATGAAATCAATCTTTGGAGACATAAATTCACTTTTACTGAGAAGGTATACTTTATCCTAATTGCTATACAATGTTTTCTGTGCACACTGTCTCACATACAAAACATCAGTAAATTACTGCCTTTGTGAAAATGTAGTGTTTTCAATCTTATTGTAGTAAAGATAGAATGAAGGTGTAGTGATACTACTGTTGATAAATAGAATATATGGAAGGAGAAGAAAAAAAAAGACAATAATAGATCTGGGACTATATATTATTCTGAGGAAATGATAACAGAGGAAATGATAAAAGTTCATCCCCATCATGGAGTTATCAAAATTCCATCTAACAAATAGCTGCTATAATCCACACAGGCGAACTGAGAGTTCATTAGTACCCAAGGAAAAAAGATATTCAGAAGTCTTGGAATATCAGGAATAAGAGAGAAAGCACGGTTGGCCTAGGGGGTCAGATTTAGATGTAGAGCCACCAGGCCTGGTATCTTGGTACATCATACAAATCAGGGACGTCACAGTTCAGGGAAAATGCTGATGAGAGATAAGGACAATTTTTCAGTTTAAAAAGCTATTACTCCTCAAACCTCAAACTTAATCTTGTTCTGGGATTATGACTCTAGTATTAATTTTAAACTCACCTGGTTAGAGACTGAGACTGCTAATATATGTATGGATGAATTTGAGCACAGTGAGTTCAGTGGTGGAAGAGAACTGAGTTTGAGGCCCAAAACAAGAACTGATGGCTGTGGAAAGGCAGGGAGGATTGACATTGGCATGGAATGAATATTAAAGGCAAATTGTATGTTGAAGTATGGTGTACCAACCTTTGTCTAAAAGTAGAAGAATGAACTAAATGATCCCTAGAGATCTTGCCACATACTAAATGGATAATAAAAATAATAGCTCCCTAATTTGAGTCTTATATATGTGTAGTTACATACGCAGAGTTATTCATATGCAGTATAACACTAAGTCCTCACAACAATGATACAAAATACAGACCAGTGTTCACTCATTTTAACAATGTAGAAATTAGCATATAGAGAGATAAAGTGGGGTCAGAGCTTGAATTATAGTCTGTGTATTAGTTATATACTGCTCCATAACAAATTATCTCAAAATTTATTAGCAGAAAAAACAAACATTTATTATCTTACACTTTTATTGGGTCAGGAATCTATGAGTGGCTTAGACGGATGTTTCTGGTTTAGGTTCTTTCAAGAGCCTGTGATAAAGAACGGCACCAGCTGAGACTGCAGCCATCTCAGGTCTTGACTGGAGAAGGAACACTTACAAGCTCACACATGTAGCTTCTGGCCCGGCTCAGAAGATTTGCTTCCGAGCTCACGAAAATGGGACTCTCCCCAAAACTGCCTCAAAATAGGACAACTGGTTTCTCTCAGAGTGAGGCATCCAAAAGAGAGTGAGAGAGTGCACTAAGACAGAAGCCAAAGACTTTTATAACCTAGTCTTGGAAGTGGCATCCTATCACTTCTACCACAATCTATGGTTTAGAAGCACTCAATAAGAAGTCCAAAACACACTCAAGGACAGGGGATTTCAAAAGAGCCTGAATCTCAGGAGGCAAAGATTATCGGGGACCGTTTTAGAGGATGCCTACCACTCCATCTATGTATTAGTTTGGAAACTACACTCCCAGCAACAGCATTCTATCACCTTTCTCTTAATTTTTAAACTCTTAAGATCTCATGCTTGGATTTTTCTAGTTACATTGTCACAGATTTATAATATCATAAGCCAAGTAGTATAGCTATTTCCTCCTTTTTTGCTTAGTTGAAAACTGTCCTTTAGAAAAGATGAACAGCCTTGCAAAAGGTAGCAAGTTCAATCTTCCTGAAGCATATATTTTTTAGTGTGCAACAGCTCCCTGCTATTAAGAAATAAATGAAACTGAGCTTTCATCCTTGCTTTTGAGGCAAGTTTTTTTCCTCTGATACTTTCTTTGTGAAATGTAGATTTAAGAATAAAATCAATGATTCTTCTATAACACAATCTGAATGAATGCATGGTGTCTACTTTCGGAAACCTCAATGCATACACATTTTTAATATTTATTTTACTTTATATAAGTTTAAAAATAGAAAGCTAAGCTACAATGTTCTCTTTTATTTCTATATGTTTGATACAATTGCATTTTGTAAGCAATTAGTTTTTCATGTATTCTAATTTATTAATATAAAACTCATTTTTTTCCTACCAAGTACAGAAGGGAATGAAAAATCAATTCTATAAAGGTAGTAAAATTTTAATAATTTCTTTTTTAAAACAGTAAAGAAAATTCAACTTTATAAATATTTAAATCCTACTTTCCTTTAAAAAATATTGGCTCTAAGCAATGATATTCAAACAGGCTGCTCCATCTCAATTCTCATTTGGTTTATCAACCATTTAGGTTTTCTTTAGAGACAGAATTAATTTCATTTACTCATTTTTTTCATCTTGGAAGTGTAATTCTGCTAGCATTACATATGCAAAACCAAAACGTGAATTACTTTTATTAGTAATCTAGAAAGGTAGGGTATTACAAAACGTACAAGGACCCATTTTATGAAGGTGTATTAGAACTGACTGTATTTTTCAGTTAATTTTTATTTTTATGAAAAAATACATAAACATATTTTTAAAACACACATAGAAGTTAAAAGTTTATAACAAAATGTAGTATTTCCTACCTCTATCTTCCCATTCCATCAATCTTATACCCCAGCAGCAACCCTAATACACCTTTAGCTATTTCCTTAGATATTTAACATTCTTGTACTATTTCTTCAATTTTCAATTTTAGACAGTTATTCTTCAAATGGAAAATCAAGATTTACCTCTTTTGCAAAGCACCCACACCTAGTAGACTGATACACAAACACACAAGCCCGCAAATATACTACCTATAATTTCCTAATGTAGTTATATCATAATGTTTAATTAAATGCATAGTGTTTACATAGTTCTTACTAGGTAAATATTATTAATGGTGAAACTAAGTGGTATAATATGGTTATATTTTTTACAACGTTTTGTTTCCCTTGAAGATAATAATTGTCCATTACTTTTCATTTCCTATCCTATAAATTTAAATGCATTTACAAATTGCTGCTAGCCTGTATTGAGATACATAAATGTTCATTATATACATACATTGCCACATACAAGATTATGGGTAAAGTTTTACCATTTGAGACTGGTTTCTTCAGGTTATTTCACTCAGGGGCTGTTTCATTAAGGTGCAGTTTTTATCTGGAACTGTCAAAATTTGTCAGGACAAAATCCACATAACTTTATACTGAGGTGTACTATGAGGCACTGCTAAAAGTGTATACCCTCAAAACACAGGAATTCAAATAAATTCTATTTTGCACATGTTCCATCAAGGAAAAATGTGTTATACATTTATAATCACATATCCTGTATTATCCATAACATTCCTGGCTGGAGAGAATATCTATTTTTTTCCTAGGTGATGAGAACTAAATGCAATTCTTACAAGGTACACACATGATGATTGGTCAATTTTCTACCAACTAATTTTTGGTTCTGGAAATATCAAATCCTTTGTCTCTGTTCCTGGCCACATTCTCTGGTATTAGCTAAAGAAGGATACATTCTTACTATTCTAAATCTCTGGCTCTGAACTTTGATGTCACCCAGCCAGATAGATTGGCATGATAGTGGGAGGATATTACTAGAAGCCATTCTTACACTGGGAAAGCTGGCAAAAATTTCATTACACATGGAAATGATATGAGTTTTATAAATATGTCCTACTAAATATAAAATACTATGTTTACAACATATCTTCTTGTTAGCTAGACTGAAAAACTGCCTGTAGCCAACTGCTCTGGCACACCTGTATAAGGAAATTTGAGTGTCTTTGCAGGAGGACAGGTGCCCAGATGACATCAGCTAACCAAGCTCTCATCATACCCCTTCACTTGTAGCTCTCATAATAACTGTAGAATGTGCCAATAATGTAACATCCTGAGATAAGGAGAAATTGTCGAGAACAGCACATGCTCTATTCTCATCTCTCTTAGAACAGGATGTCCTGCAATGTTTGTGTTTAGTGATTCAAGTTGGACCTGGTGTATAAAACCCAGGACAGAGTGCTTTCAAAGTCTCTCAGCTTCAGTGCAATGTGGAGCATGAACAGAGAAGACTACATTTGACCTCGGCAGCTTTCTTGGCCCTTGAGAAATTGGCTTGCCACGAATCCTAGGTTTCTGTTGATTCTTGCTGCCTGTGAACAATAAAGTTGCTTTTTCTGCTTTGTGCAAGCATTCTGTCTCACCCAAATAGACCTAAGAGTGCAAGTGTAAGTTGCTATGCGAGAATGCTGCAACCACTGGATCTGTTTTAAGCCCCTGATAGGGTCAAGGACACTTGCAGAACTCTGGAAGCTGGGTTTGTGCAAAACCTTCTGTCAAACAGGAAATCTTTTCAGTCTTAGCCAAAAATGGTTAAACTATCTTTCTCTTCAATGTTTACAAAACCATTTGATCACGTCAACACATTGCTAGGGCCCCTCCATCCACTGAAAGGGGACTATGCAAGCGAGCCTTTCTTAAGCTACAGATTCATTAACTTCACAGTGAATCTACCCTTTGTTGCTTTGTTTTGTTTTAAGCATATTCGCCAGTGCCTTCCTGAAAAGGGGAGCAGGGAAGGTTAACACTGAATCCTGGAATGTCTAAAGGTGTCTTTAGCCCACCTTTACATTTAATTATTAGTTCTGGATGTATAGAACTAACTCTAGGTTGAAAATCATTTTCTCTCAGAACTTCGAAAGTTGAGAAGTCCAATGTCATTCTGAATCAAGCTCCTTCTATGTGAACTGTTTTATGCATTATACATTTTCTTTCTGGGTAATGTTAGGACTTGCTATGGATTCAACTGTGCTCTCTCAAAAGTCATATGTTGAAGTCCTCCCCAGCACTACTTCAGATTATAACCATATTTGGAAATGGGGTCTTTGTAGATGTATTTAAATTAATACATCTGAGTTAAGTTAAATTAATACTTAACTCAATAATTAGGATGGGCCCTAATGCAATATGTTGTATCCTTAAAAAAGGGAAGATTAGAACAGGGAGACACATATAGAGGGAAGATGATGTAAAGAAATAGAAAGAAAATGGTAATCTACAAGCCAAGGAGAGAGATCCGGACTAGATTCTTCCCTCGGCCCTCAAGAGGAACCAAACTTGGTGGCACTTTGATCTTATATTTCTGTCCTCTAGAACTGTGAGACAAAAAGTTTCTGTTGTTTAGGCCACTCAAATTGTGGTACTTTGTTATGGCAGCTCTAGGAAACTAATACAGGACTTTTTGTGTATCTCCAGTATTCTCAAATTTAATTATCATGTGCTTTGTATTTTTGTTCGAGGATCTTGTATAAGATGGAAACACATCCTCTTTAGTTCTAGGATACACTTTTTAAAATCATGTCTTTGATAAGTTGCTAGTCTCCATTTTCTGTTTTCTTTTATCCAGAATTTACGTCTGTATTCATATTGAACTTCTTGGTTTAATCTTTTAATTTTCTAATCTCTAATTTATTTTTTCCATATTACTGTTGTTTTTTTCTTCCACTTTTGAGTGATTTCCTTCATTTTACATCTTAGAACTTCTTGGAATATATTTGTATTCTATCAGTTTAAATTGAAGAAGTCTTTCTTACTCTCTGAAAGTTCTTTTTTTTCATATCATTCTTGGTTGTCTGTTTCTTTTTCTTTTTTAGATTTTAGTTCACAATTCAGCAGATTGGAAATTTGGGCTGGGTCCAATTTGGAAAATTTAATTTGTCTTGGCTGGGTTTACTCATGTATCTGTGATCAGCTCCTGAGTGGGCTAGAGGCGGTCTTTGTTTCACATGCCCTTTAATCCTCCAACATGCCAGCCCAGTGTGTGCACATGAAGCTGGACATGATTTCTGCCCTCAAATACACTACTGAGTGCTCTTTAATCATACTCTTATTCCTATCCTTCCACCAAAATTTTCTTATCAAAGTCATTGCTATGATTTAGACATGGTTTATTTGGCCCCACCAAATCTCACGTTGAAATTTGATCCTTAGTGTTGTAGGTGGGGCCCGGTGGGAGGTGTTTGGATCACAAGAGCAGATCCCTCATGAATGGCTTGGTACCATTCTTACAAGAGTGAGTGAGTTCTCACTTTTACTTCCTGCAAAAACTGGTTGTTGAAAAGAGCCTGTCACTACTTTTTCTCTCTCTCTCCCTCTCTCACCATATGGTGTCTGCTCCCCATCACCTTCCACCATGAGTGGAGGCTTCCTGATGTCCTCATCAGAAGCAGATGTTGGCACCATGCTTCTTATATAGCCTGCAGAACTATGACTCAAATGAGCCTCTTTTCATTATAAATTACCCAGCTTCACGTATTCCTTTACAGCAATGGACGAAGATAGTCACTAATGATTCAATGTTGCTAAGTAAAATTGTCAAACTCTCAATCTTCAACTTACTCGATCTATCAGGAGTTGCTCAAACGGTCCACTTTAAAACAATTTTTAAAAATCCTGTGTCCATAACATCATATTTGACTAATTTTCTAATACATCCCTGAGTGAAACTTGTAAGTCTCCTTTGCTGGTATTCCTCATGGGTACATCTCTAAATATTGATGTGCCACATGCTTCAATTCTCATATTTCTTATTTTCTCTTATTTACATTAAGTTTTTTTGTCATCTCATTCTAGTCCATGTTTATAAATAACAAAAATCTCTATATTGGATAATAAAATTTCCCTGTGAATTAATCTGTTATTCCAGTCAAATTGCAAATTACAAACTGCCAAAAATAACCAACTCCTGAAAAAACAAAAACAAGCATGATATCATATATCAAGACCTATTATAAATCCATATCACTAAAATGTTATTAGCACAATGGTATAATATTGACTAATGGAAGAAGAGGTTAGAAATAATATCCATCAAAATAATTGACACATGACAGAAGTTTATATTGTTTTCAATAAGAAAAGTGCATGCCAATGTATACGTACATGTCAATTTCAGATGGATTATTGACTTAAATATGAAAAGTAAAAATTTAAAATTTTTGGAAGAAAATGTAAAAGCTATCTAAAAATGAGTTTTTTAAACAAAAAAAAATTAAAAGCACAAAAGTTACAAAGAAAATTCTGGATATTTGAACTCTTAAAATTAAAAACTTCTGTTCACCAAAAATTATCATAAAGACAACTGAGAAAGATATTTTCAACACATAAAACTGAGGATTAGTCAATATAACATACAAAGTTCTCCCACAAATAAATATAGAATAGATGAAAGAATTAGAAATAGAAAAATGCCAAAAGCCATAAAGATGCATTTTACAGAAAGGAAAGATGATTAATGAGGAAACATACAAAAATACACTAATCTTTATAGGCAGGGAAATGATCAAATACCATCTCACACTGACAAAAAAGAAAAGGTCTTATAATATCAAATATAGATGAGCATATTCTTCAATAGTCATTCTTAAATATTTTCACAGGAATATAAAATGATATATTTCTTTGGTAAAATATTTGGTATTATCAATAAAACTAAAAACCTGACTTAGGGACTGTAGCCAGAGAAGAGAGCAGGGTTGTGGACAGTATCTTTTCAATATCTATCAGAGCAGATACTTCATAAAATAACATTGTATGTGTTCAGTATAAATTAGCCCACTTTATGATCAGAACAATATCACTGGCAATGGCAGATAATACATAAATCCAGAAAAATAACTTCCACACATAGTTTTAAAATTTTTGAAAGACCTAAATCTATTTCAAAGCTGAGGTTTTCACAGAATCATAGAAGTAATGATGTTTCTTATGGAGAAATATGCAAAAAGGAATTTGAGTTTTGGTCAAGTCTCCTAGATGTTGTGTTTAGAAGTTTCTGAAATAGGAGTTTGTGACTTGAATAAATCAACTCAATGATTCCTGGTTTTATCAGATAACATGCAGGCTGCCTCAGATTCCAAACCAACCTTTTAGGGAAAAGGGACTACTCTACGATCTGATGATTGGTTCAGAAGAAATTGATTTTTTTGTTTTGTTTTGTTTTCTAGTTTAGGTTTTTTTTTTTTCCCCCCTACTGAAAGGTATATTCCTATTATCTTCAACAAGATTTTTTTTTTTTTTAAGGAAAGCCTCCAAAGACATCTTAATAATGTAGGCAGCGATTTTTATAAGAAGTAAAAACGTGAGCCTCAGTATTCTCTAACAAGTTATGCATGTACTTGTTTGTTTTATTCTTAAGACAGTATTTTGTTCTTTTTTTCATAGGGGGTCATTATGAAAAGAAGCAAATATTACTTTCAACACATTTCTCATTTAAAATATTGTCACTGAAATATTTGCAAAACTATAATTAATTACTGAATTTATGGAATTGTACTTTTAAAAATAAAATTAGACAACAGTTTTGAAATTGAGTACCCTACTTCCTCATAACCATTAGGTCAGTCTTAAATTGGTTATTTAAAAAGGAGTATCAACAAATAACCTTTGTATCAGCATTGTACATTTTAGAAGCTACTGAAAATCTAAACATTCCTGTGTTACAAAAACCCCTATTTCATTATGCCATTTACAAGTTAAAATGCACTGGAAAATTCCAAAGTCCTATGTGTGTTTATGTCCAAAGTCTGATATGTATTTTTTTTCAAACATGTATAAAACAGATAATATAAAAAATATATAGCCAAGAGAAAACTCCTATCCATTGCTTTTAGTACAATACCTTTTCTCTATTTGCATATGAGGTTTCTGAATTCTCAATTATACTTGTTTTCGTTATTGACCTTTGTTTTAGCCTTGCTATTCTGGAATTTTTTACAATATGCTAAAGAATATAATATTGGGACACACAAACAATGAAACATTAGCAACGTTTATTTTCAAGTCATTCAAAAGCTTTTCCATGTAAGTAGGCTGGTGCTGATAGAAGGCTCATTTACAGTGAAAATCAATCTATTTTTAATTATGATATCTGAAGTGATACAATCTCTGCCAATACTTTCTACCATAAGTAGTATCTGATTAAAAGTATAGTTTACGGAAGTAGAAAAAGATTGATTTTTAAATTTATAAATATTTTTGGATACCTTCCAGGAAATAACTCCTAAATTACAAAAACAATCACAAAAATAATTTTAATTTTAATTTTGCTCTAGGAATTATTTCCTTTTCAGCATATTTGGAAGGGCTGAATTTTAATGTTTGTAATTCAAAATGTATTAACAAAAGGCAAAGAATTATCTCTAAAGCTTATGGCACCATAAATGTTTTCCTGGGTTGTTGACAATATGTTCTGGTGAAAAGGTTCATTTGTTTATGCATGGAAGACTTATCATCCAAGTTAATTAAGCGTGAAGCAGAAAACATCTTTGGAGCACTTGTCTCTAGGACCTCTTTCATTTCTTTGTGGTGATTCACAGGATATACCGTTTTTGACAGTCACTGGGTTGCTGAAAACTGAATAGGTTTTTAAATTTGAGAAGTTTAATGAGCTTGTTTTCTCATGAGGCCAAAGTACCTAGCTACTAAGGCTACCAGGCTGTTGTTGGTATAGTGAACAGAAAAATTAACAGTTGAGGAGAGCAAGAGCAGAGGGGGGAAATGATTATAGGATTCTGTGTTTTAATTGGGGAATGTATCCGGAGAAGTATTTTCCCTAAACTCTGCTGTCACAAATCCTGTCATCACACCATGAGTCAGAACGGACTCCACCAATGATTCTGCGATTCTGTGATTCCTGATAGTGGCCTTGAAAACTACACAGACAATACCATTTAACATCTGTGAGCAAAAACCCATGTAGTCAAAACTTTTAATTAATTAACATGTCATTTGAAGGCAGAAGCCACAGATAGAAATATCTGAAGCTTTGACAGGGTCTTTGAAAGTCTGTAATAATTAAATCATACACATAATACTTGAAGTTTCACATCCTGTCAATGATATAAAGCAAACCTCCCTCCTTATAAATCCCTCTCATATTTCAATACTTAGTTATCTTGACTTTCTGAAGGAAACATACTTCACAAGATTACACAGGGATTGAGTTTATTCCACAAACTAACAAATACTTAATTTCTCAGGTTTAAACACAATTATTTACGAAATACTTTCTCCTCCCTTATAACTAAAATTTAAGTATCACTTCTTATTCTGTAAAGGGTTGAGTCTGTTATAACTTGTAGTGTGAAATAACTCCATTGGTGAATTTTTTGAAAAACTATATATACTATTATTTTCTACATGTTGAATTTTCAGACGCATTCACATATTGAATTCAGTCTTCAATTAGCTATAAAATCAAATGAACACACAGATATAACAGTTAACTTATAGTGATATAACTTCAAGCCTTTATGGTTCACTCAATAAAAGATATGCTTGCTGCCAGTAAAACAGTGTGACTCTTATAATCAGCTCTGATTTTCTTCTCCTTAGGCATATATACAATCAGAAAAATGACAGTACCATTATTTTCAGAATTTAAAAACAGAAAATAAAGTAATCTGATTCAAAATTATTGTCATAATATTACTGAAATATTTTCAAAATGATTTCTAGGTCTCATGTTTCTTACAGCCAAGGAAATTATAAAATATGGGAAAACATAATCAAATGCATTAAGGAAATGATTGCCTGTAGGATGTCTATATATGGGTGTATAATTATGAGAAATCTTAGATGGCTAAAGCCAATGGAAACAATCACTTAAACTGGGGTGCGTGGGAGGGCAGGGGAGAAAATGTAATAAAGCCAATAAGTCAGTATTCTTCAGCCAACTGAAGGTCTAAAGAGATGTGTGATAAACTACCACTCCTTAAATGTGGAAATAATCCTGAATGCACTTTGAGATATCATTATCTTTAGAACAGATCATGCAGAAAGCCAAGGAATGCAGTATGTCACATGAACATGAAGCAGCCATTCCTGCAGGTCTTCCTTTCATCATCTTAGGTAAGGCATTTGGTCACCCATGCATACAGGCAACTGTCAGCAACTTCAGTATGGGAAACATCTGGACACAGATGCATAGTTGTAGTTACTAAATGTTTAAGTAGGCTACCATGAGTCATTATTCGTGAAGAATATTCTTTACTTGACCTTTGGTTGAATCTTTTCCTGTATGATATTCTTCCTGTATTCTCTCCTCGGTACCTTCCTAAGTTATAATAATAACAATAATGCTGATGGCAAAACTACCAAATTCCAAATTTTAACAAGTTTGATAAACTTTCTACTTACATGAGCAAATTCGTCTTTTTTTCAATCATTTTACCTTGACAACAATAAAATATTTTAGCCTAATATGTGTTTTAAGTATATATTTTTCACATAGGCTTTAACATACAGGAAATATTCATGTAGATAAGTTTCTATTTCAACATGCTTATAGGCTTTTTTTAACTTATATTACCATTAAATGGCCTTTAAACATTAAACTATCATGTTCATTTTCTTAATTTCACTGATTTGTTTTAGTCAATAGAAGGTCTTTAAAACATGTAGAGTGCTACCCTATACCCTAGGATACTTAAAATTATTCTGTAATCCATGTGCATTTTAACATTAAATAATATATTACTTTATTCAGGCCTCTTTCTGTGAGCCTATATGAATTATTTCCCATTTTGGGTAGAAGGCAGTGACGGACTATTTTTTTTTCCTCCTGTCTTCTGTAGATGTTTGATTGGGCAGGAATCAATGGCCTGAGAATTGAATATTATTGCAGCTATTTATATACTTTCACCCCTTACTTTGGTCCTCTTTCTCAAAGCATTGGGGAAGAACAAAGGATTGAATGATTTGTCTTGGGGCCAAACCTCATTGATTGAAACCCTAAAACACATTGAAATCGAAAATTCTTCTAACCAAACTGATGCAGCATTTGAAAGAGAGTGACTATGGCATTGATTTTGAACCTGGAAATTGAGCTCTGTGGCCATTTAATAGTTTCACCTTATCCATAGTCCCTCGAGAAGGGAGGATAGAAAATTATAACTTCCAGAGACTGGAGACAGACAGTAAGCAAATCGATCAGTGTACAGTTTCATATTCCCATTTTCTGAGCATGAAAGAACAGAAATGAAATAAAGGATCTAAAAATTCTAAGAGAAAAATGGAGACTTACTGGTGGGAATCCAGAGGGATTTTTATAAACATTTGTGATTGACCTAAGACATTAAAGGGGAAAAGGAGGTTTGGAGACCTGTATCAGTGACTATTCACTGTGGCTACTCATTAGAAAAGGCCTTGGGACCTTTTTATAATATACCAATGCTCAGACATCATATCACAGAAATTCTGAGGGAATTTATTCGGAGTCGGGCATAGGCATATGCATTTTTTTCAAATCTCATAGGTGATTCTATCCTGCAGTCAGGGTTGAGAATAATTAATTCACATCAGTGGACAGGAATTATCTTAAGATCTTATAAAAATTCAGAATCTGACTCAGTAGGTCTGGGGTAGAAACTGATAGCTCAAAAATCTCCCAGGTGTGGTGACTGCTGGTGTCATTGTCACCCACTTGAGTTACAAAAGCTCCATAGTACTGCTTTATGAATTTTCATTCCTCCTCAAGGGAAGGTACTATTCCAGGTGCTCAGCTTTGGTGAGTGTAAACTTCAGGTTGTATATTTCTATCTTAACTCTAATTTTAAAAATATTTCTTTATAAATTCTACAAATAGATACATTCACCATTTATCTCTGGAAGTTACACTATATTATTCAGACACATATTTTTGAAATAATTCATTAATTGATACGTATTATTGGTTGGGTTTCCAATAAGCAGACAATGAGACTGAAATTAGCATTTGGGAAGTTGTGAAGGAATGTTCCTAGGATCAACAGGTGTGAAAAAGGAAAGCAAAGTAGGAATGGGAAGGAGGAGAAGGAGATAGGTGATGCAGTCTCAGCAAAGGAGGCCTCAGTCAAACCCATGGCCCCTCCTAGTTGGTACAAAGGGGTTGGGCCTTTATACTCCTGCATTGAATAGTCATTAGATGTAGCTGCCCTGCGATGAGAATGTGACTTTGTGTGAGGTAAGAATTGAGGGTTATCTGACAGTAGTAGCACTACCAGAAGCTAAGAAAGTAAGTCATTCAGTCCTATAAAAGGATCTGAGCAGAGCAGCATAGAACCACTACAGTCTACTCCTTATGCTGTTTGGGTTTCCTTATATAATAAATTCTGGGAGTGGCTCATACATGATTATGGTAGGCTACTTTTCCTAAGGAAAACTTATAAAAGGATTATCAGTGGGACAAATGACAGCCATTATCACTGCAGCTGCTGTCAGGACCATCATAACTGACACTCGTCAGCTCTGTCTTCTACCATCCATTTTAGATTCTTCTCTCCCTCAGTTAGCACCTCTGTGGATCTCCATGGCTTACCCGGTAGTGTGACACAGTCCCTCTTTCTGGAGTCTGAGCCCTGAATATTATGTTCTTCTCAGGTTGTGGCTGCTACACTTATCCATTTGCCATTAAAATTATATCAGAGACTATCAAGAAATGGCCAGGTAGATGAGCAAAGTGCCACACGTATTCTTCCCTATTGTATTAATATAACAGCAGCCCTATCTGCTCCTGATAATGAGTTGATTACCCCTGCCAGGATGATGACTCCTCGTCTCAGCTGCTGGTCCCTAAACTGGGGGAGCCCAGACTTCTACATGGATATTATAATTTGTAGTTCAATGAAGCAATTGCTGTGTCCATGATGAACCTGTTTTGTACTTTTGGGAAATGGGACTTCTAAAATCTCAGAGCCCAGAGCACACTTGAAAAGAATATGTATTCTGCTGCTGCTGGTGGTGGTTAGTTTTTGATATCTATATTTATTTATTTATTTTGTCCTGAAAACAAATATGAGGCTTCTGGATCAGAGGAAGACTATTATTACCGCAGTAAGCACACTGCTTTCCCATACCCTATTTTCCTCCTTCAAGGTGATGCGATGAGAACCAGATGGTTAGGCCTGCAAGTGCACAAAAGAGGTCTCCTGCACTAAGGGAGAGGAATTCCAAAAATATGATTCTGGGAGCTTATGTGGGATACAAACTGCCTAGGGGCCACACTCTCCTCCAGAGAGGAAGGAAATCTTTATCTCCTCATGTAAACTAGTCTTCTCTTCTCAGGGAAGAGAAAAGAAAATTTCTTAACTTTTAATCCTTTGGAATGTAAATGGATGGCTGGCATCAGATTTTACCTGCCTTTGAAATATAAACACACACCTCTGTTTTTATATTTCTCTGGGAGAGAAATTTTTCAATCTCTCCTGAGGTCTCTATCTATTCAGTCATTTCTCTTCTATGCTTGTCCTCTAACTTAGATTCAGATATATAAAAACTAGTAAATAATAAACAAAACATTTATAGAAGGGGTTATCTTTGGAGAGAGGGGATCCATAGGGGGCTTCAAAATATTGGTGACATCCTATTTCTAAAGTTGGGCACATAAGTTTCATTATATTTTTTATAGCTTCTATGTATAGAAGCTATAATATATATATATGAGAGTTCATTCTATGCATATAGTTTAAAATATATTCTTATATATTTATGAAATGTTGTGAAATAAGTGGTTAATGAACTCAAAATTTTTTAAAATATCAAGACTAGTTCTCCATTTGTCATGTTACTGTCTATTTAAGTTACCAGCAGAAATCTTGACCACTCAGAGTATGTGTCACACTCTCTTCACATCTCCTAACTTGACACATTCCACAGCTTTCCAGTGCATTCCAATAATTCCTTTGGAACTCATGGTCAATTATCCCCATTCTGTCATATATCATCTCCTTAGCTCAGGAATCTCAAACTATTTTGTAAATAAAGTTTTATTGAAACATTCATTCATTTACATAATGTCTGTGGCTGCTTTTCCACTTCAAGAGCAGATCTGAGTAGTTGTGACAGAGAACATATGGCTTACAAAGACTGAAATATGGTACTTGTTTTTCCATTCTTGGGATACTTCACTTAATAGAATGGGTTCCAACTCTATCCAGGAGAACAAAAGGGATTCTATATCACGGTTATTTCTTATAGCTGAATAATACTCCATGGTATACATATACCACAATTTACTAATCCACTCATGAATTGATGGGCATTTGGGTTGTTTCCAAGAACCACATGTACTCACCAGCAAATTGGTTTCCCTGATCATCACCTAAATGCACATTTGGGAATAACACCAATTGGGCATCGAACTGAGGTGGGGGTGGGGAGAGGGGATGGGTGTATACCTACATGATGAGTGCACTGCGCACTATCTGGGGAATGGACACGCTTGAAGTTCTGACTTCGGGGGATGGGCGGGACATAGGCAATATATGTAACCTGAACTTTTGTACCCCATAATAAGCTGAAATAAAAAAAAAAAAAAAGACTGAAATATGTGTTATCTGGATCTTTATAGAAAAAGTTTGCCAACTTCTGGCCCTATCTGAATCTGGCCTTTTACTGAGACCACAGGTTCTACCTAGCCCTCTCAAGACAAGGCTACTTTTTCTTTCCTTTGTATGTACCTCACAATTAGAGACATCAAAGGGGTACTATTACCACCACTAAATCATGTTTTGTCCTGCTTTTTAATAACACAAGACATCTTAAGTTCATGCCATTGCACCATACACTCCTTTTGATAGCCATTGCACCATACACTCCTTTTGATAGCCATTGCCCTTAAAGATCTCCCAGTCACTCTCCCTACTCCCCTTACCCATGAGACCAGCCCCTGAATTGCTGTCAAGCAGCCCTACCCATGACTGTAAATTTGACCATGCCATCATCAGTAACTCCACCAACTCACTTTGTATTCACCATATATTTAGCATCATTGTTTTTGACCATGAACTCCCATCCTGCCATCTAATTTATTGCACAGTCCACAACGTAATAATATTTCAACTTCACACACTCAATTTACTTTTTCATCCTCCACTACCCACCCCATTCCCATTATGGAAATCTTGTTAAAAATGCAGCTTCTGGTTTAGTAGGTTGGGGTGAGGTCTGAGCATTTTTCATTTCTAACAATGTCCCAGGAAGGCTAGTGCTTCTGATCCTGGGTTTATAGCAGCAAAGGCCTAGATTTCATGGTTTATTATTTTAATAAAAGTTATGGGGGAGACTGATGAGTGGAAGGTGTTGAGCACTTTGAGTTATTTCTGAGTCTGTAAATATGTTTCTCCATTATGTCATTTGTGTTTGCTAATTGTGCTTCTGTTGCTCTTTTCAATTTTATCTCATGGCTTTCAGGAATTATTGACAATTCCTAGATCCATAAATTTACCTCTCGTTTTTCAATCTATTATCTAGGATAGAACTGGAGCCCATTCTACTAAGACTACCTAATTATAAATACCTTAAATCCAATTGATTCCTTCCGAATGTTTGAAAATTATATAAGGCACCAGAGGCAAATTTATACAGGAAACATAGGTTCTTTAAACATTATCTCTAATAGATGCCAGCTAATGTTAAGTTTAAATATGTTAAAATATATTATCATCTATAATACTCCCCATCATGATTCATTCAAAGAAATGTTTACAATGAATCACTGGAATTGATTAGGAAATATGAATCCAACTGGGTGGAACATTTGCGTTTGAGGAAATGCATAATAGATGACTTCTACTGCCATAAGATAAGTTGGAATGATTTTCTTCTGCCTTCTCCTTTTCTGAGTACGGGGCTAATGAAATGTTAGAATGTTCTGCTATGCCCTACCAAGATTCATCACTCACTATTTCAGGTATAGAGAGGGCATTGCAACAAGAACATGTTTATATGAATGGCATGCAAGGATGGTATAACTTTAAATAGACCCTAAGAATTAATATCACTAATTATTACAGTACTAATTAAGTGAATTATCAAAATATATAAGATGTGTAAAGCAATAAAGATATTTTAGTATAAAGACAGAATATGAATAAACTATTTTTAAAAGTACATATCTGGTTGTTTAGAAACATCTAACATTGTACCTTCAATATTAACATCCTAGATAAATTAATTTATAGTCCTTAATAGCATGGGTATTAAATACATGGCATGTGTCATGGTTACCTTAGTTTTTCAAAGATAAAATCTCTGAATTCAAAGAGTGTAAGTAAACCCAATCATAGATATTATATCACATGGCCTTAAGTCCACTTTTAAAAGGGGAGTGGATAAATGTCCTCTGAAATACCTTATAAAGTATTCTTGATGTGGAACAAAATCCAAACAGAATGTTTCAAAAGCTAAGAAAAGCTAATTACTGGTCCCTTTGAAGTCTTTTTTTGAAAATAGCTTTTAGAGCTTGCCAGATAAGCAGCAGCTTGCCCAAAAGGGAAACATAGAAATTATTCATAGAGTTTTACAACGAGGAATATTTCCTAGAAAATAAAAGCTGTTTGGAGAAATTAAAAGGCTTTGGGGAAATAGGCAATAAATTGTAAACATCTTAGATTATGGGGTGAGATATAATATCATTTTTCATTTTAAATGAGAAAATATTATAGTTTGGGGAAGGAATTGAAAGAGTCTTGTCAAGGTGTACTGAATAGAGTTATAGTTTGGCTCATACACAAAATAGTTACATTTAAACATGATATTATATTTAAATTTATTTTAATATATTTATTCTTAATTACACACTTGTGTTTGTATTTGTATCTGTATCTATGTCTATATTCAGGTTTAGAGTAAAATCATTTTCACATCGAAAAACGAGAGGTAAATTTATGGATCTAGGAATTGTCAATAATTCCTGAAAGCCATGAGATACGATTGACAAGAGCAATAGAAGCACATAGAAAAATATATGCAAGGGGCCAATGTAGGAAGACTGTAAGTGGTGTCTCCTCCTGCAGAAAACAGCTGTAAAACCTGGATATAATGCAAACAGCAATTCCTTGAAGACTCTGGAGGATGGAAAGAAGCAGCAAACTCTGGCGGGCAGGTCACTTTTAAAGATTGGCGAGAGTATGGTGCAAGTTTCCATTTTCTGTGGCTTTAATCAGGAAAGTCATGACAGGGTATAATAAGCTGTAGGACATTTCAAAATATTTTATTTCCTTTTATAACAAATTCCTTAATTCATAGGGGGAAGACAACAGAAACAGTAAACTTCAGGGCACTAGGAAAAACCAACTGAATAGAGAGAAACAGAAGACACTAATGCTTGGGGGAGTGGCAGAAAACATCTTGAGCCTAAAACGACAGCTGAAGGAGGGCAAGAGCAATTGTGAAGGCCATAGTCCTAAGATTTAGGGGCACAGGGACTCCCTAAGATTAAGGCTTAATTACAAACTATCAGAAAACACCTCCACTAGTCTATTTATAACCAAGCTAATGAATGCAGAGGCAGTGTTCATGGAGAAACAATGAAAAAGGAAGACTGAAAGCTGAAGGTGGAGCCGACATTGAGAAATGGTAAATTGGTCCCCACCTAATCAACCCTCAAGCAAACTAGTCCTCACCATAAACCAAAAATTTTGCCAGACGAATTTGAAACCTGTGATGCACCAAGGGTAACTATAACAACAACAAATCTCAGGCCCTGTCCAACTTTTGACTACAGTAATTCACTGAAGGCCCCACAAAAAGTATACCCATTTCACTATATCTAGTGAAAACAAGATGTCTTTCAAAAAATGGAGAAATAAAGACTTTCTCAGACAAAAATGGAAAGAATTCATTTGCAGATCTACATTAAAAAAAAAAAAGCAAAGCTTTTCAGGCAGAAGAAATATGATATCAGACAGCAATATAGATCTGCACAGTAAAAAGAACACTAGAATAAATAAAAGTTCAAACAATTATTTTCTTTACTTTCTTCTTGTTTTTAATCATTCTAAAAGATAATTGGCTGTGTATATCAAAAATAGTACAAAAGAGTTGTACATTTATAGCACATGTAAAAATAAAATGTATGCTAACCATAATATTAATACAAAGACTAGGAGGGAGGAATTAGGAATATACTTTTGTAAGGTTTTTACACTACATGTGAAGTGTTATATTATTTGAAAGCAGAATGATTAATTAAGGATGTATATTGTTGATCATATGGCACTCACTAAAATTTTTAAAATTTTTATCTACTTACTTGATCTATTGACAAATAAAGAACACTCTACCCAACAATAGCAGACACATATTTTTTCAAGTTCAGATGAAACAGTCACCAAGATAGATTAAATTCTAGGCTATAAAAAATCTTACCAAATTTAAACGAACCGAAAGTATATACAGTGTTTTGCACTAACATACTTAAGCTAGATATCAATTACAAAAAGCTATTGGACAATCCCCTGAATAACTGGAAGGTAAACACACTGCTAAATAACCCATGCATTAAAGAGGAAGCATTAAAATAAATTAAACTATGTTTAACTGAGTAGAAATGAAAATATAATATATCAAAACTTTTAGGATGAAACTAAAGGAATGCTCAAAGGAAACTGTACAACAGCATTAAGTGCTTATATTGGAAAAGAAGAAAAGTCTCAAATCAGTAATCTATGCTTCCATGATACGAAATTAAATAAGAACAAATTAAACCCAAAAAAAGCAAAAAATCAACAATAATAAAGATAAGAGCATAAACCAAGACAATGTGATATTGGTTTAAAGACAAACACATTAATCAATAGAGCAAAATAGAGAGCCCAGAATCGACCCTGATTGTTAACTGATTTTTTTTTAAAGATGCAAAGGCAAGTCAATGAATAAAGGATGGTCTTTTCAAGAAATCCTGCTTGAAAATTTGGACATCCACATACAAAATTATGTGCCTTGATTCATGTGGTCTACTTCATGTAAAAAGCAATTTAAAATGTTTTGCAGTCTTAAATGTAAACCATAAAATTATAAAACACCAAAAAAATTATAATAGAAAAAACTTCATGGCAGTGGGTTTGGAAAGAAAGAGGTTATAGGTAATTGAGAGCATGGCTCATAAATGAAGATATAAATTATACTTTCTGTCTGGAAAAGGCATTATTGAAAGAATGAATACATAGGCACAGACTGGACAAAAGTACTTGTAAAGCACACATGTTTCTAACACATGATTTATATCCAGAATTTATAAGAAACCCCCACAACTCAAAAATAAGAAAATAAATAAAAATTGAAAAGATCTAAATGGAGAAACTGCAAAAGAAGATGTATGATGACAAATAAGCATTTGAAAATGTGCTCAATTTCATTGGATTTTAGAAAAATGCAAACTAAAATATGAAGTATCACTACACACTGAAAGTATAGAATGGTTAAAAAACAAAACAATTAAAATCAACTGTGAAGATCAAGTGCTGAAAACACCAACTGAAACTCATATATTATTAGATGCAAACTGAACCAGCCAATTTCAAAAACAGTTTGGCCCTTTTTTTTTAAGGCAGTTAATCAAACACTGACCATATCCAGCAATCCCATTCCTTGATATTTATCCAGCAGAAAGGAAAACTTATATTCACACAAAAAGCATGTACTGAAGTGTTGAAAGTCACTTTACAAACTCCAAGAATTGGAAACAACCCACATGTCTTTCAGTCAGTAAATGGATGAAGAAACTGGTGCATCTGTACAACAGAATACCATTCCACAATAAAAAATAAATAGCAATAAAAATAATTATTACTATATAGTCTTCTATGCCATGACTATGTCACAATTTAATTATCCATTTGATTAATGATAAATGTTGGATTATTTCCCGCTGGAACTTTTACAAACAATGCTATTTTAAATACTTATTTACAGGCTAAGTATGCTTATATATAAGTTTCTTGAGATGATGCAATAAGAAAGTTAGTGGATCAGAGAAAATATGTCTCTTCCATTTTACTATAGGATACTAGACTGTTTCCAAAATGGTACAACAGTTTTCACTCCTACAAGTGTATGGACATTTCCATTGCTTCGTATGCTCAGCAAAGCTTCCTATTGTCAAACTTGTTAATTTTTTCCAATATGATGGGCATATTGCTGTATGTCATCACATTTTTTATTTGAATGTCATAATTATTAATAAAGTAGAATATTACTTCAAAGTTTACTTGCCATTTGGATTTTTCCCCTTTGGGGATAAATATTCAAGTATTTTGTTCACTTTCTTATTAGTTATTTAGGAATTTTTTTTAAAATGTTCTAGATACAAATTCTTCATCATTACACATTTTACAAATGCCTTTTATGATTTTGTGACTTGTTTTATCACTTTCATAGTAGTATCTAATCGATTGATGAATAGCTTTTAATTTTCTAATAGTAAATTTTCTAATAGTAAATTTCTAATTAATAAAAAAATTTATCAATTTTTTTATTTCCTATCAGTACTTTTTACTTAAAAAGAAACTTCCCTGCCAAAATGTAATGAAAATGCTTCTATTTTTTTTTTAATTTAGAGTTTTGTTTTTCAGATCTAATAATCTATGTTTTGAATGGTGTGAGGTTGAAGTCCAATTACGTTTTTATCCATGTATGGTTTAACTATTGTTTCAGCACAATTAAATGAAAGGGGTGTTCTTTCCTACTGTGTTTTTGAGCCCTTCTCTAATAAATCAATGCCTGATTACCTATGACTTTGCTTCTAGGTGTTCTAGTTTTTCTTTGGTCTACTTATCAATCCCTGAGTCAAAGGGCATCTACCTAAATCACTATAAATTTATAATCAATGTTGCTATCTTCTCAATAATTTTACTTTTTTTATTTTTATTTCTGTTTTTGCTTTTTGGGGGGGGCGTTGGTAGTCATTTCTTTAGTCATGTTACTTTCTAGTTCACAACTAGATTTATTTAGCAGAAATAAAGCAGTAATATAGCAATGCAGTATTGAATTTCATTCTGTAACTTAAAAGAGAAGACGACATTCACTTCAATTTTATTTTAACTGATGAGTGTGTTGATGAAATGGAGAATTGAGTTAGGCTTGAGCTGAGCATAACTCTGGTCTGAAATGGGGACCAACAGTGGCCAAAGTGATGAGCTGAACATCAAATGGCTGCCACCACAATTGGTAAATCTCCTTTCCCCGTGATTGGGCCATGATCAGCCATCCCTTTTTGGTAGCATAACATAAAGATTAAATCCATACCAACTTGTGCTCCACTTAAAAAACAAAAACAATTGGCTCTAATCTTGGGTCAAAAAAGTCTTCCATATCAGAGTGGACAAATCTTTTCCCATATTTCATGTCAGATAAGTTGAGAACCCTTTTCATAAAACTTTATTGATCTAGAGAAATAAGACTTTATTACTCCAGAAAAATTTTGAGAAGTTCTTGAAACAAAGATGTCTATAGATAGTTCAATCACTAGAAGACAAAATGATGTGGAAAGACCCAGAGAGTATCAAGATTATTAACAATCCCATTGGATTCATAAATAAATGGAAGCTAGTAAGTCCTAAAATGATGGCAAGTATGCAAGGTTCATTAATAATCATTCTGAGAATCTGTTAGGTAGCAAAACAGCTGATAGAGGTTTCTCACATACACAGCTATCAAGTCTCAAATAGCAACAGCTGATCAGATTCTGAAAGGACAGCAAGAAGCAGAGAGGCAGAAGCTCCCTGCTAAGCATTATTCCTTCTGGAACAATAACCCTGGTTAATGAGGTTGGCCCCAAACCAACAGATTTACTACCAATTCAAAGATCGAATGATTTGGAAGCCACCTACAGTGAAATGGTTATCAGAGGGGCAACTGGTTCTGAAAACTTTATTCTGAAATTCTTTGCACTCATTCCTTATTTGTATCTATCTCAAAACATACTAGTACCTACATACCAGTTGTCTCACTCAAAGCATTTCCATTCATTTGACAATAAATTGTGTGCCTACTATGTAGCTAGCAAAACATTCTAAAATCACTAGTACCAAAGAAGAGAAACAGGGAATTAATGGCATCTAGATTTGAATTAACTTTAATGTTCATTATTGTGCAGTATTAAGTCATTGTTTTTAGTAAATGGTTTTGGAAGTCCTACAGAGTAATGTTAATAGGGTTGGTTGTGAGTTAGGACCTAGGCAGGTGCTTGTTAAAACCTAGTGTATATGTGAATCCTTTGGGATCTTGTTAATATTGCAGATTCTGTTGCAGTGTTCTGAAGTGGGGCCCAAGATTTGTCATTTCTAACAAGTCCCAAAATGATGTTGACATTGCTGGTCTGTGGACCACATTTGGAATTCCAAGAATCTAGAATATTGAATGTTTCTCCACACCAAGTAAACATCAGAATAACCTTACATATACACAGACCTCACCAAAGAATATACTGCTACAGTAATTCTAAGGGCAAAAACGTGCTACAGTAAATGCAAGAAACATTTATAGCTTAAAACACACATCTGAAGTTTCTCTCACTTTGCATAATTGCCTTTAAAAATATCCTTAACTCTAGTCTAGAAAATTTACTTTAGCATGTACTATGAATAAATTTTAGAAAAACTTATAAAAGAACTGGGAAAATAAACACCATACACAAGAAAACCTATATTGATGTTCAAATAAGCAGTGTATTTGGAAATTAATTTAGAAACAATATTAAATTGGAAGATAATTTTATCAAATTTCCCATCATTTTACCTCAGCAAGTAACACATAATATTAAAGACCATTATTCACTTGACAAGAAATTATTAAATTTTAGTTGAATGAGGTATTATAAATGAATCTCTTCTCAATTTATGGCCACCTCTAAGTTGAGAAGTGAAGTTGATTTATCAGGGATAATTTATTCATTGATGTTATTTTGTATTCTTTCTACTTCAGAATACAAAATAGTAACCTATCTTAACTGAGATTAGAAATGCCATTTCTTTTTTTTTTTTTTTTTTTCCATTCAGCAAACATTTATTAAGCAATAACAGTGGGCTACATACAATACTAGTATGGAACCAAAAATTATAGGTAGAAATGCCATTTCTTTAGCATAATGCTTATTCAGCAATGAAAGAAAAACAAAACAATTGTCTTGTCTATGTGATTTCTCTCTTCTGATCATGACGATACCTTGTACTTCTCTATGCTATTATTGGGGCAGAATTTTATTGTTAAGTGATGTTTTCTCTGCTTTTTCCCAAACCTTTTTCTTCTTAAACTACTTATATCTTATCTTTAAAATTGACTTTTCTCACCACGTTATAATTTTTTTCTTTCATTTTCATATATAGTTGGCCCTCCGTATCCATGGGTTCTGCATGCATGGATTCAACTAACTGTGAATCTAAAAATTTGAAAAAAAAAAGTATGTATTGAACATGTACAGACTTTTATTTCTAGTCATTATTCCTTAAATAATACACTATAGCAACTATTTATATTGCATTTACACTGCATTAGGTATTATAAGTAATCTAGAGATGATTTAAAGTATTTGGGAGGATGTGCATAGGCTACATACAAAGATTATACCATTTTATAGCAGGGACTTGAATATCTGTGAATTTTTGTATCTGCAGGAAGTCTTGGAACTAATCTGCATGGAAACTAAGAGATGCCTGCTTGTATATATATAAATACTTTATACATGTATTCATATACATATTTATATAATAGCAAATACAAAATATTATAAAATAAAATTAATTTTATTTGAAGAAATAGGTACATATTTAAAGAAGAAAAAATACTAAAGAAGAAAAAATACTAAAGTAGAAAAAAGTTCTCCTATTCACAGGTTTCTTTGTTAAGGTCTTTGTTAACTAATGACATATATACATAACATGTATAAGCAGAGCCAGTGAACATGGTATGTGTTTTCTAAAGGTACAGCTTAAAAGTAATCTCTCTCTTATCTTAGGTTGTTTAACAACATTTACATTTTAAGCATCTAATTTAATCTTTAAATATTAAGCAATATAATTATGTTCTCTATTTGCCACCTGTTAAATTATTTGCTTATATAGTAAAGCTAAAATATCATAAAATATAAAGGAAACATTGGAACATATAACATAGCTATTAATAATACCATGTAATTAAATATTCAATTCAACCTTATTCATTTGAATGTTATATTTCCATATCTAATTTTTGGCATTAAAATATGACAACCCTACTCTAGGAGTCAATTAAAGGAGCAGATCATTTACAAATATTTAAGGACCATAAAAATACACAAAACAAAATGGATAAAAGAAGCACTATAGTTTTTTTCCTTTTTGACTTATGCTAAGCATGCACCAACATTTCGAGATGTTTGTTTGGATTACACTGAATGTAGTGTAGTCATTATTTCATCAGTGTGTTCTTTCCATTGCATACTTTATAGCATCACATATATAGCCTGGGTGCATTTACATAATTATTGAATCAACAAAATTACTTTTAAGTAAATATATACAAACCACTTTAGTCTTTGAAGAATAGTGGTATTTTCATAAACTCTCTTTTTAAAATAATTTTCTAATTTCTGAGGCTCTCTGAATCTCTATATTCTTAATCTCCCTTATTTCTGCACTCAACTATCTACAAATAATGGAATGAACTTTCACCCTTGATGCATGTGAATAATTACCATTTGCATATGGTTATTTTAGAGCATTCTGATATTCAGCTGATGTTATTCAATGCCATATTCATTTCACCTGCAGTGTTTATGGCTCAACACATTATACATTGCTAGCATCAAATAAGTTATATAATACTAATCCATTTTTTCCAATTTAATGAATAATTCCTAGTCTAACATGCTTGGCTAAGTAAAATGTAGCAGTTATTTGACTGTTGGACTTCTCAGAGCCTGTAATATATTAATGTACATTATAATATATCAAGAGGAAGATTTTCCAGCATCTCCTAAATATTTTTGATTATAGAACCTATTGTTTTGTAGAATATCTCTCAAAACTATTGCGTGAAACATAATATTTTGGGGGGAGGTGACATAGAAAACTGTGTAAGAAATAAGAAGATATGCAGATTTTTAAATGGTCGCTCACTTTAGTAAGTATTTAATTGAGTACATATCCATCAAAAAGTACAATATAGCACTTTTATAAGACATAAAATGAGATTAAGAAATGAAATTATTTTCATAAAATTTGATATTGTACTCACAAGACTACAATTTATTCGGCACTATTTAGGAAATACTTTATGAAACACCACATGTACTCAACTATTAAACTAGAACTAACCCATGAGTACACATGTGCATAGAAGGAAGTAAAACTTAAGGGAAATCAAGCAGGGTTGTGGGGGGGAGAAAGAATGGACCTACCTAATGGGTACAGTGAACACTATCTGGATGATGGGCATCCTTATAAGCATGACTCAAGCATTATAAAAATGATCCATTAATATTTATATCCTCATAATACTTAGAAATAAAAATAATAATAATGATAAAAAGAAATTTAGAAAATACTTTGTGGTAGGGACAAGTTAGTGCAGATCTGGTAGATCTGAAGGCATCTGGTTCTACCCTGCAGGGTTTACATCACTCCTAGAGGATTGTGTATTAATATAATGCCGGGCAACATTTTAAAAGACAAACTGGTATCTACTGAAAATAGAGGAGTTAAGATGGTTAAATGGCTCTGAAACTATGTAATATAAAGAAAAGTTAGGAACATTTTCTCCAGGTTAAATATCCTAGAGAAAGAAAATCTCAAGAGACACACAATAATTATAATTCAACTTTAGAAAAGTTATTATACAACAAATGACTCAATTTTAAAAAAATGAATTGATAAGGTAAGATAAATTTTAGTTAAATACAAAATATTAAAATGAATATATACAAAAGTATAAAAAACGTCTTAGGGAAGTATGACTATTCCTGGCACGGGAGGTATTAGGAGATAGACAAATCTATTATTTCTTTCTTAGACTCCTAAAAACAATAAAAAGCCAAACGAAATATTGCAAAGAATACATGGCAGATCTTGTTAAACTTAACATTTTATGACTCTGTGCTACAGGAATGAAAAAGCAAGCTTTCTATTTTGTAATATGGGAAATTTTTCACATATTCTGAGCAGAAGGAAATAAGTTAGTTCATAAACTAGCCAAATTTGGCCTATAGTTATCTAATTTAATCAATGTATAAATACTGAGGAGATAAACACCAAAATCCTACGAAACCCAGTGGTTCTGGGCTCTTGCCCAAATATTTTATTACTTCCTTTGATTCTACTTGCCCTAGTTGGGGCTCATAAAATAATATCCCAAAATGAAGACCTCAGCAGCAGCCTCAGAAGCAAAAGTTTTTCTCTTATCTTCTCCTGCCCTCCTGTTTCTTAGTCCCATTATCCCTGAGGCTAGCCATAGAAACCAGAATCTCTCTTCCCCAAGTTGGCTCATAGAAACCAAAATCCCTTTTGTCAAAAGCCAGCCATAAAAACTAAAAATGTTCTGTGTCAAAACTGGCCATAAAGAAATTATCTGACCTACATTGTTTGACTGTATGTCATAAGACCCCCATTCCAGAAAGGGTCTTGCCCCACACCCAGAAGGAAGGAATGCATGCTCAGAGAGGCCAAGAAGAATCTACACGGACAGGCCTTGCTGGATTTACCCACTCAGTCTATTAGCATTAGATTACACTCTTTTTGTCCACTCATATTTCTACACAAGTGCCTATACTTTGTTGAACCTAAGCATAAAAATGGACAATTTCCCCTGTATCTCTGGGTCTTCCTTCTGAAGTCTTCCGCATATACATGTTGAATAAATTTGTATGTCTTTTCTCCAACTAATCTTTCGTGAGTTAGTTTTTTAGTGAAGCTTCAGAGGACCAAGAGAAACTCTCCCTTTCTCCCCTAAAACGTTTTGTGAAAGAATAACTCATTTCCAGATTTTCAGATTTGAAATTACTATTAATATTAAACTTAGCATCATTTTGAAACACTGGGTAAATGGGAGCATATTATAATTACCTCAAATAACTCCTACATGATAGACATTTTTATAAATGATGTTGGAACAACTGAGTAGCCATTTTTAAAAAACATGAAATAAGATCCTATAAGATAACATACAAGTTCTAAGAGAAAATGTGATAAATTCCTCTATTACCTGAATGTACAGGTAATGTAATGATATAGGAATAGGTAATATAAAGCAAAATACAGAAGACATAAATGAGTAAGTTGATAAATTTGACTACAAACAAATTGGAAAATATATACTTTTGCATTGATAAAACACCTCAAGTGAAGTCAAATATAAACAAAAATTAGAAGAAATTGTTTGTAAAATGTATCACAGGCCAAAGTCTAAAATCTATGATATATAAAAATAAAAAAAATAAAAAAAAAAACAGGGACTCCAACTTCTAGTTAAGATGGAGTAAGAGAGACCAAATTTATCTGAAAAACTGTGAAAAAATGTCTGGCATAATGGCACTCAAAATAGTGGACACTGGACAGTGGAGGTCATGGTGCCTGAGGGACTGGAATGAAATGAAGTGAGCCATATAATTGTTCCAAGTTACATCATGGAGAGAGTTTCTGGGGAGTCATATAGGGAGGAGAAAACTAGGTAAAGGACAGTGGTCTCTCTGGGTTAAAGAGATGGAGCTGAGTGCTCTTTCCACCATGTCAGGATACAACTAGAAGTTGCCAGTCTGCAACCTGGAAGACAGCTCTCAACAGAACCCAGCCATGCTGGCATCCTGATCTCCAACTTTCCAGCCTACGTGACAGCGAGAAATAAATTTCTGTTGTTTTTTTTTTTAAAAAAAAAAGAAAAGAGAGAGAGAGAGAGAGATGGAGCTGGAATTTGGAGAAGCCAAGACAGCTCCACAGGACAATTTCATAAGACAGAGCATGGGAGAGGAGAGAGCTGCCCACACAGAGAACACCACAGATCTGAAGAGGATTCTCTTCTCTCTTCTGTTAAATACTAATCGTGCATTTGTGAGAGGAAATTGAGATCATGGAAAGAATCACCCGAAATAATTATAAGGAACAGAGAACAGAGCTCACACAAGGCTCAGAAAAATTACTGTTTTCACTAACCTGAGTGGAAAAAAACTTATAATTAATAGGGGATCAGTTAGTCCAACCTTTTTGGCACAGGTTTCATGGAAGACAATTTTTCCACAGACGGAGGTGTAGGAGAGGATAGTTTCAGGATGATTAAGCACATTACATTTATTGTGCAGTTAAACCTCTTTACTAATGATAATCTGTATTTGCAGGGCTCCCCAGCACTAGTGTCACCGCCTCAGCTTCACCTCAGATCATCAGGCATTAGATTCTCACAAGAAGTGTGCAACCTAGATCCCTAGCATGCACGGTTTACAGTAGGGTTTGCACTCCTATGAGAATCTAATGTCACCTCTGACAGGAGGTGGAGAGTGGCTGTAAATGCAGATGAAACGTCCCTTGTTCACTGCTGCTCACCTCCTGCTATGTGGCCCAGTCCCTAACTGGTCTGTGGCCCCAGGAGTTGGGGACCACGAAGTTAGAGTATTAAGAAGAATCTTGCCTTATTGGTGGACAAAGATTAATCCTAACCTAAACACAGCTCTAGTTCTGCCTACTAAACAGCAAGACCCAAATGAATAAAGTCTTTTCAAGTAATTTAATTTGTGCCAGAAAAGTCTCAAGAATATGTATAACAAAATAAATTCTTATTATGTATGTTCTACACATAAGAATACAAAATTCACAATGCCTAGCATCTAATAAAAAAATTATTAGGAATACAAAAAGTAGGAAAATACAACCCCAAATAAAGAGAAAAAAATCAATCCATTAAAACTGACTCATAAAATGAAACAGATGACAGAATTAGTATACAAAGAGATCAAAACAGTTATTATGACTGTATTCTCGATATTCAAGAAGCCAAAGGAAAGACTGAATATCATAAATAGAGACATATTAAAAAAAACCCAAATTAAACATCTAGATAAAAAAACAAAATGTCAGAGATAAAAATATACACTGAGTGGGATTAGTGATAGGCTAAGAGTCTATGGCCATACCACCCTGAATGCACCCAATCTCGTCTGATCTCAGAAGCTAAGGAGGGTCAGGCCTGATTAGTACTTGGATGGGAGTGACAGGTTAGATATTACAGAAGAAAACATTAGAGAATTTGAAGACACAGCAATAGAAATTCCTTAAAATGAAGCACAAAGAGAAAGATAAAAAATGGAAAGAAATCTGAAAACTATGGCCTGGGCCAAATCCAACCTTGCCCATTTATTTTCATTTTGTTGATGGCTACTTTCCCATGGTAACAAGTGCTATAATGCCCACAAAGCCAAAAATATTTACTATGTGGTTCTTTACAGAAAAGTTTACCAAACTTTGTTCTAGCCAGTAAAATAAGGCAGATCTGAGAGTGAGAATAAGGCAAGCAGAAATGTAAACTCTGATGAAAAGAGGTTTTGTCCTCTACTCCATTCCTTTTTATGTAGCTTATAAACTAATAATCTGTTCAGCTATTCCCATGTAGTTGTGACTTCAGAATGTCTGGTACTTTATGCTACTTTTCCTCTGACCCTTCATTTCTAGGGATTATATCCTAACTTCATTTATATCCTTAGCCTACAATTATTTGGCTATTCAGATCTCCTTGACTCTTTACAAACAAAAAATGTTTTTAAAACTTACTATAATGAAGGAATTGCAAGAATAACAAAGAGAACCTCATTTCATTACTATCATAAGTATTTGAGCTTATGTTTATTTCTAGATTTTATTCAAATCTTTAAAATTTGTTAGCTAGAATATTCTCACAGAAACACAAGTAGTATAATATATTGCAGGTGGGAGAGGCTAACTGTGAAATCAGAAAACCTAGACTAGTCCCACCCTTTACTATATACTTCTAGGCAAGACACATAATCCTTTCAATTTCAATTTCTTCAAAGGATATATAATGGGGCTGTCATGAAGACTAAAATTCTTAATATTGAATAATACGTAACATTTAGTAGGTATTCAGAAATTACACATTTAATTCTTTTCCATAACTCATCAAATATTGGCCATTTTTTTTGTAAATGGGAAGACTACTGTTGAACTCCTTTTATTATTAATTTCAGAGCTAACTGATTACAGGATTATTTTCAGGGCTATCCAGGCAAGTAAGTAGTATATATTCAAAGACATGTCGACCTCTCCTGAAACTGAGGTTTAAAAAACATTCTCACAACACAGTAGGAAAATGGTCTACAAATCCTGTAAATCTCTAGTTAAGTTTCATTTTTGAGCTTGCATTTATGTTGAATACTTCTGGAATTATTTTATTTTAAAGTGTTGCTTTTTCCTATTTGTAAACATTTAGAACTTGTGAAGCGGACTGAATCTGGGTAATAATAAATAAAGCACCTAATGAAAGATTCTAGAACTGCTAAAGGTGATATTTTACAGTAAGTAGGAAAAAATTAAGGTGAGAATTGTGAAGCAATTTAGAGTTACAGAGAATATATTCATACATTTAAGCATAAAAACAAATTGAACAGATTTTCACAAATAACTCTAAGGAAACAAAAAGGTGACTTATGGATATCATTTAATCAAAAGCCTGTCCTATGAAATCATACTGATTTATCATTTCCTGGCCCTGGCACATGGATTGAAAAAGACAAATAGCTTAGTGCTTTCCTACTAGAGCTCCTCATTGAAATATTCTTACACATAATAAACAGTAAAGAACTATTAAATCTGATCATTTTCTAACACATGAGGCAATCATAGAAAAGTCATTTAAATACGTCATAGTAAGAAGTACTTTTTCTTAATCATATTTCCTCAACAGGCATAAAATATGACAACATATTGCTTTGATTAGGTTCCAAATTTTTCAGAAAGATCTATTTTTAGAGTAGCTAAGCTTTTCAATTCAAAAGCACCAGAATAAACACTGCCTAATGAAAGTTTTTAAAAAATTACTTATTATTGTCTAAAGTAATAAAAAATTAATTGCATTTTTTTTCACATGGGGTCTCTTTTATTTTTATGAATGTTAACAAGGGAAAAACATGCAAGAATAAGACAGGGACCAAATGGCAACCTCACAATCTTTGTTACCAATGCATTTTCTAAATATGAGTGTGTGTATATACAAGTGTGTGTATAAAAGACATATGTGTCAGTGACATGGAATTGATTATATTTTTGTCCCCTACCACCTTTGTAGTTCCATGTTTACTTAGTTATCTCTGTAGTTAAGAATCCAAGGAATGCCCAGGGGGTAGTCCTGAAGTTCTATGGCCCAACCACTAACCTGTGATTAAATTTCTACAGTAGAAATAAATTTGCTCACTGATTTACAGATATTTATTTAGTATTTATTATACATATTTATTTTTGTTGTACAGAATACAAAGACTATAAGAAAATATTTTCTTTAAGAAACTGAACACCCTGTTGAAAAGTTTATATATACATGTATATATTCTGGATTTCATATGTATGTGTGTATGTGTATGTGTGTGTGTGTGTGTGTGTATATATATATATATGTAAATAAAGATTCAGAAAAGACAGCATATACTTAAATGCCTTAAAAAATAGTATGAGTAATAAAGTTATCAAGTATTTACTGAGGAGAGAGAACAAGATGGAAGAGAATGGTAAGAAAGAGTTTCCTTGAAGACATGACACTCGAATTAGTCAACTCTCATAGTCTACATCACTGTTTCTCTCAGATCAATCCCCCACATTTTTGTACCTTGAGCAGTAACAACAGTGAAAACCAGCAGAGAAACCAATGGCCTCCCATGCTTCCTCAAATGAGCCTCCGTCCCGCCCAAAATATATAAATCACTATATAAGAGCATTCAAAGCCAATAAAGAGATTCACAGCATAGTTCACAGGATTTAGCAACAGGGAGAAGAAAATTAGATAGGACAGATGATTAGATAGATAAATAGATAGATAGACAGACAGAGATAGAACACAAATTAGTTGAGATATTTTGAAGTATGATGTAACTATATGGCCATAATAAACCATTATCTTGCTTGAGATAATTTTAAGATCCATAAGTCATTTTAGGTGGATCTAATTAAGATAAATAGAAATTAGAACACTAGTCTGCATTTTGAAACATTAAACTAAAGTAATATGAGTTAAACAATAATTATTTTTTAAAATATTGATGTAAGATAGAATTTGAACAAGATTTAAAAAATAGAATGTTCTGAACAGAACAGAATCTAAGGGTATTGTATTGATCTGTGAATTTTCCCTCAATTTATAATACATAGAATTTATACTTCTAGGTATTTTTGTACACAATCTTTGCCTCAATGTGTAAGACAAACTGAAAGGTTTTCTCTGATAGTCGCAGATTTTTAAAAATATGAATACTCTTACTTTGTCTTTAGTATCAGGATTTAAAAATCATCAATGCTCCTGGGATTTGTGCTTTAAAGACTACCAACATTTCTTACTAATGAGAGTTTGAAAGATTGTAACCTTGGCTACTCCTACTCCTTCAGACATAATGCCCTAATTTTATGAATAATAAGACGTTAAATCATGACATCTTCTGTTTAAAGCAGAGAAGTACTTCCATATTCCAAGGTGAGATGCCAGATCATCTATGTAAAATTATACATAGATCTAAAATATTTGGCAATCCTTGGTCCAACAACCACTTCAAAAGTATAAAAGAAATTAAATGGTATTAATCAAAAACATGGAAATAATTTGTTTGGAGAAAGATGGTAAGGTTCTTTGGCACATTTTCCTCCCCATCCTCTATTTTCATGTGGTAGAGAAGAGGGGATTCGAGGAGACTAGAAAACATGTCTTATGACCCCAGAAGTATGTGAGTATAAAGATCATAGCAAGGATCAAATGGAAAATTATGGCTGGCTAACTTTTCTGACAATAGAGAAGAATGAAATGATAATGCTAGGAAAAGTCTGTCCCACCACAGACACACACACACACACACACACACCAGGTTCACACTCACTTTAGGGCCTTTGCACTGGTTGCTTGACACTTGTGCCTAGAAAGCTCTTCTCCCAGTTTTCTCTATTGGCAACTCCTTCACCTCTCTCAAATGTTTGTTCAGATCTCATTTTATTTTGAATTACAACCTGTTCCCTTCACATACTTCCCATTTTCCTTACCCTGTTCTATTTTCTTCCACAACATCTATCATGTTCCTATATATACCTTCTTAACTATTATACATTTAAATATATATACACACACACATACATATAAATATAATTTATTTATTGCCTATCTCTGCTAATTACACTATAAGCTTTATGAGGGCAGGATTTTTTTTTCTATAATGATGTCTCAAGTGCCTAAAACAGTATCTAGCACAAAGCAGGTGAATGACTAAAGGGAGTAATGGATCTCCTCAGGAAAGAGCAGCATAGAACTGAGACTACAGGGAGGAAAACCAGCAACAACTTAACTAAAACCTTTCAATTTATGATGCTTCTCTTCAACTTTACCTTTTATGAAAATGTCTGGGCTCACTACAACATGAAAGGATAGTACAAAATCTGAAGGGCATCCAGATTTCCAGGGCATCAAAAGTAAGATATATTTGCTAAACTATGCAAAATTAGCCCTGGATCAGCTTACAATATTTCAATATAATCCCTAAGTAGAGGATTTGAAGTATACCCTGGCAAATAGGGAGGACGGAGAAAAGTCCACTCCAAAATTTTTTTTTGGCAAATAGGAGAATTGGATAGAAATTCTTTTATTGAAATCAATACAGGAATCATGCAAATATTCTGTAATGCTAGAAAATTGTTCACATAGCATGCAAAGTACAAATAAAGAATACAACTGGGAACTGCTGAATCTCTGAGAACAGGAAGACAGACAGAGGAACTAGCTAGATGACTGCTGTGAGAAGCAATAAAGAATTGGCTCAACAATGTAGAAACCCACGGTAGGACTGTGAAGAAGACAATTGAGAAAATCACATATAATGCAAAGTAAATGGAACAATTGATGGAAATGGAGTTAAGCAGATATTAGAAAGGTATTAAAAATACTTATGGAGGTACTAAATAGTAAATGATTGACACAGAGATCAACATCAAAATGATAAATGAAAACAACAAATGAAACAGAAACAATAAAAACACATTTTATATTTTATTAAAAATAAAAATATTTTAGAATTTTAATAACATTATTATGAAAAGGAAAACATATCTGAAATGAAAGAAAAATTGAATATGTACACCCAAGGGATTTTCATACAACTAGACAAACTTAATTTATTTAAAATTTTAACAAACAACAACATAGAACCTAGTAACATTATTGAATTCCTAGCATAAACACAAAAATCTTATCCTGGACCAGGTAGCAAACACAGTCCACTTGCAGATGATCTAAACTGAAAATTCAAGATGACCTTAAACTTTTCTTCTACATCATTAGATGTCATGTATTATTATTCAAGTTTGAAGTCAAAAGAATTTCAAAGTTCACAAACTCAAATATATCAAATCTATCTGAAGATATTGTTCAACTAAACTTACTTTGATTAAATAAAGCGAAGATTTTGTCAATGGGAAAGGAAGCCTTGCTCTAAAAGTCCTCGTAATGAACATCAACTTAAGTAAAACATAGTTAAATACAAGTAACTGTCACTCAAAACTCTAATAGGTAAGTTGACTTAGCTTTCCTGTCTCCTCTGCTGGTCTTTCTTCATTGCCTATTACTTCTAGACTGCATGGAGCAGGCACTGTGACGGGCCTCCTTTTAGTGGAACTTGAGGTGTGTATATATGTGGTATAAGAAGGATAGATTTTTTGATATGAAACAGTAATAATTTTGTCCTTATTAGCCTTATGACCATTTCTTTAATATGCTACAGGAGGACATTTTCATTTTTAAAGAAGATTGATTACTTAATATGACCATTTCTATTCTAGAATTACCCAAATGTTGAGAAACTTCATTCTAAATGACCTACATGTGGAAATAACTCTCTTTGTAGACATAGATATAAAAATTATGCTAGGAAAATATAGATTTCTTTTAAAAAATGTTTTTCAAATTTTAAGTCGTTAGTTTGCTGCCTGTCATTATGAGGGGTGTGGGTGTGTCTATATATGTATATTTTCTGCAAAACATAAACAAATAACTCTTGGATGCTTTCCCTTCCTCAACACAGTAATTATATTTGTACTTAATTTTCAGCTTGCTACATATAATATTTTGCCAAATATGATCATTTAGAGTCATTTTAACACAGGCTTAGCATCATAAATATTGACTGTGTAAGAACATCGACCATATTTGCCTAAAATATGAGCATTTTGATCCAAGTACATGACAATTTAAAATTGAAAATATGCAAAAATCTTTCAGTCCAGGATCTTCAGAGGCAGTTGATGGATATGACTTGTCATCATTGCCAGTGCACTAAGTTTAGCCTTTCATTTCAAGAGTTACTCTCTATTTTGTATCAGAGGCTAGTCACTGCTGTAGGCAATCAAGTTAATATATAATAACCAATCTATAAACTCAAACTAGAATGATGATAATTCTGCACAGTCTACCCTCTCTTTCCTCCCTGGTATTTGTTTTCTGGAAATAACAAAACAAAAAAACAAAAACAAAAACATAACAACCACATAACTAATCCCTGACAATACAAAATTCTCCAAAGTCATCTTCATAGTCCTGTAACCATTGATTTCTCCTCCAGGAGGCCTGTAATTACACAGGTGAAAATGACCTTGGAGATCACTGAGCAGATTTAAATTCTTTTGCTCCCCATACTTTGTACTTTATTATAAAACCACCACCTTTTTGGCATGTTTACTGTTTTCAGCAACCTACAGTTAAATTTTGCTATTGGGAAGTTAAGACAACGAGCACCCCAATTGTATGTGAGTAAGTATCCACAGTTAAAACAGGTATTCTCTGAACTTTTAAATAATGTCATAGCTTCCTTCCTGCTTGCTTTCTATCTTCCTTTCTTCTTGTACTTCTTTTTTCTTCCTCCCTCCTTCCCTCCCACTCTTCCTTCCTTCTTTCCTAACTCTCAGACTAAAAACTATTATATGGGCTGAGTAAGTTAAGAATATGTGGGGGAATGGGGCAGTGGCACATCTCTGAGTGTTGAAATCCAAATGGAGTGAAAGACATCTGGAACGAAGTGTATCAGAAACTCTACATTTGTTATTAGAGCTTTAGTGTGTAAGGAGAACATGGGCAGCAGCCCAGTGTGGGGTCTCAGAACCTGAGCAAAATGAGCAAGGTTCCAAGGGGAAGGAGGGAGGTGGTAAGAGGGCATCCTAGTGGCTGGTCAGAGCCCAAGGAGGGTAAGGAGGTACACGTGCAAAGAGGATGGTAACAATGAAAATGAGAGACTGGTTATACCAAGAGTACATCAATCCAATAGCAAATATATTGTGGGTGAATGGAACTATGTGATTCTTATTATTTGAGGAAAGAGTTCCAAATATAGAAAAGGGGGAGACTATTATAAAATGCACCTTGTGATGTTGTATTGGAATAGGAATTTAAGGTATTGGTATGAATAGGAGGCATTAGTGGGAATTCATGATTTTTAAAATATATAAAGAGGCACTAGAATTAGAGGTAATTATGGTTTTTAATCTATCAGGCTACAGAAATCAATATGCACATAAAAGGAAAGGTATATGAGTGAGTGTGTGTGTCCATGAATGTGCTTCTCTTTGCTTCATCGACTGACTAGCTTGGCCTGAGAAGAGCAATACCTCAATGGCAATGACTAGACCAAGAACACAGGTCTTGGTTCCTAGATTGCATTCTTAACTAAAAGGAATCAGAGCCCCTTGAAGAAACGGCTAACTCTAAGCCTGAAGCAGGGAAAGAACCAGAACATCTTGCTGTGACAGAAAGTAAAGAATTGCTTAAAGAATGATGGGGACACAGCAAAACAAAAACAGAAACAACAAAAGAAACAAAAAAATTAACTTAGAAGCCAGCCTGAGTGGTTCAAATTGACCAATTTGAGCGAGAAAAATGAATAATGATATTATCAAGTTATAAGTCATTAAGCAACATAGATATCCATTAGTCCATACTGACCAAAGACAAAAGATATCCCTTACAGAAAAATGTCAACTAATATAGAAGTAACAGTAGAATTAGAATATCACCATTTGACAATTATCATAGCAAAAAGTAATTGAGCCAAAAAAAATGAATATATGCTAAAACTAAGTGAAATTTAGACAGGCAATTGGATATTTACATAGTCTCAAATTACCTCCCCACAAAAGACATGCTAAAAAGAGCAGGTGATAGAATAACTTTACAATAGAAAAAAAAAATTCAATTACCACTTTAATCAAGTGATCAAAATTATCATCGTCAGTAATGGAACAAATCAAAATCACTTGCCACCTGATAAGACACAATGAGTAGACACAACATTCCTTCTATTATACCTCTGCCAAAGATGCAGAACCTGAATCTAGTGATGAGAAAGCGTCTGACAAACGCACACTGAGGAGCACTCTTCAAAATAATTGACCTGTAATCTTCAGAAGTAACAAGATCTTTGAGTGGATAAAGAAAATGTTTTACACACACACACACACACACACACACACACATATCATGGAGTAATTCTCAGCCATAAAAAGGAATGAAATAATGTCTTTTGCAGCAACTTGGATGGAATTGGAGACCATTATCCTAAGTCAAGTATCTCAAGAAAGGAAAAACAAATATTGCATGTACTCTCTAGTAATTGGGGAGCTAATTGATGGGCACACATGGGCACAGAGCGATGTAAAGGGCATAGGAAATCAAGAAGGAGAGAGTGGAGGGGGGAGGGGTAAAAACCTATGTATCATGTATAATGAACACTATTCAGGTGATGAGCACACTAAAAGCCCCAACTTAAGCATTATAAAAGAATCCATGTAACAAAAACATTTGTTCCCCCAGAATATTTTAAAATAAAAAAAGAAAGAAACCACCCAGATTTCTGATATGGTTATAAAATGTAAAATATTATAAATACATCAAAGGTGATTAATAAAAAAAAATAACAAGGTCTTGAAAATCAAGAAAAGACAAGAAAACTGTTCCAGATTACAAGAGGCTAAAAAACATCACAATTAAATGCATTATGTGATCCTTGACTGGGTTATTTTGCTCTAAAGGGCATTATTGGGACAATTGGAAAAAATTGACTGGGGCTGTAGTTTATACTGTAGTAATGTATAAATATTAATTTCCTCACCTTGATGGTGATATTGTATTAATATGGGAAATTCTCCCTTTTTTGTAGGAAATACTAACCCAAGTATTTGAGGATAATGGAGCATCATGTTGGCAATTTACTCTCAAACAGTTCAGGAGAAAAAGTTATTTGTAATAGTCTTGCAACTATTTTTGTAAGTTTGAAATTACTTCAAAATAAAAAGAAAAAAAAATAGTGTAACTCACATGCTCCTCACTATACTTTTCTCTTTCCTTTTGCAGACCACAGAGTAGGTGTCCTTACCTGGATATTAGAGTACAAAGGCTGTATGTGGTTATTTTGCCAATATAATTTCAAGACAAAAAGACATGCCTTGGTGAAGATTTTTTTTCTGTATCATTTTTCAGAATAATTGATTAATGTAGATAAATAACCAGTTATTAATCCTGAGGTATCTGAACTAGATTTCTTGTTGCTCATATGTAAAATTTTTATAGGTAGAGATAATTTCTCATTTCAAGCCAGTGGTCCCTCATAATCATATGCCATATGCACTCTTAGCAAAAGGTTGAGAGGCCACCTTTTTTTCTTAAACCAATAAAGGATAATGAAGAGAGAATATCACATTAACTTAGAATAGATTCACTGTTTCCACAGTCCTAAGCATAATTTATTGAAAGGTTTTTAATTTAATTGACAGTATATATACATAATTCAGAGAAGATGATAACCATAGGATAACAGAATTAGAGATGAAAAATCTCAACATGTTGCCAACCAGAGAGGAAATCATTCATCTCATTGCATTTGGGTGTTCTTACTAAGTTGGATATGAAAATCTCCTACAAAAATAATTCAGAAGCAAAAGATCTATGTTTTAAAATTCTACTAGCAGAAATAGATTTTCAGAGAGGGCTATCATAAAGATTTTATACTGATAACCTCTAATAATTCTAGAAGAGGTTATAACAGATCTCATTAAATATTTAACTCTTTAGGTTCCTCCTTGCCTCAGTTTTAGTCAAAATCAGATCATAGGAACATTCTAGACTCTTCCCTTTATTCGGTGCCCTCCTAATTTATGCCTCTATATTGTAAAATTTTGGATGTGAGGCCAAGTCCCTTTTGTCATTAAATTAGGGTTCTATTTAACCCCTGATACAAAGGAATTGGAGGTTAAAATATGTTACCCTTCCAGTAATATTTGTATTTTGGCAGTCAGATGTGTAATAATATCCTTGGTAGTGTGGAAACCCTTAAAAGCACGACTTGAGTCACCTGGAATGGTCAATCTCTCTTTCCATCAATTATTCCATGTGGATTCATAGCTAACATTTAACATAAATATGATAATTCCTATTATAACAATATAATGTACAGAACATGATAAATACTATCAATATTGAAAATTGTCTATATTTTTTCATAATCTGGACAAATCATTAACTTTATTTTAATTTTATTCTAGTCTTAACTGTATAGTTGTTCTAATAACTTTTATTAATATCTTTATTAATCATCAATAATTTATCATTAGAAATAATAAATTACTAAATAGGACATTTTAGTACTTTTAAAAACATCCTAGTTAGGACATTAAGAATCTGTTAAATAGCTTAGTTGATATTTTCTAATCAATTCAACATTTTGTCATCAATTTAACTATAATAAGTGCATTGATTTAAACGGAAGAATATAAATATCTTCAAAAGGTATTATGAATTAATTTGAAGAAACTTGTGCCAGACATTGTTAGTATACTGGTCTTCAGTTCTCCCCCAGCAAACTCCCAATTAGATCTGGCCAGATAACCCAGTTCTGCCAATGAAAAATGAACAGAAATTAAGGAGTAGAGCTTCCAAAGAAAGCTTTTTAAAAAGTGACAGCCTTGGCTGGCTGACAGATCTTCTCCCTCCCATACCCTTTCCCTCTGTCTTCCCCTCCCCTGCCTACTCTCTTTCCCCTGCCCAACTGTGGACATGATGCCTACAGGTTTAGCAGCCATTCTGCACCAGTGCTGACAAACTTCAGAGTAAAGACTACATGCTACCTGAGACTTTGCTGAATTTGTTTATCAATTCCAGTAGTCTAATGGCAGAATCTTTGGAGTTTTCTAGATATAAGATCATATCATTAGCAAAGAGCTAGAGCTTCACCTCTTCTGCCCCCAACTGGATGCCCTTGATTTCCTTGTCTTGTCTCATTTGCTCTGGCTAGGACTTCCAGCACTATGTTGAATAGAAGTGGTGATAGCACTATACGGGGTCTTCTCTGGTTCCATATAAAGCATAGAATTATTTTTTCTAGATCTGTAAAAAATGATGTTGGTATTTTAATAGGGATTACATTGAATCTGTAGATCACGTTGGGCAGTATAGGCATTTTAACAATGTTGATTCTGCCAACCCATGAGCATGGTATGGTTTTTCCACCTGTTTACATCCTCTGCTATTTCCTTCCTCACTGTTTCATAGTTCTCCCTGTAGAGATCTTTCACATCCTTAGTTAAATATGTTCCTAAGTATTTTATCTTCTTTGTTTCTATTGTGAAGGGTATTGAGTCTTTGATTTAGCTCTCTGTTTGACTGTTGTTGGCGTATAAGAATACTACTGATTTCTGTACATTAATGTTGTAACCTGAGACTTTGTAAAAGCAATCTTAACCAAAAAGAACAAATTGGGAGGCATCAATTTACCAGACTTCCAGCTATACTACAAGGCTATAGTAACTAAAACAGCATGATACTGGCACAAGAACAGAGACACAGACCAATGGAACAGAACTGAGAATGCAGATATAAAACCATCTTCATACAGCCATTTAATCTTTGACAAAGCAGACAAAAACATACACTGGGGAAAAGAATCCTTATTCATTAAATGGTGCTGGGAAAAATTGTATGGCCACATGTAGAAGACTGAAACAGGATCCATACCTCTCACCTGTCACAAAAAATCAACTCATGATGGATAACAGACTTTAAACCTAAGCACTGAAACTATAAGAATTCTAGAAGAAAATGTTGAAAAACTCTTATAGATATTGGCCTAGGGAAAGAATTTATGAAGAAGACCCCAAAGGCAATCACAGTAACAACAAAAATAAATAAATGGGACCTGATCAAATTAAAAAGCTTCTGCACAGCCAAGGAAACTATCACGAGAGCAAACAGACAACCTACACAATGAGAGAAAATATGCACATGTTACACATCTGATAAAGGACTGACAACTAGAATCTATATAGAACTCAGGAAAATCAGCAAGAAAAAATCAAACAATCCCATTAAAAAGCGGGCAAAGGACATGAACACAAACTTTTCAAAAGAAGACAGACTAATAGCCTACAAACATATGAAAAAATGCTCAACATTTTTAATCATCAGGGAAATGCAAATCAAAACCACAAAGAGATATCACTTCACTCCAGTGAGAAGAGCTTTTATCAAAAAGTCCCAAAACAATAAATGTTGGTGTGGATGCAGAGAGATAGGAACACTCATACACTGCTGGTGGGACCACAAACTAGTATAACCTTTGTGGAAAGCAATATGGAGACACCTCAAAGAGCTACAAGGAGAACTACCATTTGATCCAGCAATCCCATTACTGGGCATCTATCCAGTGGAAAAAAAAGACATTCTATAAAAAAGACATTGGCACTAGAATGTTTATAGCAGCACAATTCACAATTGTAAAGATGTGGAAACAACCCAAGTGCCCACAAATACATGAGTGGATTAATAAAATGGGCTATAGATATGCCATGGAGTTCTACTCAGTCACAAAAAACAATGGTGATCTAGCACCTCTTCTAATATCCTGGACAGAGCTAGAGCACATTCTACTAAGTGAAGTATCACAAGAATGGAAAGACAAGCACCACATGTACTCACCATCAGATTGGTATTAACTGATCAACACTTATGTGCACATATAGTAGTAACATTCACTGGATGTTGGGCAGGTGGGAGGGGGGAGGCGGGGATGGGTATATTCACACCTAATGGGTACAGTGTGTACCATCTGGGGGATGGACACACATGAACCTCTGACTCAGGAAGGGTAAAGGCAATATATGTAACCTAAACATTTGTACTCCCATAATATGCTAAAATAAAAAAAATGATTAAAAAAAAAAGAAAGAATATGGTGGGAATCTAAATTTAAATTGTAAATATTTATGTGGAAACATCATGCAAACAATTATTTTTGTTAGATAATATATTAATCTCAAACTTTGCCTGTGTTTTTCTCCCTCCTTTTTTTCTTCTTCCCTCCTTCTCTCCACCAACCCCCTTTTTCTCTTCTGCTGCTCTCTCCTTTCCCTCTGGGCACTGTCTAACTACTGCTCAGGGACATTGCTCAGCTGCAGTGAGCAGTAAGAGTCAAACAGTTTGCTGGCCCTGATCTGAAACTCAGTTGATTCAAATTGTGCAAGAAGTGAACAAGTTTCTTGCATTTCCTTCTAGACCTCTAGTAGCCCTAAAAAAAAGAAAAAAAAGACTACATTCTAAAGGTGGGCAAGCAGAAAAGTAGTATGTGCCTGGATCCTCTGTTAACACTTTTTGAGAGAGAGCTTGCCTTTCAAACTCTCTTCATATTGCTACATGGTTATTAGGTAAATAATTTTTTCTTGTTTAAACCGTGTTTTCTTGGGTTTTATCTTATTTACATCTAAATGTAATCTTAACTGAAGGAATATAAAATGAACAATTTATCATCACACAATCTAATATAAAATAATTAATCCTCACTAGCAGGAAAACAATGACAACGATAACAGAAAATCCACCTAACAAAAGTTCAACAGTGACCTCCATACCTCTTAAACATTAAAGAAAACTTAGATTGAATTTCTCTATCTCCTCATAATTTTGGTTCTTCAGATTTTTATTTTTTAATTAAAGATCTGTAAGTATTCTGATGAGGATTTATATTCCATAGCATAAAATATTCTGACATTTCTTTGTTGCCCTTCTCTTCTTCTCACTCTTTCCTTGGAATTCTCCTCTGGAGCCTCAGATTCTCTCTCAATTAATCAGAGTGGCTTCCTTTTTCCTTTGTGAAACTATTTCAAGTCAATAAACAAGCCTTTGGGACTCAGTTTCCATAACAAGGATTAAATCTATTTTCCCAACACATTGGGTCTTCACCTCAGAGAATTTTTATATATAAATGAAATGCATCCCTTCTATTAATAGATGTTTGTGCATCAGTGATGAGCTATAGTAATGTTCTTATTCTGAGAACATCTACTATTCCCTTCTATCCCCTCATATAGAAGGTGTTAGAATACATAGTTAATTATTTTATTTTGAGAGACTTTTCTGCCATATCCTTTTCTTCAGTTCCCTGCATCTTATCCTGAAAGCACAAAAGCAAGGAGAAAAATCTTCATATCACTGGCAAACCACATTGCCTTTTGAGGAAAGCTGAATGGCCATGCACTATTAGGAAAAAAAATGTAGCCATCCCCTTTACTCATGACAGCACTAAATGGTAACTAAAATCTAGTTTAATTAGATACAAGTAAATAACGGATTAGTAGAAAAAATTAATTCTTCTTTCCAAACTTGAATAATCTGCTATAGCCTTGTGGCATAATCACTCAACCCTCACATTCTTCATGTGATTCAAATTGTAAATGTATTTAACTGTGGTTTCTACTAAGATATTTCAATAACACTGAATAATGGTTACTCTTTTCCATGTACATCTATGCAGTGAATAGCTTCATTAGCATCAATACATATAACATTTATATCAGAGGGAGATACTTATACCTGAAGTTACATATAGAACATGACTAAACTATAAACTAGGTTTTCAGATGCCTTTGTCTGTCCTCTTTGCACTAGATTTGCAGTGTCCCAACTTCTAAATTTCACAGACAAGTAAACATTTCATAAAGGTTTAAAGAATGGTATAATTTTAAAAGCTTTATTTTGAAAATTTAAGAATAAAAATATGTCCTTTATATTATGTTTATTTTATGAAAAATCTACTTTACCATCCTTATTTTTCTCAATTTGCAGCAGATTGATAAAAACTTTGTGAACAAGGGCTATAATTAGCATTTGGGGCTTGGTATGCTAGAATCATAAACAAGATCATACATTGGTCATACATCCAGAATGCATATTTAGATTAAAAATATTAATAGGCTTACTTTCTCATAAGGTTTAATTTGGGGTCCTCAAGTTTACCAGTAGCCTATAGTTATGTTCCCACCACTTAATCCCTGCCTGGATTTGTTTCTTCTGGTAATTATTAGCAATTTCAGGTCTTTCTTTATCATTCCATACAAAGTTATTTTTTCCGAAGAGGAAATAGTATTAATTGGCATTAATTACTGAACAAACATATAAATGATATTTTCAGCTTTACTTTGAGATAGTGCTTTTACCTTGATTTGTCAAGATTTCCAGATTGTATATTAAAATATAAGGAAGGTAAAACAAACAAAAAAACAACAACAAAATTCCAGCTTCCTAAAATGCATAGTATTATAAAATGCATTTTATAAATGTTATTTTATAAAATTTCATAATACTATAAAATTATAGTATATCAAATGTCTTTGTAAAGAGGGTTCTCGTTCACAGACTTTAGAATCAGATATATCTACTTTACATCCTGGTTGCGTTATTTTATGTATGAGTTTGTGAGTTTCTTGTGATCACATTTTAAGAAAAATAAATCCTTTTGAGGATAACACTCCATAATAGTGTTTGATAAGTTGCTTCTAATAGAATGTTATAACTTCAAAAAATTGATCAAAAAATAAAAGATAAGCACTTTGAATTTTAGGGACCATGACAGTTATAAAAATTTGGATCCTGAGTAGGGAAAATTACATATGGTAAAACCTCAAGTGGATGAATGGTTTATAAGGTATTTGGAAAAAACAGGTTTCAAATTAGTTATTCTATTATTTACTAAGCTGTACAGTAGCACTCTTCAAATGTACCCTCCAACCAGCGCGAGTCCATGGACTGTTTGGTATCAATCTGTGACAAAATAAGTACAGATACTGAGAGTGATAACGTGGAAACAATTATGAAAATCTCTCATTCTCAGGAAATAAAATTCTTGCATCTATTTCGTCAATGATCAGGTAACGAATAGTTTGTGTACAGGCACCAGTCTGTGGACAACACTTTGAACAGCACAGATATGCAGTATGTAAACCCTCCTTATGTCTCTATTATAAAACCTTCAGTAAAAGTCCAATTAGCTACTGGTTTTTATTGTTCGTTTGGTTTGGTTCGGTTTTTGGTAGATTTGCAGTGGCAACTTAAAGAAATCTTGATTCTGTATCCAAGTTAGCTGCAAGCAAACTTTTATCTGAATAGAATGACGTAAGTTGTGGAGGATGAGAAGACAAGATACATCTTAATTACACATGCATCAGTGTCAATTATATATGCTTCATTAGAGTACTGGATGAGAATAGTGTGTGAGGGGTGAACATGTAGCCTGGCAAATGTAGGAATTCCACAGATGTTACAAATATTGTTTCAAAATAAAAAAAACAAAGCTCAATATTAATAAAAACAAAAATTTTTGTAAAATAAAACATTTAGTAAAAACTAAAATGCTTATAAACTAACAAAGTCTTTGTCTTAAGAGTAGTAGTATATATTGATTCTTGTTTTCTTCTAAAGAAAACAAGATAGGTAGCAATTCTGACAACCTATGGTGGGCAGCTATATGCAGTTATCTTAGGTTTCACTTTCTCTTTGCCAGAGTGATCTAAGCGATCTACCTGAGGTAACAATATGACATGTGCTGCACAGAGTGACAAACAGAAAGATATCCTACAGACAGATGGGTAATCTTCATGCATTCCTATTTAACAATTACTTAACTGGGAAAAAACTCTACGTAGTTACACGGTATTTTTTGGTTTGCTTTGCTTTGTTTTAGATATCCCTATCGTTCATTCTAGAGCATGCTCGCATTGCCCAGCTATCTATAAAAACAATTTAGGGAAACTGAAGAGATGAATAGGCTTTTTATGTGAATAAAAACAGCACCTGTAGTTCATAAGACAAAATTGCAATAGTTATCAATCTTCATGGATAAAGTGATCTGTAGCTAAGAGTAAGGAAGGGTATTTGGTAGTACTCAGCAATTTTTGTTAGTATAAAAGAATACATTTTTCAGTTTCTAAATATGTAGCACCTATACTGCACAAGTAATTGGAAACCCTTATATATCTCCCTAAATATTTTAAGAGTAAAAGATAGTAGACAAAATAATGAATAACTACCCTAAAGATGCCTATGTTCTAATCTGAAGAACTATGAATATGTTACCTTCCATGGCAAATAAGACTTTGAAGATGTGATTAAATTAAGTCTCTTGAAATGGGAAGGTTGTCCTGGATTATTTGGATGAGCCCAATGTGATCACAAGAATTTTTATAAGCAGGAGGCAGAACTGTCAGAGACAGGAGATGTGATGTGGGAAGCGGAGGTTGGAGTGTTGTGCTGTGAAGATAGAGGAAGGGGCCAAGAGCCAAGGAATACAGATAGCTTCTTGAAGCTAGAAAAAGGGATCGATTCTCTCCTAGAGCCTCCAAAGGGAATGAAGCTCTGCTGACACCTCGGTTTTAGCCTATAAGATCATTTTGGACTTCTGATCTCCAGAACTAAAAAATAATACAAGTATGTTATTTTAAGTCACTTTGTGGTAATTTGTTACAGCAATAATAGGAAATTAATATATTAATATAATAAATCATTACATGAAATGACTAATATTTTCCAAAAAAAATGATTTTTAAAATCATTAGCACCTATAATAGCATTTATTTTAGGGTTGAATACATGATTATGATCAACTCTTCTGTTACCCAACTCATTTTAACCATCTCTGAAATATTTATTTGTATTTACTATGCTATATATTATAATTTCTACACATGAGCACATACAGGAAGCCATCTAAGAATTCATCCACGTAATGTGAAAAAACTCTTAACATTGTATAGGAATACACAATTGGTACTTAGTAAATGGCTGTGAATGTTGTCATTTTTAATAGAGTATTATTAGCTTCAGTTATGTAATGTTTTCTCACAAGATCACATTTCTTATAAAGAACTCTGCTTAATTTTAAAAGGAAATCATTGGTTATATTATATGCTAAAAATATATATGCTTGCCTGCTGTAAACTTTAAGTGTATACATTAATAAAGCAGCAAAACACAAAACCACATCTTAATATGATGCTATAACTGTTTAACAATTATTTTCTTTCTAAGTAACAATTTCATCAAAAGATAGTCTGGAGTACATTTTCATAAGCACATGTCGGTCCTCTGTAGGTACACCTGTGGCAAATTGAATTCTTTTCACCAATATCCAGCGCTCCTTCCTGAAGGAAGATTATACCTGTCACCTCTTTGAAGTAGGTGGTCTGGCTAAGAAAGCGGGAACAGAAGCGCGATAAGCCACTTCCCAGCAGAACCTTTCAGAACCAGCGCACCTGTCACCATGGACTTTGGGCCCTTCTGGGCCCTTCTGGGCAAGGCCCACACAGTGGCTGCTCAGATAGCCTGTGTCCCTGACTGAGGACACTGTGGAGCAAAATCCCTAGTGATCCATGTGAAATGCATCATAAGCAAGAAGGAAATCCTTGTTGTGGTAAACCGCTGAGATTTGAGGACTCTATGATAATCTAGCTCAGACGTTCTCAAAGTATAGTGTGAGGAACCCTAAGGAGTCCCCAAAACCCTTTGGGGGGGGTCCATAAAATTCTCCTTTCCAAATTCCGTAAAATGATAGATTTGTGTGAGTTGGGATTTTCTTCATGTTTATCAACAAAAACAAGATATTTCAGAAAATTGAAAGCAAAACCAGAGGTTAGATTCTAGTTGCCATCTATTAAGCCAGACATTAAACAGATTTCCAAAAAATATAAACCAAAACAATGTCACTCTTTTAAATATTTTTTTTTTTGCTTTGGTAAATATGGTATTTTTTAAATAGCTTATTTATGTTAGCATGTAATGGATTTGTTACTGTTCCTTTTAAGTAAACTAATAATCATTTCTTTTAATTTCTCAGCTGCAATTCCTAATATGGTAAATAGCAATAGATAAAACCTACGCAAACAAAAGCTCTTTGAGGCCATTAATAAATTTCCAGAATGTAAGTCTTTCCTGAAACCGAAAAGTTTATTTGTGTCCCTGATCATGCCTATCTTGAGGGATACAGAGGCAGCCCGCTGTGCTGCCTTCCTTTCTTACTGCAGCTTTCCCTGAAGTATCAGAATAGACATTAAAAAACAAACTGGCTTGATCTGTTACATATGAAACAGAAAGTTCTCTATTCTCTATTCTTGAGCTTTTACTTTGCAAGGCATATGTGGTCTTGGGTAGAAATGAAGTAGCTTTACTTATACTATCAACAAACCTTGAGGCTTAGATTTCTTTCTTTTTTCCCCTATTTGGTCTTGTCTTTTCTTTTTTCCTCTTCTATTTTTATTGTACCTTAACACTAAACCTTCCAACTTGAAAAAGAACTGGGATAGATAAAATTTGAGGCTGAACTAAACCCTCTGGAACATTTCTGCTAAACATAATGACAAAGCACTTAACTGGAAGGCTTTACCCTACAAATAAATATTAATAGCTTACCTATAGTTCAACATTACTGAGTTCGAGTTGGAGAGTGGAAAATCCAAAGCTGATCTAGGATAGGTGTTATGGATGTTGTACTGTGTCAATCAGATTCCCTTTCAAGGCAAAGGAAATTATTTCCCCAGGAGCTGGGAAGGCTGTTGGCTGGTGATAGCTATCAACAATTAGACTCCTTTGGGAATGGCCTTTGACCAGCCACCTGGCCCAAAATCATTCTCACTTCTCAAATCAACCCACATCCAATAACCTGTCCATACAGTTGTATAGAAGGCTGGTACCCTGGCCTCAACTCAGGACAAATCTGAAGGGCTCAGCGACCTTGTGATCACTGCACCACTGTCCTGCCCTGTCTGGCATCCTTCCTCTCCCCTGCAGCTGTTGATCCTGAGAGCCTGCCTGAATAAACTTTCTGAGCAGGGAATTACGGTGTTGTGTGTTAAGCGAAGGAACTAGGCAGATACATAGGGGAGCTTCAACCTTGTTTTCCAGCTACAGGGAGGCTTCCTAATGAAAATGAGTCCTAAAGCTTAGAGCTACAGCACACTTCAGAGCAGCCAGCCAAACCAGAAGAGGAGGGTGCGCATTCCAAGAAGAAGCCATAAACAAAGGCCCAGAGCAGAGAGCACATGATTCATTTGTACTGCCACTTCTTAAAACATTTTTGTAACTACCTCAGAGAAAATTTACTAGAGTCACAGGAGAAGCAATATCATTATTTTGTTTTCAAAATTTGATCCAAAACCTTTTTGTCCCTTGTGCCTATGACATCATTTTCTCCTGTGTCGTTGCTTAGCTCTGTTCTCTTTCTGTCCCTTTCTCCTCCCAAGTCTGCTATGTATGCTAACAAGCTGAGAGCTCCCAACAAAGCATGAGAAGATGGTCTTCTGAGGGTGAAGGCACAGTCTAGCTAGCCATTCTGAGGCTGAGAAACAGGGAGGGCTTCTGCTTTTTGATTCCGGCCTGTTTTAAAAACAGGGAGTCCTCCCCTTTCAGTTTCATCTTTTATTCGACAGATTAGACATCTTTCTCCTTTGTCCTTTTGTCCCCATAGTTATAACTGAAATCTAGATTGGAAAGCCACCAGCAGCTGGTAAACACAAATTAGTATCCTCCTAGATTCACCTGTGGACACCATTTATACATTGGGTAATGAATTTTTTTTTAATTGACTGCAAATGTATTACAAATGAGTATTAATTTTGTAACATTACTTTTATCTACTTATTATCAGTGTCTTGGAATAAAGCTATACAACAGTATTTCTTAATATATATAATAAAGTTACTTCGTAGAGTGGAATGTTTGTTTCTTTGATTCTCTCAAAATTTTCTTCTCCATGAAGGGACATAAAAGCAAAATCTTAGCACATATAGAATATTTTCTAGATCCAGACTTCACTTTGAATGACACATCTTCCACATCAAGGTATTTATATAAGTTTTAAATCTGCTATAATTTTACTCAATTTGGATCTAAAACTACCATTCACCCTACTAACCCATATGGATATGGATACCTTAATTTCAGAATACATCCTTTTCTATTATCTGTCATTTCACTTCCCTCTTAAAATGTCCTCACTAGCTAATCAACAATAGGCATTAAGCCAACCTCATTAGTTTCTAAATCATGGTTCAATAACTGGTTACTATTTCATTTTCTTTTTTGGTACTTCCCTCCTCCAATGTAGACTGATTTTTTTCCCAAATAAATTGCCATCATCTGTATAATATGTTGCATTGTTGTACTCAATTTTTGCATTTATTTTAATTTTTTATTATGGAATATAACAGAATAATGCTGAGGGGAAAATAAAGAGGAAAAATGATGCTTTATCTCACTATTCTAATAATATTAAAAACAACATCAACTACTGCCATATATGGCGTATGTACTATACATTAGGTATTAAAGAAAAAAAATCAAATTGGACCAGATGAACAAATAGAAGTTGATTTTATTCTAATACTATTGCCAGCAATAGGGGAGAGAGCACAGACCAAACCTGGAAGCTCAGTTCTGTTGAAATAAAGAGAGGGAGAGTTTTTAAGAGCTTGGGTATGAGATCATAGGCCATCTGTGTTAATTGGCTTTACCAAAAAAGACAGTAAACTTTCTCTTATCTTCCTGACAGGAGGTAGTTATACAACTTGAAACAAGATAACCCATTGAAGTTAGGCTATCACTTTCTACAGAAACTGGGAGATCTGGAGGCTATCTTTCTGAATGATTACATTTCACAGGGATGGACATGGGGGTCCTTGAGCAAATAGTCCTGGTTTATACAACTGGCAAGAAACTTCTTTATAAGATTTACATTTCAAAGGGGCAAAGAAAGACCATAAAATTGCAAGGTTTTTTTTGTTGTTGTTTTGTTTTTAAATTAAATGCTCTAAGAAATGTTAGGTTGGGGCCTAGAGTCAGGAGGAAGAAGGCTGTACATAGTTTAGTCAAGCTGAGGGAGATATTAAAGCTGTTTTAGTCATAGGCAATGGGTTAAAAAATTTTAATAGTAGTAATAATAATAGTTAACATTATTAAGAGGTAATTAAATGCCAGGAACTATACTAATGATGTTACATGTGTTGCTCCATCTAATCCTATCAACTCTGTAACATAAGGATTGCCTAATTTAGAAATAATGAAACTGAGGTTCAGGGGGTGCTAAGCAATTTTCCAAGATCATTTATCCTTTGAATGGCAGAGCTGGGATTTTGCCACTGTTTGTTTTGATTCCCAAAACTGTACTATATGCTTTTCCCAGTTATCGGTAACACTTTGCAAGAGTCTATGCTGCTATTGAGAAACTATATCATTTGATTGAAATGTTTTGATTTAGAAGAATTAGTAGAGAAAAAAATAGTATTGCTAGTTAAAAAATAAATTTTGAGAAAAATATCAATGGGCCTCTATTACTAGCAAATTATACACGAATGCTAAAAGAAAATTTCATCAATACTTCCCTTGGGAATGTTTGAGAAACTATTCTCATCAGACATTATTGCATGGTAGCAATAAAAATAAATAGGGATAAAATATATAAACTTAATTAGCATGCAAGAGTAGGAAATTCATTTTTTCCAGTGAAGAAAAAGAAAAATTCAATCTATACAAATAATACTTAGAAGATATTTCCTGATTTTCTACTGGTATTGTCTGAGACTTCTTATCCATATTTTCCTCTTCTATAGGCAACATCCTGACTTATGCTAAAATTTAGTCCATAGATGTGAATATATTAACACATACATTATGATCATATAATTATTTTGTCTTCAGATTAATAAAGCTTATGAGATTTATGTGTTCTATAATTATATTTGCCTATACCTCCTTTGCTCTCATTTAAAAAAATTAAAGGTAAAATGTTTTTGTAAATGTTACTTTTCTTGGTGCTGCAATTATTATTATTAACATATTTGTCTTTCCTGAGAAAACTACATTGTAAATGCCATCACACAGTACTCATGGATCTTGAGTACCAGAATGAAATACAGAAAGTCAAAAGCTGTAAAAATTAAGAACCTTTAGAAAATGTTCCATATAGAAAACTGCCTGATTAAGTTGTCTTTTTATGCTTTTAATATGAACCTTTGGTTTGATAAAAAATTATTATAAATAAAAATCCATGAATGGGACTTCCTTGAAAGTTTCTGCATTCAGAATTTTACTCAATAATTCATAAACACAATCTTTCACTTTTGTGATTTAACAGATTCTTTTAGTCATTCCCAATATTTACTTGAGCCATGTATGGCCAAAATCTGATGCTTTTTACAAGTAGCTGTTTTTTTTTCCCCAGGTTTCTGTTTTTCTATTTATCTAACTTTGGAGCCATTCTGAGATGCTTAGTAGTCCTTACGCTCAAGTAGAATAATATTTACTAAGGCTAAATAAGGATACACGGCAAACCAATAACTAAGCAACATTTTATTGCACTCAACCTCTGAGTGTCTGGACTACCTTGTAGTCTGTCAGTCAGAGACCATATGTGATCATCTTTTTCTTGCTCATCTTTCATTTCCACTCCTTCCATTTGAAGAAAAACATAGCACATTTTTTGTTGTCACATACTTTTCCTCTTTTAGCAGTCTTAGACCACTGAACTCTTGACACAAGCAGTTGAAGATTTATGAATTGAGTTTAATTAATCCCTCTTTGCTGAAATGGAGTAGTGTTAAAACTTTGTTCATAGCTTTTCAATTGCTCTTATCAAACCTTCAGGGTTTAAAAAGCCTCGGGTTCCTGATAGCTTAATAGAAAAGAAAAAAAAAAAAAAAGAAAAACTACCACTACATCTTTAGGGAATACAACCTCAGTGTAATACCTTCCATAATCACTTCTGTCACCATTTAATAAGTGAAGTCTCTTCTCAAAGAATGTAAGATACCATTTGTTAATAATTAACATCTATGTTTTCAGTGAAACAATATGTATACAGTATCTGAACAACTTGTGTTTAGAAAGTATTTTTTTTTTCTGTTCTTCACTTTAGTAATCATCTAGCTACTAGTTTAAAAAAAAATTTTAGCATGAATTCATAATAATCAGTTCTGGCCAGATCAGAGTCTATATATTCATAGGGCCTCATCAAATTTGGCTCCAAAAATGGTTGTGGTACAATTCTGAGTGGCAAATAAAATGTCTAGTAATCATTTCCTTCCAAATAGCTGAGGCCAGCATGTTTAATCACAAGTGATTTGCAAACTCATGAGCCATTTTCTCCTTTACAACCAGTAAGTACACATCCACTCAAGAGTTTGTTCTGGATTTATCTGAATTGACCAAGCACTCATCCTGTGAGTGAACAAGTATTGAGAAGAATTTTGAGCATATTTATGATCTTCAAAATAGCATGTAAAGTCTGGTATAGCAAGCTTTATCCACACTCATAGTTTTTACTTTTACCAAGAAATATCCACATGCACAGACAAAAATTTACAATAAGTAAAGAATGAGAAATCTCACACATTAATGTATGTGATCTGAAATGAGCTACCACTAAGCTGATTGATCTGAAATAATAGAGAAAAATGCTTTTATTTATCAATACTGACGTAGAGAAAAACCAAAACATTCAGACCTAGAAATTATTAGCCGAAGAATAAATTCAAAGTGTTGTGAATTTTCAAATTTTAGCTAATATTAACAATGAAAATCATTAATCTAAGTCTCTATGCAATAACTACTATCATGATTACTTTTCCTTGATTTTAAATGCTTAACCAACAAATAGCATCTCCAGTCTCAAAACAATAAATGACAACATTAATACCACTGAATTTAATCTCTTTCTATGATAGAACAATTGTAGAAGATCTGGCTATCCATTTCTGATTAATTTCAGAAATACCATGTGTTCCAAGCAGTGGGATTCAGAACTGGCTACATCAGAATCGCCTTGGAATGTCTGCATATGTTAATATACATACATACACACATACACGCATACACACACATGCATATACAGTTTTCAGAAGGCCATCTTCAGTGATTCTGATCAGAAAAGCTAGCATGGTTGAAAAATCAGTGCTTTTTTATAAGGTCTCCAGGTATGTCTGATTTATATCCAAATCTGAAAATCTCTAACCTAGAGCATAGAGAATTTTTCAGAAAATTTTCTATCTCCTTGTATTGTATTACACATTGTATTATAGAATTTAATATTTCAGTTCCATAAGTAAGAAATAGAAAATATGGCATTTAGATATGTAATCATGGATGTTAGAATTAAGGTTTAGATGTGTTATGTTCAGATTAGTCTTACATAATTAACTACCATTGATTAGGCACTTTTCATGTAAATACTACATATGATTTAAATGCAGTTATTCTTATGGATAAGAAATAAGCCCCATTTTAGTATAATTTCACATTAACACAGGAAAAAAAAGATGCTACAAAATGATCTACAATTGGTGCTAGATCTACATACAATAACCAGGATGTACTACAAAATAAATAGATATTTGAAAACACGAAAATAATGAGATTTATAGGGTCAAATCATTTATACTTATTTTAAACACACACATAGAATAGCATATATATTTTCAATTCTGTGTTTAAATGTGTATAAATATATGAAAGGAAAATTTGATAAATATCCATTAAATTCATAAGACTAGGAAAAATATGACAGTGGGAATATGAAACTAAGTGGAAATAATAATAAAATAAAAACAAATAAAGGGATTTGCACAGACCAATATAATGGCATTTCATGAAATAGAGTAGAATGAATTTAATTTTGTGGACCTTAGTTTAAAATGTTAGGAAATAGTATCCGTAATATGAAAATATGAAGTCTTTATTTCTCATACTATAAGACCTATCTACACTGGATCTACAGGTTTTATTGCTTTAGTGCAATAAAATACATAGCATTTACCATGTGAATTTTAAAAGGGATAGAATGGAATTTTTACAGCTGGCATCAAGAGTTCCAGTCAGAGTAAGAACCATTTTTATTTAGGTCTATCTTGATAGACCACTTTAAGTGAGGCCCGTATATCTCAAGAACCTGACAGGAAAGAAACTGAATCTAAAGATAGCTAATTGACTTTACATAAGAGTTAGCAAGGAATGTATAGTGCTTATAAAAGAAGAAGAAAACAGGCTGGAGGTCTGAGATGGAAATAGAGAAGTGAGGATGGGAGAGCAGGGACAGAATCCTGCAGGAAACATTGCCAAGGAGAAAATGCCAGTAGTGGGGTACCCAACACACAACAAGGAAATTTAATATTCAATTTTAAGGTTGAGATGCTTCACCAAAAATATCAAAAACTGTGACAAACACAACCCTAATGGTTGGTGGTATTTTAAAAACATAAAAATTGGGCTGATTTTTATCACAGGTAAAGAAGTTCCATAAATGTACGTAATTCCAAAAGAACGGGGCTAGGACAAAAGGTGGTTAGGAGATATATCAGTCTGTCCTCTGTCCTTCACTCCCTCGTGCAACCATAAGCCCCCACCCTCAATTATCCCTGGAGAGATTAGGAAAGATTACAGGACCTCCTGCTACCCCATTGACCTGAAAATTACAGGAATGGCCATAACTTTCTAACTGTAATAATATAAAATTTACAAAGTTTTTAACACATATTATTGCATGTGATTCTCGTGTACACTAATTATATATTAGAAAATTAAAATTCAGATAGGATAAATGGCCATGCAATTTATGGCACAATTAGGAAGCTATAAGTGAAAGCTAAACAATGTCACTAACACAAATCTTCTTTTAGGCCCTGTGTTTTTTTAGCTACATAAATTTTCTCCAAACATTATTGGTGAAGAAGTGTATACCAACTTTAAAATAAAAGTTTAGATATTCTATTTTAAATCTCAGTATGTAAACTAACTCTTTAAAAAATTATTTTAAAAACAAAATAGCATTTCCTCTGATTTCTGAACATATTTTAAGTTGTTTTCTTATTATTCTATCAATAAAATTCTTAAGTAGAATGCAAAATGATTCTGCTTCTAGAATAAGCTCTGCTAAAGTCACAGCATAACCCAACATAACTTGACTTTCTAGGACATTAATGCAAAAATACTCCCAAGGGGCAAAATTGAATAAATACACAGAACAACACGGACTATACATGTATTTTAAATCTATATTTAGAGAAAAAATTGGATAAAAGCCTGACAAGTATTTGTCAAATCCGTAAAGCAGACTTATCAAATTAATTAAATCTAAGTTTGACTAAATCAGCAGGTCAATATGATCAAAATATTTGCTTAGTTCTATAGGTAGATACAATCGTAGTGATAGTTAATTTTATCAAATTCGAACGTATACCTCAATACCTTATTACCTATGCCCATTAAGAGCCTGAAGGACACAGCATTCTTTAACAAAATCTACAGAATTTCTGTGAGGAGACAGAATAAGAACTGTGTGACATCTAGTGGCAGCTTTTGCAACAACAGCTGAGAGTTCTAACCATTATTCCATTTGCTGTGCTTTGAATGCAATTCTGTAAGAGGTTAAGTTTGGGCTGCTTATTTACAAGTTCCTCTCTCTTTTGTTTTAAATCATTACTGCAACTATAGGATCCATGAGATATTAGAGTCACTTTGGCATATATCAAAAGAATGTATAATGTTGTTTTCCCAAGCACACTTTTCCATGTGATCATATTCTTTAAATATTTCCCTTCTAAATACACAGCACAGAATCACGATATTTATCATCTCATAAAATCAGTGTTTTTTCCATATTTGAATGTATTCAAAATTATTTTAAAGGTACCATATTAAAACTGAAATCTGATGTTTCATTTTGGGTGCAAGCTATTCTAATTAAACAAATAAAGAAGAGTCGTACCTTCATTATTTATAGATCTTATTTTTAAGTCAACACATTTGTGAACAAAAGTAAATGCATGGAAGGGCTTAGGGGAAGAGTAGTAGGTAATGAACATAAAGAAGAAGTAGGATAAAAACAATAGCTTATACGCATCGTAAGCATATTGTCTATTAGGTAAGTATGATAAGTGATTTACCTATACCAATTAATTTAATTTTCACAAAATCTCTTTGAGACAAGGTATTGTTTTTATCTGCACTTTCAGATGAGAACAATGAGGCTTAGAAAATTAGGCAACTAGTCTAAGGCCAAACAGCTAGGAAGTGCTGAAGAACTGCCTGACCCTACAGCCAAATTTGTGATGACTATGTTACAATGTACATGTAGTTTCAAATCTAGTTTCATTCACTTATTCATTCTTTCCTGAATTTATTCAACAATGTTTATCAAGTGCTTAGTAAGTGCCAATAAACCTTCTACATGCAGGAATATTTCTTCAAATGCCCCTGTGATAAGTATCTTGGGACTAGTGACAAATGACATATTTTTCAGGGTGATCTGGATATTTTTCATTGGGAATTCTAGTAAGTATTTCAAAAAATACTGCATGAATTTTTAAAAAATATTTCCTTTCACTTATCCTTGCAATGTCTTCACCAGTGGTCATCACACATGTGGTGTTTGGACACTGCATAATTTTCCTCCGTGGGACTCTGCTCAAAGGGAGTTTTCTACAAGGAAAAGGGATAATAATAATTCAAGTCCATGCATATGTATGTGTTTGAAGACAATCAGCAGTCATACAAGATAGACCTTTTAAGCAATTTGATGACATCTTTCTCTGACAGTATGCCTCGTTGTCTATTGATAAAGAAGAGGGGGTTTACAAGGTTATTATGGAAGAAAAAGACATACTGAAACTATTTTTATGGGCACTTATTCAACAACTAATTAGATCTTGGATGAAAGTTGTTTCTTTAAACTTGCTAAATATGTTTCCCTACTGGGGTTAAGAATTCCAGTTAACAACTCTATTTATAGCTGATAGAAAGTGTTCAAAGGGCTGCATCAGCTTGCCCCACAGTCTATGTGATTCTGTGGATAAATCACCATGAGTAAAGTCGTGCAATCTTAAAATGATCTATCGCAACTGAAAATCAATATATCAAGCACATAAAATAGTCTAGGATAATTCACTTGCCAAGTAATAAATTACACATGCATATCAATGCCACATGTAATGCAATGCCTCATAAAAATAAGCTTAAAATTCTTAAAATATATGATTAATGAAACTAGCACAGCCTGAAAAATATATATTATACTGCTTACACTAACCAATATATTATACTCAGAGTTTTATGCTTCTGAGAAATGGCATTTACATACACAGTATCAACAGTGAAGATAAATCAGGATTTCTTGCACTGAAGTCCAATTCTTTGGGTAGTGATTCATGTTTCACTTTTTAAAATGGTGATTTACACTAATGTATTTCTCATAAAATATTTAATACAGTCCACAATTACTTCCAAAACTATGTTCTAACCCCCTCTATCAGGATGCCCACAGAAATGCTTCCCAAAGCAATAATAAATTTGTGAACTTTGATATTTTACAATGAAGTGACAATATTTCAAAAACACAGAAAATTTCTGTGCTACAAACCTGAACCTCCTCCTCAGCCTACCCATCTGCTGCAGATATCCACAACTCATTATGTATGGAGTGCAGAGAATTCACTGGTTTAATGTTTTCTGGGATCTGTTCCACTCGACAGTCTGCAATGACCACTGTATTAATTAATGTAACCAAAAACATCTTTTGGAAGAATTCTTTTCAACAGAGAGTACTGACAATATTGAACTTCAACAGAGCCCCATCCTCATGGAAACAGTCAAGGTTAAGAAATCCCTCCAACCTTCTGTGCTCTAGGAAATAGTTTACTGCAGAGAATCCCTCTTCCCCAGATGACCTAGATAAGACTGGAAGATTTCCTCCCTGTTTACTGGCAAGGCCAGATACAGACTCTTCAAATTTGTATTCTTTGTCTCATAAATGAACTGCTGGCCCCCACAGACCAATCTAGACAAAATGCTTGCTGATTTGAACTGACCGAAGTTTAGTCATGCTTCTCTGCTTTTCTAAGGTCCCTAAACTTTGGCCCATCTTTGAGTTTAAGCAAGCACTGGAATGCTTTACAACTCTCTCTTAACTGTCCCTTCTGGGAATCAGCTACCACAAAGAAAGACATTCCCAGCTCACCTGTCCAATTATGCCACTTACTCATCCCACTCCCTGATATCTGGTTATTTCCAGACTTTTTTATTCTTCCCTATAAAAGAAAACTCCTTTCTGCCTGATCTTTGAGAAACTGAAAGACCTTTGGGCAGGAGAGGACTCCTGATGGTAATAGTCTCTTCCCTCTTTGCAGTAGTCTTAGAATAGTCTCTCCTTGCCTAAGTCTGCATTTCTTTTCTTTTCTTTTTTTTTTTTTTTGATAGCATCAAAAATATAAAGAATAAACTACTGCTAGTGAGTGCCGTATATCTTTCTCTTTAAGTTCTGTTACACAGGACATTACATTTTTAATAGTTTTATTGAGATATACTTCACATACCATGAAGTTCACCCTTTTAAAGTGTATAATTCAGAGTTTTTTTTTATTGTATTCAGAGCTTTGTGAAATTATCACCAGTAGGATGTTGCATTTTGAGCAATAAATCAGTAAAGTACTAAGCTACTGTTTTGTCTTTAAAAATCTTGCATGAAAAAATGTATGTAAATACAATTTCTAAACTCATTTCTACTTCCCTTGAGATTGAAATATATGCCACAAACATTTTTAATAAAATACCAATGTCTCTTTTTTTACTTTTATTTTCCAACTTGTGTTTAAAAACAATTTAGTTATATTCATTCACTATTCTACAAATAATAATTTGACACATATTATACTACAGGCACTTTGTTAAACTTTGCTAATTTATTTAAAGGAAAATATAGGATACTATGAGATTCCATAAATAGAGCAATCTGATCTAGTGGGGGTGGGTAGGTGTGTGAAGATTGGCAGAGAAGGATTTCTTGAAAAAAAGTTTGATATGACCTTCAGTTAACTTGGTAAGGGCCAGGGTAAGTTGGTGAATGGTCTCAGAAGATAGATAGATAGATGGTGGCCTGTGTCCATAGATAGGAAATGGCAAACATCCATGGGTCAGAACCTCATGACTGATAGGTCTGGGTCTGAGAGAGCTACTCCGTAATCAGACTGAAGAGAGGCAGGGTCGTATCCTGCAGGACCTGCACCACGTCAAGTATTTGGGTTATATCCCCAGAACAAAGGGAAGCCATTGAATGATTTTATGCAGAACTGTGACAAGATGAGATTTGCATGTTAAGCAAATCACATTGGCTTTAGTGCTGAGAAGAGATTGGAGGCGGACAAGAATGGCTGCAAGGAGGACACTATAGGGCTAAATTTTTAGTCCATCAATTTGTATCACAAACAGTTTTTATCCTAACTATATAATGTTCTTGTTATTTATGATTCTCATCAGAGATAAGCAATATCACAATAGGATGTCCCCAGATTTTGAGTTTGGCAATGCAGATCTGAAAGGCACTATATTTGCCTGTTGGCAGAAAAGCCTTTCCCAGAGCTCCTGTGGGTTGGCTGAATTTGGCAAGTTGTGTGGCAGACCATCTGTGCAAAAATTCTCCGATTTCTCTAGCACATTTAGCTCTGTATCTCAGTTCAGAATAGCCTCAAAATGTGGTTTCATTATTTCATTTCAGTTTCAAGCAGAAGAAAAAGATTTAAGAGCTTCTTTAAATGGTTTATGCTCAGTTAATTTTTTTATTTTTACTCTTTTATTATCAGTTTAATACCTGAAATTGGAGGTGCTAATTACCAACTGATATATGTGAAGCATATAATTTTTAAAATTCAACTTCATCCAAGGTTTCTCACATTAATAATTAAATTGATAATTATATGCTAGGCCTTCCTATTTCTTTCTGGTCCTTTCTATATGTTTGAAATATAACAAATAAGGTATATACTTACCTGCATTTTTATAATGAATCATTATAGACTCATACATTCAATGAAGTTTCCTAAAAATTAATGTGGTGAAGATACTGTAAATAAGACGGTAGAACTACAAAGTTATTCACAAGATATTTCTCAGCTTAAAGAAATAATAGATAAGAATTTCTGAAAGAAAGCTAAGTTCAAGATTTTTTGGTTTTTCTTTGTTTTTACAAAAGAAGCACAAGTTATTCAGCTTATGCTTTTCCAAAGCAAAATTTAAAAATATATTTTGTATGTACTTATCAAATTTGAAATCCATAGTTTAGGACTTAATTTATAAATACAATCCAGTCTTAGGATTTAGAGTATAACTCCATATTTCTAGTTGTTTCTAGAATAAAACACATTATAAGCATTCGAATATATTAAGTTTAATTGTTATCATATAGATAGTGTCTCAAAATTTCAATGACAGAAAAACAAGTATTAGATCATTTCCTCCACCCCACAGTAGATCTTGAGGAAAATTAGTTTTTTTGACTAGGCCTTTTGGTAGATAAACTGCAAATGAGAGAGTACAGAAAAAAAGGGATAGAACCTTCCAAAAAGCTTTGGTTCTGTAAGAAGAAACATGAGCTGTCATAGCTATAACTAGGAAAGGAAGGAGAGAAGGAGAGGCTAGAGACAAGGTCTTTAAAAAAAAAAGAAATAAGAGAGAGACCAGAAAAATAGCTATAGCAGCTGTGGTATAAAGGGAACTTTGGTGAAAGTTTGTCATTTAAAGAGGATTTTTATGAAGTCCTAAAGTGCAAAAGGTAATATAACCTTCTCCTGCACTGCTCCTTGAAAACTTCATTAAAAGCACACATTATCCATTAAGATTTTAGGAGTCAGGTGCATGTTGTGTGAATGTATTTTTTTGTGTCTCTTTGAGAGAAAGAGAGAGAGAGAGAGAGAGAGAGAGAGAATGTTGGGGATGGGGGAAGGCATTATATAAGGTTTCTTAAGACTGACCCCTAAGGAAACCAAGCTGCTCTAAGGCTACATTTCTTTATAAAAGCCTAGATTCAGTAAATATGAAAATTAGCAGAGGTAGGTTAAAAAAAATCAATCCCTGGAATTTAATTTGCAAAAAAATAAATAATTTATTATCAAGGTAAGCCTAGGGAGTGGTTTAAGCCAAAGCCTTTGCACTCAGAAACCACAGTTAGAAACCTTGCTTTCTCTCTTAGGATGCAGTGATCTTAGTCAAATGATTTAACTAGTCAATTTTGGCTTCTACAAAATGGAAATGATAAAATGATAAAACCAGGCACATAAGGACTAAATTGAATAACAAATATGAAATCCTCAGTACAGTGCTTGGAACACAGCAATTGCTCAATAAATGGTGGCTTTTATTATTTTCATTAACTTTCAAAAAGAATAAAATTTTTTCAGATGCATATGCTGCTGTAAGACTTTATCTTTCCTTAGTAATAAAATTTTGTAAAAAAATAGATTTTAAAATAGCAGAGTACCTATTTTAGTATTATATCAAGAAATAGGTAACAGTTAATGCCTACGTACTGATTTAAGACAGAAGATACTTCATTTTACAAAATAGATATATTACTATATAACTATATGTAAAATGTATTAATATTTTGTAAAATTTATGTACATATATAGGTCAAAGGCTGTACACACACTGACGTATAGACACACACACAACATTTAAGAAAATAGGCATTTTTGTTGTTTAAAAACATCCATGGTACACAAATCATTACTTAGTCCCCCAAGCTACTTCATGCCTCTGTTTCCTCACTCGCAATAATATCAACTACTTCTTTACAATGAGACATAATTGCTCTTAAGTCCCTCCATGTTCTGCACAATTGATTTCTGATCAGAACCCATCCTTCCTTCCTTTGATGTCAGAGAAAGTTTTAGAGCAAATTTTTTACAAAGTCAATCCTCTATTTTGTAGCAGTTCCCTCTTTATCCTTCATTCCCTGTCCTGCCCTTTTTCTTTCAGTGAAATTTGTTCAATTTATTCTCTTATTCTTCTCATTTTTCATTTCATGAGTAGTGGGGAGACAAATAGTTTCCATCTCTTCCCTAAAATAATTTAAATTAAAAATATTTTCTAATTTAAAAAAATCACAGTTAATCTTCTCTCCCTTGTTTACATGGAAAACGACTATTTAACAAGTGCTACAGAATCTATGAAGACCCTGTGATTCCATGAGACGGAGTTAGAAGCCATGTTCTCTGTATTCCCAAACCACTGTGTGCACACGTATTTCCACTATCCTCTCTCTGATCACTTTTTGCACCAGTGTCCTGAAGCATTTCATATCACCTACTCTTCCCTGTTTACCTTCTGTCTATCCTTTTCTTGTGCTCCAGCCCCAATGTATGGAGCCTCAAACTCCCCTTCATTTAAGATTAGATGATATTTCCACAGAAATGATTTCACCCTTCCTTGTGTAATTGCTCTTGGATGTTTGTATATGTTTTCTTCCATTACACTGATTAGAACTCCTTGGCAACACTAGCCTTATGTTTTGCCTTGGACCACATAGAAGGAAATTAGATAATTATGGCCATTAAAAAAGCATAGTTTAATGCTCAGTGTATGTATATTTTTTTTCTTTCTTTCTAGAATATAACCTGTTTAAGGCCATTAAAATTTTGAGTAAATTAAGACTCAATTCCAAATCCTGTTCTCTTTCTTTTCTTTCTATTCACTCTTCTGAGATAAGATCATCTATGTTTATGGCTTCGATTATCTTCTATATACAGATGACTCATAAATTTATATTTCTAACTGAGACTTCCTTATAAATACTAGACCCATATATCTAACCAAGAAATAAACCTCTCCTCTAAGACGCTACTTTATATCACCTCAGAGATACGTCTTAAACCCAACTTCTCCAAAACTGAACTCATGAACAGTACTCAAATGTGGTATATACACACTATGGAATACTATTCAGCCATGGAGAAGGATGAAGTAAGGTCTTTTAAAACAATTTGGATGGAACTGGAGACTATTATTCTAAGAGAAATACCTAAGAAATGGGAAAACAAATACCACATGTACTCACTCTTAAACTGGTACTAACTGATGAGCACACATGTGCACAGAGGGAAGTAAAATTTAGTGGAAATCAAGCAGGGGGAGGAGATAGGAGGAATGGGTGAAAACCTACCTAATGGATACAATGAACACTATCTGGGTAATGGACACACTAACAACCCTGACTTAAGCATAACAAAAGTGATCCATGTAACCAAAAACATTTGTACCCCATAATATTTTGAAATAATAATAAATAAATAAATTTTAGAAAAATTTCCTATACCTAATCCTCTCTCAGTGTTAACTATTTTAATTAATGGCATTTTGATTCCACTAGTTAAATAAACCAGACAGTTTGGGATCATATTTTACCCCCATATGCATCCATCACCAAATTCTATTTGATTTTACTTCCTAAAAAAAAAAAAACAAAAATCCATTTTCTTTCCTTGGCATTTCTTACTTAACTTTTGTGCCCACATCCACTCTTGCTTATTAATAAGTTCTCCAGAATTATCTTGTGGTCAGGATTATCTTTTCAAAGCACAAATCTAATTAATTCACCTCTTTGCTGAAAGCATTTCAACAACTTTTCTCATTTCTCAAAAAAATTAAAAAATGCATGTACATCCATGTTTATTTCAGAGCTATTCACAATTGCCAAGATATGGAATTAACCTAAATGCTCATCTATAGACGAATGGGTAAAGAAAATGTACATATATATATATATAATTTTTTTTTCCACAGAGGACTACTATTCAGCCATAAAACAGAATGAAAACTTGTCATCTATGGCAACATGGATGAACCCGTAAAGCACTTAAGTGAAATAATACAGGTACAGAAACACACGCACCACATGATCTCACTCATATGTGGAATCTAAAAAAGTTGATTTCATAGAAGTAAAGAGTAGAATAGTGATTACCAGAGGTTGGGGAGGAGAGGGCGTAGGGGTAGGGAAGGGGGACCAGGAGAGGTTTGTCAGGGTAGAAAGTTATAGTTAGACAGGAAGAGTAAGTTTTGGTGTTCTATTACACAGAAGGGTGACCATAGCAAATAACAGTATAGTGTATATTTCAAGATAGCTAGAAGAGAAGATATTGAAAGTTGTTACCATAGGAAAACAAAAGATAAATGTATAAAGTGTTGGATGTGGTAGTTACCCCACAATTTGGTCATTAGACTGTGTGTATATGCATTGAAATATCAGTGTACTATATAAATAAATATGTACAATTATGCATCAGTTATAAATAATAGATTACATAAAAGATTAAATAAAAACATCAATATTTATCTTATAATTTTAAAAAGGTCTGACTCACTCCTCTCCAAGCACACTGGCCTTCTTTCACTCATCTTACTTACTCTGCTCCTAAAAGTCTTCATCTTTGCACATGATATTCTCCTTGCCTGGAATGCCCTTCCTCATTCCTTACATACCTAGGCAATTAGTGACTATCCTTTGTATTTTCACTTTTGTGTCATATGCTCTGAAAAAACCTTCTTAACATCTTTGATGAGGTCAGATTTGGCTTTTATATTCTCTTATTGCTCCAAATATCTCTCCTTTATAGCACCTGTTACAATTGCATTTTTGTATTTACTGGAATTATTTTTTTCCTCGCCATTGTTTTCCCAAGCATAGTTTCAGGCAAATAGCAAGTGATTAATATGTATTTTTTCAATGAATGAATGAAGAGTGAATCAACATATCTAATTCATATTATATAGCCCCAGTGCTTTCTAGAGTGCTGTATACATGGTAGGTTCAAACACTACTTGAGGACTGCATTAAGGGACAGGGATAAAAATAAAAAAGAAGCATTTCATAACATGATTAACATATCTCATAAAAATGTTCACTGTAAAAAGTTTACTACATATTTGACTTGCTTAACTGCAAAATTAATAAGATAGACTTATTAAAACAATTTTAACTTTTCTTTAAATAGTTAATAGCAATAATAGCTTTTAAATGCTATTAACTATTTAAAGAAAAATAATAATATTTTGTGTTTCCCACCCACTATTTTAAGTGTGAAAGCTAAGATCTTGTTCAACTATCACTTCATTTGTGAAGCCTCCTGATCCCTTCAGGTAGAGTTGGATGCTATTTCCTCTGAGTGTCTGCTTACGTCATTAAATCATCTACCTTCAACATCATAAAGCTATTTTTAATAGTTGTAGAAAGTATTCTGATTAATCAGGAAGTACACTGATTTTTATTAACCAATAAAATCAAAGGAAAAAGGTAAGATGCCATTAGGAGTCAAAGAATAAACACAGTTTCAGCTATTCAGCTGTCAGTTCATTTATTCAATTGCTGCCCAAAAGATATTATTCTCACCTGTTACATAAGGTCTCTATTCTCTCTGAGCTAACACTATTATTCAATCATTCATCACTGTTTTGTAAAAAAGAGGAAATAGGATCAGAGGAAACAGAATGGTGTCTATTAATTCATTTTTACATGGAGTTTTGTCACATGGGCAATTTTAGGTATTATGATATTCTATATGGTGAAGACATTTGTTCAAAATTCTCAGCTGAGGAACTGAAAACCTTAACCGTCCTTTTAAAAAAATACATTCACGTTCTAATATTCTTTGTTGTTAAAGAACTGGGACTAAATTATGCTTTACTAATTGACCATGGGGTATGACTTCAAGAACTTAAGTTTACTGAAAAGTAATTTAATTAGCTTAAAAACTTATAGTCTTATAGCCATGAATTGTGCTGATTTTGGTTGGTTAACTTAGTCTATGTTTTAAAACACATAGCAAGACATCAGTGGCTTTGCCTCACCTGAAAATTGACTTAAGACACAGCCTGCTAGTTTTCAGTGAATCAGAAGTAATTGCTTGCTAAATGAGCTTGAGAGCAATGCTACATCTTGATTAACCGTTCTCTTCTTTTCCTTTTGTAACATTGCTCATTAACCAATATGCTCCTAAATAAAGAATTTTGCATAAGACACAAGGCTATTTTACCTGTTTTATTGCAATCATCTGAAGTTTTATTCAATGATTTACTTGAAGTATTGTTAAATTATTTACAATAATTATTTTTCATGTTTTCTAGAAAGTTTCTAAAGTTCTCTAGAAGAAAATGTGATATTATCAGCATATTTCCTAATATGAGTATGACCTTGAAAACAGAATGTGGTTTTCAAAAATGCTGTGTGAAGGAAATACTCTTTGAGTGTAAAATTCCAAGCATATATTGCAGCTGTAATTCTGCTTAAGTCCATGTGATGAATTTATCAGATGGTTTTCACCTTTGAAAAATTTACTTATCTCATGTGAGTAATTAAAACCTAAAGTTATGTTTTACTTCCTAGGATAGAATAAAGAACAAAGCAATTATTGTTTGGCTATAATGGATTCAAAGCAAAGATATAAAAATAATCACAGAGACTCTGAGTAAAATTCATAGCAAAATAATCAACATTAGGAGTTGACTGGCAAATTCTCCATCTCCCATATGAAGACTGATATATACTTTTATCAGGAATATTTAAAATTTTCTTTCTTATAACATGTGAGGGCATTCTAGCCTAGAGTAGAATTACATTTGCATATAGGGAAAATTCACTACCTAAAATTCCTGAAAATACGATTTCTAAATGATTTTCAAACATCTTTTTTGCACTGACATTTTAATAAAATTAAGCATATGCTGAGAGAAAAAATTGCCTAATCACAGAATTGAAACATTTGAGGAGGAAATGGGAAGGTGGAGTCCAGTCTCGAAACATGCTGATCAATATCACATATCCACAGTACTGAGGCTGGTGGTAGCTTTTATTCCCCATTACTGGTATGCTTTTTTTAAAGAATTTTGTAACTTTTCCTTCAATTTTTAGCCATAATTTTTCTGTTCAGGCTAGAAAATCAGATATTTACCCTGTTTTCAAATTCCTAGAACATATTCTTAATATTTCTTTTATTATGTTTACTGTATTTCTTCTTTTGTCAAGGACTACAGTGTTGACACAATTAGCTGGGACTTCATACATTACTGTTAGAAGTTTCATCTCACAAAAATTCACACCAAATATGTAATCTAAAATAAAGACTTGCATTTTAATAGTTTTCCCCATATAGCAATTAAAAAGGACTTAGTTCAGTGCAATTGTCTAATGGTAAAGGACATCTTTTAGTTTTATATCTAATTTGCCTATATGTAAAAGGCATCTATATTTAAGGCACATGGAATACAGTATACTAATATTATAAAATAAAATAATAATTTTATTTAAATTATATTGTCTGACTTTTTAAAATAGTAATCAGCCAGGTGGCCAGCAAACCACTTATTTGTGAGTATATAAAATATACAATTTATAGGGCATTATTAAAGGCATTCAAAAATCTATCTCTTGGAAATGATCAGTCACATGTGCAAAAACACACCCTAGACCTATGAATAATAATGTCCCCAAATTAGAATAGTAAAAGCAAGCTGCTTTTCCAGACATTTTCTTTTGTGATTTAAGAGATTTGTATCTTAACCTCTCTTTGGGGTATCTATCTACATATAGCTTTTAGGTAAGAATAAAGTCCTGGTGACCATGGGCTTTTAGCATACAGCAGATATTCAGTGAGTGCTTTTTAACTGAACAAGTGAATAGATTAGTGGATGAATAATCCCTCTTGAAAGGTATTTACGTAGTCTCCTTGCTTTCAGGCTTTTCCCTACCTCTAAGCCATTATAAGAGTACTGCTAGATCTATCCCCTTGATACGATTTCACATCAGGTTTTTTCAAAAAAACTTCCGTAGTTCCATAGAGCCATAAAATATGATTTCTAGCATGACATTCGGTGTTCTCCACAAAATGAATCCAGGTTTCCTTTCCATGTGTGTTTTTCACTATCCCCCTATCCTAATCCTTGATCCACACAAACTAATCTACTCACTGCCTCTCAAACTCTTCCAAGTTGTTTTCTTCTCTATCTTCATGTTTTTTTCACACAACCTTTCAAACTCTAATCATCCTTTAAAGAATTGCTGAGATCCTTAATCCTCAGCAAAGTTTTTCCTGACATCCACAACCAAGGCTGTACTCAGGAGTGGTGACTAAAAATCATTGCCTGAACCCTTTGCTTTGGAATTCCTCAGGAATGGAAGACCCAGACCCACGCATACCACCCAACACCAAGCCCACATCAAAAGAGGTGGGGCTGGCCTGTTTATGCATTCAACTAATCTCCCCTTCTCCACCACCACCAATACCCACTCCATCAGCAAGTCTTGCCTGCTCTGACTCCAAAATGTATTCTTTCCATCCACTTCTTAACCTTTGCTGCTGCCCCTTAGGATGATTTGCTGCCATCTCTTGCGTGGACAGCTGCAACAAGTCTCCTTGTTTTGACTCTGACACTCACATATTCCCCGTTTCTCTCCCCTGCCACCCCCGAAAATCCATTCTCCACATGTCAGCCAAGTTGTTTTTTAAAAATATAAATCTCATAGGTTTACATATAAAATTTCCAGCCTCTAGAAACTTTAATACTACAAAGATTTCCCAACATATTTAGAATAAAAAATGAACCTCTTACCATGGCCTATAAGGCTATACATAAACTGGTCCCTGACTAGTCTCTAATTTCATTTTCCACCTTTTTATCCTTATTCTCTACGTTGTTGTTACATGAGCCTTTTCCTGTTCATAGAATATGGCAATTCAGAGTCACCTTGGGGGATGTGCACCTTCAGTCCCATGGACCTATAATTTTCTACCCTCAGATTGTTACTGAGCAAATGGGCTCACTGCCCAGTGCACACAGAAGTCAATACAATGTGGCACTGGCTTTTGAGAAACAAAAGGCTTATTGCAAGGATGACTAGCAAGGAGAGAGGAGGTGGGTTCCAATCTGTCTCCCCAAATTGGGGTCTGGAGCAAGTTTACGGGCTTGGAGGGCAAGGGAAAGGATTTAGGAAAGCTGGTTTGGTAAGGTCTGATTGGAGGGTTTCAAATTTAGCCATTTATGGTAAGGTATGTTGAGGCTGATTGTAGCCCCAGATCTTCCAGACCAACAAACTCCTTGCTTCTGAAAGAATTCTGGAATTCAGGTTCTGATCATACCCTGGTCTTCCTGGTTCCAAGAGGAGGAATCATTGGTTCTGGGTGTTGTTAGAGGTCAAATATTTTTCTATTGTGCACGCCCAGCCTAAATAACTTGAAGCTTTGGCTCTGTTATACCTACAAGGTAACTCAACATTTTGTTATTAATAGAGTGAGCCAGTTTGGGCTGGTCCTGTGGTTACAAGATTATCACATGGCTGGCTCATTTTTGTCTTTCAGGTATCAGCTCTGATGTTACTTTCTCAGAACAGCCCTCCTCAAGCAACATTCCTAACACACACACCACAGCCATTTTCTCTCATATCCTTTATTTTGGAGCATTTACTACAATTGACGTAATGCTATGCTGTTTACTCATTTGTTTATTTCTTCTTACCTACTCTGACTAGAATGCAAGTTCAAAGAGAACCAATATACTATTCACTTTTGTATCTCCAATATCCAGTGTCTTGTTCACTTCTATATCTCCAGCATCTAATATAGAACAATGCCTGTCATAAAACAGTGGCCAGTTAAAAATATGTTCTGGAAAAATAAAAGGAAATAAAATAATAAATTAAACAATTAAATAAAATTATTCATGTAAAAGCAGTTTATATACTCATAAAATTACATTAATGTTACAACTGTCTATTTGACACTCAGCTGAGTGTTGCCTTGTGGTAGTTATAATATTATTTTATTTTAAATTCCATCATTTATTCACTCATTTTTAAATTATGAAGTGGGCACAATGTGCCCTGAGGGATAGAGCAGTAAACTTCATAGATTCACTACAAACATCATGGAGGTGAGATGCAGTGGTATCCAGCCTAGGTTGAGGTGGAGAAGCAGTTAGGAAGGGCTTCCCAGAGAACATAACATTCAAATGGAGGCCTCATGGATGAACAGGAGGCAAAAAATCAGAAATCAGGTTGCAGGGAGAGGTATAAGAATATGTTATTTAACTTCTTTATCTCCCATATTACCTAGCAATGTTCTTCAAACCAGGACTAGAATATAAATAAAGCAGAAACATCACACAGGCAATAAACAGTGGTTTCCATACTTAATCTCTATTCCTTAAAGGGCCAGGATGGTGAGGGATGAAGCAAAGGGACAGAATGGGAAAATAATGTTAATGCCTGTTACATAACAAATACCATTCCATCAATTTTTACATCAATAACATTATTTTTGCTCTCTCAGCATCCCTGTTTCAAAGGCTCCTAAATCATTGACTTTCCTAAGTCATACTATGGCTGAAGTTCTAACCAGGTCTATTTTGACTCTCTAAAATCCATGTTTCATACTAATATGTTCTCTGACTTGGTCACTGTGGTTCTCAGTCCCGGCTGCACATTAGAATCAGGAAGCCAAGACCACCTTCCCGTCCAATAAAATCAGAATATCTGGGCATGGAACCCATGCTTCAATGGTAGTTAAAGCTACTCAGATGATTTTGATATGCAGCCAAGTTTGAGAATCACTGGTCAAGGAAAGGACAGAACACCAGCCAGTTTAATTGATTCATTTTGGTTATCTCATTCATATTTCTGCTTTCAAGCAGGATACCGCTTAAACCACAATAGGCAAGAAGGATGATTCTATTCTTTGGCATGACTTCTTTAATGCATTAGTCCTGAAAAGTCAACTGTGAAGGTTAAAACAGCATAACTAAATAATTAAGCTGCTTTTGTCTCTCAACACACCACGTACTGTGTCTGTTTTAATAATTCCTGGCTCCACCAGCATATGCTATCAGATTTAATTCTCCATGGTCTGGCACTACATATTTTTAGTAACCTTAGCCTTAGAAAGAAGAACAGAAGGAAGTTAACATCATTTACATAACTACAGAAACATGATTTATTTAAGTTTGCAAAAGAATATCACAGGGGAGTTCATGAAACTTAAAAATTCATTTTCTTTTTATTTGCTACAACAAAACATTAGTTGGCATTTAACAAAAATGTGGTTGTATATATTATTATTAGATAAGGCATCCACAGCTTCATATAAAAGGAGTTAACATTGTTGGTAGCCATTGTTCGTTCCCAAATGAAACAATATTCTCCCATTGCCCTAGGCTACAAAATATTTTTCTGTCTTAAAGATAATGTGTGACCCTTGTCTTAGAGTTTTCATTATGAAATTTAGCACTGCCAGCATTAGACTTTGTAAATAAATGTCTGATTTGAATGTCCTTTAAGACCCTTGAGGTAAAGCGATGAGTCATATCTTAGAAAAATATTTTATACCAATCAATAGATATCTTGATCTTGGTTCATCATATTAGTTCATATGACTAATAACTACTTAGCACAAAGATCACTGAAAATTAAAGCCATATGATGTCATTATGTGACCCTCTAACCCAATGATTCCTCTTTCCTCTGTGTTATACACATACTCAATCATGGACTTGCTTCACTATTAGGAATAATTAGACTACAGACAGGCTAGCATTTACATTTATCTTTAAAAACATGGTTTGCTTAGGAAGTCACTATTGCATATCAGATTGTGGAGTCAGCAGGGTAGAGATAGACACAAGAGAATAATTTTAAGAGCAATTTTACAATGCTTATAATATGGTTATTTTATATTTATGAATAAAATAACATAATGATGATAAATAGTTGGTTTAATATCCTCATTAGGGAGGTTCTGGTATTTACCTGAAATATCTTATTGGCTACCAGCTTAATCTAGATATAGCAAAATGTAACAAAAGTACGTTTAAAAATATTCTAATGTGGACTTTCTCCTAAATATGAACTTTTACCCTTCCTAACTTAATCGGAATGTATAAGTTTTTAGAAGTATTTATTTTATAAATTCAGTAGTATAAAACATAACGAGAGCAACAAGGTTAATCTCAAATCATACTTTTAAGATATCAAAATTACACTGACCTTAACCATTTTATAGCACACTGTCAGATGTTGACAAAAGTAAATACTCCTGACTTGTCACCTAATATTTTAAGTTATATGTGATTAAGCACAATTTGTCCAAAAAGTGACAGGTCAGATTTTCTCATGATATGTTGAAAATGTAGAACTGCTACATTTGATCTGTACACTGTGACACTGACTCAGACACGAGGAAGGACATAACTGATGCCATCTGTCTCAACCTAGAGAGAAAGAGTCTCAGCATGTAGTCTAGTGTAAATTTTATGCTAATGACAAAACAGTCTGTATTGACTTTTTGTAGTCAATTTCACAATATAATAGAATTAACTGCACACATCTCCCTCTTATTCAGCACTATTTGTTCATTCATTTCTACAACATGACTCTTCTGTTGGTATTTTCTACCATCTTATTGTATCCCTTGTCAACTTAAAAATTATGAGATTAATACATTTGGAAAGGAGAGATTTTTATTTCCTATGAAGGGTTTCAACCTGCAGGCAGGGAAGTGGAGCCTCTAGCCAAGGCTGAAAGCAGACATGTGGAAGGAGGAAGGGTGGGACAAAACTTTATGCCAAATGGGTTGGCTAGACATATATATTTATCAGATTATAGGGAGTGATGAATATTCATGAAGGAGGTCATGTGGCTGCATGGTAAGCAAACACATATGTTATATACATCCCATATTCACTTAAGGGTAGAGACTTAACATGGAAATGCAGTAAAATTACTCTATACCTCAAAAGGTAAAGCCGAGGACATCAAAGTGCTTTGTGCACAGCCTCAGTAAACCAGCCAGAACCAGTCTGTGGTCAGTGGTCACTTATCAGGAAAGAATGCACTGTGAAACTCCTCAGCTGTCATGTCCAAACTGCAAAACAGGAGGGGAGTCTGGTGGTAGTGTTAGGTGGCTGATTTAAGCCCACACAGGAGTGAGTCTTCCATTCTTTGTTTTCCACAGTTTCTGTTTAACTCTTAGGAAAGAAATTTGGCATCAGTTTGTAAGGAAAGAAGTATATTGAGGCATGGCTAATCTTCATCTTGTCATTGCTAGGAAACTTAATTTTTATAGGTTTTCTAGGGTCTAACTGGTGAAGGGGGTCGCTCCATTCAGTCTGTCAAGGGGGCTTAGGATGTTATTTTTATTAAATACCCTTATTTCATTTACTGACTATACTTTAGATATGTGGTGTGTGTATGTGTGTGTGCTCCTTACATGATAGTATTTTTCTCTGAATTACATAAGCTACTTCAATATGGACTTCCTTTTTAGATAATTTGCTGTTCTCAATTTCTTTTGAAGTTATGATATATTTTTAATATTATCAAAAACAAAAGTGTTGAAGTTAAGAGAAGTTCTTCTTTGATTACATTGTTTTTATGTGTGCATTTGTGACATACTAAGAAATATATATTAGGTATGTCCCCCACCCTATTTCCTAGCACACAGCTCTTGAAATTCTTGGAATCTCCAAACTATAGAATTTATTTTCATAAGCTAATGAGATCAGTGGCTCTGAGCTACTGGATAGCCTCCAGATGAGGGCTGGTTTCCAGGGAAATCAACCACATGATTAAAGGGTTAGAACCATAAGCCCTAATTCCTGACCTCTTCCTGAAGGGATGAGGGGCTGAAGGTTGAGTTGATCACCAGTGGCCAGTGGTTTTATCATTCATGCCTACATAATGAAGCCTCCACAGAAACCCAAAAAGATGGGGTGTGAAGAGTTTCCAGGTTGCTGAATATATGGAGGTCCTAGGAAGGTGGTGTGCCTGGAGAGGGCATGGAAACATCAGGCCCAATCCCACATACCTTGTCCTATGTACCTATTTAACTGGGCTGTTCATCTTGTCCTTTACAATATCCTTTATAATAAACCATTAACTGCGTTTCCCTGAGTTCTGTGAACTTTCCTAGCAAATAATAAAACTCAAAGAGATGGTCTGATTTACAGTCAGTTGGTCAGAAGCATGGTGATAACCTGGACTTGTGATTGGCATCTGAAATGGTGGAGCATCTTATGAGACTGAGTCATCAACCTGTGAAATCTGACACTATCTCCAGAATAGCATGATAATTGAGTTAAATTTCAGGACACCCAGTCGGTGTCCACTCAGAATTGGAGGTTGCTTGGTGTGACCAAAAGTGAAGAAGTACCAGTGTGAGTTGTGTTAGACTATACAAAAAAACAATTTGTTTTTTCTATAGAACACTAAACTTGTATCAATCTTGTTTTAAGCAGCAGGTAACAAAGCCAGACACTGGAAATAAAAATACAAGTAAGAAGACACAGTGGTGAAATAGAAATAGATCAACACAAACATATACACGATAGGTTTAAAAAAGTGTTACAAGTGATTAACTAGATATATCAATGACCTATAGTGGTGGTGAAAAGAAGGTAAGGGTAATTCTACCTTTGTAATTCTACAAAGACATAGAGATTTCAAAGAAAGACTAAAACTTGCAAGCAGAATAGGTATTCAACTATTCAGCTGACAAGTAGGATGTTATAATCATACAGAGTAGTTTTAACAAAATCAGGATCTGAAGTAGTCTCACTGAGAGTGGTAAATCCTCATAGCAGGAATGTAGATTATGACTCTCTGGACTGGAGAATGAGACCAAAGTGGCAGCCGGGAGGTGACATTAAATACAGAATTGAAGCAGTAGGAAGGGCAGTAATTGTAAAAAGTCATGTATGTTATTGTAAGATGTTTCACCTCCTGCTGTGGAGAATTATAAGGCATTGAAGTATCTTAAGTAGAATAATGATAGAATCAGCTATTTCTGGCAGCAATGCAGAGGGAAAACTGGATTAGAGTAGGGTTCTAATGAAATGATCCAGAAGAAAGATCTAAATTTAATGAAAGTTGTGAGAGGAATAGAAGTTAGAAATTAGAGATATCAAGGAAATAGAAATGTAGTTCAGTCACCAAGGGGGAATGGGGTGGGATTCTTAGGAGAAGAAAATATTTATCATGGCACCCAAGTTTAGCTTGAATGATTGAATGATATTTGTAATCCTTGAGATAGGAAATGAGGAAGGAGGGTCATACTGGAGGGAAAGATAGTGACTTTTTCAATATATTGAACAAAAGATACCATTTGTAGGCCCAAGAACTGTTCCAGTAGATAATATAAACAGCCTTCCATGGTTTGGCAAGTTAGGAAGATAATTTAATGAAGGAAGTGATTGATGGTGCCAAATGTTGCAAGAGAGCTGAGTAAGATGAGACCCCCAGAAGACGTATGAATTTAGCAGTTAGTTGGTCATCAGTACCTTTTCTGGAGCCTCTTTGGTGGGGCCAAAAGCCTGACCATGCCAAAGTGAGAATGAATTAAAGATGATAAATTGAATATAAGTATAGGAGACATATTTTGAGATCTTGTCTCTAAAGGGAAGGAATCTAAAGGTTATCTAGAAACAGGTAGAGGGTTGATGGAGAGTTTGTTTTTATTTTTGTATTTGTTTTTATTTTAATAGGAGAAACTTGAACATGTTTTAGTCAAAGAGAAAAAAAACAGAATAATAGAAATATTGAAAATAAAGTAAGAATAATAAAAATTGCTCTGCTGAGACCCAGTAGATTTGGGGAAGGGATCAGATCAAACAGAGATTGCAGGGTAACGTCTTTATATGAGATTGCAGGAAAGGATGTTAGGATAAGTACAGATAGTAAGTAATACCTGGAGGAAATGTAAAGAGTTTATACCAGCTAGCCTTAAAATTCTAAAATTAAAGACTTTTAGGCAATTTATTTTATTCTGGCTTTAGTATACAAAAAATTTGGTTTCTAAAGGGAAGCATCTAAGTACATACATTTTAAAAATTAATATTAGTGAAAAATATTTATGAAATGTGGTTATGTAGTACATGAGTGTGTGTGTCTGTGTGTGCACGTGCATGTGTATGTGTGCGTGTGTGTGTGTGTGTGTGTGTATGTCCAGGGATGGTGCTAAAAATACTACAATATACAAGCCCCCCCACAGCAAAAAATTATCCAACCCAAAACATTAATTATGCCAAGGTTTAAAACACTTATAGAATGTATGGAAAATAAATGTTTAGCTTATTACAGTATACCATCATGTATTATACTATTTTACATCTAGTTAAAGAAACTTACGATATTATGCTTCCAATTCACTCCTACCAGTTGTAGTATTGTTATCATATATTCTAATTCCATGATTGTTATACATATACATATATTATTATTGTTTTTGCTTTAAACCATCCATTAACTTTTTTGTGCATGATAAGAACACTTAACATAAGATCTACACTCATTGCAAATTTTTAAGTCTACAACACAGTATTGTTAACTATAGGCACTATGCTGTACCATTAATTCCTGGGACTTACTCATCTTGCATAAATGAAACTTTGTTCCCTTCAAATGGTATTTCCCCATTCTCCCTTCCCCCAGTCCCTGGAAACTACCACTATACTCTCTGCTTTCTTGACTATTTTAGATTCCTCATATAAGTGTCTTTCTGTGACTGGCTTATTTCACATAGCAATAGTGCCGACCACATTCATCCAAATTGTTACAAATGGCAGGATTTCCTTCTTTTTAAAGGCTGAATAATATTCCATTGCATGTACATACCACATTTTATTTACTCATTTATCTGTCTTGACTATTGTGAATAATGCTACAATGAGCATAGAGGTCCAGATATCTCCTTGAGATCCTGATTTCAGTTCCTTTCAATCCAGAGGTAGGACTGCTATAACATATGGTAGTGTCCATTAATTTTTTTAAAAGTTAATTTATCTCTGCTTCTAAAGTACACATTATTTGAAATATGTAGTTACAGTCAAAGGATAAATTTTTAATTGTCACCAAAGGCTTGTTTAAAAAATTGAAGCCCAGGCAGTGTACTGATTTCTATTGTTCTCACTATCATTACTGTTCTGTACACTAGCATACTGGTGGTCTGCACCAATCATTAGTATAGCCAATAAATGAATCAGCTATCCTGCAATCCGTGTATTTCATCTTTTAAAAATGACCTGATGTTTTCTACAATTCTCTTTACAAATAAGAATTTGCTAGCTTATGCATCTTTTAAACTGTGACATTTTCCTTGAAATATACAGTGTTCTACTAAGTTAAATATTGAGACCGTTTAGTATTTTTACCTTATGCTTCTGGTTTTAAAAGATTTATATGTTATGAGTCAAAAATTTAAATTATACTTTTATTATTCACGATGTGCATTTTTATTGATTTTGGGTTTTATGCAAATTCTCTTGCTAATTTTAGTTTACTACTAAACACATTTCTTTTATTGAGTTTATATTTGAAAGTATGAGAAAAGTCAACATTTAGAAGAGAAAAATAGCAACTCTATTGAACTAAGTGGAAATATAAAGTCATAGAATTTAAAAAAAATTAAAGCATGCTCCCCTTTATAAGAAGTAAACATTCAAAATAGCAAGGGAACACTGTTAGGACATAACAGCCTAATCTATTGCAAAATATGAACAGACCATTTAATTTCCTTTCAACACAGGAATTGAATCTTAGTGAAACCTTGTGTATGCCATGCTTCTTTCTATTATAATTCCAGCAAGGTCATCTTGCTAAGAATCCACTGAAAACAGCTTTGTTCCTTAATATCACAGACTCCTTCTTGTATGACCAAGATAGTAACCACTTAAAAATCAATCCTGGGAATGATTATCCTTTGTGTATTCAATCTACATTTTACTTTAAAAAATATTTTTCTCTATGCCAATTTCCTTTGCCTTTAATATGGTTTTAGTCTTTCTTGTAATCTCTGACCTACAAGACAGAAAGCAAAAATTATCAAAAGGTCTAGAATAACAGCTCAGATCAAAAAATAAATATTTTTCTTTAACTATGAACCAAATAGTTTAAATATTAGAATTTCAACTTAATGTTCCTCCAACTCATTATATTTCTTCACTGAGAATCTTAAACTACTCCAGTATTCAAGTGAATCTTTTTTTTTTTTTTTTTTTTGGTGTACATTTATGGTTATTTGAACAAAATCACATTTCCATTTTTCTTATCCTAACATCATTTTCTCTTGGCACAATATTATATTTCCTTCAAAGTATTTTTACCAAACATTTAAAGAGCACTTAATATCAATCCTTCTCAAACTATTCTAAAAATTTAAAGAGTAATAAATACTTTCAAACTAATTTTATAAGGCCAGAATTACCCTCATGCCAAAGCTAGACAAGTAGACTACAAAAAAAAAACTCATAGACCATTATTCCTGATGAACAGATGCAAAAATACTCAATAAAATACTAGCAAACTGAATTCAAGAGCACATTAAAGGGATCATTCATCTTTTTTTCTCTGACACCATCATGGTTCAACATACACAAATCTATAAATGAGACACACTACATAAATACAATGAAAGTCAAAAACCATATGATTATCCCAATAGATGCAGAAAAAGTATTTGACAAAATTCAACATTCTATCATGATAAAAACTCTCAACAAATTAGGTACAGAAGAAATATATATTAACATAATAAAATACACATATAACAAGCCTATAGCTAACATCATATTAAATGGAGAAACATTGAAAGCTTTTCGTCTAAGGTCCATAACAAAACACGGATGCCCACTCTCATCACTTTCATTCAAAATGTTCTGGAAGTCTTAGCCAGAGCAATAAGGCAAGAAAAAGAAATAAAAGTCATTCAAATTGGAAAGGAAGCAGTTAAATTGCCCATGTTTGCAAATGACATAATGTTTTAGAAAACCCTAAAGACTCTACTGAAAAACTGTTAGAATTCATAAATAATTCAGTTATGTTGCAAAATAGGTAAACATAATAAGTAGCCTTCCTATACATTAACAATGAAGTATCTGAAAAAATAAAGAAAATAATCCAATTCACAATAGATGCAAAAAATAAAATACTTCAGAATAAATTTAACCAAGGCGGCAAAGATCTATACACTGAAAACTGTAAAACATCAATGAAAGAAATTGAAGAAGACACAAATAAATGGAAACATATCCCAAGTTCATTAATTAGAAGAATTAATATTGTTAAAATGTCTATACTACCCAAAACAATCCACAGATTCAATATAACCCCTATCAGATGTCTAATGACATTTTTCACAGAAATAGAAAAGACAACCTTAAAATGCATGTAGAACCACAAACAACCTGGAATGACCAAAGCAACCTTGAGCAAAAAGAAACAAGCTGGAGATATCACATATCTTCAAAATATACCACAAAACTACATTAGTCAAAACAGCAGGGTACTGGCATAAAAACAGACACATAAATTAAAGGAAAAGAATAGAGAGCCCAGAAATAAATCCAAGCATTTGCAGCCAATTAATGTTTGACAAAAGTGTTAAGAACAGAAAACACAATGAGGAAAAGACAGTCACTTTAATAAATGGTGGCAGCAAAACTGGATATCCACATGCAGAAGAATGAAATTAGACCCTCACCTCACACCATATACAAAAATTAAATCAACATGGATTAATAACTTAAAAGTAAGATCTGAAACTATTAAACTACTAGAAGAAAACATAAATGGAATGTTTCATGGCAATGGTCTAGACAATGATTTTTTTTGGATCTGAACCTAAAAGAACAGGCAACAAAAGGAAAAATAGGCAAATTAGATTAAGTTAAACTAAAAAGCTTCTACACAGCCAGGGAAACAATCAACAGAGTGAAGAGAAAATCTATGGAATTGGAGAAAATGTTTGCAAACCATACAGCTACAATATACAAAATATATAAGAAACTGAAATAACTCAATAGTAAGAAAGCAACCTTTTTTTTTTTTTAAATGGGCCAAGGATCTGAATAAACATTTCTTAAAAGAAGACATACAAATGGCCAACAAATATATGAAAAAAAATGCTCAAAATCACCAATTATTAGGGAAATTCAAATTAAAACACAGTGAGATATCACTTCATACCTGTTAAAATGGTTGTTATATCAAAAAGACAAAAGATAGCAAGTGTTGGTGAGGATGTAGAGGAAAGGGAACCCTTGCACACTGCTGATGGGAATGTAAATTACCACAGCCATTACAGAAAGCAGTATAGAGGTCCTTCAAAAAATGAAAATAGAACTACCATGTGATTCAGTAATCCCACCAGTGGGTTTATATCCAAAGAAAATGAAATGAGTATGTTGAATAGACATCTGCATCGCCATATTCATCGCAGCATTATTCACAATAGACAAGAAATGGAATAAATGTTAATATCCATCAACAGACAGACAAAGAAAATATGGCTTGTATACATAATGGAATGCTATTCCACCCTTAAAAAGAAGGAAGCACTGCCATTTGCAAACAACATGGATAAACTTGGAGGACATTATGTTAAGTAAAATAAACCAGGTACCAAAAGACAAATACTGCATGACCTCATTTATCTAAATCTAAATCTAAAATAGTGTAACTCATAGAAGCTAACAGTGGTGGTTATCAGGGGCTGGGACTGTGGTGGTGGGGGTGTTAGGGAGATGTTGGTGAAACGATACAAAATTTTACTTAGGAGGAATAAGGTCAAGACATCTGTTTTACACACGATGACTATAGTTAATAATGTATCATGTTCTCAAAAATTGCTAACAGAGTAGATTTTAAGTGTTCTCACCACAAAAAATTGATAAGTATATGAGGTAATGGATGTGTTAATTAGACCAATTTAGCCATTCCACAATGTATATATATATTTCAAAACATGTTGTACATGATAAATATATGTAATATCTATTTGCTAATTAAAAAATAATTGAAAAAAGTGAAACATTATTTTAGAAGGATCTATTCAAATATTGTCTTTTTAAAGGATTGTTCATATTATTATTATTGATTTTATGGGTGCTATCATCTGAATGTATATGTCCCCCCAAAATTCATATTCTAAAATCTTATCCCCCAGTGTTACGGTATTAGGCAGTGAGGCTTTTTAGGTCATGAGTGCAGAACTCTCATGCATAGGATTAGTGCCCGCATAAAAGAAGCTCTAGAGAGACCTCTCATTCCTTTCATCATGTGAGGACACAGCTAGAAGGCATTGCCTGTGAACCAGAAAGTTGACCTTACCAAACACCAAATCTTCCAACACACTGATCTTTTACTTCCCAGCCTCAAGACCTGTGAGAAATAAATGTCTACTGGTTTATAAGCTACCCATTTCGTGGTATTTTTGTTATAGCAGCCCAAATAGGTTAAGACTTAGGGTTTTTTAAATATATGTGCTGGTTATAAGTCCCTCATCAGATGTTTACAGACATTTTCTGAGTCTGTGTTTTCCATATTCATTTTATTAATGACATATTTTGCTGAAGTGTTAAGGCCATGGGATATCCTTATGAGAAAATTAGAAACGAGACTTTTTTAAAGTATAAATACATCTGCATATTTAAAGTCAAATAACTAAAAGAAAAATTAGTTACATCACGTTAGTGTCAAAAAATTAAAGAATGAGGGCAGGGTTGTGAGCAAATATTTTAAGTATTTGAGGAAGAGAACAGGTGGCTATAAGAAAGACCACAAATGAGAGGTACTATCACTACAACTTGAGCTTCAAGGTGAGGAGGAGATGGTAATAATGTATGGAGCAAGGACAAGATGGCCAGAAAACAATGTTCAAACTGAGGGGAAGTTTACTGTGGCAGTGAGAATAGAGGAAAAGAGCAGGTGAAGAGTCTTCTCCAGAGGAAAGTGAGAATCTTAAGGCCAGCAAGGATACTCCACCTAGCCCCCTTGCTCCCTTTTATACTTTCTGTACTATAAGGAATGACAGTCCTCAAAATCTCAATAAAATTTTATCTCAAAAATTTATCTCAAAATAATTGGAAGTGGCAAGTCATTAAAAGCCTAAAGCAGTCAGATTTATCAGCAATTTAACTCAGTAGCACCAGGCAAGTAGAGACAAAAGAGGTGGCTTTACACTCCAAGAAAACTGTGTAGATGATGAAAGTTAAAACCCAGAGTTAGACTAAAAATACCAATTCCTCATACACTCTTTTAGCATCTTTAAGTGTTCATCACTGTACTAATCACAGTGGGCTTACACAAAAGAAACATAAGAGCTAGGCAATTTCTACAAAAATGAACAATCTCATTGAGGAGAAAAGCCTTAAACATATGATCTAATAAAACAGTAATATGAAAGCAGCTATGATGAAAGGCCAAAACCATTTTCAGTGGCAATAACAGTTTCCAAAGAAAAGAATTATTGGCTAACTTGGACAAGCCACCATAAGCTTCTGGAAAAACAGACAATTGGTTATAGCTGTGGTTGGGCACTTTGGAGGGGAGGAAGACAAAAGGAGGAAAATGGCAGGGGAAATTATTCTCTTGGGTTCTGTCCCTTATCAAGAAAAGTGCTCTTTTTCACATCACTTTTCTGAGGTAATTGTTTAGTTAAGCATAAACATGAGGTAATGTTTTGCCTACAGAAACATTCCCAAGCAATTTATTCTTATCCAAGACTAACCCTCTTTCTGTATTTCAATAAAGAATGCTCTTTTATAGACTAAAAATGTGTCCTGAAACCTTGAAAAATAGTCCTGGTGGGCTACAGCTGGTGAAGAAGAGAGATTGACTCTCTTCTTGCTGGTTGTGCAGCTTTATTGCTTTTCATTGTGAGGTGTGTAATTAAATCATGTGCTGTAAAGCACTATACCATTCAATGAAATAAAGTGTCTTTACACAAGGTGTTTTATTTTCAGAGTGAATTTGACCATTTTACTCTTGGCCAATTGAAATGAATTCTGAAAAGGATAAAAGGAAGTGGTTTCTCTTTCACTATGTTTAAGTTAAAGACTGAATTTCATTATCTATTATTTGAACATACGCTATTTATCTCTTTTTTAAGATACAATTTTTTTTTGAGCACCAACTATGTGCTTGGCATTCTGGAAGGTACTTTTTGTATAGTTTCTAATTTAATTCTCACAAGATCTTTGCAAGTTAAAGTACAGAGAAGTTAGAAAATGTCCCTAATAGTACACAGCTGCAAATTAAAATTCAAGAATTTAAGAAATGTCTCCCAATGCCAAGTCTGACTGAGCAGTAAATGACAATTAAGTGCAATGCATTATCCTGCATTGCATCATAGATCAGAGAAATAATATTTTTATAAAGAACATTATTAGGATGATTGGGAAAAGTTTACTTTATATATAATGTTACATTTCCTGTGTTTGTACCGTCATTTATAAAAGAATTATTTTTATTCCTGAAAAATGCATTTATTTTTTTTTAAAAAAGTATTTACAGGTTTTTTTTTTTTTTTGTTAATAGCCATCCTAACAGGTGTGAGGTGGTATCCCATTGAAGTTTTGATTTCCATTTTCCTCATAAATAATTAGGATGAGGATACTATATATGTCAGTTAACCATTTGTACACCTTCTTTGGGGATATGTCTATTCAGATCCTTTGCCCTCCCCCCTTTTTTTTAAATCAGGTTTAGTTTTTTGCTATGTTGTAGGAAATCCTTATATGTTTTGGAAATAAATCCCTTATCAGACACAGGTTTTCAAATAACTTCTTCCATTCTGTTGACTGTTTTTTTTTTTTTTGGTTTGTTTGTTTTGTTTTGTTTTTGCTGTGCAGCAGCTTTTCACTTGCAATATGAACTACTTTTACCTATTTTTGCTTTTGTTGTCTGTGTTTCTAGGGTCATATCCAAAAAAATTATTGCCCAGATCAATGTCAAGAAGACTTTTCCCTATGTTTTCTTCCAGGAGTTTTATAGTTTCAAGTCTTATTTAAGTCATTGATCCATTTTGAATTGATTATTTTGTATAGTGATTGTTGCATTGTGTTCATAGTATTGAGTATGGTACCCAATTTCATTCTGCTGTATGTGGATATCTAGTTTTCCCAACACAGTTTTTTGAAGTTGCTTTCCTCATTGTATATTCTTGGCATGCTTCTTGAAGACAAGTTGATCATACATGTGTCGATTTATTTCTGAGCTCTTTATTCTGTTCTATTGGTCTGTATGCCTTTCTTTATGCCAGTACTGTGCTGCTGTAATTACTGTAGTATATTTTAAGATCAGGAAATATGATGTCTCCAGCTTTGTTTTTCTTTCTCAAGATGCTTTGGCTATGCTGGGTCTTTTGTGGTTCCATATGAATTTCAGGATGGTATTTTCTATTTCTGTAAAAATGCTATTCAGATTTTGATGGGAATAGCATTCCATCTGTAGATCACCTTTGGGTAGTATGGATATTTTAACAATAAGTCTTACAATCCATGAAAATGAATTAGCCTATTTATTTGTGTCCCCTTATATTTCTTTCATCGCTGTTTTATAGTTTTCCATGTACAAGTCTGTCACTTCCTTGGTTAAGTTTATTCATGGGAAAATGGGGAGTGCACCCATCCAAACATTCCTTTTTAGTGTTTGAAAAGACTTTGTTCATTGCTAATTATTGAATAATGTAGGAGAAAGATTTGTGATATTACCTTCATATTTAAGGTAATGGAAATACTTCACATTGTAAATATTTCCAGCCAAATGTTTCATAATTTAATTTCCTGTTTTTAATATTTTCTAGCATAATATTGAAATGTTCTGCAAAAAATATCCATTTTGTAATCATTTTACTAGAGAAAGGCTCCATATTTTAGAAGTGTCCATTAATCCCTTGTGTGCACATAAAATAAATATAGTTCGGCCGGGTGTGGTGGCTCACGCCTGTAATCCTAGCACTCTGGGAGGCCGAGGCGGGTGGATTGCTCAAGGTCAGGAGTTCGAGACCAGCCTGAGCGAGACCCCATCTCTACTAAAAATAGAAAGACATTATATGGACAACTAAAAATCTATATAGAAAAAATTAGCCGGGCATAGTGGCGCATGCCTGTAGTCCCAGCTACTCGGGAGGCTGAGGCAGTAGGATCGCTTAAGCCGAGGAGTCTGAGGTTGCTGTGAGCTAAGCTGACGCCACGGCACTCACTCTAGCCTGGGCAACAAAGTGAGACTCTGTCTCAACAAAAAAAAAAAAAAAAAAAAATATAGTTCCTGTAGCTATATTTCTTGTTCTTAAATTACAATGAAGGATATGGTACTAATTGAAAAACAGAGAAATATTTATTTTATGGTACAGAACATTTTTCTTTTCTCCTTAGAGTTATATTCATCACTTAAAAGAGAAATATGTAAAATTAGTGATGTTATAAAATAATATTCACACAAAATCATTTTTTCAAATAGCGTAATACAATCTTCTAGTTGTTTTAGTTTTTCCAGGACAGGAGAAGTCTTCATGTGAGCACCTGGGCTTTGTGAAAAATCCAGCCAGGAATTCAGACCTTTCCATGGATTGTGCCCCCTGAAGCACTATGGCTTCAGCCAGTCTCTTCAACATGACATTCCTGGTCAAAGCTCCAAGTAGTTGCCTAGATTCATGTGCTAGTCATTGTGATCAGTGTCCTGCTCTTTGTCCCCAATTTACCCCAAGTGGTTCAGCCCTCCTGGTACTCCCAATGGTTCCCATGGTATAGGACTAGGGTGCGCTTACCGTGAAGCTTCCCAGACCAGTGGGGATATCAACTGTCCACATCTCATCTCAGAAACTGTGGGTCTAGAGAAACTCTCTGTGAGTGGCATTATGCTGGCTTGGGGGAATAGCAGCACAGTGTAAAATGACAGATTTTCTTGCTTGTCATGACTTCTCTCAATTCTTTTGACCCTGAAGTTTTTCTGCTTCTCCCCCAAGTTCTGGTGAATTTAGGAGTGGTATTTTTGTCTTCTAACAGTTTCTAGTTGTATTTTTGTGTGGGGAAGTGATGTTAGGGGATCTTCTATTCTGCTACTTTACTGATATCTCTCCTAGTTTTGACTTTTTAAAAATAACACTAATTATTGTTAGTAAATACTAGTGCTATAAATATACCAGCTTATTAGAAAATAAATTCATAAGCTTTGGAATAATATGTCAACAACATCTTAATAACTCAAGATATTATAGATTTTTCTCACCAGGTACTTGTTTAGTTCAAATGTGATAAATAAAAACTCTAATCAAAACGCTTTAAATGATAAAGCACAATTTTTGGTCCGAGAACAGAAAAATGAATAAAATTTATACCTGGGTAAGAGTAAACCTGAACTGATGATTAACAATTTCACTAAGGCCCCAGTGTTTCCCAAATTTCCACTCTGCCTTTTACATCATCAGCTTCATTTTAAGGCTTGCTCCACTTATGATCACAGGATGACATCCAACAGCAACCAGTTATCTGCTTAGGAAGCCAGAGGGAGAATGAGTGTCTTTCCTTAAACTAGTGCTTCTCAAATGCTATTTACATGTGAATCACCTGAGGATCTTGTTAAATTGAAAATTCTGATTCAGTAGGTCTTAAAATTCAAGATCCTGCATTTCTAACAAGCTCTCAGATAAGATTAAAGCTCAACTGTGGACCACACTTTAAGTAGCAAAGCCTTGAGCCAATGGTTTTCAATATGTGGCTCTCCAAACAGCAGCAACAGCATCACCTGGGCAACTGTTAGTAAAGAAAATTTGGGGGTCTCACGGCCCCAGAAACTCTAGGGATAGAACCCAGATATCTGTATTTTAACAAGTCTGCCAGGTGATTCTAATGCACATGAAATTTGAGGACCACTAACCTAAATCAGACACAAAAGACATGGATTTACTCTTTACTCTTAGAGAAACAACTTAGGTCACTTGGTTATCCCTTGCCAATCTTTGTGACAAGGTGATTACCGTGTACTGATTCGCTTCAGCCTGATATATTGATTCATTATTCCTGAGTCAATCACTGGGGCAATGAGCAGGAGACAGTTCTCATTAGGTTTTGCAAAATACAACTGTCCTGGTAGCTGGAGGTGAGATTTATCCTACCCAAACTTCATGGTGGCAACACAATGGGAAAAGGGAGAAATTGTGACTAGGGTAAATAAACTAAAATTTCCATTACAAACCCATTGAGAATAAACTGGGCAACAAGGAAACTGATTGAGAGCCAAAGGAATTTAGTAAGAGTCTACTAAATGTGTTAGGTTCCATATATGAAGCATTAAACTAGGCTCTGTAAGGCATGACAGGAAAGATGAAGTCTAAATGAATACATGTGGATCAAGGAACATAACTATTAAATGTTATGATAAGTAATACAAATAAATACATAGGTTTTGGAAATCTTGATTTTGTTTTTCTATGGGCAATAAGAAGCCATAGACCTATTTGTACAAGAAACTAAAATCTTTAAAGTGTTATTTAAGGAAATTTAGTCTAGTAGTGATATGTGAGAATAATAATAATACTTATTAAGAACTAATATATGTTCAGCACTTTACTCATTCAGTAAATATTTATTTTTTTGTCAGGCATTATTTTAGGAACTTGGGATTCATCATTGAACAAAACAGACTAAAAGCCTTGCCCTCAAGGAAACCTCATGGAAAATTTAATGCATAAAATCATTCAATTCTCATACCAACTTTATGAGACAGACATTACTATCCATGTTTTAAAATGGAGTCAGTGGGAAAAAAAATTAATTTTCCAAGGTCCCACAACTAGTAAATGGCAAACTAGAGTACAGAAGATAAATTTAGAGGAGAATACCAAGGCAACTAAGGCAGTTACCCAAACTATTCAGGAAGGCCTAGTCCAAGGTAGTGCCAGTGAGAATCACACAGAAATTGAGACTGGTGGGGTAACTCATGGAAACGTATTTTGTGGCTAGAAACACTAAGAGATCTGTATGTATTATCTCCTTTATCTGATTTAGCAATATGCTCTCTTAGTATCTCCATTTTATACATGGGGACATTGACATACAAAGTATTTTGTGTCTCCTAAAGGTACATAGCTTATGGGTGATACAGAATAAGGATTTGGAAAGAGATAATCTAACACTAGAGCCTGGATGCTGAGCCATTAGTAGATATCCTATAATTAAAACTTTCACATACAGAAATACAGAAAAGCACATCTGAGTGAACTTGGATTAGTCTCTAATGCCCAATCAAAATTTTTTTTTTATTTCAATAGATTTGGGGGATATAAGTGTTTTTTGGTTAGAGGAATCAGTTGTGGAGTGGTGATGTCTGTGTTTTTAGTGTACCTGTTTCCTGAATAGTGTACATTGTACCCAATAGGTAATTTTTCTTCCCTATCCCCTTCCCAACCTCCCTCCTTCTGAGTACCCAATGTCCATTTTATCACTCTGTATGCCCCTGCATACCCACAGCTTATCTACCACTTATAAGTGAGAAAAGGTGGTATATGATTTTCCATTCCTATGTGGCTTGGCATAACGGCCTCCAGTTCCATCCAAGTTGCTGTGAAAGATATTGTTCATTTTTTTTATTGCTGAATAGTATTCCGTGATGTATTAACACCACATTTTCTTTATCCATTCCTTGGTTCATGGAAATGCAGGTTGTTCTATAGCTTTGCAATTGTAGTTCACCCACCAAGTCAGCATGTGGTGCCTATTTGTAACAGCCAGCTGCAGCAGGAGACCACGGGTGTGTGCTTGGTCGCAGTTTGCTCAGGTGGTGGGTTGATCTGTGGACTGGCTGATGTCCTGTGTTTCCTGCTCAGCCACCCTGGGGAGGAATTTCTGCCAAAATCTTGTTCCTTCTTATTCTTAACCCCAACTTCTTCCCATAGGATTTCTGGTAAGTTCTGGCACTCTTACGTCTGTTTTTACACGTGGGCTATGCCTAAACACCTGCATCTTTTTCTTCTAGAGAGAACTGATGACTGATGTCTCTAATCAGCCATCTTGAACCTCCTTTCCCCTCCATCAAAATTTAAAAGCATGGTGATATGAATGAGATAATTTATGTAGTCTTACTCTAAGTATGTATTAGATATCTTAATACTTCAAACTTAAACTCATACCAACTTCATTATAAAGGGAAGGTAATTTAAAATTAATGCACATTATTTAACAATTTGAGTCATTCTATTCCTTCTTCAAGGAAGCCATGGTTTAGTAAACATTTATTATGGAAAGAAAAAATTTTGGTTGACAAAAATCAGAGAACTTACAGGTACACTGAAATACAATTCTCTAGAAGTCTGTAAATAATGTACAAATGAAGACTCTAGAGAGTTTTATAATAACATTTTATCTGTGTACAATGCCTTCTCTTGAAATATCTCAATAGACTTTATTATGAATCATAATTATAATCAAGCTTGAGAAAATCCCTCTGAGTTAGTTGGTATTTTTGTTTTACCATTAGAGATAGTAGGAGGAATATTAATTTTTTAAGGTCATTCAAGGAATCAGAGGCTGAAGTAGGAATGGAATAAAAGATTTCTACCTCAAGTCATCTGATAAGTATCACCATGAGCTTATAAAGGGTTTGGCAAAGAAAAATAAAATTTCAGAAAAAATCATAATTGAAAAAAGAAGTGTACCACTGGGAGGTCAAAAAAAGCAACTCTGAAAGTTTTAATTTGTGAAGCTAAGAATATTCCTACCTCCTCTAAACTCCATGTATCTCAGTAGCTCCATAATTCAAAATAACAAACAAATTAAAGGAAAAAACAAATCCTAAATTGCACTTCTTCTAAATATGCTATTTCTAACTGAAATACCAGTGATAGCAAGAAAAGTTTTATTTCCATAACCATGAGGAAAATAGTGTAGGTGGTATTTATTAATATAAATTCCTGGAAGTAAATATATAAACTGATAAGTTGTTTTCCAACTTGGAATGAAATAAGCATTGCAATTTAAAACAAAAATAAAATTAAATATAAAAGATAAAATTTAATTATAGAAGATAAATGAATTTCATTAACAATTCACATCAATACCTAAAAAATAATTTTAATTTGGTTCCATAATTTAAGTAAAATAAGAGCCAAGGATTTGTTGCATCTAAGAAATAAATATTTCCTATAAATGTAGGATAGTTATTTGTTTTTACTCAGTCTGATCTACTTAGTTGTTCCTTTAATAATTCCTTTACTGGATATGTAAGTGGACTAATGAGGTGAAAAATTATTGATAAAATTGAATTGAATGAATTTGTACGTTTCTATAACCCTATGCCTTGACTTTACCCATTATATTTTTAAAATATACATATGTTGAAAATAAAGTTCTTTTACTCAAATCTCACCAAAGAATGAAAACATTAACACTTTTGTACATCTAAAAAAAAGATACAAATCCAGTGCATTTAAAAATTAACATAAAAATTCACAAAATGTTTAACATTCATACATTCCATATATATTTAATTAAATTTAGAAAATTATCCTTTAATGCATTGCACATGGTATTACCAAGACATTATTCATGTAATGGAGTTTAGAGATGATTTTTTCTCTAATTTTCTCAAAAGGTCAGACTTGTCTAATTTCTCAGCGTTAGTTGGGGCAAAGTCAAGATGAACACCAAGGTTATGACTTTTTGTATCATAAATAATAAGCTGTTTCTTTTTCTTTCTGCATAGATGCTTATAAAAAAAAAATAGGTGTCATCAAATCACCAGTTATATATTTTTCCCCAAATGATATCCCAATTTTGTGCAGCAATCTCATTTTAACTGATGAAATGAGTGTCATATAATGAAAGTTCATACGATGAAAGGAAATTCCTGAGAATAAATGTGATTACTATAACAGTACAATGTCCTAAAAAAAATCAAGAAATGATTCTTAAGAATTCTCTAAATAAACTCATTTTTAGCATAAAGTCTTTTCAATCCTCGTCAATTTGTAATCAATTCAATTTCTCTTGACTTTCTTTGAAGTACAGAAAGTCAAGTGGTTCTCTGCAAAGCCCATTTTTACCCACATGGTATGGGTTTACTTAATCATTGCATTAACAAAATGCTAGTCATTCAACTTTCAAAATCATGCAATGGTGCCAATAGAAAACACATTTTAATTCATCAATAAACAGAATAATCTTAGGTAACTTTTACTGAGCAATTTCTATGTGAGAGGGACCATGTTAAGTTTTCATATGGTATTGAAAGAGTGTTGTGTAGTGGTAAAAAACATTGGTAATGGAGCTGGTATGCCTCATTTGAATAAAATTGACCTTATCATACTTATAGTATTGACCTTATCATACTTACAGTAAAAACATTCCATGTTCAAATAAATCCTTAAATTAGCTGAGATACTTCTCTAGATCCTCAGATGCACTTAATTACTTTTTTTTACTTTTTCTAACTCTATGCTTCATAATTAGTCCTTGAAAAGATCAAAAACAACATTAAAGTTTGGTCACTGCAGTGGGCAGAATTCCAAAAGGGTCCCCACAATTATAGTTCCAGCCCCCAGTGTACATGCCCTATGTAACCCACTGCCCTTGAGTATAGGTTATGTCTGTGGATCATAAGGTAGGATATCACTCCTGTGATTAGGTTATTTTATCTGGCAAAGAAGAAGAGATTTTGCAGAGGTAATGAAGACCTCTAATCAGTTGACTTTAAGTTAATTAAAAAGGAGATTATCCTGAGTGGGGCTGACTTAATCAAATTAGCCCTTTGAAATGACTAGATGCAGTGGAGGGATTCCAGAAGTCAGAGTAATTCAGAGCAGAAGATATGTGCTTCTGGCCTGGGAGAAGTGAGTTGCTTCTTTAAGAGCAGGCCATGTGGCAAGGACAGCCTCTCAGAACTAAGAGTGGCTTCTGGCCAACAACCAGCAACAATACTAGGACATTAGCACTGTAATTGCAAGGAACTGAATTCTGGCAACAACAAGTCAGATTGGAAGAGGACTTCCAGCCTCATATAAGATAATAACCCTGCCTGACCCTTTGATTTCAGCGTGATGAAACCCAGAGCAGAGGAGCCAGCTATTCATACCCACAGTCCTGGCCCATAGAAACTAAGAAAATAAATTTGTGTTACTTTAATCTACTAAATTGTAGTAATTTGTTACTAAGCAATGGAAACTAATACAACCAGTAATCTAATTTTCTACATAGTTCTAAAACATTAAGCTTCGTTTGGGACCTGGGTATACCTTCATTCTCATCTATTAAGTAAATCCTCAGGGAAATAATTGTGTGGTTATAATGTAGGTAGCAAAGGCTTCTACAATAAAAAAGGTTTTATGAAATTACATTATGTCTCCTTATAAGAGTGTACACTTAACAAAAAATAATAATGCAGTTATTTTATGATAAAAATTTAAATAGATAATTTAAAATATTAATTCCATGCATTTTGCTTGATATTCTTATTGGGAAAAGCCAAAAGGAATAGAAAGAACCAACCCTAAATGAGTTTATAATCTGACTGAGAAGAGGCAATTAACTTAAAACTTAGAAAGTGGCTTCACATACAAATATTAAATAATCATTCTTAACTCTCATTGGCATCCCTGTTTTGTTTTGCTCAACTCCACTGTGTACTAGAGGAGACAAGCACTTGTCTCTTAGCCAAGGTGGCCATGTAAAACAATTCTATCTGTTGAGATTCAAGCAGAAATTTCTGGTGTTATTCTGTCTCTGTTTATTCCTTTCTTGAATGTAGACTTCATACTTCGGAATGTGGCAATCATCTTGAGAGAAAGGCCAAACAAATTTACAAATATGCACGTTTACACTTATTTTAGGCAGAGGACAAAAACAATCTATTTGTTGAAGATGATGCTGTTTGGATATTTCATCACTTACAGCCAAAGTGTTCATAACTGCCAAATCTCACAATTTCAAAAGATGTTGTGCATTCATACATATAGTAAAGCCCACAAGTCTCAATCTATTCGCACTCTAAGTTGTCACAGGTAGAAGTACAATACAGAATGGGAAAGCCTCCGGCCCATTCCCTGATTCCTCATTTCTTCATCTATGCATGCTAAACATTCAAGGCTCATTTACTTTATTGTAATCTAAGCTTAAAAAAGAATGGAAGACATCACAGAGGAAAACTGATACATAAAACATAGCTCATTATACATTTTTTTAAAAAATTGAAATGAGAAAAATCTTCAGCAATAAATTTGGAAAACAACTATTAATTGTTTATTTTTTTTTTAACCCTTCATTGTTTCAAAACAGGATTTGAGGTGGCTTCTAGAAATAAATACATTATTACAACAGGTAATGATCATAAATTGAAAGGGTGAAATTGATGAAATATGTAATAATAAAAATACAATTAGAAGAAAATAGTCTATGTAATAATTAATGCTAGTGTGTAAGTTAAAACTCTTAGCTTCTTAAAGAAATAAAAATAGCACAATCATCCTCAGTATCCATATCCAGTAAATAAGAAATATATCAACCATTCAGAAGCAGCACAATTTTTCTCATTTCTGAGATCTGAGAGATTTTCTGTCAGTCTCATAGAAGAAACACTGGACAATGCTTGTATATCATCTTAGGGTGTACACATTCATTAAAAGCAACAGCCCATTCTTAATAGTTTTCTCCAAGCAATCTAAGAGGACTGTTTAGCATATAGCTTTTGCATATAAAGACCTCATTAAATCAGTAAACATTAAAACCTTAAAAGAATGGTGAACAAAGAATATTAATCTTTAATTTTTACATTGAGAATAATAGATGGCTTATATGCAGAACATTAGCCATACTGGTAATCAAAGATATGTAAGTTAATGTAAGAAAACATGTAGCTATGCCTACAGATTTTAATAATAATAACATATATTAACTATTGTAAAATTTAAAAAGATACATTCAGTGCCTGTTGCAGAGCAATGTTTATTCTTTGGGATGAATAATTTGCCATCTGAATTTAGGAGCCTTAATGTTCACATTCTTTGACCGACCCCCCCCACCCCCTCCCACCCAGAAAAAATCACATGAGGAAACCTATTTACATCAGTCTCATACATAATGTTTTTGTCTCAAACCTTCCATTCTAACTTTACCTCCTGCCTCATTTCTGCATGGATTTCAAAAATCCTTGAGATTTAGTCAAATAAAGTCACTGACAGAGATGTGGGTTAGCACATCTAATTTAAAAACTGCAAATGATGTCAATGTGGAAATTCATTGAATGTTGAATACAGAAGTTTAACCCCATCATCTTAGATGAGAACCTAAGATTAAGGGAATGTATAATTATGAAAATGGCATTAGCTAGTAGCACAGTAGAACTGAGACCAATTTCTTTGAGGTCCTTGTGTTCTTTTCACAGAATGATGTAAACAAGGATGGCACATATGACCAAAACCAGGAGCTGATTTTAGCCTTTCCTTTATTAAACAAGAAAGCAAAGAAACAGAAAAAAGACCAGAACTCCCTTTACTCCATTTGCTCTAACTAATCCAACAAACTGTTTTCACTGATTCACTAATTTCTTCTCAACTCACTCTGATTATGCTTCTGCGACTTTGAAATTGCTCTTTTCAAGGTCACTAACAACTTCCATTTTGCCACATCACGGTCATTAAAGAATGACCTTCTGCTTGATTTCTCAGTAGTATTGGACACAGGTGACTACTCTCTCCTTGAAACACTCTCTTGCCTTGGCTTCTGTGGATACACACTCTTCTGGTTTTTTTTCTTCTGCTTAACAGAACATTTCCTGTTAGACTGGTGAATAAACAAATAAATGAACTTCAAGTAGGAAAAGTTAGAAAGACATTTCAGAAAAGGAATGGTTTTGAACTGTTTGAGGCATAGATAGAATTTTTGGAAGCAGCTGCCAGATAGTACAGAATTTCATTTGGAGAGATTTTTTCATATTCCAGAGCAAAGAATAGAGAGATCAGCAAGGATTCAGTGTTTAACTTTTGAATTTGTGTTTGTTATTGGTTAATTAATTTGATTTCTTTAAAGGAAGATATCAAAAATATTCTACTTCATTTCTGAGTCCAGAAAAAATTAAAATGCTTTGAGATAGTACAGATATACCTTGAACCTTCTTTAATGTCAAGGAGAAATGCAAATATAATTGCACTTTAGCCAATTTTTATTATTTTTCCCCAAATGATACAATAAATAGTTCAGAAATGCTAAATTTTGTGCCAAGCAAAGTAGTAATTACCATTTCATTATCTTATAAAATGAAAATTGGAAGATACTATACAAAGGTCTACAAATACTAGGAGGTAGAAATATACAGAATGCTACCTACAAATGTTTAAATTAAAAATAAACTTACACTGCATGTCTGCTTCTCAATTGACTCACATACCACAATAACTCAATGAGTCTTGCATCTAGTAGTTGGTAAATATGTAATGAATCATAATAAGTATAGAGAAGAACACTTGGAAAAGGTTCCACAACACGAGAAACCCAGTCTTCATTTTCTGGCAGTAAAACTTTTCAATAATGAGAGGAAAATCCTCACCATTTTTAGAATTGTTGCTTAAATGAAGAAACTGTTTTTGATTAATGAATTCAAAGTACTTTGAGTCCAACTCATCTAACACTTGTCACTGTGGAAGATACTGGTACAAGAATAACTATTACCCAGCCATTTGTATTGAAAAAGGCAAGGAAAAGGGCAAAGTATATATAAAATTTCAAGGCATAAACTGTTTAGATTGAGCTTACTTTTTGGAAAGACTATCTTTTTATTAAATGTAAAGTAAGAGTCTAAGCCTTTAAAAAATTGCAAATTGAAATAGTTTTCCCTATTGGGCACCTGAGATGTAGGAGGTAGTTGATAGGTGTCATATCAAATGAAACGATAAGAGATAACAGGTTTCATAGTAGCAACAGAAGTCAGCCAGTGGTAGCATGTAATCTCTAAGCAAGGAGGTACCAGCCTGGGTGAACTCAGCTCAGTGATAAGAAGTCAAATGAGGCAGGCAAGATACTGGTCCTCTGATTCTTCATGAACATCCTGGCAAAACCTGTTGCCTCAAAGATGCTGGAAACAGGCATCTTTGGGTTTTGAGCTTCTCCAAATAGAGTATTTGGAGTGAGGAAATCCAGGGATCTGTGCTCAGGCCATATTCCTCCTTTAATGCCCAACAAATTATACTTAACAGTTGCAAAATGACTTACAATAACTTATGAATGGGAATGATCTTCGAAAATGGTTATGAAACATGGAAAGATTATAAATGATTTGGAAATTCTTAAAATTAGTGTCATTTAAAGCAATAAAAATGTAGAGTAATGCCCCCCTCAATACACACAAATAAAACAAAGAAAGTCATTTTACTTTTGATGGATCTAGTCCAGTTTTGAAAGAATTTGTATAATCTCCTTCTTATGACCTCTATTCTTAGTTTCCACTCATTATTAAATAGAGAATTGAAAATTTATTGTCATGCCATCCATAACCCAAGTAATATAAAGACTGATATTATCAGTGATAATAAAGCAGGTTGTATTATGCATGAGTTTAGAGTGGGTGATAAAAGACACACATAGTACAGAGAGCAGTCTCTAGATACCACCAGAAAGGGCTGGTGATGTCTATCACATGTCACAGATTAGCACATTGCACATTTACCACTGTTTCTTGACTCCTGTAATCTTAGGCACCTGATTTTATTAGCACATTGAAAAGGGCTTCATCTCTCAAGAGGGGACCCAAAAGCTGAAATGATTAATACATAAAGTCATACTGCTATTTAATTGATTTACAATGAGAAATATGCCTCTCCTAGGGGAGGGTATCATTATGACAAAGTCACATCTAGACAAAAGCCAATTTCTACTCAGGTGGTTCCTTGTCAGACATTAAATCAGAACAAGGGAGGAAAGACTAACCCAGGTAATTATAGCATCCACCTGAGACTCAAATGATCTTGCCAAGGGGACTGGAATACTGAAAATCTCTTGAGTAGGACTCCCTTTCCCTAGATAGTAATTGAATGGCCACTGCCAACATCTTGATGAATGATTTATGTTTTTTAAGCCATAAATGAAAAATCTTCTAATTGATATTCTTTCTTTAGATATATAATATTTTATCTAGTTAGAATCTAGACTTATTTAAGTCTTTGTGTCTTTCAGGCTGTGCATATGTATCTTTTCAGATTGTGTGTTCATAGGTGTCTGAATAACTCTCAAAAGGCAATCTTATTCGCCTCTTTAAGAGGTTCCTGAGATGCTGGGCATTGTTGCTCACATCTGTAATCCTAGCACTCTGAGAGGCCAAGGTAGGTGGATTATTTGAGGTTGAGAGTTTGAGACCAGCCTGAGCAAGAGAGAGAACTTGTCTGTACAAAAATAGAAAAATTAGCATAATGGCATGATCCTGTAGTCCAAGCTTCTTGGGAGGCTGAAGCAGGAGGACTGCTTGAGCCCAGGAGTGTGAGGTTGCAGTGAGCTATGATGATACCACTGTACTCTATCCTGGGCAATGGAGAGAGACCTTGTCTCAAAAAAAAAAAAAAAAAAAAAAAAGTTTGACTTCTAATTGATAACTTCTTAGTCAGGTTTTAAAATTGTAGAGACATGTTCCAGGGAAAGCCCTGACTTTTTTCATGTCTGTCTTATTCTATTCAAGCTACTATAAAAATATCGTGATATAAGTGGCTTATAAACAACAGAAATTTATTTCTCACAGGTCTGGAGGCTGAGAAGTCCAAGATCAAGGTGCTGGTTCAAGATTCAGTGTCTGGTGAGGGCCCACTTTCTGGTTCATATATGAACCTTCTAGCTGTGTCCTCACAGAGTAGAAGGAGCAAGTGGTCTCTTGAGCATTTTTTTATAAGGGTGCTAATCCCATTTGTGAGGGCCTCTGTCCTTACGACCTAATCACTTCCCAAAAGACTCTACCTCTTAATACAATCATCTTGCACAGTTAGGATTTCATCATATGAATTTTGGAGGAACACAAATATTCAGATCATAGCAATGCCCTTTAACTCTTACTTATTGTCATGGACTGAATGTTGGTATCCCTTCAAAATTTATATGTTGAAGTCCTAACCCCCAAAGTGATGGTATTTGGAAATGGGGCCTTTGGGAGGTAATATAATTAGGGTTAGATGAGGTCCTGAGGGTGGGCCCCTACAATAGGATTAATGGCTTTGTAAGAAGAGAGACCCAGAGACTTGTTCTGTCTTCCTAATCCCCACACCCACACACAAAGAAGAGGTCATGTAAGCACACAGTGAGAAGGTGGCCATCTGAATTTCAAGGGGGGAGTCTTCACCACAGGCAGATCATTCTGGCACCCTGATTTCAGATTTCTGGCCTCCAGCATTGTGAGAAAATTAACTTCTGTTGTTTAAACCCTCCAGGCTATGATATTTTGTTATGACAGCCTAGGAAGACTGGTATACTTATTCATTATATTTCAGTCTACTATCTAATAAGCAAGATTCTTCATATTAATTATAGTATTTAAATTCTTCTTAGGAGTAAATATAAATTTAATATTCACTGGAATTTTTTAAATCTAATGAGTAAGTTTCTTCATTAATTTTGATATTTTATTTTTTCTTTCTAATAACTTGAAGCTCAATATTTATTTTATTATTCCTATTTTATTGATATTGAATATGAAGATCAAAAATGACATTTAGATAACTTTAGGACTCAACTCCAAGTCTGACTCCAGGTCTTAGGCCATTTCCCTACATTAGGTGAAAAGAGCAACGTTATGGTGATTTTAAATAATCCAGCAGCTGTGTGGGGTAGGTTGGAAGGGAAAGTGCTTATCCTTAGAACAATACTACTTTTTTTAAGTATCAAATGTCTCCTTTTATTTGTGCTATGTAGATATAGCCATCAGTAATACTGACTGATTTAATTTCTTTATTATTATTATTTTAATAGACTTAGAGGGTACAAGTGTTTTTTGTTACATAGATGAATTGTACAGTGGTGAAGTCAGGGCTTTTGGTGTACCCATTGCCAGAATAGTGTACATGGTACACAATAGGTAATTTTTGATCCCTCAGCCCCTTCCCACCTTCTACCCTTTGTAGTTTTTAAAATCCATTACATTACTTTATGACCATATATACCCCTCATTTAGCTCCCACTTATAAGCAAGAACATGGGGTATTTGTTTTTCCATTCCTGAGCTATTTCACTTAGGCTAATGGTCTCCAGTTCCATCTAAATTGCTACAACAGATATTTTTTTTTTTTTTTTGAGACAGAGTCTCACTCTGTTGCCCAGACTAGAGTGAGTGCCGTGGCGTCAGCCTAGCTCACAGCAACCTCAAACTCCTGAGCTCAAGCAATCCTCCTGTCTCAGCCTCCCGAGTAGCTGGGAGTACAGGCATGTGCCACTATGCCCTGCTAATTTTTTTTTTCTATGTATATTTTTAGCTGTCCATATAATTTCTTTCTATTTTTAGTAGAGATGGGGTCTCGCTCTTGCTCAGGCTGGTCTCGAACTCCTGAGCTCAAACGATCCGCCCACCTCGGCCTCCCAGAGTGCTAGGATTACAGGCATGAGCCACCGCGCCCGGCCTACAACAGATATTATTTCATTCCTTTTTATGGCTGAGTAGTACTTCATGGCATATAGGTACCACTTTTTCTTTATCCATTCTTCAGTTGATGGGCACTTAGGTTGATTCCATGTCTTTGCGATTGTGAATTGTGCTGCAATAAACATTTGCGTTCAGGTATCTTTTTTGTAAAATGACTTCTTTTCTTTTGGGTAGATAACCAGTAGTAGGATTGCTGGATTGAATGGTAGGTCTACTTTTAGCTCTTTGAGGAATCTCCATACTGTTTTCCATAGAGGTTGTACTAGTTTACATTCCCATCAACAGCATATAAACATTCCCTTTTCAACGCGTCTGTGTTAACATTTATTTTTTTGAGTTTTTAATAATGGTCATTGTGACAGGGGTAAGGTGGTATCTCATTGTGGCTTTAATTTGCATTTCCCTGATGAGTAGTGATGTTAAGCATATTTTCATATGTTCATTGGCCATTTTTCTATCATCTTTTGAAAAAAATCTGTTCATGTCTTTTACCTACTTTTTGAAGGGACTGTGTGTTTTTTTCTCTAGCTGATTTGTTTGATTTTTTTTGTAGATTCTAGATATTAGTCCTGTGTTGGATGTGTAGTTTGCAAATACTTTCTCTCATAATGTAAGCTGTCTATTTACTGTGTTGATTAGTTCCTTTGTTGTGTAGAAATTTTTGGTTTAATTAAATTCCACTTATTTATTTTTGTCATTGCTGTCTTTGCTTTTGGGGTCTTAGTCATAGGTTCTTTGCCTAGGTCAATGTACAGAAGAGTTTTTCCTACATTTTCTTCTAGAATTTTTATAGCTGTCCCAACCAGGGAATTTCAGCCTTTGGGTCTCTACATCCCTGGATCCACAGCCAACACTTCCCAGGACCCACTTGGACTATAGCAGACTTGGGATGGGTCCCAGGTAAACTGTGAGTCTCTCAGAGCTTGGGCATTCAGGGTGGGCTGCTTCCAGCTGAAAGGAGAGTGCAGCATGTCAGAGGGTCCCTTAGAACAAAAGTGACCAGGGCACCAGTTTCTCACCCCCATTCAGGGCCTTCTCCTCCTCCCCTCCCCCACTCACTGCTGCTGAAACAGCCATGGCTGTTTCTGCTCTATAACAATGAGGGTTTCACAGGGGACAATTAAGCCAGGGCACTTAGGAGTAGCTGTATTGCCTCTTACAGAGCGCCTATCATACTTAGGTTTCCACAGAGCCTGGGGCTCACTCCTTTCCCTCTAAAAAGCCACAGCAAGTGCTTTGATGTGCTTCAAGTACAAAAACTACTGCCTCTGCTGAGGGAGGGTGGGGATAGCAGTCCTCTCCCTGCCCTGCTTGTCTCCTCTGAAAGGAGCCTACCATCCCTGGAGCAAGTCCCTGACAGAACTACACCTCTCATGCTGGAGAATTTATTTCAGTCACAGCCTACAGCGGTCTGGTAGATCAGCACACAATGGATTGAACAGCCTCTATCACCTCTGCAGCAGCTGGGCCAGGATGGAGCTGGGAGTCTGGGTGCTTTTGTGTTCCCAAAAGACAAAGACCACTGTCACTGCAGAGAGAGGGAGAGATGTGAGTGGCTAAGGCAGCCCATAGCTGCTTGTCTCTGCAAATCTCATCAAGAGGGGCCCACTTCTGTCACAGGCTCACAATGCATTTGCCCTTCTCCTGCCTGAACGTTCTTCTGGACCAAGAGATCACCCCATCTCTCACTATCTCAGCTAACACTTACACTCAGGTATGCTTGAAGGTAAGTTTGCCAGCTCAGTCTTGGTCTAGTCCCTTCCAGGACTCAAGAATGCCATCCAGGAGCATGTGGACTGGGGATTACCTAACCTAGTCTACCCATCGCTGGCACCTGAACACTTTCCCAGGGGTCTGAACTCCAACCAACTCAAATTGCCAGTGACACCACAGTGGGTTGCTACCTGTGTGAGCCAAAAGGCAGTATACCTCTCCTTCACACTAAGCAGCAAAGTGCTCAGCAGAGAAGAAAAGGTGAACCACAAAGCTATCTGATTTAACCTACGGGAAGAGCTTCCAGATGAAAAGCGGTGAGCATAAGAACTCTGGCAACATGAAAAAAAAAAGCTGCTTTCAACACCCCCGAAAGATCACACTAGCTCTCCAGAAATGGATTCCAACTACAAGGAAATCTTTGAAATGTCAGATATGGAATTCAAATTATGGATTGCAAGTAAGCTCAATGAGATCTATGATAAAGTTGGCAAACACCACAAAGGAACCAAAAACCAGAAAACCCAAAAAACAGGAAGTGAATGAAAACTTCACTAAAGAGATAGATATTAAAAAAAAATAATAACAGAACTTCTGGAAATAAAAGAGTCAATTAGGGAATTTCAAAATACAGTGGAAAGTTTTAAAAATGGTCTAAAAAAGCAAAAGGAAGAATTTCAGAGCTCAAAGACAAGGCTTTTGGATTACCCTAGTCAGTGAAGAATAAAGAAAAAGGAAACAAGAGAAATGAACAAAGTCTCTGAGAAATATGGCATTATGAAAAATGCCCAAACATAACAATCATAGGTATTCCTAAGGGAGAAGAAGTAAAAGCAAAATGCACGAAAAACTTATTTGAGGGAATAACAGAGGAACATTTCCCAGGTCTTCCTAGAGATTTAAATATTCAGATACAAGTAGGTCATTGAACTCCTGAAAGATTCATTGCAAGTAGGACACCAATAAGGCACATAGTCATCAGACTGTCCAATGTAATTGTGAAGAAGAAAATCCTACAAGCTGCACAATGAAAGCATAAAGCAGTGTACAAAGGAAAACCTACCAGACTAAAAGCAGATTCCTCATCAGCAACCTTACGAGCCAGAAGGGATTGGGGTTCTGTCTTTAGTTTTCTTAAATAGAATAATTTTCAACCAAGAATTTTGGATCCTGAAAAACTAAATTTCATAAATGAAATAAAAATAAAGTCTTTCCCAGAGAAGCAAACACTAAGGGAATTTGTCAGTGCTAGACCTGACCTACAGGAAATGCTCAAAAGTACTCTAAACACTGAAAAGAATGGTCAATATTCACCAGTGTAAAAACACTGGAAAGTAAAAACTCTCAGGGCTTGTAAAACAGTAAAACAAAGGAGAATACAAAGCCACTAGGTAGCAATCAGCATGATGACTGGAAGAGTATCTCACATATGAATAATAATAACATTGAATATAAACAGTACAAATGGCCTACTTAAAATACATAGATTGACAGAACAGATTTTTTAAAAACCACAATTCAAATATCTGCTGTTTCCAAGAAACCCATTTAACTTGTAAATTCTCATAAACTCAAGGTAAAGGAGTAGAAAAAATATTGTACACAAATGGAAACCGAAACCAAAACCAAGCAGGAGTAGCTACTCTTATATCAGATAAAACAGAATTTAAATCAACAATAAGAAAAGGCAAACATAGTTATTATATAGTGATAAAGGGATCAATTCAACAAAAGGTATAACAATCCTAAATATATTTAATACATGTACCTAACATTGGAGTTCCCAGATTCATAAAACAAATACTACTAAACCTAAGAAATAAACAGCAACATAATAATAGTGGGGGCCATAAACAGTGGCTTATGCCTATGATCCTAGCATTTGGGGATACCAAGGGTGACAGAGCAAGACCCTGTCTCAAAATAAATAAATAAATAAATAAATAAATAAAATAATTATATTAGGGGCCATCAACACTCCACTGAAAGAACTAGACAGATCATAGAGTCAGAAAATCAACAACGAAACACTGGACTTAATGGGCCGCTAGTACAAATGGACTAAACAGACATTTATAGAACATTCTACTCAACAACTGCAGAATATATATTCTTCTCATCAGGGCATGGAATGTTTTCTAATATAGAGCATATGTTAGGCCACAAAATGAGTCTCAGGAAATTCAGAAAAACCAAAATCATACTGGGTATCTTCTCAGACAACAGTGCAATAAAACTAGAAATTAATTCCAAAAGGAATTATCAAAACTACACAAACTCATGGAAATTAAACAACTTACTGCTAAACAATAATTTAGTCAATGACGAAATCAAGAGGGAAATAAAAAAAAAATTGAATTGAATGACAATAGCAACACAAGCTACCAAAATTTCTGGGATACAGTAAAAGCAGTCCTAATAGGGAATTTCATACTACTAAATACCTACATAAATAAGACAGAAAGATCACAAACAATCTAATGTCTCACCTCAAGGAACTAGAAAAACAAGAACAAACCAAACCAAAAGCATCGAGAAGAACAAATACAACAAAGATCAGAGCAGAACTAAATGAAATTGAAACCAAATTTATAATAAAATATCAATGAAATGAAAAGTTAGTTCTTTGAAAAGACAAACAAAATTCATAGACCACTAGCTAGGTTAACCAGAAAAACGGCTCACATAAGCTCAATCAGAAATGAAAAAGGAGACATAACAACTGAACTAGAGAAATATAAAAGATCATCTAAGATTACTCTGAATATCTCTATGCACACAAACTAGAAAATCTAGTGGAAACTGAAACATTGTTAGAAACATATGACCTTCCAAGCTTGAATCAGGAAGAAACAGAAATCCTGACCGGACCAGTAATAAGTAGTGTCATCAAATCAGTAATAAAAAATCTACTAAGAACAACAAAAATCCTAGGACCAGACTGATTCACAGCTGAATTCTACCAGACCTACCTACAAAGAAAAACTGATACCTGTCCTACTGATACTGTTCCATAAGATCAAAAAAGAAGGAATCCTCCCTAACTCATTCTATGAAGCCAGTATCACTCTGACACCAAATGCAGGAAAGGACACAGCAACAACAAAAAAAGAAAACTACAAATTAATATCCCTCATGATAGAAAAAGATAGGAAAAGTTAGTAAAAAAAATATTCATTTTACAGGTTGTATTATAGTGAGGATGACTAAAGATCCATTACAAACTGACTAGAAGGTAGAGATCCAGCCAAGGAGATGCCAAATGTTCATACCTCATAATTCATGCATTCCTACCTGTCTGTCAACCTGTTAATCAGAAATTGTCAATCAAAGTGAATTGAGCAGTGATTGAACTTCAGAAAAATCATAAATTAGTACTTTTTTTCTAAACCCCTTGCAATTGCAGGTTTAAACTTTTTAATCACTTTGTAAAATATTTTGAAATACAAAAAACATTATGAATGGTAAAATAGCTTTTATTTATATCTGACAAGTTTTGCATTCTGTTTTAAGGAATATAGCAAATATATATAATAAGCAATGTAGTAAATTATTAGCATATATAAGTATACTACATCCATGTACATCTACTTATACATGGGAACTTTTCAATTACCTAGGATGATTGGTTGAGAAACAATACACTAGCTGAGCCACACTAGGCTGACTGTTGGAACAGCTGAAAAACCTAAAAACCTAGAACCAAAAGGCAGTGGAGTAATCTTGTTTTAGCACTTCAATTTTGTTTAGCATGTAAGCCTGTCAATTTTAATTTTAAAAAATTATGTATTGTCAAGCGATCTGTCTTTATCACATAACATAACTCACCAATGCCTATTTAGAAAAAGAAAGGCAGATTCACATTTGGATAAAAAGAATAATTCATCTTTCAATCTGTAAATCAAGCCAGTGAGTCTCTAACTTCGTGTAAATAGCTGCTTTCATCAGAGCATAATCATCAGCTACCAGTTTTTGTTAGATGTAATCAATAAGTGAATCAAACACAAAACATGGAGATATCTATATATACAGCAATGGAATAAAATATACATGTCAGTTATGTATTAAAAAACTAAACGTCATTGTAATTTTGCTTACAGCTGGCTATATGTAATACCCTAAGTTATATCCATTAATATTAAAGTCATATATAGAACATTACTTTATGAACCAGAAAACAGAAAATCCAAACACCACATCTCTACTAAATCTAATGCTTTACTTATTCACAGGAATGTATTATAAAAATAATGAACAAATTTGAACCACTGAACCATAAAGTACTTCTATTCAGCTTAATCAGAATAGAAACAAATGAGTATCTAAATTCTAAAAGCAAATGCAAAAGATATGGAACCATTTAAGTGAATCAAATCAACCAAGCATTCAAATTACATAAGATTTTCATTTCTTTAAAATGACTTCATCCTGATTTTCTTTTAATTTTTTATTCCAAGGCAAAGCAGCTCAAGGTGACATTGTTTCATTTGCCTTTCTAACCTATAAAAGTCTTTTGCATATAGGTTGGCATTCAGAATGTTTATTGAAGGAATTAATGCAATTTGTAGATATTTATTATTGGCAAACACATCACCATATATATTCAGAAGATTTTTGTCCTGTTTACTTTCAAGACTAATTAAAGCAGGCAGTGATGTTGGAAGTATGATCCAAAAGTTCAATGTGTCTTCATTAGATAACACATATGCACTAATAAAAGAATAGAAACTAGTCTTCCATGGTTTAAGATTACAGGACTGAACGAGACTCTGAATATTTTAATTATTTTTACTAAGTTTTACTAATTTAATTATTTTTACTAAATGTGTTCTACACTGACTAAAGTCTATAAAAAGGACAAAGTATGAGAAAATTTATTTGTATTACTTTTGTTAATAATTTGATTACCTTGTATTATAGGATAGGATTTATAACATATATAAATGCAACCAGTGAAAAACACATTAGATCAATACATACATAAAATGTATTTAGGAAAGACTGTTTTTTCTAGAACAAATAATATTAGAAACTGTAAGACAAAAAAATCTAACCCAAAATTCATTATGTTAATAATAGTAATATAGACTTCGTAAAGACTAAGAATTAAGTCTCACAGTTATATTTTATCTATGTAGGAAAGCTGCATAAATATTATTTAAATCATAATGATGTAAAAGTCTAATTGTGCTAATTTTATGTATGACAGAAGAAATTATAATAGGGAAAAATGAAAATATTTTACAATTCCCAAAATATATAGATTTACTTGCTGTAATACATTCATAGATAGCACTTTGCCTTGTAATTAATTAACATTTGATTGAATTTCCTAATATTACAATTTTGTTAACATACAAAACCTGCATAATTTGTGCAGGCTTTTTCCCACCAGGCATGAATGTAATTATCCCTTATCTTTCAACACAGCCAAGCCCTGTAAATATAATTACAAATTCTTATGTTTACTCGAGCATAAAAAACTCATAAAATTAATACTGTATTTATCCTCTTACCTTTGTCAGTTATTAAAATACACCAGGGTTTTCTTAAATTTATCTTCCATGATAACAATTTCTAGGTAGAATTAATTTTTACCTTGATTTTCAAACTTTAACAAAAGCACTTACACATATTCAGACTTCAGGCACTTGTTAGAAGTCTGTGCTTCTGACATTCATAAAAACTGAATTTGGATTAGAAATCTTAAAAACTAGAACACTGTAAGTATTAAAATTAATTTGGAAAACCATGTTTAACCCATAAACCAAAGCATGCCATGCAGGGAAATACATACTGGAACTTTTTTTTTTTTTTTTTTTGTCCCATGAATTCTCAGATCTCTTTAATTCCTAATACCTTAATATAAAAGTAGAAAATATATTAAGCGATAATAGAAGTCATAAAAAAAGGCCTTTGGGTATAAAATCAACAAGTTTTAACATGTGTTTTAAAACTTCAAGTGTTCAATATGTGAGTACCATGTTAATGCCAACAAGAACCCTATATTAATGAATCCTGGAATCTATGGAACTGTGATGAAAGTTGAAGGGGGGGTCAATTTTTGTCTGTGAAAAAATTATCACAAATAATTGAAAAATTAATCAATCAATATGATTTTAAGAAAGCCAAGTGCCAGCCTTGATATTCATCATACTGTTTGTTCTTTTTTTGCTGAAAAATATTCAATTCATTCTGGATTAAACACAAAAAACTGCTACATTTGATATTTGCCTGCCCCAATTTGCAAAATAACCTATGAAGCTTAAATAATAACCAATTCATGGAACAAAACTTATTCAAGAAGTAATATTATATATATTACAGTTGCTTCCAATGGGATAATTAAGTGTTAATTTATATCACTATATAGTGTTATCTATGGATCTGAAGTCACACATTCTATAGAATCATACCTTAATTGGATGCTGTGACTAAAGTCTCTGGTCTTTATTTACATTTCAAAAAGTTTAATGAATACCTACAGAAGTTTATTTTGCATCAGGTTCATTTCCAAGCACTTTATGAATAATGCTCATTTAGTTTTCCTAACAATATTATCTCCATTATACATATGAGAAAACTGAGGCACATAGAGGTTATATAAATCACTGAAAGTCACATAGCTATGGAAGTGGGAAAGTGGGATTTCAAATCAAGGCAGTCTGGTTTCTAGAATCTATGAACTATTCTGTTTTTTGGTTTTTTTTGAGTCACAAGCTGAAAAAGAACTTTGTCTTTTATGTTGTGTCAAAGGTACTAATAATACTGTTTCCTTCTAACTTTTGGCTCACTAGTTGTTCAAATGGCACTAATATTTTATACTTTTATTATTTTGACTCCTTCTGAAAATGATAAATATTGTATAGAAGGGGCATCTGTATTTTAGTATGCATCAATACACTTACAGTTTTATTTCAATAAAAATCATTTTGGAGATAATGCCAGTAGAGTTGAATTAACCTAATGATTAAATTTACACTATTGTGGAGAAAAAAGGTCTGACAATTGTCTCAATAGTCTCAAAGATGTATTTGGTAATGACTTCAATATTTTACTAGACATGGATTTTTGTTTTTTTCTTCTGTCAATTTTGAATCTTGTATTTTTTAAGAAATATGTCCATTTCATGAGACTTTTTGAATCTGTTGGCATAAAGCTGCTCATAATATTTCTATTGTCTTTTGACTATGTAGAATCTGTAGTTAAAACTTTTTCATTCTTGATATTTGTGATTTGTATACTTTCTTTTTTACCTTGGTTAATTCTAGCTGTAGGGTTGTCAATATTATTGATCTTTATAAAACACTAATATAATTTTTGCATTATTAACTTTCTCTACATATCTGTCTTCTTGATTGTTCCTCTTATATTTAAATTTTCTTTCTTCCACTTACTTTGTTTTCACTTTATTTTTCTATTTTTAGCTTCTTGAGGAAGAAAACTTAGGTCATTAATTTTTTATCTTTCTTCTTTTTCATTTAATCTCTTAAAGCTCTAAATTTCCCCCAAAGCACTGCTTTCATTGCAACCTATTTTGATATATTGTGGATTTATTTTCATCCAGTTCAAAATGTTTCCTAATTTTCTTGTGATTTGTTCCTTGATCCTTGAATTATTTACAAGTATTGTATTTATTGTTTTCCTAGATAAGTTAATGTTAAATCATTTCTAAATAATTTCCATGGTGGTCAGAAAACAGACTGTATATAATTTCAGTCCTTTTATATATAGACTTGTTTTATGGCTCAACATATGATCTATTTTGATGAATGTACCAAGTATACTTGGAAAGAATGTATGTTTAACATTTATTGGATATAGTCTCTTTAAATATCAATTAGACCCAGATTTATGGTGCTGCCCAAATCTTCTGTGTCACCAGTGATGCTTTTTTCTAGTTGTTCTGTCAGTTGATGAGTTCTATCAATTGCTGGAATTAAAATCTATAATTGCAGACTTATCCATTTTACCTTTATTTCTGTCAATTTTGCATCAAGTATCACGCAGCTCTCTTGTTGAGTGTATGCACATTTATAAATGTTGTCTTCCTGTCCATTTAGCTAATATGAAATGTCTTTATTTACCTCTAGTAATACTCTTTATCTTCAAGTTTATTATCTATACTCTAATATTCTTATGCTTTCTGATTTCAAGGCATAATTGTTTCCATTCAATTATCCTGAAATTTTTTTATATTTAAAATGTGGCTCTTGTAGGCATCAGATAGTTGGCTCTGGCATTTTTATTCACTTTAACAGTCTTCTAGTTTAAAGTGCTTGGACCACTAACATTTAGTGTTGTGATTGATATGGTTGAATTTAGATCTATATTTTATTATTTTTTTTTGCTACTTGTCCCACATGTTCTTTTTTCCACTGCTCTCCCTTTCCTACCTTTCTTTAGAATTATTTAATTATTATTTGGAATTCTATTTTACTCTACCAATTGGCTTTCTGTATCCTATTTTCATGAATTTTTTTTAGTAGTTTCTCTGCAGACTGTAATATACATCCCTAAATTTTCACAGTCTACTTAACGTTATTATGGTACCACTTCAGATAAAATGTAGAAATCTTTCAATATATAGGTCACTCTTCCACTCCCACCATCCTTTATGTTTGAAAAAAAATCAAATTATACTGGTTTTAAGTTTTAAACAGTCATTTGTCTTTTATTTTGTATGTTCTCAGATATTTAATATTTCTAATGTTCTTTCTTCCTGGTAATCCAAGTCTCCTTGTGGCATAATTTCTTTGCCTAAAGAACTTTTAGCATTCTTTGTAATTCGGATCTGCTAGTGAGAATTTTTTCAGTTTTATTTTTTCTTAAAATGTCATTATTTCAACTTCATTTCTGACATATTTGCACTCAAGATAGAATTCTGGGTTATCCTGTCTTTCTTCCACAAATTTAAAGATTCATTCACAGTCTTTTGGCCTTATTGATTTCAGATGACAAATCTATGTACATTCAAATGGTTGTTCCGTTTTATGTAATTTGTTCTTTTTCTCTGGCTTCTTTCAATTTTTTAAAACTTTGGTTACCATGTGAAAATTTGGTTTTATTTTTAAATAATCGTGTTTTGCATGCACTGAACTTCTTGTTTCTGTACATTCATGTCTTTCAGAAAATACGAAAAGATTTTGACCATTACTTCATTTTTTCCCTCACTCTCTCTTGCTAATCCTGATAAAATTAGACCTTTCACATTTAAAGTGACTATTGATGTTTGGTAAAAATCTATCATCTTGCTGGCCATTTTCTATTTCTCCTTTTTGTTCTTTATTTTTTTCCCTTTTTCTGCCTTCTCTGAGTTTACTTGAGCATCTTTTTCAGATTCTGTTTCATATCCTTTATTGACTTATTATTTAAATCTTTTTTAAAAACATAGTGTTTGCTTTAGAGTTTAAAATACACACTTTAATTATTCCACATTCAAATATTATTATACTGCTTTACGTGTTGTGTAAGGACCTGGCAAAAGTACATTTCCAATTCTTTCATCTTTTATGTCATTTTGTCATACATTTTACCTTTCTATATCATAAAAAATGTTGCTAATAAATTTTAAGCAGTCATATATCTTTTAGAATAATTTCAGAAATTACATTATTTTACCTTCACTGTTCCTTTTGTAGTGCCCATTTCTTTGTGTAAATTCCTGTTTCAACCTGGTATCAAGTTTCTTCTTAAGAACTTTTTTTTAACATTATTTATAGAGTAGTCTGAATTTGTTACTTTTTGTTTGACAGAGAAAGTCTTTCCATTTTTTGAAAGATAATTTCTCCAGGTCTAAAATTCTGAGTTGATGGGTTTGTTTTTTTCCCCACCCTTTGAAAATGCCACTCCATTTTTTTCTAGTTTGCATGGTTTATTATGAAATGTGTGCCCTAATTCATCTTTTTGTTCTTATGTATATAGTGGTTTTTTTCTTTTTATTTTGTTATGCTTCTAGCAGTGTAATTATTATCTGCCTAGGTTTGATTTTTGTTTTTCTTTCTCTTTTCTTTCCTTTTACTTTTTTTCCTAAAGGCAGGAGATATTTATTCATTTATTCTGCTTAGTATTCTCTGAGCTTTGTTCTATGGTTTGGCATCTGTCATTTATACTAGAAATTTCTCAGTCATTATTTTTTTTTTTAAATATCTCTTCTTCTCTGTTCTTTTTCTTCTCCTTCTGGAATTTCAATTATGAATATGTTAGATCATTTTTTGTTGTCATGCAGCACTTGCATTCCCTATTTTAAAATTGTTTACGGTGTGTTATTTTCTTTGCATATAATTTTGAGTAAATTCTACTGACCATATCTTAGGTTCTTTTCTTTCCTCAGCTATGTCATCTTCTGATGAGCCTTTCAAAGGTATTCTCCATTGGTCACTCTGGTTTTCACTTCTAGCATTTACATTTAACTCTTTATTATAGTCGGCATTGCTCTGCTGAAATTACACATTTGCTTTTGCATGTTTTCCACTTTTTTTCATTGGAGGATTTAACACATTTATCACAATTATTGTAAATGTCCTGTATGAAAGTTTCAAGATATAAATTATATCTGAGTCAGCTTCGAATGATAGCTCTGTCCCTCCAGATTATGTTTTTAATTGTTTTTTTATAACTTGGTTTTGTTGTTGCTGAAAAAAAATTTTTTGTTGAAAGTCATTCTGTATAAGATAGTGGATGTGAAAGTTTGTGTATTCAATTCCTTTTTCCTTTTAATCTGTATTAAAAAGGTCAATGTTTGCCTTAGTATGTTTAGTTTTTAATGTAAAATGACAACTGCTTTGCTTATATAGTCAACTCTCACATATTAATATTTGATATTACAGTAATGAAAGTGGGCCCCAATTAAATGTTTGTTGAATGAATAACCAAATAACTTTTATTCCCTTATAAGTAGGCTGCTTTGACATATAATTAATATAATTGCATCATTTTTGTATTTTTATGTTTTGAATGATGGTCAGGATTAGAGAACAAGATGAAATTGTTGTTGAGTTTATATTCCCCAAAATATTCAATACTCCAGGAGCCACTACCTGCCTTTGTTGTTTTTCAGGGCTAGCTCAAAGTCCACAACACTTCTAAGTCATTAATGTCATAGCATATTCTTCAAAAAGGAGAATATGCTGGGACCAAGATCACATAAACAGATAGATATTTTCCAATGTAAGGTAAAATGGTTTTAATATACAGAAATAGTTATTTGAAGGTCTTGTCATAAGGAGGAGAAAAAATGCTATATATCGCTAGTTGGCCTCCTCAATGTTACTAATAAGAAAGATTACTTGTTTTTAAATAAATGAATTCCTACTGCTAAACACCCTGGAACACTGCTATAGAGGCCTGCCATGCCCAGGTGGGAAACAGCTCAACCACAAATAAACCTAAAACTCCTCAGCAGACTACCTGCCCATCTCCCTGCTGTCTCTCTCTCCCAGGGCCCCCAACGAGAATATTGCATACAACACCATAGTCACAGTTTAAGTCAGATAATCCTGACCTTACCTTCTAAATGTGGTAAAAAACATTCCAGCTTCATTGTTCCGACACGATGAGTGACACATTGAAATATTTTTCCTAGATAAGAAAAATATATTTTAATAAAAAGTATGATATCTACTATAAAAATATTAATTCTGCCATAATGAAGAGCTCAAACTCTTTAACCTTTTGCTCCCACCTTTTTAAAGTGCCACAACACCTACCTCACAGCTGTAAAAACTGAATAAAGTAATTAGCAGGAGAACAAGTTGTAAACCATATCATAAATGTTACTTTATCTTAAAATTTCAGTTGCAGTAAAGTTAAAGCAATCACTGAACATATACACTAAATTATACTCAAATGTTTATGAAGCAAAAATTTTAGAAAACAAAAAGCCATTATGAAGTGAATTTGTTATTTTAATGAAGATTGATTTTTGGTGTATAAAATGTTCCATGTAATACTGTATCAAGTCCCAGAAGGATTACCCAATAAGGAAAAAATGCATACATTTCTAAACAATACCAATCGATATTAAAACATTTTGGAATCACAGCAACAACAAAAATAAATAAATGGGACCTGATTAAATTAAAAAGCTTCTTCATAGTCAAGGAAACTATCACGAGAGCAAACAGACAACCTACAAAACGGGAGAAAATATTTGCATGCTACACATCCAATAAAAGGCTGATAACTACAATCTATATAGAACTCAGGAAAATCAGAAAGCAAATATCAATCAACCCCATTAAAAAGTAGGCAAAGGGCATAAACAGAAATTTTTCAAAAGAAGACAGACTAATGGCCAACAAACACATGAAAAAAACGCTCAACATCTCTAATCATCAGGGAAATGCAAATCAAAACCACAATGAGATAAAACTTAACTCCTGTGAGAATGGCTTTTATCAAAAAGTCCCAAAACAGTAAATGTTGGCATGGATGTGGAGGGCTAGAACACTCATACACTGCTGGTGGGACTGCAAACAAGTACAACCTCTGTGGAAAGTAATATGGAGATACCTCAAAGAGCTATCCTTTACTTTTTAAAGATTAGAACAATAGAATAGACTGCTCTCATATTGTCTTAAGTAAATAATCCCATTAGTTGGTAATGATTGAAGGAATAAGATGACTTCATAGTATAAGGGAAATTAACATCATCTTCCATGTGTTCCACCCAATGTAATTTTTCTTCCTATAGCATTCCTGAAAGATGTTTATTGATTTTCAGTGTTATTCAAATAGATAAGATCATTATTATATGCAGTAGCTCATTTCATGATTGAATATGTTTACCAGCTATTGTTGAATTAAAAACCACCCCAGAATATAAAGCCTTCAAACACAAACATTTATTTAGCTCACAAGTCTTTGGGATATATAAGGGATGGACAACTGGCTCATGCAGTTGTGGATCAGTTTGCTGATTTGAGGTAGATACTCCCATAGGGCCGCTGGTGGACTGAATCAGCTAACTCAGTTCTGCTCCATATGGCCTTTCAGAATCCAGAGTGCTAACCCATTATGTTAATACTATGGAACCACAATACATGGTCTTTCATTCTGAAGCAGGCTAGCTTGGGCTTGTCCACATGGCAGTAAGAGGGGATGAAAGAGAATGTGTTGAAGGTCCCTGAAGATGACACTTTGAACTGACACATTGTCATTTTTGCCATATTCTATTAGACAAAGCAAGTCAGAAGGCCAGTTCAGATTCAAGGAATGGAGAAAGAGACTTGCCTCTTGAAGGAAGATGTTGAAAAGTCAAGTCATCAGAATATGGAGGCATGGAGTAGTACTGGGGAAATAGAATTAAAAACAAAAATTTTCCCAAACCAGAAAACCTCTATAAAGGTTAAGGTGAAAGAAAACAATTTTATTCTGAAGAATTAAACTATAATGTGATCTGTATCACACACAGGCAACCCAAGAGAATGCAAAGACAAAAAGAAATATCACCCTTCATATAGCAAAGCTATATAAGATACAACTCACGTTGTATTTTATGTTTTCAAGAAGAACAATGATTCATCCTGAAGTAAGAGGACTTGATGACACCCATTTATTACACATATTACATTCTAAATTTACCTGGATATTGGGGTGATCATCTTAGTTAACAGGTTTTATACAAAGGAAACTAAATTTTTCCTATCTTTATGTCGGGAGGTTATTCTGCAACTTTGAGCCAGGCATCTGTGAAAAGTAGGCTCCTATCCTCTTACAAAAAATGGAAGATGGGGTATTATCTCCCTTGATGTTTACATTTCAGAGAGATGTCTTCTAAGTCCCTAAGAAAGACACTCCATGGCCATCTTACTTAGCTTTTAATGATTCACATACATCTCAAAGATGCTTAGAAAGAACTTACCACTATAATTTTTTTCTAAAGTAAATGTTCCAAAAAAGGGAGAAAAAGAGAAATTTTTTCCTCATTTTCAATCATAGAGAGTTAAGCTTCTCATTTTTAATTTGTATTTGTTCTTACTATAGGCAAAGATATCTAGAGAAACGTTGACCACTGGAAGTAGAAACTGAGATTGGGCTACTAGGCTATGGTGTAAGAAAATAAGAAAGCAGTTTAATTACTGAAATTGTGATATAAGGTTTGATAAGGAACAAAGGACAGGTTTATTTGGTAACTAGAATAAAAAGAGAGATAATATTAGCCAAGTCAACTTAATTTAGACATTTTGAACTACTGATCCAGTACTTGCTCCATTCCATAAAACTAAGAGAAGGCTTGGTTCTGGAACCTATTGTGAGCTAAGCCTATACAAGTCACTAAGTTGGCAGATCTAAGGTAATTGGAGGGATCTAGGGGCTGAAAATCAAACATCTCTATCTATACTTCTAATACACAGTTTTATGGTTTTACAGTTTTATGGCTTGGGATGTGTGTGTATGTGTATGTGGGTGTATCTTTGTGTGGTATGTGTGTATGTAGGTATATCTGTGTAGGGTGTGTATGTGTATGTAGGTTTATCTGTGTGTGGGCTGTGTATGTTAAAAAATAATGAAAAAAGAAAAGGACAAAAGCAAGCCTTCAGTTTTATTTCATCTAGCATTCCTCAATTTTTCATCTGCAAAGACTTTTTTATTATATCTGATAACATCTGTAAATCAGTGTTTCATAAGGAACAATTATGGAAAGGGTGGCTTGCTTAGTCATGACAGATATTTTGAGAGAGAACTCAAATAGAGTTTATAATAAATATTTATAACAAATATAATTTACTATAAATAAATCCCATACTGTATACTCTATATTTATTATATTCAGCTCTACATCTCCAATATCTGGCAGAATAAGCAACCATTAATATTTCTTGAGCAACTATTCAACAAATTCCCAGCAAAATTTTATAAATTTCAAACTGTGTAGAAACAAACAGCATAAGAAATGCTATTATTCTAATTTCCATCTATGGCTAGGTTTATTGTCTGATGCTCCTGTATATCAGGTGTTAGTGGGACGTGTTCAATCCCACTTACCTCTACACATCTCTAAGTGATAACCAGATAATCATTCTTTATAAAAATAATGGAGGCAATGATTAAAATATTCTATAAAACTCTAATGTGACTTTTTAAAATAGCCAGATACAGGCCGGGCGTGGTGGCTCACGCCTGTAATCCTAGCACTCTGGGAGGCCGAGGTGGGCGGATCGTTTGAGCTCAGGAGTTCGAGACCAGCCTGAGCAAGAGCGAGACCCCATCTCTACTAAAAATAGAAAGAAATTATATGGACAGCTAAAAATATATATAGAAAAAATTAGCCAGGCATGGTGGCTCATGCCTGTAATCCCAGCTACTCGGGAGGCTGAGACAGGAGGATCGCTTGAGTTCAGGAGTTTGAGGTTGCTGTGAGCTAGGCTGACGCCACGGCACTCACTCTAGCCTGGGCAACAGAGTGAGACTCTGTCTCAAAAAAAAAAAATAAATAAAAAAATAAAATAAAATAGCCAGATACATGCAAAATTATTCTAATCAAGCTAAAAATAAGTCTTTAAAACTGTTTTCAATGTAGCTTTCGACTAGTTTCAAAAAAATTTAAAGACATTTATAAATGGAGCACAATATAAAACATTTAAAATAACCCAGCAAACCCATTTTTAACAATTGAAGAACATATGAAACCAGGACAGTTAATAACAGAAGCTAAACACTGTATTTATCTCTAAGTATCCTATCAACTAAAGAAAAATAAAAAAGGTATTAAGTTATTTATCATTCGGTGTCTTTAAATATATATAAAAATTTTTGGAACAATAAATATTTATTGAGCAGGTCATTCTGTAAGTTTAATTTGATAAAGTTGAATTTCTCCAACGACTAACAAAACACAGGCATTTTTTCCAAGAGGCTTTGGAGATAATAATAATAATGTGTTGATGAATGCAAAGGAATGATTCCACTGGAGAGAATTTCATGCCCTGTGAGATAGCGCAACACTCTCACAGGCTGCCAGGAAAAGTGAATAGGATAAATTAGGCCCGTATCTGACTTTAGCATCAAACAGTTATCAGACAGCACAATTTGACCCTAAGTAGAAATATATATTCTTCTCTTTTTAAAATATATTTTGGGCAAAATGATAGAATTGCCATTTGTAAAATTTAAAATATATACCACTCTACTATGATAATACAATTTAAAGATTAATATTACCTAGCAGTAACCAAAGAACTCACAGAGTTCATGGGCATCGTTCTATTCTCCATTCCACATTTATCTTTTTGTTTCCATTGATTTTTTTAAAATGGTAATGGCTCTAGGAAAATTACAGCTCTCTTTAAACAACAGGCCAGTTTAGCAAGCTCATTCATTATTGGCTCATCTTCATTCTTGGGTACTTTGGTCATTTTTCACTCCTGTGAAAAGCTTATATAAACAGCAAAGTCACCCCTGTGACAACCAACACAGAATCTGTAATGAATTTCTACCCAATTAAAGGGCAATTCATCCAATTCTATTCCTGGAGAAAAACATAATCTATATGCAAACTGCTGATACCAAGAATGGTAACCATATTAAGCCAATGTAAGGTGTACACATACATTTGTACACTTTTACCTTGCTGAAGAGTGCTGGTGTAGCTACTAGAAAAATGCTATAAAAGAAGTTCTATGTTGGTGTTCCTCATGACTATTCCTCTGAAGAAATATAATCCCAGTCAATAACTAACGGTATTATAAAATTTCTCCTTTATTTCACTCATTCATTTCAATGTTATGCATATACTGCATAAATTATATGCCAGCTAGGGTTTTTTTTTTAAAAGAGTTTATTGAGCTATAATTTACATACCATAAAATTCGCTTGTTTTAAGTGACCAATGATTTTTAGAGAATTTGCAGAGTTGTGCAGTCATCACCACAATCCCCTTTTAGAAAATTTCCACCCACTTTAAATGATCCCTTGTGCACATTCACAGTCCTTCACCATTTATACTTAGCCTCAGGCAGAAACTAATCTACTTTCTGTCCCCTATAGATTTTACTGCACTAGAAATAACAAATAAGTGAAATCATACAATATGGGATTTTTTGTATCTGCCTTTTCACTTTGCATAATGTTTTTGAGGTCCACCCATATTATAGCATATATCAATATTTCATTCCTTTTCCTTGCTAAGTAAAAACTCTACCATCTAGCTTTTTAAAATTAAAGTATGAGCATAAGCAAATAAAATGACAGCTAAAAACAATTATCTTTAAAAATGACCTTGGCTTCTCTAGTCTGTCTGCTTTTCAATGTAAATCAGAAAAAAGTTAATTGTTAAGAGGGATTATTTTGCTTTAGAATCACCAATATAATTAGAAAGAGTCACAAGGCACTATTTAAATCCTTTAATGCAAACTGTACCGTTAAATTTTAAAAATTTCACAAATTATGAGGTATTTTGTCACATTTTATCTTTAGAATGACATTTACAAAATGATGCTCTTAAAGATTATATAAATATTAATAGTAGCTCCCTCACATAACCTTCTTCAGAGAGACCAGAAATTTTTATTATAATATTCCAAATATAAGACTTCTATAATAACAATTTTATAAACTCTCTGGTTTACAAAACACTTCAATTAGTCATTCTCAAAAACAGGGCCCTAACTCAAGGGGAAAATAGTTATTATAGAATCATATATTTTATTGGAGACTTTCTATTCTTTAAAAATATGTCACATATCATGTAATTAAACTCATAACATGTAAAAAAAAGTTATAATTGTATTTTCATGAGCTTTTATATTTAATCAAAAATATTAGTGGATTTAAATATGTAAGGCATTGAAGAAAATGCAAGCAGTTGAAATGCATTACATGAATCAGGCGATTGTAACAAAATTGCATTATCCTTTCCTCATCTACCTCCTCTGACTTGCAAAGACATTTTCTAAATTATCTTTACCAATTTAGCATCTGATTCAGTTAGTCTCTCTACCTTGCCTCTGGCCACTTGTGACTGTACATGACCCTTTTAGCATACTGGCTTTGATCATGTTAAGCCTCTTAAATCTAGTGTTACCTATCCCCACTCAAGTTGAACTCCTCTCTGGCATAATCACACCTTAGAACTTATCACTGAAAATACCTCCATCTAGTTCAGATTTAATGCTCTGAATTCACCTTCACTGACTAATCTTTATTTACCCCACCACTATCCTACTACTATTAAACCGTTCCTTCATTTTTACTTTGAGTACTTATTCTTCAAGTCTCCCATATTCTCTAGCATTGACTCATCTGCCTCATCTGCCTAGAATCAACAGTTAGCCATTTAAATGATACACTTACTTCTACTGTGGTTGCCAGAAAAGATGTAGGATATTCATTTAGATTTGAATATCTGATAAACAACAAATGGCTTTTAAGTATAGTATGTCCCATGCAATATTGAGAAATACAAATTTAACTTGGTTCTCCATATTTTTAATTATAAAATTTGGCAACCCTATTCCTACCCAAGAATTTTTTACCCTTTGTCTTTACCCTGTTTTCATTTTGGCAGCCTTTAAAACTAGGTAAACAAAACTGTATATTCAAGACTAGCTATATAATACACAGGGTTGAGTGCAAAATAAAAATGTGAGCCTCATAAAATTATTATTAGGAATTACAAGATGGTGACAGTAGAGCCTTAAATCAAGCTTGTGGCCCTTCTAAAAGCTGGACCTTGCAATTGCACTGGTCACATGCCCTGTGAATAGTTTGCCCTTTTTTCATTCCTGGGTTGTAAGAGAGAGTGTCATAAAGCTTCTGATCCATTCAACTATTTATTCTTGTATTCAACATATATTTATGGAATGCCTATCATATATTAGACACTATTAGAAGTTCTGAGGATAGAGTACTAAACAAAATCAATTTTTTTGAGGGTGATGCACATTATAGGATATGTAAGATATATGGTTTATGATATAAAGTATAATGTAATTTATAGACCTCTTATTCTAGCACTTAAAAAATAAATACTTAAAATAAGAATGAAGGAACAGTTTAGTAGGAGTGGAAAAGTGACAGAGGACAAAGATTGGCCTTTACCATTTTAAAATCCCTATTTTATGTCCCACAATAACTATTCTAATACTTCTCTACTCACCTTTAGCCCTCAAACCCATGTCCATTCTTAACCCTCAATAGACAAACAACACTATCTCTTATTTACTAAAGAAATTAAAATCATTGAAAACACTAAATATCCTTGCTTGTCACCTTCAAATATTCCCGAAGTCTTCACTGCATTTTCTTGTTCACTGCTGCCTGTAAAGAAGCGTTCCTTGTTTTTGTCAAATACCATCCCTTGATCCCTATGATATCATCGATCTCTGATTTCATCATCTCTTTTTGCCAGTAATTACTCTTACATCTTTAATTTATCCCTTCTATTTTTTCATTCTACCTATAAACAATTACATAACGTACTCTCTCAACTTAAAAATATTTCTTAAATCCCAACATTTCTCAAGGTATGGTTTGATTTGGCTTACTTGCCTTTAACTGGTAAATTTCTCATAGGGTAGACTACTCAAGCCACCTTTATTTTCTCCTTAACTCTATTCCTTAACTGTATACATTTTTTTTTTCTAAAATAACTCCTGTATCTGTCCTCTTAGTAGTCCAAAATGAATGCCTAATTGTCAAATCTGGAAATATTTTCTTAGTCTTTAACTTTCTTTACTGATGTAAGTATTGATTGAAATGAACTTTTTCTTGAATTTTGATCTTTCAAATGTTTAATATATTTTATGGAAATGTAATACACAGAAGTTGATCTAACACTGATTTATTCCTCATTCAATACTTTTTTTATATAGAATGTAATATAAGTGGGACAATGCAGTATGTAATATATCTAGTCCAGCTTTTCTAGCACAATGCATTTGAGATTCACCTATGCTTTTGTATGTATTAACAGTTCATTCTCTTTTTATTACTGGGTGATATTCCATTGTATGGATGTACCACTTAGTTTATACATTTCCCAGTTGAGGGACTTTGGGTTTTTTCAGTTTGTGGGGACTACAAATAAAACTGCTATAAATATTCACATACAGACTTTTTGTGTGAATGTAGGTTAACATTTTGCTTATGCAAATAGGAGTAGGACTGCAGGATTGTATTGTAAATACAATGTTCAGCCTTATAAGAAACTGACAAACTGCAAACCATTTTCCACAAGAATGCATATAATTTTGCATTCTTGCCAGCAATGTTCGTGAGTTCCACTTGCCCTGCATCTTTGCCAGTAGATTTAGTCATTTGGAATTTGCTTGCATTTGCCATTCATAGATGTGTATCACTATCTCCTTGTGGTTTCAATTTGTATTTCTCTAATGGTTAAAGATATCAAACATTGTTTAATATGCTTATTTGGTATTTTATTATTTATAATTTTTATATCAATTAATGTGATTACATATTTTTTCTTTAGTGAAGTATTTTTTTTAACTCAACTTTCTCTTAGTATGCCGTTCACTTTTTCTTCCAAATTTTATTCATCTTCTTTCCAATTCTGTTCCTCACAACAACTCCAATTAGTTTCTTTCAGTTCTCACTACTGCAATCATAGTTCAAGCATCACAACCTGCTGTACTTCTTTTGTGGAACATCTAATTTACGCTATGCAACTTGTTTATTTACACTTTTCCAACCACCCTTAATAGATTATTAATTTTGCCATAAATTCTAGCACAGAGCTTTAAAAATATATTATATAGATTATAACTAATGTGCATGTATGTTTATTGGTTTTTGCATAATATTAATAGCATTTTTTAACTCTATACAGTGGGAAAATAACAATCATGGTCACAAAGTAGCATTTGAAATATCACAAAAGCTAATATCTAAACAAGACAGCAAAATCCAAAAAAGACTACCACCTTAGGACAGAAATAAGTGGTTTCTGCTCTGTTTTTTCCCACCTTTTGGAAATAAAGCATTCTTCACTGGAGTAAGACAATAAGCAGTAGGAAGAACAGTCAAATAATGCTACTGCTGTTTCTCTAGATGTGGCCCTCTGGCAGGCCAGCCACCATAGCACAGTGGAGTGACCTGAAAAGCAGATATTTGGCCAGTCTGTTTCATAACACAACCCTAAGAAGAATCACAAAGACTCACAAAAACTAAGCCAAAAAAAAAAAAAAAAAACCTTCCCCCACAATTATTAATTCTTCTTCCTAAGCCTCCTCTCCAGCTAGGGAATATTAATAGTACATTTGGATGGCCTATAGGGAGATATGATTATTTTTATTTGTAAACTAAAAATTATTTGCTGATCTATATTATTTCAGAATATCTCAGCTATGATTTACAAAGCTTATCAATTACATTATATGTTGCTGTGTGTGTGTTAGGGAGGGCTTCAATGATTTAATAATTGTAGTAGTTTTCAGGGCCAATGTTGTACCAAGAATGGTTTGATCTTCAGGAACCTTGATCTGCTAATAGTTTGGCCAGATGCAGGGGTGTAGCCAAATACTTTATTGGACGGCACTCTTAAAGTAGAATCAATGTTTGAGGATATTTATATGCTATATAAAGGCTCGGCAAAAGACTATCTTTAAAGAAGAGGTGCTCAATAATCCAAGGAATAAGATAGCCCATTCTATAGATTTCAGTCAGCCTCTTTCAAAAGTCACGCCACTGCTGCTTTAGGGCTCATGAACAAAAAGCCCAGAAGGTTAGTATGGGAGTTATGCACGAGAACAATAACACATACTTCCCCTTAAGAACTACCACTAGTGTGGAATATTCAATCATGGAAGGAGTGATAATGTTTATTCAATAGACTATACCTGTATTAAATGTGATTGCCCTCTGTTCTGACATGCATGAACATTAATGGACTTAAAGCTTATTCACACTCATATTTTCCCAACTATATAATTTGTTTTATAGGGGGGAAAAAGTGAAAGTATAAAGATTCACTGGTCTTGCCATATTTCCCATCACTAAAAATGTCTAGTCTTACAGAAAGGCTGAATAGCATATTGAAGATTTAATTTCAGTGCCCCTGGAAGACACACTGGAATATTATGATATTGTCCTATAAGATGTGGTATATGCCGAAGTGGGAGTGGTCTTCTTACTATTACATCTAATGAGCAACTCACAAAATGCTTAATTTCCCAAATCTCCAACTTTAGGCTTTGCTATTGAGAGGGCTCAGTACCCAAGGGAGGAATGTATCTGTTAGGAGAAAAACAAAGAAATGAAAAGGTATTTTTTTTTTTTTTTGAGACAGAGTCTCGCTCTGTTGCCCAGGCTAGAGTGCCATGGCATCAAGCTCACAGCAACCTCAAACTCCTGGGCTTAAGTAATCCTTCTGCCCCAGCCTCCCAAGTAGCTGGGACTACAGGCATGTGCCACCATGCCCGGCTAATTTTTCTCTACATATATTTTTAGCTGTCTAGATCATTTCTTTCTATTTTTGGTAGAGACGGGGTCTCGCCCTAGCTCAGGCTGGTCTCGAACTCCTGACCTCGAGCGATCCTCCTGTCTCGGCCTCCCAGAGTGCTAGTATTACAGGCGTGAGTCACCGTGCCGGCCGGTATTTTTTAATTTTGTGGAAATTGGCTGGTTAATCTTTTCCTCAAAATACTATAGTCCCCAAACATCAGAACCACCTAGAGAAAGGTTTGTCATTACATTTTGCTTTTAATAACACTTAACCAGTCTTTTCCTTCAAGTCAGAGATCAAAGATGTCTTGGCTTCTATTAAAATTATGCCACAAGATTCATTACCATAGATATATTTTATTTATAGCATATGGCAGAGTTATTGGGCATCATGACCTTAACAAATATCTACTAAACATACTTAATCCGGCTTTTGAGAAGAAAACGAAAATTGTCCATACTCTCTATTTGGGGAGTCAGGAAATATACAGATATAAAACAATAAGGAAAAAAACAAAGTATCTACAAAAGAGGTAGGAAATGAGTATGTAGGGCAAAAGGAGGAGAAATAATTATCAGCTTCATTTGCTGGGGTTAGTTTTAGGAAAGAGATGGGATTTGGGACATCGTCAAAATTTATAGTCTCAAAAATAGTGGTGGGTAAAGGCACCCAGGCAAAGGGGACTGAGAAGATGAGGCATAGAACAAATACAATTGTACAGGCTCAGAGACTGAGAAGTGGGATAAGGGGGAGATCAGGTTAGAGGTATTAGGTAGGATTAGAGAAGTTGATTGCAAGTGGAAAGAAAGAAAAAAGCAAATGAAAAAGGAAGCAAAACTAGGCAAAGCTGGAGAGAGAGAAAAGAAAAGAGGAGGAGGATACTAAGTAACACAAACATACATAACTTGATTAAGGGTAAAGAGGTGTTTGGTGATCTCTTTCATTGTTATAAGAAAGTTCATGAGTGGGATTATGTAGAGAGAATAACAATACAGATGTCAGTATAAATTCCAGTTTTGTTTTTATGTAACCTTTTCATATAGCCTGAGCCTATCCTGGAAATGCTCATGAGAAATTCCCTAAACATAAATAAAAAGGTCTCTTGCCCGAATTTTATGTTTTAGAACTTTCTATCATGGTACTGTTGCCTTGAAATTATCATTCAGAATAACTTTTAATTCTTCTATGCAACTAGGAGAGAAGTTTCATAAATCCCTAATATATTATTTTATTCAATAGGAAAATGTAGGATTTAGTACTATGGACATTACCAGAATAGGACTGACATTTTTCTCTGCTCTCATTCCCAAAATGGGTCATCTTTTGTTCAGCATGTACACAATTGAAATAATCTGATTCTGCATTCATCTGACTGCTTGGTAATAGTTCTCAGAATGTCTGACAGTATTTCACGTAAGAATCAGAGATGATAGAAGGGTACTTACTGCTAGAGTAAAAGACTTTGAAATGTCATTTTGGTTCAGTGCACAGCATGATTCAAGGATGTACAGATGGAGGAGTCTAAGGAGCTATTAAGTATGTGTGTCAACTTTTGAAGTGTAATGTAAATCTAAACTAGCCACTCTTTTTAAAAGCCAACTGATGTTATTTACCTTGGCTTTACCCATAAGAGATTATTATGTTATCGGAGAAGTAGGATTAATGAGTAAGTTTCCCACAAAATTTAATTATTTGGGACAAGGGTCAACATACACACCATTTACCTTATTTTGATGATTGATAGACATTTTCCTACACTGTTATAAAGGCCAGACAAATTAGAGCCGAATTAAAGTTTCTCATACTCACACATACCACAAATATAGCAATAATTAACTTAATTTGACATATCAAGCAGAAAATGTAATGATATTCTCATTTGATATATTGGTAAGATCTTATATGATTCCAAATCTGTGAAATCATTTAGCATTCTGTACATATATTACAATCTGTCTTGTACTGAAAGTAGTGTATGAAATTATTTTATTAGTGTGTTTTTATCCCTTTATCTTTGCAAATTCCTGTAATTTTTCTTTTTTAACACATTAACTGCCATGAGAGTTGTATTAACTCACTCTAGTTTTGACCCCAGGGTTGTGTGAAGCATATATAAAATCATACTTACTGATGCTCTTATTTGTTACAATTAATATTGACAATTTAATTCTAAAAATGTGGATTAAATGAATAGAAGTCAATAAATTTTATTTTTCTATTTATGTTTACCTTTAAATTACACTCAAAGTTTTTATTCTATTTTTGTAATAAAACTCTATGGCCCCAAGAAAAAGTTTGTGATTTTTTTTGTGTGGCAGTCAATGTGTTAAAGGAAGCTGATATGTTATTTGGTTAACAGATACTCATAACTATTTGATTTTCATTGTGAATGGTGGTTTTTAGCATTAGAAAGTGCCCTTTATACTACATTTAATACTTTCTTTGGCTTTAATTCTACTTCAACATTAGGGTTGCAACCCCTTTCTTATGGTTTACATTGCCTATTACTTTACTCATCCTTACAGTTACCCTTTTTGAATTATTTTAGGTGTATACTAAATAGGACACACAATTGGGACTTGCTTCGGAGTCCTTTTAATAGATGAATTAACCTCACAGGTATTTATTGATATAACTGGTAAGACTGGTTTCAACCCTGTCATATTATTTTGTAATTTATGTTATATTTACTATTTCTTCTCTATGTGATATATTTTGTCTTTCATTTTTAGCTTTTTTTGATGATTAGAAAGGTTTACACTTTTTTCCCTGTGTTCTATCTTTATGTGTTTTATGTGTTTTTGTGTCAATTTTAATGGCATCCTTTACCTCTCACCTATCTCCTGAATAACAATTAAATAACTTTTTTTCTCTTTTCTTTCCCTCCTCACTTTAGTTTTATTATTTTTACTTTGTCATAACATATATTTACATATGATTCTTCCAACCTCACTCTACTTTTGCTTTAATCTTAGACCTACATCAGCCAAATTCTTTGCCTTGTTTTATAAAGCCATGAATGATCATATTCATCTATGCTACCTTCATCTTCATTTCCTATTTGCTTGTTTTCATGTTATTTTTGTTTTTTATTGCTTATTTTATTATTTTAAAAGGAAGATATCCTGTTTTTTTTGATCAAATAATGTGTTTAATCCATATAGCCAAATGTTATAATTTCAATATGCAATCAAGATAAAAATTACAATTTAACTTTTTTAAAAAATTAAGACTTCAAAATTCAAAGTACATTTTACACTTAAGTCATATCTCAGTTCACACTTGCAACATTTCAAGTCACATATGGCTACTGACTACCATATTGGACAGTGTACCTCTAAACTCTCTCTCTCTCTAGACACTCTGAACCATATCCTTTCCTCTAAATACCTATGGCAAATGACTCAAATTTATATCTGCAGTTCAAGGCTCTCCATAAACTTCAGACCAAAAAACTCAACTGTTTACTAAGCATCACAGTTGATATCCTGTTTTTAATTTAGCAAATGTATCAAAATATTATTTAACCAATATTTTTCCAAATATCACATTTAGCATTAAAAACATCAGCTAAGTCCCTTCCATGTGGTAAGAAATTAGAAGAAACTCTTGAAGTTCCTGTTCTAGTCCATCTGCGCTTTTACAACAAAATATCATATACTAGGTAGTTTGTGAACAATAGAAATTAATTTCTCACGGTTCTGGAAGCTAAATAGAAAGAAGATCAAGGTGCTGGCAGATTCAGTGTCTGATGAGGGCCTACCTTCTGGTTCATGATGATTCCTCCTTTTTTCCCCACATGGTGGAAGGAGCAAGGGATCTCTCTCAGGCCTCTTTTATGAGGACACTAATCCCATTCATGAGGCCTCTGCCCCCAAGACCTAATATTATCATGTTGGTGGTTAGGATTTCAACACATGATTTTTGGGGGGACACACGCACACAAGACCATAGCAATTCTCATTCTTTCACTTTAAGATTTAGCACTCATCCAGTTTGAGTGTATTGTCAAGTAATTTTTTATAAAGGTAGCATATTTCTGTGTTCTGGCATATCTGCGAATGTCTGTTGCATTCCCACGAAAGAAAAATTAGCTGGGTAAAACAATTAGGACAAAATTTTATAAGTGTTACATGATATTCTGGTCACTGGCTTTGAAGAGAGAATTTCTAAGACCAATCTAACTGTTTCCTACAATATTTCTCATCATAAAGCCAATAGATTTTATTCTCTACTCTCATAATCAAAATAGCTGTTGGAAAAACTTAATTTGTGGCTCTCTTTTCATTGATTTTTGCCTAGAGGAAGGTAAACTTTTCAATTTGAATGGTCAGATCTTTTTCAGCTGTTTTCTTCAATATTGGGCATTATTATTTCCTTGTTCAATTTTATTGTTCTTCTCAAGTACACAGTTATTTTTAAAAACAGATCAAGAAACTTTTTCTTTATCATCATTTCTCTTTCCCTTCTCTACTGCATCTAAGAATATTTCTCAAGCACGATCCAGAGATCTGCATTTTCATAGTGGCTATTCTCTCCCTTATTGTCATCATTGTTGATTTTTATTTTGCTGCTACATTTTTAGCTTTTTTCCAACCCTGCCTTGGATAATCCATTTCTGACTTTAATCTCAGTTTCACTTTTAATGGTATTTTTATTTCTGTGTTCTCTATCCTCATGACTTTCTCCTACTTCATAGATGGAATGCCTTGTTGTATGGAGTGGAAAATAATAATTATTCTTTGAAATTTCCTTCAAGAGTCTTCATCAAAAAAATTGGAAACTATGTTCTTTTTTATTCATAAAGATAACTTTCCCTTTTTCTGGCTCAGCAGTATCACATTTTAATTATAAACCCTGTGCCTACATGTATGTATCATCCTTCTCCTTTTTGCTTTTCTCCCATTTTCATTCTCAAGAAGTTAGATCTACTTATGTTTGTGTTTAACCATAACTAACTATATGAGGATGTAAAGTTAATGTTCATGCTATTTAGCTGTTCATTTTTGTGATCAGTTTTCAGTCCGGTGCTTGCTTTTTGGTATTCATTTGGTTCTTTTCTGCTAAGCTGAGGAGTAACTTATGCTATCCCACTCTATGATATTTTGAAGTACTTGAAAACATATAATGTTCAGAATGCTTTGTTTCTAGGGCTCTATATGTCCCACTGGAGTGTCTTGCGTGGGAGAATTTAACCTCTCCTAATAAACCCAACTCTGACAGCCCTTCCCTACCTAAAGCTTTGCTGTATTTTGAATGTTACATATACTGAAGGGCCATTAAAAGGAGGCATTGTAAGGGGAAGTTTGAGATGAAAGAAAGTAGTACTCAGGCCCAATAAAAATGTATAAATTGGATAGTAAACTTATGGTTGTCCAGTTTTGTATTTTGTATGACTTTAAATAGATTCACTTCAAGTGTATCTTCATTAAAATGGCTTTTTGAAATTAAGCCTGGGTTCCTGTAGGAATTTTCTTCATTCAGTTGTTTGTTGTTTTGGAATGTCAACCTATTCCCTTAAGCCTTAACTGGATTTATGAAACGTTTGTGCTACTCCAACTTCAGCTAGAAATATTTTTCACTGTTTCTACTAGACCCATTAGGGAGTAATATTTATATTGTGAAAGCATAAAGATGCAAGGATCACATTAAAAAAATCCCACCTGAACTTGAGAAAACTACAACTTACTATCATATTAAGATATAGAAGAAAAATACTGTGATGGCCATCATTTATTATTTACTATGCCAATTTATTTAATCATTCATTAATAGTTTATTGAGAACTTATTTTATGCCAGACATTACTTTTTGTTCTGGGAATAATATAATAAAAAATATATTTTCTTACTTTACTGAGCTTATAGTACAGTTATTAATCACACTAAAAAATATTAAATAACAAAGTAAGATAAATGCTTTGAATGACTGTTTTATAAACCACCTAGACAGAGGATATAATGGCAGATGGAAAAGTCTCCTTTTGATCTGAAATTTGAAGGAAGAGTAGAGATTAACCAGATGAATAGTATAGAGAAGAAATACAAACAGAGGGAACCCAATGTTCTTGTCAGCATAAAGCACTGCTCTAAGTGCTTACTTGCACAGGATTTTTTGACCCTTATAAGTTTTCAGTTATTCTTTTCCATCATAGATATTTATTGAGAAGCTAGGAGTGACTATGTCATGGATTGCTAAATGAACACAGATTTTCATAACATATTTCTAGTTTTAATATAATTTTATATAACATAGTAATGTTTTAAACCCAGTTGAATATCAAAATCTGATAAACATTGCATATGCATCCATAATCCTAAATATTATTTTGCCTTTTGGATCAAGAAAATATGGATCTGTTAGCTGTCACATAATAGTGCAATTTTACTTGTCTTGGTTGATTTTGTTTGACAATAGAAAACAAACTAATATTAGGAAAAAAATTATTTGCAAAAATAACTTAGTTTTAAGAAAGCTATTTCCCTAGGCTTTCCTCCTGAAACTAATATAGACAAACCCAAGTAAAAAAGATATTTAATTCAACCAAATCTATTAATAGATAAACTCACATTCTAATTCTAGAGAGCAAATCAACTTGATGGTAGACAAATAGGGCCACAGAGAAAGTGGGTCACACCATTCGCAGAGCTTCATGGGAAATGTAGAATTTTAGTGATTAAATTTCACATGCTGCACTCAGATCAGTCTTGCAAATATTGATGTATTCAGGCAAGCCAGATTAATAATGGCCAAACTTAAATAAATTTTCGTTGATTTTTGTTTTTGTTTTGAGGTGGGAATTGGTAAATTTAAAGCAAAGCTCCAACATAAACAATAGTATTTATGATGCAGAATCCAAAACATAATTGCCATCAGTTACAGTGTGACCATGGATGTTCATCTATACCAATACTATTAAGAGAGACAATTTGCACAAAATAAAATGTCTTATATATATGTAACCTGATCTTACAGTCATAGCTTCCTTATTCCTTGGGGCTTCAGAGCACCAGAGGCGGGGGGGGGGGGGGGGGGGGGGGGGGAGGGAGAGAATGAGTACGTGTGTGTGTGTGTGTGTGGTGTTGGGGGTTGAGAAGTGAACTACCATCACACTGTCTGAGAATAAATTTTGGAGACATAGTTGTTTCAGATATTCACCTCTGACCCTTGATGGTGTTGGGACTTGATGGCCATACCCTGTCGGTGTCCTGTCCAGCATAGGCCTAATCAGAGCTGTGGAACTGAGACAGAAAATCAAGTTGTGAAGTCCAGAAGTCTGGTTTAAGTTCCACTTATGATGTAATCCTACTAGTGTGCATTATGGAAAATTACTTTCTCCTCTGAATCTGGGTATCTCTTCTGTAAATTGGGGATAAAAATAAGGTCTGCTTCATTTTTTCCATAGGAATTTTATGAGCATCACTTGAAATCATGGAAGTGAAATTATTCTGTCCATAACCATGTGTCACACAATTGTTTAATCATTAAATACCCATGGCTACCTCTACTATGCCTTTTACTTCTTTAGTGTAGACTCAAGGCTCTGGGAGATTGAGGAATATTGTAAAGAAATGAAGAAGCATGGAAAAATCAAATTCAAGAAATGCTTTCCAGTTAAATATTTATAAATTAGATCATCTATTTTCTAGACATATATGGACTTATTTAGGATACATTTTACATGGTAACATCTCAACTTCAAAACAAGACTTCTGAGAACTGAGAGACTTTATCTTCTTTTATCTTCCATTTAAGACTACTTACACAAAGTGCTGAGTTTCATCCTATTGGTGAACTGATTTAAATTATGTATTATCTATTTGGTATGGACAATTAAAGTTTTCTGAACCCAACAAATATTATTCCAGGGATGTTTTTGTACACGTGGAAATTTTCTATTTGTAAAGAATTTATTCCTTACAAATTTATTTATATCTGTAAGATATTTATATTTGTAAGGAGTTTATTCATTTCTTTACTCCGTATATATCTATTGATCACAGACATTTTGTTAATAGGACGTCACTTTGGTGCAAGCCATTACCATCTCTTCATTTGACTGATGCAATCACCTATTAATAAGTTTCCCTGCATCTATTTTGCCCGTGTCAGTCCATCATCAATATGACCACCAGGGTGATATTTTAAACACAAAAATCATATCACATCATTCCACTTTTCAAAACCCTGTGATGCCCCCCTATTTCATTTCTTTCCACTCGGTCCCTTACTGACTTTGCTCTGACCATACCACCTTCCCTGCCATGCCAGGTAGACACCAGTCATAATCCTGACTTAGGGCTTTTGTGTTGCATGTTCTGTCTATACCACTGTTTTCCTAGATAACTGTTTTACTGACTTTTTTCTTCCTCTCAAAGCTTTGCTTCAATAGGGCTGATTCTGACCACATTGTTTCATATTGGAACAAGCACCCTCCCACCACCCCCCGTAAGTTCTCATGACCATTATCCCACTCTCTTTTTGTCCACAGCATTTATCACCTTCTAACATACTAATCACATTTTTATTATGGCAGTTTTTATTGTTGTCTCCCCTTACTAGAATGTGAACTTCATTATGGCAAGGATGTTTGCTTTGTTCACTGATAATCCCAAACATCTGGAGCTGTGCCTGGAATACAACAGCTATTCATTCCATTATGTGCAGCTTCCTAAGAAACGCATGCAGTGAGGGTCAGTTAAAAGAAAAAAACTCTGCCCATATGTCTATTTTGTGCTTCTTCTGGAACAATATTTTAACTTGATATAAAATTTGGTTTTGAGAAGTATTTATTATCTATATTTTAATAATAATATTGTATTTTGTCTGTCATAAAATTTTATTAGAAGTTTGTTCTGAGACTAATTGTTTTTCCTTTGTAGGAAATCTTTTCCCTCTAGTTATTTTTCAGATCTTGTTAGCTTTGATGTTCTGTGGATTCCCTAAGATATGTCCATGTGTGGATTTATTTATATGTATCTTGTTTGCAGTTGGCTGTAATTCCTAAGTCTAAGAGTTTATATCTTTTTTTTAAATGTGTTGCTGTTATCTCTCCAAATATTGTTTGGCATACTATTTTGTATTTTTAGAATTCTTATTAGTCATGTGATAGAATTTCATGTTCTCTCCTCTATGTTTCTTATTTTCTTTTTTCACATTTTCCATCTCTTTCAGTCTCTGTATCTCTATGCATTTGGCTCATGCATTCTTTTTTTCTGAGTGGTTTTACTCCCCTTGTTCATGTAGTGAACTCCTACTTAAAGAGGTAGCTAAAGGGCCTTTGTTGTGACATTCTCTGACCCATTCATGCCTCACTTTAATCCCTCTTAGGTAAGTACTTACCCTATATGCTTCTGCAAACTTGAAACTCCTTGTAGCAAGCTTCTCAGATTTAAACTCTTATTCATAAATTTTTACTTCAGTTGTATTTATTTTGCTGTTAAACTCATTGATTTTGATTTTATCTTAATCACTATGTTTTATTTCTAGAAAAGTATTTGGTTTTGTTTCAAATATGCCTATTTTTTTTTAGTATGGTGTCGTAGTATTGTTTTCAACTGACATCTTTAGTAAATTTAAAACACATTTGTTTCATAGCTCTAGGGGGATCTAATTCTGCCTTGCTGTATATGCTCTTTATTATAATGGATTACTGATTCTTGTGTTCCTTAATTTTAGATTATGGGCTTATCTTCAGTGCCACTCTTCCTGTGGGACACCTATTCAACCTGAGCTGAGAGCATGTCCTTACCAGGTATTTAATGTTTACTTTTGTAAAAAGTTTTAGTGTTTTACTGGCTTGGGATCCATTTTTGTATTAATTTCTCAGCTTGAGGGCTATTGGACAATGTGTATAACTAGATTTCACCTCAAACTTTTAAGAAATGGTTTTGAATAATTAGGAGTGACTATTTTTTAACCTGAGATCAATGAAAAAGAAACAAGTGTTCTTTTTGTCATTCTTTGCTGACAAACACAATTTTATTTAGTCTAACTTTTAACCAAGCTTTTGGCCCCTCAAAGATCCAAGCTAAGGTCTTATTCTCACTTACCTCACCTCCGGAGGACAAGGCCTCATTTCCTTTCTCTGGAGTATCAAAATCTAGATCTAGTGTTGTAGAGGTTAAGAACCCTCATTCCAACTCATCCTCTCTCCAGTGCAGCTACAAAATTGGCTTACCATTCTTGCTGTCCATTGTAGCTCTATTCCCATTTTAGACTTTACAGATGCTGCTTTCCTTCCTGTAGGATCATCTATTTACTTAAAATGTTTCATTTTGTAATATTTTATTTACTTTTTCTGAAGTTGTATAGCTTTTCCCCTGAAATTTATTGATCTTCTACATTGTCTGCAGTTGAAGTCCTTAATGTTTGTTTCAGGAAGGAACATAATTTTCATAAAAGCAACTTTTACAAGAAGCTCAGTCTTCTAAGAGTTCCACTTGATGAACAGGGGAAACAGCTAAATAAATAATTGCAGTTAAATATTGTAAGTGCCATGAGGGTGCTCTGAGAACACAGGAGTGCAGAAAGGGCAAATGCCTTTCAGGGAAGGCTTCATGGGGAGTTGAATCTTCAGCAAAGAAATAAAAGAGGAATGAACACTTTATACCAAGAAGAATGAAAATATTCAAAGAAATACACGTAGTTATTTGTGGCTGGAACACATTGTAAATCTGGGAGAGTAATTTAAAATAAAGCTGTAGAAGGCAGTTAAGGCTGAGATCATGAAGAGATTTCTGCTATGCTGATGAGTTTAAATTGCAAGATTTCAATCAGGCTAATGACACCAGCAGATGTGCATTGTATAAAGTGCATTATGACAATAATCAATGAGAAAGGTGGATGAGAAGGAAGAGATTAGGAGGCCATTGCAGTAAACCAGGCCATAAAATTGTGGAGGCTTGAATTAAAGCATTTGAAATGTAAATGAGGGAGAAGGACATATATAAGCAATTAATAAGGGTAGATGTAAGCAACTGCAGCACTTAAAATTGGATAAAGAAAGAAAACTGTGGAATCTCTCCCAGGTTTCTAGTTTGTGCATCTGAGTGTTTATGTTAATCACTAAGACAGAAACTGTGGTAGGCATATGTTTGGTGCAAAGATAATATACTTAACTTTAGAAAAGTTAGATGTGAAATGCATGTGAGACTTTTTTTCTTTACCTCCAACACACAAATACTCACACTTTTTTTTACTCAGGTATACAAACTCAGGATTTTGCCATTTGAATGCCAACACAGGTACTTCCACTACAACTAGGACTCTTTTTCCTGGTGTTCAGTCCAAAAGATATTGGGAAGATTTCTAAGCAAAAATCAAAAGACAGAATCCTTTCCCATAGCCCCATCATCAGAGATTCTGATTCACTAGGTGTAGGTATAGTCCGGAAACCTGCACTTTCATAGCTACCTCAGCTGACTGTGATGCATTTACTCCACTGAACACCCAATGAAATCATTACCCAGGATCCTCCTGTTCTTTAAATAAGAACTATAACCTCAATTTCTTGGTATACTCCTTGATTTGAATGCCAACAAATCCTAATAGTAGCAAAAAGTCTTAACTTTTCCTATTGCTGAAGTCACCATCACAAGATCTTCTGACAGGAATTGCACACAGAAATTGTATCACAGATTAACCTAACAGTGAGCAAGTGGCCAAAGCCAACAGGAGTGTCACATACAAGCTTTCTATAACCTATAAATCTCATCTAAATAAATAACTAGTTGAAATCACCGATGGCATATATTGGCCTGTCATAAAGCCAATAAAGCATCAACTGCTGATTGTTTTCTTGGTTGCGGTTTGGGGCTGGGATGTGGAACCTGTCAAATGTGCATGAGTGAGAGAAAAGAGAATGCTCTCAGAAACAAATGATAGGTATGAAAAGCTATGCCTATCTTTTCAACAAATGGTTCTAGAACAACCAGATATCTACATGTAAAAGAATGAATCTAGCGACAGACCTTACACCTTTCAGAAAAATTAGCTTAAAATAGATCATAGGCCTAAATGTAAAATGCAAAACTGTAAAACTCCTCAAAGATAACACAAGAGAAATCTAGGTAACCTCAATTTGGTGATGACTCCTTAGATACAACAGTGAAAGTATGATCCATGAAACCAAAAAATGATAAGTTGGGCTTCACTAAAATTAAAAACTTTTTTTCCATGATAGACACTGTTAAGAGAATTGAAAAGACAAGCCATAGAGAAAATATTTGCAGAACAACTATCTGATAAAAGACGGGTATTCAAAATATACACAGAACTCTTAAAACTCAACAATAAGAAAACAACCCAATTTAAAAACGGGCAAAATATCTGGACACCTTACAAAGAGGATATAAAGATGGAAAATAAGCATATGAAAAATTGCTAAATATCATGTCATTAAGGAATTGCAAACCAAAACAATGTTATTCTACTATACACCTAATCAGAATGGCTAAAATCCACATCACTGACAGTTCCAAATGCTGACAAGAAAGTGGATCAATGGGAACTCTCATTCATTGCCGGTGGAAATACAAAATGGTATAGCCATTTTGGAAAACAATTTGGCAGTTTCTTGCAAAGCTAAACATAATGTTACCATATGATTCAACAATCATGGTCCTTGGTATATTTACCCAAATAAATTGAAAACTTACATCTGCATAAAAACCTGCATACAAATGTTTATAGTAGCTATATTCATAATTGCTAAAACTTTAAAGCAACCAAGATGTCCTTCAGTAGATGGATGTATAAACTGCGGTACCTCCATAAAATGAAATATTATTTAATGATAAAAAGAAGCGAGCTATCAAGCCATGAGAAAACATGGAGGAAACTTAACTGCATATTGCTAAGTGTAAGAAACTAATTTGAAAATGCTACACACTGTATGAGTACAACTATTTGATATTCTGGAAAAGACAAAACTATGGAGACAGTAAAAAGACCAGAAGTGTCCACGGGTTGGGGACATGGAAGAAAAGACATATGAATAGGTTGAGCACAGGGGAGCTTTAGGGCAGCAAAACTATTTTGTATGATGCTGTAATGACAGATACAGGCTATTACACATTTCTTAACTCCCATGAAATGTATAAGAAGTGAACTCTAATGTACACTATGGGCTTTAGTTAATGTGTCAGTATTGCCTCATCCATTACAATAAATGTACCACTGTAATGCAAAATGTTAATAATAAGGGAAATTGGTGGGAGGAGGTATGGTTAGAGAGGGAGTATAGGAATTCTCTGTACTTTACACTCAATTTTTTGGTAAAACCTAAAACTGCCTTCCCCAAATTAAGTCTATTAATTTTTTAAAAAGCAGCCCAAGTAAAGGCAGAGAGAAGCTAGGACTCTAACATTAATAACGAACCACTTGCATAGAAAGAATCATCAGAAATAAAGAAAAAGCATTCACTCCATCTCAACAATTACATTGTGAGATAGGTTGTACTGTGTCCATATATAAATTCTAAGAACACATATTTTAATGTCTTTCAAAAATTTGTGGATTCATGAAGAGATCTTAAGTGTCCTACAAAAATGTTAAAGATCACCTGCACGAATAGGAAAATTATTTTAATGTTTGTGCCAATCGTAATACGTTGCCACAGGACCAATCTGATGCACTGTGTTGAGGAGGAATATGAGGCTGAGCCTAGGCTCCGTAGTGCTATGCTCCATAGTGCTATGCTCCATAGCTATAGTAATAGCTATGATTAACTGGTAAAATCTCCAAAGGCATGAGAGGAGGAGTGATGGTATATGTGCCCACATGGCCACCCCTTATCTACTGTATTTGATCTGAGGCTGCTAACTAGAGACCACAATGTTAGTATTCAAATTCATAATTAACTATGTAAGAGAAGCTAAACCCAGATACTAAAATACGTATTTCAGATCTGTTATACTAAAAAAATCTTCATCAATAAAAAACATACGTTGAAAAATTTTATTCAGATTTGAACACCTTAGAGCTATTTACTGAGATAGAATTTCAGTTTAGCATTGGAAAGAACAAACACATCTAAAGGCACAAAGTCAAGGAAGCCTATATACATTTGTGAAGGCACAACTAAGTCTTTTGAGTATAGAGGCCATAAAACAGAAAGTGGAAGCAGGCACATTTTGAAAAAGAGGCTCTGGCCGTTGGAATATTCCTCCCCAACACCTTCTGCCCAGTGTTCTAATTCCACTCTTAGATGTATAACATAATGATCCAAGCTTTGATGCTCATACCAGGATTTCAGTTTTCCTTTAAAAAAAATTATAATTTTTTTTTTTTGTCTCAGACTAACACTCTCAGTGGTTTTGAACATTCCTTGTGTATTTCTAGTTTGTTCATCCATGATCAAAACTGAAACCAGTCTATCCATCTTTCCTGAAGACTGGTGCTTAGAAAGGAAACCCTATTATATTTTGCAGAGGGCAGAGAAGAACAAACTGTAGTTTATACATCCTAAATTTGACTATTCTATTAATACAGTTCAATAATGACCACTGGAACATTTTTTGAGCACAAACTATGTGCTAGTTTTTGTACTAAGCTTTCTACATGCAAAATGTCATTTAGTACTCACAACACCCCTAAGAAGTATGTACTATTATCGTCATATTAAAGAAGAAAAAATTTACATCAAGAGAGATTAAGATCACAAATCCTGACAGGAGTAGATCTGAAACTGGAACTACTTTTTTTTTCACCCCAAAGCCCATGATACTAAGGATGATGTCCTGTGCTGCTACTTTCTGGTATCACACAGCTAACTCATACTGTGCAAAAATTAGTGGTTTTGAAACTTGGCTGTACATATGAATCACCTCAAAAGCTTTCAGAAAAACTTCTTATGCTTAGGCCTTACCCAGACCAATTAACGTAAATCTGAAGGTGGATCCTGAGCACTGAAATGTTTTAAATTCAGCCAGGTGATTGTCATGTATAGGCAGAGTCAAGAAAGTCCTTTTTTCATGTGCTGCTATTAAATCCAATCTCACTGATTTTATACAAAAGTAGTTCATTTGAAGATACAAAGGCAGGACCTAACGTGTCACAATTAAATTTTATCTTACTGGATTTGGTTCATTATTCCAGCCTGTCAAGAGACCTTTATGGAACCTGATTCTGTCACCTAAAATATTTTTTAAACCTCCCAGTTTTGTGGCATCTAAAAATGTCACAGCATTCTTTTCATATTTTCATCTAAATCTTAAAGTAAATCAGTGAACAGGAAATAGCATTCAAGCATGTCAGCTTGACATCTTTTTAGACACAGGCATCCAAATACAAATTTACATAATTATGCTAGCTTCTGGTTCATTTCCCTATTTTGTTCATAGGAATGCCATTAATGACCTTTAAAAAGACTTAGTAAAATACAAATATACTATCTGCAGCACAGCGCTCTACCACCTAATAGTCTTTTCACAAAAAAAACGATTAAGACCTTGCCATCCTTATTCCTAGTTATGAAGTGTGAACAGTTATTAAAGTATTGAAACAACCTAAGTGAGAAGTGGGAGGTGATAATGGGAGGAATGTAAAGAAGATCAGAAAACTGACAAACACTGTGGGAGTAGCAGCAGCAGGATTTGAAAAGTGGTTGAATTTGGGAAGTGATAAAGAGGAAGAAAGGCCTCCATGACTAGAAGCTTCCGTTACTGGAAGAATGGCAGTGGCTTCAGAACAGGTCAAGAGGCTTTCAGCATTAGTGTATGGCATGTGCGAGTTTGCATTTCTGGCAGGATATATAAAGGAGTATTTTTAACACATAGTGTGGTAATCACTGTGATGCGCCACCCACATACCCCATGAGGAATAAAGAACTACGATTCCTGCTGTTGAGGGTACCACTGGCTATCAATCCCTTAGAGACTGGCTTAGCTAAAAACTGCTTCACCATACCCCAAAGTCTCACTCCCTTCCACGACACTCCCATTCAATGAGTGATCAACAGTGAGGCACAAATACCCAGGCTTCTCACCCCTTCTTTGTCAATCCATCTTCATAACTCCCCACAGGGACAACACAGGCTTTCCTTGAAACTGCACCACAACTACACCAGATTCTCCATCTGTCCAATCCCACTTCCTTCTCTTCCCTTCCATATGTTTTGATCCCAAAAGCACTCTCTAAAAAGTCCCTGCATACTGATCTTCATCACAGAGTCTTCTCCTTGGGAGCTCAACCTACAGCATGTAGGGTTCAGTGTGAGTCTAAAATTCACGTAACAGGATGTGGGAAATCAAAATATGTCTTCTTAAAATATAAAGGATTGTTGAGTTAATGGCAGTTAAGAAGAAAGAGTGAGAGAGAGAGAATATTGCATGTGCCTAAACTGGCTAAAACTGAATGAATTTATTATAAGAGTTTTTAAAATGAACCTTAATATAAAAAATATACATGTAAAACTAGAATTTGGTCTTTTCTTTGAAAATAAGATTTTGTGGAGTATTGACATGGTGTAATGAAAGATTTTCTTCACATTGTAAGTGAAACAGATTTGTGTCTTATCAAAATAATTTTCTGTGCTTTATATCTTTTATCAGGTCTTTGATTACTTAAAAAAGCTGAGTCGTCTCTGTTAAAAACGCTGAGGTATTTTCTACAACTGTGTAACTTTCTGTATTTGCCATCGAAGTCTTAATTATAACTCTGATTAAATAAAAGATATAGTGACTTTTCTATTTAATCAATGTTTTAAACTTTTTGATGTTTTTTGACAAACTTCCAAAAATAATATTCCATATTAATTCTTTTTGACCTTGAACTAACTTTAGGACATTCCAGAAGGCCGCTGAATGTCCCAAAGGATATGTTTCTCTTCTTAAAAAACAGAGATATTAAAATAATTGGGCTTATTTGATACATTAAGTTATCTGAGCATTGTCAAATAATGGCAGTGTTAAACCTTCTTTAGATTATGTTTATGTTACTGATATGAGTGTTCTAAAAGTTACATACAATTCATAGAAATCTGATATTATCAGTCATAATTCCTATTATGTTAAAACGTTATATGCCACAGAAATAAACAAATCTTGTCAATTGCATCATAATATAATGAACTCTCATCAAATTTTTAATCATGGACATTGTTAGTCTTGTCATACACAAAAAATTAATTGCTTCACTTTGATGTTTTTCTGAATGCTTTTATAAGCAGCTATAATCCTAAAATGTTTTCATCTTTAAGGAAATTCACAGAAAGGACTCTGATAAATACTCTGGAATACGGGCTTCTGATAATTTCAGGATCATGACACTGGACTGGATATAGTTGCTTTTTAGTCTTCATACTAAAGATGAGATTACATACAATTACAATATTAGAGTATTCTGTACTTATCTGTGTATGTACTTTTACCAGAAATTTTTATACTTTCTGATGATTTCTTGTTCAGCATCCTTTTTTTTCAGACTGAAGAACTTTATTTAGCATTTCCTGTAAGATCTGGTGGTGATGAATTCCCTCAACTTTGGAAAAGTATTTCTCCTTCATATTTGAAAGATATCTTTGTTTGGTACAATATTCTTGGTTGCAAGTCTTTTTTTTTTTTTCCCCTTCACCATTTTGAATATATTATCCCACTCCTTTTCAACCTGTTTCTGCTGCCTGATGTATCAGAGCTCCCTTATATGTTACTTTCTTCTTTTGTATTACTCCTTTAGGGTACTTCCTTTGTCATTGACCTTTGAGAATTTGATTATTATATGCCTTAGTCTTATTTGTGGCAAATGTGATTGGTATTCTTTGACCTTCGTGTATCTACATATTCGTCTCTCTCTAGGTTTGGAATGATCTCTGTTATTATTTCTTTAAATAAACTTTCTACCCTGATCTCTTTTTCTACTTCCTCTTTAAAGACACTGACTTTTAGATTTGCTTTTTTGAGGCTATTTTCTATATCTTGTATGCTTATTTTTTTCTTTTTTCTTCTCTAAATGTGTACTTTTAAGTAGCTGGTCTTCAAGCCCACCAATTCTTTCTTCTGCTTGATCAATTCTGTCTTTGCAACACTGATGGATATTTTAGTTCATCAATTAAATATTTCAGCTCCAAGATTTTTTATTTTAAAAATATTATTTCAATCTCTTTGTTAAACTTCTCTGATAAATTTCTGGATTTCTCTCCTGTGCTTTGTTCAAGTTCATTGTGCATCCTCCTAAGAGCTGTTCTGAATTCCCTAAGAAGTCACATATCTTGGTCACTCTAAGGTTGATCACCGGAATTTTATTTAGTCCATTTGGTGAGGTCATATTAATATTTTTCTGAATGTTCTTGATACTTACAGATGTTTGTCAATGTCTGGATGTTGGAGAGTTAGATATTTATTCCAGTCTTCACAGTCTGACCTTGTCTGTACTCTTCCATTTTCTAAAAGGTTTTCAAGAATTTAAAAGAAACTTAGTGTTGAGTTACCTAAGCCTACAGTCACTGCATCTTGTTTCAGCACTTAGAAGGGACACTGAGCCCAGGTACACTACAACTCTTTCAGACTCTCAAATACTCAGCTCTGATGGACCTGGGGAAGATAAAGGAGAATTCCCTGGTCTCCCAGCAAAATCCCTTACTCTCTTCCCCCTACGTCCCCCAAATGGAAAGAATCTTTCTTTGCACTGGGATGCCTGGCGTAGGGGGAGGGGTGATGCAGGTACTCCCATGGCCACGGCAGCTAGTGTTGTACTAGGTTCCACTCCAAGTCCATAACCTCCAAGACCAGCACAGCATCAGCGCTTGTCTGAGTACCACAGACACTATGGCATGGCTGCCACTGACATTTATTCAAGGCCCAAGACCACTTTAGTCAGCTAGTGGTAAAGCAGGCGGGAATTTAGTTTCCTTCCACTGGAGCAGCAGCTTTCCCTCTGGCCCACGGCTGTTTTAAATGCTCCCTCTACTCATCAGAGGCATTCTGCCTGGTACTGTGTTTCACTGTGACAGGGCAGCACTAAGTTCCAGTGCAAAGTCCCACACTCACTTTGCTTTCCCTCCTCCGAGCACACAAATTCTCTCTCTAAGCTGTACTTCCTGGGGTTGGGAGAGGAGTGGCAGAGGTTATGTGAGACTGTTCTTTCTACCCTCTTCAACGTGTCTTTTTTTGTTATTACGCTAAAACCAGTACTATGATCTCTCACTTTTTTTGAATTCTTATGACGATACATTCTTGCATGGGTAATTGTTCAATTTGATGTTCCTGCTAGGGGCCAAACACTAAATGATTCTATGTTGCCAACTTGCTCCACTTCCTCTCTCCATCTTTAATTGCTATATTCCCCATTATCAATAATTTTTAATTTCAGGAAGAACAGAAAACTTTATTCTCCTCAGGCTCTCTCACTCCTCTATTAAATGTTTATGTTTCTATTTCCTAAATGTTTCCATTTACATAAAATTGCCTGAAAACAATTAAAGTTAATTAAGATAATTTATCGCCTAAAAGTAAAGTCATCTTATCGTCAAGTATCAGCTTATTAAGCAAAGAAAAAAATAAATATTAGGAAAATACTCAGCCCTTGTTACCAAGTAGGTACAGGTGGTAAAAAAAAAAAAAAAAAAAAAGGATCTCTTCCTAATTCTTTCTGTTTGGAGAAAGTGTTATTTTCAAAGTTGTTAAATGAGATTAGCTAATCATGCTTCTATAGCAGCTTAATTTGCGACACATCACTATAGATTTGATAATTTACACATTGGCAACCTTCTTGCATATTAATTATTATAAAATTCTCACAAAAACACAAAGTCTTTTAACTGCCAAAAGAGCTTTCTACCCAGAAAGTACCATGGAAATTTAATCTTTTTTAGTGTGTGCCACAGCAATATTTATTAACAGCAGTTAAACTGATTTTAGATAGGTATTTGTATAGCTTTTTGTTACAAATAAGCAACCAAAAATGATTGGAAATGCTGAAAATTACTCTGAATTAATAGTAAAGAACAATAAGAACAGTAAAATTATGATGGAAGTTTTAAAATATATGACAGAGGTTAGAGTAACCTTCTGAAGAGAATAGAAAAATTACTTACCAAATTCTAAGTAAACAGATGCAATAAATGGTAATATTATTATTATAAGTATTGATGGTAGGAGATAAAAGAACATTTTAATTTTTGGAAAAATCACTTCTTGTTTAATAATATGGATGATTTTAAAACTTCATAAATTTTAAATTTCACATGTCTTCCCTATATGAGTCACTGAAGTATCTTCAAATACCACAAAGGAGCATTTTTTTACTCATTCACTTCATTTATTAATGCATATATTTATTTTAAAATGTAACTTTTGGAGTATAATTATTCATGGATATCTTACATTTCTGTCTATCTTGTGACCAAAGGCACTGATTGCCTTTGCTCAAGACAATTTTATCAAGGACATTTATGTACTGAACAGTGATACAAGGCAGAATATTCTTCTACAGCAATGAGGAGGCATGTTTATCATCAAGTATAATAAAGATATGTATCTGTTGGAGGTAAAATCAGGCAGGTTTATTGGCCATTATAAATGATTTGGCTTTGGTAAGCTCGGGATCCTCTCTGAAATGGAGTCCACTGCATATGAAGGTATTACGTGGCTGTCTTTGTGTTCTCCTGTATGAATTGGGGCCTACAGAACAGACACAGATACTTGTTTGATTCAGAGAAGTAAAATAACAAGGCTTATAAAGATTAACCAATAAGCTATATTTACAAGATAAAGCATTCGTTATGGCAGTGTAAAAGAAAACATTTCCGTTGAAAACATCTAGCCTGGAATACTGCATTGACATATTGCCTGACCCTCCTTGTTTTCACAAAGATACTTAATAATTAAACTATCAAAAATCAAAGGCAAAGAAAAAATTCTGAAAATAGTACGAGAAAAAAAAAACAATCACATACAAAGAAGTGCCAATATGATAACCAGCAGATTTTTCAGTGGAAATGCTGCAGGCCTGGAGAAAATGAGATAATTTATTCAAAGTGCTGAAGGTAAAAAAGCTATCAACCAAGAATACTTTAGACAGCAACAAAGGTCTCTTTCAGAAATGATGAAAAAATAAAAACTTGCAGGAATTGGTAAAGGCAGTTTTTTAAGCTGAACAAAAAAATGCTAATTAATAACATGAAACAAATAAAAGCACAAAACTCAATAGTATAAGTGAAAGACATATTCAGAATCCTCTAGGATGGTAATAATGGTGTATAAAACAATTTTATCCCTGGTACAAGGAGTAAAAGACAAAACCGTCAATAACAACTATATATAAATTAAATTGTCAAGGTATATACATTATAAAATGATGTAAATTATGACATTAAAAAAATGTGGGAGAGGGAGTAAAAGTATAGACTTGTATGTAATCAAAATTAAATTGGTATCAGCTAAAAATATGCTTTTGTAAGATACTCTTTGTATGACTCATGGTAATGACAAAGCAAAAATCTTTTGTAGAAACACAAACAAAATTAGAAAGTATGCAAAGCATACCACCATAGATGCCTACCCCCAACATTTCTATTCAATATAGTATTGGAAGTCCTTGCCAACGAAATTAGTCAAGAGAAAAAAATCAAATACATCCATATAGAAAGGGAAAATGGGAAATTTTCACTGCTTTTGTATAACATTATCTTGTATATAGAAAATCTAAAGATTTCACCAAAAACCTATTGGAGCTAATAAACAAATATGGTAAAGTTGCAGTATACAAAATCAACGCACAGAAATTATAGGGGCTGGGCCTAGAAGAAAGGATGGATGGATAGATGGAAAGAACCTGAGCAAGGTGAATGAAGGGTCAGGTGAAAACACCTGCTCGAAGCTGCTTGTTCACTGAATGCAAAGGTCAGCAGACAACAGTTGACCCGTATGGAATTTGTTAAAGAAATTAGGAAAAGGCCCTGACCTCTTTGCAAGTGTCCTTGGAAATACATATGGGGAGGAACTTAGCCTAGGAAGCCATTTTCTCCTTCAGATTTTGGTCTCTCCCCTTCTCTCTAAACACTATGTGTTTCTAGTAATTATTCCTTCCTTCACTACCAAGCTCAGGAGTGAAAAGGCAGTCACAACAAGAAATTAATAGCATTTCTATACACTAACAGCAAACTATTTGTAAAAGAAATCAAGAGAACAATTCCATTTACAGTAGCTACAAAAAAATACTTAGAAATAAATTTAATCAAGGAGATGAAAGACCTGTGCATCAAGAGATACAAAATGTTGGTGAAAGAAATAGAAACAAGCACAAATAGATATTCCATGATCATGATTTGAAAGAATATTGTTAAAATGTTATGAAGGCAAGTAGCATGTACAGTAAGATATCTTTGGAAAATCACTCTGGCCTCAAATACCAGCAAGCTTTGTCACACTCACTGCCTACATCATCTTTGTCAAGATAATTAACTTCACTTTGTCAATAACTGTGAAGAATCTCAGATTTTACCCTACTTGCAAGCCAACAAGTCCATCTGCCCACAGTTTTGTGGACTCCGGCAGAAGACATGAAACTCCTGGGTTAGAGACAAAGAACTTCATTACTAATGTCACAGAAGTCAGCATGGGTATCATTTTTGCTTCAGTTCTTTTTGTCCCCCAAATCACAAGGGAGTGATGTAAACACAGGCCCATGTAGATGTTGGGCACACAGAGGGTTTGTATGACATCTGAGGAAATACAAGCTTAGGTAACTATAGTATCCCAAAGTTTGGCAATACTTCCAAACAGAGGAAGATATTATCTTCATTATACTGGTTAGAAAAAAAAAAAAAATCTGTCTTCTATCTCAATGAAAGATACTATATCTTCTAACATTATTTGCTGTACAACTATTCTTTAAAAGATAATCTGGAATAAAAGCTGATACTAGATATAAACACTATGGAGAACTGTCTCCCATCATTCTTAGCCTTGGTTGTTTCACTGGCATAACGTAGATAATATGCTAGGGCTGTCCGGAAAGTATCCAGCCATTGTTAATATAAAGAGAGCGGCATTAACTTGGCTGGATACTTTCTGGACAGCCCTCATATATCGTGTAAGGCAGTAACAAGGCTTAAACAGAAAAATGTCTAAAAAGTGTCTAGGATGATGCTGGCCCCTAGTAAGCACTCACAATATAGACATTAAGTTTTTTTTTATTTTAATTTTATGAATTATCTTTAAAAATAAGTCTCTATAAAAACACACATTAAACATATTCTCAAATATTATTTTACTCCCTAAAACTAGACAGGTTTGTTTTTATGCTGAAATATAGTGATTAGCCTTTAGTTTCTACCAATTTGTATTTGAATCCATTATTTTAAAACTTTGCAACTTTAATTTTTGTACCTTCAGTGGTTAAAATATGTATGTGTGTGTGTGTGTGTCTATTTCCCACAATATCTGTAACTCCAAAATAGTGACTTTTTAATGATCTACATATTGTATAAAAAGACAGCTAGTCATATTCTGAAGAAACTCTTTTTTATTGTATACATAGTCAATAAAAAAGTAGAGAAAGCCAGAGAAATTATGATCCAAATTTTATGTAGCTGACAAAATCCTAAGGGCATGTTAAAAACAAATGGTATGCATGGGAAATTAGAACTATCAAATATGAAATAGATCAGCTTGAAAAATACTGATTGGTTCAGAAAAGAAGTCACTTTCCCCAAAAGCTTTTTCATTTTCAGTTTGGCATGATCTAGGATTATAAAATGCTAAAAGCACCAATGTTTAATTCATCTTGAAAGTACTGACGACTAAATAGAGCAGCACAGTAAAAATACTTTTTGAAGAGTAAATAATTTAATATTTAGAGTTAAATTTGGCATCACTGCTTGCAATTTTAAATGTAAACAAATTTCCCATCAAGTTCCTGAAACATAGCATTAATTGTTAAAGCACAACCCAAAAAGAGGTACACTGTTTAATTAGGTCTTCCTGTGATTGGCTGTATATTTATTTGCATTCATAAAGGCCCATGGGGTAAACTGACTTCATGCTGTGAAAAAAACTGCTAAAATGCAATGAGGAAAAGTCATTTTAAAAATTAATTTAAAATAATTTCTGAACATGCCATAGGAAAACAAAAATCATTAACTAGTATTATTAATATTCACAGCAGCTGTTACACAGTCATGCATCAAGTTCCCATGTTCAAACGTGCTTTCTTATATAGTATCTTCAAATACTCTATTAATAGTCTGTAGTTCATCATACACCAATGGACTGTAAATAGGTTTAATTTCACTTGCTCATCAGTTTATGAAATTTTTCATAGAGGAGTGTTTCTTCAATACATGTTTGGAATTAGCTGTTTTCGTGTTACTTTGGAGAAACCTACCAAAAAACCTACTGTTACTCCCAAACGCATCCGGTAAGCGAATTGAGACTATTTTTTTCCATCCACCTGACTGCTCTGCTCAGTTTACTAGCCAACCTGCAGCCAGTGGACCATAATGTTAATGCTGTGTCTTCAGGCCATCTGTGCCCTTATTTTCTGTGCTTACCATCCTTAAACATTATCCAACTACTTTTGTTTTCCTGCAAAACTTAAGTATTTATATTAAATCCCATGGTTGAAAACATACACCTAAGCCTATAACTTGCCAAACTAGGCTTGCCTAGCTCTAGGTCTGGTCAGGATCATTCTAGGATTTAAGATTATATGTTCTTGCTTGTGCTCAAAAGTAAAGATAGTCCTTACTAAGAAGAGATTTGTTTACAAGTATCTGTTTTAAAATCCCCAGCACCAAGCTTTTACAGCCTATATCACAGTCATTTCTAGTAGACTTTATTATTTGTTTCTTCTAAATCAGCAGTAACTTTTATTTTAATAGTTTTCTTATAAGATACCTTTTCTGTACATTTGTTTTATACTAGTGCCCTAAATATTTCATTTGACTCAGACAAAAGTCTTAAAGGATAAAACCTTTAATACTTATTTATACAACAATATAATTGCATTTTACAGCAATGTAATGTATTATAAACAGGCTCTAGCATAGGTATAATACTGTAATTTGGTGGCCCCAAATCTTAGACTTCAGGTAAGCTATAGGAAAAAGAGCGTGAATAATGTAAATTTCTAAAATCCTAAAATAGTCTTAGAATTAATTTTTATCTGTTAAATAAGAATTAGCTTGTTTTATAAAGATATAAAATAAAGGCTTTTCCTTCTATAACCTATCTGGTTTTAATATACCTACTGATAATAATTATGGTTTGTGTGTCAATAGTTTGCTCTAGATTAGTGGCCCAACTGCCAACAAAATCTATAGCCAAGTTATTCTTTGAGTAAATACATACTTCAATTTTTTTTTCTTTTACTTTCTTAAAGCCCAAAGTGAAAAGATTAAATAAAATCAAACAAATGATTAAATTTTAAAACTCAGTAGATTAACTATTTTCTGGGACTGCAGACTTTTTAATGTAGGAAATGTTTATATTCCAAATGTATTTTAGTTATACATGTACCTCATAAAAATAGTGATATGTATAAATATATATAAAATCTATTTGAGCACATAGAAGATTTTAAATTTAAAAATAATAAATTTCCCCAGTGTTACAATGTGTATAATTCCTTTTATATATGAGGATATTTAAATTTAGAGATGTAACCAAGGTTATTCAACATGTAAATATATTCAAAAATATAACTAAGATAGACATAGATACCTGAAATGCTAATAATTTAAAAAAAGGAAAATGATCATATGTATTCTTATGCTAATGTGAGCCTTCAAATTACAATTATATAATTATATTTTATAATTTATAATCAAAATATGTACCTGTAATACTTAAAAATTATATAATTGCCCTTTAATGCTCTATTTTCATTGCTAAATATAACATCTATACAGGATAGTCCATTAACCAAAACTTACAACAAATTAAAAAACTTTTATTGATATATAATAATTGTACACATTTATGGCATACTTGTGATATTTTGATACATGCATACAATTTGTAATAATCAAATAAGAATAATTAGGATATCCATCACCTCAAATATTTATCATTTCTTAGTGTTGGGAACATTCCAAGTCTAGCTATTTTGAAATATAAAATTATTGTTAACTATAGGTCCCCTACTGTGCTATCGAACACTACAACTTATTTCTTCTATGTAACTGTATTTTTGTACTCATTAACCTACCGCTCTTCATATTCTGCTCCCTCCTTCTCTTTCCAGTCTCTGGTAACCATCATTCTATTAATACTCTCTGCCTCTATGAGATAAACTTGTTTAGATCCCACATGTGAGTGAGAACATGTGATATTTATCTTTTTGTGTCTGGCTTATTTCATTTACCATAATGACCTCCTGTTCCATCTATATTGCTACAAATGACAGAATTTCATACTTTTAGTATTCCATTCTGTATATATATCATATTTTCTTTACCCATTCATCCAGTGACGGACACTTAGGTTGATTCCATATCTTGGCTATTGTGAAGAGTGCTGCAATAAACATGGAAGTACAGATATCTCTTTGATATACTGATTTCCTTTCTCTTGGACGTATCTCCAGCAATGAGATTGCTGAATCACATGATAGTTCTATTTTTATCATTTGGGGAAATTTTTATATTATTTTCCATTAATACATTCCCACCAACAGGGTTGTAGCATTCCCCTTTCTCCACATCCTCACCAGCGTTTGTTATTTTTTTGTCTTTGTGATATCAGCCATTTTAAGTCAGGTGAAATGACATCTCACCGTGGTTTTGACTTGAATTTCTCTCATTATTAGTGATGTTGAGTATTTTTCATATATCAGTTTGCTATCTTTATATCTTCTTTTGTGAAATGTCTATTCAGATTATTTGCCCATTTTAACTGGATGATTTGGGTTTCTTGGTTACTGAGTTGTTTAAGTTCCTTACATATGATTTTTAATACTCTGTCAGTTGGATAGTTTACGAATATTTTCTCCCATTCTGTAGCTTGTCTTTTGACTTTGTTGATTGCTTCCTTTGCTGTGCAGAAACTTTTCAGATTGATGTGATCCCATTTGTCCATTTTTGCTTTTGTTGCCTGTGCTTTTGCAATCCTATTCAAAAAATCTTTGTCCAGACCAATATTCTGAAGAATGTTCCCAATGTTTTCTTGCAACATTTTCGTAGTTTCAGGTTTTACATTTTGGTTTGAGTTTTTGTATATGGGGAGAGATAAGGATCCAGTTCCATTCATTTGCATACGGAAAAACAGTTTTTCTGGCACCATTTATTGAAGAGACTGAACTTTCCTCTTTCCTTTCTTGGTGTTTTGATGAAAAATGAGTTAGCTGTAAATGTGTGGATTTATTTCTGGGTTCTCTATTCTGTTGCACTGGTCTATGTGTCTGTTTTCATGACATTATCATGCAATTTTGATTACTATAGCTTTGAAGTATATTTTGAAAGCAGGTAATATGATGTCTCCAGCTTTGTTCCTTCTGCTTAAATGGCTTTGCTTTAGCTATGCGGGATCTTTTATGATTCCACATGAATTTTAGTATTTTTCTTATTTTTGTGAAGACTCATTGGCATTTTGATAGGGATTACATTAAGTCTTTGGATTGCTTTGCGTAGTATGAACATTTTAACAATATTAATTTTTTCCATCTATAACCATGATATAGCTTTCCACTTTGTTTCCTTTTTAATTTCTTTCATCAATGTTTTATAGCTTTAACTGTCGAGATATTTCCCTTCTTTGGTTAACAATTTCTTTTTTAACAAATTGAAACATGTCCCACTTTAAGTCAAGACATAAAACTCATCAGTGCACAATAATTTTCTCAAATCTAACATTTAATATTTTTTCATCCTAGAAATTATAATAATTATGATGTTAGTATATTTGCTTTTCTTTATAATTTTACACCATAAATAAATACTTCTGGTCTTTTGAAACTTTTATAAATGGAATAATATGGCATATATTCTAATCTTTCTAGCTTCTTTTGTTCAACATTATATCTTTAAAATTTATCCAAAAACTTCTACCTCAGGTATTGGCAGGTGGGTAATTTTAAACAACCCTTCAACTGAGAACACTTTTAAAAGGTATATGCAATAATACAAATGCCATTATCTAATGTCAGCATAGAGATAACAAGGGGATAATTAAAAGACCAAAATCTTAGGGAAGGACATTACAGACAGCTTGATATTTGGGGCTCTAGCAGTGTCTGCCAGTTCCAGAAAAGGTAAAGGAGTCACTAAAAGGGTATGAATACTTTTGAAATACTCATCAGGCGAGGGTAAAACAGCTTAAAAGAAAATCTTTAAAGTATCCAGTACACAAGTGCAGTTTACCTTCAAAAGAGTAAGAATTTTACTGACAGCTGATTTCTCAACAAAAAAAAATTGAATCTGAATACAGTACAATCTTATTTTCAAAGAACAAAATAGAATAACTGTCAAACCAAAATAAAATATTATGAGAAAATATATTCAAGAATTGTGGTGAATCAAAGATATTTTCTATTTATAGAAAAATAAAATAATTTGTTACCACAGATCCTAACTCAAGGAGGATAGCAAAGGTGTTTTAAAAGGAGAAAGAAAATGACCACACACATAAGATTATAAAAAAGGGTAAATATTATTCTTAAATATAAATACACATTAACTTTATAAAACAATAGTAATTATATTCTGTGAAATTTAAAACAAAATATATATAGAACTAAATATTAAAACTTGAATGGCTCATAAGTGTGAAAGGATTCAATGAAATAAGTGCTGTTAAAACCCCTACATCACCTGGAAAGAGGTTACGAAAAATAATTAATATTAGATTTTGGTAAGTTAAGAATGCATATTTTATATATGCAATAATATATACAATAATCATAAAAAGTATACATAAGCATTTATAATTTCTGAGCTAATATAACTTTAAAATTAGAATAAAAAGAAATCTAAAAGGAGACAAGATATTAAAAATAGAAATGAGGTAAGAAAATAGAAAACAATAAAATTATAAATTTAAAACAAAATGTAACATTAATTGCATTACATGTAAGTGAACTATGTCCTTCATTTAAAAAAGACAAAGATTGATGGAGCAGAAGAGTTGGATGTGAATGAATAGACAAAAATACACTCTACAAATACTATTCAAAAAAATTTGGTGTAACTATAATAATATACAAATTAGACAGAAATGCAAGAAGCATTATTGGAGGTACTGATGGCATTTTACAATTATAAAGAAGTCAATCTGCAAGAAAAACATAACAAATTTAAATTTGATGCCTACAAAAGCAAAGCCTCAAATTATATAAAACAAAAATATGTAGATCTGAAAAGAAAAATAGACAAATTTATAATCACAGTTGACGAGTTTAATATCTCTCTCTCAGTAAATATTATAACAAGTAAATAAAAAAATCAGTAAGGATGTAGGATATTTGAATAACACCCTTAATGAGTTTGATTTTATTCACATATATAGAATATTTTATCCAGCAACAAAACATATCATTTTTTCCAATATCACTTGAGATATTTGTAAACATTGACTATGTTTTAAGCCATATAGCAAGTGTAAACAAATTTTCAATGAACTTAAACTGTACAGATCATGTACTCTAAGCACAGTGCAATTGAGCTAGAAATCCGTAATTAAAAGTGATATCTAGAAACCACCATTTGGAAATTAATTAATATACTTCTACAAAACCCATAAATCCATATATGAAAGAAAAAAGTACAACTGGAAGTAGAAAATATTTTGAAATTAATGATAATAAAAATTGAACATATTAAAGCTTTATGTGAAGTAGCTAAATCAATACTTCCTGGGTGTTCTGTAGCATTAAATGTACATCATAAAAAGGAGAAAGGTTGCAATCCAATGTACTAATGTGGATCTCAGAAAAGCTAGAGAATTAACAATAATTTTTTTAAAATATAGAATATAAAAGCAAAATCATTAATTTAGAAACAAGCACAAAATGGAGAAACAATAGACCTAATTGTTCTTTGAAACGACTAAAATAATGGATAAGCCATTACAACGGTAATTAGGAACACAGAATAAAAGGCACAAATAACCAAAGTAGCATAAAAAAAGAAAGGTTTAAAAGCTACTGAGAGGATATTATGAATAACTTTAGGACTCCACATCTCAAAAATTAGGTGGAATAGAAAGTGACTAGTAAAAAATGTCAACCAAATGGAGACAAGAAGAAATAGAAAACAGTAAAAGCACTATAAAAATTATAGATATTGACTCTAGAAATAAAAATGTTCCCATAAATAATATTCATGAGTAGACAGATGGTCTCAATCATGAATTCTTCTAAACATGTGAGGAAGTGTTAATGCCCATCTTATACAAATTTTTCCACAATAGAGAAAAATGGGAGCACTACCATTTTATGAAGCCAACAGAATTCTGATATGAACCTCTTACAAGAATACTAAAAATTAGAAAATTAAAGACAGATAAGAATTATCAAGTTTGCTGAAGACAATCAATGAATAAATATCATTCAAAGATAATCCTCAAGACACTTGAAACAGTAATTGTACAGCCCTCAACATAGAATTATTATATAAGTTAATGAGCCTGCAAATCAGACCACACCAATAATGATAAGAATTGGCACTTCTGTAGTGCCTGCAGTATGTCAAACATCTAAGTGCTTCAGTCACTAATTCACATAACCACCCTACAGGGTAGGTACTATTTCAACCCCATTACACTGTTCCTTCCCTCCTCCTCCTCCTTCTCATTCACCCAAGAGCAAAGTCAGCACTAGGACAGGGGTTTATATATACCTAACCCCTAGCACTTTCTCTAAATGACACTGCCTTCCTAAGGCAGAATGAAACTAATCGAAATTTAAACCAGGAGGGTAGTTTCTAACTGTGGCCTCAAACTCAGATCTGCAAGCTACAACAGGAGTTTGTGAGAGAAAGGAAGAAAGCGGGCAAGAGAATGAAGTAATCCCTGCAAATTCCAGTTTCAAGGATATTGTTCTGGTGTTCAGCCCCTGAAAATTATGGAACCCTGACAGTGGTCTAAATTCGCCCCAGTTAGAATGAGAAAGATGAGGCAGGTATAAGCACAATCAGTCCGGAGCTGGCATTAGAAGATAATGCTGAATTGCTCTTCCTACTGAGAAGTGTCATGACTCTGCTGTTAAATTATCACTCTGTGGAGAGTTATTTGTCCTGTTTCTTGATGTGTAAATCTAGTGGCACATTAATTAAATGTGACACACTAATGGGTTAGAATACAGCTTCCACTATCTATGAAAATAAATATATTTATAAAGTTTTGCAAAGTGCTTCAAGAGATCCCCAGAGAAAAGCACTGTAGCAAATATAAATTATTAATTATGGTACTTTGAGTTTATATAGTGCCTTTGCACCAAATTAGTGGAAGTCCTTTCACAGTATTATTTACTTACATTTATAGTATGGATTTTTTTTTTCTGAAGAACACATTTCCTAAGTCTGAAGCATGAACTTAAACTGTAAGGGTCCAGATAGTCCAAAGATGACAAGACGGTCATTCCCTCCTGAGTCATTTACTTGTATAGCATTTCTGTGAGATTAGGAAGGTGCAAAAGTGGTCCCAATCAGACACAGAGTTTTGTCAGCAGCCCAAAGTGCCTACTACTAATCCAAAACATATTTCATCTATTTTTGCTTATTTGGTTCTTCTTGGTTTTGTAGTTTTGTTTTGTTCTGTAACATTTTGTCTATTTTTTTAGAAAAAATTTAATGTGACTGGTATAACCCTAGTTTTATATATTTTAATAAATTATCAAATAGAAAATAAAGTATGCCAATTCAATTTAACTAAAATTTTTTTTTTTTATATTTTTTTTTTTTCAATTTAGTTTTACAGAATCAAAGAGTCTAACAGTATATCTTGTTAGATACAGTATGTCCTCATAATGTATACATTATTTCTTGTACAATGATATGAAATAATATGGGAAATATTCATGATAAATTATTAAGTGAACAGTGCAAGTTAAAAACAATAGTTTCATATTTTTTTTTCCCCACCCCCCCTTTCCCGAGTCAGCACCTTCAAATATTAAACTGTGTCCTAAGAAAAGCTGACTTAAAATAGAACTTAAGGTTAAGAAAATATGGATTTCCTACAAGCAACTGAACTATGTGTGATATGAATCGAAATTTTGAAAGTGACATCTTTAACGTAATTGTTTTATGCTAAGAATATTGTTTATCCAGGCTTTTACTAAAAATAATCATTTTATAAATTGATTTCAAATTAATTTTTAAACAAAGTACAACTCAATTTATTTCAAGCTTTTTAAAATATATGGCATTTTGTAATACATTTTATGTAAAAAGTGAAAGCTTGCCTACAAAATTATTTTCCTTCAAATACTCTCAAATGTGATTGAACATCATAAAAGAGTTATTAAGAGAGAGATATCAGTAAATACCAAGGACAGGGCGATACTAGTTGCATCAGACAGGTTTTTGCTGCAGTACTTCTATATAACAACTTCAACTGCCTAAATCCCAGTGGCTTAAAACAGTAAGCATTTATTTCTCACTTACTGGTCTATACATAAACTCTGGGTATGTATAGACCTGCTAGGCCAATTGAGATGTTCTGAGCTTGGCCCTAGGCCATGGTTTGTGTTCAGGTTACTCCATATGCCTTCTCATAGTTGGACTGTACCTCCTCCAGGCATCATCTTCTCATGGCCAATGGCCAATGGCAGAAGTGTGAGAGGGCAAGCCAAAGCATGGATGCACACATAAATTCTCTGTTCTTGTTACATCCACTAATATTCCATTGGCCAAGGTAAGCTGTATGGTGAAGCTCAAAGCCAATGATGCAGGGAAAATATACCTGACCTATTCCAGTGAGACTTTTATAGAACTGCAAAGTAACACGCACAGTGTGAATTAATAATTCATCCACAGAAAGGGAGTAAAGAGCTGGGAACAATAACCCAACCTACCACTTTGGGGAAATCAACATTCCCATATTTCTTGAGGAGTGATTTATGTCTGCTTAATCATGTGTTCTCAGAAATGCAAACATTTCAGAATCTTATAATACAACCTGCATCAGAATTTATGTCTTCTGAGAGCCTAGGAAACTAAAGGCTTGGGTGAATTTTCCATCCATTTTTATAGTTCAAAACCAGAAAAAAAACTATCCACAGAAAAACCAAAGAAAAAAATTAATTTGTGGGAAAAGTGAAAGTGGACAGCAAGCAGAAGGTCCTTGATATTCAGAGCAGTGATTTCTGGAGTCTCCTTCCCTGAAATATTTATTAATCCCTAAATTTCTGCCTCTCAATCTAACACAGAGTTTTACCATAAAAATATAGTAAAATATAACTGAAAAATTTGTGTCCTACTTGTGTTCTTAATGAATTTATAAATATAGTATTAAAAGTTTATATAAGCATATTAAAATGAATTATTCTATCAAATATTTTCCATTAAATTAAGAAACCGATAAAAGAGAAGAGTTATAGTATACATATTCTTTGCCCTTGGAATCTGTCTGTATTGGATGGAAGCACCTTCATGAACATTTTTGATATGCCAAAGAGAACATCTTCATTCATTTCACTGCTCTAGTTACATAGAGTAAATATGTTCATCGTTATGGTTATGGTAAATAATGTAATAACAAACTATCAAGAATGGAAAATTATGTAAATGATATTATATATTAAAATAAATTCTACCAAAAAATATTATCTTTTAGTGAGATTCTTTTCCAGGTCCCTTTTTTCTGGTTTTCTTTCTGGTAACTAGTAACAGCTGAAGGCTGCTCCACTCCATTATGCATATTTGCATACACTTAAACTGCATTGGGTTAGAGTAAAAAAGTTCATCAATTAATTAATGCAAATAGAAATGTGGGAAAAGGGATATCATCCAATTCCAACAGTCAGTAGTATTCAAGTCCCAATTTAAGTGGATATGCTTAGGGAGTAATAGGACTTGACTTGAATACTGAACTGTTTTAGCTATAAACATTACCTAACTAAATGTCTTGTATCTGGGGGATGGGCAATCAAATGGTACAAAAGCAATTTATGTAACCAAAATATTTGTACCCCTGTAATTTCTGAAATTAAAAAAATAAATGTCCTGTTACATTCACATTACATACATGTATGCAAGTGCTTTTTCAAATTTCTGATTCCATGTTTACTAATGGAAAAATATTTCAATAGCTATAATCATAGCTTCACTATAGATTTTCTAACTTTCTCCCTAAAAATATAACCCAAGAATTAAAAGTTATTTCTCATATATTCAGAACAATCATAAGAACATTTTGACTTTTATTAAAGGTAATCTCACACTAGATGAATAATTTTTCAACATTTATATATTTATTGAAAGGGGTTCTTGTGGTCCAAAAAATGTTTGATTTATTTAAGTTTATGTCTCTCTTTCCTTAAAACATAACCATTTTTTGACACCCTTTAAATTTTCCTTAAAGAAATAAGCTTTACTTTATTGGATTTTGTTTTCCCAATGGCGTTAACATTTTATTTTACATATAGTCTATTAGCCGATGTTTGTTCAATACATATTTAGTGAGTACCTACTCAGTGCTAGGTAAATGACAGGTAGATGTGGCCAGCAGCCTAGGCAGAGATAAATAGCATATAAATAAAACCAAAGAAGTCTGCTATGATTTGAATGTGTCCTCTAAAGTACATGTGATGGAAACTCAATCCTCAATGTAACAGTGTTGAGAGATATGGCCTAAGGAGAAGTATTTAGGTCATGAAGCCTGCACCCTCATGAATGGATAAAGGTTGCTATCACGGGAGTAGGTTTGTTATTGCAAGAATGGGTTTGTTATAAAAACCAAGTTTGGGCCCCTCTTCCTCTCTCACACCTGCTCTCTTTCCATGTGATGCCTTCCACCGTGTTACAACAAAGCAAAAGGCCTTCAGATATGGCCCCTTTCTTGGACATCCCAGCTTCTAGAACCATAAACCAAATAAATTTCTGTTCATTATAAATTACCTAGTTTGTGGTATTCTCTTATAGTTGCACAAAACAGACTAAGCCAAAGTATATGAGCATAGGGATTTTAGGTTAATATAGTTGGATTTTAGAATAAGAGGGAGGGGTATCAAGAAATTGTGTTATTTGCAAGGATGAGAATATGATCGGACTTGTAAGAAGTTTGGGCTTCATCTTGAGTGTAATAAAAAAATCATTGAGACAGTATAAGCACAGAAATGCCATGCCTAAATCCGCATTTTAGAAAGATTACTCAAATATAGAGGCTAGACTGGAGAACATGAAGTTGAAGAAAAGACACCAGCTAAAAAGTTTCATATTCCAAACAAGAGATGTGATGTAGGACTGAAATTAGTGGTAATGTAAGTGGGAGAAGTGAAAAATGTTGAGTGTATAGTATGTGATACACTAAGGTAGGTACCACAGAGGGAATTGTATGTTTGGATGAGGAGGACTGTGGTGAGGCATATGTGAATTTAAGATAAAATTGGATCCTCATGTGGAAATATTCAATAGGCAGATGGAGTCTAAGCTATAATGAGAAAACTGAGATAGAAATAACCACATGAGAGTCATTAACATATCTGTAATACTGGAAGCCTTAAGAGTATGCAAGATAACTCAAAGAGTGTATTGAAAGATAAGAAAAGCAAATCATAAGGATGGAATCCCAGAGGCTGCCAACAGTTAGGAAGAGAAAGGAGTAGAGGATAAAACAAAAGACATGGATAAGGTGAGGCCAGAAGATGCAGGCAGAACAGCAGGACAATACGTTGTTCCCCCTGGAACAAGAGTCTATTTCTAAGTTATTGGTAGCAGATGCTGTTAAGAGGTCAAATACGATGAAGGATTAAAGTATCTATTATATTTAGTACCATGGAATTAGTAGCTTAATTTATGAAAGAAATATCAATGAAATCATGGGGGCAGAAACTAGATTGCAATTGTTTGAGAAAATCAGAGCCAGGAGACAAGTTTCACAGTCACACTAAAGGGAAAGACAGCAAGGAACATTTAGGCCAAGGGTGAAGGAGTTAATAGTAAGTATATAACACAAAATTATATTGTTTTGTTCTAATTACTATGTGATTTTTATCTCATATGTTATATAAACATATGCTTCAGAAGATTCACAAATATCTACATGCAAAGAAATTAAAATTTTCTCTTGGGAATACTGGAATTCCCGGAAACAAGAAATCCTGAAATGCTATGACACCGTTGTCAACGCCAATAGTCCTATGTCTGTGACATCTGAAAGGATTATAAAAACCAAAAATAGTCATTTCAAAGGACCTAGGCTTTAGCACTAACTGGAGTTAGTACTCCAGTATTTTGCTAAAAAAATTATTTATATTATTACAAATCTCACTTACTTAAACTTCAGTAGCAGATTACATATAGACTTCAAAATATGACTTATTTTCACAGTGACTTTTACCTGGTTGTCTTTTCTAGCAAGTGAAAGTATTTTCCAAGTGTTTAAGAAGTTCCTCCAGAAGAAATCTGCTCCTATTACACACATCTTTTTTTTTTTTTTTTCAATTTAATTTTACAGAATCAAAGAGTCTAACAGTATATCTTGTTAGATACAGTATGTCCTCATAATGTATACATTATTTCTTGTACAATGATATGAAATAATATGGGAAATATTCATGATAAATTATTAAGTGAACAGTGCAAGTTAAAAACAATAGTTTCATATTTTACTAAAGTTTTAAATTTACTGTTTGTAAAATAGTTTTATTTATTAATTCATGCATTAAACACAATTATTCCTCTATTCAACAAAACTTTCTTAAGAACCACTCTGTACTAAGTACTGTAATAGGGTTGAAGATTTGATAGGTAAAATTAAAGATATAGTTCTTTCCCTTAAGAAGTTTACAGTTTATACATGATAGCTAACATAAAACAAGAAACTTTAAGGATGAGGAATGTTAACAGGTTCTCTTGAAGTATATAACAGTGTTATCTAGTCTATTGTGAGGTTTATGGAAGAGTATGGATAATCAGAGGACATAACCTTACAAGCTTTTTTGAAAATTTAAAACCGTAATTATATAAAACACCTTAATTTCTCATGAATCTATATTAGCATGAATCAGAGTAATTAAACCTTTAGAAAATTATTTTTTAAACTGAAAGAAACTCATTATAGTTATCTACAATTCCTAGAAAGGAGATAATGAAATTTATGTAATATTAAGAGCCAAAAAAATGGGATGCTGTAGAAATAAGATCTGTGGTTAATTGGATTTTCTGGTTAAGTGAGCATTAAGAGTTTTTACTGAAATGCCACATTCAAACTGAAAATTTGTTTTAGTATGATCATGTATTTTAATGGGCTACAAAACCTCTCATTGTTCTTGTGAATATAACATTTGTGAGGCACACATTTTAACCCCCGCTCACGAACAATTGAAAGAAAAATTAACGCAAATAGTTTAAATATAGGAATGCTTTAAATTTCTTTTTAGACTTATGCATTTACCTATATTTTAAGTAGTGTCACCATTTGCTTTTCTGTTATTTCAGTGTTGGCAGTGATTTAAACATTGGGGAGATTTTACAATGGGGACCTAATCCTTCCTATATGTCATTCAGAGGACACATAGTTTAACCTGTCATTTCACAGGAAGATGTTATTAAAAGTGAGCTTGATACAGAGCGTGCAATTCAAAAACAAACTTGTTGCTGATGCCTTCAACATGCACTACATTTTTACTAGCTGCTGATAGAGGGGGAGGTGGGCAGATACACTAGCTGATTCATTGGACTAAACGATAATTGCTTTCTCTTAAGAGCAGATCAGCTGTTTTTCTTGATTAATACAGAATGTGTACATTTCTGTAAGAGTCTTCTCTGTTAGTGGGTGAAAGAATGATAGATTTATCAGTTAAATACATTGATGGAACAAACAGTTAATATGTTGGATTTTGTTCCTAAAAGGTTCCTTACCAAGTTTTGGTGAACTAAAATTTTTAGAAACAGATTTACACTCCTTCTTTCCTTCCTTACTTCCTTCCCCCCTTTCTTTTTTCCTTAAGAAATTCCACTGGCTCCCTATAAATAAATACTGAATTTATTTGTGTTATTTTCCAAAAATGTTTTGAAATAACTTTCAACAGAGTACATATAAAATAGTTTGGTAAAATAAAAATAGCATATCATGATGAGGGAATATATAGTTAAGATGAACATGGTCACTTTGAGTAAATTTGTGTCTTTGTGCTTTTTGCCCAGTGCTTCCTATCAGCCTAGGCAAAACGGAGAAGTCAAATTACATAGCTTTTAGTAACAAAAAGGAGGAGTTATATCATCATCTGAGGAGGAAGAAAATTCTTCCAGGCACACATTACCAAAGAAAGTTTTCACACGGTAATTCATGTAGAAATTATGTAATGAATAAAACTAAAGAAATAATTAGCAGCTATGTAGATTAAACAAAAAACAATAATTTCATAATTATGTTCCTTTAAAAATGAAGGAAATTTGTCTTTTATTTAAATTCCTATCTTTGTGTGGAATCTACGGCCACTTTGTAAAGAATTAATGTACTTGCTTGGGTAGCAACATGGATATAGACAGGTGCTTTAAGTTCACGTATACCTCAAAGAACTGTTGTTTTACATGTTAAAAATTCAAATAAGCTTCATTTCCCAACACAGATCAATAAATTACATTGAAAAGCAAGTTTTGTAAATTTCCCTAACAAAACACAAACTGTAGTTATATTTCAAGCACAATTATATATTAGGTTCTGTTACAGGTCATTCAAAATCATAGAATACTTTAGAAATGGTTGAATGCTTGGAAATGTTGTCATGGTATAATATAAAACAATTGAAAAATTAAACAAATACATGAGAAAATGACTCATAATTTTGCAATGACTGTGGATGACAACTTAAATATTTTTTTCTTCCACATTACATGTAAAGGTACATATTTATAACATGTTACTGATAACTTGCCTTCTCTACCCCTGACTTGGTAAAGGATTTAGCATGAAGAGATAGGGAAAATAAAATAATAATTGGATTCTGACTTTTAGGAATGAGCTATTTCTGACTACCAATTATGTGTTTAGCATTACCATGACATATGGGCCCCATCTTAAAGGGTATGTATAAGTAAAAATTCTAATAGAACCTAAAAACAGAGAAAGATAATGGTGCTCAGGTTTGCCTTTCTTAATACTTTTTTAGGAATTTCTAAGTAAAAAAGAATGGTTAAAAGCTCAGGCTCTGGATCCAGGCTTCCTGATTCAACTGGGGCCGTGCCATTTTCTAGTTGGTTACATTGGACAAGTTACTTGACCTCTCTTGCCTCCAATTTCTTTATCTGTAAAATAAGGATAATAGTGATATGGAATCTATAGAATTGTTGGGAGGAGATGTTATTCCACGTAAAGCACTTAGAATAGTACCTGGCACATAGTAAGTGCACAAGAAATGATAGGTAAATTGAAAGACATAGTTTTTCATAGTATTTCATAGTAATACATAGTATTTTATGATGATTCATAATATTTTATATGGGAACTATAGATTAAAGGCCATCAGAGAAGTAATAACAAAATGTCTGAGGTGGTTTACTGGAATGGCACTGGCTAGCTGGTGTTTGGAAATGTGTGATGATGGGGGTTTGGAGTTGTATTACTGACTGGGAACTTGGGGAAAATAGAGTACTTGTTACTGTCATTTTGTGAGTACAGACAGGAAAGGCTAAAGGTTCTGCAGTGTGCAAGAGAGCATCACAAAATGATAAATTGTCCCAAATGCCAATAGCTCTGTAGTTGAAAAATATTACTGTAGGAGTTAAGCTCTAAAAACAAGCGGAAGGTCTCTGTGGCTACAAAGTATTTAAAAGAGAAAATATATTAATACCTTACATAAAATTTCTACTTATTGATATATCTCAATTATTATCTGATTGTATTTATGAAACATTGACCTTAAGTGTAAGAAAATGAGTAAAACATATGTTTAGCAAATTAGTTACTTAGTACTCAAAGTAATGTAACCCATTTATTCTAGTCAAATAAAATCAGAAACCCAACACTCAAACTAATTGGTAAATTGTTCTTAGTCCTAGCCAAAACAAGGTTATGAATAGAATATCTTGAGAAACAGATTAAAGGAAAGGCTCTATAATGTGTAAAAGTTTAAAGTATTACAAAGAAGAATACAGACAGGCATTTTCACAAAATTTATTTCAGCTAGCTACTCAAAACTAGTTTTCTTGCACCACCCTAGTAAGTCAGGAAAAAAAATTTCTTGAAGTGCTGGCTTCAGCAGCACATATACTAAAATTGGAACAATACAGAGAAGATTAGCATGGCCCCTGCGCAAGTATGACAGGCAAATTCATAAAGCGTTTCGTATTAAAAAAAAAAAAAAATTTCCTGAAGTTTATAGCAGTGACCACAACATGGCTGCAGTATGAATTAGTATGTCACCTGGGTTTAAAAATGAAACTGAAAGTCTGCCTTTTAAAAAATAAATTCATTTTTAAACGATTTGGAAAAAAACATTTTTTAGAGGATATTTTAAATTTTTTTTGTATTACTATGAAGGCTTAAAAACATTTTTACCTAAAAAACATTTGTGTTTTATAAATAGTTTTATAATCACAGTAACTGGAAAGATTTTCTCTGATTCAAACAAGTATTACTACCCCTGTTATTGAGATTTAAAAGACCAGTTGGTGCCTGTCTCTGACTTATAAACTAAGAAACAAGCATTTCTTGGTTCTATGGTAAGAGTAAATTGAGAGAGAAAAAATATTTGCTTTTGTAACATACAAATTTTCCAACATATATCTATATAAGCTGTTCTTCAAGGTAAGAGACTTTTTTAATATAAGGTCAATTCTAGAAAATATACAGAGCAGCACTGTCTAACAGAAATACTATATGCACCACAAATGCAAGCCACATAAGTAATTTTAAATCTTAAATTTTAATATTTTCTAGTAGCCATTTAAAATAAACTAAAATAGGTAAGATTAATTGGCTATAAAATATATTTCTTATACCCCAAATATTATTTTAAACTATAATTTATTTGACCATATCTCAATAGACACTAGCAATTTGGACTGGCCACATTTCAAGTGCTCAGCAGCCACATGTGGCTAAGAGCAGGTGTGCTAGACACCACAGAATCTGAGTATCTTCTTCATCCCCTACAGACTATATCTGAATCCTTTATCTCACTCTGGCTAGTCCAAACTGAGATGTACTTTAAGTGTAAAATACAAACTGGACTTTTAAGACTCAGTATAAATGAATGTAAAATATCAATAATTTTATTATATTGATTAAATCTTGTAATATTTTGGGTATACGAAATGCATTAAAAATTCAAGAATTAATTAATCTCACCTGTTTCTTTTTAGTTTATTGTAATATGGCTACCCTTTGTCCTTTTCTAAAACCCTAAGTGCCTTGAGTATATCCTGCTGAATAAAAAAAAATTTAATAAAGAACCAAATATTTAGTAAACACCTCAAAACCATAGCACATTATTTCTGTCTCTTACCTCAAGAAACTTACATTAAAATAAAATAAATAAAACATATATAGATATAATAATAGGATTTATAATACAATGAATAAAGTAAGAATCTGTTAGCATGACATGATAGGGCTTATTCCTTCAAAAACATAATATATCTCCTCAATATATACCTCTATTTTGCACCATCTCCCTTTCTGTTAATATTGACTCATCAAATCATTTCTTCCCTCATATGGATTAATGTCAATGGGAATTTAACTTATCTTAGTTTCAAATCAGTTAAGTAAAATGAAAAATATTTCTTATTTTAATTATCGTATGAAACTAGGAATTGTAAGACATATTTTATATGATAAAAACATATATTTTGAAATAAAAGTCAGTGCCAGCAATCATTCAGAGAATAATATCAAAGGGAAATAAAACAAAAATCTCACTAGAAATAATTTCTTCCCAAAGAAATTACTATGCCATCATTATCCTTTATTTCCTATTTCTCTAATTAAATGGTAGAAGATGATTTTTATGGTGGGAGAAGATTTTCTATTGGTAACAATATCAGGTGCTAGAGGAAAATTTCAGTGTAAGTAGTTCCTCCTCCTGGCAAGTCTTTACGCTCCCTTTTTGCTATTGCTCACAGGAATTCTATTCTGGCCTCTTTTCATATATAAAATATTCTTCAAAACAAGTGAAGGAAAATGCTGAATCGAGTTACAGTTTGCTGTTCCTAAGATTTAATGCTTATCTGAGGGAGGTATATGTGAATGTCTATGTTTTATTCAGTAGTTATTCATTTGAGAACTACAAGGACTTAACAGATGTGCCTGCTTCTCACACAAGTAAGGAGAGCACTTTGGGGCTGTCCTTAGTCTGTTTTCTGCTGCTATAACAGAATATCTAAAACTGGGTAATTTATAAAGAACAATGATTTATTTCTTACAGTTCTGGAGCCAGGGAAGTCCAAGGCTGAGGGGCTAGCAACCTGCAAGGGGCTTCTTGCTGTGCCATCCCATGGTGGAAGGCAGAAGGTCAAGAGAGTACTTGTGCAGGAGTGAGTGGGAGATGCAGCGGTGGTGGGAAGGGTGCTAAACTCATCCTTTTATCATTAGTCCACTCTTGCAATAATACACCCACTCCTGTAAAAAACGTCATTAATCCAGTCATGAGGGCTCTGCCCTCTTAAAGGTCATACTTCTCAACACCATTGCATTAGGGATTAAGTTTTCGACACATGAACTTTGGGGTCCAAATCACATGGTCAGATTTCTGTGGGTATAAGGCAGGGTTTCCCAAAGTTGGGTAGATACTTAAACTGAGAGTTTAAGGAAAAAGGTCCTCTTTGAGAGGAAAGAGCACCTACCTGCAGAGAGGCAGGGCTAGAAACCAGTAGAGTCCACAAAAAAATTGCTCCGAGTAGGGTTTAACCTTCCTGTGCCTTGCCAGTAGAATAAACAGTCATATGTAGCAACCAGATTTAAATGTGTCATCTATTTCCTTTAATTATCTCCAACTCTTCAGTAAAACCTAACATGCCTGCCCATCCTTCAGTGATGGTAGTATGGAAGAGTAAAGGAATGGGACAGGAAAGAGAAATGTAGCCTGCCCCGCTCATCTCCATTTTGTCTCCCAAGCCTCATGCAGAGACAGTGCCTTGTACTGAGAGAAGTGGTAGGAAGTAGGGTTAGGGTAGGGTTAGGGTGGCCAACAGGAAGGAAAAGCCAGGCCCTAGTGAAGTTAGGAACATTATGGATATTCATGAGCCACTAGGATGAGCCAGAAATGATTATGAAACAACTCTGATTTTCTCATGTATCTTGATAGTAGTTTTGTTAGGGAAAGATGACAGTGTAGCATATAAAGAGAGGCTGGAGAAAGATGCAATTTTTTTTACAATTTTTACAGTTGTTATCCATGAATAGGATAAGGTAGTGATCAAGAAATTGGGCTCTGAAATCAGATAAACTCATGTTTGTATCCCATATCTATCTCTAAATAGCTGTGTGAATCAAGGCAAGTACCCTTTTTTGATTTATCAAAAACAAATTGAAAATAATATTAATATCTCCTTTATAATGTTGTGAAAAATGAATTACATTATGAATACAAAGTTTCCAGTAAAATGCCTGTCACAAAGTCAAATATTCAATATTATCTAATGTTGATTATTATTAGTTCAGTCTTTATATTTTCATGTTTATATACCATAGGTTTATTACATTAATAATCAGAAAATAATTTAGTATATCTTTCTAAATAAAGACATTTCTATACTATAGAAAGAAAAAAGAGGAAGCTCTGAAATTTCAAAGTAAAGAACTGGTATTTTCAGTTGAAGTTTATGATATTCAAGAATTCTCTAGTCACGTTGCAAATAACTTTTGCAATGTCTCTTTACTTTTAATTATTTAAGAATCACTGACTCTGAGAAAATTTGACATATATACTGAGAAGTCATCTTTAGAGAGGTTATAGTTGAGACATGTAAATAAAAGTTAAGTAAATAGCACAGATAAATCCAGGAAACATGAGGACTGCCAAGATTTAGTAAACAAGAGAGAGACTAACAGCTTCAAACAGGTTGAAGATTGAAGGAAACACAATATGTTGGAAGCAAAAAGGAACAAATTTCAACAGAGAAAGATAACCAGTGCCAAATGCTACATAGAGAACAAAGAGAACTGTTAAGATTATTAAATTAAATTTGGCATAATGTCAAATTTAAACACTTGAAAAAACAGCAAGTGGTATAAATGTCAATTTTAGGCAATTTTTCCAAAAACCTTGTAAAAAACAGGATAGATAGTGGAAGAGTAAATCAAAATTGGTTGAGTAAAGAGAAGATTGCTTTTGGTACACAGGAAAGCTGATCAATTTGAAGAGAAAGGGAAATTTTTATTGGCACTAAGATTTTAAGGACTTAAAGTGTTTATAATTTCTAAAGGGTTGCAATAACCACTGAACTCTACAAATCTGCCCTAAGATCCAAGGTAATAAATCTTGGAAACAGTCCAGGTAGAAAAAAGGAGCAAACATATGTTTGTCACCCTCTGGTGGGCATATCAGCATGGGCTGAGCGTAAGAGCTTCCAAGTCACAAACAAAAGCCATCAGTATCATTTACCTAGATTTACTATCCTATGCAGACTTATGAGTTCCTTCAGTTTCCTTCCTAATCTCTTCGTTCTGGAAAAGGGAGTGCCTCCTCATAACAATCTTAGATCTTTCTCTTAATCAAACTGGAACTAGAGGGAAACTAACTGTGCAAGTTGCTTCTCCCCTGAGCTGGATCTTTCACCTTTGAATCCTGTAAGGTCCCCAAAATATGCAAAGTTTTTGAAAAGGGTTGAGGATGTCTCTCAACTTATCCCCATCCTCGTAACAGTAATAATACTGGTAAGTTAGGGTTTTAGAGAAATATCCTTAGAGTTATCATCATTATTATTTTACATGTTTCTTCCACTTTAATATCTGTTTTAGAGGATGGAAACTCAGAAAAAGTAAGTGGCTTGCCCAAGAAAATTAGCTAGTGAATGGCAAAGCTCCTCATTGAATCAATGTTTTCTAATTACTGGACCAGGGCTTTTCCAAATGAAACATACTGCCTCTTATTGAATTTTTAAAAAGAACAAAGTCTTAGTACAAAACAACAAATTGATCACTTCAGGCTAGGAGTTGACCAGCCTGGACAACACAGCAAGAACTCTATCTCTATAAAAATAAAAAATTAGCCAGGCATGGTGGTGCATACCTATAGTCCTAGCTGCTCAGGAGGCTGAGGCAGGAGGATCACTGAGCCCAGGAATTCAAGGTTACAGTGACTGGGCCACTGTACTCTAGCCTAGGGTGACAGAGTGAGACCCTATCTCTAAAAAAACAAAATAAATTGTGAATTGTAGGATGTTTTACTAGAGAAGGAAGCCTTCCTATTATTATCTACGACATATTTCTAGTAGGCATTCTATACCTTCACTTACATGTAAAATGTTTCTGTTTTAATCACTAACAATCATGTAGGGTTTTATATGAACTATTTTAAGTAATGTTTCTACTTACATAAATAGAAATGAGTTAGTCAAAATATATGTGACATTTCTTTTCATAGCAAAGCATACATTGCATAATAACTTTACCCTAAATGACATGACTTGAAAAAGAGGCCACATTTAGCCCTGACATACCTCTTTTTCTGAATCCATATCAGAGCTTTAGTAGGTCTGAAAATCTGTCTAGAAATTTTTTGGTATGTTTCAATAAAAAAAAATTGAATCTGGCTTTGAAAAAAAAATTAATGTTCATTCCAGTTTCAATTAGGCATCTAACAGAATCAGGTTCTGCATGTTTTTTGGCTTTCAAAATAAAGTTTATTATAAAAATTTAATTCTCTAAAGTCTTTATCAACTTAGAAGATACATATGAATGAAATATGATTAGCATATTGCATTGCCATTCTATTCTTTTATTTTTTTCCATATAACTTCAAAAATTATATTCCATGTCTGCCCTAAATCCACAATTCTCTGAATATTAACAAGGATTTTCTCATTTGTTTATTCCATGCCCTCTTCAGCACTCAGCAATGGAGATATTTTGCTCTTTCTTAAAATTTCCATTTTAATGGCATCCTGACAGGTCACCCTTCTGACTGCCTTCTAAATTCTCTGGAAAGTTTTAGTTTCCTTCAGTGGCTTCTCTTCATTCTCCTGGGCCCTAACTATTTTCCAGTGGCCTGGAAAAGTTTTCCTCTCAATACCCTCTTTCTTGAAAAGCTTCTAAGAATTTCATGCTGAGAACAGTCATCTATACTTCATGTGAGTAAACTCAAGGGCTTCACTGTTCTAATTTCTCAAAGATATAAATGCACAAATAGGGAAATCTCTCTACCTAATGTACAATTTGGCCTATAGTCAAAGTCTTACAGACTATTTCACTGCCATAAAGAAATAGCATGCCCATATATCATTACCAGCCAAATTTTCTACTTTAACTAAAAATTTAAACATGGTCTCCTAAGTTTATTATTTATCATAGTGTATTTTTCCATGACACTGCTTTTACCAAGCTACTTCCAAAATCAAGAATTTCTAATTGCTCCCTCCAAAGGGCCTGCCTTCCATCAAGTCTCCAGAATATTGCTTAAAACATGCAACTCTAACCTTGTCACTCACCCATTTAAACCAACAGTTGAAACACTGTCCTTTAAATGAAGTACAAATCCTGCATGGGAACAGTGAGGTTCTATCTACATGATCTTCTCCTTTTTTATATTTCCAAACTCATATACTGTTCCTATCTCCTTCACACACCATGCTCCAACTACAGAGGCCTTTTCCCTCATGTTTCCCATGTATAGACCCTGATACAACTGTTTTTCCTTTCCAGAAAAATCACCTTCTTTTCCTCAAAATCCATCATCTGGTTTACTCCTCATCACACTCCACTATCATAATGAAAATTACTTTCTTAGGTAGTTTTCTGTAACATTCATGCACAAGTTACATGCTATTTGTACAGCTTTCCTCTCATAGTATTTAATGCAAATACAAGTAAATAATTATTTGTCTTACCATTATTTAAAGACAATTTCCTGGACTAGACTCTAGCTATACCTGTCATTTTCTGCCAAGCACATTACTGCCTCAGGGCCATTGTAGTTGCTCTTCCCTGTACCTGGAAATTTCTTCTATCAGTTATCTACCGTCTTCCTTTCATTCTCTGTTCTGATATCACATCAGCAAGAGACTTTCCCTGGCCATCCTATATAAAAGAGCCCCTCCCACACTTCCATCACTCATTATTTCCTTTACTCTGCTTTAATCTTCTTGTTGTGATTGTTACCCATCTAAAATATTGTTAACTTATACATATATATTTATCTTTTACTGTCTTTCTTCCATAACAATAATAGAAGCTTCATAAGAGTTGAGACTGTTTTGTTCACTGCTATATCCCCAACATCTATGTCAATACTTGGCACATGGTATACAATAAATACTAAAGCTGTTGTATGTGTGACTAGATTAGTTATACTTTTTATTTCATGGTTCCATTTTGATTGCCTGTGCAAAATCAACACACTAAAAGATCAACTGAGTATAAATTTAAATTCATATTTTATATTCATTCTGAATTTGGTTTATCAATAATTTTAAAATGTTATTCAAATTGTATTTAATTTTCAGCATTATTTTACAAATCAATGCACTACTTTTGAGAAATTATACCTTTTTGTAAGCTAGAGATATAATGAATCACATCAGTAACAGCAAAAAAAAATCCAAAGTTACACAAAACCAGTGTCATGCAAATTAATTGAAAGCAGGTTACTGCAGCTTCATGGTATGGATGTTTGTTCACTCCAAATCCCATGTTGAAATGTGATCCCCAATGTTGGAGGTGGGGCCTAAATGGGAGGTGTTTGGGTCAAGGGAATGGATCCCTCATGAATAGATCAATGCCCTCCCAAAGTAGGGGGAGTGAGTTCTTACTCTATTAGTTTTCACAAGAGTTCTGCACAGAGAGATAGCTGCTAAAAAGAGCCTGGTACCTCCTTGCTATCTGTTGCTGCTTCTCTTGCCATGTGATCTCTGCACACACTGGCTCCCCTTTGCCTTCTGCCATGAGTGGAAGAAGTTTGAGACCATCATCAGAAGCAGATGTTGGCATCATGCTTCTTGTAAAGCCTGCAAACTGTGAGGCAAATAAACCTCTTTTCTTTAGAAATTACCCAACCTCAGGTATTCCTTTATAGCAACACGTATGGACTAAGACACTCATATAAATGAGTTAGCTAAAATAGATTACTAATTAAGTGTCTTTAACCCATGTGCAGCCTTTAAAATATGAAATCATTAAGAGAATGGCATTTTATAAACGCATAAACTTAGTGTTCAGATTTATGATTGGTATATAAACAAAATTTATTTCAACTTCTTTTCTTCTATTTATTTATGTATTTCTTTGAGACAGAGTCTCACTCTGTTGACCAGGCTAGAGTGCTGTGGCATCAGCCTAGCTCACAGCAACCTCAAACTCCTTGGCTCAAGCAATCCTCCTGCCTCAGCCTCCCGAGTAGCTGGGACTACAGCCATGCGCCACTATGCCCGGCTAATTTTTTCTATATATATTTTTAGCTGTCCATGTAATTTCTTTCTACTTTTTAGTAGAGATGGGGTCTCACTCTTGCTCAGACTGGTCTCGAACTCCTGAGCTCAAACGATCCACCCGCCTCGGCCTCCCAGAGTGCTAGGATTACAGGTGTGAGCCACTGCACTCAGCCTCAACTTCTTTTCTTCTAAAGTGACCAAAATACCTGGGCCATTTTCTAGATGACTAGAAAGAACCATAGGTTTTACAGATCGAAACAGATCTTTTTAAAAAGAAGAGCTTCCACACAAAAACCTATCTAAGATCAACAATCTGTATCTCATGATTATCTCAGATATTGCATTTAAAAAAAGTTTTATAGACATTACTATGTCTGTCATTGTGCCATCCAGGTACTGATGATATGATGTATCTAATCAGCCATTTTAAGCAAGCAGATAATAATTGTCACCGAGTACCCTATGGTATATTTACAGATTGAATTTTAGATGGATAACACTCTCCAAAGACTATTTTATTGTAAAATTAGTCAAAATCAGGGAAACGTGGGTAGTTAAGCTTTAAGATAGAGGCCAATTTGGAATACTTCTCCATGACCCAGATTATTTTATAAAATATAAATCAATAAAATGCATAAAACAGTTGTCATTCAATACAAAGTCAACATTTATCAATGCATTTATATTCATTTATGCACATATACAATCATTCATTCAAAAAATAATTGAATGACTATATGCCAAACACTAGGGATCCAAAAATAAATAAGATCATCTTGTGTACAAAGATCACACCATAGAACATCTCTTCTTAAACATTTATTTTTCTGCAGGGACATACGATTGCTTACACATATGGAATATGCTCTTATATGTCTATACATATAAAATAGATGGGGAATTATAGGTCATCTCAGCCACCAGCTATAATTCCTTCCTTCTTTACAATTTAAGAATCCATGCGAGAATGCAAGTGACAAATGTTATTATAGGGATAACCTTAAATCTACTCTGATTAACTGTTCACAAATGCCAACATCATAAATTATGATCAATAGCAATGTTCTTCACATATACATCAAGAAAGATTATGACATTCTATAAGAGCTGATCCAGTAAAATCTCAACAGGAGGAAGCACACAAAAAGCTGTAACTTAATTTTATTCTAAGTGTTCTTTTGACAAACCTGAAAACCAGTAAAAAAAAATCTTATCTCCATGCATCTCTCATTCAAAAGTCCATAACACAATTGTCAATGTTCTACCCATGTATCTTTAGTATGAAGTATTATAATAGCCTTTTGAATTCTAAAGAAGACATTTAAATGATTAATTATACTGCCACTTTAGTTTTCTTTCTTTAAAAAAGTTCAGTAATTATAACTGTAACTTACTAATTAGAAATAAACTAATCCAAAAAATGATTTATAGTTATCATTTGTAAATAAATATAGTTTAATACAATGCCTATGTAAAAAAAGAGAATTATTTTGAATAATCCACCTGTAAGTATTCCAGAGTAATTCAAATAGCACATAGTTGAAAGGTAGCAGGCCACGTGCAAAAGTAATAAAGGAGAATAGCATTACTAATGGTTTAATGGAGATGTGGAATACCTATTTGAATGTTTAAATGGCAGTATTTTGAAAGTGGCATGCATTAGTGCTTACGCACTAATATCACCCTGAATAAGTCCAACTTTACAACAGTAATAGAAAACCGAGGTACCCTTTTTGAATATATATAATCCAAGTGATTCTGTGTTGACACGGTGACATTATATACTTTTTCTGTCTGAAACATGCTGCTGGCTAAATGAAACAAAAGTTATGCTGATGTTTCCTGTCTTAGCTAAATTGAAGCACATGCAGTAGCTGTATACATTTTAATGAAAAAAAAAAAAGGGCATTGAGGAAAGTTTGCGTTTAGAACTTTTAATTTTGCTTGAATAAATCAGAGTAGAAATAAATTATTCCCTTTCTTTTCCTTACCCACTTATACTGGAATTAGGAGTATTTGGTGTTTTCTTATCAATATATATACATATCAAAAATGTATTATATCCAAAAGCCATTGCTTTCATATTACCAATCAGTATACTTTTTCATAAATTGTTTAAAAAATTCTTACTTAACTTTTGCTTTCAACTGTGACAGAATAGTTAATACTGAATTTTCTCTCCCATAGGAAAAAAATCATAAAACTTAAAAAAATGTATGAAGTAAACTGTTTTGAAGCACTGTTGTTTCAGATAGAAAGCAGCATAGGATCATCATACTTGAGAGGAGGAAAAGAGAAAAAATGTGATCTCCATGATTGTTCCATGATCATCCTGGCTTTCTGCATGGGGGGAATTTCCTGCTAAGGAGCAGGGAAGGGGAGCCTGAGCTGAGCCGAGGTTCCAATAAAATGAGGAGTCCAAGATAGGAGTTCCAGTTTTGCTAAGGTGACTGGAACTGGCAGGCCAGTTTATCTAAGAAGACAGGGGTGGGTGTCCCAGAAGACTGCATGATGTAATCAATGTAGGTGCTTCCCTGAAGGAGATCTGCATATACACAAATGAAACTGGAAATACCAGAGTTAAATCAGTTATGAGAAATATCAGAGTTTCAGACTATCCATAGTTGAGAGAACTCACTGATCTCCTCAGACATTTAGCTGAGACCAGTGAATGCTACTCATCAGGAAAGAACCATGTCCTACAGCAAGGGAATCCAAATACGACTAAATTCGGAACACCAATAGACCTATTCTAGCAAAGAATAAGATCAAGACAGACAAGCCAGAAAAAAAAAGCAAGTGGCTAGTGGCTTAACTGCCTGCAAGAACAAATTTTAAAGAGAGATGATAAAATTCTTCCTGAAATGCTTCAACTACAATGTCCAACAAACCCTCAAAAATTACAAAACACAACAAGAAACAGGAAAAAAAAATGACCCAAATTCAAAAGAAAAATGAGTCAATGAAAAGGAGTCAACCTCAAGCAGGATGAATAAAAGAACATTTTACATTAGTGCAACAAAATCAACCTATTAGGGCTAAAGATAAACAGAAGAATTTGAAAGCAAACACACAAAAACAAACCTACACATTACACATACCGAAACATAAGTGATGGCTGACTAAATATAAGAAATAATATAATCCAGATTATAATAACATAGTCACTGTGCTGAAACGAAGTAATGCCAACAGAGTTCCATGTCCAGAAAAAATTTTTCTTCAAAACAGGATCTCAAATAAGGACATTTTCAGATAATTACATTTCAGAAAGAAGAAAAATAAGATACTTCATTGCCAGCATACCTACATTAAAATAAATTCTAAAGAAAATTTTTTCTAGATGAACAGAAATGATGCAAAATACTAACCTGAGGCCGGGCGCGGTGGCTCACGCCTGTAATCCTAGCACTCTGGGAGGCCGAGGCGGGTGGATCGCTCGAGGTCAGGAGTTCGAGACCAGCCTGAGCAAGAGTGAGACCCCGTCTCTACTAAAAATAGAAAGAAATTATATGGACAACTAAAATATATATATACAAAAAATTAGCCGGGCATGGTGGCGCATGCCTGTAGTCCCAGCTACTCGGGAGGCTGAGGCAGTAGGATCGCTTAAGCCCAGGAGTTTGAGGTTGCTGTGAGCTAGGCTGACGCCACGGCACTCACTCTAGCCCGGGCAACAGAGCGAGACTCTGTCTCAAAAAAAAAAAAAAAAAAAAAAAAAAAAAAAAAAAAAAAATACTAACCTGAATTTACAGGGAGAAAGAAATCAGAAATGAGAGATATGCTAGTCTTTAACAAAACATATGATTGTTGGTATATATATGTGTGTATGTAGATGTATTTCAATGTATGTATGCTTGTGCACACACACATATATCACAAAGTTGTAAAGTTTATATTATATGTAGATGTAACCTACGTGATACAAATAACACAAAGTTTAGATAGTAGGCAGAATTATATATACTGCTGCAAAATTCTTACATCTTACCTGAAGTGATATAATATTAACTTTAATTAGAATGTGATAATTCAAGGATGCATATTATAATCCCTAGAAGAAACATTAAAAAATATATAATGTAAAGAGGTATAGGTAAAATCAATGGAGGAATTAAAATGCAATACTAAAAAAACTCAATAGAAGACAGGAAAGGAAGAACAGAGTCAAAATTAATAAGAAGGCACCAACAAAATAGTAAAACCAAGGAAGTTAATAAATGTATTACATATAATTTTATTAAATACCCCAATTAAAAGACAGATTGTCACATTGGATCAAATAACAAGACCTAAGTATATGCTGTATGATACAATTGTATTTTAAATATAATGATGATTCTAGGTTAAAAGTAAAAGGATAGGCCGGGCGCGGTGGCTCACGCCTGTAATCCTAGCACTCTGGGAGGCCGAGGTGGGCGGATCGTTTGAGCTCAGGAGTTCGAGACCAGCCTGAGCAAGAGCGAGACCCCATCTCTACTAAAAATAGAAAGAAATTATATGGACAGCTAAAAATATATACAGAAAAAATTAGCCGGGCATGGTGGTGCATGCCTGTAGTCCCAGCTACTCGGGAGGCTGAGACAGGAGGATCGCTTGAGCCCAGGAGTTTGAGGTTGCTGTGAGCTAGGCTGACGCCACGGCACTCACTCTAGCCTGGGCAACAGAGTGAGACTCTGTCTCAAAAAAAAAAAAAAAAAAGTAAAAGGATAGAAAATGATATACCACGCAAACAATAAGTATAAGAAAACTGGAGTGTCCATATTAATACCAGATAAAGGAGACTTTTATGCAAGAAATTTTAGCAAAGATAAAAAGATATAATAAAATGGTAAATTCCTCAGACATAACAATAATGAATACAGATGTGATTAATGCAGTTTCAAAATACACATGACAAAATACTAAAAGAACAAAAGGACAAGTAGATAAATCCACAAACATGGACATCTTAATGCTCTCTCTCATTAATTGTTCCAACAAATAAACATTAGTAATCATATAGAATATCTGAATATTAACTATCTTGCTATAACTGACATTTACAGGACATATACTCCTACAAGAATACATATTTTTTCCATGTGTACATGGCACATTCATCAATATAAACCATATTCTATAAAAAAATACTTCCAATAAATTTAAAATATTAAAATCTTACTTGCTATGTTCTCTGATAACAGAATTAAAGTAGAAATCAATAAAAATACAACAGAGAAAAGAAATCCAAATATTTGGAAATTAAACAAAACAGTTCTAAAGAACACATGTACTACAGGTTGATTGTTTATGTTTCCTCTACAATGTTGCAACTTAATTGCCAATGCAACAGTATTAGGAGATGAGGCCCTTAGCAGGTGATTAAATCATGAGGTTAGAGCCCCCATGAGTGATCTTATAAAAGAGCTGGAGTGAAATAGGTGCCTTTCGCCCTTCAGGCCCTTCTGCCATGTGGGGATACAGCGTTTGTCCCCTCCAGGGGACACAGCAATGAGGCATCATTGTGAACCTGCTGGTGCTACAATCTTGGACTTTCTAGCTTTAGAGCTATGAGAAATAATTTCTGTTGTTTATAAATTATACAGTTTGTGTGATTTTGCTATAATAGCAGGAATAGACTAAGCACATGGATCAAAAATTATTTCTAACATAATGATAATAAAAATACATGTCAAGAATTGTGTGTTGCCCCTAAATTGGTGCATAGAGGAAATTTATAGCTTTAAATATTTATAGTAAAGAGAAGAAAGGTCTAAAATCAGTGCTCTAGGCTTCTGCCTTAAGAAGAAAAAAAATAAAAAGGAAAGAGAAGGAAATCCAAATTAAGTACAAGAAAAAATAATAATAAGAGCAGAAATCCATGTAAAAAAAACAAAGAGAGAGAGAGAGAAAATCAATAAAGTCAAAAGTTGGTTTTTCACCAGAATAATAAAATTGATAATCTCCCAGAAAGACTAAGGACATAAGAATGAAAATTACCATTATCAAGAATTTAAAATGTGCTATAACTACAGAGATTTTATGTACATAAAGTAATAACGAAATATTACTTTATTTCAATAAATTTGACAACTCTCATGAAAGAACAAATACTTTAAAAAATACAATTTACTAAAAAGCCTATATTTTTAAAGCTGTGGTTTTTAAAGTGTGATTCCTGGACAAGCGGCATCAGCATCACCTGAAAACAAGTTAGAAATGCAAATTCTCAGGCCTTACACCAGAGCTCCTGAATCAGAAACTCTGGGAGGGGGGGCTTACAGATCTGTGTTCTATAAAACCTTAAAGGTGATTCTTATGTGTGATAAACTTAGAAAACTACTGTATTAAATAAATTAAAATCTTCCAACAAAGCAAAATCAGGCCAAAATTTTTCACAATAAACTTTATAAAACATTTAAGAAAGAAATAATACCAATATATTCTACTAACTTTTTCAGGTAACAAAGGAACAAAAAAAAAACCTTCCATATTTGCTTTGAGTCCACCATAACCTTAATACTAAAACCTAACGAAATAATAAAAAAATAAAATGTATAGAACAATAGTCCTTATGAGTTCCACTACAAAATTCCTTTTCAAAATATTAGCAAATCAAATCTAAAAATATAGGTGTTTGTTTCCTATTACTCTTGTAACAAATTGTTAAAAGCTCAGTAGCTTAAAATACAAATTTAATATCTTACAGCTCTGGGGTTCAGAAGTCCAAAATGGGTTTTCAGAAGGACTGTGTTCTTCTTAGAGGCTCTAGGGGAGAATCCATTTCCTTGTATTTTCTAGCTATTAGAGGCTTTCCATCTTCCCTAAATTGTGGCCCCACATCACTCCAATTTCTGTTTTCTTGGTCCCATCTCCTCTCTGACTTTGATCCTCCTACATTCCTCTTTTAAAGGCCCTGTGTTTACAATCCTACTTAGGATGCCTTCTACTTAGAAAATTATACTAAAGTATTTAGTGGTAAGAGGGAACTGTGCCTCAAATTTACTTGCAATTTGTTTGGGAAAAATATACAACTGTAATACATTAAGAGACATGTGTATGTGGGGAGCAGGCAAGGGAGAGAGAGAATTAAAAAAATAAAAATTGAACAAAATATGCCTCAATGTTAAATTTGGATAAGACTATTTGGAATTTTATGGTACTATTCTTGCAATTTCAAACTAGGCTTGAAGTTACATAAACAAAATTACAAAGAAAAATTTTTATTTTGTGAAATAGCTATGTCTAAGAAAAATGTTGTGCATGATATAAAAAATATTTGATAACAAAAAAAGGCATTTTAATAGATAATTGAAGGAATTTCTGAACACCAAGACAGAGTATAGTAGCACATTACTTGATGAAAAATGTCCAGGAAAATAAATTCATGAAAAGACAATACAAGGTCCACAGGCATAAGTTTAATATTCAAGTTATAGTTCATGTAACAAGAATTAAATAAATACACTGGTTACAATTTTTACAAATTTGACTTTGATAAATTATTTATCTTAAAAGTGAAATTTCTAAAAAAAGATAACCATTTTCTTCAACCAAATTTTTCTAGCACGAGTTAGGATCTAATGTTTTGTTATTCTTATTCACAACCCTTATGAAGATAGACATTGATGAATGAAACAAGTACTAATCCCAGAAAGGAATTAAATGTTATCTAAATGGGCAGTACATGGGTCCATCTTTAAGCAATGTACAATTTAGAGTGGACAATAAACTTGTATTTTGCCTCCATCATACACAGAAGCACAATTTTATTAGGCTTTCAATTGCCTTTACACATCATTACCCTGCTGGCTGGGCTACTAGCCCATGAATTTCAAAGCAAAGCAATATATGGGATTTCACTACACAATTCTCATGGACAAAATTCTTGCCTCATGCAATGAAAGTATAGGGTTCACAAACTTTGGAAATGGAAATGTCTCATTTCCATAATTTGGAAATACTTTTACTGAATATATGGCTTCTCTTCCCAAATGGTTTACCCAATCAGACTTTCAACAACTCTATCATTACAACTTTGTCTACTGACTTCTAAAGATCACGTTATAATGCCCTTAGGATTCTTTTATAGCTTACGTGTATTTTTTTTAACAAAGAACTTAAAATAAAGGGCAGAATACCAAATTTTCTTGTATTTCCATCTAAACTGAATCTCACCATTAATTTCATTTTATTTTTCTTTTTAAAGTCTTACAAAGTGTTGCTTCAATTTTAGATAAGGAAAAAAAAAGATAATACTACCAAAGAGATTTTTTTTTTTTTAGTGCTTGTGGTTTGACTGATTGACGAATAGATATCATAGAGAAAATATGGTTGTAAATGTTTCAGCCAGTGAAAGGGTCCCATGAATTATTATTTAAAAACTAACACAATAATTTCCTAAAGTAAAATTTCACAGCAAAATCCATTTTAATTTAATATGTAATATGCTCAGATAAATAAGCTACAAAACAAATTTACTTAAAGATGTGTGTATTCCAAGAAATCTAATAATTTTAGTCTGTTTAAAACTAATATGCTCTAAACATTTATGGAGCATAAAAATGTCTGACTCTGGGGAGATTTTTGTTTTGTTTTTAGTTTCTAGCAAATGCTTTATTTATATATAAAAATACTGGGACCAAATTCTATTTATTCCAGTGATATTTTAGCATATTTTATTAACTGGCACTCTGGAAACTATCTTGTATTCTTACTATGTAGGTCTTTCCTCTAGAGATTGATTTTACAAATGTTTCTAACATCAGAGATTATGGTAGCTACCAAAGCATCAGAAGATAGCTATGAGGGACAGAATATTACATTCCTAAAACATACGATTTCCATATCAATGTAATATAAATATAATATTGTGATTGCTATTGGAAAACTGCATTACTTTCTGTGAGAACTTAAAATTAATCTAATTATTTGGGCATCATTTTAAATCACCATGAAATGTTGATTTTGAAATATTTTAAATAATGTATTAACGAAATAATTCTATTAATTTTTATTTAGTCCACAAAGGGTGTCTCAGTAAATTCCAAAAATCAAAAATAGTACAAGACACACACAATATTACTATGCAAATCATTATAAAACTTTAAAGAAAAAAATTAAGTAACAGTCAAAACTCAATCATGTGTAAAACAACAAAAACAAAAAACACTTCCTGACTTTTACATAGAAAAACATTAAAAAATACAGTTACAAACTTTTGATGAAAGTTTATAGAAAATCTACATTTTTAATTTATAAATTTATTAGCATGATTATAAACCAGGAGGAGATCCTGTTAACAAGAAGCTGTAAGAGATATCCAAAAGTAGAAAGCAGATTGAAGCCACCACATTAATCTCTAGTTGCATCAAGGATTCTACCACAGAATATAAGGCCATAATCAAGAATCATCAATATTTTTTAGGAAAGCCAAGAAACTAATGCAGAACCAACAAATACAATTTGCAGAACATACGTCTAAAGAAACAGACTTGATAGAGTAAGCATAACAGTTATGTATTAATGCAATAAGTATGCTTAACACATGTGCAAAGTAGAGTCTATCCATGGTAAGGTGCAGTGTTATAAAGCAGGAAAAAGGTTATAAAAAAAAATCAACTACAAAGTTATATGTTTTAATATATAATTATTGAAATTGAAATCTCCTTTAGTTTTCTTTAATAACTGAATGGACACAGTTTAAGAGTTAGTGTCTTTGAAGTTCAACCTGAAAAAATATCCCTGAATATCACATTAATACTGTAGAATTAAAGCTGAGATATAAAAAAAAAATATCAAAAACTTTCAATGTCTATCTAATGTAAGTTTCAGAAAAGAATCTATGTAATTTTGGCAACCTTGAAAAATGTAGAGGCCTTCCAACAACAGTCATGTATGTGGCCATTAGTGAAAATTCAAACAACAATAGATATTGGCACAGATGTCGTGAAAAGGGACTGCTTAAACACTGTTGGTGGGAATGTAAATTTGTACAACCTCTATGGAAAACAGTATGGAGATTTCTAAAAAAACTAAAAATAGATTTACCATTCAATTCAGGAGTTCTACTACTGGGTACCTACCCCCCACCCCCCTCCAAAAAAGAGGTCATTATATAAAAAACAGATGAAGTACTCAGGAAGCTGAGGCTGGAGGATTGCTTAAGCTTAGAAGTTTGAAGTTACAGTGACCTATGATTATTCCACTGTACTCCAGCCTGAGCCCGGGTGACAAAGCTAGACCCTGTTTCGAAAAAAGGGGGGAAAAAAGATACCCGCACTTGTATGTCTATCATAGCACAATTCTCAATTGCAAAGATATGGAATCAACCTAAGTATATATCAACCAAGGAATAAGTAAAGAAAATGTGGTATATAAACACCATGGAATAGTACTCAGGAATAATAAAGAACGAAATAGTATCTTTTGCGGCAATTTGGATGGAACTGGAGGCCATTATCCTAAGTAACTCAGAAATGGAAAACCAAATACCATGTGTTCTCAAATATTAATATAAATGGGAGCTAAGCTATAGATATGCAGGGACATACAGAGTAGTACAATGGGCAGTCAAGACTAAGAAGGGGGAAAGTTGGGAGGGGAGTGAGGGAAGAAAACCTACCCATTGAGTGCAATGTGCACTATTCAGGTAACAGACATACTAAAAACCCAGACATCACCAATGCAATTCCTCCATGTAATCAAAAACCATTTGTACCCGTAAATCTATTGAAATTTAAAAAAAGAAAGAAACAAAAGCACCAATGCAGAGAAATGTATGAGAAGTGGCAAATGAGAGGTACAGTTAGTAGGTAATACAACTCAGGAGAAAAAAATAATCCCCAACATGGGGACACTTAACAAAGAAACAAACTTGGAACCCTTGTCTTTAGATGAGAGATTTATAACCAAGTCTCTTAGTTGGTAAGTTGTATCATAATATAATTTTTAATTTAGAAAAAAAAAAACAGTCAGATACAGCCTGAAGTAACTTACCAGAGAGAAAACCAAGGTATAAATATTTTTCTCCTCTCCCCTACTATCCTCAGTTCTTCCTTAGCCAAAATCCACATGAAGACAGAGGCAGTAGGATTCCTACTGATGTAGTCACACACGTCAGCTCCCTGGGTCAGAAAGCAGATTGAAGGAACAGAAATGTATACCGGGAGGGACAACAGGAAGATGTCCACACAAGGACTTTTACTCACTTCTATTTGGGTTGTCTTTTTCTTATTGATTTGTAAGATATGATTAATTTTTTAACTTCTCAAAGTTTGTGGCTTAAATTTTTACTCTATGGTTTCTTTTGATCCACAGAGACTTACTTTCCATATAGTCAAATTTATAATCTTTTTCTTTAATTTTTTTTCCTACAAAGTAATTTTATGCAATCTTTTTTATTCCTCACAACAAACAAATTTTGTACATATGACTGCTTTTCTCATTTTACAGATGAGAAAATGGTCCTAGAGTGGTCGAATAACTCAACTTGGGTCATACATCTATTTAGGCCATCTGAATCCAGAGTCCATACTCTTAGCCACAGCCTATGTCAGTCTTGTTGCATATTTTTGTGTACATAGCTGTATACTTGTATATATCTCTAAGTTAAATCACTAGATTTGGGCTTATAGGATCATACTGTATACATATGAAATTTTGATAGGTATTGTCGAGTTTCCCTCCCATATCTTCTACCCCCTTGCCATCCTTGAGTACTGTCACTTAAAAGAAAAATTATGCCAATTTTTTAAGTCTAAATGGTATTATGATATTGTCTGAATATGCATGCATTTAATTATGTGTTAGGTTTAGCACATTAAGATTTTAGTCATTGGTTATTCTTTACCCTCGGAATTTTGTTTTTAATATTTCTTCCTACTTTTTCTATTTAACTACTTCTCTTTTGCATAGTGATTTGAAAATGAAGAACATTTATCCCTTGTCATTATCTATGGTGTAATATTCCCTCCATTGAAATTTTGCTTTTGTCTTCATTTTGTTTAAGGTGTTTTTTTACAAATAAAATGTTAAAATTGTTATGTAATTAAACATTATTTTCATTTATAGTTTCTCTTTGCGGATTTTGTGGCATGTATGTTGTTTCTATTATAAACGGTAATTAATTTTTATATTTTAACTGATTAATATTTATTTATTACAGTATTTTAATAATTACATGCCCTTTCCCGTGATTGAATTATTTTAATGTTTCTTATAGATTTTTCAATTAACTCTCTTGAAATAACAAGTATAAATTATACCATTTAGAAATAATTAAGATTTGTTTCTCCTTCCCAATAGTTATAATGCTTATTTTGTTCTATGAACTAATTGCATGGCATAGTAATTTTGAAACATTGTTAAATGACAGTGGAAATAACAATCATGGTTTTTCATCCTTATTGTAATGGAAATTTTTCTAATGTTTCACCATTGTTAACAATGCTGCTTTTTAGGCCGGGCACGGTGGCTCACGCCTGTAATCCTAGCACTCTGGGAGGCCGAGGCGGGTGGATCGCTCGAGGTCAGGAGTTCGAGACCAGCCTGAGCAAGAGTGAGACCCCGTCTCTACTAAAATTAGAAAGAAATTATATGGACAACTAAAATATATATATACAAAAAATTAGCCGGGCATGGTGGCACATGCCTGTAGTCCCAGCTACTCGGGAGGCTGAGGCAGTAGGATCGCTTAAGCCCAGGAGTTTGAGGTTGCTGTGAGCTAGACTGACGCCACGGCACTCACTCTAGCCCGGGCAACAGAGTGAGACTCTGTCTCAAAAAAAAAAAAAAAAAAAAAAAAAAAACAACAATGCTGCTTTTTGATTTGAGATATATTTCCATAAAATGTCTGAATGCATTAGTTCTTTTTAAGAAAGAATTTTTAACAAAAATAGACATTATTGTTCCCCAAATGCTTCATTAATGTTTGTAGATGTGCTTATTTTTTTCATCTATTAATATTATAAAGTATTCAGATACTGGACATCTGAGTAGCTTCAAATTTTTTCTTACTGTAAATCAATATTATAGAACTATTCTACCTTTCTAGACTTCCCTCTTGCATATTTCCTCATTTTCTTTCCTGAAAATCTGAAATCCATTTACCTCTGAACACCTAGCTCAGTTGTTAGTTTTGATCATTTATATGCCATCTTTGTAAATGTATTCTCTTTCAGTATTTCCATATAAATTCGTTCATAACTCTGCTGTGACATTTATCATTTTGTGTCATCATTTGTCTGTCTGCACATCAACTGTTGTGAGACCACAGGATAAGTTGTAACAGCAATTCCATCTTATTCATTGATCTTTTCTCAATATTTAGTATAATATTTGACACACATACCTTTAGAAAACATTTTTACCATTGTTAAATGAACATATAAATAATTGAATAAATAAATAATATGAATAAAAAGACAGTGCAGGTCCATGTTCAAAGGCTAGCTGGGTCTTGACAAGATGTTAGGAATTTATTTGTAGATAATCAGGAGCCAATGAAGCGTTAAGAAGGTTAATACCACTATTATTATGAGTTGATCTATACTGTCATATTTGTATTCCTTACTTATCCACTTCTCATAAGGATCCTTTTTACATTACTTACATATTCATAGTATATGGACCACTATACACATAGTGATATGTATATAGTATATATTGTATATTGTACCTATATATAGTAATACAAAACTAGGTAAGTCCAAATTTCATCATGGAGGTGACATGTGACAATGAAAGGATTTAGTAATTAGGCATGATTTTGTGATATTAATAGCAGCCACAAGGACAAAAATTACCATTTACTGAATGCCATCTCTAGAGACATTAAAATACTAGGTTACCATAAAATATTCATATAAACTACCTATTAAATACAGTATTAATCTCAATTACAGAGATAAAAACAGATTTAAAAAGAAAAAGTAGGTTACACAGAATTTCATAATTAGTAAGTGGTGGAACTAGAATTCAAACTGAAGTATATCTAATTCTAAAGTCAATTTTTCATCTCTTATGGCACAAATACAGCACTAATCTATATTTGCATATTTCTGACTATTAAAATAGCATGTTTTCTCTTCTTAGTAAACTAGTTATACTCCATTCAACAAATATTTTTAAATTCTTCATAAAAATATTTGAGAATATAATGTAACTTCTCTGATATTACCAATGAAACACATTTATTAAAAGTTAAAATAAGCCGGGCATGGTGGCTGACGCCTGTAATCCTAACACTCTGGGAGGCCGAGGCGGGCGGATTGTTTGAGCTCAGGAGTTCAAGACCAGCCTGAGCAAGAGCGAGACCCTATCTCTACTAAAAATAGAAAGAAATTATATGGACAACTAAAAACATATACATATATATATAAAATTAGCTGGGCATGGTGGTGCATGCCTGTAGTCTCAGCTACTCGGGATGCTGAGGCAGGAAGATGGCTTGAGCCCAGGAGTTTGAGGTTGCTGTGAGCTAGGCTGACGCCACGGCACTCTAACCCAGGCAACAGAGTGAGACTCTGTCTCAACAAACAAACAAAAAAAAAAAGTTAAAGTAGTTATTTTATTTAGATGTCAAATCATCTTCTAATTACTATTAACCTATTAATTTTTTTTAATTTTGAAAAAAAGGTAATGTAGTCCTTAATCAACTTCATAAACTTGCCCAAGAGAGCGGTTTAAGTAAGGGCAGTTCCTGGAGCAATTTCTCCTCTCTTCCTAACTCCATGCTGCCTCCAAGGTAAACACTGCTCTGGTCACATGAGAGAGAGAGACAGAGAGAGATGGGAATCGTTTCCCAATGCCCTAGTCATGGATCTGAAAAAAGTAATGACCTTAAGTACACTGGGTGCTTTCTCTCAAGTAAGTGCCCTGAAAACTTTGTAATATTTCCTGTACTACTATCTTAAGATAATTCAATTAGGTAGCTCTTCTGTAATAAAGGTTATTTTACAAAACTGCTTTAGAAGGAGACTACAGCAATTGGGGATTCATAAACATCTTACAATATTTATTTCACTGAAAATAAAGCCAGGAACTAGAGATATAAAATACATGGTTGCTATGAACATCTTCATAAAGAGGATGTACTGATTGCATAATATATTTATTATAATTTTCCAAATAGTATAGTGTGTTTTTGAATAACACTGCAGAAAATAAGTTTATATTCCAAAGCTCACTATATTAGCTTTTCTGTATGCATTAGTGCATTACAGAATTACTGATGAGTTCTTTATGAATTCCATTTACAAAATGTGATTATTTCAATAGCTGATAGCCAAGCTATCCATCAAATCATTAATGTTGTACTATTCCCTTGTGAATTCTCAAAATCTACATCTTTCACTCCTTGTATAAGTTTAAATAAAGTCTGCACTAAACTCTTATATTACTGAATGCATTAGCAAATAGATATAGCCTCGTGATTCTGTAGATACTTTATGTGAGAATTTGCCAAACATGCCCTGTAGAACTTCTTCTCTTAAATGTGATAGTGGCTTTGGGAAAATCATTTTAAAATCAAAGTTGCAGTTCCCTATTTTCCATTGTGAATGGCTTTTTAATTCCTTAATACAAAACAGCCTTTTGTGAGTTTTGAATAATGCTTTTCTAAGGCAGTACTTATAATTATGCCCAAGCATCAGTGAAAAAGAAAATAAAATCAGACAATGAAAATAGAATGTCAGAGCATTAAGCTGTCAACATATTTATGTTCCTAACATTATTCACATTAGGACATTACATTTAAAGATCAAGGTAAAGTTCAGTGAGAACTGTAAGTCTTTAAATTTCTGCCAAAAACCTTTAAGAAATGAAATAGAGAATGCATATTGTTCCAGCTTAGAATCACTTTGTAAAATGAAAAGCTTTCACTACTTTAAAGTTTAGGCCTTCACCAGAGCAAATCTTTCTCCCAAAATTCCACCTCTTTCCTATTGCTGACCCTAATGTCACATGCTTCTCCCTATTATTACAATTCTAATCAAATTCAGCAAATTCATCCTAGAACAACACATTTATAGAGCAGGATTTCTCACTTAGGAAAATTTAACAGATGAGGACAAAAGGGATTATCTTATAATTTATTAATGTATTTTCTCGATCATCATTTAATAAGGACACTAAGCTACAAAAGTCCTTCTACCCCTTAAAAAAGCACTACCCAGGATGCACTAAAATTAATATATATTTTCTTTGTGAAATGTGAGGAAAAAAAATCTAATCTTATTGTTTTGTCTTTTCCATGAGCTGACCAGTTCATCAATGTTCAAAATATGTATCTGTGTGTATATGTGTATACACACATAAACACCTTAAAAGACATTTGTAAAATCCCATTTGGCAAAGTGAATAACACTATCTCCCTAAACAATAACATTTGAGAAAAACTTCGCAAGAGCATGGGAGAGTACATAATTCATTGTAAAGGAACTGAGGACAACAGAGAGATTACTATCTCTAATCCCACTACCCTCCAACATGTGTGATTTTGAGCAAGTAGATGAACATCGGCATGCCATTGCTTCATCTAATGTAAAATGTAGCAGTTTATACGAATTATAGATGGAAAATAGGTTTTTCTGTATGGGTAAATTCTGAATGAATGGAAGTGGCTACATGAAGTACCTTTGCAAAATTAATCAAAGGCTATGTGACCTTCAAGCCAGAAGGTAAAAATGTGATACATTAGAAACATCTGCCTTAGTCATGAGATTAAGATAGGGTCATTGATGACATCTGTGCCTGGAATTAACCATTCCTGGGCTACATAGTAGCTAAATCTCTCCTAGATATGTCTATAAACATAGCTTTGTAGATGTCCTTCAGCGACTGCACACACACACACACACACACACACACACACAGAGGTTTCAATGAGTATACTTTTTCTTAGTCTATTTTATATATTGTGCTTTTGTATAAAGTTTGCAGTTCAAAGTTGATCTGTTGCATACATAACACAGGGTACAGAGTGAATTTATTTTTATGAAAATATACCAGATTTCTCATAAGTAGATGCTATGGAAAACAACTATATGAATTAAAAAATTAAGGTCCCCCAGCTCTAAAACCCTAAGGTAATTAGTGGAAGATTCTGAATGGAAAAATGGCAGTTCAGCTCTTCTTCCATGAGTGAGCTATGAGATCCAACTACTTCTCTTTCCACAATCTCTTAAAATTAGAGATTTTTTTTTCTGACAACATTAAAGGATCTGGATTTAATTTTATTATACATTTTGGCAGGTTATTTAATATGTGCTCCCAAGATTGTAATTAGTGAGTGATCTCCAAAGAAAAGATGAGTCTTAGAGCTGAGATTACAAGGTGAGACATTCTCTATAGAGGGAAATTTTTCAAATCTTGAATATTTGAAGTTGTTCATAAGAATCAAAAGTTTCCCTTACACAAGTATGTCCATTAATAAAAAGATAGGGTGTAGCATTTTTCCCTGAGTATATTCAGCCTTGTGAGAGACTTGTCACAAGAAATAAATCCTACAGAGAACTTAGACACTAAACAGATTAAGGCATATTTCTTTTTTTTTTTTTTTTTTTTTTTTTTGAGACAGAGTCTCACTTTGTTGCCCGGGCTAGAGTGAGTGCCGTGGCGTCAGCCTAGCTCACAGCAACCTCAAACTCCTGGGCTTAAGCGATCATACTGCCTCAGCCTCCAGAGTGGCTGGGACTACAGACATGCACCACCATGCCCGGCTAATTTTTTTTTCTCTATATATTTTTAGTTGGCCATATAATTTCTTTCTATTTTTAGTAGAGACGGGGTCTCGCTCTTGCTCAAGCTGGTCTCGAACTCCTGACCTCGAGCGATCCACCCGCCTCGGCCTCCCAGAGTGCTAGGATTACAGGCGTGAGCCACCGCGCCCGGCCACAAGGTATATTTCTAAATATTATGAAAGGTAAGTATGGGAGCATAAGACAGGAGACCCTTGGTATGTTCCAGGGGACTTAAGAAGTTCTCACCGAGGAAAAAAAGACTTAATTATGAAGAGTTCACTTGGTAAAAACATAATGAAGAGAATACTTGAATGAGGAAACTGCTCAAAGTACTAGAGATAAGAGATAAAATTTTACATAAATGAAATGGCAAAAATCACAAGATGGCTGGAGCAGATGAAGAAGAGGAGAGGGTTTCAGGAGATGAGACCGGTGGCTTAAACAGAGGCTGTCCTATTATGGAGAATGTTGAAATGGTGTCATGGGATTTCAACTAAAGGCAACATTTCCTGAGGACAATACTGGAATATGTTTTCACTTCTAATAAATTCATTTTATAACTGAAGGACTAATGTTAACCAGAAAGCAAATTGAAATTTATCCACTTATGAGGGCTATTGACCTGGCATTTGTTTGTTTCTATAATTTGTGATGTTCTCATTTGCAAAATCTGTATTTAGATATATTTTAAAAGTAACATTATGTGGCCAAAAAGTAAAATAAATAACTTAATGTCAATTGAAGTGAAGAAATAACATAATTCTATGTTATTTGATCTCATCAGCATCATTAAAAATAAGAGTTGAGATGACTTTACGAATATATGCAATTGATCCCTTGAAATGACAGACAAAGGAATAAGTTATAGGTTGTAGATTATAGACTTCTTTTCCATAGTGCTGTTAGAAAAAAATATAAATTGAGCCACATTTTAATCCTCACAGTAGGACAGGAGTTATCACTAACTGGATTAATCTAATTTTGAATAAACATTTATATGAACTAAATAATATTTCCAAAACTTTGAAAGAAAAATCAAGATAAATATTATATTTATGTTACTTCCTTAGAAATAGAAATCAAGTATGTCCACTACTGGCATGAAATATTTTTCTAATACGTGAACAAATATACAACACAAAATGGTATCAATTATAAAATAATTTCTCTCTGATTACATATTTGGGAATTAAAACTTTGTATAGAGCTTCAAAGGGACATTTAGATCAAGGGGTAATGTAATTATGGGATAAACATTTATAAGGTTAAATGTGACAATAGCTAGTGGCGCTCACAGATGGGTGACTAGGACAGAACCATGTGAAGGCAGCTTCCCATTAAGTGCCACAAGGAAAGTATAATGTATACAAGAACTTCAGCAATATAGTGGCTCTCCTAAATAGAGAGAACTTGTGCACAATATCTACAACAGCACCGAGCACAAGGTGGGCATCCTGTAAGTGCTGCCTCCCACCATTACTTCTGTCAAATTCTTAAAGATTTTTTAATTCTTTACGATTCAATGATAAAAGAATTTTCACACCCCAAGGATATTCACACACAGGAGTAAATAATTTAGGATCCCTTTAAAAATAATGAAACTTCTAATTAGATCTTAAGGAATTTAGAATTTGCTGTAAAAACTTAGATTAAAATAACCCTTGACCAACACATAAGCAAAGATCTTGTTTTATTAGACTTTCTATTCTACAAACACCACCTACATGATAGAATGGAGGCTCAATGAGTCTAGATTGAATGTAAATTGAGACGAATCACTTAATTTGTCTATTTTACTAAGCCTAAAGTAAATCTTCAGGGCAATATAACAATAAAAATTTTACTTATTTATGAAGCACTCACTTTAGCACCTTAGGATATGGCTAAACATTTTAATATATAATATAGTTTGAAACAATAAACTATCAATACAAGAAACATATATATTATTAAAAGATTAAAATAGAAAAGACAAATGCCTTTTTCTACACTGCTGTTAGAAATAATATAATTTTAGTCACATTTTCATAAAGAAGGGTGTTGTGGGGGGAAAAAATGTTATTGGATATTCTCAGGGTGCCCTGGCATTTATAGTTAGATTTCAATTTTAATTTAATTCTTTACATAAGAAAATATATATCATGATGACAAAGTAAAGTCATATTGACAATGCACAAAATTACTGTTATAATAAAAATGAAACCAGTGAGTGCACATGCTTATAATAACATATAATTATGGATTAATTGAAATTCTTAATTATATGAATGCCTGAGTTGAAAATTATTTCTACTAAAATACATATGAGAGAAATATTTAGCAGCTGTGTAATTAAACCACCAACACCAACTAGAAGAAATAGCGTAATATTTGCCTATACTTATGTGTAATATGAAATCACGAGGGGGCAAAGCTGGAAAAAAAGGTTGATTTGAATGTCCTTCAGTGTTTAGCATTTTGTTTTATGGTAAGAACACTTAACATGAGATCCTATCTACCCTCTTAGCAAATTTATAAGTGTACAACACATCATTTACTATAGGCACAAAGTCATACAGCAGATCTCTAGAAGTTATCTTGCAGGACTGAAACATCATATACCCGTTGAACAGCTCTGCAAATCTCCTTCAGTCTTAATTTCATTATCTAAAGTATAGCATATAGACAGACAATATTCCACCACCATCCTCATTGTTGACATCTTGTCTAGCTTCCACTTTTGTCCCATAATGGCAATCACTTTTAAGGAGTATAGTGATGTAAGTGCTATACTCTCTTTAGCAGCTTAGGTTAGAGTTAGGTCACAAAACCCATCCGTGAAGTCACGGGAAGGTCATCTTCCTTCCCAGCACCAGATCCCCTCCTTTGATGAGGGTACTTCTTTCCAAACTAACCCAATTATAAGTGGGGGTGCTTATGTCTATAGTGGTCAGTTCTGCATATGCTCTCTTGTAGAGAGGAGAAAAACCTGTTTATCTGACAAAGATCCCTGTTCTCTGATGGACAGTCTGAAAGTAGTTTCTTAAGATGTGGGGAACATTTTCTGTATTATGCCAAACTATAAAGATGGGTTATAGCTGTATCATGAAACAATAAGCCTGCCTCCCAACATCAAAGATCTTTAATATCCTTTCACTTTACAATAGTTGTTGCAATAGCTATTGTTCACTAGTGGCTGTGTATAGAAAGGAACCACAGTATCACTCCACAACCTCTGAGACAGCTCCGCATAAAACACCTTGAGAATTGATTCTATATCATCAGAATCACCAGACTAGATTCTCCCTTTACAAATGAAGGGTCTTCCCTGGTCTTTGGGAGCTTCTAGCATTATTTTATGTTACTTTCCCACAGTCAGGACCCCTTTAGTCCATAGAGATATAATAATATTGAACTGAAAAGGGAAAAAGGTTTCCATAGCAGTCTTCCCCAAAGAGCCCTGAGCCTCTAAGGCAAATTTGCATATCACAATCTCAAAAATCTCCATTTTGTGTGTCTTCCATAGGTGTGAGATGTGATTCAACATGTCTACAGAGCTATAATTCCAGCCTGTACTATCACCTTACTCCAGAGCAGTTGGTATCCACTGACTTTTTGTATGCATAACCAAAATGAACCATACAAGTGGTTAAGTCATCGGTTATTTAAGGGAATTTGATGTCTTCACATTTAGAACTAGAAAAAGCTGCCAGCTCCTCTTGTAAAATAATACCAACAATAGAGGAAAGAGGACAAGAACCCACTACTTTATTCACCTTTTTAATTCTAAAACTTAACTGACCTGAAGGTTCAAAATAGATTTTTAACTAATATCTGGTGATCAATTAATAAAAATAATGTGAGGTAATAATATACTCCAAGTGCAATATGCACACTACTATTTCTTCTTTCAATTTTTAGCTGGGTTAAAAAAGCATGAATTTTATGAATAATGTTATAAATTTGTGGAATGGAGTATCTGATTATAAGTATATTTATGATTGTGAAACACAGATAAACATGATCTGAGATCCTCTTTAATATAGTGATTTTTAAATGACAGGGAAAGATGTAAAAATGGAGAGGGGATAGATCAGTCCTAGAGATGTATATCAGGGTGTCACCTATATGTAGATGATATGAAGCTGATACTTACTTGGTATTCAAGAGCCCTAGAAAAAGATTTTCTTTATCTCACCTGGTTATGTTACCCCTGGAATTTATTCTAAGAAAATAATTCAAACAAATAAAAGAGTTGTTTACTATTATATATAATTAGTAAAGAAAAATAGAAATAGGTAACTCCAAAATCTGGTGAGGATATGGAGCAGCAGGAATTCTCATTCATTGCTGGATGCAGCCACTTTGGAAGACAGTTTGATAGTTTCTAAAAAAAACTAAACACTCTTTCCATATAGTCCAGCAATCTTACACCTTGATATTTACCAAATGAGTTGAAAACTTATATCCACCCAAAAACCTGTGCATGGATATTTACAGTACTTTTATTCCTTATTGCCAAAACTTGGCAACAACCTGCCAAGATATACTTCAGTAGGTGAATGGATAAATAAACTGTCCAGACAGTGGATTATTTTTCAGCACGAAAAGGAAATGAGCTATCAAGCCATGAAAAATTATGGTGGAAATTTAAATGCATATTGCTAAGTGAAAGAAGCCAATTTGAGAAGACTACATACTATATGATTCCAACTATAGGACATTCTCGAAAAGGCAAAACTACAGAGACAGTAAAAGCAACAGTATTTGCCAGAGGTTGGGAGGGAGGGTGAGGAATGAATAAATGGGCACAGAGGATTTTTATAGCAGAGAAATATCTTGTATGATAATATAATGGGAGATACATGTCATTACATGTTTGTCCAAACTCATAAAATATAAAACATCAAGAATGAAGCCTAATGTAAACTATGGACTACTTTGCATGATAATGATGTGTCAATGTAGGCTCATTAATTGTAGCAAATGTAATACTCTGGTGCAGGATGTTGATAGTACAAGGGCCTGTGCCTGGGTAGGGTCAGGGGAAGCATGAAAACTCTCATTTCCATTAAATTTTGCTGCAAACCTAAAATTGCTCTAAAAATAAAGTCCATTAAAAAATAAATATCCTAAGCATGTGACCCATCCAAAGCATCAGGGTAATTATTGTACATCAACCTAATGTAAAAGATTATGGTCTGTTTTCAATACAGGAAATGTTTTACAACACAAAAAGTGAAAGATCTAAATTGCAAGGTTTATATACCCTATTATTAGAGCTATGGAAAATATATATATCAAAATGGACGTACTTAAAGAGAGCCTGGACTATAAGTAGTTAAAGTAAATGTGGGTATGTGGGTCATTTTATTGCTTTAAATCTTTGCAATTAATATACTATGTCACTTAGAATAAATGTATTTCCAAAGGAAGACTATGATATTATATGAATCATTCAGTTTAGATTGCACAGTGAAAAATATCAATGCTCACTGCTTACTATGTTTTGGAATCCCAAATCATAATTCAAAAAATATTAAAAGAGCATTAATTATGTGCTACAAACTGTGTAAGTCACTGTGAATACAACTGTGAGCAAAACCTGGCCTGGTTTCTACTTTCATGGTGCTTACATACTTAACTGAGGAAGTACAAAAAAAAAAAAAAGTCAGATGATAAAAATTCCCCACTGTACAGATTCTACAGAAGAGAAGTACACAAAGCTTTCCTTAATAATGGGTTTCTTTGATCTAGTTGGGAAGGTAAGGAAAAACATCTCCAAAGAGGAAAGGTCAGCTGAGTTTAGAGGATGAATCAACATTAACTAGGTAGACAGGGGAAGGAAAACCATTCCAAACAGAGGGGGAAAAAAGCCTTTTGGGCTGGAAAAAAACTGGCAAATAGATGAGACTGAGAGTTTGGTGTGGCAACAGAGAGAGGTGAGTTTTGAGAGGTAGGTAGAGCCTAGTCAATACAGGGCTTTAGGAGCATGTTTAAGATTATCATCCTAAGTGCTACAGAAAGATTTTGAGGGATTTTAAGAAGAGGTGACAATTTTAAATTTAAATTATGAAAATATCATGTTTAATGAAAGCTGAAGGTGGTTGATAAAGGATCTACTTCAGTCTCCTAGACAAGAGATCAGCATATTGTGAACCAGGGTGGTAGAAACAGAAAAAAGAACAGATTCAAGAGGTAAACAAAATTCATACAGTGACTTGGACATGGAAGGATGGAGAGGGGCCAATAGGATGCAGGTGAATAAAGTGGTTTCCAACATACTACTATTTTAATGTTCTACCACCTCCTCCTGTGCAACCTATGCTCCATTCACACTGACAACCCACAACCCCCCTCAACATGTTTCACTGTCATATGTGCTCTTTACTGTTCTTAAAATGTTTTATATTTTTTTGCTCAAGATTCATTAGATTAAATAGTGCCTCTCTTGTGACTCCTTTTCCATTTTATTCATACAAACTTAGTCAATCTCTGGGATTCCATTGTAGTTTTCATATGCCTTCCCACATGTTATGAACTGAATTGTGTTCCCTCAAAATTTAGAACTAATTCAATGTGATTGGTATCTTTATAAGAAAAAGAAGAGATACCTGGGATGTGCACGCACAGAGGAAAGGCCATGTGAGGACATAGTGAGAAAATGGCTATTAATAGCCAAGGAGAGAGGCCTCAGGAAAAACCAAACCTACTGACAACTTTACCTTGGAGTTCTGGCCTCCAGAACTGGGGAGAAAATAAATTTCTATTGTTTAAGCCACACAGGCTATGGCATTTTGTTATGGCAGCCCTACAAGTCTAACAGACCACATTATTTGTATTTGTGTGTAGCTACCTCTTTTCAAGTAGACCATGAATTTAAAAAGGACATAAAACTATTCCTAGTTTGTCTTTCTAGTGTCTGGTATAATATCTTTGTATGCTGGGTCTGTAACAAAATTTTGCTGAATAAATTAATAAATTCCTAAAATCACAACTGTATATATTCCCCCAAACATTGTCTTTACACTCTACTCATCTATCTTCAAGAATTTAACTACATTTCTCTCTAGGCCTTCGCTCTAACTGGAGTTTGAGTAACAAATTTCTACCTGCCTTCTGTTCATTTCATTGGCTGTCACAACTTCACTTCAAATTGAAGTGATTCATTAATCACTTGGCATATTTGTCTCCACAAACTAGCTTCTCTTAATTCCTGTCTCCTTATAACTAAGTTTGAGGTCTAAGTTTCATTTCACACATCTCTATACTCCAACCCCCAGATGGTAGTGTTTCCCCAAAATGTCTCTCCACAGTGTATACTTCCTCTTTCTTAGTACTTCTCTCAAATCAGCTCTCATGTGTATGTGTGTACTATAGCAATGACCATCTATTTAAGCTTTGTTACTCTTCTTTTCAGATATTTTAAGATATCAATTTTTATTTTATCACTTACATATTCAGGTATATAAAATATCATGGCCTGCTAAAAAAAACTTATCAATTGATCTTAAAAGAGAACTAGAAAGCAAGTGAGACTAAATTTTTGAAGAGTAATTAAAAGTTAAGATCAAGGATGGTGGGATATGAACTAATAAACAGGAAAAAACATAGATATATGAAAAAATGACAAAAAGATGGCAATATCAAAGTAATTGCCACATTTAAGAGTCACAATTACAAATCAACAAGATGCAGACTCCATATTCAGCCACTTTTCAGTTATCTCGGAATCGGCTACCATGTTGGGGATCATCTCTTATACCTTCTTCTAAACACCAATCAATTTCCAGTAAGTTCACCATTTTGTTTTTCACACAATAACAGGACTAGAGATAGTAACTGCATTAAACAAAGAGTGCACATTTATGGAGGTTTGTTTTCACCATTGGCCAATAAAGATGTTTGAGGGATTATCTCTGAATTCCATCTAATAGGGGAACATGTGACTTGGTATAATAATGAAGTAATAGTAAATATTTATACCAAGATGTATAATTCTCAATTATTATAAAATATTATTCTTAATGAGCTTGAACATAGGTCCCAAATTCATGGAAAACCCCAGAAAACTTTTCATTTCGTTTTCTTCCCTTTGTCTAACATATAGACAACCCAACAACCTAAGCCATCTGTTAAGTGTTAGCTTTCAATTTAGCTTAGCCTTAGAGTTGTTCAGCTGATTTGTTTCCTCGGGTTTGACTTCAAAAAAGGGCAAGGGATATCTGATGAAAAATTTGTTAGCATGAGAGAAAAAATGAGTGTTACTCTAAATGGTTTTCAATGCTTATTTTGAGGTAAGTTTTAGAATCAAATTCCCATATTCTAAATACCTTAGAAAGAAAATACGCAACTGACTTTTAGTATTCCTGGAGTGTGCCTAGCTTACTTAGATTCTGTGTGTGTGTGTGTGTGTGTGTGTGTGTAATCTAAAAAATGCCTAGTGAAGTATTTATTTTTTAAAGATAGTTTAAGTTCCAATTATACAAGTGCTATGCTTTGAGGGAACATCCAATTTTGAATTTAAATCTATTATTTCAACTTTTATCTACAATAACATATCAAATATAGGCTATATGAGCTCACATGTAATTATTGTAATGGTTTCTTCTACCATCATTGTTCTTCCAACACTGAAGTTTTAAAAGCAAAGCAACTGATCTTACATCCAATTTCTTATTTTCCTACTTGTTAAACTTTACATGAAATCTCCCTCAATTTATATGTATAGGGGGATTAAATTGGTAGAGGAGGCATGTAGTCTATAACTTGTTTCAGTTTCATTTTTTACGACTATATTTCATTTTTCCTGAATACACCTTTCTAAAAAAAGAAAATAACTAGTTATCTATACTCTAATTGAATGAAGAGATTTCACTGACAAGTTGATGTTCACTTGAACACCAGATAACAACATCTGAGGGACTATACATCAAAGATGAACTACCAAATAGATTAGGCAAGCAGTCCAGGCTATTTTTAGTTATAGCGATATTTTAGAAATAATTTTTCACACATTTCTTTGACCCTTAGAAGTGATTTATTGAGTATTTTGGTGTTACATGAAGAATCATTCACTTACTCTCCAATCAGAGCATTAAAGTTTTCAGTAACCATTCCACATATCAGAATGTTGTTTAGTCCATTAGACTACAAATTTTAAATCATTTTGTTGACTCCATTTTATCAGCCACCACTTACTTTCTCATTCATAGCTATTGCATGTCAAGCATACACATTAGGCAACCATGTTTAAATAAAACTTGTCAACACTCTGAAGAGAAGAATATATAAATTAACCTTAATTGTATACCTCAACATGCTATTTTATATGAATATAGATTCCATTTTATTAGCTATTCTACAGTCTGAATTATTAAACCATTTATAAAGTAAACAGCATGAGGTCAATTTTCAGAGATTTCTTGAATAACATGGGCAAAATGACACTAAAATAAGCAATGCCATTTTTTGTGATATGTTCTCTATAGTGTGAACAATTAAAAAGATTTATTAAAAAGCCATGTAGTACACACATGTTCACTAAAATAAGAATAGATTCATACATGTGCAAAATATAGACAAGTATGAAAAGCATCTCCTACTTTGTAAGCGCTGCTTTTCCATTCTTTAAACTTCCTCAAGAAAGACTGAGAAATATTTTTGCAAGATTTGACAATCCCTACATTTTTTTCCCTCTTTTCTCTGACAGAATTTTCACACAACAGTGAGGAGGAAAGCATTACTAATAAGTAATGTGTTGTTAAGGACAGCCAAATATTTCCGAAAATAAATTGTAAACTGTATATTATTTTAATTAATTGAAGAATTCAAGTCTTCTTAAGTCAAGGTAATATATTTAGTCATTAAAACTAGTATACATAGCCAGGATTATTTTCAAATAAAATTAATGGAGATATAACTGTCTTCTATGGATTTAAAATAAGTTTATAAAATCCAATCATCATAACAAATACATTTTGTATTAATCTTTCACAGACCATCCTCTAGCCTGCAGTAACTCATCTCTCTCCCAAATACAAAATATATTCAACCCTACGAAGTTTCCCAAAAGTCTCATCCCATTACAGCATCAGTTCAAAGTCCAAAATCTAAATCAAGTTTAGATGCAGATGAGGCTTCTTCATTTAATCCACGAAGGGCAGCTACTGGAGGACAATTTCTCCCCATCTGTTGACCTGTGAAACTACAGGCACAAGTTCTTTGACTCTCTCAACATACTGTGGGAGAACAGGTGGACTATAACAGTTATGGACATTCTGGTTCAAAAAGGAGGAAAATGAAGGTAAAAAAAAGACATGAAAGCTGTGAAATTTAGTTTGGAGATATTGTATTCTACTGAATTAGGTTTTAAGGTCTGGGAAAAATTTCTAGTGGTTCTTGGCTCTACTATCTGGGCTCTTGGTTTTGCCATTTGAGTCATCCTTCCTTTTTCAATAAAGCCAGCATGTGTTAGCAGCTGAGTAATTTTCTCAGCCTGCTTCCTGACAATGGACTCTTTGGGGTCTGACAGCCTCTATTTATTTTCTACTGTCTCTGCTACCTTTTGTCCATGCACGAATCATTTGTACTGAAACAATTTCTTCAACAACTTTGTGTGTTTTACATGAATTTCACTGATTTGTACTGCACTAGACAAAAGCCACACCCACAGTTCATTTGGAGATAATCTCTTCTCTATCTTGTCCCCCTGCTGAGGTGGCTGATGGACACCACCATCACCACCACTAGTAAACTTCCTAGAGGCTTTCATATTAGTTTGAGAAGATCTGAGAGGTAAAGTTTTAATCTCTTGAAAGGGTCATTTTTGTGAAGGAACACCCACTCTGATTTTTTTTTTTTTTGAGTTTTTAGCAATTGGTTATAGAGTCACAAATTACCACAAATGGTAATCCCTTTGCATTAATTTGAAGTCAACTAATTAGGAATCTTAATTGTACCTGCATTGCAAAATCCCTTCAGCATCAACACATGATGTAAAAGAATCACTGGAATGATATCCTATTCATATTCTAACTTTTGCCATATTCTATTGCTGAAAAATGAATTACAGGTCCTGCCCACATTCAAGGTGAGGAGATTACACATGGATGTGAACAGTTGAGGATTATTCTAAAATTCTTCCTACTATTTATTTCAAATTAAAAAATGGTAGTACAGTCAACATGAAAAAAAAAAATAGATTACTCCAAAAACTAAAAATACAACTACCACATGATTCAGTAATCCCATTGCTGGATATATAATAAAAGGAAAAAAATCAATATATCAAAGAGATACATGCACTACCATGCTTATTGCAGCATTATTTACAATAGCCAAGATAGGGAATTCACCTAGTGTCCATCAATGGATGAATAAAGAAAATGTGGTATATACAGAAAGGAATATTATTCAGCCATATAAAAGAATAAAATCCTGTCATTTGCCATAACATGGATGGAATTGGAGGTCACACGTTAAGTGAAATAAGTCAGGCACAGAAAGACAAATATTGCATGTTCTCACTCATATATGGAAGCTAAAAAGTGGATCTCATTGAGGTACAGAGTAGAATGGTGGTTACCAGAGGCCAAGAATGGAAGGGCTATGGGGGAGAGGAAGAGAAGTTGGCTAAAGGGTACAAAAACACAGTAAGATAGGAAGAATAAGTTCTAGTATTCAATAGCACAGCAGGGAAATTGTGGTTAACTATATTTCAAAACAGCTAAAAGGGAAGAATTATAATGTTCCTAACACAAAGAAATGATAAAGGTATGTGGTGACGGAAATTGCAATTACCCTGATTTGATCATTACACATTGTACACAGGTATCAAAATATCACAAAATAGTACAAAAATATGTACAACTGTAATGTATCAATTTTAAAAAGTAGTCAACCAAAAGAGAAAATTAAAATTAAAATTAAGAAAAATGATCTAAATACAGATACAGGGAAAAATATACATTTGTATAAAAGACTAAAGATGCGGAAAACTTGATTTGATCAAAGATGCAGAAAAATTGAAAGTGCCATGAAATAATCACGGTTGACTCTTGAACAACATGGGTTTGAATTGCATGGGTCCATTTACATGAGAATTTTCTTCCACCTCCTTCACCCCTGAGATAGCCACCCCTCCTCAGCCTACTCAATGTAAAGATGACAATAAGGATGAAGACCTTTATGATGATCCATTCCACTTAATGAAGAGTAAACATATTTTCTTTCCCTTATGATTTTCCTGCTAACGTTTTCTTCTCTAGCTTACTTTATTGTAAGAATACAGTATGTAATACGTATAACATACAAAATACGTGTTAACCGATGCTTTATGGCATTGTTAAGGCTTTGGGTCAACAGTAGGCTATTAATACTTAAGTTTGGGGGGAGTAAAATGTTACATGCAGATTTTCAACTGCATGGGGGTCAGTGCCCCCAGCCCCTGCATTGTTCAAGAGTCAACTGTACTTTCAAAAAATTATCTTGGAAATAAATGGTTTACTGTAAATTTTCAAAGCACAGATAGCTCTTTTCACTAATTTTAAATAGATCTTCATTACTTTTCAGTATAAAAGTGATAGTCTTTACAAACATACATATTTGTACACACACAGAGACAATATTGAATAGTGAAAATTCTGGTCTTCTTACCCTTTCTCCATTCAAAAAATTCAGAGTGACCATTAAAAAAATTCAGTTTCAATGTTCCAGATTTGTTTCTAACCACATGTAAACATACTTGCGTACACATATATGCAAACTAAATCTATACTATACATATCATTCTGCATCTTGATCTTTTTTACTTAATTTGTTATAGACATCTTCCATATTTGTCAGAGAGATTTTCTCAGTCTCATTAACAGCTGCTTAATATTCCACTGTATAAGCACACCATTTTTATTTAATAAAACCATAATAATGGTTACTTATATTTCTGATAACATTTTAAATTACAAATAATGTCGTTATTAGCATCCTTTATATATTTCTAAGTGATTGTATAAATATTTATAGGATAAAATTCCAAAAATTAATTTGCTGAGGTAAATTTTATTCCCTTCCAAAATTTTCACATATATTGTTAAATTATCCTCAAAATGATTAAAACTTTTATTCTCGCCTATGAACATAGTATCTATGTTCCATGAACTCTCTGAAATATTTTTTAAAATCTATTATTTCCCAATGTTATATAAACATGCATATTTCATGTTTCAATAAACACTTTAAATTATTAGTGAAGTTTAAAAATGCCATTTGTATTAATTCCTGTGCAAACCTGTATGCCTGTGTTTTATTCACCTATCTTTGAGGTTATTCATCTTTTTCTTGCTGATTTATGAGCTTTTATGTAACAACAAAATTGTCCTTTTTTCTATCATAAGTATCTCCAAGTTCTTGTTTCATTTTTAAATTTTTGCACAGGTAGATACGTATTAGTATAAATACATACTATTTACAGGATGTACTGGAAGGGCCTGGAAATTCTTCAATGTCCCCATTTTTTATATGTTCTTAGCCACAGGGGAAAAACTGATCAAGTCTTTATTAAATAAAATGTGTTAAATCTCAGTGGAGAATGTTAACTCTTCTTGATTCTGTAATAACTTAACCTGACCCATTCAATCTCAACACCACTTGCATGTTTATCTCAAGGCTGTGCTCAAATAAACTGGCAAGAAATTGGATTTTCAATAAAAACACACAATTTTAGAGCCTGGACAGAAAGGCTCATATTGAATATTATTAACTCTTCTGCTTTAAATTAAAAGAATCTTGCATATAAGAGGCCCCAGTGCAAGCTGACATCATTACCATGAGTACACTATACCAAGGAATGAAGTAGGAATCCCAGAACTCTTTTTAGTCAAGAAACAGATGATATTAAAAAAAGGATAGTGTTCAACCAAAATCCAGCAGAATGAGAAATAGTCAAAAAAAATTGAATGAACAGAAGTTAATTGTGGTTATTTGTTTTAGAATACTGTTGGCATTTAATTTTTTTTCCATTTCTTACCCTGATAAGTATCTATGAAAGTCCTTCTTTTTTTCTGGATATATTTCTAAGTGTCACTTTAGACATGTATTTTTTGTTTAGTTTTTAAGATGATTTGGTCATTTGAATAAATTACTATTATTTTGATAAATTGACAGTGGTTGATTATAAAAGCAGTCTTGAATTACAATCTAATACTGAAGGAATTTTGAAAAAAGAAATGAAAAGAATTTGATATTCTCATTTAATAAAAAACTTTAAAGCCACAATAATTGGTATAATAAGTTATTCATTCAACAAATATATTTCCATTTCTACTGTGTGCAAGATAGTTACACAGCTAAAATAATACAGAAAAAATAAAGCATAAAATATCCTTGCCTTTATGAAACTTACATTCTAGTGAAGGGAGACCAACAATGTATAAGTAAATAGAAAGATAATCATGAACATTTCTGTGTGAAAAAAGTATTTCGAAGGGACTTCACAAGGCAGATGGAAAGAATCTCAAGAAACAGAGCGACAAGCCTAAGACAGTGTCTTTGAAGAGCTAAGGCCCAAAACTGAGAAAAATTCAGTTATTCAAAGATGACAGAAAGAACAGCAAAATAAATTTTTAGAAAAATTAAGAAGTCAACTATTTAAAAAAATTAAAATATATAAAGCTGGAATATATGTAAATATTTATATTTACTAATATTTATGTCCTAAGCATAAAAAGCAAAGCAAACCACAAATGAATAAAAAATTTGATAGATTTTACTACTTCAAATGTGAGATTTTGTAATAATATAAGCAAAAGGAAACACAACAAACTGAGGAAAGTATTTGCTGCATCTATAATTGAAAGATACTTATCTTTAATATATAAATACATTCAAAAATGATAAGAAATGTGATTTCTCAGTAGAAAAATGGCCAAAACCTGTGGAGAGAAAATTCACAACTAAAAAATATAAAAAATGAGCATGTCTAAAATATTTAAACTCAGTTAATCAATCACCGGAGAGCTAAAACAATCATTTATAATTGAAAAGAAAGTAAAATAAAATGTGGTCTTTTGCAAGCATGCATAAAAACCCTCTTATACATGTAGTATGGCTGACAAGTCACTTTCTGCCTTTTGTAATACAGTTTTAAAGTGTTAATAGCCCAAATTATATTGCTAGAAGTTTATTACAACTTATTCTAAGGAAAATTTAAATGTTGTCATAAAGATTTATGAAAAAGAACTGTTTCCCTCAGTATATTTTATTTCAATTAAATTTGTAAATAATCCAACAAAAAGAACTGGTTAAAAATATCCTGATAAAGACACATCATTAAATATTTTGCCACTGTAAAAGGTAATGATTTTGAAGTATATATATTTTTAATAATCTTGAAAAATATAAATGGGCAATTAAAACTTAAACATATTTTTCAGAAAACCCTTCATGTTGTGAAAAATTAGGAAGTATTCACAAATATATACCATCTTTGCTTTCTAAAGGCACTGGAGAACACATAAGGCAGTGAAAAACTGCTAGACCAATATTCCACAAAAAAACAAAAACTCTGCAGGATTTTTAGGCAAAAGAAAAATATTCCCAAAAGAAATCACAAAGAAAGGTAGAGGGAAAAAAAAAAAAATATGTAAGGGAAAATGGGATAATACTGACTGTATATTTCCCTACAATCATAGGGAAATATATAAGTACATATATGTGTGTATATGTTTATGTTTCTAAATATAAATATTTATATATTTTATATTTATATATAAACATTTTTAAATTTATACATTCATATATTTATATATTTATGTTATATAAATTTATTATACACATCCTATAATTATATATTACAGTTATATGTGCATGCTTATGAATATAAATACTTACATTTATAGTATACAAAGTATTTATATAGAAAGATATAGATATACATATATACATATCTCCATCATTGGATTTCCCAGGAGACAATAAAAGTATAAATAACATTATAACTTAATAAATCAATAATGTATTTTATAATCTCAAGGGTAACTATTAAAAGTATAGACATAAAGTTTGTAACTGTGAGCTAACAGAAAGGAAAATGCAATAAAGTATCAAACAATCAAAAACAATTGAAGAAAAGACAGGCAAAAGACAGAATGAGTGAGTAATATTGAAAGCAGATAGTAATATGATAGATTCAAAATCAAACATAGGTAGAATTGAGTTAGGTTGTCAAAAGTGAACTAGAAAAGTTTTAGCCTCTGAGAAATAGCCAAGTAACTTGCATAAACTCACCCTCCTACAGAAAACAATTATAAAATCTCAAAACAATTATAAAATCTCAAAAACAAACACATATGCCATGCACACAAAGACAACTGTATAAAAAAAAATTAGAAAGTAATCAAAGCAGTCAAAAATTGTAGAAGTGTGTCAATTTATAAACAAAAAGGAACTAGAGCATGTGGCATTTGTAGGTTTCTGGCTTTTTGCCTAAGTCCTACTCTGAACATGACTAAGAGTGGAACGATATCATACCATGATTGGCTGGAAGTATGGAAGAATTTAGTTCAGCTCTGGTAGAGTGAGAAGTTAGGATGGGGATACTGGACAAAAGAAAGCTATAGAATGTATGTACTACAAAATCTACGTATGAATGCATTCAAATGTTTGGCTGATGATTGAACTACATATAAAAGGAAGAAAATGAAGTAGGCTCAATGTCATTTGTCAGTTAGAAACTGAAAGCACTGAGTAAACAATTTAGTTGCTACTCATTGCAGAGGAGGCAAAGTTTATGGTTTGAATCCAGTCAAAGTCAACTACCTGCTATATGAAGTTTGGACAGTGTGCAGAGAGACAATGAAATCCAGAATCATTAAAATTTATTACTCAACCTGTTATGTAAAAGTAAAAAAAAAAAATCAATGAACATGGAAGAAAATATGAAAATATGATAATTATCAAGAAAATAGAGTACTCAATAACAACCAACCCTGAGAATGACCCAGATGATGTTGTTATTACAAATATGCTCAGAGATTTAAAGGAAAATATTGCCATAAGAAATAAACAGATTGGAAATGTAGTAAAAGGTATTTTTTTTAAAGAACCAAGTACAAATTCTAGAAGTTAAAGTAAAATAAATAAAATTAAAATATACACTGAATGAATTTAATAGCAAATTGGAGTTGGCAGAAGAAAGAATAAATGAACTTGAAGATATAAGATAGGAATTTTACAAACTGAAGAACAAAAAAGGGAAAGAACTGAGGAAAAATAAACAGAGCCTCTTGGATCTATGCACCAATATTAAGTGGTTTATCTTATTTGAGTCACAGATTGAGTGGGGTAGAAACAAAAAATATTTGAAGAAATTTAATGGCTCACAGTATCACACAAGTAGTAAAATATACAAATTATAGGCCCAAAAAGCTCAGCAAAGATTGAGTAGAATATAGATAAAGGAGATCACATGGAGACACATCCTAAGTATACTTCTGAAACTCAAAGATAAAGAGAACATCTTCAAAGAAACTAGGGAAAAAATACAGATTATATACAGGGGAACAAAATGTATAATGAGGCTGACATTAGAAAGGATAGAGGCCAAAAACAATAGAAAACAACATTTCAAATGCAGGAAAAACAAAAGGTCTATAAAAAATATTATGTATGATGAACCTATCCTCCACAAATGAAGGCAAAATCCTTAACAAAATGTTAGCAAAAGAATCCACAAAATAATAATGCTATATGACCAGTAGGTTTATCCAAGGAATGCAAGGTAGTTTTAACATTCAAAAACAAATCCATGTAATTCATAATATTAACAAATGTAAGGAGGGCAAAATCACATAAGTATTAAAATATACACTTTAAAATAATAAAAAAATTGAAAACTATACTGTGGTAAAACTTTTAGCACATGAGAATTGAAGAAATCTTTCTTAATCTGATAAAGATATCTCCAAAAAAATCAACCTCATAATAAATGGTTAAAAATACAAGGCTTTTCAAAAGATAAACAATAAAATTAAAATGGAGAAGGTAAATCTCCATTTGCAGAGCATATAATGGCTTACTTAGAAAATCCCAAAGAATCTACAAAAAACCTACTAAACCTAATAAATGAGTTTAATATGCTCACTGGATATAGGGTCAATATCCAGTCAAAATTATTTCTATATATTAGCAAAGACCAATTAGAAATTTAAAGTTAAATCTCCATGGCTGTTACTAAAGTATCCAAAAACATTTAAGTACTAAAGGATATATTTTTAAAACATACAAAAGATCTGTTTCAATGGGAACTATAAAATATTTTATTAAAAAATTATCAGGATTTTTTAAAAATAAATAGATATACTAAGTTTAGGAATAAGAAGAATAAATACTGATTAAAGTTCAATTTTCCCAAAACTTGTTTACACAACTAATACAACCCAAATCAAAATCTGAGCATATCTACTTTAGAAATTGACAAGTTGATACTGAACTTTATAGGAAATACAAAAGATCTAGAATAACCAAACCAATTTTTAAAATTGAACAAGTTGGAGGTCTCAAATAAATGATATCAAGACTTTCAATATCGCATTCACAACAATGTGGCATTTGCATGAATATATATATATATATATATATATCTCAATGGATAGAAAAGAGTCCAAAAATAGGAAGGTCAACCAGCAAGGAAATTATAGTCTTTTTAACAAGTAGTACTGAAATAAATATCAATATAGAAAAAAAAAAGAACCTCAACCCTTACCTCATACTATATACAAAAGTTAACTTAAAATGTCTGTCAATTTAAATGGTAAACTATAAAAAATTCTAGGAGAAAACAAATAAAATGTTTGTAACCTTGGATTATACAAAGATTTATTAGATAGGAACCAAAAACAAAAGGCAATAAAAATTTGAGAAATTGTACTTCACAAATAGTAAAACTTTCTTCAAAAGTTAGTTAAGAAAATGAAAAGGCAAGCTACAGAGTGAGAAAAAATACTTGCAATATATACATATGATAAAGGACTTGTACCTAAATATATAAAGAACTCTTAGTAATGAATTTTGAAAAGAAAAACACTTATTTAAAGAGTAAAGATTGAAACAGACTTGGATATGAACATCTATAAAAAGCCAATAATACATAAAAATATGTTCATTAGCTTTCAAGGAAATAGTTAAAACTACAATAAGATGCAAATATGTGCATATTAGAATGTCTAAAATTAAATGGCTTGACAATACTAAGTATTTTTAATGATATGAGGAACTAGAAATATTATCCTCTTCTATAATGTAAAATGCTACATTTTGAAAAATTTTATTATATTTTATAAAACAACTAAAATTTATACTTCTTATCCATCTCAATGATTCTACAAATGTCCCCAAAAAGACCTTTCATGTGAATGCACATAGCAACTTTACTTGTAATAGCCCAAAGTTAGAAACAACAATCATTAGGGAAATGCAAATTAAACCCACAATGAGATATCACCTTATCCCTGTCACAATGACCATTATTCAAAACTCAAGAAACAACAGATGTTAACACAGATGCATTGTAAAGGGAATGTTTATATGCTGTTGGTGGAAATATAAACTAGTACAACCTCTGTGGAAAACAGTATGGAGATTCCTCAAAGAGATAAAAGTAGACCTACCATTCAATCCGGCAATCCCAGTATTGGGTATCTACCCAAAGGAAAAGAAGTCATTTTACAAAAAAGACACCTGAACCGAGGTGTTATTGCAGCACAATTCACAATTGCAAAGATATGGAATCAACCTAAGTGTACATCAACTGAAAAGTAGATAAAGAAAAGGTGGTATGTATATGCCATGGAGTACTACTCAGCCATAAAAAGAAATGAAATAACATCTTTTGCAGCAATTTGTACACAACTTGAGACTAAGATCCTAAAAGAAGTATCTCAGGAACGGAAAAACAAACACCACGTTTTCTCACTAATAAGTGGGAGCTAAACAATGCGTACACATAGGCATAAAGAGACATAAAAGACATTGGGAACTAAGAAGGGGGAGGGAAGGGGAATGAGGGTTAAAAACTTACCTATTGGGTATAATGAAAACTGTCCTGATGATGGGCACATTGAAAGCTCTTCCTTCAGTATTCTACAGTGTATCAGTGTAACAAAAACATTTGTACCCCTTTAATATTTTGAAATAAATAAAGTGATATAGTAATTACCCTGATTTGATCATTATAAAATGTGCACTTGCATTGAAACATCACATTGTACCCATATGTATAATTATTATGCATCAATTATAAATTTAAAAAATAATAATTTGTAGTATAATTGTAATATGAATGTTATTCAGTAATGAAAAGAAACAATTTGTCTTTTATTAATTTTCTATCGATGCTGTAACATATTACCACAAACTTAAAACACACGTTTATTATCTTACAGATCAGAAGTCTGTATTTGCTTGGATGGTTTCTCTCACCAGGTTTCATAAGGTCAAAATCAACATATAGTTTGGTTGGGCTCTTATTTAGAGGCTCTAGGAAGAATCTCCTTCCAAGCAACTTTAGATCATTGGCCAAATCCAGTTCCTTGCCATTGGAAGACTAAAGGTACATATTTCCATGCAGGCTGCTAAGGGCTGAATTATGTTCCAGCCAAAAGAAATGTTGGGGTATTAACCCACAATTCCTCGAAATATGACTTTGTTTGATAATAAAGTCTTTACAAAGGTAACCAAGTTACAATCATGTCACTAGGGTTGACTCTGGTGTCCTTACAAAAAGGAGAAATTTGGACACAGGGGCAGTCATGCACAGATAGAAAATAATATAAAGTTACACAGAAAGAAGATGGCCATGAGATAGCATGATGTATTTACAAGCCAAGGAACACACCAAGGATGACTAACAAATACCAGAAGCTATAAAGAGGCAAAGGAGGATTCTCCCCCTTAGCCATAAGAAAGAGCATGGCCCAGACTACACCTTGATTTTGGACTTTTAGCCTCAAGAACCATAAGACAATAAATTTGTATTGGTTTAAATGACCTAGTTATTGGTGTACTAGATATCAACTAAAGGCCACCCTCATTTCCTGGTTCATAGACTCCTTTATCTTCAAAGCCAGCAACACCATGACACCACACTGAATTCTTCTCATGCCTGGAATATCTCTGACTTTCCTTCAGTCACATCTCTCTTCTGAATCTAGTCAGAATCTAGTCTAGAGAAATTGCTGTTTTTAAAGGTTTATGTGATTGGATTGGGCATACCTGGATAAACCAGGATAATCTCCCTATTTTAAGGTCTATAACCTTAAAACCTGGAAAGTTCCTTTTGCCATGAAATATAACATATTCACATGTTCCAGGGATTAGGGTGCAAACAACTTTTTTGGAGGGGGGCAGGTGAAATTCTGTCTACTGCACTGATACACATGAGACTATATAAACTTTTTCAACAAAACTATACTAAGCAAAATAATCCAGACACATAAAGAGTATATACTGTATCATTCAATTTCTATGATACTCTAAAAAAAGAAAATGTAAAGTATAGTGTTAGCAAGTAGACCAGTGATTCCCTGGGTCTATAGATGAGAAGATTCACTGAGAAGGGTAAAAAGGAAATCTGCTCCTCTACATAGAAAGTAAAACACATTGTGGTATACAAACCAACAGAAACAACAATACTGCTATATAAGTACATTGATGTTTCTCAAAGAAATAATGTGAGAAATAAGAGAGAAAAGATTAAATACTATATGATTTAATGTCTATGAAGTTTAAAATAGGCAAAACTAAATTAATTTAGAAAGTTGCACTACTTTTTATTATAATGGCCATTAAAAAAAGGTCAAAAGGCATTTTATGCTACTGGAAGAAAATTTTTTCCTCCCTTCTAGAGACTCCATGAAAAAGGAACATGACAGCTCCTAGAAGAAAACATAGGTAAATGTCTTTGCTAATTTGGGTGAGGAAGCAAAGATTTTTTTAGAAAAGTCACAAAAAGCACAAGTATAAGAGAAAAGATAATTGAAAATTACACACAGCAAAATAACCATTGAAAAACATGCAAGCCACAGAGTAGGAGGAAATACAAACAACAATTTGAGAAAGGACCTATATTTAGAATAAAAAGACATCCCAGTGAAAAAATGGGTAAAGAATTTAACGTCACCTTTAAAATCTGAGCAATTTTTTGTATATAAATTGTACCTCCATAAAAATGGAGGATAAATTCATTGGAACAAAGCAGTACACTTGGTGAGTAACTTTAATAATTATTAAAAGGGCTACTACTCAAATAGCCTTCAGGTATGGCTGGTGTTCTCTTTCTCTGTATTGGAGTCTCTTAATGGAAGATGTGCCTATTTTTTTAAGATAAAAAAATCTGTCAATTGCATGAATTTAATCATTAAAGTAGAAGTAACAGATTAAAATTGATTTTGTTTTAAAATGAACTATAGTCAAAAACTTTTGCTAAGCTGAAGAGAAACCACTCAAATTCAAATTTTATACTTCAAAATTGTTTCAACTCTCAATTCTTAATTAAGCTGGACAGAATAAATAAAACCCGCAAAAGCAGAAAATTATCCTATTTCTTTTTTCAGCTCTCAGAAAAATTATAAAATTCAGGTTACAAAAGTCCTATCTTTTGGTATACATGTCTCCTATTAAGCCCACTGCTCTTTTTTTTTTTTCTTTTTTAGTTCTGATATTTAAAGTTCAAAGTAACTAACTGTTGTCATTAAAGTTGCCTGGATCAAGATATTATTGTTAATTTCAACCAGCCATTCTTAGGAATATATTTAATACCTTTAAAAAATTGATAAGTGGATATAATCACATTAACCCAAAAGCTTAATTCCTGGCCTATTAGAATATTTTAATACTTATATATTTTTCTTCATTTAAACTACATAACTTGCATAATGTGGCAATGCAAAGCAAATGAGTCCAATTTTGTGTTTAGATTTTTTATTTTAAGAATTTGGAGGTAATGGGTTATAACATAAGGCAGTTTTATCCAAATTGTTAAAAAATAACTTTTATTGTTTTTTTCATTAGTTTTCTAGGTATATTCTTTACATCATCCCAAATGTTGCTTTTATTTTATTAGACTTTATCTTTCCAGAGGCTCTAATCTAGGCACTTATTCACAGAGTTTAATTTTTTTCAAATTTCTTACACTTAAATGCAATTTACCATTTAAAATAATGGTGGAGACTGAAAGTGCAAACGACATTTTTAAGATGATACCTTGGTTAAACAAATTGATAAAACATGACTATTAACCAGTGAAGTCCAGCTGTGTAAGCAGCTGAAACAGATCCTTTAGAAACAAAAGGACTTCAGCCTCAACTTATGTAATTATAGATAGCAATTAATTCCCCACTTTTATGTATCTGAAATATGGAGTACATATACTATTTCTTCAGGAATTACATATACTATTTCTTCAGGAAATCACATGAGGAATACATTTTATAGAAAAGCCAAAAGATATTTTCATTCTGAATGATTAAATTTAGTTACCTAAAAAGACCCAATTTTATAAATTTGCCAATATTTCAACTTCATTTTTCAATGTGAAGATTTGATTATTCAATTTCTATAGCTAGACTTTGCATTTATTGAGTGCTTATGCTATGCAAGACACTGCTCAAAATGTTTCACATATGATTCTGATTTATTCTGTACTATATCCATTCAAGATGGATATTATTTTTAGCATTTCATCCTTAGACTGAGGCTCAGCAATATTAAGTGGCTTGCCCAAGTTTGCACCATAAGAAAGTGGAGGAGCTGGAATTCAAGCCCATGTCTTTTGACTTAACATTATGTCCCATTTAAACATTATATCACACTGCCACCTATAAATTCAGAAAATTTTCAAATACCTTGGATTTACCTTATTTATTATTGTTCTCACTCATTTGTTCAATAGTTAATTCATGGTATTCTTCTTGAAGACTTTAATGCCAACTAATATTTATTGAGTCTACATTATGTGTCCTGCATTGTTCTAAGCACTTTCTATATAGTAACTAACTGCTTACAAGGACTCTTTGAAGTAGGTACTATCATACAGGAGGTGAGAAAATTGAGAAATTGAAATTCAGAGAGGTAAAATGTTTTTGTTTTAATTCGTTTTTCCTCTTCTTTATTTTTCTCTCCCTCTCTCCTAATACTAGTTGAGTATCTCTTATCCAAAATGCTTGGGACCAGAAGTGTTTTGGATTTTAGATTTTTTTCAGATTTTTGAATATTTGTATATACATAATGAGATATGTGGGGGATGGGACCCAAATCTAAGCATGAAATTCATTTGTGTTTTATATATATCTTATACAAATATCCTGAATGTAAATTTATGTAATATTTTAAATAATTTTGTGCATGGAAAAAAGATTTGGTGCATTGAACCATCAGAAAGCAAAGGTATCACTATCTCAGCCACTTCTGTGGGCAAGATGTGTTTGTTTGGTATCACCATCATACCTGACTCTGAATTTATAAGTTATCAATAAACAATCATTTCCTTATACTTAAAAAACAGTTAATTCATAAAGTAAAAAGCATTTGTTTTACCAGATAAGGTTAATATAATATCGTTGGAACAATCACATTATACTATTCCAAATGTGTTTCTCACCTACTATGTGAGAGTGAAATCAAAAGATATTTTCATTGGACTTTAGGTAATATTTTTCAGACATTCTTAATTTTTCTTTGACAATCAATGAGTTTTATAATATTTTACAATTCAATATTTTCTAAATGTCTATGCTCTAAGCATGAATGATTTCTACACTATTTAACTTTCTATGAAATTTCCTATGCTGTTAGTCCTGTATTTGCCTATACATTATGTGACCAAGAGAATCACTCTAAGTTTTTGATTTTTTACCTATTACATCCATTTCTCATCGTGAGCGAACTGAAAGCTGAGTTGATGGTTCATAAAATCCCTTGAAGTGAATTCATTTCAGGTTGCTCTTCCATTTTACTTTTGTACATGACATGTTTTACAGAGGCTATCAAAGTCATGTTTTCATTTGGTGTGAATTAAAAACAGATAAAATCTGAAATCTTGCAGTATGAAATTCTAAATATCTTGTTGACATGCAATTTAATGAAGCTATTTATAACCTCATATTTTACTCAGAGCATTCATATGACACATTTGGAAATTTGTTTGTTTGTAGATGAAGAAAAGTCTAAAAAACAATTAACCTTTGTGTAAGGAGCACCATCATATATAGAAAAAATATGGACTTTAGATGGACAAATGTTTCAACACCATCTTAAGTACTTAATCTTCACAAATGCCAATCTCCTTAGTTGTAAAAACATGAAATCCTGATTTTGCAAGGTTTTGTGAGAACAAAATAAAATTACATAAATAAAATGCACAGTAAGTTACTGGTGTATAATGGTAACAAAGTACAACACAGAGCTGCAATTATTATTTTACTCATATGTTTACAAAATCAAACAATGTAAACAATAATAGTCCTTTACATTTTTCCATTAAATGTTATATACATTTTATATGCCTCATAATCACAATAGAACAATGAAGAAAATAGGGCAATTTTACAAAAAGAATATTGAGGAACAGAAAATTTACCTGAACTAAGAGCAACACGATAACAACATAATTGAATTAATATTTAGTTTTTGGTGAAATACCTTAAGCACCCCCAAAAGAAATCCTGTACCCATTAGCACTCACTTCCTGTTTATTTCCAACCCGCCCCTCAGCTCTAAGCAATTATTTATCTATTTTTTGTCTCAATAGTCTAAACTAGACATTTTATATAAATGGAATCATATATTATGGGGTTTTCTGTCACTAATTTCTTTCTTTTAGCATATTTTCAGGCGACTTCCATGTTGTGGCATGTATCAGTACTTTATTGTTGCCAAGTAGTATTCCATTATATGAATATACGTATTTTGTGTATCTATTAAAGTTGATGAACATGCAGGTTATTCTACTTTTTGGCTGTTATCAACAATATAGTGTAATAAAGTCATGACTGCATTATTTCATACTTGATACTTTTTAAGTCTCACCCCTCCCTTTTTTCCCTTCTGCTCCACACTGAGAAAGTTAATAAAAAATCTTAGGTGCTCCCTCCTTTGGTGACAATGTAAATTTTAAGCCATGAACAGAAACTCTCACCCCAGTTCTACTCTCCAACAACCAAATAATCCCCCAAGCCAGTCTCCTTTCCATGCTCTTTCAAGCCATTTTTGGACCTATTTGAGAGCCATCCTCATATTCCCCCAAAGCCTCATTATGTTAGTAATAAACCTTTTCACACTCTCTCAGTCTGTGTGTAGCATCATCAGTGTCAACTTCAAATAAAATTTTAGGTGGTGGTCTATCTGCTTCTTCAGGATGGTTATAAAACATACTGCTAGGAAAATTTGTGTACAAATTTTTGTGTGGGGGTATGTTTTCAATTATGTTGCATAAATACCTAACGGTGAAATTGCTGGGTCATATAGTAACTCTAACTTTTTGAGAACTTGCAAAATGTTTTTCCTTGTGGCTGTACCATTTTACATTCCCATTAGCAATGAGAATGCACAAGGGCACCAATTTCTTTATATCCCTTACAACACTTGTTATTACCTGCCTTATTTATTATAGCCTCCATAGTGTGTGTGAAGTGATATTTCATTGTGGTTTGGATTCACATTTCACTAATAACTAATGATGGTGGGTATCTTTCCATGTGCTTATTGGTTATTTGTATACAGTCTTCAAAAAAAAAAGTCTACTCAAATCCTTTGCCCATTTTTAATTGGGTAATTTGCCTTTTTGTTAAGTTGTAAGTGTTCTTTATATACTCTCAATACAAATCCCTTATCAGATATCTGATCTGTATTTTTTTTCCAATTTTTAGGTTATCTTTTCATCTTTTGTGATGATATACCTTGAAATACTATGCCCTACTCAACAGCATCAACCTTCAGCTTGTTGATTCTAATTAGGTCACATGGCCACCCAATCTGCAAGAGATTGGAAAATATTTTCTACCCCAAAATTGTGGTTTTACTAATAAGGATGAAGGACAGATGGATATTGGGGTGGCAACTGTAAGACTCAGCCATATATGGTAAATGGATAAGTCAAATACTTAAATCATTAAAACAGCTCTTCAAAATGTATTTTTCTTGTCAGAAGTCTGTTACAACCTTGGGCATCTCTTACTCTTCATCTTCAAATGCTGCCAAACTGTGTAATGTTGCCTTTTCCTTTCCAGTCATAGGACAAAAATAGCTTATCAGAATCAATAATTGACAACCTCTGCATTCCTCCAAGCATTCTTAAGACCTGTATCATTGTTATGATACAAAGTTCCTGCTACAATTAATGGAAAGTTTATGATATTTTCACTTATTCTTCAGAAATTCTAATATACCTATATTGGAGTCACCCTATGGTAATCATCTTTAAATAGAGAACCGAAATGACATAAAGTATAAACGATTAAATAGCACAAACATTGATATGCCTCATTTTAAGTCATGGATGTAACTTAATGTCTTATTTAGTAGAATCAAACTTTTGATGTCAGTACTGCTTCTATCTTCATTGTCTAGTATTGATTGCTTAATAGAAAAGATAGTACTATGACCAAATAATAAATTGAAAACTGAATACTCACAATACATACATGAATATTTATCATAAATTAAATATTTGCCACAATGCATTTGAAATTGTTGATAAATTTCCCTGATATTATTATCTAAGTTAAATGTAGCCAAATATTTTAGTTTTTTCAATTAAAACATTTTGATCTACCCAAAATTGCCACCATCTTCTTGGAATTCTTCCAGTCATGTTTATAATCTCTCTCAGTAAGGGAAAAAAAGATTGGAGAAGGGGGGTGGATGTAATGGAGGGAAAGTGTTTTAATTTTGCAAAAGTATTTGATCTTGGAGACATGCCATATACTCAGAGTCAACTGTGCCTGTTTCTGTATGAGTGCCATTGGGGTTAATGAAACATAATTTAGTTGACACCACTTTGGCTGCTTAAATGGAGAGGCAAAGATAAGTTACTAAAGCACACATTAGGTTATGTTTCCAGGCCCAATATGGAAATTTTTATATCATTATTATTTTCTAGGTGATAGCCACAGACAGTGCCATTACCTGCTGTGAATTATCCCCTCCATCACTTGTTTACTTACTCTTGTTTATCACTATATTCTGTATGTTATGCAATGCCCTAGCCTTCATCATTTTGTAAAGGGATTTTTCATGTCAAACAAACCAATGCACTAAAATAGTTTACCTACTTTTAAGCCATGTATGACCCATAGGGGAAAGAGGTCACTCCTAGAGACTAATGCTGGAGTAGAGGTTGTAAACATTGCCTTTGTTTGCATTTCTCATTTTTACCTGTCCTTATGTTACAAACGTCTTTTCATGGCTTTTTGTCCCTTTGTTTATTGTAGTTTTCATATATGCAGAGTTTAAAATTATATGTTATCAATCATGACACATACATACAATTTTAGTAACATAGATACAAATATAGTAATTCTGCTAGTAAGTTCTCAGTGACAACATATAAATATATAGTTGGGAACTCCAAGTCTCCTTGGTCTTAGATTCAAAGTCAGTGTATCTTCCCTAGGCCCACAGGGTGTGTGAGGGCACCTTCTTTACACTTCAGGGCTCATCTTTCTCCCCACCATAACACTTACCAACTTACTTTACCACTATCTGTTTACTCTTCTGTCTCTAACCTCAGGCTATATGCCAATAGAAGTTATAAGCAGTTTTATTTACTTCTTGGCATAAATATGAATTTTACTAAGTGAATTGATTGGGTCTGTCAATTATTATCTGGTAGGCATTCATAACTGGTATTTAAACTTATTGGTATAATTGCACTAACTTTGTTTTATTGGTGCAAGTATTAAATTTTATAGGCACTTAGTACCATGTACTTCTCCTTTAAAATATACATCATAATTATAATACTAGTATTAGTTATGTAGCATTCAGGTTAGTATTTGTTGCCTCTCCAGAATGAAATCAGGTCTATTTTGTGCATTACTAGATCACCATTATATTTAACTATAGTAGGTATAGAACAGATAATTGAGAATTATGAATGAATGAACCAACAAATAAGTAATATACAGGTTAAAACCACAGACCTCTAGGCAAAGTATATCAGTGCTGTTCCGACATTCTTGAAGAAAACTTAAAATGTTAATATTTTTACCTATATCATGATAGGTAACACTAATAACAGGTAATACCATGAAGAATATGTCTAAGTTTCTGCTTTTATAATTGTCATTCTGAAATAACTGAAGGAGCCTATAATATTTAAATTTTAAAACAACCATCAATGTCATGCTATCAAACACTTTATAGCAAAAGCATTTTATCTCAAGTGGCCAATGAATTGTTTTTCTTTGTTATGGACTCACTGTATGTATAAACAGAAAAACACAATGCTGGGCAGAAGAATAATAAAAACAGATGGAAGACATTTTCAGTTAGATGACCTTTTAGTTCACAGGCTTGAATAAGACTGAATCTAGTTATGCTAAATAACTAGTGGTACCTGTGAGCACCTGTTCAGTCTACTAAATGCATTCAACCTTTGCTTCTGAGTTCTTGAAACTAGCAGGAGATTGGTGATGGGAGGCAGATGTAACTTGATGCTGATGTGACTGTACAAGCCATTCTAGCAAATCCTCAAGGGTAAAAAAATGTACAACCTTGAAGATGAACTATAAAGATGACAGACATTTGCTTAAGGCCTTTTCTCATTATGGTAGAAAAATAGTTTAAAATTTTCTATGAACAGGGGATATGCTATATTTATTTTTTAGTTTTAGCATGGTATGTGACAACAAAATCAAATTTGGTTTATTCACAATCTTTATATAATATCTACAAGACTAAAATTACATTAAACTCATTTTTAGTAAACTAAAAAATAATTTTATTTAATAGAGCATTCAATAGCTTAGATACTAGAGTTAACATTCCTGGACTCAAATCTTGATTCTATTTCTATATTGTACCAATTATTAGCTACATGAACTTGGGCAAGTTCCTCAACTTCTAGGTTTTCTTGGCTATAAAATGGGGTTTATAATATAATAATTCTATTAATAATTGTTTCAAGAATTGAGATACTTCATGCAAATCGTTACTGTATTGTGCACTGAAAATACTCAATAACTATTACCAACTGTTAAGATTACCATATGAATAAAAACATGAATTTTTGTAGTTTTATAGGAATAGATTATTGAAATAATGAAACAGAAAAATCCAGATCCAAAACGTACAGAATTTGAATCACCTTTAAAGAAGGAAAAAAAAAAGAAAATAACTGGTCTTGCTACTCTTATATTTCCAATATCTTAAATATTTAAAATTCACTTTTAAAATCATATAGAAATTATCACCTCTTCTTATCACTTTTAAGAATATTTAATAACTGTTTTGATTAAATTCTTTAATATGTATAGTTTTTATACTTTTGCAAAGCACTTCTCAAAATAAAATAATCATTTGAAATAAGAATTTTGATTGCCATTATTTATAGACAAAATATCTCAATAAAACATGGTGGATCCTGAACACAAAATCATTTCTTTTGATTTCAAATCCATTGTCTCTACACTAGAGTTCTACAATGAACTTATGCAATTACTAGCCTCTAATTCATCTAAAAGAGTCCAAAAACATTTTTTAAATTTTTAAAAAAGTAAAAACAGTAATCCATTAATTGTGTAAATGTTGAATATATCTCCGAAGTAATGAAGAATTTCCTGATATTTATAGCTGCAACACAGTCATTGAATCTTTTGCCTTCCATGAGGTTATGACATCAGCAAACTCTGACCAAGCTCACTGATAGATTCAGCCTCTTGCTGATTATGGCATATGGACAAAGTATTGACTCCTTATGTAACTCAGTCTGGTTTCTTGCTCTACAAATTATAATAGATGTTTACTTAAAGGCACTGTGCCATGCTGACAACAGGGCTAATCACACAGTAATTCTTTAATAAATATCTCATTAATGAATAAATGAGTAAATGCAGGAAATAATGAAAGCATTCTAATTCCTAAAACTTACTTTTAAATGTCTGAGTTTGGAAGCTATCATTTATACTGCATTTATCTTAGTAAGCAGAGAGTAGTAATTGTGGTATAATGACATTTTTATATGAAAGAAGCATTTTTGAGTAAAAGGAAGGATAAAGATAGAAAATAAAAAGTTATAACTTACTTTATAACATGTCTACAAGTATAAAATAGTTTTATAAAAATGAGTATATAGTTGTCTGAAATAAGTAAACAAAGTACTAGCAATAATTCTTAAAAAATTAATAATTGGTATTTATTTTGTTTACTTATCTAGCTAGCTAGCTATCAGGCTAAGAATAACTTTCCTATGGCTCACCATTACCTGAAGGAAATACCTGAACTCCACTGTATGACATTTAAGACTCTCTTATTTAGCCACTCTCCTGCCCTTGTTAAAAGCTAAACTGAGGAACAATAAAATTTTAAAGCATCTATTTGAGCAAATAGCAATTCATGAATCAGGCAGCTCCAAAGTGGAAGTGGTTTGGCAGCTTTGCTGAGGGAACACAAGGGGAAGGATTTTGTAGGGCAAACGCATAAGTAAAACAAAGAAAATATTTGATAAGTTACAGTTGCCTCATTTGGTCTATCCTGCTGGAATATCCCTAGTTCTATTAATATAATCAGAAGTTAGTTGGCAGCTTCTGATTGGTTAGCCTTAAGTTTTATTTTCCTCTAATGAAGGCATTTACAAGAAATAGCCCAAGTTAAGTTTTGCTTATGTTTGCAAAATAAGCAAGGTTAAGATCATTTATGAAGCCACCTGGCTTTGTCTGTTCAGGCATCCTTCAGGCCTGGTCTCCATTTTAATTTGCTTTAACATCCTCAGTAGCCATAATTTAACCACACCAAACTACAAGTTCCTCCAAGGCATGCACTATTCATTCTTCATGCTCTGCTTCTATTCTCTTCTTCTATCGTAAATATATCTCCAATCTTATCTCCCTGGAAGATCACTATGTATCCTTCAGATCTAGATCATAAGGAACTAGTTTTATTAAATCTTACTTACACAGTACAGATTTAATTGCATGTTCATCTGAGCTCGTATTAGCACATTATTCATTAACACGATGAGTTTAATTTGTTGAAATAGGCCAGCTACCTGGGCTGCATTGAGATCCTTCAAATGCGATTGTTTTAGGAGCAACAAGTATTATATTTACCCTTTTGTTGGGAAAGAGATCTACGAGACATGAAAGGTTTCAGGAGTTTTGCAGGGCCTTCCCTTGAATCTGTGGGAGTGTTAGTTCACAGACTAGAAGCTGCCTACCAACAAGGGAGGCATTGTCAGAGGACGTCTGCAAAGCAACATTTCTTCGACACTGCAAGCCATCGTCTAGAGCTTATTGCACAGCAGAGTTCAGTTTGGGCCCAAGGGTGAGAAGCTGATTGAAATGCCTACCCAGCAGACAACGTGCAGCTGGAACTATCTTAAACTTCAAAGCTACTCCTGCTTCACTCCCGACCACATGTCTCTGTATTTACAGAAATAGATTACATTAGTAAGGAGACTCAGTGTTCCTGCTTTATACATTTTTATCTTTAATTTGTATGCTCAGCTAGGTCTCTTCTTAACTTAGGGCTTAACATGTTTATCTTAGAAAAATTTTGTAACCATCTATTTTTATAGACTGAATTAGGTAAGAGTCCCTTGAAACCTTTGGGGAGCCTTGAAACCTCAACGAATGAGCTGTACACATAATTCTTTAACCAAGGACAACTACTTGCTGTAACAATAAATACTGATGTGGGATTTCACTCAGTGCCTCACAGCTCATGGGAATGCTGGAGGACCCCTGACTTCCCCATCACTTTAAACTACACTTTGTCTCTGTCTCTGTTATTTCTCTGTCTCTATTATTTCCAAATCTCTTGTGACAATCCTGCCTGGGACCTGTTTTGCTGGGAGAGTAGCTAACTCCCGGCACCCTTTCACTTATTATGAAGTTTGTGTTTTGCCAAATGGAGTAGCTAGACAAACCTGATTAGGGCAATAAAGCAGATCCACAGAGTCTCTACAAAAGTGAAAAAGTGGAGAAATGAGGTGGTCAGGACAACTGAGAAACACTGGAGAGAATATGTATATCTACTAAAAAATTTATTAAGTTCCTGGTATGTTTGGCAATGTGAGTTCCCTTCCCTACCAAATCTTTAGTAAATTATTCCTTACTATTGCCTTGTAACATTTGATGGGCTCGGAAGAGGGGTGTAACAAAGTACTGAATGCATTCTGAAATGGTTAAAAAAAAAAGTAAAAGAAGATTGTCAATGAGAGCTCTACCATCTGTCATCTCCATTGCTAGCCTGTGAGTTCCTCCAGGTGGAAAATGTCATTGCAGCTGATGCCCACTAAAGTGTCTAAATAGGTTCTGGGGATTATAAATTCCCACATGTCTTTAACCTTTCAAGCTATGAAATTCTGTCTTCTATTAACATCGAGAGCTGAAGTTATAAATGCAGTCATATTACCCCTTTAAAAGGAAAAGAGATTCTGACAGTAATGATGTACCTAAATGTAATGACAAATATGTATGAACAGAAATAGCCATAATTATGTACATATATAAGAAAACAGCCTACTGCCTATTCATTCTTTTTTTTCAAGTTTTATAGAAAGCTTTCAAAAAATTTAGGATATTAAAATGGTTTTCTAAATACAGATTTTAGAGCCACAATGTATCAAAACAACATTTATGTTCAAAGAATTTCCAGCTATGCAATGACTTTCCAACATTCCTTAATTAAATAAATTAGATATTTTCCATGCCAGCCAAAGCTGGGAATAATGAAGCTAAAGTAAAATTTAGGCACTCGGGAATGTCAAAGATGGGAAAAGAGAATATTTAAAAACATAATATCAAAGCAGAGGAGAATTAGTAAAACAAATTTAAGCACACGGAAATAAATGCATTACATATTTTAATAAATTACTGATGATAGTTTTCAAAATTAGGTCTAAAAATAATGATTCCTAACAGTTTATTATAAAAATCCATTGGCCATTACAATTAAAAACATTAGCACCTTGTGCACACCGAATTGCAAGTTGACCAATTTGTCAATATATATATACGCTCAATAATGTGAATAAACTTGCTAGATTGTGTTTATTTTGCCCACAGTTTCTATATAAAGACCCTGAGATTAGGATTAGGTAATTTTATAATATCTATCATGGGAAGAAAATTGAAAAATATGACCAGTGATGTGGTACTCTACTTGGTATGGTCAAAGCCTGAACAACTCTTAAGCAATGTCTCACATATTGCTTTAATCATTTTGATTGAATTCACTCTATTCTCTAGCCTGATCAATTGTGCTGGTCATTTGCATTGAACTTAAGGTGATGGTATAATTTTCTTTGATGATCAAAAAGAATTCTGAAAGCACTCATTCTCAAGTTCTTCAAGACATTCTGTGTCCTGAAAAACGAAAAGAAAACTGAGAAGGGGAAGCATAAAAGTCATATATAGACTTTTAAGGTTTTCATAGTCTCTGCTTGAATATGCTAGGATCTCTATGCCTACTCCCAACTGTGATGCTTTCTCTAATTTAAAGTTTTAAGGAGATTACATAACTGAATGAAACTTTCACGTCTTTTAAGTTATTAGCTGCAGGAGTTTTATTTTTTTGTCTTCACTCAGCTGGGTCCTTTTATATTAGGATCCTATTAGCTGGCTTTGGGATGATGATAACATAGCTTGGCCAGTTCAATTACCACATTTTACCTGTCATTTTCCTCTCATGCACTTAATGTCTGCTTTGTACAAGATGAAAGACACTTAGTACAAACTCCTCTTAAAAATGAACACAAATAAGTTCACATAGTCATAAATTAATGACAGGCAATCTTTCATTTCTTCCTGCTTGTATCCTTTTGTCTGATTGCTCCATTAGTCCCTCTCCTCTGAAGTTTCAAATAAAGAAAATGTAATGCTACATTTAAGTATACTAGAATGGATAAATGAACAGAACTGGGAGAAGCATTCTTAGTTATTAATTGTCCTAAGGAGTTCAATCTGGGAAATATGAATAATGAATATGCCAAACAAAAGAAAGAATGTGCACATTATGCTTAGAAGCAAAGTAAAAATCAGTGAGAAAATCAGCATACAGGAGGAAAATACAGGATGCATGTTGCTAAGCATCACTTAGCAAATGCTGTCTGCTTCTTCATTATAATATTGCTATCACAAGGATGATAACCATACTGGTACAAAGCTTTGTGTTTGAGTGGGTGAGCTCTGGGAATCTTGACTTATTTACAGAGCTAATATTAAGATGTGAACGTTCCGTATTTAGATTGTGTTTATTCTTCAAACTATTTTTTTAAATTTCAGAATATTATGGGGGTACACATGTTTTGGTTACATAATTTGCTTTTGTACAGTTTGAGTGAAAGTTGTAAGTGTGCCCTTCAATCCAGTTAGTGTGGATTGTACCCCTTGGGTGTGAATTTACCCATCCTCTCCTCACCCCCCCCACCTACTTGATTTTCCTTGAGCTTTACTTCCATATGTACATGTAAGTGTTGATCAATTAGTTCTAACTTAGTATTGAGTACAAGTGGTGTTTTTCTGTTCTTGTGATACTTCACCAAGAAGAATGACCTCCAGTTCCATCCAGGTTGTTACAAAAGATACTAGATCACCATTTTTTATGGCACAGTAGTGCTCCATTATATACATATACCACGTTTTATTAATCCACTCATGTACTGATGGACATTTAGATTGATTCAACATCTTTTCAATTGTGAATTATGCTGCTATAAATATTTGAATGCAAGTATCTTTTTTTTATAAAATGTTTTTTTTTTCCTTTAGGTAAATACCTAGTAGTGGGGTTGCTGGATCAAATGGTAGGTCTACTTTTAGTTCTTTGATGTATCTCCATACTACTTTTCATAGAAGTTGTACTAATTTTCAGTCCCACCAACAGTGTGTGAGTGTACCTTTCTCTCTGAATCCTCACTAGCATCTGTTTACTGGACTTGAACTATACTACAAAGGCTATAGTAACCAAAACAGCATGGCACTGGCACAAAAAACAGACATAAATCTATGGATCAGAACAGAGAACACAGATATGAATCCATCCTCATATTGCCATCTGATCTTTGACAAAGCAGACAAAAACATACACTGGGATAAAGAACCCCTATTTAATAAATGGTGCTGGAAAATTGGATAGTCGCATGTAGAAGACTGAAACAAGATCCACACTTTTTACCTCTCACAAAAATCAACTGGGGATCAATAACAGACTTAGCCATTGAAACCATAAGAATTCTAGAATAAAATGTTGGAAAAACTCTTATAAACATAGCCTAGGCAAAGAATTTATGAAGACGACCCCAAAAGCAATCACAGCAACAACAAAAATAAATAAATGGGATCTCATCAAATTAAAAAGCTTCTGCACAGCCAAAGACACAATCAATAGAGCAAACAGACAACCTACAGAATGGGAGAAAATATTTGCATGCTCTATATCCAATAAAGGGCTGATAACCAGAATCTACAAAGAACTCAAGCAAATCGGCAAGAAAAAAAATCAAACCCCATTAAAAAGTGGGCAAAAGACACAAACAGAAAGTTTTCAAAAGAACATAGACAAATGGCCAACAAACACATGAAAAATTGCTCAATGTCTCTAATAATCAAGGAAATGCAAATCAAAACCACAATGAGACATCACCTAACTCCAGTGAGAATGGCTTTCTTCAAATTATTGAATCATTTAAATTATATTTATTTTTGTAATTTAAAGTCAAAAGAAATTTTGTTATTCACATGTGTTTATCTGTATGTCTATGATTATGTGGCTAAACTTTCAAAGTAGTCTTAGATGCATTTTGCTAAAGAATATATAGTAAAGTGAGAACAACTGTGTATTTACACAGCCATAAGTCATACATTTCTCTTCCTATCAGAGAGATGGTATGGTGAGAGAGTGTATTCTTATGACTCAAGAATATACTCCTTGGACCCAAATCTCAGCTCTGTCACTTACTTGCTCTGTCATCTTGAGGAAATTACTTGTTTTCTGTGCATCAGTTTTCTCTGCAAAATAAGAATATTAGCTGCTACCTAATATGATTTTGTGAAGAAAAAATGATTGAATATATAGAAAGTAATTACAACAGCACATAGACTATGTGGTAAAAACCCCTTACTTACCAGGATTTATATAAAATATCACAATGAGACATAGCAGTGCCAATTATGTCCTGGTTAATGTTGTGAGATTGTATCAATTTTTTACTGGATAATCTTGGGTTCAAACAATCTATCCAGAGTCTGCAGAGATAGGCATTTGCAAACTATAAAAATACTAAAGATTATTATTTATACTAAAGGGCTGCTATACTGAGTTGGTACAGGTATGATCATGATTATAAAGATAAGTTGGTTATTGTAGAGACCATGGGATATTGCTTTTCCTGCTATCTCTGTGGCTTTCTGGTCTTACTTCTAAATGTGTGGTAAATCAGAAATTCAAAGTTAATATAAGCTGATAGGTTAATGTCTTATATATGAAAAAAAAATCTAAAGGTATCTAATTCCTATTTGCTAGTTCCCTTATCTCTCACTTTAGCAATTCATTAATAGATGAAAAAATGACAAGTTGGTAACCACAAAGATAGAACCTGCCTGGTATGGAAAATCTTTTTGGAGTAACTCCCATTGTAACTGTCCTTTTCAGTAAGCTGGTTTCTCTCCCTTGCCCCCACTCACCATTATAGCCCAAGACTACAGAGCAAAGCAAATAGGGCAACAGAAGGATGTGACTTAATTTAGGATCTACCAGGCATGAAGAGGAAGCAGAAAGTGAGGTATCCCCTCACATTTCTACCCTTTGGCTTTTGTAAGGAATAATAGAAATGGCGAGATTTTCAGGAAAGATGCCAATGTCCCTTTCCTTTTATTCATAGTTCAAACCTGATGTTCATTGTAAGGAGGAGACAAACTGTAGAATGTCCAGATGAGAGTAGGGGAGCATGGGAGCTAGGGATGTGCTGCCCTGGATGTGGCTTGGAGGAGTGTAAAAACTCCTAAGATACACCCGAGTAACCTCACCACCATGTCCATTTTAACATGGGAGTGAGAGCAGTTCTCACATGTGCCATAGAGAACATGCAGAGGGTGCCAATAGTGAAGCAGAAGCCTGCAGTTGGGAAGAAAAGGAGCCAAGGGCAGACACCCAGCATCTGAAGGCAAGGGATAAGTGGAGCAGACTGGACCAGCTCTCCAAAAAAGACTGAGTAACCACATTAAGGGTGCTTAAACCCAAACAGACTAAGATACTTTTAAATTTCAGTTGAAAGTACATTCACATGCCCCCACACAATGCTGTCCCCAGCCCAGCTAATTGGAAATTCCTATTAATAATTAAATCAGTTATAGAAAATAGAATAGCTACATTTTCCTTGATATTAATTTTTATAAAAAATTTGACCCTGTTATACTTCATTTCTACGAAAAGCAATTGCACTGAATGAACTACATGAAAATTGGTTCTATCCACACTATCAAAAGGCCAAATATATTCTCACTGAAGAGTCTAAATAAATAAATGGCTTTTTTTAGGCCAAAGAAATAAAAGGAATAAGACAAAAAGAATGGCATACATTCTAATGAATGGAGAATTGGGGTTGTTTTGGTTTTTGGTTTGTTTAGGCAGGGCTGAATGGGGGGAGATTGGTTTAAGACCCAGTCATAGCTTTTGGTTTTTATGCACATAAAGTCTAGAAGAAAAAAGAAAGCACTTTTCAGTGAAGCAAAGGGGACACATGGAAGCCCAGAAGAGATTAGCGTGGTTTCCTAAGGTTATAATTTGCATCCAATTTGTAAGCAGTGGAAAACCCAGAGTCAAGAGTGAACATTTTCTTCGCACTACTTAACATCTTAGTTTTCCCTGAAAAAAGTCTACAAACCCTCCAAAAAGCCTTTTTAACTCCTTGTACTGGATATTGCTTAAAAAAATGTTTTCCCAGGAAAAATAGATTTATTCCAGTTTGAATTAATTATATCTTTTGATGCTTATCCAAGTAAAGGTATGTAATAATCCATGAGGAAAAAGGAGGGAAAAAGGTATTAAGTATCCTAGTATGAATATAATATAAAAATTTCACATCATCTTGAATAACCATAAAATATGCCTAAATTTTTTAAGAAGTAAATAAAAATTAACAAAGATAAAGCTTTTGTTGGTAATTATTTCTCTTTCATATTAAATATAAAAATATGCTTTCTAAAATGTCACATTTAATATATAAAACCTGGAAACCTGGGGTCTAAGTATCTTTAATTATACCTCAGAATGATATCATGGAATGCATTCAGATTTAACTGAAAAATGTTGACACAACTTTAATAGACAAAAATTTAATATGTTTACAATTCACAATTTCAAAGGCAAGATATTAGCACTCATTTGATGTATGAGTTAAGAGAATAAGCATTTTTCAGTGTTTATCTAAGACAGGAGAGAACCACAGCAACAGGCAGACACAAAATTCTGGTTCTTAGAGCTAAGTTTCAGGAAGAGTTCACCAAGCCTTCCTGGGATACAGATCTCAGGCACATCTTTACATGGCTCTCAGTTCCAGGCTTCTCAGAGGGACTAAAGCACATCTAGAAGGCCAGAGAGACATTCTAGGACAGGTTCTCGGTAGCCATGCCTCCACCAGAATTTGAGCAATATGCTGGATCTTCAGACTCCTCATTGTTAAAATCTTATCTCAATCTATATACTCACTGTTCTATCTTTCTCCTACCTATACATGCAATGGAAGTGCAAATTATTGTAATAAAATTAAAGATATGACAAATGAGACATCACAATTCATACCTATGGTTCCTCTCTTCCTTGAGTATTTATCTATATAGGAATTTTAAGGAGTACCATTAAAAAAGGAGAAGGGCTAAATGCATAATTAACAACATGAGTCATCAACTTACAATTTTATGGATGTAGGAGGATAAGAATTTATACTATATTTGCCCTTGCCAAAGACAGGCCTTATTTTAAGATCTTTTCCTTTCTTGTAACTTTGATCTTACTCTTGACTTGTTAGACTGTTTTATTGGCTGTGACAGAGGAACCTACCCCAGGTGTTCATGGATAGTACTGTGATTAGAAAGAATTTAGTAGCTGAAAACTAGTTAGTAGGAGTAGAGAAATAATTAAGTTTAGAGATCCTTGTGAGAGGTGAAGCTCTAAGAATTTAATTCTTCTTACCTAGTGGTATTCTTCTGTATGGAATCCATTCCTCCAACATCTATGTAAATATATTTATCATTTCTCTCTAGGAAAATGACATTATAAGAATTGTCCAAGCCTTTCTCTGAGTGTCAAAGTAGGAAGCTTCTTAAAGGTTTTGTGTGTCACCTAGCAAAATCTTTAAGCATCCAGGAATCCAGCATTAATGTAAACTGATTCTTTATTCTATTTAATGTGGAATATAAGACCTCAGAATTTATAATTCCGGAGATTTAAAAGGAAGAGTAAGCCAAATGGCTGTACTAAGTAGAATCCCTTGCAAAATATGACAGTGTTGGTTTATACCAGAAACTTGTGACAAAACAAATTAAGCAGCTCATTAAAATTTTAATTAGCTTAATCATATTTGAAGATATTCTGATAATTTTATAATTTTTTAATTTTAAAATACATCTACATTCAAATATTCTAAGGATAATAGATTTTTTATCATGTGTATTACAAGAAAAATATACTAAGATATTTTTAGTTTCTTAAACTATAGAAAATAATAGGTTTGCCAATATCTATTAATTAAGAGTACTAGATATGAAATTTCCCTCTGAAACACATATCACTAAAACGAAGAAAAAGGTAGGTTAATTAATTCTTATCTAAATGGAGTATAAATTGTTGTAAACATTTTGAAAAATTCTTGGAGGCTACTAAAGGTGAACATATCTCTATGACCAGAAAATTCTGCTTTCAGGTATATGTCTCGTAGAATTGTGTACATATGCTTACATAGTCATGAACAAAAACTGCTTAGAGCAGCAGTATTTGTAATAGTCTCAAATGCAAAACAATTCAAATTTTTATTTACATTAGGAAAAATAAAACATTCGATATATTCATGCAATAAAATACTGTACAGCAATAAGAACAAATGAACTAGAATTAAATGCAACAACATGGATAAACCTCACAAACACAACACTGAATGGAAGCATCCTGACTAAAAGAAGAGTGTATGACTTCATTTATACAAAGTTTAGAGACAGGCCAAACTAATTCATAGCTTTAGAAGTCAACACACAGGGCAGAAAGGGCGTTAATTAGGGGAGTGACTGTAGAGAGGAGGGTGCTTCCTGTTCTGGTAATACTCTGTTTCTTTTTTATCTACATACTGTTTACATAGGTGAATTCACTTTGTGAATATACTTTGACATGTATACTTATATGTATTTTGGTGGACGTATGTTATATTTAAATAAAAGTTGTATTTAAAAAGACTCTCCACATATTCAGTAACAGTTCCTAGAGATCATACAATAAATGTCACTTTCAAAGTGTTTGGCTTGATAAAATGATAAATTTATTAAATTTCAGTTGGCCACAGAAAACTCTGGCATTATCAAATTTGGTATTTACTATCCTCTCCTCTATTAACACATTTATCCGAGCACACACCCAAAATGTACATGGTACATACGCAAAAGCATGTGCATACCACAGTCAGTTGCAATCCAACAGATACATCTATTACTTTGAATTTATTCAGTTCTTTTTGTTCATCACTAAACAAACTTGCCATACAGCTTATACTAATGTAAAATAATATAGGACTACTTAATAAAGGTCTGTTTTGAAGAAAAATATAAATGGCAAAATTATATCTTCTTACCTTCTGCTATTAGAGATGTTAAAGTTAACAGAATATCCCTAGCATTATAGTATTTCCTTTTCTTAATCCATACCACAGGCAATCAACAAGTATGATTCCTAAGTTTATATTGGTGTTGGCCTTCATTTACACCCAATATATTGAATTAATTCAACATACATGGAGAGGTTATCATGTGGCAGGCACTGAAGTAGGTTCCAGGGATATAGTTTAACTAAGAAATGACACCCTCTCAATGAATTTTCATTCTATTAGGGGCAAGACACAAGTAAATCAACAACTGTGGTAAAGTATAAGAGATATGGAAGAACTATGCACAGCATTTTTGGTGTGCCAATGAAAGCACAAAGGAAAACAGGACTCATGTTTCAGCAGGTCTTCACAAGACAGGATATCTTTGAGCAAGGTTTTAGCAATGTGTGTGTGAAGGGGTAAGGAGAGTTAGTTAATCAACGAAAAAACATGAGGAGGATTCCAGCCAGTAACAATAGCATATGACTAGGCACAAATTTCAAATCTTCCTGATCTCTCAGGTGATGTGTAAGTATGATTTCCAACTTTTATATATAAACTCAATTCTACAATTGCAAGATGACTATAAGTGGTTCCTCAAAACAGGAGAGTGATTAGTGGTCAACTGGCAAGAGATGAGGTTAGAGTAACAGGCAGGAACCACATCATAAAGAATGTAGCAAGATAAAGAGTATCTTTATCCTGAAGGTAATTTATCCAAGATTACATAACTGATGAAAAGTCAACTAGAATTTAAATCCCAGCCTGACCCCCAAACTCATGCTCTTAACTATTATGCTGTATTTCTCAGAATTGCATTTTAGAGGGCCGGGCGCGGTGGCTCACGCCTGTAATCCTAGCACTCTGGGAGGCCGAGGTGGGAGGATCGTTTGAGCTCAAGAGTTCGAGACCAGCCTGAGCAAGAGCGAGACCCCATCTCTACTAAAAATAGAAAGAAATTATATGGACAGCTAAAAATATATGTATAAAAAAAAAAATTAGCCGGGCATGGTGATGCATGCCTGTAGTCCTAACTACTCGGGAGGCTGAGACAGGAGGATCCCTTGAGCTCAGGAGTTTGAGGTTGCTGTGAGCTAGGCTGACGCCACGGCACTCACTCTAGCCTGGGCAACAGAGTGAGACTCTGTCTCAAAAAAAAAAAAAAAAAAAGAAATTATCTGGCCAACTAAAAATATATATAGAAAAAATTAGCCGGGCATGGTGGTGCATGCCCGTAGTCCCAGCTACTCGGGAGGCTGAGGCAGTAGGATCACTTAAGCACAGGAGTTTGAGGTTGCTGTGAGCTAGGCTGACACCACGGAACTCACTCTAGCCCAGGCAACAGAGCAAGACTCTGTCTCAAAAAAAAAAAAAAAAAAAGAATTGCATTTTAGAAATATAGTATTAGCATGGATAGTGCTTTAGAGAGAGAGTTGGATTAGATTGCAAGAACAAGTAGGAAGCTCTATAGTGATTGGGATGGTGAGATCCTAAGTGGAAAAGGGAATGGAGAAGAGGGAGAATTCAGAGGACAGAAATTAAAAGCCAGTTCATGGATTGAAGGACATTAATAAAATACCTCTGCAAAATAACAAGAGTTTAAGTCATGTCTGTAGCATTACCTCATACTCTATTAGGATAAAGAAAACATTTAGGATCATTTAGGATCTATACCTCATACCCTATTAGGATAAAGAAAACATTTAGAATCGTGTAGACCAAGGTCCACCCCCAGATCTTTGAATTACTTGTTGTGTATCCTTGGATGAGTAATTTAATCACACTGAGACTTCAGAAGTTATCCACAAAATGGGGGTAATTATGTTTAATCTTACAGAGATGTTATGAAAATTAAATGAGAGCAAGCACTTTATAATACCTATTACAATGCCCATGAGTAAGTCTTTCCTACCAAGGTTTTAATAAAAGTTTGGCAAATGTGCCTCTGTATACAAGTAGCATGTGTCAGTCTAATGATGTCTTTCCTAAAAAAGGATATGAGCAAGTGTATTTGGAAAATACTATTTCCTTTGGAGGATAAGTTGTCAGAAACTTGGAAAGTGGTTCTACATGTGAAGATGTCACTGATTTGTATATGCACGTGACTCAGCTCCCTCATGACATTAAATTTAGGAACTATTTTGGGAATTAATAATATTAGGGGAAGAGTATATGTGAAATCAGTATTTGCCTCTTTCTCTCAACCCTTTTTTCTTTGTCCTTTCAAACTAAGTTTTTATTAAGTTTTTTTTTTGCTTGTAACTTAATTAAATCATTGCTCTTTTCCTCTGCTCATGTCATGACAAAGATTAATAATTACTTTGTTGTTTATAAGTTGAGAGAGGTGGTAAGTGAACAATTCCATGAAATAAATTTATAAACCAACAAATCATTCCCATCTCTAATTTAGGAGAAAAGTATATGTTTGACATACAAATCTGTCCAAATAACATGAATACATAAGTTGGAAATAAAAATTTTATGGCACAAAGCACTTGTAAAAATAATCAGTACCTTGGTTATGGATTCAATGTATTTCTACCTATATCACAGAGACAAATATTTTTAAGTCAAAAAAGAACTTCATAAGAAAAGTCTCTAAAGATATCAGCATTAGAGCAACTTGACAGATACTTAATTTTCCTTAATTATAATCCTTTTATGATTTTAAAAAACAATATGATATGCAAACTATGAAAGTCATGTTAAAATTTTATTGTACAAATTAAGATCACTGATCACTATTTTGCTAAATCTTTCCAAATTAAACCTGTGAGCAGTAACTACCCAAATTAAGTAGAGATGGTAAGACATACAAGATTATAATCATGAAAAGTTTTTAAACATTTTAATTTCCTTATCTAAAGGTATTTAAAAATAGATCCATTATCCATCTGAAATATGTCCACTCCTGCAAAAGTGGTAATGCAAAAAGAAAAATTCAACTTAGACAACCAACCAGACACATGTGAATCTCAAACTTCCATGACTCTTTGATAATATATTTGCTTTTCTAAAAAGCTACAGTTCACATTTCTGATCCAAAGCAAATTCGTTTAAAGATCAAACATATAATGCTATTAAAAACAGCAAGAATGATACTTCCTACACTAACCCTTTTTCTTCACTGTGATAAGTTTTACGTTAACCACATGAATTAAGTGCATAGGATATATTATATATTGATATTCTCTAGAAGAAAGTTATAGCTAGACATATACACTGGACTTTAATAGCTGCTACTAGGAAATATTACCCATGTAATCAAGATACTGCTCATGAGCTTCTCTGTGTAAGATATTAAAACATATGTTTCTTTGCACTACAATTTAGAAATATGGTTTTCTTCCTTTGGAAAATTTTTATCCATATGTCTTTTTCCCAACCTTTATAAATATTTTCCAGGATGACATATATAAAATAATGTATAAAATATATACGTACAATTTAAAAATAATAAAATACTTGTAACTGCCTCCAAGGTTAAGAAATGGAACCTTTGTTGCACTGCCAAGGCACACTCCTTTGCCTTCCCAAACACAACTCCCTGTTTGAGCCCAGAGTTAACCACTATCCTCACCTTTGTGATAAACATTATCTTCGTTTTCATGATTTTAGCATTGTTATAACTACCTAAAACATTTAATTTTATTTTGCCTGATTTTTTTTGCTTTATATAAAGGGATTCTATTCTATATATTCTTTCGAGAATTGCATAATTGTTCAACATTTTGTTAGATTCATCTGTGCTATTGTATATAGCAACTATCCTCAGGTTTTGGAATCTGAGGTAATATTAAGCTCTTAAAATAAATTGGGGAGTGTTTCCTCTTATTCTCCAGAGGATTCTATGCAAAATTAGAATTATGTTACTCCTTGAATAATGAAAAGAATTTTCCAGTAAAAATTATTAGGTAGTGTTTCATTTTCTTCTTGGGTATATAACTACCATTATAATTTAAAATGTAGGTATCATACATATTGATAGTGTTACTTGTATCAGCATATATATATATATATACTTACTCAGCTTGGAAACAAAAGTTCAGTCTTACTTATTTTTTTGCCCCAATATCATGTTGTTTGTCTTTTTAACTTAGTAGGGCTGTTCTTGACTTACGCAGCTATGCAGAAGAATAGAATAAGTAGGAAAAGTTTGATTTTTTAATATCGGGATAAAATTTTTTTCTCATTCCAAATAAGTAAACATAGCAACTACATGTTTTATAATTTTGAAGGTATTCTTTGAAATAACTTTTGTGGATATTTTCATCTTTAACACTAAATGACAAGGCAGTACCCCTTTCAATGCTATGTGCTGAGTGATTTGACATCTATTCACCATATAATTATAATGCTGAAGACTCAGAGAGTCTTCACGTGTACTTGTGCAAAATTTCAAATCGCCCAAAGGGAAAATCCCAACACCAAGAAATGGGTCTCACGGTGGACTGTGATAGATGGAAATGCCTAAGTAGAAATAAAACAAACATTGATGATCAACATGACTGAGATTAGTATCAGTATCAAAAATCAAAGCAATAAGTAAGGTCATGAATTTGTGACTCTATTTAACTCCTTGCATTTCAGGTTTCCAACCTCTTTATGCTCTGATTTCATTTTTTAAAGGAAATTTCTCCTGAATTAAATGAATTTTTAAAGAGTTCACAGAAACTAGTCTCCTCATTAACAAACAGTCTTTTTCTCTTTGGAAATATAAAATACTTACCTCTATTATATTTTGAATGACACATTACACAATATTGCTCAATAGTTTCCAAGACTTAAGTAGATTTTGTTCAAAGGCCTAAGCATATATTTCTACCCACAAGGGAAAATAAAGTACAACAAAAGTCACAAACACATGAACCTAATAACAATTATAATAATGTATTAGCCTTATTAATTATCAAGTACTCCAGCAAAAAGACTAAACAAATTAACAATAGAATCAAAAATTTACTTAATTGTATCTTGTTGTGTGGCACCAACGTTAACAGCGAAGCCAAAGATAATGTGTATCACATTTGTTTGCATCCCATCTTTGAAGAAATTAATCACTTGAAAGTGGCTACCACTACCACACTTAAGGTTATAGATCTTTTCAAAATTGTTATTGTTTTTTCAAGACAAGATATTTCCAATCTTAACAGAGTACATTGTGATCACAAAAATGCATCTATCTCACACTCTCTCAAAATATAGAAAAATTTATGGCACAAAATCACACTCTTTACTCTTTTATTCTTTCAACAGCTCTTACCTGCATTTTTTCAAAAATGTAAATTTAATTCCACACCTTATAAAAATATTTCATATACCCTTGAAATGATTCCTTATATTTAAGTAAAATAAACACAGAAATCAGTATTTTCCCCCTAAAGAAATCATTTTAGAAGTTCAAAAAACAGAAGTTTTCTTTAAAAAAAAACAGAAAGTGTCCCTCAGCAATTTTGTGTCTTTTCCTAAGAGTAATTCCGGAGATTAAAGTTTCAGGCTATTTTAAAAACTGAGAAAATACACATGAAGCTTTCACATTCCATCCCAATTCTCTCATATCCTCTAGCCCTACAAATGTGATAAAATTATCATCATGAACAGTTCTTTGCCTAATGTGACCGTCTGGCCTTTCTCAAGTTTAAAAACCCTATTTGAAAGAACCAAGCCAGTTTCTATGCACTGTGAAGCCTTACTTCCTGATAAAATGTAAGTCCCTACCCATAGGGAGAAATGAAGCCGTAACTACCTACTACAGGAAGCTCAGCTCTTGCTCTAAGGGATTAGAAGGTATATAGTCTGGCCTAGTTATGTCTGTCATGGAAAGCAGCAACCATTCATGCATATTAAAGCACTTCACATCTACATGTGATACTTTTCATAGGGGTGAAATTATGGCCTGCCTCTACATGGTAGGTCATTAAATATGAAACGTCCAATTTTGAATCAAAGGTGTAGTTTATTATATCTCAAACAAGCAGCAGTACAATTAATCAAAGTATGTGCCTAAACTATCGACACAGTTTTGCCATCTTAACAGTAGCTTGTTTATGCCAGCAGCAAAGAAGCCTGGAGAGCAAGTGGCGATGAAATCATGAAAGACATTTTCTACAGCTTGTTGAGACTTGAATATTTTTCTTTGCAAGAAGTGATCCAAAGTCTGGAAGAAGTGGTAGTCAGTTGGTGCAAGGTCTGGTGAATACAATTGATGACAGAGAGTTTTTAAGTCCAGCTTCTGTAGTTTGAGCAGCGTTGTTTTTTGTGACATGTGGTATTGTAAGGGGATTGACCTAACTCTACTGACCAATTTGGGCTGGTTAATCGCAAGCACCCTCATCATTTCGTGCAATCAGTTGCAGTAGACATCTGCTGTAATCCATTGACCAGGTTTCATGAAGCTGTAATGGATAACACCAATGCTGGACCACCAAACAGACACCATTAGCTTTTTTTGATGAATATTCAGTTTTGGACTGTGTTTCAGCACTTCATCTTTATCCAACCATTGTGCCGAATGTCCGCAGTTGTCAAAAAGAATCCATTTTTCATCACATGTAACAATATGATGTAAAAATGGTTCTTTTTGTGTTGTGACAGCAAAGAAAGGCAAGCTTTAAGATGATTTCTCTTCTGACTTTCTTTAATTCAGGCAGTACCCATCTATCCAGCTGCTTTACCTTGCCAGTTTGTTTCAGATTGTTTAATACTATTGAAATAGTAATATCAAACTTTGCTGGTAATTCACACATAGGTTGAGATAGATTTGCTTCCACTACAGCTTTCAGCTCATTATTATCCACCTTGACCTCAGTCTCAGGTTGCCCATATGGCTAATTTTCAAGATCAAAATCACCAGAATGGAACTTCTCAAATCATCGATGCACTGTGTGTTCATTAGCCACATCCATCCCAAACAATTCATTGATATTTTGATATGTCTGTGCTGCATTGATTCCACAACAGAACTCATATTTGAAAATAACACGAATTTTTGACTTACCCATGATTTCATAAAAATTCCTCCAAAAAAATTTTGAAAGATAATCACAAGCTAAACTGTTTGTTTGAAAGACTGAGGATGTACCTTCGCAATAAAAATAAAACAAGTGTCAAAGTGAAATGTCAGAGGTATTGGCTGTCAAACTTAGTATTTAAGGAAATTGGATATTTCATAATTAATAACCTAATATGTGCTTGGAAGATTCAGGTTCACAGTTATCACTTTCGCTGTTCAATTATTTGAAGAATAGGGTATCTCCCTTTGTCCTGGCTGTCCACTCATAATTTAGAAGCATTCAAGACTGACAATCTGCACTTATAGGTCATCACCTAAACTCTTCCTCAGCCTCTATCTAATATTTGCTAATACTTTCACCGGTTGTTGCCTTCTGATGCCTCATTACACATCTATGAGTGTAAAGGACTCTTCATGTATCCTAAAATCAAAAACTAAATTGTCAATGTGTTCACTGAGTATAGAAATTACACCCCAAAAAATCTAATTAAATTTAGCCATACCTAGTATTCTGGAAAACAATTTTAGTTTTTATTAATAGCTAGAAACACAGATTACAAGTGCTCCTTGACTTACAATGGTGTTACGTCCCAATAGCAGTATCATATGTTGAAAATACTGTCAGTCAAAAATGTATTTAGTATACGTAAGTTACTAAACATCATAGCTTAGCCTAGCCTACCACCTTAAATGTGCTCAGAACACTTACATTAGCCTACAGTTGTGCAAAAACATCCAGCAACACAGTACACTGTGGAGTATTGGTTGTTTACTCTTGTGATCACAACTAATCTAACTGGGAGCTGCAGCTCACTGTCATTGCCCAGCATTGTGAGAATATCCTACACTAGTCCAGGAGAAGATCAAAATTGAAAATTTGAAGTATGTTTTTATTTAATTTTTATAACTTTCGCACCATTGTAAAGTCAAAAAATTGTAAGTAAACCATCATAAGTCAGGGACTACCTATATTATTATCAGCACTTCAACATCATCCAGCTATTAGTCTTAGTTAAAAGTTATCTCTTTCCTGATAGTCCCAACATTATAGAGGTTAAGAATCTTCCCAAGAAAAATACCCCCAAGAGCAGTATTTGAATACTTCTCTACAATTTATTTTTGTGACCACTAATTAGTGGTTTAACTTTTATTAGCTTCATTTTTTTCTCATATGTAAATTCTTTATATCTGTGAATTATTGCACTGGCCTATTGGACTAGATAGAATTTCTAGTACAATGTTAAATAGAAGTGATGAGATTGAACATACTTAGCCCTCGTTGTATGAGGAAGTGTTTAATATTTACCATTAATTGGGGGGGGTTATGAAAGATCAGGTATACGTTAAACAGTAACTCAATATTTTAAACCATTCCATACCTCAAATGTCATAGTTACCCATATTATAACATTGTACTTTTAACTGCTATAACCAAAAAAATAAAATGCCAAGTTAAAGTTTGGTGATATTTTAAAAGTCACTTTTAAAAATCTGAAAAATACAGTGCTTTGTTTTTGGTTGGTGGAATTATTATGTGCATAACAAGGTCTATTACTCTTTCAAGAAAAGCCACATCATTTACCCCTTTCAGTTCTCAAGCATTTTAATTTCCTCTGATAATTTTACCACAAAATTAAAATGCATGGTAATGAGACATAATCTTAATTCTCCCCTGTTGGACTGCTCAGAACTGAGAGAATTTAAAACCTTATTCTTTATAGCTTGATTGAACCCATGAGAAAATATTTTTCTTTCTTAATAGATCAGTACAAAATAATATCCACGGGGACACCAAGCTCACATGTGCATGTCTATTGCCCAACTGTTAACAAAGATAAATTATTTTCCTCATTGTTTCTCCCTGCATGGCAAATCAGCTCTACCTTGTAAGCTGCTTCAGATCCAGAGATATTTTTCAAGATTGATCTCTCATCAATGTATTATGTATTCAACAATTCTGAATCTACATTTATGTTTGTAGCCTTCTCAGAGAATAGTATATGTGCTAAATAAAAGTTCCTGTGATATGCTTCAGATACAAAATTCTTTTATTTGAAAACAGTCTCTCCCTTTCTCTGTATGAAAAAAATATTTCTTTGAATTTTATAATTAAAGCTGTGATTACTTCTGGTAGTATTAGTCACCATTAGGTAGCATTATTCTTTATGACTTATCTTGCTTATTTTCTTAATGCCAGAAATATTCATGCTTTAGTGTTCTTTATTTTGTTAGGGTATATGTGGGAGAAGATTCTAGGTTACTGATGAATAAGAATGGACATCTAGATATGAATCTCTTCACACTATCTAAAAACCATATTGCTCAATAAAGAGAACCACTTATATCCATGTCTGCGGCATAGCCAGAAGACAGAACATGTTGTGGAATTCAATTTGCATGTATGTAGAGAAATGGACATCCTACATGGCAGAGCCAGCTCCAGAGTCCAGGCTAGAGTTCAAAGTCAGGCAAACACTGTGTAGGAAATAGGAGAGAACTCTTGGGCCCAGGAGTAAAAGAAAATAAATAAAATTACTATCATCGAAAAAGAGGCTTGCCCTCTTTTGAGAGAAATTTGAGACATGTTGGTTCAGAGAACTAACTATAAAGGAATTAAAGGCAGGAAACTTAAAAGTGCCTTGGAACAACAGTCTTAAGAAGGCACTGCTTTCTAAGGAGAAGAAAGAAGAGACGTAGAAAGAGCATGTGTACTTTAGCTATTCAGTAATGAAGCAGAAGCAGCAGGCAGAATTTAAAGATCCTACAGAAACAAAGGAAAATCAAAAAATCAGAAGACATTAAAAAAAGCACCATATATTAAAGATCCAGAACTTCATACCAGGAGAAAATACTGAACTAAAAAATATAAAAAGATCCTCTAATTCTTCACTCTTTCCTAGATAGCATCACTGATTAATGGTGATTCAGGAAATACGACATTTCAAAAGAGCATAAAATGGCAAATTATATCTACACAAAGTCATTATAAAAAAATGAGAATCGAAATATTTTATGGATAAAAATTCTCCCCTCATAATCAACCAGGAAATAATGAAAAATATAGTCTGACACTAAAATATGAAATATTATTAAACAAGTACTTAATATTTTTTAGAAAAACTTAAAGCAGATATTTAAAAAATTAAAAAGAGAAGGGAGGACCAGAAGATGTGAAGTTATAAGATCTGAATTCAAGAAGAAAACTGAAGCAAAAAGTAAAATATCTCAGATTTTTAAAATGAAGAAAAAATTATAAAGTACCACAGAGAAAAAAAGAATTTGACTTAAAATTTAATAATTGAGGAGAGTAATGAAAACAGTTAAAAGAACAAAAAACAAAAAGACATCAGTGATATTGCAAAAGAGAAGGTCCCAGGATTTACATACCTCCTCAGAAAGTCCAAGTAACAACTATGTACAGATAAGAACACCTTTGTGAAAACCCCAAGACTTGGAAATGAGACTGAGATACATTTATGGACTACAGAACCTGATAAAAAAAACTGTATTAAAATGGTAAGTGGAACAGTCTCGCCTTGACTGTGTTATCGCCCGTCCCCAAGTCAGCACAGTGACACACACAGAGGAATCCCCTAGGCCCACAGTTTTTACAGTGGGAAAAGAGAACTTGAGGTGGACATCCAGCTTCCTTAGCATTCTGAGATATTTCCCAGGAAGCCCACTGCTGTCTTACCTCATGAAGAACACTGAGGCTAGAGCACCTGGTTTCAGGTAGAAACAAAGAAAGGAGGTGGAGCTCACAATGACCAGTGTGCAGATTTTAGTAATAGCTCTGTGTTTCTGCCATCAGTAGCCCCTGATCAGAGACACCACACAATAGCATTGCTCACTCACAAAACCAAGCTGGTCAAAATACCTGTATATGAATTGCAGCTTTATGTGTAATAGTCCCAAACTGAAATCACCCTAAGTGTCCCTCAGTGGGAGAATGAACATATTTAATACAAATTGTGGTAACTCTATATAATGGAATGCAGTAATAAAAATGAATTATCAATACACAGAAGAATTTGGATGAATCACAAGGCCATTATGTGGTATGAAAAACGTAATCTGAAAGCTTACATATTGCATGAGTAAATTTATATAACATTTGGGCACTGATAACATTATAAAGATGGAGAACAGATCAGTAGTCTTCCGATTGGACTAGATGAATAGAAGTCCATGTTTCAGATTTCATGAAGCCCCATTCTAGCTGTCAGAGCTATTTGGTACACAAACCTACTGGGCAAGAAAAGGTATGGCTGTTGAAATAGGCTTACTATTGCCCACAGAATGGGTTGTCTCATATGTCTACTAAGGTTATTAAGATTTTCCTCTATTGAGATTTAACTTTCATGAGCCATAAAATTGCACATTCTTTGCCCAGTTAGAGCAAAATATCCACAAATTTTTCTCCAAACCTCTTTGTCACCAATTTTCTAATTGGTTCCTGAACACCAACCATATAATTGACTTTGTGTAAATTCAGTATAGATTCATATCTCTAGCTATTTTTCCCTCCAGCTAGAATAATTAACCTGGTATACTGGGATATTTTCCTATATGGCCATCTTTCAGGAAGACCTCAGGGACTGCAGTTCTGAAGGTGAACCATCTATTAACCATGCTCATGTAGAGACTGAGAAGTAGGAGGCAATGTAGCCAGGCTGTAGGATCATGCACACCCAGGCCACCTGCTCACACAATATCCTAGTGCCCTCCAAACTTTCAAGCCTGGTATTATATATGCCACTTCCATGATGGAGGGCTGCTGTGTATGCCTAATTTATGGCTAGTTTATCATGGCATAAATTAGTGGACAATGATCAAGCATTCAGCCTTTACTAAGGTTTGCAGGTGTTTCTCAAGAAGAGAATAGTCATCTGTGGAGGATGGCATTCTTTGTCCAAAATCTTAATGGTCTGTGGTGTGATTTACTTTAAAGGCATACTAATGGCTCTATACAGCATTCTTCTTTGCCACAGACATTTCAAGCCTTATTGCATTTTACTAGTACACATGTCCCAAGAAGCAAAGCAGCTATCACAGAAGCCTGGACCTGTTGCACAGTCTTTACTTATTCTGTACACCACTCCAAACTTAGTTTTTCAGTAACTTGGTAAAACAGAGTAGCTCACCCATATGAGGTATATGCTGTCTCCAAAATCCAAAGAGGCCCATTAGGCATTGTGTCTCTTTCTAAAAAGTAGAATAAACCAGATGTAGCAACTTCCCTTCACCCTGGAAGGGATATCTCAGCATAACCTAGACCACTGGATCTTTAGAAATCTTATGGAATTGACAGCCTCATGAAATTTTGTAGGATTTATTTTCTATTTTGGACCTGTATGTGTTTTAACAAGGTACCTAGAATAGTTGACACTTACTGATCACCAGGTCTAATAAGAATGATATATCAATATAATAGACCAATGTTTCCTGTGAAAAGGATAATCAATCAAATTCACTGCAGATTACATTTTGAAATAAGGCTGGATAGTTGACATGCCCCTGTGGTAAGACATTGAAGGTACAATGCTGGTTCTGCTAGCTAAAAGCAAACAGCATCTGATAGTCTTTACTAATAGGGAACAAGACAGAAGCATTTGCCAGATATCAAATCTGCATATCAAGTATTAAGGCATATATTGATTTGCTCTCGCCAAAAAAAAAATCTGTATGAGCAACTACAATCGGAATCATGACCCTATTAAGTTTATGATAATTCACTGTTCATAAACTCCATCTGTCTTCTTCATAGGTAAAAGAGGCAAGTTGAGTGAGAAGTGGTAGAGATAATTAACTCTGTATCTTTGAAGTCATGATAGTAATCTCTGAAATAGTTTTAGGAATGTGGCACTGCTTTCATTTTACTATTTTGGAAAGATATAGGGCATGTATTAGAGTTCTCCAGAGAAACAGAATCAATAGAATGACTATGTATCTAATGATCTATATCACTAGACAGATATATCTAGAGAAAGAGAGAGATTGATTTGAAGGAACTAGCTCAGATGTTTGTGTAGGCTTGACAAGTCCAAAATTTGTAGCAGAGGCCAGCAGACTAGAGACACAGGGAAGACTTGCAGTTTGAATCCAGAAGCCTTTGGCTGGCAGAATTCCTTCTTGCTTGACGAGGTCAGTCTTTGTTCCATTAAGCCCTTCAACTGATTGGATAAGATTTATCCATGCTATAGAAGATAATCTGCTTTACTGGAAGTCCATCAATTTAAATGTTAATCTCATCCAAAACACACCTTCACAGAAACATCTAGAATAATGTGACCAAATATCTCATCACTATGGCAGCCAAGATGACACATAAAATTAACCATCACAGGTAGCTCTACTGGCTTCCAGTTGGCCTTGCATACCCTAAGAGCCCTTTATACAACTGGCAGAATTTCCAATGCGGGAATTTTGCCAGTTGCTGAGTATATCAATTCCAATTATTCCTACTAGAACCTTGGACCACAGGGTGAGTTTAGGGACACAATGGGTCCACTGGGAGACAAACCTGAGATAAAACTCCATTGATCATGTATTCTTCCTAAGTCCCCAATCTCTATGACAAAAATAATACAAACACTTTCTACTAAGAATGCAATAAAATTAGAAATTAATTTCAAAATCCAAAACCCAAAAAGTCCTTACATCTGGAAATATCAAAACTTTTTACATTAAACAACTCTTGGATGAAAGCAGGAGCTCAAACTTAAAACATTTTAAAATTTAATAGTAATGAATATACTTCATATCAGTGATCAGACAAAAGTTCTTATCCTTAGATCCTTATATCAATAAAATTGGAAAATAACAAAAATGAATTGAATTCCCATATCAAAAAAATGAGAAAAATATTTTATGAGTACGTGCTACATATGAGGACTTCTACTGACTTCATTTATTATTAAAGCCATTTACTATTTACTATGGATAGAAATACTAGGTACTTTACCTACATACCTCATTTCATCCTCAACAGAATTTACATGAGGTATTATTATCCCCATTTTACAGATGAAGAAATTAAAACCCAGAATAATTCATCCAAGATCTATTGCTAATAAATATGAGAACCAGGGTTTCAGAGGAGATCCATATGACTCCCTACTTTCTTCGGTCAACTTTATCTTCAAGCATTTAGGTCTATGACAGTGCCTGAAAGCATTCTTGTAGTATGATTTTCATGATTACATTTTAGCAATGTTAAAGGTGCCTGAGGAAAGTATTTTTCTTTTGTTCATCTTAATATTTTAGCCTACACTTCTTATCTCTTTAAGCCTGAGTACTAATACTTAGAGAGAGAAATCTCTTAAACAGCTAAACAAATTCATGAAAATAAGAATGATTCATGACCAATAAAGAAATAAACACAGTGACAGCCAAAATTTATTCTCATGCTACTTATCTAAATTCTTATATCTTTTAACTTTTAAATTAAGAAAATCCACAGAAACAATACAAATTAAGACTTAAATATTAAATTGACCCTTCAATGATAACATGCATATGATTTTCTAAATTCACCTAAGAGTGAACAGTGTCCAGCTGGCATATCAATAGACTCACATCTGGTTGTTTTATAAAGTATGAATCTGATATCGTTTCTGATCCCAAAGTACTCATGTTTCAGACTGAACACAATGGATTGCAAGTAGACTATGTGTGAAAGGTGCACATCACTGATTGCTACAGGAATGTGATTGTGCTACCAAAATCTCTGTCATCACAGATAAGTACTGAGATTTAAAGTATTAAATTTAAAGCATTTCAAAGTCAGTTGCAAAACTCATGCTGAAGTATGTAAGAGAGTTCATAGTGGGAACAGGAGTAAGAGACACTGTCCAAATGGATTTAGTCATTTCTTTCACATACTCATAGACATACCATCTTACACACTTCTGTAAGATGACTATGGCCAGGCAAACAGATACTACTATCTTTTCAGAAAGTAACAGATTATTTTATCTGTAACATATTTCCATCCTAGAAAGATATTCCTGCATTACCATCATTTATACTCTGGATAAAGGCAAAATGAACAGAAGATATTCACATGCCACCCTCATTATCTGAAACCTGTGTAGAAAGAAGTCTCCTTTCCTGGTCTGAGTGTACTTAATCAAAATCACCCACAGCTGTAAGTCCACATGACAAAATCGCCACATCAAATCCTCAGTGATTATCTTTATCTTAGGCAGCAAATATTATCCACCCAAAGAAAAGTCAAATCATTTTTACCAAGAGCACGTGGTTAGGCAAAGTATGTTGCAATTCTGCTAAACTCACTTAGAAGCTGGCTCAATGCACCTGTCCTCTGATAAGCCCTAGGGCTCTCCACTCCTTCAAGATGACCACTCCTCCTTCCATCTCAAGCCCTAAGGCCTGTTCTGCAGCTAATCTGACACCCTATTCCAACCAGATTTCTACTCTCCTATAAACAAACAAATGTCCATGAGTTGACAAATCAAAAACCATAGGGCCTAACTCATCCTGTTCCCCTCGACTCTCAGAACCTAAAGTGTCCTCACAAATCTTAGATTCTGATGAACCCATTCCTTTTGCTTGGAACATTAGGCTCCTGCGTTGACGTCTCAGTTTCCATGGCCGCAACTATTTCTGGTTCTTCCGGCCCCTTCCTGTCCCTCGCGTCGGGGTCTCTGCCAGAGCTCACACTGACCTGTTTCCTCGTCTGGAGGACGCTTCGAGGTTGGGAGAAGGCGTACAAGACCCCAAGCGACCTCAGGGATCTGACGTCGAAGGGGCCCAGCGTTCCCCTCTATCCTCAGCCTTTCACTGGTCCACGCCCGGAACACCTTGTCTCCACCCAGGTTTCACGGCCACCTCGGTCACGCATCACCCGCGACGGCTCAGGCTCCCTCAGCCCCAGTTTCCGGGCTTTCCCTGCAGTTCTGCTTCCCGCCCTCGGCCTCTCCCGCGGCGCCCCAGGCCGGCGCCCCGCCCCCCACGCCGCTCACTCCCGGGCCCTCACCTCCAAGAGCAGCCTCACTGAGAAGATGCCCGCCGCCGCTGGGAACACTGAGAAGGTACGCTGGGCACAGCTGTAGCAGTCGCCCGGCCCCTCTAGGTCAGCCTAGCTCACGTTGTGCGGCAGCCAGAAGCGCTCGCTCCACAGCCAGCCCCACTGCAGGCCTAGGGGTCCTGCCGCCACCGCCATCTTACGCCCGCCTCGCAGCCACAGCCTCAGCAGCCGCCCGCTGCAACAGTAATGATAGTTTCAGGGTGGCAGTCTGCCCTCGGTTCTTGGTGTGCTCTTGGCCACAGAATAACCAGACACACCGAAGTGTCAAGTCCAGACTTACCTTGGAAAAGTCACCAACAGGGCCAATATGAAGGAGGAACCCCAAGCAGGAAGCAATTTCATAAGAGCAGCTCCTTGTTGTAGAACAAAAACAGGTCTGTCTCTGCTAGTGGAGAGAGACAGACCTACTGACTCTCACACTCTCTTTCAGTTCTGGGATTGTCCCCTTTCCGCAGTCTGGGGGCGGGCTCTCGGTAGGTGTAGAATATTACCAAATGATCAACAGGTGTCCTCAAAAGCCCATCTGTGTATATGAGCTCCCTCTCCAAAAGCCCACCTGTGGCCACAATATAGATTTAAAGTAATGACATAATTACCCTTAGGTTACTCTAGGTCACTTTCCAAATCCTGGCATGCCTGGGCTGGGGAATTCCCAGATTGATAAAAAAAATTCCCTCCTTTCCCAGGTGTAGCAGTGGCTTGGAATAGGATTAAGGGTGGGGCAGCACCAAAACCAAGTGCCCTTCTTTATCCTTCTTCCCACATGGAGTAATTACTCAAGACAGCACCAAAGCAGGACTCCCTTGTCCCTAGAAGAGCCAGAGATCCCAACTATCTACCTAACAATAGGACACAATGTTGCTAAGAATTAATAAAATAAAAACTTTAGATCAACTAAATTTTACAGAGCTTGAGTAAAGAACAATGAGCAAATTGGGCAACACCCCCAATTCAGAATAGGTTCAAAATGACTCCAGCGCTGCTGTTAGGTGGATAGTGAGGGATTCCGGGTCTCCTAGGGACGAAAGTGGGTGCTATTGCCATAGTGCAATTGCCCCACCTGGGAAGAAGGACAAGGAAGGGCTCCAGAGCCCCATCTTGGTCCTGCCCCACCCTAATCCTCTCCCCAGCAACTGCCAGACCTGGGGAAGGAGGGAATACCCTACAAATCTGTCACTCAGAACTTAGCTCACCGACTGCAAAAGAATGCAGAGGACTCTCTAGCCCACGGGCCAAGCAACACAGGTACCATAGAGTCTGGAAGTTGACCTAGAACAACCTGCATGAGTAGTTAAGACTGAGATCATAACCAACCCCTTTTTTTGGCACCCTTCTTTTTGTTCTCCCTTTGCTGCGACAGTGGATCTGGTTGTCATCTGTGGCATATGTATCACACTCTGTAAACCTATATCTTACTCTTGCTCTATAATGCTATCTTTCTTTCCTCAATAAACCTCATTTTCATGCTTGCCTTACTTTGGTGCATCTGGGCATTCTTCAGCCATGAGCGTGCCAAGAACCGACATTTCAGACTTGAACCTAACACTACCATGTGGTTAGAGAGGATTTATGGACAGAAAAAGAAAGGTAACCTACAGAAAATGAAAGGGAGGTACAGAAAAATCTGGATTGGTTATAGGTTGGAATTTTCCTTATTTGAACAAAGTTTGAACAGCTGGCTGCTTTTGATTGGCTGAAACTCAGTGATTGGTACAAGAGTAGGTCCTTTACGTATCCAGCCTGTTTACATATCCAGTTACGCTGCACATGGAGAAATCATTAGGCAGAACTAACAACATGTTAGGAGGCCGCTTCAAGCTAAACTTAGTTTAACAGGAGCCAATGCCATGCTACAGCTAAATCAGTTTGAGAGCCTCTTATGTACCTTAGGATGGGTGAAGCAAATATAATCACACCTCACTGGAACTAGGAAGGTAATAAGAAACTTTGATTACAGCCTTCTTGGTAGACAGGGAGGTGAATAAAAAACAACCTCTTAGCAACTTTTCACAAGGCTTTCGTGTTCTCATGTTCAGGAGGATTATAGGACATTCTGCCAAGACTCAGATTATCTATGGTTTAAACCTTGCCTACATGGCTTATGTAGATGTTTGCAATGTCATTTAGGGTTCCATGGAGTCACTCCCCTACAGAGAAATAGCATACATTAAAGAAAACAAAGCTAAGAAACATGGATAATGGAAGTGGAAATGCCAATTTAGGATAATAGGAGATACAAAAAAAAAAAAAAGGAACAGATTGAGATGACCTAAAAAATTGAAGTAATGGAAACAAATTTTATAGAATTAAAAATTAAAAAGTTCTAATGTTTCAATAATAAAATAGAATTGAAAAACCACATGTGAACATGACAGTAGGAATATTAAAAATATCAAAGACAAAGAGAAGATTCTGAAAGTCTCCAAGGAGAAAGAAAATAAACAATAAAAATTTAGGTTTACATGTAACTTTTCTAAATATAAAAAGGTGAATGTGTTAAGACAATAAAGTAATTTTTTTAAAAAACATTAAAGGAAAAATTTTATATCAAGTGGGATCATTAATTTTATGTGCCAAGTTGTCTACAGAATACCAGATTAAACATTCTTTTTGTGAGGGTATTTCCAGATGAGATAAGCATTTGAATGTGTGAACTCAAGTTAACTGCCCTGCCCACCAGCGAGAAGGGGCTTGCTTCAGACATTTGACCATTCTTCTCAGCACATATGGCAAATTTTGAAAGTACATGAGACAGAGGATTAAAGAGATAAGCCGAAAATCCCATGTGGGAAATACTGAATCATCTACAACCTTTCATAGATGAAGAGACAAAAACTTAACAGGTTCTTAATCATCAAAAGCCTATGGAGGTCACAACTCAGGAATGGGTACAAACCAAAGAGATTGAGCTTTATTGAAATTGCTATTCAACTTTACCCCATCTCAATCCTTGAATGAAATGAAGCGAGATAATCACCCCTTTGCTCTAATACCAAAAAAGGGGAAAACTCTCTCCAGTAGAAGAGATCATCATCAAGAGTTCCTGCAGTTCTTTGATAGAAAATAGCATACCAAAAAAAAAAAAAAAAAAAAAACCGTGTAGAAAAAGAGTCATATGAAAGTCATATGAAGTCATATGTCTTGAAAATCAAGACACAAAGTAGAGGCAAACCAAAGTAATTTAGACATTTGTGTTAATAGGGAAAAAACCTTAACATGTTAATGTGGTAAGAAAAATAGTGGAAAAGATAAATAAGATAGGCAAATATTTCGAAACTTTCAACTAAAATATTGCACCTAACATATGAATAAACTAAGTATCTTCAAACTGAAAATAAATTTTCTGAAAATAAGAACTCAATCAATATGTTTAACAGCAGAACATAAAATTTGCCAAGTGGAAGACAGGTCAATATAAAATATTCAAAGTGAAGCACAGAGAGAAAATTTTTTAACAGTATAATAAAAATGTGGAGCATGTCCAAAAGCTTTAACATACATGTAGTTGGAGTCCTAAAAGGAGAATAGACAGAAATAAGGGGAAGAAGTAATATTTGAAGAGACAATGGCTGAGAATTTTTCAAAATGACAAAACAATAATCAATCTATAGGTTGAAAAATTTCAGTAAAGCTCAAGGAAAATGAATATCCAGAACCACAGCTGGAATGTCATATTAAAACAACTGAAAACCAAAAATAGAGAAAGTCTCAAAATAAGCAAAGGAAGAGTGACATGTTGCCTTTTAGGAAGTAAGACTAACAGCTTATTTCTCAACACAAATAATGAAAGCAGAAGATGAAGAAAAAATATCTTTCAATTGCTAAGTAATAGTAATCACCAAGAGATAATACTATATCCAGCAGGAACCTATTTGAAAATGAAGGCAAATTAAATATGTTTTCAGAAAAATAAAAGTTGATTAAACAGAAATTCTACATTTCAGGCAGAAAAAAAATCATAGAAATGTAGAAAGGAATAAAGACCACTTGAAAGGGTAACCCTAAGGGCAAATATAAATTAATTTTGACTATAGTTTTGGCCTCTTCATAAGTCTGAGAATGTTTGACCTGAATTATTAAGTTTTCTTTAAAATGTGAGGCATTCTTCATGCTTCTTTGGACTCAGCTTTGAGTCTTTGTCAGCAATTCTCAAATAGCATGAAAATAACACTAAGTATCCTGTTATAATGGCTTTCAAAATATGTGAAAAGCATTTAAAATAAATACCAAATCATTGAGAAGCACAATATGTGCATAAGATGAGGGGAGGAAATGATTCCTGTGGACGTGAATGACCAGGGTATAGGTTTTATAAGAAGGATGTAGATCTGAGCCAGCTTGAAGAATAGCTGAACTGTAAATGGAGAAGAGGAAAGGGAGGTTATTTCATACAGTAATTGCAGTCCCCATGGAATTTGAAGACACATTAGATGTGGAAGTAGAGAAATTGGATAAAGTCAAATTAACTGAAAAATGTTACACTTGGGTGATAAGGAAAATAATAATATAATTTGACCAAATCAAAGAATCCTGGTAGAGGAACTAGAAGTAAAACAATGATTACATTATGAGACATGTTTAAGTCATGGCAATGAATAAATTTGGAATACAGAAGAAAGATGCTAATGGATACAGGGTAAAGTCAGGGCTAAAACTGATTGATTTGCAACTTTGTAAGTCACAGACTTCTTTTAAAAAGTGACTAATTCAAACCAACTTACTTTAAAAATTCATGTTCCCCTGGAAGCAATATTTCTTGCTATTTTAAACTTACTCAAAACCTCAAATAAGACTGAAAAAATTGTATTTTAGCTGGTCCCTTCTTGAAATCCTATTGAACAACTTCCTTTGCAGGATACGAAGAAGATGGCTTATTTAAAAATAGCTTAATATTTTGAAATTTTGATTTTGGAGTGAGTCACTAATGTATGCGTCACTATGGATGATTAAATATAGATTAGAATTAGTGGTTATTCATTCTGTAGAGTGTGAAATTCAATGTATCCTTATTCAAAAGGAGCTAAAATTTCAGGCAAAATGAATATCTAAATACTTCTGGATATTGATGACCTTATCACTTAGCAAAGAAGAAATAAAAAGGTATGCTATATTTTGATTCCACTTATGCTGTTTTGCAGGTGCTTAAAATTAATGACTCTAAAGAAATTTTTTTAAATAAAGTTTTTTTTTCTACATGAAATAAAATCCACTGACACCTAATTTAGACAGTAATATGTGATCATCTATGTAGCTTTATTTTTCACAACACTTTTATCTAGGTGGTATTGTAATTGAGTGTAGGTTCAACTACTTGCCAGTAGCAAAAAGGTTAGGGGTTTAAAAAGGGAATTTGGTATGAAGAACATATAGGAGTGGCAAGGAGGTGATGGTCAGAGTGACTTGCTCCTAATGACTATCTTGAATTATTGCTCCAGCTTGTGAATGGGCTGGGCCATTTCAAAGGCTGTTTATCTATAGATTAACTGAGTCCTTGTGGTAATCTGATGGGGGTCTGGATTGTCTTAAACTCAGTCTCTAAAATTTCTAAACAAGGCCACAATTAGGGGAAACTTGTACAGGGGAATGCCTGGTGGAAAGAAAGAGGGTAAAGGTCAGTATTTCCTCATTAAGAGCATAACAAAAAACAGGCAGGAAAATTTCAAAATGGTGCACTGAAAAACAGGGCACTGGTCACAGAACTGTGAAAAATTCTCTTTGAAATGTTTAAGAAATACATTTGCAGCAATAGTATAGCACAAAACAACAGTATTGACATTTTAAATAAACATGTAAAAGTGTTATATATAATAAAATAGAACATTTCTACTACTGGTGTTCACATATGTGTATGGAAAATACATATTTGGAAAATTTTCATGTAAGTTGTAATTAGCATTTAATAATTTTGGATGATCTAGAATTTAGGGCATGTAGAATAAAACACAAAATTTAAAATATATAAAACTAATCAAATACTTTCTTTATTCTCATTCTTCTTTAAAGGACATGAATGTCTCCTTACTCATTATCTTCCCCTATATATGGAGAATGAGGGACTTGATAATCATAACAGTGATTGATCCAATAGTCAATGACAAGTCACAGTTGCTCAGACTGAAATGGGGGCCTACATAATATTTTGATTTGGCCTTAAAAAGGATTATATCAATCAGGATAATGTTAGGTAGGTTGGACTCAGTAGAGAACCTCATGAATAGTGACTTATACTTTAGTAGTTTATTTTTACTCATATACAAATAAAAAAGTTTGGGTGTCAATACTATAGGGTGATATGGCTACACAAGGACATTTATCTTCCTGACCTACCACTCTTAATTTTTAATGGTCACTTGATGGCTGCTGCATTTCTAGGTACTGTTTCAAGCTTGAATAATGGGGAAAAACAAGGCCAGTTGGTAGAGTATAGAAATCTTGCTCTAGTCATGGAAAATAATTGGCCCTAGATTGAGCACTGTTCCAGTCTCACCTAAAAAAATAAAATAAAATAAATCTTAAAAGCAAGATCCAAAAGATCAAACTGCTTCCAAAAAACTGTATCCCAGACTAAAACTCAAGAATATTTACAGCAATACAAAAATATCCAGGACTCAACAGGTCATATTCAAAATGTTTAGCATCCAATCAAAACATACCAAACATTCAAAGAAGTAGCAAAATACTACTTATAATGAGATGTAAAAAGTTAGTGAATTGAAACTGACCTAGAACTTACACAGATATTAGTATTAGCAAATAAGGACATTAAAACATTATTAAAACCATGTGCCATATATGTTCACAAAGTTAAGCAGAGGCATGGAGGATATTAATGAAAAGGGCCCAAATCAAACTTCTACTGATGAATATTACAACACCTGAGATAACAAACACACTGGATGGGACTGATGGCAGATTAGACATCGCAGAAAAAATATTAGTGAATTTGAAAATAGCAATGGAAACTATCCTAAACAAAACAAAGAAAGAAAATAGAATTTAAAATATGTAAAGATGAACAGTGAGCTGTGGGACAATTATAAGAAACATTATATACATGTAATTGAACTCCCTGAAAGAAAGGGGGAAGAGAGATGCAGGAAAAAATACTTGAGGAAATAATGTCTGTTTTTTTCCCTAAATTTGATAAAAACTAGAAACCCACACATCTAAGAAGCTCAATAAGACTCAACCACAAAAAAATTACACCAAGTCACAGTATAGTCAAAACCAGTGTAAAAGAAAAATTTTTTTTTGGTAACAAACAACTTTTATTAATATAGGCATAACATACTTTAGCAATTTTACATAATTACATAATGATGTATAATAAAGGATTTATTAATATCCTTTATATGTATGTATCTAGATATATGCTGTTATATAAATATATAAATGAAATCTAAAGTTTATGTCTTTAACTTTATTTTAAAAAATTTTTTTCGGCCGGGCACGGTGGCTCATGCCTGTGATTCTAGCACTCTGGGAGGCTGGGGCAGGTGGATCATTTGAGCTCAGGAGTTCGAGACCAGCCTGAGCAAGAGTGAGACCCTGTCTCTACTAAAATAGAAAGAAATTATCTGGACAACTAAAAATATATAGAAAAAAAAATTAGCCGGGCATGGTGGCACATGCCTGTAATCCCAGCAACTCGGGAGGCTGAGGCAGGAGGATCACTTGAGCCTAGGAGTTTGAGGTTGCTGTGAGCTAGGCTGACACCACGGCACTCTAGCCTGGGCAACAGAGTGAGACTCTGTCTCAAAAAAAAAAAAAATTTTTTTCAAAGATCCAAACAAAGCTAATTATGTCTATAATTGTGTCTTTTTTTTTTTTTTGAGACAGAGTCTCACTTTGTTGCCCAGGCTAGAGTGAGTGCCGTGGCGTCAGCCTAGCTCACAGCAACCTCAAACTCCTGGGCTCAAGCGATCCTCCTGCCTCAGCCTCCCGAGTAGCTGGGACTACAGGCATGCGCCACTATGCCCGGCTAATTTTTCTATATATATATTTTTAGTTGTCCATATAATTTTTTTCTATTTTTAGTAGAGACGGGGTCTCGCTCTTGCTCAGGCTGGTCTCGAACTCCTGACCTTGAGCGATCCACCCGCCTCGGCCTCCCAGAGTGCTAGGATTACAGGCGTGAGCCACCGCGCCTGGCCTATAATTGTGTCTTTAAAACACAATTAAGGTATCAGCAAGAAAAAATCTTGAAGCAAAGAGAGATGTTGCATAAAGAGGAACAAAGGTAAAGATGACAGCAGATTTCCTATCAGAAACAATATAAGTGATAAGACAGTACAGGAACATCATTGAAGTACTAATTGAAAAAACAGTAATCTATAATTCTAAACAGGAAAAACATGTTTTAAAATTAATGTAAAATATAGATTTTTCAAACTTACAAATTCTGAAAGGTTCATTAAGCAGAAGGAAAATTATATCAGATGGCGGAAAGCTAAGGAAAGAAATGTGTGCACATTAGTGAAGTCTCCATATGATTCATTTAGCTTTTAAGAGCATTAATGGTGTCGGTGGTTTCTGTAATATGATAGGGTTTAGTTACTGGTGGAGGGTGTTGTGTTGAGGACTAGAGTATATGATGGACCCATCTTCAGGTTTCAGTGGAAGTGGTGGTGGGCTGAGTATGTCTATCTTTGTCCCTGGGAGCAGTGTATTACAGCACCTGTGCTGGCAGTACGAGGCAGGCTGATTAATGGGTAGGGTAGTTGTAGTAGTGGTGTACCAGGTGAGTGAGTGGCCTCTTGACCTCCAGGGTAGCTGAAATGGCATGGGTGATGGTGGTAACAGTGCTTGTGAGATGCTCTTTTAGTTCCTGAGTGCTGTGCTCTCATTTTAGCAGTGGTTGCAATGGGCTGTGTGGGCCAGCCTCTGGGCCAGTAGGTGGTCCTTGCAGGTAATAGTAATAGCCTGCTGCTGTGGCAGTGGTAGGATGCTTATGCTCAACCTCTGTTCCCAAAGAGAAGTGCTTGGGTGGTAGGTTTGGGTTGTGGAACACTCAGGAGCCTGGATCCCATGCTCTGTCTCTGGGGGGCAGGTGGGGCATGAATCTGGATAAAGCTGGACCAGAAAACTTTTCACTCAGGCCCCCCTGAGTTGCATGCACCAACCTTGACTAGGGGTGGCATGGGTGACCCTTGGTGAAATGCTTGGGTGAGGGATGACCACTGCTGTGCTTAGGTCTTAGTATGGGGAGGACGGGCTGTCCCGCCAGCTATAGCTTTGGCTGGTGGGAGTGGAACTTTGCATCCTTCTCATCCTCTAGTCCCATGGGGTCTTCCTCCCCTGTCTTGGCTTTCACAGCCAACCTCACTATTCAGTCTGTTCTGCGAGTTTGTGCCTAGTCTGTAATAGCCCTGGGTGATAGGAGCCACCACTTGGCTCAAGACAAAGCCTTCAAGGCAACTCTCCTCCTGCTCAGCTCGGGGTTGGTGGGGAGGCAGTGTGCCCAGTTCCAGCACCAGCAGCTGGAGACTATGCCATGCTTACTGCTCAGACCTGGTTGCAGGAGCGTATCCCCCACTCAAGCCCTGGTCACATAGGTACCACTGTTTTTCCCTAACAGCTAGTACTAACACCACTGGTTCTCAGGACCATGTGCCGTTTCTTAAGAGCTAGGATCAAGAATGGCATCCTACAGCAGCCCTTTAGGTCTCCAGAATGGCATGGAACACTCCCTGGAGCAGTTCCTTCATACAGTCCCTGAATTAGATTCAGGGTTTGAGAGGGTCATGGTACTCTCCCCTGGCATGGATTGTATGATTCCCCAGTGGGAAAATAGACTATAGAAAGACACTTTCACCCTCTCCCATATTGAGGATTCATTTCTGGTTCCTGGCTAGTCTCGGTCACATAGGCTGCCTCTCTTTTTTTCTTACTAGATTTTAAAGTTTCTTTTTGCTTTTCTGTTGAACTTCCATGTTCCCTTTTGAATACCATATTCAAAGTATGATTGTTTACACATTATTTTGGTTCTTCAAAGTGTATGGGAATGCTGGAAATGCTTCTAGTCAGCTATCTTTGGGGAAAAAAAAACTACCTGTAATTGTGCAGCCTTTAACAAATCTCTCCCACACCCCTCAACCTCTCCTTCCCAGCCTCTAGTATACTCTGTTCTACTTTTTGCTTCTATGATATTAACTTTTTTATGCTTCCACATATGAGTGAGAACATGTGGTGCTTAACTCTCTGTGCCTGGCTTAACATAATGTCTTCCAGTTCTATCCACATTACCATGAATGACAGGATTTTATTATTTCTTTATGACAAATAGTATTCTATGGTGGATATATGTAATACATTTTCTTTATCTCATCTGTTGTTGGACACCTAGATTGATTCCATATCTTGGCTATTGTGAATAGTGCTGCAATAAATATAGGGGTACAGATGTCTGATATAATGATTTACTTTCCTTTGGATAAATTCCCAATAGAGGGATTGCTGGATCATATGGCAGTTCTATTTGTAGCTTTCTGAGAGACCTCCATTCCATTCTCCATAGTGGCTGTACTAGTTTACGTTCCCACCAATAGTGTATGAGTTCCCTTTTCTCCACATCCTTACCACCATTTGTTATTTTTTTGTTTTTTTGGTAATAGCCACCCTAACTAGGGTGAAATGATATCACATTGTGATTCTGATTTGCATTTCCCTGATAATTAGTGATGTTGAGTATTTTTTCATATATTTATTGATCGTTTATATGCCCTTTTTTGACAAATGTCTATTCAGATCATTTGCCTGTTTTTTAATCACAATTATTTATTTATTTATTTATTTTTGCTGTTGAGATGTTTAACTTCCTTATGTAGTCTGGATATTAATCCCCTTTCAGATGAATAATTTTCAAATATTTTCTCCCATTCTATATAGGTTGTCTTTTCACTCTATTGATTGCTTCCTTTGCTGGGCAGAAGTTTTTTGTTTAAAGGAGAGATACAGAATATAATAGTTACCACTTTCAGAGTATGAGTTTGGGACTTGGTATACAGAATATCTATAACTGTATTTCTTAGAATAATATCCAGTTTAACTTATAATATCATCAAAATGCATAAGAGTTTGTATTTGGCCTCTTAAATGACAATTTACTATCTATTGGAATGGATGGATTATTCCAATAGAAGTAAAAATATATGTGCACACAAAGATTTGTACATGAATGCTCATAGCAGTTGTGTTGTAATAGTCTTAAATTGGAAACAACTTACATATCCATCAAGAAGTAAATGGAAAAATAAACTGATGCATATTTATACAATTGAATACTATTCAGCAATTAAAAGAAAGTATTGATACACACAACATGGATGAATTTCAAAATAGTTATTCTGAGTGGAAGAAACATGACAAAAATAGTACATACTATATGATTCCATTTATATAAAATTCTAGAAAATGGAAATTAATCTATAGTGATAGAAAAAAATGTCAGTTGTTTCCTGGAGTCAGGGGCAGGAAGAAACTTTTGGGGGTAATAACTATGTTCCTTATTTGATTATGGTGACAGTTTCATGGTACACATACATCATAACTTACCAAATTGTATACTTTATATATGTGAAGTTTATTGTATTTCAATTATACCTTAATAAACAGTTTGATTAATTTGCCATTGTGTAGAAAAGTCAAAATAAGAAGACCTTCTTCAAAGTAAATAAAATCAGAGCACATGATTTTATCATAAATAAAACACATAAATTGGAGAGGTAAGAAAATGAGACTAGACATAAAAAGAATATGTCACATTAAATAACAAAAATAGCTAAAATTCTATAAAATCATATAATGCCAAAATGAAATATCTATTAGCTACCAAATTTTTCCAGGAAAAAGCTCCTGATCTGCATTCATGTGGTTGCCAGATGATAGATTCACAAACATGATCCTACCTCCATCACAGTTAATTGGTCCAGAATCAATCAACGAGACAAAAACTGTATTCTGATTCACAGTATTTCTGTCAGGCTCATCTAAACAGAGAGATGAACAACTCAACCAAATGGGGCTAAAAGATCCTTTCCCTATGAATTTTAAACTAGATCTATGAGATTATATCATATCTTTATGGCTAGACATGTGATATGTAAAACGCAGTAGCCATCCAGAGCACTTTCCAAACTAAAAATTGAGGGGTACGGGGGAGGAAGGGAGGATCAGTCTGCAAGTAGAAAAAAACAATGAAATGGACATTTAGAGAAAAGGCATAAATCAGAGAAGCAGGTGAATCTCCTTCTAGAGGCAAAAATGTACAACTCCTCCTTGTATTCCATGAGATTTTCCAGTGTCCTTATTTATAAATTCCCCCATTTTTTTAGACAGTTGCAAGTAAGTTTTTTCCCTTGGAACTATGGTATATTGTGTCTTAACATATAATAAATATTTAAATGTTTAATCTATGTTTATAGAAAAGGAAGTTGTTAAAAAACAGAAAATTTAAAGAAAGCTTATTTGCATGAACCCTATTGCTCAGGACTTATGTATTGGAAAAGAGAGAGTCTTAATAGACATGTGAATTAGTACTTAAATTAAAAAAAAAATTAAGTACTTTTTTCTCATTGTTTTATTCAAAATTAAGAAACAGGATATATAAAGAAAAAATAAGTATTCAATCAAGACAAGTCAACTAAAATTCAGACTACTATTACCTTTGTCTGAAATGCAAGCAAAAATTCATTTTTGTGTGTGTGAATTCATTAACTAACTATATACATTAAATAGCTTCTCAAGAAAGAACAGGTCAGAAGTTGGGACTGAAAAAAGCTACTGAGTAAATTGGCTCTGGAAGTCTAAGAAATAGTGTTAACAATGGAAATTGCTTCTTCTATGCTGAAGGGAGCATCTCACTTAATAATTTTGACTTGTCTGGCTTAGTGTTTAGAATAGGAAAAAAAATCAGAATCTTTTTGTCTTAAATTATTCTCTAAGGGTTTATATCCTAAATTTTATCTAAAGTATTCTATCAGGTGTGAAACTTTATAATGGAAATTTTTAAGTGAGTGGTTTTATACTGTAACTAGAAGTATTATCAAAACAATTTTTAAAAAATCTGATCCTGAATTTACTGTCTTACACAAAAAAACCCAGATAGGAGTCTGTATGGTGTCCATATCTGTACCTAATGCCTAGCACCATGTGGAGCACATGGGAGATATGCAAACAGCCCTCCAACATAGTTCCCAGTGATTCTCATGCCTCCTACTATTGGCATCCCATGTTTTACCAGGGTTGGTTTGGGTAACCAATAGAATATGGCAGAAGTGATGAACATTACTTCCAAAATTGGGTTACAAAAGAAACTATAACTTTTGATTTGAGTATACGCTCTTCCTTTTGGATCATTTGATCTGGGAAAGGGCAACTGTGATGTCATGAGCAGCCCCACATAATGAGAAACTGATGTCTCCTACCAATAGCCATGTGAAGGAGCTTAGAGATGGATCCTCTAGCCCATTCGAGCCTTCAGATGACTGCAGCCCTATGAGAAATCTTAAGCCAAAACCACCTACCTAAGCTGCTTTTGGATTCTTGATTTCACCAACTGTGTGAGATAATAAGCATTTGTTGTTTAAGCTGCTATTTTTAGGGCTAATTTGTTATATAGCAACAAATAACTAAAATATTAATAATAAATGACTGATAAATGTTTGATGATTAAACAAATCAGTGAATAAATATTTTAGAATTATAATTCTTAATTAACTTTTTTTAAAAGTCTAAGTAATACTAGGACCACTAAACACTCAAATTCATACTTAGACATTTTCAGATATAGCAGACAAACTAAATTGTGGTAGTACTTGTATTTTATTTCAAATCAATAGTTTTTTAAGTCTTTATTTTCTTATGTGTATAAAGATAATTTTACTTTTTACAGGATATCAGGATCTGAATCACCATCTGCTTCCCATCAGAATTTCTATTCTAATAAAGAGAAAAATATTTTAGGTACAAGTTTCAAGACTTGTTTGCATGTTTGGTTGCAAAAATTTTCCAAATAAATAAGGTAGTGGGCAGAGGTAATATAAGAAAAAGACCAAATTTAGAACACTTTCTCTATGGTCAGCATGTGCCAACTTAAAAATAAGACATGTTTTCACATTTAACCAATTATTTTCTTGGAAAATTGGAATCCATTTATTGAAACATATATAAGTTTACTTCTTCCAAGAGTAATATTGTATACTATTTATAAGGTACATTAATACTTGCTTAAAAGAAAGAAAAATTTAGACCTCAAAACTTTCATATTAATATGATATAGGAACTTTCAAGCAAGTCAAATAAATGTATTTTAAAACAGTTCTTCATTATACCAATGCCATGAAACACAATTTCACAACTGTGATCCACATCCAATCTAAAACATTTTTCTATTATATACATACTTGGTAGCACTCTTTCTTTTTCAGCTTTCAGAAAAATTATAGAGAGAAAAGATAGAATGCAAGCAAAGATTAATAGGATCCAACCTCAATGGTTGGATACTTTCTCAGTTGCTAAAATAAATCAACAGATAGGTCAGAGAAGCTACCATCTCATCTTAAAAGCATCAACCATAGAACATAATGGGATCTACGCATATTAAAGTGGCAGGCTGAAAATGCCAGCAGATAGCACGTTGTCATTTAAGAGGAACAAAAAGCAGCATCACTATCCACTACACAATACAAATTAAACGGAAGAAGATAACAGATATTTAAAGAGCTTACCTAAAAGTATAATAAATTTAACTTTAGTAAAATTATAATCTTTAATTTTTCACTAGATTTAATATATTCATTCAAAGACATTACTTTAACAATATATAAGTGTAGAATTTACTCACCAGCAGTGATGAATATGTTTGTTTATAGCCTTTTCTTCTCCTAGTAAAACCCATCCATTATAGTGCCTCTAGGCATGTACAAATAAAATTAAAGAAAGGCCTATATTTTCCCAAAAGACAAAAATTAAAATGAGGGCTAGATTGGTTACCAAACTCATTTCAAAGCCAGATCAATTTAATTGTAATGTAGAATTTGATCTCTTCAATTCACTTCAGCATATCTAAAATGGCCATGAATTCCCCGGGGGTCAGTAGGTGGGGATCCTCGCCTGTAAGACACTGCCCCACAGCAGTTTAAACACTGAGGGAAAAAGAATGATGTTTTCAATTCAGTGCTTTAGCTTAAAATGTATAATTAGGAAAACTTTGTCTTTGACACCTTTATACATGTATTTGAGTATTGTCTTTTCTCACCAGAAACAAGCAGAGCTCACAAGGTGACCATTGCCTCCATAAATTTCACTTAAGATTCTTCATGTACTTCTGATAACACATAAATTCTCTAAGTGACCCTTTTTTTTTCCCTCCCCATAGGCTAACCTCCCAAATTCACAGTCCTTTAGTTTTATAAGGTATTAAGAAATATAAACATACTATGGTTGAATTAATTTACATAAATATTTAAAATTGTGAAGGACTGTCATCATCTCAACCTTTGAAAGGATTTACCTTTCAAAGAAGAGTTCCTAAATGAATCTTCTCAGAAAATGTGCTACTTAAGTGGCCCCCAGGATCATTTCCAATCAGCAGGTCTTTATTGTCCACTAAATACAGTAAAAATCCTTCTCAAAACACTCTATTTAAATCTAGGCCAAGATATTAACTTGACCTTTTTCTTTTTTAACCAAACCTAATTTAAAAAGTTCTCAAAGACATAGTGCTACCAAAAATTCAGTACTTGTCCCTGAGGCTGAACAAAGAACAAGGACAAGGAAAAGGAAAGACTTTATTAATTTGCCAGCAAATGAGGAGGATGACGGACTCTTGTCTTAAAAAAACCATCATCCCCCCTTAAAGTAGAAATACAAGGTTTATAAAGAGAGTTTCAACTTCAGGTTATTGCTGTTTAACTATAGCATCTCTGGTGAAGATGATCTCATGACCTCTGTCCAGATAATTCTGTTGAGCCATCTTCTATGGCTTAAGATATTAGAAAATAAAGAACACTCCTATGCACCTCTGATTACTGGCCTCAGGCAGGAATGCGGGTTTTATTTCCTCAAAAAGGGTGAGGGGTTTAAAAGAGACAACTAGTGAAACATTTTGCCCTTTTTCAGGCCTTTACCTCTGTTACAATAGAGTTGAGGTAAAATTGTATGGTTCACTAAAGGTCAGAAAAGCACTCTTAAATGTCTACCTGATGGTTTGCTGTCATGGAAATTTGATCTCTGTCTTGATGTTTATTCTTGACTTATCAGGATATAACATGCCATAAATCATTATATTGGGTGCCTACCCATGATATCACAATTATTATAACAACTTTAGTAAGTGTTTGGAAAAAATTCAAACTGTTTTTCCTCTGCTCTTATACCGCAACAAAGACTTCCGTGACCAAATGTGGCTGTTTTTCCCCACACACCAAACGGGACACCAGCTGGATGTCCTCTAATTCAAGTCCAACACTGTCTACCTGGAGATAGCATCAGATCCCACAGAGTAAGGACTCAGTCCCGAAAACTTCCCTGTGCTTTCAGATACCAGTCACAAGTCTGGGCATTCCAAACTTCTGACCAACTTGCTTCAAATTGAGATTCCCACAACCACCTCTTTGAGTTTGATTAATTTGCTAAAGCAGCTCACAGAACTCATGAAAACATTTACTTATGTTTACTGGTTTATTATAAAGGATATTACACAGGAAACACATGAAGAGATATGTAGGAGATGATATGGGGAAGGGGCACAGAGCTTCCATGCCTTTCCTGGGTGTGCCACTCTCCAGGAACCTCCATGTGTTCAGCTACCCAGAAGCTCTCTGAATCCCATCCTCTTGGGTTTTTATGGAGGCTTCATTATATAGGCATGATTGATTAAACCGTTGGCCACTGGTGATCAGCTTGACCTTCAGCCCCTCTTTTCTCCCCTGAGGTTATGGGGCTGGGGCTCAAAGTCCAGCCCTCTAATCATGCCATGTCTTTCTGGTGACTAGCCCATCCTGAAGCTATTGGCCAACATTAGCATACAAAAAGACAACACTTTGGAGATTCGAAAGATTTTGAGAGTTGTATGCCAGGAAATGGAAACAGGACAAAGACCAAATATATATTTCACAATATCATAGATATTCATTATTATAATCATTTTATGTAAAATGGACTGAGGCTCAGAAAGATTAAGTAACCTACCTATAGTAGCATAATTAGTAAGGGACAAAACAGAGATTCATAGCACTTATTTCAAAGACAAAGTGCTCTCACCACTCCAGTATGCTTTCTTCTTTTTACCCATTAAAATTTAGACTCAAATAGCTTTTAAATTACCAATTTAAATAAATCACCATAGGCCCATAATTGTATAATTCTTTTATATTAGAACTTCATGACTCTCCTTTATGCACTAGAAATTGTGTCTTCTATATTTCAGCATGATAGCCTTGTTACTTTTATCTTCAATTGTTCAAAGATACTGTGAATCATCCTACTTCCTAGAGAAATGTGCTTTCATAAACGATAAATTTAGAAAGGACCTAGAAATATTTATTTAAAAGGTATATAGCTTCAACTTTATAGAACGATAATCATCTATCCATGTATTCCTTTATTACCTCTTTTGGTATAATGTATTTTTGAAAAATATGAATTACTGTAAGTGCCTATTGTAAAATAGTACTTTCTTAGCTAACTAGATTCATCTGCTTCCTTTTATCTAATTTCTACTGAGTATTTGAGGTTTTCATTAAGAGTGTCAAGAGCAATTTATGAAAGATAAGAAAGTATTTAGCAGCAATGGTGCAAATCAAATGTAAGCTCTGAATTTACAAAATAATTTAACCAAAGCAAGAAAGAAAATTAAAGGTGGATTAGTATAAAGAAAGTAATAAAACACTTAAAGGAGTAACTGATGGTCCAGAAATAGAGGTAGATGATTTTATTTTTAAAATAAGTTTAGAGCAAAAGAAATTGAATCATGGTAAACTATTGAGAAAGATGAATAAATATATGGAATAACAGAATAAACCATCTTTTTAATTTTTTTTTCATTGTAATAAAGTGACAAAATATTGCTGAGAAAAAAATAACAGCTACATGTAGCATCTTGGCTTTTCATTAGATTTTACCTAATATTGAAGTTAAATTGGAAATAAAAATCATTATCAATAAGCATATAAATTAATGTATGGTTTCTTCAATAGAACCTCTAAAAACATGTATTTTACTCATCTTTATTAAAACTAAATGAAAATACAAATACATCATATTTAACTTATTGATCAAAAGCTATGGTTATTTGCACATGTTGTTTCTACATTATTATAGAAATTTCAATTTTTGTTGCTCATTAGATAATCTGCACAGGTCCAGATTTGACACAATCAGTATTTCTAATCAATTTCTGGATTTTTTTCTCATTGTGGAGAGATGAAAGCTATAGTTCGGCCAATCCGGAACCATGCAGGATGGTAGGGTTATTCAATTAGAATCATAATTTTTGATTTCAGTTTAATTTTGTGGTTGAATATATGTTCAGCTTTTCTCAATTATCCTAAAATAAGAAGTAAAGAAGAGACTTGAATGACTTTGGCTCTCAAAAGCATAGCTAACTAAATTTACATATTGTCACTTTTAGCAAAGACTTTGTTACATTTATTGATTGTCCAAAGGAGAATGCCAATATTATGTCATAACGATTCTCTAACTTGGATCAGAAGAGAAGATAAGAAACTAAAGGATGGGAAAGTTGGGCGGGGATTGTCTTTTATAAGTGTTCAGACATATCATTCTGAGTTTTACAATTATTCTGAAATAGGTATTCCTCAAAATTAGGCAATTATAGTCCTTTTTATTTCTTTATGTTACATAAAATTTGGTGGTGTCCTTTTGCTTTAAAAATCAGATACATAGGTTTCATTTTTCCTTTATGCAGAGGGCAAACCTTTTAAAATCAGTGGTTAGCAATTGGTTATTCAAGAATTATAGGAGATGATTTCTTAAAGATAGTATGCATAGGTATGACCAGGCCCCACTGTGAACAAATATCAAGAATTCTTTTAATAACAGAGACTCAAATTTTCCATAAGGAACTTGTGATCAAATTTTCTTTTCCTTTCAACTTTTCTCTTGAGAAAAAACACCTGTGCTATGCCTGCTTGTATTCAAAGATAGAACCAAAAAAGAAAATGAAACAGTATACATGTCTACTCTGCATTTTTTAAAAGGGCCCTTTCCATTAATTTTTAGTATGGGCAAAATACCTGGAATGCTACCTACATTTTCTATGGATTGATCAAAATCAAATTCAGCATATACACTTTGAATCTACGTTTGAGGCACTCTGAGTCAGGGTGGGTTATATAAAGATAAATATACCATGAAGCCTGCCATTCAGGTGCTCACTATCTAGTTTTATGAAGGCCATCGTACTATGTCTACCCAAAGGAATGTATGGGTTAAATAGGGTATTTAAGCCTATTTAAGGAGTCCCTGGCAACCTCTATGATTTCTAGTTGATAAAGTGTGTCTGGAGAAACGCAGTTGGGGATATGTACTAATAGTTTCTAAAACAAAGCCTGCACTGAGACTAAGCACTCTGCCGATAACTCACTCACTGTTCCCTTTTAGTCCCTTATCTGAGACAGGTAGCATTTACCAGGTTCAATGAAGAAAAAAATAAAAATAGCCTCTTCTTAATTATTTCATACTAGAAAACTAAATTATATCATACTCAAACCAATTTATAGATATAGGTCCTCAAAAATCTTTCCTAAAAGCAGTTTTCTATTTCTTGAAGTTAGCAATCATTACCATCAAATAAATATTTTGAGAGTTATATCTTTGGTATGTGCTCATGATTTACCTTACTGCTGTGAAAATCTGGATGATAACTTTGTTCCCTGGATTCTCGTTCTGTACAATTGCCTAATTTCTGGTATATGTGCACTGCAGATTTCACCATTATATAATGAAAAGGCATTACATAAATTCCCTCTGGAAATTAAATAGGAAAGTCATACTTCCACAAACTTGACATATTTCTTGGAATTGATGCCTACTGACATAGTGCATTTTAAACCAATTACTCTAACGGTTCTCAAAGAATGTGTCTGAATATCATCACTCTGCATTATTCTCAAGAGCCAGTCTTTATGCACAGAGACTACACACGCTCTTAAGCAACAGATGCCTTAGATGGAAGATGAGCCTGTCATGAAGTATCTGCCACCTGCTTTTGCCCATCATTATTCCCTTAATAGCTTACTACCTGTGAGCACATTGAAACACCAAAGAAAACTGTCATTCCCAAAAGTACCACCACAAAGGCAATACTTATGAGGTTGGCATAAGAAAGCCAGCTGAACAGCATTTCCCAGTACACTGCTGCAATATGTCATTTTTGAAAATGCCATGTTAGTGGATGTGACTTTGGGAATTGACTTAATAACAATAATAACAATAAAATGGCTAGCACTTAGCAAGGAAAGTTTCTTTCATCCCAAAGGGCCCACAAGTGCTTCAGACTCAGAAATGCGGTCAACTCTGAGAAGAAGGGTGATAGCAGTCAGCACAGTAACAAAAACTCAGAAAACGATCATCAAGGAGAACAGTATAACCTCTCATCTAAAAGAGATATCATAAGCTTTTTATTTTTCACATGAAGTGATATAACCTTGGATTTTTTTCTCTTCATAAGGGTGCTCAAACATCAAATATAGGCTTTTGTGTCCTACTCTAAGTAGAAACTATTGTGTGGTAAGGAAATTGACCTTGCAGCTCTGGAGCTTGGGTTTAGAAGGTATCAAAATGGATCCAAATCACGTTGGCATACTTTTTTACTACCCAGGATCTCAATGTAACCACCCCATTAAAGAGATGTACTGTTAAAATATCATCCAAGTGGGTTTCTACTTTAAAGAAAGGTAATGAAGGTTGACTTGCTGGGTAATTCTGACCCTTGTAGACCCTGTTCACAGAAAAGGTTTCATCACACTGCTAATGGCTTTTTGATCTTGCTGAATGAAACTACCATAGTTGGGACTGGCTGATTTCTTAGGTTCACTTGTTATATTCATGTACAATGGCATCTATGAGGATATATTCTCTGATTCATACCGAGAAATGTTTGTGTGCAAATGATTATCAAGAGGATTCTTTTCTTGAGCCATGAATAGTTACTTTCTTCTCTTTAACATAAGCATGCCTTAAGTATTAATCTTTCGCAAATTTTATCTGAAATTACTGTGATTTAGTACATGTCACCTTAGTATCAGAACGACTTAGCCAGTTTGCTGTCTGGCTCTGTTGATAACCACAAACTAACCACATTAAATGAATTTCCTTATAAAAGTTTATCTTCTCCCAATTGATTTAGAGATTTCTAGATTATTCCATCATTTTGGCAAAGTGATAACTTATTTTTCTTCCCTGCCCAACCTGTATCTCATAAAACTTTAAAAAGTCCATCTGATGTTTTTTTTTTTTTTTTTTCCTCCAGAGATAAAGTTTCTTCATGAAAATGAGACTGTTGACACATTGGAAATACAATTGGCTTTTCAAATAGTTTTCTTCCTTGAGTAATGCCTACATGGTGCCCACACAATAGTTCTTTTTACCATCCCTTCTAACACTTCACAGGAATTTGCCTTCTAGAATTGACAAAACGTAACTTATATTCCGGGAATGAAATCACCATGACCCAGAAACTTATAGTATTATGCTCTAATATAGTTGTTTCAAATCTCGCTGGCCCTGGGCTTCACCCAAGACCTACTGAATGAAAATCTCTGGAACAGAGAACCTATATTTTCAACATTCTCCCTAAGGGGTGATGCATCAGTTAAAATTTTTATACAACTAGAAATAAAAACTTGAAATAACTAAGGTTAAAACACAGTATACGTTTCTATTTTTCCATTTTTCTTTTAGTAGTTAGGACATAGACAATGCCAAGTTGGTATATAAGTTTTACTAAGCCACTATTTTATTTTTCTCCTCTGCCATTTTTAATCATGGCTTCCATCTTCATGATTACTTCATGTTCCAAAATAGCAGCTCGATATTCTTTTCTCTTTCCAGGCAAAAAACAAGAGAAAAGGAGATGAGGGGAAAATAGAGCACTTTTAAGTTAAGGGATTTCCCTTTAAGCAGCTTTCCCAATATCCCAGATAATGTTTATACATATATCTCATAACCAAGAGTTTATATACGGGACTTTACCCAGGATATGTCACTTAATAGCTGAACACCTTGCCACCCCAAGTAAAACTGGCTCCCGTTTCTAAGGAAGTAGAGGGAACAGACAATAATATGCATCTCTGGATTGGCAACTAATAATCACTGTTAAAAATTATCAACAGATTTGAAAATGAGGGCTCTAGGCAACTTAGCTAATTGTGATTAATGAATTGTCTACCATAAATTATTATATAGTTGAATCAAGTAACACTATTACTAATGCTAACTAGCATTAATTGAACACTTATGATTTGTCAGGGACTAGCCTGAGAACTTTAAATGATTTATGTAATTTAATCTTCACGCAAACACTATAAAGTAGGTTTTATTACTAGCGTCATTTACCTGATAAGAGAACAGGCACAGAGAGGTTTAGTAACTGGTCCTAGATCGCGCAGCTTGTAATTGGTAAAGGTCAAAGCCTCAGAGAGCCACCAGTCTAAACAGCCTTACTTATTTCCAAATTGTATACATTTTTCTTATGACAAGCAGTGCCAATGTTTCAAGTATTTTTCATATAGTTATAACTAAGGCAGAGCAAGTTTATTGCTTTTCTAGGCACCAGCAGAGTTGCCTTTGCAACCTTCATTTTGAAACCTCAAAAGAGGCAAAATTATGATTTATCTTGATAGGAAAAATTCCCCTAAGAAAAACTGACAACCTTATAGAGTTATTAAGATATTTCGATGTCAAAATACTTTTTATCCCACAGAAACTGCCTTTTCTAGCAAAATCCCTAAGGTGAATCTGCCAAAGTTACTTACGTTTGTAATGCATGCTTTCCTACCACTTCCACATTTGTGAAATCTTTTTTTCACAGCACTTGAAGATGTACCTGAATATAGAAGAATTGGATGTTACTGAAAAACTCAGTGGATTCAGTCCACTGTGGCTAGTAAATGAGTTTTTGTGAGACAAGATAGGGGAAGTACAATTCCATTATCACTCATATGGCAGCATTCACAATTGTAGTAGATGGAACCCAACAAATATTTTTGTTACTTCAAGTCTACATGACCTATCACATGTAACATGAAAAAATCTCTTCAATCTTGGATCCTTCTCTGTCACTAAAAACTTTGTGTGATCTCAGGGAAATTGCCTCTCTTGAGTCTCAAGGTAATCACTTATAAAATGTAGGTTGCAGTAAATAAGCCCCAAAGTTTCTCCAAGCTACACAATTTCTTTGTTTCTTTGACTCTGCCTTAAATACTTTTATATTCCACAGTGATCTGTATACTATCTTAGAATAGTCAGGGGTCAGTACAAATTGAATTGTTGAATGGGAGAATAGATGAATAAAGATAGGTAGAAAAATAAATGTGTGTGTTTGTGTGTGTATATTTACAAAGTAGTTTTGCTACCCCAGAAAAAAAATTCATATTAACCTTTAGCCTTCACTTTTCATTCCTTAACACATACTTCCTTGCAAAACAGCTGCATCTTTTTAAATTTTTATTATGGGAATTATCAAACACAGAAAAAAAAAAAGAGAGAGAAGAGTACAATGAACATCCCCATACCTATCACCAACTCAGAAGCATTAACTTGCTGCCATTCTTTATTTAGCTATACTCACCAACATTTTTTGCATTAAAATAAAGCAAATCTCAGATATATCACTCACTCATAAATAAAAATTTTAAAAAGCCACACTGATGATAAATTCTGCTAATTTACTATAGAAACTGGAATATTCTACCCCAATTAAATTGCTGATAGTTCACCTGTTATTTTGTGTTTATTTTGCATGTAGTTAGAATCCTAATTTTTAAAAATCCTTGAGGGAGGGGCCTCAAGATAGCTGACTAAAAGCACTTCATGCTCACCTCCTCCACTGAGAAGAACCAAAATAGTGTATAGAGAATCATACTTTGAATATATTATTCAAGAGAGAATGCTGGATTTCAACAGAGAAGTAACAGGAAACATTGAAAACAGGCAAGGAAAACAAAAAGAGGCAGCCTGCTAGGCCAGGATCAGCTGGGAGCTGGGAGTAACTTCCCTATGTGGGGAAAGGGTGAGTGAGAGACTTCCAGGCACTCATTCCCACCATGGAATCATGCAATCCTGGACACTGGAGAATACCTCAACCCTCTCGAGCTCTGAAACTAACAGGGAGCTGCCAGGAGACCATGGAATGAAACTGCCTGAGTAAGGGAGCTCATGCTGTGTCTCACAGCCTTTCTGAGACCTAAGCAGCTACAGCAAGGTGCCATTTCCTAACCTAGCCTTGAGCTGACTACATACTGTCCTGCGACCCAGTGAGGCTGGGACTGAAGCATTAGGGAAACTCAGGATGTGACTGCTGGGACTTGGGGGCAAGGAGAAAGTGTTCCTGCAGCAAGTGAGGCATAGGCTGCAGCTGCTGGTGCCAGAAACCAAGCGCTCCTGGCAATGAGACTGGGATACACGTGGGGAATATGTTGCCACTAGGACTTGGTGGCAAGCTGGGGCCTACTGTAGTGGGGGCTGAAAACTAGAGGCCAAAAACCCTCATGAACACAGACACAAAATTCCTCAACAAAATAACTAGCAAACTAAATCCAATGACATTTGTTGATTTACTCATATATTTCCCCTGAACAATGCAGACTAGCACAATTAATATCCAATGATATGGACTTGAATTTACATTTCATTATAGATCTAGATTCCTGGTATACCACATATTATATTTCCATTTCTAAGCAGACTATCTTCAATATTTCAAGAATCACTTCTGAGAAATGCTAGTTTTTTTCAGCAACGTGTTAGATAAATGAGGAATAAGAGAAGGAAAGTTTACACTTGTAATGGATCAATTCCAGATGGATCAATGGTAAAATCAAATGGGAAAGTCAAAACTGTATAGTACTTAGCAGATAATACAGTAGGATATCTCTATGACATCAATGTAGGAAAAGTTTTATAGGCAAAACACAAAAGTTACGGACCATAAACAAAAAAAAGTAACAAATTTGGCCAAGTAAAAATTAAGAACTATTCATTAATACACAATTAAAACACAGGCAACATAATGGGAGAAATTGCTGCTAGACTAGGTCTAACAAAGACTTGGTATTCAGAAAAAATAAAAATACTGTCAGTAAAAAGAATCCAAACACATAAAAGAAAAATAAGCGAAAGACATACACAGGAACATTTAAAAAGTAGAAATCCAAGTGACTCATAAACACTTGAAACAGGGCTCAACCTCATTACTAATTAGATAAATAATAATTTTGTTTAGAAAGAGATATTACTAGACACTCACCTGAGTGGTCAAAATTTTAATATGATAAAAAATGTTGGTGATGATGCAGAGCAACTGGAACTTTTACAAACTGCTGACAGGAGTGTAAATGGGTACCACTAGTTTAGAAGACAGTTTAGTCTAATAGCAAAATTAAAGATAAGCATTCTTTTTATTATCCTTCTATTTCATTCATAATAATTTGCATTAGAAAAATTTGTACATGTGTGTGCTAGGATACCTATATATGTATGCTTACACACCATATAAGTGTACAGAATAACATTTCTCGTATAGCTCAAACTGGAAACAACCCAAATGTCCATTAGCCAGTGCAAGGATAAATGCTATATGGCAATTAAAATGAAATAACTACATCAAGCTGCAATATTTTGGATAATCTTACAAACAATACTGAGTTAAAGCAACAAGATACAAATGAATACATATAGTATAATTTCATTTACATAAAGTGCAAAAATAGGAAAACAACCCACTTTGGTTTTAGCTGCATTAGAGTTCTATTTCTTGACCTAACTGGTGAGTGTGTGAGCATTTACATAATAACTACGTGTTAAACTGTATATTTATTTTATGTTCTCTCAGTATGTATGTCTTTTTTCACAGTAGAAAGTTTAAGTTGACCTGAGATGCTCCAAAACATAGTATTCCTTCAGTAATGATATTTATATGTGGTAATGAATTTTAACAATTTTAATTTAAAAATTTAAATGTATTTTTTCTTAATATGTTAATGTATAGAATAGTACAAACAGGACAAGATTAAACAGTGTTAAAGCTGTCTGTCATATTTGCTTCAGATTGATTTATTTAAAAAAGAAATATTATAAACACAGGTAAAGCTACTGCCTTATCCATTTTTCTTTGCTCCCTCACTTGAGATAACAATTTTTCTGAAATTGAAAAGTTACTAGTCTGCACTTTATTAAATCTATATATATATGTTCTCTATATATAACTGTAACTATATACAATATTTAAAATGTGTCTTCAAATTTATATAAAACATCACATCATAGCTATATTGAGCAACTAACTTTTAATCATTTAAAATTATGCTTTTAATTTTTTATATATGTTGCAGGATGTTTTTTTTTCCCATTTGAACTGCTACAGAGTATTCTATTGTACCAATAAAATGCAGTATATTAATTCATTCCCTATTGAAGAACAATCTGTTAATTTTACTTATTTGCTGTGACAAAGAATGCAGCATCTCCTTGTACTGCTGGGTAAGAATATCCTGAGTATAATTTTTTTTATGAAAAACACAGACAACAATAAAATAAATTTAAATAACTCATATGAGAGGGGTGAGAGCAAGATGGCTGAATAAAAACCTCCAGCGATTGTCCCTCTATACAAACACCAAATTCAATAACTATCTATGCAAGAAAGTAACTTGATAAGAACCAAAAATCAGTTCAGCAATCATAGTACCTGGTTTTAATACAATATTGTGGAAAGAGGCACTGAAGAGGGCAGAAAAGACAGTCTTGCATTGCCTATACTATCCTTCCACAATCCCCTGGCAGCAGTGCATCAGACGTCATTTTAGATGTCTTTTATTTTATTTTCTTGCCTAATTTTTCTCTGGTTGGAATTCCCAGCACTATGTTAAATAGAAGTAGTGAGAGTGGGCATTTGCTATGGTTTGAATGTGTGCCCCAAAAGTTCATGTGTTGGAAACCTAATTGCCAGAGTAATGAACATTAAGAAATGGGGTCTTTAAGAAGTGATTGGGTCAGGAAGGCAAAGCCATCACAAATGGATTAATGCCATTATCATGGGAGTTAGTTTTTGCAGAAGTGAGTGAGTTCTCACAGAAGTGAATTAGTTCATGAGAGAGCCAGTCAGTTAAAAAAAAAAAAAAATAGGTGAGCTTGCATTACTATTGCAATCTCTTTCACATGTGCTTGTCCTCTTTCCATGTGATGTACTTTACCATGTTATGACCCAGTAACAAAGTCTGCATAAGATGTGGCCCCCAGACCTTGAACATACCAGCCTCTAGCACTGTAAGAAATAAATTTGTTTTCTTTATTAAATTTCCCAGTTTGGTATTCTGTTATAGGAACAGATAATGGATTAGGGGGAAAAATTGGTACCATAAAGTGAGACCATTGCCATGACACCTGAAAATGTTGAAGCAGCTTTAGAACTGGGTAATGGGCAGAAGCTTGAAGAATATTATTGTGTTGTTTTGGTGGTGCCATGTTTCCTTGATTCTTTTGTTTTTCTTAAAATTTTGCATTGCTGTCTTCACATCTGAAGAAGCAGTCACCTCTGCAAGTCTTTACTGGCAGCCTTTGGGAGAGAAACACCTGCATCAATCAGCTTAGCTAAGGATTCTGAGGATTTTATCAGACCTTTTCTATGGATCCTCTCCACATTTTTTGTTTCTTCTTGGAAGGGTTGGGATTCTAAAGATTGTATGCTTTCTCTTAATCCTGCAAAGGTAGGCCGGGTGCTGAGAGCCTCCCATTAGTTTTCCCTAAGATGATATCCTAAAATGTTTTGTGGATTTTCACCATCTTGCAGAATCAAGCTGGCTGTCTGCATGAGAATGTACTTGCTGTCTGTGAAGGCACAATTGGGAAGCTGGCCTTGAGGGGATAAGGTGTGTGGAGTATTTGGAATGCTCATAGGCCAGTTGTGGTAGGGTCCACAAGTGAAGTATCCCATGTGCTCATGGGCAGATTTCCTGATGGAGTCTGTGGAGCAGTTAGTAGGTTCCTGCTCACATCACTCCCTTCTCAATACTCTTTTATTATTGATACCCAAGAGCACTACAAAAATAACAAGTCTTTAACACTTAGTATGGATCTGAGGAGTCCCATGTTATTTTTATATTCAACACAAAGTAGTAATAGATGATCATTATTCTATAATAAATAATTTTTTAGTTTAAATAAATCTTGGCACCTTGATTATAGGTAGTCAAAATACAACCAAACCTTGTTTATTGTGGAATGTAAGATGTAGAAATTTCAAATGCTTCAATTGTATAATATTTAATTAATGATAAAAGCAGAATATTTAGGCAAAGCCTTGTTTGGAATTAATAGCAGATTTGTAAATAGAACTATTAAAGAATTTGATAATTGAATTTTCCTTTGAGAGAATGTTTAATTCTCAATCACTTCTGACACTTATTTTGTGCCTTATAATTTATTTTGCTGAGTGAATTTTCCTTATTGTAAAAAAATTTTTGATTGAAAGCCAGAAGCTGGTAAAAATCTAAAGTGACAGAAGGAAAATTAGTGAATCAATTAAATTATTTCTTTGGATTTTTAGCTGTCAAGGTTAGTTTTTTGCTTAAGTAAACTTTAGCAAATGGGATTATAATTACTGAGATTATTATCCTGGTGTTAAGATAGAAAGTTGAAAAATCAAGACTTGTTTGTAAAATACAAATGCAATTTACAAACAAAATGTGTCAAAGCAAAAGCTTTAACTTAAACTATACAAATTCCATAAAAACTCTAATTGGTCTTAAGATGTTGCATCTTAATATCCATCATTTGAAAGATGTTATTCTAGTTTTATAGCAAGTTTTGAAATTGGATAGTTAAGTCCTCCAATCTTCTTATTCTTTTTGAATATTGTTTCGGGGTGCTATATGTACTTTGCATTTCTACATAAATTTTAGGATCAGTTTGTAAATTTCTACCCAAAAAGTTTACAGCCTCATGGTAGGCCAGGAGTGTATGAATAGCTTGGAGACTCTCTGACGTAGCTGTGCATGTACATAGACTCATCCAGGGTAAGATTTGGTCCAGGAAGTATCCCAAGGCTAGCAGAGCAGAGCCAAACATCACACACACCAAATTTAGGGAGGTGTGGATGAAAGTATCCCCAAACTAGAATGCTACAGCAGATTTTCACTGTTCTGAACTGACTATCACAGTTTTTCAAACATAAATGCTTTTCAAATTATTATATCCCTTTGCTTGGTTTTCAGAGGATAGACTTTCCTACTTTTTTTTTTTTTTTTTTTTTTTTTTGGCAAATGTTTCAGATTGATAGTGCTTTTTATGAAGAAACAACTTGCCATTCTCCTCACTTAGCTGTAGCTAGAACTCTCACTGAGGGTACTATATTTAGGGGAATAAGGCCTAGTGAAATAAATCATCCAGATTAGAATGTAGTTCATCCCAATATGTCTGGATAAAACATTTCTATCAAATGCAGTCAAACTTTGATGACAAATTATTAACCTAGGATTTAGAGCCTAACCAAAAGAAATATTGTTTATCTTTATAGAAGATAAAGAAAGTAGCTAATCCTTGTTAGTATAATGGTAAAAATAAATAAAAATAAATAAAAATTTAAAAAAGAAAGTAGCTAGGCAAAGTAAGAAAGAAGTATTAGATTAAAAATCATATGTAAATCTCAAGTGTGCTGTAAAGGATTCATGAAATATGTGGTTGGGTAATTTTCGAAAGATTAATAGTGAAAAAATGATTCTTTGTCAAAATGAGAGTTGGATTAGTCATCACCAATCAAATGCTGCTAGAATTCCTGTATTCGTGTAGTGATTTAACTTGTGTGGTAATGTGTGTCTTGCTCTTAACAATAAACTGCTTGCCTTGCCTTTTCGGTGAATCTAAACCTTAAGAGAAACCTAATTCTAATTTAGCTTTATCTCTTAGGAGTATTTTGTAGATTAATGCTTATTTTGCAATTTAGTGCTTGATTAAACCTCTTGGAAGAACGTGCAACTTTATTAACAATGTACTAAATAATGTATTATATGGAAAGCTTCTATCTTTTGAGAAATAAGCTCAAAATTTATTTACATTTTGAAAAGGAAGATAAAGTAAAGGGGTGTCCAGGAGTTAATGAGATTTGAGTCTGCTTTTGGTTGCAAAGGTGATATCTTATATTGAATTTGAAAGTTCACAAAATAGTAGAAGCAGAGTATAGCAATGAAAGCTGGAAAATATGCAACTGCAGTAAGAAATTAGGATGCCTAGAGAAGAATAAGGACAAAAGTGGAAATTGAGTATTTCAAGAAGGGAGATAAATGTGAAATAGCATAAAAGACATAAAAAGTGAGAAAAGGTCTTTGAATTAGAAAGTATGTGATAAATTCTTTTATCTGGACTTAAATTACCAGCATATGGAGGACTGTGCTCCAATACTACTCTATAAACTGAATATAAACTTGAAGATTTTTCAAATGAAAAACTAGTACTAGAAGGTGATAGGTATGGAATTTTTGAGTTGTCACTGGAAATAAGTAACAGTTCAGAGAGTCTTATTATAGCACTATGTGATTCTTTTTTATGTCTAAAAGCTTATTTAGCCTTTCATAGTGATTGAATAATATGGTTTGTGATATCTGTTTTTATTGTTTGGTATGTCATTGTATTAGCTATCTACTAATATAGAACAAATTACCACAAACTTACTTACTTAAAGCAATGTACAGTGACTTCCTGTTTCAGTTCCAACATGTAAAAAGTTTGACAGTTTTCACTCCAATCCTTACAACAAGAAAAATCTGGACAAACTAAAAATCAGCAAGTTTTCTTGGACCTGTTCTCAAACAGAATTTGTACAGCAAACTGCCACTTGGAAATTTGGAGTGCCACTTAAATCCAGCTAATATACGCTTATTAAAACAGAAGACACTATAGCCATAAACTGTTAGAAACCCTTTAGTGATAATTCTAATGAATTTGCAAGAGGCTGAGTGTGGACTAACATGTCAGTGAGAAATTTCTGGCTTTAGAGGCATGCCAAAATTTTATGGTTTTTACCTATAGGAGGCCCACGATAGTCTCACAGTGAAGTCCTGAGGAGGATTCCCTGTGGCTCTGGCTAAGTGAAAGGGAGAGTAATCTTGTGAAATACAGGGTGAATATTCGTCATCCAGAATGCTTGGGGCCAGAAGTGTTTTGGATTTCCGATTTTTCAGATTTTGGAATATTTTCATAATGAGTATCCCAAATGCTAAAATCCAAAATGTTCCAATGAGCATTTCCTTTGAGTATTATGTCAGCACTCAAAATTTTTTGAATTTTGAAGCAATTTAGATTTCAAATTTTTGAATTTAAGATGCTAAACCTGTATAGCCAGAATCTTCTCAACAAGAGATCTAATCTCCAGCATGAAAAACGTTACCAGAAATGTGTCCCAGAACTGTGGAGGAAGGTCATTCATGTCACTTCAGCCCCCTCAATCCTTCCTATCTCACCTAAAGAAGGGAAAGCTATGTAAGAAAAAGCACTTGTAAAGGTTACTGGCCAGCAACACAGCCCCATGAAAGTATAGATCAGATTGGAATATTATAGAATGCCCCCCCTCCATACCTTACCAAGAGCACACCAATGGGGCTCCAGTATAATAATGGATATTTGAAAGATCTAAGAGAGACAGAGACTGTGTCAGAGGAAGGAGTACTTAGGGAAGCCCAAAGACAAAAGGGGAGACAAAAACAAAAACACTAGCTTATGCCACCTGTATCTACGGAAGACATTAAGCTATGCCCAACTACTAGCCAGATTAGCATAAATCCTCACATTAGAGTCATATTTACCTCAGTTCCTGTTGACCAATGCAACATGTCTGGCTTTCAACAAAAAAATCACAAAGTGTTAAAAAGGCAAGAAAACACAAAATCAGAATAGACAAAGCAAGCAAAACTCACATATGACACAGATGGTGGAATTAATAGAAAAATTTTAAACTATGATTACTATATTAAGGGATATAATGGGAAAAGCAGAAAAATTCAAGAATAGATAATGTAATCAGGGAGAGGCAAATTTTAAGAAAGGATCAAAAGAAAATGCTAGGAATAATATGTGCCTATATATAATGTATATAATATATAACATATAATATATATTATAATATATAATGTATAACATATATAATATTTATATATAAACAGAAATAAAGAATACCTTTGAGTTCACTGGAAGATTTGACACAGCCAAGGAAAGAATCAGTGAGATTAAAGATATATCTGTAGAAATTTTCCAAACTGAAATGCAAGAAAGAATGAAAAAAGAAAACAGAACAGATATGCCAGAACTGTGGAAAAGCTTCAAAAAATATGGCATATACATAATTAGTATACCAGAGAAAGAAGAAATAAACAAAGAAAATATCTGAAGTAGTAATATATGAAAACTTTTCAAAATTAATGACAACAATCCAACCTGTGATCCAAGAACTTCAGAGACCACCAAGAAGAATGCATACCAAAAAAACAACCATTCAAAGAAACCAAAAAACAAAAATTACACCTAGATATATCATATCAAACTGTAGAAAACTAAAGACAAAGAGAAGATCTTGAAAGCAACCAGAGAAAAAGACCCTTACCTGTAGAAGAAAGAAGATAAGAATTAAATTGGACTGCTCTTCAGAAACCACGTGAGCAAAGGCAAAGTGCAATAAAATATTTAAAGTGCTGAAAGAAAAAATATTACTAACCTAGAACTCTACATCCACTTTAATTATCCTTCAAAATTGAAGAAGGAGTAAAGACCTTTTCTGATCAACAAAAACTAAGGAAATTCATCTCCAACAGACCTACCTTGCAAGAGATGTTAAAAGAGGTTCATTAGAAGGAAAATGGTACATCGAAAGCTGGGATCTACATAAAGAAAGAGCATCTAAAATAAAGATAAAATCTCTTGTTTTTCTTGTCCTTAATTGATCTAAGAATAACTGTTTATTTAAAGTGATAAATTGGGTGATTATTATACACAGATAAGTGAAACGAATGATAGCAATATCATAAGGGATGGAAGGAAGGAATCAGGATATTCTATTGGGTCACTATAGTACACATGAGGCAGAATAGTTATTTAAAAGTGGACTTAGATTAATTAAAATTTTCTATTGTGAACTTTAGGATAGCAACTACAATGATTTTTAAAGAAGTATAATTGATAAACTAAGAAAAATCTATCCTCAGTTCTTGGACAAATGGACTTCTCCATAAGGCAGCAGCTTCCCACATGGCAGCTTGCTTCATTAATGTCAGCAAGAGAGAGAGATTGCTAGGATGATGGAAGTTACAGTCTTAGGTAACATAATCATGGAAGTGACATCCCATCACCTTAGTTACAGTCTGTAAAATCAAGTCACAGATCCTGCCCACTCTCAGAGGGGAGGGTATTACACAGAGTGTGAATCCAAAGAGGACTGTTGGTGGCTATCTTTGGTTCTCTCTGCTACAGTCATTGTTCTTATTTGAGGAGTTTTCTCTATGGAAAATGTTATTGATCATGGTGTAATATATTACATCAAGTTGACAAGGAAGAGATTGATGTGTACCAATGTTTTAAACTATTCTTGCTCTCTTCAATTCACCTTTCCTATTTCTATTTTACTTCATAGATACTGTGCCTTTCTCAGAGAAGAAAGTCACCAGACTTTGAACCATCGGAGCTGCTTTTCTCTCCATGCTAGATTTACCAGTCTTTATCTTTGTTTTTTCTTTATTTTCTCTTGCTTAAATTTAGCAACTTTTATCTTTGTTTTTTTCTCTGTTTTCACTGGCTTGGATGGAGGGAAATATATTTTTTTCTTTCCAAGTGCCATGCACTATCATCTATCTACTTTTCTTTGTATTGTCAAGTTCTTGTTCCACTGGCCTGCCAACATGATCATTTTACACATAATTTCAAACAAAAATTTCCCTACTTTTCATATACTTTCCTATTTATCATTTTTATTTAATTTGTAAACAGTATTGAACAATATTCCAGAGTCAGTGATTTTATTTTCTCACTGCCTATCCACTCCTTAACCTAGTACCGGATGGCTTTTGATCCTAGTACTCTGGGGAATCTTTTCTTTTGAGCATTGTTTATTTGATAGCTGTAGTAATTTATTAATTCCTATCCTAATTCACCATAATTTTTCCCTTATTACTTTTTTTCTAGACTATAACAGCCTTCCAATTGATTTCTCATTTCTCATTTATTCTCATTCTCATGTATTCTACATACTGCAACTCAATAAACCATATAGAGCTCTAATCATGTACCTTACTCCCTAAAACAACTTAAGTTAAATGTTAGAAATCCTAAAGATCAGATGTAAACACAAATTGTTAAATATAATTATTTAAAAATTAATAACCAAGCCGGGGGCGGTGGCTCACGCCTGTAATCCTAGCACTTGGGAGGCTGAGGCAGGTGGATCATTTGAGCTCAGGAGTTCAAGACCAGCCTGAGCAAGAGTGAGACCCCATCTCTACTAAAAAAATAGAAAGATATTAGCTGGACAACTAAAAATATATAGAAAAAATTAGCCAGGCATGGTGGCACATGCCTGTAGTCCCATCTACTCGGGAGGCTGAGGCAGTAAAATTGCTTGAGCCCAGGAGTTTGAGGTTGCTGTGAGCTAGGCTGACACCACAGCAATGTAGCCTGGGCAACAGAGTGAGACTCCGTCAAAAAAAAAAAAAAATTAATAACCAAAATTATTCCATAATTGTATATATGATATTGTTTATCCTTTGGTGCCCATTAGCCATTGTAGATGCTCTAAAATTAATAAAAATTATACAGTATGAGTACATAGCCAAATTTGTATTCTTCTGACTCTAAAATTAGCTATATGACTTCAGGTAACTCTTCACTTTCTTGCTCCTTACCCTAGTCCCTTATCTGTTAAATAAAGCATTTGCTTTATTTGAAGAACTTAAAGGGTCTTTGCCACTCTTAAAAACTATATTTTTATGACTAAAACTTTTTATTAGACATTGACTATTGATTTTTCATTTCATCTGATCCAAATCAATTATAAGTCTATAAGGTAAAAACATAGCTGCGTAAGTATATAACTTATAACCCAGTTTCATCAGATACCCTTAATACTATATTTGACTTAATTGTATTACCTACATTAGAAGTAATGCTGATTTTTTTCAAAGAAAAGAAATACATTGAATTCTCAAAAATTCAATCTTAAATATTCTCCTGCTCTTCAGACTAATGTTGAAATTTTGAAGTAGCTGTACAGACATGATCTTCTGTCAATTTGAGCAGAATCTTACTGATCCACCTGACATTAATTCATTTAAGTCATCCTCTTATGAGCAATAGAGAGGAAAGCTGTCAGATAGTTTCTGCCATAGCTGAAATGCAGCTGCCAAGGTTTATTCTTCATGCTGTCAGATGTAAAAGAGGCTTATTCTTAGTGTGCCAAGTATACTGTCATTATTCTTGACTTTACAAGCATAGTATGGTATTTGCTTTAATAAAAGTAGAGTAGATTCTTATGGTCTACAAAACTGTCAGTGCATAGTATTCTCAGAATCAGAAGCATTTGTATTAATAATTTCAATATTAACCAATACTTGATATTTTTATTTGTAAAAGATAAAAACTTAATTTTTGGATAGTTAGTATAAGATAATGCCTTCAAAAACACAGTGTGTTCTGAACCATTTGAGATCAAGACAGAATTCTTAAGCCTATTTTACAAAGTATCACTCATCTATTCACTTAAGTTCTTTTTGTCAAGTTAATTAAATGTTTATAGTGGTTTAGGGCTCATTTTTAAATGTTAAAAGTTTGGGTGGTTCTCTTTGTATGTCAAATTACTGACCTTGAACCAATATTGGTAGGTTGTATGTGCCTACAAACCTATCAATTTTTTCTAGGTTTTACTATTTATTGGAATATAGTTGCTCATAGTAGTCTCCAGTGATTCTTTGGATTTCTGCAGTATCAGTTGTAATATCTCTTTTTTCATCTCTGATTTTATTTATTGTGTTTTTTCCTGTTTTTTTTCTTAGTCTGGCTAAAGATGTGTCAATTTTGTTTACCTTTTCAAAAAACCAACTTTTCATTTCATTGATCTTTTGTATTTTGTTTGTTTTCAATTTCATTTATTTCTGCTTTGATCTTATTATTTCTTTTCTTCTACTAATTTTGAGTTTGGCTTGCTCTTGTTTTTTCTAGTTCTTTGAGATACATTTAGATTGTTTATTTGAAGATTTTCTACTTTTTTGATGTTGGCACTTATTGGTGTAAATTTTCCTCCTAGAATTGCTTTTTTCCATAGGTTTTGATTATGTTGTGTTTTCCTTTTCATTTGTATTGAGAATTTTTTAAATTTCCTTCTTAATCTCTTCAGTGACCCATTGGTCATATTGTTCGGACCCATTGGAGCATATTGTTTAATTTCCATGTATTTGTATAGTTTAGAATGTTTCTCTTGTTATTGATTTCTAGTTTTACTCCATTTTGGTCAGAGTAAATACTTGATATGATTTCAAATTTTTTAATCTTTTAAGACTTGTTTTGTGGCCTAACATATGGTCTATCCGTGAAAATGATCCTGAGAATGAGCTGAAGAGAAGTACATGTATTCTACACCTGTTTGATGAGATGTTCTGAAAATATCTATTAGCTCCATTTGGTCTATTGTGCAGATTAAGTTCAATGCTTTTTTGTTGATTTTCTGTCTGGATGATCTGTCTAATGCTGAAAATGTGTTGTTAAGGTCTCCAATGATTATTATACTGGGGTCTCTCTCTCTCTCTCCCTCTCTTGAGCTCTGATAATATTTGCTTTATATATCTGGGTTCTCCACTGTTGGGTGCATATATATTTAGAATTGTTATATCCCCTCACCAATTTGACCCCTTTATCATTATATAATAACATTCTTTTTCTCTTTCTATAGTTTTTGTCTTGAAGTCTATTGTATTTGACACAAGTATAGCTACTCCTCCTATTTTTTGTTTTCCATTTGCATGGAATGTCTTTTTCTATCCCTTTATTTTCAGTGTCTGTCTGTCTTTATAGGTGAAGTGTGTTTCTTATAGACAACATCTAGTTGGGTTTCATATTTTTTCCTCCATTCAGCCACTCTATATGTTTTTTGACTGGAGAGCTTAGACCATTCATGTTCAATGTTATTATTGATAAGTAAGGACTCACTACTGCCATGTTGTTATTTGATTTCTGGTTGTTTTGTTGTCCTCTCTTTCTTCCTTCTTTCCTTCCTTCTTTTCTTCCTTCCTTCCTTCCTTCCTTGTTTGCTTTAATTTCTTGCTTTTTAATTTTTGTCTATCTGTTGTAGGTTTTTTTTATTTCAATTTGCAATGAAGCTTGCAGAAAACATTTCATAACCAATTATTTTAAACATATGATAGTTTAACTCTGCTTACAAACAAAGAGAAATCTAAAAATTTCTACAGTTTAACTCTAATTTCCCTGCCTATAAACTTTTTGTCATTTCCATTTATATCTTTTTTTATACTATCTTACCCTCAAAAAGTTGTTGAAATTATTATTTTTGATAGGTTTGTCTTTTAGTCTTCCTACTCAAGATAAGTGGTTTATACATCTCAATTATAGCAATAAAGTATTCTATATTTGTGTACTTACCATTACCAGTGAGTTTTATACCCTCAGATGAATTCTTAATGCTCATTAACATCCTTTTCTTTCATATTAAAGAAATCCTTTTGGTATTTCTTGTAGGACAGGTCTGGGGTTGATGAAATTCCTCAGCTTTTTTTTTTTTTTTTTTGGCAAAGTCTTTATTCCTCCTTCATGATTGAAAAATATTTTTACAGGTCTTATTATTCTAGGGTTAAGGTTTTTGTCCTTCAGCACTTTGAATATGTTATGCCACTCTCTCCTGGCCTGGAAGGTTTCCACTGAAAAGTCTGCTGTAAGACATACTGGAGCTCCTTCATATGTCACATTTTTCTTTTTTCTTGCTTGCTTCCCTTAGGACCTTTTCTTTATCCAGGACATTTGGGAGGTTGATTTTTATATGCCTTGGGGTAGTCTTCTTTGAGTTAAATGTGCTTGGTGTTCTAGAAAGTTCTTGTACCTGAATATTAATATCTTTCTCCAGGTTTGGAAAATTTTGTTATTATTTCTTTGAATAAATTTTCTATCCTAATCTCTCTCTCTACCTCGTAAGGCCAATACATCTTAGATTTGCCTTTTTGAGGCTATTTTCTAGCTCTTGTAGGCATGCTTCATTCTTTTTTATTCTTTTCTCTTTTTTTCTCTTCTATGTACTTTCAAATAACCTATCTTCATGCTCACTAGCTCTTTCTTCTGCTTGATCAATTCTGCTGCTGAGAAATTCTGATGCATTTCTAAGTTTGTCAATTGAAGTTTTCACCTTCAGAATTTCTGGGTTTTTTATTATTTGAATCTCTTTGTTAAATTTCTCTGATAGGCTTCTGAATTTCTTCTTTGTGTTGTTTTGAGGTTCATTGAGCTTCTACAGAACAGCTATTGTTAATTATTTGTCGGAAAAGTCACATATATCCATCACTCCAGGACTAGTCACTGGTACTTTATTTAGTTCATTTGGTGAGGTCACATCTTCCTGGATGTTCTTGATGCTTGTATGTGCTCATCAATGTCTGGGCATTGAAGAGTTAGGTATTTATTTTAATCTTCATAGTCTGGGCATGTTTGAACCCATCCTTCTTGAGAAGGCTTTCCAGATATTCAAAAAGAATTGAATGTTCTGATCTAAGTCTTTGGTTACTGTAACCATATCAGTACTATAGCAATATCACAGCTCAGTAGTGTTTTGACTCTTGCAGATTCCTGGTAGGACTGCCTTGTCGAATTTGGGTAAGATACAGGAAAACTCCTTGGATTACCAGGCAAAATTTCTTACTCTCTTCCCTCACTCTCTATGCTGGGCTGCTGAAGTTGGGGGAGGAGTGACATAGGCACTTCCGTGTGGCCACCAGTGCCAGGTCACACTTGAAGCCAGCCCAGTCTCCCCCAAAGCCCATGGTGACTGTTGCCTGGTTATGTCCGATATTTATTCAAAGCCCAAGGGTTCTTTAGTCAGCAGGTGGTAAAACCTGCAAGGACTGGGTCCTTCTGTCCAGGACAGCATATTTCCTTCTGGCCTTGGGCAGGGAGGATGTTAGCAATGCTGTCCAGGAACTAAGGCCTGGAATCAGGGGTTTCAGAAGTCTGCTTGGTATTTTATTTTACTGTATCAGAGCTCATATCTAAGTCACAAAGTCCTCTGAACTCTTCCCTTTCCCCATGTGGAAGATGACTGTCCCTGAGCTTCACTGCCTGAGCTTCACCCCCTGAGTTTGGGGATGGGTGACATAGGCACTGGCTTTGCTACCATTGTTGGTGTCTGTGTCACATGCTCGCCAAGTGACCTGGGAGGAATTACCGAAGGACTGTGGCCTTTGTAGCATGACTGCTTTATGAATTTTTTCAGGCCCCAAGCTGCTTCTTGTCAGCCAGTAGTGGGTCTAGCTGGATTTTGGGTTTCAGGGTGGAAGATTTCCCTCCGGCCATGCTCATCTAAATGCTTCCTCCAAGGGCACTAGCAGAATTCTTCTGTGTTCTATTTTCCCCTATGACAGGATGGCCCTGAGTTCCAATGCAAAGTCCACAATCACTTCATCTCCCTTCCCCAGGCATACAGACTCTCTCTCCATTTGGTGGGCTGGCTTGACACTGCCCAGGGATGGAGGAGGGGTGGCATAGGCAATGTAATACTCTTTATGGCCCTATTTAGTGACTCTTTTCTTGATATAATGTTAAAACCAGGTACTGTGATTGCTCACCTGATTTTTGATTCTTCTGAAGGTGCTTCCTTGTGTGGATAGTTGTTGAATTTGGTGTTTGTGTGGAGGGATGATTGCTGGAGGTTTCTATTTGGCCATCTTGCTCCCTATTGTAATTATTTCACAGTGTATACATATATCAAATCATCATATTTTATACCTTAAATATATATAATTTTTATTTGTCAATTTCCCTTCATTAAGCTGGGAATAGAAATAAAAGAGTTCTGAGTAGGGAAAATGCTATTCTATTTTTTTTAAAACGAAAATTTAACTTTAATTGGAATGTACATTTAGATAAACAGTAAAGTATATCATTTTAAAAAAATGAAAGTATAACCTCAATATCAAAATGGCTACTTAATAAGTTCAAACAAAACCAGTTGATGTTTAAAAGAAATTAGTATAGAAAACTTGATTTTTAAAATTTAAAATTTAAATAATTTATGCCATTACGTTTATATTTTCCTTTAAATGACATAATCATTAAATTTTGCTTTTCTTATAAAACAGAGTGTTGACTGTAGTGGCAAAATCCTTAGCCATGGAATAGTCTATCTGAGTTCAACCAGCTTGGTGAAATGGGGAAGCCACTTAAATTCTCTGCTTTAATTTGTTTGGGCTGCTGTAACAAAATATGATAAATTGGATATCTTATGAAAAACAAATTTATTCTCATAGTTCTGGAGTCTGGAAATTCCAAGATCAGGGCAGATTCAATGTGGGCTGAGGGCCTGCTTTGTGGCATCTAGTCAGCACCTTCTGGCTACGTCCTCAGATGGTGAAGGGGCAAGGCAACTCTCTAGACTCTCTTTTATAATGGCACTAATTCCATTTATGAGAGCTCCGTCCTTATATCCTAATCACCTCGCAAAGGCTCCACCTCCTAATATCATCACATTGGTGATTAGGTTTCAACATGAGAATTCTGGAGGGTCACAAACATTCAGACCATAGCACAGTGCTTTAGTTTCCTTCTTCTTAGCATTGAATGAGAATAGTAACTATTTCATTAATTTGTGGTAAAGATGAAAAGTCAATTCATGTAAAATACTTAGATTAGTGCCTGAGTATACTGTAAGTACTCTATGAAAATAGTTATATTTATATACACATATGTACACGTTAAGAAGAATGAAGGAAAATTTCTTTGAATTAGGAAGTACTATTCGTTAATGTATATGTAATTAGCACAGTGCCGGGCATAATTATAAGTACTCAATGAAGATTTATTATTTGTATATATTTCTCAGAATATTGAAAGTTCTGCTTTCAAATTTTAGTTTAAAAACTTAATTAAAATTGTCAGGCTGAATGTGGTGGTTCGCACCTATAATCCTAGCACTTTGGGAAGCCGAGGCAGAAAGATTGCTTGAAGTCAGGAGTTCAAGACCAGCCTGAGCAAGAGCGAGACCCATGTCTCTACAAAAAATAGGAAAAATAGCCTGGTGCAGTGGTGCGTGCCTGTAGTCTCAGCTACTCAAGAGGCTGAGGCAGGAGGATCGCTTCAGCGCAGGAGTTTAAGCTTGCAGTGAGCTATCATGATACCACTGCCCTCTAGCCAAGGCGACAGAGCAAGACCTTGTCTCAAATACATATACATATGTGCGTGTGTATGTGTGTGTGTGTGTTAGTTAAACTGACTTATTCTCTCTATTGAATCATCTTTTTAAACTTGTAAAAATTATGTCCACATGGTTGACCAAGTATTTGCTTTTTCAGTAGACATTATCTAAACTCCATAAAAAGATCCAAAAGATATTGTATCAGAATAACTGTACTTGAAGAAGATAAATATGATGCAGTGTGGCATTTTCTATATAGGCTATCTCAATAATACGGTTTTAAGTAAAATTCAAAATCTTAAAAGCACAAAAAAAGCCATAAATATTTCATGACAGATTCAAGCTATTAAATTATACTTACAGAGAATTCAGCAATTCACAAGACCTAACAAAAGTAATGACACTTGGCATCAAGTGTCAAAAGATTCACTTGGTAAGGAAAAAATAATCCTATTTTATTTAAGCAGGGGGTAAATGTTCAGCAAGCTTCTCCTCCCTGGAAAAGTAATGATTTCAATGCCATTACCCCTCAGCTATCAGAATCCAAAGGTCAGATTTGACCGCTTGCAATTTTTAAGTGTATCTACAGGACCTGGAAGCTAGCCTGAAATTTGCAGTAACTGCACAAATAATTTTGAGTGCTGATGGGAAAGAAAAATTATATGAAATAGAAACTGTAAGTTAACCTGTGAAATGGACATTCAATAATATAAAACACATAATAAAGTTGGTGGATTTGAAATATTCAAGTTTACAGACTAGTTATCACTAGTTATTAAGAAGGTAAGTAGCTCTCATTCTATCAAATCTACCAGAACACCAGAAAAAAATATATATGTTAATACATTTTTCCCAAAGTACTCCTAACTTTAAGATAATTCAAATAATTTTTTGTTTTCTTGTTTTACTCTTTCTTTTTGTAACCTTAAGCAGATTGATTAATCATTCTCAGAGTTAATTTCTCAGTGTACTCTATAATGAAATTCAATCTTTCACAAAGTTCCTGTGGTATTATTATTAACTCTATAAGATACTTAGGCTATTATGTTACATCCAATTTTTTCAACCAATGGTTTCTCGGGTCCCTCTACTTCGAGTTACAATATAATTAGCCTTTCCACTGAGACATACACATCTAACCCAAATGTTAACTTTCCTACAGCTGAAGTTTGGGGGGCTTTTATTTTTATTTTTTGGCTGGATTTTCTTATAGCTTTATTGAAGTATAATTTGTGTTGGATAAAATTCACTAATTTCAAGTGTATAGGTTGATAGATTTGGGGAATTTTATACAAGTCATATAACCATCACTACCAGCAAGACATAGAACAGTTCTATCACTCTAAAACATTTCATCCGCCCCTTTGAGCCAATCACGTCCCCTGACCCTGACCCCTGGGAAACAGGACACCTATTGATAATTATATAATGTTAATGGGAAAGCTATAATTTTAGCCTAAGCTGTTATTTATTTATTTTTTAAAATTGCCTTACATTGAAGAGGAAAAGAGTGTTTTTTAAACACTGGGTTGTAAGGAAAAGACAGACTCTGGCTAAATGATAAGGGTTTATTGAAAAAGTAAAACAGAAGCTCTACTCTAATACATGGCCATTGTGGTATCTTGCTTTATGTCTGTGCTTCTCATGGTGCTTTAGTCAGTGACACTGCTAACATTGTTGTCTCTCTTCTCTCAATATATAGTGATGCTGCTGTTACTGGCTTGCTTTCTTTACTGCTGGTTCAGGTGCTATGCTGCCTTGGGTTTCTTTGAACTGACTGGCCAGTGGGTAGATAAGAAGAACTATGCTGCAATCCTTGACTTTACCATTAACTGATTCCGCTACGAGAGAAACACTCGTAAATGTTTCTCTCCACATCTGCCCCATTGTTCACTTCTCATCACCAACCAGCCATTCTTCTCTGTACTTCTCTCTCCTAATTCCAGAGGAAAATGGAATGATTGAGTTCACTAAATATTTTCCACAGTCTTTGAAAGAACACCAATTCTAGACAGGTTAGGTAGCATTCCTAAAACAAAAAATATTTTCTACTATATTTTTCTTATAATGATTCCAAGAACCACTTTTTTATATATCTGAGGATCTCTACCAATAGTATATGTTCAGATCCTGCCACACCATCTACCTCACAAATTACTATCCAGCATATGATCTGCCTTAAGGTGAAGTATCTATTCCTAGTCCATCCAGTGACCACCACCGCCCAGTCATAATGCAGGACTGCTACTCTGATAAGGGAGACAGTTCTATGAGGAACAGTCACTGAATGTTGTTGACATACCTGATACAATAAATATCTACGTGTCTATGCATATATACACACACCACCACCACCAAACAGGAGACTGACAGCATTTTGCCAGTTTATTTTAATGCAGGGAGAAATGTTCTAAGTGGATATAGAGATCTAATCTATAATCAGTGACTCAGTTATCTAAGCTGGAAATTTTTAACTTTAAAACCTCTACTATGGGCCGGGCGCGGTGGCTCACGCCTGTAATCCTAGCACTCTGGGAGGCCGAGGCGGGTGGATCGCTCAAGGTCAGGAGTTCGAGACCAGCCTGAGCGAGACCCCGTCTCTACTAAAAATAGAAAGACATTATATGGACAACTAAAAATCTATATAGAAAAAATTAGCCGGGCATAGTGGCGCATGCCTGTAGTCCCAGCTACTCGGGAGGCTGAGGCAGTAGGATCGCTTAAGCCGAGGAGTCTGAGGTTGCTGTGAGCTAGGCTGACGCCACGGCACTCACTCTAGCCTGGGCAACAAAGTGAGACTCTGTCTCAACAAAAAAAAAAAAAAAAAAAACCCTCTACTATGAATTGTAGAAATAACACCGACAAGAACTAAACCATGTTTTATATATTCAGTGTTAACAGAGTTATACACCAAAATCTAACTGTGCAATTCTGATTAGAGGACCCATGGTAGTCTCTTACAAGGAACTGTTCTCAGAAATATAGTCTGGGTAAGTGCAGTATAGCCCCCCTTGAATTCTATGTTTATAAAAGTGGATTTCTAATTTCTAACCATTTTTGCATACCACTGGCTTAGGAAAGCAATGTGGTCTGTAGGACTCATTTTATTCATTTTTTACCTTACACCACCATATTGACTAGAGTTGTTTATTAATCCTTCAGTGAGGATTTGCTTTCTGATTAAACAAGACTGCTTCTGAGTTGTATATAGTAAACTTAATTGCCTCTGTGCCTAAGTTAATTGTTAGATATGTAACATTGGTAATGAATATGCATGTAAATAGAAGCAGTATCTTCTTATGAATATGAGCCCTGGGGTCAGACTGTCTTGCCCTGTCATGCTATAGCTATGTGACCTCAGGGGAGTTATTTAACTTCTTATTCCTCAGTTTTCTATCTGTACAATAAAGATAATGAATGTATCTAGTCACAGGTTTGTGTGAAAAATTAAATAAGCTAATATAAATGAAGCTCTTAATAAAGTGCCTGGAATGGTGTAAAAAATCATTAAACAAATGAAAGTTAGTAATTATTAGTCAATAGGCAAATGTAGTTTATCCATAATAATTTTTAAGTTATTATTAAAAAGGTCTGGATCCTACTTTCTTTCAATATATCTTTTCTTTCTGTCTCTAACTTGCACTGTCTGCTTATTGGGCTTCATAGTAACTTTTGATGATGTCAACAGAAGCTTTCAGATCTCCTCTGCAGTTGCTCACCATCAGACTATGAAAGTGTAAGATTTTAATCCTCACAAAGAAAAGTTTCTGCAACAGCAGAATAAATAATAAATAAATTATTTATTATTTACAATTACTGTTTTATTGTCCTCAAGGTTATTTTTTATTAGGCTCCATAGATAAAGAGTTAACAAAACCCAACACCTGTTTGAAAGTTAAACTCTGATTAACTTTGCAGCTCAGTTTTCCTGGAAAACTGAAAAACAGAATATCAACTTTGTTGTTAGGCAACTTATAGAAAAAAATGGCCTCTAGATTGCATCTAGACTGTATGAACTATAAATAGTTTTAGAAAGCCATAACATTAGACATGTCCTGATCATCATAATTAGGTATGCCACCAGTCACATGCATTCTATAGCTCAGGTTCTGGATCTGATCTAGAGAACTTCCTGACCCTGAAGGCATTTGAATTTGCAGCAACTCCTAGTAGTCTTCTATTAATGGGAGGGATTTTATTATTTGACCTGAGATTAGAGATAGGCTAATTGGAGCACTCCATCAAACCTGGACCCCAAGAGAATTTTTTTTTAAAGAAAACTTTCTTTCCCTCTATTTCCTTTTAGATATGCACTTGTTACATCTAATGGCTTCATTATCTTGCACATCTAAATTTATAGCATGAACTTTAGAGTAGTTTATAATGGCAAGAAAGAGTATAAATGGTCATATTAAGAGATTTAAAGCATAGCATGTTTCAAAGTTTTTAAAAATTATTTTGACAAACCCCAGATGAATTCACTTAGTTTTAATAAAGTTTTCTGTTCTCATAGTGAGTTCTCAAGATAAGTCCAGAATGAAATATTTAAACACATTTTGTTCCATTTCACCACACAAAATAAATGAAAAATAATAAGTCTAGCACTAGGACCACTGACTTCAGCAAAATTACACTGAGTAGATCCGGTTTACTCTGAGTTATGAAAATACCATTTTAAAAGAAGAAGTAGCAAAAAGTACCCTACTATTTAGAGAACAATGTAGCTTCATAGCAGGAAAAAAAAAACAGACCCATTCACTCTTATAGTTTGTTTAATTCTATCACTTTACATATTCACCTAGCCTTAGAAAATTGCAAAACTGTTTATCTTAGAAATAGAATTCAAATTACTAAATAGAATATTTCCCTCTAGTATAAATCAGCTCAATACTTATGAACTCCATTATAATAAGTAAATTTGTTCAATATACAGATCAAATTCTCCTGTTAATTAACCTCTTTCTAGTAAATTCTGAATAATAAAATTCAAATAGAGTTTAAATTATAGTTTATATGAAATTTGATTTCTACTTTGATAAATTATTTCCTCATAGTAACATACATTTTAATTGGAAGGGTAATGATTCTATGTAACCAAAATTTTTAGTTGTGAAATATTTCACTAGGATATATGAGCCACTAAAACTTGTAAGTGAGAAGTACAAGGCTTAAGGTGAATCAATTAAGGGAAGGGATGAATACCTGGAAATAAAAAGAACCAGAGATGAAGGCAGGTTGTTCAATCGTGGGACTGAAAGAGGGAAAAAGATTTAAACTCCTCCTGACCAAGAGACACCCCAGACAGAGCCAAGAGAATCATTAAACTGCCTAAAGCTGTATGTGCTGTTGGGTCTGTCCTAGAATCTGGGCACAAGCAGCTACCAATGGAGAACAAGGATCAGAAAATATAAGAAAAAGAGAAAGTTGGATAACTCCAGCTTATCATGACACAGCTCAGTGGCTACTTGCCTAGAAATAGCATTGCAGAAGCTGAAAGTGATCGATTTTCAGTTAGGGGCATCAGTGTTGAAGCTGATGACACTGTGCTAACTGCATCCTTCAGACAGTTGCCTGGAGCACTCAGAAAAGTATTCCTCAACTGGGGCAATGGCTAGAGGCTACGAAGGCACATACCATCATTGGAGAAACAATAGATTTATTAATAGTTGGTGGTATAGGAGTACTTCCCAAATTAATGCAATTTAGGGAATTCTTGTTTGCACTTCCCAAATTAATGCAATAAAGGGACTGTTTAGGGAACAATAAACGCATTGTTTAGCAAGGAGAGTGGCAAGATTTAGAGCAGCAGTTCCCAAACTTTAATACTCATATGAATCAACTAGGGATCTTACTAAAATGCAAAGTCTTATTCAGTAGGTCTGGGAATGATCCTAATATTCCATATTTCAAACAAATGCCCAGGTAATACCATCATTACTGGTCCATGGAACACATTTTGAATAGCAAGGATTTAGTGAATAAAAGCAATTTCTAGGAATAAATAAAAGTAAAAACTTCTTCACCTTGGGTATAGAATAATACAAAACAGAGGATACTATGTAAACTATATTGTGTTAAAATATTGCAAAACAAAATATAGCCAAACAAAAATTTGGTGTGCCACAATTCTCATCACCACAACCTTCTTAGCAATTCACTAGCCTGATGCCCAATAAATGCAACATCGGTCTAGTAAAAAAAATCTGTGTATATTTCTCCACAAGGTAAACTGTTATTGGGTAATACATTGCCACACTATAATTACTTTAATTAACACTAAGTATTTATGTGATTTCATAAAATTTTATAATTTGCCATAAATATTATCTTTTAACTCCAATCAGAAATATTATAGATAAACCTTAAGTAGCTTTGTGAGTTGTTAAGAATATAAATTACAACCTAATGTAAAAGACATTTCAAAGTGAAGGATCTTTTCTCCATTACCCTTCAAAGTAACTTAGGTATGCCATGAGTTCAATATGTGATGACTAGAGAAAAGACTAGAAGAAAGAAGGGAACACACGGTAAAATTCCACAGAACCCTGCTCAGCCAAATATGTGGTACATCACAAGATAATTGTTTAGAGAAAAGTGAAGAAATATGATGACTCAAAGGTGGAAAAGTCAGGAGTCTGTGGCATCCAGGTGTAAGTAGAATGACAGCTGCATCTCTACAGATGATAGTTTGCTTAAGAATAAATTGCATAAAGTGTGATACAAAAAGAACTAGGAAAAAAAGAATGACCTAAAAGTTCTTTTATTGTCGCTGTGCAGCAAAGAGTAAATATATGCTTACAAAGACCTGCCTGCAAAGTTGGCGCTTGTCTGGCATCGAGGAATTTGGCTTTTGGGAAGAAAGTTTGTTAACATTCTTGGAACTGATAAGAGTCACTCACTGTGCCTAAACTCTGTAAAAGCAGTGTAGTTTATGTGGAACACTGGGAGTTTGGAAAGTTGGTACAGGCTAGGCAGAGGGTGCCTACGTGATTAGTCCCTAATAAAAACTCTGAGAAATGAGTCTCTTAAGGGCTGCCTTGGTAAACAATATTTCACATGTCATCACAACTCATTGCAGGGGAATTAAATTCATCCTCTATGACTCTACTAGGGGAGTACTCTTTAGAAGCTTATAACTTGTTTCCTTGGTACTTTGCCCCATACATCTTTTCCCTTTGCTGATTTTATTTTGAATCCTTTTACTGTAAAAGACCACAGCCATAATTATAACTATATGCTAGGCACTATTATAAGTACTTTATATAGATTATTTCATTTAAATCTCACACAGATAAAGTGAGGCCTCACACTTTTAACTGTGTTAAAAGTGGCAATTCTGACAGTGAGTCGTGTTTGAGGCCCAAGAATTTGTATTTGCAACAAATATTCAAGTGTCTTTAATACAAGTAGGCATTAGATTCACTTTTTCTATACTATCTCTTTTATATGCCACTAACTTTAAATTCCTTACCTCATTGTCTTAATTTATGACCCAACCATGTATCTTTTATTTCTCTTTACAACTTCAACCTATCCCCATTGTTAAAATTCTGGAGTTTCCAATGAACAAGCTTTTTCACCTCCTTCAATTCTCTGGAATGTAACTACTTTGGTAGCACATTCATACATAAACCAATTGAGCAATGGATAAGACAATATTCTCCATATAGTCCTGTATTTTTAATTACTCTGGACTTTTAACTTAAAATATGGCTTATAGGTGACATTGCTTATATCATAGTTATATCATGTTTTAGTTCTGGAAAAGTCCTCTCTAATCATTCTGAACAGATTGGCAACCAATTTCAAACAAACAAAGATTTACTAAGTAAAATAAAGCTAAAAAAAAAGTACCCCTAAATACTGGTAACTTAATATGCTAATAGTTGATTTCTCCTTCTCCCATCATAGTCAGTAGACATGATATAGTCATGTCACATGTCATAGTCAGTAGCATGCTAAGGGAGGGATATGATGCCTACCTGGTTCAAATAGTCATTTGAGGACTCGGGATCCTTCCATCTAGTTGTTCAACCATCTTCTAAGAGTCTCTTTTTATCAATACAGTATATACATTATGTTTCTTTAACAATTCCCTAAAGCCCTGCAACTCCAATTCCATTGCATGTATGCATTCTTCCAAAAAAGAAAGCACTGAACATAAACAAATTGGAACCACTTTAATAAAAAACTTCTTATAGAATAACTTCCCAACATGCAAATATGGTAAACATGGGCATAAGTGTATAAAATCATAGTTCAAATTATGATAGTATTCACCTTTAAGGGATAAAAGACACAAGCCTACAATCTATAGCTAAAAAACTTGTACACTTTGCAGGAAAGGAAAAATACTTCATTTCACCATATTACAGAGGCTAAAAAGAATTAAATTTATAAGATACAATCAGAGTTCTTAATGCTGCAAATGTCCTAACTATATAAATCCTACAAATCCAGTAAAGCCTGATGCACTAATATTAATGTTCAGATAGCACAGCAATACTTCAACTCACATGGTCCATTTAATGTGAGCTATGATGGCTGGGTACAGAAGGCCAATTAAAGATGAAAAGTTAGGAGGTGTTTTTCCAGCCTCATGAATTAGAATAGACCCAGCACACTCTATTGCTGTTTGGTGCCTAAAGCTTATCTAAATTATCTAACCTACAGGAGATCTTATAAAGTAAATGCAATTCTTCTGATTCAATTTATAGGAAACTATTCCTATAGGAGGTCTCAACATTTCCCACTTGACTTTTTTTTATAGTAGTTATTTCAAAGAGCTTTTTCCTGGCTATAGTACATAATCTAAAATCTGTGAGAAACTGCATTTGGCAAGCTAAGCCACAGTTTTCTCATTAATCAGAAGAGGATTGATCATGATGAGATGGAATGATACCAAATACTATATCTGAATTCTCTTTCACCTACCTATTCTTACCACTGGTTCTTAAAGGAGATATAAAGAGTAGATACTCTAGGCAAATGGCCATATCTAACTGGATGTTAAAATACGAATCCTTCTGCTTTGATTTCAATTGAGGCAAAAATGTGATACTCATCAAATATGGAAATGAGTGTGAGACAGATGCTCACATGCAAAATTTACAAAGAAAATGTCAGTAGCAATAATTCTTGGACTCCTCAAGCAAATTAAAGATAATAAACTGGGTCAAAGTGTGGAGAGAGTGGATTTGTGAAAAGAGTTGTTGGCATGCTGGAAATCTCCACCCTCTCCCAAGGAGGAAGGGATAAATGTGAGAGGTGCTCCCTCATTTAAAGCCTTGTAATGGACATTTCTACTGTAGCACTCTCAGATCTTAGAATGTCAACTCCCTAAAGCTTGAAGTTACAGAGTATGCTTCAGGGTCTTAAAGTGGCTTGGGGAAGCAGAATAAATGTGGCTGTGTTGAGACTGGCTGGAAACTTCCAGGCCCAAGATTATGAGCCATACTGGCAAGAGATAAAGCAAGGGTAGTGTGATTTGAACTCCAAGTGTACCTCCTGGAAAAGGCAAGAAATTCCAATAACTTCTTCATGGTGTTGACTACCAGAAAAGAATTAGGAGCTAAAGGAAGAGCAGTAGAATAAGAAATGGATTATACTGCATATCCCATGAGAGATTGAAAGATAGAGCTGGATAAGTCCTCAATGATAGAAATCTTAAAACCACAAACACACACACACAAGCAGCCAAGAGAAAAAAATTCAGCCTGGAACATCTACAAGGCCTAGAAAGCTTAAAGTAAGCTTATGACATCACCAGACATTTCCCAGGAAGATATCTCTCTGTCTTATGTCATTTTCTCTTTTCTCTCCACCTATTTTTATTCGTTGAAGACAGGGAGTGAGAGAGGAAGTGAAGTAGGAAGAGGGATGTTCTTAGTCTATTCAAGCTGCTATAACAAAATACTATAAACTGGGAAGCTTATAAACAATAGAAACTCATGTCTTACAGGTCTGGAAGCTGGAAAGCCCAAGATCTAAGTGCTGACAGAGTCAATATTTTGTGACAGCCTACTCCTGGTTCGTAGACAGCACCTTTTATGTCCTCACCGGGTGGAAGGAGCAAAGGTTTTTCTATACCCTCTCCACATACATTCAGACAAATAGAAACGTGAAAAAATAAAAGCTGAGCATCTACTAAAGGTCTCATCTACTAAAAGTCTTAGCTAATGAAAAGAGAAGCTGCCAGCATCTGACTTCCTATGGAGAGGGAAGAAGTAATAATCTTCATTGAAGATTAAAGTATTGAATATTATATAGACTGAAATTTTTACTTAATGAATTAACACTGTATTTGTGACTTAAAAGGACCAAAGCCATAAGATTGTTGATTACCAAAGAAGAACAAGAAATGACTTGGGCCTGCCAGGATTTCATCAAGGGTCAGGGAAAGAACACTGCCCCTCTGAATAAGTTCTCATGACATAGAAGATGAAAATAAAATTATGCTTTGATTATATAAATCACTTATGTTAAACATCCAAGAAAAAAACAGTACTTATGATTAAAAATAAATTGACCCCAAAAGACTTTGCAATCCTCCAGCTTTGACAAGTGAGCTAAAACACCTGCATATCATAGGTCTTCTTCTTGTTGATAATAGGCCAAAGCAGCAAGAAAGTCCTTAAGGCTGCAATGTTCTTTGATTATCAATATTCCTTCTTATTAATGGAGATAACACATCAAGGGGAAAAATAGTAGTTTCTCTAAAAAGCATAAATCATCTGACTTAAGCTTTTCAAACCAAATCATTCCCAGAGCAAGTAGGAAATATCCACAAGGCCTACATTCCCAGGAAATATCTACAAAATGGTCTTATTGAAACAATTAACTGGAAAATAACATTCCAAAGAAATAAGTAATAGAACCACCAAAGGGCCACCAAAAGGATATAATAGATTTTAGTCTCTTCCAGTATTGTACAAAGTTTAACTCCTAATACTTTTAATTAATAATATTCTTGACCTTGACACATAATAGCACTCCTCTCAAGAGTTACTAGGAGAGTGGGGCAGGATGATTGCCCAGTACAGATATATAAAAGATATATGTCTTCTAAACCATGGGTTGGCAGAAGAGATAAGGACTTGAACAGAAACCATAGGTGGCAGCTTTCTTCATTTTACTAAATTGAATAAACAGCAACAAATTAGGTTTCATTTATTACTTTCAGGTTCAAGGCACAAGTTCAAAAGGGCTCAAAAACTAAAATTAAAAATGAACGTATTGATCTTTACCACATACAACTTTCCTCCAAAGACTTCTATCTTCACCATATATGTAAATGTAAATTCTTACTTGACGGATACAAGGAGCTACCAATTTAATTCCTTTATTTTCTAATACGTGATCCAACTTTCATAAAGCAAGAGGCTTAGGAAACCATGGATTTGAACCTAAAGTCTCCACAGCTGTGGATAATGTCCCAACATTCTTGCAGTTCTGAGCTCATTCCTCCTAATCATTCTGAACACTGACAGCCAACTCCAAGCAAACACAGATTCACTAAGTTAACTAAACCATGTAAAAAGAACAGATAACTCTACTGCAATTATGGTGATTGGGCATGTTTCTTACAAGCAGAAATTCACTGTGACATAATGTCAAATGGGTTTGTAGTTCTCCCCATCCACCCACCAAAATTAGGAAGTTTGTATCTTGTTAGTAGACATTATGCTAGCAAATATAAGAAAAATTATACATTCAATGTGTAGTAGATGATCACAAGCAACCCAGTGCCTGAGGTTAAAGAAAACAGGGTCATGGCCACTGAGGAATTCCATAGCAATAGAAAATACCATTGTTAGCTTTGTTGCTGTCACTCTTCAGGCTGAAAAGATAATGTCATCTCATTGTTTCTAGGCTCACAAATAGCACGTAAGGATTTCTGGTCTACAACTCTCTTCTTTACCCACCATACTCTTTAGGACCCATAAGGAGCCTTGGTTTTGACATAAGACAGTGGTACTTAGCCCAGGCTGTACATTAGAATCTCCTGAGGAACTTTTAAACCTAAATATTCTCCACACTATATCCTTAGAGTTGCTGATTTAATTGTTTTGGGGTAGAGTTCAAGTAAGGGGTGTTTGTTTGTTTGTTTGTTTGTTTTTTAAAGACTTGAGATGGGGCTGATTTTGGCATATAGAGTCCTTAGGTAGTAAGGTAAAATTTTATCTGGTGCCATGTATGTTAGAGTATATAGAAGAGAACATTCATAGACACATTCTGGATGTATGGAGGAGAAAGGCACAAAAAGATAACATAGAAAGCTGCTCACTGCAATATTTTGCCTAGAACCAATTCTGATTCATCATTATAGCTTAATGAGAGTGCAAAAGCCTAATGAAAAGTAGGTGGACTTAGAAAAGTTTGGCATGGGTGAATTTTGGAAGCTTGTCCTGAAACCCTATTTATCATAGTTGACAAGTATTGTCTTTACCATAGTTCTTAGTTCAGCAGGTATTTTCTCTACTTCAGATGGAGAAATTTTCACAGAGACAATAAGTAACCTCACAAAGGTCACCCAGCATTCTCTGTCACTCCAACTGGGAAAATAATAAGTTAAATTTAAATGGTGCCTCTTTTCAAAGAGAACTAGCACATATTTTCATGTGCAGGAAGGTGACAAGAATCACTACCCTTTCCTAGGTTGATGTTGTCTCTTAGACACACAGATTGAACAAAATGCAAAAGAGTTTACAGCAGATCTCACTTCTATGTCTCGATTTCAAAAGTTATGGAACTAGTAAATAAGATTTAAAACCTTTCAGAGTGCTATAAGTGTTTGTGGAATAACAACTTATTTTTAAAATGTAGCCAAACTAACTGCCCCCACAACAAAAGGAAAATAATGCTGGCTTTCTAAAATAATACAACCAGGTTTGTTCAAAAAACAGAACTATTTGAGTGAAAAGTTTTAAAATAAAAGCAAACCTTTACTCCTCTGTAACTTAGTTTATTGAGATCTCAGTAAAATATAGTGTTCTTTGTAATTTGCCAGCAGGAATTCTTCCCCTACTAGAGCATATCAGTGTTGTCTCAGCACTTAAAGCAATCAGATATGTTTTATAGCATTACACCAATGCCAGGAGATTATGATGGAAACATGTTACAAATTAAAGAGCTCTGATAGAAACATTTCATTTAGTTTTCTTTTTAACAAGTTTGGTTTTAAAGTTAAATTATTTAGCAATCCAATGGAAAATATGCAAAAATATAAGATCACGTTACCTCTGGATAATGTTGTTAACAGCCAAGACTAATGGCCGGGACTTACAAATTATGGCCCAAAGGTGAGCTGTGGAGTCCATCTGCTCCTCCCTATTTGATTTCTTGAAGCGATTCTAACTGCTAATTAACCGTGAAAAGTTGTGCTGTGAACCTTTCACCTGATGTTCTTCTGAAAGAGTAAAAGTTCTTAAGGAGCACTCAGAGCAATGTATACGTAATCAATTGCCAATTCAGCAGTGACTTGCTGTCCTGCAGAACAGAGCATCAAGCTGTGATTGTTCAGCTCTTGGGGAGAAAACTTTCTTTTTTTTACTTTTTACTGGCTGATATACACAAACACATCTACTGGGCTGTTTTGAGTGATTCGTTTGCTTTCCTAATAGGTCTTAGCTCATTAGATGATCTGACCGAAGAGGACCCATGCAGACAGCGCCAGAGGTGTTCTATCTTATGATGCAGATCCCAGCCTCCAGAGTCAAAATTTTTGCTGCTTCTTTTGGCTTCACAAATTAAAAAACTGATTCTGGGCTTTGGCTGCATATTGGAATCACCTGGGAGCTTTAAAAAAATGTTGATGTTTGGGCCCCCCAACAGAATTCTGATTTAATTGGTCTGGGCATTGCTTGGGCATTGAGGAGTTTTAAAACTTCCCCCAGCTGATTCTAAACTGCAGCCAAAATTGAGAACGACTGACTTAGAAGGTGGTCCTAATTAGATCTGATTATCGTCTCCTAAAACTCTGTCAAGACTAGTTCCTCAGGCCCTAGTTGCCTTCAGTAACCACAAGAAGCCTGTGACTCTAAGCCCTTTGGGAAACTCCTAGTCTATCATCAGCAAAATCACCTGAGTCCTTAACAACTCTGACGGTTACCTCACCATCTTGCTCTGAAACCTGACTCCCACAGGAATACCACTTTCCCTCGCAAGTTGCTCAATTGGGGCTATTTTCTCTCCCACATCCCAAGTAACACTGGTATAAAAGAGGAGTAGGGTGACTCTTTGGTCTTCCTTGCTATTTGCAAACCACCGTTGCACCCTTCTCCCCGAAAACTTCTGTATCCTTTCAAAATTCCTCCTTGTTTCAGACATCTATAGGCTCCAGGACACTCCCTCCCTTTCTTGAAAATTTAGACCCTGACTCATTACTATCTTCACCACAACTCCTAAAATAGTTCTTGAAGATTTTAGCATCCTCTTAGTTCCTTTACCTCTTTACCTACAAATACCTTGTCTGATGCCTCACTCATACCGTATACTCCCATGATCATTCATTAGAACAGTAGTTTTCAAAATTTAGTGAGCAGTATAACAACCTTGTTAAAAATATAGATTTCTGGGTCTGGTCCCAAAGCTTAGAATTCAGCAGGTCTGGAGTGGAGCCTAACAATGTGCATTCCTTAACAAGTTTCCAGGTGATTCCAATGCCACTGGTTCAGTGACTGTACTTTGAGAGTCACTGAATTAGACTCTAGTAACTACAATTTGTTATTTGCCAATAACTATACTCAATCCACAGTCTCAGTGTCTAACATCCCACTCTCCACACCTAGGATATTGTTGGAATGTCTTTATTCCAACAATTTTTTGCCTCACTAGAACCTCTAATCTAATGACATCTTTTCTTTTTCCTCTATTACTTCCCTAATATTTTTTTATCCTTACCTAATTTAGATTTCATGGTCCTTCATTATCTTCACTTTCTCTGGATAAAAATCAAAATGCCAACTTCCCTCCTTACTCTCATCTAATTTCCTTGCTTTTTAATTTACAGGAAAAGTAAGAGTCACCAAAGATAACTTCCCCATCCTTCCACCATCTTGTCAAGGTCAGCAATGATCTCCACATTGTGAAATCCAAATGTTAGTACCTATTTTTCTTATGGCTCCACCTCCTAATCATGTCTTCCTTCCTGAAATACATTTTTCATTTGGCCTCTAGAACATCTATCTCTCTCTCTCTTTCTGTTTCTCTCTGGGTTCCTACTTCCTCATTGGCAGCAACTTCTCAGTATCTTTTTGAATTCTCCTCATCCTCTCCAGACTTCTTCTCTTGTGTATCGACAAATACTCATCATATGATTTTATCCACTCCCATGGCTTTAAGTATGCTCTTTTTCCCGGGCCCTACCTAGGCTCTGTTTTCAACTGCTAACTTGACATCTGCTTAAATATCTAACAGAAATTAAATATCTAACAGAAATTTTATGTTTAACATACTCTAAAGTCTTGACCTAATTCTATTCCAAAACATGCTCTTTCCCCAATATTATTAATCTAGTCTCTTGCCTATACTACTGGAATTTTTCTTAGCATGCTCTCTACTTCCACTATCACCCTACTATAGTCAACTATAATGATATTTTTAAAATGTACATCAGAACATATCACTGCTCTTCCTAAAATCTTCCAGTGACTTCCATACCATTCAGAATCAAAGTCAACGTCTAACATGATTTACCTCTCTCCTGTGCTTTCCTAATACTAATACTCAGTTCCCTCTTAGACTTTTTTTCCTGTCACTCTCACCCTTAGTCATGACTTTCCAAACAGACCGATCTTCCTACCCCAAGCAAACTACTACTTCTCAATCTTTGCATTTATTTTATTCCCTCCACCTACAATATTCTTTCCCCAAACATGATCCTGGATCTCTCCCTCTTTTCATTCAGGTTGAAATGCCACATAATCAGAGAGGTCTACCTCAACTATACTACCTAAATTAGAATCCCAAGACCCCCATTTCCACTCTTTAACTTCACCTTAGGTCTCACCACTCCTAAACTCTTGATCCTGCTTTATATTGTCTTGATAATATTAGCACCATATTTATTCATTGACTTCCCAATCTCTCCCCAATTTAACTTAATATAAGCTCCATGATGGCAGAACATTTTTTCATTCATTGACCTCTAACCTCAGAGCCAAAACCAGTGCCTGTATTATAGGATGTTCTCAATAATACTGGATGTCAGATGAATAAATATCTTTTAGTTTTCTCATTTATAAAGTGGGAAATAATACTTGCTTGTTAAGAAGATTAAATACATTTATGTCTGCAAAACATTTAGCACCAATACTGGCACATAATAAGCTCTTGAAAAAAAGTAAAAAGAAAAATAAGGCCAATAATGACTAATTATTCCAATTTGTGACAAAATGACTGACATTTTTAATTATTCATTTTAAAGTATGAATAACAAATTATCCTATGAAATTTGATGTGATTTCAGTTTCCAGTTGAATTCCTGTTGTGTGCTTCAGTGTCATATCTCTGGGTTAATAATTCACCCTCATGAGTATCACAGAAATTATTTACAAAGGTAAAGTCATAGAGTAGATCTATATTATAATTCTTAAAAAGAAAATTTTAGTTACCTCTTATCTCATAACTTTTTCCTAATGAGTGTTTACATTTGTTAAAGTAAATATACAAATGAAACTAACAGAAAAGCTTAAATTATGAGTTAAATTATCTCATTTAAAATAGCAAATATTTAGCATACTCTTGGTCCTTAAAATTATAAGGCATAAAATAAGAGGCATTAGACATTGCAAATTAGTTAAATGTTATCTCTAAAAATCAAAGAATCAAAGACTCAAATTTAAAGAGTTTAAGAAAAGTCTTTCCTTTCTACAGATTGAGTATCCCTTATCTGAAATACTCGGGACCAGAAGTGTTTAGTATTTTGGAATTTTTTCAGATTTTGGAATATTTGGATATACATATGAGATATCTTGGAGATAAAAACCAAAGTTTAAACATGAAATTCATTTATGTTTCATATGCATATTATACACATAGCCTGAAGGTAATTTTATACAATATTTTTAATAACTTTGCACCTGAAACAAAGTTTGTGTTAAGTACTTATGTGTGGAATTTTCCACTGTGGCATTGGTGCTCAAAAAGTTTTGGATTTTGGAGCATTTCATATTTTGGATTTTTGGGTTAGGGATGCTCAACCTATATTAACACTAAGTAAGATAAAATATTTTGTAGATAAATTTCACATTATTTTCCATGTATATTTAAAATGAAATATTAAAGATTCTTGTTCTCATAGCCATAGAAAGGTCTTATTTTGTATGATTTTCTATAATCAATTAATTCAATTCAAAGCTGAGACAGTATGATGAAAATATATCTTTTAATCTGCTAAAAGTTTCATATCCTCTCCAGAAATAAGTACATACACAAAGTTTTGCACAAAACTTAGGAAGTTCTCTAAATGGAAAACTTCCATAAATGGAGGCTCAAAAGGGCCACCCCTAGAGAACTATGGAACCTAGATTAAATATATGGTTAAAGAGAAGGAAGACATACAAGCATCTGTATAAAATACCATTTACTTAATCTGTAAAAAATACCAGTGGATATTCTTTCCATTACAATATTCTGATACAGTTTTTCTAGGATGACGTAAAATTTTAGCTGTAGAACCGTAATCTGAACTCATATCCCCTTGCTTTCTTTGTTGTTATTGTTTTGAGACAAAGTTTCACTCTGTTGCCCGGACTAGAGTGCTGTGGCGTCAGCCTAGCTCACAGCAACCTCAAACTCCTGGGTTTAAGCAATCCTTCTGCCTCAGCCTCCCAGTAGCTGGGACTACAGGCATGCGTCACCATGCCAGGCTAATTTTTTCTATATATATTTTTAGTTGTCCAGATAATTTCATTCTATTTTTAGCAGAGATGGAGTCTCGCTCTCGCTCAGGCTGGTCTCGAATTCCTGACCTCAAGCTATCCTACCGCCTCGGCTTCCCAGAGTGCTAGGATTATAGGCGTGAGCCACCGTGCCTGGCCCCCTTGCTTTTTTTGACATTACCTGAATTATACAATAGCACCAAATTTTTCTATTCAGTACAATCTTTAGACATAAATCATAAATTAAAACAGATCTACATTTCCATTAAGAGGGACCATAAATGAAAGTTTATCACTATGTACATTGCAATAAGGATGCACAGAAAAAACTCCTGAACTTGGAAAAAATTCATACCATAACATAAGTTTCTATTATTCTCATAAAGTTGAATGAATTGGAACTCACAATGTATCCAGTTATACATCCTGACTCCCAAAAGAGTATTTAAAGTGTACTAATTAGATTACCATGGGTCACATGTTTTTAGATGTGTCTCCACTATCCCCCAAGTCCCCAGAACAAATATAAATGAGGAAGACATTAAAAATATATTTGATGCCATGATATCCACTGCAAAACTTCAGCAGTAGCTCAACAATAAGTTTTGTTTTGTTTTATCTTTTAAACAGTCCTAGAGCTACTCATTTTTACTCTAAGGGTCAGTATAGCTTTTTAAAAAATTGTTCAGCAAAGCACATAGTATTTACTCCTTTTCCTTTGAACAACCTCTTACACATTTCATAAACACTATACTCAGAGCCAACTAATCCTCAGGGAATAAATATTTAGGCCTTCAAGAAAAATGAAATTACCTAGCCAGTCTAGGTCCTAGCATTCACCTATTAAAATGAACTACAACATTTTCTTTTAAATTTTTGATAAAGCAAGAAGCAACCTGGATTTTGAACTTCTTTCATTCATCTCATTGAACACAGATGATTACATGCCAAATAGTAACAGTACTTGGAACATAACAATTTACACTTCTCTTCATCCCTAGAACTACATATTGCTGGATTGACAGCTATGTGGGTTTTTTTTTTAATAATTTTAATGTATTCATTATATTGTGCTTTCAGATATAAATCATAAACTAAAATAGATCTACATTTCCATTATGATGAAGCATAAATGAAAGTTTATCACTATGTACATTACAATAAGGAAGCACTTTAAAAAACTCCTGAACTTGGAAAAGATTCATTGTCCAGGAGACTAAAGACTATCCGTAACACTTTATAATACAAAATGAATTTAAGCAACTGATATAACATTGAAGGATAATTTTTCTTGATATACAGAAAATTCAGGCTGGGTGTGGTGGCTAACGCCTGTAATTCTAGCACTCTGGGAGGCCAAGGCGGGAGGATCGCTCGAGGTCAGGAGTTCGAGACCAGCCTGAGCAAGAGCGAGATCCCATCTCTACTAAAAAGTAGAAAGAAATTATCTGGACAACTAAAACTATATATAAGAAAGAAAAAAATTAGTTGGGCATGGTGGCTCATGCCTGAAGTCCCAGCTACTCCGGAGGCTGAGGCAGAAGGATTGCTCGAGCCCAGGAATTTAGGTTGCTGTGAGCTAGGCTGACGCCACGGCACTCTAGCCCGGGCAACAGAGCGAGACTCTGTCTCAAAAAAAAAAAAAAAGAAAATTCATTCTAATCTATGAAAAAAATACCAAAACATCAATTAAAACAATAAAAGCCAAGACTAATTAGACCATCTCTTCCTCCACAAGTAAAAGAGTAAATGTTCAATGTTAAGAATTTAGAAAATACATATATATGCAGAGAAAAAAATTAATAAATTATAATTTAAAAACTACCAAAAAGTATTGTGATGTATTTCCTAAAATTCATTTTGTATGTATTTATTTTATTAATTGAAGGATTGAAATGCTATTTTATTTACAATTTTATTTCCATTTTATATTTATATTATGATCATTTTCTCATATTACTAAACATTTCTTGAAAACATCCTATAGATATACTAAAAATAAACAAATCCTGTAGAGAATATTTAAGAAGTATTATAAAGCAATATTCAAATGGCTTTCTATCAGACATATACCTTAGACCATGAGGGATTCCCTGTAAGGAGTAGGGACAAAGACTATGTCCTCTAAAACACCCAGTCTTTATAGAATCTTGTCAATTTGTAACTATTCTTCTCAACTTTTGTCCTAGATTTAATTTTTTCTGAGTAAATGTCACACTACCTATGCTGAATTCTGTTATTTAAAATTACTGTCTTTGGAGAGTTACCTCTTGGTTATTCCCAAAAATAAGTATTTCATAAATCAAATACAGACAGTAAATTACCAAGTTTTTCTTAATTAGATAATAAAAAAAGTCTTATACAGTAAGTTCTCACTTAACATCTCAATAGGTTGATTCTTAGAAACTGTGACTTTAAGAGAGATGTACTATACAATGAAACCAATTTTAGCATAGGATAATTGATATAAACAAAGATATGCATGACAGGTCAGATACCAGCAAGCCCCAGGTAATCTATTGAAGCTCCTTCCCCTACACCTTTCTCTCTAACCTTGTTGACATATTCAGTTTCTTACAGAAACCACATTTGTTCCTTCCTCACAGTTTTACTTAGGAATTTTAGGGATCATTTGCTCTACTCCATTCTAGAGAAGACCCAGGCCTTCAAGATTTGTTGTGAGGTTCACTTCCTCCATTAACCCTTCCCTAAACATAGAGCCTTTATCATACTTGTCATACGTTTTGGTGCTTGCCTGTATTCAAATGATCATTTTTTTATACTCTTTCTAATTGTCTGATGTACATAATTCTACCTCTCTTACAAGATTGTAAACTACTAGAAGGCAATTATAAAATACCCCATGTGCAAAACACTGAGATGTAGTCTAGTAAGAACTTAATACATACTTCTTCATCTGAATTTTTCTTCCTAAACCATCAGTGCAAGCTATTGCTGCAAATGCTACTGCAGCTGTGAAACATGACATTATTGATGTGACAAGATGTAGAAATGGAAAGATTTTGAAATAGTTTTATTGACTGAAATGTAAACAGTGTAAACAGTCAAAATGCTTGCAATAAAATTTCTTCATGTCCCTACACTTCAAAGGAGAAGTTACATAAATAAAATAACTAACAAGCAAATCAGTAATAAGAGTTTCACACTTTTGTGCAAGTTCATCACAGGAATTGGATAATTCTTGTCATTCCCAACTAAATCAGAGTTGAGTGGCCTGGGGGGAAAAGCACTCAGAGTATATAACATTGCTCTAGAAATGTAAGTCTCTGCAAGTCCAGCTGCTGAAATTACCTGTTGTAAACCGAGACTAGTTTTATCTATTGCTGTGAGATAACTCGTGGCAATTCTAGGACTAATTTTGCCCACTGTCATTGCCCACCAATTGGAGCTTGCCAGCTCCTTAATACTTGACTAATACCAATGAACTGCTTCTCAAGACCACACATAACAGCCCTTTTTTTATAAAACCCCCAACCTTCTTTTTGTTCTCCATAATACCGAAGATGGCCTGCTCTGCATGTATGCCCTGAATTGCAATTCTTTCTTCCCAAGTAAATACTAACTTTACAGATTCATCTCTACATTTTTATTTTGATTTTGACACTTTTTTTTTAATTCAGGATATTATGGGGGTACAAATATTTTGGTTACATGAAATGAGTTTGCAAATAATTGATTTTGACACTTTTAATAGCCACCCTCATGGTATAACAGTAAACAGTATATATTTAAAAATTAAAACACAAAAATACTTATCAAAATAATATAGGATTTAATATTAACAAGGTAAAAAGAATAGACTCCAAACAATAGGTGTTGTATAATGACATAAAAATATGCCTAGTTCTTAGCAAATCTCCAAATCTGTGATTATTAAATACTATGCAAACTCCTTCTTTCTACTCAGTCATGTTTCCAACCATTCATTTATTTCCTGAGCATATCCCACATCACAATTTTTCTGTTCCAATTTTGACATTATATTCTCTCTTGGTTAATGAAAAATATTCAAGAAATAGCCAAGCTGGTTTCATTTTAAGAGAGTAAGAGCCACAAAAACATTGATTCTCAATGCCAGTTAGACATACTCACTAGCCTAGTGATTCTCTTTAGGTACCAGTGTCATAGTGAACCTAACTCAAATTCTTTCACTAAAAATACTAAGCATTTTCTGCATCACAAATGGTTGAAACCATGAAACTTAAAACTATAAATGTCTAGAGTCCACAGTATTCACTATATTGTTATGCAGAGAAGGCTACTATCATTATAAAAGATCCAACTATTTTAAATGCAAATCCTTTGCTTACATACAAGGAAAAATGCTATCTAAAGCTTTATTTTCCAAGAGACAGTAAGGAAAATGAAAAAGTGCAACCTTACAGTAAGCACTCATGGGGAGGGGGCATTTAATTTATTCATTGTCCTACCATTTGATGATTCAAAACTTTCAAAACTGAGACATGGCGAGGAAGAGGAGACGAGACCAGATGAGGAAGAGGAAACCATTCCAGGAGAGGAAGAGGAGATGAGACTAGATGAGACCAGACAAGGAAGAAACCAGACCAGACGAGACAGGATGAGGAAGAGGAGACCAGTCAGGACGAGGAAAAGGAGTGCTAAGTTCTTAATATGCAATACCTCATTCAGACCTCATGAACCATCCTATACGATAGGTACTGCTCTTTACCTTGTTTACAGATGAGGAAACTAACGCTTAGAGAAGTTATATAACCTGCCCAAGTTAACACCTTAACTCATGAAACTGAGAATCAAAACCAGGTCTGACTCAAGAGTCTGCTCTTAGCCATTGTGCAAGTCCCATACCTTCTTTCTGCTTATATGGTTGTTCCCACCACCTTCCTCCAAAGGTGTCCTCAGGCTGGCTCTGGGGCTGAGCCACAGCTGCTGTCCTGGTGATTTACAACCCCAGATTTTATTTTTACTGTGGATGGGGAGAGGGGCACAGTCCTGGGCTGGAGGACAGAAATTGGGCTTCTTGTTCTGTTCCATCTCTGGACACAAGAGGGTAAATTCTCAGCAGGCATCTCATGCACTAGGTCTCACTTGCCTCATCGGTAACATGGGAAGAATAAACCTACTCCTGGTGCCTGCCAAAATTAATCTTTTTTGAGATCATATATGGAAGAAATTTCCATAAAGGATTAGCATTTATTAGACTATGTATAGATCTAGCCCCCCAACCAAAGTTCCAGACTTATTTCCCAAAAGTTCCCTGCAAACTTAGAAAACCTCCAAAGGATCCTCACCTTCCTGCCTTTGTTCATGCCTTTCCTCATATCTGAAAGGCCTCCTCATCTTCACCTACCATAATCCTACCTAACCAAAAGGCCTAGTTCATAGACTTCCTCCTAGAAAAGTGTTTGTGGACAGCTGTCCTTGAAGTGATCCATTTCTCCTACATAATCTTTTGCTGTGAGCACTTAAGACAGGCATCGCTCCTAGGCTTGCCATATAATTACTGATGTATAGGACATCTCCTCTACAGAGGACATGCATTGGTTTTTGCTTGCCTAATATCTTCTACCCCTTTTAGTAACAGCAACTTGATTTTCCTCTGGTGAACAACCTTCCCTCACTTTTAATCCATATGATTTGGATGAGGTCAATCCCACTTCCAAATCCAGAGGTAGGCATGTGACGTAGGCCTATTCAGATTATTATAATGGATTCAGCAAAGTGCAGGTGACTCAATTAAAAGCATTGAGAATTAGTCCTAGGACTTTTACTAGGACCATTGGCAGAAAAACATCTATTTTTGCTACAAAAAATTTCAAATGGAAAAAAAAAAAAATCATGAGGATGAGGCCACCCAAAAGCAGGTTATAGAAAGAGACCTAATCATAGCTGAAACTATTAATAGAAATAACCTGCCTAAAACAAATAAATTCTTTCCCTTGCACACATTCTTTTTTTCCTTTTAAATTTGTGTCGCGTTTCTATAATGTAGAATTGAAAGATAGGAATACTGCCTCAGTTTGTTTATGAACTTTAAGGGGCCAAAGGCCTGATCTTTTTAACTTTACATCTCTTAGCAGGGTACCCAGTAAAACAGGGTCCTCGAGGTTTGATGATTGATCCATTCAATCTCACTTTCTCTGAGCACTTACAATGAGCTGAGCTAAGCACTGGAACCACAAGGAATAATTAGACATAGTCCTTGCCCTCAAGGAGTTCTGAATTTAGTACAAGGAGGAGGTATAAAAATGAACACTTTATAATACAACTTGGGCTATAATAAAAATCTGAGCAAATTTTTGTGGGATTCCAGAGGGTTGGAGGTTTGGGGAGATGGGATGTAGGAAGCCTTCTCAGAGAAGGTGACATCTGAATCGAGTTCTTAAAGAGCAAATAGAAGTTCCTAGGCAGAGAAGTGGGCATGGGGAAAAGCTGTCCCAAGGATGAGGTATTCCGGGTGGAGAGAATAAGATGATATATTAATAATTATAAAATTAATAATAAATTTTCAAAACCTACCAGCCTGTCTCTAAAAGTCAAAGGTGTTTATCACTATCTTACACTCATGCTTTAATATGCATAGTTCTAACTTTACTTTCTCCCTCCATCCCCCCACCCACGCCCGTGGAAAAGCTCCCTTCCTTTCAATTGGTATCAGCTCCTTGAGAGCAAATTCTACAGTTTCTTTATTCAAGTCTACCATTCTATGCCTTAACAGCAACATATGCTTGCAAAATACTAACTGAAAAAAAATATCTACTTAAACTTGTTTATGGTAGATTTATAAAGTGGGAAACTTGGTAGAAGTTACTGAAGAAACTATGTTGCCCAAGTTAAATATTACTGAAAATACTAATAATATTTACTACATACAGAGATTTTTCTATTTTGTTCATTCATGCATCTTCAGTGCCTGGCACATCATAAGCACTCAAATATTTGCTGAATGAATGAATGAATAACTTGTTATAATTAACATGGTACACCCTAACACTGTGATTTATATTGAAAACACCATGTACTATACGTGTTTATTTAATTAAAATTCCACTGGGTAAAAACCTTTATACCTTTTCTTGACCTCAATGAACTTACTATTATCCATGGTAACATGATATAGGAATAATTTTGTCATCTTAAATTTATAAAAAATACCTTTCACATTTTTTAAACTTCCCCCTAATTCATTCTTTAGTGCAGAGTGGCTGATTTACAGTAAAAAACTCAAAAGTCAGTTGTAAAGACGCCACTGGAGAAATATGTATGCAACTCGAAAAGTAAAGGTGATTCAGCTAATCACCATCAGATGAAATATTTTTTAACTCTTTTAATACAATTCTATTGGAGTTATATAGGAAAACTTTTATCTGTCTTATGATGCACCAACTACCAGAGGATGTGAAAAAAAATGTATTCCAAGTGGGGCATGGTAGCTGTCATGTGTAATCACAGATATTGGGGAGGCTGAGGCAGGAGGATTTCTTGAGACCAAGAGTTCAAGACCAGCCTGGGCAACATAGCAAGGCCCTCATCTCTAAAAAAAAAATTTGTTTTTAGTTGTTGGGCATGGTGGTACATGCCTGTAGTCCCAGATACTCTACAGCAGGGCTCCTCAACCTATAGTGAGTTATATAATGATTTCATTATATATTACAGTGTAATAATAATAGAAATAAAGTACACAACAAATGTAATGGGCCTGAATCATCCCAAAACATCTCCCCTCTCCCTGGTCTATGGAAAAATTGTCTTCATGAAAATAGTCCCTGGTGCCAAAAAGGTTGGGGACTGCTGCTCTAGAGGCTGAGGTGGGAGGTTCTCTTGAGCTCAGAAGTTTGAGGCTGCAGTGAGCTCTGATCATGCCACTGCAATCCAGCCTGGGCAACAGAGCAAGACCCTGTCTTAAAAAAAAAAAAATAAGTAAATAAATAAAAATAAATGTGTTCTTGCACTGGAGAATTCACAGTAGATGTGTGTAAACAAAGCAGTTAGAAAACAAGACTTATGAAATTGTGAGCTAAAACCTATAAAACTAAGATTTAGTCTTTGGACTTTGCTGACCTAAAGAAAGAAACTGAGGCAAAATTAATAAAAGGTAGAAAGTTTATCTGGGCCAAATCTGAGGACTGTAGTCTAAGAGACACAGATTCAAGTTTTCCTGATTATAGGCACTGATTATCAACAGTCACAAGTGGATTTTTTTTTTTTTTTTTTTTTTTGAGACAGAGTCTCACTTTGTTGCCCAGGCTAGGGTGAGTGCCGTGGCATCAGCCTAGCTCACAGCAACCTCAAACTCCTGGGCTCAAGCGATCCTCCTGCCTCAGCCTCCCGAGTAGCTGGGACTACAGGCATGCGCCACTATGCCCGGCTAATTTTTCTATATATATATATTTTTAGTTGTCCATATAATTTCTTTCTATTTTTAGTAGAGACGGGGTCTCGCTCTTGCTCAGGCTGGTCTCGAACTCCTGACCTTGAGCGATCCACCCGCCTCGGCCTCCCAGAGTGCTAGGATTACAGGCGTGAGCCACCGCGCCCGGCCGCAAGTGGATTTTTTAAAGGAAAAAAGAAGGGGTAATTCTTAAGTTGAACATAAGCTATTGATTGGCCGTACATTCTTCTTTGTATCACAAATTCCAGAAACATGAAGATAATGGGTGAGGGTCACATTGTACAACTTGTGATAGCATTTTATATAATTTATCAGCTAGTCTGGAAACTATAGGGAAGGAAAGAATAAAATGTCTTTAAACAATTGCTCCTGGTCATGGGTAGAGGTGGTTAGATTCTCATAAAGAGCGCACAACCTAGATCCCCCGCATGTACCACTTACAGGATGGTTCACACTCCTATGAAAATCTAATGCCTCCACTGATCGGACAGGAGGAGGAGCTTATGTGGTGACTCCAGCAATGGGGAGTGGCTGTAAATACAGATGAAGCTTTGCTTGCTCACCCGCTGCTCACCTCCTGCTTTGGGGCCTGTTTCCTAACAGGCCATGGTCAGACTGATACCAGTTTACCACCCAGGGATTAGGAACAACAGTCTTAAGGGGTAGGGGTGGTTTTGCGACTAAATGCAATGGAAATCAATTAGTTTTAAACAAATGAGTATGTTATTTGATTTATATTTTTTTAAAAATAATAAACTGCCACTTAACATGTATTTGCTAGACAGTTTGCTAAATGCTTTACAAATGTTATTTAATCATTAATTAACACTGTAAAGTCAACTTTATTATCCCCATTTTACAGAATAGAAAACTGAGGCAGAGGGGGATTATGGGAATTGCTCAAATCAGAAAGCGAGTAAATGTTGAGGGAAGTTGCCCAAGTTGCCAGTTCCAAACCTGGGGTCACAAGTGTCCTACACTCTTCAGTGATGCTGGATCCTCAGGACACACACAATACAGTTGAACAGGACAAGTAGGAGGCAGGGGCATTTTCACACAAGTCACAAAAGAGAAATCAGGTGTGCAGCTAGAATAAAATTTTTTTTAAGCTAAAACTATTAGATATTTTAGTTGTCCTAATAAGTCATTGTGTTTAAATTAATTTTTTGATAAACTTTGTTACAGATGTCTGCAATTGCTACTTCATACTACTGTTTTCTCCCTGAGGGCAGAATAATTACCTCAAACACCTTCGAATCCTCTACATTCCCTAGCAGAGTGCCTTGTAAAGAGTGGGAGCTTCCCAAATATGCACTCAGGGAAAGTGTGTGGGGGCTGGGAGGAAGGGATGGGTGTATACCTACTTGATGAGTGCGATGCACACTGCCTGGGGAATGGACACGCTTGAAGTTCTGACTGTGGGGGATGGGGGTGGGGTGAGGGCATGGGTGCATACCTACATGATGAGTGCGATGTGCACTGTCTTGGGAATGGACACACTTGAAACTCAGACTCGGGGGGGATGGGGAGGCATGGGCAATATATATAACCTGAACTTTTGTACTCCCATAATGAGCTGGAAAAAAAAAAAAGAGTGGGAGCTTTAAAGTACCTCTTGGACCAATAAAATATTACAAAATAACAAGAAACGTTTCTTCAGTGCTTCACACCATGGGAAACCTTAGGCCTAACAATCTACTGTTGCTGGCTGATACTGAGGTTGGCTCTCAGTGAAACCAGTTCTCAGTGAGTTCACTTTGAACTTGAAGCTGTACTTTGAGAATCTTGAAAGTGTCTTTCACTTTATGCATGTTTAGATGTGTTTCCCTATGAAAGTTTGAAACATCAGGTACCCAGTAGGTGTATTAAAGTCTCTGCCTTTTGTTTGCATTAACTAGAAAATTTCACAGACCTATTGTTCATTGGATAAATATATCTCCTCCCCTGAAAATTTCCTGTTCCCTTCTGAAACTCTCAGTAGGAGTTGTAACAGTAACCCCTTTTGTTAAGTTCTGATCCTTCCTGGTAATTTCTTGTTTCTTTCAGGATAAAATGTAATGGCAACAGCTTTGATGTCTTTATCTTGTTTTATCCTTTCTTCTTTAAGAAGCAGTTCTTGTTCATTCTTGGCTCTTAGAACTTGCTTTATGTAACATCAGCATGAAAAGAATTAGAATAGAAATGTATATTCCCTATTGGAACTGTGTCTATTTACCTAATATGAAAGATACAGCAGTTTTTCAAAAGCATGGTGGAACAATGCTGTACTCTTTCTGATTTCACAGTAACATCTGAGCCGTGACCAAATCATTTGACAAGAATTTCTAAGTAAAATAAAATGGTTGTTGATTTATGCCAACAAATTTGGGATAATCTCTTACACAGCAATAGTTAAGCAGAATAAAGACACCTGGGCACATCATGTACAACTACTGAAAATATAAGAAGAGAAAATCTTATTCCTTTTTTTTTAATGTCTAACCTGAACAGTGAGAAAGAGAAAATCTTAAAAGCAGCCAGAGAAAAAACACATTATATTCAAAACAATAGCAAGCAATAGGCTTGCTAATGGCTTATCAATAGAAATTATAAAAATTATAATATAATATAGTGTCTTTAAATTGCTAAAAGCCATTGCCAACACAGAATTCTATATATTCTAGAATAAAAGTAAAATAAGAACATTATGGACAAATAGAGAATTCATAATCAGCTCCATTAAGAGAAATACAAGAATAAGAAAATTTATAGAGACAGAAAGTAGCTTAGTAGTTACCTAGATCTGGGAGTGGGAAAACGCTGAATTGTACATTTTAAATGGCTGAACTTTATGGTATGAAAGTTATTTATCAACAAAGCTTGTTAAAAACAAAAAATAGAAAAGAAAAAGAAATAATAAAGGCATAAAAATTATCAGATCGAAGTTCAAAGATGCATAGAGAAATAAAAACCAATAGAGTAAACATATAGGTAAATCTAAATGAATATTTACTCTATAACATATTAATAATAATGTCTTTTGAGATATTAACTATAAAGATAATTACAACAAGTGAGAAGAGTAGATTATGTGTTGGGAGAAAAGTAAATATAGAAGAATGTTCTACGTTTTTGCATTGTCTGGGGAGAGGAAAAGAACTACCAATTAAAAAAAGACTTTGATTCATCTAGTATGCATTATTACATCAGATATATCATATGTGTGATATATCAGATATACTATATCTCTCTTATATGTCTGATATATCATATATCTGATAAAGAATTTGTATCCAGAATATATAAACAATTCTTACAACTCAAAAATAAGAAAAACAACCAAGTTTTAAACTATGCAAAAGACTGAATAGATATTTCACCAAAAAAATACACAAATGGCTGATAATCATATTAAAAGATGCTCAACATCATTTGTCATCAGAGAAATGTAAATTAAAATCACAATGAGATACCACTTCACAATCACTAGAATGGGTATAATTAAAAAGACAGACAATACCAAATGTTAACAAGGATGCAGAGAAATGGCATCCCTTGAGAGTACAGGTAGGAATGTAAACTAATACAGCCACTTTAGAAAATGGTATAGCAATATTATATAGAGTTATATACTATTATATAGAATAGTATGCCCCATTCCACTCCTAGAATCTGCCCCCCAAAATTAAAATATATGTCCTCTCAAAAACATGAATGTAAATATTCATAGCAGCATTATTCTTAATAGCTAATAACTAGACACAATCTAGCTGTCTATGAATTGGTGAAAGGTAAACAAAATAGTATATCTATACGACGGATTATTATTCAGCAATAAAATGGAGTCAACTACCAGTACGTACTATAACAAGGATTAACTTCAAGAATATCAGGCTAAGTGAAGAAAATCAGGCATAAAGACTACATATTGATTCCATTTACATGAAATGCGCATAAAAGGAAAATTTATAGAGACAGAAAGCAGAACAACATTCGACCAGAAATCACCTGCATGAGAGTACTTTTAGGGGTGACCAAAATGCTCTACAACTGAATTGTGGTAAAAAGAATGTCCAGAACTCTATAAGTTATCTCAATTCATTGAATTGTATGCTTTTAATGGATGAATTTTATGCTATAAAAATTATACCTCAATAAAACTATTAAGAATATTAAGGGAACAAAATGCTTAAAAGTAAAATTTTAGGAGAAAAAATATATCAGGACAATACTATTGTACAAAAAAAACTTGGTCATAAATCCATATCACAGTATTCATTCAAATTAACACAGTGCATGTACACTGATGAAAATTTTTCTAACATTTTTCCAAAATAGTATTAACTCTTTTAAGTTCTTCTCAAACACTATTTTAGAGTATATTCCATCTCTTGTATGGTCATTATTAACTGACATTACTTCTACAATATTGGTACTAGTTTCCAAAATAATTTCCCGAATTTTATTCATATTTTCCTTTACCATAATTTTTCTTCATTCATCTTCACAAAGTCTAATGGTAGAGAAAGAGTTTTAGCATTTCTATTTTAGAAAAGGAAAACTAAAGCTCAGAGAAGTGGAACAAATTTTCCAAACATGACTCTGGCGGATTTCTTAATTAAGTTTATCGAACCCAATGTCCCTTAGGCACATTGCCTTCCAGTTACTGAATTATAATAGATATATTTTCATTTTGGATACAAAATATAAAATTCAAACATTTGTTGTTTATCCTCTCTTGATGGGTGAAAAACAAACAGAATATACCTACACATCACTGTCTGTATCAAGAGAAAATTAAATCATACTATATTCTGATAGCTATGTTACCCTTAGTCTTCCTGGGGTGGGGGGTATGTGTTGATTTATTTTAAATTTACAGCCATCCACTTTTTGATGATATAGTAAAGCGATTAGAGACATAGCCAAATGTACTCTGGTCCAGGGCCATAAACAGAAGATGACTCCAAAGGGAGCCAACCTCCCTAAGATAACAATTCAGTAGGGCAGCATTATCTGTCAAGCCATAATTACAAATATCTTTATAGTCCTGCTTGAGACTTTATCAACTCTGATAAGCCATCTCAAAAGTTATCCGTGGGATCTGAACAAAGTGGCAGAGGAAACAATATGAACACTTTATGACCACTGCTTTCTTCCAGAATTCATAATCAAAGTTTAGCTTCCCACTCCTGGATTCAAATGAAAGACGGACAGGAAGAGAGATCAACCACTGAGAGAATAGCTGCATACATGTTATGTAAGTTAAGAATCCATGGATTTTTCAGGGAAGGCATTTTATAGTTTATGTATTCTACATCAAAAAACTCTAACATACCTTCCTGATACCCTCGAAAGACAATACTAGAGAGAATACACTGGAGAGAGGGAAAAAGAGAAAGGTGAATAACAGAGAAGAGATCATGTAACTCCTAAGCTATTATCTCTTTCGGACTTGATATATCAAGACCAAATAATGATGTATGTTCTTGCATAGAATAAACTCCTTAACAAAAAGGAGAACAAGGGTAGTGGATAGCTTATATTAATAATCAATAGCTGCTATAAACACTTGAGTCACTGTCATTTTTGTGGTTTTTTTTTTTCCTTCATGGAAGACATATAATAGTAATATGCACTTGTATATGGTAAATGTTGCAGAATTGGGGAGAAAGTCTCAAAGGATTAAAATTATAAGCAATTATCATAAAAAATAGGGAAAAGTAAACTATGACTGGATATAGCAAGGTAATAAATACTGGGAGAAAAGAGATAAGTTTTCATTTAATCATGCATTACTCTGGTACAAATATATGCATTGACCTGCATCATCATAAACTAGGATGAAGAAAATGAACTGGTAACCCCCACTTGACATCCTGGATGAGTAAGCACCAAGAAAGGAATGCTGAGTAAATACCTGAGTATTACCTATGAGTAAGCCTACATAATTCCTATTTCACAAAAAAATCTCAGAATATCATAGAGAGAAAATGCTTTAGGCAAAGGCTTTCCTTAGTGAATGATACTTAGAAACATTGTATAACTTATGGGAAGAACTTTTCCTTCCTTCACTAAAATAATCAAAATCATATCAGGGACCTGTGGAAGGTTAAGCAGTGATTGCATCACAGAAATATCTTTGTTGGCCAGCAGAATTCACAGAGCTCCAGGAAGGGATAGTCCAGGTCTGAAAATAAAGGAGACAAGAAAAACTACCAATGTTGCATTTTCTCAGAGTAGTGGGCCTTTCTTAAACTATTTAGTCAAATTAAAAGAGGACTATAAATCTCTTGTACAGAAAGGCTTAGATTAAAAGAAATAACAATTTGTTCCAAGAGATTCCATTGCTTCAACGGAATAAAAGTTCATTACTAGCATTATTAGTTTTCATTAAGGTATAATTGATAAATAATGTATATAAGTTTATAGTATCTAACATGATATTTTGATATATGTATACATTGTGAGATTAAATCAAACTAATTAATATATCCATCGCCTCACATAGTTGTTATTTTTATATGGCAAGAATATTTAAAATCTATTCTTTTGGCAATTTGCAAGTATAAAACACATTATTATTAATTATAATCACCATACTGTACAATAGATCTTCAGTTATTCATCCTGTCTAACTAAAGATTTGAACCCTTTGACCAACATCTCCCCATTCCATGCCCCCCCAACATTAGTAACCTTAGTAACATCTTGGCCAGTGTGAGACAAGCTAAAAGAATTTTAGAATCTGTATGTCATAGTAGCAAAAATTCTTTCATTTTGAATTTTCAGGTACCATTTTATCAGTTTTGACAGTCATAATTTCTAGATAAGGAAAAGAATGTCCACCTAGGCATTTCTAAAAACACAGCAACTTCAACATGGCCTTTATTATATTCACTTCCCTGTGTACCTCAATATCTTCCTCAAACCACCCAAAGCTGTAATTGCCTAGTACAATTCGAGTATTGGTGATCAAGGACAAGGGCCTAATAGTTTTCTTTCCAGGACATCTTCTTATCAACAACTTTATATACACAAAAAACACCAACTGAAATCGGTGCACCCAACATTCAAGCATAAACGTGAATAACAATTACCTTAAACAGAATTCATCAACTCTCCCTACAATCAGGGCCCTTTCCCAACCTTCCAATTACCATCAACAGCAGACTTCCCTCTCCTCCCAGCTTGATTGCCCTTCATAGTTAATCAAACACCTGCCTATTCCTCCTCTGAAAGGAACTGTGGTCTGTGAATGACCTGCATCAGAATCATCTTGAGTGCTTGTTAAAATACATATTGCTGTGCCCTGCTCCAGACCTATTGAATCTGAACATGCAGCAGAGGATCCCCAGAATCTGCATTTTAGCTCACTCCATCAGTGATTTTTCTGTACCTCAGAGTTTGGAAGTCGTCCATCTGCATCTGGCTTTTCAAATACTCCTGCTGCTTTTCTAGTCTGGGTTCTTATCACTACACATCAAGAAGCTGATAATAGTCTGACAGTTTATCACTTTCCCTCTGGTGCCTTCTTCAGTTCACCCCGTACACCATTGCGTAAAGATCTCAACACCCTTTTCATTACAAATCCTTTCTGCTCAACATGTTGAGTTAGGTTGGGTTTTTTTAAATCATATTTCAGGACAAAACCATACTTCCCAGCTGAATATTTAAGGCCTGTTATGAAAGGACTCCAGTGTGCCCAGATCACTAATATTTCTTATAGTTCCCCTCTGGGGTACTTCTGATCAGTTCGGATCAGACTGGATGCCAACCTTATTTCTTAGACGTCCTCCTCTTTCCCATCTTCATACCATCCATCTTTCTGATCATCTGCTCTAAGCCTTTCTCTAGTTTTCCAAAATCTTAAACTTCTTCTAAGAAGGAAATTCAGAATCTCTTCTTTTTTTTTTTTTTTTTTGAGACAGAGTCTCACTCTGTTGCCCAGGCTAGAGTGAGTGCCGTGGCGTCAGCCTAGCTCACAGCAACCTCAGACTCCTGGGCTCAAGCGATCCTCCTGCCTCAGCCTCCCGAGTAGCTGGGACTACAGGCATGCACCACCATGCCCGGCTAATTTTTTCTATATATTTTTAGCTGTCCATATAATTTCTTTCTATTTTTAGTAGAGATGGGGTCTCGCTCTTGCTCAGGCTGGTCTCGAACTCCTGAGCTCAAAGGATCCGCCCACCTCGGCCTCCCAGAGTGCTAGGATTACAGGCATGAGCCACCACGCCCGGCCAGAATCTCTTCTTTAAAGGGGTAGAGAATACCACTGAAATGTCATGAGTAGACTCTCAAAAAGTCCCAGTAGTACCACTTGCTACTAAGTGATTTGGAGCAAATTTATCTAATAAATGTGAAATAATACAGCCAGATACCTGATGCATTACAGGAACTCAATAAAGACTAATTTCCTCTTCACTCTGTCTTTTATTATGTAGTGTGGTAGTTATGGTCTTTGACAGCACACTGTCTTTCTTTGTAACTTGTTTCTGCTGGAAGTAGGCTCTAATTTTCATGGGAACCCCATGTGGTCCTTTTGGGGCCAACTTCTTTCTATCATCACTACTACTGAGGTAGTCACATGACACAGGCTCAACAAATTAGAGTACTCCATCCACCTAGATTCACCCCCAACAAACACACACACACACCAACCTGAAGCAATTGGTTCAGGGTGGGTATTTCCCCCAAGTCAATCAGATCCATCTCTAGAAATGCTGCTGGACTCTGAAGAAGTGAACACTAATCACTGGGATTGCTGGCTGTGCCTTTGAGGTAAACCTAGAGATGCCAGTGGCCAGCTTTGCAACTATGGTAGGAAATCTGCCCACAAATTCAACCAACTAAAAGGAAAATAAGACTCAGGTGGGGAAAGGTAATGTCCTCATAGCATCATTTTCTACCCCTGAATCCATCATGCCTGAGAGCTAACTGAGTTTTTTATTTAGAGGAGATAATACATTTATTTAGGGTTAAAATAGTTTCCACTGGTTTTCTGTTACTTTTGTGCAAGAGAATCCTGACTCATATAGAAATACTAGGAAGTGGAGTGTTATAAGTAACAGAATTTAAATGTGGAAGGGATTGATCAACACAGATAAGGAAGTGAAAGCAGTACCTAGATGAGACATTGACTCGCCTCCTTTTACTTTGAGAATGTGTGCATTATTGGTTGTCTAATACTTCCATTGTCCAGTACTTCCATTGTCAGGCAGTGGCATTTTTAAACAGTGCATATGAGAAGAGAGCGGCTTGTTAAGCAGCCAAATAATGAATGATAGTGAACTGTGATAACCATAGTTTTTGTCCATTCATCATGCTTTTTCTCATCCCCTTGTTATACAGGATTTTTCATGAAAAACTCATGTGATGACCCTTTACTTTGCATCCCCAGTTTCCACAAGGATTAATACATGACCAAGGTGGGCCAGAGACCCTAATACTTAGTAACAAGGATATTCAGAGGCAACATATAACCTAGGCCAGACAAGTCACAACTTTCCTTGAGACTTTAGTTGCAAGTAACAGCAAAGAGGCATATTCTTTTCATTGCAACTGCTAGTTATGATTATGAATATATAACTTCCTTCTAATATCCACCATTCAGGAAGATACTGCCTGAGATTAAAGCCAAAACAGAAGAAGAGATGATGGACTAGGAGAAAATAAGTGGCCTAATGGTATCCATTAGGTGAAAAGGTAGCTTTATCCCCTATATTTTTCAGTTATGTGGACCAATAACTTCATTTTCCTTAAATTAATTAGTCTGGGTGAGTCCTGAGTAACACATTTGGTCAGTGTTTACATGTCACCTCACAAATATCCTCTAGCTTTCTCATGCATATATTCCTTCTATTTATTTATTTATTTAATTTTTTTTTTTTTTTTTTTAGAGATAGGGTCTCTCTCCATTGCCAAGGCTGGAGTGCAGTGGCACAATCATGGCTCACTATAGCCTTGAACTCCTGGGCTCAAGTGATCCTCATGCCTCAGCCTCTCCAGCTGTTGGGACTACAGCCATGAGCCACCATGCCCAGCTATTCCTTCTAGCTAAGCAGTAATCTCTTTGAGGAAAACACAGTGTGTCACTGATTTTTTTTTTATTATTATTTCTGTAGTTCCAAATAAAACATTAGAACTCATTAAATGGAAGTTTGGGGAAAAATTGAATAAATTAATTTATAAGTATAATAGAAATTCACATCATCTTTTTTTTCCATTTTATGACTGTATTTAATTACTTTTCTCCACAAGTACTTAAGGATACATCATTTCAGGTAAAATATCATACAAAGAACTAATTGGCTTCCAATCCCTTAAGAAGCTTTTCAGAGGTTTTCAGCTTTTATGTTAAAAGCCCGTTTCATATATTACAATTCTTCTTGACACATGTGAGGGTTTCAAACTCACTAAACAACTAAACCATCCAGCAGTAATTATAGCACAATCCCCAGTGTCACATGACAACCTTTTTTAGTGTCTAAAAGCATAAATCCTGACAGCAGTATTTATAGTTCACCCTCATCCCTGTATCATGATTTGTGAAGCATTTACTATTATCACTCTTCTCTCTTACATATTCTTAGTTTAATAATTATTATTAACATCAAAAAGGTCCAATACTAAATATTAGTGAACTTAACGGGGGCACTGAATGATAGCTGCAAGAGTTACTTTTGTGAATCAACTTGACTTGGTTAAAGGATAACCAGATAGGTGGTAAAACATTTCTGGATCTGTCTGTAAGGGAGTTTCTTGAAGAGATCAGCATTTGAATCAGTAGACTGAGTCAAAAAGATCCATCTTCATCAATGTGGTGGGCATCATTCAATTTTTTGTAGGTACAAATAGAACAAAACAATCAAGGAAGGTCACTTTAGTTCCTTCCGTGCTGCTATAACAGAATACCTAAGATTGGGCAATTTATAAAGAACATAAATGTATTGGCTGATATTTCTGGAGGCTGGGAAGTACAAGATTGAGGGTCCAACATCTGGCAAAGGCCCTCTTGCTGTGTCATCCCATGGCAGGGACAGAAGGGTCAGAGACTAAATGAGAGAGAAACAAAAGGGGGCCAAACTTGTTCTTTTATAAGGAACCTACTCCCTAGATAAAAGCATTAATACATTAATGAGGGCATAGCCCTTATATGTCCCGCCTCTTAATACTGTTACAATGGCAATTAAATTTCAACACGAATTTGGGAGAGGACAAACATTCAAACTACAGGAAAGGGCAAATTCATTCTCTTTTCTGGAGATGTGACATTTGTCTTCTCCTGCCCTCAGACATCGGAGCTTTTCTGGCTCTCAGACCTTTAGACTTCAAGACTTACACTAGAGAGCCCCAGTTCTCAGGCTCTGACTGAATTACAGACACATACTGAATTACACCACCAGCTTTACTGGTTCTTCACTTTGCAGACGGCATATTCTGGAACTTCTCTGCCTCCATAATCTCAAGAGGCATTTCCCATACTAAACTGCCTTTTGTCTTTCTCTCTCTCTTTCTCTCGATAGATAGATATTGTCTCTCTCTCTCTCTCTCTCTCTCTCTCTTTATCTCGATAGATAGATAGATAGATATTGTTTCTCTGGAGAACCCTAACACAAGGGTTCTGCCTTCATTACCTAATCACCTCCCAAAAGCCCCACCTCTTGATACCATCACCATCATAGGGGTTAGGATTTCAACATAAGAGTTTGGGGGTGACCCAAACATTCAGGCTATAGCAGTAACCAACTTCCTTTCTCTCTTATATTTTGAAAGATGATTCTGACTTCCTGAATTTTGAGATTTTTCTCTCTCAAAATCTGCTACTTTGCTTTATATCATTGTAAGGTAAAATATTTGCTTTCTTTAAATAAATGCATTGGCTATTTATGTCCCCTATTCTCCAATAAAATAAAAAAGACCCCATCCTGAGGTGAAGAATTTGGACAGAGAATTGTATCAGGGAACCTACTGAGAACTCCAAGGCTACACAGTCTGTGTTCAAAAATCTTTAGGGATTTTTTTTCACTCAGTTCAATTCATTAAACCCTTACTCAACATTTTGTGACAGATCCAGACTCTTGCCCATAAATCACCTATTCTTTTAAAGAAGAGGCATGTAATCTTTAGTAGTATAATAGTGTGAGATGGTGGTACTTGAAGATTATAAGTAAAAAGAACAAAAGCTAATAGGCTACCAAAGAAATGACTGAAGGAAAAGGGGAAAAAAGAAAAGCTTAGCCAGTCAAATCTTATTTCTATGGAATTTTCCTTAAATTCCAGCATTGTCCTTGCTTGCTTGATTACATTGCCTTGGCATTTTGATATTCTACTCAGATCATATACCTGGTCCTACTATAGCAAACAAAATAGTTCTTCTGACATAACAAGGCAGATAAAAAATGTGATAAAATAGGAAGGACAGACACAAAGATGTGAAATACAAATGCCAGTGGCCCAAAGGTTTACAAATTGCTTCCCAGAGTGTGCATCACAGCAATTTTCACTCACTTTGAAAGTTTCTCAAGGGCAAAGAATGTTTTCCTCTCCTAGTAAACAATTTCACTTGCAGAAGGAATAAGGTATATTGTGTACATCCAAATCCAAAACTAATAAAGCAAACCTGATAAGAGGAGATTTGAAATTGAATCTCTTCCAAATGATCTTGTTCTCTCCACTGGGAAAGAAGCACTTAGTTTATTAGTCACACACTAGCAGACTATGCATGAAGAACTTAGTAAAGAAAAGATGGCTTTAAATGAAAAGCAGAAATCTGAGATTCAAAGAGAAACATGGATAAAGGTATTGGATGCTTTTCTTATTCCTTTAACATTATTTTGGAAAATGTTTGACTTACCCCTGCCCTTTCAAATTTTAGGAGACCAGTTCTATTAAAAAGGATAATAAAGATACCTGCCAGTTAATGCCACTGGAGCACTGTAAGAAGTTTATTGAAAGACAATTGTAAAATGAATGTTACTGTTATTTGGGCAATGGCCCATGTCACTCTCTGACATTATCCATACAGAACTGTCTCATAAAGATAGCCAAGTTGAAGCAGACTGGGTCCCACTTCACAAACATTGAAAATTAAAGTTGGTCCAAGTTTAACTTATGCTGGGAAATAAAGCTATGGCAAAGTGAAAATTGTCATCAGTAGAAATACATATATTCCTATCATAGAACTCTTACTAGCAAAACAGAATACAACAGAAAAATCTAAAATTAGACCAATTTTGCACAAGGATACAGAGTATAGATTCTGAGTTATTTTTATTTTAGATATCATATATTAGGATACTATACAATAAAATATTTTCTTCTTCGTTTAAACTGTAATAAATAATACACACAGAGAAACATGCTTATCGTGTGCTCACTACTTTTTGCTACAGAGGAGTTGATAATGGCATTTTTCTTGAAAAAAGAGCATAATGATAAGCTGTGGTATAATATTACCTGCTACAAATGGCCAATAATTATAAGAAAATATTTTCTGATTCACTATTCATCAATTATATATTATACAAACTGAAACATACCATTCAAGATTCAAATCCTAGTTTTGCCTTTTCTTCCTATGCATTCCTTCAATTACAGTTGCCATAATTTTCTCTGCTTACCTTTCCCAACATTATCTGAAATTGTTCCATTACCTTGATTCTTTTCAGTGTATTTTTCTTCATAAGCTTTGTTTGCCTTTTATTATATATTGGGACCAGAATTGCACACAGTATTCTAACATGTCAAAGTTTGTATTTATTTTATACATAAGAGAAGGTTGGTCTCTTTAGGAAGAAAATTCCTAAAACTGTTTTGTATAAATACTTGAGACAGAATATAACTCAGCATTCCAAGTGTTCAATTAGCTGTTTTATCTAGATAAAGATAAAATTAACTCTAAAAATTCAGTTACTATCTTTCCTGCCATAATTTGCATTGTATAAAATGTCTAACTCTCTTGCAGCTAGTGTTCAAATTATGATTTAGGTTTTTGGTGTTTTTTTTTTTTTTTTTTTTTATTAGATATGCGTATGAGAGAGTTGAATTCTGAATTGAGAAAGGCAACATTGTTCTGGAGCCAAGAGCTGTTGCAGCAACTTCCCTAGTCAACAGGAAAACAAGTTGACTGATGGAGAAGCAGCAGCAACTTTATAATCTATCTGTAGTGGGAATGAGAGAGTCTATACCTTTAGCCCTCTCAATGATTCTGTATTTTATTTAATATTCAGTAATAAGTCCCTTTACATTTAAACTAGCTACAGTGGATTCAGTTATTTGCAACTGAATTTTTATCTGTATATGTAATCACTTGAGAAAGATATAAATAAAGATCATCTCTGAAATATTATTTAAATATAGTTAATTTTTTTATGTTGTTGGCTATGTTGCCGAGTGTTTCCAAAAGTCAAAATGAAAAGAACCAAAAGAAATCAGGAGTGTTTTGTTTTCTTCCCAGAAAGATACTCATTTCATACTGACAGCTTTCTGTTATAGACAGAATGACCTTGAATTTTTTTAAGTGTATGTTAAGATGGAATAGGATAGGTGCCATTCAGTCTGCATATCAGAGGTGAGGAAATAGAATGTAGAAGAGTCCTATATCCCTTCTCAAGGTAATCTTTGGCATTATAATTACCCAATTAGGCAAATGTAAAAACTATTGTATGTTATTGCTACTGAGGTGCCCCCTTTTAGTGGATATGTTCTCTATGTAGTCACTAGGAAGTTAAAACCATCTTGGTTTGTAGAATCTTGAGAAATATTGTCCTCACGGTGGCCATAAACATTTTGGAAACAGTTTGTGCAACAATTCAGGGTTAACTCACATAAATAAACATTCCCCCACGTGTTATAAACACAAGCCTCCACCTAACCACCCAATGCAATCGTTTCCTGAGTTTAGATATCATAATTAATGATTGCAACATGATAAGATAACAAATTCTTCATCTTTAGTTTAGAAGTGCTCGCCATCAGTAATTTAGTAGTTTTGTTATCTTTTCATGAGTTTTGGCATATTGTAACATAAACACTTTCTCATTAGTACTAGGCAAATTCTAGTTGGATTGAGGCAGAATTATAACCTTAGCACCAGGTTTATCACTTAGTTACGATGATTTTCAAAATTACATATATCCTACTTACCAAATGAAGGAAATGTCTAATTGTCTAACCATACCCTAATTTTAAAAAGTGATTTCCAAAAAGGAATATTACTTATCCCTGGATGACCCTAGCCATAGATAAAGAAATACAAGACATTAAAGCATATAAAAACCACATCTATTAAGATAAAGGGAAGATAAATATAAACTCAAGCAAGCTTTGAAATAGTGCTATCTTTAAATTTATACTCTTAGGCGGTGTAACCTATTTCAATTTGGGTACAAAAACTCCCTCTCCTTTCTTAGGCTATGGAGGCTGCTATGGTCTGAACATTTGTGTCTCCCCAAAATTCATATGGTGAAACCTTGGAGGTGGGGCCCTTGGCAGATGATTAGGGTTTTGCCCTCATTAATGGAATTAGTACTCTTATAAAAGAAGCCAGAGAGAAAGCTTGTTTGTTCCTTCCACCATGTGCAGACACAGCTAAAAGATGCCATCTATAAAGCAAAAAGCAAGCTCTCAGCAGATACTAAACCTGAAGATGCTTTGATCTTAAATTTTCCATCCTTCAGAACTGTGAGAAATAAATTTCTGTTGTTTATAAATTACCCAGTCTATTGTATTTTGTTATAACAACTTGAACAGAGACAGAAGCATTAATACATGCTTAGAGGACTGTCTTTGGTGACAGTCACTAATAGTTACAAAACCACTACCAACATCAAGAAGATGAGGAAGAGGAAGGGGAGAAGGAGGAGGAAGGAAAGGAGAGAGGGAGAGAGGGAAGGAAATTGAAAAGGAGTTTGCTTCCTTGAGGAATCCAACACTTGGGAACAATAAGCCTTATCACCTGCAGTATATCAAACCCTTAAAGAGCAAAACATAATCATTTAAATATTTATGGGCACAAGCCTGGTGATGGACAGGCCTTACTGTTTCTCACTGCTTGCAGAACCACTCTGCCATGTGGCTGGAACTTCTGAAATACCAAGATGTGCCTTTCCATCTGTTAAAGCCTGCCTCCCAGTTCACCTCTGACCCTCGTGAATAAAACAAATGAAACACACAGATGAAGCAGTATATTCCTAGGTGATTATGAATGACCTGAAATTGGTGTTATAAAACAAGAAAGTGCTACTCTACCTGAGAATTGTAAACCCCATGCAATCCATTGTTTCATTACTTCAATTTGGTAGGATCTATAAATAATGAGGAAGAATTGGGCCCTTCTCTGTGTGAGTATTATTTGCATTACTGATTAGAAAACAGAATTTGTGCATAACCTAGTTATAAGATTTAAAATAATTCTAGCTACCTATCCAGGCACATATTTTAAAATGCTCTGAAATTCTGCCATCTTGTGGGAATTTAGAAATATAACAAATTACTAGATTCTAAGTTTGATGTTTTACATAATTTAAAATGCTTGTACAATTGTAAGCATGAATGAACACAGTGTCTGTAATGGCATCTAACATGTCAAAGAAAATTCAATTTTCCTTATTCCTCTCATTCCATATTTCATATATAAACAAATCACCCTTAACTTCATTGATCTAGAACAATCAAATTCATAATTTGAAATAATTTAGACCTGGTAGAAACTTGAAATAAGTTGTAACACATTTTTCCCATTTTTCTTATACAATTGACCCTTGAACAACACAGGTTTAATCTGCATAGGTCCACTTATAATGTAGATTTTTTTCAATAACTATATTGTAAAAGTTTTTGGACATTTGCAATAATTTAAAAAAATCGCAGATGACTAGCATAGCTCAGAAATATGAAAAAAAAAGAAGAAAAGTATGCCATGAATGCATAAAATATACGTACATACTAGGCTATTTTATCATTTATTAACATAAAACATATACAAATCTATTATAAAAAGTTAAAATTTATTAAAACTTACTCAAACACAGACCATTCATGGTGCCATTTGAGGCAAGAGAAATGTAAGTAAATGTAAAGATGCAGTATTAAATCATAACTACATAAAATTAACTCTAATACATACTTTACTATTATAATAATTTCATAGCCACCTCTTGATCCTATGGCAGTGGTTGAGCTCAAGTGTTGCAAGTATCTGCTTAAAAAGCTGTGTGACACTAATCATCTCTGCGTGAGCAGTTAGTCTTTCCAGTAAAATGTGTATTACAGTAAAATCTGATCTCTCACAGTTCTCGAGTATTTTTCATAATGTTTAGTGCAATATTGTAACCTTGAATAACACCATGGGACCTGTGCTAAGTGTTAATAGTGATGCTGGAAATCTTCCCAAAAAACAGAGAAAAGTCATTACATTACATTACAAGAAAAAGTTGAATTGTCTGATATGTACCATAGATTGAGGTCTTAAATTTCAAGATGAATGAATACAGTGTACGTAAGACCCATTGTAGGAACAAAGGAAGGAAATTCATGAAGCTGTCATTACAGATGCAAAAACTTTGCACTTTTTGTGAAATACCTTTTTATCTCATATTAAAAATGCAGCTTTTATGTGCGTTCAGGATTGCTATAAGAAAGGCATACCTATAGCCTTTAATATGCTTCAAGAAGAAAATGAAGTTGAGGACATTATGTGATGACTTAAAGCAACAGGAAGGTAGAGGATCCAAAGCTGGAGAATTTAATGCCTGCAAAGGATGGTTTGATAATTTTAGAAAGAGGTTTGGTTTAAAAAGTATCAATATAACAGGAGAAGAAGCTTCTACTGACCAGGAGGCAATAGATGAGTTCCCAGACACCATTAAGGAAATCATTAGAGAAGAAGGATATCTGCTTGAATAGGTTTTTAATGAAGGTGAAAGTACCCTATTCTGGGAAAAAAAAAAAATGCCACAGAGGATATTATTATGATAAGGAAGACAAGTGAGCATCAGGATTTAACACAGGAAGGGATATGTTAATTCAACTGTTTTGTGCAAATGCAGTTGGGTTTAAGGTCAGGATTGCCCTTATCTATAAAGTGTTAACCCTCAACCTTAAAGGGAAAAGATAAATATCAGCTGTCAGTCTTTGGTTGTACAAGAAGTTCTGGACAATGAGAATCCTTTTTTGGCACTGGTTCCATCAGTGGTCCCTGAAGTCAGGAATTACCTTGCCAGTAAGGGACTATCTTTTAAAAATTCTTTTGATATTATACAATGCTCCTCCTGACTACCCAGAACCCAAGAATTAAACACCAGGTCATTGAAGTGGCCTATCTGCCCCACAAAACAACATCTCTAATTAAGCCTCTAGATCAGGGATTTATGAAAATCTTTAAGGCTCATTACACATAGTACTCTATGGAAAGGACTGTCAATGCTATGGAAGAGAACCCTGATAGAACATCTTGAAAGTCTGGAAGAATTGAAGATGCCATCATTGTTATAGAAAAAGCCATCAAGCCCCAAACAATAAATTCTTGCTGGAGAAAATTATGTCTAGATGTTGTACATGACTTCACAGGATTTATGACAGAGACAATCAAGGAAAACATGAAAGGATTGTGGCTATGACAAAATTTTAAAAAAGATAAGGGATGAAGGGTTTCAAAATATGGAACCTTGAGAAATTCAAGAGCTGATAGACACTGCTTCAGAGGAACTAACAGAAGATGACTTGATGGAGGTGAGTGCTTCCAACCCAGTGCCAGATGGTGAGGAAGAAGATGTAGAAGCTGCAATGCCACAAAATAAATAGACATTAGACAAACTGGCAGAAGGATCCTGATTATACAAGACTGCTTATGACTTCTTTTTACAGCATGAACCCTTCTATGATATGGGCACTAAAACTAAAGCAAATGGACGAAGAAAGATTGATACCATATAGGAACATTTTTAGAGAAATGAAAAAGTAAAAAACTCAGACAGAAATTACAATGTATTTCTATAAAGTTATACCAACTATGCCTGCCTCTTTTGTCTCCCCTTCCACCTCTTCTGCCTCTGCCACCCCTGAGACAGAAAGATGAACCCCTCCTCTTCCTCCTTCTCCTCAGTCTGTTCAATGTTAAGACAATGAGGATGAAGGCCTTTATGATGGTATCTTTCCACTTAATGAATAGTAAATATATTTTCTCTTCCTTATGATTTTCTTAGTAACATTTTCTTTTCTATAGCTTATTTCATTGTAAGAATATAGAACATAATATAGATAACATAAAAAATATGTGTTGATTGACTATGTTATCAGTAAGTATGTTATGTTCTAGTCCAGTGGTCCCCAACCTTTTTGGCACCAGGCACAGGTTTCATGGAAAACAATTTTTCTATGGGCCATGGGCTGGGTGTGGGAGGGCTGCGGCAGAGCTCAGGTGGTTATATATGGCCCAGTTCCTAACAGGCCATGGACCAGTTCCAGGTCATGCCTGCAGGGGTTGGGCACTGCAGTTCTAGTTAACAGTAGGCTATTACTAATAGTAGTCAAGTTTTGGGGGAGTAAAAAATTATACGTGGATATTTGACTATGTGATGGGTCAGCAACCTAATCCTCATGTTGTTCAAGGGTCAATTCTACATAGAATAATGAATGACTATTTTAAAGTCATTGTTTCTATTTGCTAGTTGGATTTTTTAGTTTTAATATACTATAATGACTCAAAAGTAATACTGTCAGGTTTAGCAGTCTCGTTCTATGTTCTCAGTTCTTGGTGCTCTCTTGGCCAAGGAATGACCACGCACACCAAAGTAAGACAAGCAAGCAAGAGGTGAAATTTATTGAGGGGGAGCAAGATAGGATTACAGAGCAAGAGAAAGATATAAGTTTACAGAGCAAGATACATACGCCACAGATGATGACCCCTTGTCATAGCAAAAGAGACTTTGGTTATGGTCTGGGTCTTATTTTACAGTATCCAGATAGGGACCTCCCTGTGGTTCAGATGTCATCATGGAACCACTTTGATGGACAGTTGGGAGTTATATGACCTGTATTACTATGCATGCAGATCTCCCATGAGCCTCTCTGGAAGTTGCTTGTTCCAGATCACTTTCCAGACTCTGTTGGACCTATGCTGCTTGGCCTGTGGGCTAGAGAGTCCCCCTTATTCTTTTGCAGTTGGCATGCTAAGTTCTGATTGGCAGATGTGTAGGGTGTTTCCTCCTCCCCCAGGTATGGCAGTTGCCCACATTGTCCCCAGAGGGGGCCAGAGGTCCTAGCTGTCTACCTAACAATACTACATTTTTATGTCACTTAATTCTCTGAACATTTTATTCTTTTAAACCCCCTTCCTCTCTCTCCCTATACTTTAATGTATTTAATCATCATCCTATTATTCTTAATCTTTTACCTATATTTTATATAAATCTATTTTCTCTAGGTGAGTATCATTTGAGATCTACATCATATGTTTGGGGATGTAAAACAGTGAAAATTAATTATCTACTTATTTTATACATACCAAAGTAATCCAAGGTATTTTTTTCAGAGGATATGCAGAAGATGAGACATTGAGCATAACAATCTACTGGTTGCCTGTTCATGTCTCTGCAGGCTAGTGAAGCATGGAGTGAGAACCCTACAAAGGTAGACTTTCTAGTGTAGGAAGATGCTTTAAAGGGTACATGAAAAGAACTTGTGCCTACTCAAATTAAAATATGACTATGCAGGAAGTTTTCAATGCAGTTTTCCCATGAAACTAATTCCTGGATAAAATCATCTTGAAGTCATATGCAATTAGTGGGGTAGCAGATGAAATACGAGCAAAAATTGTCCAATGAGGACAAGAAGGTGATGAAGGATGAAATGCAGATATTTCAAGAGACATTTTTAAAAGGGGCAGAACAGTAGAATTTTAAAAGAGGATTAGTGATAAGAACTGTCTGTACCCTCTCTCAGATTCTAGAACAGTATTTGGTTATATTTGGTTCACATTAGCTGCCAAAAATAAAAGTAAATTAAATTTTAAAATTTTTAGAAAAACCCTTTTGCTGAATGTAATATTGTTTCCCTTCATTTTAGGGCTACAATTAATTGTCCTCCCTCTTTAAAAAGCCTCAGTCAATCCTAACATCAATTTACATTTGTCTTTGAAAAAACATTTTATTTATTTAATGACAAAAATTTTCAAAATGTACATTAATTAAACTAATAATCATATTAGCTTACATGATCTGAACCTAAAATAGGAGCCCACATGTGGAAAAAAGAGAAGCTCAAATAAGATTTAAAATTAGCCATCAAGGACAAAGGCACTTATAAAAATAATTGACTAATGTAATAAACTAGTACCTATTTTCAAAGCAAAATCAAAATACATGTAGATGTAAAAAGAAAATCAGTGCTGGTCTCAAGTCACCCCTCAACTCCTTATGCCAAAAGGAAGTAAAAACCTCAGATCATTCATTAAGGAAATTCCTTACTAATCACCCATAAGCAAGGGCATGCAAATTGTACCTATGTCTAGCACCTAAAACTAAAGCCTATCCAATTCCACGCTAATAATGAATCACAAGTTTATCTTATAGGTAACAGAACTGGAGACAACACAGTTCTTCCACCTACACAGGGACATCTACATAATTGATGCTTCCTTCACTCCCTTATTTAATGTAAAATGTAGATTTCTTGGGCCTCACAAGAATGTAACCACTTTGCCTTATCAGCCATCTACCACCAGCCTTTTTCCTTTTCTCTGTATGCCTTTAAAATGCTGAAGGTTCCAACTTCTCCAGAAAAAAAGCCAGTTTGTCTGCCCTTTGTGTTTTTCCTGGGTTCATCCTCAAAATCTTGGCTTAATAAACCTCCATTGATTGAGATTTTTGCCTCAGTCACTTACATGGGTTGACATGAACCAGGAGAGCTCTCACCTTACTATGAGTGAATTCACAAGCCTGTATCTCTCCATCAAAATGATAAAGTAGGTCACTGAGCTTTCACTCTAAAAAATATCAAAAAGCATGAAGTTTTACTTTGTCTTTTATTATTTCTCCTAATGTCTTTGTGAAAATAAGTAATTCAAAATCTAAGCTGTTGGAATTCTAACTTATTAATGTAAGGTTAGTGGCGGGCACCCCCTCCCCTCCAAATCCAGGCTTTGAATTAATTTCTAAACAACCTCTGAATTAGACAAAATTACACACATGCCCGCCACCAGCCTTACAATTTTGAGCCTTAAAAAATGTGATAATGAAGCCTCAGCCATGTGACAGCCAGCTGTAACCAGGTGTGGTAACCCTGTGTTTCTCTGATCAGAGATTCGCCTTCTTCCTCACCTGCACTGTTTTATGAAATGTTGCGAATGACTTAAGGATGACAAGGAAGACCCCTTCCCTCTTCACTGTTGATCTTCATTATAGATTAACTTCCCTCTTACCTTTCTCACACAAAGACTTTCTGACTATTATTTTTTCTTACTATAGAATGCCAAATGTACTCTTTTAAATTGAAAAGGAAACAAAAGCATGCCATAAGAAGAAAAAAACAAAGTCACTGTAACTCATTAAGTCACTGTAACTCATAAACCAGCCTTGTATAGGAGATGCTATAATCCTGTTAAAAATTTCTTTGCTTTTTGCTTATAAAAGCAAGAACTTAACTTTTAGCTTCAGACCACTGATCTCATTCCTCCAGAGTCTATGTAGCTACTCCCAGCTGTTCACTGTAGTAAACAATGGATTCTGATCCTTTTGATTATCTTACATTTACATCTTCTACAAGCCTAAGAGGGCTTAGGAAAGAGCCTGGTGCATAGTAAGTGCCCCAAAAATGTTGTTCATTATTATTATTTCTTCAGAATGTTACCAAAAGCTCGGCACTTGTCCTCAAGGCCACATCAGAAGAACAGGTAGTTTGAGGAGAAGAAAAGAGCAGTTTATTACTTTGATGGCAAAAGAGGAAAAATGGTAGACTTTCATCTCAAAATCCAAATTTCCTGAACATAAGCAGAAGTACAGACCTTTAAAGGGAGGGCCCTCAGTTCTAGGCTATTGTTAATGACTCTAATTGTCCCATCTCTGCTGAAGACAAAGCCTGTGATCTCTGCCCACCTGGGCCCAACTGGGAGGTTAGAGCTGGCCTGGGATGGCTGAGCTATCCCCTATAACACAAAGAACCAAAGACATTCTCCCTGCCCTAGGCAGGGATCCAGGCCAGGCTGCAGTTCCCAAAAAGAGTGAAGGAAGTTTTAAAGAGACAGAAAATATTTTTGCCATTTTTTTCTTCAGGCCATTCCCTCTGTTACAAGAATGCATATGAATCAAAAATTCAGATTCTGCAAATGCATAGGAATCAAGGGGGACAGAGAGAGAAAGGGGTGGGCAAGGATTCATTAATATAATTATTTGAATATGGACAGCACTTCGTTAACTTTCTCTCTCAAAGGTCAAAGAGAATCCATAAAGTAGCTCGATACACAGAAACCTAATATTTCATAGTTTTTGTTTTCCTCTTCAACTTTAACTACTTAAATAAATGAAAGAGAACAATTATCATCATAGACAAGTAGCAAATTAGGGTATTTTTCTTGTTAATGAGAAAAACTTCCTTTGGGATAAACCATTATTTAAAAAGTAAAAGAACTTGAATTCCACCACAGGTGAACTTTAGGAACTAAAAAATATTTGCACATTGCATGTGGGTTGTTAAAAAGGAAGCATCAAATTAAATTCTCTACCACATTCATATTTGCTGGGTTAGTTCCTTTTCTGCCCTAAGGTAGCTATAAAATCCATGCTAAGTACCCATCTACCTCTCAGGGAGGAAGCCAGGAGTAAACGGCAAGGAAGCAGCTGGAAATCCCCTGAGTGCCACATACTAATGGAGACAGGAGATTACCATACTTGATCTGGCATGGCTGGCCAAAGCCCTGCATCCTCAAGAAACTGCCAGTAGGAGCACCAAGTGCACTTCAAAACAGTGAGTCTAGAATAAGAGCCCTCTGGGAGGAGATAAAGTGCATATCAGCAAAAACTAATATCCAGGCTACAAGGGAATAGAATTTGTCCAGGAGTTCTCAACAGAAGGCTAAGAGGTCACAAATTTCTCTGAAAACAGGTGACTTAGCCACAGATTTTTGTCAATCGTAGTATTCTTTGACTTTTTCTCCTTAATGTTAGCAGTCATAAACAAAATATTGAATGCTTATCATGTAATTGTCACTTTTCATTCATTGTGTGATTTAATTCTCATAACAATTCTGTGAGATAGGTTTTTTTGGTTGTTTCTTGTTTACAGATAAAATAAATGAGACTGGAGAGATTAACTAACTTTCCCAAGGGTTCCTAAGGTAGAAAGTAAGCTACAGAGCCAGAATTAGAACCTCATGTCTCTAGAACTTGCCTTCATAACCATAATGTTTCCTAGATTTTCTGTGACCTCCTTTTAATTTCCAAATATTTAATTATTGTCTTCTTGTCTTTCCTTCTTAGCTATTACCTGCTCTCTGAGTGCTCCAAGTATAGAACAATACGCGCACACACACACACACACACACACACAACCAATGCAACTATTAACCAGTCTCAACTCTGGGGTGTATTAATGCTAGACAAACACCCTAAAGGGGCAGTAATTTCTTGTCTGAACTTAGAAAGATGTGAGCCATGATTCTCTCTACTTAATATCCATAACCTAAAGGGAATTTTTAAAATATGCCCACTGAAAAAGAAGAGACATTTTGAATTTTCTCTAAAGGACTTGGCAAAAATCCAAATACTCGAACTTATTTTATGTTTCTGTTCTGAGACTGTGAAATGCTTTTAAGTGTCTGCTAAATTTTGCTTTAATATAGAACAGTAGGGAGGTGCTCCACCTCCCTGGAGTCACTTGAAAAGCTCACGGAAGTAAGTTGAAGAAACAAACCTGCAAAGTGCCACAAGTCAAGCCTGCCTCCTTCAGAGGCATTGGCAACCCTTGGAGTATGCTGATGGGGAATGCAGCAGCCCACAGGACTTCACAGCAGCCGCTCAAACAAGTTTACGTTTACCCTGTGACCAGAGAGAAAGAGGAAAGGAACAACAACAACAACAACAAAAAAGGTCTTTCCCTGGACTCTAACACTTCTTTTGGCATAAATGCTCATAAATTTGTTTAGATTTCATAGCAGACAATATGTGCTGGGCTTTATCTTAAATGATAAGAGGAAAATAATGCTTCCAATAAATATATCTCTGCTTAATGCTTTTAACTCTGGAGACATGCTAGAGTTCTCATAGGATCATCAAAGAAACATGAAGTGAGAATGTATATTCACATGAATAAGTATTTAAGTTCATTTCTTTTACTTTTTTTTTTTTTTAAAGAAGGACTCCTAACAGATCTCAGTCAGCTTTACAATGTTTAATCATAATTTGAGCAAAAATAAAAATCTCTCTGGCTAAATGAATTCTTCTCCTTGCTGCAAATTAAGACCCCTACTTCTCTTTTAATCCCCAGTAGAGATGGAAGATAATTGAACACAATCCTTTTCATAATTCCCTTTCAACAGCTTGAAAACTGTTATGAATCTTCATCTTAATTTTTAAAAATCTTTGATATGTTCATTCTTTTAGAATCCCTTTTCAAACATGCATTATTATATTTCATCTTCCTGATTCTCTCACTTCTCTAGAAATTTATTAAAACACAAAGACCAATATTAGAGCAATTCCCTGACAAAAGTTTCAATAACAATATCCTAAAATAAAATAGCTTTCTAAGATGATTAACTATTTTTAATAGCTTTGTTAAAAATAAACACTTATAATTACTCACTCATTTTGAATTTATGATTCTGGTTAAGTGACTTACTTGTTCTACCCTGTTTGGAGGAGTTTTCTTTCAACATTTTATATCAGGATAAATTTAAAATATCTCTGATACATTAAATCATACTCTTCTCTAAAAAAATAAAAATTTTATGAAGCATCGTTTCAATTTATCACATGACACATGGAATTTTATACCTTTTTTCCAAGGTATTAGGAAACTATTCAAAATAATGTCATCTATAATTTAATAGAAACAATATCAATTCTATCATGTGAAGAATTGTAAAAGCTGAGATGTGCAATAGCCCTTTAGAGGGAACCGGGTCCAAACTTCCCAGTCTGGAAATGAAAATGGGAGGGCAAGAGAAGAAACGTGTGGCCCTGCTCTTGATAATCCAGGTCTGGTCCCCAGGCTCAGTTCTTCCCATGTGATGTCCCTTCTACTCTGCTACATACCCATTCTCACTCAGGACAGCATGAAAAATATTCTGTTATGGTTTGTGCTTCATCCTTTCACATGCTTTTCAGATGCAGAAGCGACTTTGTCCTTCCCCCCACTTTCTTTCTTCACCTAGGCAACCTCTGTCCATAAATTAATTGAGCAAATATTCATTGAGTTATTCAATGAATGCAAGAGTATTGCCAAGACAAAAAGAAATACAATAAATTGATACCAGTGTAATAAAAATATATGCTAAGGAGTTCTCAGCCCCTTCTACCTCTTTCACAGAGGGCTAAGAGGATAGCTCTGAAAATCAAAATTTCCAAGATGCTGATAGGTGGAACAAAAGAATAGAGACACTATCTGAAGAAGATGGGCTGCTACCGGGGATGAGTGGATATAAGAAGCCTAGATGAAGACATATCAAAGAGGAGGAGAGAACTGTAGAGTTTGATTCTATGACATCACAGAGAAGTATATTCCATTTAACAGTTCCTGATTGTTTCTGGATTTAAAAAAAAAGAAAAGATTTTTTTCAGTCTCCTTCCTATTATTTATGTCACATCATAGACTAATACAAGAAAAGCATTCATGTAAGGTATATACTTATGAAATAGATGCATATCACACCTAAGATGTTATCCTTAAGATATATAAGCTTTGATACACCAATAAATAATTCATTTAATAAATATATATTTAGTGTTTATATTTTGTGGTCATTTTGGTTTCCTTCTAGTACCAAAGATGATCATTATGATAATTCAGTGCTTTTAGTACATTCATCAGCCACATGCGATATTTCCTGACAGTAGTTTCCTTTCTCTAAGTATAATTTACATGCATCCACTAACAATTTTACTAAAAACAGAAATTGTTCAAGGAAAAACTGATTGCTCTTTATAATATGTATACACACATCTGGAAATACATCAGACATCAACATGTTCCAGCATCTAAATACCAGTCATGGGTCATGAAAAACTTAATAAAGGAGATTTATTTTTATTTCTAATGCTATGTAGATGAGTTCTATTTCTAATTGCTGTCACAACTTAAACTAGGTACTTATTTTTCACATTACCACATAGTTTACCAACCATTATCCAACAGAGGATATCCACCACTTTTATATATTAATGAAATATTTTCCTGGTTGCAAACACCATCCTAAAAAAAATATGAAGAAGTCTATGCAAGACACCTTCAATTTTAATTTATCTCTTTTCAAATAATTTGTGTGTGTTCACCCATTATATCATGTGAAAAGTTAGATGGAATAATGAGAACGTATATTAAGGAGCCCTCACTCTGTACCTCAATACTGCTTGATTCAGTGTAGAATTTCTTTTTTTTTTTCTGAGACAGAGTCTCACTCTGTTGCCCGGGCTAGAGTGAGTGCTGTGGCGTCAGCCTAGCTCACAGCAACCTCAAACTCCTGGGCTCAAGCAATCCTTCTGCCTCAGCCTCCCAAGTAGCTGGGACTACAGGCATGTGCCACCATGCCCGGCTAATTTTTTCTATATATATTTTTAGCTGTCCCTATAATTTCTTTCTATTTTTAGTAGAGATGGGGTCTGCTCTTGCTCAGGCTGGTCTCAAACGCCTGACCTTGAGCGATCCTCTCACCTCGGCCTCCCAGAGTGCTAGGATTACAGGCGTGAGCCACCGCGCCTGGCCTCAGTGTAGAATTTCTTACAAATAAATTCCTAGAATTAGAGATACAGTCAATCCCGAAATCATTGTGTCATTGCCCAGAACCACCACTGATGTACCAGAATGGGAAATAAGTGGTTCTGATTCCTGAAACATGATTAATGATCCTGATGTCACTGCTACCATTCACCATGCAATGGCCACCTATTACATCACAGAGGCTACAAAAAGTACTCTGTAGATATGCATTATCTCATGTCATACTTTCATAGACCCTGAAAAGTTATCAAAATGTGAGGTTGCAGGGACAAAATGGCAGATTAGTTTCAAGCCTGTATACTAATCTCAGCACCATCTAGAGATATAGGATACTCTAAAAAATATCTATGCTGACGGGTCCAACCCTATTTTTTAGGAATCTTGAGGGTAGAGAAGTAACAGAAGCTCTTCAAAAGTTCATTCTTTAGAAAGATAACTTTCATTGCTTATGTGTTTGTCACTAGTGTATGTCACTAAGTATAACACACACCATATTCTTACACAGTCTTTACCACAGCCCCATTAAGACATAAATTATTATACATTTTACATATTAGGAACCAAAGTCAAAAAGTAAAATGACTAATAAAGTTAAGTGGCAGAGCTAGGATTCAAGTCCTGGTCTGCCCCTATTTCTTCCATAGTATTATACTGTTACAAGTAAAAGATATAATACTGTGAAATAGTACTTGTTTTCAAAACCACAAGATAAAAAAAAAGTTTTAATTTTTTGCAAAGTTGTAAAATAGCAGTATATTTTGGAATGATATGTGTACCGTAAACAACCTTTCCTTTTTTTTTTTTTTTTAAGAGACAAGAGCCTCACTCTGTCATCCAGGCTAGGGTGCAGTAGCTCTATCACAGCTCACTGTAACCTTGAACTCCAGGGTTCAAGTGATCCTCCTGCCTCAGCCTACCAAGTAACTAGGACTACAGCCATGAGTCACTTCACCCAGCTAATTTTTTTGTTTGTTTGTTTGCTTTGGTGACATGGGTCTCACTATGTTGCCCAGCCTGGCCTAGAATTACTGGCCACAAGCATTCCTTCCACCTCAGCCTCCCAAAGTGCTGAGATTACAGGTGTGAGCCATTGTGTCTATCCATCTTTTTCTTTTTGAAAGCATGCCACTCAAACAACTATTTCATCTCAGTTGACTTATATAACAAGAATAAAAAACACTCCAATGAAATGTTGAAGAGGAAAAGAAAGTAGTATTTTAATTTATGAAGACATGATTACTACCAACTGTTTAGTTCTTAACCAAAAAAAACAAGAAAATAGAATCTATGAAGTTTGCTTTCTTTTAAAAATAAATAGTAAAATAAATGCTCTTAATGAAGGGGAGTTAGTATCCTTCGCATAGAATCATACACATTAACATATCTTTACCCGTTGTGAACTCTTTTCACATATGAAAAAGGCACAAAAATCTGAACCAAGAGGTAGGCCTGTATTGAGATTAACATCAAGTCACATTGCTCTGAAACCATTAGAAACAGTAGCCTAAGAAAATGTGAATAAAATGTTGAACATTCCACTGAAATAATCATAAAATTTATGAATTGTTTTATATTAAGAACATAATAATTCATATGAAACCAAAGTTTAAAAAAAAAGAAAAAAACAAGAGGCTGCTTAGTTGATCGTGGCATTATTTTCTCTGAATATTTATATAGTACCCATAATAAGGCAAGCTCCAAAACCAAATACAAGGAATATGGCTTGGTCTTCAATGCATTGATAATCTAATCTCCATTCTCTCTACACAAGAATATCAAAATATGTGTTCACAAAATATTTAGTTTGATCCAGTCAACTCATTCAGTTAGGTACTGCATTAGTCTACATGGGCTACCATAACAGAATACCACAGACTGGATGGCTTAAACAACAGAAATTTTTCTCATAGTTTTAGAAGTTAGAATTCCAAGATCAAGGTGCCCTCAGGGTTGGTTTCTGGTAAGGCATCTCTTCCTGGCTTGTCAACAGACAGCTTCTTGTTGTGCCTAGTCAAGGGGAGACTGATCTCTGTTCTCTCTTTCTCTTCTTAAGGACACCAGTCCTATTGGATTGGGACTCCACCCGTATAACCTCATTTAACCTTAATTACCTCCTTTAAATCCCTATCTCTAAATACAGTCACACTGGGGATTATAACTTCAACATATGAATTTTGGGGAGACACAATTCAGTCCATAACAGATACCCAATTCCACATGAACAAGTAATTTCAGTTGCATGAAATAATACCAGATCATTTAGTCAAAATAGAGCAAACAAGAAGTCAAGGAGATTTTGAAGGAGTCTAAAAGTATTAACCATAGCACATTAGCCTTCTATGTAATGAGCTGGTGAAGTGAATCAGAAATTCTAGTTGACAACCTCAGTTGAAGTAGTTATGTAAATGTCAGTATCAATTATTTTGACATGTAGTACAATATATTAAAATATTTGTTCCTAAGAGTACTTTTGATATATACCTACTTCCCCAGGGACAGAATGATTACTGAAAAGTCCAAGAATCACTTTTGGTCAATCTATTAACCATGATCATTCACAGGAAACAACTTTTGATCTCTCTGACCCCTGTGCTGATTAAGAATGTAGTTCACCCAAAATTGTGTGCACCAGTGTTCTATGATGGTTCAGAAACCATGTGCATTTAACAAGCCTGAATTATCAGCTAGGTGGCTTTAAAACTGTTGTAGGCACTCACTACATGTAAAGCCTAAAGAATAAGTTCTGATTGTTGTATCTTTACTTTGCTTCTTTAAAATATTTTCTTTATCATAATAAAAACCCTACGATGGAAACAACATTTATATAACAAAAAATGTAATTCCTGATGTGTTAAGAACAAATCCATACACAGGCCAGTAGCCCATCAGAACTCTCCTCACAAATATTAATAACTATGGGAAACAACCCCAAAGAGAAAAAACAGTTTAACTTCATGTTGTTTTTCCAAAAAATCCTTGGAGAGAATTATTGGTGCTCAAAACCACTTGAGCATCACAAATGCTTTAAGGATATCTTTGAATTTCACGTGAATATTTAGAATATTCCAAACATTGTAGTGATTAGTTTTAAAAATGAAACTATTAATTAATTAGAAATTTAATCATTGTTATTTCAAGACAGCAGAGGTTCCCCCCACCACCTTTTAGGTACTACTTATAATTAACATTTTTCCTGCTTCCCTTTCATAAAATATTTTACAAGTTAGCAGAACCTTTAAAAAAAAAACTGACTTCTTTTCTAATTTTACTATGCTAAACTAATTGCAAAATAAATTTTTAATTTCATAATTCTTTACCATTTTTATTCACCCACTGGGTACTGAATTATAATTAATTCTGCTTTCCTTTCTCTAATAGATTTATGTGTATTATCATATATATTAAATTTTCAGTTCTGTAACTTTTTTCATTTTTATTGCTTTGCATACTGACAATGTGCACTTCATTAAAAATATGTAATCCCTTGGCTGCAATCAAGGTATAATTGTAAACCTTTATAATATAATAACATGCATGTTCTTATTTTATTACAAAAGCCCCCATTTCACTTGAAAATCCTGGAATTCCTATCCTCTTAAGTTGTAATATGAGAATCGGATTTAAGAATTCCAAGTTCTTATGCAAAACCTATAATAAGCACATCTGTCTGCTTTTCGCCTCCTGCCACTCTAATTTAAAATGCAGTTACTCATCTATTTTTGCCAATGTGATATTTAGATTAATTTAGATAATTAACACAATATACAGAAGGACTGAGATTTTTTATGTAAAAGTGATTAGCATTTTGTGAAAAGATGAAGCAATAACACTCTGATGTTAAATTAGGTTCTTTGACCTAATCCAACTTTCCAGAAGAAAATGTTTTAGTACAAATAAGCCGAGTTCAGACTTGAGAAATACGAAGTACAAAATGCAGTGGAGCAGGACAGGTACTACTGGGACTAAAAAGATTAGTCATTTTCCCAAATACTTCATAAATGCTACTATGTTCTCCTTTGTCCCTCAAGAATTTTGGTAAAATTCTCCTAACTTGTTCAGAGTTATACAGTCCCTTTGTGAGTTATCGGGATAGTAGTGCCAACCAAACTCACCAGGTTGTTTTCATTTTGTTTTGTTTTGGCATGGGTGGGTGGTAACAGCGAAGTGATAGGGGACAACTGAAAACATTCTGCAAAAGTTTGCTGAAATTTTCAGTGATAAGTAATCATTGCATAGTCAGGTAATACATAAACTGTTTAGCATTATAATCCAAAAAATAAGCCCAGGCAAATGAATCCGATTTGTAAATTAGTGCTTGTAAATTAGTAAGAGATAACTGGGTTCAGTAAAAAATTATTTTCCCCTGCTTAGAACACTTTCTGCTCTGTTTGCACAAAGCAACTTCTTTACTCAAACCTAAGTATGTCTTAAAAGAAGGTCAACGAAAGAGTGAAAGCGCTCAAAATGATCAACAAATGAACACTTCCCCTGAGATTTAAGAAAACACCCCTAAAAGGTAAACTCCTCAAGTTCAAAACACCTTTGTTCTCTCTTCAATGTTTTTATAATCTAAAAGGAGGCTTTCAAGTGGGAACTTTCTACCAACTTCTTATATTCTTGACTGTCAACCCTCTTGACTGCTGCAATTCTTTCCCAATCTTTCTCTGTCCTTATTTGTTGTACCTTTGATGTATAAAGGTTCTCATTCCTGATAAATCTGTATATTAGATTAGGACACTAAACCTCTTGGGTTTTGGACTATCCATTTCTTTTAAATTCCATGAAGGCTGAAGTCTTGTCTGTTTCTTGTACCACCATTATCTCCAGAATGTAGCAGTAATATTAAAAATGTAATGGTCCTACAACCTTTACTATTGCTTCACTTCTACACACACACATATACACAGAGAGTCCAGTTTTGCAGAGCACTCATATCAGCTTAGATGTCATTCTCTCTAAAACAGTTTGCCTGAAATTTCAAGACTACAGGGAGTACGTCTATGAAATTTCATGGGAGTTTATGCTCACCCCCATGACATTACGTAATTGCCTTTTTACTTCACTGTAAGATCCTTCAGAATAGAACCTCTGTCTTTCACTTTTATTTCATCAATACCTAGCAAGGTGATTGAAACACAATAGAAATTCAATATATATTTGCCAAATGCATAAAAAATACAGTAGCTCTTATGGTATGGTGACAATACTCTCAGCAAAACAGTATAGAAACTATGCTGTAGAAATGAGTTTATATCCAGAACTGAGTCTGCATCCCTGCTTTGCCAAAGTACTCAAGGTTAGAACCTGTGATAGGCAGAAAAATAGAAATATTCACACCCTATTTCCCAGAACTGTTCAATATGTTACTTTACTTTATGTGGCAAAGGGGACTTTTTAGGTGTAATTAAGGTTAAGGATCTTGAGATGGGGAAATTAGTCTGGATTATCCAGGTGGGCTGAATCTAATCACATAATCCTTAAGAGGGAGAACCTTTCCTATAACAAAGAGATATGACAACAGAAGCAGGATCAGAAAGATGCTACACTGATGACTTTCAAGATGGAGAAAGTGGGTCCCAAGCCAAGGAATTGGACCTCTACAAACTGTAAAAAACAGGGAAGTAGATTCACCTAGAACCTTAAGAACAGGAACACAGCCTTGCTGACACTTTGATTTTATCCCACTAAGACCAGCATAGGACTTTTGCAGAACTCTAAGAGAATAAATCTGTGTTGTTTTGAGCCACTAAATTTGAGATAATTTGTTATGGCAGCAATAGGAAATAACGCAGAGCATGTGGCTGCTTTCCTAGACGTGCATTTCTAGACACATCTGGTGTTGCTTACAATAAAACAAATTCAAAATTTTCTTAATAAAACAACCAAAATACACAGATCAATATAGGTACTGCTTCTTTATTTTGGTAAACATTTCAGCATATTAAACAACAAATTCAAATATTGACTGACTGAGGACTTCCCCACAAAATAAGGTATCTTTACTTATATCATCTTATCCTACTAACTTTAGGGAGAGATTTATTAGGACTAAAAATAATTAAATTATTAATATTTAATCTTTCTCAGAGATTTTATTAGAATACAAATTATATTGATCCAATTCATTCTTCTGTCCACTACATGACATTTCTGTTGTTTTTAGTGCAGATAACACATATTACTAATATTCATAAAGAAATATAACTTTTCTATCACCCTTGTTAAAGTTAGAATTTCCCAGTTTCCCCTTACATCCCCTATTGAATGTATGCTATTTAGATAGTTGGTGTGGTATGCAATTTGATTCCCACTCTTTTGAAAACTTTGTACTGTTATGTCAACTTTATGGCTAGCCTACAAAAGTGATTATTTCATTTTCCCAGAAAATATTCTAATATTTTGTTTTATGAGAATAATATACAATGAAAGTTTTTGCCTAGTAATTATCTCCTTCTTATAACTGTGTCACCATAAGAAAAACCTGAGTCAAGTATTCCAAGTTCAATAGAAAAATGTCATGTGTTATACAATATTCCACTCAAATCAAATTAAAGAACATTTCCTCTAAAGGAGTTACGTGGACAACAGTAAGAAACCTAAATACTAGCTATCATCATTAAGCTAAAGTATTTCTTCAAAATACTCATTCAAAGACTATAGAGGCAGATATTAATAAGCATGAAACTAATATATGACAAAGATTACACTTTAGCCAAAACTTTTTTTTTCCATTTTTTATGTATGTATGGTTGCTTACATTTGTTACATCATAGAAGACATTTTGCAAATTCTTAAGTCCATAAGCCATGATTATTCAGAAAAAGTGAGATGGAGAGGGGGGCTCCTTATCCCACTTCACTTGAAGGGTCATGAAGCCACAGGCTAACCCCAGAAGGTGAGGATGGAGTACAAAGGGAAAAAATGCCAAAAGTTCCAGACTCTGCCTTCCCCTGAACAATGCAGCAACTATCTCACAGTCAGCAATGCCAACTCTACCTCAGACATGGAAGGTTTATTCAGAATAAATTGAACTGAGAGGATCTAAACTTGGAGCCTTAGGAGCATTTGAGTTGCAAGAAGGGTTGAGACTTAAGATTGGAAATCTAGAGATTAAAGGAAAATCTGCATAGTGAACACTGGGACCCTCAGTCTATTACCAAAAGCTCAGCATTTGTCCTTGAGGCCACATCAGAAGAATGAGAACAAGTGATTTGAGGAGAAGGAAAGAAAAGGTTATTATTTTGCTGGCAAAGGAGGAAAACTGGTAGACTTTCTCATCTCAAAATCCAAATTCCTGAACATAAGCAGAAATACACATCTTTTAAATAGGGGGTCCTCAGTTCTAGGCTACCGTGTTTATTGTTCTAATCATCCCATCTTTTCTGAAGACAAATCCTCTGACCTCCATCCACCAGGGTCCACCTGGGCCCACCTGGGGTCGGGGGCTGGCATTGGCTTAGGGCGAGTGAGCTATCTCCTGTAACACAAAGAACAAAAGACATTCTCCCTGCCTGAGGCAGGGATGCAGGCCACACTGAAGTTTCCAAAAAGAGTGGGGGAAGTTTTAAAGAGACAGAAAATATTTTTGCTATTTTTTCAGGCCATTCCCTCTGTTATATATTCCCCACTGTCAACATTTCCCTTCCATATCTATAAGAGGAGCGGTGACTACTCTGTTACAAGCCTCTCACCTGTCATCTCATTTCCAAAAAGGGATGAGGTACAGATTTACACTCTTTAGGCAGGGGCTCCAAGGACTTCAGGGGCAGAGAAAGTCTCTACAGATATTCATACTTATTGCCACAGTAAAAAAGCCACTTTGCCAGATACAATTATCTTATGGCTAAATTCATGTGTCAAAAGGACCTGCTTCCCCACAACCAACCAACCAACCAACATTTTGATGAACAAAGACCAAGGATCATCAGATTTTTTGAAAATATTCTAATACAAAGAGAGACAAAAAACAATTTTTTTGTAGTGGCTACCCATAAAGAATTAGAAGAGGGAGAGGTGAAGGAGTAGTATTTTATCCTTCAATACACAGTTCTATATTCCGTGGATATGGTTTCACCAAGCATGTGTTAGTTTAGCTTAAAAATTAAGATGCAGGGTGAAGGGAGGGATAGATACCATGTGTTATAGATACAAAATTACAGTTGGATAGGATGAATAAGTTCTAGTTCATCTATAACATTGTAGGATGACTATAGTTAACAATAATATATTAGTTTCAAATAGCTGAAAGAAAGCTATTGAACATTCTTAGCACAAAGAAATGATAAATGTTTCAGATAATGGATGCTAATTACCCAATCTGATCACTATTCATTATATGTATTGAAACATCACTATGTACCCCATGAATATTTACAATTATTACTTGCCAATTAAAAAATAAATATTTTTTTGAAAAATTGAGATGCAAATAATTGCCCAAAAGAAATCTGCTTTTACTCTCTTGTCTGGGGGAGAACAATGGCAGAGAGATGCCAGTCAAGCTTCAGGTAAGGAGTTCTCTCCACATTGCTAGAGCCAGGTACGGTGTACTCCCTCCAGCATCCTTCAGAATCTGAGGTCTCACAGAAATCCACTAACTCCAGAACCACCACCATTCAGTCCCTCGGCTGTTTCATAACATACCAATTAGTACACTATATTTTATTTCTTGTGTAGCAGATGGTATCAGAGGCAGTTTGTAAGACTTCTGCCTTCCAGAAAGATTTGATTCAGCTTGATTGGTTTCATGAATTGGTTATCAAGGGACAAAATGAAGACAAAAAGAATATTATGACTAGACTTTCCAGTTGGTGAACATAGAGTAATCAAATTATTCTAACCAATGATATAATATTTTTCTACAAGCACATGGAATGTTCCACAGTAGAATAGCCAGATTAACCATCCCTGTGGAAACAGACAGTACAGGCTCAATTTATTACAACTCTGAATTGATTTTTTACTAACTAATAACATTGGCATTATAAGATAAATCATAAAATATTGGAGTATTATACTGATTTAATTCAGTAAGCCTTTTACACTAATTTATAATTGAAAAGTCAAACGGTTTGTATCAGTTAAAAACAAACATCTGCATTTCCTAATTTTATATATTCTGAATACTAACAATTTGACTTTTAGATTCTTCTATTAGTTAGGGTAAGCTAACTGCTATCACAAATAAATCCAAAAATGTATAATAGCTCAAGCACAAAAGAATATTTTTCTTACTCAAAATCCAAAATAGGTGGATGAATCCCAAGAGGCCCTTCAAGTTTCCAGAATCCTTTCTTCCAGTGGCTACATAATCTGTAATGTGCAGCTTCCAGAGTCACAGGGCTTGTGTGCAACATGCTGCAGAAAAGGAAATGGCCTAGAGTGTCTTACATAGCTATACAATTTGTCTAAACTAGGACACTTTAGGGAGTGGAAGGACCACTAATCACACTTGACAACAACTATAACCCATAACTGTCCTAGACACACTAAGATGATGGTAACTTTATGCCAGGATAGTTTCATGGTCAGGCCTTGGAGTGATGTAAATCACTTCTGCTCACATGCTAATTTATTATATGGCCACACCCAACTACAAGGTAGACTGAAAAATTGAACTCAGCATATCCACAAGGACAGAAGGATATAGATTTGATCAAAGCTGATTAGCCAGTCTGTCTTCGATACTTTTATTTTTACCACATTCAATTTCCTAACAAATAGTCTACCTAAAAAGATTCACTCATTCAATAATGAAACAAAATCCCTGTTCTAATGAAGTTTATATTCTAGTGTGGAAGACAGTGATAAACCAATATATACAGTGTCAGGTAGTTATATATTTCATGAAGTAAAAAGTAAGTTGGGAAGAGGGTACTTTTTAGATAGACTACTCAGAGGAGAGCCTTACTGTAATATGCAGGAGAAACTCGAATGAAGTATGAGAAGGAGATGCTTGAGTATTTGGAGGAAGAGCTTTCCAAGCAAAATGGATAAAAAATATTTTTTATAAAGGTGTCAAACTACTCAGTCAAAAATTTTTCCTTGTATTTTAGATAAGTATAATAAATAATGATTATTATGACACTACTTATGTCATATTTTCAAGTATCTTTTATAGAAAACAATATTCATTTTTCAGCCTCTCTGGGAAATTATAACTAAAATTTTTCATACATTTGTCTTCTTTTTTAAGTACAAAATTATTTTATTTCAAATCCTTATAGTAGAAACTCACTACAATAGAGAACACATTTTTTTTTTCTGGAATTTTAAAAGAAATAACTGTCAACACCTTAGCCTCTCCATACTTTCAGCTGTAAGTATCAGAAATACAACTCAAATTAGGTCATGCAAATGAAGGAGTGTATTGGTTTACTGAACTATGTATGAAATCTTGATTCAGGAATGTTTTCTATCACCAAGATTCTTTCTTCATCAGTATATTCATTGCTCTCTGCATTGCCCTCATTTCTCTTACTTCGGATGACTTCCTCCATGTCTGTGGAAAGAGTGATATGACTCACACAATCAAGTTATTCAGTTATTTTTCAGTTTCCAGCTTATGTGATCCTACTGTAGCAAATCCAGAAGGCATTAGAGGACTTCTCACTCCCTTGTATACAACACAAAGAAGTGTTCTGATTGACTTTACTTGAGTCACATACTCACCTTTTGTACCAGTCACCATGGCTGGGTGGTGACAGTTCCATTAGTTAGATTGGCTAAGAATTAGTTTCCCAAAGTAAGGGAAGTGCTGTTAACAGAACATTACTATGTGGCACAGACATCAGAATCAGAATCAGAATCAGGTGGACTTGGGAAGGAACACTGACTCACAGATTACTAGTTGTGTGGCTTTGGGCACATTGGTAAACTTTTTAAAGCTTAGTTTCTTCATCTATTAATTCTGTTAACAATAGTGCCTACCCATAGAGTTCTTGTACAAATTAAGGGAGCATTTAGGCAGTGCTCAAGTAATAGTTGCTGTTATTTTTATTTCATGTTTTTCAATGAATCCTCACAGCAGTCCTATGAAACAGGTATTAATATCTCTAATTATAGATAAAAAAAAAACTGAAACTCAGAGAAGTTTAATGACTTCACCCAAAGTCACACAGCTGATAAGTGACAGATCTGGGACTGGGTTCAAATCCCATGTCTGCAGGATTCCAAAACCCATCTTCTCTCCACCGTACTACAGTGTCTTAATTATTACATAATTTCTTGTAATAGTCTATTGACACTATTGAAGTACATAGAGTTATTTTCCCCTAAATTAAATGACATCCCCGGTACCCCTATGCTTTCATCCCAGTAATCTGTTAATTACTGCTGTTGTCTGTGAGCCTGCAACCATGTAAAGAATTAAATGGTTAAACGGGAAAAACCAGTTCACTGTAGACAATAAGTGATACCACAAACTCTATGATTGGAGGCTCATTTTATTAGTGTTGGTTTCTTATTCCTAAAAATGTGTAATATTCTCATGAGATAGCTATTGCTATGGAAAGTAAGAGTTTAGAGACCTGAACGCAAAGCCTTGTTTTAGTATCTCAGTTTCATCATTCATAACTGAGAAGCCATCTAGCTTACAGCATTGCAGTGGTGATTAATTTATATTATATGTGGTATGTTAAAGTGTTCTGCAAAGTATAAAATGCTAAATAAATAGTAGGCATATTATTGATGATTACCTTAAGAATAAAACATTTTTATCAGTTTCTCAAACTTTAGAATAAATGTGTTTCAGATTCTGCCCTAACGGTTGCTTTTGAAAAAAGAAAACACCTGAACCATAAAAATTTAAGTCAAAGGAAAGGAAAGCAAGCTCTGTAGTAAAGAAAATGCAATCAAATGGGAGCCTGAAGACACCAGAAAAGAAGTAAATCCTTCAAAATTCTGCCTATGGCCTGAACAGTGCTTACTTCCCTATATATAAAACACAAATACTCAATTATTCAGGGTTAAGAGGGAAAGGTCGTCTCCAGCACTCGCACACAAATTTAACTAAACTACAGTAAATTTACAAAATGTGCAAGTTCAGAAGCAATTTATAGTATACATTAAAACATCAATTTTAACAGGTGAACTTTGTATATTTGCAAATGAAGAAATTAACACCAATAAATTGCTTTGGATACAGTATTTTCACTTGTGTGCTATATTAATTTATTGCACTAATTAACTTACTGTATCACACCAAATCAACATGCCTTCTCTGGAATGAACTCATATTAACATGGGCTATATATGACCTAGCTTAACTCTTCTTCAATATACAAACAGGTATTTCCAAGAATTTATTTATGATGCAAAAATTTCCATTATATATAAACCATTGCTCCAATGTGTGTGATGCCATTTTGTTTTATCTTTAGCATTTTTAATTTAAGTGCCATCAGCCCTGTGTTTGGAACCATCCTTTTTTACTTTTATTTTTTACAAATTCAAGAAACAAAGACATACTGAATGTTCTGCATAGATCACAATGGTAGTGTATTAATAGAAAAACAAAGACATCACAGAATTGAAGAGTAAGACATGCTATACCCAGGCCTCACAGGAACAAAAAGGGACTAGAGATGTGATGCTATTTATATCTCTTAGAAATTAAAGGGTTTCTATTCTCTGCTTCTCTTTCTTGTTGCTCTTCCACTTTGATTTATCCTTATCTTCTATTCTTCTCTTTCTTTCACTTACTTATCTCTATTAAAACTCAGAATGGCCAACCAAGTTTAATCTCTTTATGGCCTTTTATACCAAGTGCTTGTGACAAATTAATTGCAAAGTCTCAGTTCAAACTCTAAGTCTGGGCCTGGCACAGTGGCTCACGCCTGTAATCCTAGCACTCTGGGAGGCTGAGGCCGGCGGATCGTTTGAGCTCAGGAGCTCGAGACCAGCCTGAGCAAGAGGGAGACCCCATCTCTACTATAAATAGAAAGAAATTAGCCAAAACAACTAAAAATAGAAAAAAATTAGCCAGGCATGGTCCGAGCCCTGTAGTCCGAGCTATCCGGGAGGCTGAGGCAGGAGGATTGCTTGAGCCTAGGAGTTTGAGGTTGCTGTGAGCTAGGCTGATGCCACTGCACTCTAGCCCAGGCAAGAGAGTGAGACTCTGTCTTAAAATAAATAAATTAATTAATTAAAAAAAAACCAATCTCTAAGTCTGGGTGGGGGAAATATAATTGGCTTAGTCAGTTCTAATTGATTTGTTTGCCTTGGGAAAAGCATTCATTCCAGACCCAACCAGTTGTAAGCAAGGGACACACATGGCACAAATATGACCACACAGCTTTCCTCTTCATCAGATGTTGAAAAAAGAGCCAGTTTATTAATATCAGGCATGGGACCCATCTAATTTTAAAAGGCAGAGTAAATATAAACTGCTCTCTCATCTCTTAGAAGTCACATAAAAGCTATAAGAATATTAAGAAACAAAAATGCATATACATCAACAAAAATCAGAGACAACTAAAATCACAAAAATGTAGGTGAGAGTGACATCACCAAAATAGCAGAGTAGATGCAATCTGGCTTCACTCCACGACACAGAAAACCCAAACAAATACACAGCACCAAAATTATCACCAACAATATCCCAAAACTTAAATCTAAGGATGAAATAATTCCCAGGGCAACAGAAAAGTGAAAAAAAAAAAAAAACACCAAGTATAGAGAAAACTGTCACTGTCTCAATTTACAGGAAGCATCACAAGTGTCTGAAGGGAGAAAAAAATCTGAGGGCAGGCAGAGACAAAGGAAGGTCTAGCATCCTCAGCACAAGAAACACTGCTCTATAAATCAGGCAAAGTAGATGCCAAATCACAGTGGCTGTTCAGCAGCATTACACAGCAAGAGGCATGTTCCATGGTCCCTTGGGCACAACCCCCTAGCCAGCCTTCCCACATAGTCAGGATAGCCCCTTCTGGGCCTCCCCATCTAGGATGGGCAGTGCTCCAAAAGTTTGCTAAAGTTAAGGCAAAGCTGGGCATTAGTCACCATGTAGTGCAAAAAAAGAGGCAGTAATCTAGTGTGAAAGATATTCAACAGGTTAATTACAAAAAAAAAAAAAAAAAATCTCTAAACAAACATATCCAGGAAAAACTAAAACAGGTGATTGTAATAAGTAGCTAATCCTTCAATGCAAAGACAGAGATGTACATCCACAAAAAACAATTCCTCAAAAAAAAAAAAGAAGAGAGAATTACCATTTGATCCAGCAATTCCACTTCTGGTCATATACCTAAAAGAACTGAAAGAAAGGTCTTGGAGAGATATTTGTATGCCTATGCTCATAGCAGCATTATTCACAATAGCTAAAATATAGGCACAACCCGAGTGCTCATCAACAGAAGAATGGAAAAGCAAAATGTGGCATATACAGACAATAAAATGTTATTCAAAATTATTATTCAATATAATTCAGAATTATTTTAATGGTATATACGTACAACGGAATAATTCTTGTCTTAAAACGAAATTCTGACATATGCTACAACATGGATGAACTCTGAGGACATTATACTAAGTGAGATAAGTCATTCACAAAAAGACAAATACTGTATGATTCCATTTATATGAGATAGTTAGAGCAGTCAAAATCATAGAGGCAGAAAGTAGAATGGTGATTGCCAGGTGTTGGGGAGAGGGGACAATGGAGAATTATGGGTACAGATTTTCAGTTCTACCAGATGAAAAGAGCTATGAAGATGGATGGCTGCACAATACTATAAATGTATTTAATACTACTGAAATTTACATTTTAAAATGGTTAAGATGGTCTTTTTATGTTACATTTAATTTACCACAATAAAAAATAATTTGGAAAAAAAAAAAGGCAGAGAGACAAAAGTGTAGAGAATAACTTCGTATGTTTCCAGAAAGGATTTATTCCAGAAATATCAAAAATAAGGGCAATTAAAAAGAGAAGTTGTATCAGACAGTAAGAAAAATATTGATCAGAAAGAGAATGACTGCTCCAAGGAGTACTGAAAACTACATCTGGCAATGTATTGTAGTGGATAGCACATGGATTTAGACATCAAAAAGATCTGGGTTTATATCCTGGCTCCCCTGAAGAAAGTTACTTTTCATCTTTGAGCCTCAGGTTAAATAATAAACATACTTACCTTATATGATGGTATAAAGGTTAAATATAATAATGAAGTTATAAGCACTTATGGTCTATCTAAACTGAGCCAATTGTTTTTCTGAGTGTTTAATGAGAATAGATGTCCACTTGGTTACAAAAAAGGTAAAAGCTGCTTGTTTAGCAGGTAAATCAGTAAAGGCATTGTTTTTGGCTTCTGTCATGATCTCTGAAATATGAGCTTATACTTTAATAATGGGTATTTCTTGGGTAATTAGCTTCTAATATGTCATTGATTAATTTACCATTTTTTATCAGGTTACTTGAATATATGTATCAAATCCCTTTTGAATCCTTGGCACCCCAAAGTCATGAACCAAAATATAGCTACTATATGCTGTTTACCTTTTTTACTTTTTTTGTACCAGAATACTCACTCAATTCAAAGCTATTAGGTTAGCCACTTGAGAAAATAGAGTATTAGGCCGTGGAGTTGATTTGATGGCTGTTGGAGCCATCATATTCCATGATGATAACATATTAACATATCTTGCACAGGAAATATCTTTGTTATTTTAAAGAAAAAGCCATCTATAAACAATATTAAGTCAGGATTCATTAAAGGAGTTTTTGTAAGATTAGTCCTGGACATACTTACCTCCTGAATTACAGCTAAAAGTTATATAATTTCCATTCATCTGAGAGAATTGAAATTTTAATAACATTGAATTGTGATATGAGCAGCAAAAAGTAAGAAGTCTTTGTAAGCAGTAAAATGAATCTCAGAGAAATGTTGAAAGGTACCTAGAAGTAACAGTGATTGCAAAGTTCCGTGGCTAAAATTACAAAGTAGATAGTAAATGCCATATGGACCTACCAAAAGAACCTTGAGTCATTTGCTATCATGGTAATGGAGATCACACACCTTTAAAGTATTTACTGGCCTCACAAAGGGATGTCTGTTCTCTAGCTAATATTTTCTGCTGTTTGTGGTTAACACTTCAAGTTGAAAGAAAAAAATGTCTTTTTTAAAAAGCTGATTGGCTCTCAAAGGAAGACAAATCTAGTTTTGGTATTTATTTTGGCTAAGTTAAAGAGGAGGCTAGTTTATATGGAATTTTCCAACTTATAAAAATGAAATTTTCTTTTTTCAGTAATAATTATTTTTGCTTTGGTTTGAGACATTAGCAGGTATTTACATGTATCACACAGTAGGCCATCTAGAAAGGATATGTAAGTGATGATTCTGTGCCAGAAGGAGATAGCACACACCATGGTTAGCCCTTTTCCTCTGGATAAGCAGAATGATAAAAAGGAGGGATGATAAATCCTGACATGGTCACTCAACCTGCTGACAGCTGTTCAGACCTCACTTCATTAAAAACTACCAGACATGCCATGATCCTGAAATGGGCAACTCACTTATGCAACAAACACAACGTAGCACAGTAATCTGGAAACGATTACTTATGTATACAACAACGACATATATCTTCCTTGAAAATCCAAAAACAGGCAACGGAACACTTCCTCAGTGCTTAACTAATTTGGCCCAGATAGCACCAATCAGCAGCACTCAGAAACTGATGTGCAAATTAATACAAGATGAGTATTCCTCCTCCAAGCCTCCACTCTACAGATTAGCTTTAGTGTTGGGTTAAATTCTCTAATGCATATTTTTTGGTTCAAGAGTTTTCAATTTTTTTTGACATTAAAAAAAGAAAATATCTTTGTGGAAGCCAAAATAAAACTGAAAGAAATGTTTGTGATATCTTTCAGCTTTTATAAATCTGCAATTTGTTATGATTTCTTTAATTCTAAATAAATACATAAATTTGTACTTAATTTTATAGTCATAATTTTAAATTAATTTTTCTTAGAGGATTTCCAATAAATTTCAGGCCTCACAAAACCTGGAGCATTTGGCTATAATTCTGGGATACTTGAAAGTGACAGTTTGACACTGGTTTCTCTTGGGTTCAAATATGGTAGAAAATATTTGGATTAGGATATTATTTTTTCTGTGAAATCTTTCTCTGAGGACAACTGCCTGGAACTGAACAGATAATATCTAGCCAAGCTCATTAATCACCTCAACCTTATAGTACTAGGGAGCCTATCCCAACAAATGAATTTATATGCCTTCTTCTTTCAAAAAAAATGTATTCCTCATCGTGCATCCCTTTTCACCTTAACTATCAGACTTTCTTATAAATGTAACTACAATTATATTAATGCATGTGTCTATTAATTTTAATTTCTTTTATGCTATCTTTTGTTTTTTAATTAAAATTGTGCCACTTTATTCATATAATATTCTAACTCCTTCACCCGTTTTCCTTGGGATGTATTAATACAAAATTGGAATCCATAGTAAATAAATATTCTTCCAACTCAGAAAAAGTCTAAGAAAGAAGTGACTGATCAGTTTTTAAGTCAATATCAAAGGATTGCCTTGATAATCACTAAGCATTTAGCCATCCACCCATCTTTTTGATAAATGTATTTAATACCTACTATATATCAACTACTAGCAAGTGAAAAGAACATTGTCCTAGTATTAATCAAGAGATCAAGAGGGCCTTTAAAACATATTCACTTTAAAATCTTTATCATTTATAGAATGCAACACTAAGATTTAACACAGTTGTTAATAAATATATGTGGGTTTACTACAATTTAATATTTCAGCAATGGAAAAATAATCTTGGATACAGAAATCTTGTACTTTAATCCTAAATTATGAGGCTGAAACATATGAGCAAGTGCTGGGCCAGCGTGTAGTAGCTCTGACAATGCAGGATCTCTCCTTATAAACTAGTGGAAAAAACAGAAATGCATCATGATAATTATCACAGTGGAGGACTATGCCTAGTATAGTGAGACAAAGTGTCTACATCTGCCTTTGGAGTCAGTGTGGGTTAAGAGAAGCAACAGCTCGGAAGTGAGACTAGTAAGAATTTAGTAGATATAAAGGAAAGGAAGGCCATTCCAGGAAGAGGGAAAAAGTCCTGGAAAACATAGCAGCAAAACAATCTGTGATATGTTTAAATAACTGCAAGTAATTTATAATTTGGGAAAGCACAAGAGGAGAAAAGGTGAAGTAGAACAAACATTGGGGGAGAAGGAGAAGTAGCCAATAGGAATAAATGGACAGATAAGACAAGTTCATAAAGAACCAACATTGCAATGCCAGAGTTTGGATTTTACCACTTGAGCAGTGGAACACCACTAGAAGATCTGGAGGAAGAAAGGAACACAAATCTTCTTATGAGAAAGACCATTCTGACACCAATGAGAACAAATTGGAAGAAGCAAGACTAGTATTAGAAAACGTACATTTCAAGGAAAGTTTACCATCAGAATCACCCTCACTTTTGCCCCCTGAAACTAACACCTGCCCACTGTTACCCTACCAGTACTGTGCACTTTCAATTACACCTTTCATCCCATTGCAACCCAAATCTTCTCCTTTATTCATTCAACAAAGATGTATTATTTACTTATTATGAGCTAGGTACTGTGCTTGTCACTAAAGATGCAAATCACCTTAGGACAAAATCCAGTGAGAATAAAAATGTACAAATAGATCATTACAAGGCAACATAAAAAAAGCTAGAATACAGGTTTGAGTGAAGAATTATATTAACTCTTGGAGTTTTAGGTTTACTTTACAAAGGAGATGACATTTTAGCTGGGCCTCAAAGAGCTGACTAAAAAAATGTTTGCTAATGTTTCCCAATGTTTGGGTGAAGGAGTCTCAATATAAATTTAATACCTAAGAGAAATTTCAGCTGTCTCAATTCTTTCTCTTAATATCCCTGCCAACTCCACACCCACCTCCCAAACTCATGTGCTATATCCTGACCTTGCTAGCTGCCTAAGATGAATGACACATATTTCTGGAAAGAAATTCTTTGGCAGATGCTATGAGACAAGATGGAAGGCTATTGCCCTATATCACATTAGAAGATGACAGGCTTTGAGCTTAGGAGCAAGACCATAGAGAACTTGTTATTTCACAACAGCTGGAACTAACTAAACAAAAATATAGAGAAAGCCAAAAATGTATAGGACCACCAGGTGAGTTGGCAATCTTCTGAGAATGGTGTTCAGTAATGGCACCAAAAGGCAAGGGCTCCACACACACAGCTATGCTTGAACATATCATCTAGTACAGATTTGAAATTTATGATAGCTATCTTCTGTGGGACACACTACCACACTATTTATTCTTCTTTCTTCCTTCCCAGCAGAATCCACATTCTACCTAGGAAGGCAAAGAGTTACATTCTCCAAATTCCCTTGCAGACAGGGCTGCCAATAAGATAAAACTAAAATAAATGAGTGGAGTCTTGGGAAAGATTTTTAAAGTATACATTCTCACTGATGCGAATCCATTTGCTTTTTACCTCCTCCTTCATCAGGTAAAAATGACAAGCTTGTGGCTTTATTGCCTGTATAAGTCTAAAGGTGGTAAACTTGCAAAATTCAGGATATGAGAGAACAGTAGAAGAACCAAGACAAAAACTCACTTTCCTGGCTAAATTATATATGCTTACTGGAGACCTCCTTTAAAACTGGAAGGCTGATGGAACATGAGAATTTGCTGTGCCTTTAAAATTATTAACACACACACACACACACACACACACACACACACATCCCTGGAGCAAAAGACAGCAGAGGACTTACTAGTTAAAGATAGCAGCTGCACACTGCAGGGAACATAGGTTTTATAATTTGAATCCAGCCAAGTTAATTTCCTTCTAAAATAAAACACCAACCATCTTGAAAACTAAAAGTCCAGAATTATTACAGTGTCCATTTTTCAACCAACAGACATTCCAAGACAAAAGATTGTGACCAAAATGAGCCCAGATGTTGCATTTTCAAAATAAAGACTTCAAAGCAGCTAATAAAAATGTTGAAAATTTTACATGTGTATTTCAATAATTTTATATATGTTAATAATGGGTGAACAAATAAGGAATCTCAATAGACATAAAAACTACTAAAAAAATTTGAACTAAAAAGTACAATGACCCAATTAAAAAAAATTAGATGATCTGGGAGCTTCCATATAGCTGAATATGAGAAGATTCCTAGAGGGTGGCATGCCCTGGGAGGGCTTGGAATTTCTGCACCCTTTCCCCCATACCTATTTGAAAACTATGTAGTAGCCTGTGGTATCATGATATGCAATACATATATATATATATATATATATTGCTTTTCATCCATGGTTCCTAGTTCTAACTCTGATAGCTCTTGTTATAGTGCCTTCATATAGTGTTGGATGTGTTCTCAGGAGCAGGTCTCAGGAAAGAGACTCTCTCCGGCTTCCCCTGCTTTTCTGATTGTGGGTCATAAGACCCTCATTCCAAAGAGGGTCCCACCCCATACCATGAAGGCTAATAGCATTTTGACATGGCTGTCCATAAAACTCAAGAGGACTGGGTTCAGTTAGCTTCCGGATGGCTGAACACAAGGAGGTTCCTGGAGCATGGTGTACCTTGGGAGAGTTTGGAAGTTCTGCATCCCTTCCTCTATAATTTGCTCTATGCATCTCTTCATTTATATCTTTTATAATATCCTTTATAATAAACTAGTAAACATAAAAAAACTAGGTGAGCTAATAGCACATTAGAGAAGAAAGAAAAAAAGAATCAGTAATTTTAAATATAAGTAAATGGAAATTATCCAAATCAAAGCATATAGACAAAAAATAAGGTTGATGAAAAATTATGTCTCCAAAACTGCAATTGGATTAGTTATGTAAGAACGTCCACTCTCAGCATTTCTGTTTAACATGATATAGGAAGTCCTAACCAGTACAGTCAGACAAGAGAGAAAAGGGCACACACAGATTAAGCACAACTCTCTATTCACAGATAACATGATTCTATATGTAGAACACTCATTTATACATTGTCTATGGTTGCTTATGTGCCACAATTGTAGACTTGAGTAGTTGTAACAGAGACTAATGGCCTATAAGGTATAAAATAGTTACCATTTGGCCCTTTATCAGAAAAAAAAAATTCTTACCTCTGATGTAAAAAATTGTAAGGAATTTACAAATAAATAATTAGAACTAATAAGTGAATGAAGCAAGGCAGCATTATATAAAGCAATATAAAAAATCAGTTTTATTTGTACCTACTAGCAACAATCTGAAATAAAATTTAAAAATTCCATTCACAATGAAATAAAAAATATAATTTGGAGTACATTTAAGAGAGTATGTGGGAGACCTGTACACTGAAAACTATAAAACATTGCTGACAGATACTGAAGAAGTCTTACTTAAACATATAACATCTTAATATTATTAAGATGGCACTTCTCCTCAAAATTGATCTATAGGTTTAATATAATCTCAATATTTAAGTAGGATTTTTTTAGAAATTGATAAGAGGATTTTAAAATATGTAAATGCAAAGGGCCTAGAATAGCAAAAGTAAAATTTAAAGAACAGAGTTGAAAGATTTACATTACCTGATTTTGACTTAAAATAAAGCTATACCAATCAAGACAGTATGGTATTAGCATAAGGAACATATAAATAGCAAGAAGGGAGACTCCAGAAATAGACTCAAACATATATGGCCAACAGATTTTCAACAAAGTGTTACAATAATTCAATATGGAAAAATAGTCTTTTCAACAAAAGGTCCTGGAATAATTAGATACCTTTACCTCAGATCATTCACAAAAAAGAATTCAAAGTGAATAACAGATCTAAGAGTAAGAGATAAACTATAAAACTTCCAGAAAAAAACATAATAAAATCTTTGTGATCTTGTGTTAGGTAAAAGTGTCTTAGATAAGACACACAAAACATAAGAGAAAAAGTGGTATATTCGATTTAATCGAAATTTAAAACACTTGCTTTTCAAAAGACATCATTTTGAAAATGAAAAGATAAGCTGCAGATTAGGAGAATATTATTTAGTATTTTACCTCTTGTATTCTTTAATACCACTTTTAAAATACACATTTTCCTGGTTGAAAAAAACATTATAGAATATCAATTTGTTTTTCCCATATTTCCCATATGGTGAGGCCAGAACAGATCAAGAAAGAGAAACTGGAAAGTTTTACAGTTTTGTTACATTCACAGTTCGCTGGAAAGAAAACAGCGCACTCCACAGAACCATTCAGAAGAAGCATCCAGGTCAGTCACCAGGCAGAGGGAGAGAAGGCAACTGTAGGCAAGAGCCTTTATTGTGGTTTCTGCAGTAATGAAAGGGTGAGCCAGGACAACCAGGTTTAGGATTAGCTAGTTTGAATAATTTCAGCTAGCGGTGGGGCCTAGAGGATGGCTCTGGTTGTCTGGGGTGATTAGGGTTGGTGTATAGTGACCCACAGTGTTGGGGAAGTGGTTGGAGTGTGGACAAAATCAGCTTTTTAAGAAGAAGAACTGACTGTCCTCTACCCAAGGCCTCAAAACTGGGTCAAAACAGCACTTTGAATCACTATATTACACAATTCTCTCACAATTAATTAACAAATTTAATAAAAATGTAATTAAGATACCTTTGGAAATTGTTTTACAACTAGATAAAATGATTCAAAATTTTATCTGAAAGAGTAATCAAAAATTTACAAAAACACAGGCCGGGCGCGGTGGCTCAGGCCTGTAATCCTAGCACTCTGGGAGGCCGAGGCGGGTGGATCGCTCAAGGTCAGGAGTTCGAGACCAGCCTGAGCAAGAGTGAGACCCCGTCTCTACTGAAAATAGAAAGAAATTATATGGACAACTAAAATATATATATATACAAAAAATTAGCCGGGCATGGTGGCGCATGCCTGTAGTCCCAGCTACTCGGGAGGCTGAGGCAGTAGGATTGCTTAAGCCCAGGAGTTTGAGGTTGCTGTGAGCTAGGCTGACGCCACGGCACTCTAGCCCGGGCAACAAAGCGACACTCTGTCTCAAAAAAAAAAAAAAAAAAAAAAAATTTACAAAAACACTTGTATAAAGGGAAGGGTAACCTGTAAAACCAGGTATTCAATTGAAGTTTAATGTCTCAACCATTATTCTTGTACTGGTACAAGAATGCATGAAAAAGCAAAGAAACAGAATTAAGATCCTAAACATGACCCTAATGCCCATAGAAATTTAATATATGATATAGAGAACATTTAAAATCTGTGAGAAAAGTGGACATTATCAGTAAATGCAGTAAATCCTTTAATGGCAACTAAATGTTCAAAAACATAAAATTAGATTCATAGATGACAACTTACCAAAAAATGCTTTCTTAAAGAATTCATTATTTAAATATAAAAAATTAGACCATAAAATTACTAGAAGAAATAATATTTATCTGTTCTCAGAGTATAAAACACCTTTCTCAGTGTGCCACAGAAAGCAGTTACCATCTAAAGGATACTTGTAAAAATTAAACATATCCATAAGTCACAAAGAATATGATAAAAAGGCAAATGCGAGTGACACACCAGAAAAGAAATATCTTAACTTCTATGTGACACCAAGTGAATTACATAAAGAAAATAAGCTACAAGAAATAAAAATGAGCAATAGCTATAAAAACAGCCCAAAAAGAAATAAAAATGGTCAAAATTTTACTTACAAAGAAGTGAAAATTAAAACAATAAGGCACAACTTATACCTAGGAAATTGATAAAGATTTATTTAAATGATGTAAAAGAAAAACACAAAGAACAATAAAATTTTAAAGAGTTTATTTGAATAAGAAGCAATTCATTAATTAGGGAACACCACACTGGAAAATGTTTAGTGTTCCAATGACAAAATGTCTGAGGCAAATATTGATTGGGAAAATGCAGAAGCAAATGAAAAAATTATTTTATTGATTTGCAATTACAAAATTACTCTTTTTAAGGTAACTTTTAGAAAGTCCCTAGTCATATAATCATGTTAGTTAACTGCTTGTAATTGGCTCGGGTTAAGTTTTAGTTCCATCTAATCTAAGCATTTATCAAAAATGACCCAAGTTAAGGTTTGCTTATATTTGTAGTTATGACCTAAATTAAGTTTCACTTATGTTTGTCATTTAAGCAAGATTAAGGCTATTTCTGAGGTCTTTGGTATTGTTTGCTCAGGAATTTTTCAGTCCTGATCTACATTTTAATTTTTCTTTAGCAATGATAATACCCACCTTCATCAAGGGTGCAGGTAAATAGGCACTCCCTTATATTACTTATGAAAATATAAAGTAATACAGCTTTTGTGTACAGCAACAAAAATTTTAAAGGGCATGCCCATTGATCCAACAATTCATATATATATAATTGCATCCATACATAGATACATATATACATACATATACACACATACACACATATAATGTTCATCCTATGATAGTAAATATGGTCAATAATCTAAAAAAACACTAGTGAGGATTGATTTAACAAATTAGTGTATGTCCACTTAATGGAATAATATGCATTCATTAAAAATTAAATTGTAAAATGTTACTTTAGAAAATGTCCATAATATATTTTTAACAGATGACTCATGTTATCAAATAGCATGAAGAGAACAGTTCCATTTTTGTTTAAAAATATATATGAGAAAACAACTGGAAATGCAAACAATAGTTACTATGTGGTAAGATCTTCTCTGTTCCAAATTTTCAATAATGAACATGTATTAATTTTATAATCCAATTATTTGTCTACTTACATTTTAAATTTTATTCAAAAGATTTCCTCTATAATTTCCTTATACTTCATGTAACCTGAATTACTTTCAATGTGTTGTTCTATTGTTCATATTTTCTTTGCCTATTTTCCCCCAAAATGTTCTCAAATCACCATTTTTTTAAGTACCTCTAGTCAATAAAAATCAAGGAAAAGATTCACAGGTTTTGATGACTTTATTTCCCTTTACAAATTTTCACACCAAAAATGTAACCCCTAAACTTTCAGGGAGTTAGAAATGTGCTGTGAACATGGGGGGGGGGGGCGCTATTTTCTAAATCCATGGAGGAGTTGACCAGAGTTTTTTCACTTTTTTTTCTTGGTCTAGAGATGTGTAATACATTTTTGTGATCACACAGCCATGTTCTTTTCTCTAACTTACACAGTTATCATCTTATAGACATCAAAGAACTACAGTAATCATAAAATTGATCATTATATATAATGACCAAGACTTTAGATTGAATAGGATAAGTGAGACATTTGACTGAAAAATGTAGCGTCCTGAGAGACTAAGGAAAGTTAGGGCAGTGTCACTGTGTTACGATGCAATTGTTATGTTACTTTGCAATCCCACTATTCTGAGTTTATTTAAGACCAGCTGATCACCTGTACAAAGCTCTTCTCATGTATTTTCTGTTTCAGCAAAAGTACTAGAAGACTCTTGAGAAAGCACAGTTATTCAAGATTTATAACTCAATTTTTCCAACTGGGAATGTTTGAGTAAATAGCTAAACTTGTATTTGTTTCTTTGAGACTTTACTATGGACAATGATATTCTACCACCTCATATCAAGCATAGTAATGAGCCAATTAAATAATATCACTGCAGACAATTTTCTCAAGCTTCTGCCCTATTCAAATAACCATAAATCAAGGTTCATACCAACTTCAAAAAGCTCTTGAGTACAGTGAATGCTTTGAGTAAAGAAAATAGCAAGCAACATTGGAAAATTTTGTGTATCATCTTGTAGCAATTAGTTATAAACAATAGAACTAGGACTAAAGAAAATTCTGCTGGTTGCTTACTGATCTTACTTTTATTTTGTTCATTGTTTTTTTAAGCTGCTTTGATTACTGCTAGAGCAGTAACTTATCAGGAGAGTAATATATAGCATAGTCTGTTGATTCACTGCACGCACACCTCACTAATAGCCCCCTAAATCCACAGGGATAAAATAAGGTAAATGTTGGATAAAAGTAATTTTTTCCCAATTTACAGCTCTCAGCTATCTGAGGCTGAGCTCCATCGATATTTTTTAATTACTTGGCTAGAATATTCAATAAAGGCTTACCCTCCTCTTTAAATAATATCAATTGCTTTAATTAGCAAACATTGTAAATACTCTTCTATTTATTTACAAGATACTCATATTTGCTCTGATTCCCACAAATTTGGCATTGATGAGTAATCTGTGAAATGTTTAATGATCTTAGTTACTCAAGTAAAAAGGGTCAAATAGAAACTCTTCTGCATTTTAATATTTTAAATTAAACTGGATAACGTCCTACCTAAGAAGTACAATTATGAATCTTCTGTACCCTCAGTCCCAAACTCACACTCTGAAAGTGGTAACTGTTATAGGTATTCCATATCTCTTCTTTAAAGAAAACTTCTTCACAGCAAAAGAAACAACATAATAAAAAGATAACCTACAGAATAGGAGAAAAATATTTGCAAACTATCTTGTGTCATTTGCGGCAACAATGGGTAGAACTGGAGGACATTATGTCAAACAAAATAAATCAGGCACAGAAAGTCAAACACTGCATGTTCTCACTTATAAGTGGAAGGTAAAACAGTTGATCCCATAGAAGTAAAAAGTATAACAGAGGGATACTAGAGGCTGGGAAGGATGGGGTAAAGGAGGATGGGGAGAGATTTGTTAAAGCATATGAAATTACAGCTAAGTAAGGGGAATAAGTTCTAGTGATCTATACCACTGTAGGATGACCATACTTAACAATAATATAATATATAGTTTCAAATATTAATAGCTAGAGGAGGATATTGAATTTTCTTAACATAAAGAAGTGATAAATGTCTGAGACGATGGATGTGCTAACTACCCTTATCTGATCACTACCCATTATATGTATGGAAACATCACTATGTACCACCAAAAATATGTACAATTATTATATGTCAATTTAAAAATATAAAACAAAAAAACCTTTAAAAATTATGTTTCTTTGTTTTTAAAGCAAAAAACAATTGGACACTTTAAAAATATTCTGCTCCAATGAGATGCATTATGTTTTGCAAAAGCTAGACTGATATAGTGGAAAAAGTGCTACCTTCAGTGTTTAACTACTTGTAGTCTGTGTGACAATGTACAAGTCAGTTAACTTCTCTGGGTCTCAATTTCTGCATTCATAAGTTGAGACAATATCCCTTTATTTACCTGATTCAAAGCAGGGGAATAGATGGTATCTTGAGGTACCATCCAACTCTAGAAGTCCTAGCACATGTACTCTGAGATTATAATTCAAGGCCAAGAGAATAATAAAGTGACCTGTGGATTTATATAGCCATTTCCACAGCAATGCCATTTTTTTCTTTATATCATTTGAACCTCACAACGTCCTATGTGATTAATAGGCCTGCATTAATAGCTACTTCTGCCAGATAAAGAAACAGCCTCAAAGTTAATGCCTTCATCAAGATCACAGACCTAATAAATTGAGCCAAAAAAACCAGCTCCTGGGTCTTCTGACTCCAAATTTAACACTTTTTCTACTGTGGCATATTTTTTGCAACACAGGTCTTATATCCAAATTCCTGAAATTACACTTTCAAATGCATTCTGTTAGCTTTTAAGAAAAAGCATACCTTTCCAATTTTACTTAGCAGAGTTGAATATACAAACCTTAACATGAAATTGAACAGTATACGAATATATTCTGAGTTCATGTGAGGTGTCAAAGAGAAATTTTCTCAGCCTTCTTATATCTCTAAAGATAATGTGCAAATACAGATGGTCCTAGTGCAGATAAAAGTCAAATGCATATAGTTGAAGTATAAAGTCAATGCTTAAAGATTCTCTTCCCTTGATACTTTTGTTTTCTACCATCTGGAAAGATGCTTTATGGACTCTGCAATAGTATGAGAATAGCCAACTGGCAGATTTCAACCATTAAGACATTTGGTGATGAAGAAACGGACTAATTCAAGAAGTAACTAAATATAATAAATTGTACGAAATGATATAAAATGTGGACAAGAATCCATCAATTTTTAATATCCAGTTAAAGTCTTATATCCTTCTTCCAGCCTATCATGGTCACTCAAGCTTTCATTAATATCCTTTTCCTTAGACCTTCTATAGTATAGAACCTTTCTACCACATAGGTTAGAACTTTATTATCCTCAAATTGCCCTAATTGTAAACACCAGCTTTGGAAACCACCTCTACATCCAAATGGTTATGTCTCCCTTTTTCATAGTTCTCAATTATCCTCCTGCTACCAGAGGCATACCCCAGCCCCACAGAAGGAAGATATGTTTCTACTATCCCAGTTAAAATTTAGGATTATCTTCTTCTGAGCATTCAAACTCTATAGATCCATTAATCCAATTAATTATAAGCATAAGTAGCTTTTCTAGATGGGATTATTATGGCCACATTGATGTCTTTTTTTCTGTGAGGAAAAAGCATTCTGATTTCCAAGGTACTATCTTACAAATAATCTTAAAACATGCCTTATTTATAAATTGGTAGCAGTCCACATTCTGACTTGCACTGTGCACTAAAATTTCAAGTGTTGTAATCATGTCGACATTTTCCCTAACTACACTGTAACCAACCTTTTGGATATGAAAGTTACTGCTCTACCCGACTAAACTTCCCACAATGCTTATCAAAGTCCTGGGTCTACATCACTTGCTCCAAAAAATGCTACTGTCTGAAGAAAAGGCAAAGAAATTGTTATGCAAATATAATTAAGGTCACAAGAAAACTGATAAATTACAGCAGTCCAAAGCTAACAATTATATCAGCATGTGTCAAAATTCAAACTATGTAAATATTTCAGAGTACTCTGCTATGTATGTCAAGGTCTTGGACTTACTGTTTTAGGAGAGAGCACATAAAGGCAAAATGGCATCAAACGTAGGAAGAGGTAGAGGGAGATGAGATGGAGATGGGCAGAGGGAGGCAGAGAGAGAATGGGACAGATATATATGGAAAAGAGTAAACTAGAAAGGGGAAAATATAATAGGAAGCCCAGAGACAAAAAGAGAAGCAGAGGGAGACAGCCATTAAAGTTGAAGTGCTATGAATAAAAATGACCAAAAAATAGGCAGTTATTGATTAAGGGAAAATGATCAATAATTTCTCCAGGTTTTTTGTTTCTGATTTTCTTGTTCTAGTTACCACATCAAAGAGAAGGGGAATAAGAAGTATAAAACTGAGTAAATCCACTTAAAGTATAGATTCCGGGAAGGTATTTCTCTGGAAAAACTGTGAAATAGATTAAGTTAGCCTCTGTTTCCCCAACTTCCAGTTAGGTACCCCTTCTTAGAGTCTACATCTCCTCCATATTTGATTTTTTAATAAAAACCCTATCTTTAGGAAAGGTTCTAAGTTGCATTCACACTAAAGTATAAATGACTAAGTCTAGTGTTCAGGGCAAATAATTAGTGGTAGTATGTCCAGACAATTTTTGGTCAAAACAGGGACACTTTTGAGATTGAAGGGGGCACTATTAATAATCATGCCCTGGCAACAAACAGAAAACATGACTGGTCTGGGGGAAAGTGGATGTATGATCACTCCTAAGTAGGAGAGAGATATTTGGGGAAAAGGGCCCTTTCTCAAGTAGGGCCCTTCCCTGAATCTCTAAAACATGATGCATTATTGCTTCTCTTCCACATAGTAAAGTCAGTTCTACACTGGAATCTCATATGGATGAAATTATAATGCTGAACTATGTTGTCTATTCTTAGGATGTTATAGAACAAGACATATACTGTGTATCACTTCAAATTATGATACTATCTCAGAGTCATTCTAATATATTTTGCCTTAATGAATACGTAGTGGAATAATTTACAAAATCATTGGTTTGTGTAGAGCTACAAATATCTGCCAATTAATTAGCAGCACAAATGAAAATGCTAACCATCACCTGATTTACATTAATATGTGATTTTAGATAATCTGTCAAGACTTCTCCTGTCTTTCCTAAATGTAGAAAATTCATGTTAGAACTCACAAGTATTTTTAAAATAAACCACGAGTATTTTGGGCACATAAGAATTTAAACAGTTTTATACACACACACACACACCCCATTCACTATATTTTTGAAGGTTAGGTCCACAAACAAATCACATAATCAACTTTCCAGAAAATGTATTTAGTTGATACTAAAAATTGGGAAAAATATGTATTAAAATTAATAATATAATTTTACTGCAAATCCAAGTCTGATAAAATGTCCTTTCCATTTAGTGTACATTTTTCTAAACTTGTTCCACCCTCATTTCTTTAGCTACCTTCTGGCCAAAACCACCCACAAAGATAAGATGAGGGCTAAGATAATGGCTGAGTAAAACACCCTCTTATTTCTAGTCAGCCATACCTGGTTTTCTCTTAATTTAAGGCACAGATTGATTTATTCCCTATAGGCTCCCTACAAGCTTTTCTTAGACAAAGAAACTTGCCAGCAATCAATTCAAAATTCACTAAAAATGTTCTAAGTTTAATTACCAGTTGTTCTTTGGATATTCCACCTAGTCCTAGAGTAGGTATGAAAAATTAGCACGTTTTAAATTTAATGAAAATTTAATGTGATATATTAGTTTGATGCAAAAGTAATTGTGGTTTTGGATCATGAATTTTAAGTCATCGTAACTAGGCTCAAACACATCTTTATTAATTAAAATAGGAACCATTACAATCAATACATTTTTGCCAACGAGAAATAAATTTGTTTATTCCTGTAGCATAAAAATCTGTGCTTCGAGATTCCATGAACTTTTGGAAAGAATTTTCTGCATCCTGCTGGTTGTGGAAGGATTTTCCCTGCAAAAAGTTGTCGAAATGCTTGAAGAAGTGGTGGTAGTTGGTTGGCGAGAGGTCAGGTGAATATGGTAAACGAGGCAAAACTTCATAGCCCAATTTGTTCAACTTTTGAAGCATTTGTTGTGCGACATGTGGTCAGGTGTTGTGGAGAAGAACTGGGCCCTTTCTGTTGACCAATGCCAGCTGCAGGTGTTGCAGTTTATGGTTCATCTCATTGATTTGCTGAGCATACTTCTTAGATGTAATGGTGTCACTGGGATTCAGAAAGCTGTAGTGGATCAGACTGACAGCAGAGCTCCAAATAGTGACCATGACCTTTTTTTGGTGCAAGTTTGGCTTTGAGAAATGCTTTGGAGCTTCTTTTGGTCCAAGCATTGAGCTCATCATTGCCAGTTGTTGTGTAAAACTGACTTTTTGTCACACATCACAATCCAATCAAGAAATGGTTTGTTGTTGTCGTGTACAAGAAGACAACATTTCAAAATGAAGATTTTTTTGATTTTCAGTCAGCTCATGAGGCACCCACTTATCAAGCTCTTTCACCTTTCCAATTTGCTTCAAATGCCAAACACCCGTAGAATGGTCAATGCTGAGTTCTTCAGCAACTTCTCCTGTACTTGTAAGAGGTTCAGCTTGGAAGATTGCTCTCCATTGGTTGTTGTCAACTTCCAATGGCCAGCCACTGCACTCCTCATCTTCAAGGCTCTCACCTCCTTTGCAAAACTTTTTGAACCACCACTGCACTGAACATTCCTTAGCAGTTCCTGGGCCAAATGCATTGTTGCTGTTGAGAGTTGTCTCCACTGCTGTACAACCCATTGTGAACTAGAATAAGAAAATCGCTTGAATTTGCTTTTTCTCTAACATCATTTCCATAGTCTAAAATACATATAAAATAAACATCAAGTAATAAGTAATTAGCAAAAAAACATAAAGTGAGAAATGCACATTAAAATGATGTATAATATAACCACATTTAAGAATGTATTCCAATATCAAATGGCAAATATTAATAATTAACAGCCATTAATTTTTTATTTATTCAAATATATATTGGAAATATATTCAATGTAGTGACACCATTACAGAATCTGGACATACTGGAATGAACCAGACAATAAGGCCTTGTCCCAACAGAATTCACCTTGCAATGAAGAAAGAGTCAGAAGCAATCAAGTTCAACATGATACTATTTATATTTCTCTGCTGTGCCAAACAAGTAGAGGAGAGTTTAAATTATTCTTGATCTTGTTTAAATTAAATAATATAAAATTCATTTAATGCAGTACATGTTCAAATGGGTAGGTGAAGATGGACAACTGCTATGTTACTAGGAGTATAGAGCCACCTGCTTAGATTCAAATGTGTTAAGAAGACACTTCTTAATCCATTAGGCTTAAAGGGAAACCTTGGCCTTTAACACTGAAATCTTGCAATACACCATGATGTAGTTAAAAAATAACAATTCTCTAGGCTCTTCACAAAGCAATATAAACTGGAGAGTATAAATATTATTTGTCAAGTAGTATAAAGATGGTATCGTGTACTACACACTTGTCACTCATTGAGAAACACTTAGATTGTTTCATGCTCTTCACTTTCCCACAATTTCTAGTCACACCTATTCCAGAGAACCCATGAAGTAGCACTAAGCTGATCTCTCAAGACACCAAGTTCTCTTAAGCATTATGTGAGAGAACTTGCACAATGAGTCCTGAGATGTGTCGTCAGAAAATTTTTAAACACTTCATTAAGGTAGGATTGACATAGAAAGCAGTACACATTTAATGTGTGCAATTTGATGAGTTTGAAGATAAATATACATCCATAAAACCATCACCACAGTCTATGCCATAAACCTATTTATCACCTCCAAAAGGTTCCTCTCACTCTTTTTATTTATTATTTTTTATTTCAAAATCTTAAGAGAGTACAAATATTTTCGTTACATGTATATCTTGTATAATACTTAAGTTAGGGCCCTTAGTGTGTTCGTCACCAGAATAGTGTTCATTGTACCAGGTAGGTTTTATCACTCATCTCCCTCCCATCTTCTCCTTGTTCATTTCTGTTATCTTTTAGCCACATGCAGAGGAATGAAACAGGAACTCTATCTCTCACCATATACAAAAAAATAATTCAAGATGGATAAAAGACTTAAACACAAGGCATGAAACCATAAAAATTCTAGAAGAAAAAGTAGGAAAAACTCTCCTAGACATTGGCTTAGGCAAATAATTTATGACTATGACCCCAAAGGCAATAATAAAGACAAATAAATTAGACTTAATTAAATTAAAAAGCTTCTACACAGCAAAGGAAATAATCAACAGAGTAAATCCAAAAGCTACAGAATGGGAGAAAATATTTGCAAACTATACATCTGATAAAGGTCTAATATCCAGACTCTACAAAGAATTGAAATAAGAAACAAACAACCCCATTAAAAATTGGGCAAAAGACATGAACAGAAATTTTTCAAAAGAATATAGACAAGTGGACAACAAACATGAAAAAATGCTCAGCATCACTAATCATCAGTAAATACATATTTATTATTATTTTTAAATGGACGATCTTTATGAAAATAAGATCAGCCCTCATTTTAAGGTTAAAAACTAGGTATATAGTATTAATAGAGGCACAAATTAAATTTCATTTCAATGCCAAGTGTCAGGGCTACCACCTAGATTTGTACATTTTGTCCAAAGCACAAAAAGACATCGCAGAGGGTATGAGTGGGGTTGAAACCCAATTCATGTCTGAGCTTTGCTCACTGTACCCTAATGTGGCGCTGCATCTGGCTACAGAAAAAAAAGGCACCTTCCTAGAAAAGCTTCCTTTTTATAATTCTCCCAAAGACTTTGTGTAGGCCAGCAGATCTTGGACAAATGCTACTAGTACTACAGCCTATCTTAAAACAACTAAAGTCAGCAACAATTACACAAGGAAGGTCCCACAGATCAAGCCATTTTTTCCTGTAAAGCATTCAGGGTTAATCTGAAAACAAAAGTTGAAATTCACTTTGCTGTTTATCAAATATTGTTCATTCTATCTAACTATCTAACTAGGTAGATATATAGATGTTTCACTTCAACAAAGTGAAAAAAAAGGAGTTGAAATTCAAAGAATTAGTTTACATAACTGTAAGGCTAGAAGAACAACAATAACAGAAAAGTCTTAGAAGTCTGAAAATGTTCTTTGTAAGAGGAGATAATGCTACTGATCACCTTTGGTAACATCTTTTGGAAGAGTTTTCCCCATAGCAGTAATGATCTGACACAGATTCATACATGTTCTATCACCAAGTCCCACTTGTGACCAGCAACATAGGCCTAAGAGAAGCCATAAAGAATGGTGTCTGGCTAAAAAGCTGAAAGAATTAAACCATTTATCTGTACCTGAGCAACACTGCTGTCTAACCTCTGATCTAATCTATCAACTACTTTAGCTAAATATCCCTAAAGATATCTTGTTGTTGGAAGCCCCTTGAGGGCCTGGCCTCTTAATGAACCCTCTCTGTCCTCAGCTCCCAGCACAACACTGGGCATGTAGGACTCAATAAATGTAGTAGAACAAATAAAGAGACATTTAGAAACAGCCATTTAGTGTTCCTGATTATCCACATAGTAAGCTCAACAGTGAAAGCAATTAAAATCCTATCTGCTATGGAATGTAAGCTTATTTCTCTTATGAGGCTCTCAATTCTATAAATATTTATTGAATACCTATTAAATGTAAGGTATCATACACTTAAAACTGTGATGAATACAATGATAAATTCAGAGTTGCTTCTTTTAAGGTGGTTATTGTTTCATGAAGGTGATGGAGGTACAAAGGCAGAGTGTATCAACTGGCATGTTGCATTCTCTATTAATAACTCAAGAGACTCATAGACAATGGAATTCATTTGAGGGTCACCTTAGGAATTTGACCTGAGCTGTCACATCATCGAACCAAAGTGAATAGCAATACTTTTGACATTAGTGAGAAGATTTTGTTGAACATCTTCATCCCATATTTCCAAAAATCCCAATAGTCAGTTGTGCTCCCCAGGAAGACAGAGTAGATGTTGTCATGGTATCCAAGAAGGGATCATGATGATGCAGACTGATAAGAGTGAAATCTCTTACAACAGGAGACTGAAGCAAAAAAAAAAAAAGAGAGAGAAAGAAAGAAAGAAAAAGAAAAAATCAATCAGTGTGCCCGGCCTTCTACCCAACAGAACTGAAAGTACATTCATGCTTCTTGCTGCACCCTGATTCCTTCCTATGTTCCAGGGCTACTGCCACCCCTTGAGCATTTATAAGTAACTTATGGCCAGTAATTGACACTAACATTCTACAACTCAAAAGTATGATACTTACACTTCTTATGCCTTTTGTATCTGTATTTAAAAATGCTAAAACTGCCCAATGGCACACCAGTGCTACTGTATGTTTTAAGGAAAAAAATGCAATAAATTAGTTTGAGTAGGATTGGTTTCAATTTGCTCCTTGTTCAATTTAAATAACAATCTTCTAATGAGAACAGTTAATATTATGATATCTCACTACAATCTTGTTTTATTAATGATAGGACAATGGCTTTTTGTGATTTATGCTGTCTTTGAATTATAGGTTCTTAGTATCCTGTATTTGGGTTATCTAACTCTTCGAACCATTCAGTCAGAATGCTGCATAGTCAAATGGAATGAGAGAGTTGGCCAACACTATAATGTAGTCAAAAGCCAAATCAAAATGTTACTGTACCCAGTCATCATTCATAAAATGTAATAGGCATTGCACAGTCTCATATTCTCATCACAGACAATGTAATGAAAAAGAAAATGCCACATGATTAATCATTTCTCCTGACAAAAAGTTTAATAGGAAAGGGAGAATGTTGTATTACCAATGTAAATCAGCCATTATGGCTTGAATGCTATATTCCCATGGCTATTCCAAACTGCTGTATTCAAGATAGCTTGACTCTCCCTTCTTTGTAGACATCTGGCTAGTTCTTTTTTTTTCTTTTTTTTTTTTTTAATTAATAAACTTTACTTTTTTAAATCAGTTTCAGTTTCACAGCAAAATTGAGTGTTAAGTGGAAGGACTTTCCATACGATACATTCCTTGTCCCTGTAGCTAGTTTTGACATAGCTACAGGGACATGACAAAGCTCAAGGACATGACAAAGCTCAAGAAATAGTAAAAAGATTTAGAAGGATGATTACTACAACAAACAACTTGCTCTTAATGATGATTTTTTGTAACCACAGCTTTTAATAAATTGAAGCACTGATGCAAAAACTAACTTTCCTAATACCACAGACAGACAATAAATTACTTTTCCCTTTAAAATATACAAGTCTTAGAATTATGGCAAGAAAAGCAAAATAAAATTGGAAACAATAAGAAGAAAAAAATGATTCATTAAGTTAAATGGCTTGACTACAGGTTATGCTCTAAATTCAACAAGCTAAAGGAAATTTTCATTAATTGTAAGAAGGAAATTTCCTCTTGAGAGAAAGATCTGAAGTCTTTGTCTGAAGTTTCAGAACCCAAAGCAAATATATCTGCTTTGCATCTAGGTGGAAGTAGGATGAAGAGCACAATTATAAAAATCAGTCAAATAGGAGAAAAGATAAAAAAAAACATAAAAAAGAGGTATTGGGCTGTATTTAGGAAAGAAATAAAATGGGGAGAAAATGCTAAAAACATATTCCTAAATTTTGTCCTTTAAATTATTTAGGAATGTAGGAACTAAAAATAACATAATGATATTCATTTCCTTTAATAGAGGTCCCTAATATAGGAGACATTATGTTAACACGATGGCAGTCTGTTTGAAAATGCATGTCAAGAACTGAGGGAATAAAGTATAATTAACTTGGCTTTCTTCCATTCCACAAATCCAAGTGTGAACACATGCCTAGGAAACACAAAGACAAAAGACAACTGCTATTCCCAAAGAGATTTATCCTTGAAGAAATATCCACAAAGGCAAAGGAAGCAACAGATCTGTCAGAATGACGGGTGGTAGTGAAAAGCAATGGGAGTAACAGCCATAAAAATAATCTCAGAACATTACAATTGTTTTGACTCCTTAACCAATCACTTGATTATAAAAAGAAATAATGATAAAAATCATAAAAAGTATAAAAAAATATAAAATTATAAACATAATGATAACCCATGTCTTGAGATAAAAATTTAAAAATAGTATAGAAAATGTAAATCTATAGCATCAAAGAAGGAAGTTATTAAAAGATTTTAATGACATAAAACTGAATATGTTTTGAACTCTGTTAAGTAACTGGAAATACTAAAACTATAGAAACAAAATGCCATAAACTGTAGGCCAAAAAGAGAACAGAAAGTTTCCAGCCAGGGATTTGTGGTAGCTGAGAGCTATGTGCTATGATGTGTGGCAGGGCTGTGGGATTAGACATAGCTCCTGGAGGACTGCTGTAAATTATAAACCAGCATATGTGCAAGGGGAAGAAGCAGCCCATTAGTAAATCTTTCAAATATAGATGGGCTCCCAAGAGGTTAGTTTGTACATTATTCACAGAAATAACTTTGACTGCACAAAGATTTGTGGAGCATTTCAATTGCCCTTAGATAATTAAGAATTTGTTCAGTGAACAAAAATGGAAACCTTAAAATCACAGTAGCTGAACAAATTATTCCAAAATGGCATCATTTATTTGATAGCAAAATAAGTTTGGACAAAAATTAACAGGAGATTCAATTGTGGTCACTTAAACTGTCAGAAGGAATACAAAGCAAAGAACAGAGGGCTGTTGGTCTGCTGTGTACCCCTTTAAAAAAGAGTAGAGAGACTCCACTAATACTTATAATTCAACATGTACCATATCTGACTGAAATTCAATGTATTTCTTGGCCTGTAACTTAGAAAACTTCTCATGATAGATTCTCTATAATCATAGCATTGGTACAATCTGCTAAATGTTCAATAAGACAGTTGCGCTTGGGCTATAAGTAGCATACAATTTTCATTTCTGCTCTGTGATACCGTGGCTAACTCTGGTGAAAATTCTTCCCGTTAAGTATGCCTTTGAATAATATACTTTTCTTTAAAAGAATAGTGCTAGATGATATGAAATGAAGAATAGCTTTCACTTAAACATCATTCCATTAATGCATCTTAAGTGTATTATTCCTGTGCTTGTGAGACAAATAATATTCTTGATGCAGCACAGAAAGAAGCTACACTCATCATATATTTAAAGGAGACACATTAAACTCACACAAGCAGAGTATCCTATTATGCAAAAGAACAGCTATAAATATGGATGTCAAGGAAAGAAGACTTTTAACGAGTGAGGACAAGAACACAACTGAAAAATAAATGGGTTCAGAAAAGTCAGAGAGCAAAAGGTCAGAATTCAAGTATTCATGTTTGCACTTTCTAATCACTTTCTTACTTTTCTTTTCCAATCTCTTTATCATTTTTCAATTTTTCTTCGAGGAGAAGAGATCTGTGATAAATATACTAACACTATTCTTGACCAATCCCATCCTTATATCATACTTACTAGTTATATTGGAAGGTCACTATTCCTTCCTCACAGGGTTCTTTCCCTGGGCACGCTGCATTTCAGGAGCCAAAGAAGATGTGGGGAAAATTTCTGGAGTCAGAGAGTTCAGATCATTGCTCTTCTGACTTCTTTTAGTGGGACAAGTGAATTACTTAATCACTTGCAGAATCAACAGAAGAATGGAGAATACACTGGAGCTTGATATCTAAGCCTAAAACTGTATCTCCTGCCCATTCCTTGATTCTAATAACAAATCACCCATGGTATTGATTTTTTAAAAATCAACTTGATTACATTCCAAAAACTCCCAAAGGTCATTTGCTCATTCAAACCTAAGGCTAAGGATCATTTTGTTAGCACAGTAAGTCAGAAGCCTAGGAGTTCCTAACAAATTCATTACAGCCTAAATCTCAAAAGCTTCTTACACAATTAATAAGCTTTGTTCTATATCCAAACTTAGAAGAAATATAGTTCATCATAAGCTGGGATTTTTCTAACATAAGCCAATCATCATGATGGAAAGACATACATTTTCCCCAGTTGTTCACTTTATGATGCCTGAATATTCATTTTTAAATAGTAGTAAGGCTTAGATAATCTCAAGGAGGCTTCTACATTCATTTCCCACAGCTGCAAACATTAACTCTATTATTATTCCTCAAAAATACATCTGTGGGAGAGTGACATCAGCAAGCTGGCAGAATAAAAGATACCCATCTCACATTCCTCATAAAAAAACAAAACAAAAAAAAAAAAAACTGATCTGGCATCCATCTGTGGACAAAAGTGCCTTTGTAGAATTTTGCGATCTCAGTATCTGAAAGCCCAGTGAAGCCCAAAACAAAGGAGAGCCACTTTGAGAAAGCAGACATACACACAAGTAGCAACCTTACTGAATGTGTTCCCATTCAGACTGAAAGCAGCCCTAGCTCCAGGCCTGATTGGTCACAATTCTGAAACTAGCCCCATCTGTTGAGGAGCAATACTTATCCATGTCCCTGGTAAGAAGTCCACCAAACTCAGACCCAACTACAGATCCTGAAGCAGCCCTGTGAAACAGCTATAGTCTCTCTCTACCACTGCTCTAGAGGCAGTCCTGCTCACCCAAGGACCCACCCAGAGCCCCAGGGGGAGCCCACTCAGTAAGCAGGAGCCACACCCATCCACACCATTGGTAACAAGTTCACTGTCTTCAAACTTGACTGTAGAACTAGAAGCAGCCCCATGGCCAATGTCTAGCTGTTTTCAACCATGGTCCTTGAGGTGGTCCCATTGACCATGGTCCTGGAGGCAGTCCCATTCCTCTTGGGAGACATCCTCATTGACCTGAATCGCACAGGAACCACATCTGATAAGAGGCCCACAGACCCAGCAGCAGCCATGTGACCCTGCTCCAGCACCAATCAACTGTAATCCCAGAGGCAGGCCTATCAGTCCAGAAACCCTATAGAAAAAGTTTTATGCCTACCAAAGCCAGTCTGCAAAGAGGTGTTTGCTCCTTCAAATGCACAGACATCAATTCAATACTACATATAATATTAAGAATTAGGCAACCATGATATCACTAAAGAAAACTAATAAAGATGCAGTAACTGACAACAAAGATATGAAGATTTATAAATAGCCTGAAAAAGAATTCAAGCTAATAGTTTAAGGAAGCTCAGCAAGTTACAAGAGAAAGCAGATAGAGAACTCCACAAAATTAGGAAAAACAATACATGAACAAAATGAGAACTTTAACAAAGATATAGAAATCATAAAAAATAACCAAATAGAAATTCTGGAACTCAAGAATACAAACAATGAAATTTTTAAAAATGTAATAAAGAATCAACAGCACACTTGCTCAAGCAAAAAAAATAAATCCATGAACTCAAAGTTCATTGAAAAATATCCAGTTATAGGAGAAAAAATAAAAAAGAATAAAAAAGCATAAAGGAAGTCTATGAGATACGTGAGATACTACCTGAAGAGCTAAATTCACATTATAAAAGAAAGGGGGTGGGAACAAAAGGCTTATTTAAAGAAATAAAGGCTGAAAATTTCTCAAATTTGGGAGGCATCAGATCTATGAAACTCAGAATTTCTGAAATAGGATCAACTCAAAAAAAGTTTACACTGAGATACATTATAATAAAATTATTAAAAGTCAAATGCAAAGAAAAAATTTGAAAGCAGTAATGGAAAAGAAGCTCTTCACATGCAAGGAAACTCCTGTGACACTATAAGTGGATTTTTTAGCAGAAACCTTGGCGGCCAAGAGAGTAGGATGATATATTCAAAGCACTGAAAGAAAAGAAACTATCAATCAAGAATACTATAACTAGAAAAGCTATTTGTCCATAATTAAGGTGAGATAAAGAGTTTCTCAGACAAACGCTGAGGAACTTAACCACTTTACCTGCCTTATGAGACCTGCTCAAGGTGGTTCTTAAAGTTCAACAAAAGGATGCTAATTAATAACATAAAGACATAAAAAAGTATAAAACTCACTGGTAAAAGTAAGTACATAGTCAAATTGAAAATACAAGCATACCACAGAGATATTGCAGGTTCAGTCTTAACCACTGAAATAAAGCAAATATCCCAAAAAGGTAAGACTAGCTTTTTTGTTTCCAGTGCATATAAAAGTTATATTTACACTACACTGTAATCTATTAAGTGTGAAATAGTATTATGTCTAAAAGTATGTACACAACTGAATTTAAAAATACTTTATTGATAGAAAATGCTAACAATCACCTTAACCTTCAACAAGTCAAAAACATTTTACTGGTGGAGGGCCTTCCCTCAATGTTGATGTCTGCTGATTGATCAGGGTGGTGGCTGCTGAAGGTTTGGGTGGCTGTGGAACTCTCTTAAAATGAGAAATGATGAAATGTCCCACATCAACTGATTCTTCCTTTCACAAAAGATTTCTCTGTAGCATGTGCTGCTATGTGATAAAATTTTACTCACAGTAGAATTCTTTCAAAACTGGAGTCAATCCTCTCAAACTCTGCTACTGCTTTATAAAGTAAGATTATACAATATTCTAAATCCTTTGTTGGCATTTCAACAATATTCACAGCATCTTCACCAGGAGTAGGTTCCATCTCAAGAAACCACTTTCTTTGGTCATCCATCAGAAGCAATTCCTCCTCATCTGTTCAAGTTTTATCATGAGATTTCAGCAATTCAGTCACATGCTCAGGCTTCACTTCTAATTCTAGTTTTCTCAATGTTTCTACCACATCTGCCATTACTTCCTCCACTGAACTTTTGAATCCTTCAAAGTCATCCATATGGGTTGGAACCAACTTCTTCCAAACTTTTGTTAATGTTGATGTTTTGACCTCCTCCCATGATCCTCAAAACTTCTTAAGGCATCTAGAGGGTGATTGCTTTCCAGAAGTATTTCAATTGATTTGCCTAGATCTATCAGAGCAATCACTACATATGACAGCTATAGCCTCACAAAATGTATTTCTTAAACAATAAGACTTCAAAGTTGAAATGACTATGGTATCCATGGGCTGCAGAATGGAGGTTGTGTTAGCAGACATGAAAACAATGTTTCCCCTTGTACATCTCTATCAGAGCTCTTGGATAACCCAGGTGCAGTGTCAATGAGCAGTAATATTTTGAAAAGGACTGTCAATGAGCACTAGTATTTTTCTCTGAGAGGTCGGTCTCCACAGTGGGTTTAAACTATTCAGTAAGCCATACTGTCATCAGATGTGCTGTCATCCAGGCTTTGTTATTCCATTTATAAAGCACAGGCAGAGTAGATTTCACATAATTCTTAAGAGCCCTAGGATTTTCGGAAAGATAAATGAGCATTGGCTTCAACTTAAATCACCATCTGCCATATCCCTAACAAGAAAGTCTGTCTGTTCTTTGAAGCTTTAAAGCCTGGCTTTAACTTCTCCTCTCTAGCTATGAAAAGTACTAGATAGCATCTTCCTCCAATAGAAGGCTCTTTGTCTACATTGAAAATCAGTTGTTTAGTGTAGCTACCTTCATTGATGATCTTAGCTAGATCTTCTAGATAATTTACTGCAGTTCTATATCAGAACTTACGGCTTCACCTTGCATTTTTATGTTATGGTCATAACTTCTTTCCTTATGCCTCATGAACCAATCTCTGCTACCTTCAAACATTTCTTCTACAGCTTCCTCACCTTTCTCTGCCTTTATAGAAATGAAGAGCATTAGGGCCTAAGTCTGGATTAGGCTTTGGCTTAAACGAATATTGTGGCTGGTTTGATCTTCTATCCAGACCACTCAAAGTTTCTCTATATCAGCAATAAAGCTGATTTGCTTTCTTTTCATTTGTGTGTTCACTGGAGTGACACTTTGAATTTCCTTTAAGAACTTCTTCTTTGCATTCACAAGTTGGCTGTTTGTTGCAAGAGGCTTAGCTTCTGGCCTATCTCAGCTTTTGACTCACCTTCCTTACTAAGTATAAGCATTTCTAGCTCTTGATTTAAAGTGATAGATAATGTGACTCTTCCTGTGACTTGAACATTTAAAAACTATTGTAAGGGTTGTTAACTGGCTTAATTTCAATATTGATGTTTCTCAGGAAATAAGGAGGCCCAAAGAGAGAGAGCAAGATGAGGGAATCAGCAGTTGGTGGAATAGTCACCGTATATATGGCTACAGTTTGTGGCACCCTAAACAATTTCAATAATGACATCAAAGATCACTGATCACAGGTCACCATAATAAATATAATATTAATAATGAAATATTCTGAGATATTGTGAGATTTAGCAAAATGTCACACAGAGATAAGAAGTGAGCACATGCTGTTGGAAAAATGGTGCTGATAGACTTGATTGACACCAAGTTGCCACAAACCTTCTATTTGTAAAAATCATAATATCTACAAAGTACAATAAAGCAAAGCACAATAAAATGGTATGCCTGTACTTCAATACTATGATGGTAGTGTGTGAATCAATTTTAACTCTAGTATGAAAGTTAAAAGGCAAAAATATTAAAAATCACTATAGATACAATAATTTGTTAATTATTAATTGTTAATTATTGATTATTAATTGTTAATTATTAATTAATATAGATAATTGTTAATTATCTATATTATACAACAGAAAAAGATGTAAATTGTAACATCAACAACATACAATGTGAGGGGGAAATAGACTGTGATTGAAGTTAAGTTGTTAGCAGCTTAAAAATAGACTGTTGTAACTATAACATATCTTAATGTAAGTTTCATGGTAACCATAAGAAAAAACTTCTAGAAGACACAAAATATAAAGAGGAAGGAATCAAAGCATACTACTACAAGAAAAAAAAATATCAAGTTACGAATGAAGAAAGTAATAGAACAAGAAAGTAACAAACAAACTACAAAAGTCAGAAAATTTTTTAAATGGCAAGAGTAATTCTTTACCTATCAATAATTACTTCAAGCATATATGAAGAGCAGTAAGTCTTCTGGTTTGATTAGTGTGTGAAGTGCATGAAAAAGACTAGGGTAGATAAGCTTGGAAAAAATGATGAGGCTACATTTTGAAAGGTGTTGAATACTCAAAAGCCAAGTGTACTCATTCAACATTGGTTCAACAGATAGTTGTTGAATGTTTCACATTTTATCCATTAAGTCTTTCCCAGTGACTTCTACACCTCCTTCTTCCAACTTCTATTGAATTTAACATTTTTACCAGACAATTTAATAGGAGTGAGCCTGTGAGGCTCTAAGGGAGAGGTTTCAGTGCTACTTGATGGTATTACCTCCTGATACCGAGAACTGCCTGCATCCTGCTATGTCAAACATGCTTCGTCTCTGTGGAGTTCCTGCAGGGGTCCCATGCACTAAGCAAGACAGCAGAATGGAAATTAAAGTACCATTGTATTTATAGCTGAGCAAGTAACAGATAGTCCTCATACTCAAACCAAAGCTATATCATGGGGTCTGGAGGCAAGTTCAGAAGGATCCAAAAAGAAAGAATAGGAGTGAGAAAGAAATGCAAAAGCATTCTAGAGAAAGAAAAGAAGAAAAGAAGGAGATGGTTGGATTTCCCCCCAAGAACATAGGTCTTGTCTAGGTCTATTAACTATGGTGACAAAAACTACAACATAGCATAGAATCATGCCTTAAAGGTATAAAAATTCTGCTCACTAGTAAACCTTGATCCAATGATGGTTTGGGGCTCTGACCTATTATGACTCTTATTTCATGGGGGCCAGGGAACAACTAGAAGAAGATGGTGGGTATATCGGTTAGCTATTACTTTGAACATGGTTTCTTTATAGCAGCACTATCAACATTTTGTGGTTGGGTAATTCTTTATAGTAAGGGTTATCCTGTGTATTATAGAATGTTTATCAACATTTCTGCCTTCTAACCACTAGATGCCAGTAGCATCCCCCAATTTATATCAACCAAAACTGCTTCCAGACATAACCAAATGTCCCTGGAGGGGCAAAGTTGCACCCAGTAAAGAAGCATTTCCTTAAATCAGCTACCATTTATTCTCATTCACATGATTGCTGGTCACATGGAGAAAGGTCAGCATATCTGGGCCAGGCAAATTGGCTTCAACCTGCAGATCCTTCTGGGTCTGTCTATTCTATATACGTTGGGCCCAGATCTACCCCAGTATGTTCATTCTGGTGCCCATGATGAAAGGACAGCAGCTATCTACAGGGAACTCTTCAGGTGGCAATGGCAAAGAAATGGGCAGGAAACCCCAACCATTCAAACATATTTCAAGTCTTTGTTTGTGTTATGCTTGCTGACATCCCTTTGGCCAAAGCAAATCACAAGCTCCAACTTAGGAGTGGGAAAGTACACTTGGACAGCAGTGGAAGAACTTCCATTTATATAGCAAAGCACACAAATATAAGGACAGGTGAAGAATTAGGGGTGGTAATTCACTCTATCACAATGCATCTGCTGAGAAGAGCAAAGGTCTCCTCCCCATAGTGGTCATGCCTTATAATTCGGTTCTTTAATGACACCAGGCATGTTAGGAGTTACAAGTGTCTGAATAAATATTAATACATGTGTTTGCCCACTTTCTTGTATATGTCTCCTAGGCTTGTGTCTCACCAGATGTGAAATGATTCAAAAGGTAAACAGTGAGTCATCTTAGCCAGAAAATATATTGAACTGTGTCACAGAGAAGCTGGCATGGCCCTTCAGCCCAATGTAAGCTCTGCTTTGGCTCAAAACCCATTCAGGAAATAATTTTTTCTCACCAAAAGGACAGAATACAACCTCTCCAATTGCCATATCAGGGAAAATTTAAGATACATCCTGAAAAACTCAGAGCATGCAGAGATCAGAGAAAGACAAATAGGGCTACAAACAGACAGAAATGTTATCCAAGAGCATTTATACCAATTCATTAGTGGGACCAAACTTCCTTTGGGATCTAATCAACAAAGACTATGAGTAAAGACTGAGATTTTTCTGCAAAGAATAATAAGTTTCTAATGCAAGGAAAATATTGGCTCAGATCACCACAGGGTCTAGAAAACTTGAAACAACAAAATAAAAAGAGAATTCAGGTAAAAGCAGGACAAATTTTCTTTTCTGCTTTAGAATTTTCTCTATGTCTTCAGTGAGAAAAAAACTAACAGGCTTTATACCAGACCTCTCAATATCATTTACAGTTTGCTGGACATAATACCCCTAAAGTTTAACTACAGATCAAACTGCACTTAGTTCTCTCTCCACACAGTGGATTCAGTTATTCTACCTCCATTCTTCTGTGTTCTTCAAGATGCCTAAACTAAAGAACTCACTCGGTTTCATTCAAGATGGATATCTGGATTACTCAAACCACACATGACAACTTTAATCAACTGCCTTGTGGTGAGTCCAGTCTGGATGTTCTACACATCACATCTTTCCCACAAGAACCTCTTGCTCCATACACTAAAATTATGTGACCCCTCTTTTCATATATAGAGAAAAGAGGTGTCTGACCACAAAGTACACAGTTGCCAAAGTACCTCCAGGCAGTTTGGCTTTCACTACAATATTAATGAAGCATCTATTATAAGCTGGGTACTCTGATAGATGAAAAGTACACAATTCCTACCCTGTAGAGTTTAGAAAGAGCCAGTGATAAGCAATCAAAAAAAATTACAGGACAATTTAAAGAGGGCATCAACAGCAAGAAGCTTCTATGCCATCTGGGTAAGAGATGATATAGAAGAGGGAATGCTTAACTCATTCTAGAAATATTAGGAAAGGTTTCACACAAGATGAAAAATCCAGGATGATATGGAACACATTTCTCCTATTAGAAACCTAAATAATCAAGGTAACAATATCTCTTTATATTTAAAAGTGCCTTTCTAACTCTGATTTTTCCATTTAATGAGGAATATATTATAAAGGAGAATGGTAAAGTGTTAGTAAGTTGTCCTTAACCTTCAAAAAATTCCAACTGTGTGCTATAGCTAAAAACTGTAATATCCAAGGATCTATATCTTTCCATCAGATTTTCCAAGTTTTTTTTTTTTAATAAGAAATAGATTCTGGAAAAACATGACCTATGATTAAACTATATTCCTTTTTTGACCTCAAGGTTCTTTTGCTAGGGTACTATAATTACCTTATAAAAGAAAAGGTGAAGTAATAGAAAGGGTGAAGATAACAGACATTCACTGAATTTCCCTCTCACCCAGGCTATCATGTGGAATCTCCAAGTCTCTCAACCTTTTTCTAAAGCTATTAATATTATTGCTGTGTTGACCTTTGCTGCTGTTTGCCATTTTGAAATTTACAGATCAGCAAGCACCAGTAAATCTTGTCAGAATTAATGCAAATGTAAGACACAGTCATTACGGCCCCTCACGGTAAAGAATAGCTTGCTACAATGTTATTACTGAGACACAATTTATCCTGATTGCCAGAAAGATGAGACGCCCTGAATGTAAGCAGCAAACTCGCTCAAGAAATAAATTTCACTGGCATTGCCCACACAGAAGTTTGCTCACGCGGATGAATGCTGTCAGTGCGACGAGTGGCGGAGTGATTGATTCACTCCTGCACATCTCCCATCTCCCCCTGCTGGAAAATGAAAGTTAATTTGTTCTCATTCGTGCTGTTCACCACACTAGACGTTTTTAGGGGTTGAACTCAGAAAATGAAGACGAGTAAATCATGGTCCAGATGACATGTTTTTTATTTTTTTCCTGCACTAGATGTGCCTTTATATTTCAACCCTGCACATTTCTTTCACAGGGTGCCTAGGATTAATATACCAGTGAATCCCAAGCCAAACAGGAAGCATTCTTTGCTCTGTTGGATGAACTTATGATTCTGATATATAAACAAGTGGTTCCTTAAAATAATTGATGATACATATGTAGCAAAATTCCACTTCATGACAGTTCTACCTTCTCAGTGCATTTTTAAATAACTTTATCACTATGAAAATTCTTGCAATGGTGTTTGAACTAAGAATTTTAATGTAGTAGTATTCTTAGAGGAAGAGTGTGATTGAATAAGTGAATCTTAGAAAATAAACCTAAGGAAGAGATAACTTTAGTTTCCAGAAAGTAGCTGAAATGTGGGTGTTTATCCATCCTTGGGGAAAGGAGGAACATTCAAAAGAAATTTTCTAAATACATGGAAAGAAACTTGGATGTATAGGCAAAGGAAATGCAGGTATGAAATGGATTCATGCACTTTTTTGGCTTTCAAAGTCTCAACTAACTTCCTGAGGCTTCAAAAGATCCTATAAGTCACAACTGAAATGACACAGAGATCTGCTTGTTCTCAAGAGCTAGTACCATAAAAAGAAGAAATGCAAAAATTAAGAGGAGAGCATGTGTGTAATAGAAGCTTCAAAATACAAAAGAAAAAAATTGAAAGAGGCAGAAGTAATATTTTAAGAGAAGTTAGAGTATATTAAATAATCTACTTAATAATCCTTCAGAATATTTTATAATCCTTCAAATAAATTGTAAATTAGAAATCTCTTAAAAATCTCTTAAAATTTCAATTTTAATTTGAAGATAAAACAATGTGGGATCTAAAATCTATAAAGGTTTTATTACTCATAAGAGTAGATCTACCAAATAATCTATAGTACCAGCTATATTTATAAGGAGTAGCAACTTGGAGAATAGATTTTATAATAAAGGACTGAAATACTATTTAGAAACTTTAAACCAATAATTTGATCCTTTAAATATTTACTAAGTGCTCCCCCCACATATCAAATATTATTCTAGGTGATAAAGATAAAAAGAGCCTAGCTTTAAGGAATTCATAATCTAAGAAGAAAGTTGAATAATATGTTTCTTAACTTATGGTGATTCATATATGGTGGCCAGATTGAGTGACTCTTCATTTTTTAACAAATAAAAGAAGCCCAAGAAAATGGAGGGTAAAAATAGTTTCACTTTTCTGATAAGAAGATATCTCATCCATAAGGAAATTATTTCATTAAATCCTTGTAGCTATCAGGAAAACTAAAAAGCTAATATGAATTACAAATGTTAATAATAGCTGATCAGCCAAAATAGCCCATCTACTCTGAAGCAAAACCTTTCCACATTTAATTTTAAAAAGGAAAAAGTACAATTTTATTATGCTTGACCAATGATGATTATAAAATATAAAAGTAGAGTTAATAAGCATAACCTTGAGAATAAATTATGAATATAAGAGCAGGAAAATGCAGTGTGTTTCTGCTTATAAAGACAGATAACATTTCACAACTCATGTCATAAATAAAAAAGCAATTTGACCAGCATATCATTATGCTATTTTAATTGTTAATAAGAAAAATAACTTTAAATCAGATTTTGGGAGCAGCCAGGCAAAACAGGTACCAAAGTTATTTACTTGTAATATCAGCAACAACAACAAAATGATTCACAAACTGGAGGTAGGGCTCTATGATGTGTATGTATATCTTAGGGTTGAAAACCAGCATCCAAGTCACTACATTGTGAGTTGTTGTCTACCTCGGCAAGTTATATAATAACTATGCCTTTTCCTCTTCCAAAATACAGAACGATGCCTATTCTATTTCCTAACGGGGATAAATTGCAAGCCTTTTTAAAAAAGCAAAATTACTGAATCTTCCCTTTTTGCTTTACTTTTTCTTTGTTATCCTATCTTAAAGACTTGGGAATAAAGTGGGCATGAGCAAATAATAAATAAATATAAATAAAATGAACATCTTTTTTAAGATTGCTTCTAATTTCTCCCATCTTAACAGAAAAAAAAATCGTACTGACCATGCTTTCCTACCAGTTACTGCCCATTTTTTAATTTCCCTATGCAGCATAACTCTCTTAATTGGATTTTCTATCCCACCAATACTTATCATGAATGTAGATGCAAAATTTAAAATATAAGTCAAATTTAGAAATATATTAAAAACAGAATTTTTCATGACAAGGTAGAGTCTGCATTAAAAAATAAATCAATACATGTTGTCACATTGACAGAATAAAGGAGAGAAAGCATCTGACAAAATTCAGGGCCCATTCATGATAAAAATTCACAAACTAAGAATGGAAGAAAAGCTCTTCATTCTGATAAAGGGCATCTGTGAAAACCTATAGCTAACATAATATTTACTGATGAAATACTGAATATTACCCTCTGTCTCCTAAGCTCAGGAATCCTAGTTAGTGTGATAAAGGACAAAAAGAAAAATCTCTAACAAAAAAATAAAAATCTCTAATAAAGATTAGAAAGGATGCCTTTATTCATAGAATAAAAAATATATACTTTTTTTGTTTGTTTTTGTTTTTATAAATTTATTATGTAAATTTTATGTATAAAATACCAACCACAAAAAATATTAGAAATAAGTAAATTTAATAATGCTGTAGAATATGAGGTCAACATGGAAAAAACAATTGTACTTATGTATATTAGCAATGAATAACTAAAAATGAAATTTAAAAATAATTTCACCTGCAATAACAAAACCTGAAATTACAAAACATTTTAATAGATATTAATGATACCCTAAATAAATGGAGAAATATACCATGTTTATGGACTAAAAGAATCAACTTTGAAACAATGTCAATTCTCCCCAGATCATCTATAAATTCAATACCATTCTTATCAAAATCCCAGCCAGTTTACTTATACAAATTTACAAAATAATTCTAAAATGCATAAGAAATTCCAAAGACTTGGAGTAGCCAAAAACAAATTTTTTTAAAGAAAAGCAAAGTTGGAGGACTAACACAACCTGTTTTCAAAACTTACTGTACTATTACAGTAATCAAGATAGTATGGCATTGGCATAAAAGCAGAAGAATAGATCAATGGAATAGAATAGGGGTTTCAGAAATAAACCAATGCATTTAGGGTCAATGGAGAAAGGGGAATGTTTTCAACAAATGATGAGGGTACAACCAACCAAAATGCAAACTACTTCAATCCATAATAAAAAATCAATTCAAGAAAGATCATAGACTTACTAGAATAAACTAAAATTATAAATCTATAAGAAAGAATAGAAGAATATGTTCTCAATCTTAGGGGAGGCAGTGGATCTTAGAGAGTATAAAAAATTACTAACCATAAAAGAAACAAATGATAAATTGAACTTTATCAAAATTAAAAATGCCCATGCTTCTAAAAATGTGTTGTTAAGAAAATGAAAAGTGAAGTACTCACCACATACAAAAGTGTCCAGAATACATAAAAAACTCATATAAACTAATAATATAAAAAGTCCAACTTTTAAAATGGGGAAAATGCTACACCATAAAAGAAATTAAAAGCATATTAAAAGGTATTCAGCATCTTTAGTCATCAGGAAAATGCAAATTAAAGCCACAATGATAATACTATTTCACATTCACTAGAATAGCTAAAATTTAAAAGACTGACAATATCAAATGTTGGTGAGGATGTGGAGCCACTGAAATTCCCATAACATTGCTGCTGGGATTTTAAAATGATACAACTACTTTGAAAAACTGCTTGACAATTTTTAATAAAGTTAAACATATGCCCATCCTATAAGTAAGCATTTCTGCTCCTTGCTATTTATTTACTCAAAAAATATGAAAACATATATCTATACAAAGACTGGTACAAAATGTTTATAGCAACTTTATCCATAGTAGCCAAAAACTGGAAAGAACTCAAGTGTCCAGGACAAAATAAAAGAGACAAACTATGGATAGAAACAATAAGACAAATTTCAAAAATATATGCATATGAAAGAAGCAGACACGATACATATTATTTTATTTTATTATGACATAAACTTCATATACAATCCACAGTAGTCAATAGTGATGTTATAAAGATCAGAACAATGGATACTTATAAGGGTGGTATGTACAAAGAACTGGTGGAGATTGAAATGTTTTGTATTTGAATTGAGATGCTATTTATATACATATACATTTGTCAATATTCATTGAACTTTACATTTAAAATTTGTATATTTCAAGGTAGGAAAACTTATCTCAATAAAGTATTTAAAATATAAAATATTCCAGTTCACTAGTTAAAAGTCACTGATGAAATGACATTATAAGGTGCCAGTTGGGAATATATGAGTTCCCAAAGATGGAATATTGTTGAAGAATTTTGTGATATTTGAAAGCCTAAGTAGGGCTTCATATTTGGTGGCTGGACATAGCACAATCTTGACCAATGTTTGAAAATGAAATGTTGCACCCTTACATATTTTATTGTGGACCTAACTGTGTGAGTACTAAAGGACAATCTACCTTTGCCCAAATTATATTACCAGGTTATCTGGGATCAGAGGTATAGATCTAGAATTCAAGGTGTTGGATTAGCATGAGCTATGAGGAAGAAAGTATAGAAATCATTAATTATATGGTCTGTATGCTTTGTATTTTCTGATAACTAAGTCTGAGTTTTCTAGGAAATACAAGGCATATTTCAATTTTTTTTAGTTTTATGTGTTTACAGATAATAGCCATTTTTCTTACCATTTCCATTAAGTAAAATGGAAATATATACTTGAATGAGTTTCACAATAGAAATATTGAAGCAAAGAGAAAAGACACTCATAACTACTTGGTACCAGTGTGATTAGTTTAAGGAGAATTTTTTTTAAATAGAGATGGAGTCTCACTGTGTTGCCCAGGGTGGTCTCAAATTCCTGGGCTCAAGCAATCCTCCTATCTGGACCCCAAAAACTACTAGGATTACAAGCGTGAGCCAGCATGCTCAGCCTAAAGGGGAACATTTTTAACAATTACCTGTTGGTTGTGATTGTTGAAAATCAGATAACTAAAAAAGATTTGTTTTTAATTAATTTGCCAGTTTTCAGAATAAATGTCACTATTATCTCTTCCAATGCTAAATTGATCACGTAATGGAAAAAATTAAAACCAATCAACTTGTCTGAAGTATTTCTTCCAGCAAATGATAGCTCCTTTCAAATACAGAGGACAAAATAAAAGTGAGTTAACTATAAAAACACAGGATAGTAGTAGTAGTAATTCTCTTAAAGAATGAATAATATATCTGAATTTTTCCTTATTTCTAGGTAATTATAAGAGTACATTCAATTTATTGTTGGAATATGTCACTCTCGCCTTCAAAACCAATATACAAAAGCTTTTCTTACTTGCAGACTTGAGAATTTTTTTCATCTTTTAAAAATATAGTTCCTTCCAAGAAAATTCAGAGTTTACTCACTCTTTTCAGGTTCATTACTTTCCCTCAAGTTCACAATCTTTTTATGGTCACAGGTACCTTTAAAAATTGAATGAACACTGCTATGAAGTCTCTCTTCAGAAAAAAAAAAAAAATGAACATATGTTGTACACATAAAATTTTGCAAGTTTAATTTCCAAAAGTCCATGAGCTCATGACTAAGAAACCATTCTCTGTAAGAATCATACTAGAAACAGAGTGATTCTTTTAATAATCAATTTAATTCTATTATTCCACAAATTAGAGAAGTGGTTCACAACTACAAGTATTGAGAAGCTCCTTTCTAGATTTACATGTAAAATACTTATTTCATACAGGTGATATTTTGAGAAACTGTTAAGTAAATGCACAATAGAAAAAAATTTCCATGATTTTACTTTGGTTTTAAATAAACTTTAAATGGCTAAATCACATCTTCTGCTATATTTAACAATAGTGGCCCATGAATGTGGAAAAGAGATTATTCAGTCTAGTGACAGTGCTTGGTATACAGATTGCTTTGGAGACCCTCAGGAATAACTTCAAGACCCCCCATTCCAACAACAGCCCAGTGAAGCCAACTGATTGGGAAAAATAGAAATAGATAAGAGGTTCCTAAGGGAAAGCATTTTAATTTAAATACAGAAGAATACCCTCAGTGAGAGAGAGAAGGAGAGAGAGAGAGAATTAAGAAAAAAGAAATTTACTGTAATACAATCCCTATAATTTTACTGCACTACTCTTTTAAAATAGCCTTAGTTTGTTTCAATATGTTATTTGCATTTTGTTTCAGAAAGATTTCTTAACAGCAAATTGTTTCCATTTTCATTTATAACCTGTGGTGACACAAAGTGAACTGGGTTCTATAAATTACCATGGAAAGTGGTGAGCCAACAATTTGGCAGAACAAAGCCCTGAGGATATGACAAGCAAAAGGGGAATACAGAATTTGCAATTGCAGATTAAAATTGAAAAATAAAACATTTGAATTGCAAATACCATATTAAAAGTGGACACTGTTCATGACTGCTTTATGCAATAGTTTTGCAGGCCTGAGGTGATAAATAAAAAATTGGTCACTCTATTTAGTACCATTGAATACTTGGACTACTTTTGTGTCCTCGAGTTGTGAGGTATTCTTTATTAGAAGTATACATCAAGGTCATTTGCCATTGATTGCTTAAGGCTAGTAAATATGTTTAAGGGGTTTTAAAGCTTTGCTTTGGGCAAAGTCATGATCAGATGGCTTAATAAAGCCACTTCATATGGGACCGTGACTAAGGTTTGCTGTGTTTACAGACATTTTGTCACAGAATCAAAGTTAACTTTTTTTAAAATTCTCTTTGCCGCAGAGGAACCCAGACATGCTCTATTTGCAAACCGACTGCATGAAACGAAAAGCACAGTAATTCTGAGGCTGTTGGCTTGGATAAAATGAGAATGTAATTAAAAAGAAAAAGGTTAGTAAAAGAACATGCTGGGAATTGAAAATAAAAATCTGAAATGATGTCCCAGCCTGCCCATAAGATCTTTTTCACAGTGTAGAAAGCTATCTCAAATGCTCTACTTGTCCCAGGATCTATGTTCTTGCACTGCTATTGCCTATTCTTGTGTTTCAGGTTTTCAATAATCTATTGAAATAATCAAAACTATTTACATTCAGAATTTTTGCTATAGTATTCCAATGTTAATAATTATCTCAAATTTACTTATTCATTTGCGTATTGGAGAGAAAAAATGATTTTTTAGAGCTCTACTCTATCTCCCCTTTAATTCTAAATTCCATGTCACTAGTTCCTTTCCCAGCACTGTGTATTTCCACCAAGCACATTAGCAATATCTTCAGGAAAATTCCAGCCCCATATTTTAAGCTAAGTTGATTCTTGAGAGTATAAACAACCTTAAAAAGAAAGTCTTGTTGACTTTTTTTCTTCACAGGCCAATAGTATACAAAACACTGAAGCCTTTTAAACACATTTCATAGGGATCACTGACTTAGAACAGAAGAGGACCATGGGAATCATTTAGTGAAACACTCTCATTCTGCACATAAAGAAGCTGTGGCCCAGGGAGGTATATGATTTGCTGAGGGTGACCCAGTTAGTGGCAGAGCTAGTACCAGATAGTTCTCAGGTCCATAAACCAAAAGCCCCAATGATGCTAAATGTTTGTATTAGAGATTTCAAAATTCTCCCAGTTGATAAGGAGTAACTTCATTTTTCCACTTTCTATTTCCACTATGACTGCTTTGGTTTAAGTTTTAATCTCTATTCTGGATGACCCTCAATTCTCATTCTTCTAAATTAATTATCTAATACTGCAATGCTGCACTAATCTTCCTACAAGTCCACTTTTTGTCTGCTTTGACAAAGCTAGCCCTATTTTTCTCCAGGCCTCATTAGAATATGATTGCAACAAAAATTCATATCCAATATGAAGTCTGGAATACAGCAAAAATTTTCCCCATTAAGATGAAATAAAGTCAGTACCAATGATTGAGTAGAGAAGGACACAAAGAAGGAAAGCAGTTTTCACATTAAAAAAAATCAGATTTCTGACACATTTTGACATTATAATCAAACTTTCAGAGTTAAGACTAAAGACCTAGCCTAGACATTAGCTAGCCCAACATTTTCCAGATGTTCCTTGAAACTCTAGAGGCACAAGATAGTATTAATGATTTTGTGGCCAGGTAGATTTGAGAAACCACACAGTTATACCACCTTAAATTTTTTTCCTGTAAAATTCCTATATCCTTTTATGCTAACAGGCCTAGTGACAGTTCAAAATAACAGGCAAAATGTCCCAAATTTATTTGAGCAAGAAACCTTTTTACAGGGGATCCCACAGAGTTTCTGTCTTGAAAGATATCATTGGGGAAAATGCTGATGTAGACCAATTAGACAAATTACAATCTAGTTAGTGTCAGAGTCAGAACAAGAAACAAGTTTTTTCAATCTATTATTTATTGGCAAGAACATTTTTGTCTGTCTTATATCTTTTTGATCACAGAAAACTCATTCAAGCCACTTCCAATAAGAAGAAAATGGTAAGAGGGGAAGAGACAAGCAGGGATCCTTATCCAGCACGGGCTGATCACAAGACTTAAGATAGGCTGCCCCTTAGAAGAGTCATGGTGATTGACATCTCTAGCACAAAACTCAAATTTAAAGGTTTTAATCCTTAGTTGAATAATAATAATAAGCACAATAGAATTAATTACATTTATAAAAATAATACATTAAAACTACTTAAACTTTAAAAAAATCACACATAGAAACTCATGACATATATTAAGAAAACTTTTTAAAAATATGTTTAAAATTTTGTGGCTAAACTCTCACTGGCCAAAACGGAACATCTTGAATAACAATAACAACTGATTGAAATTTGGAATATGTTTAAATCATTGAGTTCACAGTGATGTACAAGCAAATAAAAGAAAAAAAAGATGTCACTTTGAGAGAATGCGAGGTAAAAATCACATTATATTTTCCCTCTACAAACTATACTTGAGATTGCATATAATTGATGAGGGAAAGTTTCTTCTTACAGAAGTTTCTAACTCATAAAGAAAGAAGGAGTTATAGAATTACAATGTCACCCTAATGAAACAATGGATCTAGTCAATGATAATAAGGGCCCCTAACTCACAAAAAGAGGGACATGCAGAATATTCATGTGCCTCCTGATGGAACCACCTAAGAAATATTCCTGCCCTAAATTGAACCTGAATTTGATCAACACTGTAGTATCAAATACCCTTTACAGTAAATACAGTACTCAGAGGAATATGTTAAATGACACCAATGAGGTGCAATCAGCAAAATTTATAATATGGGAAATTCTACAATTTACCCTGGTTTCTTCAAAAAATATATTGCACAGAGGAAGAAAAGAGGGAGAGGAAAATTATAGATTTAAGAAACATAGCAAGAAATTTCAAATGCATGTCTATTATTTGGATCTTTACAATAGCATTTTTAGCGTGATAATGTTACCAATTTTTTTTCAAGTAGTTACCTCATAGAGATACATACAGGCACTATCTACAGGCGTTTGATTTAAAATAATCAAGTGTTGAGTAGAAGCTTTTAAATATGAAACTAGATTGGCCCTGAAATGAAAATTGTTGATGCTGAGTGATGGCTACATAGAGGATTCATTATATTATTCTCTCTACTTTTGTATATATTTGAAATTACTATTAATGAAAAAGTTTTTTAAAATGTGTTACAAAATCACAGTATATTCTTATACCATATCAGATTAGGTTTAAGCCAAAGGAAGATAATCAATGCCTGATTATAAAATGATCAAAGTTTACCTCTTATCTATATATGATTATAAAATCATTCATTTATTCTTTAAATATTCTTTTCCTACCTATAGAATTTTCAATACATCTGTTTTCTATTAAAAATTATAATATAGTAATGACAGCTATCATTTATTGAATTTTATTCATTCATAAATTAGTATAAGACAATTAATATATAAAACTAATTTATTCTAGTTCATCTAACAGTTTTATTTTATGTTTGAGCTGTCAATTTGAATCTTTATAATAAATTTAAAATCATACCACAAAATTTAGATGAATGAATACTCTTTTACTCTTTCCCAGGTTAACTGCTTCTCATGATACTCTCTCCCTTCTGCTGAATTCACTGTGCATGTGTATACAAAATCTGTAGCTCAATATCATGGAATTACCCTATATGTAATCACCAGCCATTTCATGAATCTTATTCTCTAATCTATTATATTGCAAAGAATCCAATAAATTACTTGGAAAATCCTCTGGGTCTGAACAAATCATTATTGAATAGATAAAAGAGAAACTATTATATATTTTTAAAATATAAGTTTTTCTTCCAACATGAACATTCTTTAAATATTTTTCTTTAAATTAAGTTTAAAATCTTGGTCTTGGAGAAAAAGATAAGTGAAACCCAAACTCTGCCACTAACTGTGATTGTAGGTGAATTATTTAATAATATGGAAAATACTTAAATACTTAGGAGAGTATAGTGTAAATCAAAATGCAGGTAAATAACATTCCCTACAGGGAAGATTTTAAGCCAGGAGTCAATAAGCTTTTTCTGTAAAGGGCCAGATAGTAAATATTTTAGGGTTTGCAGACCATAAGATGTCTGTTGTAACTATTCAATTCTGCTGTTGTAGCACAAGAGCAACTATAGATAACGTGAACAAATAAGAGTGGCTGTGTTTCAATAAAACTTTATTTATGACACTGAAATTTGAGTTTTATATAATTTTCATATATCTTGAAATATTATTGTTCTTTTAAGGTTTTTTTCAACCATTTAAAATCATAAAAACTATTCTTATATCAAAAGTCATATAGACACAGACAGTGGGCTGTATTTGGCCAAGTGACTACAGCTTGTCATTCCCTGCCTAACCAAAATTGGTTATCTTGTTAATTGTATTCTATTTCTTAGAGCACTGCAAAAGAAGGCATCATTATTTACATGTTTAATGCTTAGGAAAAGCATGCTACATGAATGTAACATCAGAAACAAATTACTTTAATGTGAAAGATCTTCAGTATAATTCTATTTGAAATTTTTGTTCTAATTTTAAATATTCAGATGAAAAACCTGGCCCCTCTGAAAGTCTTGGCAGAATCCACATTATAAAGCACCTAGAAGAAATAGAGGTTAGTTAAAAGGTAATCTTGGCCGGGCACGGTGGCTCACGCCTGTAATCCTAGCACTCTGGGAGGCCGAGGCGGGTGGATCGCTCGAGGTCAGGAGTTCGAGACCAGCCTGAGCAAGAGTGAGACCCCGTCTCTACTAAAAATAGAAAGAAATTATCTGGCCAACTAAAATATATATATACAAAAAATTAGCCGGGCATGGTGGCGCATGCCTGTAGTCCCAGCTACTCGGGAGGCTGAGGCAGTAGGATCGCTTAAGCCCAGGAGTCTGAGGTTGCTGTGAGCTAAGCTGACGCCACGGCACTCACTCTAGCCCGGGCAACAGAGCGAGACTCTGTCAAAAAAAAAAAAAAAAAAAAAAAAAAAAAAAAAGTAATCTTAAGTGACCTTGTACAATTAATATTTATACCAACTTAATTAACAATGGCCTGAGGAACATGAGTTTGACTTAGGGTCTCTAAATGTAAAGTAGGACTTCCTTAAACAGTGAAGGAGAGAAGTTATCAGTCTACTGAATGAGTGGAGGTGGGGGGGAGGGGTTATGTATTTACATATATATATTTATGTCTATAATAAGTTCTAGAGTAGAGGATGAAGAAAAAGGTATTAATAGCCTTTCTTGTAACAACTGCAACAGTGCAGAGAACATTAAAGTGTAACAAAATGCAGTTCTCCCTAATAAAAAGTGGATAAAAAGGAGGAAAATAAGAAGATGGTCTTGGAGGTAATGTGTGCTCAAAATTCAACTTAATGCCTAAAACTGGCATGCAAATAATTTGAAGACAGAGTAAAACCATCGCTTCCAAATGCTTGAATCCTTAAGTACATGAGTCAAGAATGGAGCTGTGTATGAACATTAGATTAATTCAGACTCTAAGAAAAGATTCAAGGTGACACAACCAACATTTTATTAATCAATGCCTGAATAATAAAATAGCTATCATCTATCAGTTGCCTACCAGGTACCTGGCAATGTCTCAGTTGACACAACCAGTATACAAAGTTCTCATCCATATAATAAAGATCGAACAGGTAAGTGATCTTGCGAGGGTGACACAACTATAAAAAAGTTAGGCAGAAATTTGAACCCAGCTTTAGCTCCAGAATTCAAACTCTTTCCCATTTTTTAGCAAACAGAATTAGACTTACTTTGGTGTCCCACAGTTTCCCTTCTATGCTCCTTAATGTGCAAAATGCCAAGGCATTGTAAACAAGCTGGCAATTCTGCAGCAACACACAGGCTAAAGAAGTTCTGGGCTCAGAGTCTGAAGCCCTACTTGCCTTCAGATGCCATTTTCAAGCCTCAGTGTTTGTAACAGGTAATAAGAGATCACACAAATGGTAGTTTAAAATCCAATTAAAAGTTGGGCTACTGTCTGTGATGTATTTCACCAGTTTGAATTCCCAAATCATTTCTCTAGAGCTAAAATTAAAGGTAGAGGAGTAGATAGTCCAATCTACATTGAAAATCTATGGGTTTTATTTATGATTAGTGGTTTGATTGCAAAGATTTAATTTTCCTTAATGAAAAGAGTTCGAATCCTAATTCACAAAGGAAAAGCTTGGAACTGGAGCCTTACCTTCCAAAGACCTGACAAAGAAAATTCTTTCGGCAGGAGAGCTACAAACAATTCTCCAAGCACCTCTCAAACTCTTCATTTAATTAACAGGGATGATTTTTTTCCCTGTAAAAAGACAGAAACACTGCCATTTCTCCTTTCTGTGTTTCTTTTCCCAACTGTTTACCCTGGGGCTTCAACTCAGGACTGTGAAAGTAGGCCAGTGTTAATAACCTCCAAGGCCTGCTGGGTTGATTAGTAGGAGAAATGCATTACAAGAACATCTCTAAAAAGCTAAACCATGTGAGAGTAACCATCAATGTTCAGAAAATGCAGAATGAAAAAGTCTGAACATTTCCTGTGTCAGGGCCTCTAGCACCAGAGACAAATTTCTTTGTCCAAAAATGACTTATCATATTAACGAATTGTGGGAAAAATGGCCAAGTGAGTTTTATGTAATGTGAAGATAAATAGGACATTTGTTCATCTACCTTCTCTATTTCCTTTTCAGTATTTCTCCCTATCTTTCTTTCTTTGGCCTTTAACTACTCCTATTCAACATCTTATTTGTTCTCTTACAAGACTATTGTAATTCCCTTTTTAAAGAATTTCCCATTACTGGTTTCCACAGATCCTGGCTTTTACTGTCTCTTTGTTAGAACATGTGTTTGCACATTAGTTTTTTTTATTTTTCTGGATCTGCTGTCCTGGTATTTTTCACCTATGTATGGGAATTGCAGACTAAACAGACATAGGAAAAATATGTCCTCTAGGATTAAAAAAAAAAAAAAAAATCACCAGACAGTCCCTATCCACCACCATCTCCCCTCTAACAAGATAATTTCTGTTCCCAAGTTCTTTCTGAAACTCCCCCAGGGACTTTAAGGCCAAAACACCCAGGATTAGACACACCACGATTAGAACACATCACAACAAAAGCATTTAGGCAGGTTGATTTGCCAGAGGATATTTTGACAGCTAGTAAACTAAGGGTCTGGAACTACTGGGACTCCTGCACACAACTTTATCAGGTACCTAAGCCACATCAAAGTGTATTGAACACAAGCTTTGTTCACTCTGTCAGTTCTCCTCTCCAGCCAAATTCACTGCCCTATTCAAAAATTATTACTGTAAGTGGATGGGCTAAGTAACATTACACAAATCATTCTTATTTGTGTAATATTAAGGTCTTTGGTCATTCTGAGAAGATATACAAATCAAAGAATGCCAAAAAAGATCTGTCTCCAACAAACACCATTTTACTGATAGTTCTTTTCTGGTATTCTTTGATTTGTTGGAATATGTGGGCCTTAACTAACCTGGAGAAGAATGGGATGGGATGTGTATTCATCTAGTTTCTTTTTATCTATAAAAAGTTCCATATTTAATATCTTCTAGAATTCAAATGAAATTCTGGGAAGTGTTTAGAGTATACATGTGACTTCAACAGAAAAGTTTTGACAAAACACCAAGTATCTAAAACTAAATAACCTAGACCTAATATATGATAAGGGTAGGAGAAGGATGTCTCCTTAAAATAGTTTCTAAAAAAACTTTCATTCTGGTTCATCTTCCCCCTAATTTCTCTGGTGTGATTGCTTCTAAGCATACAAGGAAATCAACTTCATCACCACTTTCTTGCACCGCATGTAAGATTTTTGAGAGTAGAAACATGAATGTGGATTAAAATCTGTGTTGCATTGGACTCTACTGTACTTCACATCTCTTTGGTAAGTTTTATGTAGCTGAAAGCATTTTTTATTGATCAATTTGTATGGTAGGTTTATATGTTAGCCATGTAGCATCCTCAGTTAAAAAGGAATTAATATAGCTCTTCAGAGATATAGTCCATTCAGTTTCACAGTACATTGCACTTCTGAAATTCATATAGAAACTGGAAAGTGAAATGGGCCACATACTATATAGTGAATGCCATAGCTTTACTGACTTTGGATAAACTATGACACTATTGAGACCCCCACATCTCTGATTTTCATATACAATTTCTAACATAGACTTTGATCTTAATCCTAAGCATGTCCATCATTTTCAAATATCTGTTTTATTTTTAAAAATCAGTTAAAAGTCAAGATTTATTAGAGCCTATGTACTTATATTACTTTTAGAATTCCCATTAAATTGCAAAAGAGATATGCAAATTACACATTACTTCATGCTATAAAATGATAAAGATCTCGTCTCTTTTAAAAAGTCCTTTCCATATTGAAAACAATTGTGTACTTCTGTGTTATTTTTGTTGTCTCTGTCAAGATTTTACTATGAATCTTTAAAGAGTAATTTAAATTACAAATACAGTTCATGTATTCAGATACAAAGTGATCAAAAAAAACCAATGTGCCATTGCAATAGTTTGATTTGCAATATGGGTTAATACATAATCAAAAACCTGACTAGAAGACTATTTTCCAAGAAGTTTTAAAAATTGTAATCCTTTTCCTTTTTCAGAGATTTGATAAGAAAAAATTGATTTTTCTAAGAATCATTACTTAATTTTACTTAAATATATTTCCTACCTACAAAAAGCAAAACAGCAGGTTAACCCATTGTTGCACTTCAGGTTTTGCTGCAAAAGTAAAAAGATTTTAATTCAAAAATATTATGTCCTCATGTTCTAAAAGAATAATTTATTCTCCATATAAAAGGAAACAGGAGTACTCAACCCTATATACTTTTATACAATATTTTTCTTCCCCTTTCATTCAGAATAAAGCTGCAAATCCTTACTATAGCCTACAAGGTCTTACATGATCTGCCTTCACTCCCACCCAACATTTTCTTCATCTACTCTCCCCCTTGTTGGCTTTTCTCCTGCCAGTCATTCCTCTTTGTTATTCCTTCTACATCAAAGAATATCCCTGCCTCAGAGCCTTTGTATTTACTGTACCCTATACCTGAATTGTTCTCTTCCCAAAGAATGATGTCTCACTCCATCAGTTCATTCATTTCCCTGTTCAGTGTTACCTCAGAGAAGTCAGTCATTCTACCTAAAATCTCCCATCTTTTATCCCATCATTCTCTATTCTCTTCTGCACATAGTAGGTGCTCAAATATTTGAAACGTCTAAATGAGTTCTGTAAGAAAGTAGTGGTGGCAAAGTTTAAACAATTCTTTCCAAGTATCGGGGACATCTTCATGGCAACCTCTAACCTGGGTCTAGAAGGATGAATAGGAACCCACTAGGCAAAAAACAGCACACGGTTGTGCAAAATAGTGGTTCAGGAAATGGAAGTACAGAGTAAAAAGGGATAAGCAGATGGACATGTGGCCTTGTCTGCCTTGCACTGAACTTGGTCACTGGGAAGCAACTGGGAGTTTTTAACTCTGGAGAAGAGCTGATTTATCAAGATCAGGACTTTTTGAAAGACCTCACAGAAAAAAAAAAAAAATGTATGGAGAACAGATGTGTGTCATGTAAGAATGGAGTCCAGGAGACAATTTAGTAGGCTAGCCTAATAGTATAGATGAATCATGATGGGAGCTTGAACTTAGGCTGTATAATATGGGGCAGTAGGAAGAGGATGGCTTTTGCTCATTTAAAAATCAGCAGTGATGACTATTCTATATAAATAACACTTGTAGTCATTTAGAGAAATTTTCTTTTACATTAGTATAATCTGCTAATCAGATATAATATGAAAAAATATAAAAATAAATATTAAAAAATCTAGTTCTTTGGACAACATACTACATTTCCTAAGAGACAGCAGATGAATTGGGATGGTCTCACCAGGTGCTGCTGCACCTTGAAATTGCAACCACTGAAATACAAACTAAAAGAATGTTTCTAGAGATTTTGGATTCCCATGAGACAAATGCATTCGAAAAGGCTTGCAGGTAATACATGGACACTGATTGTAAGCAGTATATAGGGAATATGATGAGTAGAAAAGGCTGTTCACAGTGAGATTAATACATGGTATTAAACTTGAATCAATAAAACTCTCTCTGGACTCGAGCACTATCTGGTCTTCACTTGAGTAGTAAAACTGAATGATGACACAAACCATTCCATCACTTTGCCAAATAGTTATACAGATTGATAGCCCAAAGATGTAATTTTTAAAATATTATAAGCTTTTCTCATGCTCAAAATAGCTTCATATCTAATAAGATTATACCCAAATACATTATTTTGTGTAGAAAAAAGCAAAATGATTTTTTGCCTTATTTTCTACTATGTCAAAGCTCCTCTGTTTATGGATTTGAAGAAAACACTGACCACATTTGTAGGTATTGCCTCCCAACTCCAAACCTACCTTGCTTTCCCTGCACAGCCTACATTTCTTCTTTGCCAATTAGCTTCACTGTTTTGCACAGCCAATCAAGAGCCCTGGAAGGACACTGCCAGGCTAGAGGAGGAAAAAGGGATTTGTAGAAGTCCCAGCAGCCAGTGGCTGTCCTGACATTTCAGCGGTAGGTGCTATCCATCAAGCATCACCATCACCGCGGCAGTGGTAGCTCTCAAGTCATCAATGCAAGCAGTCCGCATCAAGCTCCTTCCTCACTATAGCAGTGAGCAGCATGTTCCAGTGGCAACCACACCCTTTCCTCAGGGGCTGAATCATCAGCCTTGCAGAACCTTCCTCTGAATTCCTTTCTTGTTCACTTTCCCCTAGCTTTTGAAGTAGAAGCCCACAGGATAGCAGTCACTCTCTACAGGTGCTACCTCTGTACATTTTAGTGTTCTCTTTTTCTCTTTTTAATAGTTAACCAAATTTATCTCATTAAAAACTTTTTATCAAATTTTCCCTACTCAAATTACTGGTGTGATTTCTGTCTCCTGACTATACCCTGCCTTATTTTCTATATGTTTGGCACTATGTCATATGGATATTTCTTCATCTCTCTCAATATTATGGGAGTTAGGAAATTAAAACACAAATTTAGCTAAAAAGTATGAGAAATTTGAATATTCATACTCATTAATCCAGTGATCCTCTAATAGGAAATTATCCTACAAAAATAATTAGATAAATACCCAAAATTAATGCATAAGAATGTGTTCATCAAAGTTGAAAAGAACAGAAACAGACTGAAACTAGCTCAAATGAAACAGAAGACATTATTGAAGGATACCTAAATGTCAAAAGAGCAAAGTACTTTAAATAAGTACATCTGGGAAGAATTCACACAAACTTGAACTACTAACTAGAAAATTGCCAAAACCAAGGCAGCGGCTTTCTCCATTCACCTCACAAGAGCTAGATCACCCATCACCACAACCTTACTCTGTTCTCCTGCTTATTCTGTTTTTCTTTTTATTTCTTTCCATAGCACTCCATTATGCCATATTACTCATTTAAAATGTCAGTTGTTTAGTTTCTCCTGTACAATGTGCACTACATGAAAGTAGAGATCTTTGTTTTATTCACTGATGTATCCAAAGCAGATAGAATAATGAGTGGCACATAGTAGATGCTCTGTATGCCTGATCCATTTTTTCTCTTTCTATAGACTTACTATGTCTTCTTCCTTTTTTTTTTTTTTTCTTTTTTTTTTTTTTGAGACAGAGTCTCACTCAGTTGCCTGGGGTAGAGTGCCATGGAGTTAGCCTAGCTCACAACAACCTCAAACTCCTGGGTTCAGGTAATCCTCCTGACTCAGCCTCCCAAGTAACTGGGACTATAGGCATGCACCACCATGCCCTGCTAATTTTTCTCTCTTTTTAGTGGAGATGGGGTCTTGCTCTTGCTCAGGCTGGTCTTGAACTCCTGAGCTCAAGCAATCCCCCTGCCTTGGCCTCCCAGAGTGCTAGGATTACAGGCATGAGCCACCACACCTGGCCACTATTTCTTCTTAATCCTCAGCTTGTATGTGGTCAAATACGACTGTACAACCCCCAATTCAACTATCAGTGACAAGCACAGTTTATTAGTTTTACAGTTCCAAGTTGCTGAGCAAGAAATCTGATTGCTACTATTAATCTCATCTTTTTGAACTAAGACACAATATATGGAAGCCTAGATTAATCCTTCATTTGTCAGGGGAAGGGTGAATGAAATGTCCTCTATTCCACTGCCCATTTGAAATTCATATGGATATATGGATGGGAGAGGAAATGTTTTACGTTTCTAATACAAAAGTGATAGTTTATGTAGTATTTTCAGTAATTACTTAGAAGCATTGTTTTCAGTGCAAAAATAGAAACTATCTAAATATCTTTTCATTTATATCCACATATCAAAAGTGACAATACAGTCTATATTTATTCATATGGAAATACATTTATCACATATATTCATATTTTAAAAGGGCATAAAATAGAACAAAGAGTAAGATTTCATTTCTATATATTTTACATAATAAAATTTTGGAAGGGTATTTACCAAAATGTTATAGTGGTTAGTTTTGGGTGGTGGGATTATGACTGACTTTTATTTTCTTTTTTAATGCATTTTTATATTTTCTAATTTTTTACAATAAATATCTTTCTTTTATTATAACAATATAATAAAACCACTTACAGTCTATACAAAGAAATAGAAGATGAAAGAAGCATGAAATCTCTCAAAAAAAAAAGACTTAGTTACTAAAGAAGCCATCCCTAGCTAGATGGTAAAGACTATCAAGTCACATATGGAATAAATAAAAGTTAACATATACTAGATGAGCTTCAACAATAATATAAATTGCAATGAATTGAAATCTATCAAGTATGTTTAAATTCATAAGTTCATAATAATATTTTTTAAATTGATCACCTTCAGATGTTAGGAAACCAACTCATTACCTTAAAAACTAGTAAATAAAGGAAGAGAAACAAGCATTTATCCAACTTTTCCTATATGAACTGCACCACTAGTTAATCAAATAGGAGACGAGGAGAAGTATCTTTTATGAAAGTATACTAATTAATAAACAAAAAAGAAATAATAGAACTAGAAAACACTATATGACAACTGCAAATGAATAATACATACATTGAATGTCAATTTTGCTAAAATCACAAGGAGAAAACTAGACATCATGTATCTCCTATAATCATCCCAAATATTATATATAGTCATGTCAAAGGGATCAAGCCTGAGTTAGATCCACCCTCTGAATTTAGCAGCCAATATGCAAGAAATACCCAAGACAAACATGTTAAACTGCACAAGGATAGCATTATCAAGCTCTATACTGCAGGAAATTCTACATATCAAATTTCTCAAGTTGCTCAACAAATACATTGTATGGAAATGAAAAGGATGGAAGAGGAAGACAAAAATTTAAAAGAGACATAAAAGGCATTAAATTTTTTAAAGTATAGACTAAACTAGAGTGTCTAGGTATACACATTTGAGTGAAAAAACTATAAAAAGAAAAATGCAAGGAGGTCATTATTCTAAAAGTCAGGATAATGGCTGGAGAGAAGGAGTTATATTTGGGATGTGGCAAATGGAGGAGGCTCATCGGGTGGCTGGAAAAGTTCTATTTCTTGACCTAGGTGATAATTACCTCATGGTAATTCATCAACTCATACATTTTATTTGTATGATTTTCTGTATCTGTATTTTATTTTGCAACAAACATGGTTTAAAATATAAACAGAGTTGACATATAGTAGTAGTCAATAAAGTTTAACTTTTTTTTCCTTAAGCCATGATTCTCACTAAATTGCGTGGGCTGGTCTTGAACTCCTGGGCTTAAGTAATCTTCCCATGTCAGCCTTTGGAGTAGCTGAGACTACAGGCACATGCCACCACATCTGGCTAACTTGTCTTCTTTAGGAGGGGAGGCTCCAGTGGGATAGAAGTGAAAGGCAGAAAACAAGATAACAAGATGTCACAATGAGGGCTAGAGGTAAAGTGAAACACCATATGGAGAAGTCAAAGGTGGTGAAAATTATAAATTCCCCAACTTCACAATTTTGTCTTGTCTAACTCATACCTCTTTTCAGAATCTATTGTGTTATCCATGGGGCACAGCCCCATGGGAGCCAAAGAGTGAAATGATCCTTCCCAGTCAGATTCCAGAGGATAGTTTCTCAAGCTATCTTATATTTTCTAGATATCAAATATAATTATGCATAATGGAAAATTTAAATGCCAATAATATTTGGAAATATAAATTAACTAGACCATCAAAACAAAAGTGTTCTGAAAAATATTAGCAGAAGTATTATTCATTTGTTTCCAAATCAGCAAAATAATTCATAATTTCTAATAAAGGAAATCAGCCCCAGTTCATCAGTTCTAAGCAATGAAACCATCTTGAGAATTATAAAACAACACATCTAATTTGTATTATGATTCAAATTAACTAAAATGTAAATAGTTTGTCCTGAGTGTCTAAGAACCAAAATTTATCTCTTTTAATTGTTTTTTCTCCTCTTTTCCCATCTCACTTTTTTTCCTCTAGGTACTCTTTTCTCTCCTCCATCGACCACCTTTTCAAACTTGGATACCAACCAGAACAGAGACTGAAAGGGGAGAAAGGGAAGGCAGAGGAGGAGCGTATGCCAGGATTGTAAGTGTGGTACAAATAATGGTATTAATATGTTTCAGGAATACGGTATTTCTAAAATTGTGAAGCCTGAATTGTAGAAGGAAAGAGTCAAGAGAATACATGGTTGGATATGGTTGTCCCCACCATTTATCATGTTGAAATTTGGTCCCCAGTGTTGGAGGTGGGGCCTAAAGGGAGGTGTTTGGGTAATGGAGTAAATCCCTCATGAACAGATTATTGTCCTCCCTAAGGTAGGTAGTGAGTGAGTTCTCACTCTTAGTTCCTGCAAGAGCTGGTAGTTACAAAGAGCCTGGCACCTCCCTCCTCTCTCTCTTGCTTTTTCTCTTACCATGTGATCTCTGCACATGCAGCTCCTCTTCACCTTCCACCATGAGTGGAAGCAGCCTGAGGATCTCACCAGATGTCCAATCTTGAGTCTTCCAGCCAGCAGACTCATGAACCAAATAACGCTTTCTTTTTATAAATTACCAAGCCTCAGGTGTTCCTTTATAGAAACACTAAATGAAATATGGCAACCAATGCAGAGGATAGCCCAAACTGGGCCTAAGACCAAGGCTCTTAGAACCAGACATGATCAGGTTGGACTCAGCCACTATTCAGACCCCTATCTCTAAACTATTCTGACAGATGAAGCCATTAGAAAGAGAGAAGAGGGCTCTTTTCAATCTAGCATGTGCTAACATAATGGATGTTTAACCAGCCCTGCCAAGCTTTCCTAGGCATGAGCAAACTTAAAAGGCTTCTCTATGAATGAAGTATTGTACCCTGAAAGGAAATATAATGTTAAACACTTAACACTAAAACTCATCTAATCATAATGTTTCTTTAATGATTCAGAGGCTCTTCAATATGTAGCAATAACTAAAACTCATCATTATAAAAATCAATTATCACTGTATGTGATTTACAGAAATGCTATTTGAGAATTCTGGTAAAGAGAATTCTGAATAAACAATTGTATACTAAAAATACTTTAGTGGGTTTCCTTTTTTTATCTTTCTTCTTCTCCAATCAAAATTTAAATACTTTTTGAGAATATAAGTCTTCCAAAGCAAGTAAAATGACACTAAAAAAGCCTAACAACATTTTACAAATCTAGGACACAAGCTGTTTTTAAAATATATTTGGTCATAAATAAATATATCGAGCACATTAATAAATGCCTTTTTCAAAAGCTCTTCACTCAGAAGGACTTTAAATCACTAAGAAAATAAAGGACTATTGGGAATTTGAAAAGTCAGCATAATTCAGCCCTCTCCAAGTTATTCTACATTTTTTCAAGGTTAGTTGTTCTTGTAAAACACATATAAATATGCATATCTTGTCTCTGAGTCTGGCTTATTTCAATGTCCTGAAGCAAAAGGAAATAGGAAAGTCATAAGAGACTTTCAGATACCGGAGCCTGAATGAAACTTGAAAACCATCTATAAGCTTGTGCCGTTAAGTGGTTTAATATTTTTTAATGTTTGGACTGCATTCATATCTGGCTTCAAGGCATTTATTTCTGGCTTCAAGGCTTGACAACAGTCTAAACAAGCTATGTATATCAGGCATTGTGGTTAACCCACCTATATGCAAAAGCTGAATCCCATTGGTTCTACAATGCTTGAAGAAACAGTGTTTTTATGTGGAAAACCACATAAATATAACACTGTCCTTCCCACTGTACTAATAGGACAGAATTCAACTGTCTATTATCTCAGACAAATTTTTCTTTACAAATTTACTTTTGGGTTCATGACAGTTTTCAGTCTCCCCCGCAAAAGTATTGTAATGGAAACCAAGAAGCAAAAAAGATACTTAAAAGTTATATTTCAAAGCTTTAAAAAAGGCTTATACCCCCAATTCCCATATTTACAGGACTCATTCTATTCAGGGAGAAGTAGGTTCATTAAACAACTCTCTCCCTAATATCTGTATTTTGTTATTGATATAGCAGTCATTGAGATTAAAACTGAAAAAAAAAAAAAAAACCTGAAAAGTTCCCTTTAAGCATATTTTAATTATCTAAATGATTTGGTTGTTCATCATCATCATCATTACTATTATTATTATTATTATTCTGAGACAGAATCTTGCTCTCTCACCCCAGGAAGAGTGCCTCAATGTAGCTCACTGCAACCTCAAACTCCTGGGCTCACTGATCCTCCTGCCTCAGCCTCCCAAGTAGCTGAAACTACAGGTGCACTCTATGACGCCTGGCTAATTTTTCTATTTTTAGTAGAGACAGGTCTTGCTTTTTGCTCAGGCTGGTGCCCAACTCCTGAGCTCAAGCAATCTGTCCACCTCGGCCTCCCAGAGTGCTAGGATTACAACTGCGAGCCACTGCACCTGGCCCTTGGTTGTTTATTATTTTTTAAGCCAAGCTTCCTAAACTACTGAGAAAAAAGAGAGAGAAAAAAAGAGAGAGAGACAGACAGAAGGTCATGAAAATGCTTCTTACAGCGACCTGGAAGATATGCAAAATTCAGAAAGCCTAATCAGATATGATAAAGCAAAGTCAGTATTTGCCACAATGAATATAGTAAGCGCTCAGACATTGAGTCCCATCTTTGTTTAAAGTACTATTGCTTGGTTTTCTCACAATCCACATTGAAAACTGCAATAATATCCAAGAGATCTATGCTACACACAGGCCAGTAAACAGGATACTAACAGGATAATTATCCAACTACATGTAAGTCATTTCAGCTGCAATTTCCAAGTCAATGAACACAACAAAAATATGATTCCGATGGTTTGATGTATTATCAGACTACTCTCAAGACTTGTCCCTATCCTAATATAGTAGAAGCACTATTGCAGCCCAGAACCTTATATGGTCAAAATGTGCATTGCTTCCTTTATGCTAAATGATCTCCCATATTGTAGCCAATGTGTTATATAGGATGGAGTACCTTCATCTATTCACTCCAAATAAGAGGCTGAATGGCAATCTTGTAAATTTTGCTGGAATAGCCAAGTATGATGATTCAAGTTGAGTCCATTGTTCTTCTTTAAATGTATCTTTTATCAAAATGTGTAACAAAGCTTTTGGATGAACATGACTCTTTCATACTAATTCACTTCAAAAATATTTTTTCTGTATGTGATGCTGTGCACTAGGCACTATGAGAAATTAAAAATAAAATGAAACCTTTAAAATCTAGAATGGGAGGTCAGAGTGTAATCAATCAGAAAATAAATGACAAAGAATTCAGCTTCAATTCTTTCCAGCAAACAGAAACATAATGAGTTGGAACCCATTCTATTAAGTGAAGTATTTCAAGAATGGAAAAATAAGCACCACATGTACAGACCAGCAATTTGGTTTCCCCGATCATCACCTAAGTGCACATTTGGGAATAACACCAATTGGGTTTTGGACTGAGGTGGAGGGTGGGGGGAAGGGATGGGTGTATACCTACATGATGAGTACATTGCGCACTGTCTGGGGAATGGATACGCTTGAATGTTCTGACTCGGGGGGATGGGCGGGATATGGGCAATATATATAACCTGAACTTTTGTACCCCCATGATAATCTGAAATTAAAAAAAAAAAAAAACTCATAATCTGATAATTTCTAAAATCTCATCACTTCTTTATCATATTTTCCATTAATAAATAAAAAGTATTCTCTAAATTAAAAGTAGAGAAAAATAGCTATTGTATGTGCTAAGTTGGATAAATTCTTCAAAAAAAACATTATTTAGAAGTATAATAAAGATTCACTTCCTGAAATGTTTATACCAGTTGGTAATTCACTGGGTGCATTTGATAGAGATTCTTAAGTCCAAACAAAAAGTTTGTAGCATCTTTTTCTTAAGAATCAACTATATATTTGAACTACAGTATATATATCATAGATGCTTTTAATCAGAAATTATCATGCTAGTTAAAAGTATCTATATCAAATAGAAACATTAAATGTGACTTATCCCACAGACCCTGGAAGTTATTAGGAATAAGAATTAGTCAAAAGCCAAAGGATACAATCAGGGGCAAAGGTCTGTTTGACTATCTGCATCATGATTTTATCAAGTGAGTAGGAAATGTTAGACATGCTGATCTTGTGCACTTTCACTGAACAATCTTTGTATTCAGTGGAATGCTGATACATACAAGAGAGATATACCTTTGAGTTTAAATCAATCAGAAAAAAGTACACCCTCAATGTTTATTTTTTCCATTGTGTCATGTTGAAAACATTCAGCTATCTACAGATAGATAAATAGATCCTTTACCTGTAATAGTAAATGCTAATTACTGATATTTCCTGGAACTCATAAAATATTTGTCTACTAGAGCTTAGCCATATAGAACAGAACTGTTTCTTCTGTGTAATTTTCCATCAATACCCATTGCACTGTAAGGTTGAAATTCTAGGAACGCCATTCTTTCCACAAACACATCATTAAGACCACCCCCAGGGAACTGAATCACCCAAGAGTGTTAATGAAATAAGAAAACTGCCAACAAAAATGTTATTTCATATCTATTAAGTGGATATCTGCCTAGATCTCTAACCATTCCTATGCATACTTAACTTTAAAATTTAAGTTATCCTTATAAATTGTAAGCACTCCAATTTCAGCCTAGTAACAAAGAAAAAGGATACAGACAGTTTTGAGTAAATAGTTTAGTAACTTCACTAAACCTTAAGCACTTCTCCATCCTTAAAAACAAACGTAAAGTCTGATGAGAAAAAGAAATGCAATCTAGGAAACCAACCATGATGAATTGCTTCCATTCTTTAGGCAAGGTTATTAATTGTGGAAGATTGGATTGGCTTATCTTGTCTTACAGAGAAACTTTCATTTTATTTTTGTCAAAGAGAGAAGGACATTTCACCCAAGGAAAAAGTTATTTTTTATACATTTTTTTAAAAAAGAGATATCCAATCAACCTTCCCCAAGATGAATATTGTAGACTGGTGGGTCTATTTCTTGGTGTAGACAAGTACATTAGCTATTAACTTAATTTTCACATAAATTCAAGACATATGTATAAGAGACTTTTGTTCAGCACTCCCTAATAGAGACAGTCTGAATGCAATTTATGTTATTTACATCAGTAATACTCATTTCAAACACTGAAAATTTGGCCAGAGGCATCTTTTTCTAAAGATACTATCAAGCTTAACAGCTACAATTAACATTTCATGAAAAATTTTCTATTTCAACATCATGCTGAAGTGGCATTTTAATAATGAAAGAATGTCTTCACTGAACCAGAAAAATAAATACATGGATTACATGTCAAGATTCTCATTTCAAGTTTAAGCCAACATTGTAAAATCGAACTTATCTGGCAAATAGGTAATAAAAGCAGAAACACTGTTTGAGTAGCACAGGAAGGGCTAAAAAAAAAAGACTAAATAAAAATTTAATAAATATATTAACATAACAACAAACACTCATTTTAGTAATAAAAGCCACAGTATAAGTGTCTTAAAATCATACAAAATTATAATTGCTTTTTCGAGTTTGGAGGATCTTTAAGAGTATATTGACACACAAACAGCATCCTTTCCCAGCTATATATGCAATAATAAAGCAATTTCAAGCATGCTATTTTATGACCATTAAAATAAATGAATGGAAGAAAATAAAATTGCATGATTGAATTTAAAGCTGAGAATTGGAAACACAATGACAATTTCGCATTATGATAAAAAAAAAAATTAAAAAAAAATAGACCCCTTCCCAGACAAACTAAAACTGAAGGAATTTATCACCACTAGGCCAGACCTACAAGAAATGCTTAAGGCAGTTCTACATATAGAAGCAAAAGGATGATATCTGCCATCATGAAAACACACAAAAGTATAAAATTCCCTGATAGAGTAGATACACAAATGAGAAAAAGAAAGGAGTCAAATGGTACCACTATAGAAAACCAACAAATTGCAACTATAAACAATAGAGAAAGAAATAAACAAAGGATATACAAAACAACTAGAAAACAATTAACAAAAAGACAGGAATAAGTCCTCACTTGTTAGTAATAACCTTGAATGTAAATGGATGAAATTCCCCACTTAAAAGATAGATTAGCTAAATAGATTGGAAAAAAAAGTGACCCAACTATATGCTACCTACAAGAAACTCACTTCACAGATAAAGACAAATACAGACTGAAAGTAAATGGATGAAAACAGATATCACATACAAACAGAAACCAAAAGGAATAGAAGTAGCTATACTTACATCAGATAAAATAGACTTTAAGTCAAAACTGTAAAATAAAAGATAAATTCAGTCATTATGTAATAATACAGGGATCAATTTAGCAACAGACTATAATTCTAAATATATGTGCACCCATGACAGAGCACCCAGATATATAAAGCAAATATTGCTAGATCAAAAGGGAGAAATAGACTCCAATAAAGTCACAGTTGAGACTTTAACAATTTTCAGAATTGGAGAGATCATCTAGACAGAAAACACACAAAGAAACATTTGATTTAAACTGTACTTTAAATGAAATGGACATCACAAATATTTACTCAACATAATGCTGGAAGTCTTGGCCATAGAAATTAGGCAAGAGAAAAAAATAAAGGGCATCCAAATTGGAAAGGAAGAAGTCAAATTAGCCTTATTTGCAGATGTCAGAATCTTATACTTAGAAAAACCTAAATATCCCACCAACAAGTGTTAAACTGATTGATAAATTCAGTAAAACTGCAGGATACAAAACTAACATACAAAAAGAAGTAGCATTTATATATGCCAACAGCAAATAATCTGAAAAAGAAATCAATTAAAATAATCCTATTTTAAATACCTACAAAAATATAAAATACCTAAGAATCAATTTAACCAAAGAAGTGAAAGATCTATACAAGGAAAATTATAAAACACTGAAGAAAGAAATGGAAGAGGACACAAAAAAATGAAAACATATTCCATTTTCATGGGTTAGAAGGATCAATATTGTTGAAAAGACAATAGTACCCAAAGCAATTTATAGATTGAATATAATACCCTATGCATAGGACTATAGAATGCTTCCCCTCCCCCTACACATTGCCAATACATTACTAAACACCTATGCACAGCAGTTCCTTTTACCTGATACATCATGTCCAGCTATCAAAAAAAAAAAAAAAAATTACAGGGCATACCAAAAGACAAACACAGTTTGAAGAAACTGGGCAAGTATCAGAACCAGACATGCCAGGGATATTGGAATTAGACTAGGAATGTAAAACAATATGATTAATATTTAAAAGGCACTAATGGATATAAAGCAGACAATATGTAAGAATAGACAGGCAATATAAACAGAGATAGAAATCTTAAGAAAGAACCAAAAAGAAATGACAGAGATCAAAAACACTGTAATGGAAATGAGAAATGCCTGCCCCTTGATGTGCTTAATAGCACACTGGACACAGCTGAGAAAGGAATCTCTGAGCTTGAGGATATATCAACAGAAACTTTGAAACTGAAAATCAAAGAGAACAAAGACTGAAAAGAAATAACAATATTCAAGGACTGTGGGACAACTACAAAAGCTTTAACATATGCGTAATGGGGATATCAGAAGGAGAGAAAAGAGAGAAAGATGATAAGACTACTCTTAGGCATATCATTTTCAAACGACAGAAAATCAAAGATAATGAAAAAATCCTAAAGAAATTAAAGAAGAACATCTTATCTATAGAGGTATTTATCTTCAATTTTCTGTCATTTGAAAATGATATGCCTAGGTGTAGTGCTTTTTGGCATTTCACCTGCTTTTGTTGTTCTTTGATCTTCCTGGATCTGTGATTTAGTGTCTGACATTAATTTGGGGAAAGTCTCAAGCTCACATGGAATATTCACCAAGATATAACACATTTGGGCCATAAAACACACCTTAACAAATTCAAAACAATGGAAATCATAAAATGTCTGCTCTCAGACCACAGTGGAATTAAACTAGAAATCCAAAACAGAAACATAACTGGGAAATTCCAAAATATGTGGAGATTAAACAATACACCTCTAAATAACACATAAGTCAAAGAGGAACTCTCAAGAAAAGTTAAAAAATATTTTGCACTAAATGAAATAAAAATATAACTTATCAAAATTTATGAGATACAGCAAAATCAGTGCCACTGAAAAATTTATAACATTCAATGCACATATTATGATAGAAGATAAATCTAAAAACAATCATGTAAGTTTCATCTTAGGAAACTAGAAAAAGAAAAGCAAATTAAATCCAAAGTAATCAAAAGAAAAGAAATAATAAGAATTAGAGCAGAAATCAATAAAATTGAAAACAAGAAATCAATAGAAAAAACGAATTTATCCAAAAGCCGGCTCTTTGAAAATATCAATGACATTGATAAACTTCTAGCCAAGATAACTAAGAAAAAAGGTAAGAGGACGGAAATTAATAATATCAGAAATGAAAGTAGGAACACCACTACAGATCATATGGACATTAAAAAGATAATAAAGGAATACTATGAACAATTTTACTTTCTGCCTAGAAAGTCTGTGAACAATTCTGTGCCTAGAAATTTGATGACCAATTGCCAAAACTCACAAAAGAAGAAATACATAGTCCAAATAGGCCTATATCTATTAAAGAAATTGAATCAACAATAACCTTCCAAAACAGAAAGCGTTGGGCCCACATGGGTTCAATGGTGAATTCTACCAAACACTTAAGGAAAAGTTATACTAATTTTCTACAATATTTTTCAGAGAAAAGAAATAGGAGGAATACTTTCTAACTAATTCTATGAGTCCAGCATTACCCTAATACCAAAATAAGATAAAGACATTACAAGAAAAGAAAACTACAGACCAATATTTCTGATAAACATAGATGTAAAAATCCACTGCAAAATATTAGCAAATTGAATCCAACAATGAATAATAAAATTATATACCACAACTAAGTGAGATTTATTCCAGTTGTGAAAGACTGGTTCAACATTTGAAAATCAATTATGTAATCCTTCACAACAGGCTCAAAATGAAAAGTAATATGATCATATCAATAGATACAGAGAAAACATTTGACAAAATCCAACATCCATTCATGATAAAAACTCAGTAAACTAGGAATAGAGGGAAACTTCATCATCTTGATAAAAAAAGGAATCTAAAACAAACCTACAGCTAATATCACACTTCATGATAAGAAACTCGAAGCTTCCCCATGAAGATCAGGGACAAGGGAAGCACGTCTCCTTTCATTATCCCCTTTTTTCAACATTGTACTGGAAGTACCAGCTAATTCAATAAGATAATAAAAGGAAATAAAAAGTATATAGACTGAAAGGAAAGAAATAAAATTATCTTTGTTTGCAGATGACATGATCATCTACATAGAAAATCCAAAAGAATCAACAAAAAAACTCCTGGAACTAATAAGCAATTATAGCAGGTTGCAGGATACAAAAGTCAATTGTTAATAATGCTGCAATGAACATGGGAGTGTAGATATCTCTTCTACATAACAATTTCATTTTCTTCGGCTATATACACAGTAGTGAGATTGCTGGATCATATGGTAATTCTATTTTTATTTTTTGAGAAACCTCCATACTATTTTCCAATACAACTGCAATAACTTACATTTCCACCAACAGTGTACAGGGTTTCCTCTTCTCCACATCCTTGCCGGCATTGGCTATCTTTTGTCTTTTTGACAATAGCCATTCTAGCAGGTGTGAGGTGACATTTCATGATGATTTTAATTAGTATTTCTCTAATGATTAGTGATGTTGAGAATTTTTTATATACCTGTTGACCATTTGTGATCCTAATCCAATATGACTGTTGTTCTAATAAAAAGGGAAAATTTGGACACAGGTATGTACAGAAGGAGAGGATGTGAAAGCACAGGAAGAAGGTGATCATCTGCAAGTCAAAGAGAGAGGCCTAGAACAGATCCTTCCCTCGCAGCCTTGGAAGAAGCCAAACCTGCCAAGACATTGATCCCAGATTTGTAGATCCTAAAACTGTGAGAAAATAAATATATGTAGTTTAAAAAAAAAAACAGTCCTGAATTTAAAAAATAAATAAATAATTAATTAAAAAATGCAACAGTCAATTGTTTTTCCATGTACCAGAAATGAACAAGCAGAATTAAAAATACAATGCCATTTATATTAGCATCCAAGAAAATGACATACTTAGGTATAAATTTAACAAAATATGTAAAAGATCTAAATGAGGAAAATTATAGTACTCTAATGAACAAAATCAAAAATTAAATGAAGAAACTTGTTCATAGATATGAAGACTCAATATTGTCAAGATATCAGTTCTTCTCAACTTGATCTATAGATTCAATGCAATCCCGATAAAAATACCAGAAAGTTACTTTGAGGATATCAACAAACTGATTCTAAAGTTTATATATAAAGGCAAATGAACCAGAATAACCAACACAACATTGAAAGAAAATAACAAAACTGAAGGACTGACACTACCCAACTTCAATACTTACCATAAAGCTACAGTAATCAAGACAATGTGGTATTGGTAAAAGAACAGACAAATAGATCAATGGGACAGAATGGAAAGCCCAGACATAGACTCACATAAATATAGTCAACTGATATTGACAAAAGAGTAAAGGCAATACACTGGAGAAAAGACAGTTATTTCAATAAACGGTGTTGCAATAACCGGACATCCACTTGCAAAAAAAAAAAGTGAATCTAGACATAGACCTTACACCCTTGACAAATATTACTTCAAAATGGGTCATAGACCTAAATCTAATATGTAAAACTATAAAATGCCCAGAAGATAACATAGGAGACAACCTAGATGACCTTGGGTATGGTGATGACTTTTTAAATACAACACCAAAGCCATAGTCCATAAAATAAATCATTGATAAGCTGAATTTTATTAAAATACAAACTTCTGTTCTGTGAAAGATAATATCAAACATATGAGAAAATAGCCACAGAGTAGGAGAAAATATTTATGAAAGATACATCTGATAAAGAACTGTTATCCAAAACATACAAATAACTTTTAAAACTCTACAAGAAAACAAACCACCCAATTAAAAAATGAGTCAAGATCTTAATAGACATGTCACCCAGGAAGATAGACAAACAGCAAATAAGCATATGAAAAGAGACTCCACACCATGGCATTAAAGAAATGCAAATTAAAACAATGAGATACCACTACCCACCTACTAGAATGGCCAACATCAGGAACAATGACAACACCAAATGCTGGTGAAGATGTAAAGCAACAAGACCTCTGATTGCTGTAGAAATGTAAAATGATATAACCACTTTAGAAGCAAGTTTGGTGGTTTCTTACAAAATTAAACATATTCTTACCACATTATCCAGCAATGGTACTCCTTGGTATTCGCCAAAAGGAGTTGAAAACTTATGTTCACACAAAAACCTGCACATGAGTATTGATAGCAGCTTTATTCATAATTGGCAAAACTTGGAAGCAACCAAGATGTCCTTCAGTATATTAGATAAATGAATAAACTGCAGCACAGCAAGACAACAGAATATTACTTAGCACTAAAAGGAAATGAGCTATCAAGTCATGAAAAGATATGGAGAAACCTTAAATTTGTATTACTAAGTGAAAGAAACAAGTGTGAAACAGTTACATACTGTATAATTCCAACTGCATGACATCCTGGGAAAAACATAACTATGGAGACAATAAAAAGATTAGTGATTTCCAAGGGTTGGCGTGAGGAAATGAGGAATAAGTGGAGCACAGAGGATTCTTAGTGCAGTTCAAATATCTATATATTATAATGGTAGATACATTTATTATATTTGTCCAAACCAATAGAATGTATAACACTAAGAGTGAATCTTAATGTAAACTAAGGACTTTGGGTGATTATGATGTGTCAATATAGCTTCATCAATTATAATAAATGTACTGCTCTTGTGGGGGGATATGTTGATAATGAAGGAGGCTATGCATGTACAAGGACAGGGGATATAAGGGAAGTCTCGGTACTTTCTTTTTAATTCTGCTATAAACCTAAAACTGCTGTCAAAATGATGATGATGATGATGATGATAAAGCCTTTTAAAAAAGGAAACACATGTAGGCATTAAGTGAAGCATAGTCTATTATTATAATTTAAAAGCAATACTCTAAGGAAGAATATTATTTAAGTACTTAAAAAATACATACTGCTATCCCTTACACAAAGTTCCTGAATGCTGATATTAACAAACACAGAGCTAACTTAATTTTCAAATTCTGAATTATCAAATTTAAAGTTTCAAAATGGATCATGTTGGATATCATCACCTCCTGTTGAAATACTAGTCCACTCCCATAAAACTAACAATGTTAAAAAAGAAATAAATTTGCAAAGACAAAGGAAAAATTCTAATTATAAATATAAATTCAGGGCAGACACAGGGCAAAGGAAGCTAAGATGACAGTGCAGAACGTCAGAAAAAAGGATATTTCAGAGCTCAGAATGTCATGGATATTTCTGGAAAATGGAAACTACTAAGCAAAAACAATAATTCTTAAGTCAAGTGAATCAGTGTTTGCTAAGTTATTGGTGGGTGTCTCGTACTATACAGCAAACCTGTTGCAGAGATATAGTAGCAGATATGCATCCCTACTTTCTGGAGCATTATGAAATATATCAAATATGACAGTAAGTGCAATAAAAATTTAGAAAAATAAGAGGGAAGTGTGACACCAGACACTAGAGAAGGCTTTCAAGAAGAATTAGACCTAGGGCTGGCCCAGGGGATGGAGGGCATTTTAAGAGGCAAAGTTAGAGGGAAGATATTCCAGGAAGGGGACATGTATACATCAAGACAAACCCTTAAGTACTAACAGTTATTTCATGTAGGTGATTTTGCTTTTTCTAGTTAAATTATAATTTTGTTCAGTGCTATCTCGTGAGTTTAACATAATCCCCAATAATCCTAGCAAGAATTATTAAAGGGACTTAGGGAGGCAATTTGTCAGCACTTAGAAAAGGAGGTGGTGATCCCTGGAATCCAGCATGTGACAGCAAAGAACAAGATATGCCAAGTAATCTCATCCTATTTAAGTAAGTCTGGTGCTCTAATAAAAGGAAGGCCATAAGCAGAGTACATATTAATTTCTGTAAGGTATTTGACAAAATCTCTTTTGTGATGTTCTTTTAAAAAAGATGGGGAAATATGAACCGATAGTATGATTTGTCAGTTTGATATACCTAGTTAAATAACTATATCAAATATACATTGATTTATGGAGCAACATTAGCTTTGAGAGAGAAATTATACTTGGAGCAAGAAATAGAAGCTATTCTAATAAATTCTTCTCATCTGGTTACTAAAGAGTCACTGCTAGCTCTAGGATTTTTTTCAAGTAATTTAACAGTTTTTTTCCCCCTTATTTTAAATATAATAATGGCAATGTGTCCCCTTGCCACCTCCTTTGCCCTATCACAGAAAAATTTCTGAATCCTTTTATACACTGATCTCTCGGTCAGGAGCAAGGTTTAACCTTCTCTCTCCTTTCCACTATATTTTGTTCATTGAAATTTATTGTTGCAATTTATATATTGAAATTGTTTCGGATAGTTGGATAGAGGGTTGTCCACAGATCACAGGTCCATGAAAGGGCCATACTCAAGGCTGCTTAGGTGCCCTGATGGAAGATGGAGAGCCCTCCTTTCCCTTCCCTGTACAAGGTCCCTCCACTTCTTTCCTATACTCCAAGTTGCCTCTCTGCTTCCTCCTCTCCTGATTCTTATCAGTAAGTTATATCTGAATCTCCTCACTTGCAGAGCTTTTTTAAATAGGAGAGGAGAAAAATGACTCTCAGAGTATCTGCAAGAGAGCAGAACAGTAGGGATGCACATAGAAAACACAAAGACTAATATCTTGAGATGTCTATCTTACATGCATGACAAAACTGATTAGTTGTAGAAAAGTTAATCATAAACATGTCATTTATAAAAATAATCCCACAAAAATAATTATAACCCATAAAAAGGCACTTTTGACATTCATGCATTTGCCCTTCCAGAATTTTACTTATGTGTATGTATATCAATAACATTATTTTAAAAATGAGTCAAGTTTTTATAACCTGCTTTTTTTACTTGTTGTTTGTAGTCGATCATTAACATGGTCATAAATTATTTGTAGCTCTATCCATCAAGAGGAAGAGTCTATATCCTCATCTCTTGGATCTGGGTGGGTCATATGACCTGCTTGGACCCGTAGAATGTGGTAAAAATGACAATGTGTGAGTTTTGGAGCTTCAAAAACCTGAAGCACTCCAATCAATAGCACCAACTGCCATTCAGGTGAGTGAGGCTAGCTTGGGCTACCTGGCTCTGATTAAAGCCATCAGATAACTACAGCTGTATAAGTGTTCTCAGATGAGACAACCAAAATCCCTCAGATTTCTGACCCACAGTATAATGAGAATAGTTTCTGATTTAAGCCACTAAGTTTGGGGACATTTGTTATGTGGCAAGAAATAGCTGAAACAACCTTTTAAAAGGAACATAATTTCTGTCAACAGATACATTTATGCAGTATCTTAATGGCATTATATTAATAATATTCTATCATATGAACATAACAAAATGTACATAGCCAATTCATTGTTATTGGACACTTAATCCATTATAACTTTCAACTATTATAAATTCCTCTCCTTTTTCCACACAAAGTATCCGTAGTCATGGCTTTATATACATAAACTTTTAGAAGTAAAACTAGTAAGGCAGAATATTAGCAGGGTTTTGGTTTATACGGATAAATAGTTACAGCAATTTTAAGGTGTCATTCATAAATTATGTGATTGGCAGAACAGAAGGTAAATAATATAAGAATGTTTACATAGTCTCTGTAAATCTAAGAGGTAATAATATATCTCAATATACAGAAATAATATAATAATATAGCCACTGAAAATGTACTTTTGAGAGAAAAGGAGTCTCTATTACTAGAAGCATTTGTGTATTAATCATTGTCTTCAGGGGTACCAAAATGAGATTAGGAACCAGATCTGTCCCTTCTCCCTGCCAGTGACCATGAATGTTAGTGATGAATCTCATCTAAACATAAGCTGGGCTTTCAGAATGATAGACACTAAAATACTACTCAACTCAATACCCAGGCATCCTAAGGTCACCTGCATCTTTCAGGATTCCCTTAGAACCAATGCCAAAATTTAACACAAGCCTCAATGAGGCCTTTTCAATAGAAACATCTCCCCTACATGAAAGGGACAATAAGGTTAAAATCTAGAGAAAAGCAGAGAAGATAGAGATATGGAAAGAGAGAGTTTTAATAGTAATCAAATATGCAAATGTAGCTTAGTAGAACTTTCTGGCCTTAACAGCGTTTCCCTCAACTCTGTGATCTGTGCCCCAGTATTTTTCAGTTAAATTCCCTGGTTGAAATAAAGCTGCTTTGAATTTTTGCTTACAACCAAGAATCTTAGCTAATGCAATCCTTTTTATCAAGAAACTTACAAATTAATTATAACTGCTGGGTAAACACCATATGGAATGTTTGCTGTTGATATCTTGTTAAAGACTGTGGGAAGCATGTGACAATTTTTAAAACATTAGTCATAGTTGCTTGATTTAAGATATGAAATTCAAATATACCTTACTGGCAGTTGCCAAAATTTTTGTCACCACAGTGATAGGGTCTGCCCTGTGGTAAAAATTTGTTAGTTTTATATTAAATAGTATAGTCTTGGAAAAGCTCCCAAAAATACAGACTCAGATTCACCAAGCTCCAGCCAAAATGGAGCTGGCCCACAGTTGCCCTAGATATTCAACACTGAAGTTTCCAGTACTGATGAAGCAATCATTTATCACCTTAAACCACCTCCTTCTTTTTTCCCTTTATACTTTATAGCTACTGCTACCCAGTTCCTCCTATCTCCCTATTCTTAGCATTTTACTGTTGTGTGATCAGATGAAGGGTTGTCAACTGATGACTTTAGGCTTTAGTGATGAGCATGCGGGAGGGGTTGACAGCCTTTTGTTGTACCTCACAAAGTTTTAAAAGGCAATGTAGCTAGGCAGGTGTTATTCTTGTCCATAAAACAAACGCATTGTGTTATTTCCCATTGTATTATTAACTTCATGCTCCCTAAATTTGTAACTGTTTGTTAATGTGGCTAACAGTCTGCAGTATAGTTTCAACAGAGAAATACTCTTCTAAACAACAAGTCCTTCTTTATAATCGGGATTTACAAGCCTCCAAGGCAGTGAAGCTGAGATCCAATTTAGATCTCCCAAAATAGACCTACCCAGTCTAGTCATTGTAAACTACAAACTGTTAGGGCTCTGAAAAAATAGTCAGGGATCAGAAAACAAAACACAGTGATAGTAATCTTTCTACATTTTACTACTTTTCCCTCAGAGGCCAAAATTTTATCCTGACCCAGCAGCTGAGTTAAATCTGCAGGGAAGGTTAAATAGAGGTCAGATTAGAAGCAAACAAGGTGATATGAAGTGAAGTATATGGGTGTGAACTGAAAAAACACCTGAGGAGTAAATTTATTTGCAAATGGAAAAATGTATTACTTTTTGCTACACACGAACTGTTTAGATATTTATACCACTTATTGACAAATTCTTTGGAGTACCCAGCCTAAAGAAAAGGGAAAGCTCTGGCTGAGAATTCATGTCCTCTGGTCCCATCTCTCCCTCCTCTCAAGGATTATCAATGACAAAGTAAATATCTCCATTAAGAGATATTTATATCATAAGTCAACAAATTTCGGAAAATAAAAAAACAGCCTATAAACCACCTTTTCCCAAAATATCTTCTATGCAATGCTAGTCTCAAGAAATAATTTATGGAAAATAAGAAGATGGAGGCATTTGTTTCCCAATATGTTTGGGCAACACAGCATATTCTATCCCTAGCCAATGTTAACATATATATAAAAAGCATTGAGAAGCCCTAAAGAAACATGTTTAACTATATTTATGTCAGTATAGCCCAAATGTCCAGGCTTATCCTGTGAAACATTTTTTAATGTATTAATAATATTTGAAATAGTGCTTTCAAAGTACATTGTGGGAAATTCTATCCAAAAGCTTCTATACATGAAGGCTTCTGATATAAAAGGGCATTTGTGCCTATGCCACTTTTCCCAAATTCTCACTAAAACACCTACAAAGACCAAAAAGATGGAAATTTCGCATCATCCATACAAATTAGGATTGGTAGTCAATTTAATGTGAGACTCTGGCTGGGTGAATTGCCCATTACCCACTATAAGCCTCATAGATTTTAAAATGTCATGCTATAGCAATCCATAAGCTCACCTTCTGCCCAAAGGCCAGAAACTCAGGGTCTGTACTAATCAGGAAATTTACCAACCATCTATTGCTGCAGCTTTTCAAGTTATACAGAATTGCGCCTGCAATCCTAATCAATATTTCTCTTTATATCTCAAGGAGGAGATAGATCTCCTGGAAAACTGGTTATAAAGGATGAAGAAATGACTAAAAGGGGAATTTGGCATTGTAGGACATATGTTTCTTATGAAAAACTTAGTAGGTAGGGAATGAATATCAAAAGATGCTTTAAAAAAGTGGGAACCAAAGATTATCATTTTCACATTGAGTGTCCAATTCAGGCAGCTGTCAGCATCATAGGCCAGCAGAACCACAAGAAACTAAAACCTGCTAGGTACTGGAAGCTGGGCTACGAAGCACGCCCAACTGAAGATCTAGAAGGGGATTTGATCATCATCAGTGTGGTCAGAAAAGCCAAGAACATTTGACAAACACTGTGCCTAGAGAAACTATTTTTTTTTTCCAAAATTTAAAAAAAAGTACAAAATAGAGAAAAAAGTTTATCATAATTACTGAAGACTCAGAAGGACAGCAGACTTCTGAGCACAATATAAGACACCAGAAAAAAAAATTTAGGAGTAATATGGCATTCTAAAGAAAATACAAGAAGATAATGACTATCATAAAATAGTAAATGAATGACATTTAGTGAGAACAGTAACTGTCTGGGATGAAAGTACAAAAAATGATTTCAATGTGGTAGGAAAGATTTTGTGGTGGCAGAAACCCAAGATTGACACAATCAGCAGAAGCAAAGTGAAGTTGTTTACTATAATAGGAAGTGTGGTCAGTATGGTAACCAGAATATTCTGGCTCAGGGACATTTGGTGGTATGAGATCCTTAGGAACAAAACAGATGGGCAGCTCACTGAGATACTTTCTTATTCATAACACTATTGAAAGTTATGACTCCTCATCCAATTCTCAGACCTGAGGCAATGCACACTTCTATTGCTAATTCTACTGATTGCTAATTACAATTACTAATAATAATAGCTAACACTTGAATACTTGCTATGTGTCAGGCATTGTTATAAATTCTTTACATGCATTCACTTACCAGATCCTTAGCAAAATTGCACTATTATTATTCCGGTTTTACAGGTTTTACAGATAAAGAATCTGAGGCACAAATGAGTTAAGTAACTTCCTCAAAGTCACAAAGCTAGTAAGTGGCAAGATCCAAAATTAACTCTGGAGGATTCTGGTTTGAGTCCATGCTCTTATTATATTGCTTTGTTTCTACAGGCTGTTATGATAGGAACAAGTGGAAGCCCTGGAGCTTCTTTTTCTTACCAAGATATAATACAAAAGTCATGGAACATTCCTGGGGGAATCACGGGGATCATCAAAGAGTAGTGGAGGAAGAAACCACAAGAGCACATGTAACTTCATGGCTAGTTCTGGAAATGAAGGCTGAAACAAATTGTGTTTTCCTCAACAGTGGGTCACGTACATAGGTGTATATGAGTATGTGTGTTTAATTTTATATGTATAATTTCCCTTTACTTTTTTCCTTTCCTCTGCCAATTTCTATAAAGTTATTTTGAGTACATAATTTTACAATTTAGTCTATAGGTTGCAGAATATCAAGATAGAATTGCAACAGAACTGAAGGGAAGCTGATTATAAGCCATTCTGAAATTGCATGTGAATGAAGTAACAGATGAGGCATTTGCTTACCTCCTTGGTAGAGCATTAAAGAGGAGAGTGTGGAGAACTGAAGCAGGACATAAACATGTATTTAGGCATATGAGGAAAAGTTATTTTACGTTACTTGTTTTATGTTTTATACTACTTTCTTAGAAATATAAATGTCTAGCTTTCAATCAGATCTGAGCTTTTCATCCCTTCCCTTCTTTTTGATGAGCTTTCCAAGACTCACAATAAATATCTTTCATGTTTATAAAATAATTGTTTTCCGTTATTTGCAACTGAAAAACTTGATTACATACATTTATTGTGTATCTGTGTGTTTAAGGTAACTTAGGTCTATATATGGATCTTGGGAAAGTTGCCAGGAGAAAGGGAACAATTATAAAGAAAGAAAAATAAATTAAGTAATATAGAGAAAATAATAGACAAAAAGAAAAATGAGAGAATTTCAGTGGATTTATGAAACCAAAAATACTTGTGTCAGGTGGTTAAAAGTCCATTCCTTCAAACACTTTATTCTCGACAGGAGAAGAATACTCAGCTATGAATATATAAGGACAATGATTATCATAAAAACCAGGATATGTGAAGTGTAAGGAAAGAGAAATATGCAAGAAGGAATGAGGGAGAGAAGACAGTGGGGCATTTCCTTTTTACCTAATATATCCAGATCCCACAGGGGCATAAACAATGTAAAATGCTGCACAGAGTTGAGATGGACTAGGATTGAGTAATAAACATTGTTGAACAATGCGAAAATAAAAAGGCCAGGAGGGACATTAACAATGACAAGAAAAATAAAAGTGAAAATAAAATTAGAAAAATTCATACTTCTCAGTAAATACAAATGAAATCAATTACTAAGAGTTAAGAGTAGAAGCAGAATTCAAACCAAATGGAATGCCATCTCTAGAAACAAAAGTCAACAAGAGATGAAACAAAGGGTTTCTAACACCAGGGAACATCCAGCATAAATTTGTAAAAGATTGAGCAATAGTCAGAAGCTCTGAGAGCAGAATGGAGAATGAGACTCACTCAAGCATGGGTGCTGGCAAAGCAGGAACAACAGAAGGCCAAGAGGACAGAGGATTCCATGGTGAATGTGAATGCCCAACTGGTATGTATTTGTGGGAAAGTGTTTCCCAATAGAAGCACATTTTTACTTTACTTAAAGTGCACATATAGGAATAACATTAATCAGGTGTCGGGCAGATGGGGGGATAGGTGTATACATACATAATGAGTGCAATGCACACTGTCTGGGGGATGGACATGCTTGAAGCTCTGAATGGGTGGGGGGCAGGCCAAGGGCAATATACATAACCTAAACTTTCATACCCCCATAATATGCTGAAAAAAAAAAACAAGTATAAAAATAAACAAAGCCCCTTTACCTAAAAGAAATCTAGGCAGACCTTATTGAAATTACTTAGCATTCTTATAAAATATTAAATACCAATCTGTACAGGGCAATGTTACAGCCACTGCATGAAGTGAGTCTTGCCAACTAGGAAGTCAAAATCATCATAATATGATTTTGGATTTATATAGGGCTTTATAGTTCACAAACACTTTCATAACATTTACTAAATTCTCACAAGTGTAAGGTAGTATAACCTAAAAGACTGCTGGTTTGACAGTCTCATTCACACAATAGCTGCATACAGCCTCTACCTCAATGTATTCCTCAAATGGTACTTATCTTACCAATAAACCCCCTATCACTTGCCACCAGTCAGGCTCATTCTCTCCCATTTCATCTCCTACTTGTTCACTTACATTTCCTTCAAAGCACCTTAAAAGGACCTACCTAGAGATACTTCTAGTGTCAGAATACTGCTGGGTTTTGGCACCAAAGATGTCAGGCTGGGAGTCTGCCCTAGGTTCTTCGTGTCCTCTTGGCTAAAGAATGACCAGACACACCAAAGTGTCAAGTCTAGAGTGTTATCCCAGTCCTGTGACTCCTTTCTTGGAAAAATCACCAGCAAGGCCAATATGACAGAGTAACCTCAGGCAGTTTCACAAAAGCAGCTATTTATTGTAGAATAAAACAGGTCTATCTCTGCCAGTGGAGAGAGACAGACCAACTCACTCACTCACTGACCCACTCACTTCTTGACTTCTCATTTTCCTTTTATTAGCCCAGTCTGGAGGAGGGCTCTTGGGAGATGTAGGATGTTATCAAATGATCAACAGGTGTCCTCAAAATTCCATCTGTGTATGTGAGCTCCCTCTAAGAAAGCCCACCTGGGGGGTGGTGAACTGTAATGCAGATTCAAGCTAATGGCATATGAATTACCCTTAGATTACTCTAGGTCACTTTCTACATATTATGACTGGGCTGGGGAATTCCTAGATTGATAAAGCATTTCCTCCTTCCCCAGGTGTTGCTTGGGATAGGATTAAGAGTAGGGCAACACAAAAACGGAGTGCCCACCCTTATCCTACTTCCCAGGTGGAGCAATTGCTCTAAATGGCACCAAAATAGAAAACCCTTGTCCTGAGAAGAGCCAGAGATCCTATCTATCTATCTAACACTATCAGTATCCACTGTAAGAACACTCATATCCCTATCAAGGATATTGTCTTCAGATATTCCCAAAGCTGCCAGTCCGGACAGAACCAGAGCAATGTTGAGGCCAAGGCAGGAACTAGAAAAACAGGTTCTAATACAACTCTGTGTAATACATTGCCACTTGTAATACAAAGCAACTATTCTTGAATCACATTGTCACAAAGTCTCTTATGAATAATTTTTTTAGCTTCTGGCCCTTAACCCTCTAGTCAAATAAGTGCATACTTAGTCCCAGAAGAAAGATCTAGTTCCCATCATCTTCTCTATTTTTCACACTCCTCTGTCTTTAATTCATCTCCTACCACAAAGCAATCCAATTAATTCCAGATATCAACTCTTTCTTAAAAGCAATGTTTTCCCTGGTCCCAAAAGCTGCAATGTCTCTAAATACCTGCATTTTGGCAGATATTGAGATCTTCATGTATCTAAAAGGTCCATTATAATAGCTTTTTCCCAAAACACAGAAAATATCCAACCTAAAAAGTGAATTCAAATTCACCTTGAAAGGTGAATTAAACACTTTACTAAAGATCTTTTTAATAATTGGTCATGGGTCAATGAAATATCCTTGAAGAAAAAGTAAACTTGAGCCCTGTCTTAATCTGTTTCTACTGCTAAAACAAAATATCTTAGACTGAGTAATCTATAAACAATGGAAATTTATTGCTCACAGTTCTGAAGGCTGGAAAGTCCCAAAACAAGGCACCAGAAGATTCAGTATCTGATAAGGGCTTTTGCTCTGCTTCAAAGATGGCACCTTCTTGCTGTGTTCTCTCAAAGTGGCAGAATAGCAAAAAAGTGGCTAACAAACTCCTTCATGCCTCTTTTATAGGGGCAGTAATCTCATGATCTAATCATGCCCCCAATGCCCCCCCTTTTAATCCTATCACTTTGGTGATTAAAAGGAGGGTCTTATAATACCAACTTATAAATTTTAGAAGGACACGAACATTCAGACTACAGTAACCCCTACCCCAAATCAAAAGTAAAGATAAATGTTGAAAGACAAAATAGTAATGTTACCAGAGGATAATATAAGAGATTATCTTCATGCTCTTGAGAAGGGAAATATTCCTTAAACAAGACTAAAAACACTAACCATAAATGAACAGATTGATAAAGTAGACTTTATTCAAATTAAAAGCATCAGTTATCAAAAGTAATAATAAAGGAGTAAAAAAACAGGTACTAAATGAGACAATATATTTGCAATAAATTTAACAAAGACTTGAACCCAGAATACATAAAGAACATCTACAAATCAAGAAAAAGACAGACAACCCATCAAAAAAATAGGCACATGATATGAGCAGGCACTTCACAAGAGATCATTTCCAAATGACCAAGAAACATACAAAAGAGTGCTCAAGTTCATTAGTCATCAGGGGAATAAAATTAGAATCACAATGAGATATAACTATACACCCATAAGAATGACTAAATTAAAAAGATAAATAAAACCATCATTAGAGAGGATGTAGAACAACTATTATATAACTTTCATATACTGTTGGTAGAAGTATGAATTGATACAAGCACTCTGAAAAATTATTTGGGGGGTCTACTAAAGCTGAAACTATATAGACCAATTCTTAGATGCATACCCAACATAAATGCACATATATTTTCACCAAATGACATGTGTAGGAATGTTCTTAGAAGTATTATTTTCAAAAGTCCAAAACTAGAAACCACTCAAAAGTCTGTCAACAATAAGATAAATAAATTTTGACATATTTATGGAATAGAATAGTAAATACTGATTAGAATGCATGCACTATTGCTGCAAGCATATACATGGCATGGACAAATCTCACAAACATAAAGAGCAAAAGAAGCTAAACACAAAAAAGTTAATCCTTAAGTGACCTATTTAAATAAAATTCAAAAACAATGTTATTTCAGAAACTTAACATGGTGACCACACTGGAAGGCATATAATGAAGTGTTTAAACACACACGTAAAAAAGATGTTTCCAAGAGTGTTATTTGAGCACTATGTTGAGAATAGTATGATTTCAAAGAATAGATGTGACCAAACTGTAATGCATGTAGTAAAGTGACTAAAGACACATACATTAAAAAAGAAGGAAGAAAGGAAGGAAGGAAAGAAGGGAGGAAGAGAAGGAAAAGTTCAAAAGAGGCAAAGCCACGCCATGGTGTTAGCAGTGAGTATAGTAGTTACCTTTGGAGTGAGGAGGAATAAAGGGCATGACTTGGAAGTGTCATGAGGGGGCTTTTTGGAGGCTCATAATATTCAATTTTTTATTCTAGATGTTTATTCAGGTGTTTATGGAAATTTAAAATCAAATTATACACACTTATGATTGGAGAAATCTGTATGTTTGTATTCTCCAATGAAACAAAATTAAATTTCTACAGAAAACATAACTGCTTAAAACTTTAACTATAATTTAGGGGGTTTTGCCTGATCATCACCAGAACTCTTTCATATTTTAGTCCAAAATTAGAGCAAGGAAGTTTCCACCAATAGAATTTCTAACAACTAAAATTCTCATTCAGAGCAATTGGCCAGGAAGACTAACAGAGGAAAAAAATATTATTAAAACAAAAATTGTTGTTAAAATTAGGTTGGAATTAGATACAGAACCTTGCATATTTTAAATGTTTAGTTGAATTGAACAGTTATTGCAAATTATATTTTAAACACTATAAGAGGATACAGAGATGAAGAATGCGCAACCCTTACCCTTAATGTTCTCATATTCTAGCAGAGAAACAAAAGAAGTAATGTTACTGAAAGTTCATACTTGTCCCTGAGGTCAAATCAGTGAGAATGAAGAATGAGGACAAGTGGTTTGAGGAAAATGAAAGAGAAGTTTATTAATTTGCCAGCAAATGTGGAAAGCTGTGGACTAGTGTCTCAAAGACTGCTATCCTGTCTTTTAAGCAGAAATACACGGCTTTTTAAAAGAGAGGGTTTCTGCAGTTAGGCTCAACCACCAAAACCAGTGTCACATGTCATAGCTTCCGGCTATTGTTGTTCAACTATAATTGGTGGTTTTGGTCGACCTTTTCTCCAGTGACAATGATTTCATGACCCTTGTCCAGACAATTCTGTTGAGTCATCTCCTGTGGTTTAAGATACTAGAAAACAAAAAGCAAAGAACATTTTTCTGCCCCCTTGTTTACTGGCCTTAGGTAGGAATGCAGGTTTTAATTCCCAAAAAGAGTGGGGGTTTTAAAGAGATGACTCACATCTTTGCAATTGTGAATTGTGCTGCTATAAACATTCGGGTGCAGGAGACAACCCAAATGCCCATCAATTCATGAATGGATTAGTAAAATGTGGTATATGTATACCAGGGAGTATTACTCAGCTATAAGAAATAACGGTGATATGGCAGCTCTTTTGTTCTCCTGGAGAGAGTTGGAACCCATTCTACTAAGTGAAGTATTCCAAGAATGGAAAAATAAGCACCACATGTACTCACCAGCAAATTGGTTTCCCTGATCATCACCTAAGTGCACATTTGGGAATAACACCAATTGGGTATCGGACAGAGGTGGGGGGTGGGGGGAGGGGATGGGTGTATACATGCATGATGAGTGCAATGTGCACTGTCTGGGGAATGGACACACTTGAAGCTCAGACTCAGGGGGGTGGGGGGGGCGTGGACAATATATATAACCTGAACTTTTGTACCCCCATAATAAGCTGAAATAAAAATATATATATATAATAATAATAAACATGGGAAAATAAAAAAGAAAGAGATGACTCATAAAACATTTCATTTCCCTTTTTCAGACCTTTACCTCTATTACAGTAATGTCAAAATTTGTAATTACAAATGTATTTGGTTTTTGTGAAATTACCGCCCATCCCTGGAAATAGACCATGAGCACCTTAAGAGCAGGGATTGCGCATCTTTTCCTAAATGCCTAATGTAGTCTCAGTAATATGGCAGAAAATAACTATAAACTGAATGAATAAGAAAATAGATAGATAAATGGATGGATGCAAGATTGAGATTCACAATGCTTTGAGAATTCAAAGTAGAAATACAGTCAATTATCCAGGATGAGGTAATTGATCATGTAAGTTTTAAGGAAAGAATAGCACTTTAGATATGTTGTGGAGAAGTTTGAGGGTTAAATTACATTTTTTCTCTTGAGAACTATAAACAATAGTTGAGGAATAAGAAAATTCTTTTTAATTTTGTACTCCAAGTAGAATGCATGGAGCTTATTTACTGCCTTTTAATTTTTATTATGTATGCATATATAATAACTACATATGACATATGTGTGCATGAATGGATGTATTTGTGTGTGCATGTGTACTTGAGATGGCTCATCTACATCATTTCTGTAGTTGTAAGTGCATGAACTATATTCATCCACAATATTATCAAACTATTATAAAACATCATTGAAAAACATTCCTTATTTTGTGACTGTTGCCATATTTTTTTAAATGCCATGATGTCAAAAGTTAGGAAAACTTCAGAAGCTTCCTTTTGAATTTGGTTTAAATGAATATTGAGAAGATAAAACTCTCATCCTGGATTAAACTTTAAAAACTGTCAACATTATTAGATTGTTGTGAGGTTTTAGATGGCATTTCTAAGTATAGAAATTGACATGATCCTGGCCACACAGGAGATAGTAGTACTATATTCATTCAGGAGACGAATGACAGCCTGAAGAAACTAGATGGTGAAGGTTATAGTCAAAACTATTTTGTACTATTTTATCAGAGGACATTTTTAATTTTAAGAAAATAAAAGGTAGAAATTTTTTTTTTTTTTTTTTTTGAGACAGAGTCTCACTCTGCTGCCCAGGCTAGAGTGCTATGGCATGAGCCTAGCTCACAGCAACCTCAAACTCCTGGGCTCAAGCTATCCTTCTGTCTTAGCCTCCCAAGTAGCTGGGACTACTAAGATGCACCATCATGCCCGACTAATTTTTTTAATATATATTTTTAGTTGTCTATATAATTTCTGTCTATTTTTAGTAGAGATGGGGTCTCACTCTTGCTCAGGCTGGTCTCAAACTCCTGAGCTCAAACGATCCACCTGCCTCGGCCTCCCAGAGTGCTAGGATTACAGGCGTGAGCCATCGCACTCGGCCTGGTAGAAACATTTTTTAAACCACAATGACAACATATAAATGGGAACAAAGGTAACCACACTTTAAAGTGCTTAAAACTTTAATGAAGATTCAACCCTGATTTTTGGAGCTATGAAGAATGGACTTTTGTAGACTGATGGAAAAGTACTAAAATCAGTTTATTAAAGGTCAGTTTTCTAGTGAACATTTTTGGGAAAAGGAAACCCACAGAAAATGAAGCAAAGATATATTGGAGAAAATATGGCAGAGAAGGAAGAAGCTGTGCATGTTCCAGAAGATGGATCTGAGTGGATCAATAGGCTTCTTGAAAATCTGTTGAAGCAGTTTCATGAGTCTGACAACTGGAGCAAGATGGCAACACACCAAGAAAACACCTGTTTGGGTTGGACTGTCACATTTGTGGGAGCAACAAAGAAGAACTTATACATGACAGAGTCATACTGCATTAGTTAGCTGCACAGTTGCTAACTATATTACATAGGGGCTAAAACATTCTTGCTATAACGTAGAAAGACTCACATGATAATTGTGTTCACTCAAAGACATTTGTCATGAGTACAGTGAGCGTTTTAGCCTTTTTCACTGTCAGTCTTAATCTCTATAATTAACCAAATTCCTGCAGAGTTGAAAAGATTTCCTGAGTGATTTCGGATTGTGTGACCTCTGAAGGGCTTGGTGGACAGGAGCATAAGTGGTGACTTCCTGACTCTATTCATACTTCCATATGCAACACAATTGTCCTTCATACTTGCTTTACATTTGGAAAAGTAGCATTCTGCAGTGGGAGTAGAAGAGCTTTGTGTTTACTGTTCTATTTTAATTACTTTCAAATGATCTGAATCTAATCAGATTCTTTGTTGGAATTGGCAGCATATGACCAGTTTGATGAATTTAGACAATACCCCTTGAATTTAATGGGAGGAGCCATGAAAGCAGCTTTTGATTCTAATGCAGATACTCATAGAATCTAAGCTAAAACTCAATGCATAAAAATTAGTTCTGTTTCTGCCAAAGCAAGTATACTGCTATAATTTGGGGACAATGTTCACCTTTTTCTCATTATTATTTTTATTCACTGGCATCTCTATAAATAGATTTAATACTATTGTTTACAGGTTTCCCCCCCTACTATTCTGAATAGGCTAGTATTATCCACATTAAATAAATGAAATGACCTAGGAAAATCATTATTTTTTAAATCAAGTATCAAAGCAATGTGTCCTTGTAAATAGGTTTTTAAAAATTCACCAATCAACACAACTTTATTAAAAAGTCATATCCCTTCTAGGAACCACATAAATTATAAATTATGAATAAAATCAGCAGGCTCTTACTAGAATGAGGACAACCACTCCCCATGTAGGAAAAGAAAGTGATTTCTAAGGCTTGGGGACTGGCATTTTCAATATTCATATTATCTCTTTGGAGAGATAATACTATTATAACAGTCACTCCATCTTAAAGCTAACTGATAACTCTTTCTTTTACAATGCCTTAATTGTGTGCTTGCTTAAGAATTTCCAGGAAGTGGCCTTGAGCAATTAACTATAGAACCAAGACTGCAGGACTCCCCCTTGGAGGAAAATGCTGAGTGATTAATCTTCAATTTTTGTTGTGGTCTAGCTGAGGCCAGCCAGACTGCCAGATGACCACTATTCAAGATAACCATCAGAAAAAAGATATGTTGACCTGCATGTAGCCAGCTCCTGCACCTGGTTTCCCAGAACTCCTTTCCCTTTAAAACCCTTTAGCCAGCCTGAGGAATTTGAGACAATAGTCCAACATCTCCTCAGGGTGCCAGCTCTGGAACAAACCCACTTTTCCTGTTACCAACATTTGTCTTCCAGGGACAGGCAGCCAGACTTGCATTCGGTTACACTGTGATCCTTAAGAGAGTGGTATAAGTTCTGTAAAATTTGCCTCTGATAAGAATGATTAAAATAGCTGTCTTTCTCAATGTTTTGTTTTGTTATAGACCAGAACTTGGTCAAGGTCTTGGGCTCAAGGTCTCAGCAAGCCAATTAGACTTGGTTTTCTTCTATACCAAAAGTTATCTCAAAAAAACAGTTAACTGGGTCAGGCATGGTGGCTCACACTTGTAATCCCAGTACTTTGGGAAGCCAAGGTGGGAGGATCACTTAAAGCCATGAGTTTGAGACCAGCTTAGGCAACACAGTGAGATCTCATCACTAAAAAAATTTAAATATGATCCAAGTATGGATCCAAGCTGAGACTACAGGTGGCACACACCTGTAGTCTCAGCTACTTGGGAGGCTGAGCAGGAGGCTCATTTGAGCCCAGGAGTTTGAGGTTACAGTGAGCTATGATCATGCCACTGCACTCCAACCTGGGTGACAGAGCAAAACCCTGTTTCAAAAAAAAAAAAAAAAAGGTTAACTGTTTTTCAATACGTGCTTTTCTGGATCTCTTGGTGCAAATATTTCACACTGATCCCTGAAAATCAATCTAAAGGGCATATCCAACAATAATACCAGTATTCTATAAGAGACCACAGCACACTAACCAAAATATGACTGAAGGAGACCAGAATATGTCACCCAAAAGTGTGCCTTTTTGGCATTAGGATTATTTTGAGCTGATTTTTTAAGAAACTGCAAGATACAGAGAAGTTCTGAAAACAGAGTAGAAATTATGCTTTTGTAAGGGAAATTTACATATATAAAGGAATTCTCCATTTGTATGGAGTCTCCCTCTCTGTACCAGGAAGAGAAGGATGACTCTAAATTACTAGAACTCTAAATCACTGTGCCTTACCAATGGAGAAGGCACTGACTTAAATCTGCATAAAAAAACTTTACCCTTATTTATCCTGCTTTTCCTAGGCATTTCTCAGTAAGTCTTCCCCACACCTTTCTTTCTTTGTTTCAGTGGATGATATGTTTAAGCCTGAATTCAAAGCCACCTCCTTGAGATTTACTCATTTATCTGGCTATCTCCTATGTCTGTATATGTGGTATATAGTTGAGACTTGAACAACACAGGGGTTAGGTGTGCTGACCCCCTGCACGGTCAAAAATATGCATATAGCTTTTGACTACCTAACTGCTAATAGCCTACTGTTGACCAGAAGACTTACCAATAACAGTCAACTGTCACATATTTTGTATATGTATTATATACTGTATTCTTACAATGAAGTAAGCCTGAGAAAATAAAATGGTATTAAGAAAATCATAAGGAAAATAAGAAAATATATTTACTATTCTTTAAGTGGAAGTAGATCATCACAAAGGTCTTCATCCTCATTGTGAGAGGGAGCAGGGACTCCTCCTAGGGGCCTGCTGGGCCCCACATGCATGGAAGAAAAGGAAAATCTTGAGTCCCTTCAGAGGAAGTTCTGAGCACCTAGCTAGCCTTGAAAAGTGAATGGGAATACAATGGATCTCCAAGCAAGCCAGTCATGATGTGTTTTGGATCCTTATGGAAACTAAAAGATGGCATATTAACTAACATGTTCTTAAGTTGTTTTCCAGAAATACCTACCTAATGGAAAATGCAGATAAGGGGGAATTGAGGAATTGAACTCTGACTGCAGTTCTTTACTCTAATTATCTCCCTGAGGGGCAGGAGAGAGTCACACTCATCTTAACATTTCTTTCTGCTAATCCAGCAATCTGTGAATCCACCTATGACCTGTAGGCCCCCACTTCAAAATATCCTGCCTTTTTGGGCCAGTCTAATTTATAATCTCCATGTATTGATTTACAATTTTGCCTTCTTGAAATGTATCCTCTGCCTTTAAAACCATGGCTTGTAAGTCATCCGGGAGTTCAGGTCTTAAGCGTTAGCTGCCCATTCTCTTTGCATATGGTCATGCAATAAAAATGCCTCTTTCTTCCACTACGACTCTTAGGTTCAGTGTCTGGATTTGCTGCACTGGGTAAGCAGACTCCAGTTTGGTTTGGTAATAATCGTCTACATGCTGAAAAGGCTTAGGAGGAGGAGGAAGATGAGGGAATGGCCTTGCTGTCTCAGGGATAGCAGAGGCAGAAGAAAATTCATGCATAAGTGAACCCATGGAGTTCAAACCCATGTTCAAGGGCCAATTGTACATGTTAATCAACTTCTGTATGTTTTTTTCTTCTTAACTTGCTGTTTGTTACAGGGAGTCCCACCTAAGTAAAAACTCAGAAAGAATAGAGGAAAATTATTTTTTCCTTCCCTACAATATGTAGGAGACTAAAATATGCCACCCAAAAATACACTTTTGGCATATTTCAAGATGGCTATTCAGAGAAACTGTAGACAAAGGAATAAGCTCTGAAACACTATCCTTTAGTAAAAGAAATTTACATATACAAAGGATCTACATTAGTAAACTGTGGATGCAAGCGGAGGGTTTTTCTGAGGCCCCTTTATCTGCCTAAAGATAGATCTAAGAAAGATCATATCACAAGAAAAGAGACTAAAGGTTGATACCCCACCCAGACAGATTGCCACTGTCACTGTCACCTATTCTTCTGAGGGCATCTCTGAGATTACCAGAGAAATTTTATCTGCATAACAAGACAGTCTTTCATTTGCTGTGCATTCCTTACCTCACACTCCCATAGTCCTATTCTGATGCTATCAAAACTTCAGTCGTCTGAGTCTCATATTTTTTGAGTCTCATATTTCTTGAGTCTCATATTTTCCTGAGACTCTTGTGCACATACACACAATTAAAGTGGTTTTTCTCCTGATTATCTACTGTTGGTTTATTTTATAGACTCAATTATCAAATTGTCAGAGGGTACAGAGAAAGTAAGTCCCTATCCCCTACAAAGAATGAGCATATTTACAGTTTTTATAAATTATAAAAAATGAACATATGCTTATTTGTTTGCCTTTTTTTTTTTTTAGAAATTTTCAGTATTTGACACTACAGCTGGATTCCATCCTATCCCCATATTTCCAAAGAGAGAAAACCAAAACTTTCAGCTAAAATTTCTATGTAAGAATTGACAGAACTGAAATTCTTCATTCATAAAACTCAATAAACTATTATGGGAATCTTCTCTTTGTGACATTATTCTTTCCGATGCCTTCTGAGGTATTTGCTAGAGCTTATTTTGTAATTAGTATACACAAAGCTGAGGAGCAGGCAGAAACTGTTTCAATGATATCTTAGTCATCCTTCAGTATGCCTGTACTTTTCTCTCTCTCTCTTTTCTTTTTTTTTTTTTTGCCTTCCTTTTTTCTTCCCTCTTGGCAACTTGCACTTTATGTGTGAGCTATCTCTCACCCCAAAGCCAAATTGCCTGGTGTCCTCCATGTTGTCTTAGACACCTACTCTCATCAGATAAACTCCTCATCCTGTAATTGTCTTTCAGAATCCTTCTTTCTGACTAAAAATTTACCTGTCCTGGATCTTATCCTTTAAATATTCTACTAAAGGCAAATGAATGTTATTACATTGTCATTCTATATGATATATTTTCATTTTTTAAAGTCTTACACTCAAAAACTATTAGGGTGGGTGCTGCATATTGTGGTAGCCTAAGACGGAAGATATTTGGAGCAAGTTCACCCTTTGATCCTGTCAAAGAAAAACTGTACTAGGTGAAGTTAAACAAGCAAGGAGGACTTTATTCAAGACTATTGTAATAGGAGAGAGAGATTGAATTCAACTCTGAATGCAACAGGGACAGCTGAACATTTATAGCCAGTAGGTAGGGTAAGGGGCTTAGTGGATAGACAATTACTAAGAAAATTTGATTAGATATCAAGAATGGGAGAAGAAGAACTTTATTAGATATTAGGGGTGGAAGGAATTTTAAATAAACTGGCTTAGCAGTATTCTTGCTAAAACTGGGCTCAGCAGGCCAAGGACAGGGTTAATCAAGAAGAGGGCTCAGAGGAGCCTGACTAGAGTTTGGTCAAGGAGGGAGTCCTTGTTAGTTCATAAGTATTCAACAGCCCTCTCAGATGCTTGAGAGAACGTCTTATCAGATAATTATGTGATTGTCCCATTTGTGGATCTAAGACAACTTTAGTTAGAACTCCTATTTTTCAAATACTGATTTTGTTTTTCTAAATTTCAAAGTTTCTGTGTTCTTGCCTATTGTCTTTACCTTGAGGTAGGAAAATCTACTAATATTTTTGATGAGTAACATGCTTTCTTTTAATGTATGTTTGTAACAAAGATTGTCTCTTTGACCAAATGTCAGTCAGGCTCCTCTGACCATCTTCTCGAGTAGGCCTCAATCTTTGGGCTTCCATCTTTTCATTGCCTAGTTTTAGAAAGAATCCTGTGAAGTAAGTTTATCAAGAATACCTCATCCCCAATATCTGATCACCCTCAATATCTGACAAAATTTCTCATCCTTCCCATCCCCAGGTTATATTTGATTACCCTTGCCTTCCTTCAGCAAGAATCACATTGTCAGTTTAGCAAGAATTACCCTACCTTCTTTAATAATTTTCCATCTACCAATCATACTAACTCCCCTTGGTTGTAAATCCTCACTTTTCACTATGTAGTTAGAATTGAGTTCAGTTCAATACTGAGGTCTCTTTTTCCCTATTGCAATAATTCTTGTATAAAATCAGTTTTCACCATTCTAACTACTGTCAGGCTCTGGTTATTCTTTAACACTTATTCTCCTCTCTTACTATATGAAAAAAGGATGCTGACATGGATTTAAAAATTGATATAGAAAACCCATCTAAAATGGAATAAGGTGTTACCACTTGCCCTCCTCCAGATAAGTGTAGACCCTATAAACAGACTTGAGTTAAGCCCCCTAAGAAATAGTTTATGAGAGAGCCTTCCTAATACCCTGAAGTAAGTATGATAATATAACCATGAATAAAACAAAAGAAAAACAGCATAAAACAATATGTCAAACAACTGGGTCAGATACTAACCGTTATACATGAGTTTACCTCTTTCAGCTCCCTGCCCCAGTTGGAAACAGAAAAGTAAAAGGGACCCTATTAAGTTCCTCTAACAACTCACACTTCACTAAAATTGTCAGAAGTAAAACCTTGGTCCATCATAACAGAATAAAGAGGTACCTCAGAAAAAAAGAAGACCCAGAACCTCAGTGGATGGGCCAGCATTTAGGTGAACTAAAATATCTGTTTTAAAAAAAGAAAATATAAAAATGTTGATGTTTTCGCTAACCTTTCTTTGGTTATTTGTTCTGTCTATAGGATAGAGAGACAACTCTTTTGTAAAAATTTCCCAGGCTATCACCTCTTCTTCTAATCTATCTCACTGCTGGGTTTACTATCCTAAACCTTGTTTGGTGTGAATATTCCTGTATACGATTTCTAAATTTACAGAAGCTGGTCCCTTGGATCACCTATAGGATGTGACTAATAGCTCTGTGCTCAGAGGCTCCATGTTTCTTTCAAATCCAGCCCTGTCTCAGACATTGTGGGCGAGACAACAGTCCATTTTGCCTTGTCAAACCTCACTGTTGTAGTCGTTGATTATGACTTTTTTCCACCTGGTAATCTGTTACATTCTTTATTTTTTGTAAGTCTACTGCCAAAGCTTCACAATGACTTAAATAAGTACAAACCTTCCATCTAAAACATCACCCTAATCCATCAAAAAGTAGCTCAATGACTACATCGTCCCTCCCATTCCTTTTAAGAATTAAAACCTGCATCCCTGCCTCAGGCCAGTGGTCAGGAGGGGCAGGGGAGTGTCCTTTGTTCTTTGGACCACAGGAGATGGCCCAACAGAATTGTCCAGGCAGAGGTTCCAGGATGTCCAGGCAGGCAGAGGTCAAGAGAGATTGCCTTCGCTGGAGATGGGACGATCAGAATCATCAACTAAACTTAAACAACAATGGCTTGAAGTTGGAAATCCTCCCTTTAAAAGTTATATATTTCTGCTTATGATTAGAATGATGACATTTTAAGATGAGATTCTCCATCCTCCTCATTTGTCAGCAAATTAATAAACTCCTCTTTCCTTTTCCTGAACCATTTGTCCTCCTTCTTCTGATACAGCCTCAGGGACAAGTGTCGAGCTTTCAATAATATGAATATGTTTCCATCAGGTAGATAACACACTTGCATATTTTTAAAAATAATCATAAAACATGGCTTTTTTAAAAATAGTAAAAGAATATAGTCCATCAAGATATAGGTTGGCAGCATACCACAAATAAAAAAGCCAAAAATTATTCATCAAAGGAATTCCAAAATCCATGAGAGTTTTCATATCAGATTGTGTTTTAATAAGTACTATATCACTTTAAGATAGTGCCATTCATTTAAAAATCACTTAATTATACCTGAAAATGGTTTTCCTGTGTTACTTCATGCTAGTCAGCTATGGATGTAGGGGAAGGAATTGGCCAGCCATTGATAAGTGGAATGAAAGAATAATGTGTGTCAAAAAGAGACTATTTAGAATTCAAACTGTTGGTGAAATTGTAGTTGGCAGTTATAGTTGTAGGTGCAATTTCTGTAAGAAGAATATGATTATCCAAACCAGATTTTAACCAACACCTGAGCATTTCAAAAAAATATTTTTAATACCATAAATACATACCTCCTTTGTTCCATTTCTCAGTGGAAAGATACCTCTTCCTGGGGAAGGTTGAGTTCCTGGAGTTTTGCTTTAGTTCTGGCTCAGTAGGAAAAGTACCACCTACTGAATTGCCTATCTCCTTCCTGTGAAGATCTTTGATCAAGCAAAGAAAACCATTATTAGGTATTTGATGGTTCTTATTAGCATTTAAGATCTTAGAAATCTGCAGTTCAAATATTTTTCATTAAGTAGGTCAAAAATTTTATGTTCAAAAACTGTATAGAGTGTCAAAAATAAAGATCACTGATGTCAGTTGGCCTGTGGTGGGGGTTGGCTTGATAATCAGTTTTCCTCTTGGATCTCAATCAAGAAAATGTTCCTCCAATTACACGAAACAGGTTAGAATTCCTTTTCACCTTATCAGCTAAGACAGAACACCAAGAGGGCAGAATGCCAAGGAATACTGAAAGGTGAGGTTAGAGAACAAAGAGGCAAAGCCAAACAGAAGTTGGTGATTCCTCACAATGTGTGAAGCAGGGAGCCAGCATTCCTTTGAGCATTTCAGAGGAAACAAAACTTTCTTTTAAACATAATTGTGATAAAAGAAAAACTTTAGACAATTAAATTTAACAGAGTTTGAGCAAAGAACAATTTGCCAATCAGGCAGCCCTCAGAACAAGAAGAGGTTCAGAGAGCTCCACTCTGCAACGTGGGCAGGTAACACTTATGAACAGAAAACAGAGGTGAGGTACAGAAGCAGGATGGTTGGTTACAGCTCGGCATTTCCCTTATTTAAACATAGTCTAATCAGTTAGTAGGCCATGATTGTCCGAAGCTTGACTGCTGTGATTGGCTTAGACTACTCCTAAGTTAGACTTTCAGTTTGCATACTAAGTTAGCTTTCAGTTTCTTATATAGGAACTCAAGGTATGAAGGCATCCTCAGGCCACATTTAGTTTAACAATTGTTATTTAAAACCTGTGCATTGAGCACTTTCATATACAAACTAAAAATGTAGTAATTTAGTAGTATGGACTCTAAAGCCACATATTTATGGCTAACTACTAATAATGTAGTAAAGTTCACAGTCCCTACTCTGTCCATTATAGAGTGGGGGATTCATTTCCCTCATTTGTTAAACAGGGACATTAGTAACAAAAGCCATCCAATAGGGTTGTTGTGAGTATTGAGTTAGCAACTATAAAACACCTGGAACAATGCTGGACCCATAGGTGAGTGCTATATAAATGTTTGCTATTGTTGAAAGACAAATTAAATTTAATAGAGTCTGAGCAAAGAACAATTCATGAATCAGGCAGCAACCAGAACCAGAATAGGTTCAGAGTGACTCCAGGGCTACTGCATGGTCAGATAGCACTCATGGACATAAAAAGGAAAGTTACATGCATAAAATGGAAGTGAGGTATAGGAACAGCTAGATTGGTTACAGGATTTATCTTATTTGAACATGGTTGGAACAGTTGGCTGCCTATGATTAGCTCAAACTCAATTACTCATTACAAGAATAGTTTACAGTCTATTTACACATTAAGTTTTCAGTTCACTTTGCATGGAGAAACCTTTAGTCCAAATTTAAAATGTATATGGCAGAAGCATTAAGCCAAACTTAATTCAATTTGAGATAACTATTGTTGTCTCAAAATGGACTAGACTTTTCCAAGAAATTCAATGGACACTCAAAAGAAGATACCAGGAATTGAAGACCACAGGAAGAGAAACTCAGGCCTAGGAGAACAGAAACACTTGTCTTGGTCACATCTGCCTAAAAACTTTATCAGTTCCCTAATGAGGTAGAAAAAGTCAATATTAAAATCTCTCTGTATATTATGTATGGACTGTTACATATGATAAAAAGTACATATAATAAAAAGTAAATCTCATTTTGGACTATGGGTTTAGACATACTCAGTAACTTCTCCTATTTTCTTTATAAAGTTTTTGTTGAAGATCCCATTCAGGTACCATAAAAGGTTCAGTGCTGGGTAGCCAAAATGAATAGCAGACGTACTATCTGCCACATCAGCAAATATCTATTGTAGGTGGTCCTTTCATATTCTAGTGCCCATAGTAGATAAAACCAGATCAATGGGCCTACCTTTACAATATTTTTTAAGTAAATTTTTTTTTTTTTTTGAGACAGAATCTCACTCTGTTGCCTGGGCTAGAGTGCCATGGCGTCAACCTAGCTCACAGCAACCTCAAACTCCTGGGCTCAAGCAATCCTTCTGCCTCAGCCTCCTAAGTAGCTGGGATTACAGGTGTGCGCCACCATGCCAGCTAATTATTTTTTCTATATATTTTTAGTTGCCCAGCTAATTTCTTTCTATTTTCAGTAGAGACAGGGTCCCATTCTTGCTCAGGCTGGTCTCGAACTCTTGAGCTCAAATGATCCACCCGCCATAGCCTCCCAGAGTGCTAGGATTACAGGTGAAGTAATTTTTTTTTCTTTTAGAATAGTTTTGATTACTAAAAATTTTAGAAGATAGTAAAAAAGGTTTCTATACACTTCCCACCCAGTTTCTTCTCTTATAGTCACAATTCATGAGCCAATAGCCAATATTGATATATTATTTTTTAAATAAAGTTCATAACTTAGTTTTTACCTAATGTCCTTTTTTCTGTTCCATGATCCCACCCACACATTACATTTGTTTTCATGTTTCCATACGTTGCTCTTGGCTGTAATAGTTTTTCAGACTTTCCTTGCTTTTGATGACCTTAATAGTTTTGAGAGTACTGGTCAGATATTTTATAGAATGTTCTGCAATTGACATTTGTCTGATATTTTTCTCATATTATTAAATATAATGGGGTTATGCATTTTGGAGAAGCAGATATCTATGTAGTTATTCAATCAGTAAAAACTCATGGATATTCCTTTTTTTACTTTTGATTATAATCCAATACAACTTTATTTTGTTGCTCAAATTGCTCCAGCTTTGGCAATTAGAGGCTCTTTTGGTTGGCTCCTCTGTCCTTTTGACATACCCCCATAATTGTGGAGCTGTTTTTTGTTTTTCTGAGGGGAATTTCGAGTACTTCCTTACTTCTTAGCACTATAAGATATTCCAGACTCATCTTGTATATTTCCTACCTCACTATTAAAAATCAGCCATTTCTCTAAGAAGCCCTGCTTTTTTTTTATTGGACAATGGTATTAGAAACCAAAATGTGGGAGTTAAGTGTGCACATTGCTAGTGATATATCATTGTTTCTAGGCTCTCTCAGTTGAAGGAACAAGAAAATATATATGTAGTTCTCACTTAAGCAGCACATATACTAAAATTGGAATGATACAGAGATTAGCATTGCTGCTGTACAAGAATGACATGCAAATTCATGAAGGATTTCATGTTAAAAAAGAAAAGGAAAATGTATGTGTGTATACTAACTTCGAATCTATAGATCAAGTTGGGAAGAATTGACATTTTAGTATTGCGCTTTCTAACCCATAAGCTTGGAATATCTTTCCATTTATTTGAATTTTATTTCTTTCATCAATGTTTTATAGTTTTATGCATGCACATCCTGTACATATTTTTTACCTAAGGAAATTCTGGGTGCTACTGTGTGTGTGTACAATTTCAAATTCCAACTTTTCATTGCTGGTATACAGGAAAACAATTGACTTTTGTACATTGAGCTTGAATCTCCAAGCTTATGGGTTCTACCTCCAAGCATGCCACCAGGTTCTCACAATAAAGAGCCAAGAAAAATCACCTCATGTCTTTGACAGGTGGAGGGGGAAAGTAATCACTTTGAAATACACTATAAAAAAGATCTACTTTCCAGTGAAAAAGCCATCACTAGAGTCTTATGTCACATAGGCAGAAGAGCAATACCCAACCCCAGCCCACTCTAGCCTTCCTGTTTCATCTAAGTGGGGAAGAAAATGAATCTAAGAACCACCTGTGAAAGTCACTCCAGGGACATAGGCCCACTAAAAGACTACAATTTGATCATAGGTTATAGAACACTTCCCTCTCCAACTCCTTTCCACTACATAAAAGGCATAACAACAATGGATTACAGCTGAAATAGCTGCAAAGCTCAGACTCTAAGAGAGATCTTAAGGAAACCCAAAGTCAACAGAGGAGACAAAAACTAGAACACTAGTGGAATTTAAAGCCTCTGACACCTATAGGTACCACAAACACTGAATAAAGTCCTAGTCAAATTAAGGTAAAACGCACAGCACACTAATATCCTATTCACTGCAGATCCTATTATTCAATATACCATGTCCAGATTTCAACAAAAAGTTACAAGGCATGCTAAAAGGCAGGGAAAAAATTTGAATCTAATTCAAAAGTGAAAAAGAAATAGATTCTCAAATAAGCAAAAACTGAAGGAATTCATAACCCATAGACCTATTCTGAAAGAAATGTAAAAAAAATGCTCTTTAGAGAGAAGGAAAATGATATGTAGAAACTCAGATCTACATTTGTTAAAAAGAAAAGCATTACAGAAAGAATAACTAAAGGTAAAATCTTTTTTTAACTCTTAATTGTTCTAATAGATAAATTTTTTTCAAAATAATAATGGTAACTTTGTATACCACTATTTACCTATACTTACTTGTTTATTAGTTCTAGGAGATTTTTCTGCATATTGTTTGGTATTTTTCTACATAGATAATCATGTTATCTACAAATAAAGACGGTTTTATTCCCTCTTTTCAAATCTATATATCTTGTATCTCTTTTTCTAGTCTTATTGCTCTACCTAAGACTTCCAGCAACATGTTGAATAGGAGTGGTGAGAGAAGACATCTTTGCTTTGTTCCTTATCTACAGGGGAAAGCATGAAGTCTCTCACCAACAAGTATGATTTATACATAGATCTTTTGTAGATGTCTTTCATGAAGTTGAGAAATTTTTCCCCAATTCTTAGTTTGCTGAGAGTTTTCATCATGGATGAGAGTTGGATTTTGTAAAATGTTTTGCTGTGTCAATTGATATGATGCTTTACATTGATTAATTTTCAAATGTTGAACCAGCCTGGCACACATAGAATACACTTGGTCATGATATATAATTAATAATATATAATTTTTTATACATTGCAGGATTTGATTTATTAATACTTTGTTGAGGTTTTTGTGTCTGTGTTCATGAGAGTTGATGGTTTATAGTTTAGTTTACAGTATGTTTAAAATAAACTTTGACATTTCTTTCAAGTACATTCTACATTATTTAATTAATTATTTTATACAAAGCTTAAGATATTTATGGTCTTTCAACAGAGAATCCAGTGGGATATGGTATAAAATGGAAGGCAGGGCAGTCTGATTAGTATCACTTAGGAAATAGTAGAACCTATATATTTATTCTTTAAATTACCCTTATGATAAAAAAAATCAATACAGAAAGAATCTTCCTTATATAGAAGTTTGTTTTTGCTTCAGTTTAGCTCTCTAAACAATAAAAAATAAAGTTGGGCCGGGCACGGTGGCTCACGCCTGTAATCCTGGTACTCTGGGAGGCTGAGGCGGGTGGATTGTTTCAGCTCAGGAGTTCGAGACCAGCCTGAGCAAGAGTGGGACACCGTCTCTCCTAAAAAAATAGAAAGAAATTATCTGGACAACTAAAAATATATATAGAAAAAATTAGCCGGGCATGGTGGCACATGCCTGTAGTCCCAGCTACTCGGGAGGCTGAGGCAGGAGGATTGCTTGAGCCCAGGAGTTTGAGGTTGCTGTGAGCTAGGCTGACACCATGGCACTTTAGCCTGGGCAACAGAGTGAGACTCTGTCTCAAAAAAAATAAAATAAAATAAAATAAATAAAAAATAAAGTTGATTGATCCAAAAATGAAGAAATTTTTTAAACCCTCTTTTTTAAATACAATTTTAGCTGTTAAGCACATTTTGAAGGGGGACAACGATATCTCAGGATAAACACTTTAAAATATATATTCCCTTTGAGGCAGTATTTGGGACACTTGAGTGGGGGAAGGAAGTACAAGAATTGAACAGAATCCTCAAATTGAAGTTTGGAGAGATAATTTTAGTACTAAATCTTAATTGCACATATAGACGTATTTATACTTAGTTTTTTCCAATCATAAGTATCTTCTAAACCTATTACAACAAGTTTAAAAAAGTTTTGTATGAAATTAGTTACATGTGCTAAAATTTGATATATTTTATCTTGGTTCCTAAACTGATGAGCCCATCATTAATTTTCCTAGCAAATAATATTTGAGAAGTGATTGCTACTTAAGTAAACTTCATCACATTTAGAAGAATCATAGTTTTAAAAGGAAGAATTGTAGTAAAAGCAAAAGCACTAGTTTGAAAATTAGTCATTCATTTCTCAGCAACTCTTATTATTGTCACAGTTAACAATAATTGAAAATCACGATGTTTTTTATGATTTATGTTGCCATTGTAGGGACTTAGAATGGACTTGGAAGGAAATGTTTTAGGGACAGCTAGTATTAGCTAATGTATGTATTTCCCTATCCAGAAGAGAAAAGAGTACAAAAAATGGATAAATTTGATGGCTTTTGGCCCTCATTTTAGTTCCCTTGAGTACAATTTAGCTAAAAACATTATGCAACACATACTGCATACCTATTAGTATAAGATTTTTAGTTGTCTTTATCAGTGTGGTAGTGCCAGGTCCAAAGTAATGTAAGAATCAGAGAAACCAATTCAGCAATGGAGTCTCCTGATGACCTCTTTTTATGTGTTACAACTTACTCATCCTTATCACACCTCCAAACAATAATTGTTCTGATTGTTGGTGAGGCACTCAAAGGCTACTTATATCTCTCTCAATCTATAAGATACCAACTAAAGTTCAGTCACACCAGATATGTGTTTCAGAGAGAACAAATCCTAAACAGGTACATTATATCAATCTCTTTTTACAAAACAATTTCTTGGAAAAAGTTGAATTCTTATCTTCATATCTAATGGGATAGAAATGTGCAGTTGGAAGAAACTGTTGGTGCTATATCTAAAGGAAATTTCTGTAACAAAAATATCTCAGAAGTTCAAAAGCTCACTTGCACTGCTCAAAGTTTTATAATTATTGAGGTTCTCAAAAGTTTTGATATCTTATGTTTAGAGGAAAGTTTTAATAGTTTTAAAACCGTGAAACTTTATTGTCACCACTCTAAATGAATTTTACAACTCCTTTACATTTTCCCAGGCCATTTTATTAGACAGTATTTTTAAACATAAGATAGAATTTTGAAATGTTAAGTATGCAAGTCATTTGATTTCAGGTCAATATTTGGCAATAATGGTGCTTCAATGCTGTCAAAGCTGCCTGCAATTAATGACACAGATGCATAAACATTTAAAAGGGTAGTATTCCTAAAGCGCTTTTCCAATAACGTCAATACATTGTTTCTTTCTTCCCCTTCTATAAAAACTTCTATAAAAACTTTTACCTTTTTCTTTAACTTCGTGGTTTCCTTTTCTGTCCATATAGAAAGACTGAATGTCAAGAGTAGAACTGATATCAGATCTCACAGGTCTTTCATAACACTTGAGAATAGCCCACTATTAAAAAGAAATGGCTTCACTCCCAAACACATTTTTAGAGATATATTGCCTGACATTTCAGATATGTTCAGTTCTAGAATGATTCTGCCTGCAATCTGTTCACTTTTCTTCTCCCCCCTCCTCCTGCCCGCCATCCCCTCTGTAGTGTTTCTATCACTTTTCAACATTTCCCTCTGGCTTCATTTTAGCATTTCTCTTGAGTTCTCACCTTTTCTCCTCTATCCATTCTCATTTTTTGTTTTATTGTTTGTTTTTCTCTCTTGCTCTACTGGGATTCTTCCCAGTCACTCTTTGGCTTCATAGAGTACAATATGGCAAAATAAATCTGACAAAAGCCTGTCAATTGTTCCTCATGGCACCTTTTCAACACATACCAAGTGGTGGGGGAGCTAGGAAATGGAGCTTCCTTTCATGTTAGTATGTAGAATTTGGAAAGTTATCATCAAAAGCTAGTGATTCTGCTTTTTCCATTTTAGCATTTATCTCTGACACCTACTTGAGGCAAATTCTGTACGTTGCAAATGAAATCTCTAGGTCTTCTGTGATGAAGGAAGCTAGACATCAGGAAAGGAAGAGTTTTGTTCATATGTAAGGTTTGGGGGCTAACAATATATTAACATACATACACAGATGCCACATATACAGTGGTGAATGGTGAATTAAAAGGAGTCACCCTTGTGAAAATTGTATATAAAAGATAAAGCATTATTATCCAATGTGATCAGAGTAGAGAAGAAAATATCTATCTAGATTCAAAATCTTAGAAGAAAAGACAAAACATACATATACAAATAAATCCTGGAAGAGGTGGTAGAATTGAGACCTGAACTATAATAAGAGAATTGGAATGGGCATTCTAACCATACATATCAACAATAACCTAAAATTTTATTTTTGAGCTAGTCAAAACAACAGAAATATTTTTCGTGTGTTTCTGTAATTAGAACATCTTAGTTATTAAAATAAGTTTACTTTACTAGTCATGTCAGGAGTTTCTGAGTACAAGGTATACCAAGACAAGAGGAAAATACTGATTGATGCATAGGGGTGACTTCTCTGATGTCTTGACCTCTGAAATTGTATGACATATGCAGAACACATACCATTTGGCAATTTTCATATCTATTTGATCTATTCTACAGTTTGCTATCTATTTTCATAAGTAAAAGAGGTAGAAAGATGGGTGAACAGAATGAGGATCAGAAAAATACATTAAAAAATAAAACTTAAACAGTTCCCCTTTGTAAAGTATATAAAACAATCCACAGGATTATGAGAATACATTATCAGTCAATCATAACCTTCTTTATAAAGTCTAAGTTTTAGATAAAGGTTTTTCTACTATCAGGTCCACTGACAACTAGACCATCAATCAATAGTATCAATCACAGTTATTTATTTTCTTAGTGGTTTTGTGAGTATTGGTTTCTAAAGTTGAATAGAAGGAGTTAGTTTTCAAAATTGCTTTAAAGCTACCAAAGGTGCTTTTTGCCAGAGTAAAGATTACACTAAAATATGAAATCAATATTCTTATTAATATTGTATTCATTATTTGTGGGGAAAAATAAATGCATAGTGACCCAAATGTAAATATATACAGTGATGAATACATACTGAAGAACCTACTATTTATGTCTAAGCAAGCACATTCAAGTCAGAAAAGAGACGTATTAGGCAATTTGTCTTTGAATTCACTGAAACAGTGTCCTCTTTGCTATGACTATGACTACTAAGATTTTTGGATGTTTTAGAACTGAACTTATTCTCAGCACAGATGAGCCTGGTGCCACCCTGAATATTCACTATTCACAGGCTGGCACTTTTGCCATGGGAACTCACTCATGTGACTTGTTTCCATGATAGCTTGTAAATTACAGGTCCCCCCAAGTCAGCTGCAAAAAAAAAAAAGAAAAAACTTCATCCTGGTGCTTGACAGACTTATCCTGGGTATTGCTGAAGACTTTTTGGTTTAGTTTCAAAACCATCTCTGTCATAAGAAGATGTTGAGCTTGTGCTGCAGATTGGCAATTAGAATCAAGCTGTCTTTTGTTAAGAATCTAATCTAATACTAGACTTATGGAGGAAAGAAAGCATTTTCATAAGTCATGTACCAGATAAGAGTCTCTTCATGAACAGGCTCCCCTGTCCTACTATTATCCACTCTTAAGTCTCTTCTGATGAGTAGCAACTGCTTAAATGAAGGCAGAAGCATCAGAACTCTAACTTTCTAATAAATAACTAATATGAATAAAAAACATTTGAATATTCAGGTAAAATCTAAGATTTAGATAAAGTTTAAAACCTATAATCACCTTTAATTTATTTTTGGACAAACAAATATATTTCTCTGTAGGGCTACTACTTTGGCAGCAACTAGATGTCGGAACCAAAACAATTTACACATGGCCTTCTGTAGGCAGGACAATGAGAAGCCTCCATGAACCCAGCACCTATCTGCACCATATACATTGTCATGTTTAATCTTCACACAGGTCCTGGGAGAAAGGGGAGTTTTATTCTCATTTTCCAGTTGAGGAAACTGAGGCTCAGAAGTGTTAAGTAACTTGTTCAGATCAGTTAGGTGGAAGAATCAGAATTAAAAGTACAAAAATCAGTCTGAATTAGTCCACTTAACCTACAGTCATAAACTTTAAATATGAGATTCTGAGGAAAAAGCATTATTTCCTTACTATTATTTTGAAAAATAATCTCTTTTCAAGGCAATTAATATATTAGGATTTCTTTTAAAATACACACATACTTTGCAATAAAAGACAAAATAAATAGATTAATGCATCAAGTTGCCTGGCTTATTACTGGTTTCACTCATTAAAAAAAAAAAAAGAAAGGAAATAAGCGCAGTCATTTGCCACATAAAAGGCCACTGTGCTTTAGTATCAATTGACTTTCCATGCACGTAGTTCAAGGAAAACATAGGGCCAGATATAGAGCCACTTCTTGATTTATACTTTATTTCCTATAAAATAACAGATTAAAGTATGCCTTTTGTTTCAGATAAAGTTAGGATGTAAAGGCAGTGTTGTACAGACCTCCACCTGATGCTAACATTTTTGCTTAAAATTTAGACAGATTTTAAATTTATCATCAAGTCCAAAAGGCCTGGCTAAACAGTCATTGTGTCAGACTAGGCTTCTGTAGGGATCTTGTGTTGACATTAACTGCAAATAATCATGAAAATGGTGCTTTTGCAGATATATTTGAGCTTGTCCCTGTATTCTAAGTTCATTTAAATGTCAATAAGCTGAAAATGTACTGAAAAACATGCAGTCAGTGGGCTTTAGCTTTTTCTTCTTTTCAGGGTGCTTCCATAAATTGAATTATATTTTAGTTTAATTCTACGTAGATGAGTATATTTGTGTCCATGGAACAATTTAATTATATTTTTTTCCTGATCCATCATTGACTTGAAGCAACTCTTTGACTAATACTAATAGACTATATGTCACTAATGTTAGCAAAGAAGTTCTGAAAGCACCATTGTTTTCTCTTTCTGTATGATGAAACTCCTTGACACATGAAATGTACACCACCTGGAATAGCCTTTACTCTCTTCTTATCAATGTACTGTTTCTTTGTATCTGAATATCACCCACTTTAACACCTTCATTGGCCACGAGCTCAGATCCCTTACTCTGAACACATGCAGAATTCCATAAATACTTCTATCATAACACTACAACATTGTGTTATAATGGTATACTTACAATAGGCCTTCCCTGTTAGGTAGAGCCCCTAAAAGGCAGAGTTGGCATCTAAAGCATCTTTGTGTCCCTGATACCTGGTGGTTGCTATTTGTTGAATAAAAGAATCTGTGCTCAAGAAACTCATGGTCACTCTATTCCACTTCCTTTTAATGTGTATTCCTATCTACAGTTAAGACAAGACTGCTCTATTGTTCTGGGACTTGCAGCTAGTAGGAGCCAGATAAATGTCTGTCTAATTAAATATAATGTGAACAACAGGAACTGGTGTTGTTGGGGGTAGGAGATTGATAATGGAGGGGAGGAGGAGAATTAACTGAACTTGAAAAGAGAAGGGAACATGGGAACACTACCTTCATCAATCATTCCCATTTTAATTTCATTTTTGGAAATCTGACAAGTGTGTAACAATAAATGTGTGCTCTGTCCTGCAGAAGACAGATTTTTTTTCTTCCTTTTAACTTTTTAAAATCATGCTCTAGGAGGTTAGGATGCAATCATAAAATGTGGTTTTGTGTTAAAATTATGAGATGGACAGTCTTAAAAAGCCTTAGTGATGAAAAACAGCATAGGGGAAGGCAGACAGTTTGCCTGAGATAAAAACATCAACCTTGCTTCTTAAAAACAATTAAGAGGAGCCAGGGTTGAAATTAGAATGTGTTCTGGAGGGAGAAGTATATCATGAAATTTGTTCCTGTGTCAAAAGTCTCTTCTAGTCTGCTGACCCGGGCAGATGCTCAGGTTGATTGACTTCATCTCTATTAACAGCAGAGGGAAAGGCAGTGGTGATGGATGACTTTCCCAGTATACATCTTTTTTATTTAAAGAAGTTAGAAATATACCTTGAGATAGATGCTGAAGTAGGTATCATCTGTCTTTTTGGCCTGATATAAGGTTCATGGTTTCTTAAGTATCTGAAGTCAAGGGAATTGAAAAAAGCAGAGTAAGTGTTCTCACAGACTAGATTAAAAATTTTTGCTGACTCCTAATAATCTTGAGATCTGGAAATTTCCTTAAGTATATACAAGAGACAGCAGTAACTGAGATGGGAACATTTGTCAGCTAACACCTATGCTACAAGTTTACATGTTAACATGTAAGTATACTCCAAGTTATTGCTATTTTCTGACCACCAGTAATATATTTGTAAATTGGTTTTATGAGATATAATACAGTAACATATGCCTTCTTCCTGAAATTGTCATATACACCAAAAACAAAAAACAAAAAACGCTTAACTCTCTTGTCTCTATTCTCTCCAATTCATCCTGCACAACAGATAAAACCTTGTAAAATACCAGTCCAATAATCTCATACGTCTACTTAAAACATAATCTGTAGAATTAAAGCCAACCTTAAAAACTGTTAACAAACACTTGCAATTCAGTTATTTTAATGTTTTTCTCAATTATCCAACGTGTAACCTGTGCTTCTGACAAGCCTGACTAGGCACTATATTCTTGGGCCTTAAAGAACTCAGTTCCTATAATACTATCAGTTGCCAATTTTCTTTTCTGCCCTTTGACTTCTTTTTATTTCCTACAATTGTCTTTATTTAAAACAACTTCCATTATACAATTGTTAAATGAACTCATTCTTGCATAGAATTTCAAATAATTTAGGCGATGGTAAAGTTCCCCCTGGATTTCTGCCCAATCCCCCTTCCCTTTCCAGATGGGCAACCACTGTTAGTATACCATTTTATATGCATTGACATCTATACATATAAAATATATAAATACATGTACATATATACTTATATACATTTTTGTATATTTAAATGTTTATTTTATATAAATAACCTAATACATCAATATTTAACTTTTTTCTTATCCACCTTTTTGAAGAAGTTTTCAAGTCAGTAAATAAAGGTCTGCTATAATATTTTAAGTATTTATTTAACTATCCACCCACTAATTTAAATTACTTTCATTTTTGCCATTGAAAAGAAATGCTACTAAAACCCAATGAACATGACTATGTATTATTTTTTTCTAAGATATTGCTATGGTTTTAATATGTCTCCCAGAATTCTTGTGTTAGAAACTTAACCCCCAATGTGAAAGTTTTGGGAAATGGGGCTTAATGGGTGGTGTTTAGATTATGAGGGCTCAACCCTCATAAATATATCAATGCCATTATTAAAAGGGCTTGTGGTAGTGGTTTCATTCTCTTGCACTCTTGCCCTTCTTCCTTTCCCTTTGTGCTGATGCAGCAAAAAGGCCCTTGACAGATGTTGGCACCTTGCTCTTGGACTTCCAGCCTCTAAAACTGGAGCCAATAACTGGAGTTCATTATAAATTACAGATCCCAGGTATTCTGTTATACTAACACAAAACAGACTAAGAAACAAATTGGTACCAGAGAAGTAGAATGTTAATATAACAAATACCTGAAAATGTGGAAGTAGCTTTGAAACTAGATAATGGATAGAGGATAGAAGAATTTGGAGGAATAGGCTAGAAAAAGCCTATTTTACCATGAACAGAGCATTAAGGGCAATTCTGGTGAGGCTCCGAAGAAGAAGAGAGTTGTGAGAAAACTCTGAAACTTCTTAGAGATTACATAAGTGGTAATGAACAGAATGCTGGTAGAGATATGGACAGTAGAAGATAGTCTGATAAAGTCTCAGACAGAAATGAGGAACAAGGTATTGGAAACTGGAGGGAAGACCATCCTTGTTATAAGATGGCAGAGAACTTAGCTAAATTGTCCCCAAGCCTAGGGCTTTATGGAAGGCAGAATTTAGAGCAATGAAGTAGGATACCTGGAAGAAGAAATCTCTAAGCAGCAAAACATTAAGGGCTCTGTGTGGCTTCTCTTAAATTTACAACCAAATGGGAAGCAGAACATAGAAAGTTGGGAAATCACCAGCATGAACGTGTAAAGAATGGAAAGACAGGCTTAGAAAATAAAATGAAGGGTGTGGGCAAGTGACTGTTTGGATAGAAGAAAGCCAGGTGCTATCCATCAACACAGTGAGAGAATGACCCTAAAGGCATTTCAGAGATCTTCTTGGCTGCCACTCCCGTCATAGGCTCAGAATTCTAGGGCCTTGAAGGCAGAAAGATTTCCAAGGAGAAGCCAGGGCACCTCTGGGACTTTGGGGCTCACTGCTCAAGGATTCTTTAGGCCTCTGCTCTCCAAATTCTGGTGCTGCATTCCTCAGCAACCCCAGCTATGGCTCAAGCAGGCCCAAGTGTGACACTGGCCACTGCTCCAGAAAGTACAAACAATAAACCTTGGTGACATCCATGCAATATTAATTATATAGGTTCATGGAATGCACAGCTACCTCCACCGAAATTTCAAAGGATGCTGCAGAGACCTGTTGCATGCACAAAGCCACCACAAAGAGTCTCCACTAGAGCAATGCCTAATGGAGACAGGAAGGCAGGTCCAAACCTGAGATCTCAGCGCTATGGAGCCACCAGGGTGCAACACCAGCCTAGGAGAGGTACAGATAAGAGACACCAACCCATGAGGGTTGCTGCATGGGCATAGCCACAGAGGCAATACTTCCTGAGGTCTTGGGGGCTCAACTCCTGCTCAAGTATGTCTAGAAGGCAGGACATGGAGTCAAAGATTATTCTTAAGCCTTAGGATTTAGCGCTGTCCACCCAGTTAGGTTTTTGGATTTGGTTAGAACCTGTTAATCCTTTCTTCTTGCCTATTTCTGCTTTTAGAATGGAAATATCTGTTCCATGCCTGTCCCACCATTGTATTTTGGAAGCACATAACTTATTTTGATTTTACAAGTTCACAGCTAGAGGGGAATTTGCCTCAGGATGAATCATACTTCTAGTCTCACTCATATGATGTTTACACGAGACTTTGGACTTACACTTTAAAGTTGATATTGAAATGAATTGAGACTTTTAGGTCTGTTGGTATTGAATGGATTTTACATGTAAGAAGAACATGAATTTTGGGCATCAGGGCAGAATGCTATGGTTTGAATACATCCGGGGGCAGAATTCATATGTTGGAAACTTAATCCCCAATGTGACAGTGTTGGGATGTAGGGCCTAATGGAAGGCATTTACATTATAAGCTTCCTGCCCTCCTGAATAGATTAATGTCATTATAAAAAGGACTCAAGGGAATGGATTTGCTTTCTTGTGCTCTTGCCCTTCAGCCTTCCACTGTGTGATGCTGCAGCATGAGGGCCCTCACCAGATGCCAATGGCTTGGACTTCTGAGCCTCCAGAACCGTGAGCCAATAAATTTCTGTTCATTATAAATTACCCAGTCTCAGGTATTCTGTTATAGAAGCCCAAATAGACTAAGATAGAAACTGTATTAGCTTATTCTGCCATACAAAATACCAAAAACTAGGTGGAATAAACAAGAGAAATATATTTTTCACAGTTCTAGAGGCGGTAAGTTCCAGATCAGGTGCCAGTATGATCAGGTTCTTGATGAGGGCTCTCTTCCTGGCTTGCAGACAGCTACCTTCTCTCTGTATACTCACATGGCCTTTCCTCAGTGCATGAAAGAGAGAAGAGAGGAATCTGTCTCTCTTGCTTTTTTCATAAGATCACTAATCCCATCATGAAGTTCCCACCCTCATGACCCAATCCAAATCTAATTACCTCCCAAAGGCATCAACTCCAAATACCATCATATTGGGGTTAGAGTTTTATAATATAAACTATAATATGAATATAAACATAATATAAAATATAATTATAAAATATAAATTTGGGGGGCACACAAACATTCAGTCTATATGCCTAAGAGGGGAGTTGAAGGGTGGAAAGTTCTACCAGATTTTCTCTTAAAAGGACTATACCAATTTATATACTCACCTAACCACTCGAAACTACCCATTACTCTATACCATCATTACCACTGGATTTATCAATCTTTTTACTTTTTCCTGATTTTTGAGAAAAATTTACTATCTCATTTTTTAATTTGTGTCTTCCGGTTATTACTGAGGTTTTAAAAGAGCGACAGTATTCACTGGCCATTTGTACTTTCTCTTTCTTGAAGTATCTGCTCATCCCCATTGCTAATTCTCCTATTGGGCTTTTGCATATTTTTAATTTGAAGGAGTTCTTTATATATTCTGAATACTAATCCACTATAAGCTCTGTGAAGGCAGAGTTTTTTTCTGTTTTGTTCACTATTAGGGCCCTCTGGCTTTAAAGAGCATCATGGTTCATAGTGTGTGCTCAGTAAATGACTACTAAAAGAATGAATAAGAAAATGAATGAATAAAGAAGTTATAAACATTTTCCAGTGTACTGCTTGGCTTGACTTTATAGAGTCTAATTTACACAAAAGCTTTACACTTAGATATGATCACATTTATTAATCTCCTCTACTAAATATTTTGTGTCTTGCCTTCTAACTATTCCCACCATAGGTTATAAATATATGTTCCTTTTTCCTACATTATTCATTTTCACTCTATTTAATTCATTCTTCTTGCTTTTGATATCTATAGTCTGAAACAGTACTTTTATTTATATGCATTAATTAGAAGTTGGTTCATATGTAGCATCATGAGATGAATTTTATAGAATATCATAGTCCAGACACATTGAAATTGTTTTTAATTGCTGAAGGACTTAATATACAACGTAACTACCTTCTATCTGTAGTCAATTCCTTTTTGAAACACATTCAAAGGTGTAGTACAGGAAGTTTCTATAACAGTGTCCTCTCAGCAATCTCAAGGGCTCTAGGAAGCATGTTTTGGAAGGCGGCATACTATTTCCATTTGTATTCAATTTGTTATTTAAAATTAAGTCACACAGTACGTTGAGCCCTGGATAAAATATTCTAAATAAGATAATGTCAACACCACCATTTCTTTGTATGCATACTAAGCAAAACTCACAGAAGCAAAACCCTGGGATATGATGTCAAACAAAGCCTTCAAAAACTTAGCAACAGTATATGTTTGGAAAATAAAAAGTAAGATATACACACCAAAGTAACCTTGGAAACTAAAACAGAAAAGGCCCCTGTGAATGTTTCTTATCATAGCAATATTCTCTGGAGAAGATGGACAGTCATATCTGTCTTTTTGACCACCTTCCCACTCCTGAGTAGTAGCATTGTCAACATACAATATGAAAGCCATCAATACATGCTGACAGTGTTTGAACTCCAGGTAATGAGAAACCCTGTGGACTAAGAAAGAAAAAACAAAGAAGTCAAGAAGTAACATCTGGCTTGAGATGAGAAGTATAGCAAACCATGGAAGAAGGAGGTTGTAAATATAAAGTGATCTAAGTAAGACAAAAGATAGAATTAATCATTTAAAGAACAAAAGCAATAAGTCTACATTCATTTAAATAAAAGCAAAAGCCTCTATCCTTTACTATCACACTTTGCATACAAAGATGGTTGTAGTAGATTATATTATCCATTTTAGTCATCTAAATAGGTCAGTATATAACTAAGAACTTTTTTTCCTGATCGAGTAATTATTCATACAGTGCTTTTCTTCTACTGGCAAAATTATTAATCAAATATGGTCTACTTAATTCTGAACCATAGATGTGGAGAAGTTAGTGGATGAAGTCACTTCGCAGAGAAGTAACTAAGACACAGGGATATAAAATGAATTCTGCAAGAAGACACTCTACCCACACATGGTACTTAGCTGTTTGTTAGGCATCTGTTGAGCATGGCTCTGGCAAGCCTATGCTGTAGATTCAGAAATTAAAACAAAAATTCTGCCCTTAGTATATTTAACACTTTTTAGTGACCCATAATTCACACACAGATGCACAGACACACACACCAAGTCAAGCAAGCGAAGACAGTGTGCATTTAAGAAAGTGACTTAGCAAATAAAGTATCATTTCCACCAGTTTTAAAATCAAGTCTGCTTCTAATTCAGCTTTATAAATGGAAAGCATATAAATTAGAATGATCTCCAATTTTTATAAAAACCTGAAAAGACACAAAAATTATTTTAGAAAATGAAGAAATTAGATTAAACAAATATTTATTGAACAGCTACTGTATGCTAGGAGATAGGAATACAAAAGTTAATAGAAATTGAATTGTCTCTGTTCTTAAAGTGGTCTCAATCTAATAAAATCTACTTGGAAAGGATTTATAGAGTTCAAGACGCAATGGACCACAGAAGAGGGATATCAAACCCTACTTGAATTGCAGAGGTATCTGAAGGAAGAACTTTCTGATAACTGGGCATCATAAGCAAAAACACAGGATACAAATAGCATTTGGTAACAGTTCTAAACTGGCAGTACAGCATGTGGGAGGAGCAAGAGATTAAGATTAGGGAATTAGCCAAGGGCTTTATGTGTCATATAAGAGAATTCAGAGTGTATTTATTATCCCTTGGTCATGTTCTCTATGAAGTAAAATGAAAGAGCTCCTTCAACACTCCACCCCCACCCAAAAACTTGTATTCAAGTCATCCTCCCCTTTTCCAGTCTTCATTGCGCTGGATAACTAGTCCCATTTAGCTCCTGATCACATTCACTCTCATCACCTTCCTGGCCACCGCTTACCTCTCTTTCTCTGGCTTCAGCTCTATTGGCATCTTTCTCAAAAACTATACACTCCCCATCCTTAAGAGAAAAACACACATACACATATACACAGCAAACAGCAAAAACACCTATGAGCTTGCCTCTCTTCTCTCCTCTTCATAACTAAGCACCTCAAGCTCCTCAAAACAATAGTCTAAATCCCCTCTTGCACGGGACACCTAATAGTCACTCATTGATCTACTGCCACCCAGCATCTATTCTCACTCCTCCAACTGACATCCTTCTGACAATGGTCTATATTCTATTTTATTTCTTTTCTGCACTAGTCATTACTAATCACTCCTGTGAGGTTCTCTTGGCCATTGTATCTAAACCCATCCAAAAATATCCCATTGCTTTTCCCTCTCCTTCTTCAGCTGTTCATTTTTGGTCTCCTTTGCTAAATGTAATCCCTTTAACTACTAATATGTGTCCTCCTCTGCACCAAAAGAAACCCCTCAGTGATAATGTATCCCCTTAGTTATAATGTTTACCTGTTAAATTACAACTATTTGTTAGCCTGTTATCTCTAAACTTTGTTCTTATCAGACTAATCCATACTTGTCCCACTTACTTTTCTCAATCTCCCTTTACCTCACCCATCAGTTTGAAACCCCAAAGTTGAACTGAATCTATTCTCTCAATTGTCACAGGCGCCCACCTAGACAGGAAAATCCAATGATCTCTTCTCAGCCTTTGCCTTGCTAACCACACTATGGTAGTCAACACTTCTCTCCTGAAACTCTCCCAATATTTGAAGCCTTGACACTCAAAAAAACATCTTCTGGTTCTCCTTCAACCACTTGATTTACTCTTTTTTTCAACCTCTATGTAAAAGTGAAACATATTATAGCAGCACAATTCACAATAGCAAAGATGTGGAAACAACCCAAATGCCCATCAACCCATGATTGGATTAGTAAGCTGTGGTATATGTATACCATGGAATATTACTCAGCTATAAGGAATGATGAAGATACGACATCTCTATGGTTCTCCTGGAGAGAGTTGGAACCCATTATATTAAGTGAAGTATCCCAAGAATGGAAAAACAAGCATCACATGTACTCACCAGAAAATTGGTTTCCCTGATCATCACCTAAATACAAATCTGGGAATGACACAAATTGGACATCAGACTGAGGTGGGGGGTGGGGGAGGGGATGGGGGTATGCCTACACAATGAGTGCATTGCGCACCGTTTGGGGAGTGGTAACACTTGAAGGTGCTGACTCGGGAAAGGGGGGGGTGGGGAAAAAAATATGAAACTATTGTTTTTAACTTGCACTGTTCACTTAATAATTTATCATGAATATTTCCCATATTATTTCATATCATTGTACAAGAAATAATGTATACATTATGAGGACATACTGTATCTAACAAGATATACTGTTAGACTCTTTGATTCTGTAAAATTAAATTGAAAAAAAAAAATAAAAGTGAAACATAAAAATTCTCTCAGGCTTGGCGTGGTGGCTCACTCCTGTAATCCTAGCACCTGGGAGGCCAAGGTGGGAGGATTGCTTGCGGCCAGGAATTCGAGACCAGCCTGAGCAAGAGCAAGACCCCATCTCTACTAAAAATAGGAAAATTAGCCGGGTGTGGTGGTGCTTGCCTATAGTCCCAGACACTTTGGAGGCAGAGGCAGGAAGATGCCTTGAGCCCAGGAGTTTGAGGTTGCTGTGAGCTAGGCTGATGCCATGGCACTCTACTCAGAGCAACAGAGTGAGACTCTGACTCAAAAAAAAAGAAAAAAAATTGTTTCATTTTCAAATCTCTTGTTTATCTCCCTGGATAGTTGAGCCCTGGTACCTTGAGGATATTCTCCTATACCAGGATGTCTAGGATTTACTTTAATATTACTGACATTTAATATTTGAATAATTTTTCCTTGAATTAGCCTTAAGTCACACCTATGAAGGCCACAACAATATTTCATTCCTTGCCAAGGGAGATAGGCAGTGTCCATGATAACCCATAAATAATTCCCCATTGCATAAGAAATAAAGTTTAAACCCTTTGGCCAAGCATTGGAAGCCTTCCACTCTGGGCCTCTACCATCTTTAAGTCATACTGTCACTCCTTGCCACCCACTCACCAAACAGCCTCATTACAATCAATTGAACTATACAAGAAGTAAACAGTGCAGCAGAAAAAAGGATAGACTTGGCCTGAGGACAACTGTAGTCTGTATCATCTTTAGCAAGTTAATTCATTTTCCTAAGCCTAAATTTTCTTTTTTGTATAATTGTTAGGATACTTAATTCTTAGTCTCCTGATAGAATTTGAATTCTCCTTATAGAATGACTGGGATCATATATATATATATATATGTGTGTGTGTATATATATATATATATATATCTCACACTTATTAATAACAGTAATGTTTATTACTATGGTCAGGCACCATACATGTGTTCCTCTCAGAAACCCTTTGAGGGAAGTAGTTTTACTACCTTCATTTTATAGATGAGGAAACAAAGGCACAGTGAGGTTAAATATTAATAATATGCCTAAGAGCACAGAATTAAAAAGTCCTTGAATAAATCATTAAATCTAAACATAATAATATTCTGTACATACTGTTTTGCTTATACAGCTCCCTTATTAGAAATTCTATCTTAGCTCTTTCTTACTTCATATTCAACTGAATATTTTCTTCCTTCACAACCCATCTCAAACTCTCTTTGATACCACTCCCTTACTCCAATAACATCTTACTGGTAATTTTTATATCACTTACCAAACTAACTTGTATATCACATATTTATCCATATATCTATTTTTGCAATTAGCTTGAGAGATCTGAGAAGATAGAGATCATACTTAGTTTTTAGCTTTTGGTTTTAATCTTTGATCCCTCCATAGCAATCTGGCATGCATTCCTTCACATAAGTGTTTAATAAGTCTTTGTTGAATTGCCTTTTAAGATTATCAGAATAAATCTCCCAGGATTTTATCAGAATAAAATATTTGTTATTTTGAAAAATCATACCTCCCCCCCAAACTCCTGTGATATGTATGCATTCTCAGACTAGGCTGTATTTTTCAAGCAGATGCCACTGGGAGAATGGTCCTGGAGCTTTACTTTTTAATGTGATTTTAGTAGTAGGCCTCTTCCTTAGTCAACAAGAGTACTCCATCAGATTTTATTGTCCATGTGAATGCATTAATTGAAAAGCAGACCTCCAAAAGGACTGCTTGAACCATGCTGGGGTTCAATCATGCACAGATAAGTGAGTACTTATTGCAAGATATCTACTTAGTTTCCTTGTACATATGAGCCTTTCCAGTGTGCACAATGAACTAAAAGCTGCTGAAGACAAAAATGTTTTTTATCTAAGTAGCACCAGTGCCATCTGCAGGAAAAGCTCAAGTAGCAATTGTTTTTATTCTCTTCAGTATTTCTCTTTAGCATCATTAGAAAGCTTTGTCATGCTTTTACCTGATGAAAAACACTACAGGGCTCACTACAATTGAAGGTTTCTATCTATTCTCCTTGGTGGATGAAGTAGGTATTGTTAAAATATAAGAAACCATAGCACAGCTGAACTAGAAAAATCTAGTTCATTCATTTCCCCAAATAACACTGGGCATGAAAAAATCACCTCAAACAATGATAAACAAAAGGGCCAAAAATCACTATTTAAAACGAAATCAATAACCCTGAAATGATAAGAGTGAACATTCTGTACATGTGAGCACTTACAATGGAATCATCTCCACAAAGTAGAAAGTAGATTCACAAAGAAGAAAAATATCTATTGAGATAACACCTACTTCCAGAGGTAAACTGGTCATGATCTTCAAAAGCATGAATTAGAATATTAAGCTAATGGTTTACCATGGATTTTCTATGTCATTTTACTTGATCAAATAAATTGGGTTTTTATACCACCAATAAATTAAATAGTAACTCTAGAATCACGCTTCTAGAACCCATCTATGATAAACAAAAGCAAATTGCACATTATCATCCCCAAATGATCAAATAATACTACATTTCATTTCTTTTATTTTCAGTTCTCTTCAAATACATTCATTACAGTCTTAGTTTTGCTTTATAATGGATGAATACAAGTGTGTGCTTCAGTCTGGTGGTGTCTACAGCTGTGATCTACAAAGGAGAAAAATTGGTTGAGTTTTATTGTGTGCGAAGCTTGCCAACTCCCCAAGTGGGTACAAGAGTAGCAAACTTTCCCACTTTTTCCCTCATATTTTCTGACATTCTTCTTAAAAGAGGCCTCTCAATTGAGCTCATACATCATGAATGATTAACTCTGTACATAAAAGTTGAAAATCATTTCTGAGTCTGTTGAGAAATGCTGAAAGTCCTATCCTGCCCAACATGTCTCTCCCATCAACCTGCCAGAAAATCTAACTGGCGAGGAGGTATCTAACAATTACCATGAGGAATCAATTTTAAAGATCAAAGATGCTACTTAAAGATACTGAACTTAACATAGCTACATAACTGTGTATATAGTCCTGAAAACCAAGACTGAATTGAAATGATCAAGCTTAAATGTATAGTATAGCATAATGACTATGACAATAAAGGCATTACTGATAATTGCTAGGATAAGCCTGTATTTCAAATACAACAATAAAAGGAGTTACCCTACTAAAAACAAACAAAAAGATTCACTAGGTAGGTAGAAGATAAGTGCAATAGAAGTAAATTAATGAAAATAAACATTGTGGTAGAAATTAGTGGGAGAAAAGATATGAAAAGTGTTATGATGATATTGTAACATTCTTCATAATTTGGGCACCAAGAAAGTCTAGGAAGAACCTAGGGACTTAAGACCAAAAAGGAATTGGTTAAAGTGAAACAAATCTTAGGGTTCATGGGGCCCTGTCACATAGGGGCTTTACAATAACCAGCAAGGAACAGGTGGAGGTAGATGGCCTGATAAAAGCCACAACTACAGTAAGACAAGAATTTGAAAGTTCAGAGGAAAATTCAGTATTCTACGGCATACAATCCTAAAAGGGAAGATAGGGCAAAAGGGCTAGAGTCTCTCCAAGAATAATTCTGACTATTCAATCATAAATTATCTTCATGAAGAGAGAAGAATGTGAAGTAGCAAAATAAACATGGTGGTCCAAGCAATTCATAGACTAATATAATGGCACATAGTTTTAAAGACTACATGACAAAAATGAAAAGATTATACCAGAAATGAGAAAAAAGACTAACTACCATGTGTAAATATGAGAGCAGCAGAACCCTTAGTTTAACATAGAGATTAGGAAGAACCAAACTTTATAAAATGTATATATTGACCCCGGCTGAAATGATGAGGCTCCAAAAGCCCTATCCATTCCTCCCGCCAAATAGGTTCCTAAAGGGCTCCTAAAGCACTATCTGAAACCACAGGCCCAGGGCAACGTCCAAGTTGTTCTGCATATATAAAAACCTTTCTTATTCCATTCCTTGCCTGCCTTTCCTTCTCCATCTCCTGCTCTCTACACATACATGCGTGCGCACACACATGCATCACTCTCACTACTGTGCTGACTTCTGCCTTTGAGCAGGCTGCACTTTTTGCCTAAAACATTCTTCTTTCCTTGAAAAACTTGATCTTCGAGACCTAGATTCAATGTTTTGTCTTTGGCAAAGGCTCCCTATGGCCCCTCCTCCAGCTGCAGTTACTGGCATCCTCCTCTATGCTTCTGCTATTCTTCGAATGAACTGTATTCTCCTATAGGAAGTTGAAAACTATAAAATAAACTAGTGTAAAAAGGATCAGACTTTACCCTCTTATATGTGACCGCCTTCTCCCACAAGAAAGTCTTTTTGGTGCTTCCATTCAAAGATTTTCTGACCTTGGTTAGTGAGATAAAGGAGCTAAGACAGCGTTCTCTATTTCATGTATGGTTGCAAACAGATGGGAAATGATAATGTATCTGCCCAACATTTAATTCACTTTTAAGTTATTCTTCATTAAGTTTTCCAGTTGCATGATCAAACAAAGCAGTTTACCTATCTAATTAAATGCTATTGGAGTTTTTCTCCTGGAAATCCAACTTGATGCTCTTTTTATCAGGCAGAGACAAGCACTCCAACAAGTATGAGGCAATATAAAAGGAATGGGCTCTGCAGGGCAGTATAGCTACCAACTTGAGTGAGAACTTCTGAGTTACACAGAAATCAGTGAGAATTGTTCTCTCATAAGAATTATAAATTGATTACATTACTAATTCTTTAATTTGTTCTAAATTTACAAAGACCATAGCCAGTGTGAATATATTTTCTGCCTAACCCAGAAACTCGAAGCAGTTATTTTTCTTATGGTACCTCTTTCTAAATTCCTTTGCCTTGCCTAAAATGCAATAATTTGAAATTTTCACCTTTGACAGATCCAGGAAACTGCTTCTCTTTTGTGGTGGTTTAACCCCAAAGTGTCTTTGGAAGAACATAGGCACTGGCCAAGATCCCAGTGCACTCACCAGCATCCCATGATCGACCTAGGTGCCTGCCAAGGCAACCCACTCAGGTATCCACCAAGGTCCCATGGCTCGCCCAAGCTCAGTCAAGATCCTGCAATGCACCCAGACACCTGCCACAGTCCTGTGATTAACCCCACCACCAGCTGTAGTACTGTGACGTGTCCTGCAACATGTCCCACCACCAGCTGAAGTCCCATGATGTGTCCAGGCACCCACTAAGTTCCCGTGACCTGGCCAGGTACAGACCAAGTCATGCCACCTGACTCCATAGAGAGAAACTTACCCAGCCCTTTGCCCAAGCTTTGAACAGCAGCCTGGAGACCAACCCAGTAAACCAAGTGAATATTCTCCAGCACTGTTATGGATTGTGAAAACCAGAGGGGAATGGAACAACACAGGAGAAGAGCTGTGTTGCAGGCTCTCAGTGCATCCACCTCTCTCGACAGGTCAATCGTCCGGAGTAGGATACAAAGGCACTATCAAGGGATTTTTCCTTCTCACTAAATGGGAGAGTTCCAAGCAAAAGAGAACAGGTGTACTGCAAACCTATTAGCCCTGAGCTGAGAGAAGAGGTTTCATATGAGAAGAAACCAGCAAAAGAATTCTGGCAACATGAAAAAACAAGCTAGTTGGACACATCCAAAGGATCAGAATAGACTCATAGCAATAGACCCCACCTAAAAGGGAATTGTCAAAATTTCAGAAATGGAATTAAAAATATGGATGGCAAATTAGATGAGCAGAATTGAAGAGAAAGTTAAAAACCAAAACAAAGAAACAAAAAAAATATTTCAGGACATGAATGAAAAATATTAAAAACTTACTAAAGAAATAGACAACATAAGAAAGGACATAATAGAACCTAAAGAAATGAAAGAGTCATTTAGGTAATTACAAAATATAGCAGAAAGCTTCAACAATGGGCTAAACAAAGCAGAAAAAATAATTTCAGAGCTTGAAGACCCAAATAAACCCAGTCAGTCAAAGATACAGGAAAAAGAATACAGAAGAATGAATAATCACTCAGAGAAATATGGAACTATGTGAAATGAGCCAATATATGAATGATACGTATCCCAGAGGGACAAAAAAAAGCAAAAAGCATGGGAAATTTATTTGAGGGAATTATTGAGCTGAGTCATATAACCTCAAAAGTCATATATTGAGGCCCTAACACCCAGTACCTCAGAAAGTGACCATACTTGGAAATAGGGCCTTTAAAGATGTGATTAAACTAAAACAAGGTCGTTAGGTTGTCCCTAATCCAATTTGACTGGTGTCTTTATAAGAAGAGATTAGGACACAAACACACACAGAGTGAAGACATAGGGAGAAGACACTATCTACAAGCCAAGGAGAGAAGCCTCAGGAGAAACCAGCCCTGCCCACATCTTGATCTCAAACTTCCAGACTCCAGAACTGTGAGACAATACATTTCTGTTGTTTAAGCCACCCAGTTCATGATACTTTGTCATGGCAGCCTGAGCAAACTCATACAAAGGGACATTTGGGAGTGCTTCCGGGTGCTTCCAATTTTGTATTTCTTGACTAGTATGTCATTTGCTTTAATATAAATTGTTAAGTTGTACATTTCAGCTACTCACTTTTCTGTACAAGTGTTATGTTTCACAATAAAGAATCACATTAAAAAAAGACAGTAAATTTAATTAATAAATATGTGTGTTCTGAGCGCTCCACTGACTGGCCATTTCCTCATCTCTCTCCATCTTCTCAGGCCTCCTTATTCCCTGGGGACTTGACAATATTGAAATTAGACCAATTAATAACCCTATAATGGCCTCTAAGTGTTAAAGTGAAAGGAAGCATTGCATGTCTTTCACTTTAAATCAAAAGCTAGAAATGATTAAGCTTAGTGAGGAAGGCATGTTGATAGCCAAGACAGGAAGAAAGCTAGGCCTCTTGCAGCAGTTAGCCAAGCTACGAATGCAAAAAAAAAAGTTCTTGAATGAAATTAAAAGTGCTACTCCAGTGAACACACAAATAATAAGAAAGCAAAACAACCTTATTGCTGATATGAAGAAAGTTTTAGTGTTCTGGATAGAATATCAAACCAGCCACAATATTCCCCTAAGCCAAAACCTAATCCAGACCAAGACCCTAACTCTCTTCAATTCTATGAAGGCTAAGAGAGGTGAGGAATTGCAGAATAAAAGTTTAGCACTAGCAGAGGTTGGTTCATGAGGTTTAAGGAAAGAAGCTGTCTCCATAACACAAAATTAAAGGCACAACAGCCAGTGCTGTTGTAGAAGCTGCAGCAAGTTATCTGGAAGATCTAGCTGAGACCATTGAGAAAGGTGGCTACACTAAACAATGGATTTTCAACGTAAATAAAACAGACTTCCATTGGAAGAAGATGCCATCTAGGATTTTCATAGCTAGAGAGAAGTCAATGCATGGCTTCAAAACTTTAAAGGACAAGCTGACTCTCTTGTTAGGGGCTAAAGCAGATGGTGATTTAAGTTGATGCTAATGCTCATTTACCATTCTGAGACTCCTAGGGCCCTAATTATGCTAACCTTACTCTGTCTGTGCTCTGTAAATGGAAGAACAAAGCCTAGATGACGGCACATCTGATTATAGCATGACTTACTGAATATTTTAAACCCACTGTGGAGACCTACTGCTCAGAAAAAAAAGATTCTTTTCAAAATATTACTGCTCATTGACAACACACCTGGTTATCCAAGAGCTCTGATGGAGATGTACAAGGGGATTAATGTTGTTTTCATGCCTGCTAACACAACATCCATTCTGCAGCCCATGGATCCAGGGGCCATTTTGACTTTCCAGTCTTATTATTTAACAAATACATTTTGTAAGGCCATAGCTGCCATCGATAATGATTTCTCTGATAGATCTGGGAAAAGTCAATTGAAATACTTCCGGGAAGGATTCACCCTTCTAGATGCCATTAAGAACATTTGTGATTCATGAGAGGAGGTCAAAACATCAACATTAACAGAAGTTTGGAAGAAGTTGATTCCAACCTTTATGGATGACTTTGAAGGGTGCAAAACTTCAGTGGAGGAAGTAAATGCAGATGTGATAGATACAGCAAGAGAACTAGAACTAAGAGTGGGGCCTGAACATGTGACTGAATTGCTAAAATCTCATGACAAAACTTGAACAGATGAGGAGTTGCTTTCAATGGATGACCAAAGAAAGTGGCTTCTTGAGATGAAAACTACTCCCAGTGAAGATGCTGTGAACATTGCTCAAATGATAACAAAGGATTTAGAATATTCCACAAACATCGTTGATAAAGCAATGGCAGAGTTGGCGATGATTGTCTCCATTTTGAAAGACATTCTGCTGTGGGTAAAATGCTATCAAACAGCACAGCATACTACTGAGAAATCTTTTGTGAAAAGAAGAATCAATCAATGTGGAAACTTTGCTGTTTCTTATTTTAAGAAATGTTGACATCCACCCCAACCTTCAGCAACCACCACCCTGAACAGTCAGCAGCCATCAACATCAAGGCAAGACCCCCCCACCATCAAAAAGATTATGACTTGCAGAAGGCTCAGATGATAGTCAGCATTTTTTTTAGCAACACAGTATTTTTAAATTAAAGTATTTACATTGTTTTCTAGATATGATGCTATTGCACACTTAATACACTACCATGTAATGTCATTATAACTTTTATATGCACTGAGAAACCAAAAACTTTACTTGCTTTTTTGCAGTGGTCTTTAACCAAACTTGTAGTATCTCTGAGGTATGCCTATAAAGAGTGTCATGGAAGTATAGGTAAGTGGATGCCCTGCCTAATCTATTCCTACCACCAGCCTCCCCAACTCCCACATGCACACTCCCACTCACTCTTCACCCACAAAACATTATTTTGTTTAATGGAAAATATTTTTTAAAACAGCAAGTCAGTGTCCAGGGGTACTCTGCCTCATTTCCTCTCTCCAGTGACTGTGTAATATTCCTTTTTTGAAATTTAAAACATTAAACTTCTTTCCATGTCCCTGACATGCAGTGTGAATAAAGTCACATTTCAGGGTGGAGCAAGGATTGAAGAAAAAACCTTCAACTCCTAGAGCATTCCCATTTTCTATTCAATACATTTTATAATGACTCTATCAATGGTTTAGAAATATTATGGAAGTTTCGTTTTGTGTGGGTTAATTATAAAGTAAAAAGTAATTAGTATTAATGAAAATATATAGATATATTCTATCAATTCACCTTTATTATCTTCCTAAAACCAGGTATGTCATCTAAAATATTAATTATAAGCTAGGCAATAGGAATATCCAAAAATTCTAGGACTGAGTCAGAATAGTGTGACTAGCCAATCCTGCTTCCAAGTTCCAGGTTGAGAGAGATTAGAAGGTGTAAGTCTATGCACCATTGTTTTTCATCGCCTCATGGCATAGCAACAACAGACAACATAGGCCCAGTCAGAAAGAAATTGTCTACTGAAGTTAACAATGCCCTTTCTGGGCTGGATCCTGCCAAAGCCCTATAATTCCCCACACATTAGCATCACTTTCATGGCACTCTGAGCTCACAGGAACCCACTGAGCCTTACATAAAGCTTATCAATATGCTGCACACAATGATTTTCAAAATATGGTCCCTGAAGCAGCAGCAGCAGCACCCAGAAACTGAAAATGAAAACTCCTATACATTGCCCTAGACCTGTGAAATCAGAGATTTTGGGTGTGAAGCCCAAAACTTCTGTGCTTACCAATCCCTCTAGGAGATTCTGATGCACCCCCAAATTTGAGAACCACAGTGCTAGGGTAACTGGTATTAGCCACACACATACTATGTGAAAACTAGTCTTCTTTCACAGAGCTTTGGTCCTTTATGTTAGGCCTGCCTGAACAGGACTCTATTTTACCTCAAGGTCATTTTATTTCTTGAGCCCTATTTCCTGTCATTGCCACTGGCTCCTGACTTGGACTACCCTATTATTATTGGGTTCCAAATCCCGGGGAGAAGGAATGAGAAAAGCTCCTTATGCAAACATCCATTTATTCCCCTAAGACTATCCTCCTCAAACTTGGTATTTCAGGGAAGAGCAACTTAATTAAGCCCCCCCCCCCAAATTTATTGCAGCCTAATCCTAGAACAGAGGCTAAAATGTCCCCTCTATTTGCATCACTAAGAAGGTCAGGCAACTAATCCTTCATACAACAAAGAAATCCAGGCAAAATTATACCCCAAACAAATTTTTCTTTTGCAATGGAGGTATATTATTCTGATTATCTCTCAACTCTAGGAAAGCTTGTGTACTGTGTGAAAATGGACAAGCCCAGTAGTCTGAGTGTGTAAATAAACTCTCCTGTTCCTATATGTTTGCCCACAAATTCCACCAGCAACATTAGTGGAAATAGGATTATTTAATCTTTTTTTTCTAGTACAGTGTTGAATAGGAAGATTATTTAATCTTACCAAACACTCTGTAAATACTTAGAAATTTTTTCTTTATGTTCCCAAAGAAACAAATGTTCTACACACGTGAACAATTTATTGTAAATTTTCTAATACTAATTACTTATAATCAATATACATCCCATAGAGAAAATTTAAAAATAGCTAACTTATTATAAGGATAGAAAACCTCAAGTGTTTGATTATTGTTTTATCCAGATTATATTAGCTGTAAATATATAGTAAGTGGAAATCAAATATCAGTATTTGTCATTCAAAATTTCCATAGACGATAGCCAGTAAGGACATACATTTCATAGTTATCAAAGTAGTCAATGCTGCTTTGCCTTCATGTAAAATTTAGCAAATGACAAATTTCTTTTAAGTAGAAAACTTAGAGTATGCTACATTATGTAGGTTACTGCTAATGACAATTAGCATGGCTACTGCTAAAGATAAGCATCAGGTGTATACCTAGCCAGGTCATCCATCAAATGTACCAACCAAGATGGCCATCAGTTGAGCCCCTACCACACTAAGCTCTCCCAGAATCAAGACTACTATTTTGTGACTGTTGGCCCTCCTCAAAGTAATAATGGAGCTGGTTGCTTTAAGGATTTATGGTCATATGTCACTTAACAACAGGGATACATTCTGAGAAATGCATCCTTTGGCAATTTTGTCATTGTGCAAACATCAGAGTATACTTACAGAAACCTAGATGGTAGAGCCTACTGCCCACCTAGGCTCTGGTGTAGCCTACTGCTCTTAGGCTATAAACCTGTACAGCATGTTACTGTACTGAATACTGTAGGCAACTGTAACACAATGGCAAGTATTTGTATATCTAAGCATATCTAAACATAGAAAATCTACAGTAAAAATATGGTATTATAATCTTATGGGACCACCATCATATATGCAGCCTGCTTTTGACCTAAGCGTAATTCTGAAGCACATGACTGTACTTTCTTTTGTTGTGAGATCATTAGGGTAATTAGAAATCATTAAAAGTAAATAGAATTTAGTTTTCTTATTTGTAAAAATAATACTGTATTCACTTGCTAAGTGAGAGCAATTTACAGTGTTTTTTTAAACTAAAGTCAATTCAAGAAATCATAGGAATGAAGAATGGTAATGCGCCATTAAATGAAATCAAAAAATAATAAACAAAGTTCATTTTAATCAGTAATTTCCATTTCCTTCTTCATCAAAACTTTTGCCAAGCCAGTTAATAATGAAAAAATTAATTAACTGTATTCTCTCCTATCATATGAAATGTTCAAAGGGTAGCAGCAGGAAAGAGAAAGACGTGATATCTGTACACTTCAAATCAGACCATAATCAGTATTCCAGAGTTGTTTACTAGCAGCATTTCAGTGTTCAATATTCCTGAAGTTCTATAAAGCAGACTTCTGTTTAAAATATCTCAAATCACTGAACAACTTTTTGTCATAGAATTATAAAACTGAAAAACCATGCACTTTGGAGACAGATCTGTACATAAATTCCCACTGTGTGACCTTTGGCAATTCACTCAGTGTCTTAAACATCACCACATTTACAAATCGTGCTCTACCTCATAAGGGGCTGGTGCTAGGGCAGCATTAAATGAGAGAAATATAATATGTCATGTGGCATCCGTCACCTAATAGGTATTCGATAAATGGTAAATATTCATGTAATTTTGAATAGTATATTTAAATGGCCCTTTTCATTCATACCTACTCTCTCATATTCCACTCCTAATCCCTTGCAAAAATAGAAAGATTTGATGGTCTTTCATCTCTGCAATCTAGATTAATTGTAAAACAAAAACATCAACATAAGCTAATGCATGCTGCTGTGTCTTCAGCAAGGATGATTGGGATAATGCCTTTACTAGTCTTATGTTCTTATTTTCCTTAAAATTTTGCTAATGAGCTGTTAATGGTTATTAGAAAATTTCAAAGATAGATTTTTTTAAATGAGGCAGCTTCTGTTAAAATGGGTCTGGCTGTCTAGAATAATTAATTTCTTATATCAGCCTTGTAATAGCAAGAAGTCTCTGCCAAACTACTTGAAAATTAGCCAGGAAGTTAGAAGGTAAGTGTTTTTTTTAGGTCACCAGTTAATACATGTGTTTTGAGTTTCTGGAAGCTTTGTTCTCAAAGGAAAAACATTTCAGTGAATCTGAGAGAGCATCAGGGTAACCGTAATGAGTCTGAAACCAGATGCCAGTCATAATTTTATGCCAGCTGCTACCTCCTTTCCATTCTGAACAAAGACCTACCCTCTGAGAGCATAGTTCTGCCCCTGCCTAGGGATTGTTATCACAGAGAACTGTATGAATCAGATTCTGGCAGGATTTAAAAATCATGCCGGGCTATAGCATAGCTACAGTAGAATTATCTTGGGTGGGATTGGGATATGTCAAAATAGTATGTGAGAGAAGACAAGCCTGATAAGTGCACTTGGTCAAGGATAAAGTGTTAAGTTTAGAGAAACACAGTAGTTTCAAACAAGACTCTCAGAACCTCAATTAGGTTTTACCTTTACCTGACATCAAGCTGGAATAGATAACACCCAAGCTCTAAAATCAAACAAACAAGTTTGAAGCTCATCTGTGCTACACACCAGCTATGTGGTCTTGGGCAATTTATGTGACTCTTCTAGGTTTCATTATCCTCCTCTTTAAAGTAATGGAAATAACAGCACCTACACAAAGGATTTCTGTGGTGATTAATCCAGCTAATACTATAAAATTCTTAGCACCATGCCTGAAATAAAATAGGGCTCAATAACAGGTGACTGCAATTATCACAGTAGATATTGGCATAAACATAGAACCTAAATTCATTATGACAAATAAGAAATAAACTTTTTTTTTTCACATAAAAGAATCTAAAGATAGGAGGCCCAAGACTCTTCCTACTTTTGCTCCATAATCCTAGCAGTTACAGTCCATTCTCAAGGGCACTTAATGCTCCAAAGTGACTACAGGAGCTCCAGCCATCATAATATATCTCCAGCTCCCTAGAGACAGAATAAAGAAGGGAAAAAAAAAAAAAAAAAAGAATTCATCCCAATCCCAACTGTCTACTCACTTTTCAGGCCTTTTCCCATTCTGTCAACAACTTCCATCCAACGTCTCCTACTTATATCTCATTGGTCAGAAGTGAGTCAAGTCTTTCTGGAAAGGGAGGATAAAAAATATAGTACTTTAGCTGTCCAATAAAAATGAATATGAAGTGCAAATGTAGATTTGGGTAGGAAACCATCAGACTCTGCTACAATATACATTGGTTCTCATCTGTCACTCAGTCTTTCATTGTCTTTAATAAATCAATCATCTCTTTCTACTATCTGGAATAATTCATAAAATACAGACCATTTTTCTCTGGTATTTTCCCTTCAACAGCCCCTCTAAATTTTCTTCATCTCTATGAGGGATGGTTCAAAAATTCAAACCTCTAGCCTTGCTTTAAGTCAGAAGTCAAATGGAGGTTTCAAGCCTCTTGAAAACTAGATAAGTTTTGTTCAAATCCCAATTTCAAAATTCAAAATCTTCCCCAAGATTTCTGCCAACATCCATGACTTCTGTTCTCTGATCATGTTTGAACTCAAGCTTCTGCTACCACGAGTACCCTCTTTTCTGTAATATGCCAACCCAATTGTAACACCCAGATTCTTTCTTGATTAAAAAGGTGATATAAAAATAGATAGATAAATACACAGATCTATAGATACATCTTTTTTTTTTTTTTTTTTTTTTGAGACAGAGTGTCGCTTTGTTGCGCTGGCTAGAGTGAGTGCTGTGGTGTAAGCCTAACTCACAACAACCTCAAACTCCTGGGCTTAAGCAATCCTACTGCCTCAGCCTCCGGAGTCGCTGGGACTACAAAAGTATGTGCCACCATGCCCAGCTAATTTTTTCTATGTATATTTTAGTTGCCCAGATAATTTCTTTCTATTTTTAGTAGAGACAGGGTCTCGGTCTTGCTCAGGCTGGTCTCGAACTCCTGACCTTGAGCGATCCACCTGCCTCAGCCTCCCAGAGTGCTGGGATTACAGGCATGAGCCACTACGCCTGGCCGATAGATCTATCTTGATATCAATATCTACCAATCCTCATGAACACACACACATGTACACACATACTCCCACAATACATTTGTGAGTAAAATAGGCTTCCCTAGAAATATGAAGTAGAAACAGAAACATGACAACAATTTCAAAGATAATATTTGACATCCACCTTCTTAATATGTCCATTATTCACATCTTTACTAGCTATGTCTTTATTACAGCCCCTTTCCTTATACTTTCTCTTTCTACTCCCCTCTAATCTCTCATCTCAGCCCTTTTCATTTTAGGAAAAAAATTAATTCCTCATATTTTTTCACCTGGATTATTGTGATAGATTCCCACCTGGTCCCTCTGTTTCCACTTTGCCCTCTTGCTGTCCATTTTAAATATAGCAGTTAGAGGGATCCTTTGAAAACTTGTTGGTTCATGCCAGTCCTCTGCTCAGAATCTTTTAATAGCATCTGATCACGCTCTGAGTAAAACCCAGAGTATTTACAATGTGTCCTACATAACCTGGTCCCCCTCTAGGACTGTTAGACTTTTCTCTTACCGCTCTGCAGCTTAAGACAAAATGGCCTCCTTGCTATACTGGAACATTTTTCCTCAGAGTCATATTCCCCTCTACCTAGAACACACTTCCCTCAGTCATCAGTGTGGCTAGTTCTCCCACCTCCTTCATGTGTCTGCTTAATTGCCAACTCAGTGATATCTTCCCAGATATCACTTTTATAATAGCAATGCTTCACCTCCAAATTACCCATACACCTTCCCTGCTTTCTTTCAGACAGTCTATATAATTTGCTAATATATTTGTTTAATGCCTCTCTCTTCCCTTTAGAATAAGGGAAGGGACTGCAGTCTGTTTTGACTATTGCTCTATCTTCACAATATCTGACATATCATAATTCCTCAATAAATATTTGCTAAGTAAATCATAAAAGGATTTTTCTCATGCACAGCATCTTAGCTATCATTTGTAGAGCTTGGGCTTCTGCAGACAACCTTTTGACATCAATTGTCTTATTAAAGTATTTTTCCAAATCAAAATATTTCCTCTATAGAAGGAATGTTTTGCTAACAATTAATAAAACAACTGTCCCACATCTTTAAACCAAGTTTCACATGCCTTTGTGGAGACCATGGAAGAGTACTGCTCAAATTCCCCTTCAAGTAAGAACCTGCTACAAGGAATATAGTTACCTATAACCTTCATCTTCAGGAGCCACCACAGCACTCATGCAGAGGCCACATCTCCCCTGGTTGCTCCCTAACAGTGACGAAACACAACAGGAATACTAGTACCAGCCCACGCCTGTTCACTGCAGGACTCCTCTGGACAATCTTTGCTCTCACGCTCCCATTGGCCTGTCCAAAACATCTCAAAACTGTACTCTGGCATGAGGCTCTTATGACCCAATCTTCCTCTCTCCCCACTCTGTTTTCATAGTTGTCACACCTGCATCTATACAATTCTCTGTGAACTCCTGTTCCCTCATCCTTTATCTTCCATAGGTATTTCCCTAATAATTCTCTTGTACTTCAAATTCTATCTTGGTTACTGCTTCACAGAGGACCCAGTCTGATACAGTCTTTTGGATATTTTCACTTGGATATACTCTGGTCAGCTCAAATTCAATATCTTCAAAATAAACTCAAGAAACTTGTGAAACTTGGCCCAGAACATTATGGATCAAGTTGGAGCCACAACTGAGATGTGTTGTAGAAGGAAAAAAGGCACAAAACTTTATTCAAAGTACTGAAGCTATCCCCTGGGGCTGATCATAGCAGCACCCCTAGGCCAAGACACCTTTGGTAGAATTGGACTACTCAGGTGACTGAATGACTCAGATACGAAGAACATCTTCTAGTTTTTATATAAAAGACCCCAGATATTTGAAGTGGCCATTTTTTTCAAACAATTTTTGACTCTAAAGGTTATCAAATATAATAGTAAGAAATTAAGTTTTAAAAGACCAAGTTTGGGATAATTTGACCTTGAAATTTACTAAAATAAAATAATAGTGGAATTTTAATTTTTAAAAGGCCCAGGCATTTCTTCCATATTTTGGTTCAAAACAGATTATATCAGTTGTAACGTATTTACGCTGGAGGAATTTTTGCTCATTTTCCTTTTGCTGGTGTTCTTCAGCCAGAGCTACAATATATGTTTGATCTGTGTACTGAATGGTTTAAACTGCTTCAAGGTACTATTTAAATATTGCTAAAGTTTCATGATAGACATTTTTTATCCTTACTTTAAAACGGTATAGGAATTTCTGATGTTAGCTTGTTCTTTGTCACCATGGGACAACTTTTCTAAATGAAAACATTGAAAGCATAAATTTATTTAAGATGTTGCCATTTCATAGGAACATAGTAGTAATGATATAGCTACATGTCTCTCTGATGATTGGGAATATTCTTTCCTTCAGATGTGAACTTTTCTTCTAGTTTTTGCTTTCTGACTCCTGAAAGGGATATTTCATCTGGAGAGTAAATGTCAACTCTGCAAGTACATGGAACAAAATAGAAAACAGGCTTCAGAAGACTCCATAATCTTAAATTCAAGGAACTTGGCTAATTTTGGAGTTAGCCATATAAAAAATTTTCACAGCATGGGTAGCTGATTTGAAATAACTATATCAAATAGCCACGTATTAAATACCTTTAAAACACTTGGATGCTGTTTCAAAGGAAGCAAAATTTTAAAGACATACAAACTAGAAGACACAAAAATTATAGAGAAAAGATATCAAACACCTTTTTGTATAGTCCTGTTGGATTTTGTACTTGGTGTGAGGTGTTGAAGTCTGTTTTCACTGAGTCAGAGAAAGTGTTTCTAAAATGGTACAGTATAACATTGATTCAGTCTGGGTAAATTTTTCTTCTCTGCCATCAAAAAAAAATCATCATTGAATTTTGAGAAGCATATGAAAACTTTTTATGGACATAAAATTGTTATGATATGAATCATAGATAGCAAAATTCTACAGATGGCTTTGACTAATATTAAGCATCCTAACATTGGATGGAAGGTAAGAAAAATTGAATGGTGTATGCAAGAAATAAATGGTATTGAAAGTATAAATCATCAAAATGAATCCTATGGTGATGGTTCCCATTTTTGTAGCAATACTTACTATCCTGGAAAAAGCCAAGGACTCCATAGAAATAATGTCCCTGACAATGAATAAGGGTGAAGGGCAGAGGGAGGGGTGGAAGTGAACAAGAGAGAATGAAAACTGTTTGAGGCTGAGGATTTTGCATCTTTAACTCCTGAATATGAGAGAGAACTAAATCAGAATCAATCTTTAGCTACAAGTATATGGAACCTATGTGCCAAAGCACACAAATATCCAACCAAAAGAATATCGCAAGCTTCTTTCTTAGAATACATATATCTAGAGTATTAAGAATGCTGGTAATTGAGAAATATAAAAGACTTGTAGATATATGGATTCCCAATAATGGGAAATTTTTAGTCACCGCCAGTTAAGAACAAGACTGGTTCAAATGGTATAAAGGCTTAGTCCCTAAACTTACTACTCCTGGTAAAGCTCCCCATGAAAAGGCCCAACTAAAGAAACTAAAGTTGGAACTTCTTTCATTCATAAGTCCACCAATAGTATTGGTAATCTTAATACTTGTAAATCAACTGCCAAGAATGTTAGTGCAAAAAATTCAGTGAAAGGGTATAATCACTCAAATTCTTCAGTTGTTGACAAAATTAATCAACAGCCTCATCTATCTGAACTGATTCAAATGTACACTGATAAAAACTGTGAATTCTTGGAAACATTAAAAAGGGACAGAGTGGAAGAAGAATGTGAAGATGAGAGACAGTTTCGGCCCTGAATTTACATAATAGTAATAGTATTATCCAGAAAGGGACATCAACAAATTTTGATGAAAATAACATTACTCAAGACAACGACAGTGTCTCTGTGATTTGTCAACAAATACCTCAGTCTTCAAATTTTCCACAAACTGATGTTAATGCATACAAGGCATTTGGACCAGTGCCTAGTACAGAGCAAACCCTCGATAATGTTAAATATTATTGTGATACTACAGGAAATACGACTGCTGTCAGCTCCGGGCTTACAATAATTGTAGACCGCACTTTGCATCAGTCGTAGCTCAATATTCAGGTATGCATAGCTAGTTGCTCACAGTAGGGCAAGTACCAGGTTCTGGAACTTACAGTGAAATAATGAGATAAAACATAAGGTAAGCACCCAAAAAATATAACAAGCATGCCAAATAGTAAAAGATTAAATTGTAGGGTATTAACAAATTGCTTATGAACTTAGAAGAGGAGAGGAAACCAAAGAAGGCTGGGATTCAGAACTTCTTGGAAAATGCAGAACTGATTTCAAAAAATGCATCTTTTTATGAAAGTAGAATGTAGGTGGGAACAGGCATTTAATTTGGGGGAAAAAATGCTCAGACTTTCTTAAAGACTAACCTTTCTTTTCATCTGCATACTGTTTACTTTTGTAACCCCTATGAGGGATGAAATCAGGTTAATATACAACAAGTGCACAGAAACACAGGAGTATAAGCTATTTTTTTTTTTTTTTTTTTTTTTTTTTTGTTGAGACAGAGTCTCACTCTGTTGCCCAGGCTAGAGTGAGTGCCGTGGCGTCAGCTTAGCTCACAGCAACCTCAGACTCCTCGGCTTAAGCGATCCTACTGCCTCAGCCTCCCAAGTAGCTGGGACTACAGGCATGCGCCACCATGCCCGGCTAATTTTTTCTATATAGATTTTTAGTTGTCCATATAATGTCTTTTCTATTTTTAGTAGAGACGGGGTCTCGCTCAGGCTGGTCTCAAACTCCTGACCTTGAGCGATCCACCCGCCTCGGCCTCCCAGAGTGCTAGGATTACAGGCGTGAGCCACCGCGCCCGGCCTATTTTTTTAAGACAAGAATTGGTTTAGAATACCGAACAATATTTACATCCTTCCTGCCTATATGAATTTCTGTAACTGACTCAATGTGAATTGGATTTTTGCATTTTGTGGGATTATAGAATATTCCAAATCTTAGAAGAGAATGGGAAAGCTCACTAAGGCAAATTGTTGCCATGTGTCATGACTTGCAGCAAATTTATTCACATGTTGCTTTGTGCTCTCTGTGGTCTGGTCTCAGTAGGACCCATCAAAAAAATACATTTTGCTCTTAAAAAAACAAAAATTCAAACACCCACTGTGGCTCTACTCCCTTGTCTATAATGAGACAGGTGCATCCGTGATTATTTACACAGACTGCCAGGAAGAGGGGATTGTAGACAGAGCTAGCATGCTTTCCAAAAGCTTCTTCAAGAGTACTCATCACTGGCTGATCCCCAAGGATCTAGAAATAGGATGGTAGTGAGCAGAAGGAAAGCAATATAAACAGAAGGTTAGAACCATGACTAGAAAAAGAGCTCAGATGATGACTGATTACCAGTGCCTGGCACTTGTTCCTCTCACAAAAAAGGACTAGTGAATGAATAAATAACTAAAATTTGACTGCAGTGTCTAAGAGAGAGTGCTGGAGTACAGCAAGGGAGTGGTGAGGTCCCTGTGGAGCACAGAAGCCCAGGATGGTAGCATAGAGAGAGGAGTAAGGCACCCTACTTCTGTTACCCCAACTCACCCACCAGGATTGGTTCAGAGCCAGGTTGGAATTCCCCTTACAGGAAAAGATAAGCAGAAGACCCCCACAAGCCCCATTGCCACTGTAGATACCTACAGTCCTTATTAAAGGAAAATCCCACAGTCCTTGCAAATCCTGGATCTAGTTTAGAGAACTGCCTGGAATTTGCATGACTGCTTTACTCCAGATTAGGAGCACTCCATACCCCACCCCCTGGAATCCAAGCTGTTGCAGCACAGCACCATTTAGAAACTAGAGCCACTGATGGAGTGCACTTTGATCTAGGGCCAATAGTCACTGCACTTATCCACAGTTGGGGCTCCATAGTCATTCCAGCAAGCCCACAAAGATGGCTAAAACACATATTCTCAGAGCTTGGGCCTAGGAATGGTCATGACTCTGGTCCTACACAGTGGGGAAGCCAACACTGGGCCATGTGAACTGCTGTGTGCCCATGCCCCCAGCCAGAGAAACAGGTCAGCAAAACTTCCCTGAGCAGATCTGCCCTTGAGCTAGCCAAGCAGCTACATACTGGCATCTGTCATTGAAGGAACAGCCCAGTGGACCTATACTCAGTGAGCCCTCCAACAGACCTGTTTCCAGTGGAACTGCCCCTAAGCTGCCAAGACTCCATGTGTGCACACTCCAAGTGAGAGAAACAGCCTAGCAGAATCACTCCCAAAGGACATTCACAAGCTGGGATGCAAATGTGCACCCCCAGCTTGAGAAATAGCCCACCTAGCAGACTCACAGAAAAGCTACATCACCACCACCAACATTCCCACAGCCTAGGACACTGAGGCACTCTCAAACATCATCAATGTGGATTATTACTGAAGAAACTGCACAGAGACTATATTACTGCATTCACCCAGAACCAAATCCATTGCACCCCACCCAACTAACATCCTAGGACTCATCTATACGAATAAGTCTTTATCTACCAAAATTACTGCATAAAATTTGAAGAGGAAACTTTTGCACAAGATGCACTGATAACAACATAGGAACACAAGAAACATTAAAAAGCAAGGAAATGTGACACCTCCAAAGGAAAGCAAATTATCCAGTGACAGACTCCAAAGAAAATGAAATATACAAAATGCTAGAAAAGAAATTCAAAACAATGATCTTAAAGAAATTCATTAAGATACAAGAGAATATAGATAGACAATTCAGTGATATCAGAAAAACAATTCATGATCTCAATAAGAAAGTAAACAAAGAGATAGATAACATTAAAAAAAAAAAATCCCAGAAATTTGGGATTGAAAAATTCAATGAAAGAAATAAAAAAATACAATCAAGGGCTTCAATAACAAAATATACCAAGCAGAAGAAAGAATATCTGAACTTGAACACAAGTCTTTTCAAATAACCGAGCCAGACAAGAAAAAGGAATAAAAAAGAATGAAGAATGCCCACAGGACTTATGGGACACAATTAATAGAAGAAATATTCACATTATTAAAGTTACAGAAAAGAGATAAGAATGAAGATAGAAAACTTATATAATGAAATAATAGCAGCAAACTTCCCATGTCTTGGGACAGATATGGACATCCAGATCTAGGAAGCTCAAAGGCCCCCAGTAGGCTTAACACAAAAAGTCCTCTGCATGACACATTATACTTAAGTTGTTGAAAATTAAAAACAAAGACAGAACTTTAAAAACAGCAAGAGAAAAGCATCAAGTAACATTTAAGAAAATCCCCATTAGACTAACAGCGGATTATTCAGCAGAAACCTTACAGGCCAGGAGAGAATGCAATGACAAATTCAAAGCGCTGAAAGAAAAACAGTGTGAGTAAAGAATACTATACCTAGCAAAGCTAACACTCAGAAATGAAGAAGAAATAAAATATTTTCCGGACAAGCAAAAACTGAGGGAATTCATCACCACTAGGCTGGTCCTATAAGAAATGCTTAAGAAAGTCCTATGTCTGGAAAAAAAGAAAAGACAATAACTACCATTAAGAGAACATGGAAAATTATAAAACTCACTGGTAGAGCAGATACATAAAAGAAAAAGAGAAAGAAGTCAAACCTTATCAGTACAGAAAATGACCAAACTGCAAATATAAACAATAAGAGAAAAAGAAAGGAAAAAAGGATATACAAAACAACCAGACAACAATTAACAAAATGACAGTAGTAGTCCTCACCTGTCAATAATAACCTTGAATATAAATGGATTAGATTTGCTGATTAAAAGATATAGACTAGTCAAGTAGATTAAAAAAAAAAGAGAGACCCATGCTACCTACCAGGAGTTTACAACTATAAAGACACAAAGACTTGAAAATAATAAGATGGAAAAGATATTCCATGCAAACAGAATTCAAAGCAAATAATATTTAAATAAGATAAAACATACTTCAAGTCAAAAACTGTAAAAAGAGACAAAGAAAAACAAAATGATAAAGGGATCAATTTAGCAAGAAAGTATAACAATTGTAAATATATATTCACCCAACACCAGAACACCCAGATATGTAAAGCAAATATTATTAGATTTAAAGGGAGAGATAGACTCCACTACAATAATAGTTGAGGACTTTAACATTGCTCTCTCAGCATTGGACAGATCATCTAGACAGAAAATCAACAAAGAAACATTGGACTTAATTACACCATACACCAAATGGACCCCACAGACATTTATAGCAGATTTCACCCAACAGAATAAAAATTCTTTTCATCAGTACATGGAATATTCTCCAGGATTGACCATATGTTAAGCCACAAAACAACTCTCAAAAGTGCTAAAGAATTGAAATAATATAAGGTATCTTCTTAGACCACAATGGAGTCAGACTAGAAACCAATAACAAGAGGAACATTCAAAGCTGTACAAACACATGGAAATTAAATAACATGGTCCTGAATGACCCATGGGTCAATGAAGAAAATAAGAAGAAAATTTAAAAATTCCTTGAAACAAATGAAATTAGAAATACCACATACAAAAATATATTGGGATATAGCAAAAACAGCATTAAGAGGCAAGTTTATAGCAATAAATGTCTACATCAAAAAGTAGAAATATTTCAAATAAACAACCTAATAATGCACCACAAGGACATAAAAAGCAAGAATAAAGCAAACAAAATTAGTGGAAGAAAAGAAATAATAAAAATCAGAGCAGAAATAAACTAAATTAAGACTATGAAAATACAAAAAAACAACAAAATGAAAAGTTGGCTATTGAAAAGATAAGCAAAATTGGCAAACCATTGTCCAGGCTAAGGAAAAAAGAGAGAAGACCCAAATACATAAAATTAGAATTGAAAAAGGAGATATCACAACTGATACCACAGAAATACAAAGGAGCATTAAAGATTATTATAAACATCTATATGCTAGCAAATTGGAAAACATAGAAGAAATGGATAAATTTTTGGATATATACATTCTATCAAGATTTAAGATTTTTTCCTACCAAGAAGAAATAGAAAACCTGAACAAACCAATAACAATTAATGAGATTCAACCAGTAATTAAAAGTCTACACACACACACACACACACACACTCACACACACACACACACACACACAAGCCCAGGATGGCTTCACTGCTGAATTCTACCAAATTTGTAAAGAAGAACTAATACCAATTCTTCTCTAACCATTCCAAAAAATCGAAGGGGAGGGAATTCTTCCTAATAGTCTACAAAATCATCATCACCCTGATACCAAAACCAAAGAACAAACCACAAAAAGAAAACTATAGGTCAATATCCCTGATGAACATAGATGAAAAATTCCTCATCTAATACTAGCAAACAGAATCCAACAGTACCTCAAAAAGATTATACACCATGGTCAGGTTTATCCCAGGGATCCAAGGATGGTTCAACATACACAGACCAATAAAGGTGATATATCAGATCAACAGAATGAAAGACAAAAACCATATGATCATGTAAATGCAGAAAAAACATTTGACAAAATTCAACATCCCTTCATGATAAAAATTCTTAATAAATTAGTTATATAAGGTACATACTTCAACAAAATAAAGGCCATACATGATGAATCCACAGTTAATACCTGGAACTGGAAAAGGCTGAAAGCTTTTCTTCTATGAACTGGGACAAAACAAGGAGGCCCACTCTACCCACTCTTACTCAACATAGTACTAAAAGTCATAGCCAGAGTAATTAGGTAAGAGAAAGAAATGAAGGGCATCACAATGGCCAGATGTAAGAGAAAGGAATTATGCAGCTACTAGCAAAGTAACACATATAATTGCCTGCAGACACCAGAATCCAAGAGAGAGGCATGGAACAGATTCAACCTCAGAGGCTTAAGAAAGAACCAACCTTGAAAACACCTTGATTTTGGTCTTATGGCTTCCAGAACTGTGACACAATAAATTTCTGTTGTTTAAAGCCACCTATTTGTGACAATTTTTTACAGCAGCCCTAGTAAACTAATATAGTCAAATGAAATAATGTTTATGAAAGTGGGCAAAACAACTACCAATAGTGGTCACTCAATTTATACTAAAATTTCTTTTAATCTCCTTTGAAAGAGTTATAAATACATTTGGAGTACAATAGTGAAAATTGTGATTTGCTGGGGCAGGCATCTTCCATTGCCATTTAATGTGAATAAACAGTAGGGCATTGTCAGGATTTTTTTTTTTTTTTGAGAAAGGGTCTCACTCTGTCACACAGGCTAGAGTGCAGTGGCATCATCATAGCTCACAGGAACCTGAAACTCCTGGGCTCAAATGATCCTCCTGCCTTAGTCTCCTGAGTAGCTGGGACTATAGGCATGCACCACCACGCTGGGTTAATTTTTCTATTAAGAGCAGGGTCTTGCTCTGGCTCAGGCTGGTCTTGAACTCCTGGTCTCAGGCAATCCTCCTGCCTGAGCCTCCCAAAGCACTAGGGTTATAGGAGTGAGCCACCATGCCTAGCCCATTGTTAGGATCTTTTAGTTTAAGAAAAAAAATCAGTTCAGACTAATACAAACAAAAAAGTAAAAAGCTTACTAAATAAGAGAGCAGGAGTTGTGCAGGGAGGATTAAAGGGTACTAAGACTCAAAGGAAGAATTGAACAATCAAGAAATATAACATTCAGACTCACTAAAAGGCATTTCTGGATTGTCACCACCAAATGACAAGGAATGTTACTCTTTTCCTTGAACAGAAACACATTGTCTCTGCAGTATTTTCCTTTTGGAAAAACTGTCAAATGAGGTCCAAAGAATCAATCTTTAGGGAAAAGAATCTCAATTATTGGTGCTATTTTGAAAAAATTCAAAAGCTATTCTGAAAAATAACTTGACATAGATCTAGGTTTGTAACTCTTTTATTAGCTCCTAAATAGATCAAGAAGCAATCCTTGCATACTAAACCCTTAAAAATGAATGCATTGTTTTGTTTTCCTTTGTCAAGAGAAAAATGATTTGAATGCTTAGACTCATTTGAATAAAAATGCAACTATGACTTTTGAATTCTAAGACCCAGTGTATTTTACTGGCTGAAGTCTTCAGAAATACTTCCCTCAGATAAACTACTTCTTATAAACTCCTGTTTGAGGAAATTATCATGTTTGAATTATTTTGAGATACAGCCTGAAGCAAGACATTTTCAACAGTATATTCTATTTGCCTTTGGCAATTTGTTCTTTGCTCCATCCAGAATTCTCACTAAGAAAAGAGTTAGAGCAACTGGTAGGTTTCCTGCTCTGGAGATTTAAGTGAAAATAAAACTTAAATCATGAATGAAATCATTATGATGGATTCTTTCAAACTAAAGCTAAACCAAGCAATCTGTATTTGAAAAATATCGGCCTATAGAGCAATAAAAAGACAAAACTTATGAGTAATTTCCAGGTAGGGAAATAAGATATTATCTGGAAAATAAAAATATATAAAAAGTTGGTGGTAAAGATCCATTCTACAAGGTACTGAAAATTTTACATAGATGAGTTTCTTAATATTATATAGATTAATTTCTTATGGTCACCTAGAATTAGAATCGTTAGTGTTTACATTTTGACAACAATAACTTAAGAGGTATGTCAATGTATACAGAAAACAAATGACCTCTGTTCTCTAGATGTTTTTGTCATAAGTTAGCACAATACATCCCTCAAATATAGTCATTTTCCTTTGCCTCGTTCCTAACTCATAAGCATAGTTTGTGGATGGTAATGATAAAATACAGTGACTTAGAATCTTTTAGTTACAAGTTGCAGAGACTGGACTCAAACTAGCCTAAGTCTTTTCCCTCTTCTAGTATTCCTTTATATTGGCTCAATTTTTATGGAGACTTTCTCCACATGAAGATAAATTGGATCCCAGACACTCCAGGCTTACCAGAATTTCTGAGGGAGAGAGTGCCTCCTTCCCAGTAATTCTAGCAAAAATAGCAGAGAGGAGAAAAGACTCTGATCCTGAGCCTATCCATAAACCAATAATTCAAGCTAGGGGTACGGATGCTCTGTCCAAGCCTGAGTCACATGCCAATCCCTGGAGTAGTAGGGCGGAACCAGCCTAATGAACTACACATGGAGGGAGGCTGTTTTTGAAAGGAGAAGAAGAATTTTATACAAGAAAAAAGACAGAATTATTTCTGGGTTTATCAATTAGGATCCCAAAAGGAAACAAAAGGGCATTCAAACTAGGGTAATTCAAGACAAATATTTTAAAAGGGACAAATTACAAAGGTATAAATGGTGTATAGAAGAAGCACAAGAGATAATATAGTAATTTAGAAGAGTAGTCCAAAGGGATGAGGGAAGTAAGTAGTTACTAAATCCAAGAAGAAAGAAACCCTATAGAGAAACCACCTTTCAGGAAGCCAAGATCTTCAATGAGGAAAACAACCAACCCAAAGTGAATGTGGTATATGTATACTATGGAACACTACCAGCCATGAAGAAGGATGAATTAAGGCCTTTGCAATCATTTGGATGGAACTGGAGACAATTATCTGAAGTAAAGTATCTAAAGAATGGAAACAAACACAACTTGTACTTGCTATTGAATTGGAACTAACTGATGAGCACACATGTGCACAGAGGGAAGTAAAACTCGGTAGAAATAAAGCAGGGTGGAGGGGGAAGAGAGGAAGGGTGAAAACCCACCTAACAGGTACAATGAACACTATCTGGGTGATGGACACATTTATAACCCTGACTCAAGCATAACAAAAGTGATCCATGTAACAAAAACCATTTTTACCCCCATAATATTTTGAAACAATAAAAAATAAATAAATAAGAAGATAATTGGGGCCGGGCATGGTGGCTCATGCCTGTAATCCTAGCACTCTGGGAGGCCAAGGCGGGAGGATTGCTCGAGGACAGGAGTTCGAGACCAGCCTGAGCAAGAGCGAGACCCCATCTCTACTGAAAATAAAAAGAAATTATCTGGACAACTAAAAATATATAGAGAAAATACTAGCCAGGCATGGTGGTGCATGCCTGTAGTCCCAGCTCCTCAGGAGGCTGAGGCAGGAGGATCACTTGGGCCCAGAAGTTTGAGGTTGCTGTGAGCTAGGCTGATTCCATAGCACTCACTCTAGCCTGGGCAACAAAGTGAGACTCTGCCTCAAAAAAAAAAAAAAAAAAAAAAAAAAAAAAGATAATTAATAGTAAGTAATAAAATAGAATTATCTACCCATCTACCCATCTACCAAAACAAACAAAAATAGTAAAATGATGTGAAATACAGGGTAAACTACACACACGCATACACAAACCCCCCAAAAAGATCATAGGAAATTAGTCTTCAAGAAAAATAAGTAGATCTTTTTTTTTTGAAAAATTAAACCCATTGAAGGTAATGCAACACCAAAAAATAAAAAGCAATCTGGCACAAAACTAAAGAACACCTCTACAGTCACAGAATGTCTGACAGCATGTGAAGATCTGTAGATTACAAAAATGAGAATTTAAAACTATAGAAAGGAATAAGCAATGAAATCAGGAAGTAGTCCTTCAAGTGCTACAGAAAAACTAAAAACTTAAAAGATACAGAGAGAAACTGAATGGATACAGTAATGCAAAACTCAGACATTGACAACATACAATATACTATTATTAACTATGGTCACCATGTAGTGTAAAAGATCACAAAAACTTATTTCTCCAGATTGAAGCTTTAAAACCAAAAACCAAATAATAAATAATAATAAATGACATTGAGGATAAAACTGGACTGAAGATATAAGCACATTAGAAAATCAGCATGTCTCAGATTTTATATCTGAAATAATGACAGAGGACAGTGAATATGTTCACCAAGTCCTTTCAAAAAAGAACTATCTTGAATTACATTCTTTCTCTTAAAATAAATTCATGTAACTTTTGTCTTCAACAGCAAAATAATCTGTGAAAATAAGGCATGTATGTCCTGTGACCTGGCATTCCTGGAGGGGTTATATCACTTTAAGGAGCACAGAAAAAATACACAAATAAGAGTTATGAAAAATATCTTATAAAATAGAAAAGACAAATAGAAGATTCAAACTATAGGTAATTAATATATTAGATTCAGACGATATTGCTGATCTGTTAGTCACAGTCATGCTAGGGACATTATCGTGTCACTGGGAGGTCTTCCTTCATCTTTAGATTAAGTCAGGAGCTGCTACTGTATATTCTAATGCTTTGTCATAAAATCATCATATTTAATTACTATTATGTGGTTGTCCCCCCATCCACTATTAGAGTTTATAAAGACAGGTGCTATATCTTATATATCACTGTATCCCCAATATCTAATATCATGCCTACAAGTAACTGTTTTTAGTGAATCCTCAAGCTCTTACTGGCCTGCCCTAGATACCTGATTGCTAGTGCTAGGACTAATACTAAAAAGAAAATAACCCATAATAATTAAATAAGGGATTAAAAATGATTATTTTGTCCTCAGATTATAGATAATAAAAAAGCTTGAAAAAATTTACAAAAATGTAAAAGGGATAGAATTGATACCATAAAGAGAGTAAAAATCAAGACACTTTTCTCTTCAAAAGCAAAAGAAGACTATTTGAAAACCTGGAGCAATTCTTACAGGTATAATCATCAAAACAAGAAACCAGAAGATGGATGACTAACACAGGTAGTATGTGCCTCCTCCATGGATAGGAACCAGAATAATAAGCAGCTTCTCACATTTTGAACAGATTTTCTAGGAGAGAACATTAGGAATCACCAGGGAAATGATGGGAAGCACCAAAAGTGGTGCTTCAGGAGAGGGTTCAGAGCAACTTGCCCAGCCAGAGACTGGCTAAAAGCCAGGAGAAGCTCCTGGATACAGGGAAATAGTAAGAGAGAAGCCCCCAGGACTGCAAACTCCAAGATAAGCTTTTACTATATTGGCTACAAGAGGCCTTCCCAACCCATGCAGATCTCTGGCCTAACATAGGGAGTTGCCTACACATTGTACAGAGATATTGTTCCAGAAAGGGAACCCAAGTGGAATCCCGTAGCCATCCAAGCTTTGAGCAGCTTGAGCTGGGTGCCATTCTGGGGAACTGTGGGAATGCCTGCAGCTACTGTGCAACTCTGAGGAGGGATAGAGCCCACATGCTCACACACACCCCTGGGAAGGTCCCCACCACCTTGCTGTGGGCTGTTGTTGAGGTTGAGACATGAGCAGACAGTATTTTCCACAGTTTCTTGCTCACACTGCTTGCCCCAGCCTCTCCAGTCTCAAGCCCACAGTGCCATTTTGAGAACTTAATACTGGGCTATGCCCCACCTTCAAGGTGAGTTCAGGCTAACAGGGCTGCAGTCCCCACCTAAGTGGGAAAGTACAGGGAAACCAGGCTTTCTGACACATGTAGGACAATAACCACCACCCTGCAACAGGCTGCTGTAAGACCGACTCTCAAGAGAACTCTACTCCTCAAAGTTTCCTGCCAATGTACCCTGCCTGGAAAGGGGCCCAACTGCTCTAGTCACAGGTTATTTTGGGAGTTTAGAGCCAGCCTGGACCCCACCCTTGGGCTGAATTTGGGCTGATGTGGCTGCAGCTCTGCCCAGCTGAGGAGAAACACGGGAGCCCAAACTCTCCTATGTACACCTAGGATAATTCCCACTGCCCTGCTATGGACTGCTGTGAGACGAAGACATGTACATATCACTTTCCCCAGTTTCTTGCCCATTCCACTTGTATGAAAGGGCCCCCACCTTCTTTGATTACAAGCCAACAGCTGGTGTCATTTTCAGAATTTAAAGCTGTGTTGTGCCCCAATCTCAAGCCAAGTCGAAGGTGATGTGGCCGCTGCTGCCACCCACCCAAGAAGAGACATGGGAGACCAAGCTCTCCTAAACATATTTATGGCAATACACATGGCCCTGTTCTGGGCAGCTGTGGGACTGGGTTCTAGATTGTCTAATCCATTGCAACTACACAAACAACGTGGGTCCTAGTGGGTGGCTCCACCACTGCAACTGCCAGCTTCCACATCATACTAGCTGCTCAGGGGCCTGAGAACCTGCCCACACCCTCAGCCCTCTGCTCCAACTATTAGCTTTTGAGAAAGTCACCTGAAGGCCCCAGAATTAGCCATCCTGTACACAACACCACCACTGCCAATGTAAGCTGCTCTGGGGCCTAAAATCAGGCACACTCAGCCCACTGCTGCCACTACTGGGTCCAAAAGACTGTCTCAGCTGGTGTTCAAGTTGCCAGCAAAATTTCACCACAGTCTCAGCTAATAACTACCCTAAGCCAACAATGAAATCACAGATACCACTAACCCTGGGAACTGCCTAAGAAATCATACAAAAATCATACTACTGCAGGTACCCAAAATCAAAGCCAAAGTGTCCTATTCAATCTAAAACATATATACATCTTCAGTAAAAAAATTTTTCCTTCAGAAGCAATTGCAAAAAAATGGAACAAGCAACTACTACATCAGATGTGTCGATGTCAACAGAAGGACACAGAAATTATGAGAAAGTAAGGAAATACCATGAAAGGATCACAACAACTTTCCAGCTATGAGTTTCAATCAAGAAGAATTCTTCATAATGTCAGATAAATAATTCCAAATATTAATTCTAAAGAAACTCAATGAGATGGAAGAGAAATTTAAAACCAATACAAAGAAATAAAAAAATCATCTCAGGATGTGAATGAGAAATTGACCATGGAGATAGATAGCTTAACAAACAAATAAACAGAAATTCTGCAGCTGAAAAATTCACTGAAGGAAATACAAAACACATCCAAATGCTTCAATAATAGACCAAACCAAGCAGAAGAAAGAATCTCAGAATTTAAACACAGCTTTTCTGAAATAATTCAGTCAGACAAAACTAAAGAAGACAAAAAATGAGCAAATCCTTTGGAATATCTGGGACTACATAAGCAACCAAACTAATGAATTATCAGTATTCCTGAAGGAGAAGAGAGAGAAAAAAATTTATAAACCGTATGTAAGGAAATAATTGATGAAAACTTTCCAGGACTAATAAGAGAGTTAGACCTTCAGATACAGGAGGACTATTGATCCCCAGGCAAATACACAGAAAAATGACTTCACAAAAGCATACTATTATCAGAATGACTAAAGTCAAATCAAAAGAAAGAATTTCTAAATTAGCAAGAGAAAAGCATCCAATCACCTATACAGGAAACCCCATCAGGCTAACAGTAGACATTTCAGCAGAAATAGACATTTCAGCAGAAACCTTACAGGCCAGAAGACAGTGAGATGGCATTTTCAAAGTGCTGAAAGAAAAAAGCTGTAAGCCAAGAATTTTACATCCTGCCAGAATAAGCTTCATAAGTGAAGAAGAAATAAAGTCTTTCCCAGACAAGCAAATTCTGAGACAATTCATCATTACTAAACTGGCCCTATAGGAAATGCTCAAAGGGTTCTTAAACATGGAAATGAAAGGTCAATATTCGCCATCAAAAAAATATATAAAAATATAAAACTTGAGAGCTAATAAAACAATCACACAAAGGAGGAAGAGAAAGAAATTAAATGGCAACATGACAGAAATTCAGCAAGCCATAAAAATAAAAAAGATAGAGAAAAAGGAAGAAACAAAGAATTTATAAAAAAAAAAAACACTAGAAAACAATTAATAGTATGAAGAGAACAAAGCCTCATATATCAATATTAACTTTGAGTGTAAATGTATTAAATGCTCCACTTAAAAGATATAGATTGGCAGTATGGATTTTAAAACACAATCCAATTATATGCTGCTTACAAGAAATCTACTTTACACATAAAAACATATTAGACTGAAAGGAAAGGGGTGGAAAAATATATTTCATGCAAACAGAAACCATAAGTGAGCAAGAATAGCTATACTTACATCAGATAAAACAGACTTTAAATCAATAGGAATAAAAAAAGACAAAAAAAATCATTAAATAATGATAAAGGGATCAACTCAGCAAAAGGATATAACAATCCTCAATATATATGCACCCAACATTGGAGTAACTGAATTCACAAAACAAATATTACTAGACCTAAAGAAAGAAATAGCAACATAATAATAGTGGAGGACTTCAAGATCCCACTCACAGCACTAGATAGATCATTGAGACAGAAAAACAACAAAAAAACACTGGATTTAAATTCACCTTGGGATCAAATGGACTTAACAGACATATACAGAACATTCTACCCAACAACTACAGAGTATATATTCTTTTCATCACCACATGGAACATTCTTGAAGATAGACCATATGTTAGGCAACAAAACAAGTCTTACCTATTTTTAAAAATTGAAGTCATATCAATTATCAGACCACTATGATGAGATGCAGTAATCACTATAGCTCTGTGAGCTACAGTGAAGCCATCTTGTGTACAGGCTCACTGCTGTGTGATTCATGAGCCTGTGACCTATGAGCTGGGAAAAATATACATGGAGAACAAGAAAAAATAAAGTGATTAACTTGTAACTGATTGTTTAAAATCCTCCAGCTGTATACAGGTAAAATTTTAATATGCTTGAGAAATGTTCCTTGACTTAACTGATGCTATCTGCTTCTGTAAACTCACTTGCATATAGAGTGTAATCAGAACAGGTGGTCTGGTGCTGGTCCCAGGCCCCCTGGTAATGGAATTTATTGCAAAACTGGCTCCACCTTGTATACTCAGAGTCACGTAAGACCCCGATGTAAAATAGTATAAAAACACTTCCTCTTTTCCGGTTCAGCACTGCTCTCTGTGCCGTTGCCTTTGGCGGTGCAGAGGGTAGTCGCTGGCCAGCTAATAAAGACTTCCAATTTGGCTCAATTCAGTTTTTAGGTGGTCATTTCTCACGTCTCAGACCATAACAACCACCATGGAATAAAGCTAGTAATCGATATGAAGAGGAATTTTAGAAACTATATAAATACATAGAAATTAAACAACAGGCTCCTGAATGATCATTCAGTCAACAAAGATGGAAATTTAAAAAATGTTTTGAAATGAATGAAAATGAAAATACAACATAACAAAACCTGTGAGATATGACAAAACGAGTGCTAAGAGGGAAGTTTATAGCATTAAATACTGACATCAAAGAAGTAGAAAGATCACAAATTAACAACTTAACTTTGAATCTCAAGAAACTGGGAAAAAAAAACAAACCCAAAGTTAGCAGAAGAAAATAAATAACATAGATCAGAGCAGAACTAAATGAAATAGAAAACAAAATACAAAGGATCAATGAAACAAAAAGTTAGTTCTTTGAAAAAATAAACAAAATTGACAAAACACTACCTAGACTAACCAAGAAGGGTTAAGATACAAATAAACACAATCAGAAATGAAAAAGGAGACATTACAATGGATACCACACAAATACAAAAGATAATCAGAGACTATCATGAACAACTATATGCTCACAGCCTGGAAAATCTAGAGGAAATGGATGAATTCCTGAAAACATACAACCTCCTGAGATTCAACCAGAAAGAAATAAAACTCCTGAATAGACTGATAATGATTAGCAAGATAGAATCAATAATTTAAAAATCTCCCAACAACAAAAAGCCCAGGACCGCATGGATTCATAACCATATTCTACAAGATTTACAAAGAAGAACTAGTGCCAATCCTACTGAAACTGTTCCAAAAGATTGAAAAGGAGGGAATCCTCCCTAACTCATTCTATGAAGCTAGTATCAACCTGATACCTAAGCCAGGAAACGATGCAACAAAAAAAGAAAACTACAGACTAATATTTCTGATGAACATAGATGAAAAAATCCTCAACAAAATAATAGAAAACTAAATCTAACAGCACATCAAAATGATAATTCAACATGATCAAGTGGTTTCATCCCAGGGCTGCAAAGATGGTTCAACATATGCAAGTCCATAAATGTGATTCACCACATAAACAGAATTAAAAATAAAAGCCATATGATCATCTCAATAGATGCAGACAAAGCGTTAAAAAATTACAGTATCCTTCATGATAAAAAAAAAAAAATCTAAAAAATCAGCATGAAAAGAGTATACCTCAAAATAATAAAAGCTACATATGACAAACCCAAAGCCAGTATCATACTGAAAAGTGGAAAGCATTCCCCGTAAGAACTGGGGCAAGATGAGTATTCCCACTTTCACCACTTCTATTCAACATAGTGTTGGAAGTCCTAGCCAGAGCAATCAAGCAAGAGAAAGAATTAAAGGATATTTAAGTGGAAAAGGAGGAAGTCAAATTATCTCTGTTTGCTGATGATATAATCTTATATCTAGAAAACTCTAAAGAATTCTCCAAAAGATTCCTAGATTTGATAAAGGAATTCAACAAAGTCTCAGGTTATAAAATCAGTGTACAACAATCAATAGCATTTCTATACACCAATCATGATCAAGCTATGAAACAAATCAAGAACACAATCTCATTTACAGTAACTGCTAATAACAACAATAATAATAATAAAATAAAATACTTAGGATATATTTAACCAAGGAGATGAAAGATGTCTATAAGAACTATAAATCACTGATAAAAGAAATTGTCAATGACACAAATGGAGAAACATTCCATGCTCATGAATCAGTAGAATCAATATTGTTAAAATATCCATACTGCCCAAATTCAATGCAATTCCTGTCAAAATACCAGTGTCATTTTTGTTTTTCACAGATTTAGAGAAAACAATTCTAAAATTCTTATGTAATCAAAAAAGAGTCTGAATAGCAAAAGCAATCTTAAGCAAAAAGAACAAAACTGGAGGCATCACATTCCCTGACTTCAAATTATACTACAATGCTATAGTAACCAAAACAGCATGGTACTGGCATAAAAGTAGACACATAGATCAATAGAACAGAGGAGAGAACCCAGAAATAAAATTATATACCTACAACCAACTGATCTTCAACAAACAGACAAACACATACACTGGGGAAAGGATGCCCTATTCAATAAATGGTGCTGGGAAAATTAGATAGCCGTATGTAGAAGAATTAAACTGGATCCCTATCTCTAACTATATACAAAAATTAACTCAAGATGGATTAAAGACTTGAATGTAAGACCTGAAACAACAAAAGGAGTAGAATAAAACTTAGGAAAACATCTTCTGGACATTGGCCTAGGGCCTAGGCAAAGAATTTATGACTAAGACCCCAACACCAAATGCAAGAAAAACAAAAATAGACAATGAGACTTAAACTAAAAGAAAACAATTAAAAGAGTAAATTGGCAACCTACAGAATAGGAGAAAATATTCACAAACTATGTACCCAACAAAAGACTAATATCTAGAATCTACAAGGAACTAAATAACTCAGCAGGAGAAAAAAATCCAATTAAAAAGTGGTCAAATGACATAAACAGGCATTTTTCAAAAGAAGATATAGAAATGTCCAGGAAACATGAAAAAATGCTGAACATCACTAATCATCAAAGATACGCGAAGTAAAACCATAATGAGATACCATCTTACTCAAATTAGAATGGCCATTATAAAAAAGCCCAAAAACAATAGATGTTGGCATGGATGCGGTAAACAGGGAACACTTATACCTTGTTGGTGGAATTGTAAATTAGTACAACCTCTATGGAGATCAGTGTGGAGATTTATGAAAGAACTAAAAGTAGATCTATCATTTGATCCTTGAATCCCACTAATGGGTATTTTCCCAAAGGAAAATAAATCATTACATCAAAAAGATACCTGCACTTCTATGTTTATCATAGCACAATTCACAATCACAAAAACATAGAATCAACCTAAGTGCCCATCAACCAATGAGTAGATAAAGCAAATATGGTATATATATGCACTATGGAGCATTACTCAGCAATAAGAAAGAGGTAAATAATGTCTTTGCAGCACCTTATTTGGAACTGGAGGATTATCCTAAGTGAATTATCTCATGAACAGAAAAATAAATGCTGTATATTCTCACTTATAAGTATGAGCTAAACTATGGCTATGCAAGGACACACGGAATAGTATAATGGACATTGGAGACTCACAAAGGGTAAGAATGGGAGAGATGAAGGATAAAAAATTGCCTACAGGGTACAATGTACACTACTTGGGTGATGGGTACAAAAGCCCAGATTTCACAATGATATGATATATACATGTGCTGGAATTCAACTTATACCTCCTAATTCTATTAAAAAATTTTAAAAGGGAAAAATAAAACATAAAACTATCAAAGCTCAACCTGATATACATCCACAAAAGGAACACTGGTGGACATGAGATAATTTTCTCCTTTTTTTAAGGAGACATAATAAAATAAAAATTTTGACAAATTTTGTTAACCTTAAAAAAATAAATAGCAGATTTTTAGGGAAAATAACAAAAACAAAAAAAAAACCCATCAGAGTTAGAAGATGAAAAATATTAATAAACAATAAACTGATTTGAAAATGAAGAAAATTAAAAAGGAACATTATTTTATTAAATTACATGGCTTTACTAATACGAAATTTGAACATCAAATTTCAGATAGATTTAAGACCATCAAAATAAAACAATGAAGAAAAGAAAGGGGATTGAAAATGTAAGTCAAAGCAATTATTCTTTTTAGCACATTTTGGGGGTGTGTATTATTTGCCTGTTGATAGCATAAATAAATAATAGAAGTTATGAAAATAGCTATTTTGAAATATATCAATGATAATCACATTAGAAATATATGGAGAATTTCTGTATTAAGGTGCTGCCTAAGTATGCAAATTTTACCTCTCCTCCCTCAAAATAAAAGAATTTTAAGAAATATTTTATTTTTAAAGCACTAGGAATGCCAGAAAAAGCAATAAGGAACTCTAGGAAAATGTATAACAAATGAGAATAAATTAATGGGAAAATTCAACATTGTGAAACCCACAGGCACGTGGAACTGACAGGAAGGACATTCCAATCAAGGATGTTTTCCCAGCAGACCATAGAAATGGTGGGAAGATCAGAGGTATGGGGATAAGGGGGCTGAGATAAGAAAAGGTCCATGGGGTTCTACCAGGTAATAATTGAAGAGCAGAATAATTAAGGCTAATACCAGAATTTGTCCCCAACATAATATCCTAAATAAATTCTAAAGAGGGAGGCTAGGCACTGGGTCCAGAAAAGTGGGCAGTATCTTTATAGCTGTTAAGATAAACAAGGAGACTTCATGACCAAAGGAAAAAAAGTTACCCATTCTACCAGGCCACATCCCCTCCCACCCACACATCAGAGGTACAGCTCCTATAATCAAGACAGAATTCATTATCTTACAAATAATAGATGTTTCAGGGATTTCCTGCCAGGCAAACAGGGCTAAATAAACATGCCCAAAGAACAACTGGAGCTCTTATTCAAGTGTCAATTGGCATATGCACTTTGAAAACAATTTAATGGTAATGATATGTTCCTCCTCTCCTCCAGTCTATCCACACTGCTTTAAGAATCATCTTACTATTGAAAACATTAAAAAAAAAAAAGGAAGGAAAATTGAACTTCCATATCCAGTAATAGTATGTGTTTTCAAATCAACTCTCCCACTTAGGTCAATTAGAAGAACTTGCCAAAATATAAAATGTATTAAAATTATCTACTGGAATACATGGGAGAGCTAATATTATAATAAAGAATTATATAGCCAAGTTCTATGACAGACATATCCAGAAAAGTTAGCCCATCATTTGTGCTTGTTTGACCCCTGAGGGCATTTGCCAATTCCAGAAGAAATAGATGAGAGGTTAAGCAGTACTTTTGAAAGCCTCAAGTTGGAAGCCAGAATCCAAAAGGGGTTGAAGTCCTAATACCTTTGTTTCAGAGCTCCAAAGGAATTACAGTAAATCAGAAGTAACATGATCTTTGCACAGACTACAATCCAAATTTAAGCCATTTGCATGGCCTCAAGAAAAATAATTACTGAATATCCACATTGGTACGGCCTCCAGGCACTTTAACAGAATGAAACAGTCTTTGCTGAAGGAAAATAACATGGTCGTAGAACATAAATTTTTTACAAATTTTCCAATACAATGCCTGGCAAACAATAAAAAATAACCTGGCAAATGAAAAGATCAAGACAACATGAACAAAAGTAAGTAGAATTAGCAGCCCATTAAAACAGACCCACTGAGGCTACAGATATCAAAATTATCAGACATAGATTTTAAAATAACTTTTCTTAGCAAAGACATAAAAGTTTCAAAATTTAACCAAAGAATTAGAAACCATAAAAATGACATAGCCTTGAAAGAAAACCAAATAGAAATTTTAACACTGAAAAATACATTAAAATGAATAACTTGGCAGATGGCTTTTAAAACAGAATAGACACTGGTAAAGTGAGAATAACTTAACTAGAAGATATGGCAGAATACCTTGATTATAATCAATCACACAAAAAATATAGAAGAGAGAGGAGGAGAGTAGACATTGCCACAAGTTATAATATGCATTATAATTATCCACTGTAATTAGTCCATGTGGACTAGGTAGATTAAAACAACAGAAATTTATTTCTCACAGTTCTAGAGGTTAGGAAGTCCAAGATCAATGTACGGGCAGATTTAGTTTTTGGTGAGGGCCTGCTTTCTGGTTCGCAGAAGGCTGTCTTCTTCCTGCGTCATCACACAGTAGAAGGATCAAAGGAGCTTTCTGGGGTCTTTTTAAAAGGGTACTAATCCTACTCCTGAGGGCTGCACCCTCATTACCTAATCACTTCCCAAAGTCCTTACCTCCTAATACTATCACAATGGGGATTAGGCTTCAACATAGGAATTTAGGGAAGACAGTCTATAGCAGAAACTGAAGCAGCATGTAATTATGTTAGGGGAATCTTTGGAATAGTACCAAGGAAAATCTCAGGAACAGTATTAGAAAAATATCCATTGTTCAAGGTGTCAGGCATCACTTTCCAGGAGAAGGGTTTTCTAAGCTAAGGTCTCAAGGATGAGAAGAATTTAGCAAGGCAAAAGGTGGGGAATGAACAGGGATAAGAGCGTTTTGAGGCAGAGAGAACAGTATGTGTAAAATCACAGAGAAGGAAAATGCAATCACTTCAGTGAACAAAATAAAACTCAGTATTGCTGAAATATAGAATTTGGGGTGGGAAAGTAGTGAGTGATAAGTAAGAAAAGGTCAGTGACATCATGATGATGGCAATGGGTCCTACAAACCAAAAATTATTATATTATTTGCTAATTATATCTTTACATGTATTAAAAGTCACTATTGGTTTGATTAGTAAACAGATTGGATTGGGGCAAGATTAGAGTTAGGATACCAATTAGGAGGTTATTACAGTAATCCAGTCAAGAGATGGTGGTAACATGAACAAAGATAGTACGGTGGAAATGGAGAACATTAGATGGGTATAGAAGGTAATCCATCTAATGTTCTCCATTTGCAGTTTATAATAACTGAATCTGGGTGATAAAAGAAAATAAGGTGTTAAAGATGATTCCCCACTTTGTGGATTAAGCAACTGTGAGGATAGTAGTATGAATCAGGGGTAGCCTGGAGCCACAGTAGGTTTTTGAGGAGATGACTTCATTTGGGACATTCTGAATGTGCAGAGCAAACACCTCAGTGAAATGTAGATGTTCTATAGACAGTTGGCTATATGGGTCTGAGGTCAAGAGCAAGATGTGGGTGTAGTTGTAGATATAGGAAGGGTAAGTACATAGATGGTGACTGAAGCCATAGAAGGGAGATGTGGACAGGTGTCTGAGGAAATACTGAAATTCAGGAGAGATGCAGAGGCTGATGAGCCAGAATAGCAGATAGAGATGAAACATTTTGAGAAGTTTAGCTATGAAGAAAAGGAAGAGATTGGTTTATCATAATGATTAACTATACATAAGCTAAAATCATATTATTAATACCTAGCTTTGAATGTGGGTCTGTCACTTACTAGTTTTACAAAGCTGGTCAAATCACTTAATCTCTCCAAGACTCCTTTTTCCTCAATGTGAAAATAGGGATAAAAATATACCTGCCAAATATAGCAGTTTAAGAATTATATAAAACATGTCATACTTTTAATTATTTTAAACACACTTAGCATAAAGTAGGATACTTAAAGCAAGTATGAGGGGTAGTCAAGGTCAGTTGGGTGGGAGCTCAGATCTAGGCTCAGGTCCTTTGCTTACTCATTGGGTAAGCTTGTAAGTTACCTGGCCTCTGTCACTGAACTGGGTCACACTAGGACCTATCTCATTGACCAATTGCATAGATTAAATATTCTCTGCATGTTTAACACATGTGAATGGCTTAGTATAGTATTTTGCATATCATAAACATGCAACAAATATTAATAATTATTGTAATCATCATCATCACTATTGATCAAATATCAGCATCAACATGGGCAATATAAAAAGTTCAGGTTCCTGTCAGAGAAGAATTAAAATGGAACTACATCATGGGAGTAGGACTTTAAAGACCATCATGAAGTATGCAAGTCATCAGAAACTACCACGGAAAGAAATCTAACTAAATGAAGTGTTCAGTTTCAAAGATTCCTTTGAGATGGTTTTAGGTAATAGAAAAATGATTCAATTAAAATCTTCTCTAATGCTCCTCTTTAAGAGAAAGAGTCTTTGAAGCTCAGGCAAATTTGAGTCTAAGCCTTGTGTAGTGTTAAAATGGCACTAACTATTGAAGCTTGAAGCTTAAAAGAAGCCAGAGGGCTTCTAAGATTTACGCTGGACAGGCCATATACTAGCCGGCAGGAAAACAAAGCAAAACAAAACAAAAGTTAGAATCAGTCCAGAAAGTGAGAGATGGGGCTTGGAAAATTCAAGACCCTGAGGAAACTAGTTGGAGAAAAAGTAGTGGGTAGCAGTGGGGGAGTTCAGAGAAAATAAATTTGAGATATTTTGATGACAGTTGCCGTAAAGGTAAGGTATAATATTAAGTGCTGAAATTTATGGAAGCTTACTATGTGCCAGGTACAATTCTAAGGATTTACATATATTGACTCTTTTACTCACCATAGCAAGACTATGAGGAAGGTACAAGTAAGGAAACCAAGGCATAAAGCATTTAAATTGTAGCTCATTTAAATATATAAAAAGAGAGAATCCAAGGGAATTCTACTTTGGTGTTAAAGACTTTTAAAAACATTGAAATTATCTTCTCGTTATAATTTTCCTATGAAACGATGTTTCTTTGCTGCTGAAAGTAAGCCATAAATAGCTTTTGTTTAAGCATTATATCTATCGGTAGTTCTCAAACTTTAGCATCCATCAGAATCACCTGGACAACTTGGAAAAAACCAGAGGTCTGGGCCCTATACTATCTCAACAAGCCTCATTCTCCAAGTGACTGGATTAGTTCTCCAAGTGATTCTGAATTACACAAAAGTTTGAAAACCACTAGGCTACAAATATTCGCTGTTGTCACTCACATCACTTTCTTGCTTGCCCCCAGATTATCACAGAAAGTTCTGGTAAATTCTCTGACCCTCTGTTGTCCACAGGATAAAGCTCAAGCTCCTTCAAGAACAGAGGACCTCTCACAGCCTAGGCCGACCTGTGAATATAGTCTCATTCCCTACAACTCCTGCAAGTGGTATAATTTAGTCTGAGTCCAAGTCCAAAAACCTGAGAATAGGGGGAGCCAACAATGTAACTCTCAGTCTAAGGCCAAGAGAAACGGGCAGATCACTGCTGTAAGTCCAGGAGTTCAAAGGCCTGACAACCTGGAGCTCTGAAGTCCAAGAGCAGGAGAATATGGATGTCCTATTTCCAGAAGAAAGAGAGTAAATTTTCCCTTCTTACACTTTTTTGTTCTATCTGGAGCCTCAAAAGATTAGAGGATGCCTAACCATATTGCTGAGGGTAATCTTCTTTACTCAGTCTACTGATTCAAATGTTAATCTCTTCCATAACCACCCTCATAGACACACCCAGAAATAGTATTTTACCAGCTATCTGGGCATCCCTTAGCCCAGTCAAGTTGACACATAAAATTAACCATCAGAAGACTCATCTGAAAAGTTATTTCCTTTTTCTTAAATTTTCTTTTTCTTTGTTTTATTTTAATAGTATTGTACTTCTTTGTTATCATATCTCCTCTGGGAACCAAAAGCACTTTTCATATCTGTTATGGCACTTGGCATTTCACATTATGTATTTATTTTCTAGCTTATATATCTACTCCTCATTCTCTTCCCATATACGCAGCTGGAATTGTATTTTATTTACCTCTGTAACCCTAGGGTCTAGGCACAGTTGGTGTTCTGCAAATGCTTATTAGATAAAAGAAATAAATATTATAAACTTTCTCCTATACTTTACTCCAGTTCTTCTTTGCACACTGTGCCTTAAAAAAATCTTATCCTAAAGCAAAGAAAAAGTCAATTTCTCCAGTGAGTGTCACTGATAATTTTAAAAAGTTGAAAATGATCAATAAATCAAAGAATAGGGATATGATTAAAGCTTACACACAGACACAGAGTATGCAATACTACAATGTTATCAAAAATAAACATTGCAGGGGGATGAATAGGAAAGCACAAGGGATTTTTAGGGCACTGAAACTATTCTAACATGACACTATAATGCTAGATACATGTCATTATACATTTGTCAAAACCTATAGCATGTACAACACCAAGAGTGACCCTTAATGTAAACTAGGGACTTTGGATGATAATTTATTGACCATAACAGATATAGCATTCTGGTGTGAGATGTTGATGGTGGGCGGGGGCTGTGAGTGTGTGGAGGCAGAGGGATATAGGCACTCTCTGTACTTTCCGTTCAATTTTGGTGTGAATTTAAAATTTCTCTGAAAAATTCTCTTTTACAAAATAAATAAATAACATTTTAAATATATCAATATATTAGAAATATGTATACAAATAACACCGTTAGATTTCATGGAATACAAAATGGTACTTACACTGGAATTCATATACTGTATATACTATATAGTTACTGAGATAAATTAATGTAAATTAAGGAAACTAGAATTTAAACTTTACATTTTACATTTTTCTTTAAAGTTGCTCAATTTCCCAGAAGGGTATGAAAGGATAAATATAGGGCAGAAGGAGGGAAGGAAGATGGGAAACCAATTATGCTACTTTTCTATATGTGAGAAATTCACATCACAACTCTAAGAATCATTTCTGCAGGGAGCAGTTCTCAACCTCCATTCCATTGTTATTATGATGATAGGCTTGAAATATACTTTTTGGAGAATGTTTGATTATTTTTGTCCATAAAGACTGCTGTGGTTTGGGCCTAACTAGAAAAGTTAGCTTTCTCAAACAAAGAAATACAAACTTCAATATTCATTTCAATCTGGGTACCTCATAGAAAGCAGCCATTATCCATTATATGAATACAAGAGAAGAAAATAGTTATAGGCTAGACTGAGCGGGCTCTAAAATGCAATTGCAAAATTCACAATCTGCTCTGCAGCCCTTCAATCCTACTTATGTAACAATTCTACACACACAGCAGTTTTTCAGTATGTTCAGAGACAATTAACAGAAATGTTACTAACTTATGTGTTTGACAAATCTGTTTTAGAGATGCAAAAAGCGAACAGTTGACTGAATTTTACATTGTAAAATTGACTCTTATCCAAGATCAAACTACAGACAAGATAAATATTAGAAATTGGATGAGTGGGTATTTTAGATCTTAATTTTTGTTAACATACCATATTGGTACAAGTTATTTTTTTTTTGTTTTTGGTTTACTATTTTCTCCAAATAATACTTACTGATCTCATAAGTAGAATTTTTTAATCAACCATGTCTCAAATGTCTATATAACATATGGAAGAGAGAAAGAATCCGTAGATCTGTTTATTTCTGGTTTCTTTTCCTACTTGGAGGGAACAGGGGAAAACTATAATATTTCATAGAGAAATAATAATATAAATGTGCACAACTTTTAGAATGTACATTATACATGACTAGATAGCTTTTCCTTGCACCAATTTCCTTGTACCAGGGTTTAAAATCATTTCTGTGCAGTACAGAACTGAGATAAAGCAACAGGGGTTAGTATTTGCATTGACTTTTACTATCAGGATTTCTAAACTATCCATTTGCTTCAAAACACAGACCGACAAACAGATTGTCAGGCTTTCATTGCATCCCTCTGCAAGATTCTGGCCAACTGTCTTGCTAACACAGCTGTCCTACCTGGGGCAAGGGGATGAAGAAATGACCTCTCTACATGGATCTCCTTCACCCACAAGCAAGCTAAAACAATGAGAGAAAATGAGGAAAAGTCAAGATTTGAGCTTTAAGAAAATATATTAGCGCATAAAAATAAAAGCCAAAATGTTTAATGAAAAACTGATATTTTGGGAAAGAAATTTTAAAAATTAGAAATGTGAGATTGAAAATGCCTTTCACAGAAAATCAGTCACATTGCTTCTTATACCACACATATTTTAAAAAGACATAATCATTCAGGTTATATGTCTGGAGACACGTACAAAATAATACCTTCAAAAAATAATTATCTGGCCTTAGGAAAAGATCCTGGAAACAGCTGCCTTAATTGATGCCATCTGGGGATACTACTACATAGTCCACACATAGTTCTTTGCCTCCTCTGAGAACCCGTATCACTTGCCCCAAAATTTCCTCTCTAGTCTTCCCATCATAGATAACATGTTCTTGCAACATGTTGGTATTGTGTTGATTACCTACAATGTGCCAAGCAATGTGCAAAGTGCTAATAATTCAAAACAAAGAGAATGTGGGCCCTCCCTGAAGGAGCTTAAAGTATGGTGGGAACATATGAATAAAAAATTCAATGTGTAAAAAATCAGATTCAAATGTACAAAACCCTTTGATAGAGGAGTGTATATGGTTCTCTGAATCAGCACAGTGTCAGGAAAGATGTGTAGGTTGGGCACTGACCATTAGACAAGAAAGGTGTTCCTGACAGAAGGAGCAGGAAGCAGAAACAAAAACTGGCAGGAGAAAATTGGGGCTTATAGAGAGCCGCCTGTGTGATAAGACTATAGCCAGGATGTGGAAACTGCTTTACAAACTGCTTTTCCCTGAGACACTGGTGGGGACTCAAGGCCCCCTCCCAGCCACTGCTTGAGCAACAGTAAGCAGAAGAGGAGTATGATAACTTAGATTTTAGTCCTCTTTGATAACATGCTAATACAGTCCGTGGGCTTGTCTGACATTTTTCAGTGGGGTTCTGGAGGGGTCTTGTGCTTCACTGGGCACAAGAAGGCTCAATGAAGAGAGATGAGAACCTGTAGCTCAGGAGAGTGCCAGGCATTGAGTCACAGCAACGTGAGATGGAGCCTCACTGCCAGACTGGGATGGAGCGTGGTGGCTCATTTGGACCACGGCCAACCAAATAGAGCAGGTCAGCATGAAAGGCAAATGGTCCTTCAGTGGAGCACAGGTGGGCTTTGGGAGCATGACAGTAATCAATCATTGAAGTAAAAATAAATATTAAGTTGTAAAATAAAGACACAAACAGGGCAGAGGCTTTTCCAGTGATTTTATTATCTCCTTTCTCTTTTACTTCACTCTGCCTCCTTCTCTTCTGACTCTACCCCCTTACCGAAAAAGAAGAGAAACAAATAATCAGAATATACAGCCCATTTGGAAATAGTGAATAATACACACATCATCTCAAACAAATAGAAGATTAAACATTTCTATGCCCAAGAAATGCATAGCAAAAGCAGGATTTGAGGACTCAATGAATAAGCCAGATAATGTTCATTGTGTCTTTTAGCTCCACCTGTACCTTTTTGCTACATTTCTCTCTTTCCTTCTCTGTCCTTACTCTGGCCCAAGCCAATCTTTCCCATTTCTCTCTTCAGTACAAAGAAAAGATGAGCAAGATTCAGAGAAAGGAGGACACAGATTAAGATGAGAAGAAAGTATAGAGATCTAAGAAAGCAGTCAGAGAGCATGGACAAGAGGAAAGGTTTGAAAGAGGAATGAAAAGGAGAAACAGTAAAGAGGGAGAAGATGATGAATAGCACATCATGGTTTACTTTATTTTTAAATATTTTATTTTAAGATTTTTTTAAAGGGTATAAGAAACATGAGGGATTAAATAGAGGCAGGATGCAGTGGTCAACAAACCTCACCTCTTCTCATTTTATCTAAGCCTGAGTTCAAAGAAGTAACGGCCTCTAGTAGGATCAACACTTATATCCTAAAGTAAGACTGAAAATGAGGAACAACTATAAGGCTCCTCTACATATCAGTCTTGGAAAAAGATGCACATTTCCTGATTCACAGAACTTAAGTCTATAAAGTTAGCAAGGCATGATCTGAATTTATTTCTTAAAATATTCTAAGGCAGGGGGTCATTAAGTACAGTATCCACAGGAAAGGAAGCATTCGCAGCACTATCAGCTTCTCATTCGATCACTATGGAGGTTCTGTCACCTCTCTGGGCTGCAAAAGGGATCGCTTTCTCTTCCCTGGATCATGCTACCAGACTCACACTGTGCTATTAATAGAACATGCACCTGAGCAGATACAGGGAGTCTAAGATGTTTTTGCAGAGACCCTTCCCCACATGCATTTCAGGGCTTAAGAAATCACAGCTAATATTTATAACTTGATCTGACAGCTAATATTTATTTTGTGCTTACTACATGCCAGGCACTCAGCTAAGTGCATTACATATTATCTCATTTAATACTTACCATTGCCCCATGAAGTAGGTACAATATTTATCCCTCTTAAACAAAAAGGATTTCAGTAGCTTGCCCAAGATCACACAAGTAAGGAGCCAAGATAGGGTCCCCAGTAATCTATTGCAAGTGTCTGTTCCTAACCACTGAGCTCTGTTGCCCATCTCTGCCCAGCCTATAAGAAGCAGTTTGTAGATGTAAATACAGCAGGAAGCATAATGGAAATTAAATCTGATCAGAATTCATCTGATAATAAATTGAAGTTGATACAGTATGAAATTTTTCCAAAGTTTTTTAAAAGAGGATATCATCTATTTTATAAGACACTTTAAAATAGTCCTGCCCAAAAGTAGACTAGACTCTGTGGGTACAGCATGGCAAATTTGGCCTGCCCATTTTTTCTGTCAAATTTAAGTCTGTGGGCTAACTAGAATCTATACCTAAAAGTACAAGCTTTAAAAATCCCAGTTAGGCTGGGTGCAGTGGCTCACGCCTGTAATCCTAGCACTTCGGAGGCTGAGGCGGGTAGAATGCTTGATTTCAGTAGTTCGAGACCAGCCTGAGCAAGAGCAAGACCCCGTCTCTACTAAAAAATAGAAAGAAATTACCTGGACAACTAAAAATATATAGAAAAAATTAGCCGGGCATGGTGGTGCATGCCTGTAGTCCCAGCTACTCGGGAGGTTGAGGCAGAAAGATTGCTTAAGCCCAGGAGTTTGAGGTTGCTGTGAGTTAGGCTGATGCCATGGCACTCTTAGCCAGGGCAAAAGAGCGAGACTCTGTCTCCAAAAAAAAAAAAAATCCCAGTTAATAAATTGTGAATAAGTCTTCACTGGCTTCAATTAAAAAAATAAAAATAAGAAAAGATAATTCCCACTTCCTCTTGTAAAATTACTTCTATTTTTAACTTTTCTTGGAAAGCTTTTTACATTTCATTCTTATGCAACAACCCAATTTAAACTCCAGCTTTTCATAATTCTTCGGAAGCAAGAAAATTCTCACGATCTTCAATGTTTGGCAAAAAAGAAGAAAAGGCAGTGAAAATAATGATTTCTTAATTATTTTTCTCAATCTGGTAAGTAAGAAAGACTCATAAAAAATCTTAACAACAAATTTAATACAGCAGAAAGAATCTCTGCCAGTAGAGTAAATCAGGCAATATTCAACTTTTAGTGGGTCTCTCACTTACCGGCCTCCACCTAGACTTTTTAGTCCCTTGCCCCAGCTCCATCTACCTCAAGGCCTTTCCTTGAGGGCTCCTCCTCTCACTCAGCCCAGCCTTCATTAGTAATTATCTGCAGCTTTCTGTTTAAATGTCATTTAGTCAGAGAAGATTTTCCTGGGTGCCCTTGTCCCCTCAGGACCACTCAAAACAAGAATAACTCCCTTTCTTTATGTGCTTCTGCAAGCCTGTCATACTGTATGTTAGATAATTAGTCTAAAATTTCTGTCTCTCCACCCAGACTAGAAGTCCCATGAGCAGAAATATCATGCCTGTCTTGTTAAGCTCTTGACTGTGTTCTAGTGCCCAGAGCAGCACCTGGCCTATGTTTGATGCTTGCTACAAAGTCCATCTGCATCTATGCATCTGTTTGAGGTATGATGTCATCCTTGAGACATATGTATACCTAAATAATAAATTACTACAGGAAGCAAAAAAAATTTCAAATATTCAATGTGATTCCTACACTGGTATATGGGATGTCTTACAACATCACTATCATCATTAGAAAAAAGATGCCCAATCAAATGCAGTTAAAGGGAACCATATATTATCACTGGTTAAGGCTGAGCAGTACAGGAATTTTTATTTATATTATTAAGTTTGCAAATATAATGCATTAGTCATTGTATGTCATTAAAAATACAACCATCTGGCTAACTTCTCATCAGGGAATTGGGTTTAAAAGTTTTAATCACAAGTTTTACTTCTTATGGTTGCTTGATCATCTCCTATCATTACTTCAGTGGCCAGAGCTAGCATATTTCCCCCCAAAGCAATAATGGCAAACTGAAATGCGTTTTAAGAAATGGATCAACCAAGTAAAAGTTAAATAACTTTTCTAATTATTTTCAAACTCAAAATTTGCAGTCTTTCAGAATATAAATAAACCAAGAGGAAGGAAAATGCTGAATAAAAAAAATAAAGACAATTCAATAATAATGAATGACTGGAAAAGAAAACATGTATCTCTGAGCTTGGAGAAATAATGGTGATAACTAAAATCAATCTATTTCATTATTTAACACATTCCATTATAAGTAGGTGTGTATTACATTTGCTTCTAAATAGAATAATTTATCTTTCTTGACTTTGAAATGTACTCACTCATAAAAAATCAACTAATTAACTATTTTATTGAGCCTGTCATTACCTTCACACATTAATATATTTTTCCTTAAAATTCCCTCACTTAATTTCTCTCTAATGAAATACTCAGATGTGTAAAAATTTTAATTTAAAATGTCATTCCAAAAAAAATAAATAAAATGTCATTCCACTTTATTCTTTAAAAATCAAACTGTATCAAATATATATATGTATATAGTTTATTAAAGGTCTGATTATTAAGCATCATCTGATTATTCCCTTCATGAGCCACTTTTCTGGCCATTCTCATTCTTTTTCCTGCTCTTCAGCTACAATAACATTTTCTGTTTCTTAAATATGCCATATTCCTTAATACTTTGGGATCCTTGCCCTTTGCTAGAAAGTTCTTCCTCTATTCTATGCCTCTTTATTTCCTATGACTTATTTGATATGAGGTTAGCTCAAGTGTCACTTTGTTGAAGCCAACTGTATTCCCCAGCTAAGTCACTGTCCCTGGTTTTGCTCTCTGAAGTCCCTCTAGCCTTCTCCTACAAAGTACACAAAACTGTAACTTTTAAAATAATCATTAATGGTTGTTTAACAGCTATCTTTAAAGAATCACTAAATAAAATCACCAATTAAAAATCACCAAATGAAGATGCTGTCCCTTCTGGAGTTGCTTGCTCACATTTAATTTTATGGAGAGGAGATATGAGCAATGATGCCTATATTAGAACTCTAAGAGTTTCCAAATGAAATGTTTCACTTAAATATATAATGTCTTACAAAACAAAATCTAACATTTCAAACTCTTTAGCTCTCTCAGGGCAAAGCTGATCTAAGACCATCAAGCAGGCTACCCCCAAAAGCTCACAATCAGTCAAGTGTCTAGCTTAGCAGGACACTGCTGACCTCGCCAATCTTCTGCCCTAAGCTTTCCTGGTCTTCATCCTGCAATTGAAAGAAAGAACATGTTACCAGACAGTCACCTGATTACCTTCTGGGAAGGAGGATAGTCCATGCTGTTTCAGACAGTATTTCCTTCTTTCTCCAAATTTTTTTTTATTTATATGAGAAAAGTATTCTACTGCTCATTTGGGTTAGTTTTACCAGTGAAACCAAAAACTATTTAACACTCCAGCTCATCTGAAGAACAAGATACATGATGATCAAGATCTCATAATGGGACAGGGAATAATACCTTCCCCAAAATGGAGAAACAAAGTGTATTTTAGAAAAAGTATATTCACCTAGAGTTACTTTGTCACTGAATGAGAACTATCTAGTAAAAGAAATCCTGAACAGAAGTCAGGCCTTAAATTCTAGTTCTGGTTATGCCATTAGCTCATTATTTATGAAACCTCAAATAAGTAATTTAAACTCCCTGTGCCTCTTCTTCACTCAAAAGCAAAGGGGATGAGCTAAATGACTATTTAGGTCTTTCTAGATTTGTGGTTCTACCTTAATTCTTAAAACTAAAATACTAACAATTTGCTTCCTTAGTCCACACCTATTTAGCTAAGAAGGAAAAAGGTGTATTCAATACCAGTTCTTCAGCAGCTTGTTATATCTGCATTATTACAGTTAGTTTGTTTTTGGTAGCTTCATTTAACAGAATAATTTGTCAGAGGCACTTGCGTATTACATTGTAATGGCCCTTCAGAGTAATTATGATATCAATAGAATTATTATGATTGCAATGCCTCCATAACATCTTGTAGGTATATCTAGCAGTAGAGATAAAATTTTTATGACACATACTCAAGCTACTGCACAAAGCAGCAGTTTTTCCAAATATAAACATTGAAGCCTTTTAAAAATATTTGGCTGTGGTACCAGCGTGGAAAGAAGATATCTAATTCAAATTTGTTTATGAAAAAAACATAACACATATAGTCTATTTGGCTGCTCCACAATTGCAAAATGGTTTAGCCTATGTATGCTGCTTCGGGCCAAGATTATGAAGATCTCAACCCAAAAAAAGTATGTAATCATCATATTCAACTCATTAATATTAAATGACTGGAACAATAAATGGATTGATACTTTGGAGTTGACAATATATTTTCCTAAGGCTTTCAGATATCCTAGAAATCTAACTCAAATACTCTTTCCTAAGTTTCATGTCACAGACAAAAAAAGTGTGTGTGTGTGTGTGTTCCCCCACGAAGGAGAATTCTATCTCTGTGACATAGTCTTTATTGCTCCAAGTGAATGGAGTAGAGGGAGACATGAAGAACACTTTGACAAGGTAGAGTTACTGGGGAAGAGAATATGGAGATAAGAACAAGAAAAATCAAGATCTGGAATATTTTTAGAGCATTTACAGAAAGACAGCTCAAAAATTTAGGGGACAGAATTCACTTCTGTGAGAATTGGTGGGGGTTTGGAAACTTAGCTGGGCTTTATAATTATAATCCTACTTTGGCATGCTGGAAGGGACTCAAGTGAATATTTTATTGCTTTTCAGAATATTTGTCCATTGATCTGATTTTACTCTTTATGGCTAACATCTCAAGTGCATCTTAAAACTGCTTAGATTTATCTGTGTTAAATTTACCAAGTAATAAAAACATGTTACTGAAAGGCTAAGAGTTCTACAATACAGTAAAATTCTGGAGGGATGGTATTATTCATCTCACCTCATGTTCTCAGTTCTTAGCCAGATAAGGTATTCAATAAACATTTGAAGACTAGAAGATGGATGAATGGATGGTTTCTTTATGCACATACAGTAGATAAGGCAATTAATCAGATAATGTAAGCAAAACCAAAATTCCAAAAAAAATTTTCTCTATTATCTCAAAATTTAGATGAAAGTTATTCTGGGTCTGAATTTTCACTTTTTATGACTTAAGTAAATGTTTCATTTCATTAAGTAATTTCTGTGTGTGCAAAATTTTTATTAGATAATAGAATTCAACTCACAAATAACAACCTTATCTATCAGCTGGGTCTAAATTCTTCTGCTTCTTCAATAGTTTACAAACAGAAAAAAGGGGTTTGGTTCAAGTCATGTAGTAGATAGATCCTTAGCAGAATAAGAATCAAAAGACCTAACTTTGATTTCATCTGATCCTGATCTGCCCCTGAACCACAGTAACTTTCTGCCATAGGCAGATGTTTTACATCTTTATCAAAATTTCAGGAATTATGACATGACCTGGAGTTAGGATTAAATAGTCACTTAAAGGGAAAATATTCACCATGGCAAAAATCTGACACTGGTAGATTTGAAAGGTATAATAGTTTTATCCCGCTTTCTACCACTTTGCCTACATAATCAACACACACACATTCTTAGCCAAAATGCGAAGTAAGCAAACTGTACCTTCACTGTCCACCCTTGGTCAGCCTCACCTTCAATTGTTCCCTCCTCCTACTTTTTCTCCAGAGATTTAGTGCCCTTCTTATTACCTCAATGCCTCTCTCTCAGTCCCATCCCTCCCCACTTAGATGGCAATTTGAAAATAAACAAATAACATGTATTTGTATATTCATTCCAGTTAAGGCCATTAGCTAAGAGTAGTTTGATACCTTGGAATTACTAAAGGTCTTTTGTGTTTTAACACAAAGAAATAATATGTCAATGGAGATCAATATATTGACACCTTCATGTCACATTATCCTTTATTTACTTATGTCTAGGATATTTCTACATATATCCTATCTTTCTCTATGCTACCAATACATTATTATAGGAAGTTATTTGTCCATTTAAAATACTCAAAATATTTCAAGAGAAATCACATACCTTACCACAACCTTATAATTCAGACTGAGGGGAAGAACAATAAGAATTAGTGAAATGTATTTTCTAAAATATGTTAAGTACTTGAAAGCTTACTAATTTCCACAACTAATATAAATGTTACCACATTAAGATATCTTCTAACAAAAAGTTAAAACTTATTCCCAATTCCATAAATCATTTACATATTAATGTATGCTAAAATACTCGGGAAAAATCCATTCATTTTAATGTGTTCATTAATAATTTCTCTAAAAAAACAAACTTTAGATTCAAAGACACGTATAGGCTGAAAGTGGAGGGATGGAAATGATATTCTTTGAAAATAGTAACCAAAATAAAGGTTATCAGACAAAGTAGAGTTTAAGTCAAAAACTGTCTCTAGAGAGAAGGTCTAGATGATAAAAGAGCCAATTCAACAGTAAGATATATATTAAAATATATATATACATATGCACCCAACATTAGAGCACCTAAGTATATAAAGCAAATATTGACAGATCTGAAAGGAGAAATTGATAGCAATCAATGAGATTTCAATACCCCACTTTCAGTAATAGAACAGCCAGACAAGAATCGATTTAAAAAAAACACAAAACGCAGCAGATTTGAACAACACTGTAGACTAAATGGACCTAACAGATATATACACAACCTTTCACCAACAGCAGAAAAATACACATTCTTCTCAAGGACTTACAGAACATTCTCCAGGATAGATCACATGCTAGGCCATAAAACAAGTTTTAACAAAATCACACCAAATATCCTTTCTGACCGTAACAGAATAAAACTAGAAATCAACAACAGCCAGAAAATAGGAAAATTCACAAATACATAGATACAACATAAAACACTCTTGAATAACAATTGGGCCAAATAGGAAATCAAAAGGAAATTTTAAAAATATCTCAAGACAAACAAAAATACAATTTACCAAAACTTATGGGATACAGCAAAAGCAGTAATAAGAGAAAAATTTATAACAATGAATGCCTACACTTAAAAAGAAGAAAGATCTCAAAGGAACAACCTAACTTTATACCTCAAGGAACTAGGCCGGGCACTGTGGCTCACGCCTGTAATCCTAGCACTCTGGGAGGCCGAGGTGGGTGGATTGTTTGAACTCAGGAGTTCGAGACCAGCCTGAGCAATGAGCGAGACCCCGTCTCTACTAAAAATACAAAGAAATTATATGGATAACTAAAAATATATATAGAAAAATTTAGCCGGGCATGGTGGCACATGCTTGTAGTCCCAGCTACTCAGGAGGCTGAGGCAGGAGACTCACTTGAGCCCAGGAGTTTGAGGTTGCTGTGAGCTAGGCTGACACCATGGCACTCTAGCCCAGGCAAAAGAGCAAGACTCTGTCTCAAAAAAAAAGAAAGGAACTAAAAAAAGAAGAAAACACTAAACTCAAAGCTAGCCAAAAAAAAAGGAAATAATAAAGATCAGGACAGAAGTAATTAAAGAGAAAATAAAAGCTACAGAAAAATTCAAGAAAATTAATAGTTTTTTTTCTGAAAAAGTATACAAAATTGATGAACCCAGAGAGAAAACTTAAATAAATAAAATCAGAAATGAAAGAGGAGACATTACAACAGATGCCTCGGAAATAAAAAGGATCATACAGGGGACTATTACAAACAATCATATGCCCTAAAACTGATGATCTAAAGGAAATGGATACATTCCTAGAAGTATACAACCTACCAAGACTGAATCAAGAAGAATTAGAAACCCTGAATAGAACAATATCAAATAAAGAGATGAGGTAGTAATCAAAACTCTCCCAACAAAGACAAGCCCAGTACCAGATGGCTTCACAGTTGAATTCTACCATACATTTAAGGAAGAATTAATACCAATCCTTCTTAAAATTCTTCCAAAAAATAGAAGTAGAAAGACTACTTCCAAGCTCATTTTATGAGGCCAGTATCACCCTAATACAAAAGCCAGACAAAGATACCACAAGAAGAGAAAACTACAGGCTGATATCTCTGATGACCATTGATACAAAAATCCTCAATGAATTCAACAACACATCAAAAAGATTATACACCATGATCAAGTGGGATTTATTCCTCAGGTGCAAGGTTGGTATGTAAAACAATCAATATGCTACACCACATTAACAAAATGTAAAATAGAGACCACATGACCATCTCAATAGATTGAAGAAAAAGCCTTTGATGGGGTTCAACATCCTTTCATGACAAAAACTCTCAACAAAATAGGTGTAGAAGGAAATTTCTTCAACATAATAAAGGTCACTAATGAAAAGCTCACAGCTAACATTATAATCAATGGGGAAAAATTGAAAGCTTTTCCTCTATATCTAGTACAAGGCAAGGATGTCCCCTCTTGCCAATTCTATTCAACATAGTACTGGAAGTATTCACAAGAGCAATCAGACAAGAAAAATAAATAAAAGAAATCCAAACCAGAAAGGAAGAAGTAAACTTATCCCCATTTGCAGATATATGTAGACAACCATAAAGACTACATACACAAAAAAACTTTACTAAATGTATTCAGTAAATTTTCAGAATACAAAATCAACATAAAAAAGCAGTAGCATTTATATATGCCAACAGCAAGCAATCTGAAAGAGAAATCAAGAAAGTAATCCTATTTACAATAGCTATAAAGAATATAAAATACCTAGGAATTAATTTAACCAAAGAAGTCACAAGTTCTTCCATGAAGTGGGGGGAAAAAATAGAAAAAAAGAAAAAAAGAAGAAGAAGTAAAAGATCCATACACAAAAATCTATAAAACAGCAATGAAAGAAATTGAAAGTGGCTCATGCCTGCAACCCCAGCACTTTGGGATGCTGAGGTGGGAGGATTGCTTGAGGCCAGGAGTTTGAGACCAGCTTGGGCAACACAGCAAGATCCCATTTCTACAAAAAATTTTAAAATTAACCAATTGTGGCAATGCATGCCTATAGTCTAGCTATTCAGGAGACTGGCATGGGAAGAATTGCTTGAGCCCAACAGGTTGAGGTTACAGGGAGCTATGATCATGCCGCTGCCCCCCAGCCTGGCAGCTGGGGAACAGAGCAAGACCCTGTCTCTAAAAAAGAAAAAGAAAAAAAGAAAGGAAGGAAGTAATTAAAGAGGACACAAAAAATAAAAAAGGACTCCATGCTCATGGATTGGAAGAAACAATATTTTTAAAATGACAATAATCCAATGCAATTTATAGATTCAGTATAATCCCTATCAAAATACCAATGACATTCTTCACAGAAATAGAAAGAACAATTCTAAACTTTATATGGAACCACAAAAAACCCAAATAGCCAAAGCAATCCTTAGCAAAAAGAACAAAGTTGGAGGCATCACACTACCAGACTTCAAAATGTAATACAAAGCTACAGTAACCAAATAAGCATGGTACTGGCATTTTAAAAAAAGGGCATTTAAACCAATGGAATAGAATAGAGAACTCAGAAATCAACTCAAGCATACATGGACAACTAATTTTCAAAAAGACCACTGAGAAGACACCATAAGAAAGGAAAGTCTCTTCAATAAATGATGTTGGAAAAAATAGATTTCCACATACAAAATAATGAAAATGGACCCTTATCCTACAGCAAACACAAAAATTAACTCAAAATTGATCAGAGACTTAAATATAAGACTTGAAACCCTAAAACTTCTTGAGGAAAACATACGGGAAAATGTCCACAAAAATAAACAAGTGGTACTATGTCACATTATTTATAAAAAGCTTTTGCACAGCAAAGAGAAAAATTAACAAAATGAAAAATCAGCTTTCAGACTGAGAAAATATTTGTCAATCATATATCTGACAAGAGGTTGATAACCAAAATATATAAAAATTTTATACAACTCGACAGCAAAAAAATAAATAATCCAATTTGAAAATGGGCTAAAGACCTGAATAGACATTTCTGCAAAGAAGACATACAAATGGCCAATGGATATATAAAGAGGTGTTCAACATCACTAATCATCAGGGAACTGTAAATCAAAACCACAATAAGATATGACATCACTCCTGTTAGAACAACCATTACCAAAAAAACCAAGAGATAATTGTTGGCAAGGGTGTGGAAAAAATACACTGTTGGTGGGAATGTAAATTGATACAGCCACTATAGAAAACAGTATGGAGGTTCCTTAAAAATTTAAAAATACAACTACCATATGACCCAGCAATTCCTCTGTTGGGTATATATCAAAACAAAATAAAATCAGTACATCACAGAGATGTCTGCACTCCCATGTTCATTGCAGCATTATTTACAATAACCATGAAATGGAAACAACCTTAATGTCCATCAATGAATGGATAAAGAAATTGGGCATATACCCTTAAAAAAAAAAAAGATACTGCCATTTGCAATAACATGGATGAACCTGGAGAACATTATGCTAAGTGAAATAAACCAGACATGGAAAGAGAAATACTGAGTGGTCTCATTTATATTTGAACTCTAACAGAAGTCAAATACATAGAAAGAGAGTAGAATGGTGGTTACCAGAGGTGCAGAAGAGGAGGAAATAGGGAGAAGTAGGTCAAAGGGCATAAACTTTCAGTTAGGCAGGACAAATAAATCTAGAGATTTAATGACATCATCATGAGGAAAAAGTTAATAACATCCTATAATATACCAAAAATTTTCTGAGAGTAGATTTTAGGTACTCTTGCCACACACAAAAAAAGATAACTATAGAAAGTGATGGATTGTTTAATTTGCTTAACTATCGTAATTATTTTACTATGAATATGTATATCAAAACAGCATATTGTACACCTTAAATATACATAATAAAAAATAACTTCCTTAAGTTTCTATTTATATAATTAATTTGCTTGTTTATTCTAATTTTCACATACATAATCAAAATATAAATTTCACCTTGGGTCTGTCTGAATATTCCAAATTTTTAAAGCTAGAATTAATCTTGTCAGCAATTAATGTGCATCTTTTTTAAAGAGCAAAGTTTATGCCAGAAATTTTTATACCTTGAAATCAAAAGGAAATGTTTTACTGAAATTGCCTAACTTAACTGCCATTTTAAATTTAGAGTTTAAATATTGATTTTCTTTCTTTTTTTTTTTTTTTTGCATTCAAACTGAACTACAGCTACCCCAATTGACTACCCAGAAAAAAAGGCAAAATGATAATCTAGTTTCTAAGGGGGTTTCACAGAATCTGAGCAAGGAGGTCAGACTTTAAATAACCTTGCTAAAGTCTCTTTTATTTTCTCCTTGGCTCCCCTTACAGCTGCCAGATTGAGGAAAGGAAAATAGTTCTATGGTTACAAGATGGTTGCCAAATTATTTGAACTGCTCTGATAATTACATAGCTTGACATGTCTTTTCATTTTTTATCACATAGTATTAATTTTTATGCTGTATTCTTCTGAAACCACAATCCTTTTAACTGGGATTGGGAATGAGAGTTTTCTTTCCATACAAATTAATACTTATCAAGTCTTGATCTAGATGACTATTTTTGAAACCCTATCCCAGTAGACTGCTGAGAGAATGGGCGATGGTAGATAGTCAAATCAAATCTTCTAGCCAAGTTCCCTTCACTTTAAAATCGTCTATTCCCCCTATCTTACATTCAAACCTATTGCTTTATCCCACAGCTATAAAGGAAAATACTACTCAGCTTGCAAATAAATTCTGCACTTTGAAAAAAAGAAAATAGAACATAGGCAATGCAGTGAGAAGGGCAGGTCTTGGATCCTCTTATCATATCTAACCTTAATACAATGTCTTAAGATTATAACTTATTGGAGCAACATCTCTATTAGATGAAAACTAGTATGCTATTTGAGGAATAGATGTCATCCGTGTCATTGTGTGTAAATGCCTTAAGTTTGTACACAAAGATTCAATCTCATATCTTTCTATCATTTGAACTGGCATAGTAACATCAGTGTTTCATCTCTCTATCTTCTCTCTATCATCTAGTGAAGAGAGAGACAGAGAGAGAGGGAGAGAAAAGGAGACAGAGGGGAAGAGAGAGAGAGAGAGAGAGAGAGACTGAGCCCTAATGTCATTTCAAAAAGCTCTGGGAATATTCAGTTCCATAGCAATGTTCAGAAGCAATAAAACCATGTTGAGGTATTAAATGAGACTCAAAATGCCAGAACAATTGCATAATGCTTCTTGCTACTAACCTTTGTTGGCCTAGCAAATATACTTAACAAGAAGGTAAGTGAGTCACTAATGACCTTCAAACCTAGGAAAGGGAGGAGCAGAGAGGTTTAACTTAAGGAAATAATCTCCAAGGCAAAACATCTATTTGAAGCAATAAATTAAAGGAATTATTAAATTAAATAACTAGAAATTATGTTAGACGACATCATTGAGAAGATTTCATCTAGTTTCTAGATTCTCTGAAGATGATCTAGAAACCGGACCACAGCATCAATAGCCTACATGACAGTATGATAAGACAAAAATTAAAGTAAAAGTTTTTAACTTCTAAATTTATGTATACCCCCCTAAAAAGGGTTATAGAGCACTTTTAAAACATCACAACTATCAAGTCCCCAAAGCCACTCATATTTCTATCAGAATGAAAGCTGTTTCTATGATTGGCTTAATGCATGACCCGGTTCGATTAACATATCACTCAACCTTTATTTCATTTCCACTATAAAAATATAAATGAATGTGCAATATATGCATGTTATATCTCTTGGAACTTGAGTAAAACATAAAAGCCCAAATTCAAAAACAAGACAGAATATGCTCTATGCTTCTGTGTTTGTACACCCAAAGAAATAATGTCCCGGCCTAGTTATTTATTTAAAATTAGCAAAGTACCTGGTGATTAAGAGAGTGCATTTCTTCCTCTTGTGCTTTTCATTAAGTAATTCTTAGTGGATATCTTCTTTGAGTAAATCATCCTTTATATTTATATCAGTCCTGCAAAATAAATGTTTTAATATTCTAAGTATTTTATAAAGTGAAAAACTTACCTACCCCAACATACTCAAAAAGAAAGGCTTCTGAGCATAATGATTTTCATGCATCTTTCCTATCATTTTGAAGTCCATAATAGCAATATTTGTATATTCAAAGCCATTCTTTTTTAGGAATTAAATGTAGACTGTCTTCAATTCTAGTTGCAAACTGCTGAGAAATTTAACTTTGTTTCATTAATATTCCCCCTTAACAGATATTCTAATTCACAGCAGAGGGCCAAGCTAAGGTCAGCAATTATGATGGCAGAGTAACAGAGACTATTAATGACAGGCAATATTGCAGCTGCCTTAATGCCCAGTGACAGCAGCTCATGGAAATAAAGGCACACAGTCTGCAGCAAGCAGTTTTCTAAAATCATTTGCTTGAGCATTCTATTTCACAGTGTAAAGAGCTTATGATAAGACACACGCAGGCAATTGGGCGCAGTGGCTCACGCCTGTAATCCTAGCACTCTGGGAGGCCGAGGCAGGAGGATTACTTGAGCTCAGGAGTTCGAGACCAGCCTGAGCAAGAGTGAGGCCCCATCTCTACTAAAAAGAGAAAAGAAAAATTATCCAGTAAAATATTTTTTTAAATTAAAAAAAAAAAGACATGCACAGGCCTGAAAAATGGAGAAAATTTCTCCTGGCCAATAAACAAAAAAATAAATAAAATCCTTAAATTTCTATGATGTTCACTGGGAGACTATCTTTTTTGAAGTGAAAAGGATATTTTTTTTTTTTTTTTTTTTGGAGACAGAGTCTCACTCTGTTGCCCAGGCTAGAGTGAGTGCCGTGGTGTCAGCCTAGCTCATAGCAACCTCAAACTCCTGAGCTCAAGGGATCCTCCTGTCTCAGCCTCCCGAGTAGCTGGGACTACAGGCATGTGCTACCATGCCCGGCTAATTTTTTCTATATATATTTTTAGCTGTCTATATAATTTCTTTCTATTTTTAGTAGAGACGGGGTCTCGCTCTTGCTCAGGCTGGTCTCGAACTCCTGAGCTCAAACGATCCGCCCACCTCGGCCTCCCAGAGTGCTAAGATTACAGGTGTGAGCCACCGCACCCAGCCGAAAAGGATATTTAGGTATAAAATCAAGGTAAGAAGATTGGGAGACTAAGAAGATTATAGGTTGGATAGAGTCACAGTATCTGTGTTCACAGAAACAGTTTTTAAAAGCCTTTCCAGGAATAGTCAAATGCATATTCAACTTAATACTATTCACTATGATTAGTACTAGAGCAATATGTGTAATACAAAAGGAAGATTGCCACATTCTTTAGTTTGCAAAAGATGAAGGCAATTCATGTCATCTTTTTGTACCTCAATTTCCTCATCTGCCAATGAAAACACTTCCTACCTGCCCAAAGTAAAAGTTAAAGCATTAAATATATCATATAGTAACATCTCACTTTTCTCAAGTATTCTAAACAACTTGTACAAACTATGAACTCAGAAATATTTCCCAAAATCTCCAAGCATAAAAAGCAACAAAAACAAATAAGAGCAACTTAAAATGTGAAACAATAAATTGTTTCACTTAAAAGTAATGTGTCTGTCGATTTCACTAAGCAGGAAAGAAAAGTGTAATTGATCCATGGCAGATAGTGATCACTTTATTTATTTATTTATTTATTTGCGTATATAAAAAGGATATTCTTTATTTTTTTTAAGTTCCACAGGATTTATTTTTTTACATGCCAGTTATTTTTATTATTGTTGATCTGAAACAATTCTAAATATTAAGCAATAAAGAAAATTACAAAGAAAAAGCAATCAATTTAAAATCCCACTGTGTAATAATAAACAGTGTTAACATTGGGTGACCATTTTTTTAAGCATCTCTTCATCTATATATACAAATAGAGGATGGTTGGAACCATAGGTGAATAGATAGTAAAAATTTTTTAAGAATATTGTCATGGTATACATATTACCTAAATTTTTATAAAACATAATTTTAGATTTATAGAAATGTTACAAAGATAGGAGAGAAGTTAAAATTGATAGCCCTTTTGCTAGATTGACAAGAATTAGAAAGGAAAGAACTTTAATAAACTCAATCAGAAATGAAAAAGGAGAAGTCACTACAGACATCATGGAAATACAAAACATTATCTTTGAATACTATAAAAATCTATATGCTCCAAAGCTACAAAATGTCAAGAAAATGGACAAATTCTTGGAAACACACAACCTCCCTAAGTTCAATCAGGAGGAAACAGAACTCCTGAACAGATCAATATCAAGTGCAGAAATTGGAGCAGAAATAAAAAATCTTCCAAAAAAAACAAAAGTCCCAGACCAGATGGGTTCACACCTGAATTTGACCAAAGATACAAAGAAGAACTCACACCTATACTGCAGAAATTATTCCAAAACATTGAAAAGGATGGTGTCCTCCCCAACTCATTCTACGAAGCCAATATCACCTTGATACCAAAGCCAGGAAAGGATGTAGCAAAAAAAAGAAAACTACAAACCAATATCCCTCATGAATATAGATGCAAAAATTCTCAACAATATTTTAGCAAACTGAATCCAACAGCACATCAAAAAAATAATTCACCACAACCAGGTGGGCTTTATCCCAGAGATGCAAGGCTGGTTCAACATACGTAAATCTATAAATGTAATTCACCACATAAATAAAAGCAAGAGCAAAGACCATATGATTCTCCCAATAGATGTAGAAAAAGCATTTGATAAAATCCAGCAAATTTTTATGATAAAAACCCTCAACAAAATAGGCATAAATGGGACATTCCTTAAAATTATTAAGGCCATACATGACAAAACCACGGCCAATATCATATTGAATGGGGAAAAATTGAAAGCATTTCCACTTGGAACTGAAACCAGACAAGGTTGCCCACTATCCCCACTTCCATTCAACATAGTGCTGGAAGTCCTTGCCAGAGCAATCAGACCAAGAGAAGGGAATTAAGGGTGTCCAAATGCGGGCAGAAGAGGTCAAACTCTCACTCTTTGCTGATGATATGCTATTATACCTAGAAAATCCCAAGGATTCAGACAAGAGACACCTGGAATTGATAAACGAATTCAGTAAAGTCTCAGGATACAAAATCAGTGCACACAAATCAGTGGCATTCATATACGCCAATAACAGTCAAGCTGAAAATCAAATCAAAGACGCAATACCTTTCACAATAGCATCAAAGAAATTTAAATATTGACGAATACATTTAACAAATGAGGTGAGAGATATTTATAGAAAGAACTACTGAGAAAAGAAATGAAATTGTAGACAATGTGTACAGATGGAAATCCCTACCATGCTCATGGATTTGTACAATCAATATTGTTAAAATGTCCATTCTACCTAAAGTGATCCACAGAATTAATGTAAGCCCTATCAAAATTCCATTATTCTTTACAGATTTAGAAAAAATAATTATATGCATCGTCTGGAACCAGAGAAGACCTTGTATGGCCAAAGCAATCTTAAGCAAAAAGAAAAAATTGGGGGGCATCAGTCTGTCAGACTTCAATCTTTACCATAAGGCCATAGTAACCAAAATAGCATGGTACTGGCACAAGAACAGAGATATAGACCTTTGGAATAGGATGGAGATCCCAGATATAAAACCATCCTCATATTGTCATCTAATCTTTGACAAAGCAGACAAAAGTATACATTGGGGAAAAGAATCTCTATCCAATAAATGGTACTGGCAAAACTGGATATCCACGTGCAGAAGATTGAAACTGGATCCCCACCTCTCACCTCTCACAAAAATCAATTCAAGATGGATGACAGACTTAAACCTAAAATGTGAAACCTTAAGAATTCTGAAAGAAAATGTGGGGAAGACCCTTTTAGACATTGGCCTAGGCAAAGAATTTATGAAGAAGACCCCCAGAGCAATCACAGCAGCAACAAAAATAAACAAATGGCACCTGATCAAATTAAAAAGCTTCTGCACAGCCAAGGAAACTGTCCTTAGAGCAAATAGACAACTTACAGAATGGGAGAAAATATTTGCTTTCTACACATAAAATAAAGGGCTGATAACAAGAATCTATATAGAACTTAAGAAAATCAACAAGAAAAATTCAAACAACCCCATCAGTAAATGGGCAAAGGACATGAACAGAAACTTTCCAAAAGAAGACAGAACAATGGCCAGTAAACATAGAAAAAAATGCTCAACATCTCTAATCATTAAGGAAATGCAAATCAAAACTACAATGAGATATCACCTAACTCCAGTGAGAATGACCTCTATCAAAAAGTCCCAAAATAACAAATGTTGGCATGGATGTGGAGAGATTGTAACACTCTTGCACCGTTGGTGGGACTGCAAATTAGTACAACCTGTGTAGAAAGTAATTTGGAGATATCTCAAAGAGCGAAAAATAGAAATACCATTTGATCCAACAATCCCACTACTAGGCATCCATCCAAAGGAAAAAAAGACATTCTATAATAAAGACATCTGCACTTGAATGTTTACAGAAGCACAATTTACAATTGCAAAGATGTGGAAACAACCCAAATGCCCACCAATACATGAGTGGATTAATAAAATGTGGTGTATGTATACCATGGAATACTACTCAACTACAAAAAACAATGGTGATCTAGCACTTCTTATATTATCCTGGATAGAGATTTAGCCCATCCTTCAATGTGAGGTATCACAAGGATGGAAAAACATGCAACACATGTACTTGCCATCAAACTGGTACTAATTGATCAACACTAAGGTGCCCACATGGTAGTAATACTCACTGGGTGCTGGTCAGGTGGGGGGGTGGGGGTTAGAGCGGGTGTGGTGAGTAAACCCACAGCTAATGGAGACGGGACGCACTGTATGGGGGAAGGACATGCTTGTGGACCTAGCTTGAATGAGGCAAATGCATTTCATGTAACCAAAATGTTTGTACCATCATAATATCCTGAATTTAAAAAAAATTTAAAGTAAACAGGCAAGGTGGTGCGCACCTATAGTCCCAGCTACTTGGGAGACTGAAGTGGGAGGATCACTTGAGCTCAGGAGTTTGAGGCTGCAGTGAGCTATGATCATGCCCACTGCACTCCAGCATGGGTGACAGAGTGAGACCTCATCTCTGGGGGAAAAAAAAAAAAAAACTTATACAGGTACATCCCTGAAAATGATATACAGAGGGCAAATAAGCACATGAAAAGATGTTCAACATCATTAGCCATTTGGAAAATTCAAATTCAAACCATGCTGAGATATCACTACTTACCTATTAGAATGGCTAAAATAAAAATTATTGACAATACCAAATGTAGACATGGATGCAAAACAATTAGAATTCTCATACATCACTTTTGGGGATGTTAAATGGTACAGCCACCCTTGAAAATAGTCTTGCAGTTTCTTGTAAAGTTAAACAAACATTTACCATATGCCCAGCAACACCTCTCCTGAGTATTTACCTTAGAGAAATGAAAACTTACATTCACACAAAAATCTATACCACAGTAATGTTTATATTATAGTGACTCTAATTCATAACCACCAAAATCTGGAAACAACCCAAATGCTGATCAACAAGTGTCTGGACTAAAAAAGCAAACAAAAAACTGTGGTATATCTATATAATGGAATGCTATTCTGCAATTTTAAAAAAAGAGCTATTGATTCACACAATAACTTGACAATCTCAATGGTATTAGACTAAGTGAAAAAAACCAGTCTCAAAAGGTTACATGCTGCATGCTTCCATGTATATGACATTCTCAAAAAGACAAAGATAGATCACTGTGTAGCCAGAGATTAGGGGTAAAAGGAAGATATGGCTACAAAAGGATAATGCAAGGAAGTTTTTTGGAATGATGGAACTGTTCTATACCATGAAAATATTGGTGGTTACAGGAATCCATACCTGCACTAAAATTCATAGAACCATACATTGAGAATATATATATATTCACAAATTGGTCATATAATTAAAAATAAAGGGGAAAATGAACCAAGAAATATGTTTTCATTGTGTCTGTATTTTTTAAATTCAGCAGTTTTTCAGATTGCTTTTTAAAACAATAGCCCTAGAGCAGTGGTTATAAAACTGTGGCCTTTAGACCAGCAACCTTAGTGTCATTAGGACTTGTTAAATTCTAAATCAGAAACTCTACAGACCCTACACATAGATATGATTTTAAAACTTTCCAGGAGATTCTGATATATGCTAAGTTTAAGGACGATTGTCTAGAGAGGGGTTTCTCAGTCTTGGGATTATTAACATTTTGGATAATTCTTTGTGTTGAGGAGCTGTCTTGTGCATTGTAGAATGTTTAACAGCATCCCCACTCCTACAAGACAATAGTGATCCCTCACCCATCATGACAATCCAAAATATCTCCACATATTGTCAAATGTCCCCTATGGAGCAAAATCTCCCCTTGTTAAGAACCATGGCCCTAAAGTAAAACCCTGTTTACAAAAGTAACCTTTTTCCATTCTAAGTCTTGATGCACATTCTTTTTTTAAATTAGCTTCCCATTTCCACCTATCTTCTCTTCTGGGCATAAATACACATGAGACGTCAATTGTTCTATACCATAGTAAATTTAAAGTTTCATGAGCTAATAAGCTCAATTAGATATTAATTAAACAAAAGCTATAGTTAGAATTTATCACCCAGTTATTTGTAGTAAGTTCTCTGTCAGTGAAAAATTTAAGAGTTAGATCCATGATGGAAAAGGATGACTTTTGAAAGCCTGTAAATGTTTAGGGTTGTTTCCTGTACTTGCAGGGCAAAAAAACATAGAATATAAACTTTCAATATGACAAAATGTTGCTGGTTACTCTCACTGTGCTGGGTAAAATTATTCACCAAGATAAATTCAGGTATATATCACCAAAGCCTACTCTACTTAAAAGTTCAAGTCACATTGACACCACCCAGCTAACCAATCTTCTGAGGATAAGCTATTAGTCAGCCATTAATCCTGCCCTCTCATTCAGCCACATTTTGCCATTTTATTGGCACAAGGATCATAAGAAACTTTGCCCAGTGTCCTAATAATATAATGGTACAATGTATTTATTGCTAGGTATCCCCTATCTCTCTCATAAGCATATTAATTGTAAATAGAGTCTAGTTTGGTGTGACTTACACTCTACTTATGTGTATTCATCTTCAAATTCAAATTCAAATTAACAGAAGGACCAATTGTGCAATTCTAATCAAATATACTAAAAAAGAATCAATGATAAAGGGAAGTAGCTGAGAATAACAAACATTCAAAGGATATTTTTTCTTCTTTTGTGTGGGTGATATTATGGCATGTTTGACTTGCTCATGATTCTGAAGAGAGAGAGAAATTCATAATGCAAAAAAGTGGCACCTGAACAGCAAGAAGAAATGAGATCTACAGCCTAAATGGAAGCACTGGTGGATTTTTCCCTATATTCTTCTTACACAACATCTTAGCAGACCTTGACAATTGACCACACCATCCTCTTGATAAACACCCCTCTCTTAGCTTCCTTATCTCTACATTTCCTGATTTTCCTCTTCCCTCCCAGTCATACATTTTGAGTGTCCTCCTCTCCCAACTTCCAAAAACTGGATTCATCCTGGGCTCTCTTGTCTATCCTGTCTACACTCATTGGTACTCTCATTGAGTTCCATGTCCTTAAACACACCATACATGCTCCCAAATAATGCTCCATTTGTATGCCAAATATATATCTTTAGTTCTGAACTTTCCCCTGAGTTTCAGATTCCTATATGCAATTGCCCACTTGATACCTAATATCCAAATGTCTAATAGGCTTCTCTAAACTAACTTACATTGTCCAACTCTTGAGTCTTCTCCTGCCTCCTATTGCCAACAAACCTGTTCCTCCCTTAGTCTTTCCTCATCACAGGAAATAACACCATTATTCACCTAGTTGCTCAAACCAAAAGCCTAAGATCTCCCCTTGATTTCTTTATCGCCTATATCTAATCAACTAGCTCAATTTCTTTGTTCCATCTCCAGTATATATGTTTAAGCCATCATTTTTCTTCTTTGTCCACTGCCATTATCTTAATCTAAACTGCTATCACTTCTTACCTAAGCCTGTATAATGGTCTCCTTTCTGGTTTACATTCTTCCCCTGTCTACCTTGGAATTTAATCTATACAAAGTGTTCATTTAAAATATAAATCATATGAGATCACTCTCCTACTTGAAACATTCATGGATTCCCACTGAGTTTAGAATAAAATTCAAATTTCTCACTTAGCCCACAAGGCTCTACATGCCTTGATTCCTACCTTCCTCTCCAAGTTTACCTGATTCTTCTTTCTTCCTCTCTCACTATGCTTCAGAAACATTGGTCTGCTTTATGTTCCTTAAACAACCAAACTCATTCTTTCCTTTGAGCCTTCTTGAAAATGCTGTTTCCTCTTCCCCTGGTCATTGCATGGCTGGCTCCTTCTCATTCTCCAAGATCAGCTAAAATTTATCTCCTCAGAAAGCCCTTTCCTGACCACCTATACTATGCTTTTATCAAATCAATTTATTCTCTATCCAGCTTATTTTCTTCATAACATTTTCTGTAATATATGTGATTATCTTGATGATTCATTACTTTACATGTTTATTATCTTTACCCCATTTGTTTCCCTTGGTCCCTGCTCTTCCAACAGCATTTAGAACAATGCCTGAAACAATCTGATATTCAATAACCATTTTTTGAGAATAACTGGCCAAAATGAAAAAATTTGTAAAATAAATTGTTCTTGGAAAACTCATGACTGATCATTTCCTTATAATTGTTCAAGCCAATTATTTTATTATCTATTTTATCATAATAATTCATATCAAACTCACCAATCTGTAGATATCAAAATCTACTGTTTATCTTTTAGAAAATAAGGATAACATTTATTTATAATTTGTTTTCTGCCCATTTCCATTATACCTCTCACAAAATGAAGAACAGAGAATTGGTAATTGCAGTGAGACATCATCTTAAAATATCTTGCAACTGTCTGGGATATACTTCATCTGGGCCTGGTGACCTGAATTTACTGAAAGAAAATAGATGTTCCCTATCTCCTCAACCTTCCTGAGATTTCAATTTTTCCATAACACTGTATGATCTGTCCTTTCCAATTTTAATATTTTTCCCTTTGATGTAAAATGAAAGTTCAGTTAGAATTGAGTAGCTCTGTTCTAACTCATCTATGAGTATTACATAATGTTCTGCAGAACTGTTGTCTCCCTTGCTCTTCAAAACACTATTTAGAAGCTTAATATTTAGTTAGCACTTGTGTGAACTTTAGTTTATTCTGAGCTTTAGCTATCCTAAAAAAACCTCTTTTGTATCTTTCCTCCTTGTTCATAAGCTTTTCCTTCTGTGTGCATGCGTGTGTGTGTGTGTGTGTGTGTGTGTGTGTATGTTAGATTTTACCAAAGATTATCTGTTGTGGTTATAATGACTTCTATAGGTCCTTTCTTTTTTCCCTCTCTTTGAATTTTTTTGGGGGGTATTTAAACTTATTTTTAGTTCTTATCATTCATAAGCAACAACAGGGTTTTAGAATCCTAGATCAAAGGATTACACTTATTTTTCCTACAAGTTTCTTTCATTTTTTAATTTTCCCTAAACTCCAAGAATCAAGTTTCATTAGTCTAAAATTCCTTGCCTTTTTTCATAACACAAACCCCACTCTAAGAAAAGTCAGTATCTTATTGCTAACACACCTATCCCAAACTAAAATTATACTGTTAGAACGAAGCATATATTAATATTACAATGAGACCCACATTGCTGTGCTGGTCAAATAAGTCAGAGAACAGACATCTTGTGTTTTGGGGGAATGGTTGTTAGTGGAATATAGAAAGATAAAACAGAGCAGAAAAGAGAGAATCATTTTCTTCTTTTGGTCTTGCCAGGAGGCTGGTGAATTCATGCCACCGTTTAGTGCCTTAGTACCTGTGATCTATAATGTAAACTCAATTGGGAGAAGTGTCCTCTCTAGAGAGTAATTGTGAAACTGGTGTCCCGTATCCAAAGGGGATAAATCCTCCTACCATGTTTTCACCTCTCTAGAAGAATAAAACTTGAACACCAGTATCTTATTTTAAATTTGTAGACATTTATAATGGTGACAACTCTAGGATTCAGGACTTACCCTAAGGCTTCAATTTATCCTTTGGTGTCTACTCCATATATGAGCAACTTAATTTATAAGTTATAAATTTTTTGACACACCAGTGGCCTTTGCTCTCTCTTATGAACAGGGCACTTTCCACTTTCCCCCAAGCAAATGTCATGTCTTGCATTTCCCATAGTCCCAGTCACTTGTTTTTCTCTGTGTCTTGCATCCCTAGAAAGATTCCTATATCAAAGAGGCAGGTGTTATTACTTCCTGGTCGAGAATTCCTTGAGCCTATTAATCCTCATTCAAAGCTTAACTTTATCCCTGGTCTGCGTATTTGTCTCCACTAGATAATAACCTCAAAGTTCTATGTTTTCAATCTTGTGACTCCACAAGACTTTCCACCTGTGGAAAGTGACTCCACCTGTCAACTGATATGTTTTTGTCCCCCAAATTTTTCATTACTTCAGTTTTGTAATTTTCTGACCTGTTGTAAACTGCACCAATTCATTAGCAACAGAAACTCTTTCTGCCAGCTTGTTCACTATAATAATGGAACATATCTCTAGGCTTCCACTTCCTTTTATAGTTCCCCTATTTCTTTTAAGCAATTTCAACCTGATCTTTAAGTTGCTTCTGTTTCCTCCCCACATAAGTAATAACAATAATGCTCTTTTTCATTAATACTCTAGAGTCTGTCTTATAGAGTCTCCACAACAGTGAAAGATATGAAATCATTAAGTGCAAGGTATGCTACAAGCTACAACATATTTTTCAAATACATTCTGCCATCCTTTCACTTCCTGAGCAGGCTTATTACACAGGAAATAGCCTTCAATCAGTCTAATTTATAATCTAAGGCTTTATTTGTCTGTATTGGTCCTGCTTGCCTCACTTTTAATGTGTCTTATAATTAATATACATTCTCATAGAGTCAAACTCTCATAAATTTCTGGCTATATTTCCCCAAAGGATTTACCAAACATGCTTTCCTACCTGTGATCTCTGTGGCCTTGCTGAAATTCACCCAATAATGTCCAAGATGGTTGGTACTGAAATTTCCAGCATAGCCATCTTAAGCTTATCCAAATTTTTATAACCACTAGTGGAACATTTCCTGTCATCAAATGAAGAAACTCTTGATGCTCTTGACATTAACTCCCCTCTTGTTTTATAAGAATTTTATAAGAGTTGCAAGCTTTAGCTTTTGGGGGTTAATTTACACCGATGGGTTATCTATTGTGCTGATTCATGTACAATGTAGTTCTGAGTATTTCCTGAAGGGCAGATCTGGCCATGACAAATTCCCTTAGGGTTTGCTGGCCTGGAAAAGACTTAATTTCTCCATCAAATGTGAAACTTAGTTTTGCAGGATACAAAATTCTAGGCTGGCTTTGTTTTGTTTAAAAAGATTGAAGATGGGGGTCCACTCCCTTCTGGCTTGTTAGGTTTCTGCTAAAAAGACTGCTGTTAGCCTGATGGGTTTCCCTTTGTAGGTCAGTTGTTGCTTATGTCCAGCTGCCTGTAGAATTTTCTCCTTCATTTTGACTTTGGCCAGGTTGAATACTATTGTCTCGCAGATATCCTGTTTGCTGTAAATCTTCCCGGAGTTTGATGACCGTTTTGCATCTGGATGTCTGGATCCCTGATGACACCAGGGAAGTTTTCCTCATTAATTCCCTTGAATATAGATTTTCCATGCTTTTAGTTCTTTCTTCTTTTCCCTCAGGGATACCCATAATTCATATGTTAGTTCACTTCGTGTAGTCCCATAGCTCTCTCAGTGATTGCCCTACCTTTTTTGTTCTCTTCTCTTCCTTGTTAAATGACTGAGTTAGCTCGAGAGCCTTGTCTTGAAACTCTGAGATCCTTTCTTCTCCTTGGTTTAGTATGTTGTTGATGCTTTTTGCTCTGTTTGAAATAGACACATATGCGTATACACACTTACATAGAGAAGAAAATGGAAATATATATGTATATACATACACTTACATATATATGTTTACATTCTTAATTTATCTTTGTATCAGCTTTTATTCTGCTCTAGAGTTTATTTGTATCTCAGCAGAGATTTAAGAAAGGATCTATATGTGCAATGCCATTTTTTATATTGCTTATTTTATTTGGGTTAATATAGGTCATAGTGAGTTTTTGAATGAACTATAAATCTCTTTAATTTTTAAAATAATTTATTCTTTATTTGTAAATACAATGATGTGGAATAAATCTACTAATTCTTGTCCTTCAGAAAGAATTTTAAAATGTACCAAAATCTAAAAATATGTTTACTTGAAAATCAAAGAAATCTACTAGCTGTGCTGACTGTCTACAAACCCACTCTTATTAGTCTCACATAAAGCCTTTTTTTATTATATAGAATAGCATAGTTATATTACATATATGCTACTATATCCCATTTAATGGTGTATATTAAATTATTTTAAAAGGACACCTCTGAGTTGCTGTATTCATGAAAGCCAAGAAATAATAGTATTTACATTTCTGTGCAGCTGAGGAAATCTATTTCTAGCCTAAAATGTATTTAGGAAGCAATTATTTTTCCCTCTAAAGGTAAAAATAAATATTTATAGATCACTTAGTATGTTCCAGGATTTTTCTAGGTACATCATATCTAACAACTAATAAAATATTCATAATAACTCTAAAAAGTAGCTATTAAAAGAGTTTAAAATGTTTTCATGAACTACAGAACAACATAAAATACAACACATGAAAATAGGGTCAGAGCAATGCATAACACATGGTACGTATTAAAATATTTTTGAATGAATGAGTGAGTCTATTCAAATATATTTGAAGACCTACTACACATTGGACTCTCTTCTATTAAACAAAACATACAAATATTACTACATTTATAATGCCTGTAGGGGATGAGAAGAAATAGATAATAGATATTTTAAGTAAATTATTTGGCATATTGGAAGATGATTTTTCTATGGAAGAAAAATAGAGGAGGATAAAGATCGGCACTGGGGTCAGAGGAGGGAGCAGTTTATGATTTTAAATAAGGTAGTTAGGGTGGGCCTCATTAAGAAGGTGACATTTGTGTAATGATGGAAGAAAATGATGGAGTTAACTCTTTAGTCATCTGGGAGAGTATTCTAGCCAGAGGGAACAGACAATGCCTAGGCTCTACAGTGGGAACATGCTTGGCATTGTCAAGGTATAGCAAAGAGGAGTGAGTGAGGAGGAACAAAAGATACGAGAACTGAGAGGTTCTCATATCTTTTGAGGGTGGGTGAGGATAATGTCAGGTTTTGAACCACTGAAAGAACCTGGGTATTTAATCTGAGTGAAAAGATGACTCACTGACGGGTTTGAGAAGAATGACTTGATCTTATATTTGAGAAGGATAACTGGCTGTTCTGTTGAAAATCAACCATAATAAGTATATTAATTTCCTAGGGCTTCCGTAACAAAATACCACAACTAGGTAGTTTAAAACAACAGAAATTCATTCTCTCATAGTTCTGGAGACTAGAAGTCCAAAATCAAGGGTTTGGCAGGGGTACACGCTCTCTGCAAGCTCAAGGAAAAGATCCATGCTTGACTCTTCTAGCTTATGATGGTTACTGGTAATCCTTGGCATTCCTTGGCTTATAGACACAGCACTCCAATCTTTGCCTCCACCCTCACATTGCCTTCTTCTGCTCTATGTGTCTCTATGTCTCTGTTTACTCTTGTTATAAGGACACCAGTCATTGGATTAGAAGAGATCCTAATCTAGTATGACCTCCTCTTAATTAATTATATCTGCAAAGATCCAATTTCCAAATAAGGTCACGTTCTCAGGTTCCATGTGGACATGAATTTTAATGGGACACTATTCAACCCAGTATAGTAAGTCAGGGATATAAACAAGAAGACCTGCTAGGAGGTGATTGCAATAATACAAGCAAGACTTGATGCATTCAAAATGATTTGTTAGCAGTAGAGGGGGTGAGAAGTGGACTTTGGTTATATCTTAAAGGTAGACTAATAGGATTTATTAATAGATTAAAAGTAGAGTGTGAAAGAAAGCAGTCAATGATCAGGCCAACCTTTTGGCCTGAACAGCTAGAAGGATGGGATTGCCATCAACTGAGCTAAGAAAGACTGCTGACAAATTATATTTGAGCATCTTTGGGGTAACAAGTGGAAGTAGGGAGTTTAGAAGTTTAGTTTTGCATATAAAACATTTCAGATGCTTATTCAACATCTCAGTGAAGATGTCAATTAGATGGTTGGGATATATAAATCTGGAGTTGGGAGAGATCTGGGCAGGAGTTGAAAATTTGGGAGTTGTCATTTATCATTTAAATAAATGATATTTAAAGCTATAGTTAGAGATCATCATTCAGTATGTAAGCATGTGAGTTAGTGTGCAAGTAAGAGAATGAATGACATAAGGGGAGAGAGCATGAAGAATTCCCAAGGAATGCATAAAGCATGCAACCAAAAACATAATAGCAAAGTAAATTATTCTTAACTAATATGTCAAAAAACATTCAGATATTTAAGAAATCTTTTAGCATTCCAAGATGACAAAATAAGAAATTTCTGAAAATACTAATAAGCATCTTTAAGCAATAAAAGGACCAATTCCAATTGAAAGGGAATGAGGAAATGGAATAGAACATGTGAAAGGGCATTTTGGTACTTGGACCAAGCAATTTTAGACAGAACTCATACTGAAAGAGCAACTATTCTCTTGAAATGATAAGCAAAGGATGATTATTGGTTCTTTACAGAATGGCAACTGGAAGTGAAAATTAGAATTATATTTATGGTATTCATGGTTTTTACATTTAACATATGCTTAAATTAACTACAGATTAAATGTACTATCATTCATTTGTGTTTTGGGTCAATCTTCCTTGTTTCATAATAAAGCGTCAAGTTAAAAATATCTCATAGAGAGATAATCATAAATATATATAAAAGCACATGCATATCAGATAGATCCTTCCTAACAAGCACAGTCAAAATCTTGACATCATTCTCAGTAATTGTTTCATATGTATACCATTTGTTGCTATACTGGAAAGCACTTTAGAAATATATATCAAGAGCCTTAAAATGTTCATAAATCTTAATCTAGTAATTTTATTTCAGGAAATATATCCTAAGAACTAATCCCAAACACAAAATAGCTTAATATTCAAAGATATTTATATTATGAAATGGTTAGGAAATCATAGTATCTTTATACACTGGAATGTATTGAATGGTGTGATAGATGGTATTGTTCAGAGCTATCAGTAATGGAGGAGAGACTGTTATTAAGCATTGTTAGAAACAAAAGAAGTTGTCAGTAAATTCAGGCTACAATGTACCAGTAAGTGCAACCCTGTGGAAAATCAGATGAAAAAGGAAGAAATATACTGCAGAAAAATTATTATTAAATGTATAGAAATGAGGTTCACTAAGACCTCTGTAAGAGTTTAACCTAGTAAGGCTAAAGTAACAGTAAAAATTGAACATGCACCTTATTCTGTTGTCCTAAGATTGAGCCCTCCTCTTTATGCTACCCATATTTTGTGGAAAATCAGTGTATGCATGAGGTAATTGCTAAGTAAAAGTAGAACAATACATCCTTGTTAGTTCCATCTTGGGAAAGTTAGGGGCCCACCAAATTAGCAAAGTGAAAGTTTCTAAATGACAAAGGAAATGAATTTGGGTTTCATATGTCAGGGATTTCACTGTGGCTGGGTGCCTGGGGATGTCTTAGGTATGGCAGTCCTGTTGTTCCTATTGCTGACTTTGGTCATAACCTGTATTTTTTTTTTAAAAAAGAGTTTTATGCATTCATAAAATGTATTCTGTCTGTATCATTACCAAAAAGAGACTTATCTGGAAAAAGGCAGAGCTAATTTTCCTGGTGGCCTGGGTAAATTGGCTTGAGATTGGATGGATTGCAGCAGTCTATTTAGATTGCTCATCCTAACGCTTGCAATACCTAGAAGGGTCGACTCTGCTCAAAGTGGATAGTAGATGTTAAATCAGAAACCAACAGAATGTTATGCAAGCATTAAACATATTCATGAAGAATTTGCAATAAAACTGGAAAATACTTATATTAAAAGCAGGAAAATGTATTCAGTAGTGTCTCAATAATGTACAAAATATGAATAGAGAAAAACATTAACAGGAGTTCTGTCTGGGTAGTAGCAATATAAAGGATTTTTGTTTTCTTTATATCAAAAAAATTTTCTATACAGAGCATATATTACTTTTACAAATAGGGAGTGTGGAGAGTTTCTGGGACTCAGAGTGAATAATAGCAGGTAAGTAGTTCCCTTTAACAAGCTTCTTTTCTTTCTATGCTCCATTACTATCATTAAAGATCAAACTATTTGAGGCCTATAAAAGAGAAAATAATTAACAAATTAATGAATTGTTCTTCTGCTTATACTTCAATCCCCAAATGCCCAATCAACCCTATTATATTTTTTATTAAAAGTAAGCAAAAAGCTAATTTGTAAATTTTATTATCATTATTCCTTGATATGAATGTTTCCTGGCCCAAAGGAACCTAAGTCTTAAGTTGTTGTTCTTCCCCTTTTCTCTTTTCTCAGTGTGAACCTCTCATTTGAAATAGAATGCATGAAATATGAACACTCTAAAATTTCATTAAAAGTTGGAAAGATGCTACCACCTGCCTTTCCTCTGTCCCACTGTGATCTATCCAATAAAAAAACAGAGGATGACCACCATTGACCCTACCGACTAGAATATATATTTGTGCTCCAGATTCTACCCCTTCTCTAATGAATTGGAGCCACATACTTTTGAGATTTATATGTTCCTCAAAGATATGCTGTTGTATCTCTGTTATTTCTTTCATAAACCAAGAGATGTTTAATAAAAGAAAGAGTCAATAGACTCAATTCACTTTGAGCAACCAAGCCCTTAAATGTAGGAGCCACAGGGCATGCTCTATCAGTTTGTCTCTCCCTCTTTCCCTAAATTTGAGAATTAAGCTATGCATCCATTGTCACTTTTCCCAGGGGGTGTTCACTGTCTGATTTCTTTGCAATGTTCTATAAATCACCTAATTAAATTAGGTTTCTGAGACCATCAACTTATATCACTAGGTTCCTGAACTTATTTCAAGAACAGCCGTGGCACGTAGGTCCTGCAAACTCTCCCTGTGCAGGGTCTGATAAGAAGCAACATTCTGGGTCAACCATTGTTCCTAGTGCTCAAAACTAAGGTTAATTAGGAGCCATAGAACTAGTAAAGTCAAAGGTCCTTTAAAAAAAAAAAGTAATTACTAGAAACTCTCTAACCCTGTGTCACATCTTCAAAATAATAAAATGTGAACATTTTTATAGGATCAAAGATATTATATTGATCTGGAGACCTGAAATAAGGCAACTTCCAAGACACAATAAAATCCTAAAAAGCAGAAATTGAAAGGTCATCAGTTATGAACAAACTCTATATTCACTTTATAACAGTAGGTTAGGTGGGGAAAAAAATTCTACAGCAACTTAGAACTTGTAACTGAGACTTGTACTTTTTCCTAAAACAACTAAGCAAGAGACTCCCCTTCATAATTAGTTTTGTGCAATGGTGTCTTTACTGTGTGTGTCTTTGAAAAAATTACCTCTGACAACATTTCTCTATAGTTCCATATATTTTGTCTATATTGTTATCTAATCTATTAATAGTACCAAATCTTCCCTAGGTACTTTATGCCACTCCCAGAAGATGAAATGGAAAACTTGGAAACTTTTACCCCAATCTTCTACTACAGATTTCAGCACTGAGTAAAGATCAGGAAGAGGAGATAAAATGGTATTACTGTCAGCCCACAAGATACTGCAGGAATGTTACATTTTATCAGGACTACCCTATCTTCACAGTACTAGAAACTGAAATTCTTCCTAGGCAATTAACCTTAAAATGTTCTGAATCTTCTTAACATATTTCTAGTTCTTTGAGAATTTCCCTTCATCCATTGCTAAGAAACCTCCCTTAAAGTTTTCTTTATTTGAATACAATATTGATTTAGAGAAAATAAAAGCATCAACTAATTTATGGGAAAGATTTTAGTCTTTACTTTTCCCCCAAGAAGCTTTATTACCCTGTAAAACATGATCAAAATCTTTAAAAGAATCTAAATCCACCTAATAATAAAGAATTTTGCATCAGCACATTTTGAGAGCTTTGTTTATCCCACAAATAAAGTTATTCATTGTGTGCTTTTGTTTCCCAGCATCTCATTAACTTGTCTTCCATGCACACATCTAAAATAGTCTCTTCTGCTTTCTCTCTACAATTCAGAATTACCCTTGATAATGGTTTTCAAATACCAATATCAGGGATCTACCACATTTTGAGACCAAAAAGAAATATTGAAAATGTATTAATTAATATAGTCCCAGGGGGTATGATAACCTCTCCTGTGCTTACCACTACACTGTGCTACCCAAGATAAAATACATAGCATTCCCCCTGCCCTCAAGAAGTTTCTATGACCAACTAACTGAGGAGAAAAGATACACACAAACAGAAGTGAGCAATGCAAATAGCATAGATGAAAGCGCTAAGGTTGGTATGATAGGGTATAATGTAATTTGGAGACAAGAAAATCGAGTATCAGAGTCCACAATTAAGTTTCAAGAAAATAGGTGTGCCTCAACAGAGCTAATATGTGGATAGAGTGACTAAAGACATAAGGATCCACCTCAGAGAAGACCAACAGTGTGTCTATAGAATAGCAAGATTTCTCTGCCCAGAGCCAAGGGTACTGGGGAAAGTCCAGGAGTACCTTGAAACAGATCAATGCAAAAATAGAAAGCATTGTATTACCATTACTGTTACTGTATAACAAATACTCTAAAACTTAGTGACTTAAAACCACCATTTTGGTATGCCCAAGGATTTGGTGGACAAGAAATTTAGAAAGGGTAAAGCAGGGATGGCTCTTGTCTGCTCATGATGACACCAGTCTCAGCTAGAAAGACTTGGGATCATCTAAAGGCTCACTCGCTCATGTACATCTAGGCTGGGATGACTTGAAGACTACAAATGCTGACCAGAGCACCTGCATGTGGCATTTCCATATCTATGACTTTGCTTCCTCACAGCATGGTGGTCCCAGGATAGTCAAGATTTCTTACATGGCAGCTCAGGGCTCCAAATAGGAGTGTTCTAGGGAATAAGGGAAAAGCTCCATCATCTATTGACTCAGCCTTGAAAATTACACAGTGCCACTTCCATCATTGGTCAAAGAAGCCACAAGCCACCCAGATTCAAGGGGTGATGTCATAGACCCCATCTCTCAATGGGAGAAGTGACAAAGAATTTTGAGGCCCTGTTTTAATATCAATAAACATAGGTTTGCTGATTATTTTCTCCCACAATACCTAAAATACTTCACAATTTCATAAATCCTCATAATACCCATGAAAGGAAAAAGAGTACAAAATACATATTCAAAGCTGATATAACCACATGTTTCAGTTCTCCCAGGAATAGTCCTGTAACCAGTGCAGCCAGTTTGTCAGCTTATTTTAGACAATAACCCCTCCCTTGCTTTGTTCCTTGCTACACACATAACTAATTACCTGTTTGCTTTGCTTGAGAATTCCAAAGGCTAATCTTGAAGCAATCAGGCATAAAGCAGAGAAGGCCGGTGCCTTTCCAAGAAATTAATCCATAACCTGACTCCCACACAGGTGACGCCAACCAGACCTCCAGGTGGTCCATTACACTAGATAGCCATCAGAAGCCGTCAAGCAGGCCTGCACCCTGTACCACTCCTGCACATAATTTCCATACCACCTTCCCCCTTAAAACCCCTTTAGCCAGCCCAAGAAATTGAGATGATTCTTTCGTACTTGAGTCCAGTCATCTCCTAAAGCTGCTAGCACTTGAATAAAAACTGCTTTCCTTGCATTAACCCTCGCCTATCATGTCTGGCTTTTTGGATGGTGAGAAGACAAACTTGATTTTGGTTACTGTCCCAGTTTATACATGTTATCCCCAATGTAATTATTAATAGCTCCCCTTTCACTCTCAAAATTGTCCTTTTGAATGGTAAGTTATGTGATCCTCCTATCTGATGTCAGTTGTCTTAATTCAAGACCCTGTCTATACATACAAAGTGAAATTATACCCTCACCTCTCTCCTAAATAACTCACCTTAATCTAAAATACATTAATTAATTATATGAAATATTCCAAATGCACTGGCTTTTTTAGCAACATGACAGTTACTTTACCATTATGTGAAGATACCAACCAGTAGTTGGTAGTGAAAACTGAGGCAGAACCAGGACCACATGACTCCAAGTCCCTCTCCCCTAATTTAGGTCCAATAATAGGTAACAGGGAAGAGTATAAATCCAGTTTTGTTTGTTCATGTAAGAAACCAGTATCTTCTATGCTAAGCCTTATAGAGTTCTAAATGTTACAGAGTAGCAGCCTCTCTATGCTTTCATAAGTCTTTAAGTGCCAAAACACCAAAAAAGGCTATATAACTAAACCGCACATTATAGGTGTCAAAGGGAGATTTTCCTAGTTCATCTTTGAGAATAGGCAGATTAAAGAAAAGTCAAATGCTCTTTAAAATAGTCTTTTAAAGAACTGAAGCATTTGTTGCAATTTTTTTAAGCAAAGGGGTTTATTTTTTCAAACAGAGGCCTTCTTTCTCTTGGACATTGATTGTACAAGCCAGACTATCTGCTAACACTAAATTGCAGGTCTTCACAATTCAATTAGCACTTTCTCTTAGATGTAAAACCATTTTGCTTTGGTTTCTAACAGAATTTGCTATCAATGAAATTACTATATGTAACACAAAAAAGAAACATTCAGCAAAACATAAAGGTGAAAGGAAATTAGTTTACATTTTACTAAGAAACATTTATCAAATTAACTATGGATGCTTAATGTGAGGCCATAAAATTCTTGCCATGCCAGTGATGGGGCTTTCTCCCCTTATCTGTGCCTGTATTGCTAGAACTAGGAGTTTTCCACCAAAATGTCCATTTAGGGATTTTCCATTAACAGATTATCCATTACTCTTCTAATAGATTAAATTCACTAGATACAGTTTATGTTGGGAGTAGAAGAAGAATTTATTGGCTCCATCTTCCTTAATTTGCTCTTATTGTTCTTATGTTAGAAGGACCTCAATCCACACAAGTTAATTTCTGAACAAAATTGTCAAGAGTTTGAATACTAGTAAAGAGCTATTCCAAACATCCCTGGTTTAAGTTCCAGAATGTACCATACCCCACATTGTAATTCTCAACCTATTCCAGTTACAGTTCTGTGCCAGGAGTCCCCAAGTCCAATCCTAGATTCAGTGATTTGCTAGGCAGACTCGCAGAACTCACAGCTATGATATACTGTGGCAAAAGGATACAAAGCAAGATCAGGAAAGAGAAAAGATGCATGGGGCAGAGACTGGAGAAAACCAGGAACAAACTCCCAAGAGTCTTGTTTCTGTAGAATCATATGTCATATGGGGTAACTTAATCACTTCAGCATTGAATTGCAACACTAGTGAAAAGTTGACTACTAGGGAATCTCATTAGAAACTCACTGTCCAAGATTTTGCTGGGGGCAGGTCATATAGGCCCCTCTGCCTAGCACATACCAAAATTCCAGACTGTAAGTATAAAAGCAGATGTTTAACACAAGCCACATTGTTTGCACAAATAATTTAGGCACAGTAAACCACTCTTATCAGTTAGGGAATGATGGAAACATTTCCAAAATCTAAGCACCCAGATGCCAACTAAGGGCTAACCTTGTAACCAGCCTTTCTAGAAATAATCTCAGGCCAGCTATGTTAACCCTTTTCTGTGCCAGTTCCCTGCCACCTGAGATCTAGATAAACTTGACTTGAACCCCTTTCCCAATCTCATGCTCCCTGGAATATTAAGCCCTCCTAAATTTTTGCAAACTCCCTGGGTCTTTTTCTTCAGATCTTCAGATGGATAATTCAGTTGCTTTTTTGCCTCAACTGCCTGCCCTCACCTACTTGGTAATCAAAGAGAGACAATCTTGTGCTTCTTCTGATACCAGTATTCAAAGTATAATGACATCAGTGAGCCAGTACCAAAGATCCTATCCACATTAGTAATAGTCATGTTCATTTCTCCTAGCTCTTTTCCAGAGCTGTCCCTCTTACCACTTTCTGCTTTCACTTCTAGTAGTGCTTTCCCCATTAAAATAGGGGCGCCAAATCAAACAGGATGATTTTAAGATTCAAACCATGCCCAAGTTATTCCAATCGGGGATACAATAGACATACGGTATATATTGGTTTACTCATGCAATTCTCCAAAAACCACATTTCTAAAACAACGAAGTTACACCTACTTCATGTTATGTATCAGTTCTATGTGCTCTCCTTCCCTTATGAATTCTGGTCAGCCACCCAGAAGGTGAGCAAAGATTAGAATATTTCAGTATACCCTACATAAAATTATCCTCAGGGAATTTCCTAGATGCTCCTAAATTTGAAAGCAAGCAATGAACTTTTTATAGAGCTCTGAGGCCACAGGAAAGAAACCTTTAGCATAAGTTTTCTGGCCCCTCTGGAGTACTATTTGACATTGTAATTTGTACCAATATAATATTCAGGAATATCTGCATAAGTGTGGCTCAAAATACCATCCTTGCAATATTAGGTAACTGCAACACACATCTCTGATTCCTCTCATTTCCACAAAACTTGAGTTGTGCTTTAGAAACTGTTTCTCCCATAGATCATTTTTAATTCAATTTAAACTAAGCAAATGTTCACTTGAGTAGCTAAAGCTCTCTTAAGGACACTTAAATTAACGATAATTATTTAAACATTCGTATACTCATGTGCAGTTCTCCTGATTTATCCTCCAATCAACATAATTCAAAATTATATCCATGGAGAGTTAATTCTCATCTTTTATAGAAGAAAAACAGTATTTATTTTGAGGATTATTATTTTAAAGAAAAATGAAATGATCGAAATTGACTCCTGAATTCATCACTTCTCTAGCACTCAGTCACAAGGTAGGCTATGCAGACTTGGGTAAATTTTAAAAACCTAAAATTCTTGCTAAAACAAAAAATAAAAACATAACGCCTCTTGGTAAAATCTCATGAATACTGCACTCAAAGCCTTAGATTTGTCTTTGAACTCTGTCACCCCATGTCTGAACTTTACTATCTTAATCTGTAGAAAAGAACCATGAAGATTAAACAAAAATATCTTGTAAGCTATAAATGCATTCTGTACACTATAGGGGGTGACACAGTCATCAGATTAATAATATTAAAAAACAAACAAAAAAATAGAGTCAATGAATCTTCATGATCCTTTCAGGTTTCCACTAGCCTTAATAGCATTTTGCATTAAGAGTGATAGACCTGTCTCACCTTTGCCATTAGAACATATTCCTTAGCAACTCATCTTTGTGACCATCACAACGTCTAGCATGCTGTCTTACACAGTATAAGTGCTCAATAAGTACTAGTTAAGATAATAGAGAAATTGAAGTGTTATTCACTCTCCTTTTCATAGAAATCTAGGCTAATAGATTAAAAGAAAAGGTGTATATGCCGCCCTCAAACACATCACAGCACTACACAAATTATCATTTCAAACCCTGACTGGTCAGAGCATACATATCAATGGGCTTTTGATGCAGTAGACGAGAAATAAGGAAGAAAAGAATTAAGTCTTAAAGATGCAGCAGGATCTCAAGGTCAGTATAGGCAGGACAGGAGGAAATCAGTGAGGTAATCTGAGAACCTAGAACAAACACAGTAAGAGGACCAGCAAGCATATTGAGGCCAAACAAGGCATAGAGAATACACCTTTATTTTTTTCCCCAGCAGCGGGTGGGGGAGGGGGAACCAGTCTAGAATATACCTTTATAAACGAAATAAAACCAACTATTTGGATGAAGCAAAAGAGTTTTTTAATATAAGTTTCCTGGGTCAGTAGGAGGCAATCTACAAATTTGGCCCACCTAGGGTTTATAGCAGATGGCAAGTGGTGGCGCTTGGTTAGAGTGGAGAAGCAGCAGCCAAGAGAAAAACCACTTGAGAGGCATCCATAAGATATAGGAGATAAACATAGTATTTCTCATTACTATCTTTCTCTTTTTTGGAAAAAAATGAACCATGCTTGCATATATAGCAACCCTTCTTATAAATTTGAGACAATGTGCAAAATAGAAATGTTTTTTCTCCTGCCCAGCACTGTATCTCATCCAGTTACAAGAAATACTACAGAAGCATCATTTGAAATACTGTCAGTAAGATCAAGCATAAAATGGAAAAGTGTATTTCCTACCACCATGTACTTACATGGTGTAAGCAAGAAATAATCCAATGTTCTCACTTATAAATAGTAACTAAACATAGTTATGCATGGCCATACAGTGTGAAATATTAGACATTGGAGACTCCACAAGGTAGGAAAGTGGGAGGGGAGTAAAGGATAAAAGATTACCTATTTGGTACAATGTACACTAATCAGGTGATGGGTACATTAGCAGCCCAGACTTTCCCACTACACTCTCTATCCATGTAACAAAACTTCACTGTACCCCCTAAATCTATAAAAAAAATTTTATAAAAGAAGTAACCCAAGATCATGCTTTCCAAGAAAATCCTCTAGTCTACAACAACCGATGTTCTCAACATTAAAACACCTACTTTGTGTTAGGACATTGACTGCATGTAACCCTTATTATAATGAACATATTTCCTAAAAATGGTAAAATGTTAAGTCATTGCATGGTCAATCAAACTGTAGAATATCCATACCATGGACTGCTACTCAGCAATAAAAAGGACTGGAGTACTTATAGGCACAACTTAAATGAATCTCTAGAGAATTATGATGAGGGGGAAACAATTCCAAAGGTTACATACTATATGATTCTATTTATTTAAGATTTTTGAAATGACAAAATTATAGAAATGGAGAACAGATTAGTGATTGCCAGGGGTTAAGAATACAAGGCATTTGAGGGCAAGGAAAAATAGGTGTAGTTGTGAAAGGGCAACACTAGGGATCTTTGTGGTAATGGAAATATCTTAACAGATACAAGAACCTACACATTTGATAAAATTGCATAGAATTAAATATATATATATATACACACACACACACATATATATACATGTACACACACACATGTACAGGTAAAACAGGAAATCTGAAGAAGATCAGTGAGTTTTGTCAACGTTAAATCCTGGTATTATACTATAGTTTTGTACAATTTTTAAGACTTGCCTCAAATTTCCTCTTCCCTATTGTAATATAGTTTTTCAAGATGTTATTATTGTGTAAAGGGCACACATGATCTCTCTGTATTATTCCTTACAACCTCATGTGAATCTACAATTATCTCAGAATAAAATGTTTAAATTTAAAAATATTAACCCATTAACATAATTTTGTATATTAGATACACTAGCTCTTACCTGAAAGTAAGGTTGTGGGGCATAGATAAGCCAAATTAATATTGAAAGATCATGTCAAATGGTAAAATAAGCTCCAGAATTAGAAAACTCCCATTCAATTCCAGATCTGCCACTGCTACCAACTTATGTGACCTCCTGAGCCCTCAGTTTTCTCATCTTTAAAATGGAGATAATAAAGCCTGCTTTGAAGACTTGTTGTGAGAAATAAATTAGATAACCAGTATCTGTGGCCTTGGTTGGCACTCAATAAATGAGACATATTATTATTAACAAGTGGGCAATAAAGAAGTAAATCACTGGAGCTTCCCCAAGAACACAGAATGGTGAGATATATTGGAAAAGTCTTAGACACTCAAGGCAGCTTGCTGCCAAACACAGGCTGGGGTAATATGGGAACCAAATTATTTGCAACATCTACCTCTTCATTCTCCTCTGGAATGCTCTCACCAGATAGCCACCTTCCTCACTTCATCCAGGTCTCTGCTCAAATGTCAGTCTATTGACTACCCGATATAAAACAGCTTTATCATTATCTATGCCCTGTCTGACAGGTATTTGTTTTTTGATATCTCTCTGTCTCTATGTTTCTCTATGTCTGTCTCTGTCTCTCTTACTGTCTCTCTCTCTCTCTCCCATCCCTCCTGTACTCCAGCTAGAATGTAAGCTGCATATGAACATAACCATGTTTTACTTTCCCAGGATTTAGCACATTGCTGCCACTTAGCATGTGCTTGATAATCTTTGATTAGTAAATAAATTCTTTTTTATTGAAGCCTAAATAATATTCCAGGTAGTAATTTTTCCAAGTGCATAGCAAGGTAGAAAGGGAGATAATCTGAGAGAGAGAGAAAAAAATCATGGTGTCAATGGAAAAGAAGTCAAACTCCATAAAATAATTTTAAAGAGATTTATTCTGAGCCAAATTTGAGGACTATTACCCAGAGCCATGCCAAAGAATCCTTGAACAAATGGACTTGCTGTGGTTGTGTTACAGTTTGGTTTTATACATTTCAGAGAGACAGGGGTTACAGGGAAAGTCATAAATCAATACATGGAAGGCATACATTGGTTTGGCCCAAAAAGGTGGGCCATCTTGAGGGGGTGGGGCTTACAGGTCCCAGGTGGGTTTAAAGATTCTTTGACCTGTAATTGGTTAAGGACATGAAGCTTTGTCTAAAGGCTTGCAATGTTTTAAGATAAGGAGGTCTGTTAATCAGAGACAAGCCACCAGCTATATATTTATTATGTAAATTGAGGACCTGCAGGTTTGCCTTAAATAGCCTTAGGTCCGTTAATGAGTTACAAGGGATATCTCCAAAAAGGGAGGGGGGCATGATGAGGCATGTCTGACCTACCTCCTCCTGACAGGCAGTTTAGTTTTAGGATATCCCCTTGGCCAAGAGGGGGTCAAAGAGGGGGTCCATTCAGTCAGCCAGTGAGGGGGAACCTTAATATTTTATTTTAGTTCACAATGGTCACTGCCCTCTAGAACAAAAAATTCCTCATTTCTTCTTCCTCTCCCAGCCTCTTCTTTCTGCATGCCATTTTATTCATTCATTCAACATAGTATCTACTGTGTGAAAGGCACTCAGGATGTGAAGTGCCTTTCATAAACATTTTTAATGTGTAAAGGTGTCTCTTCTGAGATTGCTTTGGTCCTCCGGAGAATCTAGGATGTTATTGTCCATTCCCTGATTCTTAATGAAAGCAAATGAACAAGTCAAGCACTTGTGAAAAAACTATAAAGCAGGTCCTACTTATCTTTGGTATTATTCTACAGTAATTACTCCATCACTGCAACATGATCATCAAACTATTCCTTGGCTGTGTATGGGTGAGGGTAAATTTGCCCTTTCTCCCGAAAGTTCACTAAAAGATCAACTCACAATTAAGACACATTAATAAAAGAAAGATTTATTTACCATGTGCATGGGGAGAATCCCAGAATGATTACTCAATATCCCAGTTAAGTTCAGATGTTTTATACATGCCTTTTAGAGGGGAGGAGGGGAAATGAGGAGTATAGGTAATTCTGTTCAGAGGTTAGACAGTTGCTAAGGAGGATGAATGGGTCAGGGAAACAGATTGACTTGTAAATTAACCTGAGAGACAGGTATTATGTTTTAAATGACTTGGGCTCCGTCTGGTTGCATTCTGCAATATATTTAGATAACAGAGAGAGGAAGGGAAGTCAATCGCCCCCTTTGATCTTTTGATCAGGTCAGTTCCATTTATGAAGATAGAGGGAAAGCCTCTTTCAAGGGCCTGTTAATCTCTAAGAGCCTTTAATTCAAAATACTCTTTATAACAAGGAATCATATTTTGGGGTGAAATTTTCTGAGTTCCTTCAGCTGCCTAAGCCAGTGCAACATTTTACCCTTATCTGATCATTCATAAAAGTCACTCCATGCCCATAACTTTTCTAGATTTAATGACTCCATGAATTTTAGTATCATTCAAATTATACCAAGAAGGACATCACATTACATAATGTTAAGCCTCTTACTAGATCTTTTCTACTTAAGCTTATCCAAGTACAGCAAAAGTATTCTGATTTAAAGTAAGTTACTTAGAGTACTATAATACAAGGATGTATGAAATTACAATACCAACTTCTGATTAACTTCCATTCTGGTGATTTGCAACAACCATCACATTTCTCTAATAGGACATAATAATTTTTAATGCCTTTCACTGTAACTTTAATACGGCAGTCTGTCTTGCAAAAGTCCAAGTTTGAAATGAAACTTTCAACTCCATTGAAACATTGTACCATCGTTTTTGGGAAAGCATACACAATTCCATTTCAAATAGTAAAATATTAGAGAAATAACATCAAGTCATAAATTATCTATAGCAAACCCATGAAAGCAATTCTCTTTGCAATTAAGCCTGCCAATACAAATTTTAGGTGCTAGCTAAAGTTCTTAATAAGACAAGACAGCTTCCACTAAAACAAAACCCTGATCTAGTTGAAGTAGACGTGTTACAAACGATGAATCTTTTGCCCTAATATTTATCTTGAAACATTTCTAAGAAAACAAAAGCTCTTATATAAATTTAGTAAAAATAAGGGTTTGGGAAGTTGATAAGGTTTTTGTTGTGCATTATAGATTGAAACTTGGTATACTAAAGTAGCAAGACGTATTGAGGTAAAAGATAGTAAAGGGAAAAGCTATTGGGTATGCTATGGTTTTACAATTCATCTATTACAGAACTGTATTCTTGAAAGCATTAAAAATAGGTAAGTTGCAGCCCAAAAGGAAAAACTATAATTCTTAATATCTGAGTTGCTTTACAAAAATACTATATCCCAACAGATTAGGCTATAGATGTTCAACAAGGTACTTTTTGCATAAAGCGTCATAAACCACCAAAAGAAAGGGAAAGCAGAAAGAAAACCACCCAGCTAGCTCATCTACTATTAATAAACAAGGGCACTTCATTTTTTTAAATATTAATAGTTTTGGCAATTTATTTAGAAGGTGAGGATTGAATCTACACAGTTTTCTTTACGTAGACCTAAGTGAATTAAGTGCTTGATTTATAAATGCTTCCAATGTTGCCTTTCTTTAAGTTTACTTAAATGTGTCATAATAATGCAGTTTGTACTTACTATTCATGCATAGTCTAGCTATAGGGGACCAATGGCAGCCCACTACATTACCGTTTTCCCCTAAAAGAGTCCTAAAGAACTATTTGCTATTCATTCATTCCATCTACTCAATAAATATTAATGGGTGTTAGATTGGATTCCAGTCTTAGCTCTGCTGCTTACTGTAAGGCTGGTGGCAGGCACCCCTCCCTTCCCTAATGAAAAAAGAAGCCCCTCCTATTCCTCAATACCCGCCCCAAAACTGAAACAAAGAAATTCCTTATTCCTCGTGCCGACATCTCCTGGCTGAAGAAACTCCCATCCCCCAGCCCTAAAAACGTGTATAAACCCACCCAGACTTCTGGTAGGCGCGGCTTCTCTGGTTCCACTCGTGGGACCATGAGGCTCACCCGGGCACCTCTCTTGGGACCCATTACCCCCACCTGGGAGCGCCCCAATAAAGCCTCTTTACTTACCCCTTCCAACTCTGCTCGTCTTTCTTTCTCTGGCACCGGCCACTCCAAAAATCCTTAAACTTACTAGCTGCATATCCATGAGTCAAGTTACTTAACTTCTCTGTACTTCAAGTTCCTCATCTGTAAAGTAAGAGTAATGATATTATCTACTCCATAAGATTGTTTTAAGAATCAAATTAATATAACTGAAGCACTTAGAACAGTGACTGGCAAACAGTAGTACCTAGTAAGGTTTTCTCACTGCTGCTGCTGTTGTTTGCCAGGCTCTATACTAAGTGCTAAGAATATTATCACAACCAAAATCAGAAAAGATTATGTTTCCCTTGAATTTTTCAACCATTAATTGAATATTTTTTTTACTTTATAATTTTGACAAATGTATTGATAAGTGTATAGCAACTTTTCTCTTTTTTTCATCTTTTTATTTAAGTAGATTTGGGGTACAAGTGTGGATGAAAGTGGACTACCAGCTAATAAATAACTTTTATGCCTGGAAATTCCTGGAAATTGATTTCTGAGACAACACTCTATTGACTTGAGCAGGCACCTTACTTATCAAACACAGTTTACTTATCAAATCTCCTTTCAAGACCTACACTATGCTCTATCCATCAATCCAAAACTATTATGTCATAAAATCTACCTGTTTCCCACTTTGCAAGGCCCACCTTAAAATCACCCAACCTACCTTTATAAAATGGAAAACCCTGATACAAATCATCTACTTATAGCCATCTGATCTTTGACAAAATAGACAACAATATACACTAGAGAAAAGGATCCCTATTCAATAAATGGTGCCGGGAAAACTGGATAGCCACATGCAGAAGAATGAAACGATACGTATCTCTCACCACTTACAAAAATTAATTCAAGATGGATAAGGGACTTAAATATAAGGTATGAAACCACAAGAATTCTAGAAGAAAATGTTGGAAAAACTCTTCTAGATATTGGCCTAGGCAAAGAATTTATGAAGAAGACCCAATGGCAATCACAGCAACAACAAAAATAAATAGGACTTGATCAAATTAAAAAGCTTCTGCACAGCCAAAGAAATAATTAACAGAGCAAATAGACAACCTACAGAATGGGAGAAAATATTTACAAGCTATACATCTGGTAAAACCCTAAGAACCAGGATCTACAAAGAACTCAAGCGAATCAGCAAGAAAAAATGAAACCGCCCCATTAAAAGAGGGCAAAAGACATGAACGGAAGCTTTTCCAAAGAAGATAGACAAATGACCAATAAACGTATAAAAAAATGCTCAACATCACTAATTATCACGGAAATGCAAATTAAAACCACACTGAGATTTCACCTTACCCCAGGCAGAATGGCCTTTATTAAAAAGTCCAAAAACAACAGGTGTTGGTGTGGATGCAGAAGAAAAGGAATGCTTATACACTGTTAGTGGGACTTCAAATTAGTACAAGCTCTATGGAAAACAGTATGGAGATTCCTCAAAGAACTAAAAGTAGACCTACCATTTGATCTAGCAATCCCACTCCTGAGTATTTACCCAAAGGAAAAGAAGTCATTTTATCAAAAAGACATTTGACTCGCATGTTTAGTGCAGCACAATTCACAATTGCTAAGATGTGGAATCAGTCCAAATACCCATCAATTCATGAGTGGATTAACACAATGTTGTATATGCATACCATGGAGTACTACTCAGCCATGAAGAGGGATGACTTAATGCCTTTTACAACAATTTGGTTGGAACTGGAGACCATTATCCTAAGTGAAGTATCTAAAGAATGGGAAAACAAACACTATATGTACTCACTATTAAATTGGAACTAACTGATGAGCACACATGTGCATAGAGAACAGTAAAACTCAATGGCAATCAACCAGGGGGGAGGGGGAAGGAGAGGACAGGGGAAAACGTGCCTAAGGGGTACAATAAGCACTATCTGGGTGATGGGGACACTTATAACCCTAACTCAAGCATTACAAAAGTGATCCATGTAACCAGAAACATTAGTACCCCCATAATATTTTGAAATTAAAAAAAATTAAAAAGCGCTTGTCACAAGCACTGAGGTAGTATGTCTGCAAACTACCATTCAATTTACTATTATTTTTCCTTTGGTTTGCTTGGCATCTTTTAAATGTACAATCAATTAGAATAAGAATGAGTCAATCAAAAGTTTCAGGGCCTTGACTGTTTAGAATTGAAATTCCAACATATATTCTAAGCATGTGAGATGGCCTGGCATCAGAACTTTAGAGAAATCTGTCAACGTGCTTCTTAGACTCTCACAATATACAAATTGACTTAAGTAATTGTGCATATTTGGGCAAAAGATACTGAGCTCTTGGGATAATGTTTTAATTATTTAAATGTAATCATGATGCTGAATATGATTAAAATGTCATTAAAAATTTACTAAAGAGCAAAATTGATCCTTATCCAATAAAACCAAAGTTCTGAGAACAATGGAAATATTTATTAAGAATCTCCATTATATGCATTATTTCTGATCCAGTAATCATATTTCTAAGGTTCTTACAGGAAAAAATGATTTTAAGTACTCTTAAGATGTATTCATAAAGTTGTGTTTTTAAAATATGCAATTTTAAACTGAAAAGAAACTTCTAACTGTTTACTATCAGTGGTTATCTCTGAAGGGTCGTTGTATCTTTTTAAAAATTTTTTATTTTTAATTATTATGGGTACATAATAGTTTTATATCTTTGTAAGGTACATGTGATGTTTTGATACAGAGATACAATGTGAATTAATCAAATCAGGGTAATTGGGGTATCCATCACTTCAGGAATTTAACATTCTTTGTGTTAGGAAAAATCTCTACTCTTTTAGTTATTTTAACATATACTCTAACTTATTATTTATAGTCACTTTGTTGAGCTATCAAATATTGTTCATTCTATCTAACTGTAGGGTGATTGTTTCTTTCTCAATAGCTTTCTACAGTTTCCAAATTCTCCTTATTGAGCATTTATGAATTTTATAATCAGAAGATATAAGTTGGGTGGGGTAGGGATTTTGAAAAAAAAAATAAAGCTATACATTCAGGGCCTGCAGTTTAATTTTCCCCACTCTCTGTTCTGCCTATTAATCATTTGATCACATTGGCATATTGATACTGCTGAGTTTAAATTTAAGCATAAACAGAATCTCCAGACTTGTGATTCAAAGAATTATAAATCATTGAATGAGCAGGCACATTCTGTCTTACAGGAAAAAGATGCAGAAAAAATAAATTATATGCAAGATCATATCATGGCAAAATGTAGAACACTTTCTCATTACTCACTTTAAGCCATGCTGAATACGTTCAGCCTTATGTATTTCAGACTTATGTATTTTAGTTACATGAGTCATCTTTTATTTTTTAAGAAAAGTACAAAAATACAATAAAAAGCTACTTTTAACAAGGCAATGCTATGAATTCAGTGAAAGTTTTATTATCTCCACTTAGTACATTATTCTTCAGATCAAAGTTCATTATCTTTTCTAAGATGACACCTATCTGTCCCATAGTTTTCTTGTTCAATAACTTCCATTTAAAAATTCCTCTGCTTCCAAATCAAAGGAAATATTAAGGTACATGATGTGTCTCTGAAGATCTAGACTCCAAATGCTTTGGGCCTTTAGAAGTGCAACTATAGAAAAACCACAAAGGACTACAAAGCAGGATGAAATATTAGCCATGGCCCTTGTATAGATTATTGCCAAAGGAATGTTTTTGGCTTGAGGGACTCAATGATTTATTACTGTTCAACTAACCTCCAATGAAAGTATTGCAAAGTCTCTGGAACAGACTTTAGAAATATCTCTAGATGTCAAGCATAAGAGAGAGAGAGAGACTGACTTAGCATATAGACTGAGTCTATTACTGTCAATAATACTATAAAAGCATAACATAAAATATTTCCAAGTCCCCTCTGGCTAGTAAGAAACACCAGGATCTGAGCTCATAAGCTCATAAGGTCCTGATTTACTGCCACCGTTTTCAACACATTGGCTCACTTGCTCATAATAAAGTTGAAATCATGATACTCCTTTTATATTTAGAAATAGTCATTCAACTTTCATGCTTCCTGGCTCAGGAATCAAAAAATAGCTAGAGAAACATGGTGTTGGGTATATGGCCGTGTGGCAGGAATATAAATGCTGAAAATGTGGCAATGACAAATTGCTGATACACCAAACCCTGCTACCAATAGAATAGTAACTGCTTTTATGCTGGTTATTATCTTAGCAATGAAAATTCCAACTACTAATAAGGATTGCATCATAACTACTACTTTAGGAATATATAGTTTCTTGTTACAGATAAAACTTAACACTTGCTTTCTATTTCCTCATTGGAATTTTATGTTGCCTAATTTTTGGACATTACACTGATAATTAACATCTTCTAGACTCATTGGGGAAAGAAGCTAATGAAAAGGACTTAAGGGATTAACTTCGACTTCTCTGTGATAATTCTGTTAAAATACATATTGCCAAGACAACTGTACTTAAGTGTCATTAAACAGACCTTTTGTTCATTCAGCCACATCCATTCATCACATATTTATGAAACATCTATTATATGCATGGTCTTGTTGTAGGCCCCAGAAATGCAAGAATAAAGAAATAGAAATAAGAAGAAAGTTCTAGGTTTAGAGCACTCAATTTTAAGACAGTATCTTAGGCTATATCTTAAAATTTTAAGATGATTATTATAACTTAAAACTACTAAGATTCTGTGATGATTCCATTAAACTAATTAAGATTTTAAAGCATTCTGAAGATTTAAAAATTCACCATTGGTCAATACTAGAGAAAATACTTTATTTCATATCACTGCATGTTAAAAACAAAGAGAAGAACACTAAAAAGAAGAAGAAGAAGATGAAGAAGAAGAAGAAGAAGAAATTGTTCTGAATTTAAGGAATAAAGTTTTTTCCCAATAGGTAACCATAAAAAATAGCATAAGTAATAGACACTCCTAAGAGTCATGATTTTTGCTACTTCATAGAAAATATTGTCTACATATTAATGCCTTAAACCACAAATGACTGAGGTAATTTATTCCCAAGCCAACACCTTCATTTCTATCTCCCAGAATAGAAAACAATTGCTAAAATCATAAGAATGAAAACAAACATTAATTTGCAAAAATTGTTTATTACATTCACAGCTGGAAAGCTAATAAACTTTGGAAAGATATTTTCTACTCTAGTCCAACTCAAATGATAGTGTCTACATCTCCATTTAACAAAAACAAGTTTCAAAGAAAGAGATTAATCTCTAAATCCCTGCCATTCATCATCAAGAGCAAATTAGGTAACTGCTTGCTGCTGCTTCTACCATTTCAATAATTCATAAGATTCTCCTGAAAAGATTGCATCAGTTAAATCTCTGAGAGTAAAGTATCTTTACAGCTGAATTCATGTGGGGTGGTTTAACTGACTTTGACATTTCATGAACTAAACTATAGCCAACCTGAATAGGTTGAAACATCATTCAACTACCAAGTTCAGTCCAGGCCAAAACTGAGAAAAAAAGGGACTTTTGCCTCCTCAGTCTTCTAGTGTCCTTGTCTTTGCCCTTCACTCATCTCTGTACTCCCCTTCACTCCAGCTACCTGGTGCCTGGGCCATCCTCTGGATGTCCAGTGACTGCACTCTAGAATGTTTCTCCCATTTTATTGAGGGTCCAGATTTTTAGAAAAGAAGCTGTTTGAACTGATACCTACTAAAATGTGATGAATAGTCAATAGTCCTGTGTTTACTTTCCCAGAGATATCTGCCTTTTAAGAGCAAATGGAAAAGAGGAAATGATTGTTAATGTTAAGTAAACAGTCTTATATCGTGGTAATTTAGGGTGCATAACAAATCAAAATAAAGACTTTCAAGCAGTTTGGGTTGGGCAAAAAAAAAACAGACTGGAAAGACTTCTTAGGCAACCTCTCATTCAGTCGGGTTGGTCTTGTTTAAGGTTAATAAATAGAGTTAATCACTCTCTCTATTTCTTTGGCACCCTATAAATATCTCTATTTCTTTACTTGCTAGTTATAATATAAAGTACTTCATTTATTCATTCAACACTCAAATGTTTGTCAGGTGCATATTCTGTTTCAGACACTACCTTGGATCCTAAAGGTGCAACACTGAAAGAGGCACAGCAGGCCTACCCTCATGGAGCCCACATTCTGGTGGCAAAAACCATATGGTATAAAAGTAAAGAAATAAGTAAACAAGATAATTTCACATTATAAATGGTCTATGAGGAAATAAACAAGGTGCTGAAATAGGTTGTGCCTGGAGAGGCTCCTTGAGCAAAGGTGATCAAAAAAGTTCTCTCTGAAGAGCTAACTTTGACCTGAGACCTAAAGGCGAAGAATGAGCCAGCTAGGCAAACTGCTGAGGCAAGAGTATTTCAAGCAGAGTGAACAGTATGTGCAAAGGTCCTACCCCAGAATGGGGCTTGCCATATTCCAGGGGCAGAAGGGAAGCTAGTATGTTGGAGCATTGCAAGAGGGTGGTATGACATGAGGCTGGAAAGACAGGCAGGAGCCAAACCTTGGAAGTCTGGACTTTCTTCTCTATGCCAGCGGAAAGTCAGGGAAAGGTTTAACCAGAGCGGGGGAGGAAGGCCTGATCTAATTTATATTTTATCACTCTATAAAGATCACCCTAGTAGGTCTCCTTCCTGCAACCCGAGCGTTTTTTATCTTAGTAATTGAGAGAACAGGCTCTGGAATTGAACTGCCTATGGTCAAATCCTGCCTCCACCTCTTACAGACCAGTGACTTTTGACAAGTTCCACAACCTCTCTCAACCATAACATCCTCATTTTTTAAATGTAGACAATAATAGTGCTTATGAGATCTGTATTTACTAGTACAAAACAGAGCTATTGATTTCCCCTCTTAACCCTTGCTAAAACTGTGCATCTCCCAATATTCCTAGTTTCAGTATATGGCACTTCCACCCATCCAGTTGCTCTAACCAAACTCTAATTCATCATTTTTCCTCACATCTCACATCTAATTTATCAGTCCTTTCTACTTTCAAACAAAGTATTCTAAATCTCACTACTTCTTAACCATTTCCATTGCTAGAACAATTCACGTCCCCATTATCTCTCTCCTAGGATACTTCAACTGCTTTCTGACACGGAATTCTTTCTTCTACTCTCAGAACCTAGTCTAGTCTTCATATAGCAAAAAAAAAAAAGAAAGAAAAGGTGTATTTTAAAGGCAAAATTCAGATCATATCACTATCCTCTTAATACTTATAACTCTCGAATGGAATCTAGTTATATACAGAATAAAATTCAGTCTTCTTATCATGATCTATGAGATGCTGGTGACCTGATCCATGCCCACTTCTCTGACTTAATGCCCTACTGGCTTCTTTATTCCTGGAAACACTAACAGCACCTTCTTGTCTCAGAGCTTTTCCATTGGCTGCTCCCCATCTCCACCTGCCTGGAAGGCTCTTCTAAATCTTTACTTGGCTGCTTTCTCATCATTTAATTCTCAACTCAAATGTCATTTCCAAAACAGTCCTTCCCTAATCACTAAGTTAAATTTCCTCTCTCTCAATCTTAGCTGTTCCCAAACTGTATGGTCTCAGGACTCTTTTGTACTCTTAATAATTACTGAGAACTCCAAAGAGCTTTTGTTTCTGCAAATTATGCCTATCAATATGTAATTTAGAAGTTAAAACTGAGATATTTTGAAATTACATGCTTACTGAGTCATTTTTAAATAATTAACCCATACCAAAGTAATAAATATGTTTTATGAAAAATAATTCTATTTTCTGAAGCAAAACACAATTGAGTGAGAGCAGTGGCATTTGTTTTACAGTTTTGAAAACTTCTTTAACACTTAGTTTCATAAAACATAGCTGCACTCTTACACTTGCTTCTGCATTCAATCTGATATAAAATGTTCTTTTAGTTAAAGTAATGAATAAAATCCAGCCTCACATAGATTTGTAGCTGGAAAAGATAGGAGTATTCTAAAGCTTTTTCAGATAATTGAAGATATTCCTTGATGCTACATCAAAACTCAACAAGTGTAAGTTTCTTAAAGGTTAATTATAGTATAGGATGTGAAACCATATCTATAAACTTCTCTATTACACTAAAATCTATTGGTCTCTCTTGTAATTTGAATTTGATATTGTTACATCATGTATCAACCATTTAGAAAATGCTGGTTCATTAACTTATGCAGATCTAAATGTTGAAATATTTTATAATCCAATATCAAAAACTCATATTTGTTAGTGTCACCATCAATCACATCATTAAAATCTTTAAGTCCTAGAAAGCTGTTAACTTCATGATGGCAGATAAAAGTTTTCCAAAAATTATAAATCTTTTTTGAGATCTCAAATTTTACCCTTGGCAATGAATACTGTCAGTTATTCAACTTGAAGAGACAGGTTCATTTTGCCCATAGTTGAGAAACTATCTGCCAAATACTCAAACTTGAATAGACATAGTTTCTCTGTCAGTTATTCTTTCAAACAAAATGAAAAACAAAGTGGCTAATTCAGCTCACAAATCAAACAATTGCACAAATGTTTTCCTCAAGCCAATCATGACACTTTGGTATGCAACAGAACTTTTTAATGAACATTTCCCATTTATTCATATGGAATATTTAAAAGGTATATACTCAAGGGTCCATATTTACTAATTTTTTCAGAGATGCGGTCTCGCTCAGTTGCCAGTTTGGAGTGCAATGATGTGATCTTAGCTCACTGCAGCCTCAAACTCCTGGGCTCAAGTAGTATTTCTGCCTCAGCCTCCTGACTAGCTAGGACTACAGGTATGCACCACCATGCCTGGCCAATATTTTTTTTCTTTTTCTGGTCAAGACAGGGCCTCACTATGTTGCCCAGGCTGCTCTCAAACTTCTAGCCTCAAGCAATCCTCTCACCCGGGCCTCCCAGGTGGCTTAGAGAGTGAGCGACTGCACCCAGCCTGTATGAATAAAATATGCTATTTCATTGGTGAAGTAAAACTGGGGTTTTTTTCCTGCTAGTGTCCAGCAATGAAAACTACAATAGCTGACAAGAACAGTTTAGTTCCACTGCCTTGATATATGCTAAGGCACAGCAATTTTATTCATCATTGCTAGTGCACCACTGTCACTGAAACTATCAACAGAGATGAAAAATGCAAATTACATCTTAGTATAATTATGAAAATAGTTTTAAACTCACAGACACCTTGAAAGTTCTCAGAAACCTTCAGAGGCCCATGGACCACCCTATATTAGATTATAGGACACTACAGACAGTTTTTGGGAAAAACATCTATAAAATGACATTCTTGAGACAGGAAATTTTTACTCTACTCTGGATTATATAATATTAGTGAATTATTATTTATTTTATTAGATGTGATAATGGCATTTTGGTTTCGTAGGCAATTGTTCTTATTTCAGAAGTATGTAGGGATAAAGTGTCATGATGTCTACAACTTACTTTCAGATGGTATAGAAGAAAATTGTGTGTGTGTGTGTGTGTGTGTGTGTGTAAAGGAGGTGAAGTAAAGAACGAAGGAAGGAAGGAAGGAAGGGAGGGAGGGAGGAGGGAAGAAGGGAGGGACGGAGGAAGGTAGAAGGGAGGGAGGGAGGAAGGAAGAACAGAGGGAGGGGAGAAGGAAGGAAAAAGGGAGGGAGAGAATCAAAAAGAAAAATTAAATAGCAAATTCTATAATTGTTGAATCCAGTGGGAGGTTTTGTGGGTATTTGCTGTACTACTCTTTCAGCTTTCCTGTGTCTCTGAAATTGTTCATAATAAAAATTAGAGAAAACAAATCCAAGTCTTGATTAGGTTTATAGAATCCATTAGACATTGAAAGGGGCTCTGATCCCCCTAAAAAAGGCTACAAATTATGTATCTTCTACCCAGAAAAATATGATATATATTTGATCATTTTTTCCCATTTGCTTTTTATATGTATATATCCATGGGGTACAAGTGCAATTTTGACACATTAATATATTGCACTGTGGTGAAGTCAGGGCCTTCAATGCATACATCACTGAAGCAACACAAATTGTACTCACCAAACAACCTCCCATTATCCACCCCCTACCACTCCCTCAGCCCTCCAATCCTCCATTGTCTATTGTTACACAATCTGCTTCCATGTGTACACACTATTCAGCTCCCACTTATAAGTGATAACATGCAGTATTTGTCTTTCTGTGTTTGAGCTGTTTCACTTGAGATAATGGCCTCCAGTTCCATCCATGTTGCTGCAAAAGACTTTTTTTTTATAGCTCAATAGTATTTCATTGGGTATATACACCACACTTTCTTTATCCAGTCCTCCATTGATGTACACATAGGTTGATTCCATATCTTTGCTATTGTGAATAGTGCTGCTATAAACATACAAGTACAGGTATCTTTTATATATTTTGATTTCTTTTCCTTTGGGTAGATACCCAGAAGTGGGATTGCTGGATCATACAAAAGTTTAATTTTTAGTTCTTTGAGAAATCTCCATACTATTTTCCATAGAAATTGCACTAATTTACATTCTCACGAACAGTGTATAAGGGTTCCGTTCTCTCTTCATTCTTACCAATATCTGCTATTTTTTATCTTTTTAATAATATCCATTCTGGTTGATGTAAGATGATATCTCATGGTGGTTTTAATTTGCATTTCTCTGATGATTAGTGATGTTGAACATTTTTTCATCTGTTTCTTGGTCATTCACTTGTCTTCTTTTGAAAAATGTCTATTCATGTCCTTAGCCCACTTTTTAATGGGGTTAATTGCTTTTTTGTTGTTGTTGAGTTGCTTGAGTTCCTTGTAAATTCTGGATATTAGTCACCTGTCAGATGTATAGTTTGCAAATATTTTCTCCCATTCCACAGGTTGGTTCACTCTGTTGTTTGTTTCTTTTGCTCTGCGGAAGCTTTGTAGTTTAATTAAGTCCCATTTGTCTATTTTTGTTTTTGTTGCCTATGCTTTTGAGGTCTTATTTATGAATTCTTTGCCTAGAACAACATCTAGAACAATGTTCTCTAGCTTTTCTCCTAGTATTTTTATAGTTTTAGGTCTTACATTCAAATCTTTAATCCATCCTGAGTTGATTTTTATATGGTGAGAGATAGGGGTCCAGTTTCATTCTTCTTCATTTATTGAAAAAAGTATCCTTTACCCACTGTATGTTTTTGTTGACTTTGTCAAACATTAGTTGCCTATAAGCATGTAGGTTTATTTCTGGGTTCTCTATTCTATTCCATTGATCTATGTGTCTGTTTTTATACCAGTACCATGCTGTTTGGGTTACTATAGCCTTGTAGCATAATTTGAAGTCAGGCAATGTAATGCCTCCAGCTTTGTTCTTTTTGTTCAAGATTGCTTTGGCTATTCAGGCTCTTTTTTGGTTTTGTATGAATTTTAGAATTGTTTATTCTAATTCTATGAAAAATGACATTGGTATTTTGACAGGGATTGAATTGAATCCATAAGTTGCATTAGGCAGGGTAGTCATTTTAACATTAATTCTTCTAATTCATAAGCACAGAATGTTTTTCCATTTGTTTGTGTCATCCACAATTTCTTTCATCAGTGTTTTGTAGTTTTCCTTGTAGAGACCTTTCACCTCCTTGGTTAAGTAAATTCCTAGGTTTTTGTTTTCTGTTTTTTTTTTTTTTTTACCTACTATAAATAGTATTGAGTTTTTGATTTGGTTCTCAGCTAGATCATTGTTGGCATATAGAAATGCTATTGAATTTTGTACAATGATTTTATATCCTGAAATTTTACTGAATTCATTTATCAAATATAAGAGCTTTTTGATGGAGTCTTTAGGATTTTCTGGATATATGATCATATCATCAGTGAAAGGGGACAACTTGACTTCTTCTTTTCCAGTTTGGATGCCTTTTATTTTTTTCCATTGCCTGATTGCTATGGCAAGAACTTAAAATACTATGCTGAATAAGAGTGGTAAAAGTAGGCATCCTTGTCTTGTTCCAGTTCTTAGGGGGAATGCTTTCAACTATTCTTCATTAAATAAGATGTTGGCTATGGGTTTGTCCATATGGACTTTATTATTTTGAGGTATGTTCCTTCAATGCCTAGTTTGTGGAGGATTTTTATCACGAAAGGATACTGAATTTTATAGGATGCTGCTTCTGTGTCTATTGAGATGATCATATGGTTTTTGTCCTTAATTCTCATTATGTAATGTATTACATTTTTTGATTTGCTTATGCATCTTTGCATCCTTAGCATAAAACCCACTTCATCATGGTATATTATCTTTTTCATGTGCTGTTTGTTTCAATTTGCTAGTATTTTGTTGAGAATTTTTGTGTTTGTGTTCATCAGGGATATAGGTCTATAGTTTTCTTTTTTTGTTGTTGTGTCTTGTTGGATTTTGGTATCAGGGTAATATTAGCCTTATAGAATGAGCTGTGGAAAATTTTCTCCTCCTTAATTTTTTGGAACAGTTTCAGGAAGACAGATAGTACTTCTTCTTTGTATGTTTGGTAAACATTCAGGTATGAATCCAAAAGGTCCTGGGCTTTTTGGGGGCACGGGGGAGATTTTTTATTACTGATTCGATCTTAACACTTGTTATAAGTCTGTTCAAGAGTTCTATTTCTCACTGGCTCAGTTTCAGGAGGTTCTGTGTTTCCAGGAATTTATCCATTTCCTCTAGATTTTCTAGTTTGTGAATATGTAGTTGTTCATAACAGTCTATGATGATTTTTTTTTTGTATTTCTGTGGTATCAGATGTAATATCTCTTTTTTCATTTCTGATTTTGTTTATTGAGATCTCATCTCTTCTTGATTAGTTTAGCTAGTGAGTTATTGATTTTGTTTATCTTTTCGAAGAACCACATTTTGTTTTGTTGATCTTTTATATTGCTTTTATGGTCTCCATTTAATTTACTTCTCTCTAATCTTTGTTGTTTCTTGTATTATGCTAGCTTTGGGTTTGATTTGTTCTTGTTTTTCTAGTTCCTTGAGGTACAAAATTAGGTTGTTAATTTGTGATCTTTCTACCTTTTTTGAGGTAGGTATTTAATGCTAGGAATTTCCTCTTAGCACTGCTTTTTCTGTGTCCCACAGGTTTTGGTAATTGTTATTGTTGTCATCATTAGTATTTTTAACTATAATACATTTTTCTGCTTCATTCAACATGTGTGATATATTTCTCCTTTAAAATAGAAAATTATTTTTTTAGCCCAGTCCCACCTCAGAGGCTCTTATGCCAGGGCACAGCAGGCTCGGACCAGAGAGGACTTGGACAACCATTTCCATGGGCCATGGGTGGGATGTGGAGTGCTGCAACATATGCACGCCTGACCTAGCATGCGTGTGACCCCTGTGACTTAGGAGCAGCCTGCTGCTTGCTCAGCCTTGAATTTGCCCTCCAGGCCCATGCTGCCTCCTGCCTGCTTGGCCCTGACCCCGCCCTCCAGGTCAGATTGCCCCGCCATCTGTTCCACAGCTTCTGGCTCAGAGGCCCAGCTCAGAGGCCCAGCTCAGAGGCTTTGCTTCTGGCTCCACCCCAGTCCTTGCTCAGACACTCTCACACTTGGGCACAGCAAGTTCCAACCTAAGAGGCTTTGGGTGGCCACTTCAACGGGCCCCAAGAGGAATGTGGAGAGGCTTGTAGTCCCTGGGCTGCTGGAGCCAATCTCAGCCAACCTGACTTGGCATTCACAGGACCCCGGTGCCTGAGGAGCAGCCTGCTGCTTGCTTGGGCTGACTCCACCCTCCAGGTCCTCATTGCCTCCTGCCTGCTTGGCCCTGACCCTGCCCTCCAGGTCTGATGGTCCCTCCATCTACACAGCCCCACTTTTGGTTCAGAGGCCCTGCTCAGTGGTACTGCTTGTGGCTCCTTCCCAGTCCCAGCTCTGAGGCTCTCATGCCAGAGCCTGAGGCTCTACCCCAGTGCCTCCAGAACTCCCACCATACCTGAAACACCATCCCCAAGTCTCCAGTGCTGCCCCTGGACCCCAAGACCCCACCCCAGAGCCTCTACCACCAAAGCAGGGCTACAAGAGCTGCTTCAAAGTCCAACGTTCCACCAGGGACTCCCCCCATCCCCAGCCTCAAGCCACCAGCACACTATGATCTGCTTAAAGCAAGTTCCCACAACCCAGGAACCCATGAAAACTTTATCCAGCTACCATGGTTACCTCTGTGGGGAGACCCCAGGTAGAGCAATCCCCACAACACCAGGCTCAGTGAAGAGAGTCTCGTTCAGCTCCCAACTTGACCATCTTGCAACTATCTGGAGAGTTCCAGCAAGGAATAGGAATCCTACAAACTTATCAACTCTGAATCAAAAAAAGAGGTATTAGATGAGAAGACACCAGCAAAAGAACCCTGACAACATGAAAAATCAAAACAGGTCAAACTCCCAAGGGATCACAGTGGAGCTACAGCAGCGAATTCCAAAAGAATGTTTATATGCTATTGATGGGAATGTAAACTAGTACAATCTCTATGGAAAATAGTATGGAGATTCCTCAAAGAGCTAAAAGTAGACCTACCATTCAATCCAGCAATCCCATTACCGGGTACCTACCCAAAGGAAAAGAAGTCATTTAATCAAAAGACACATGCATTTGAATGTTTATCGCAGCACAATTCACAATTGCAAATATATGGAACCAACCTAAGTGCCCATCAATTCACAAGTGGATAAATAAAATGTGGTGTATACACACACACACACACACACACACACACAAACACCCCCCCATGGAGCACTACTCACTCATAAAAAGGAATGAAATAATGTCTTTTGCAGCAATGTGGATGGAACTGGAAACCATTATCCTAAATTAAGTATCTCAGGAATGGATAAACAAACACCACATGTTCTCACTAATAAGTAGGAGCTAAACAATGGGTACACATGGGCACAAAAAGACAAAAAGGATATTGGAAACTAAGAAGTGGAAAGAGTGGGAGTGAAGTGAGGAGTAGAAACTTGTCTATCAGGTACAGTAAACACTGTCCACACTGAAATCCCTGACTTCAGCATTATACAGTATACCCATGTAACAAAAATATTTGTACCACCTTAATATTTTGAAATAAAAAAGAAAGAAAGAAATATATGTTTATTTTCCGTAACTTTTTAATTGCAAGCCCCCATACTGTGGACAAATAGAAAATACTTGATATTAGTTTTACCCGTTACCAAACTTACATGAGGGCCAAGGCCCTGATTAATAAGGAGTGATCCAGTACATACAAGTGGGTTATTACTATGACATCCGTAATCTCTGATGAAATGGCCTCTTTTTTATGGCTCTCTGCCATTTCTATACACGATTTTGGAAGAGAAATCTTAGATGATGCTGCAGGGTTCCCACTTCCTCTCTAGGGTTTTGCAGACACCCTAATGGCACTGGCAGCAAGCAGGCCCTAGATAGATCCCTCTTTTCCCAGGTCCCACAGGCCTCTGTCCCTTTCTTCTTCCTACCCTGAGGAAAGTTCTTTCTAGTCTGGAGTTTGGTTTATAGCGTTGCTCTCTTCACAGCTTTGATAAGCACTTGTTCTATTCCTATAAATCTTCTTCACATTAAGATTTAGGATTTGAAACACAATGTTCAGAGACACAGCATGTGTCTATTTCCTGTCCTGCTATATCCCCCATCTGAGGCAATAAGCCCAAAATTGACTGCTTGCTTAAGTAAGAAGAAAAAAGGAGGAAAAAACAGTGAGAAAAAAACATGGAAAATTGTTTCAAAGATTATGACAGCTGTAATACTTTAAAAGGTGTTCAGTCAAGTCCTTGTACCACAAGTACAATTAAAACTCAGCTATATATCAAGAAATCTTCCCCTGAGGGATTAACCTGAAAGATTCTCTTCTTCTCCTGTGGAGATACTTCAGGCAAGAAAAGGACTCCCACAATACCCATCCATCTGAAAGCACTCACACATTAAAAAAAAAAAAAAAAAAAAAAGCCAAGCTGCTCACAGACCAGTCTTGACTTGAAGTTATTTTATTATTTTTACAAATATAGGGGAGGTGAACTCAATAAATCTTTAAATCATATTCTCTAGGAAGACTCAGAATAAAAGTCATTTTCTCTAAGAACATGGGTTATATTAGTATTAAATCATTTACTCATGGTATAGCCAGGAGGTACTAGAACTAGGATCCCCTACTGAGGCCACCGAGCAAATTCAGCAACAGGAAAGAGATCTCCCAAACTGAAAGCAGCTTTATGTAGAGAATGTACCATTAGTGTCACCTAGTGGTAACACTGGAAAAAATCCTGAGGTTTGGGTCTGCAGAGAAATCTTAACATAAGGAGGTTTCTGAGAGCACCCAGACACATTCCCATATGTTTCAATATGAGAAACAAAGGGCTGCTTTCTGGAAAACACTGCAGCTGGCAGCCTGGCACCAAGTTTGAATTTCATCACATTCAAGTCTTAGCAACTCTCTCTCCATAAGTTTCCTCTGACTTCTTTTAATATTGTACAATTTATATTCTTCAATTTCATTTCATTCCTAAAGTTTTTATGTAACTTTCAGTATCCAAACTTATCAGTTAGAATCTCCTCCTCCTCCCTCACCAACGCTAACAATATCACAGATCAAGAAGGTAATACACTGGGCATATAATCATAGGATTAGACCCCAAGGCAAAGTTTCCATGTTAGCAGGCCTCAGATGAGCCTCCTTCCCTTGTCACAAGATGTGGGAGACTATAGGAAATCATCACAAAATTTTATTGTGGGAAGGATACCTAGCACTTTATCACTGAGGAAACTGAAACCCAAAGAATTTTTCTACATGTCCCGTTGGACATAGCTCATTAGTGACACATTGGAAACTAGAAACCAAGCTTTTAAATTTCTGGCCCAGTATCCTTTCCATGTAATGCCATAGTACCTAACTTCCCTCTAGGACATTTTCAGCCGAGAAAGCAGATTGGCCTAGTGGAGTGAGACCAAGGTTCAAAGAAAATTGCAGTGACTCTTGACCCAGGTCCTAAACTTAAGTTTGTAGAATGGGATAACATTTAAGTTGTAATCAACAAAGCTTGACTCCTAATGAAGTTTTCATCATTAGGCAATGTTTCATACTGTTTTGCAGCCCTGTAGTTATTGGACCATGTCCTGCAAAATCATATTTGCTATTGTTTTATTAGTTTGACAGACTGCTCAGCACCCAGGCATGTTCCCACACATATTTCCCTTCCTATCATGCTCCCAACACATCCTGGATTTGTGCATTCTATTATTTTGTTGTTATGAGCTTATGATTATAATCCTAGGTGTGGTTTTCTTAATGTCATACTTCTTGCTTCAGAGAAAAAAAATCTTTAAACACAATTATTGATTTGCATCTTGCAGATGGCATAATAACAAATCTTCTCCTAGAGAGAGAAAACATCAAAACAAGAACAAAATTTTGCCAGTATCTTTATACTGTACACACAAACCTAAGGCAAAATCTCAGAGATATCTTAATTTCTTAAAATATTTATGTTCTGATATTTATTGTTCATCCTCTGAAACAAAAGTCCTTACACTTAAGGAAAATAATATTCTTACATATTTCTAAGCCAACCTCCCATAAATATAGATGGCTTACCAACGTATGGAAACAAAGTTGATTTCATGATTATGTTTTAATTTACAATAATAAAAGAAAATTTTTAAATCCAGCTGTCCTTTTGCTCTTGACCTTAATTTTTTCTTTTCTGTTTCTAATTACTCTTTTTCTAAGCCAACTAATGCTTAACTTTATCATTTTTGCCTCAGGTAAAGCTCATTTAAACTTCTCCTATTCTTTATTTTCTGTATCTAGTTACACAATCAGAAGAACAGACATAGTTCAAAAGAAAAATATTGAATACAATATTCCAATCACTTAAATCTTCTGGAAAATAAATGCTTTCCTATGCTCTCTATAACCATGAGTACATGGCCTTTTACACAAAGGTGAAGGGTGAAAATTTACAAGTCACAGTCTTGACAGCCGTGAAGCTAATGAGGGCAAGCATCCATGCTGATGTAAGCTAGTCAGCATGGTATTTTACTATAGAAAAGAGCCAAGAGTCATTATTAAATTTCATATGTTACAGCTGGAGACTTAATAGCCTCACCCCAAGCCATTATTATTTCTTTGCCTAAACACAGTTTGCTAGAATTCCCTTGGCTGAAAAAAGAAATTGCCGATTAGCCAAATGGGACATAAGACCCCTTTCACTGATCTAGTAAATAGGGTTCCCAAGCTATCTGTGACTTATCCCTCAAGTGTTTCTGGGCATAATTTCTTTCATAGGAGGCATCACCTCTTTATAGCCCCACACCAAGAAATGAAGATGATGGCAGGCTGAGCTGTTAATTTTTAACTCTTTCATAACTGAGGTCACAATGAGAAAATATTTGGCAAAGAAAAACCCATTTTCTACATACTCTATTCTTTGCAGTACTTACTGTCTGTTCCCAGATTAAGCTGAATACTGTTTTCATGAAGATCATAAAGAACCTAAAGCATATTTTAAAGCATTCTTGGCCTTCTTTGCTTCTCCATATCCTGCCACCACTGCCATGTAAAATTCTGAAAGATTCCAGTTTAGGCTTTTATGAAAAAACATATAATGTGATGAAATTTACTAAATTCCTAGCTCCTGTTCAGTTTCCACATGGAAAAATAACTGCCAGGAAAGACCACAGATTTTGGAACTCAACGTTTAGAAATTTCTTAGAAACAAGCAGATCGTGGAGGAAATTGAAAATGTTACTGGCGTTTCATCTCTGTCTCCATTGCAAAATAAGTAGTTTCTAAATCAGTGGTGGAGGAAGAGGAAGCTGAGCATGAAATTTCCTGTTTATCTGACTCACCTGTGTAGTCAAAACATTGAGCACATCTGATAAGAAGAAGCAAGAGAAAAGACACACATGGTTCCAAACTAAGAATGCTACCTCTGACTTCTGGTAATAAGGGAATTGCAAGATATTTTTTTGGCACAGACTCAGAACCTAGTTTGAATGCAAAGTAAAAATGTTCAAAAGAAAGATGCTTTAGGCTATATCTTAGGAAACTCTTCACAGGTAGCATATGTTTGTAGTTAATGTAATCTATCCAAACAGGAGAGCCCTGTTTCATCAGACAAGTGTCTGTTCTCATGACCCACATACTGAGCTAGCAAGAAACATCTTTGCTGAAAACAGGGAGAGAAAGCTTTATGCCTGTTCAGAAAAGACCTTCCCCTGTGGATGGAAAGGAAAAGAATATGAGAAGAAAAAAAGTGTAATTACTGAGTCAGTTACCTCTGACTCACTATCTCTACAGATGATTTCTTCCTCCCTATGCCTCTCTTTGTTTCTCACTGCCCTTCTGTGTTTCTACACTTTGTCATTTCTTTGAACTTATGATGAATATTCATATGTCTTCATAGTGATTTGGCTGTACTATGATTAAAAACAGACTGAAGTACTTAAGATAGCCACTTCTGATACAGAAAGCAGTTGGGTAGCAAGTCACCCATGTTAATGAGGGACATTTTACTATGACTAGCCAATGAGTAAAATTGTAGGTCTAGACCTACAGAGAAAACCAGATGGCCTTCTCACAACTGAAACATCCCCATTCCTTAAATGTATAATATTTGGGAGACATACCCAAGTAACAATTCAGTATCTAGTTCATTTGTCAGCTAAGTCACAGTTATAGATCTAATATTTATAGAGTGGGGCTTTACATTAGGCACAGGATAAAACAGAGGAAAAAGTAGACATGAGCTTTATGCTTAAGAGTCTAGGGCAAAAGCTTTCTGCATATGATCTGCAGCTACCGTGCAGGCTTCTCTTCACAGTCCTCTATTAAAATCCAGGCCACTCAAGCAGCATTACCAACCACGCAGGGCACCTGGTTGAGGTGATGAGTAAGAACTGAAATCTAGCTTGTACGCTGCTTTCCAAAATCTGCCCAGCCCAGAGGAGACATCTTTTAAGAAGTCACACAGAGGCAACAACATCCTGTATTAAAGCACATTCCCCTTCAACAGGAGTTACTGTGCCTTTCTTTCCCCTGGGGTTTCCCAGTACTGCAGAGTGTGGCACACTCACTTGTCAGGCCTCACCCATGCACCTCCAAACTAGAGCCAAGGTGAATTAATGTAACTTACAGCAGAACACAAAAATCTATACACTAGTAGAACCACAATAGTGCAGCTGGTCTCAGATTCCTTAGAGGTTTAAACTTAAGCCACTGTTTCTTAGTTGTCATTTTAAAGTTCCAGTTCAGCTTTTCTTTTTTTTTTTTTTTATTTCATCTTATTGTTATGGGGGATACAGAATTGCAGGTTACATACGTTGTCCATGTACTGCCTTTCCCCCCAAGTCAGAGCTCCAGGCAGTGAACAAGCACTCTGAAGTTCAGAGTTCTTTGTCCAGAGTCCATCCACTTTTACAATGCACATTTTCCCTCATACTGAGGGCAAGAGTTGACTGACTTACTACATTCCTAGATTTATAATTAATAATAGGCAAAAAAGCAAAACATGAAAAAGAGCTATGAAGGAAGCCAAGTTTGAAAGATTTAGAGATAAAGATATGAAATTTCATTAATACAGTTGTTCTGCTACTTGCAAGTTCTACAGATTATAGGGAATGGAAATGGCAAATTTTGTTGTGTATCTGCTGCCTCTGTTGCGATGTCAAACCCTTAATTGGCAAGCCTTTAACATCTAATGGCATTTTACATTGTGGTTTGATAGAAATAATCTGTCCAGGCTTTGTGACAAAGTTGTTTGGTAAATCCCTACTAATAATAGAGGAAAAGATGTGATAATGCATGTGTTCTTATTTTGGTACTAAAAATTTACACTAGTTTTAGTCAAAACAAATTCTGATCTTGCCACTTGAAAATGTAGTTCTTATTCTTTCAAAAGTTTGGGGGGGTAAAAGCTTATGAAAGCTAGTTTTACATGTAGCTCTCTGGCAGGTTACTTATAATGTGGTTCTTCCATGAACTGTCTAAAATCTGTTTCACCCATAAAGATAGTCCATCCAAAAAAAGCCAGAGTATTTTGTATTTTAACCCAAATCTTGGATTGCCTTCCACTGCCCCATGATTGAAAAGCAACTAGAAACTGTATCTGAATTCAGTTTTCATCTGTGATTACACACCAGTTTCAAATAGACAAGCAAGCAGCAGTCAACACATGGATTAAATGGTGCCTAATAATCATTAATCTCTCTGATTGTTTCATCATATAAATTAGCTTTGTCATTCTTTCAACACAACTTTGCCTCACTGCCATGGTAAGCTTCAAATGATATCATAGGGAATTGTTCTGTTTTTTATGAAAAAAATTAAAAAACATACCCCAAAAAAACCTTAGTCTTCAATACAAGAAAGAGAATCTTGAGAAGGATACAAACTAATAGCATAGGTCACAGATAAATGTAATAGCATAGGTCACAGCTAAATGTATTCATATTAAATAGCCTCCAGATCAGCCCCCTCAAAGATGAAAGCTGCTACAGTTTGAACATTTGTTCCTTCCAAAACTCATGTTGAAATTTAACTTCCAATGTGGCAGTATTCAGAGGTAGGGCCTTTAAGAGGTGATTGGGTCATAAGGACTCTGTCCTTGTGAATGGATTAATCAGTTCATGGATTAATGGGTTAATGGATTAATGAGCTAGTGGATCAGGGGAGTAGTAGCTTTATAAAAGGAGGAAGAGGGACCTGATCCTCAGCTCCCTTGCCATGTTATGCCCTATGCCACCTAGGGAATCTGCCAAGTCCCCATCAGCAAGAAAGCTCTCATGAGATGTATCCCCTCAACCTTGGACTTTCCAGCCTCCAGGACTGTAAGAAACATATTTCATTTCTTATAAATTACTCAGTTGACGGTATTCTGTTATAAGCAATAGAAAATAGACTAAGGCAACACCCCTCCTCATAAATCCAATACAAACCCTTCTCATGACTCTTGTTTATTCCCTACCCAAGTTTCAAGCAGCCACAAAGTCCTCGACCCAAACTCCTGGAATGCCTGCTTCATTTTCCTCTACAGACAATATCTCTCTGGCCCTTCAAGATTTGTATGACACATAGTCTTCTCCCAAACCCTTTATCTGATCCCCAACACCTCCTTCAGCCTGAGTTAGGCACAGCTCCATCTTTGCACTTGCCATAGTAACATAAACATCATATTTATATGTCTTCTCTCTACTAGAATATGAGTTTCTTGAGGTGAACAACTGTATATTTGAGTCTCCATATTCCTAGTGCTAACCATGCTGCCTTTCCAGTACAGAATAAATGCTCAATAAATGTTCACTCAGTATAGGAACCAGGAACACAAGGATGAAGCAGTACATTTCCTCCACTGAAAGATAAGTTGGGAATATCTGCTCTATCCATTAACTCCCTGAAGAACTAAATATATCACTACAAAAGGCAGTCTTCTTTTCAAGGTTTCAATCATTTTCAAAAACTTCCATAGCTTAGTTATCTCCATTTCAAAGATGATCATATAGAAATGTGATGAGCTCTTTTAGTTCATTTAATAGTTATACCTCTCACATTTCTTGTCAGTCCAGAAGAGCCAATATGGTGTAGAATGCTACCTGTAGCTTTCCTTGTGGAAAAAGATAACAGCAAGAATAGTTACCAATTAACTATCTAACTGTGACTTTCTCAAATTTTCCAAATCATTTTCTCTTTATTTTGGCTTCTAAACTCTTTATGTCCTAAGAAGCTTGCTTATTTGACACAGGCAAAATTGTCATTTTTGTTCCTTCGTCATTCATGTTAGCTGACAGAATAATGTTTCAATAATGTTTTCACAATAATGTTTCAATGTTCTATTTGCTTTCATTTAACCACATGTAGCTTTACTTTGTTCACCTCCTCAATAAGTTTGCAGTTCAATCTCTGAGCACAAGTCTACATTCATGAAAATGGATAGTCTTTTTTTTAATTTCAACATACTATGGGGGTACAAATGTTTAAGTTACATATATTATCTTTGTCCCACCCGAGTCAGAGCTTCAAACATGTCCATCCCCCAGACAGTGCACACTGCGCCCATTAGGTGTGTATATACCCATCCTCTTCTCCTCCTCCCACCTGCCAGACACCTGATGAATGTTACTACTATATGTGCACTTAAGTGTTAGTCAGTTAAGTCAGTTAATACCAATTGGATGGTGAGTACATAGGGTGCTTGTTTATCCATTCTTGTGATACTTCACTTAGTAGAATGGGCTCCAGCTCTATACAGGATAATACAAGAGGTGCTGGATCATCATTGTTTTTTTGTGGCTGAGGAGAACTGCGTGGTATACATATACCACATTTCATTAATCCTCTCATGTACTGATGGGTACTTGGATTGTTTCCACATCTTTGCAATTGTGAATTGTGCTTCTATAAACATTCTAGTGCACATGTTTTTTTTTAATAGAATGTCTTTTGTTCCTTTGGGTAGATGCCCAGTAATGGGATTGCTGGGTCAAATGGTAGTTCTACTGTAGCTCTTTGAGTTATCTCCATATTACTTTCCATAGAGGTTGCACTAGTTTGCAGTCCCACCAGCAGTGTATGTGTGTTCCTATCTCTCCACATCCATGCCAACATTTATTGTTTTGAGACTTTTTGATAAAGGCCATTCTCACTGGAGATAAGTGATACCTCATTGTAGTTTTGATTTGCATTTCCCTGATGATAAGAGATAAAATGAATAGTCTTTATGCACCTGAAAATTACATTCTGTTACTTCTTTAATGGCAAAGGATACATATATTGCCTTGACTAGACTGCCTTTGTATAGATTTATAAAAAAATTGTCAGCTTTAAAAGGTTGGATCTTGATGTGTCTGTCTTACAAACCTGTGCAGTTCTTTGATCTCCAGTTTGAATCACTAAGGTAAGCTGTTCATGAGCTGAAACAGCAGGCATCATTTCTCCATCTGCTGCACAGCACTCAAGAGAAAAGAAAGTAAAAGGTCCAAAGAAAGTAAAAGGCAGGAAGAGAAAGAACATTTCTCTGTTTGTTTTTTTAACTTAAATGCCAGGAGCAAATCAAGCCCAAGAGTCTAGCTGCTAAGGGAAAAGGCAGAATCCATCAGCATTTCCATGAGAAAAGGTGAGTCAGTTGCCTGGACACAGGAAGATGCCCTTATCGGAGAGAGAGGGAAAATAAAATCAAGCACAAAACAGTTCTAAATTGAATTAATGCTAAAAACCTAAAACAATAAGTTAGTCATTAACAAGACTTCTTTTTAAGGGCTCTCTCTCCCTAGCTTTGTTGTAAAATCATTCTTTCTGAACCTCTCTGCAAGTGAACCAAGAAAATATGCCCCAAAACAGTGAGAAAACATTATTATATTCAATTTCATGCGATGTGAACACACTACTTGACGTTTGGTTCCTTGACCAGGTCATTACACCATGCAAAGTAAGAAGTGAAATCCTGGGTGTCATATGCCCAAATTAAAAAGAAATCAGCATGCTGACTCCTTAACCAAGGTTGACAAGCTCTCCAGACTGAGGGTTGTGGCCATTAAAACTGCAAGTGTCTATTATTATCCCTTCTCTGTGTTATTATTCTATTCTTAGCTGGCAGAGTTACTCTATCAGCATGAAAGCATCAGTCAAACTTCTGATTGACCACAAGAGCATTGATTAATATGGACACAAGAGGAGTTCTGTTAAAACTGCAGGATCTTCCTCCAAACAGCTCAGGCACACAAAGCCAAACTTGCTACTGTGGTAACCAGAACACACAGCTTGTTATTTTTAATTACATCCCTTCCATAGTTAGGTCTTTCCTTTGGAACAGTGAATTATTATTTAGCAACTTTTGAACAAGAGGGGTGGGCATACCATCCAGCAGAGAGCCAAGAGGGTTCTCGATGCCTCCTACGTTAGACTTGCTAATCAATTCACTGTAGCTAAAATGAAAATCAGGGTACTCAGTGGGTATGAGGTTCTTAATTTTAGGCAAACAACATTACCCATGCAACACAATGTATCACAAATTTAAATGCACAAATGCTGAGAAATACATTTCAAATCCTATGGACTCCTAAGAAACTTTATAACTCAAAATGAATTCTAAATATTTTTGACATGTTGTTGCTGGACATTTGGAGAGTGTTTGTGCCTGCATTATTTGTTTGTTTTTAATGTTAATATTGTGTAGATTTAGAACAGTGGTTCCCAAGTAGGGGTCAATTTTATCTCCCAGGGAATAGTTCACAATATCTGGATATTTTTGTTTGTCACACTGGAGGAAGGAGGAGGAGTGCCACTGACATCTAGTTAAATAGAACTAATAAAGATTCTCATGAAAATTAGCAGTCCTCTGCACTGCTTTTCCCCCACTCAAGTTTCCCTTCACAAACATTTCATTATTTCATCTGGCTACCCTTCATTTTTAAAGAATATACTTACACCAAGAATTCTTATTTAAGCAAGTTAGATATTGACATTTTATTTTGCAATGAGAGGATTTAGCACTCTTTCCAACACATTATTGCTTAACTTCCCTCTCTAATTTTACCTTTTTAATTCTGTTCTCCATTTCTTCCTGGAAGAGTTTTCTAACTTTACCTTCTTCTTTTTTTTTTTTTTTGAGACAGAGTCTCACTCTGTTGCCCGGGCTAGAGTGAGTGCCATGGCGTCAGCCTAGCTCACAGCAACCTCAAACTCCTGGGCTCAAGCGCTCCTACTGCCTCAGCCTCCTGAGTAGCTGGGACTACAGGCATGCACCACCATGCCTGGCTAATTTTTTCTATACATAGATTTTAGTTGGCCAGATAATTTCATTCTATTTTTAGTAGAGACGGGGTCTCGCTCATTTCTCAGGCTGGTCTCGAACTCCTGAGCTCAAACGATCCACCCGCCTCGGCCTCCCAGAGTGCTAGGATTACAGGCGTGAGCCACCGTGCCCGGCCTCTAACTTTACTTTCAACCCTTTTATCGAACTTTAATTTCAACTGTTGTGCTTTAATTTTTATTTCCAAAGGTTTTTTCTTGATCTCCATCTCCTTTCTCTTATTGTTGCTTTTTTTAGTAGCAATATGTTTTTGTTTCATGGATAAAATATGTCCTCACATTGCTTTAAGATTATAAACTATGTTCTTTTTGAAATTTTCTTTGGCTCATTTCTTTCTTTCTGTTTCCTTTGAGATCTGTTTTTTGTTTGTCAATCTTTTTAATATGGGAACATTTACTTAAATATTTGATGATCTTTTACTGTTCATTTATGTTTCAAAGTGAGAAACTAAAAGGCCATGGGTAGGGCTTGCCCACTGGGGACTTCACAGAGCACAATCTGGTGGCAATTGGCCATATTGATGGTAGTCCCAACTGCCAATTATTAGTCAGGGGAGGCTATGCCTAACAACAGCAACAATAAAATGCAGTGGTTCAACATACTAGGGCTATGTGTCCACTGTAAGTCAAGGTGGCTCTGTAGGCAGCTGTACTTCTCAACATAGCTCAGCCATCTAGGCTGCTTCCAGGTTGTAGTTCCTCCCTTCTGATACACAGCTTTCATGGTCACTATTGAACAGTGACTATAACCACTTCCCTTCATAGCCCATTGGCCAGAAAAAGTTGCATAACTCCACCTAACTGCCAGGGGATGGGAGGACTATATAAATATTCAGTCCCTCCATTGGCCTGACTCACATCTTTAAAAAGGATAAACCATGCAGAAATAGGGTTTTAAATATCAGGAGAGTTTAGAACAATCAATAGGAATATATGTCTTTCCTCCCATCTAATTTAACATATTTTCTCCTTTTGAGCTTCTTTAGAGTTGAAATTTCTCAGGAGAGGGGAGAAAGGAAAAAGAATGTATTTCTGTTTCTTTTCATCTTGATTTGAATCTCCATGGAATTTTCTTTAGAAATCCAAATCAATGCAGATTTGTGATTAATGTGACTGTGATCATCAAATAGATTGTTAAGGAAAGGGAATTTTTTTAATGTTTTCAAACATACTTTTTTAAACTCCATCACTACATTTACAAAATTCACTATATTTAAGATGGAGAAACAGACATCTCATCCAGTTATCTATTTCTTCTTAACAAACCACCCTACCCCAAACTTAGTGGCCTAAACAATAATCTTTATATAATGCTTAGAGATCTATGGATCAGGAATTCAGAGGGAACAAAACTGGTCTCTGTTCCTTGATGCCTGGGGCCTCATCTAGGAAGACTTCAAACTTGGGACTAAGATCATCTGAAGACTCATTCACTCATATATCTGGAAGTTAATGTTGGCTATTGCCTAAGACTGGATTTTCTATGTGTGGCTTCTCCATGTATCTGTATGGGCTTCCTCACAGCCTGATTCCAAAAGAATAGGTCAGAAGAGTGTTGTATTTTTGTGAGCTAGCTTCAGAGTTATCAAGCCTCACTTCTGCCATATTTGTTGAGGCAGTCACAAAGGGCAACCCACTTTCAAAGGCAGGAGACATAAACTCCATCTCTTGATAGGGAAATGTCAAGGATCTAGGAAAGCACGTGAGATGAGAGATGTTGACTAAGATCAAGAAACAAGGGTTTACCATTATAGTTCCACCTAACAACTCATACAAGAACTTTACTAATGCACAAATTTCATTATCATATATACAGTCTCATCATGTCCTGCCGAATGGAATATCTGAAGGTCTAGCTGTCTAACAATCAAAACTCAGCAATTCAAGAAAAATGCAAAGCCAAAATTCACAGAAAGTGAGGTGTTTTACAAAATATTCAAAAGGTAGTAATGTTATCCTTTATTTTCTCACTCTAGTAGTGTCTGGGAGAGGAAGGGGTAAAAGGAGAGACAAGTCTGTTTATACCCAAATGATTTACTTCAACAAAATAAGATCTACTTTTTCATTTCTCCCAAAGTCTAAAGATCACTAGAAGAACAGGAAGAGGAACAGGATTTCATAAATAGATCTCTGAGCAGAACTTTAGTTGCAAAATTCATTCATTAAATTGCCTTAAAAAATATTTGCGTTTCTAAAACACAGTTAGAAATACAATAGAAACAAGACCACTTCTTCTGTGTGCAAGAAGCTTCTACACTAATAAGCAAGCTAGCAATATATTGTATTAATAATAAGTATTAGATGAGTATACATCGGGGCTCCTCAGGATGCGTATTTAGCCAGCTATTTATAGCTAATATTCATTCTCACTGGGCTGTTCCCTGCTTTGATTGCTTGGTGCCAATGCCACAGCAGGTGAAAAATATTTTCAATAGCACCCCTGGTGCTATTATAACAGATGAGAGTACCTGAGTGCCCAGCCTTCTTGGGGATCTGCTAGTAATACACTAGAGCTGTAGCTCAGAATGCAAAGTGGGGAGTGGCAATGGAGGAGGCTGGAGAAATAAACTGTAGTCAGAGGATAAAGGGTCTTCTAAGTTATTTTTGGGTAAATGGAGAGCTATTGGAGAGATTTTAATCAAAAGAGCAAGCCAATTAGACTTTGTCTTTTGAAAATATTATTCCACATGACCTGTGAAAAACTGAGGGGGGAAGATGGTGAGAATATACTAGGAAGCAATTTCCAGAATGCATAGAAGAGAAAAGCAAAGTAAAAGGTGATGAGGATGAAAGAAAGTAGACAAATATTAACAAGGTAAAATTCAAATAATTTTTTGATTATTGGATGTGAGTGAGCCAGAGAGGAAGGAGGACAGTTTTCAAGAATGACCAGATCTCCAGTGTGGCAACTGGGAGGATAGCTACTACCAAAGACACAACCCTGTCTAACCTTTGCCACTGGCTACTGCAAGGCAGAAAAACAGCAGTGGCAGCTCAGTTCCAGATGAGATAGCCAAGTATGGCAGGACATCATCAGGATGGTACTGAGGTCTAGCCTGAAAGAGAGTAGAAACCAAGAAATTTAGGGAAATGAGTGGGAGATTATTCCCTCTCTCCATCTCCTCTGCCACACATACCTCCAGAGACCTGGAGGTTACAGCTATTGTAAGAACAGTGTTGGGTGAAGGACATGAAGGTCTCTTTAGGGGACTACTATAAGTGGGGGCAAAACATGGAGAGATTGAGCCCAAGTGGAAATTCCAGAAAGAACAGAAGCTAGGTCCTGGGAATTATATCCTCCTTCAAGGAATACTTTACTAGTCCTTCTATACCGAGAAAAGGTACTCAGCGGAGCAAGATTTCAAGAGAACCAATAAGCTAGCATGTCCTGGTTGAGAAATAATGATTTTTATAGCCCCATTCTTTTCAGCAATTGAAATCTCCTGAAATTAAAAATCCTCAGGTGGGGTTGTGAAAATTCAATCATAATATAATCTTCAGAGAAGGAAAGCTGAAAAATGTTGTCTCCAGTCTTGGACAAATATCAGTACTGATGTTCCTATATAGTGGTTGCTTGCCCGAGAAAGTTTCCTCTGGGTCATCTCTCATTTCTAGAGCTATCTAAGATATACCTATTTATCATGGAATAGCAAGCATCCGATGTTCTCTCTAATTCTACAAAAAACCTAATGTGCAGTTCCTGCAACTTAAATAATTCTAAATCATATTCCAGTTTCAAATCTCTTTATTTAATATCTAAATAATCTTCCTAGGGATTCTGCCATGTTTAGAAGAGGTCACTCTGAGGCATGACCTCAGAATTACCAAAATTCCTACTAAAGTCAATAACTGCATCACTTTAAATAATCTAAAGAGATTTTGTTTAACTTCTTCCTTTTAATAGCTTTTGGGCAAGTACTATTATAGTTGATTAAAATGTCCCTCTTCAGAGACTATGGAAATTTTGTGTGCCCTTGATTTACTAAGTTGTGTCTCAGCTTTAAACAGAAAGTTAACATTCCAAAAGTAAGCAACTCTATCTGTGGTATTAAAATGTAAAGTTTAGCTAAGAACATATCACAAAACTTTTAAATTGATGATATTTAGGACCCCAACTTACTTCCTCTCAGCTTTGCCTCTGATTTCAGTCATGGGTGGGTGGATGTCTCCATGTGTGGCTTGGACTCCACACTGACAGCATCTCACCTCAGAGATGTGATATGCCTCCTAGCTTTCTGCCCCCAGGTATTAATAGTTCAGCTCAGCAGCTTATGTGTACAGCTCAGAAACTCAGGGGAAGAAGCACCCCCAAGGGCAACCCTTGCTGATGAATACATGTTCCCACCTCACTTCTTTTGGCAAGCAATTCTTGGAGGCACTCTGTATGCTTCTTGGGAGGCCCCAACGGAATTGAACTCCATTGCCTCCAGCAGTAACCTCAGTCATGTTCCCTTATATTGGCTTTTTCACCTTTTCTGTCCCATTCTCCCCAGGTCCTTCCTTCTATTTCCAGGAATGACTGCCCAAAATAAATCACCTACACATAAGCCCTTTCTCTGGCTCTGCTTTCAGATGGTACCCAAACTAAGACAGCTTTCCTCTAGTTAAACTCCCTTCATTTTAAAGATGAGGAAACATCTGTGCAAAGTATAATACTAGTTACAACAAAAACTAGATCTCAAATCTCCTAGATTCCAGAATAGCACATTTTATTTTACTGCCTAGGACCTCATCAAATAATGAACAGTATGAAATAATAAGTAAGTGCTGAACTGTGGTGGAGTAGACATTCAGAGCAGCTGGCATTTCAGTGGGGATAGCCGTGAGTGAGCACTGGTGCTGGCAGGGAAGGATTTATAGAGGAAAGGAACATAAGCTGGATCTTAAATAAATATAGACATGTGTAGGATATTCCAATGAAAGGAAAAGATAAATGAAAGTATTAAAGTCGGAATAAGCAGTGTGTATTCATAGGATATCTTGTAGAGTAGCCTGGCAGGTCACATTGAGATATAGAGGAAATGCTGAATAGGTAAGATGGTGCCAGGTTATAAAATTATGCAAGCCAACCAAAGGAATTTAAAGATTACGTAATCAAATGCCTGACTGCCTGATCGCCTGATCTTTAGCTGAGGTAAAGAAATGTTAAGAAATCTGCCTATCAACACTCAGTTAGAAACTGGTAAAGATAGAGGCAAGTCCAGAACGCCTGTCTCCACACTTTTAAATCCTGTGATCCTTTTATCACTATCCTACTCTTCCAAAGTTACCTCAACACATTTTAAAAGCTAAGGATATTTTTGTATTGTGATATTCATGGAATAAAATACAAAATCCTTAGCCTGTTTTATTAGACTCTTTGCCATCTGAGCACTGCTTACCCTTAGTCAACTCATTCAGCCCATACACTACACTCCTGACGTAGTCCTCATGGTCACTTATACCCTCATGAAAATTTTCTTCCTCCCTTGGGGTGGCCCCATTCTGTTTTCCCACATTATTTTTTTCCTTGCTATCATTTACTAAATTTCAGTATTCACCTTCACTGGTTGAGAACTATGTCCTGGGTTCCCAGGTCCTTTCATTTCTAGTCTTCCTGAGATTCTGTACAATCTTAATGCCCATGCAGATGACCCATATAACATCATGGCCTCACATCTTCATGATCTGCATTTCAACTATCTTCTATCCACTTCAAATGCAGCCTGGACCTTGTCATCAACCAAAACTGCATCAACTTTGAAATCTTAAATTCTAAAATGTTAATCTGAATGTAAATGCAGAGTCTTCCTTCTCTTTCACTGTCTTCTTCTATTTGTATATCCATTCAATCACCTACATGTACCAGGCATTAAGTGGGACCCTGGAGAAACAGTGATGAATGAGACATTCAAGGTCCTTGTTCTCACAGAGCTGTTATCCTAGTTACAACTAACAAGAAATTAGTGGCAAAAACTATGACAGGGGAAATACAGGATGCTGTAGGGGTTTATATGAGGGCACCCAACCCAGATTTAAGGGCTAGAAGCTTCCCAGGAAATAATGTTTAAGATAGGCCCTCACCAAGGCTCTCCAGATGCTTGATTCTTCCATTTTATCCTCATTCATCTCCACTCCCTTTTGGTTTGCCTCCTTCCCTCATTTGCCTAAACTCCATAATGCAATCTTTTAATTGTTTTTTCCTTAGTACACTCAATATTGATACTGGTCCCCTTATCTTTCTCCCACAGCCACTCTGCACACTCTAGATCTTGGATAAACCTAACAATCAACCTTCTCTGACCTTACACCTGGGCTGCTGAAAGCTTCCTGAGAAAACCAAACAAATATGCAGAATAAAGGCACTGTATTCTGGATCTCTGATCTCCACTGGGCCATGGCCCTTACCCTAGTCAGATTCTCTCTAGTTCCAAAAACAAATATTTTGATACTTCTTCTTTTCACAACTTTACCACTTCACCAATGGCTGTTATCACACACATGCTAAATCCTAAAATCTCCTTGCAAACTTCATCTTCCATGACCTCTTGGAGCATTTAGAAACTTGGGACCTCTCTCATCAACTTTAAACTCTCTTTTAATTTTACTGTAATGACATCATTGTCTCTTGGTTCTCTGACTGTATACTTAACCATTCCAACTTAATATCTCTTTGAGCTCGTATTCCTCTAGCTATTCCTAAAAGATTGGTATACTTCACAGTTTTATGCTTGGTCCTCTTCTCTTCGTTTATTAACTCATGCCACCAAAGAGACTTCAGATACTTTTATAACTTCAAATAGGTCCTTCTATATGCTCATGACTACAAATCTAGATCTCTAACCAAGGCATTGCCCTAAAGTCTAGGCCAATAGCCTGTAGATGCCTGACTCAATATACATAAAACTAAGCTTACTATTCTTATTATATCTCCCCAATTCAATTTCAACTATATCATATTTTCTATCGTATCCACTATTTTGGAATTTGTAATCATGGAAGACAAGTCTAGGATTTATTGTATATTCCTTTTATTCCCTCACTCCCATATTCAAAAATAATCAAATTCTATATATTCTGCATCAAAAACATTTTTTCTTATCCATTCCCTTAAAATTTGATCATGCCACTCTCTACACCATAATAATACAAAATTATTGGCTATTACTTTCAAATCCATGCTATTTTATCTCTCCATGGCTTTTCTCAGTTTGTTTTATTATCTGGATTTCCTTTTCTTCTTTTTCGTATACTCATTTTTTAGGACTCAGTGTCACCTCTTCAATTAATCTTTTCTTGACCCTCTACTAACTCCCTATACCCACCAAAACTTTACCCACCTACTGAATGTCACATACACTCACCTATACTGTAATGAAGCACTTATAATTTACACTATTTATTTATGGCACTATTTACCTAGCCATAACTATCCTATTAAACCAAAAGCTCCCTCTTGAAAGAGATTATTTCTGAATTTACTTAGGACCTAGCACAATGCCTAAATCGGTAAATATTTGTTGAATGAATGAATTCAGAACAACATACAGCTCCTACAATACATCATTTTTTGCAGCTGAGTAAACACTGAGAACACGCATGGGCTTTGGAGTCCTACAAACATAGGTTTAAGTCCTCAGCTTAAAAAACATAAATTGTTTGCCCTTGCCAAGTAAGCCTCTTAAAATTTCAGTTTACTCACCCATAAAATAGGAATAATACCACTACCTCATTTAGTTCTTGTGAGGATTAAATGGAAAAAAGGTATGAAAAAAAACTGGGAGACAACTGACATCTAACAAGGATTTAAATACGCGTTAGTCATTGATATTATTATCCTACGTTTTTGACCATTTCTTCCTTCTGCCTGGTGACTCTTCTCCCCAGGATGCCCTTCTTTTATTTTTTAAACTAGCTAGTAGCTTGACTTCTTTTAAAACTTAACTAGGTTACTATAGTCTTGTAGTATAGCTTAAAGTTTGGTAAAGTGATGCCCCCTGAATTGTTCTTTTTGCTTAAGGTTGCTTTGGCTATTCAGGGTCTTCTCTGGTTCCATACGAGGTGTGGAATTATTTTTTTCTAGATTTGCAAAAAATGACATTGGTATTTTAATGGGGATTGCATGGAATCTGTAAATCACTTTAGGTAGTATAGACATATTAAGAATATTGATTCTGTCGATCATAAGCATGATATGTTTTTCCACTTATTAACAGCCTCTGTGATTTCCTTCCTCAGTGTTTCATATTTCTCAAGAACAGATACATAGGCCAATGGGTCAGAACAGAGAACCCAGGTATGAAACCACCCTCATATAGCCATCTGATCTTTCACAAAGCAGACAAAAATATACACTGGGGAAAAGAATCCCTATTCAGTAAATGGTGCTGGGAAAATTGGATAGCCACATGTAGAAGACTGAAACAGGATCCACACATTTCACATCTCACAAACATCAACTCATGGTGGATAACAGACTTAAGCCTAAGGTGTGAAACTATAAGAATTCTAGAAGAAAACATTGGAAGTACTCTTCTAGACATTGGCCTAGGCAAAGAATTTATGAGGAAGACTCCAAAGGCAATCACAGCAACAACAAAAATAAATAAATGGGACCTGATCAAATTGAAAAGCTTCTGCACAGACAAAGAAACTATTACAAGAGCAAACAGACAACATACAGAATGGGAGAAAATATTCTCATGCTACACATCTAATAAAGGACTGATAACTAGAATTTATTGAGAACTCGGGAGAATCAGCAAGAAAAAATCAAACAACCTTATCAAAAAGTGGGCAAAGGACATGAACAGAAACTTTTCAAAAGAAGACAGAATAATGGTCGACAAACATATGAAAAGGCTTTCTTTTTTATTATATTAAATGTTTATTTCTTTACTCTCCATCCTGCTTAAAACAGGAAAATTAAGACTATGACCCTTGTCTTAATTTCCACATATCACTACAGTGAAACCTACAGAAGATAGCACATTTTTCTCAGTGTAATTTAAAGTTTAATTTCTATTTGATGAAGAAAAATTATTCCCTGAAAATAGCATGGAATCCTGAGATAATGGTTTAAAATATTTATTTATAATTGAAAAGGCAGACAGACTCTTAATCATGGTGTGGCTTAATTATAGCAACATAAGCATAATTAGCACTGTTGTAATAAATTACTAATTTATAAGATGAATTATCTTGCTTCAGTTTTCAAAATAGAAAGCATTCTATACACTATTATATGAATTCTTGGTTTAAATTATTATCCTTCTGGATCCTGTCTGCTGATAAATAAACATCAAATTTTTTATCTCTTTCTCTACACGTTAATTTTAATATCTCAAAGTTGAAAGTAGAAAAGCTACGAAAACTAACCTGTTAGCCATTTTAATTTGTATTATTCATTAGGCATCAATTTTCATTATCTTTTTACCAGTTTTTAAATTTATTTCAAATAGTTTTTAATACTTGTTATCCTTGTTATTGATACATGAGTAGAAATCAACAAGGGTTTATGCCTAAGGTATGGTGATGTGTAGTGACAAAGGCAGAGAAACAAGTTAATGGTTGAAAAAGTACTTCATAAGTAATCCAAATTCTTCAGAAATATTATTTTGTATGCTGAAACAATGCCTCACTTTTATTTTTAGCATAATGTTTAAAATTCATTTTAAAGCAGCATAATTTTTCTTTAGCCATCATTCTTTAGAAATAAAACCATAAAACCAAAATATTACTATTTTTTTGAGATGGGGTCTTGCCATGGTGCCCAGGCTGGAGTGCAGAGGATATTCACAGGCATCTTCATAGCTCACTGCAGCCTCTAACCCCTGGCCTCAAGCAATCCTCCAGCCTCAGGCTTCCCAATAGATGGGACTACAGAAAATATTACTATTTCTAATATCACTTACTTCTAATAGTTTTTTCCTTTATTGCATTGCCACTCACTATAAAGTATATTCTAGTAGTAAGCTCCAGGCCAGATATACATTGCTGGAGAAAGATAGCTATTTTGAATTCCTTTTTCAATTTAATTTTTATCACAAATCCTAGGCATTCTTTTTACTTAAAAAAAAAATAGTTTGGGAAAGAAGAATTTGCCACTGTTATATTAGAGGCCAGAAAGTCTCTACCAAAATAAGGAATTAAAACAAATTTCAAAGTTATGTAAATTCCAGTACATCCAAGGAAAATTGGGGTTAAGGAACTTGAATTCTTCTGCAAGTTGACTCAATCCTCCAATTCACTTTTGAATTATATTGGAAGTCTGTACATTTGAGCCTTAAGAAATTCAACATGTAAGTCAGGGGTTAGGAGGTCATTTTCTGAAAATAGAGATGTAATTACCTTATTTTTGTGGAATCTTCACTCCTAGCCTGTCTCACTTCAAAACTTCTCATCAGCCTCTGATCAGCACTGCCAATTGGCCTGATGTACAGTCTCATCACAGATGTCTCTCAGATCAGCATAAATGAGACATTTGTCTCTGACAGACTTCAAGAATCCAAACTTCATGACTCAGTGAAATAATTTGCTACCATGGAGAGCCCTGGAGAATCAAATGGGAAAAACTGATTAAGTAATTCTGTTTGAAATTAATCACAGAAATTATATAATTTATAAAAATTAACCCAATTAGATTTTTTCTTTGAATTTTTTCCCAGAATAATATACTATGCCCTAGCCCAGTTCTTGTGCATATTCTCATAATTCAGCAATACTCACCATTTATTATTAAAATTTTTTAATTGTATCTTGAGGTACAAATATTCAATTAAATAATAAATATTTTCATTCAAAGACAAATTGAAGTCTGCAATATTATTGGCCTTTTCCTTTACCTAATTTCCTTCTAGACAATCTGTTGGTTTCTTTTCTTTTTTTTTTTTTTTTTTTTTTATTTGTTTTTCAGCTCATTAAGGGGGTACAAAAGATCAGGCTATATACATTGCCCATGCCTCCCCATCCCCCCGAGTCTGAGCTTTAGTTATGTCCATTTCCTAGACAGTGCACATCACTCTCATCATATAGGTGTGCACTCCTCCCCTCCCCCCACCCCATCCCCCCCAGAGAGAACTTCAAACGAGTCCATTCCCCAGGCAGTGCGCAACGCACTCATCAAGTAGGTATACACCCATCCCTTCCACCCAGCCCCGACCTCTGTCCAATACCCAATTGGTGTGAATCCCAAATGTGCACTCAGGGAAACCAGTTTGCTGGTGAGTACATGTGGTGCTTGTTTTTCCATTCTTGGGATATTTCACTTAATAGAATGGGTTCCAGCAAGATTTCAACCAAGAGACTCCTGGAATTGATTAATGAATTCAGCAAAGTCTCAGGATACAAAATCAATACACACAAATCAGAGGCATTCATATACGCCAATAACAGTCAAACGGAGAACCAAATTAAGGACTCAATACCCTTCAAAATAGCAACAAAGAAAATAAAATATCTAGGAATATATCTAACTAAGGAAGTAAAGGACCTCTATAGGGAGAACTATGAAACTCTGAGGAAGGAAATCGCAGAACATGTAAATAGGTGGAAAACCATACCATGCTCTGTTGGTTTCTTGACAGTACCACTCTCAGCATCAGTTATAACAATGGAAGTCTGCTTACATGAGTGAAGGAAAACATCACTTAAAGTTGACACAGTCATATCATTGACCTTGAGGTTCTCCTGAAGAAAATGAATTGGCTTACTGAGGCAGTCAAGTAGAAAGCAGAAACTATCATTTTCTAAAGGTTTTCAAGGTAAAAATCCTCAGGGACCATCTTTTGTCAATGTGTAAGGCTTGATTAACTATCTTAATTCACTATGATTAATGACTTTTAAAACTATGGGGCACCAAGTTTCTTTATACGTTGTATTATATAAACCTTGTAAGTGAGATGTTCTTTGAATGAACATCATACCTTATACACAAATCACATCAACAACTGTAACAGATAATTATGCATTATGTCACTCAATATGAAAGACATTTCCAGGTGAGGCCCTCCATTCATTTAAATAGAGATGTCAATTTCTCATCCAAAATACATATCTCATCACACAGTCAATTTTTCCTTCATCAAGAAATGACACTCCATTCTTCCTGTTTTGACAAGTAACTATGTTGCTTAGAACACCCACTAATGATTCATTTTCATCAAATGCTGATTTAAGTCATAGTATTTCTTTTTTAAGAGTTTACACAGTGATATTTGTGGTTTAAATGCACTAATAATTAATACAATAAGCTCAGGAAAATATACATTTCATTCTTGGTTATGATTAATTCAGTATCTCTTTTTTGATGGTTTCAATTAGTAGGGTAAGCTGATCTAAATTAAATTACTCTATTTTAAATTGTATCATCTGAGCAAACTAAGATTTTTAACAATAAGCCATAGTATTTAGAAATCTCGTTACTTTTTAACACTAGTGACTAGAAAATATTAAATGGAAAAAATAAATATAAATGCATATGGACTCAAAGCTCTTCATATTCTTAAACATTATAAAGTTCAACTTCTACCATCCAATGCAAATTATACAAAATTTGGTGGACAGCTATTATCTACAGTGAATAAGACAAAGGCTCCCATCATTAATAAAAAGTTGGACCAATCACAAACTTTGGCCAAAAAAATTGTGAAACTGGTATAAAAGCTGGATTGAAAATGCCACAATCTTTCTCTATGGGATGGAGAGAATGAGAACCTAAAACTTTCTTCAAACTCCAGTATGATCCTCAGAACAGATGCCAAAGACACACTGTTATGGACTACTTAGGCTTCCACATTAATCTCATTTACCCTAAAAGCCAATTTATTTTAAATCCATAAGCACACAGGAAAGCACACATGCCTCATGTTTCCATGTAATCCCTAAGTGTGTCAGCAATATTAACTCAAACTCTGGGACTTCCTTATTTCTCCCAGGCTTTAGGATAAAGTAATAACATCATGACAAGCAACCAAAACCAGTTAGGCACCACAGAGTCACCCTATTGACACTACTTCCTTAAAGGATTTATTCCAAAATTATACACTAACTTTAAAGAGAAAGGGGTATATCATACTTAGGCTGAAATTGGTGTTATATCTGTATCAGATGATCATATGAAGCCTTTAGAAGTTACCAGGATTGAAAAACAAACACAGGGAAATTTTACAAAGAAATAAGACCCTGATCGCCTCAACTTCCTTCCCTTCACAAACTTAAGTAACTCTAGCTAGTGAAAGAATTATAGATTTTAATGTAATTTTAATGAATCACATAATTTAAATAGAAATTACCTCTTCTCCGAAGTTTGTATATTTCATTCTGGATATATAACCCATCATTTGAATTATTTTTTTATCTTCCAGAGAGAAGTAATGAGTTCAATTTTACATGGTTGATATGTGTTTATGATGGCTTTAAAAAGAACACCACAGGAGGCCTTTATTCATAAACAATAAAATTGTTTCAGAGAATACACTGGATGGCCATTAGATTTTTTTCTACATTTTTTTTTTTCTATGTTAAACTTACTTGATGATGTAGCTCAGCTATCTCTTAGTAATGCAAAACTTCTTGATATCAATTTTTAAAAGACACAACTTAATTTACAGGAGAAAGAAAGGGAAACATAGACACATGATCTTTAGGGTGTTGATAGGTGGTCATTAATCATTCTAGGAAGGTTAAAAATGTACAGGAACCAGTAAAATTACAATATTTTCTTTAGCACAAAGTCTGTAATAGATGAAAAATACATTTTATTTCTTCCCTTGTTAATGAAATGCACAACTTATTCTTCTGAAATGTTTTATAGCTAAACCTCTAGTGACTGACTTTCTGTACTGTACATAAAAGTGAAATGTACAGTAGAGTCTTGACCTTAAGAAGTTTATTTACTGGATTATCTCACTATTAAAGAAGTATCATTTTGAAGAAAGTGAAGATTATTTAGCATGAAGATTCATGCTAAATAAATATGTAATTCTCTTTGTGCAAAAAGATATATAACACAAAAGTTAATGATAATAAAATAATTCCCATATAATACAAGATATAAGAAACAGAGGTCATCAATATAATTGACTAGAGGTACCCAATGGTCATCTCCTAAACAAAGAAGGGCCAAAACAACAAATAGATAACTTCACTTTGAGTAGTGTACCTAAAGGAGAACATTAAAATTCAGCAAGGAAATGACAAAGACTGAGGCACAGAAATGCGGGATGGAAGTATAGAAAGTGAAGTGAAGCAACCAGCCAGGATAAGTCCAGAGCCAGGAGGGACTTCCCATTGTGGAAGGTAAGCTGGAGATCCCCAGCAGTCCCACAGATACCTACAATCATAGTTACAAGAGGCCCTGAGCCAAGTATAGAGAGCTGCCTGGAATCCATACAGCTGCATTGCTTCAGAGAAAGGACTCACACAGGGTATCCCCCAGGATGCAAGTTGCTGTGGCACAGCACAATTTTGAGAAATGAGCCACTGCTAGACTGCTTCCTGCCCTGGGGCCCAATAACCCCGTCATCTCCACTTTCTTGGGGCTCCAACATCATGCAGCCATGCTCACATAAAGGGCTGTGACATGAAGACTCTAGCTGGACCCAACAGTACACCAGTGACCTGGATATCCAAACCCACACATCACCATATGCCCTAAGAAAAGGCACGGTGAGGGGGCTGCTCAAGGACCAGGGGATCTGATGTTTGCATTCTCTAGGGCCTGAGAGCCGGCCACCCAGCACCAGTTGCTGCCAGAAGCCCCTCGCCTTCAACCAGTAGAGCCACCATGTGCTACACATGCACCCACCAGGGCCAAAGGACAGGCCTGCTTAGTGCCTGCCACTGTCATCAACCCTATCCATAGCAAAGCCATACCACTGCCTACACAAACACCCAAAGTTTAGGCCACTGAGGCATGCACAGACACTGCTGATGTTGATTACACCCAAAGACAAGACACAGAGACCACAGTATTGCACCCACCCTGCCCAAACCAACACTATAGGTCACATCTATAGGAAAAAGTCTTTCCCTAGGAAACCTATTGCATAAAATTGAAAGAGGTGACTATTCCAACGGCTGTGCAGATATCAACATAGGAACACACAAACATGAAAAGGCAAGAAAACATGACACCTCCAAAGGAACTCAGAAATTCTCCAGTAATAGACCCTCAAAGAAAATCTATGAAATACCTAAAAGCAATACAAAGTAGTGATCATAAGGAAACTCAACAAGATACAAAAAAAGTACAGATAGATATGATCCAGTAAAATCAGAAAACCAATTCACGAGCTGAATTATAAATTCAACAAAGAGATGGATATCATAAAAAGAAACAAACAGAAATCTTGGGGCTAAGGAATTCAATGAATGAAATAAAAAATACAATTGAGAGCTTCAACAATAGACAAGATCAAGCAGAAGACAAAAATTCTGAACTTGAAGAGAAATCTTTTGACATAACCCAAGCAGACAAAAAAAAAAAAAAAAAAAAAAAAAAGAAGAAGAAGAAAGAAAGAAAGAAAGAAAGAAAGAATAAAGAAAGACTACTTGACCTATGGGATACCATTAAGCAAACAAATTTTCACATTATGGGAGTTGCAGAAGGAGAAGAGAAGGAAAAAGGCAAAGAAAACCTATATAATGAAATAATAGCTGAAAACTTCCCAAGTCCTGGGAGAGATATGAACATCTAGATCTAGGAAGCTTAACAGTAATCAAATAGATTCAGAGCAAACAGGTCCTCTTGAGGCATATTATTGTCAAAAACAAAGGAAGAATGCTAAAAATAGCAAGAGAAAAGCATCAAGTCATATAAAGGGAATCCCCATTAGACTCATAGAATATTCCTCAAAAGAAACCTTACAGGCAAGAAGAGAATGGGATAATATAGACAATATGCTAAAAGAAAAAAAATTGACATCCAAGAATGATATACTGAGCAATGCTATTCTTCAGAAATGGAGAAATAAAGGCTTCCCAGACAAGAAAAAACTAAAAGAAGCCATCACCACTAGACCAACCTTACAAGAAATGCATACATCTGGAAGCAAAAGGACAATTACAACCAGCATTATGAAAACACATGAAAGCATAAAACTCACTGGTACAGAAGAAACACAAATGAAAAAGAAAAAGGAATCAAATCTTATCTTGAAAGAAAACCATCGAACTACAAATAAACCATAAGAGAGGAAGTAAGGAACAAAAAATATACAAAACAAGCAGAAAACAATAAATAAAATAACAGGAGTAAGTCTTTACCTATCAGTAATAACCTTGAATGCAAATGGATTAAATTCCCTAATTAAAAGATATAGACTGACTGAATAGATAAAAAAAAAAAAAGATCTAAATATATGCTGTCTGTAAGAAACTCACTTCACCTGTAAAGACTAAAAGTGGAAGAATGTAAAAAGATATTCCATGCAAATAAAAACCAAAAATGAGCAAGAGTAGCTATGCTTATATCAAATAAAACAGACTTTGAGTCAAAAACTGTAAAAAGTGACAAAGAAATTCATTATATGATGATAAAAGGATCAATTCAGCAAGAGAATATAACAATTGTAAATATATAGGTGCCTAACACTGGGGCATCCAGATATATAAAGCAAATATTAGTAGATCTAAGGGAGAGATATACCCAAACATAATAGTTTGGTACTTTAACACCCTCCTTTCAGCATTCGACAGATCATCTGGACAGCAAATCAACAACAACAACAACAAAATCAGATTTAAATTGCATTATAGACCAAGTAGACCTAACAGACATTTACAGAATATTTTATCTAACAGATATAGAATACACAGTATTCTCATCAGCAAATGAAATAGTCTGCAGAAGAGATCATATGTTAGAACAAAACAAGTCTCAATAAATTTTTAAAAAATGAATCATATAAAGTATCTTGTCTGACCACAATAAAAGTAGAAATCAATAACAAGAGGAACTTTGGAAACTGTACAAATACATGGGAATTAAACAACATGCTCTTGAACAACCAATGGGTCAATGAAAAAATTAAGCAGAAAATTCGAAAAATTTCTTGAAACAAATGAAAATAAAAATACAATATACCAAAACCTATGGGATACAGTAAAATCAGTACTAAGAGGGAATTTTATAGCAATAAATGCCTACAGCAAAAAAAAAAAAAAGTAAAAACACTCCAAATAAATAATCCAACAATGTACCTCAAGGAACTACAGAAAGCAATAATAACTCAAACCAAAATTAGACCTAAGAATGATCAGAGTAGAAATAAAATAAAAACTAAAAGTAATAATAATAATAGATCAGTGAAATCAAAAGTTGTTTCTTAAAGAGATAAACAAAATCAAAATTAGACTCACACAAAAGAACGATCTAAATAAATAAAATCAGAATAAAAAATGGAAACATTACAACTGATACAACAGAAATATGAAAGATCATCAGAGGCTATGATAAACAACTATACACCAACAAACTGGAAAACCTAGAGGAAATGCATACAAACATCTTCTCTAAACAAAGAAAACACCAGTACTAGATGGCATTACTGTTGATTTTTATCAAGTTTTTTTTTTTTTTTTTTTGTTGAGACAGAGTCTCACTTTGTTGCCCAGGCTAGAGTGAGTGCCGTGGTGTCAGCTTAGCTCACAGCAACCTCAGACTCCTCGGCTTAAGCGATCCTACTGCCTCAGCCTCCCGAGTAGCTGGGACTACAGGCATGCGCCACTATGCCCGGCTAATTTTTTCTATATAGATTTTTAGTTGTCCATATAATGTCTTTCTATTTTTAGTAGAGACGGGGTCTCGCTCAGGCTGGTCTCGAACTCCTGACCTTGAGCAATCCACCCGCCTCGGCCTCCCAGAGTGCTAGGATTACAGGCGTGAGCCACCACGCCCGGCCGATTTTTATCAAGTTTTTAAAGATTTGACACCAATTCATCTCAAACTATACAAAATTTTGAAGGGGAGAGAATTAATTCAGACTTGTTTTATAAGGCCAGCATAACTCTGATACCAAAACCAGACAAGTAAACAACATAAACTACAGGTTAATATCCCTGATGAACATAGATGCAAAAATTCTCAACAAAATACTAGCAAATCAAATTCAACAGCACATTAAAAAGATTACATATTATTATCAAGTGGGATTTATCCCAGGGATGTAAGAATGGTTTAAAATATGCAAATCAATAAACATGGTATATCACATCAACGGAATGAAGAAGAAAAACCATCTGATCATCTCAATAGTCACCGAAGAAGCATTTGATAAAGTGCAATACTGGAAGTCCTAGCCAAAGCAATTAGGCAAGATATAAAGGGTATCCAAATTGAAAAGAAATAAGTCAAATTGTCCCTGTTTGCAGACAACATGATCTTATATAGAGAAAAAACTCTATATAAGATCAAAATCAATATATAAAATCAACATATAAAAATCAGTAGCATTTCTACACATCGATTACAAACTGGCTATAAAAGAAATTAAGAAAGCAATACCATTTATTATAACTACCATTTTCTATATGATTTACCATAATTACAAAAAAAGTACCTAGGAATAAATTTAACCAAGGAGGTAAAAGATATCTATAATGAAAACACAAAACACTGAGGAAAGAAATTGAAAAGGGCACAAATAATGGAAAGTCATCTCATGGTCATGGATCAGAATTATAATATTGTTAAAATGACCATCCTACCTAAAGCAATCTACATATTCAATGCAATCCATATCAAATTACCAAAGCCATTCTTCACAGAACTAGAAAAAAAAAAAATCCTAGAATTCATATGAAGCTACAAAAGGCCCTGAATAGGCAAAGCAATCCTAAGCAAAAAAAGACAAAAATTAAGCTGGAGGCATCACACTACAGTTTCAGTTTGTCTCCACCATAAGTCATGTTGAAATTTGACCCCCAATGTGGTGGTATTGGGAGGTGGGGCTTAGTGGAAGTTGTTTAGGTCATGGAGGCAGGTCCCTCATGAATCGTTTGATACCACTGTCATGGTAGTAAGTCCTCACTCTGGTGAAACTGCATTAGTTCTCATGGGAATTGATTAGTTCCTGTAAGAGTGTATTGTTATAAACCAGGATGCTCCCTGGTTTCCTCTTTGTATGTGTCTGTTTCCCCTTTGATCTTGTCTACCATGTTATTATGTAGTATAAAAGCCCTCACCAAAAGCCAGGGACATGTCTTTGAATTTCCCAGCCTGCAGAAACATGAACCAAATAAACCTCTTTTCTTTATAAATTACCCAGCCTCCCATATTCTGTTACAGAAACACAAAACAGACTAAGACACTACCTGAATTTAAAATATACTACAAAGCTACCAAAACCGCATGGTACTGGCATAAAAACAGACACATAGACCAATGGTACAAAATAGAGAACCCAGAAATTAATCCATATATATATACAGCCAACTGATTTTCATCAAAGTCACCAAGAATATACATTGAGGAAAGGATGGTTTCTTCAATAATTGGTGCTGTGAAAACTGGATATCCATATGCAGAAGAATGAAACTAGATCGTTATCTCTCACTGTGTACAAAAATCAACTCAAAATGGATTAAAGGCTTAAATGCAAGTCTTGATAGCATGATACTACTAGAAGAATACATACGAGAAATGCTTTAGGACATTGATCTGGGCAAGGATTTTATGGACAAGACCTCAAAAGCACAGGCAACCAGAGCAAAAATAGACAAATGGGATTACACCAAACTAAAAATCCAACTACTTTGTAAGTTCCTTAAGGGGTGATATATTTCTGTCTTAAGTCTCTAGCACATAGTAAGAACATAAATATATTTAAGGAATAAAGCAGTGAGAATACCACTGGATAGGGGATATCTATTTGTACATAAATGGAATAAAGGAAAAATATCAACTCCTCATTGGAATAATAACTCCTATTGAACACTTACATGTGCCAAGCTTTATTGTAAATGCTTTACACATATTTAATCCTGAAAAAAATCTTGTGGGGGGGTACTATTATTATTCCCAATTTTTACATGACGAAACTGAGACAGAGGGAAGTTAAATAACTCTTCAAGGTCAGTAAATAATGATGTCAGAATTCAAATACAGGAAAATTTGATTCCAAATCAAACATTCTTATTTACTTTGTTAATGATGTCAGAATTCAAATACAGGAAAATTTGATTCCAAATCAAACATTCTTATTTAATTTGTCATACTCTCTTTCATAACTCTGAGTCTAAAGATTGAGACTTTTGACACTATCAAATGCCTCTGTCCTAATAACCTTCATAGGTATCTGCATACAAATGTCATAGTAAAACCTCCAACTTTCAGGAGAGAAAAATCCCTAATAAATTCATGAATTAGACTTATGTTAACATATCAGCTTTATAGAAAGTGACTTTATAGTCTTTCATCCAAATCAAGACACTCTGGAGAGTGGAAGGATGCTATATTTGTTATATATTGCTTTATAACAAATCACTCCAAGATTTAGCAGCTTAACACAATAATCACACATTGTCTCACACACTTCTCAGGATCATGAACCTCACAGAGGCTTAGCTTATTGTTCTATTTCAGGGTCTCTCATGAATTTGTAGTTTAAGATATAGGCCCAGACTACCTTCATTTGAAGGCTTGACTGGGCTGGAGCTGCTCCTGGCAAGGCATCAAGCTTCCCCTAGAGTGAATCAAGAGTGAACGAGCAGAGAGCTTGTGCAAGCAAGATGGAGTCACAGTGTTGTTTATAATCTAACCTCAGAAGTGACATACCATCACTTTCGCCTTATTCTATGGTCAGATAGACCAACTGTGGTATAATGTGGTGGGTGATTACCTATCGTGTGAATACCGGGATCACTGAACACCATCTTGGAGGCTGGCTACCACAGGTATTATTGTTAATAATTATGCCAGTACAACAGGCATAAAGGAGGACAATCCCAGACAAATCAAGGTTTATAATCATCCTACCTCTACTCTATGCCTTAATTTACATTTATCACCGCAGGAAGTAATTTTCTACCTCTGACATTATTTAGTTCTATGACTAAGTCCCTAAAAATCCATAATATGAATAACTGCCACAACCCTGTCCTACTCACTCACACCAAATCCCTTTCATGACATTGCTTTCAAAGCCACCAACAAACAACCAATGACATCTCAACCAGTTCTCTTTCCTTACAGAGCAAATACCAGACTGTTGCTTCTCTCTATATACCTCACAATTTCACCCAGACCCCAAAGATCCACATATCTCTCCTTAGCAATCTGAGGAATTCATGAATGTTAAGAGCTTTAGGGACCTGGCAAAACATTAATAACATTGAAACTTCGGTACTTTATGATTTAAATAGGTCTTGATAAGATGACTCCTGAAATTACGACCATGATATTTCCTACGAAAGATCAATCTACTGGGAGAGGAAAGCACTGACATCTAAACAGGATTTCCTAATAATTATTGGTAAACCTGGTCCTGGGCATTTTCCCTTCAGCAGTTAACTTGACCATGTGCTATCTTAATAACTTGCAAATGAACTTGGCCCTAGTGCTAAAGCCAACTTTCTCACCTTCTGAGTCTTTATAAAAAGAATTAAAGCAAAGGCAACATATCTAGGGGTTTGGTTATTAGGATTAATTAATTCTCTTTTGTTCTGGATATACTACTACATATTAAGCAGATCTACCTATACCTTGATATAGGACAAGAAAGAAAGGTAATCATGAATGGTACTATATTATTATTTATTAGAATTGAGTTAAGTAAACCAATTAAGTCAGAAAAACAATCCTTTCCTTCCAATAACCATGATAGTAAGGGAAACAAAAATAAAGAATTATGGACATTGGAGTCATTATGTAGAAACTCTGAAACTATTCTTTTTTATCGTGGGCATATAATATAAGACTATGTTCATAAAAGAGCTCATTAAAGCTGGAGAATGTGGTGGCTGTCTCAAATATAATAATAGTCATCATCATATTATAGTCAGAGTGGTAATTTGGGAGTAACACTTAAACCAGACAGTCCATGCATGATTCAGTGCTATTGATATGTTGATATGCTGGAGAGACAGAGACAGAGAGAGAGTGGGAGAGAGAGAGAGAAACAAGCAAAGACTACACCTACTTTCTCCTAATTGTTTGTTCAATGCCATGACCAGGGAAGTCAATGCCATGACTCCTAAAAAATGGAAACAACTGTAAACTTCCCATGAAAGTCAAGCAAGAAACAATGAACCCAGAGAAACAGAAATAAAGCATTTCACTGATGTCTATCATGCTTCATAACTTACATTCATTAGTTTCCAGAACCATCTTGACAAGCCCTGTTAGCAAGGATAAAGGAAAGTAACTGCATGACCAGAGTACATTAAATTGCTTTCCCTCTTTGTGCTTTCAGTTGTGCTGGGAAAACAAGTTTGTTGCTATTTTCTGGGTGTTTTTCCCCTGTTGACATATATCTTCTCATCATTTGTAAGCCCAGATCCTTTTTCTCATTTCAGTTTTAAAACAAACCACCTGCCAGTTGAAGCTGACTTTGCTTTGCTAAAGGCTAGGTAATTCCTCTAGGCAGCAGAATATCTCATCGGTTACTTGAATGTTGTTTTCTTTAGTGGGGTCCTGTCAACTAATTTTTTTCTGTTTCCCTCCAGTTCAGGGATCACTATTGATTTACCCTAAGTTAAGTCAATTTACTCCTAAATTTTTCTAGCTGTGATTTGGAAATATTCAAGTGCAAAGAACACTTACACATTTACATGTGTCTTTAATCTTAAACCTTTAAGCATCTGCTAGAGTTATTCCTGTTTCTCTCTTGTTTTTGCAACATGCAAACAAAACATCATTTAATGGAGAATAAAATTTTTAATCTTCTTTTTGTTTAGGAGAGGTCTTAGAATTGATATTCCCATGCAAAGAAAATGTTTGTGTGCTTATAAACTGCATAAAAAAGTAATCAACCCTATTTGAAAGAAACTGACCTTATTCCTTAGATAGTGTTTTGTAGACAAACTAACATAGTTACTCTTCTAGTCTGTTCTAAATTACCCAATTTTTCTGTCTAGATTTCCTGGAATTTATAGTAATATAGGGCCTTAGACTAAAATTTCTGATTATGTACACAAATCCGATAAAATTAGCTATTGTTCATCAAATATAGTCCATATTGTTTTTTACTACTGGTTATCACAAGCTGTACAAAAATGACACTCAGGCATATCAACACAAATATGGTGTCTTCTGTTTTTGCATTTCCTTCTCACTTGTACATGACAACTATTGTATTCGTATAATAAATATATATGGAGAACCTGGTATGTGCTAGGTACTAAAAAGACACAGTCCATTGTCTGTAGGCAAATATAATTTCTGAAATCTTGGGTTTATTTTATTTTGAATCTTCACGTGGTGTTTTCAAACTTTTTTAGCTGGATTACCATTTTTTAATTTAATATTACTTAATATATACAACATACACACACTGAAAAGCCCTGTTAAAAGCAGACTCAGTGGAGTCCAGCCAACCTGAGCCCTGACAGCCTCCAACACAGACAATGAGCCACCTGGTAAGAACCCTGAGACATCATAGAGCACCTTTTAAACCATGGATATAGTCAATCCACTTATTTTTCGGATAAATAAACTATGAGTTAGAGACACTGTATGACTTGCCCAGAGTCATCATTAAGCCAGATGCACATCCAGAACTATCCATGTTTCCTAACACTTAAGTTCAGGGTTCTTCCCCAGGAACCAAAAGTACTACTTACTTTGAGAAATGTTGATACCTTGTTAAAAGTATTTTTGCTTGTTAGGGCTTTATGAATTCTTAAGATATATTTGGTTACATTTTAGAAGCAAAAAAGAAAAAGCTTCCTGAATTGCTCATCTCTGATGTCAGCCCATAAACTGATTTTTAAAATCTTTATTTCTTCCAACAAAGTAGATGGATGAGGAGGGTGGTTTCTCAGTCCCTCAAAAGTCAGAGCATTAACTACTATAGCTCAGAGGAAAGAAAAGATTGATTCGCCTCTGAATTACTGAAAGAAATTCCTATTACTAAAATCTCTCCTAGCAAACAGAAATCACGCATACCTTAAAGATGATAAATAGTAAAATGGAAAATGTTGCATGCCCAAGGCTGTTACACTTTCCAGACTATTTCTTGTTTTCTGTTGCCTTACCCTTTTGTACTATTGCCCCTAGATGCTCTCATATTCTTTTTCAATACTTAGAGAGAGGTTGTTATGTCACAGCCTTTGCCCCTGCTTGCCCATGTCAAATGCCATGTTGGTAATAACACATTGCTAAGAATACAATGACATCTGGGACATAGTGGCCTTCCACCACATCATTGCTCATTATTGATCACCACTTGCATATACCTAAACTACTCTAAAAACTAATTTGAGCTGGCTTCATCTCTAGCTCTGAATCACAAGAAAACATTCTTTCTCACCTCATCAATTAGTATATATTCATAGCCAGGAGTTGAGCACTTTTTTTAAAGTTAATTTCTATCCTTTATTTAAAATAAAAACATTAACTGTTACCCCAGGCCATGCTGGTAAAATATTAAACCCAAGCTCCTGAGGTACACTGTTTTTATACTGCAGATACTGAAATGTGACCCTTACCATTATAGGCTGACTAAAAGGGAAATTTTATGGCATCCCAGCATGCAGTCTGCTTTTAAAGATTAAAAAAAAATGAAGAGTGAAGAATAATGAATTACAAAGGCAGTTAGAGCTATCAAAAAGTGCTTAATTCTAAAATCATTTCCTGTAGTCATAATTTAAGCTGTTGATGCTCATAGCTAAATTAGTTTACAACTCACCTGCATTAAATTCCTTAATTATTCATTTATTACCACATATACTGTTTAAAGAGGCCAAATGACTCCAGGATAACTGCTTCCATTTTTTGTTTTTAACACACACTCAATTCCTTGAAATAGCAGATCGTGTATATCAACAGATTTCTTCAATAAAGAGCTGAGTTTTATGTTAGTGTAGGAACAAAAAGGTATAAGTCCTTTTCATCACCCATCTGACGGTCTAAGGCTGACATCCTTATAACAAAAGATAGATTAACAAGAGAAAACATAAAAATGTATTTAATCAAAGTTTTACATCACACAGGAGTCTTCAGAAATGAAGACCAAAAGACCCAAGGAAAACTGTGTATTTTTGTGCTTAGGTTTGATTGAAGAATGGACAGCCATGTAGAAATGTGATTGGACAAAAACAATATGATCTAATGATAACAAACTGGGGGGAATTCAGCAAGGCCTGTTTAGATTCTTCTTGGTTTTTCTTGTAGCATCCCTGGTGTATGGGGCAGGGCCCCTCTGGAACAAAGTTCTTCAAGGAAGAAGGGAGAAGCTCAGAGAGTGATGTTTCTAGGTTTTATGGCTTGCTTTGGTGGAGAAGAGTTCTAGTTTCTATGACCCACCTTGGGGAAGAGGAATTCTGGTTTCTATGACTTGCTTACTTGGAGGAATAAGAGGGGCAAGAGACAGGAGGTCAGGAGAAGGTCAGAGAGACCCTGCTTCTGAGGCGTTTCCAGTCTCCTTCAGTTCAAAATTTTTCAAAGTACTCAGCATGCCAAGGTACCATTCTTTGGGCTATTGTGTTCTCAGTCCCAATAATAGCCAATGTATTTTGGAAATCTTCCCCAAAATATTCAGAAGTCATATATCTTAATACCCTATGATTTATTATCCTCATTGCCCAATTGTCTGATATAAGAAATAGCCTGTTGGTCTTCATATTTGTAAAATAAGTGGTAACATAATTTTATCACAAATGTATCCACTATATTAATGACTTTGTTTGATAACTGCACATTTAATCTTTCATGGTTTTATAGAGAACAAAGGAGAAATTTGCTACCCCTAATGGTTTAACCTCATATATGTATAAATTAGGTCTTTCTAGGTGTTTTGGATGTGGAAAAAGCTGATATGTAATGATTCCAGTAAAACAATATTAAAATAGTCTCAACCTATATTATGTAAAATAGCTTTACAATAAAGAAAGAATATAAAGTCATTCAAATGCTTTGAAAATACCATAGACCTCTGTTATACACAAGGATATGTCCTAAGATCTTCACGAATCTCAAATTTGTGAATATACTAAAGCATATTATTCTCTCCATAAAATTCAATGAGGTACAACTGAAAAATTTAGGTGATTACTTCAGATCCTTAATGATTCCATAAATATAAGACTAGAGTCATTTGTAAAACTATTAAAATGAATTCCACCTCTAAAATAAACTCACCACTACATTACATCATGTCATTACTGTAAAAATATGACACAAAATTAACTGAATCTCTACATTCTTACAGCTTAAATGGGGCCTTGCCCAGGAATGCATGGCCAAGTATTGGTGTGGGAGCTGAAATCCATTTGCCAGGCTCAGCACTGGGCACAGAACTGCATCTGGCCAGCATCAGCCTAGTAGAAAGGGAGACTTTTTTAAATCTTATAAAGTCTCTATAAGTTCAGCTGATGACCCTACTTCTCCCACTAACTCTGGACAAGCCAAAGTTAAGCAATAAATCATACAGTGAGAGCTCAGATTGTCTTTCTTGCTGTACTTGTTAGCATTGCTGCTTAGAAAGAAACATCAAGCACCCGGAATCCTGGCCTGGGAGAAATGGCTACTGACTGGCTTACTACTGTGTAAAGATTCAGAACAACATAGGCAGACAGATGCTAGTTTTGTCCAGCTTTGTCTTTCTATCCCCCAAGGAAGGTGGATAGGTGAGTCACTCTCTGCGGAACCAGGTAACACAGCTCAGAGGCCAACACTAAGAAGAATATTGAACTGGAACAGTTCTGTGATAGACTTTCCCCAGAAGATAGATGCTAAATATGGGTCAGTTTGTATCTGATCTGTTTGAAAAATTGGTGGTGGAGGGGAGAAGAAGGAAGCCTTCTCAAGTCGTTGAGGAAACTTGGGGGGAGATGTTCAAATGATGAAACTGAAAGAATTTTCCCCAGGATAAGGAAAGAAGAAAGGATCTGCTTCCAGGTATCCAAGGCAAGGTTTGTCCATAGCACTGGCCAAGAAGATAAAGGCTTGGGAGACAGAACCAGGAGTCCTTCTGCAAGGTTTGGCCATGGTCAGATGAAAATTAGAATAAGTGTAGAAAACTTGAATGTTATGAAGCTAGGACAGATAATTTCTATGTACTCTCAGCCCAAACCATTTTGACAGCAGGAGTGAAAATGCAATAGCTAATCCTGTTGGAAAAGGAACTGTGCTAAACCTCAGAGAGACCAACAAGGACAAAATGCCAAGGGGCTTCCCCTCCTCTTTCTGCCCAACGGAGAGAGTGACTATAAGCAATAGGGATACTGGGATGTCTGGGGCAGATCTCCAGGTGAGGTCTCCAGGGGCTTCCAAGTAAACTGGCCACTGACCTAAGGTTGTTAAATCACTCCGCCAGGAAAGGTGATGTCCCTCATATTTTTTAACTGGCCTTTTGTGAAAATATGGCTAAACATAATGAAGTTTCCAATTTAATGTTTTTATCTATGAGTAACTCTGTATTAAAATGCAGGTGTCAAACTTTCTCCCTGAGTCTCTGAGATTATACTGAAAACTAGTTGGTTGACATATGTCCAGAGATTCCAGAATTAGCTTCATTGGGAATACACATTTCCTGATAAAATTAGAAACAGATGATGAAGAATTTCAAACATGAATTGTAAGGAAGCTAAATGAAATGCAAGATAAAATAAAAACCGAACACAAAGAAACCACAAAAACAATGCAGGAAATAAATGAAAAATTCACTAAAGAAATGGAATTATTAAAGAAAAATCAAACAGAACTTCTGAAAGTGAAAAATTCATTCAAGGCATTACAAAACAGTGGAAAGCCTTAAAAACAAGTAAAATCAAGCAGAATACAGAATCTCAGAGCTTGAAGACATCTTTCAACTAAACAAATCAGTCACAGAGATAGAGCAGAGAAATAAGACGAATGAGCAAAGCCTATAAGAAATATTGAATTATGTAAAAAGGCCTACCATAAAAATCACAGGCATCCCTACAAGTTAAGAAGAAAATACACAAGAGTTGGATAATCTATTCGAGGGAACAATAGAGGAAAATTTCCCTGGCCTTGCTAGAAATCTAGATATCCAGATACAAGACCTCATACAACCCCTTGGAGGTACATCACAAAGAGAAAAACACCAGGACACATAGTCATCAGACTGGCCAAAATAAACTTCAAAGAGACACTCCTATGAGCTGTAAGGTGAAAGCAGAAGGTATCTTACAAAGAAAAACCCATCAGACTGACTGCACACTTCTCAGCTGAGATGCTAAAAGCCAGAAGGGATTGAGGCCCATTCTCAGTCTTCTAAAACAAATTAATGCACAGCCTAGAATTCTGTATCCCACAAAACTGAGTTTCAGATATGAGGGGTAAATAAAGTCTTTCTCAGACAAGCAAACACTGAGGGAATTTGTGAAGATGAGACCTACCATACAGGAAATACTCAGAACTGCATTATTCATGGATCAGCACAATAAACATTCACCAGTGTAAAATTACCCAAAAGCTACAGGTCAAAGACCAGATATGACAATGGCTCAAGAGATAAAATAAAGCAGTAAAGCTGAAATCAACAGGATGAACAGAAAGAAAGCCACCTCACTTATCAATTCTTTCAATAAGTGTGAATGGCTTGAACTGCCCACTGAAGAGATATAGGCTGGCCAAATGTATAAATATACACAAGCCAAGTATCCGCTGTCTCCAGGAAACACATCTTACCCACAAGGACTCAACCAGACTCAAGATGAAGGGATGGAAAACAATTTTCCATTCTAATGGAACCCAAAAGAAAGCCAGCATAGCAATTCTCATATCGTATAGTCTTCAAATCAACGAAAGTAATGAAAGATAAAGATGGTCATTATATAATGGTAAAGGGAATAATTCAACAAGAAGATACGACAACTTTAAATATCTATACACCTAACACTGGAGTGCCCAGATTCATAAAACAACTTCTACTTGATCTAAACAAAATGAGAGACAGTAGCATCGTAATAGCCAGGGACTTCAACACCCCACTGACAGAACTGGACAGATCCTCCAACCAGAAAATAAAAAAGGAAACAAGGAACTTAAATCTAATTCTAGAACATATGGGCCTAACAGACATTTACAGAACATTCTACCCAAAAACCACTGAATGTACATTCTTCTCTTCGGCTCATGGAACATTCTTGAAGATCGACCACATCCTGGACCACAAAACATGTCTCAACAAAGTTAAAAAAAATAGAAATTATACCATACATCTTTTCAGACTACAGTGAAATAATATTAGAGATCAATTCCAACAGAAGCACTCATCTCTACACAAAGTCATGGAAACTAAACAACCTACTGCTGAAGTATTGGGAAGTCAAGGAGGAAATTAAGATGGAAATAGAAGATTTTTTTTTTGAACTGATGATAATGGCAACACAACTTATCAAAATCAGTGGGATACACCTAAAGCAGTCCTGAGAGGAAAATTCATAGCCATAAATACCTACATCCAAAAGACAGAAAGATTACAAATCAACAATCTAATGAATTGTTTCAAAGATCTGGAAAAGGATGAGCAAACCAACCCAAAACCCAGCAGGAGAAAAGAAATAACCAAGATCAGAGCAGAACTAAATGAAATTGATAATAAAAGAACTATACCAAAAATCAACAAAACAAAATTGACACAACCCTTACTAGATTAACCAAAAGCAGAAAAGAAAGGACCCTAATAAGCTCAATTAGGAATGAAAAAGGAGAGATTACAACAGACCATAGAAATACAAAATATCATCTTTGAGTACAATAAAAATCTCTATGCACATAAACTTGAAAATGTGCAGAGAATGGACAAATTCTTAGACACACGCAGTCTGCCTTGGCTCAATCAGCAAGATATAGAATTCCTGAACACATAAATATCAAGTACTAAAATTGAAGCAGTAATGAAAAACTTTCCTAAAAGAAAAAACTCGCAGACCAGATGGTTTCACACTCAAATTATACCAGACCTAACAAAATGGACACGTGCCTGTCGTGCAGAAATCAGTTCACATCAAGAAGAAAAAAATCCTCCTGAGCATGTTTTACTAAGCCAATCTCACCCTGATTCCAAAGCCAGGAAAGGACCTAACACAAAAAGAGAACTACAGACCAATAGCCCTTATGAATATAAATGCAAAAATTCTCAATAAAATTCTAGCAAATCGAAGTAAGATGTCAAAAAAACAATCCATCATGACAAGTGGGCTTCATCCCAGAGACGCAGGGATGGCTCAACAGAGGAAAATACATAAATGTAATTCACCACATAAATAGAAGTAAACACAACAACCACATGATCCTCTCAATAGACTTAGAAAAAGCATTCAATAAAATTCAGCACCCTTTTATGGTAAGAACACTTAACAAAATCAGCATAGATGGGACTTACCTAAAAATTATAAAAGCCATATATGACAAACCCACAGCCACCATCATACTGAATGGGGAAACATTGAAAGCAACCCCACTTAGAAGTGGAACCAAATAAGGTTGCCTTCTATCAACTTTTCTATTCAACATCATGCCAGAAGTCCTAGCCAGAGCAATCAGGCAAGAGAAATAAATCAAGGGCATCCAAATAGGAGCAAAAGAGGTCAAACCATTGATCTTTGCATATGATATGATCTTATATCTAGAAAACCCCAAAGATTCTGCCATGAGACCACTAGAATTTATAAATGAGTTCAGCAAAGTCTCAGGTTACAAAATCAATATACAGCAATCAGTAACATGTCTATACACCAACAGCAGTCAAGCTAAGAGCCAAATCAAAGATTCAGTACCTTTCACAATAGCAAAAAAGAAAATAAAACACCCACAAATATATTTAACTAAGGAAGTGAAGGACTTCTACAGGGAGAACTATGAAACACTGAGGAAAGAAATAGCAGAGGATGCAAGCAGATTGAAAACCATACCATGCTCCTGAGTCAGCAGAATCAACATTGTTAAAAAGTCTATACTACCCAAAGTGATCTATAGATTCAATGCAATCCCTGTTAAAATACCAACATTATTTTTCACAGATCTAGAAAAAACAATTCTACACTTCGTATGGAACCAGAGAAGACCTCATATAGCCAAAGTAATCTTAAACAAAAAGAACAAATTGGGAGGCATCAATTTACCAGACTTCAAGCTATAGTACAAGGCTATAGTAACCAAAGCAGCATGGTACTGGCACATGAACAGAGACATAGACCAATGGAACAGGACTGAGAACTCAGACATAAAACCATCCTCATATGGCCATCTAAACTTTGACAAAGTAAACAAGAACATACACTGGAAAAAGAATCCTTATTCAATAAATGGTGCTAGGAAAATTGGATAGCCACATGTAGAAGACTGAAACAGGATCTGCCCCTCTCGCAAAATCAAAAATCAACTCACAATGGATAACAGACTTAAACCTAAGGCATGAAATCATAAGAATTCTAGAAGAAAATGTTGGAAAAACTCTTATAGATGTCAGCCTAGGCAAAGAATTTATGAAGAGGATCCCAAAAGCAATCATGGCAATGACAAAAATAAATAATCAAATTGAAAAGCTTCTGCACAGCCAAAGAAACTATCACTAGAGTGAATAGACAACCTACAGAATGGAAGAAAATATTTGCATGCTATATATGTCTGATAAAGGGCTAATAACTAGAATTATATAGAACTCAGGAAAATCAGTAAGGAAAAAAAAACAAACACCCCCATTAAAAAGTGGGCAAAGGACAGGAACAGAAACTTTTCAAAAGAAGATAGACTAATGGCCAAGAAACATCAAAAAATGTTCAACATCTCTAATCATCAGGAAATGCAAATCAAAACCACAATGAGATATCACTTAACTCCAGTGAGAATGGTTTTTATTAAAAAGTCCCAAAACAGCAGATGCTGGTGTGAATGCAAAGAGGTAGGAACACTCATATACTGCTGGTAGGATTGCAAACTAGTACATCCTCTCTGGAAAGTAATATGGAGATACCTCAAAGAACTAAAAGTAGAACTACCATTAGATCCAGGAATCCTACTACTGGGTATCTACCCAAAGGAAAAAAAGTCACTCGGTAATAAAGACACTTGTACTTGAATGTTTATAACAGCACAATTCACAATCGCAAAGATGAGGAAACAACCCAAGTGCCCATCAATACATGAGTGGATTAATGAAATGTGCTATATGTAGACCATGGAGCACTACTCCCCCACAAAAAACTGTGGTGAACTAACACCTTTTTATTATCCTGGATAGTGCTGGAGCCTATTCTTCTAAGTATCACGAGAATGGAGAAACAAGCACCACACGTACTTACTATCAAATTGGTACTAACTGATCAACATTATGTACACATATAGAAATAACATTCATCAGGTGTTGGGCAGGTGGGAGGGGAGAGTAGGGGATGGGTAAATTCACACCTAATGGGTGCAGTGCACATTGTCCAGGATGGGCATGCTTGTAGCTCCTACCCAGGCAGGGCAAAGGCAATATATGTAACCTAAATGTTTATACCCCTGTAAAAAATTTGAAATTAAAAAAAAAAAAACCCAGCACAGGTGGAACTTAATAGCTCTAACAAATTTTAATACCATTTTCTTTGACCATGTCTTTATAATGTAAAAAAAAATTCTAAAAAGATGTTAAAAAAAAAAAAGAATAAAAGATGCAATAGAAGTGAGAAGGAAAAACTTTTACTGCTGAGATTTTTTTATCCTGTGTTCCAAATTTATTATAAATTGGAATAAAATGTTGTTATATTAGACTTTTTATGGACTTTTATGCTTTAAATATTATTTTCTGTTTTTTTCCATTGTGTTACCATGAAATTGCCACAGAATATAAAATTGGGGATTTGACATTAGTTAAAATTATATATAATATACATATTATATATTTTTCAAAATAGATTCAAATGATGGAGTAAAAATTTAAAACTGGGAAAAGATTTTAAATAAAACTTGAAAGGCAATGTTTGTCTTATTTTGTCTTTTATTATTAGATTTTATTAAGTGTGCAGGGACGCTATGAAACTGGGTAGTGAGAGAATTCTCCAAGGACTCTTGAGTTTCTGGAGGCAGGGGAACTGACAGGTTTTTGTTCTGGAGTGTCTTTTCCAGGATGCTTGTATAGCAAACATGTTGTTCAGTACAATAAACAGACCTCCCTCTAGGGCAAAGCTTGCGCAGATTTCCTTACATTCCCTTATAAATGGTTGGGGTTTCTAAACTCGTATTCCTTGGTTCTGATGTAAAATCACTGCACAGCATCCAACTAAGCCTACCTCCATGTAAACCCTGTGGGACTCAGAGGGCAAGGAGAATGGAGGGGAACATGTTGCTCATGCTAGCAGTCAAGCTGTGAGTAACAGCTGATCATGATAATGATAATAAAAACAAATTTCAACTTCTCTCCATGGGAACACAAGAGAATCCCCTAAATACGGTATACGCAGTATCAAGAACAGTGATGGGTTTAAGGTTATGCCTGTTTGCAAACTTACAAGTTAGCTTGCGCAGTTTCACTAATGTTGGCAGAAGTCGCAGGAGGTCGTACTGGTTTGTAGTCCCACCTACAGTGCGTAATTGTTCCTTTCACTCTACATCCACATCAGCAACTGTGTCCATATAGTAATAACACTTACAGGGTGTTGGGCAGGTGGGAGGGGAGAGGAGGGGATAGGTATATTCACAACTAATGGGTGTGGTGCGTACTGTCTGGTGGATGGACATGCTTGAAGCTCTGACTTGGGTAGAGCAAAGGCAATATACGTAATGTAAACATTTGTACCCCTGTAATATGCTGGAAAAAAAGAAAAGAAAAAATAAATAAATAAATAAAAAGACTTTTGGGGGGCATTTATTCATTAAGTTATTTTTCTTTAATTTTTTTTTTGTCTGTCTGCAAGGATCTCAGCCAGTGGCATGCTCCTGCCTGAGAGAAGCAGCCACTCACATATTTCTTGGCTCAAGGTACACTTCCCATTGCATAAGTAGGGGAGGGTCTACTGCCCCCATTCAACCAGCATGCCTGAGGCATTCAGTTGTCATGGGAACCAGGGACTATGTTAATTCACTCTGAGTGCCACACCCCTATCCAGTATGGTGGTTCTCCAGAAGGGGTGGGGGATGGGTGCACTCACAGATCAGTTCCTCAATGCCCCTCCACACTTTCCCAGTGGATATGTCCATGAGGGATTCCTTGCCAGGAGTCCAGGACTGAGATCTCTCCGAACTGAGACCTCTTCCCTGTGTCTTCCTGCACTATTCTTGTGTCTGGGCGGGGCACTGGTTCTGGCCCACCTCTCTAAGCCACCAGGATCCTGTGAAATCCCCCCCTCCTCGGGCAGGAAGCTGCTGACAAACAGTGGCGGCCCTTTTCTCACTTGTGGGCTTAGCTGGAAATGCGCACCAGCTGTGGAGATGCAGCCATTTGTGTGCTACTCAGTTCAGAGTATACTTGCAGTTGCAATGTGGGAGAGGGGCCATGGCTACTAGCCAGTTTGAGAGTTAAACTAACTCTCTCTGTCTCTCTAATGCCATGACTGGAAGAGGTGCAAAGGAGGAAGTGTCTAGAAAGCAGGCACTCTGACCTCTCATGGCACTCTCCTATGGAGTGTCCCTTCTGAACGCCCAAACTCCTGTAGATTGCTGGTTCACCCCGCTATACCCATTTAGCTGCTATGCCTGGGCTTGTGGAGGGTGGAAGCACCACCAAAATATTTTATGTCCTCAAGCCCCCCTTACCCTTGCAATGGACTCTAAGCCTTTCTGGGTTTGGACCACACCACTGTCTTCTCTTCTCTATCTTCTTTCTCACTTTTGCAGTTTTTCTTGGTTGGGTCTCCAGACATCTCCGTTGTCTCTCCCTGTGATTCACACCTGAGCTGCAAATGATCTCCACTTTCCTTAGTCCAATATTCTACCTTCTAGCTGGGACAGGTTAAAAAGTGATGTCTCTACTCAGCCATCGTGGCTCACATATCTATTGCACTTGTTTTGATTAGATCTTGATTTTTGTACTATCTCAGAAACACACAGAGAACTCATGGAGTCTATACCCTTCATTGTACAGATAAAGAGAGTGAGACCAGAGAAATTAAAGTACAGTCACGTGCCACATAACAATGGTTTGGTCAACAATGGACCATACATGTGATGGCGGTCCCATAAGATTATAATACCATATTTTTACCACACCTTTTTTATTTTTAGATATGTTTAGATACACAAATACTTACCATTGTGTAACAATTGCCTACAGTATTCAGTACAGTAACATGTTATACAGGTTTGTAGACTAGGAGCAATAAGCTATCCCATATAGCCTAGATGTGTAGTACTTTTGTTTAAGTACATTCTGTGATGTTCACATGATGAAGAAATCACCTGAGGACACATTTCTTAGAATGTATTGCTGTCATTAAGTGATGCATGACTGTATATTATCCAAGTTGACATTGCTATATTTGAAATTCATTATAGCAATCCAGAAGGGCTCCCTGAAGCAGAGGAAAGTAGGATATCTTTATTTGACAGTATCATTGAACTATGTTTGACAAATACTTCTTTTTCCTCATCAATGGTTTTCAGAGTAAAGTTGCTTACATTTGAGCTCTAGAAATTCTCAGTTTAAAATCTTTTAGACTTCAAATGTATTTTTTAAGGAGTTTATGTTCATTTATTCTAATAATGAACACTGGGAAATGGTAAATTACAAATCTTTTTTAAACTGTGGTAAAAATTGTGAGAAATAAAAAAGGTTGCCATTCGGTCAAGAAGGATCAGCCCTTTAAAACAATCCTAGAGAATTATTTGAATCAGTCCCATGTTTGTTCCCATATTCTAATCTCTCCAAACCCTGAGAACTTTAGTTGTTTTTCAGTTCCCTTCTGGTCTGTAGTTTTCAGTACATCTCAGCATCTACTAATGCTCTTCTGTATCAGCTTATATTCCCATTCACCATCCTGCCTCCAAGATCACAAAATACACCTGTCGTTTGTGTAGTAATTTGCAAGACTGATACTATGTACTCATCATTGGTATCAGATGTCTTACCTAGCCTCGCTTGATTTTATTCGTTTTCTGTCAATGTCTTTTGCTTGGTGCTAATGACTAAATCTACCAACTGTCCAACCTTTGCTCAAAACCCAGCCCACTTGATTGTTTACATTGCAGTAGTACCTTCATTTTAACTTGTTGAGTCAGTGCTCCTGGCTTCAGGGCAACCAGTGCTACTGAATTAAGACACCAAGACAACAGCAACAGTTCAGTTCTTCGTCTTCTCAGAGGTCATTATGGGAACTGAATTCACTTGGAGAGAGTAGGCACCCTATTATAATCTCTTCACATTGTTAGGGCCTTAAATTCCTCCTTCAAATATTTGTTCTACCCTTACCAATTATAAGATCATTTTCCTTACAGAGGAGATAGAGGCAAAATCAGGTGTGTGAACTCTCCTTTCTCTTTTCCACCCACCTGGTTTTCCATCAGTCCTGAGCAGGAAATGTCACTTCTTTGACTTTCCTATAATACCCTAAATTTTTAAAAAGACTTTTTAGCCTCATTATACTTCTATAAGATTCGAATCATTTGAAAATACAGTCCTTCTGATTCTATTTTTAAAAGTCTATAACAGTCTCTTATTTATCCTCAGTCATGTGCTCCTCTTTCTAGGTTTTTGTTCATAGACTTTAATACATGAGCTCATTAGAGAATCCTCAGTGTCTCTATACTGATTTATTTGGGTCCTTCTGTCTCTTCTTCCTCATCTGTAATCCTGTGGCAAAAATTGCCTCTTTGATGATATTCTAGAACTTTAAACCTTTAGCTTATTTCTCTTTCAGAAACTCATACCATGTAATTAATTTTTGGGTTTTTTTGTTTTTGTTTTTTGTTTTTGACTCTCAACTTTGTAGAATCTGCCTTCCTAAAATCTAAGCTTTTTATCATGCCCCATCATCCTCTTACTGATTATCAATATGTCTGCAGTAATGCAGTCACAGACATAGGCTAAGAGTCAGGAATACCTGGATCATAAACCCCTATTTTACTCTTAATTTGACCATGGAAAAGTTATATAACTTCCCTGAGCCCAGATTTCATCATTTGAAAAGTGAAGCTAATATTCTAAGACCTACCTCATTAAAATTATTAGGAGAGTTATGTGAAAAATATATAATGTATATATAGTGACTGCCATGTTGAAGGTGCTTAATAAATATCCTCCCGGCCAGGCGTGGTGGCTCAAGCCTGTAATCCTAGCACTCTGGGAGGCCGAGGCGGGAGGATCGCTTGAGGTCAGGAGTTCGAGAATAGCCTGAGCAAGAGTGAGACCCCATCTCTACTAAAAAACAGAAAGAAAGTAACTGGACAACGAAAAATATATAGAAAAAATTAGGCGGGCATGGTGGCACATGCCTGTAGTCCCAGCTACTCAGGAGGCTGAGGCAGTAGGATTGCTTGAGCCCAGGAGTTTGAGGTTGCTGTGAGCAAGGCTAACGCCATGGCACTCTAGCGTGGGCAACAGAGCAAGACTCTGTCTCAAAAAAAAAAAAAAAAAAAATCCTCCCTTACCCACCACCAGAAAATTATTCTTATTCATCAGAATTAAGTTCCAAATAGAATCTCTTAGTTAGGTAAAATTAACACTAAAGCCAGTCAAGAACATGTCAAATGTTCTTGGCTTGTAAGAGGTTTAGAATATTTGGGATAGGTGAAAATGCCCATCACTGCCATAGCTCATCTTTATGGAAATTTTGTAATCTGTTAATACAAACTTACCATCTATTCTCTCATTTGGCAATATGACCACTAGTAAAATTACACTGTAATATTCTTTCTCTTCTTTCCATTTTTCCATGGATTTTCTCATGGGCATATTTATAATTGCTCACAGCAATATTTTTCCTCCCCTTCCTAATGTCACAACTCAGAAAATGATACCCCAAAGTATGGTGCTTTGGCATGCTGAGTACTTTGAACTAAAGGACATTGGAAGGGCCTCAGAAGCAAGGTCTCTCCCTCACCTCCTCTTATCCTGTCTCTCACTTACATTTTTCCCCAAGGCAGGATATAGAAACTAGAACTCCTCTGCCCCAAGATGGATCATAGAAACCAGAAATATTACTTTAACCTTCCTCTATCTTTCTGTGTAAGAGCTGGCCATAGAGAAATTCTCTGACCTACCTTGTCTAATAGTAGATCTTAAGACCCTCATTCCAGAAGGGGTCCTTTCCTAAACCTGGGAAGAAGGAATGCTACACAGAGAGATCAAGAAGAATCTGAACTGAGAAGCCTTGCTGGATTTCTTGCCTTAGCCTATTACCACTAAATCATACCCTTTTTGTCCAATCACACCTCTATACTGTTGCTCATTTTCATTGAACCTAACCATAAAAATAATTTTCCCTTAGTCTTTAGGTCTTCATTTCTGAAGTCTCTCTTGTCACACACAACTTTGAATAAATAAATCTGTTATGCTTTTCTCTTGTTAACCTGTCTTTTGTTGTAGAACTGCCAGCCATCACCCTTATGATAGGGAGTAAAGGTATTACACCCTTTCCACCCTATACTAACATATCTGTCTTTTGAATAACATATTCTGCTACCTGACTATATTTGAGTTCTGAGTTTCAAACCACAAATGTTTCCTAAGTTTATTTTGTTGATTATTCATTCTTAGTATAATGCTAAGGAAAAAATCTGAGGACACAAGTAGCAGTCTTGACCCTTTCTTAATTATTGTATCATCTACATGGAGCACTTTATTCTTTGCTCTAATCTATACATGGTATCATTATTAGCCACTGTTTTCATTGGTTTATTTGAATATTTTTCTCTTTCTCCCTTTATATTCAATTTAGCACCCTCTTCTCAAATTAATTTGGCTCTATCCAAAAACTCCCCCTCCTATTTTTATGAAATGTATTAGGATTTGAACCATGCCTGTTTAATTCATGCTCTCCCCAGAATGCCAACGTGCCTCTTTGTGTATTGAAATTCAATATAAGAACTTCTCTGACCATTGCAGGCCCATCTTTTTTCTTTTTTTTTTTTTATTTCATCTTATTGTTATGGGGGATACAGAATTGCAGGTTACATACGTTGCCCATGTACCGCCTTTCCCCCAAGTCAGAGCTCCAGGCGTGTCTGTTCCCCAGGTAGTACACGTTGCACCATCATGTAGGTATATATCCCTCCCTTCCCCACCCCCCCTTCCCGAGTCAGCACCTTCAAGCGTTACCATTCCCCAAATGGTGCACAATGCACTCATTGTGTAGGCATACACCCATCCCCTCCCCCACCCCCCACCTCAGTCTGATATCCGATTGGTGTCGTTCCCAGATGTGTATTTAGGTGATATTCAGGGAAACCAATTTTCTGGTGAGTACACGTGATGCTTGTTTTGCCATTCTTGGGATACTTCACTTAATATAATGGGTTCCAACTCTCTCCAGGAGAACCATAGAGATGTCGTATCTTCATTATTCCTTATAGCTGAGTAATATTCCATGGTATACATATACCACAGCTTACTAATCCAATCATGTATTGATGGGAATTTGGGTTGTTTCCACATCTTTGCGATTGTGAATTGTGCTGCTATAAACATTCGGGTACATGTGTCTTTGTTGCAGAATGACCTTTTTTCCTTTGGGTATATGCCCAATAATGGGATTGCTGGGTCAAATGGCAGGTCTACTTAAATCTGTTTAAGATACCTCCATAGTGCTTTCCACAGGGGTTGCACTAGTTTGCAGTCCCACCAGCAGTGTATTAGTGTTCCTGTCTCTCCACACCCACGCCAACATGTGTTGTTTTGGGTTTTTTTGATAAAAGCCATTCTCATTGGGGTTAAGTGATATCTCATTGTGGTTTTGATTTGCATTTCTCTGATGATTAGGGATGTTGAGCATTTTTTCATATGTTTGTTAGCCATTCTTATATCTTCTTTCGAGAAGTTTCTATTCATGTCATTTGCCCACTTTTTGATAGGGTTGCTTGATTTTTTCTTGCTGACTTTCCTGAGTTCTAAATAGATTCTTGTTATCAGTCTTTTATCTGATGTGTAGTATGCAAAAATTTTTTCCCATTCTGTAGGTGGTCTGTTTATTCTTGTGACTGTTTCTTTCGCTGTGCAGAAGCTTTTTAATTTAATCATGTCCCATTCATTAATTTTTGTTGCTGCTGTGATTGCCTTGGGGGTCTTCCTCATAAATTCTTTGCCTAGGCCAATGTCTGTAAGAGTCTTTCCTACATTTTCTTCTAGAATTCTGATTGTATCACGCCTAAGGTTTAAGTCTGTTATCCACTGTGATTTGATTTTTGTACGAGGTGAAAGCTGTGGGTCCTGTTTCAGTCTTCTACAAGTGGCTAACCAATTCTCCCAGCACCATTTATTGAATAGGGATTCTTGTGCCTAGAGTATATTCTTTCCTGCTTTGTCAAAAATTAGATGACTATATGAGGATGGATCTATATTTGGATTTTCTGTTGTGTTCCACTGGTCTGTGTCCCTGCACTTGTGCCAATACCAGGCTGTTTTAAGAACCACGGCCTTGTAGTATAGTTTGAGGTCTGGCAAATTAATACCTCCCATTTTGTTTTTGTTGCTTAAAATTGCTTTTGCTATACGGGGTCTTCTCTGATTCCATACAAAGTGTATAAATATTTTCTCTATGTCTGTAAAGAATGATGTTGGTAATTTAATAGGGATTGCATTGAATCTGTAGATCACTTTGGGTAGTATAGACATTTTAACAATGTTGATTCTTCCGATCCACGAGCATGGTATATTTTTCCATCTATTTGAAAGTTCTGCTATGTCTTTTCTCAGTGTTTCATAGTTTTCCTTATAGAGGTCCTTTACCTCTTTAGTTAGGTATATACCTAGATATTTTATTTTCTTTGTTGCTATTTTGAAGGGTATTGAGTCTTTAATTTGGTTTTCTGATTGACTGTTATTGGCATATATAAATGCCTCTGATTTGTGTATATTAATTTTGTAGCCTGAGACTTTGCTATATTCGTTAATCAATTCCAGGAGTCTCATGGTTGAATCCTGGGGGTTTTCCAGATATAACATCATATCATCAGCAAAAAGTGAGAGTTTGATCTCTTCCTTCCCTATTTGGACTCCCTTGATTCTGCTCTCTTGCCTGATAGCTCTCGCAAGGACTTACAATACTATGTTGAAAAGTAATGGGGACAGTGGGCAGCCCTGTCTGGTTCCAGTTCTAAGTGGGAGTGCTTTCAATTTTTCCCCATTCAGAATGATGTTGGCTGTGGGTTTGTCATATATGGCTCGTATCATTTTTAGGTAGGTTCCATCAACGCCTATTTTGTTAAGCGTTTTTATCATAAAAGGGTGTTGAATTTTGTCAAATGCTTTTTCTGCATCTAATGAGAGTATCATATGGTTTTTGTTTTTGCTTCTATTTATGTGGTGAATTACATTTATAGATTTACGTATGTGGAACCACCCCTGCATCTCTGGGATGAAGCCCACTTGGTCGTGGTGGATTATTTTTTTGATAAGTACTTGGATTCAATTTGCTAGTATTTTATTGAAAATTTTTGCATCTATATTCATGAGAGAAATTGGTCTGTAGTTCTCTATTTTTGTTGCGTCCTTTCCAGGCTTTGGTATCAATGTTATATTGGCTTGGTAGAACGTGTTGGGGAGAATTCCATCCTTCTCAATATTGGAGAATAGTTTATGTAGGATGGGCACCAGTTCTTCTTTGTATGTATGGTAAAATTCAGGTGTGAACCCAACTGGACCAGGGCTTTTCTTTTTGGGAAGGTTTTTTATTGCTGTTTCGATTTCAGTTCTTGATATTGGTCTGTTCAGGTACTCTATTTCTTCCTGGTTGAGCCTGGGAAGACTATGTGTTTCTAAAAATTTGTCCATTTCCTCCGCATTCTCCAGTTTGTGTGCATAAAGATTTTTGTAGAATTCATAGATGACATCTTGTATCTCTGTAGCATCGGTTGTGATTTCTCCTTTCATGTTCCTAATGGAGGTTATTAGAGATTTTACTTTTGTGCTCTTGGTTAGTCTAGCCAGGGGTGTGTCTATTTTGTTTATTTTTTCAAAGAACCAACTTTTTGTTTTATTAATTTCCCTTATAGTTTCTTTGTTGTCCTTTTCATTTAATTCTGATTTGATCTTAGTAATTTCTCGCCTTCTGCTGGGTTTGGTATCATTCTGTTCTTCTTTCTCCAGCTCTTTGAGTCTATTCGTTAGGTTGTCTATTTGCATGTTTTCTGTCTTTTTGATATAGGCATTTATGGATATGAATTTTCCTCTCAGGATTGCTTTAGCTGTGTCCCATAGATTTTGATAAGTTGTATCTCCATTGTCATTTAATTCAAAGAAATTTTTGATTTCCATCTTGATTTCTTCCTTTATAGAATAATTATTCAGGAGAAAGTTATTTAGCTTCCATGACTTTGAGTAAGAGTGAGGGTTTCTGTTTGTGATCATTGTTACTTTTATTCCGCTGTGATCTGAGAAGATGCATGATATAATTTCTATTTTTTTGAATTTTTTAAGACATGCTTTATGTCCTAGGAGATGGTCAATCTTAGAGAATGTCCCGTGAGCTGATGAGAAGAATGTATATTCTGTGGACTTTGGGTAGAATGTCCTATAGATGTCAGCCATGCCCATTTGTTCTAGCATTCTATTTAGGTCCATTATGTCTTTGTTTATTTTCTGTTTAGAGGATCTGTCCCGTACTGTCAGTGGGGTGTTAAAGTCTCCAGCTATTACAGTATTGTTATCTATCATTTGGTTCAGATCTAGTAGGGTTTGCTTTATGAATCTAGGTGCACCTAGGTTGGGTGCATATATATTGAGTATAGTCATGGCTTCTTGTTGAATTGTGCCTTTAACCAGTATGTAGTAGCCATCTTTGTCTTTTATTATTTTTGTTGGTTTGAAAGCTAAATTATTGGAAATTAAGATTGCCACGCCAGCTTTCTTTTGGTTACCATTTGCTTGAAATATCGATTTCCATCCTTTTATTTTCAGTCTAAATGCATCTTTGCAGGTTAGGTGAATTTCTTGAAGACAGCAGATACTTTGATTGTGTTTTTTTATCCATTGGGCCAGTCTATGTCTCTTGAGCAGGGAATTCAAGCCATTCTCATTTATCGAGAAAACTGATAAGTGAGAAGGTTTTTTGTTCAACTTGTTGGGTAGAACTTCATTGTGATGTTTTCTCTCCTGAGCCATTGTGGTGTCTGGAATTTGATCTTTAGCTCTTGCGTAGTTTTACATTCGTGGATCTTTCTTGTGCTGATCCGTGTGTAATTCCCTTTTGAGTACTTCTTGGAGGGCTGGTCTTGTCTTGGTGAATTCCCTCAACCTTTGTTTATCTGAGAATGTCTTAATTTCTCCTTCATATAGACAACTTAGCTTAGCTGGGTACAAGATTCTAGGCTGGGCATTATTCTGTTTCAGAAGCGTGAAAATGGGGCCCCAACCTCTTCTTGCTTGTAAGGTTTCAGCTGAGAAATCTGGCATAATTCTGATGGGTTTTCCTTTGTAAGTTACTTGTTTCTTTCTCCTTACAGCTCGGAGAAGGGACTCTTTAGTGGATATTTTGGTCAGCCTGATGACTACGTGGCGTGGTGTTTTCCTATTTGCTATGAATCTCCCAGGGGTCCTTTGAGCTTCTTGAATCTGTATGTCTAGAGTATTGGCAAGGCCTGGAAAATTTTCCTAGATTATGTCTTCAAATAGCTTGTCCAACCCTTGCTTATTATCTTCTTCACCCTCAGGAATGCCAATAACTCTCAAGTTAGGTTTCTTCACATAATCCCACATTTCTTGAAGACTCAGATCATTTCTCTTACTTCTTTGATCTATCTCTGTGACTGACTTATTTAGTTGGAAGGAGTTATCTTCAATTTCTGAGATTCTTTCCTCTGTTTGATCTACCCTGCTCTTGAGACTTTCCACAGTGTTTTGTAGCTCTCTGAGTGAATTCTTCATTTCTAGGAGTTCAGTTTGGTTTTTCTTCAATATTTCAATTTCTTTAGTGAATTTTTCCTCCAAATCCTATATTTTTTTTGTGATTTCCTTGTATTGGTTATCCATTGATTCTTGTATATTATTCAGCTTGTTTATGATCCATAATTGGAATTCTTCCTGTGATATGTTGGTGTTTTGAGTCTGGTTTGTGTCAAATGGTTGAGAGCTGGTATTTCTCTTTGGGGATGAGCTTTCCGTTTGATTCTTTTTGCTTCCCGTGTTTTTTCGCTGGGCCCTTCCCATCTAGATTTATCGTTGGATCTTTTCTTATAGATTTAGTCTGGTTAACAGCACTCTTTGTGCTCTATTCTTAGGCTGTGAAGCAGTCTAGGTATGTTGCTTCTTTTGGCAAGAGGAGGAGACTGTTGTGTACTGTTTAGAGATTTTTCTATTTCAGTTGGGGGACTGCTTCTGATGGGTCCAATCCTAGAGGATTGGAGTGATCCAAGACCGCTTTGGCGAGTTAGGACACTGTGTTGTGGTCTTTCAGAAGGCAGGCAGGGTCCACTCTAGTAGTAGACTGAAATTCTCTTTGTTTGTTTGTTTGTTTCCCTTTGGTTCTTCCTCTATAGGGGAGGTTTCTGTCTCTATCCACAGGAAAGATACTAGTTATGGGGAGTGGACGGTGCCCTCGCTCGCTCAGCACCCCAGTTGCTGCAGCTCCCACGGGCAAAAGTCTGCCTTGGCCCAATGTCCCCAGGGATCAGGTTCCACACTCTCGCTTCTGGAGAAGTATTCGGTGTTTACACATGGGCAGGGCCCCTATATGAGGTCCGTGGACCAGGGGAGGGGGCCGTCCAGGGAGCCTCTTGGCACCCTATTGCTCCACAGTGACTTGGCTTTGGGCCCCAAGATGGCGATTGCGTGCTCACAGATCGCCGGCACTGGGGGTGACTGCTCAGGATCTGGTATGTACCAGAGCCAGGGGCCTGGCCCGTTCCGAAGCTCACTGTGGGTCTCCAGTTAGAAGGCAAAAGGAGAGAAGAAAGAAAAAAAAAGAAAAGAAAAGAAAAGGAAAGGAAAGAAAGAAAAGAAAGAGAAGAAAAAGAAAGAGAAAAGAAAAAAGAAGAAAAAAAAATAAAAAAAAACCCACACAAAAAACCAAACCAAAAACACCAACAAAAAAAGAACAAAAACAAAACTACACAATACCACACCACATCGCAAAGCGAAAAGATATACAAATCTTAAGTATATAGTTCGGCGATTCAAAGCTTTTTGTTTTTACGCCTTAGTGCAGCTCCGCCCCTTCACGCCCACCCAGCTGGGTCCCAAGCGGAGTGGTTACGGAGTAGATTTCAAGATGGCGTCTGCGCGCCCGCAGAGCTCCTGGGGTGGTGGGGATCTAGCCTCCACGTTCAAAAAGTCGCGGCAGCCAAAGGCCCGGAGGGCAAAGGTTCCCGCCGAGGCTGTCCGGCTCGTGAGCCGCCGCAAAGAAAACCAGAAAAAATTCACCAAGAATAAAATATATAGTTCGGCGAGTCTATTATTATTATTTTTTTTTTAATGCCTTAGCGCAGCTCCACCCTTTCACGCCAAGCGCAGGCCCAGCGGAGATTCCCCCAGGGTCCAAGCTGTTCACCCTTTATTGCTACCCAGCGTGCTCATGCATATCCCACACTCCTGGCGTTGGTTCAGAGACCAGCGGAGGGCACCGGGCAGAGAGAGCCGCTGGGCACTTTATGGCTCCCGAGCGGTTTCGCCCTCGCTTTCAAGATGGCACCTGCAGAGCTCCAGGGCTGGAGGGGACCGGCTCCCCGGCAGGCAGAGACCGCCACTGTTGGGGGGCTGGCCAGCAAAGACGCGCACCGGGGGGCACCGGCTGGAGAACCGCCGAAGAAGGCAGCACGGAGGCACAACATTATTCGCTGTCTGGGGATCTTTTGTGTTTTTCCGCCCTGGCGTAGGACCGTCCCTCCTCGCCAAGCACTGTCTCAGCTGAGAGCCCCAGGTTCTAAGGTATTTTCCTGAAAAAGCCTCCTGTCTGCAATGCCCCACGTATCCCTCGGTGATTCTACACTGGCCTGAGGCAGGTCTCTAATCAATTGGGAGTGGAGGTCATTGAGGAGAGGAAGCCGCTTTCCCAAGAGGCTGCACCCGCCCCACCTGGGGGCAGGTGTAGCTGACCCGCGCTCTGCTGGCTACTGTCTGTCCCGCGTTCTGCAGAATCCCGCGATCCTAATTTTCGTTCACCTCAGACCTCACTCGCTCTGTTTGTCCCACGTTGATTTTCCGTGGATTCAGACCGCTGTTCCTGTGTGGGAGCGGTCCTCTAGCATTGTGGCAGGTCCCGATCGACGACTTCCTCACTGGGAGCGCAGATCCAGGCAGTCACCACCGCTCCGCCATCTTCCTCATTCTCTCAGGCCCATCTTTTATGAGGCTCCCAAGAGAAGAAGTTTCATGCAAAGGGTCAAGAATCAGCAAAGAGTCAGAATTCTCCAATGCCACAGGAAGTTAAAGATGAGTGGCACAATGCCTTCAAAATCATTTTCTATAATATATTTATTATTTCCCAGATTTATTTACTAGAATCCTATAGCAGGAAAACTTCAAGTTACATGTGAAGATAGAATAAAGATATTTTCAATACTTTTTGTGCATCTTCTTAAGAAGAGAAAATTGATAGAAAATTTGTTGTATTTGAACAGATTAAGAGGAGATAAATCTAAAAGTACATAGGCATACAAAACAAACAAAAAAGACTGTTATTAACCTCAAGGAAAACAAAAAGTTCTGCATTAAAGTCTGTTGCATGATTCAGCTTTCAAGAGCATATATAAAGTCATAGCATTGTAAACACCACATTTTTATCTAACCAAAACTACAGTGTAGTTCTATTGAGAGGATGAGGGACAAGAAGTGTATGAGAGGGGACAAAAGTGTATGAGAGTATATGTACACACTACTGAATGTGTGTGCTAGGGGAAAGGTGTGAAAAAAAGTTAAATCCTTCACTTTAAAAAGATGACAATATAAGCTTGTTGTTTAGAGATTTGGCAATACATGATTAAAGGGAAATAGTTAAATTGTTGAAAATGTTTGCGTCTGAAAATGATTGGAAAGCAAGAGGATAGGAGAGTCTGCTGTTTTGTTTTGTTGTGGTTTTTGTTTTTTTTTTTTTTTTTTTTGAGAAAAGCCTTGGCTTACCATTTGATTCTTTAAACTGAGTGATTAAAAAACAAAAAGAAAACTAATCTCTAAAAATAAAGAAGGAAAAGGCTGGTGCTCTCAAGGTGTCTACGTTTTAATGGAAGATATCAAATGCTAATTGGTTAAGTGGTATTAAAGGCACGTACAAGATGTTCTGGGACAACTTAAGCAGGTACAATTTATTCTTCCTTGGGCAGAAGGAGGTGTGAGAAGCTGTACAGATTAGGTCTTCTCTGGATAGAACCTTAAGTTTTTAATTAGGAGTTTTCCAGTCAGAATAAGAGGGGAACGATATTCTAATCTAGTAAGTGAAAATAGCGTTAGGAAAGGCGTGGAATCATGAAATTACCTATCAATGCTCAGGAACTCCGTGTCATTACTATGGCTAGGTTATGCTACACATCTAGATGAATGGTAGATGACGAGGCTAGAGAGTGTGAGTGTACATTGCAAAAAGCATTACATATCAATCTATAGAAAGATATTCTTAAAGTCACAAATCTAAGTTTGTATAGTGAATAACATCATCATTATCCACTGGTTTGGTCCATAACTTAGAAGTTATCCTTCACATTTCCTTGTCCCTTAAATCCACATTTCTCATCCATCACCAACTGGCACTCCCTCTGAGAAGATGAAGCCTTGTGAGCAAATGAAGCTGGGAGCTTTTGTGCCGTGCATTAGCTACACAACTGCATAGGGCAACCTTGTCTACCTTAGTCCCAATTCCCACCATCTCTTACTTGTAATCTTACAAGAGCTTCCTAACTTGTCTCTAGGGATGGCTCCTTCCCTTCCATTCTCCACTTGTAGCCAGAGTGATCTCATCAAAATGTAAATCTCACTATGTCAACCTTCCTACTTAAAATACTTCACTGACTTTCTGTTTCTCTTAAGATAAAGACCAATATCCCTAATTATGGTCTTCAAAACTCTGCAGGGTCAGATCTGAGCATTATCTCCATCATGTCCCGCTTGACATGAAGCCATCTCTGTCCTCCAGTCACAATGGCTTTCTTTCAGTAATTTGAACGTTACATATACTCTCCACCACTGGTCCTTTCCATGTCATGTTCCCTCAGCCTTGAACACTATCTTCTAGTACCTCCCACCACCACTTTCACATTTACCTAATTAATTTCTACTCATCCTGCAGATGTGTACCCACAGGATACCACATATATCCTTATGGCACCGATCATGATTGTAATTTTAAATTCATTAGTAAGATTAGTTGATTAAAGTCTCTCTCCCTTCTTGACTATAAGTTCAATGTGGGCAGGAAGTATAGCTATACCAATTTATTTTTTTTAGTTCATGAATGAATAAATAGCACATTTACCAAAACCTACAAGGGTTTTTTAAAGGCCTTAGAGAAAAATTATTTCTGTATAAAAATCTCTTTCTTATACAGTCATAATTCCAGAAAAAGTGGCTTTCTGATAGCATGAATACTACCCAAATGGATAAGTTGCCTGAAATAATATAAGAAACACAAGAAAATATACAAATAAACATAAGATACAATTGGAAGTGAGCTCTTAAATGACCCACTTTAGACTTCATGTCACCTAAGAAATGCAGTAAATTTTTACCATATTTTAGGTTGCTCACTCTTAATTCTCTCTGATTCCTATCTGATCTTTTTAAAAATCAGCACCATGCTGAGAATAGGCTCTGAGGAGGTTCATAAAAATTAAAAACTTATTCAATAAGTAGTCTCCTTTCTATTTCCTTCTAAGTAAAAAGAGGTGTCATCCTCACAAAGCTTATAGCCAATAGAAGCCCAGATAATCCATCTGTTTTTTTAACTAAACAGATTGACCATTGCTTCATTTGAATTGGACACTCTCCAATTTTTCTAAAGTTTTTCTAGAAAAAATTTAACACAGCAGCTTATCTATTAAAAAATTCAAATATGATATCTCATTTGTCACTCTTTTACTGAAAGTAGAGATCCTGATTTGCAGATATATTGACCCCTTGCCCCATTTTAAACTAGATACTATCTCCAGAAAAACAATGACTAATGTTTTAGTTTAACTAACTACAGGTGTTTAAGTGCTATTGTGTCTTCTCTTTTTAGATGAGTAGCAAGAACCAAGAAGAAAATTGCCAGTAACTAGCTAACAGGAAAATTCGTTTATTCTATTAACAATAACACAGTAAGTCACCAAGCAGCTACCATGTTTATAAAGAAATTAATTGCTACTTTTGTACATTCATTTGTACAACAAAGGTCTATATTAACTACTTGTCAGGTACCTACTTGACTAGGTAAAAAAGAGATGAAAGTTATAGTCACTGCCTTCGAGAAGCTCAGAGTCTAGTCAGGGAGAAAGAAAAATAATATAACTTGATAGGTGCCCAGACAGATTTTGGTCATTCCAGATAAAAGAAAGAGTCATCTTAACAAAGAGAAGAGGGCAACTTAGGCTGCGGAAACTGTATGAAGCTTTTAAAATTAAAGAGCTGCAGAAACTGTAAAGGATGAAAGTAAAGCTAGAAAGGTGAGTATAATTTATTTTAAGAAAGACCTTGAATATCATACTGGAAGGTTTGGATTTTATCCTGAAACTGAAGAGAAAAGATCATAAGAAGGCTTGTGACATCAAATTTCTCATTTAGAAAAATTATTTCGGCAGTGATATGGAAGATAAATTTAAAGGGAGAAAAACTTTCCATGAAGTCTAAAAACAATTCCTAAAATAGAAGACAGTTTCATATTACTGTAAATATTAAAAGAGGAATATTATACAAACTGACCATCCAGAGAGGTTTGAAACACTGTGTAATGGCCTTTGCAATACAAATAATTAGTTATAGAAACTCAGCAACCCCAGCTCTTTAACGATTGAACATTTAGTCTCAAAATCATCAACAGTTAATTTCTAACTTTATTTTTAATGTGCCTAGGACAGCTTTAGCATTCCCTTTCTTAATTAAACTTGAGACAAGTTTCTTCGTGCATATAAGACCCTGATCTCCCTTTTCTTACAGCATTTACTTTTTAGAAAACTTTCCATTGTAAATTCTCTCTCTGCCCCTTTGAAATGTAAATATAATCCAGGAATATCTTTCTCAAGGAAATGTAATCATCAAGAAAGAGACAGCTACCCTATCGCCTAGTCTCTGTGGGAGGACCTAACTTCAATAAGCACCAATGAGCAAACACAGAAGACCCAATCACACTGACCAACCTCCTCCCTAACATCTTCCAATACTTTCCCAACAGCTCACCCCAATGTTTAAAAAACTCTCCTGCCTTTCTTTTCATTCTTCACATCTCAGCCTGACCTGAATGTCATTTCCCCTAGGATGTCTTCTATGATACCAGCTCTCTAAGTCTTGCTCTAGTTCTTTCTTCACTTTATCGTGATAGCATTTATTGTGCTTTATTAATTGCCCATTTACTTGTCCCTATCCCCTACTAAGTCTCTATGAGGATGATGACATTTGTTGAATAAATTAATGAATGTTTATAAAATGATTCAAGCTAGGGCACTGATTAGGCTCCTGACATTTCAAAATAGAATGTGTTGGAGCTCAGAAAACAGTACCCCAAAATGAAGGCCTCAGACATAAAAGTTTTTCTCTGACCTTCTTCTGTCCTCCTGTATCTTAGTTCTATTCTCCCCTGAGGTTAGCCGTAGAAACTAGAATCCCTCTTTCCCAAGGCAGGTAGTAAAAGCCAGAACACCCACCCTCTCCCCTCTAAAAACCAGTCATAAAACCCAAAATTAGCCTATGTAAAAACTGACCATAAACACATTATCTGACCTACCTTATTTGATTGTAGATCATAAGACCCGCATTCCAGAGAGGGTCGTGGCCCACACCCAGAAAGAAGGAATACATGCTCAAAAAGGCCAAGAAGAATTCTAGACAGACATACCTTGCTGGGTTTCCCCACCCAGTCTATTAGCATTAGATAATAACCTTTTTGTCCAATTATGTTTCTATACAGCTGTCCACACTTTATTGAACCTAAGCATAAAAATGGACAATTTCCCCTGTATCTTTGAATCTTCATTCTGAAGGCTCCATTGTAAACATGTTAAATAAATTTGCATGCCTTTTTTCTTATTAATCAATCTGTCTCATATCAGTGATTTTCAGCAAAACTTTAGGGGCCCAAGGGCCTTCATCCCTACAAATGCTAACTATATCACCTCTTTATCTGTTTTTATGTCATATTGACCTCACTTCAATCATTAAAAGACAGCACAAGCATTCTTTTCTCTTGTCAAAAACTATAATCTCGGCCGGACGCGGTGGCTCACGCTTGTAATCCTAGCACTCTGGGAGGCCGAGGTGGGCGGATCCTTTGAGCTCAGGAGTTCGAGACCAGCCTGAGCAAGAGTGAGACCCCCATCTCTACTAAAAATAGAAAGAAATTATATGGACAGCTAAAAATATATATAGAAAAAATTAGCCGGGCATGGTGGTGCATGCCTGTAGTCCCAGCTACTTGGGAGGCTGAGACAGGAGGATCGCTTGAGCTCAGGAGTTTGAGGTTGCTGTGAGCTAGGCTGACGCCATGGCACTCACTCTAGCCTGGGCAACAGAGTGAGACTCTGTCTCAAAAAATAAAAATAAAAATAAACAAAACCAAAAAACTATAATCTCAAATTGTCTGTTCTCCCTTTCTTTACAGACTTAGCCAAGAAAATTTTAGACAAATTGCCCTAGGAGCAAACAATCTGGTTTTTCCTCTACATGCTCTAAACTATCCATAAAGTCTAAGAAGACAGTTTCATGTTACTATAAAAATAAAAGTAGGAATCAAGTTGGACCGCCAAAAATCTACATATTTGGACCATATTAGGTTAGCTCACACCTGACTCACCTGAGCCCACAACATCTGAAAACTCCATGGGAACTGTGCACTTAAAATTCTTTGTAAAAGGGACACACTCTCCCTCTGCTCCCCACACCCACCCACACACTTTATAGTCTATCTAAATAGATACATAAAGTGGTGTTATTGAAATCACCTCCATCAAGTTGCTCTTTTTGCTAAGCCTCTAGCTTTTATAAAAAGCTAGAAATATATAAGTAATTCCTTCCTGGATTTTCAGTAAACATATTGTTAATGATATTTTCCTCTTTAATAATCAACATCCTTTATATGAAGTTTCACAAAGAAATTATTTTTGAATTTGGTGTTAGCAAAAATCCAGTGCTAGTTTCTTGAAGCAAAGTAGTAAAATAAACAAACCACTATCAATTCTAGAGGAAAATTTTGAAGCCTTCACATCTCTCCCTGTCCCCATTCATTGTGCCTATAAGGAAGAAGAATTTTGTTGTAAATTAGTCAAATATCAAAGTAATCTTTGAGTTACAATACTAGGTATCTTTTAGGAATATCTAACTTCCATGATGCTAGAGACATAAGATATATCCCAAATTTTTTTGGTGTATGTGGTTTTTTGTTTGTTTGTTTGTTTTTGCCATTTTCCCAAGCCATTTCTTCTGTTACATATTCCACCTCCACCCCCCACCCCCATCAATATGGCCCTTCCATATCTTTGGGAGGAGTGGTGACATAGTCATCAAGCTACTTCCTGCTGAATTGGGGTAATGTTTTAGATAGAAGGTTTATACATATCTGTGCCATTGCAGTTTTGGCAGTACATTTACAACAACAGATTGCCAGGAGAAAAAAAGGCATAAGCAATAACTACAACAGTGAGGATTGACTAGGCAAAATGGACAGTCACCTTGCACACAATGTCCAATATAGGGCTGGGTTAGAAAAGAAACATGGGACCTCTGTGTGCAGAACTATCAGTTGCACCCTGTGGGTGTTCCAAGAGACCAGCTTCTGCAAATTCAGAAATCATATACAGCACTAAATGAGGTTTAAGATGACAAACTGAGCAGCAAGACAGATCAACAGAAGAGTAATAGCCCAAGGAAATCCTAACTATTGAATTGTCTCTCCATCCTATAGACAGAACAAATAATCAAAGAAACATTAGCAAAAATTTCAACATTTTCATTTTTCCCTTTTTTTTCAACAGATACTTTAGATAGCCTAAAAGCTTGTCCCTCCACTGGGGCTTGGGTCTTCTTCTTCCATGGGACACCTCTTTACTTTGGTATGATGGACCTAAGGTTCTCATTTCTGACATAGTCAATGAGGTGTCAGCTGTTAGAGACACTTCATAAGGTCTCTTTCACTTGTTTTCAACTGGGGCAGAGACTTACTGGGTTATCTCTGCCACAAGGAGGGTCCATTATCACTCTTGTGAAATGCGCAGGGAACTGTGGCATATCCTGGACATCCTGGGTCATGTTGACAATGGGGTGTCTGTTGATGTCCTCGCTGTAGGAGGAAGGAGCTGTTGAGCTATCTCTGCAGCTGTCTGTACATGGCTTCCATCCCTAGCATGTCATTCTCTATCTGCTCAGCCTCTTTCCCTGGACTGCCAATGCCCTTTATCCCATCATCTTCTGTGGCCTGCTCCTGCTCCATGCTGGCATATGTGTGCAGGAATTCAGCAAAGGCCCTTTCTCAGGCCAGCAGCTCTTGGTAGGAGCCCATCTCAGAACCTCAAATGTTCTCTCCATTTGGGCAGGACAAACCTCTATCCATCCTGAAAAGGTATCTACCAATATAAGCCTAGGCATCTGAGTAAAGCTGCCAATCACTGAAAGGCCAGACCCCCACATGTTGGGCTCCCTGTGTAGTGGGTCACCTTCTTGTTCTTGGACCACCCCAAGCACATAAACAGTTGCAAACAGGGTCTTCTCAAATGAGGACCCACTAAATCCTTTAAGGCAAGCATATAAACAGTCTGTTGCAAAGACAATCCTTCCAAATGAGGCCCCTCCCAAATCCATTAAGGCATAACACTCCTAATGTGTGAATTCATGTAGGTGCCTCATAAGAGGTCAAACCAAAACTTCGGGTAGGAGAACGAGTCCATGAGAATTCTGTCTCCACTTAGCTGTGCCATCCCAAATGGCAGAGTCCCAGTCTTCAGCTTTAAAGGGAGTCTAAATCTAGCTGGGGTATCAAGGCCCAGAGAACAGATCACCTCCAGTGGCCTCCTTAGCAGCCCTGTCATTGGCTTGATTTCTTTTTGCCATGCTGGCCACTTCTTGGGGTGAGCCCTGGCCTGTAACAAGGCCATTATTTCAGTGGCATACTTAATATTCTTATTTCTTGTCATCAGGAGAGCCCTTTTCTTTCAAATGGCGCTAAAAGCATGTACAATCCTAAAAACATATTCAGAGTCCATTATCTTTTTCCTGTTGGTAACTGCAACTCAAGTCCCTGGGCTGAAGTCCCAGGTGGCAGTGCCACTGCTGTGACACCACATATTCAGCTCTTCGTTGTCCATAAAGTTGCTCCATCAGCAAAAAAAGATCCCAATTTTGCTCTTGCATTGGCTGATCTGACAGATCCATCCTGCTAGAATACCTAGCCTCGAGAACCTCTAAATAGTCATGTTTTAACTGCAAAAGGGTGGTGGGGATTGACAATAAACATAATCAACCAATCAACTCACAAGTAACAGTTACTGAACTATTTGCTTTCCTGGAGGCTTCCTGCCACCTGGAGTCCTTTACAATTTTGGGCGATGTTCCTTTCAAGGTCCTTTTCTTTACAAAAAGTCAGTCTGGGGCTTTTCACCATTCCATTTTACTGTCTCAAAGGACCCTGCTTGCTGTTCTTGCACATTCAACCCCCCATCTGATATTGCCGCAAATTGCCCACCCTGGTTATAGGTTCCTTCTGGCCCACATTGAGTTTGCTGCCAGAAGAGACCATTCTAAACCCCAAGTCATAATTTACTGGGCATGGGACTGAATAGTTAGTTCAGGCGGCACCCTCTCCAGTCCCTCCCATGGTGCCAAGATGGAAGGAGCGGCAGGCATTTCGTCCCCCTTCCTGCGAGCTACTCAAAGGTGGGCCACATGCACTGATCCTAACCTCCTGCTGGCTCTGCCCCTGGGCTGTGGCCTAAACCAGTGTCTCCCTCAAATACCCTACCATAGAGCTGGAAGGTTCACAAATGGGAACCAAAGGGGATAAACACCACCCCAACCGGAAGGTTCAAAACTCTCTCCAAATGGGTAGCCTAACCCCCCCATTCCCTGGGAAATCCTCCTGAAATGGTGGTCTAGTCCTCCCATTCCCTGGGAACTGCAAATGAGTTCCAAATTCAAACCAGTTTTCCTAGTCCCACTCAACATCATGACTTCCACCCCCAAAAGGCACCCCAAACAAACAAAACCAATAGAAAGGTCTGAAAACCCCCCAAACGGTGGAATCAGAGTCTTTGGATGCACCCTGGGGGACTTAACAAACAAATGGCCAAGGCTGTCCAGATGTTTCCAAATCCATTTCCTTTTCCTCAACTCAGTTCAGGTTGCAGGGAATTGCATCTACTTTGGAGAGACATAGACAGGAGTTTCCAGAACTAAAACAGGCTCCAGCACCTGCTGGAACTGTCCCATAATCTCTCACCTCAAAAAGAAGCCACTCTTTCCAGTGAAAACCCATGGCTTTTTCCGGGGCTGCCCCCTGCTTCCTTCAGCAGTCAGTGTGCCAACCCACCGGAGAGCCAATAAGCCCGCTGAGGGATGCCAAATTCTGTTACGGAAAGTGTGGCACTTGTCCCTGAGGCCACATCAAAAGAACAAGGACAAGTGGTTTGAAGAGAAGAAAAGAGAAGTTTATTCATTTGCTGGCAAATGAGGAGGTTGGCAGTCTCCTGTCGCAAAGTACCAACATCCTCTATATCGGAAATATTTCACTTGCTTAAGAAGAGGTACTCTCCCCACCTATACCTCATTGCTCTCTTCCTCCTTAGAAAGACAAGCGGGACCCAGAGTAAGGCTGAGAGAAATAGAGTGCACTTTGATCTGCCTATTCTAGGGAAAAGAAGTCTTCCACAACTAAACTAACTCACTAGCATTAGAGACTACCCTAAATTTTGAAGCAAATCTCAGGTTAGAAAAAATTAAATCCCTTTTTCTGGTATTGTCCCCTATAAACATCTTTCCCTTGAGCAATAGCCATGAAAAGGTGGATTGAATCTTTGGTGCACTGCTTTATTTCTACAGAAGTATTCCTTGTGACAGATTTAGGAATAGCCAAAAATTTTCAAAAAGGAAAATTAGTGAGGTTTTAAATATTAAAACATATGATAAAACTATAATTGTTAAAATGTGACATTCCCAGATAAAGAAATTGAAAAGAAGAATTTCAAAAAGTAAAATGACATAATCAGATTTACATTTTGAAAGAGAATGTGACAAATGGATTAGTAGAGGGCCAGAGGAGACACTAGGATAACAATTTGGAAGTTTTGTGGTAATCCAGAGAGGAAGAAACAGGGACTTGAACAAATGAGAAAAAATGAAATGGAGATAAATGGACAGATCCAAGAGATATTTAAAAATTAGCATCATCACGGGTTGCTGGTTAATGAGATGATGGAGGTGAGAGGGATTAGGTGAGAATGGTGCTGAGTTTCTTGAATTCACCTCCTAGTGGATAAAATTGCCATTCACAGAGATTAGAAACATAATAGGGTGAGAAAGTTTGGAAGGAAGATATTGATTAGGGCTTGGGGATATTATTAGTGTCAGATATGTGTATTATAATAAACTAGAGATAATAAGACAGTTGTTGGGCTTAAGTTAGGAGAGAATTGTGGCCTGGAGATGTAGATTTGGGAGTCAGCAACATACAGGTAATTCTTAAAGCCACGATAGTGCTGAATAGGACCCAAGAGAGTGTGTAGAATGGAAAAATATTCATTACAAAATTTTGAGGATTACCTAAAGTGTAATACAGAATGGACAGCAGGAAAGGAGCCTGCAAAAGAGACTTAGAAAGAGCAAGACAGAGAAACTGAAGGAAAAATGGGAGAGCGATGTACCAGAGCAATTAGGGAAAGAAGGATTTTTCACAAAAAAGGGAGCATGACATTGAGTCAATAGCATCAAATACTACTGATAAGTCAAGTAAAAATAAAAAGAATTGGAAAATGCTCATTGCACTCAGCTACAAGGAGGTCAGGATCTTGACAAGAGTACTTTAGTGAAGTGAAAGGCTGCTATTTGAAAACAGATTGAAAAATGAATGCAAGTAAGGAAATAACAGAGTACGGACATTTTCAAGAGGTTCAAAAGTAAAGAGGGTAAAAAAAGGAGAAAGGCAAGGCAGTATTAGAAAGAGTTGTGTATTAAAAAGAGATTATACTGATTTGATTGTTTATTTAATTGTTTAATGAGTCATTTGATTGTTTTTGCGGTTGTCCTATTTTTTTTTTTTTTAAATAGGAGAAAACTGAATATGTTTAAATGCTTATGGGAAAGCATGGGAGTCAATCTCCGAGATGATCTTAATGATCCACAGTTCATGGCTTTGTATGGTCCCACCCACCTGCCATAACATCCCATCCTCACATTGAATAGATGTAAACAACAGTATAGTGTGGAAATGATGGTGTATGATTCCTGAAGCTAAGCCATAAAATGTATCATAATTTCTGCCTTGCTCTCTTGGATCACTAGCTCTGGAGGAAGTCAGCTATCATGTTGTGAAGATATTCAAGTAGCACTATAAACAGGCTCTTGTGGCAAGGAATTGAGGCCTCCTGCCAATAACCCTGTAGGTGAGTCATCCTAGAAATTGATTTTCCATCCCCAACCAAGCTTTCAGATAATTGTAAGCCTCAGCTAACATTTTGACTGCAACCTCATGAGAGACTCTAAGCCAAAATCACCCAGTTTAGACACTCTCAGACTCCTGACATACAGGATTATGTGAGATAATAAATATGTGTTGTTTTAAGCTAGTAATTTGTTAAACAGCAACAGATAACTAATGCAGAATATTATGGTATCAAAAGAGAGAAGATAAAAATACAAAAGAAAGTAAATCATTGATATGCAATATATCTGGTGAGGTAGAAGAAGAAAGTGTTCTCTAAGTGAAATGATCAGCTTCAGATAGAAAGAATACCTCTTGCATTTCATAGGAGGAAAATGAAAAGATGGCTATATCAAGTCAAGTTGTTGGTCAATGGCAGGAAATGAGGAAGCATGCATCTGATGTTCTATTCTCTCTGATAAGAAGAAAGTGGGGTTAGCCATTAAGAATGATGAAGGAGTGGAGAGGCTTTAAGTTTGAAGAGGATAAAGAAATTTTAAGTAGCTTCTGTGAATAGGAAAGAGATGACTAGGGAACCATAAAAGATTTCTCAATAGTATCATGAGCCCAGTTGGATGTCAGAGATCATGAATTTTTTATGTAACCAATCCATGAATTTTCTCCAAAATAGACATGAACTACAGGAGTATCTGTTGGCAAAGCCTCACAAAGCAGCTTTGGATCACACTTCAAATTAAGACAAAGTTGCCTACACTGAGGTATAATCACAGTTTGACAATTAAAAATGGCAGGTGTGACTGAAGAGAAGCACAGTGCTTTATCTGAAAGAGATGGGAAATTGTGTGGCCAAGGAAATCCAAACTAATCTCCCAACCACTGTTGGATAGAGTTATAGCTATGTAACTTGCTTTTTTTAAAAAAGGTCAACAAATCCAAAAGTATAAAAAATTATTAGAAATATTTCCTGGGCATTACTAATAATTTATCATTTCTTGCTTTTCATTTAAGTACCTTTCAATTCTCTTCTAGTCTCTACTATTCTTTTAATAGGAAATTATTGACAGAGCCTAACAGAATTCTCCAAAAATAAGCAAAAAATACCTCCATTCATGCTTAGATTTAATAAACTGCATTCTTCATAACTGGACCATCAGATATATTTTACCCATTTAATGCAATATATAGGAACTTAACCTAACAAATAACTCAGGAAATAACTGCTATAATCTAACATATAAAGTAAACTTTTCTCTCTGAAATAAATACTATTAATAGACTTCAAATGGAAGAGCAGTAGTATATAAACCATCTTCAATCTAACTAGGTCTACTTTGCCTCTTTAAATATTATTTTTTAATTATAAGGCTTAGAAATATTTATACAATCTCACCATGCATTAGCTAAACAATAAGTAATTATACCTTAAATATGAATGCTGCCCCCTTATACTAATCATATTCTTTAAAGGATATGCAAGTAAGAGTTTTTAGGCCCTATAGTATGGAATATAATATTTTTCAGCCATGACTATTTTTAAAGAAGTATATTTCTAAAAATACCTTGAGCTTTATTTCAGTAGACAGTAACACAAAATAATACAAACAGATACACTGCCAAGTCATTATTCTTATCCTTATTAAAGCAAATAGTCAGCACCACAGACTAACCTGAAGCACGATAAATAATGAGAGTGTTAAACTGAATCTAATGAATAATTCATGAAACCTAATTCTTCCAGTTTCTTTGGCAGTTCTCTCACAGCCAGCTGAAACAATGCAGAATGATTACAAAGATGTATCATCTGTATTGTTGGGGTGTATGCCTTATCTATTAAACTAGCTCATTTATTTAAAAAAATAATCATCATCTTGCAGCTTCTTTGCATTCTAAATGTTTGCTTTTGTAAGATAATGTGATGCAAATGTACCTTACTGGAGTTTAAAAATGAGATAATGTCCAAATGATGTCTGCTTAATACTCAAGATCTGATTTAGGGGTGAAATGGAGCTCTAAGGGTAAGATGGCACATCCTGTGACTCTCAGAGGCATTGTGTTGCATTCCTAATCCAGCACTTCACCAACATGAAGGAGTCCAGTATTAACAAAAAGAGTCCTGGGAGTTAAGTGAGCTGAGAGACTGGTTCTATTTCTGGATCTGCCATTGACTTAATTTGACCTCACCCAAGTAACAAAACTTGTCTAGACTTTCATCTCTATCACATGCGAATGTGGGCTAGAATAACTATGAGGCTCTTTCCAATCCTCATATTTAGCAACATACATCACCCACAAACCAATCTCCTGCTCCCAGTCATATTCTATGAGATTATAAGAATTGTGAATGTAGAGATATGCTTTGTTCACCAATGTATCCTCAGCACCTAGCACAGCCTCTGACCCTTTGTAGTATTTCAATATATATTTATTGAATAAATGCATGAACCTAGTACAATTGAAAAACACAGTATCAATCCCAAATTAGTTTCATCATTAACACAACAAAAATTTGGAGCAGTCAAAACCCCAAATTACTGACCGAAGTTAAATATAAGAGAATTATTACATTCATTAACAAATATTTTAGTGTTTGGTTTTCTCACCAAGCTATCAGAGCAATATTTTCCAAAGTTTATTGTGGAGCAGGGATTGTAACATGTTTTTCTATTGTTCAGTGTAACTAGGATTAGGACTAGGACTAGCATTTTAAATAATCAGCTGGCTATCCTTTTTGATAGTAATCCTATTGCAAAACAGTAAATCCTTTCTCCCAAAAGACTCATATGAATATATATGCCTACTTAAGCCTATAGTTCTCCTCAAAACACAGACTCATCTCGACACAGTATTCCTGTGTTGCAAAAAAAAAAAAAAAAAATCTCAAAGACTATACACTGTAAGAAGAGAGTTAAAGTAGACATCATGGAAAATGCTAGAAGAGAATACCCTTTAGCTTCTGCCAACTTCAAACTTAACCACCAATTGTCTCACCAATCTATCTTGTGATTTATTCCCATTGTTTGACTCAATCTCTGCCTTATGGATTTTTGGCATTTTATCCAATAGAAGAGGACTAATACCCTCTTCCTACCCACAGGAATTCTTCTTAACTTAGGTCAGCAGAAGCAGGGAAAAGCATTTCAAGTTTTGGATTAACATATATCTGAAACTGATCTAAGCAGATTTTTATAACCACTCAAAAATAAGAAAGAAAGACATTTTATATCTAAACAAATGACTCCATGATAGATGCTTTCTACTGTATTGTGCTTTGTATAATAATGATACAGCATGAAAGATTATAATGTAAACTATGAAGTGTAGTAGATAAAACCAGACTATTTAGTAAAATAATTGTGGTGAACCTTACAAAAGACATCCAATATTTATTCTACCATGGTCCCATCGAGTAATAGAAATATAGCTTAAGAAATTTATCTAAGCTCAAATTTGCTAATTACTGGTTAAGGAATGAGTACAGACATACCTTGCTTAATTGCACTTCACTTTAGTGCACTTTGCAAATGTTGTTTTTTTACAAATTCAAGGTTTATGGCAACCCTGCATTGAGCAAGTCTATCAATGCCATCTTTCCAACAGCATGTGCTCACTTCATGTCTGTGTCACATTTTGGTAATACTTGCAATATTTTAAACTTTTTGTTATTATTATATCTGTTACAGTTATTTGTGATCAGTGATCTTTGATGTTACAATTATAATGTTTTGGGGACACCAAGAACCATGCCTATATAAGATGGCGAATTTAATAGAAATGTGTGTGTTCTCACTGCTCTGTCCCTCTACCTTTCCTCAGGCCTATTTCCTGAGACAGAACAATATTGAAATTAAGCCAGTTAATAACCCTACAATGGACTCTAAGTGTTCAAGTGAAAGGAAGAGTTGCACATCTCTCACTTTAAATCAAATTAAGCTTAGTGAGGAAGGCATGTTAAAAACTGAGATAAGCAGAAAGCTAGACTTGTACCAGTTAGGAAAGTTGTGAAATTCAACTTCAAAATTCTTGAAGGAAATTCAAAGTGCTGCTCCAGTGAAAAAATAATTAGAAAACAAAACAGCCTTATTACTGATATGAAGAAAGTTTTAGTGGTCTGGATAGAAGATCAAACAGTCACAATATTCCCTTAAACCAGAGCCTGATCCAGAGCAAGGCCCTAACTCTCTTCAATTCTATGAAGGCTGAGAGAGATAAGGAAGCTGCAGATGAAAAGTTGGAAGCTAGCAGAGGTCAGTTCATGGGATTTAAGAAAAGAAGCCATCTCCCCAACAAAAAAGTACAAAGTGAAGTGGGAAATATCGATGCAGAAGCTGCACCAAGTTAGCCAGAAGATCTAGCTAAGATCATTGATGAAGGTGGTCACACTAACCAACCAATTTCTTGAGATTTTCAAAGTGGATGAAACAGCTTTCTACTGGAAGAAAATGCCATCTGGGACTTTCATAGTCAGAGAGAAGTCAATGCCTGGCTTGAAAGTTTCAAAGGAAAGGTTGACTGTCTTGTTAGGGGTTAATGTATCTGGTAACTTTAAGTTGAAGCCAATGCTCATTTACCACTCTGAGGATCCTTGAGCCCTCAAGAATTATGCTAAATCTACTCTGTTTGTGCTCTATAAATAGAACAACAATGCCTGGATGACAGTACATGTGTTTACAGCATGGTTTACTTTTAAGCCCACTGTTGAAACACACTGCTCAGCAAAAAGATTCCTTGCAAAATATTGCTACTCATTGACAATGTACTTGATCACCCAAGAGCTCTGATGGAGATGTACAACGGGATTAATGTTGTTTTCATGCCTGCTAACACAACATCCACTCTGAAGCCCAGGAAACAAGGAGTCATTATGACTTTCAAGTCTCATTTAAGAAATATATTTCATAAGGCTATAGTTGCCATAGACAGTGATTCCTCTAATAGATTTGGGCAAAGTAGATTAAAAACCTTCTGGAAAGGATTTACCATTCCAGTGCCATTAAGAACATTAGTTTTTCATGGGAGGAGGTCAAAATATCAACATTTACAGAAGTTTGGAACAAGATGATTCCAGCCCTTATGGGTGATTTTGAGGGGTTCAAGACTTCAGTAGAAGAAACTACAGATGTGGTGAAAATAGCAAGAAAACTAGAGTTAGAAGTGCAGCCTGGATATGTGACTGAATTGCTGCAATTTCATGTTAAAACTTGAACAGATGAGGAGTTACTTCTTATGGATGAGCAAAGAAAGTGGTTTCTTGAGATTAAATCTACTCATAGTGAAGATGCTGTGTAAACATTGTTGAAATGACAGCAAAGAATTTAGAATATTACATAAATGTATTAATAGTTCGTAAAGCAGCAGCAGGGTTTGAAAAGACTGATTCCAATTTTGAAAGAAGTTCTACTGTGGGTAAAATACTATCAAATAGCATTTTTTACATTCTACAGAAAAATCTTTAGGGAAAGGAAGAGTCAATTGATGCAGCAAACTTCATTGTTGTCTTATTTTAAGAAATTGCCACATCCACCGCAAATTTCAGCAACCACCACTATGATCAGTCAGCAGTTATCAACATTGAGGCAACAGCCTCCACTAGCAAAAAGACTGCAACTCACTGAAGGCTCAGATGATAGTTAGCATTTTTTGGCAATAAAGTATGTTTTATTTTTTTATTTCAATAGATTTGGGGGTTCAAGTGTTTTTCATTATATGGATGAACTGTATAATGCTGAAGTCAGGATTTTTGTGTACTCATCATCACAATAGTGTACATTGGACCCAATAGGTAGATTTTTTATCCCTTACTCCACTTCCACCCTCCTTCCTTCTTAGTTTTCAAAGTCCCTTACACCACTTTGTGACTATATATACCCCTCATTTAGCTCCCACTTATAATTGAGATCATGTGGTACTTTTTTTCAATTCTTGAGATACTTCAGTTAGGATAATGGTCTCCAGTTTCACCCAAGTTGCTGCAAAAGACAGTATTTCATTCCTTCTTATGGCTGAGTGGTACTCTATGGTATGTGCGTGTGTATATACATGTATACACATGCAATACACATATGTGAACATACTACATTTTCTTTATCAAAACTTCTCAATTGATGGACACTTAGGTTGATTCCACATCTTTGCAATTGTGAATTGTGCTGTAATAAACATTCAGATGCAGGTGTGTCTTTTTGATTAAATGATTTCTTTTCAATTGGGTAGATACCCAGTAGTAGGATTTCTGGGCCAAATGGTAGGTCTACTTTTAGCTCTTTGAGGAATCTCCATACTGTTTTCCATAGAGGTTGTACTAATTTACATTCCCACCAACAGTGTATAAGCCTTCCCTTTTCACTGCATCCATGCCAATATTTATTATTTTTTTGGCTTTTTAATAACGGCCATTCTGGCCCAGGCACAGTGGCTCATGCCTGTAATCCTAGCACTCTGAAAGACCAAGGAGAGAGGATTGCTTGAGCTCAGGAGCTTAAGCAAGCCTCAGCAAGAGCAAAACCCCATCTCTACTAAAAATAGAAATATTAGTCGGGTGTCCAGTCTGTGCCTGTAGTCCCAATTACTGCGGAGACTGGGGCAGGAAAATGGTTTGAGTCCATGAGTTTGAGGTTGCAGTGAGCTGTGATGACTCCACTGCACTCTACCTGGGGCGACAGAGACTCTGTCTCAAAAAATAATAATAATGGCCATTCTGACAGGGGTAACATCATATCTCATTATGGATTTAATTTGCATTTCCCAGATTATTAGTAATGTTGAGCATATTTTCATATGTTTCCTGGCCATTTGTCTATTTACTTTTGAAAAAGTCTATTCATGTCTTTTGCCAGTTTTTGATGGAGTTATTTGATTTTTTTCTTGCTGATTTGTTTGAGTTCTTTGTAGATTCTGGATATTAGTCCTTTGCCAGATGGATAGCTTGAAAATATTTCCTCCCATTCTGTAGGTTGTATATTTACTCTTTTGATTATTTCTTTTGCTATGCAGAAGCTTTTTAGTTTAATTAAGTCCCTTTATTTTTTATGTTTTCTTTGCCTTTGGGGTCCTAGTCACAAATTCTTTGCCTAGGCCAAGAAGAGTTTTTCCTAGGATTTCTTCTAGAATTTTTATGGCTTCAGGTCTTAAATTTAAGTCTTTAATCCATCTTGAGTTAATTTTTGTATATGGTGAGAAATAGGGATCCAGTTCCATTATTCTGCATGTGGCTATCTAATTTTCCTAGCACCATTTATTGAGTAGGGCATCCTTTCCCCCATGTATGTTTTTGTCTGCTTTGTCAAAATTGGTTGGTTGTAGCTATATGGCTTTATTTCTGGGTTCTGTATTCTATTCCATTGGTCTATGTCTCTATCTTTATACTAGTATCATTACCATGCTGTTTTGGTTACTATGCCCTTGTAGGATAATTTAAAGTCAGGTAATGTGATGCCTCCAGATTTGTTCTTTTTGCTTAGAATTATGTTGGCTATTCAGGCTCTTTTTTGGTTTTATATGAAATTTAGGATTGTTTTTTCTAGATCTGTGGAAAAATGACATTGGTATTATATTTTGATGAGAATTATATTGAATTTGTAAATAGCTTTGGGCAGTATGGACATTTTAACAATGTTGATTCTTTCAATCTGTTGAAAGTGTTTTTCAACTGTTTTTGTCATCTATGATTTCTCTCATCAGTGTTTTGTAGTTCATCTTATAGAGATCTTTCACCTGTTTGGTTAAGTATATTCTTAGTTACTTTATTTTCTTTGAAGCTATTTTATATGGTATTGAGCTCTTGATTTGACCCTCAGCTTGACTGTTGTTAGGGTATAGAAATACTACAAATTTGTGTACATTAATTTGTAGCCTGAGACTTTACTGAATTAATGTATCAATTCTAGGATTCTTTAGATGGAGTCTTGGGTTTTCTAGATATCAGATCATATTGTTGGCCAACAAGGATAATTTGACCTTCTCTTTCCCAATTTGGATGCCCTTTATTTCTTTCTCTTGCCTGATTTCTCTGGGTAGGACTCCCAGTACTATGTTGAGTAGAAGTGGTGATATTAGTTGTCTTTATCTTGTTCCAGATCCTAGGAGGAATGCTTTCAACTTTTCCCATTCAGTAAGAGGTTGGCTATAGGTTTGTCTTATATGGTTTTTGAGGTATGTTTCTTCTATGCCAAGTTTGTTGAGGGTTTTTGCTGGATTTTATCAAGTGCTTTTTCTGCATTTATTGAGATGATCATTTGGTTCTTTTTATTAACTCTATTTATTTGGTGGATCGTGTTTATTCATTTGCATATGTTTAACCATCCTTGCATTCCTGGGATGAAACCCACTTGATCATAGTGAATTGTCCTTTTGATGTGCTGCTGAGTTTGATTTGCTAGTGTTTCGTTGAGAATGTTGGCATCTATGTTCATGAGGGATATTGATCTGTAGATTTTTGTTGTTGCTATTCTTGTTGTTGTGTCCTTTCCTGGGTTTAGTGATACTTGCTTTATAGAATGAATTCAAGACGATTTCTTCTTTCTCAATGTTATGGAGCAGTTCTGCGAGCATTTGCAAGCATTTCTTGTAGGGCAGGACTGATAGTGACAAATTCCCATAGTGTTTGCTTGTCTGGGAAATAATTTATTTATCCTTCATTTATGAAACTTAGTTTTGCAGGATACAAATACTTGACTGGAAGTTATTCTGTTAAGAATACTAAAAATGCTAGCCCAATCCCTTCTGTCTTATAAGGTTTCTGCTGAGAAGGCTGCCATTAGTCTGAAAGGTTTTCATTTGTAAATTATTTGATGTCTTCATCTCCCAGTTGGTAGAATTTTCTTCTTCACTTTGGCTTTGGTCAGACTGATGATTATGTGCCTTGGTGATGTCCTATTTGCCTTGAATCTTCCAAGTGTCTGCTGACCTTCTTAGATCTGGATGTTCATATCTCTAGCAATATCAGGAAAGTTTTACTCCAATATTCCCGTAGATAAGATTTCCATTATTTTGCTTTTTCTTATTCTCTCTCATGGATACCTATGATTCTTATATTTGTTTATTTTATATAATCCCCTGTATCTTAGAGAGATTTGTTCATTTTTCTTGAATCTTTTATTCATTTTTGCCTGACTGGATTAATTTGAAAGCCTTGTTTTCAAGCTCTGAAATTCTCTGCTTGGTCTAGTCTGCTGTTAAAACTTTCTAATATATTTTAACATTCCCTAAAAGACTCTTTCATTTCTAGAAGTTCTGTTATATTTTTTCTTATATTATATATCACTTTAGTGAATTTTCCATTCATGTCCTGAATTATTTGTATGGTTTATTTGTGCTGGTTTTCAACTTTCTCATCAATCCCATTGCTCCTACTTGCAATCCATACTCTGAATTCCACATCTGACATTTCAACAATTTCCTTTTCGTTGAAGTCCATTGCTGGAAATCTAGTGTGATCCTTTGAGGGAGTAAAAACCACCTGCTTTTTCATATTGCCTGAATTCTTATGCTGATTCCTTCTCATCTGGAACTTCTTCTCTCAGGTCAAATCAGATAGCTTTGTGGTATACCTGTTTTCCTCTTCTAGGAAGTCTGTTGCTCAGTGAAGAGAGGGAGAGGTCCCTGGATGGCATGCTTGAGTCCTACTCCAGAAGATTAACCAGCTAGGATAGAGGCAGATGCATTGTCAGCCTTTAACACTGCTGCTCTCCTATGTCTCCCTATTTCCCTGTGGTTGACACAGGCAGGCAGGGCAGGCACAGCAGGTGGGGCTCATGGACACACGGTAGGTGGTCATCATGTGGGGGCACACAAAAGGTGGTCAGCATGTGGCAGCCTGGGCATTCACTCCACCCAGGTCTGGCAGCAATGGTGGTGGCAGCAGTGGTGGCAGCAGATGAACATTCACCCTGCCCAGCTCTGTCAATGGCAGCACTACCCAAGCAGTGGCAGTAGGAACTGGGAGCCATGGGCACATGCTATCCTCAGTCCTATGGCAGCTGTGGCTGGGCAGGGCCACCTGGACAGCAGCAGCAGATGGGCAACTATTCTGCCTGGGTCCCTCAGTAGCAGTGTGGGCACACAGCACCCATTCATGGGACAGTGCCTGGCCTCCCTGCTCCCTTCCTGGGCCAGCAGAGGTGATGAGGAGGCAGCAGCAAAGGATCTGACTCCTGGGAAGACGTAGAGCTCTGGGCCTGGGACCTCAAAATGATGCCAGCCACAGTGCTGAGGTACAGGGGGCAGCAGGACCCCACTATGCCTTCTCTCAAGAGCAATGCCACTTCATAGTCTCCAGTTAGCTCCCTCTATCAGAATGGAAGCCTGTTGAGGTGGAAGGGCCCTTCCACAGCTTTGATTACAATGTCTGCAGGGGAAGCATGGAGCCCTGGGGCTCTCTCCTCTGTCCGTTCCCCCTGTGCAGGCACCTTCCCTGGGTATCTCGGATCCTGCCAAGTGGGTCACCCCACTTCCCTCTCCTTCCCTTTAGGTGCCTCCCATTGCCTCTCTGTAGATTCCTAATGCTCTCTTCTAGATGATTGATCTGAAGGTTAATATCTACTTGCCACTTTTAATCCTCTCCATGAGAGTAGCATGTGCAGGCTGCTTCCAGTTTGCCATCCTGGTCGCTCCCTCCAATACAGTTTTTTTAAATTAAGGTATATACATTGTTTTTTTAGACATAATGCTAAATATTATGTATTCGATAGACTACACTATAGTGTAAACGTAACTTCTACATATGTTGGAAAACCAAAAAATTTCTGTGACTTACATTATTGCAATATTCGCTTTATTGTGGTGGTCTGGAACCAAACCCACAATATCTCTGAGGTATACCTGTAGGGGCATAATTATTATCAATTAGAAATGAGAAGAGAAATGCTAGATGCTTCTAGAAATATTACTGTTTGCTTGTAAAACAGAGTGACAAAAAACTTGCATCTCTCTATAGCTGGACATGAATAAGAAAACATGTATCCCAGTGGCGGTCATTTAAAATCACAAAGGGAATCAGCCTTAGTTTGAAGCCTGACCTTGCAGGTGGCATAAGGGAAAACAGAAAGAGCCTAGGTCCATGATGTTATTAATGAGCCAATAAAGGAGTTAAACTTAGAGCCTACCTCATTTCTAGATTTTCTGTTCTTTGAGATAATAAATGTCCTTGTTGTTTAAATTAGTTAAATTAGGGCTTCTGTTACTTGTGGCACAAAGAATCCTACCTGATACATATAGTTATCTATTTGTGGATGCCATCTGCTATGTAATTTTAAATATGCCTATAGTTAAAGTGACTTATGATGTTTAAAAAAACAGAATTTTAAAAATAATAGCAAACCAGTGAAGAGTTCAGCCATACATAATGTACAATAATTAGATATGATAGCCCACTCTGAGCACATATTGTACTTAGCAAACATTTACTATTTGATATATAAAGGTTTTTTACTTGATTGTTCACAAGTAATTTTTTGAAAAGTTTAAATATAAAAGGCATCCTAGGGCCGGGCGCGGTGGCTCACGCCTGTAATCCTAGCACTCTGGGAGGCCGAGGTGGGCGGATCGTTTGAGCTCAGGAGTTCGAGACCAGCCTGAGCAAGAGCGAGACCCCACCTCTACTAAAAATAGAAAGAAATTATATGGACAGCTAAAAATATATATAGAAAAAATTAGCCGGGCATGGTGGCGCATGCCTGTAGTCCCAGCTACTCGGGAGGCTGAGACAGGAGGATCCCTTGAGCTCAGGAGTTTGAGGTTGCTGTGAGCTAGGCTAACGCCATGGCACTCACTCTAGCCTGGGCAACAGAGTGAGACTCTGTCTCAAAAAAAAAAAAAAAAAAAAAAGGCATCCTAGGAATAAAACTTTATGTGTCAGTCTATCACTGTGGAAAGAGCTTTATGGAAGAGATGGAAAAGGCCTGTCTGATTTGTACCTTTGCCAAGGCATGACAGTTTCTTACAACATATTTTCTCATTAAAATTGTACAACTGGTCTCAATCCTGAGGCATTAGTGAATAAGCTGACTTCTAGCTGGGATTGAAATGAGATTTTTTCCCCCTGAGGAATATAGTACTACAAATATATTCTAGTGAATTACAGAGGGATTTCACCCTATTCTGTAAGACTCCTGGTCTGTTCCAGGGTGATAATTTCTAAATACAGAGAATAGGGAAAAGGCAAAGGCTGTGTATCTTTAAGAATAAATGTCAACTCAGAAAAGAAATTAAATCCAACAGAAAGAATTACTTTACACTCTCAGCTTCCACCACAGCCACGGAAATATATAGATCCTATGTGGAAGTGAACTTTCTAAAAGATCATTCTGTTAGTTTACAAATTTTAACCAACTTGCCAATTATTAATATAAGGGCCATAAAACAACCTCAATAAACTAACTTTTCCTCACTTTCCCAGCACATATCAATCACATTAATGTAGTCAGCCTTCACAGTTTCTTTCAATATATTTATTCTTCCATGTTTTCATTTGATGGCTCCTTTGTTTTGAATGAACTTCCCCTCCTCTCATCTCTCCCACACTCCTCTCCTCTCCTTCCTTTCTGTCCTTTTCTCCCACCTCTTCTCTATCCCCTATTTCTCTTGCCTTACCAATCTCTACTCATCATTTCAGGTCTAATTCAAGCTTGACCATCTGCTAGAAATCTCTAAGCACTTCTCCCCTCTGAATTCCCATGAAGGAAAGTCTACGCCACACAATGCCAACGTGTCCTTTTTTAATGAGACAAAATGATGTAATAAAGAGTTTAGTCTTTAAGATAAAACAAGAGTCAAATCCCAGCTCTGACACTCACTGACTGTGTGACTTTGTGGCAGACCCTCATAAAGAATACTGATTACTATTAGCAATAATAATAGCAATTAACAATTATTAAGTCCTGATTCTCCTATTTATACCTTTATGATCTTGAGCAAGACATTTAACCTATCAGAACCTCACTTTCCCTATCTGTAAAATGAATAATATCTGACCTACTGACCTTATAGAATTCTGAGAATTGAAGTAAGATGAGTGTAATAGTGTTTGTAATGATTATCCAAACTTTTACATGATAGATTATGAGAACTATTATATATATTCATAAATATATTTTTATAATGTGGGAAAATGCTTATGTTGTAACATCAAATGAACAGAGAATACACCCCCAGGATGGCCAATCAGCTGTGCAGCCACATCCTAGGCATGGGAAACAGCTCCATGGACCACCCCCACAAAAACACCCCTAATCCAATTGAGCAGCCTTGTTCCTGTATCCCAGGCCTGAGAACAAGCCTCGTGAGCTTCCCCTGGCAGATGTGCCCTCAAGCTAGTCAGCTATGTGCTTATGTCCTAGGCATGAGAAACAGCTCATGGGCCACCCTAGCAGACATACACCCAGTCTACCAGAGATGCCATGTGACCATATCCTGAGCCTAAGGAACAACCCTGTGGGCTGCCCTGGTCAGACATGCTCCCAGGCCAGCAGAGGAGCTTATTCCCATGTTCTGGGCCTAAGAAACAGCCCCCTAGGCAGCTCCCAGATCAGCTGAGTAGCCCTGTTCCCACATCCTGGACCTGAGAAATAGCCCCATATACCAACCCTGGAAAACATGCTCCCAGCCTGGCTGAGCAGTTGCGTGCTGGTATCAGGCCAGCCAAGCAACCTCTTGCCTATGCTCTCAACCAGAGTGACAGTCCTGTAGCCTTAACCTCAGTGAGCAAGATTCCAATTTGGCTGGCCCACCATGTGCACATATGCACCCCAACCTGAGAAATAGCCTGTTGAGCCCACCACCACTGCCTCAAACTCTCTCAGCCTAGGCCACTGAGATACTCACAAATATCATTAGTGGGTATTATGCATGAAAAACTACATGAAGACCATAGTACTGTATCCACCTAGAACCAAGGCCAACATACGCTACAAAACTGACACCTTAAGACCTATTCATCAGACTAAGTCTTTTCTGACAAAACCTACTCCATAAAACTAGGAGAGGCAACATTCTATCAGATGTGTAGAAATCAATATAGGGACATGAAAAAGCAAGGAAACATGATAGCTCCAAAGGAAGACAATAATTCACCCCCAATCATAAGTAGATATATGAAATGCCAAAAAAAGGATTCAAAATAATAATCTGAAGGACAGTCAGTGAGATATAAGAGAATATGGATAGGGAATTAAATGAAATCAGAAAAAAAATTCATGCTTTGAATGAGAAATTCAACAAAGAGATAGATGCCACAAAAAAGAATGAAAACAGAAATCCTGGAGCTGAGGAATTCAATGAATTAAATAAAAAATCAAATTAAGAACTTCAACAATAGATTAGACCATGTAGAAGAAAGAATTTCTGAACTTAAAGATAGGTCTACCTAAGTAGCACAGGCAAAAACTTAAAAAAAAATTAAAAAGAATTAAAAAGAATGGAGAAAGCCTACAGGAGTATGCAACACCATTAAGCAAGCAAATATATGTATTACAGGTATTTCAGAAAGAGAAGAGAAAAGTTATAGAAATCATATTTAATAAAATAACTGAAAACTTCCCAAGTCTTGGAAGAGAAATGGACATCTAGGTCCAAGAAGTTCAAAGAATCTCAAATAGATTCAACCCAAACAGGTCCTCTCCAAGGCACATTATAGTCAAATTGTCAAAAGTCAAAAAGATATTAAAAGAATTCTAAAAGTAGCAAGAGAAAAGTATCAAATCACATATAAGGGAATTCCCATTAGACAAAGAGTGGATTTCTAAGATCAAAGAGGACCTCAGCCTAACAGAGAGAAGCTTCTATGAAGATCTAAGTCTCCACATTACAATAACTTTTTAAATTTCCTCCTAAACCTCCCATCTCAATATAACGCCTATATCCACGTAATATGGAAAGGGGAGGAGGAGGAGGAGGAAAGGGAATTTCATCAGGAAAGAAAGCTTTATTTCTTTGTCCTAAAAGGTTTCTAAACCTACCTGCTTCAATGACTTTATCTTTTCTTTGCTATTTCAGATAGGCCATGATGACACTTCTTGATTCCACAAGGTACACCATAAAAATCTTAAATGTATATATAGCGAAGGAAATTAGTCCTCACCATTCCCACTTTAGCCTTGTTTTCAGATGAAATTGTAACTGACCCTAAGAAAATGAGCCTCCAGATCTCAGCTAACTTGTTTTAAAATAGGAAAGTGTTTCTCAAGCCATGTTTTGCAACTGTTTAGTGAATCATGAAATCAATTTTTAAATTGTGTTCTATATTTGTATGTAGGTATACATGTGTTAGGTCATGATATAAAATGCATTTCTTACTACAGGTCACAAGTCAAAATGTTTGAAAAACACTGGTCTAATCTATTAACAGGGAATGAGATTAAAATAAAGGAAATTTACCATATTGACACCCAGCCATACAAAGCTCTATTGAGATAATTTGCAGCAAATGAGGGGAGGAGATAAGTCATCTGATTTGTCTGACCTTATAAATAATATCAGAGCAGTGTCAATTAGTAATAGGATAGCTCCACTTACTTCCTCTCATAGAAGGATGTGAAGAAAACGTCAAACTTATAGGTTGGATCCACTTCCCTTGACCATTTACGATGTAATGCCTGCCATTTCTCCAGGCCTGTAAATAAAGCCATATGCCTATGGGTGCTGAAGAATTCATATGTCTATGTATAGAATATGAAATTATAAAAATTATGTCTCTATATATAGAATATGGAAGTGCAAAGTGGCCTTTCTTAATAACATGGGCAATGCTAAACCTGTCCATAATAATTACTTTGGTTAAGTAGACTTTAACAGATAGAACACATGCAACATAGGCCATTACCTCATGAGGTATGGGGGAGAATACCCTAAAGAAACAAGCTGCAAGTTATGGTAAGCTGTCTGTAAGCATTGGATAAAAGCCTGCACCCAGATGGCCAATAGGCCAGCTGACAAGGAAGACAGACCAGTGTGTGTGGGAAATGGTTTCCTTGCTCATTCCCATCCTGCTGTTTCTTGCTTACGCACCCTACAAAGGTCAGCCCCACTGGTGCCAAAACTGCCTTAAATATTAATCCAGCAACAGGTGGAGCAATTCCCTTCATCACTATTACAGCTCATTATTTTATCATTTTTCTTTCTCCCCTCCTTTAAATGATATATATTATAGGTTATATGCTATGTATGCTAAACTGACAAATTCATAAGATTGGCTATTTGCTACATTTCCAGGTTGTGTGTATTAAGTTATTTGAACAACATCTTCCTAAGAAAATCATTTTTTCTCATCTGCACAAACTCTAAATCTAAAAGAAATTGAAAAGCTAAAAGAAGCATACAGAATTTCCCACAGAGCAGAATAAATCCATTTCACTTTTGTCTCACCTCTTTATGCCCAAATATGGCCATTACACTACTCAGAACTGACATAAATAGGAGAAAGAAATGCATGTAGGAGGAGAGGCTGGGTAGAAGTACTATTAAATGCCATTTTCATAATGCTTAGCAATTTTACAAAAGCACATTCATATACATTATAACATTTAATCTGGATTACATTGAGGTGCAGGAGACAATCTTCATTTTTCAAATAAGAAAAAGAGGCTCAGATAGGTAAAAACAAAGCCAAAACTCAAATACAGCCTATCTAATCCTTCCATTTACCACACTGCTCCTCTATTGACCCAAGATGATTGGGGCTTGTTCAAAAGGAATGAGTTGAAACTCTCAAAAAAACAAAACTCAAAAGTGTAAATTAGTATATCATCTCAATTGCTTTGACCTTACCTATAATTGTAATTCCATACCTTATTGCTTGGGTCTCATAAATATCTGCTCTGGTCACAGCTCTCTGCTATTACAACTCATTGTTATGGTCCATAGCCATCAGAAGCAATGGCAGTAACTGTCTAGAACCAAGCAAATACTTAATCTGTGTCCATCAGGGTAACCAATGAACTCAAGTGGTCCTAGGACATTCCCCCACTTACATGTAAATGTAAAGTGAATATCTGTTCCAATGCATGAAGTTGAAATTACATATATTGGGTTTCACATTGGCTCTGTTCAAAACTGACATGGGTCATTTTGAAGTTCCATATTCACAACCAAGTGATGTACTGGGAATAGGATTGACTGTGTGCCCATCAACATTTGATGTTAAAATAGCTACAGACACCACATAACTGTCTTAATCTAAGATCTCATTATGGCTCAATTCAAGTGGCCCAGTAATGCATTTCAGATGCAACCAGGACTTCAACAACTATAATGTCTATTTCTTACATATAGTACTTCTCACAAGAAAATAAAAAATGACAACCTAAGTTGGTATGAAAAGGAACAACCTCATGGTCTGAGATACTGCTCTTTCTTTCTGACCTCAATCTATCATCCAATAACATAATATTACCATAAGTGAACTGAGACTAGGAGTTATGCATATTGAAAATTGCTTCACATTTCTAGAACAGCACATGTCATAATGTGCATTAAAACTTTTCTGATTTAGAAAGCTCAACTTACAGTTACTCTCAACAGGCTTAGGTAAAGTAGGATCTATCTATGCACTCCTTATTAACTGAAATTCTCAAAAAAACAATTACTCATTTTCTCTCTTGGATCTTTCTAAAGAGGAAAATGAGAAACAATAAAAGCAAAAGGGAATTAGTTATCCGTCTCCCCTTTGGGGAAGGTCCTCAATTGTCTAGACTAGAGAGAATCTGATTTTTACACTTTAAATTCTGCTTTCCTCGTGGCTTAGGGGAATGTGGAGAGGTAAGCTATAAATCAGGAAGGAAGCCTTTCATGAGAATAATGGAAAATTAAGAATTTCTCAAAGCTTTTCCTACTTCTATAGGTCAAGGTCAGATAATACAGTCACTTGACATTAGAAACGGAGGAGAGCTAGTGCTGAAGAGAAAACAGAAAAGGAAGAGAATAACTCCAAAGGAGAACATCTGTACTTCTCCAGTTGTCCAACTCAACTCAAGTTTGTGACAGATGCAAAGCCCACTGGGCCACCAATGAAGCAACAACCCATAGCCCCACCAGGCTGTGATTTGTGCCTACCCTTGGCTCAGCAGCCACAATTGTTTGTTTCCTAATGAGCTGACCTGGGTGGACATGTTTTACTTAAAGTAGCCTCACTTATTCAAATGAGAAAAATCTGGCACTGATGCCTAAATCACAGACGCCAGATAAATGACAAACATCTCTTTTCTCTACTCTGCAGGCATGGCATAAACCACAATAATTTCATAAGAGCCTTTCAGCCTCTTTTTTGTTTGTTTGATAAGACATAATCATAAATCTGACAAACAGTTCTAATCAAATATATTAGGCTCTCAAACTTTTTTATTTAAATAGGACATCCAACAGGTTTTATTTTTTTTCCTCTCTGCATGTGAGAGATGATGGAAGTACCAATAATTCCCTTCTCATTTAATCTTTGTTAAGCTTTTCAATTTGCAAGTATTTTTACCTTTCAAAAAGAAAAGGAATGTTAATTTAAATATCATTTTCAGAACAACAAATTACTGTGTAAGATGAGCAACAGAATTGCAAATTTTTTTAGAGGTTACAGGTTACCATCCTGGAACATACCAACAATGCATGAAATCTAAGCATCTTACAAGACTCCTTTGTTAGAAATAAAATTTCCAAGAAGGTTTCATGACAAAAATAAAATTGTGTCCATGTTTCTGTAGATATAGAAGAAGAGGGAATATTTTACCTTTCTTTTCTTGCTGAGATTGTCATCAGCAGTGAGAAGTCCCTAAGTTTTATTGCTAGTACCAAAATTTCATTAATTAAGCATCAAGAGAAAAACAAAGGCTAGGCTGAAAAGCTCAAAACTTACAAAAGAGAAAAGGGAAAGGGCCAAATAAGATTGTTAACAAGTGAAAATTGGGGCATATAATGTTTTCTATCCTCATCTGACAACTCCATAACAATATAGTTAGAAAAATAATAATTGCTCCTATAAAGGAGGCTCCATTACATGGGAGAATTATGATAATCTGCATGGATATTTTAACTTTCAAAAGCCTAACTTAACCACAAAAGTCAAAGTTAATACATTAATTCTAGACATTTCTTTCATTTAAAAAGTTGGTAAAAATATATAATGCCCTCAATATAAATCAATTTTTAATTCCTTAAAGGAATCTGCATTATATAAAAGGAATTTGAGAATTAGTATGCAATTCTAAGGATCAAGGCCCTTTCCAGAAGCATAAAATATTCAATTAACTATCCTGTAGAATTTTTAATTGTGACATTGAAATCCTAGGCAGAGCATTAATGTCTATTATTCTTTATGAATTAATATTTTCCAGGACTGTACACACTGTCAGTTCTACAATAGCAGTTTAAGGTTTTGGTTTCATTTCTTAACCCATGTTAAAAGGCAGCATTTAATTCTAACTAAGCTACCTTTCATATAATAACCAATAAAGCATCATTGCAAACCAAGGAAACATTATATTTGCTTAATTTAAAAAAGGAGAGTATTTTTTAATATATTAGGACAACTTTTTACATAATTTCAAAATCAATAAGATGTTTCAAATTCCTAATGCTGTGCTATAAGAAATTATTATCATAATGTGCTTTCTGGCTCATTTCTTCACTTCACAAAAAATTAAAAAAAAAAAACCAAACAGGTCCTCCATCCCACTCCCAGGGAACAAGGCAGCTCTGCATAATTGTGCCATTAGCACAATATGGAGGCAGCCTGAAGTAGAATGTTGATGTACTACCAAAGACTTCAGTGAAAAGAGGTGATACTGAACAGTGGTTAAGTGCCTGGGCTATGAAGTCAGAAAGTCAGAAAGAGCTGGTCTAAAGACTGGCTCCACGAAATTACTAACTCTATGACTTTGGGAAAGTTTACTTAACCCCTTTAAGCCTCAGTTTCCTCATCTGTAAAATGGGAATAATGATAATACCTATTTCATAACAATGCTGTGAGAATTATGAGTTAATGCAGGCATAACATTGAACCCAGTGCCTGGTCCCTAGAGAGTGATCAGCAGATTTTTAATTTTTATCACATTAAAACTCTAATCAATCTTCTGGACATTTCTAAGTTCAGTGTAACTCCAAGACAATAAACAGGTTTTGAACTTGTCTTTAGCTCCAATTAATTGGCAGCAGCTGCCTGGAGCACTGAATTGCAAATGACCAATGAAGCATTTTTTTAAATGAAGGCTGGGCACGGTGGCTCACGCCTATAATCCTAGCACTCTGGGAGGCCAAGGATGGCTTGAGCTCAGGAGTTCGAGATCAGCCTGAGCAAGAGCGAGACCTGTCTTTACTAAAAATAGAAAAATTATCTGGGTATGGTGATGTGCACCTGTAGTCCCAGCTACTTGGGAGGCTGAGGCAGGACGATCACTTGAGTCCAAGAATTTGAGGTTGCTGTGAACTAGGCTGATGTCACAGCACTCTACTCAGGGCAACAGAGTGAGATTCTGCCTCAAAAAAAAAAAAAAAAAAGTCTTTTAAAAAAAGAAAAAAACAAATAAAACCAAGGAAAAATTATATCTGCTTAATAAAAGAGAAGTATTTTTAATATATTAGGACAACTTCTTACATAATGTCAAAATCAATAAGATTTTCCAAATCTCATTCTGGACTCAGGGGAAAACAGTTATCGATTAGTGCTCTCTCCTATGGGCACAAAATAGGGTAGTAGCCATGTTTTCCATCTCTGGTAGAGGTATGTATTTTTTGTCATATAAGTAATATTTTCTGCTGATGAAATGGTTTGCTTTTCACTTAGTCTAGCCTTTGTGAGAATAGGAAAATCCATCAGGAGGTGCAAAAGGGCAACTATGAGCAAATCCACAGAAAAATTACTAAATAAGCTTTGATCTAGAATATCCCAATTCAAACAGCCAATGCAACACTGCCAAAAAAGTTCAACTAACTGATAGATCATCATAATAAATGCTCATATTTTAAAATAAATACACTATGTATAAACACATTAGGTCAAATAGTTTTGCAAATTGAAAAACAATATTTAGGTTCATTTTTGAAATGTGTAAGGGATGCTAAAGGTCACTTGCGTTAAGATAGTTTTGAACAGTGGTGATTTTTTTTTAGAAATGATATAAACACTGGATGGAACTGGAGACCATCCTCCTAAGTGAAGTATCACAAGAATGGAAAAACAAACACCACATGTACTCACTATTAAGTTGGAACTAAATGATCAACACTCACGTGTATATATGGTAGTGAAATTCAACAGAAATCAAGCAGGTGGGAGGAAAGGGGAGGGGATGGGTAAATTCACACCAAACGGGTACAATGCACACTATCTGGGTGATGGACACACTTATAACTTTGACTCAAACTGTACAAAAGTAATTCATATAACCAAAACGTTTGTAACCTTACAATATTCTGGGGAAAAAAAAGAAATGATAAAAACATTCAAAAGAGATCAGTTACAAGCTTCACATCCTACCACACTGCTGCCAACTTCCCTAGTTTAAAAATAGTTATGATTTTAGAAAAGCAAGCAATGCAAAAGAGAATATAATTTTTTAAATAATTTTAAAAACAGAGCTCATCTGCTAAATTCATATTACATAAATTCATTAGATTTACTAAAGATGTTTTCCAACAGTTCAAATTGAGTTCTATTCAATATTTATCCTCTGCTACAGAAAATGTATCAAAATACGGGTTTTCTTACCACCAAAGTAGAATAGTTAATTATAGCATCCAGTAAGACATGAAAGATTAAGCCATGTTCCCCCAATATCAACATAATCAACATGTTTAATTTACCAACCAATTAGTTATTACTAAATTCTATCCTCATCTCCAGTGTAATTAAAGGGTTTTATTGCAATAAAATATTACTAACCATAGTGTGGCTAATATGCATTCTCTTTTTAACTCTCTTTATGCTGTAACACATCTTTCTTAGTAGATGAGTAGAATATTCCACTATTACCTACAAACTTATATTTCCTACAGAATTGGTCCTATGAATACTTATTGTAAAGCAAGTGGCCTAATGCAATTTGTACACAATGCTTTTCACTAGATTATTATTTTGAAGAAAAGAAAACCCTTCTATTAGTATTAGAACAGGGTATACCTAAGAAGCATAGAATGTTAATATTAGTATTAGAATAGGGTGTATGTAAGAAGTATAGAATGTTAAGGATGGAAGACTGTGAGTACAAAGGTTTTGACCACTAAGGACCTCTTTTTAATTCTAATATGATTCACGGGTTTTTTTTGTTTTTTTAAAGATAGTATTGAGAAAGAATGACTTGTGTTTTAAGAGTTTTCTTATATCCAGCAGAGAAAAAGAGAACTCTTACACACTGTTGGTGGAAATGTAAATTAGTACAGCCATTATGAAAAACATTATGGAGGTTTCTCAAAAACTACAAATAGAACTATCATACAATGCAGCAATCTTAATGCTGGGTATTTATCCAAAGGAAAGGAAATCAGTACATTGAAGAGATACTTGCACCCCCATGTTTATTGCAGCTCTATTTATAATAGCCAAGATATGGATTCAACCTAAATTTCCATCAACAGATGACTGGAAAAAGAAAATGTAGTATACATACACAATGAAATACTATTCAGACATAAAAAAGAATGAAATCCTATCATTTAGAGCAACATGGAAGAGCCTGGAAGAAATTATGTTAAGTGAAATAAGTCAGGCACAGAAAGATAAATACCACATGTTCTTATTCACATGTGAGAGCTAAAAAAAAAAATGAGTTCATAGAAGTAGAAAGTCAATAGAGGTTATTAGGGGCTGGGAAGGGTGGGGGGAGGAAAGAATAGAGCTAGCAATATAAAATTATAGCTAGATAGGAAGAATAAGTTCTAGTGATCTGTAGCACAGTAGGAAAAATATTGTTAACAATTTAGTTTCTATTTTCACAAAGCTAAAAGGATTTTGAATGTTCACAATACAAAGAAATGATAAATGTTCAAGGTGGATAGATACACTAACTACTCTGATTTAATCATTATATATTGTACACATGTATTGAAATATCATTCTGTATCCCATAAATATGTACAATTATTATGTGTCAACTAAAAATAAAAGGTTTCCTATAGCCAAAAAACTGCATTTAAAAAAATAATGATTAATTTTTCCACTCAATATATGGAGATACAAATGTTCACTTTCCAATGGGCTTTAGGAATACTGGACATAGCTCATGGACAATGTGAGCGCAGTGTGCTGATTTCTGGAGCCAGAAGTCTAGTTTCAATCGTAGATCCACCACTTACTAGTTGTGTGGCCTATGCTTGTTTCCTTAACAGTATCATGGGAATAATGAGAGTTAACTACCTCATGGGAGTAAATACTAATATGTATAAATCCTTTAAAACAATGTCTGGCAGATAGTAACTGCTCATTAAGTGTGAAATATTAAATTAATATTACCATCGTAGTCCCTGGGGAAGGAACCATCTTTGGAACTTATTTAGCCTATGTCCATCTAAGTCAAGTAGCCTTTTCTATAATAATCTTGACTGATGGCCATTCATCTCCTTCTTGAACATAACCAACCAATAGAGAATGGGTCAGTTATTTATTGGCACAGTAATATTACATAGCAAAGCACTTCAAAACACAGTCCCTTAAAACCATAAGCACTTATTTAGCTTGTAATAAATAAATGGGTCAGCAATTTAGACAGGACTTGCCTGGGCTTTGTTGAACTCAGCTGAGATGTATAGAGTTCAGCTGGCCCTCAGCTGATTTAAAAAGTCTTTGACTGGAATGACTAAAGTGACATTCTGTCCCATGTGCATCTCATCCTCCAACAGTCTGGCCCAAGAATATTCTCATGGTGCTGGCAAAGATACAAGAGAAAACAAACCCCAATGTGCAAGCCTATTTCAATCCTCTGCTGTGTCACATCTGCTGACATCCCATTGGCCAAGCAATTCACCTGGTTCAACCCTGAGTTAAAGGGCAGGGCAGGTCGAACTGCCCACAGTAGGAGGCACTGCAAAGTTACATGGCAAAGGACATGGATGCAGGGAGTGGTGAAGTTAGGTCATCATTGTCGTCATACACAGGAAGAGTACTAGATCAAAAGGCACTCCTTTGCAATTATCAGACAGATATACTTGGGGCTGAGCCAAACCATCCCTCTCTAACTTCTCTGATTTGTTCTAGTTAATTCTCTGAAGCTACAACTATGTGAGTCTAATCATTCTTCTACATGACATTAAGTGCCATTAAAATATTTGATTGGGTTCCTCATAAATCATATTTTTTGCAAGCTGAAGAAAATTCAGTTCCTTCTATTTTATTTCATCTAACTTGAGAAACGATCTTGTTTACACTGTCAATACTCCCCTTAAATCATAGTACTTTATATATGTCAGATACAGTCTGATGTTACCTCCATTATTCTGGGTACTAAACATCTTTTATTGTGTTTAAAAATAGCATAGGCTTTTTTGCTGCCTTATCACATTGTGAACTCACACTGAGCTTGCAGACAAATAAAATCTCCAAGTGTTTTGCATGAACTGTTGTTAAGGTAAAAACTCCTCTTACTATAAATTTCCCATAAAATGACCCAATAATATACTTTCCTAAGTATATGCTTTAGTTGACAATAAATCGATGTTGCATCATCATGGGGTTTTTTTTGTTGCTATGCTTATAAACTCACTGATCTATCCCAAATTCTGGTCCCTCATCAATTGCCTTAATGATACACTTTGGCCCTGCAAAATCAGCTTTATTGGGACTTCCTGCATTAAGTCTATATAAAGAATGGATTTGGCCTTACTGTGCTTACATCAGAGGTGGCTTACGTAATATTATAAATTTAGAGTTGGAAGGGCAACTTGAAATCATCTACACCAACCTCCTACCCAATGCTGATAATGTTCAGTATACCTGACAGGTGAATCAGGTTAGTGTCTCAAGCATTCCAGCGAAATGCCCCATTTGTGGGAATTCATTTCTTGGTTACGGGGACACCAGAAAGACTTGGGGGTGGGAGGAAGGTGTCCTAATCTAATCCCTTATATTTGTAAAGACTTTTCTATTTTAAAATGCTTTCTGCCAGCCACAGTGGCTCACACTTGTAATCTGAGCCACTCTGAAGGCTGAGGCAGAAGGATCACTTGACCCCAGGAGTTAGAAATTGTAGTGAGCTATGGTCGCACCATTGCACTCCAGCATGAGCAGTAGTGTGAGACCCTGTCTCAAAAAAAAAAAAAAAAAAAGATGTTCATTAACAATAGCAGAAAGCATTAACCATAGAATACATTCCACAATATCCCTGACAAGTAGTTGACAAGTCTTTCTGCACAGACATTTGAACTTTTAGTGATGGCAGAATTTCTCCTAAAGAAACATACTGTTTGCAGATAACTCTTTAATCAAAGTATCCTTCTAACACTTTCTTGCTTCTTGGTCTGTCTCTGAGGCTTCCCAGAATAAATATAATTCTTCTACATGACAATCTTTCAGCTATTTAAAGACAGAATCAAGTCCATCCAAGTTTCCCTCTTCCATTTTATACATTTTCCATTCTCAATTATGCCTCATGTGATGTGGCTTCAATTCACTCTTCTTTGGATATACTCTAGTTGGTCAGTCATTTTCAAAATGTGACAGCAAGCATTAAATACAATGCACTAGATATGTTTTAGGGAAAGAAAAGATATCACTTCCTTTGTGAGAGGACCAATGATGCATGATGAGTTTGAGGACTTTTTTTGTTTTGAGGTTCTTTTGTTTGTTTGGGTTTTTTTTTTTTCAACTACATCACACTGTCAACTTGTTTTAAGTTTACAGTCCACAACACCCCTACAATGTTTTCACATGTGCTACATTATGCACAGGTTTGCTGGTGATTGTTGTTTTGTCACCTAAAAAAATGTAGCACTTTACATTTAGTGTTACGAAATTTCATTTTCTTAAATTTTGCCTTCCATCTCCCATTCCAGCTAATTAAGTTCACATAGATTTTAATCCTATCATCCAACATATTAGCTATGTTTCCCAGCTTCATAATTTGCCAATTTAATGAGTATGTCATTTTAACAAAATAATTTTAAAATGTTGAATCCAACATTTCAAAGACACATTACTAGAGATATACCTTAGGCACTATTTGAACACAGCCTTCAAACCAGGTACAAATCCAATTTCTGCATTTTTAATGTACTATGCCTTGAAAGCATGTTTGCATTTTAGTGTAAAACCTTTTAAATACCCAAAACCTGCAAGGCCAATACAAATTAATTTCTAAAGATGAAATTTTAGAGTTGTGAGAGAAAGTTTTCTGCCAGGAGAGTTCTTCTATTGTAATTTTCTGTCTATTCATAAGCCTATACTGGCTAATCGCATCCTTACATAGGTTTTTAATTCCTTCTTTCCATAATGGTGATTGAATTGTGCTGAGAATTTATTGAAAGTATTGCTTTGAGTGGACTAATTTGAGGAGATATTATTTGCTGATTTCTTTTAAACATAAACTCTAATACATATCATTTCTCATGCAAACATCTGTGGTGAACAGATCCAGATAAAGAGTCCCTAAGGGTTCCAGGTAATCATGAGGACTGTAACAATACAATACTAAAATTATTTCCTCCTGTAAAATTTGGAAGAAGTCAGCTTCTAGATATTAGGGTTGATTTTTGCATGCATAAATTACTACGATCATCTTCTAAATTCATTTCAGATTCAGCAATGTTATTTCCATTTTTACAACTCTCCTATGTCACTGAATCTTCCCTAGAATCTACAGCCCTGACTCAGTGAAAACGAGGTGAATCACAGCTATAGTTGTTTTATTTTTAGTGCACATCACAATCCTGAGAGAGTCGCAGATGTTCAGAGACCAAAGAAACACCACCACCACCTTGTGTAAAGCCAAAATAACACTTCTTTGTACCATAAAGCAAGTATGTCCTGTTGCCTGAATCTTAATAGATGTCAATAGAGAGGGGGCAGCTGTGACATTTTCAGAAGAAACTGTGCACTCCCTCTGCACCTTTCTGATTTCTTTTTCAGTGTGACAAAAGGCACAGATGTTAGAGGAAGAATTCCACATTTGTGAGCCAGGTTAGTAATCTACCACACAACTTCATTACTATTACCCACAGGCTGTGTGTGAAATGCATGGGTAAATTGGGAAACAGGGGTGGCTCCTTTTCAACTAAAACAAGCCCTTTTATCAGAGATGAGAAAACTATGTTAAAATTATGCTGAATTACAAGCATGTCAAAAAATGGGTTCCAAATACCACTCTAAAGCTATTTTTAAACAAAGTGGTAGCTACTCAATTGGGTAAGAAAATGTCAATAATTAATTCTTCTTTACCTGCTTTCTATTTGCTTTTAAAAGTTTCATATTTAACCTAGACTTCTGTAAGAATTCAATGTAATTTAAATCTGAACTTAGAATATTACTGTACAATTCATGTGGGTTTTTTTCTTCCAAATGAATGTTAAATTGATGTAATCACATAATGTCAGGATTTATTTTTATAACACGCTTAGTGTTTTTCCGTAGGTATCCCAGGATAACTATAGCTCAGTAAAAATACTAGTTTTTCTTTATCTTGGGAAAGTAAGTGACTACATGGGCATAATTAGTGACGGGAACTGATCCCTGCAACACCAGCCACCAGAGAATGACATCATCTCAGGACATTGTGAGATAAAAAACATGACTCATTCAGTAGAATTAACTTCAGGGTAATTCACATAAAACAAACATAATATTCAGAAATGAATGGTCTATTTTTAATTTAAATGGAATACTATATCAGTAGCATTTCCTGAGCTTCCTAATGGATTCATGGCCATGTGCAAAATACAGCAAAACAGACAATTTTTAAGTTGTGTTTATTATACAATTATAGGAATAGTATATTTGGCTATTTTTACTTGTATAATAGTACCTCGCTGTCAAAGTGTGGTTTGTAGATCAGTAGCATTGACCTCACCTAAAAGCTTATTAAAAATGCAGAATCTCGGGCTCCACCCCTAACTCCTGAGTCAGAATCTTCATTTTTAAATTCCCAGTGGATTCATATGCATATTAAAGTTTCAGAAACATCATCATTGAAAACTTTAAAAGTCTCTTCTAGCTCTGATTTTCCAGTCAGAATCCTATACTCCTATTTTAATAACTAAAACATATTAATAATAGATGTTTTATTGAGTCCTGCATTCCTTTTCAAATTAGATGGAATAAAATATTGTATGAACTTGTCAAATAATGAACAAATAACTGACTATAATGGCAAGATTGAGGGTTATATGAAAATTGTGGTTGGCCAGGGAAAAGAAATCTGAGGTATATGATAACATTCTTTCAGCATGCTTACTACTTATAAAATTGCAAAAGATGCTACTAAATAAGACAAAATGAAGCAGCTATACAGAAATCAAAGAAGCACATCTAAAACAAAAACAAGAAGAAAATTGTAATGTCAAATGCAAAGTTTCATTTGAAATAGGAAACATAATAGAATTGTTGTACAGAAAAGCATATGGATGTGACAGTGTTATAGAGAATCATAAGGCAGGTCCTTTTCTTTTGTTTTTCTGCCCCACTCTGACTGTATGTTGTTGGGAGAAGCTTGCGTTCTATCTCTGGGCAAAACATCTCCTAAGCAACCTCAAGCAGCTGATCACTTTAGGATTTTGTACAAATTTCTTTAATCTCTCTAAGCTAATCCCAGAATGATTTTTAACAGCTTTATTGAGGTATAATTGCTATAACTCCTCCAAAAAACTATAACGTGTAACATACACAATTTGATGAGATTGGACATATGCATACACCCATGATAACTATCACCACAATTAAGGTAATAAACATACCTATCACATTCTAAAGTTTCCTTGTGTCCCTTTGTGTGTTCTGTTTTATACTAAAAACAACTGACGTGAGGTCTACCCTCTTAACAAATTTTTAAGTGCACAATACTGCATTGTTAACTGTAGAAACTATGTTGTACAGCAGATCTCTAAAACTTATTTATCAAGCATAACTGAAACTTTATACCAATAGAGCAACAACTCCCCATTTACCTGTTCCCTGCCCCAGCCTCAGCCCCAAGCAACCATTTTTTTAAATGTAAAAATTCGTCATTTCCCACATTAAAAATGTTCAGTGTCAACAAGATTAAAACAAAACCCCTTAGATGCTCTTCAAATTATTTAATATGATGGAGATAGGTCCCCATAAACCTATTATAAGTTGAAAATACGGTTAAGTTGAATATGCATTTAATTGTATTCAAGCAAACTGCTATTTCCTTACCTTGAGGAAGGCTTTGAATCCAGAAAGCCTGAAGCTCTGAAGAGAGGACCCAGCAGCAGTAAGAAAGGCTATTATTATAGTCACTTTTATCCAAAGTCTGCAAGGCCAAATTCCAGCCGAATACTTTGTCCCAGCCAAGTGCTTTGTCCACTGGTCTACTCATCTTTTTAGTGACCCGGCAGGGTTGGTGTCTCTATCCCTATTTCCCAAAGACCTCTGTCTTGCCCCCTTTTCACTAAGACTTTGTGGCTGCCTCCCTCCCATGCACCAGTTAGATAGATAGGCTGGCTCAGATCACTCTCGGCCATCTTGGTTCAGTCTTCCTTGACTTGTGTTGGGGCTGAGAATCAATACCCCAAAGGATGGCGCTTTGGTGTGCTGAGTGCTCTGAACTAAACAACTAAAGAGGCCTCTGAAGCAACCTCAGAAGCGGAGTCTCTCTCTGACCTTCTCCTTCCCTCCTGTCTCTCACCGCTCTCTCTCTCTCAAAGCCAGTCATAGAAACCAGAATTCCTCTTCTCTAAGGCAGGTCACAGAAACTAGAACTCCTCTCCCCCAAAGCAAGCCATAAAACCTACAAAGGTCACTCTTTCCCTTCTCCCTCGAAGATTTCATTCCAGAGGGGTCCTGCTCCTTACCTGGGAGGAAGGAATGCTGTACAGAGAGGCCCAGAAGAATCTGAACAGCAGGCCTTGCTGGATTTCCTTCCCTCTCTCCTAGTCTACTAACATTAGATCATTCCCTTTTGCCCAATCCTATTTCTACACAGCTGTCTATTCTTCGTCAAATCTAAGCATAAAAACAGTTTTCCATGGGTCTTTCGGTCTTCATTTCTGAAGGCACCCGTGTCACATAAAATTTTGATTAAATAAATTTGGTATGCTTTTCTGTTGTTAAAAAAATAAGAAAGAAAGAAAGAAAAGAAAATGCATTTAATATACCTAACCAACAAACAGCATAGTTTAGCCTAGCCAACCTGAAACATGCTTAGAAAACTTACATTAGCATACATTTGGGCAAAATCATCTAACACAAAATGTATTTTATAATAAAGTATTGACTATCTCATGTAACTTATTGATTATTGTACTGGAAGTGAAAAACAGAATGGCTGTAAGGGTAATTGAAGTTTGGTTTTCTACTAAATGTGTATCACTTTCATACCACTGTAAAGTTAAAAAAAATCACAAGTTAAATGATCATAAATCAGGACCATTTGTATATACATCCCTTCATGAGCTGCTTATAAACTTTCCAAGCTTATATCCTGCTGCTTCTACATGCCCCACCATGCAACCATTTCACACCACCAACTCAAATTGTTAAACCTTTGCACTTTGTTCCCCCTTCCTAGAATGGTCCTCTCTGTCCCTTTCCTCTTACCTTCTGGATACTTGTCTTCCACATCTCAGGTTTCAGTTATGCTATACAGAATTACTCTTTCCTCTGTTCTACTAATGTAGGAGCACTTAATACATTGTACTCTAAGTGATTGACATCTCTGAATCTTGGAACTAGGCTGGAATCTGGAACTAGGCTAAGTTCCATCAAGACAGAAATGCCTTACTCATGTTTTTAACCCCAGCATCTAGTACAGTGTCAAGCACTTACCACTACTCTCACTAGATGTATGTCTGTATTCCTGGTTCTCTATTTTTTTTTCATTAATTTCTTGATTGGCTGGGCTCCATTTTATGATAGCTTAGTAGTTTTTTTCTTTTTTAAAAAAGACCTCTTAAATATTCCCTAAATCCTTTATATTTCAATGGGAACATGGGTGAATATAATATTTTGTCTAAGAATGTGGTAAGCATCCCGATTTCTTCCAGGACTAAATGTTTCTGTAAAAAGTCTGATGCAAGCAGGCTGAATTTTCCTCTTTCTAAGTAACTTGCTTTTTCTGCTTGATGTCTAAACAATTCTTTTTTGTTGTTGTTAAAACCTTGAGGCTCAATAACAAACAGGGCATTTTTCAATGTTGATAATTCAGTATCAATTTTTCCTATTAGATGTGCGTACTTCCTTGTTAAAAAAAATTTCCATTATCATATCTCTGAATACTTTTTCTCACCATCTGTTGTCTACTTTGGATATGCCAATTGTTTTGTCAGTCTTCCATGTCTATCAGCCTCTTCCTAATTACTTTCATCTCCATCTTGCTTCACATTCACTGCAATCTTATGCCTTTCTTCTATCACATTAATTTGAATTTTAACCATGTGTCTTCTGCTTCTTATTGTTTTAATATATTTATTAGATTTTAAATGCTTTTTTTTTTACATCTGAGTGAGTTTCCTTGACTTTGCGACTTGCTTTTTTTTCATTCTGTTGTTTTATATTCTTGTCTTTAAACTTTCATTTTATTGTATTTGTATAAAATTCTTCCCGTAGCAAGACTCACTCACAGGGAAATAGCTTCTGTTACTGAAATTATGATTTCTTACAGATGGTTTCCTCATCTGTCTTTCACATGAATGTTTCTCTCACTCTCTTTCTGTTTCTGTCTATATTTTTGTCTTTCTCTATAGTACATTTGCAGTGTTTTATGCCATCTCTTTTCATCTTGCACATGCTTAAAATAGGCAACATTGTACAGACATTCTTTGCTCTAATAGAGTGTGTTTTGTAATCATTTTCATTTCTTTATACAGTCTTTCATAAAGGGCATGCCAGAAGATTTAACCCTGCTGATGTCTACAAGAAGAAAATAATAAATACTTCCAGACATGACATTGTGCTAAATACTTTAAGTTGATTTACTATAATTTATTTATAGCGGGCACTAAGATGAGGAGTTAGGAGAACAGGTTTTGGGACAAACTGTGTAGGTTTAAGCTGTGTATCTTTGGCTAATAAACTGTTTAATCTCCCTAAGCCTCAGTTTCCCATTGTCTAAAATGAGACTAATAAAAACACATAATCTCATTGATGGGGGAGTAAATGAAACAAAGTATGAAAAACAGACATGAAGCACTGAGTGTCAAATGAATGAATGAATTATATTCTCCAAATAAAACTTTTAAACATCACAATATATTTCCAGTTTCAGTTTGAATAACTTGATTCTAAATTTGGCTAAATTTGTGAATCAGTGCCTTTATCATTTTTTGATACAAGTGCAGCTGTCTCATACAAAGATGTAAGTTTTAAATAGCAATTTTTTAGCTTGATGCCACTGAGAAATTGAAAGAGGATGCTTGCCATCTAGTGGAAACTTGTTAAATTCCAGTGGCTCTTCTGAGTTCTGGCAAATTCTTGGATTAAAGTAAATTGTTCATTTTGTAATATCTTTGTGAGAAACTTCCTGCATATACCTTTTTGTGTACATTTATGGGGGGAAATGCTCTGTGGTACAGCAAAATAAGAATAAGAATAACAATAATAACAATCAGCTTGAATTATCCTCTGATCAAACAGGATCGGCTTTACAAGAAAAGATATATATCAAGAATTTTAAAGTGTGGCTTGAAAGAAAACTCCAGAAAATAATTAACAATAAAAAAAGACACACATTTGTTTAAGGAGATGTCAGAATTTCTTCCACAGTGCCCATGTGGTAGGGCCAAGAACATAAATAGGCTCATGCTCCCAGGTTTCTTTCTGATTTTAAGGCCCAGTTTCTTTGTTTCTATAACTAACCTCGTTTCCTTCTCCCTACATTTATCTTTTCATAGATAAAAGTCCAATCAGAAAGTTCTAACCTATTTGAATGATAATATGGGTGAATATAATATTTTGTCTAAGAATGTGGTAGGCATCCCTATTTCTTCCAGCACTAAATGTTTCTGTAAAAGTCTGATGCAAGCAGACTGAATTTTCCCCTTTTTAAGTAACTTGCTTTTTCTGCTTGATGTCTAAACAATTCTTTTTTGTTGTTGTTAAAACCTGGAGGCTCAATAACAAACGTGGACATTTTTCAATGTTGATAATTCAGCCAAAACCATCTCCTTTTACCATCAAAAAACACCCTAAACAATGTTCTTTTTTCTTAACAGATTATAATGTTTAAGAAGCATTTCTAAGTTTGAGTTTAATATTATTCCTTTAAATACCATAGAGATGAAACCCTGAAGTAGCCAAGTCTTGTGAAACTACTCTATAGCTCAAGAAACAAATTACATAGGCAGGGCCATGAGCTATGGCAATGATGTACAGTTCTTGGGTCAAAAAGATAGCTAATCTACATGTTGAATAAGGTCTTCTCTCTAAAAAGAAGGAAGCTTGACAAAGTTATGGGTGATAACTCTTAAAAGAGGCAAGTAACTGGATTCCATAAAATTATTTGAAAGGTTAATGGTTTCAAAATATAATGAGGCAAGAGCTAAGGTTAGGAGGGAAAAAAATGTGCTAGTGAGACTAGGGAGAAATGGATTTGTGCAAAGGATGTAGTAGACTATAGTTGCCTGGACCTTCTGTCTTTCAAGACAACTTTTAAGTGAAGCTATTTTTGACCTTCATTTACATACTGAGCTGATCCATTAATAAACCAAGCTTGAGTTTTTTCTTTATCCTTCAGGTAGAATCACCCATAGAACCACAGGCATGAGCTGACAGAAGGGCACTGGTAAAACAGTGATAGATGCCATGATGGTCTATGATACTCATGAAACTTTTTTGCACAATCTGATTATGCCTGTACTTGCTCCCAAGTGTACCACCTTCATCTTGCAATGTACTGTTGCTGGGCATGTCTGGCCTTATTATTTGGTGAGTCTGACAGGACCAGATCATGATAAGAATTTCTATATACATAGTCACCCAATGCTCCATACCTAGGCATCTTTTCTTTACTAGGGCTCAGGAGCACATCAAAAGCCATATAATTCTCCACTGAAAATGGCATTGCCTTGCTCCAGAATCCAAGGGGCTAACATTATGATTTGCCCACTGAGACTTGCCACAAACTCCACACATTATCTTGTCTTACCACTAACACATTTACTATCATAGAGTCTGCCAAATTGTATGACCCAAGTGGCAGGGCTGCTTGCACCACAGCCTGGATCTGTGGCGGAGCTCTTTCCTACTCTGGATCCAATTTAAAGTTGGCAGCCTTTTATGTCACCCAGTATATGGACTGGAGAAGTATCTCTAGTATAGAATTATGCTGTCTTCAGAACTCAGAGACCCACAGGGTGTCATGCTTCTTTTTTAATATAGGAAGTACAAGATGCAATAATTTGTCATTTACTTTGAAAGAGATATACAGGCACACCCCTGATCAATAAGCCTCTAAAATACTTACAGATGTGGCAAACACTTAAATCTTCATAGGTTTTATCTCCCATACTCTAGAGCACATGTCTTACCAATGCTTGCACTGTGCTAACTACCTCTTACAAATCCAACAGAATCAACATGTCATCAAAATAATTGATCAGTGGAATGCCAAATGTCAAGATGGTCTAGATCTCTTCACACTATATTATGACACAAGATAGAAGAGTTAAGACAGCCCTAGGAAAAACCTACAAATGAATGATATTGTCCATTCCATATGAATGTGAACTGTTTCTTAGTCTCTTATCCAGTTGGACTAGAAAAGAATTCATTTTATGACTCAATAGCCCTATACCGCATACCTGAGACCAAAGTAATCTACTCTAGCAAAGAATCTCCATCAGGCACCATGAGTACAATCAGGGATACTATTTAGCTGAGTTTCTGATAGTCTACATTCATTCTTCACGATCCATTGGATTCTGCAAGGGCCAGGTAAATTAAATAGAGATATTATAGGGACTACCACTTCAGCATCCAAGCAGAAGCTGGCAAAATTTTTCTGTAAAAAGCAAGATGGTAAATACTTTTGACTTTGTGAGCCATATAGTCTCTGTGACAAAAACTCAACTCTGCCATTATAACGCAAAAGCAGCCATAGACAATACATAAATGAATAGGTATGGCTGTGTTCCAAAAAATTTTATTTACAAAAACAAGTAATAACACTAGTAATAACTACCCAATCTTGCTATCTCTATATACTCATTCTTTCCTCTGTAAGTCTCAAGTATCTAATACATTTCACCCACTAGTGCATTCTCCTCTACTAATTTATTCCCCAATTCACTAAGGCTGAAAGCTTACTGATGAAACAACACCTTTGCCAGGAGCAGTTTGGGCTCCTCATTGTCTGGTAGACAGAGAATGATCCAGTTCTAAAAGTCTATCTTAGCAACTCCTTTTTTAGCCTACGCCCAGTACCTATCAGTAACTACTCCCTACTGTCAATAGTTTAGGTTATCGAGAAGCGGATGTGGATGCAGAGTTTGAGGTACAAGATTAGGGATAAACACATATGAATTAAAATGGGAGAAAGTGGGATAGGCCAGAGAGATAAATTGAACTGTGAAACAGGTCCAAGAAAGCCTCAGCCAATGTGGCAGAAAGCTCTGTAGTAAGTATTCTCCATTAAAGTGGAGCTGGGTCAAAATGGCCAGGCCTTTATACTTTTGCTTCACTCAGTCACTGGATGTAAGCTTCCCAGAAAGGTGTGATCTCAAGCAAAGTGGTTCTCTGAAGCTGAGGCAGACACTGAAGAGTCTTAACAAGTATAATAAGCTGAATAATGGCCCCCAAATATGTCCACATCCTAATGCCTGGAACCTGTAAATGTTATCCTACACAACAAAAGGGACTTTGCAGATATGATTAAGTTAAGGATCTTGAAAGGGGAGAGTATCTTGGATTATTAGTGGGTATGAGGAGTCACAGTCAGAGGAGACGGCAATGTGATAATGGAAACAAAGGTTGGATTGATGTGCTTTAAAGATGGAGGAAGGGGCCACAAGCCAAGAAATGCAGGCAACTACTAGAAGCTGAAAAAGGAAAAGAAACAGAATCTTCCCTCAGAGCCTCCAGAAGGAACCAGCCCTGTCAATACTTTGCCCTTAACCCAGTAAAACTAATGTTAGACGTCTGTCTCCCAGAACTGTAAAAAAACAAATCTGCATTGCTTTAAACCACAAAGCTTGTGGTAGTTTGTTAGACGACCCATAGTAAGTTATTACAGCCAGAATTCTGGTTGGTGTGTGTCTCTGTCCACACTGTGGTAAACCATGAAGTCTCAGTCTCTAGATGAGATGTAAAACTCCACTATAATACCTGCACCACAAAAACCACTTCATTGGAACAAAGAAAAGGAAGCAGGCAGGAAATATGATTTTGTGAGATTAAATACATCTGTAAATCATGAGGGATCAGAGTCACAGTCTTCCATCCATCTGTATGGATGTGATATATGGAAGAAAGACCTTAGCTTACTCTACTGGTTCCCATCTTTCTCATCCCCAAGAGAATCTGAAAAAAAGGTTTGGCTCTAAGGAAGTCTTCCTAATATAATACATATAAGACTAACTACAGGAGCCCTAGACTGCAGTAAGAGTTTTGAGCTTTTTATTGCTCATCACCTAACTCATTCCTGCAGGGAGAAAAAAAATGTCAAGATTGTTTCATCACAGGTAGAGGGTTTATCTCTCATTGCATATTTTCTCCAAGGACAGAGGTAAAAATATGAGAAAAACTACTATTGGTTCAACTACCAGTTTAATAAATCAGTACATTCATCTCTAGATTATGTTGATAAGAATAAAATTATCTTTATAATATGCTTTGAACCAAAACATATTCAGTATTTGAACCTTGGACATTAGGATGACCTCAGCTTCTATTTTCCAAGGGAAGAAAAATATCTTCAGAAAAAAATTTCCAAAGTCTAGCTGGAATAAATTTTACATTTTTGTTGTTGTTGTTGTCGTCGTTCTATTATCAACTCCAAAGATTAGATAATCATTTAAAAAAAAACAGGAAATACATCTACAAAAGCTTTTCTTTAAGATGACTCAGGTTAAAAAAAAAAAAGAAGACTGGGGAGTTTTTAAAAATAAAGCAGCAAAAGACAAGTCATATTTAAAAAATTTTTAAAATAAAAACAAGAAACCTGCACAAAAGTACTGAAATGGCTGAGTAGGAATGTGTTGAACAATTGTTTGGTCATACATACAAATGACAGTAATTAATATCCTAACCTCCTTCTAGCTCCAGGGCCCATGATATACTTTCTGCAAACAAAGCTCTCATATGGGGCATTCTGAAAGCAAATAAATACATAAATAGCATATTGCCCTTGTCCTAGGCCCTAAGTTCATGCTCAAAGTTACCTTATGAATCAAGATGCCTGCTGAGCTCTTGCTATCACTGGCACATTCCAGATAGCACAAAAGGCAGAGTCTTCTCCTAATCAAATCTACTCCCACTAAGAATCTTCTCAGAAGTCTCACATAACACTTCCATTGAACTTAGTCAGTTGGTCCCATCTACCTGAAAATAAGGTTAGAAAATGGAATTATTTATCTGGGTGTATTGCTGCTCTGAAAAAAAGAAAAACTGGAGTTCTATTTCCCTGTTCCAATAACTAGGACTATGAGATCTACTTTCCCTAATCAGAAAGACAAGTGAACAGCAAGAAATAGCTCTCAAAAATACACTGATGGTTAAGTCTACATGGATAATTAAGAGTTGACTATAGTAAATCTACTTACCATTCAATTTGCTAATTTGGTGCTGAGACATGTAACAAAGATGAAAAGGGAGAATAAAATATAAAGTTAAAAACAAGAACATTTTTCTCTTAATTTCACCTATATATTAGGCAAGGGAGATTTTCTGGCCTGAAAAATTCAAAACTATCTTTTTGACAGTCTATCAAAAAAATGAACCTAAAAAACAGATTTACCCTTTAGAAAAATCATAGAATTACAATTGAAAAGAGACCCAAGGTTACTTGGTTCGAATACCCTTTTTGGTATTTTACCTTTATGATATTACCTTCTCCAAGTGATCAGCTGGCCTCTATTTGAATGTTAATATTTCTTGAGGTAGTGTACTCCATCCTTAGAAAACTCTGACCTTGAAAATTCTTTCTTATGTTTAGCCAATATCTCTCTATAGCTTCCATTCACTAGTTCTAGTTCTAACCCATGGGGCCATACATAGCATTGAGGCTGTACAAATGCTTTTACACAAAGTAGCTAGTAAATATTTAAACAGAACTACCATGTTCCTCTGAATGTTTTTTTCTGTAGGCTTCAGTAATAAATTTTTATCTTTTTGTTTCAAAATTGGAATAACTTTGTTTTACTCAATGTAAAAATAATATAGTTCCACTGTAAAAAATGTAAAATATAAGGATGTATATAAAATATAAAATAAATGTCTCCCTCCTAATTCTACCTCCTTAAAATAACCACAGTTAACATTTTAATGTATACTGTACACACAACTGGGATGGCCATCCAGTTCACAACTATCATCTCAATGGCCATGTCTATGCTTCCCTCTTCTTACGGAAACAGTCCACTCACCTGACCAAAGTCTGGCAGATCGCAGAATCTCACCCTTCTGGTAACAGTGATTTGGTCAACAGTGTGGGCGTATGATAACAAAACTAATGGAAATCCTGCCATGAGATTTTCACACTGGGAAGCTTAGAGAAGAATCTTCTTTTTCACTATGGTTTTAGAGTCATAGAGTATTTATCTGTAGAAGTAGCTGGCAGTCATCTTCCTCCCAATACAGAGAAATGTTGTCTGCAGTAGCAGAGAATAAAGCTAAAACAAGATAGAGAGAGACAGAAAGACATGAAAGGCAGACTGAAAGAAAAGGCTGACAGTGTTCAGGTCCCACTCTATAGTCCCTGAATTCACTAAAATGTCTACGGTTCTTGACACAATTTATATTATAGTGTGAGCTACTTCAGTCCTTCCAACAAATATATTTTTCTATGTAAACTAATTTGAGGTGGATTTGCCACCAAAAAAGTTCTTGTTTATATAGCCAAGAACTTTTAGACTTATAAAATGTATCAAAAATATATTCAAATAAGCAGGATGCTAACACAATTACTGCTCTTTAACTTATTTTGTTTCTTAACTTAAAAATAATCATGGACTTCTTTCTAGACAAAGCCTCTACATTTCTCTGATCAGTTTTAATGGCTACATAAGCATTCATTTGAATAAGGTACCATTTTTATTTAACAAAAGACCTATTGATAAACATTTAAGTAATTTTTCATTTCATTAGTATAAACAATACTGCAGTTATCCTTGTATATATATTATTGTATACTTGTACAATTATTTAGGTACAAAAAAATTCTAAAATGATTGTTAGATCAAAGGATATATGCATTTGAAATTTTGATAGTTATCAAATTTCCCTCTAGAAAAGTTGTAAGCGTTGAAGCTGATATTTGTATCAGCTTCATGGGAGAGGGTCTGCCCCTTTACATCCTCACCAGTACTAGGCATTATCACAGTTTAATCTTTGCCAGTATGGTAGTCAAATGTACTATCTCACTGCTATTTTTATTTTCACTAATTTAACTGTCAGAAAGATTGAGCATCTTTTCACTTTGGCCATTTATATTATATTTCTTTTCTCCTCTTCTTCTTCCTCTACCTCCTTTTTTGAGGATGGCGTCCTATAACAAACATAATACTTTAGAACTACATATCAGGCCCAGAACAGGACAGGGATATCAATCACCTCATTTATTCTGAATACTTAAGTTAATTCTGCCAAATATAAGTTTTTTAAATAACAGTGAATTGAGACTTTTTTTTCTTTTTTTTTCTTTTTTTTTTCTTTTTTTTGACAGAGTCTCGCTTTGTTGCCCGGGCTAGAGTGAGTGCCGTGGCATCAGCCTAGCTCACAGCAACCTCAAACTCCTGGGCTTAGGCTATCTTACTGCCTCAGCCTCCCGAGTAGCTGGGACTACAGACATGCACCACCACACCCAGCTAATTTTTCTCTATACATATTTTTAGTTGGCCAGATAATTTCTTTCTATTTTTAGTAGAGACAGGGTCTCGCTCTTGCTCAGGCTGAGACTTTTTCAATAGCAAGTGACAAAACAATCTGAACTGGCTTAAGCAGAAAGGGAATAATTCATTCATACAACTAAGCCAAGGGCTATTATGAGGTTCAGATGTAGCTTGACTCAGGACCTAGTTTTGCTCTCTCCATATCTTTGGCTCTACTTAGTCTGTGTTGATTCTTTCCTCAAGCAAAACTCTTCACATGTGGTGGCAAGATGCTCACATCCTCTCTGGTTCAAGTCCATGAGAAAAAAGAAATTCTACACTCTAGTAACAAATAAGATTCACTGTGAGTGGGCAGACCTAGATCATTTTCCCACCCTGAACAAAACATTGTGCACGGAGTGGGATATGCTAATTCATTAAAGCCTGGGTAACCTATTACATCCCTAGGGCCAGAGGTGAAGCACCATTTTGAACCATCTAAGACTGAGGGTGGGAAAGGACTGGATTCCAGAAACAAAATCAGATATTATCGCCAATAGGAGGATGAAGGGAGGCTAGGGAGGCAATTAGCAAATGATTACTATAGATAGTCACATTTACTATGGACCAAATGAACCACCAATCAAAATCCTGATGTCTTTTTCACAAACGAAATAAGGCTACGACCTCCAAGTCTCTTTCTGGAAAAAAAAAACTAAATTGTCTACCTTCTCTTCAGTTTACTGTTGGTGGGGGTAGAAAACATAGATGCATTGACCTAGAGCCCTAATTAAGAATTTAAGAATAAAAAGACCTAAATAAATGAAGGCATAAATGGTGTTCATCGATTGGAAGCAATGTTGTTAACAGGTCAATTCTCCCCAAGTTGATCTATAGATTGAATGAAATCAAGATAATAAATATGCCCAATCACCCCTGAAAGTCTTATCATGCTCATTTGTAATCTTTCTTTTTTTCCCTCTTCTTTTTCCTTCTCTCCCCTCCTGTATTAGTCCGTTTGGCTGCCATAACAAAATACCATAAACTGGATAGCTTAAACAATAGAAATTTATTTTCTCACAATTTTGGAGGCTAGATGCCCCAGATCATGGTGTAGGCCAATTCAGTTCTGGGTAAGAGATCTCTTCCTAGCTTGTATAGGTCCACTTTCTTGCTGTATCCTCCCATGGCCTTTCCTCTGTGGCATGTAGGAAGAGCGAGAAAGAGATCTCTTTCTCTTCTTAAAAGGCCACCAATCCTATTAAGATCCCATACTTATGACCTCATTGAACCTTAATTACCTCCTTAAAGGCCCTATCTCCAAATACAGTAATATGGGGGGGAGGGGGTGTTACAGCTTCAACATAAGAATTTGAAAGGGACACAATGCAGTCAATTATAACATTCTGCCCCAACCCCAAAAATTCATGTCCTTCTTGCTTGCAAAATACATTCATTCTATCCCAACAGCCCCAAAAGTTTTAACTCATCCCATAGTCAACTTTAAAGTCTAAGACCCAAAGTCTTATCTAAACATCATCTAAACCAGGTATAGTGAGACTCAAGTTACAATTCATCCTGAAACAAAATTCCACTCTAGCTGCAAAATTGTGAAACTTTTCATTTCCAGAACCTCTGTTTGATTTTTTTTTTTCAATAATTCAATTTCTTTAGTGAATTTTTCATTCATTTCCTGCATTGTTTTTGTGGTTTCTTTCTGTTAGGTTTCTATTTGCTCTTGTATTTCATTAAGCTTCCTTACAATCCATATTTAAAATTCCTTATCAGTAATTTCAATATTCTCATTTTGGTTGGTTTCCATTGGTATAGAGTTGTTTTCTTTTCAGGGTGTTCTTTCACTCCAATTTTTCACGTATTCAGAGACCTTTTGCTGATTCTTCCTCATCTGGAGCAGCTTTTGTTTCTTATTTTTGGATTTTCTTTTGATTAGATAATTGCACACCTAGTTTAATCTCTGAGACAGTGGGTGGTGCTTGTGGGTGACACAGAACTACACCCTGTCTGATTGTGTCAGTAAATGCTGTAATGAGTATGCAAACTGACCTCCCTGTCAGTAGGTGGTGCTTGCCAGAAGGAACAAGCTGCAATGTTGTTTTTGGGTCCTGTGACCAGCTCTAGTCCCTTGGGAGAATCACTTGATTACACCAGGTGTTGGGTGGGGCCTCGGAACTTCAGGTGAGTCCTTATTCTCTGCCACAGCAGGGCTAGGTTGGGTGAGCTTGCCCTCAATCTCCAGCAAAGCTGGCAAGGTATCTGCTTCAGCAGGGGTCAAAGGTCTGCTTCCAGCATCTAGGCAAAGCTACCAGGGAGGGGCTGTAATGGACTCACCCAATCACAAATCTCCCCCCTTTACCCCCAAACAACGTGACTGAGACCTGGGGATACAGGATCTGGCCTGTGGGCCTGTCCCCAGATCCCCAAAGATCAATCCCTAACTATGATATTAGGTATATAGCAAGGGATTCTGGGTCTCCTGGGGATGACAGTGGGTACTGTTGCTTTGGCGCAACAGCAGGACCCCCATCTTGGTCCTGCCCCACCATAATCCTCTCCATACCTGGGGGAGGAGGGAACACCCTATGAATCTGCCAATTATAACTCAGTGTTCCAGCTGCAAAAGAATGCAGAGGACTCTCTAGCCCACGGGCCAAGCAGCATAGGTACCACAGAGTCCAGAAATAGACCTAGAACAACCCATGTGCATAGTAATGCAACTCCCAACTGTCCAATCAAGTGGTTCCATGGTGACATCTGAACCACGAGAGAGGTCCCAATCCAGGCACTATAAAACAAGATGTAGACTATAACCAGGCCCTTTTGCACCCTTCTTTTTGCTCTCCCTTTGCTGTGACAATGGGTTCGGTTAACATCTGTGGTGTATGTATCATGTTCTGTAAACCTGTATCTTGCTCTTGCCTTATAATCCTATCTTTCTCTCAATAAACCTCATTTTCGTGTTTGCTGGACTTTGGTGTGTCTGGTCATTCTTTGGCCATGAGTGTGCCAAGAACCAACATTTCAGACTAAAACCTGACAATGCCAGGAAGAAGTATGCTGGTCCCGAGTTGCCCACAATATGCCCAAGCAGGTTCGATGTCCCTGCACCTCGGGGTGTGCCCCGCACACATGGAGTCACCAGGCAAGCAGCAACAGGGAGGGCCAGTGGGCAGGGAGCTCACAGTCAAAGCATCCCTCAGTCTGCTGCAGAATCCCTAGAGGAAAAGTCTGAGTCCCATTCTCTATGGAAGACTTGAAGCCCAGGAAGCCTAGGAAGCCCTGGCCTGGTGGCTCTATCGTCTATCTTGCTGTCACAGGTGGGGTAGGATGAGGGGAGAAAAAAGGGTCTGGAAAGGTTTGAACCCCATTTTCTGTGGAAGGTCTGGTATGATGGATGCACCAGTAGAGAGGAAAAGCAGTTCCTGTGAGCCCTGGCTCAATCATCTCTCAGCAACCATAGGCAGGGTAGGGGAAGAGGAGGAAAAGAGTCTGAGTGGAAGGAAGCTAGCACTCTGATCATTTTTGTCCCTCTCTTCAAAAGGCAGACCACCCAGAATGTTCTGGGGTCATGCAGATCCCCCAGGACCCACCAGCTCCCTATTGCCCCTGCGGTCTGGGCTGGAGTTGGGAAACGTTTGTGTGGGAGGAAGCAACACAAATACTGAGGGGCTGAGGCCCCCTGGGGAGAACAAAGGTACACAGTAGGTGGAAAAGCAATATGGTGCCTGCCATCTTGGCTCGGGTCTGCAGTGATGGGAAGTGACCCTGAGGGCACCAGCTGCCTGGTGCTTCATCCTCAAGAAGCTCCCAGTTCACTGGTGGCAGCAGCTTTTGGGCTTGTGAGGATAGAAGAGCAGCAGTTTGGGAGCCCGATGACTGTCGGGGAGGGAGAAATGAGATGCTTCACCTACCCTTCTCACTGGACTCCAGATCTTTCAGGGGTTGATCTCTGCCAATATCCTGCTCCTTTCATGTTCTGCTCCTAATTCTGGGGCCTTGAACTTTTGAGATGAAAGGCTCAGGCAACAATGACTCTGAGTCCAGCCTCTTCCTGCTGAGGACTCCTGTCTGCCAGTCACAAGCTCGGAGACAAGAGCCTGCAATGATCTTTTAATTATTGTTCTGTGGCAGCCATGGAAGTGTGCAATTCTGATCTCCTTTTGTGAAAAAAAAAGAAAAAAAAGGTCACTGAGCTGTGAAGAGTGCAGTTAGCTGACATCATCCAGCTGCAAAGCCTTTTGGATCTGTTAAAGCCTTTAAATCAAGGCCATATTCTTCCCAGGTACCCTCCAGCCTGGCAGATATCAGGGCCTGGCCATTTTCGCACACTGCAGAACTCCTCTGATGGGCTACCCCTAATCTCCCTACTGGGTTAGATAAGACCTTGTTAAATCTGCACTGCATGCTCTTGAAATTTCTCCAACAGGAAAACAAAAATTTACAAAAAAAAAAAAAAATCTGCATTGCAATCTTAGACTCCCCCTGCCCAATTCAGCATCCTTCAATCCTTCCTTTTAAAAATGTCAGATCTGCATCAAGAGCTCAAGATTTACCAGGTCAAATCCTTCTTCCTCCCCTTTAATCTTTTGTAAGAGTTAATGTTTTGTAGGTTTATTCCCCAATAAACCTCTCGTACTCCTAACTCCAATTTGGCATCAGCTTCCTAAATGGTCTGAACTGATACTGTGATAGCATTTATCACAATTTGTAATATGTGCATATGATTATGTCTGTGTATACTGCTTCCATCACACAGCAATCTCCTTGGCAGTCTTTTCCACTGAAGGGTCCTTCTCTCATAAAGCCTAGATAAACTCCCCATATATGGTAGTAGTGGTTATACACTGACATAAGTGTACTCCTTACATAAGGGCACCCAGCTGACAGAGTGAGGAGAGCCGACGTTCTGTCTCAGGGCATTATCTGTCAAGAACAGGACTTCTCAAATCTTAGCACTATTGAAATTTTAGACTGGTTAGTCCTTTGTAGAGGAGGAGCTGTCCTGTGCATTCTAGGCATTTTAGTAGCATCCCTGTCCTCTACCCACTAGATACCAGTGGCACCATCCCTAGTTGTGACAATCAGAAATGTCTCCAGATACCGACAATTGTCCTATAGGGGGCGCAAAACTGTCCCTGCTTGAGAATCATTGGCCTTGAAGAAAGAACATTTTTCTAACTTCCCCAAAAGTGCCATATGGTCAGTCAGTAGTCCTGCTAGAACTTACATGGTCCTGGGAATATTATTCCAGGCTAAGCAGTCCTAGATGACTTGGCAGCAACTCCCACATAGTGAGAATCCTGAGGCTTTCAGTCCCTTCCTCCTATTTCTGTTCTTTGGACCCTATTTGGGTCTGCACGTGTTCCCATGAGTCTAGGTCTAAGATGAGACAGATTATTCCAGGTGGCTAACTGTGAACTAAGAGAAGCTTTCTCCTCCAGGCAGACAGAAACTTAAAGGAGGGCCCAACCAGGGCAGCATGTTGATGTCTCAATAGACAGATGAACATTGTCCCTTGGCCTCTATGTCTTCTCATAGACATTTCTGTCTCTTTGTTGTCTCTTCTGTGTCTCTTCTGACACTTTGTTGTCCACAAACTGATTTATCCAGTTTGTTTGAAAAATCATAGCCATCCTTATATAAATTCCTGTTGCCATTCACCCTGGAGCATGCTGCCTACTTGCTACTTCTCATGTAAGTGGCTAATTAAAAAAATAAAAGTCTGTGATTCTGAGTGTCTGCCCTTGATATTCCAGGGTTCCTATTTTGGTTCCTATTCCCTTCCCTAAATGAGGGAGCCATGACTTTCTCCATCACCAGGCACAGAAACTTCTTACACCTCAATTTGAGATACTTTGAAGGTTTTCAAACTCCCTCTATCCCACAAAGTGTATTTTATATATGTGTTTAGCCTATATTTTAAGACTGACTTTTCCCCAAAACTTAGTGCAAGTCCATGTCCATTTTCTCATTATGCAGTATAGGTGAGAAACTCTTTATCCATGTAGAATTTGCTTGCCTTCCCCCTACCTCCAATCAGTTTCATTTCCTTACTTGCATTCATTTGGCTGTTTTAAATTTATATTTTGGATTCTGAATATTCATTGTGCATAAAATTTAGTAGATACACGATTTAGAAGAGGGGACTGCAAAAGTCATTTGAAAATTAATCCATTACAATCTTTTCAGTCCAGTATTCTAAGTCTTAACGAGGTAACGAGATATATGACACTAGGAAGTTGAATACTCTTTCCTAGATGAAGTATAAAATAAAAAGAAGCTCTCATCCCTGTTAGGTTGGGAACCCCCCAAAATATCAGAAAGCCTGTGAAACAAAAGCTACAGGAGTCTGGAGAATCTCAGGTTGTAAATCTAACTTCCACCACAGGCAGTTGCAGCCACTCCAGCATTCCTATTCCCCATAAGCACGAAACTACCTCTCTCCCCATCTCTGCAGGTACTACTCACTCCCCTAGGAAAACCCCAAGACTTTCCCCTCCCTCGGGGTGGAGGCTTTTTCGCCTCCACCCATCTACTCCCAGATGCTCAAAATAAAACAGCACTTTACTACACATAAGGCTTCGTGTGTCTCCCTCTTGGCTCCGGACCTACCAGTCCCAAACGCTGATTGGGGGAGGAGGGACAGAATTCATGGAAAGACAATGCGGGATTGGAGTTGGATGGGGGTTAGTGCTGAAAACACTTGTTACCGCTTCTCTCCAAGTCAAATGCGGCGCACTACACAACGCGAGACTGTCTCTTGCTAGGGGCGCAGAGCCGATGGACACACCCTGTACTCCTCAGCCGTTCGTCAGAGCACAGCGTCACTGTGTACAGTCTAAGGCGGGACTCAGTCAGAAACGGACCACTGTCAAACTGCATTGCAATCCAAAGTTGTCGAGATTAATGCTTTTAGAATCTGAGATGATGACATGTTAAAAAAAAAAAAAAAAAAAAAAAAAAACTCCCACACAATTCCTGAGGGAAGAGCTCAAACTAACATACCGCTGCGTGTGTAACTTTGCAGTCAGTCCATTTTCCCTCAAGAACAAAACATTCTTTCTCGGCCTCAAGTATATAAATACATGGCAGACCGAGAAAACTAGCAGTTCTCTCAAACCCATTCAGTACGCCGTTTTTCTCAGCAATGGAGGGAACGGATAACTAAATGCTATTAGCAAGCACAGCCTGTAGGAGAGGAGGGTAGCCAGGTAGGGCCAAACTTAAGAACCGCAGTTGCGCTCGAGGGCGCTAGCGGCGTGTGACGTGACTTCTCAACGCAGAGCATTCCGGGAGGAGCGGCAGAAAGAAGGGTGGGCGCGTGCCCTAAGCGGACGAAACGAACTTTGAGGACTAGAGGAGCGTGATGACAGCTTAAGGTCACCCACTTTTTGAGGACACACTATTGTCCACGCGGCGGCGCGGAGGTTGCCCTCAGTTTTCTGGAGTCCCGGTGAGACGCACGGTGGCGGTGACGCAATTCCTGAGCGCGCCAATCCCGAGCTTGCTGGAGGGCGGGCTCTTCAAATTTGAATTCCCGAACTGTTGTGGAGAAACCTCACCCGGGAGGCGAGCGTCTGCCGGGGGCGGGCTGCGCGGAGCAGGGTCCGACGTGGGCCTGAGGCGCTAGCCCTGGGGCGTCCGGCTCCCCCTTCGCTCGCAGCCGAATCCAGACTGCTGCAGGCTCGCCTTGCCAGACCCTTCACCCAAGGTGCGTGCTCCCCGCCCCACTCCCCTCGCCTACCCGCCACGGGTCAGCGCCAGCGGTGCGAGTCCCCGGCCTTTCAACATCGTGGCTCATGCGGTCTTTTGTAGATTTTTGGCTTTGGCAGTGATTTCACCGCTGTGCACTCACTCGGTGTGTTTTGTTTTTTTGAGACAGAGTCTCACTCTGTTGCTCAGACTCTGTTGCTCAGGCTAGAGTGCCGTGGCGTCAGCCTAGCTCACAGCAACCTCAAACCCCTGGGCTCAAGCAATCCTGCCTCAGCCTCCTGCCCGGCTAATTTTTTCTAGATATATTTTTAGTTTTCCATATAATTTCTTTCTATTTTTAGTAGAGACGGGGTCTCGCTGTTGCTCAGGCTGGTCTCGAACTCCTGAGTTCAAAAGATCGACCCGCCTCGGCCTCTCAGAGTGCTAGGATTACAGGCGTGAGCCACCGCGCCCGGCCACTCGGTGTGTATTTGTTGCGTGTGTACTGCAGTAGTTAAGAGAGAACACTATTGCTCACATTCATTCCGATGGTGAACGCTCTAGGTGTTTGTTCTAAAATCACTTCTAGGAAGTAAATAAGACGCTTTAGAATGATTACCAAGTAGGAAAATTGTGTGCGTCAGAGCCCGGCTCTTCGCCTTGGGATCCAGGACCCGCAGGCTTATAGAAGCTATTGATTCTTCCATCTTATGTTTTCTTGTGATTAAATTATTAAATATATGCTGGTTGCAAACATTTTCAGATGTTAATAAATAAAATTATTTAGAAAATGGAAGGCCCCTTCATCCTGCCCTTCAAAGATAAGTACTTTATAGTTTGGTGCACTTGCTTTCAGATTTGTTTTCCTTATGCTTAGGCGTGTGTGTGTGTGTGTGTGTGTGTGTGTTTTACGGAAATGCGTTCTGTTCTGCTGCTTCCTTTTTTAATTTTTTTCATGTTTTTTCCAAGTCAGTACATATATATCTTTCTATTGAGTACATAGAATTCAGTTGTATGGGTGTAGTGGAATTTCTTTTGTCCTTTATTGGGTGGTTTCTAATTTCCCTGGTACTGCAGTGAACGTCCTTGTGTAGTGGTAGACTGTCGCTTGTTGATAAAGAACTTGGGTTTTGGATTTGGGTAGACTTGGTTGGCTTTTGCTCTTCCACACTGTAAGTGTAACCTTAGGTCACTTAACCACCCTACACACCTTCATTTCCTTTTCTTCAAACTGGGAACAACAGCAGTACTTAACTCTTAAGAGTTGCTGTAAAATTATATTGTGGCTGGCATGTAGTAAATACTAAATATTGGCTGTTATTACCACATATATATTTGCATTCCTATGTAGATGGTTCTGTAGGGAAAAAATTTAGAAGAATTTCTGTGTCAATGGTATGCAGACCTATATTTTGAAATTAATTTTTACCAATATGATAAGAAAAAGAAATTTGACGGTTTTAATTAGCATCTCTTCATTAATTACTAAAATTGGGTGTTGACTCATTTATTGGCCTTTTGTATTTTTTCTATTAATTGCCTTTCATGTCCTTTGGCGATTTTCTGTGTTGTTCATTTTTTTAAATTGATTCATTAGGTCTCTTTGAATGTTATATAAATTAACCCTTTGCCATATGTGCTGCATGGTTTTTTAAGGGGATTCACTTGCATGTTAACTTAAAATCCTCTTATTTTCTCCTAACTCGACCTTCCAGTTTTGTTTTTTTGTTTTTTTTTTGTTTTTTTTTGGTAGAGATAGGGTCTCACTATGTTACCCAGGCTGACCTCAGCCTCCTAAAGTGCTGGGATTACAGTCACCATCCTGTCCGTCCTCCCAGTTTTGGTTAGTGTGCTCTGGGATTTTTGACTGTTTCCATTATAAAAATTATTATTACTACTGCTACCACTGCAGTAAATTCTAAGATAAACTTCCTGCAGTCTTTTTGGGAAGAGGAGTAACAGTTACATTCAGGGCCATATACATGATAATGGTTGTTTAGCCTTAGTTCTGCGTTTACATATGGAGTCATCTGTCACTGGGATATGTCATGAGAAGTGCATCCTCAGGTGATTTTGTCATCATTGTGAGAACATCAGTGTACTTATAAAAACCTAGATGATAGCCCTTTGCTCTTAGGCCACAAACCTGCATAGCATGTTACTGTACTGAATGCTGTGGGCAGTTGTAACACAATGGTATTTGTGTGTCTAAACATATCTAAATATAGAAAAGGTACAGTAAAAATACTTTAATATTATATTAAAATATTATAAACTTATAGGCCCACTGTAATATATGTGGCCTGTTGTTGACCTCAGCATCATCATGCAGTGCATGAGTGTACTATAAATGCTTATAGCCAGGCCTTTCATACAATGGTTTTCCCATTCCTGAGTCTTTATGTTGAATAAACAGACATTTTTTTTCTAAGTACATCAGCATTTGTTAGTTTTCAGAATAAGTTATAAGGATTAGATTTTTTCAGACAACTTTAAGCAGTTAATGAATATAGAAACATACCATTTTTTAATTATATTCTCCAGTCTGTGGAGGAACTAACAATTTCTTGTTAGGTCAGGTGTGCTTGGTCTTCAGGACACACTGTTCTTTCCTCAACTTGAGGGATGCCACTTAGTGAATCCCCATTGTTTAATGTCTGTCTGTTTCATCAGAGGCTCTAAGCATTAATGATATGTTTTCTTTATTTTGCTCTTTTAACTAAGAGGAGAATGGGGCTTCAGGTCTTTCTTGGGTGACCTATACCCAGTAGTTGGGTTTTTCTTCTGTATCTATTCTGCAAAGCATCTATGGTCAGAGGAAATCCTAGATAATTTTTTTCCTCTACATTCTTTCTTCCACCAACTGCTGTCAACTATTGGCAGTTTTTTGGCTTATATAGAGTTTCTACTTATCACATAGTGGGAAATAAGTGCTCCTAGAGGAACTCTCTGTGTCTTTGGGAGGGGGAGTGGAATTTAAAGAGTTTTCAGAATCTTGATACTCACTTTTAATCCTACTAATTGCCTGAATTGAGGGCAGAGGGATGTTGGGGAACATGGAGGGGGGAGCTCTAATGTTGGTTCTTGGAGCCTTTCAATGTGACCATGTTTATCTGCCTTAAAAGGGAAACAGTTCTGTATGTCTAGTACAGATTGGGCCTGTTTTCGGTGCTGCTAGTTTATTTGCAGTTTTTCCTTCCTGTTTAGCATTTCATTAGGCTCTGAGGAATTGAGATTGTATAAACCGAAACATTCTTTGTCATTTTTTCCTGCAACTGCCTAGTTTATTCATTTTTGTTTTTGAGAGACGGTACAGCTTTACTGCTATTTAAAGTGAATGGCTAACAAGTATTATAACTCCCAGCACAGGATTCCTGGCACCTAGCACAATGATGAACATATAAATATAAGCATTAATATATATTTTCTGGATTAACATTCTGTGGGAGAATTACAATGGTTTTTGCGTCATCAGAGGTGGGGTATCCCAAGATACACTTCCTTGTCAGCTGTTGTTAACTGAGAAATATTTTTCTTCTTTTCTCTCTTATAAATTATTGTATAAAATAGTACTTTTATATGAATTTTTTAAATATTCACTCTCCATGGAGACTGTTAAAAATTGCCAATGCCAACTATATTGCAAGTCATCACAGTAGAGTATTGGGAAAAGTTTTCAATTAGTGATAATCTCACCTGGGATAAACCTCATTGGCTATGAGATTGCCACTGTACAAAGCTGTACATGAATTTTTAACTTATTTATTTCTCACAGAAGTTACTGTACATAAAGATACTTAATGTCTTTTGGTCTGACTACGTTATTATTTTCTGTTACAGGTTTTTTATATTTGTATGATGTCAAAAACTGATTGGAATAATTATAAATTCAGTGATAAGAGATGCTATAAATCTAGAATAGTAAGCTCCAGGCTTCTTGAATTGAAATATTTTATTTACCAAGTATTACTGAATGCAACTGTATGGTTCCTCACCTGGAATCTTAATTTCTAGGTGTGGAAAATAAAATTTATATGTAAGAAATAAGTTAAAACAAGTCTAAAACTATGTAAGCTCAAATATATGATTTCCTCTAAAAATTATAAATAGCATTACATTTTTTAAAAATTTTAGAATGAATTTTTTATTTAAGGGTTTTTCAACTAAGACCTTTTAAGTGTTCTGGAGCATAAAAAATCAGGATTAGGGATTATTTAAATAAGCAAATGGATTTTTTAGCTTTTATGAGATCATTATAGCTGCTGCCTTAAAATTTATGTGCCTAAAGGGAAAAACCATATTTTGAAACTTAATCTTTTATAAAAAAAAAATAGCACCATAAGCAGATGTCATTTAATTCTTTTTCATACAAATATTAGGTTGGAACTTTCAAGACTTAAAGTTCAGGCCGGGCGAGGTGGCTCACGCCTGTAATCCTAGCACTCTGGGAGGCCGAGGCGGGTGGATCGCTCGAGGTCAGGAGTTCAAGACCAGCCTGAGCAAGAGTGAGACCCCGTCTCTACTAAAAATAGAAAGAAATTACATGGACAACTAAAATATATATATACAAAAAATTAGCCGGGCATGGTGGCGCATGCCTGTAGTCCCAGCTACTCGGGAGGCTGAGGCAGTAGGATCGCTTAAGCCCAGGAGTTTGAGGTTGCTATGAGCTAGACTGACGCCACGGCACTCACTCTAGCCCGGGCAACAGAGTGAGACTCTGTCTCAAAAAAAAAAAAAAAAAAAAAGACTTAAAGTTCAAATAAATTTCAAAAACAGATATTCAAAATTTAATACTTAGGCCGGGCACAATGGCTCACCCTTGTAATCCCAGCATTTTGGGAGGCCAAGGAGGATCACTTGAGACGAGGAGTTGAAGACCAGCCTGGGCAACACAGTGAAACACTGTATCTACACAAAAATTTTAAAAATTAGCTGGATATGGTGGTGTGCACCTGTAGTCCCATCTTCTTGGGAGGCTGAGGTGGGAGAATCACTTGAGCCCAGAAGTTCAAGGTTACAGTGAGCTATGATGGAGGGGGTAGGGCCTGTACTACAGCCTGGGCAACAGCCCAGTCTCTAAAAAGGAAAAAAAAAAAAAGAAAAATTCAATCTTTAGAGGTATTAGGTATATTATTTGATGAATGCTGCTTTTTTGTAAATACAAAGACAAAACCGCACATCTGCATTATATGTATATTGCATTAAAGACAAAATTGCATATTATTGTTGGAAAAAAATAAAAATGAGACTTTAACAAAAAAATAAAATCTTAGTCTGATTTGTAAGCTATAGATTATCCAGTGTTACTATGAACCAGTTAAACATTTTCATTAGTGTAATGTTGTGGAAAGCAAATAAACTTTAAACTTTCTCTATACCAAAGCATGATAAAGGTTGATTTCACATTAAACTACAGGTGTCTCTGGATCCCTGCTGAAGTTCTGTCCTGAAAATTGTGCTTAAGTGAATTTCCTGTTAGAGGAACTTCGTTGCTCCTGTCTTACCAAGATGATTACAACACCTTTCAAACATCCAGGAATTAACTTGTCCTCAGAGATGTCTTGTCAAAGCAGAAGTCTGCCCATAGATGCAATCTTTTTTGACAGCATTCCTTCAGGCACACTTACTCCTGTAAAAGATTTGGTGAAATATCAGAACTCTTTAAAATTGAATGACCATAAAAAGAATCAGTTCCTAGAAATGACAACTTTTAACAATAAAAATGTATTTCAGTCTACCATGCTACCAGAGGCTACCACCTCCAACCGTTCTCTTGATATCAGTGCTATAAAGCCTAACAAGAATGGATTAACAAATAAAGCAAACTATGAATCACCAGGAAAAATATTTCAAAGAATGAAAGAAAAAGTACTGCGTGACAAGCAAGAACAAGCATCAAGAAACAATAATTTTTTGGAACCACAGAAAAACAAAAGTAACAAAATCCTCACTCCTAACAGAGCTGAAAAAAAACTATTGCAGCGTAATACCTACCTCTGTGAAGAAAAGGAAAACAACAAATCATTCCAGTCAGATAACAGTTCACTAAAAGGTTAGTTTTATGTGTTCGCTAAAAAGCTACAGTGTCTTAAGTGTTTTGTGCCAGATACTGTTTTAGTGCTCAGAATAGGGCAGTGAACATAATGAACAAAAAATCCCTGCCGGTATATAGCTCATATTCAAGTGGTTCCCGGGGAGACATAATTAACATATTAAAATAAATAATTTTTATGATACAGTAAAGAGGAAAAGCAGAAAGAAAAAGAAAAAGCAGAGTAAGGATGATAGAGTTGGAGGGGGTTATAATTTTTAGTGGGGTGGGCAGGGTAAGCTTCAATGAGAAGGCATTTGAGCCCCCAAAATTGAAGGAAGTGATAGATACAGATATCTTAGGCAATGGGAAAGCATGATCCAGATAGGTAACAGCTGGTACAAATGCCCTGAGATAGGAGCATGCCTGACAAATTTAAAGAGATTAGTGTGCCATGGAGCAAGCACACAGAGCCGAGGAGGAGGAGGGGATAAATAAGAGTGGGTCACATAATATAGGACCTTATAAGTAAATGTAAGAGTTTTAGCTTTTACTGTGAGCAAAATAGTGAGCCATTGGAGGGTTTTAAGCAGAGGAATGACAAGATCTGGCTTAATTTTAAAATATCATTCTGGCTACTGATTTGAAATAGAGTTACTATAGTAATCTAGATGACAGCTGGTGTTGGCTTGGTTCAGGTGGTAATAGTGAAGATAAGAAGTTCTTGGACTCTGGGTATGTTCTGAAGGTAGAGCCAATAGGATTTGCTCATAGATTGGGAGTGGAATGTAAGAGAAAGAGATATACAGGATAATTTCAGGGTGTTTTTTGTTTGATTTTGTTTTGTTTTGTTTTTTATTTTGGCCTGAGCATCTGGAAGAATAATTTAACTGAAATGGGGCAGACAGAAGAAGGAATGGAATGGAGGCCCATTAATTAATTAAAGTTTCTGTCATGTTAATTTCGATTTGTCTGGCTTTTATTTATTTGTTTACTTTTTTTTTAGAGATGGGGTCTTGCTCTGTCACCCAAGCTGGAGTGCAGTGACACAATCATAGCTCACTGCTGCCCTGAACTCTTGGGCTCAAGTGATTCTCCTGCTTCAGCCTCCTGAGTAGCTGGGACTACAGGTGCGCACCACCATGCCTGGCTAATTTTTTTTTTTTTTTTTCCCCTGGTAGAGCTGGGGCATCTCAGTATGTTGCCCAGGCTGGTCTTGAACTGCTGGCCTCAACCAATCAATCCTCTGCTGCTCCTCAGCCTCCCAGAGTGCAGGGATTACAGGCATGAACATTTCTATTAATAAATGAAGCTGTCAATTAGGCTGTTGGAAAAAATTAGTTGGAATTTAGGGAAGTGATCCAGGTGAAATAAGTATTTCGGAATCATTAGCACCTAAATAGTATCCAAAGCTATGAGATTAGATGAGATCATTAGGCCACTGAGAAAATGATGAGGACAAAGGAAAACCAGAAAAGTGATACTGTGGACAGACACCAAGAGAACAAAGCACTTTAACACATTGACTGCCACACTAGAAAAAGAATTTTTTTCCTTAGGGCCACCATGTTTTATTACGAAAATAGAATAAAAACTTCGAAAACAAAATGATCCTTTCTAATTAATGAAAAATTTGTTATTGACTTCTATTTAATCCATGTTTTTAGAATTAAATTGTCCATATTAATTGTAACAATAAGAACATCAACAAAATTTTCATGAACCAACTGCACGATTGTGCCCAGGTTTTGCTTCATGAGGCCCCGGGTTCAAAACGACAATGAGTTCACTACAACTTACTTGGCAGTTAATGTGTTAAGGAGGGAGTCGTCAACTATGTCTAATGCTGCAAAGTGGTCTGGTAGGCTGAGATTTGACCACTGGATTTAGCAACGTGGAAGTCATTAGTGATTTTGATGAGAGCAGTTTTGGTGGAATGGTAGGAACAAAAACGTGATTCCAAGGGGTTTAAAGAGAATGTGATGAGAGAAATTGGCAGTGGTGAACATAGACAATTCTTTTTGACGGGAACAAAAAACAATGAGAAGTGTGGTTAAAGGCTTTATTGTTGTTTGTAATAATTGGTGAAATAACAGCATTTTTATATGCTGTTTGATATAATCCAGTAGGAAGAAAAAAACAGATTGCTAGTGTGATGCCCTTGAGCAGCTGAGAGGGAATAGAATCTAATGGATAAGTAGAGGTTTGCCTTAGCTAGGAACACAAACAGACCAATTGTTAACAAAAAAGAAGGCAATGTATATAGATACAGATGCTGGTGGGTCATCATTGGATAACCTCACAAATAATCTGAAATAAGTAAGATCATCAGCCTAGTGAGTATGGGAAACAGGTATTGAAGTTTTAAAAGGTAGAGGAAAGGGGAATATAAAAGGTAATTGTCTAGGCCTAAATTCGATTTCCTGGGTAATATTAAAGACCTACTTGAGATTTATAGGTATAAATTTAAAGTGGGAAGTGGGACCAGTAAATATGGTTGTGAGTTTTCCTCTAGTCCTGTTTAGCTGCATGGGTGCTGATGGGGAGTAGGTAGGGAATTGGATTTTATCTCGGTTGTAATTTTGCCAAATAGAATGCAGTGACAGAAGGACAAAGGGGAGGTGAGGGTGTGTGCAAAGGGGTTACCATGAAATTTAAGCTGATTAGTGAGGGGAAAGGATCTGAAGGAGATGAGGTGTTAAGTGTAGGTACTACTGGAATAGCCAGTAGATTTGAGAGAATGATCTGGAAAGATAGAGATCAGCAACTGCAACAACTGAAATTGAGATTTTTGATGAACTTCAGTCATTGATAATGAAAGATATTTTACATGTATTATCTCATTTACTCCTTTCAGCAAACACTATGGGTAGGTGCTTATTTAATAGTCCATAAATGGGGCTTATAAAGAGGGTAAATCTGCTCTCTATCTCACAGGTAATAAGTGACAGGGCTCAGAATTGAATACAGAGATATCTCTTAGCTGCTGCTCTTAACTTCTTCACAATAGATTGTGGGTGTACTGTTGCATTTCAAAGAGAGTGGCATATTCTGACACAGGAAGAGAAATTCCCCGACTACTTTGAGAGTCTGATGACCCTTTCTCCACAAAATATACACACAAATACAAACACAATTTTGTATGTAGTTTTAGAGACCTTTTGAAGAATCTGCATGAACCTTGGACTCCAAAATAAATGACCAAGGTTCTGCAGCATGTTATATTTGATCAAATTACCTCCTTGTCTTTAATGCATTGCCTTGTCATTTCCAGTAGAATGAGTTAAAGAAATAAAAACTTATTACTTCTTTTTACAACACATGTCATTATAATAAAATATTTATATTAAGATTTCTAAGGCCAAAGTGGCATACCTATTAAAGCATAATCACTACTAATTTTTTCAGGTATAATCTTTGAAATTAAAGGTAAAAGTAATGCAGTTTGTCCTTTTCTGGCACAAATTTTAAGTCTATTCCCCTTTTTGTGTGAAAGAGATTCTGTATTCAAGAAACATTAAACTTGAAAGATCTAGGATGTAAAGCAGAATAAAATGTAAGCATTAGTCCTTATTTGTCTTATTGATAAATCTACTTTTGTGCCATTGAAGGCCTACTAAAAAGATGTCAAAAAGATATAAATTATGGTTGAGTCTGAGATTGAGTCTCAACATTTCAATTTTTTAAGAATAAGTTACAATTCTTCAACTCTTCTTTCATGTTTTAGAAATTTACAGCAACCAGAAGCAGAATCAGAATTTTCAAGACTGGGTGGCAATTTATTTGTAATCTTAAAATATACATAACTAATTTGTGGCAGCACTAGAATTTTATTCCAGGTTTTCAGACTTCTGAGTCTAGTAGTATAGTTTTGTCTAGAACTGGCAAGTTACGTCTTGAAGACGTTGTGTTGTTGTTACTGTTTTAAAAGACAGGATCTCACTCTGTCACTCAAGCTAGAGTGCAGTAGCATGATATAGTTCACTGCAGCCTTGAACTCCTAGGCTCAAGTAATCCTCCCGCCTTAGCCTCTTAAACAGCTAGGACTACAAGTGTACACCACCATGCTGGGCTAACTTTTTAAAAAATGTTTTGTAGAGACATGGTATCATTGTGTTGCCCAGACTGGTCTCGAACTCCTACCCTGAAGCAATCCTCCCACCTTGGCCACCCAAAGTTCTGGGATTATAGATGTATGGCATGCACCTGGCCTTTGAGAAATTTTTAAAAAATTTTTCCTCAGCATGATATAGGTATAGAGAATGGGGAAGGCATGAGAAGGCAATAAAAGAAAAAATTTATGTAACTTTCATATACTGCAAAAGTGTAGTATACTGGTCTGATCATTACTGAACCTCAGTGTCTTTATATTAAGAATTTAAAAAGACATTTTTTTCTTCTTAGTGACTAATACAATTCAACTTCTTCTTTCTTTAAAAAATAAAACCTCAACCTCAGTCCAGGAAGTTCCTCTAGAATCATCAAATAATAATATTTTCCTTCTGGACAAACACAAGACTCAATGTCAGCAGGAAAAGAAATCACCACTACACAATTTAACTTATGGTAAACTTTTTTTGTTTTGTTTGTTTTTTAGTTTGTTACTTGAATGTATTATTAGATATTCTAGGTAATTATTTTCCCTGTGTGGGCATTAAGCATTGACTGTGGACGAAAGCTTGAATTGTAAAAGCCAGAGGCACTCAGAGAAAGACTGGGCAGGAGGGTGGAGCATTCCTAACCAAAATTTCTCTTTTAATTTCATATGTTCCTTCTGTAAATTTTGTTTTGCTTTATATTTTTTACAGAACTTCCAATTCTGAACCAAGAACAAGAAAAGTTTTCGGCTGCAGGAGCCTCAAACAAGGCATTAGCTACAACTCAGTTAGCTAAAGAAATTCTTCATTCAAAGGAAAATATAGTTGCAACCACTAAGTCCAAAAAGGACACGTTTGTTTTAGAAGGCATTGATTCTGCCAATGAAAAATTCCAAAATACTAATGTTGAGACTCTCAGTACCAATTTTGTTCCTATTAAAAATGGCAGTCAGTTAATGATTTCTAATAGTGAGATGACATCAGAAGTATCTTCACAACAGGAAATTAAGGAAGGAAATGAAAAAATGGTGTCCAGAGAGAATGATCTTCTAGGTTCTATGAAAGATACATGTAAAATTGTACTGGCAACTCCGAGGCTTCATATAACAGTACCTCGAAGGTCAAAAAGAAATGTTTCAAAGCTTTCTCCTCCAAGTATATTTCAACCTGTTACAAATGGAGTTAAAAAAAATAAGGTAGGAAAACTTCTGAGGTAAATATTTATGTCTGTTTTACCCCCCATTCTTCAAGAACTTGAGCTCTTATGCTCTCATTTTTTCCCCCTAGCTAGGATTTGAGCCTATGCTCTCTCATTATTAACAGTAACTTCATTTTCATGTTTTATTATTATTTACTGTAGCAACAGTATGGCCTAGTGAAAAAAGCAGTGAGCTGAAAGTAAGAAGACCTTATCTTGCTCTATTACTGGTTGTATAGCCTTCAATTTACTTTTCCCTTTGGGGGTGAACACTGAATTCATTCCTGCCCTTTTTTCTGATTCTTGGGGTACTATTAGGAGAACCATTGAAATAAAAAGGAATTACAGCACCTGAATATTTGAGAATTTTTTCCAGTGTAAAGTAATATAGGGTGATCAATAAAAGACTTTAAAGCATCCTAATTTATATTAGGATAAATTCGCTGAAGGAAGTGGAATGGAAATACAAGTTGAAAGAGAAAGATACAATGTAAAATTTCCAATTGTTAAAGATTTGCCCATTAATTGTTAAGTGGATGATGGTGGGTATCAAATTGAAATGGTATATAAATGCCATCTAAATTTTAAAGAGTAGCATAGTAGTTACAGTTTTATAATATATCTCAATTTTTCACTGGAAATTGCATTATTTACAAATATTTAAACTTTTGATGAAAAGTTTTAGATATTGATGTAAAAATGTAGGAGATAGGTTGAGCAAAAAACTTTGAAGATAACTGTTTTAAGAGACCCCACAGTACTAGTTCTGCCATCCCCACAGTGCTTTTTATCTCAGTAACCACAGGAAGTCCAGGCCTCCCAGGACTCTTATCACTGTTTAGTTCTTTACATCCCATAATTCTGACCCAATTTCTCACTCATCTCCAACTCCTTGAACATTGCATTATGTCTTGAACTCAAAGTATGTTATCAGCAAAATGTTATATTCTCGATTTTCTATAAACATTTCTTGACCTTGCTGTAACTAAAATGTGGCTTCTATAAACAATCCTCTCAAGTGGTGGCTCTTTTTTCTCTCATGTCCCATATTCCATTGCACTTAGAGGTGATATAAGGTGTGTCTCCCTTTTTCCTCATTGCTACTTTAGGCCATTTTTCCTTATTTCTCTCTAAAGCTTCTTTGAAGCACATGCCATAAAACTTTATACTACTCCCTGTCCCCTCTTGCATTCACCAATAATATAACCTACTTGTCATGACCTTGCATTCCTATTGAAGTGTTTGATGCCTGTTAGTTTTTCCTCTACTGCTACTTCTGTCATCATCTCTGGTGACATCAGCATTCATATAGATGATCCATCCAATCTACCTGATATCTTGATATTCAGAAACCTTTCTGCTACCTTTATCCTCTACCATAGCCACACCCATTTCTTTACGTTACCAAATGACACATGCACCAAATCATCACTTTCAAACATCCCACTATCAACTCCTGTAGTTCAGATCATTACCCCTCTAGTACTCTTCTCCTACCCCTGACCATCAACACTCTGACCCCACTAAGACAGCCTTCAGTCTATCAACTCTTTTGTGTTCTCCTTTCCCTCTTTGCCCCATAGATTCCATGGTTCATTATTATAACCATTACAGGTTATAACTCTCAACCCTCTTCATTTCATTTTCCCCCCTTTCTTCTGCTTCCCTTTGGTCTTCTGCAAATTCCTAATCCTGTTTAAATTTAACTCTTCTTTCGCTACATGACTGTACCTGAGAGCTAAAGGTGGCTGAAGCAAAACACACAACCATGCTGACTGGTCTTATTTTAAATTTGACAACAAACATTAAGTGGGCTCTCAGTATTGCCCATTAGTCCTAGTGCATTTCACTTCTCAATCCATTCGCTGACTTTCTTAGAAGAGTACATCACTCCTTTTCTCTTCTAAAACCCCCAACCTTTTCCCTTTTATTCATTCTAAATTCATTGAAAACCTCATAATCTCATCACCAAATCTACCAATCTACCTGATGCTATATCCACATACTCTGCTTTTCTTCCTGTTTAAATGGATGAACAATTTATGCTCATTTTCAGGGCCTATTCATGTCCTCTTACCACCTAAAGGACATTGCCCCTGCAATTATCCTTTCAATATTTTCCTCTCTTCTTGATCATTCTCATTAGCATATAAACATGGCTTGCATTTTTAAAAAATGTAAACAAAAGCCCACCTTTCCTGTATCACCTATCAACTTCAGCTACTATCCCATTTTTGTGTCCCTTTATAGCAAAACATCTTGAAAGAGGTATATGTATTCATGGTTTTAATTCCTTCTCCTCCCATTCCCTCTTGAACATGTTCTGTTTTGGAAATCCGTAAGCACTACTCTGTGCAGATTGCCCTTTCCAAGTTCACCAATCATCTCCAACCACCAGATCCGACGATTGATTTTTACTCCTCATTCTCAGTCACTCATGAGGTTTTTACACAGTGAATCAAAGTGTCTTTCTAAAAATGTGTTATGATCACTTCTTGGCCTTATGGCTAAGAACAAGTATAATATCTCTTCTTATCAGTTTAGAAAGGTGTTATGCTTTTTCTTTTGGATTCCAGGATATCTCTCTCCTGATTTTCTGCTACATCACTGGACATCTTTCTCAGTCCCCTTTGTTGCTTCCTTTTCCTGTCTTCAGTATCAGTTCTATAAATGTTGGAATTCCTCCAAATCAGTCGTAGAAATGTTTGTCTACCTACACGGACTCTCTAGACTGTATTTCTAGTGCTACTGCTTTAAATTCCATCTCTGTCCTGATAGGTCAGAACATTTTCCTAAACTCCACACTCATTTGCAATTATCTACACAACTTTTCTATTGATATCTAATTGTCTATACAACTTTTCTATTTTTTTATTTCAAAATATTAAGGGGGTACAAATTTTTTTAAATTACATGGATACCTTTTATAATGCTTAAGTTGGGGCTTTTAGTATACCCATCACCAGAATAGTGTTCATCATACCTGATAGGTAAGTTTTTAGCCCCCTTCCTGATTTCCAATGACCTTTACATCTCCAACATTTATAGATATCTCAAATTTAACATGTCTAAAACTAAATTCTTGATTTCTTCACCATAAACCTTCTCCATTGTCCTGTATTGGTATATAGCAATACCATTCCCCCAGGTACTTATGCAAAAATTTTAGATTCATCTTGGACTCTTGTTTTTCTCTCATACTCCATATCCAAACCATGAAGAAATCCTGTTGGCTCTACTGTCCTGAATGTGGCCACTTCTCACTGCTCAACTACTACCTCCTAGTCCAGTGATTACTGCAGTAGCCTAATGGTCTCCTTGCTTCCACTATTGCTTTCTTCCTCTTTAGTCTGTTTTCCACACAGAATCTTAAATCTTTTCATCTCCTGCTCAGAATCGTCCAGTAACTTCTCATCTTAGTGCAAAGCACTAAGCCTTAACCATGGTTTATAGGGCTTTACATAATTAATCCTGGAGATCTCCGACCTTACCTCTTATTCTTTCTCACTTACTCCTTTCAAATTGCCGTGCCTTTCATACTACCTACTTATGTACTTGTTCTCTTTGCTTGGAAGAATCTTCGCGCAAACATCCACGTGGCTTATCCCTCATTTTATCAGTTCTCTGTTCCAAGACTTTCCCTATGTTATCTAAAAAAGCACCCAATTGTATAATGACTTATCCTTATTTTTTATAGTAATTGTCACCACTGACATTTTAATATTTTTCTGTTTGGATACCACCGTCCTGCTTACTTCACACCCCTCCCCTAACACCCCAGAATACTGGCTCTAAGAGGGCAGCCATTTGTTTCTCACTGAATCCTCACTGCTTAAAACTGTGTGGAACTCAACAAATATTTATTGAATGAATAATGAATGAACATTTTGACACCTTATATAAGCAGTGTTATTATCTCCATCTGACTGAAGCTTTGATATATCTCAGGTAGTCACAAATGTGGGAGTAGGAACAAAAAAGGAATGACACTATCCCTTCCCCAAGTCCTATTTATGATTTTTTTGAGTGATTATAATTGAGAAGTGCAATAACAAAGACCCTCCCATTTTAATGTTTTTTTCTGACTCAGTATAAAACTACCACTGTAGAATTTGTCTTTATATATTAATATAAATGTACAATTTTATATATAAATTAAATGGCTCAAATTATTCTATGGATTTTGGCTTTTTCTCATCAGAAATAGTTCAATGTTAAATTGTTATGTTGAAATATAAACAATGATTTCTTTGCACAAATGTGCATAGAATTTTTTCAGTTAAAATGAGACTGTCTACTAAAATAAAAAATTCTCTAAGCTATTCAGATGTTTGCCTTGGAATAGAATGCTATTAAATGTAGGTTACCAGCAGTTACCTTTATAGTCTATAGAAAATTGAAACACAACTCAAAATCAACTTTACCAAAACAAAAATCTAATATTTTAGGGACAAGAGTGATGGTATACAACACAACTGACTCTTTTTCTCCAGGTTACTGGGTTTTTGGGTAGGATTTGGTGTTTTAATGTACAACTTGGGATTTCATATGATTTTTCCCCCACTGGTTGAGATTTGATATAGGAATATTTAAAGTATAATTGCTTCTGGATTGTAGAACAAACTGTGCAATACAATCTGAGTTCAGTCTTTCCTTCATCTTTTCTGTTTCATTATATACAAGAGTTTTACTTACTGCTATTTAGAACAGAATGTGATTCCTATATAGATGGGCACTAAGGAATCAATTGGATCACTTAGATGAGTTTTTTCTTTTTTCTTTTTTTTTATTTCATCTTGTTATGGGGGATACAGAATTGCAGGTTACATACGTTGCTCCTGTACCGCCTTTCCCCCCAAGTCAGAGCTCCAGGCGTGTCTGTTCCCCAGGTCGTGCGCATTGCACCCATCATGAGGTATATATCCCTCCCTTCCCCACCCCCCCTTCCCGAGTCAGCACCTTCAAGTGTTACCACTCCCCAAACGGTGCGCAATGCACTCATTGTGTAGGCATACCCCCATCCCCTCCCCCACCCCCCACCTCAGTCTGATATCCAATTGGTGTCGTTCCCAGATTTGTATTTAGGTGATGATCAGGGAAACCAATTTTCTGGTGAGTACATGTGATGCTTGTTTTTCCATTCTTGGATACGAGTTTTTTCTTTTAATGTAAGTTAATTTTGTAATGCTTATGCTGCAAGTAATACAGGAAGTATGTTCTTTGCTTTATGCTTGATTAGGTAGTCCAGCTACAGGAATGGATAATTAAAGTCATCAATGATAATACAGCCGTATGTGTAGAAGGAAAATTGATGTAAGTATAACATTTTAATATTCTTTTAATAAAACTTAAGAGGATAGTTTTGTGTAAGCTTAAAAGGTGATGCATGAGAAATAGCATCTTCCTACAAAACAAAGATTGAGGTTATGAACTGAAGGCAAAAACGTAAAATGACTATGCAGGTCCTAACCATGTTGATTGTTACCAGCTTTCTTGTTTTTGCCTATTTACTCAAGTTATTTTTAAAATAATGACAGCTCAAATTGGTATAGTGCATTATTTTTTTTCTAAGGTGCTAATAGGTGCTCAGTGGACTGGTATTATCTGCTTAATCATATCAGTTAATATTTACTACATGCATTTCAGTTCAGATTTTCACATCTAAATTGGGACAACCAGATATAAATTACTGATCCAGAAAAGGAATCAAAATTATTTAAAACTTTGCCATACAGCTAGCTACATATTAAGTAATCATTGGCACTTTCTGGTTCTCCCTAAAGCGAGAGCATCATTAGGTAAGTGGGCTTTGCCTAATTCTGCTACTCTATTAGCACCATTTCCCATTCTTCAAGAGCAGTTTCTTAGTGCTAAAAACAATTTGTAATAAAAGGTTATAACAAAACAATATAAGATATAACTATTTAAGGTACTTATATAGAAGTTTATAAGTTGAGTATATAAAATTTATGTTGTCCACTCTATCTGCCTTGAGCCCATTTCCTTAATGTCCTAAGATGCAGACTAGACTGCCTTTGTTGGAATGCCATTACTACCTCTTTTAGTCTGTTTCTTCATCTGTACAATGTGGATAATTTTATTGCATAGCTTGTTAGTTCAGGATTAAATGTAAAACTAGAGAACAGTGCTTTTAGAGTGTTATTTAAATGTTTGTTATTATTTAATGTTTTATCATTGAATAAATAAAGCAAAAAAGAATGGAAGAGAAGTGATATCATGTTAAGGTATAATGTATGAGTTTAATCCCATTTGACCAAATTAAAGGAACTTAAGTTCCTTATTTATTATACTTGTAATTAGTATATTTATTAAAAATTATCTGATGAATGGGAGAATGTTCCACATTTATCTAATACATCTTCATATTTTGTTCTTTCTATTTTATATTTATTCTTAGCTTCATTTAAAGAAATATGAAGAATATATTTATGGGCCAGTGATTTGATACTATAGTTTGTTTTTTCCCAACTGGTACCTCTTTTTAGTACTTTCCAAAATGAAAAGTAAACACATTTGTCTGTGTAGTGAGGGTAAAAGAACACAAGATTAGATGGTTCTAATCTACATTTCTGTACAAAGGCTAATATAGTACAGACCCTGAGGGAGAGGGACAGGGAAATCATTCTTCGGAAGCTTACCATCAGTAAGCTGAAGTTGCAAGTATTGCCAGCACCAGATATTTAGAGAAGGGCTCTTCTTCCTTGCTAATAATACATTTTATAGTAGGGACATGGTTTGGCCACAGCACAGTTTCTTAGCACACAGGAGAATCACATTAGCCAACCAGTTGAGTTCTGCTGCATTGTTTGGTCCCCAGATGTTTTGTAATTAGATTAATAATAGTATTGCTGTAGCTAGAGTGCAAAATTATTACTTTCTAACTTTGTAAATACGTGTACATTATGACTACTGGTAAAATGTGAATATTTCATCATTATTGAAGTTTTTTTGGTTTTGTTTTGTTTTTGTTTTTTGCCTAGAGACATCACTAACATATATTGGCACAGTAATATAATCATAGAGCGGATTAAGCACAACAAAGTTAGGACTATAACAGGCAACATTTATATACTAAAAGGAATGATAGACCAGATTTCCATGAAAGAAGCAGGTAAATGACTGTCATTAATTGATAAATTATTTTTATAAGTGAAGCAATTAACCATGTTTCTAACAGGAATGTACATTTTATACTGTTTAATTAGGTATTTTAAAATTAGTAATAAATCAAACCTAAAAATTAAAACAATTGATCACATTATATAAAACTGGCATAGAATTGCTTTTTTCTGATTTAATCACTTATTGACAATTTAAATAAGTTCAGTGATTTAAAAAAATTCAAGTTAAATACTCTTTATTTATAAGGAATTGTTTTATAAGAATATAATTTAATTCCCTGGTTCCTCTCTTTGTTGAACCTGGCATAATCCCACTCCTGGTATAATCTAATTTTCTACATATGCCTTGCACACAGCTGAATATAGCTAGAGAAAAACATACCCAAGTAGTCTACTTTAATTTTTATGATTACTAGCAACAAATTATAGTCCCTTAGTGGTCCCTTGGTGCTGCTTGGCATCCTACCTTATTCCATGAATCATTCATTCTCTTATCCTCCCTGATGATTATTCCATATTTTTGGAAATCTCTAATACCTCATCCCTTACCCTCTGAAATGGGAGAGTAGGGGAAAGAGGGATGCACCTGAGCAATGGGAACATCAGAAGAGTTTCTCTACCACATCTACTTACCTACTTACGTCTGTGCCTGCTTTTATTATGAACTATCCATGTTCCTGTCTATGTCAGCCTCTCCATTTATACAGTAGGTCCCATTTTCCCTCTTTTACTCAAGGACATTGTTCCAGTAATTCTCCCTTCTGCTGTTTTAAAAGAAACCCCTCTTTTAACCACACTTCTCCTTTCAGCCACTATTGCTCTCATTTACAACAAAACAAGTCAGGTTATTTGTCTATACTTATTAATACTATTGCATATCTAATTTCTCTTAAATTCTTTGCCAATTTTTCTTGAACTCTCTTTAATCATGCCTTAACCCACAATTCTTAAAACAACCCATATTAAAGCCACCAATGGCTTCCACATTGCTAAATCCAGTATATACTTAACAGAGTTAATCACACTTACCTCCCTGAAATATTTTATTTGGCTTTCAAATACTATATTCCAATTTTCATGCTGCTTCACTGCCTAGCCTGTTTCTTCTTAGTTTCTTTGTGTATTTCTTTTTTTTGCCTCTAAATAATGGGGTAGCTTGGGGCTCTTTCTATACTCAGTGCTGTGCTGATTTCTTTTAGTCTTTAAATATCATCTCTATAATGACAAAATGTCAATTTTATACCCAAACCAAGACCTCTTTCTTAAGTACCCAACTCATTTTCCATGTGCCCATGTGACATCTCCACTAGAATGTCTATAGGCGTCTCAAACTTGATATATCTAAAACCTGATCTTCTCCCTTAAATTTGCTTAGCCTGTAGTTTTCCCCATCTTTCCAAGCATCCAGTGGCTCTGACCAAAATTCTGGACGGCATCCTTAAATCCTCACTTTGTCTCACACCCACATCTAGTGTGTCAGTACATCCCATTGGTATATCTCCAAAATACATCTAAAACCTAGACCTCTGCTGCATCACTGCATCCAGACTACCCTCATCTTTTGTCTGGATGGTTACAGCGACCTAACTGGTCTTATTCTTTCTTCTCTTGCTCTTCCACAAACTCTCTTCAAAATAATCGCTTCTGTGATCCTATTAAAGTAAGTCAGATCTGTAACTCCTCTTCTTGAAATCTTTCTGTGGCTTTCCATCTTGCCCAAAGTAAATAGCCAGATCCATAAAATGACCCCAAGGCGTTATATTATAATTTTCCATGCTCCCCACTGCCTCTGTTACTGATCTGAGTAGCCTCCGAGTACTAACTCCTCCTCATCCCACTTTAATTGCACTAATCTCCTTATTGTTTCACAGACAGACCAAATATACTCTTGCTTTGTAACCTTTCACCTTCTATTCCCTCTGCTTCCAATATTCTAACCCCCTATTGCTACATGGCTCACTCCCTCATGTCCTTCAGGACTTTGCTCAAATTCAATGAGGACTTCCCTGGCTGTCCTTTTTAAATTGCTGTTCACCCCTCCACTCTCCCATGAACACACGGTATCTCTATCCATTTTCCCTGCATAACTATGTAACAAATAAGATATTTTACTTATTGGTTAGCTTTCTCTGTCACATTAGAAGGCAAGTTCCATGAGGGCAGGGGTTTTTGTCTGCTTTGTTAACGGCTGAATCCTGAGTATCTATAACAGTGCCTGGCACATAGTAAACAAAATAAGTACATATTTCTTGAATGACTTAATGAATTATTATCTCTTTAATATTCTAGGCTTTTAAATAATTTTTTGTTTATCCTTAAATAGGATATCCATATTATCTCATAAGAAAATTTATGTTTGGATTTCCAGAAAATTGGAAAGAGCACATTGATAGTTTTCTAGAACAATTAAGGTAAAGTGTTGTTTTACAGTTTTAAGAGTCAACTTTATTGAGATATAATTTACATTTAATAAAATGTACACATTTTAGGTATTAAGTTGTATATACTCGTTTAGCCAATGTAACATGGTTTTAGTTTTTTGGGTTTTTTGTTTTTTTTGTTTGTTTGTTTTGTTTTCAGAATGCCAGTTTTGAAGCCCTCTTTGATATTAGAAGAGTTTTAGAAGCAAAAACACTTCACTAGAATTTCTGTTACTATGAGTATATCTAAAAGGAAAATAACACTTTTGACATACTTAAAGAAGTCATCTCAGTTGCCTACCCTTCAAAAGGCATGCAGCTGTTAAATATGAGTCTGAAGTTTTTGGTCCTTTTTCTTTCTTTTTCATTTTTTCTCTCAGTAGTTACTGAGTGTCAACTACTTAATAGACACTATGGTTGATTCTGGGAAAACAAAGAAGAATTCGATTAATTCTTGCCTCTAAGGAGCTTATAGGGGGTACAGAGCTTAAAATTAATCACAGTACAATGTATTAATAATAAGTTATAACAAGGGCTGCCAATTTTTTTCTGCAAAAGGACTGACAGGAGGTATTCTTGTAGGCATGTTGCTTCTATGTAACTCTTCAACTCTGCCTTTGTAGCAGAAAAGCAGCCATAGATAGTATGTAAATGAGCATGGCTATGTTTCAAAAAACTTCATTTACAAAAACAGGCAACTGGCAGTTGTCCTAGTTTTCTTATAATAGTAGGTTAAGTAGGAATTATAAAAGCATAGAGTAGGAAGCAGTTAGAAGGTTATGTTTGAGTCCTTTAACTTAAGACATTATGCTTAAGGTTCCGTGTCGGAGAGGCGGTGGAAGAAATTAAGGATTAAAAATGTAAAATTAAAGTACTCTTTGCTGAGGCAGAAAGAACTTTACTTGAGGAGCTTTTGTTTGTTTATTGGTGGTTTTTTTTGTTTTTTGAGAACCAATATTAGAGAGTTTTAATTGTTTTTAGAGCTGGTGAAAAGAACAGAGAAAAGGCCAGACCAAAAGAGAAAACTGGAAGATTTGTCCCTCCCATACAAAAATCAAAGGAAAATGATGCAGGAAAAAACCAAACAGATGTTCTCCAAAGGGCCAGCACCACTTATAACCTCGATTATGATAACTGGGGTATGTTTGATCTTCACTTCTATTGAGACAGTGGTAAATCCTTACATGAGTTCTATATCATTTATTGTTTATAATATACATAGTATTGTGTTCTTATACTGCCCTAAAATTCAAGCTTTTTCCCTATTAAATGGGAAGTAACTGTAGTGCAGACTGCTCATGGTCAACATTCAGCTTACTTCATTAAACATCTATCACCTTTTAATTAATCAGAATACCAAAGAACACTGATAAACATATCAATGGAATATGATAGTTCTTTCATTTTCCTAAACCCGAAGTATTTAGCCTACCAGCCTAACCCAAACCTATAGTAAAGACTCATATACATGCCTGTAATCCTAGCACTCTGGGATGCCGAGGCAGGTGGATCCTTTGAGCTCAGGAGTTTAAGACCAGCCTGAGCAAAACCGAGACCCGTCTTTACTAAAAAAAATAGAAATTATATAGACAACTAAAAATATATATAGAGAGAAAAAATTAGCTGGGCATGGTGGCACTTGCCTGTAGTCCCAGCTACTCGGGAGGCTGAGGCAGGAGGATCACCTGAGCCCAGGAGTTTGAGGTTGCTGTGAGCTAGGCTGACGCCATGGCACTCTAGCCCGGGCAACAGAGTGAGACTCTGTCTCAAAAAAAAAAAAAAGACTCATATATTTTTATACTAAATGTCATTCCTGCTAATAGACAAAACCAGTTGTCTTTCATAGAAGAAATGTCATGTTTTCTTGAATGACCATTGGTATAAAGGTAGCTGGCAGAACTGTTCTTTGTCAGCTCTTTGCCAACACTATAATCTGCCTCACGTGTATGAAAAATGTATGAATGTCCCTGAAAAAATGTATGAACATTAATTTATAGCCCTTTCTAAATAATATAGATGAGTAAAAATTACTGAAATCTGTTGTATACATTTCTGCCAATTTTACCTTGATTTTATAACTAAGACCTTTACAAAACTTGAAAAAGTTCAGAATTGCTTCTGCCAAAACATGGCACCATACCAGATGCAAATGTACCTTGGCTGGGCACAGTGGCTCATACCTATAATTCCAGCACTTGGGAGACCGAGGCAGGAAGATTGCTTGAGGCTAGGAGTTTTGAAACCAGCATGAGCAACATAGCAAGGCCTCATCTATACAAAAAATTAAAAAATTTAGCTAAGTGTGGTGGCACACACCTGTAGTCCTCGCTACTCTAGAGACTGAGGCAGGAGGATCCCTTGAGCCCAGAAGTTTAAGGTTATGATGAGCTATGATCTCTGAACTCACTACTACACTCTAGCCTCGGCAACAGAGCAAGACCATGTCCCTTTAAAAAAAACAAAAAAAGAAAAAAAAAAGTACCTCTATCCCACTCTAACCACTCCCCTCTGCTCATTTGAACTTCCCCCCACCCTTGAAGCTTAGCTTATCCTTTCTAGTACAGAGAAAGGAATAAAGTAAATATATAGGTGACTGTTTGCCTAATCATCTGCACTTACCAGTGCTCCAGTTCCTTCCTTCTCAACCCTTCCTCATTTGATCAAAAATCATCCTGTTTCCCCCAAATAAGGCATTTTGCTTATTGTCATTGCTAGACCGTCTTTAGTATTCTGGGTTCCTGGGGCCGCAGCACCTGCTATCTCCTTTTTTTTAACTCCTAAATTTAAAAAAAAAAATCCCTGAAATTATATGTCACTTTTAAAACATTTGTTAGTCTTCTTTAGTCTTAGATCTTGTCTCTTCCTTTCCCCTCTTTTCGCTTAGAGCCATCACTTTTTAGGAATTTGAGATGAATTGTGAATATCATTGGTAAAGTGTTTCAGAAAACAAGTGGCAAGTGGGGTAAGACTAAAGTTTGGTAAACTATTTTACATGCCAGCTGTGTCCACTGGAAAATCACTCAACAAACATTTTTAAAGCACCTCCTCTAAAGCTTGATCTGTGTTAAGTGTTAGGAACTTAGAGATGAATCAGACATGATGCCTCCCACCTCAGGTATCTCAGTTTAGGGGCAGATATTATAGTATTTTCGTGTGTGATGCATTAGATCTCAGTTTTAAACAGACACTTCTGAAGGATACACCTCAGGGTCTTTGAGGGAAAAAAAAAAAAACTATTAGACAGTATCTGCATATCACAAAAGTTATTTTGAGTGGTGGTTGGTACTGTGATTGTTTTTATTCTCATTTTCATTATACTTTTTGTGAAAAAAACCAACTAAAATAAAACTACGTCTAACATTAAATAACTAAAGTTATGTAAAGGGGCCAACCCATGATAATTTACGATGATGTGGTTTTATTTTTGTGTTTTAATGATTTACCTAAAAGGTAGTTTTGCATATTATATTCTATAACCTGTATGTCATTGTATTGCTCTTAAAGTACTTTATCTCTGATTATTATTCTTACCAGAGTATATTACACATGATCTGTACGATTCCAGCTTCCTTCACTATATAGTAATATTCTCAAGAGCAGGTACCATTCATATGCCTTTTAAAATACAGCTCTGGAAGAATAACAAAAATATTTTTATACTTTTTATGAGTCTTTAACTTTTCTAGAATTTCAGTTTAATAAACATTTATTTACCATAGTTATATACTGTATGATTTAGTTTTGCTCAAAATTTTAATTAGCATGGATTTAGTTACACATTAGAGTACATAAGCTAATTGAAACATAATTCTACATACATGAAGAACTATAAGAGAAACAGTTACTAGCTTTCTGTTTAGTTGATGTGCTGTTAGGATGAACAGGAATTTGTATTTACAAAATGGATTAACCTTACAATTTTGTCTTTAGATATGACAAAGGAGATCCAAAACAGATAGTTATGAATAATATGGCTGTCTAACTTTTCTTTATTTTTTTTGAAGAAAATCAAATTGATTTAAACAAAACAAGGCTCTATACAGAATGATTCTATACAAATAAAATTGCTTTACATCACAGTCAAATTATAACAAATATTTATGACATTATATCTTTTCAAAGTTAATTCTTTAATGTGGAAAAAGCAGCAAACCTTTTGTAATTATTTATTGAATTCTCCATCTTTGTACTTACAGAACAGAGGAATAGTAAGCACAGTGGGTTGCCAGAAGCTATGGAATTAAACGGTTGCCATACTAATTGCCAAAATAAACCACCATTAAGGCTCCCAGATAACCAAATATATAAAACTGTCCGAAATGGAGGATATAACTTATCTAATCAGGTACACTGTTTGATGTTTTGAGGGGTGATGTACCACTGAAAAGGTTAGGGACCATATCAGAAGATAGGAGTTCTGTTTGTTAGGTATCAGCTTTCCATTAACTTTGGGACTGTAAGTAAATGTCTTGATATTAATTTTCCCAGTCTCTCATTGAAAAAATGAAGGCAACAAAAATTTTAGTAGCCTTTAGAATAAAAGTTAAATTATATAGAAAAGCACTTGAAAATCCACAAAGAATTTAATTAATAAAGGGAAAATGTAGGATGATGATACCCAGGTGGTACTTCTAAAGCTCAAATTCTGGCAAATGAGTTTCTGAGCCTCCACTAATGAAATTTGTAGAACTATGAGTACCTTGAAGTTTGTATGCTCAATGCATATTGTGAAATGCTTAAATCATGTTTAGGTAGTAGTTGTTAAAATAAAAGCATGTTATCTTTTTTATTTGAAGGAATTAATTGGAAAAAAAGAATTTAAAAATTTGTCTTCAAAGAAACTAAAAAATTGTGAAAGAACAAATGAAAGGATAATTCAGAGTCAGAAGCAAGGTAATATATCTTTGATGGTTTCATAATCATGTAATCTAGAAAGCTACTATTTGAAATGTTTTTTATATAAAAGTGATCTTATAAATTTCCTAATTTAAAACAGTAAACTGTTTTAATGGTTTTAAATGTTTCATTTTGTTATTTTTACATGAAATGATTTGCATAATAAAATAATCCATTACATTAAATACCATATATACTTACAGGTTTGCCTCCTTTAATATTGGCACTAAATAATTTTGTGATCTACAAATAATTTTGTAGATCACAAAATTATGTATCATTTGAAATATGCTTGTAGGAATATTTAAAAACTGGATCCTTTTATGAATTTAATATCATAATTTAGTTTTATATAAGTGTGTATTTTCAGAGTGATTTAATTGAAATCCTGCATACCAGTCTTTCTCCACTTGTGGAGAGTGACCGGTTCCACCCCCTCTGGAATGTAGAAAAAAAAAAGAAAGAAAGAAATCCTGCATACCAAAATTTAAAGAGCCTTTTCTCTAAACATTAAAATTTCATGTTGAGTTAGACCCATCAGTTTAATAACATTTTTACTATTTTATTTTTTTCTTATAAAAGAAAAATGAAAATGAAGAAAATTTATGATTTCAAGGAAGTGGAGAGGAAAGCAATATTGCTTAGCTTACCAAATTCACATGAATTAGGTTAAAGAATTTAAGAAAGGCTGAATCTTTATTTAAATTCTTTAATAAAATTAACAAAAATATTCCAAATAGAAATGTTTTGTTCAAAATTAGAATGTTCACAATTTTAAAATTCCTAATTGAACTTCTGAATTGGATTTATATGAGGAATTAGAAGATACTTTCTTCCTAATTCGAAGATATATGATGCTAATGAAAAATCTTACAGAAACTTTCTAGGTTACTTTTGATTAGTACCACTTCTCCATGAATTGCATTCAGTATCCATCATTCTTTCTTTTTGTTGTTCATCTTGTAAACAATTGCACATAGTATGTTTAGGTTGTTGCAGTATTTCTCTATGATGATTGGTGGGATGATTTACAATTTATATATATTTATAAATTACAGTTGGATAATTTAGAGTTTTAGTTAGTTTGGCTTCTGGTTACTTAAGTTTCAGATTAGCGAATTGTACCCGTTTTAATTTGCTTTCTTTACCTAGTGACAAGATATGATAAAGATTCTCAAGTTGTTCTGTTTTGCATATTTTCCCATGACCCTACTGTTTTATTATGTCTCCTAAATATTTTACCTCCAGAGAGTTGATTTAACAAATATTTATTTATCATCTCATATATGTAAAAGACTCTGTACTAACTGCAACAAAAACATTCAAACCGTAAAGACAAAGTTCTTACTATTAATGACTTTTTTCTAGTCTAACTGAACAGTAAGTGTGCAATTATAATGCAGGGTATACTGTGAAACATGGAGTTATTTAAAAGTATTCTGAAAGCTTTAAAGAAGGCATGCTTTCATTCAGTTGAGGGAATCAGTACCAAGTTTGTGGACTAGGTGAGTTAGAGAATAAAATTGAAGCAGGTTGTGATTTGTTTTGTCAATGAGTGAAGGAAACTTTCCAAGTAGAATGAACAGCACTAATGTAAGTTGAGAACCAAGAAAATTTGAGAAACATCAATATTAGATTTTAGAACAGTGAGAGATTGAAACTATATCAAAGGCCAGGCAGTAGAGCTGATATGTATACCAGAAGACTGTGAGAAGTCACTGACAGGTTTATATAAACAATAATATATGTTTACCGGCAGAAGGGCAGTGATCTGAGTAGACCTGTGTTTTAGGAAGATTAGTATGATAGTAGGGTATACAGTGGAGCTTGTAAAAAAAAAAAAAAAGTATTATATTTGTGGAAGTATTTTGCCTATGCTTAAATTTGTTTATAGCTAATTGAGATTTTGGTTTTTGGTTTTGTCTTACGAAATTATAAAGAGAGAACTGAAGAATTGGATGTATCCATTGATATTCTAACCACAAGAGAACAGTTTTTCACAGATGAAGAAAGAAAATACATGGCTGTCAATCAGAAAGAAGCCTATATTCTAGTAACACCACTTAAATCTAGAAAACTGATAGAGGAAAGATGCATGAAGTATAATCTGTCTGCTAGCTCAATTAAAGCAGTAACAGATTTTGCATTGCCAAAGCATCGAAAAGAAAACCCCATTAGTAAATCCTCAGGGACTTTTGAAAATACATTAGAGTATAGTGTAGGTCATAAACGTAACAGCAAGGAAGATTACAGTGAACGTGATTTCCTCACTATTGACCAGAAAATAAAAATACCCAGCTCTAAAAAGGAACAAATGGTCACCTCTGACTTTAAGAAAAATACTAGGTTGCTACCAAAATTGAAGAAAATCGAAAATCAAGTAGCTATGCCATTTTATAAGCATCACTCCTCATCAGATTTGTCAAGTGAAGAGAGTGAAACAGAAAAGCAAATTAGAAGGAAAGCTGCAGTTGTTAAGAAAACCAGAGCAAGAAATACCAAAGAAACAGAAATTCACCTAAGAAAAAGCTTAAGAAACACTTCAAGGAATATCCCAGTGCTTTCAGAATGTGAAACTGAAGAAAGTGAACATGAATTTTATATCAAACAAAAGAAAGCTAGATGTTCTGCTAAAGAAACTCTTCAGAAATCTGATGTTAGGAATGCATTTCCAATTACTGAGGAGATGGGATCTGATAAGACTAATAGGCAATCCTCAGAGTGTTTACCTGGTTTAATTCAGGATGAGGAATGGAATGAGAAGGAATTACAGAAACTTCATTGGTAAGTAGTTAGATTTGACTTTGAAATATCTACAGAGCAGCCATAAAATAGTTGAAGACATAAAAACAGCAATAAGGGGCTGATTTAATGACTTCTAACAATTAATGTAAAAAGATGTCATTTAAAAAAATGGGGAGGAATTACAATTTGTACAGGGAATGGAGGGAAAATATAAATAACTAATAATGGTATTTTGTGGCCATCTCTAAAGCCTGCGTTTGAGGAAAGTAAAAGTGACCTTCTTTTCATTCCCATTTAATATTTCAAGATAGCCAAATGCTGCTGTCTTACTTAGCTTCACATTGTAAGAAATATTTTATAACTTATTATAAAAACTTAAAACTAAACTTAAACTTATAGATTATTTAAAATAGTCTTTTCCCCCTCGTTTACAGGGTAGAAAATAGAGTCTCAAATTAGGTGATTTGTCCAAGGTTTCATAGTTAGTACAGAAATTGAAGTAAAGTTCAGTAAGAACCTGCCCTTTTGTTCATTCATTCAACATTTATTTGTTAGATGCCTTCTATATGCTAGTCAATTTGAAATGTTTAGAAATACAGAAATAAACAAAATAGACAAGGTCCTTTTCCTCAAGGAGCAGTTTAGTAGAGAAGACAGATAATACAAAAGTAAGCCAATAAATAAAAATAGCTAACAAATTGTGATAAGTTCTATGAAGGCAGCAAATACAAGACTGATATGGAGAACAGTATATGTAGTGTGGTCAGGGAAGCTCTCTTTTGGTTGATGACACTTAAATGGAGGTCAAAGAAGAAGATGGTGTCAAAGAACTAGAGAAACAGCATTGCAGGAATAGGGAACAACGTAAATAAAGGTCCTAAGGCTAGAAAAATGTTGATGTAGGAGGAACTAAAATAAGATTATTGATATTAGAGCATAATGAGTTGTAGGGGAATGGCTTGAGATGAGAGCAGAGAGATAGGCTGTGATATCATGCACAACCTTTTAGGTAATGATTAGGAGTTCAGTGGGTTTTTTCGGTTTTTTATATTTTTTAGGTGTAATAAAAAGACATTTAGGGATAGCGTGATACAGCTTGAGAAGATTTGTTTGGGGAAGTAGACAAGGCACTAATTGCAGGTTGCTAGAGTAGTCCGTTCTGTTCTCCATTGATTTGTTAGCTGTAAAAATGGAGAAAATTGGATTATATCTAGCAATATTTGGATAATATCAAATACAAATTCTATAAGTTATTTGGCACCTGAACTAAATAACTTGGTAGATGGTGGTATGGGAAGTATTAGAGGAAGGAATAGGTTGGGACTGGGAATTGAGTTTCCTTCTAGACATGTTCTATTTAGATTGTCTGTTAAAAAGTAGGTACAAATACACTCTGGAGTTCAGGAGAGGTCTAGTCTATGATATAACTTCAGTAAGCATGAAAATAAATTTAAATTATGAGAACACATAAGGAAATGGTGGGTAAAGAATAAGGGCATAATCCTGAGCTCTGAGTAAAGTATTTAAAGGAGGGAGAGGAGTGGACCAGTGAATTATCCTTTTGATGTGCTGTCGGATTTGGTTTGGTAGTATTTTGTTGAGGATTTTTGTGTCTATGTTCATCAGAGATATTGGTCTGTAGTTTTCTTTTTTGTTGCATCCTTTCTTGGCTTTGATATTAGAGTGACACTGGCTTTGTAGAATCAATTAGGGAGGATTCCCTCCTTCTGGAACTTTTGCAACAGTTTCAGTAGGATCAGCACTAGTTCTTCTTTGTATGTCTGGTAGAATTTAGCTGTGACTCTATCTGGTCCTGATGTTTTTTAGGGGGGAGATTTTTTTTTATTACTGATTCAATCTCACCACTCATTGATCTATTCAGGAGTTCTAATTCTTCCTGGTTCTATCTTGGAAGGTTATATGTGTTCAGGAGTTCATCCATTTCCTCCAGGTTTTTTAGATTGTGACTGTATAGTTGTTTATAATAGTCTCTGATGATCTTTTATATTTCTGTGGTATCAGTTGTAATGTCTCCTTTTGCATTTCTGATTGTGTTTATTTGCATCTTTTCTTGGTTAGCCTTGCTAGAGGTTTGTCAATTTTGTTTATCTGTTCAAAGAACCAACTTTCTGTTTCATTGATCCTTTGTATTTTTTTGTTGTTGTCCATTTATTTCTGCTCTGATCTTGTTTTTTTTTTTCTTTTTTTCTTTAGTTTTTGGAGCCAACTACAGTGAATAATCTTGTTAATTCTTTTATTCTGCTAACCCTGGGTATGGTTTGTTCTTTTTTTTCTAGTTATTTGAAGTGTGATGTTAGGTTAATTTGTAATCTTTCTACTTTTTTGATGTCGGCATTTAATGCTATAAACTTACCTTTGAGCACTGTTTTTGCTGTATCCCACTGGTTTTGGTGTGTTGTGTTTTTATTTTCATTCATTTAAAATTGTTTTTTAATTTCCATTTTTATTTCTTCCTTGACCCAGTCATCATTTAGGAGCATGTTGCTTAATTTCCATGTATTTTTATAGTTTCTGAAGTTCCTCTTAATATTGATTTCTGAATCACTGTGATCTGAAAAGATAACATGATATGATTTTGATTTTTTTTTAAGTTTAAGACTTATTTTGTGATCTAGAATGTGGTCTGTCTTGGAGAATGTTCCATGTGCTGATGAAAAGAATGTATATTCTGTAGTTGTTGGGTAGGATGTTCTGAAAATGTCTGTTTAAGTCCATTTGGTCTGAAGTCCAGTAGGGTTTTTTTGTTATTAATTTTCTGTCTCAGTGATCTGTCTAGTGCTGTGAGTGGGGTGTTGAAGTCCCCCACTATTGTGTTGCTCTCTCTCTGTCTTTTTAGGTCTACTAATATATGTTTTTTTCAATCTGGATTCTCTAATTTTAGATTCATATATATTTAGGATAATTATATTCTCTTGCTGAATTGATTCTTTTATCATTATATAATGAACTTCTTAATCTTTTTTTTACTGTTTTTGGTTTTGAAGTCTGTTTTATCTGATATTAGTTTAGTTATGTCTGCTTGGTATTGGTTTCCGTTGCATGGGATATCTTTTTGCACCCCTTTACTTTCAGTCTCTATATGTGTCTTTATAGGTAAGGTGAATTATAAATTCTTTTTTTCTTCTCTTCTTGTCTTTTTGGTTTGCTGAACTTCTGTTGCCATTTAATTCCTTTCTCTTCTGCCTTTTTGTGACTGTTTTATTAGACCTTTAAGTTTTATATTTTTGTGTGTATTTTTATGATGATGAATACTGACCTTTCATTTCCATGTTTAAGACACCTGTGAGCATTTCCTATAGGGCTGGGGTAGTGGTAATGAGTTCTCTCAGTATTTGTCTGGGAAAGACTTTATTTCTCCTTCGTTTATGAAGCTTATTCTGACACGATATAAAATTCTTGGCTAGCAGGTGTTTTTCATTCAGCACTTTGAAAATGCTGTCTTATTGTCTTCTGGCCTGTAAGATTTGAGCTGAGAAGTCCACTGTTAGTCTGATAGGGTTTCCTTTATAGGTGAATAGACACTTTTCTCTTGCTAATTTTAAAATTATTTCTTTCACTTTGCCTTTAGTCATTAGGATTATGATATGCTGTGGTGAAGTCCTTTTTGCAGTGCATTGGCTTGGATATCATTGGGCTTCCTGTATCTGAATGTCTAATTCTCTTGCTAGTCCTGGGAAGTTTTCATCAGTTATTTCCTTAAATAGGTTTTCCAAGCTTTTTGATCTCTCTTCCCCCTCAGGAATACAGATGATTCCTAAGTTTAGTCACTTTATATAGTCCTAGACATCTTGAAGGCTTTGCTCATTCTTTTTTATTCTTTTTTCCTTATTTTTATCTGACTGAATTATTTCAAAAGATCTGTCTAGAAGTTCTGAGATTCTTTCTTCTGCTTGGTCTAGTCTATTCTTGAAGCTTTCAAATGTTTTGTATTTCCTTCAAGGAATTTTCAGCTCCAGAATTTGTTTGCTTTTTTTTTTAAAGGTGTCTGCCTCCTTGGTAAATTTCTCTTTCATGTCCTGAATTGATTTACTGATTTCTTTGTATTGGCTTTCAGATTTCTCTTGCATCTCATTGAGCTTCTTTAGAATCAATATTTGGAAGTCTTTACCTGTTATTACATGGAATTCTTTTTGGTTGGAATCCATTGCTGGATAATTGTTGCAGTCCTTTGGTGGTGTCATATTTCCTTTTTCATTTTTTGTGTGTGTTTCCATTGTTATCTGCTCCTGTGATGTAGCAATCACTTGTTCCAATTTTTTGAAATTGCTCTCAAAGGGAAGAATTTTTTTCCTCAAGATATATGTATGTCATTTGTTGAGTAGGACACTTTGACTTTGATATTAGGTGCCTGCAATAGTGTGATCTTTGTATGATTTCTTAGGCAGTACACAGTCAGTGGTATCTGTGATTTCCCTGGTAGCTTAGGGGTACATTTATTCATTGAGACTGTGGTAAAGTTTTGCAGGGGACTTATACACCAGCTGAGCTAGTCTTTGGGCCCCAGTGGTGGAAGCAGTGGGCTAAGTATGGCTGATTTTAGGCCCTATAATATATTATTATTATATAATAATATTCATAATGGCCTAGGAAACAATCCAAAATTATACAGCATTCAAAGAACCAGGAAAATTTCCACTCACTGTGAAAAATAAATACCACTGCTGAGAAGACATAGGTGTTGGAATTATCTGACAAGACTCTGAAGCAGGTACTATAAAAATGCTCCCAGAACTAAGAACAAACATTCTTGAAATGAATGGAAATTTAGAAAGTCTCAGCAAGAAATAGAAGTTATAAAGAAAACCAAATAGAAATTTTAGAACTGAAAAATAAGATAACCAAAATAAAATAATCATTGGATAGACTTAATCGCAGAATGGAGATGACAGAATAGAAAGGCAGTCAATATCAGGAATGAAAGAATAGCAACAGAAATGGTAAATGTCGGGGTAAATATAATAGACTCTTCTGCTCTTGAGTTCTTTACAAAGTTTACTGGTTGAAAGCAAATATTATATGATAGAGTTTTCAATATATGTAAATGTAGTATATAAAATAACTACAACAGAAAGAGGAAGGATAAAGAGACATATGATAGTAGGTTTTTATATTCTGCTCGGGACAGTAAAATATTGATTCTAAGTAGACTGTTGAAGTTAAGTATGTTTAATGTCATCTCTAGAGCAACTTCTAAAAAAGCTATACAAAGAGGTAAGTTCAAACATAATAAATTGCAAGAAAAAATACCAACCCAAAAGAAGGCAGAAATGGAGAAATAGAGGAATTTTTTAAAAAGAGCAAACAGTAAACAATAAAATGGCTAACCTAAATATAAACATAATTACATTAAATTGATAGTCTAACCATGCCAATTAAAAGACATTGTCAGAATGAATTTAAACATGATCCAACTATATGCTGTATATAAGAAACTCACTTCAAATATAATGATACAGGTAGGTTAAAAGTAAAAGAATAGAAAAATACCATGCAAACACAAATCAAAAGAAAGCTAGACTGGCTATATTAATATTTGTTGAAGAAGATGTCAAGAGGAAGAAAATTACCAGGAATAAAGAAGAACATTGCAAAATGATAAAAGGGTCAGTTCACTAGGAAGCCATAACATTCTTGAATGTGTATGCAGCTAACAATAAAACCTCAAAATACATGAGTTAAAAACTGATAACTCAAAGGAATGGAATCAATTGAAAGGATAGTCAAATCTAGAATTATAGTTGGAGACTATCTTGGTAATTAATAGAACAGAAAATTAGCAAGGACATAGAACTGAATAACACCATTAATCAACTATATCTAATTGACATTTGTAGACCACTCCACCCAAAATAAGAAAAAGAATACATTATTTCCAAAGGATAGGTCAATCATTCATCAAAATAGAATATATGCCAGGTCATAAAACATATCTTAACAAATTTAAAATAACTGAAATCGTCCAAAGGATGTTTTCTGATGATAATTTAATTAAATTACAATAAAAGATAACAGAAAATTTTCCAAGTGATTGAAAATTAAATAACACAAATAATTCATGGATCAAGGAGGAAGTCTCAAGGGAAAGTAGAAAATATTCTGAACTAAACAAAAATGAAAATATATCAAAATTTGCAAGAACAGCCTAGGAGTTCATAAACAACTTTATGGGGTTGCTTTACCAAGGTCCTCACTCTCCTAATTTCTGTGGTACTTTCTGCATAAAACAGATTGTGCTCCATTCTTTTAGTGGACTATAAGCCATAAAAAGGAAGAATTACTGGTACATGTAACAACTTGAATGAATCTCAGAGGCATTATGCTAAGTGAGAGAAGCCAACTCAAAGGGTTACATACTATATGCTTCCATTTATATGACATTCTGCAAAAGAGAAAACTAAAGAGAAAAACTAAATCAGGAATTGCCAGTGTTAATGGTGAGGGAAAGGACAACAAAGCGGTAGCATGAGGAAATCTTTCATTGTAACAGAACTGTTCTGTATCCTAGTTGTGATAGTGATTATATAAATCCATGTGTAAAGATTCATAGAGCCATACACCAAAAAGTCAGTTTTACTATCTGTTAATTTTTACTATATGTTAATTTTACTATATGTTAATTTTTAAAAATGCCTGTATTTTATACCTGTGGTACCCAACCCACAGGTACTGGTCCATGGCTTCTTAGGGACCAGGACACAGAACCCCTCCACCCGCTCCATGGAAAATTTGTGTTCCATGAAACTTAGGAAGTGGGTGGGGAGCATACAGCAGGAGTTGAGCGGCCAGCCAGGGAAGCTTCTTCTGTATTTACAGTTTGCATCACCACCTGAACTCTGCCTTTTTCCCCCTACCACCGACCCCCCTGTCCGTGGAAAAATTGTCTTCACGAAACCCATCCCTGGTGTTAAAAAGGTTGGGGACCGCTGCTTTATACTATGAAAATATTCCAATATGGCAGGCCTGGGTTTGGGCTATGCTTCTCTAGTTTTTTCAAATCTCTGACCTTCAGCCATTAACTTCAAATCTGTGGTACTATGGATATGAACTACTTGCCATTCCCTTACCCTGTGTCATAGTTTCTCATCTTCATTTGTTTCCCAGTGATGTTGCTTCATTGTCACCTGTTTATGTTTTTATCCATCCTTCAAATTTTATCTCACATGTCACCTCCTTCCTGAAACCTTTGTCATCACCTGACTAACTAATCGAATAGATGGGGTATCTCTTTCTTATAAACAACATAGAGCAATTCCAATCCTGACATCACAGCAAAATAATCACCTGGGGTGCTTTTGAAAAATGCAAATTGACACCGGAGACCTATAATAAATTGAAATCTTTATAGGTAGTGTCTGTGAATCTAATTACTTATTTTACTTACTCATTTGCTTGATTGCATTTTTGTTGTAAGGTCCTTAAGTGATTCTGAGTTACAGCCCACTGCCTTGTACCCCTCATCATGCTGATAGCCTAATAGGATAGACAGATATTTAGCAAATAATCACTGTAAGCAGTTTGTAAGTATATATATCAGGGCATACTGACCTACCTTATGCAGGTACTTGAACTAAGATCTGAAGGATAAGTGAGAACTATTTAAGCCAAAGATTCAAAATAAGTGGATTTTAGATAGAACAACATACATAAAAGTAGAAAGGAAGAGCATATGTAGCAATACTAAAAGAAGGCCAGGATGACTGGAATACCAAAAGTTCAGGGGAGAGCAGTACAAGATGAGACTATAGAGTCAGGCAAGGAAAAATGTAGATCATATTAAGGATTTTGGTTTTTATGTGAAGAATAATGAAACAATTTAAGTAGGACTAGGGTGACATATTTAAATTTGCCTTTTTAAATTATCTGGGATAATGTAGAGAAGATGTATTAATTACTAATTTCTTATTAAATGCATTAAGTATTTTTTTCTACTTTGAGTTACTGTTTTATGCAGTAAGTATTTTTATTATGAAAAATAGACCTTTTAAACAGTCATAGACTTGCAAATTAGCTACACACACAAAGAGGGAAGCTTGGGCCCTCAAATCCTTCTAGTTCCCTGCTTTAGAACACCTGTCCATTGATTAACTATGCAAAAGAATGCATTCATTAACAAATGTTTGCCCATAAGTATTTGTTCTTTTCTACAAGGAGTGGCAAGCCATAGTCATCTGGTAGTTGTTCATCTCAAGAGCTGATTTTTAAATTTTAGGGAATTTTACAAATTGTTAAAATCATTAAATTTTATAAACTTACAATTAAATAAATTAAAAACAAAGGTAATACTCAAAACTCAACACTAATTATGTTACTACATTTTATTATCTGTGTCCTTAAAGTTCTTTACCTCTATTGTATCTATAGGGTGGAAATACTATATAATCCTATACTTTTGCACATTTCTTATCAATTACACACTCAGTGAGGTCACCTTGGTAGCTTGAAATCAACTGCAATGGGAGTATTTACCATACTGAAATTGGAAAACATTACAAATCAGGACCTTTTAACCCCACAGAGCTGATTAAAACTTTACCAGCAAACCACTAGTTGGAATCCAAGTTGAAATAAAAATATATTTTGTCAAACAGTATTAAAAATAAAGACTTGATATAGTTGAAATAAGACTGTTAGTACCATTTTTAGGCTAATTGGTGAGTTAAATCGATGTTTTCTGGCTGAATTGTCAGCTTAACCATAATATATTAATAAAAAATCTTTATGGGGCAGGTGGTAACGTGTATACTATGTTCTAAACAGTCATTTACAAGTAAACTTTTAGAGTAACTCATGTTAAATTGGGGACTACCTTATATTGATACTATTTTCTATTTCAGTTTTCATTTCTCAATGGAGAGCATTTTATCCAAAATACTGAGTTCTGTAAATTATAGTAGAATGAAAGCAAGCATAGTACTTTTTAATATATAGAATTTATAACCTGGGAAATATAAGAACTCAGAGCTTATCTTCTAATGTAATTAGCACCAGTAACAATGTAGAAAAATTTGTCATGTCAGAGTGCCCCAGAAGACCAAATCATTGATTAGTTGGACTTAGAAAAAAATGTCAAAAGACTAGGTATGATTTTTCAGGTTTTATATAATACAACAAAATAGAAGGCATCTACTAGTTATGTGAAGTTACATCTTCATCTAGAGTAAGTTATTGAGTGGAGGGAATACTGTTGTCTTTCCAAATAGTTATCTAGAATGATTTTCATAAAATTTCTTCAACAAGGTAAATTTCATTGATTCAGTAGTATGCTTTCAGGTTATTTTTATTGATTTGAATTTCTTGTTCTTTAACTTTTTTGGTCTTCCATAGTGCTTTTGCATCTCTTCCAAAGCACAAACCTGGTTTCTGGTCAGATGTGGCTATGGCTGTAGGTTCTCGGTCTGCTGAAGAATGCCAGAAGAAATACATGGAAAATCCCCGAGGAAAGGGATCCCAGAAACATGTCCCTAAGAAAAAGCCAGCCAATTCCAAAGGCCAGAATGGTAACCTTTCTAGTAAATAGTTTTTTTCCCAGTGCTTAGTGTAGAGTACTAATTACTTACTAGGAAGATTTTATATTTATCCATGAGTATTATATAGGCATTTTCTTAAAATGTTAAAGCTAGAAAGAACTTCAAAGATCATCTGTTTAATTTTTTAAGTCTTACCTAGGTAGCTACTTCTATCAATAGTAGCTTAGCAGTGTTTTGCTTTGAGTTTGTTCTAGGAAATGTGCAGTTGGATCCAGAGGTTTCAATATCTGAATTATTACTCTAAGGATCTAATTTAATTTGAGGCCACACAGGTAGGATCCCCTAGTAATTCATGAGACAACTCAGAATAAATTTAATTTTCATCGTCTCATGACTGTCTATAGTTGGTAGTAAAAGGTGTTTTTTGCCAGAGAAACCCTACAGTAAGCTTTAGGGAATACCCAGCATCCCTACTGTTAATATAATTTAGTAAGGTTTATTATATTTTGGCAAAATCAATAAATGAAGCCATCAGCAAGGGCAGGGATGGGAGGTGGCCTTTCTCCCAGCATAAAGAGCTTTAAAATTACATCCTGCCTGATCTTACATAGTTTCTTCATGAGTATTATGTAGGCTAATCATATTGCACAGGTCCCAGTATAGAAAGTACCATTTGTTATAGGACACTTTTAAAATAACGGAGGCTGGGTTTACTTAATATGAGTACACAATTTAGAATTTGCAAAGGCGGTTAACTTTATAGGGCAGTTACTATAAATGACCAAATCCTTATCAAAGTGTTTTGCTGACTCTTAAGGGAAGAGAGATAATACTGATAAGAAGGAAACTATTAAGATAACTGCCAAAGTTGGAACTCTTAAAAGGAAGCAACAAATGAGAGATTTTTTGGAACAGTTGCCAAAAGATGACCATGATGATTTTTTCAGTACAACACCTTTACAGAGTCAAAGAGTACTGGTAAGAGTCTTAAATGCATGAAATTATTGTTTTTTCAATGCTGAATTTTTTTTAAATGTTTTGTTTTTAATTTTTTTTTTTTGGTTTCTACTTGTTTTTTATCTATATTGATGTTTTTGTCTTTCATTTTTATGTGTGGTTAATGTTCACCACTCATATTTAGGCCAAGGATCAATAGTCTCCACAAACATCACCAAGGTATTGTAGGAAGCAATCTGTTGGTACATGCTATTCTCACCAGTTTCCAGTCTGCCTTTCAATGGGGTTCAAAGATAATGTTTGTAGAACCAAATAGTAAACTTAAGAATAATAAAAAGTATCAAGATCAAAGGGAAAAAGTGAACAGGAATTCAAAAGGCTGAACAAACCCTTGAGGAAGTGGTCATTTTAACTAGTAATCAGAGAAAAAAGTAAATTATATGTATACCTTCCAGATTACAGAATGTGGCCAGTTATAGGCTCACACCTGTAATCTTAGCACTTTGGGAGGCCAAAGCAGGAGGATGCTTGAGGCCAGGAATTTGAGACCAGCCTGAGAACAAGCGAGACCCCATCTCTACAAAAAATAGAAAAATTACAGGCATGGTGGCATGCGCCTGTAGTCCCAATTAATCAGGAGGCTGAGGCAGGACAATCGCTTGAGCCCAGGAGTTTGAGGTTGTAGTGAGCTACGTTGATGCCACTGCACTCTAGCTCGAGTGACAGAGTGAGACCCTGTCTCGATAAATAGATAACTGACTGAATCTTTTTGTTTAAAAAAAAAAAAAAGTTAAAATATCCACTGCAAACAAAAGCAATGGTGATATTAATACAGTCATACATCAATGGATGCATCAGTTGAATCATACTTTTTAGAAAGCATTATGGCAATATATTACAAAAGCCATAAAGATTAATTCTAGAGAGTTTATCCTATGAAATTCAAAAGCCCAAAATCTTCACAAAGGTAGTCATTGCAGGTTTATCTTTACAGCAAAAACTGAAAACAATCTGCATATTCAATAAGGATGTTTTTCATAAACAGTGAAATATAATACAAATATTAAATGTAAGACTATTTCTAAAATCTAAATATGAGTGTTAAGAGTGTTAAGATTAAAGTAATACAGAAATGTATGGATATAAACAACTGGATTGTTAAGTGTAAAAATTGAAAGAGTTGTGTTAATGAGCTAGATTTAAGGGTAATGTTTTCATCTACCAATTTCTTGATATTGTCATTAAATTGTCTTCAGGCCGGGCGCGGTGGCTCACGCCTGTAATCCTAGCACTCTAGGAGGCCGAGGCGGGTGGATCGTTTGAGCTCAGGAGTTCGAGACCAGCCTGAGCAAGAGCGAGACCCCGTCTCTACTAAAAATAGAAAGAAATTATATGGACAACTAAAAATATATACAGAAAAAATTAGCCGGGCATGGTGGCACATGCCTGTAGTCCCAGCTACTTGGGAGGCTGAGGCAGGAGGATCACTTGAGCCCAGGAGTTTGAGGTTGCTGTGAGCGAGGCTGATGCCACGGCACTCTAGCCTGGGCAACAGAGTGAGACGCTGTCTCAAAAAAAAAAAATAAAATAAAATAAATAAATTGTCTTCAATTTAAAAAGGATACACAGTGCTTTAGAGTTTAGTAATATGATTATCTAGGCCCCCTTTTTGCTTACACATGTTATAGACGGAAGTATTTTAAGAGAGTCATCTGATGCCTTTACTATATTCTCTTCACAACACCATAGTCGTTTAGGGGCTGTTACCTTTATGTTATCCCACTGTCACATCAAGTTGAATCTGTATATGTATGCTTTGGCCTAAGTGAAATAGTTAGCAACATTAAAAATAGAGATAATATAGAAATGGACAGCAGTGAATTTGCTCATTTTCCATGACATAAGTATACTTTCTCTAAGGTTTTAATGTAAAGGTAAGTAAAATCTTAAGGATTGAATTGTTTGTTGGAAATATATATGCATAAAAGTTTAATACTACTTGAGTTCCTACTAAGTGTCAAGCATAATTATAAATGAATTATAGTTTTATTTTGTTCTATCCATACTAAAGGTCAGCAAGCTATGGCCCTGTGGACCAAATCTAGCCTACCACCTATTTTTGTAAACAATTTTATTGAAACACAGCCATGCCCTTATGTTCGCATATTGTCAATGGTTACTTTCATGCAACAATGGCAGAGTTGAGTAGTTGGGACAGAGATTGTATGGACCACAAAGCCTAAAATATTTACTATATAACTTTTTACAAAAAACATTTGCTGACCTCTGGTTGACACAACCTTTATAAATAGGTGTTTTGTCTCCATTTTACCCAAGAGAAACTAAGTTTTAGAGGCCAAGGCTTTGTCCTCTACCTAGTACTGTTTTTAATTATCTAACTTGGAAAATTATAAATAGGAAAACAACTTATCACCCCACCAAAAAACATTTTGTGATAATGAGAACATCCATTTTTTTGGGGGTGCCTCCTGATAATAAATATTTGTTTTCTAGTTGCCAAGCTTCCAGGACAGTGAAGATGATGATGATGCTCTGCCAAATATGGACAAAAATCCAACAACTCCATCATCAGTTATCTTTCCATTGGCAAAAACTCCTCAATGTCAGCATGTCAGTCCTGGCATGCTAGCCTCTATAAATAGGTAAATATTCATGTAGGTGACGCATGAATTCTCTGCATCAGCATACTGAGTAACATTTAAACATTTCATGAGGAGCATAGATGCCAGCAATGGGAAAAGTCAACATTTTAAAAAAAATTAAGAATTGAATAGTTCCTAGAAGTTAAGGATGGAGAATTTCAGCAAGTTAGGGGTGTTATTCAGTAATAGTATTCGGATATAACTCACACTTTACAGTAGGAAGAATTCCAAATAGATCGAAGTTTTACATGTAAAAAGTTAAACTATTAAAAAATACCTACAGAAACCTTGAAGAATTATTTTATGATCTCAGATTAGTGATGGTCTTTCTAACTCCAGTGTAAAAACCAGAAGCTACTAATGAAAAGATTAATAAAGTCAACCATATAAAATTTTTTTTTAAGTTTTACCTGATACCAGCTACCATAATACTCACAAGTAACCTGAGAAAAGAACACATGCAACTCATCAGAGGCAAAAGGTTAATTTGCCTAATATATACAGCACTCCTACAAATTAACAAGAAAAGGGAAGCCATTTTCATGCATTGCTAGTGAGAAGGCAAATTATTACATTATCTGCAGCAACAATTTGTCAGTAGCTATCAAAATTGCAAATGCACATGCCCTTTGACCTAGGAATCCTACTTCTAGGATTGTAAATGTACAGCTTATTCATTGTAGCATTGTTTATAATGCCAAAATCCAAATGTCTTTCAGTAGGGACTAATTAAATGAGTCTTCGTATATTATGTAGTTGTAGAGATTAATGATGGGATTTTTTATTACTGTTATGATACAATGCCCAAGGTACAAGTGAAAAGAGCTAGATATGGTGGATAATGTGCTATAGTATTTGTGTAGAGGGCTATGTATTTATGTGTATATATGTATATACATACTTGCTTTTATTAGATCACATATCTCTGAAGGGTACATAAGAAACTGAAAAATTGGTGATCTCTAGGGAGAGGAACTAAGATAGTTGGGGATGAATGGGGGGGGCTTTTGAATTTTGAACCATTGAATATAGAAACTATTTGAAATATATAAATAAATGAAATTAAGAAAAAAGGAAGGGTGACCAACAGTCAAATGTCACAGAGAAAAGATGGAAAGTAATAAGAATGAGGCCTAAAAATAGGCTATTCCATTTGGCAATTAAGAGAGGTCAATGCTAATCTTAGTAAGAACAATTTCGACAGTGTGAGAACCCAAAGTCAGATGATAGTAACTGAGAAAAAACTATTCAGTACTCTCAGGAAGCTTGGTGAAATTTTTTCTCCTAGAATCCACAAGTTATTTATTTTGTTTTAGTATTTAGTACTAGTGAAAGCATATTGAGAGTATAATTTTAGACAATAGTTTTTGGTAAGCACTTTGGCCAAATCCTCAAAAGCCTTAAAATATTCACGTTTGGCCCTTGACTTTTATTAGTCAATTTTTAGGAAACACAAGATTTGGGCAAATATATATTTATATTTGTCTGAACAAAGATTATGTTCCTCACAAAACATAATATACAAGAATTGAAAATGAGCTAAAAGTCCAAAATAAGGAGAGTTATGAAATTGATTTATCTATGTAATACATTATGTTTAATTAAAAATCATGTCTTTAATTTTTAATGACATGGAATAATGTTCAGTGGATAGCTGTTTTTTGGGGGGTTTTTTTGTTTTTTTTTTTTTTAGACAGAGTCTCACTCTGTTGCCCAGGCTTGAGTGCTGTGGCATCAGCCTAGCTCACAGCAACCTCAAACCCCTGGGCTCAAGCAATCCTTCTGCCTCAGCCTCCCGAGTAGCTGGGACTACAGGCATGTGCCACCATGCCCGCCTATTTTTTTCTATATATTTTTAGCTGTCCAGATCATTTCTTTCTATTTTTAGTAGAAATGGGGTCTTGCTCTTGCTCAGGCTGGTCTCGAACTCCTGAGCTCAAGCAATCCTCCCACCTCAGCCTCCCAGAGTGCTAGGATTACAGGCGTGAGCCACCATGCCCGCCCAGTGGATAGAGTAGTTTTAAAAGCTAGGAAATCAAACTGTTATACATACAGTATGTGCCTAATTTTACATAATATGTATTCATAAGAGAAAGTGATACAGGAAAGTAGACCCCAAAACAGAGGTCCAGCCTGAAGGCCATGTTGGTTCTTGGCTTTACACAGGAAAGAATTCAAGAGCGAGCCAACAAAGTAAAACAAAAGCAAGCTTATTGAAGTAGGAATTGGAAGGAAGGCTGCTCCATAGGCAGAACCGTGGCTACCTCTCAGAGCGACAAAAACAGAGTAGCCCTTTGTGAGTTTTCAGGGTCTCCTATTTAATTTTATGTTAAGTAGAGGGAGGATTATTTGTAAGATTTCTGGAAAAGAGATGGGGAGTTCTCCCCCACCCCAGGGTTCCTCCTTTTAAACTATATATGGTAACTTCCAGGAATTGCCATGGCATTTGTAAATTGTCATGGCACTGCTGGGAGTTTCTTTTACTATGCTAATACATTATAACTAGCATATAATGAATAGGGTAACCTGAAGTTGTTTTCCATCACCATCTTGGTTTTAACTGGTGTTGGCTGGCTTCTCCACCTATTTTATCAGAGATCTTGGTTCAGGTCTTATGACTCCTTATCAAGCAGGGCCATCTGGTTCCCTATCTCCAAAGGACATTTCTTGACCTACACATCAGCCACTGTCTCTAGGCTGTAGAATAACACTGGTGTGGGTTGTGGGTTTTTGTTTTGGTTTGGGTTTTTTTTTTTTTTTTGGGGGGGGGGGTTGTATTTTCTGTCAGTTTATATCACTTTTAAAATTAAGGAAATATGGTGGTTTTTTTCTTATAGAGCAGATAATAGACTTACTTATGTCATGAATGTTATCTTTCCTAAACTGTTTTCTTACTTTAAAAAAGTGATTTTTCCTTGGCCTCTTCACTATCTCTTGACTTCACGAGCTCTAGTAATTGGCTTACTTTTATAACAATTTTAAATAATGAAACAGTTTTATCACTTCAGATGTGAAAAACTTCTCTTAGTTGCAAAAAGAGATCTCTTTGACAACAGACTTATGGGGTACTGGTCTTGAACAACTTGCTAGGCCTACTCATTTATTAAGCAATTTCCTAACAACCTGCTAGGCTTATTCACTTGATATATAGCAGTGTTTGTGATTCAGATAAATATCTTAATACAGTCATACATTTACATATTTCTCGGTGCCATGCCTTTAAGGTTGCTCCCAAATACTCATAAAGGAAAGAAGATAATCCAGGATAATGAGATCTTGGAGCCAAGGGAGAGGATGGGAATTGGTGTTCAGCTGGTATTTACTGTCATTAGTGGGACTAGGAATTGTAGAGATAGGGAATTGAAAATAACCATCCTATTTGGCTTTTCATCTGTAAATTATGAGTCAAACCTATCTGCTATGAATGGAGTGGGGAGAGAGAGAAGGTAAGAGAAACGAAAAAAAAAAAAACCTTCATGGTTGATACAGAGAATACAAGAAAGTTATAATTTTATAGAAGTAAAAGCCTTGCTGAGCTGGATTGACAACCTGAGCACAGCTGGAAAAGTTGAGGGTTTTCAATCACCAGGCTTTTTTTAAAATTTATTTATTTATTTATTTATTTTTTAGACTAGTCAAGTGCAGTAGTGAGAAGGGAGGAAAGTAGTAGAACAAGGAGTTCAGTCTGTAACTGACTGTGAACAATCAAGTAAGATAACTCACTACCTTCAGACCAGCCAAGGAGGCATATCCTGAAAGTCAATCAACTCTGAGATTCAATCTGGAGAGGGAAGGAAGTACACAGGAGAAAAGGATAAATGGCATAACAGAAGGGAGTCCAAGGACAAGAAGTCTCAGAGTTTTGGAAAAGAGAGGCAGCAAGATATTAGAAAGAGCATAGATGGGACAATGAACAATAAGCAAAGCATAATTTCCTGGAATATTCTTATTTATTGCTTATGTTAAAATGTTTGATTGAAGCATTTTGTCCATCTCTATAGACACATCATTGTCTTATTTAGTATAGAAAAATGTACTTTACAGAGATTCAAATAGATCTTAAATTAATTTTGTCAATTGCTGTTCAACCTGTGGATGAAAGTATGACAGTTAATGTTGACTTGAAATTATTTATATTCAAACAGGAATGACTGTGATAAATATGTTTTTTGTATGCAAAAAAATCATAAAAGCAAAGGTGGCATTGTCTGGGGCAACATCAAGAAAAAAAAGGTAACTATTTTTATTGATTTATCCAGCACTTATCTATGAAACCATAATATATGATAAATTGTGGTAGTTATCAGTTATGTAACAATCCCTGCCCTCAATGTACTTTTAACTCAATACAAGTAAACTGTAATATGAGGCCATGAATGAGGTAAGTATGTTAAGTACTTTAGGATTATAGGTGGCAGCTCATAGACTAAAGCCTTTGACCAAGGTGAGAATAGGTAAATATTTTCATTTGGGAAGTGAGGTAGGGTAGGAAAACAGATATACAGGTCAGGGGAGGACATTTCAGGCAAGACAAAAAAACATAGTGTTTGTTCAGTGATTGGGGAGTAATTCAGGCTAATTGATTCATGATTTTCACAGAACAGAAAATTTCATCAAATCCCATGCAGCTTTATAATGCTTTCAGATGTTCAGATTCAGTTACTTTTCATTTTTTTTTTTACATTCCAACATTTAAAATCCAATTACAGAAAAAATTTTAACTTAAAAGATGCCTTAATAGAGTGATCTTTGAGAAAAGATTAGGAGAATCCTTTATTCCCTTGAATTACTTTTTAAATTTCTAATTTTAATTTGAATAACTGATAACCAAATATAAGTACTAGTATTCTGGAAAAGTTACGTCACCTCAGATTTCCTCAAAGTAAACAGCTAATCTTAGAAAATGATAGTTTATGGAGGTAGGGGACCACCTTGTCCCCCTGACAGTACTGCTTCAGATGAGGTTATGGCCATCTCTTCCTTACTCATTTTGAAATATATATATACTGCAAACTGGCCAAAGTATAATTCCTCTCAGACCTCTAAATTAAATACGTGATTACATAATTATATCCAATCTTTATGGGCTTTACTTGATCATAGGAAATGGTAGCTACCTCACTGGGACCTTGGTTTAAAGTCAGTCTGGGGACTAAATTCAAAAGAAATCTGTAGTCTATAATTGAAGGAGGCAGATTACTTCTCAATGTTTAAGATTCCTTTTTTCCAGTCCCACATTCTTTAATGAGAATGAAATTTTAGTTTGTTGGAAAGGACCTAGAATTATCTTAACATGATAAGAAAGCCTTGGAATGGGAATCCAAAGACTTGGCTCTACTTCCTGTTCTGCCAATAAGAAGCTGGGTTGCCTTGAAAAGTGCCCTAATCGAGTGTTTCTGAAACTTTAATATGCGTAGAAGTCATCTGGGGATCTTGTTAAACTCCAGTTCTGATGCAGTAGATTTGAGATTCTTCATTTCTAACAAGTTCCAGGTGATGTCTGTGCTACTGATCCATGGACCATACTGAGTAACAAGACTCTAATCCACTCAGTCTGTTTTCTCTGCAAAATGAGAAGAGGCTGATATGGATATATCTACAAGGGCCCTTCCTATTAAGAACTTTTAATTTTAACTACTTCTGATATTTTGTTTTTCTTTATAGGTTATAATTTCAGCAGTCTACCAAACTATAATGTTGTGGTTTAGCCCCATTTTTTTCATAGCATATTTTGTAGCCAATGTGTTAGGATTGTTCTAATTTCAAGGTCTGACTCCACATACTAGCTTTATGACACTGAGCAAGCTACTTGAGTTTTCTAATCTCATTTTAATTATGTATAGTATGACAATGGTGATCATGATTATATTGGTTTATGTTACTGAATAATTTTGAGAGCCAAATAATATAATGCAGTGTTTTGCCTCATCTGATATGAAAAAAACTACAGTCTATGGGCATAAGTTTGTATCTCAAGTTTCTTACAACAATACTTACCCTTAGTATGGGGGTATACACTATCATGTTTTCTATTCTGTTCCTTCTGGTTTTTGAAAGATTGCCAGTCATGGCCTATTGTTTGATAAGCACTGATGTATGTGAGCATGTACTTCAAACTTGTCGTATACATTACCATTTTAGCCAAGAAATTGAAGAAAATTAAAGTTTTGCCAGTATAACGTTTTCCAAGTACATATTTTTACCTACAGTCAGTTATGATTATAATAATAATGATAAATTGTTTATATTTTAAGTTTGCTAGCTCAATATAGTAATTATTTGAATGAAATAAATGGTACATTTTGGCAACTTTCAGAGGCCCATAGACTATCCTTTAACCACGTAGCATTAGTTTATAATATTTTCTTATAGTAATGTTTGCCAGCAGTGCAAAACACTGAGTAAGTCATGGTTTTTGCCCTGGGTAAACTCAAAAGAGAATTCGCCATCTCACAGATAATTGTAATGTGATTACATATCATTATGGGCATCTGTTCAAAGTACTCTGGCATAACGTATGCTTGATTTTGTCTAGGTATGAGCTAAGCTTCACAGCAGGTACCACCATTTAGCTATTAATATGAACTCTTTTATAGGTTGAAACTGATTTCACAACTGCAACATCAAGAAGAAAAAGTCCATTTAACAAAGGTAATACATTTATATCTTCTTTTGTAGCTCAGTTCTATTATATGGTAGTTTATTTAGATGATATTAAAATTAATTGCTCTCAAGTAGACAGATCTACCATTTAGTTCCTTGGAATTGTTTTCAGTTTCATTGAAATTACATTTAGAAATGTATTAATCCTTTCTATTAAACGTCTCTCTCTTTACAGATTTAGGAGAAAACTCTAGTATTGGAAAACTTTTCACTAATGCTATGGAATCTTTAGATGAAGAAGAGAAAGATTATTATTTTTCAAACTCTGATTCTGCATAGTAAAAATGAGAAAATATAACTTCTAGGATTTTTACCGTAAAGCCTGGAAATTATAAAGCAGACAATGTATTTGTATCTTCATTTGGAATACATGTATTTCCTTTGTAAAGTAGCTTCATATGAAAATGACTTCCCAAAGGTTTCATGTGTTTATATTCAAGGTAAAAAATCCTTCTACAGAATATTCTCATTGTTGTACCTAACTAAAAATGTAAGGAAAATTGTTTCACTTATGTGTTTGTAAATTTCTGTTTTATAATATTAAAATATACAGATAAGTTTCTTATAGGCATCTAAGTCTCTTTACTTTAAGAAAATCATGTCCCAAACAGATTTTTAAAAAGCTTTCAAGAAAATGTTGCTGTACTATAAATGAGGTGGCTACTGAATTCGTGAAAACTTCTAAGTTAGCATTTAACCACCACTTGATATACAAGCCAGAGTTGATCTAATGTTTAAATTACACATTCGTAACACTATGTGACATGCCTCTCTCCTGATTGTTTTTCTTAAAATTTGTGATTGACATATATCTATGAAATCTATGTAAATGTATTGCTTTTTCATTATTTTATCAGGTAGAATTAGATAAAAGTTTTGTTGCATTCTTTAGCCTTATTTACATATGCAGACATAGCTTAAATTTGGTCTCAATATTTTGACTGGATTAGACAAACATTCAGTTAATACATCCACCATTAGAAAGGAGTCAAGTTTATAAGAAAGGAGTCAAGTTTATGTTACGTCATAGTAAACATCCCTTTACTTTCTTGACAGCTCCTTTAGAAATAAACTGCTTTTAGATTATGTTTTATAATTTGATATAGAATATCTTCTCTCTGGCTACACATTCACCTACCGTTTATCTCCAGTTAGATTGTCCAAATAAAGTTAGACTGCTTTTATATTGTTTCTTGTTTTTGTTATTTTTAATAACAAAAGAAAAAGAAATAAGAAAGAAAAAGAAATAAGCATTTTGTTACTGGTTCTGTTTTAGTTTCCTCAAGAAATACCTGAACTTTTAGTAAAAAATAACATTTTCTTCTTTCTTAAGAATTTGGTCAGCCAGGTGTGGTGTCATGTGCCTGCAGTCCCAGCTACTCAAGAGGCTGAGCAGGAAGATAGCTTGAGCCCAGGAGTTCAAGTCTGTAGTGCCCTATAATTGCACCTGTGAATAGCCACTGCACTACAGCCTGGGCAACATAGTGAAACCCTGTTTCTTGAAAACAAAACAAAAAAATAAAGAATTTAGTCAGTAATAACCAGCTGGGCATGGTGGCTCATGCCTGTAATCCTAGCACTCTGTGAGACCAAGGTGGGAGGATAGCTTGAGCTCAGGAGTTCGAGACCAGCCTGAGCAAGAGCGAGACCCCATCTCTACTAAAAGTAGAAAAAAAATTAGCTGGGCGTGGTGGTAGGCACCTGTAGTCCCAGCTACTCAGGAGGCTGAGACAGGAGGATCACTTGAGCCCAGGAGTTTGAGGTTGCTATGAGCTAGGCTGACGCCATGGCACTCTAGCCCCAGTGATGGAGCGAAAGACTCTGTCTCCAAAACAAACAAACAAACAAACAAAAAGAATAGGTGGACAGAGCAAGATGGCCAAATAGAACCATCCAACAATCATCCCCCCAGAGGCCAAGCAATTTCCTGTGCCACCCCACCCCAACTCCAGGCAGTGCAGCTCAGGGGTAGTCTTCTACTACTTGGGGAAAGGAAAGGGAAGAATATAAAGAAATTTGTCTTGCAACTTGGGTACCAGCTCAGCCACAGTTAAGATTAAGTGCCAAGGAGACTTCTGAAGTGTCCCTGATTCCAGGTCTTATTTTGAAGACAGGCTATTTGAAGACAGTCAGATAGCCTGTCTGACTGCTGACATAGAAGAGAAAAAAAGGAAGAAGCATGTCTACAAAATCTAGAAAATAGCCTCAAAAGGGCAGTCTAAGAGTTAACTGGGCTTAAAAGAGGAGGCAGAGAGAGAGAGATTGAAGTAGAAAGTCTATTTGAAGAAGTAATAACAAAGAACTTTCCAAAACTCGGGAAAGATATGAGTATTCAGGTACAAGGTGATAGAACACCAAGCAGATTTACACAAACAAAACTACCTCAAAGCATTTAATAATCAAGCTCCCAAAGGTCACAGCTAATGAAAATGTCCTAAGGAAGACAAGAAAAAAATAACATAAAGGAGCTTCAATGTTTGGCAGCAGACTTCTCAGTGGAAAATCATACAAGCTAGGGAGAGAATGGCATGACATATTCAAAGTGCTGGAGGATAAAAACCTTAATCCTAGAATATTATATCCTGTAAAAATATGCTTCAAACATGAAGGAGAAATAAAGACTTTCCCACACAAACAAAAGCTGAGGAATTTAGTCAACACGAGACCTCTCCTACAAGAAATGCTACAACAGGCATGTGCCACCATGCCCAGCCAGAACTAAAAGGAGTTCTTCAATATGAAAGAAGAGGACGTTAATGAACAACAAAAAATCATCTGAAAGTATAAAACTCACTGGTAACAGTAACTATAAAAATACAGAATATTCTCTTGCTATAATTGTAGTGTATAAACCACTTATATCTTGAGTAGGATGACTAATAGACAAACCTATCAAAAATAGGGATGGAAGTGAGGGAAGAGGAGGGAAGGGAAAGAAAGGAAGAAGGAAGGAAAGGGGAAGGGAAAGGAAAGAAGAGGAAGGGAGGAAGGAAGGGAAGGAAGGAAGGAAGGAAGGAAGAAAGGATCACAAAACAACCAGAAATGAAATAATAACTTGGCAGTAATAAGTCCTTAACCTATCTATAAATAACAACATTGAATGTGAATGGATTAAACTCTCCAATCAAAAAACAGAGTGGCTGAATGGATAAAAAACAAGAGCCAACTATGTTTTCTGCAAAGGACACACTTCACCTACAAAGACACACATAGACTGAAAATGAAGGAATGGAAAAAGATATTCCATGCAAATGAAAACCCAAAAAGAGGAGTAGTAGCTATATTTTTATCACATACAATAAATTTCAAGACAAAAACTGTAAAAAGAGACAAGGTCATTATATGATGATAAAGGGGAAAATTCAGAAGGAGGATAAAACAATTCTAAATATTTATGCACCCAACACTGGAGCACCCAGACATACAAAGCAAATGTTGTCAGACCTGAAGAGAGAGCTAGATGCCAATACAGTAATAGTTGGAGACCTTTTCAGCATTGGACAGATTATCCAGATAGAAAATCAACAAATAAACATTGGACTTAATCTACACTATAGACTAAATGGACCTAATACATATTTAAAGGTTTTATCCAATACCTAGATAAAACATGTTCTTCTTAGCTCATGGATTATTCTCAAGGACAGACCATATGTTAGGTCACAAAACAAGTCTTTAAAAATTGAAATCATATCAAGTATTTTTTTTTACTACAATGGAATAAAACTAGAAATCAATAACAAGAGGAGCATTGGAAACTATACAAACACCTGTAAATAAAGCAATAAGCTCCTGAACGACTAGTGGATCAATGAAGAGATTAGGAAGGAAATTTAAAAATTTCCCAAAACAAATGAATATAGAACATAAAAAACCTATGGGATACAGCAAAAGTAATATTAAGAAGAGAGTTTATAACAATAAGTGCCTACACCAAAAAACTAGAAAAGCTGCATATAAACAACCTAATGATGCATTGCAAAGAACTAGAAAAACAAGAACAAACCAAAGCCAAAATTAGAAGAAAAGAAATAATAAAGATCCAGAACAGACACAAATGAAACCAAAAAATACAAAAGATTAAAAAAACCAAAAGTTGGTTTTTGAAAAGATAAACAAAATTGACACACCTTTAGCCAGACTAAGACAAGGAGAGAAGACCCAAATAAAATCAGAGATGAAAAAGGAAACATTACAACTGATACTGCATAAGTAGAAAGGATCATTAGAGACTACTATGAGCAATTATATGCCAATAAATTGGAGGAAATGATTAAATTCCTAGACACACATACAACCTACCAAGATTGAAAGGGGAAGAAATCCAAAACCTGAATAAACCAATATCAAGTAATGATACAGAAGCAGTAATAAAATCTCCCATTAAGGAAAAACCCTGGACCCAATGGTTTCACTGCTGAATGCTACCAAACATTCAAAGAAGAACTAACACCAATCTTAAACTATTCTAAAAAAAATTGAGGAGGAGGGAATACTCCTGAACTCATTCTACAAGGTCTGTATCACCCTGATACCAAAACCAGACAAAGACACAACAAAAAAAGAAAACTATAGGCAAATGTCTCTGATGAACATAGATGCAAAATTCCTCAACAAATACTAGTAAATGGAATTCAGCAACACATTAAAAAGATTATTTATCAAGATCAAGTGTGATTCATCCCAGGGATGCAAGGATGGTTCAATATACACAAATCTTGTGACAAAAACCATATGATCGTTTCAATTGATGCTGAAAAAGCATTAGATAAAATTCAACATCCCTTCATCATAAAAATTCTCAAAAAACTGGCATAGAAGAAATATGCCTCAACATGATAAAAGCCATATATGACAGACCCACAGCTAATATCATACTGAATGGGGAAAATCTGAAAACATTTCCTCTAAGATCTGGAAGAAAGACAAGGATGCCCACTTTCACCACTGTTATTCAACATAGTACCAGAAGTTCTAGCTAGAACAATCAAACAAAAGAAAGAAAAGACATCCAAATTGGAAAGAAAGAAGTCAAATTATCCTTGTTTGCAGAAGATATGATTTTTATATCTAGGGAAACCTAAAGACTCCATCCAAAAACTATTAGAATTGATAAACTCAATATAGTTGCAGGATACAAAATCAACATACAACAATTGGTGGGATTTCTATCTGCCAACAAGCAAACAACTTGAAAAAGAAACCAAGAAAGTAATCTCATTTACAATAGCTACAAATAAAATAAAATACTTAGAAATAAACTTAACCAAAAAAAAGTGAAAGATCTCTATCATGAAAACTATACAACATCAATGAAAAACATTGAAGAAGACACCAAAAGATGGAAGATATTCCATGCTTATGGTTTTAAAGAATCAAATTGTAAAGATGTCCATACTACCCAAAGCAATCTACAAACTCGATGCAATCCCTATCAGAATACCATTAACATTCTTCATAGAAATAGAAAAAATAATCCTAAAATTTATATGGAACCACAAATGACCCAGAAGAGCCAAAGCCATCCTGAGCAAAAATAATAAAACTGAAGGCATGACACTACCTAACTTCAAATTATACCACAGAGCTGTAGTAACCAAAACAGCATGGTAGTCACATAAAAACAGACACATAGACCAGTGGAACAAAATAGAGAATCCAGAAATAAATGTACACATCTATAGTGCACTTATTTTTGACAAAGGTGTCAAGAACATACAGTGGGGAAAGGATAGTCTTTTCAATGAATGGTGATGGGAATACTGGATATCCATATGCAGAAGAATGAAACTAGGTCCTTATCTCTTGCCATATATAAAAATTAAATCAAAATGGATTACAGACTTAAATCTAAGACCTGAAACTATGAAACTACTAAAAGAAAACATTGGGGAGATGCTCCAGGACATTAGTCTGGGCAATGATTTCTTGAGTAATACCCCAAAAGCACAGGCAACCAAAGCAAAATTAGATAAATGGGATCACATCAAGCTAAAGCACTTCTGCATAGCAAAGGAAATAATCAAAGTGAAGAGACAACCCATAGAATGGGAGAAAATATTTGCAATCTACTCATCTGACAAGGAATTAATAACTAGAAAATACAAGGAGCTTTAGAATATATAAAGGAGCTACTCAATAGGAAAAAATGAAATCTGATTTAAAAAATGGGCAGTCTGAATAGACATTTCTCAAAAGAAGACATGCAAATGGCCGACAGGTATATGAAAAAATGCTTACTATCATTAGTCATCAGGGAAATGCAAATCAGAACTACAATGAGATGTTATCTTACCCCAATTAAAATGACTTTCATCAAAAAGACAGACAATAAGGAATGTTGGTAAAGTTGTAGTGAAAGGGGAACCCTCTTACACTTTTGGGAATGTAAATTAGTGCAACCTCTATGCAGGTTCCTCAAAAAACTAAAAATAGAACTACCATATGACCCAGCAATCCTACTTTCTAAAAGAAAGCAAATCAGTATATTGGAAGATAGCTGAATCCCATGTTTACTTCAGCACTATTCACAAGAGGTAAGATTTGGAATCAATTTAAGTGTCCATCAATGGATGAATGGATAAAGAAAATGTAGTACATTTACACAATGGGATATTATTCAGCCATAAAAAGGAATGAAATCCTTTCAGTTGCAACAACATGGATGGAACTGTAGAACATTAAGTGAAATAAGTCAAGCACTTAAAGATAAATTTCACATGTTCTTACTCATATGTGGGAGCTAAATATTAAAATAATTGATCTCATAGAGAGTAGAATGATGGTTACCAAAGGCTGGGAAGGGTAGTAGGTAGGAGATTACATGGGTGGGGATGGTTAATGGGTCCAGAAATACAGTTAGATAGAATGAATAATATTTGATAGCACAACAAAGTGACTATAATCAACAATAAGTTAAAGTATACTTTAAAAATAACTAAAACTGGAATTAGAATGTTCCTAACACAAAGAAATAACAAATGCTTGAGGTGATGGATACCCATTACCCAGATTTGATTGTTACACATTGTATGCCTGTATCAAACGTCGCATGTACCCTATATATATATATTTACTTATATATAAATACATATACCTATTATGTACCCACAATTAAAAATAAAATTAAAAACAAAAACAAATAAATAGAATAGTGTAATTGGAACTAAGATCATTCATCTTTAAACTACCATAATTATTTCTACCACAAAGACCTTTGGTAGATGTAGGATGGAACAAAAGAAAGCATTATTTTAGAGTGGCCCTAAAAAGTACTGTTGTAGAGCTTAAGTTGCCAATATGCTGCTTAAAGTTAATGGGTAGTGTTTTAGGAGTTAAGAAGGTGGTTAATTCTCTTAACTAAAAACAAAAAGGTAATTTTGAAATGGCATAGAGTTGACTCACATCATAATTCTGACCCCTCCAGACCATATTCCCTGTGTCTATTCTATTCTAAGGTATCTCACTGCCAGGTACTTGGTTAGTCCCATTTCTTACTATCAGGTCATAAGATAAGCTAATAATAAGGTTTAAGGTAAATAACCTCCAGAGGAAACTTAAAAGTAGAAAAGACTTTATGGACTCAACGACTAGAATAAGGATGGATTGACAATCAATACGGTTAATTTTAATAGTTAAGGGCGACCAATGAAAGTAAAGGAGTAGGCTATTGCAAGCTTAAATGTGGATAGAGAGAGGATCACACAGCAAACATAAATAAATGAAATCCTCTAGGTTATGTCCTTCATACCACATTAATTTATGTTATTTTTTGTCTGATGGGCGCACACACAAAGGGAGTCTGAGCATGTGAGAGGTGCCGCAAGTAGATCAGCCAGCCCACGTCAATGTGAGTTTGAAGGACTGCATGCTTCTGGCATGCAGCTGGGGCAGAGTACCACCAGATGTCCCCATCCACACACCATTGGCAGACCATGCAGCAGGAACATGAAGCATCAAGCAGCAGCACAGTGGAACCAGGAAGAGAGGCCCCTTTCCTCCTGACAAGCTTAGCATTGTGCTCACTGTTAAAGGAGAAATGCTCAGAATGCAGTTATTTTTGCAGAATGGATACTGAAGGGTGAATTTGGATCTGAGTGGTAATAAACTGGTAACTACACACCAGCCAATAAATTATACTGCTTCTCTCTCTGGCTTTGAGAGAATTATTGAACAGCAAATATATGAGGTCAGCTGCTTTCAGACGAATTTAAAGTTTATACCACCTTAAAGGAGCTGTGTTCACAATTAGAGTAACTTAACTTTTTTTGGTCCCCTTTTATCAATGATACTGTATTATCAATACAGTAAAGAGAACTATTAATATATCTAGTTCCTGGGTTGCGGTTCTAGATTTGCCAGTCTAACCTTGAATAAGTCACTTGTTTCTGGGACTTACTTTTACCGTCTAATAAGAAAGAAAGAGAAAATCAATTTGAATTAGATGAGCTCTGAAGTCCCTGCCAGGTCTAAGGTGAGCAAAGCACTCTGCTGTGAGGTTAATTCAACTACCCAACAATGTAACAGAAAAAATAAATAAATAAATAAATAAGGCACCCAGAGAATAAAGGATGCTAAATGGGGGGGGGGGGGGGGGGGGAGGAAATGCCCATAATTAAATTTTTCTTTAGTATTAGACTGACTAGAAGACAGAGCCTCATACATGTTGCAGATGTACACATGAAGCCATCTTAATAGCATCACAGACAATATAATAGGTTGATAAAATGGGTCTACATTCAATAATTTATGCTAAAAAGAAATTTTGTAAGTCCAGGCCAATATACTTCTTTGAATATACTTTGACAACAACAACAAAAAAAAGGTAATGTAACTTGGAGTTCATATTCATAGGATTTGACTGTACTAGACTGAAACACTTTTGGTAAGATAAACATACTCAGTTAAATTTTCTACTTTCCTAATTACAGGTCACTTACCTCACAGCACTCCCACCACCTACACCTTACCCAGTATGATTAAGTACATTTAAAATATTCTAGGCCGGGCGCGGTGGCTCACACCTGTAATCCTAGCCCTCTGGGAGGCCGAGGGGGGTGGATTGCTTGAGGTCAGGAGTTCGAGACCAGCCTGAGCAAGAGTGAGAGCCCCCTCTCTACTAAAAATAGAAAGAAATTATCTGGCGAACTAAAAATATATATAGAAAAAAAAAATTAGCTGGGCATGGTGCTGCATGCCTGTAGTCCCAGCTACTCGGGAGGCTGAGGCAGAAGGACTGCTTAAGCCTAGGAGTTTGAGGTTGCTGTGAGCTAGGCTGACGCCACAGCACTCACTCTAGCCCGGGCAACAAAGCGAGACTCTGTCTAAAAAAAATTAAAAAAATAAAATAAAATATTCTAGATGTTATTGTTCATATATAGGAAAACTGTTTATGACCACATTGACAGCAGTCAGAGACACATCAACCTTACTATGCTAATAACAACACTACATACTTTAATCTTGGGAAAAATTCCAAAATACTTCTCTAACTCAGCTTTTACTTAAACTATTCTCAGTAATACCTTTAATAAGCCTTGTTTTATTCAATAAAAAAATGGTTTCATAATCTAGTCAAAATAATTATAGAACATCAGGTTTTCTTTTTAAATAATTTCTATAATCTATATAAATAAAAATGGACACAATATAAAATAATATCTTTAAATGATAAGGAAATATTCTCTTATTTACAAATTTTAAACTGATAATCACAAACCACAGCAATGATTATTGAAGTGCATTTAGTATTGTGAAAGTTCTTTCACGACCGCATCTTGAGTAGTCTAATCATGCATCAGACTTCAGTCTACTTTGGTTAATATCATTTGGTAACATTTGTATGTCAAATACATAGTGAATGTATCTATAGATCTCCTCAGCCTTTTGATGAGTTACTTGTGCATACGTGGAGATTTCTTCAGGTGAGCTGAAAAATAAATTAGATAAAATCATTACACTAGAACTTCTGACTTTTATAAAATTTAATATCTTAATACCAAACACAACAGCCTTAATACCAAACACAAATCATCTCTTCCTAAGCATTATACATCTAGTTGATATTTTAGCATTAAACAAAACAAAAATGTACTTGTTTCCTTTATTTAAAATCATCTGTAATGACAATGATTTTAACATATGCAATGAATCAAATGTTTATGTCCCCTCAAAATTCCTGTGTTGAAACTCTAATCCTAATGTATTTTGAGGTGGGGTCTTTGGGAGGTAATTAGGTCATATGGATGGACCTCCCAGTGCTCTTACAAGAAGAGGCCAGAAAGCTAGCTAGCTCTGTTTCTGCCACGTGAGGATACAATGGGAAGTCAGCAGTCTGCAAAAAAGTAGAAGACTGTTGCCAGAACCCAATCATGCTGGCACCCTGATCTCAGACTTACCCACAGCGTCCAAAACTGTGAGAAATAAATTTCTGTTGTATATAAAGCACCTAGTTTATGGTATTTTGTTATAGAAGCCTGAGCTAATACAACATCTTATGTGGACCTTTAATTAAAATGAACCTGTGTTCTAAAATCTCCATCTTCAGGCAATATAATGATCAAGACTAGTAAAATTCTCAGCTTGAACATTCTTCTAGTTCCAGAACTGAACAACCCAGAAATGTTAGAATGCAAGGTCAAATGTAAATGCTTTTATTGTCTATCTCCCCATATGGCTCTAAGCTCCTTGAAGGCAATGCTTCTATACCTTTTTTCTTTTTCATTTTTTTCCTTATTAATGTCCCTCAGCTTCATACAGTAACTGATACCTACTGGCAGGCAAAAAAAATCTTTACTGAATACAATAATCTAACAAGCACATACCTCTTAATTTTTTTTAAATATTAAAATTCTATTAAATACTTTTAAGAATCTTTAAAAGGTAATCATTTAAAACTATTATTAAAACAGACATACCTGTTAGCCATCTTTTTCACAGATGAAAACTGGTGACACATATTTAATGCTGTTACATAACTTATATTTGGAATACTTAAATAAAACAGAAGTGCCTCACATTTACTACTATTCACCACTGTTGGAACATGAATACCAACATTCTTTCTTTGTTCCACTAAGGACAATTCCTTTAGCAAATCTGCAGTTTCTTCTTGGCAGGAACTGAAAAGAATTCGGATTCCAGCACCAATTAAGGTAGTCAGCAGGCTGTCATAACTCTTTGTTCTCCTAAATATCCTTGATGTGTCTCCTAAATATTTCATATTTAGGAAAATGCAAACATTAGCCACTAGTATTAAGTAGAATCATTAATATACCTTATGTTATTAAAATCCCAAGATCTATACCATTGAGCAAACTAGTGTCATATTCTGCTAATGAGAAACCCTACAGCTACAGTTTTAAAGTGATTCTCAAATATCTGAGAGAGAAAATAGAGAGAACTAAGAGTATGTTGAACTGGAATCAACATAGGAAGGGTGAATAGGAAAGGGAAAGCTTATATTCTTAGATAATTCATTCCTGATGGCCAAGACAATATTACTCATCTTTATAATTTTTCATTCTAGCACTGATGAAGGGCTCATTATTGGTTTAACTGATATAAAATTATATTATGTATTTATTCCAATGAGTAACTCAACAAATATCCTTCATACCCATTTTAATGTCATCTTGCCAATTAATTTATACCCCTACTTTTCCTGTTCATTTTCTCTTCCATATTCTACTTACATCCTTTTATTGACATTCCCCATTATGCCTCCTCACAAGATACTTCTCCATAACTTTTGGCATGTTACTTTCCTCTCTATTCCAAATCTATTTCTTTTATCCCTTGCTTTTCAAATTAAAAAGAAAAAAAAATGGGTTACTGAAATTTAAAGTGAGCTATGTAAGGCCACGTGATTCACCAATGATAGCATAAAGATGAAAAAGTTGCCCAATTTCCAAAACAATGTTTTACCCAAACTACACTATTCTCTTTTATGTATAATTCTTCAATTCTTCCATAATGGCTTTCACCTACATGATTTCACTTAATCCTCATAATATCACAAGATGAGTAGGACAAGTATATTATCAATGCCTCAGAGGGAGTGATTTGTCCATGCAATGTCACATAGCTACTGAGAAACCAGAAATCAGTGCATCTTCTGATTCCACATCTCATGATCTTTTCACTGTTCTTGAGGGCTCCCCACACAATTGAATATTTACCACAGAAATTCCCTAACTGAAGCTCCAATCTTGCATTTCCAAATGCATCCTAGGCACCCACTTCAGTGACCCATTGAGAACTCAACATGTTCAGAACTGAGCTCCCCTTGCCCCTCAAATCTGCTGCTTCTCTTATATTCATAATTGAATACCTAACACCTAATTGCCCAGTAACCAAGAGGATGGTTAACTCAGAGTGATTCTCAACTCCTCCCACCAACTCCTGCTAATCCTGGCTCTTAAACATCTCCTGAATCCTATCTCTCTTCTCCATTGCAGTTTTAGTTAAGGCCCTCAGCCTTTCTGGGTTCCTGAAAGTCTTATGTTTGGTTCACTTGTTTTCAATTTCTTACCTTTCAATTCTCAGAAGCTGCATTTAAATGCAAAGACTAATGAAAAAAATCATGACATTATGAAAATATAAAATGACATTCATTAAAATCAGGTACTTATATTTTAAGAGTTTCCCACATTCTGACAGTAGAATAACTAGTCAAGTTCCTGTACAGTCTTATAAAAAAAGGTATTTTAAAATACAAACCTGTTTTTTCTCTGTCCTTTTCCACAATCACACATATTCTTTCAAACATGCTCCGCAGGTGCTGGATCTGTTCGATGAGCTTGTTCTTACTGACACTATTTAACATCTCAGATTGAGACCTCCTTTCCACCACCATGCGGTTACTCACAATGTAATCACAGCCATTAAGAGGACAAACCTCTACTTGTAATCCATGAATTGCTCTTAGGGAAGAAATTACTTCTAAACCAGAAGTGATTTCATGACTATCTACAAGAATACAGGTTCTTTTTCCTTTCTGTGGTAGTCTAGGAGAAGTATATGTCCCAGACAAATATGGTCTTGAATTGGAACAGTATGCTCCTGAAGTGCTAGAATCCTCCAGAACACCAACCTGAAAAAGTAGAAAACACTGATCACAATCAGATTAAATATATATTAGCACCATAAACTTCTCACACTGAAATTGATCCTCCTTACTGATAATGTTCTTTATTCTTTCTTCAATATAACCAATGTGACAATAGGTAAAGGAACAAATAAGCCACCACTCTTAAAACTCAAAAAATGTTGTAAAGCTACAATTAAAAACAAAAGCTAAGAATAGAAGGATGTGAAGAAATAGGAGAAAGCCTAAAAATGAAGAGGAAAGGGAATGCAAAAAGGAAAATCATAATTTTTAGGCCAGAGAAAAAAACAAATGAATGGAAGGTTAAATAACAACCTTAAAAGCAGATTAGACTTCATCTCAAAGAATAAGGAAATTAACAAGATAATTGGAAAATAATTGGGAGATTGGATAACCAGAATGTATCTCTAGAAGAAAGCAACTAAACCTGCTAAATAACATGTTTTTTAAAAATATTTAAAAATACATACCTGAGCTGACAAGTAAGGAATGCACCAAGACAAAAAACAGAGTAAAAGTGAGACTCCTGGAAGTTAATTAAGCCAGAAGAAAAACAGGTTTCCTTTGCAAAGTATCTGCTAGATCCTTTTGAACATGAGCTCCTCTTTTGACAGAGGCATCAGCATGGGGGAAAAATCCTCTTAGAATTGGTATCTACAAACTAGCCCTCCAACCCTCATGTGGGTTTGTAGCAAGAATACACAATACCTGTGTGGTCCACAAAAACCTCAAACAATTTAAAGTGCTCTCAGAAAAGAAATGCCATATGAATGAATGTATAAAACAGTAAGATGTTGTCAACATTGCTACAAGAAAAATATAAATTTGAAACTATATGGAAATACCATTTCTCACTAGATTGACAACATTCTCTGTTGATGAGACTCTGGAGGAATCAGGAGTTCTACGATCTGACAGTAATAAAAAATGGTACACCAACTATGGAGAAGTTAGCACTATATGGCAACATTACATGTGCATTTACCTTTTACAGCAAAAATGCTTCAAGGAATTCATCCCAAAGCTACACTGGCGAAACAAGAGAAAACATGCACATGGCTATTTGTCTTATAAATCAGACTGTTTATAAGAATGAAAGATTAGAAACAACCCAAATATGCATTAATATGAGAACTGTTGAATAAACTATTACATAATCATACAATGAAGGAGTACACAGTTATACAAAGTAATGAGGAATATATATCTATGTGTTACTATAGAGTGAACCCTTAGGATATATTTTTCAGTGAAACAGCAAGGTGGAAAAAAGTATGTGTTATATGCTGTTGTTTATCTAAGGAAGGTTAGAAATATGAATGTATCTGGCCAGGTGTGGTACTCACACCTGTAATTGCAGCACTTTGGGAGCCCGAGGCAGGAAGATTGCTTGAGCCCAGGAGTTTGAGGCCAACTGGGGCAACATAGGGAGACTCAATTTCTACAAAAAAATAAAATAACTAGCTGGGTGTGGGGTGTGGGGTGTGGGTAGTCTCAGCTGCCTAGGAGGCTAAGGCAGGAGGATAGCTTGAGGCCAGGAGTTCAAGGCTGCAGGGAGCTATGATTGGGCCACTGCACTCTAGCCTCAGCAACACAGCAAGACCCCATCTCTAAAAAAAAATAAATTTAAAAAAAAAAACATAAAAATTACCAAATGCTAGCGAAGTGAACTCTTAAACACTGTTAGGAATGTAAACCAGTACAGCCAGTATGGAGAAAGTATGGAGGGTCTTCAAAAAACTACAAACAGAACTACCATATGATCCAGCAATCCCATTACTAGGAATTTATCCAAAGGAAAGGAAATCAGTATATTGAAGAGACATTTGCACCCTGTTTACTGCAACATTATCCACAATAGCAAAGATATGGAATCAATGTAGGAATCCAATAGATGAATAAAGAAAATGTAATACATACACACACACAATGGAATTCTATTCAGCCATAAAAAAGGATGAAATCTTGTCATTCCTAGCAACATGGATGGAACTAGAGGACATTATGTTAAGTGACATAAGCCAAGAACAGAAAGTTAAACACCACATGTTCTCACTCAGATGTGGATGCTAAAAAATATTGATCTCATAGAAGTAAAAAGTAAAATAGAGGCTACTAGAGGCTGGAAAAGGTAGGGGGAAGAAGGGTTTAGAGAAGAGATTTGTTAAAGGATACAAAATTACAGCTAGATAGGAGGGTAAGTTCCAGTGTTCTATACTCCTGTTGGATAACTACAGTGAATAATATATTGTTATTTTTTCTAACTGCTGAAAAGAGGATGTTGAATGCTCCCAACACAAAGAAATGATAAATGTTTAAAATGACAGATATGCTAATTACCATGACCTGATCCCTATACATAATATGTAAACACATCAGTATGTACTCCATAAATATATGTGTTATTTATGTCAATTATAAATAAAATTAAAAATGAAAATTTTATTTAAAATATTGTACATATAATCTGCTCTTTGGGATTACTGTCTTTATACTATAGATAAGGATATTGAAGCTCAGAGAAATTAAGGATTTTTTTCACAATCTACTTTAAAAACTTAATCTAGTCAATTTTATCCTAATTATTGCCTTCAAGAAATAACTGTAGAAGAAAAGCAAAGTACAATTTAGAATTGGAAACACTAATTTGAGGACAATTATGTGGACACTGTGGAGCATGTTGCTAAGGCAGAATGGAGTGAAACATACTGGGAATAAAAGAGAAATAGAAGCATAGAGTAGAATGGTGATTAGCAGAGGCTGGAGGTGGGGGCCAAGGGTGTTGGGGAGATGTTGGTCAAAGAATAAAAAAATTCAGTTAGATAAGAAGAGTAATTTTGAGAGATCAGATGTATAACATGGTGACTATAGTTAATAACAATATCTTTTTTTTTTTTTTTCTTGAGGCAAACTCTCATTCTGTTCCCTGGGTTAAAATGCACTGGTATCATCATAGCTCACCGCAATCTCAAACTCCTGGGCTCAAGTGATCCTCCAGCCTCAGTCTTCCAAGTAGCTAGGACTATAAGTGTGTGCAACGACACCTGGCTTATTTTTTATTTTTTGTAAAGACAGGGTCTCACTATGTTTCTTAGGCTGGTCTTTTACTCCTGGCCTCTAGCAATCCTCCTGCCTTAGCCTCCCAGAATGCTAAGATTACAGGAGTGAGCCACCAAGCCCAGCAATAGGTACTGTATTCTTAAAAGGCACTGAGAAAGTAGCTGGGTGCAGTGGCTCACACCTGTAATCCCAGCACTGGGAGGCCAAGGAGGGTGGATCCCTTGAGGTCAGAAGTTTGAGACTAGCCTGAGCAAGAATGAGACCCTGTCTCTACTAAAAATAGAAAAAATTAGCCAGGTGTGGTGTTGTGCACCTGAAGTCCCAGCTACTGCAGAAGCTGAGGCAGGAGGATCACTTGAGCCCAGGAGCTTCTTGAGGTTGTAGTGAGCTATGATGATGCCACTGCACTCTACCCAAGGCAACAGCGTCAGACTCTGTCTCAAAGAAAAGGAAAAAAAACAAAAACACAAACTGAGAGAGTAGATTTTAAGTATTTTCACCAGAAAGAAAAGATAAGTTATTTTTGGTGCCTCTGTTAATTAGTTCAATCTAGCCATTCTACAATGTATACATATGTCAAAACATGTTGACGTGACAAATATAATTTTTGTCAATTTAAAAATTAGTTTTTTAAAAGTCTATGTTTCAGTCTCCTTAGATAATCCAAGAAATGAATCTTTATTTACAGTTAGAGGTTCCTATTACCATGACTTTAATTAACCCCTATTTAGTAAAATTACCATAACTATAAACTTTTTAAAAATGAAAATGATTTCAGTGATTCTTTCAAAAATAGTAGGAAAAGGAGAAGGTAAAACTGGAATACTTAGCAGTCACTTGAAACCCTTTGGAGAGAAGAAAAGTTAATCTGGGAACCAGTTCAGAAAACATCATTTCTGTTAATTTCACCTTGTAGAAAGACCTATTTTCCTATATCTTTTTAATAAAATTATCGTTTCTTTATAGAGTATTAAGAAAACAATTAATACATAAACCTAAGTATCCTATGAATTGCATATATAATTTAGTGTACTGTTTCCTTGAAGACATTTTCTTAAAATTTTGCTAATTTTTCTTTGACATAGTTATTTAATACAAAACACACAAAAGAAGAAATTAAAAAGAAAAACTTTTGGTAAACCTAAAAAGGCTTTTTTTCTTTTATTTGATCCATACCTTCAATGGAATTAGAAATTTTCTACAGTCTTTCTGTGAATCAACAGAAGTGAATGGTGGTGAGGTGGATTCAATTTTATTATGGCTCTGAGGTTTGAAGTCCGAGACTTCAGAAATTATATCCTTTAAATTAAGTGGTGTCTGTTGTCTCTGCTTTGCTGATTGATTAGCTATTGGATTAGAATGGACTCCAGATTGCAATGAAGACCCAGAAGGTACTAAATTCAAACAATGGTCCTGCTGTTTGTTCTTGTTAATAGTGCTTGGGTTAACCACAATATTGGATTTTCTTTCACCATTTACATTGTTTTCCTCCTCACTTGAATCATCTGGTAAAATAATTCTGGAAAATTTCTTTTTTGAACGTGCACAATTTTGTTTCATCATTTGTTTTAGCATTACTGCACGTCGGGTTTTATATTTTTTACTCCCATTTGCAAAGCAATCTTCATTTACTAAGTTAAAATCCACACAAACTTCTTCTTCACTTGATTGGCTTTTGCAAGACTCTCCTTCATCAACACAAAAACTATCTTCTAAATAGGTTTCATCTTGCTCAGGAATCTACAATAACACAAATATATTTTAAATAATCAAACAGGTATTTAACATATACTTTTAAACACATGAGATCTTCATTAATATTTATTTCATTTACTTTATTAATTCAGTCACTTATTCAACTAATATATACTGAGTACATTTTTTATGAAGGAAAATGGAAAGTTAAGGGATAAAGAAAAAGGATGATTTACCCTCTAGAAATTTATAATCTAGTGCAGGTAGCCAGGAAAGTAAACAATAATAAAAGATAAATTATAAATGCTATGTAATAAGCACAATTGAAATACAGAGAGTACATATTACCAAGCTGAACATGCCAATTTATCAACAAACAGTACTAATATGAATTTGTTATTATAAATGAAATATAATCTAAGTTTTAGACTATAACATTTTTATGAAAAAAGTTAGAGATAAATATGAGTGTATGAAAATTTAAAAAAATAACTAGATGGTGAAATTCTATTCACTTCCTTTAAACATTATAATTGAAAATTTCATAGTATATTTTAGTTAGCTCAAATTAAAGAAAGGATAATTTGATCAAATTAGGACTAAAAGGGATCTTGGTAATTCATTTAGTCCACCTTCCTGACTTTCAGCAGAAATTATCCCAAATAGCGCTGAAAGTTTTAGAAACAAAATGGAGGCTTCATTGATAGGAACATATTTCAACATCACCACTAGGAAATTCTTCATTATACTTCTATAGTTCATACCTGTGAGAAAATGTTTATGTTGCTATGTTTCTTATGGATTATTTTGTACTTAGTGCTCATCAATGGACTACGCACAGATTTCATGTAAATAGCTCTCATTTCAGAATCTGTATAAAGATAATAAGAATTTAAAATAAAATGGCAAAATTATTAAAACGAAAACCAGCAAAGTATTTTCCTTCAGCCATTTATACATGATTTAAACACAAAAGATAATATATATTGAAAGACGTCTAAAAGCAATTATTCAAAAATGCAAAGTTAGGAGTTTTGCCTTTGAAATCATATCATCTAGTTGGGTAACTATAGACAATTTATTTAAGCTCTCTGCCTTAGCTATCTCTCTATTCTGAAAAAATTATGATTAGGGCAGTGCCTTTCCATTAAAAATAAAGGTATATAAAGACCTTAGGACTATACCTGATTTACAGAAGTATTCCAAAACACACAAGAAATCCAAGCAGAAAAGAAAACATGCACATTAAAAGCCATAGCCAATAGTATGTTTCATAATTTTCAGCAAAAATCAGGAAACATGGCAGTTTTTATTCAAGCCTATCATTTTTAAAAGTTATAGTGAAGGGTACTTAAGAAATGATACATAGAGGGGAGGAAGGGACAAAAAAAAAGAAATGATACATAAATATAAAAGATATGTGAATTTCAAGGTATTTTTAAAAAACCTTTGAAATCATACATATTTCAAATGCACTGTTTCTAAAATGGAATTTCAGACCTCTCCACTCTCCATCCAAAGCAAATATCAGATAACAGCAACTACACCCTTCCTGTTGCTCAAGCCCACTGACTCTTCTTTGTCTTTCTAATCCATCGGAAAATCCTGTCAGCTTTATGTATCCAGAATCCAATCCTTCTCACCCTCCTCAGTGCTACCATCTTGCTAGAAGCCACCATCATTCTTTGACTGGATTATTGCAACAGCCTCTTAACTTGTCTCCTTCTACTTTTTTCCCCCATAGGCCATTATCAACACAGATGCTAGTGAAATTCTACTAAAATATGTCAGATCATGATCTAGCTGCTCACTATTTCACTTCCTGCTACTTCCTTTCTCACTCATTCCAGTCACAATGCTGTTCCTGGAACAGGCCAGACGCACTCCTGCCTCAGAGCCTTTGCACTGGCTGTTGTCTTTGTATCAAAATTCTTCCACCAGATTATATTGCAAATCTGCAAAAGCCACTTCTGTTAATGAACATCTAGGGCATAAAACCTTATCATGCAAATCATATCAGTTATCAAGGATACAGTATTGAGAACTTTATCTTTAAACCCTTTTTTTCTTTCAAGTCATGAACTTTGGGAAACTTTGCTGTTTTAAATAACATCAGAGATCACAAGAGCAGAATAAATGGTGAGATCTGTGAAAGATCAGAATACTGAAGAGCCAATCAGAGTGTTTCTCACTTCTGTTATAGCCAATCTGAATCATCTGCTCTAAATTATTGTACATAAGATCTGCTCAAGCAGATCTCCCCTACTTGGCAAATTTAAAAAATTTATCTTTGTGTCTTAGTTTGTTTTAACAATCCACATCACTAAAGACCTCTTCCTCTAGTGTTTGATCAAATGTCACATTCTCAATGTGGCCTATTCCTAATGACTTTAATTGTAATTGTAACTTGTCCACTATTTATACCCTCAACCCCACCCAGGCACTACAAATCCTTTTCTTGTTCAATTTGTTCCATTTTTTTCTGTAACTTTTTCATCTTACAATATACAAATAATTTCATTATTATCTGTATTGTCTGTCTCCTTCCGTTCAAATGTAAGCTTCATAAACAGACATTTTTGTCTATGCTGTTCACTGATACATCTTTCTCAAGTGCCTTATATAGGCACTGAACACTTGTTAAATGAATATTTGATATTTAAGCCACTCAGGTCAATCTGGAGAGAAATATTCAAATTAGCAGAAGCCTATAAATAACCAAGTCTAAAATAAAGCCAGTATTACAGAATTTGACTAAAAATGACCAAATAAATATTTTTCACATGCTAAATTTAATTCCCTTTAAAGTCTAATGTCTTTGAAAACTTAAGATATTTAAATATAACCACAATAAAAACATTGAAAAAAATTTAAAGCATCATTATAACATTTACCATTTATAGCCTGTGAAAGTTGAGTCTTATCATTTAAGAAATCAAGTAACGAGGAGTCTTGTTCATTTTCTGACTCATCATTTTCATCTGATGAAACACATTCTGCGTTTTCTTCAGAAAGTTCTGCTTCATCATCTAAAAACCTCCTAGCTACATGCTAAGACAAATTAGAAAACATGAAGATATCTCTGAGAAAAATCATTTTATTTCATGATTGGAAATAGTTCTGGAAAATGAATATCTTGTCAATGCTTTTAAAATAAAAAATAATAAAAATAGAAAACTCTAAGAAGAAATGATAAAGTAGCATACCTATTTCAAAATTTCCCCTAATAATTCTGTTATGAGTAAAATAAAGTACAAGTCAGCATGTCAGCTTCTGAATGTTTCTTAATAAGCATAAAGTCTCCTGAGTCTTCTGGCTAATTGGTTTTTGTCAGGAAAACTTCCACACCACAAAAGAACTAACCAGAAGGCAAAAGCGCTGAGAACACTTTTCCAAGTATTTGAATATTGCACAGAGATGAGAAAAACAATACAATGATTGTAAAAGCAATTATTCTAAAACTTGTATTTCTGTATCTATACTTTCTTCAATTTGATCCATAAATTCTCACACATAAGTTTTTTCATCTAGTCATTCAAAATCACAGAACACTGTAAGATAAAAGTATCAAAACACAGAGAAGCAAAAATACTACACTTTCAGATTTTCATGAGAGTAAAAATAACTAAATTACGGGCCAGTTGCAATGGCTCACACTTGTAATCCCAGTACTTTGGGAGGCTGAGGCAGGAGGATCACTTGAGGCCAGGAGTTTGAGTATAGCCTGGGCAACATAGTGAGACCCCATTTCTTAAAAACAATTCAAAGATTAGCTGGGGGTGGTGGCACATGCTTGTAGTCCCAGTTACTAGGGAGGCTGAGGAGGGAGGTTCACTAGAGCTGAAGCGTTTGAGCAGGCAGTGAGCTATGATACCACTGCACTCAAGCCTGGTTGACAGAATAAGATCCCAACCCTTAAAAAAAAAAAAACAAAAAACACTAAATTGATATCAAAATACTTTTAAAAACTGAGGTTTTTTTTTTTTCTGTAAAGAAAATGTATAGAGAAATCTATTTTGATATGAAAACTTGAAAACAAGATATTAATAATGATCTTTATTAATAAGATATATATATATATATATATATATATAAAAAATAAAGAAACTAAGAAAGATTACCTTTAGGTGACTCTGTCTCTTTTGGATTTTGATGCCCCTTCTAGCGTTCTTGTTACAACCTCTGAAGTCTTCTAAATGTGGATATGGTTTGTAAAAATTCTCACTCTCATCACTAGATGATAATTCTAACTATAATAATTCAAAAAGATTCTTGCATAAGAAAAAAATAGTTGGATTATTTTATCTTAGTATATTTCTCAAAGGTTATCGCGTTTATTTTCATTTTTTCTGTTAAAATATTTGGCCCAATATTTTCTTCTTAGATGAATAAAATTGCTCTCACAACTCAGAGTCATGTTATAAAAACACACTACTTAAGAATTTAGCAGCCGGGCACGGTGGCTCACACCTGTAATCCTAGCACTCTGGGAGGCCGAAGCTGGCAGATTCTTTGAGCTCAGGAGTTTGAGATCAGCCTGAGCAAGAACGAGACCCCCGTCTCCACTAAAAAAAATAGAAAGAAATTAGTTGGACAACTAAAAATATATAGAAAAAATGAGCCGGCCATGGTGGTGCATGCCTGTAGTCCCAGCTACTTGGGAGGCTGAGGCAGAAGGATTGCTTGAGCCCAGGAGTTTGAGGTTGCTGTGAGCTAGGCTGACGCCAGGGCACTCTAGCCTGGGCAACAGAGTGAGACTCTGTCTCAAAAAAAAAGAATTTAAATACCAGTAATTTAGGTAATCTAAATGCTAAAATAATAAATTAGGTAATATAAGTAATACTAGTATAGGCATTCATTCAATTTAGTATTACATCAAAAATACTTGATGAAAATTTATATAGTTTAACAATGTTTTCTTCAGAAGATCCTCAAGGGCTTCACAAAAAATAATTAAGTCTATAAATTTGGCTGTAAACATCACTCCAAACATACAGGAATCTTTTCAAACCAAGAAACCAATATAATAATAAATTTTACTATGAGGCCTATCATTATATGTCTTACAGAATAATATAAAACCAATCAAAAGAAGCAAAAGTTTATCAAAATAATTTCAAGTCAACAGGAATAATTTTAGTTTGAAACAGATTGATCATCAACATTGATATTTTAATTTACCTCTGATAAGTCAATCAGATGTTCTAGTTAAGGTAGCAAATTAAAGCAATTTTTCTAGTGAAGTTTTATGAGTACACAAAGTTAATATGAACTGGTTGCATTTTTAATTATACAGTCTCTGACTAGCAATGGTTTGGCTTATGATTTTTTGACTACAACGGTGCAAAAGCAATATGTATTCAGTAGAAACTGTACTTTAAGTACCCATACAATGAATCTGTTTTTCACTTTTAGCACTGTATTCAATAAATTACATGTGATGTTCAACAATTTATTATAAAATAGATTTTGTGTTAGATGATTTTGCCTAACTGGGCTAATGTAAGTGTTCTGAGTACATTTACAGTAGGCTAGGCTAGGCTAAGCTATGATGTTTGGTAGGTTAGGTATATTAAATGCATTTTCAACTTATAATATTTTCAATTTATAATGCATTTATCAGGATGTTAGTCTATTGTTATGTCAAAGAGCATCTGTAATTTTGCACAAATTATCCTAGATTGTATTAGAGAATTAAAACATACCAGATTTGCTCATCTCCAAATTTAGCTGTCAGCCATAAGCTGAGGACAAATGAATATTATTGGCCTTAAGACCTGCACACCTACCCAAACTTCAGATTCACAGCCATCAATGCCTGCCAGACACTGTCACTTTACTATTCCACAAGAACCTCAAACTCAAACATGTTCAACATGGAATCGCCATCTCTTTCTTGTCTTCTCTAAATTTGCGACACACTTGCCAAACAGCCCAATCCCAAAACCACAGGGTCATCTTGGACTCCTTCCTTTCCTTCTTTCAAACGCGCTCAGTAATCAAATGAAAGACTTCCAAAAACTGGCCCAAGTTTTTCTCCAATTTTACTTCCTGGAACTCTTTCGTCTTTACAATCTAAAATAGAGACAGTTTTTCTCACCTTTGAGTCATTCTTTAAGCTGTTCATTTGTTAATGCTTTCCCTTTTCCCTTCTTTTGCCTAACTGCCACATACACTTTAAGATTTAACTAAGGTATTATCTTCAAGCTTGCCAGAGCTCCCAAAGATCTAGGCTAAGGAATTAACTTTTCTTATCACTCAATTTAAAATATTATACTGAAATTATCTGTTTATTTATCTGTCTCTTCTATTAGACTATAGGTGATTTAAGACAGCATCAGGATATTTTCTTTATAGTATCCTCAGCATCTTATACAGTAGATACATAGTAGGTATTTAATGAATGTTTGCTGAATTGCTGAAGTGTACTGACAAAAGTAGGGTGGTTTTAAGGGAGTCTAAAATTATCCAGTATTTATATTTATTGTGCTTAGAGTGACTGTATCTCTGAAAACTAACAGAAGATAGAAATTCTAATCACATACGATATAATATCAATTTTTCTATATACTTGTAAGATTAAATACATGTATTTATACACGTGTCTCTTATAATACTTATTCCAAAGGAATTTGGATTACTATGCATTATCTGTTATTTACTTACTCTGTTTATAGGAACCCTGCGCTTTTTGACAGCATGAAGTGGAGAATCAACTTCACTATTTTTCTGATCCTAGGTAAAGTAAATAAAGAGATAAAGTAAAAAGTAACAAAAGTCTCAGCAGAAGCTCAACACAGAGAATGAAAAAGAATTGCCTTTTATATGATTACATTATTGTAATTACTGAATGACTTACCTCAGGGGATTTTAAAACATTTTCTTTTGCTTTTTTATTTTTTCTTCGGAAAATATCATCATCTTCACTTTCATTACTTGTTAGTAATTGTTCATCTATAATTTATTTTAAAAAATAATGAATCTGGTCAATAGATTTAAGTTTATCCAATGATAACAATCTATCTTATTAATGGCTACAATAAGAATTATTTCTGGCAATCTCAACATTTATTCACTTTCCAAAAAGATAGTTGTTCAGAAATAAGTTTGGCTGAAAAATCAGCATGGGAAGGGATAAAAAAAAATAAAAGTGCCAGTAAGGAAAATAAGATAATAGCTTTTGCTAGTAAACACATATTTGAATGAGGTTCAAGTTTATAAATTAACTGAAATGAGGGCAGAAAAAGGTAGAAAAATAATTTTATTAGTCAATGAACCTAGAATTTACCTCTAAAATCTACTCTCTTCCTATTTGAAGGAGTTAAAGCATGAAAATGCAGGCTATAAAAGAATATACGGAAAGATTCTTTTTTATGTATGGGTACATATGTATATGTGTGTTTGTACACAAGCATGAAATAAAAATTGGTAAGATATTCAACAAAATACTATAACTAGAACTACACATTCAGGGGGTGGAGGAATATTAAAAACAAAATCCTCATGGATGAAATCAAATGCTTCACATTTTCAGGTTCTTAACCAAAGTTCTATTTCTGTACTTTCATAAAGTTTTAATAGAAGACACCTTTTTGTGTTGTCACGAAACCTTCCATAAAAGCCCTGTGGCAGTTTTATGTTCACAAATTCTTTGATACTCCTCTTTGATAAGTGGATCATAGTTCCTCTTCCCTTGAGTGAGGGCCAGACTTAGTGACTTGATTCTAACAAGAGAATATAATGGAAGTGAAAGTGTATTACTTATGAGTCTAGGTCATAAAAGGCATTGTGGCCTCAACCTTGCTCTCTTTTATTGCTTGCACTAGGAGAAGCCAGATGCTATGTTTTAAGTACGTAGCAAGCAACCCTATGGAGAGGTCCACATGGCAAGAATCCAAGGCCTCCTACCAACAGTGATATGAGCCATCTTAAAAGCAGATCCTCCAAACCTATTCAAGCTTTCAGATAACTGCAGCCCTGGCCAATGTCTTGACTGCAACCTCATGATATATCCTAAGCCAGAACCACTCAACTAAGCCACACTTGAACTCCTCACCCACAGAAAACTTCAGATGATAAATGTTTATTATTTTAAGTCATTAAGTTTGGGGAGTAGTTTGTTATGAAGCAATAGGTAAATAATACAGATTTTGGTACCTAGAAATAAGGAGTTGCCCTAACTTAAACTGAGAAAGTAGCTTTGGAACAAGATAGTGGGCAGAAGACGAAAGGACTTTCAGGAGAGTTTTAGTGAAGGCTTGAAGAGCCTCAAAGAAATTGTAACAACAATAAGGCCATTGAGGAGGCAATGGATACAGCCTTAAAGAAAAGTAAGGAAAATCCTACTGGAAATTGGAGGAAAGGAAATCCTTTATATAGTACCAAAAAGTTTAGCAACATTGCAGTTAACATGAAAAGCATAAAATGTACCTAGTAAATGAGGCAATCTAGCTAAGGAGACTTCTAGACAAAATATTTTAAGATACGACCTGTTGCTTTTTACTGTTGGAGTAAAAGGCAAAAGGAGAGAAATAAAGAAAGGACTATTAAACATGAAACAATTGGGACTTGCTGATTTTGAAAATTCCCAGCCTCTCCAGATGGCAAACAATGCTAAAAATTAAGAAATCTTCTAAGCAAAGATCAAATCCAGAGGACTGCCAGGAAAATATTATAAAGCTGAGGGTACAGTTGTAAATGCTTTGTTAACATCTCAGAAATATCAAAGGTGGCACCTCGGAATACCAATAAGTCAGGCAAAAGGTCCCTTAAATATTTCAAGCATGCTCCTCAAACAAGTTCTTCTCAAACAACAGACCTTCTAACAATCTTCAGGAACTACCTCTAGACATCTCAGCAGAAGCTCAAGGTAGAGAAGAACTTTTCTTACAAAAATTTGTGAGCATGGATAGTGTTAATGGAATGAACACCAATAAGATTCACAAGAGACCCAAAAAGATTTATGAGAATTATATTGGAAGAAATGCATATAGCTACAACTGAAAAGGACAGAAACACTATAAATTGAAAAGAAGCCTTGGGAACCACAAATTTTTACAACAGAAAGCAGGTTAAGAAAATTCAGGCCGGGCGCGGTGGCTCACGCCTGTAATCCTAACACTCTGGGAGGCCGAGGTGGGTGGATCGTTTGAGCTCAGGAGTTCAAGACCAGCCTGAGCAAGAGCGAGACCCCATCTCTACTAAAAATAGAAAGAAATTATATGGACAGCTAAAAATATATATAGAAAAAAAAATTAGCCGCGCATGGTGGCGCATGCCTGTAGTCCCAGCTACTCGGGAGGCTGAGACAGGAGGATCGCTTGAGCTCAGGAGTTTGAGGTTGCTGTGAGCTAGGCTGACGCCATGGCACTCACTCTAGCCTGGGCAACAGAGTGAGACTCTGTCTCAAAAAAAAAAAAAAAAAAAAAAGAAAATTCAAAGATGCTGCCTGTTATGAAAAGGACCAAGCACCCAAGAATCATGGAGAATTATTCCTAGGCTTTGAGTCCTAATGAAGAAACTTCCAATCTTGGCTCTGCTGGATTTCAGAATGGCCATGGACTAGCGATTCCAATGTACCTTTAATCTCTCCCCAACCCCTTTTGAACACGCCATCTTGGAAGCAGATTTTCCATGCCAGTCAAGCCTTCAGATGACTACAACCCCAGTAGAAATCCTAAGCAGCTAAGCAACTTTCAAATTCCTGACCTACAGAAACTGTGAGATAAATGTTTATTTTAAGCCACTCAGTTTTTTGGAGTAATTTATTAAACAGCAATAGATAACTAATACAAACCCACCCAGTAAATTTCTCCTCATGCTCTATTAATAAAACATCTGCCTAGACAGATAAACTTGAATGATTCATTTCTGCAGATAAGCACTATATAAATCAACTAGTTTTTGTTTCTTCATTGCCTTCTAAGTAAGCCGGAGTTAAATGCAGGACTCAGCTATAGTAACCAAGTCATTCCAGGAGACTTTCTTTTTAACTGCTTTAGTGCTATTTTAATGAAATATTTTTATATGTATAACATGGCAAATGACTTTAAATTCTCTCTTTGAATTAGGTGGAATAAAAAATACTAAAAAAATTCACTAATAAATAATTTCCCAATATATATATGTGCTCATAATTATATGGCTCATGATTAGTAGTTAACTACCATGCTAGAAGGAAAGTTTTAATAAAAATCTGACACAATAACAGAAAAATGATTTCACCCATTAATATAGCAGTATTAAAGCAAATATTGAAGGCTCACAGGAAACAAACACTTAGTAAAAATACATGTATCAGGTACACTCCAAATTATGCAGAATAGTTAGATTTTAAAATTAAATATATTTCCAGAACTTTCTTTGAAATGCTTTCATCTTACATAGAACATTCATGAATCATGCCTTCCATGCTAATGAGAATAGTACAATAAGGAAAAGATTTACAGAGGAAACTCTCATTTTTTTAATGTCAGGATATTATGGGGGCACAAATATTTTGGTTACATGTAATGCCTTTGCCTCGCCCAAGCCAGGGCTACAGCGTGCCCTTCCCTCATACATTGTGTTCCACCTCCTTTAGTTGTGAGGAAACTCTCATTTTATCCTACAACTGCTTTCTCTTCAACCTTAAGGAGTAAAGTTCATAAATAGCCTGATACAATAAGAATCTATAAATAGAGTTGTGTTATGTAGCAGGATTTAAAGGATACTTAAATCACCTTAATACCAAACATCTATCACTATATTTTCTAATTTTTCCGTAATTATAAAGTTAGATGACAAAAATCCAGAGATTCCTCTAGATCTTCTATCACATATGGTCTCAATCCTCTGAATACAATTTTTATTTCTCAAATATTTTACTACATAAATCCTCTACTTCAAACTATCCCCCCTAAATCTTACACTTTTCTTCTTTCCCTTTGCTTTCATTGTTTTATAACACCTAAATTCTCTCTTTATTATTTTCATATCTAAATAGTAAATATTCCTAAGGAGTCAAAATGAAAATCTACATTATGTATGATATTTTCCCAATCTAATTTAACTCAAAATTTTGTCATCCCCTGAACCTCCTAAACAGCCAATCTTTTATTATTCATTTGATGGTTATTTCCACAATTCACTGGAATCTTTTCAAATGTATATCTCACATAATTGTGTCTTACAATCAAGACCTAGGGCCAAATCTTATACTTTTGTGTATATTTCAGTGTCTAGTATAATACTTTCCAAATGGCATGCATGCCATAAATATATATAAATCTCAGTAAACATCAATTTAAGAAAATGTATCAATTGTCTAATTCAATATATATTGTAAACCATATACTGAGAAATTACATTTGGAAAAATTACACAAGTATTCTAGAGTAGTTATTCTAGAAAGAATTGTGAGTTTTATAAAGATGGAATCTTACCTTTAGCAGAATGACAGGACTGATGTAGATACATTTGATCACTGTTTTTAGCTTTTTCTAGAGAAAATTTTGAACAATCAAAAGTTGAATTCAATGTTTCTTTGAAACTTTGTAGATTTACTTTTTCCTTACTAGAATCTGGCATCTTAGGCATTTCCTTTCTCATCTTAGAAAATGTGTTCAGTGCCTTTGATTCAGAAAGTGGTGTACTCATAATTTTTTCTCCTACTGGTAAAGAAAACTGAGAATAACCAGGAGACATAAAATCTTTATTTTTTTCTTCACTCAGTGGAAAACACCCAAAATCAGGACTCTGCATATCTTCATTTGACGGGAGAGTAGTGGTTCCACTTGGAAAATTTTCACCACAATCTCTTGCTATTACTGCTTGATTTGAAACATAATTTGCATTGCTTATCTTCTTAATATCCAAATACCTTCCAGTTAGATCATCTAAAAGTCTACTGTTATTTGTATCTGATGCATGTTCTAACATTTCATCATCAGAATCTGGACTATGATATCTTAAATCAAAAGTAACGGAAAATAAATCCCTAGAGCAATCAGAAACATATTCATTACTCTTCATTTTTTCCTCATGTATACCTCTCAAATCTTCATGAGATTTCCAAAGATTAGTATCACAGATGACTTGATCTTGGGATTCAGAATTACTGTCCAATAAAAGTTCATCAGAAATTAAGAACTGAGAGACTAAAGTTGTTTCACTTATCATAGTTTTGTCTGACACACACAAAGATTTCCCTTTGCTGTTGAAGGGAGAATGGCTCACATCATTAAATTCTGTATTAACATCTTCAAATAATGGTAAACTCTCATCCTGATCAGTGAACAATACCGGGAGGTGATTGTTACCAACATCATTACTGTTTTCTTCAACTAAGTTGTTGGCAGGACCTTTGTGTATTTGAACATGATTGTTAGGTACTAAATTTTCCTTTTGAATATCTTTAGGTACTTTATCATCATAGTCACAGAAGCTTGGTGCATCAGAAATCTTATCATTAGTTGTACCATAAAGGCAACTTTTTTCAGAAGGATGATTAGTAAGTTTAAGTGAATTCAATTCTAAATTCTGTTGAGAAATCACAGCTAATTGTGACATCAAATAGGTGGATTTATCATTTTGTAAATGCTCTGCGTAGGGTAATAAAAGCAAATTCTCAAGTGCAAAACCCTTAGAAATTTCACATTCTAAATCTGAGAGTCCACTGAGAGGTGGAGGAGAATGAGATAAAAATCTCTCTACATTAGCTAGTACCTCTTTTGTCAATGAGTGACAATTATAAAACTGATCATCTATTCTAGTAATATAAAGCTCTTCTTCAAATGGAAGAAGCAAGTTAGATGAAATAGATTTTTCACCACTGAAACTATTATAACCAGAATCTAAAAAATTTCCAGCCAATGAACTAGATTTATTTGTAAACTGACATTCCATTAATATACATGGCTGATTAACAACATTTTCAGTAATAGTACATGTGGCAGCAACTTCATCTGTATCTAATGTCATTTTATCATTTGGTAGGTCTACCTGAAAAATATTTTCAACAGTAGAACTTCTGTCAATGTCTAAAGATTCTATAACACCATTACTATTTTCTTTTTTAAGCTGATCTCTTTTCATTTCTTTGGGAGATTTTTTCTTTAGAGATACAATTTTAGTAGGTTTGATATGAGTTTGTTTAAAAATTTCAGCACATTGTTCATCAGATTCCATCACTGAGAATGAACTGCCTTGATTTATATTCCTTGTAAATGAAGATTTGTTGTGAGTAATAAAGGTGCCATTGGCAAAATCATTACATTCATTCCTGAGAGCACTAAATGTTGGTCTAACATCTTCCATTTGTAAATAAGGTTTAATTTCCAATTTATAGCTGCATTCTCCCTATAAATAAGGAAAATGAAAAAGTCACAACAAAAGAAAACAAAATGACAAATCTAAGAGATGAGTTTCACTCTATATTAAAATATTTTCTAAACAATATTACATTGTTCTAATAATTTTATTTTATACCTTAAAAATTATTCTGATAAATCAAAAAGTGATAAATTATATTACTATGAAATTGTGTTCTCATTAATTGGTTAATTTTTTTGTATAACGGTCCTTAATACACAAAAGATTCATGATAACCATTCATAGAACAAATTTAATGAATATATAAGAATATAAATACTATTTTTTCACTTCTAACATTTAATTGAACAATTATTCTAATTTCCTAAACATAGATACTTAAGAAATATAAAATATTAATGAAAAACACATACATATGTTAAATTTACTCTCAATGACAGTAAACGGATTTTAGAACTTCTGAAATAATAGTATCTGTATGTTTACTAGGCTGTAATCTGGAATATACTTTTATTCTTAACAAAGTCCTCAATCAATAACTCTTACAGTGAATTTCTAAGTCTTACTCATCTTTAAGTCAGTACCTAAAACTACAATCTCCAACAGTCTTCTTTCTCTTCAAGAATGCTACTTTAATCAGGATTCCTCCACTACTCATGGACTTAAGCAGTTACCTTTCTGCTTTTCTAAATAATAATGTGAGCAATGTCTGTCTCCCTGATAGTATACATGCTCCACACAGACAGAATATTTTATCTGATTTGTTCATAGATAAAGCTGTAAGGCATGGAACAGAGTATGGCACATGGAAGGCACTCCATAAATATATGTTAATTTGAAGGCACACATTTTGCTGGGATCCTCAACTAATTACTTTATTTACATGTATTCATGAATAATAGCTAATAATGAAAATAGCAGATATAATTTATTGAGTATTTATTATGTGCCAGTTATTATTCTAAGTGCTTTATATATATTTGGTCATTTAATCTCCACAAAAACCCTACAAAGTATTATCATTATCCCTATTTTAGATGAAACTGAGGCACAAGAAGTTAAGTTACTTATAGACACAATCAGTAAGAAGTAGAGTTGGGATTCTAACCCAGGCATTATGGATTTCACACTCATAACAGGTTTATTATTCTGACTCTCTCAAGGAAGAACTATCAAGAAACTGCTCAAGGAACCAGTAATTACCTAAACTCTACCAGGATACAAGAGAGACACCAAATTACCTACATGATAGAAAATAAATAAATCTCAGTCTAACATGAATCCTAAATTAGCTTTACAGTTTACATAAAAGCATCAAGTATATTAAAATTTTATACTGATCTATCAATATTTACAGAAAATATTCTTCTTCAATTAAATCTATTTCTTCTCTTAAGGTAGAAAACTCATTCCTTATATGGATCACAAGGAGCTCTACAGAAAAACAAAATATTTCTTATGACTTCAAATTAGGAAAAATAAAAGTTAAGAATTCTAGTTTCATCATCATACCAGCAGGACAAAGTTACAATAAAACCCTACCTCTTCGTGTCTCATTTCCTCTATCATTTGCATAAGGCTTATAAAATGGTGGCATCGATCTGAATGGTCGACTTGATGCGTAGGAAAAGGATGATCTTGCCACACTCTCCATTCAGAGAGAGAAAGTTGATGAATTCCAATGGTTGGTTCTTGAGTCTTGATTATTTGAAAAATAATAAAATAAAAACACTCTCACTGATATTTCACAAACTGATTTTCAAAGACATTTATTAATATACAGATAATAAGCCTAATATATTTGAATTCCTTTAAGTACTCTCACCTAAAATCTCAGGAGAAAAAAGGGAAATCATTTCATAAAGTACAAAGATGCCCTCTTAAACACATTTTTTTAAATAACTATTATATGAGTTACAACTTGACCATATTCCTATTCACATAGTTCCATGTTAACTATATGAATATAGTTATATAAATATATTTAAATATATTTATATATTTAAGAAATATATTTAAGAAAATGTTTAGCTTTAATACTACTAGTTTGCTAGATTTATATCCTACACTCTAATAAGAAAGCATTCATAATCTCTCAGAGATACTGATCCTAACTCTTCATGCCTGCTGCCAATCCTCATTCTCCCTTTTAGTGAATAAAATAAAATTTCTCATAGTCTTATAAGTCTAAAAGAAACAACCTTTCCTGAGATGGTTCTCCCAGCTTTTTAGGCACATGTGCAACCTTTGATCAGTTCTCTTGACTTTCATTAAGTTCTCTAATAATTTGTTCATAATAAACAAAATAAAAAATAACATTCAATTTAAAGTTTTAACTATAATTTCAAAACAAAAAATAAAAACCAATTTGTACAAAGATGCTTATGACAGCATAATTTATGTTAGTGAAACATTGAAAAAGCCAGGTGTGATGGTGCATGTCTGTAGTACCAACTACTCAGAAGGCTGAAGTGAGAGAATCACCCGAGCCCAAGAGTTTGAGGCCAGCCTGGGCAATAGAAAGAGATCCTACCTCTTAAAAAAAAATAAAAAGAATCCCCAAACACAAAAAGGAAACAGCCAAGCAAACTACAGTATATTGCAGAGTAAAGTGACAACCATGTAAGATTATGCCTATATAGAAATGTTTAAATTGTAGAAAGTAATAAAAAAGGCAAAACTTATATAAAAATATCACAGCTGTGTAAAAAATATATGTACAGTAAATAAGAGAATTAGTTTTATAAACTTAAACTTTAATGATTCTTTTTTAAAGTGATTACCTTCTTAATTTTTTAAGTAAGTTGACATTCCAATCATGAACATCTCAATACTCCCAAAGCTATTTATTACATGATCATTATAAAGAACATGTGAAAACATGTTCAACTTACTTGTCTATTTTCCTCATTTTGTAAAGATGGAAACTGAACTTGAGGCAATGTTATCTCCTTAATTTCATCATTGTCTCTTAATCTATAAAGCCTGTTCCATAATTTAAATTCTTCTTCTGATAAGAACCAATCTTTCTTTGAGTTACTTTGCTTCATTCCTGCAATTTGAAAAAATAATTGAAAAGAGGTTAAAAAAATCTGGACGGCAAATACAAAATATCAACTCAAACTCTACTTGTTTAGGTCTACTCACCTCTGCTAAACCACTGATTCAACGTCTTAAAACTAGCATTCTTCATATAAAACCCCTCAGTTTATCACTTCTAGCTTCTATATATCTCCTAAATTTCCCTCACCTCTTTGAAAGTGCCCTTTCTGTCTATGAGATATCCTTTGGTAATTACTTCATTAACAGAACAGGGCCAGGTAGCTAGACTAACAGTCCTGGATTCTTTTGGACTCTCTCCATTTTGTTGTCTAAGACATAGCATGAAACAGGGTCAGATAACTTACAAATGAAAACTAGTATCATGATTCTATCCTAACAGTATTTGAAAGTTCATCTGAAGCTTGATGGGGGTGGGGGAGGTGAAAGGTCAAGACTTTTAAAAATGGTTTTTAGCTTAAGTCTTAAAGGGAAGAGTGGGAAGAAGAAGAGTAAAGGAAAGTGGGAACAAACTTGTTGCTTTAAAAAACGACAAAATAGGCCGGGCATTGTGGCTCATGCCTGTAATCCTAGCACTTTGGGAGGCCAAGGTGGGAGGATTGCTTGAGCTTAGGAGTTCGAGACCAGCCTGAGCAAGAGTAAGGCCCCTGTCTCTACTAAAAATAGAAAAATTAGCTGGGCGTCATGGTATACGCCTGTAGTCCCAGGTACTGGGGAAGCTGAGGCAGAATGATTGCTTGAGCCCTGGAGTTTGAGGTTGCTGTGAGCTATGATGATGTCAGGGCACTCTACTCAGGGTGACAGAGTGAGACTCTGTCTCAAAAAACAAACAAACAAACAAACAAACAAAAAAAGACAAAATAATAGACTTTTAAAAAAGGTATAGTAAATTTATTCTTCATGGCTATTTTAATCTCTACAAAGGAAAATAATCACCAAACTAGAAAGGATAAACAGTATAAAGCAGGAGCTCTGGCCCAATACAGATGATGGCAGAAAAAATCTAAAAGGCTACTGAAATAAAAAGCAAAAAATTGACCATGCGAGGTGGCTCACACTTGTAATCCTGGCACTCTGGGAAGCCAAAGTAGGAGGACTGCTTGAGGCCAGGAGTTCGAGACCAGCCTGAATAAAAACAAGATCCCATCTCTATAAAAGATAGAAAAATTAGCCAGATTTGCTGGCACACACCTGTAGTCACAACTACTGGGGAGACTGAGGAAGGATAATAGCTTGAGCCCAGGAGTTTGAGGTTGCAGTGAGCTATGATGATGCTACTGCACACTAGCCCAGGCAACAGAGCTAGACTCTGTCTCAAAAAAAAAAGGCCTGTAATCCTAGCACTCTAGGAGGCCAAGGCAGACAGATTCTTTGAGCTCAAGCTCAGGAGTTCGAGCCCAGCCTGAGCAAGAGAGAGACCCCGTCTCTACTTTAAAAAAAAAAAAAAAAAAAAAATAGAAAGAAATTAGCTGGACAACTAAAAATATATAGAAAAAATTAGCTGACCATGGTGGCACATGCCTGTAGTGCCAGCTACTTGGGAGGCTGAGGCAGAAGGATCGCTTTAGCCCAGGAATTTGAGGTTGCTGTGAGCTAGGCTAACACCACTGCACTCTAGCCCAGGCAACAGAGTGAGACCCTGTCTCAAAAAAAAAAAAAAAACAATAATAATAATTAAATATTAATAAATAAAAAAAAAAAACCTTCTGTCTCAGCTACTTCCCAATACTGTGTAAGAAGCATTTTAAAAATGTAAAAAATGGCATCTCTGCATCTGTTTCCTCACCTGTAAAACAAGGGATTTGAACTAAATGATGTCTCAGGTCGCTTTCAGATATGATACCCTGAGGCTGTAAGGCTTTCGAAATATAAAGTTACTCCAATCTCCTAATCACTTAAAATATGTTCAGACCTCTAAGTCCAGATGAATTGTATACTATTGTATAGAAGATTTATGTACGGAATATATAGAACATATATACACATAATCTTGGCAAGATGAATCATAGATGCTTGAAAAATCAAGGTGAATGGAAGGAATAAAAAGTACAGAAAAATGAACATGTGCTAATATTATCAATTTTTTAAAAAGGTAGCATCCAGAATTTTACTAAATAAATTTGCCATCCATCCCTAGTTAGATTTTATTAATAGAAACAATTAAACATAAGATTAGCAACGATAAAAAGATATGATCACTAAAAATAATTTATCTAACCTAATCAAATTTTTATGCTGTTATTAATTTATCAAAGAAATTCAAAAGACATAATATCTTTTCATTTTAATTTGGCAAAGTCTTGAAAACTGACAGGTATGTTTCTATGAAGTGGATTTGTATTAAGTTTAATAGGCATATCCAAAAAGCATTGATTGACAGTTCTGAGTTAAGGGGAAGACCATTAACAAATTTAAGTGAATCCAAAGCAAGTGAGCAGGAGGATAAGGACCTGAAAAATTCATGGTATGCTGACTTCAAATTATAGTACAAAGCTACAGTAACCAAAACAGCATGGTACTGGCATAAAAACAAACATATAGACCAATGGAATAGAATAGAGAACCTAGAATTAAATCCACACATTTATAGCCAACTTATTTTCAACAAAGACTCCAAGAGCATACATACACTAGGGAAAAGGACAGTTGCTTCAGTAAATGATGCTGGGAAAACTGGATATCCATATGTAGAAGAATGAAACTAAACCCCAATCCCTTGCCACATATAAAAATCAAATCAAAATGGATTAAAGATTTAAATGTAAGACCTGAAACTATGAAACTACTAGAAGAAAACATTAGGAAAATGATTCAGGACAGGAGTCTGAACAAAGATTTCTTGAGTAGGACTTCAAAAGCCACAGGCAACCAGCCAGGCACAGTGGCTCATACCTGTAATCCTAAGACTCTGGGAGACTGAGGCAGGAGGACTGCTTGAGTCCAGAAGTTTGAGACCAGGCTGAGCAAGGGCAAGAACCCATATCTACAAAAAAACAGAAGAATTAGCCAGGAGTCATAGTGCATGCCTGTACTCCCAGCTACTTCAGAGGCTGAAGCAGGATGCCTTGAGCCCTGGAGTTTGAGGTTGCAGTGAGCTATCATGACGCCACTGCGTTTTAGCCTTGGTGACAGAGTGAGATCCTGTCTCAAAAAAATAAAATTAAATTAAATTAAAAAAGGCAACCAAAGCAAAATGGACAAATGGGATCAAACCAACCTAAAAATCTTCTGCATAGCAAAGGAAACAATCAACAAAGAGACAACCCACAGAAGGAGAGAAAATATTTTCCAAGTACCCATCTGACAAGGGATTAATAAACAGAATATATAAGGAGCTCAGCAACTCAATAGCAAAAACACAAATAATCCAATTAAAAATGGGCTAAAGATCTGAATAGACATTTCTCAAACAAGGCATACAAATGGGCAACAGATATATGAAAAAATGCTCAATATCACTAATCATCAGGGAAATGCAAATCAAAATTAAGGTGAGATATCATCTCACTCCAGTTAAAATAGTTTTCATCAAAAAGACAGGGAATAGTGGATGCTGGTAAGGATGCAGAGAAAGAAAAAGCCTCCTACACTGTTGGTAAGAATGTAAACTAGTACAGCCCCCATGGAGAACAGTACGGAGGTTCCTCAAAAAACTAAAAATAGAACTACCATATGATCCAGCAATCCTACTGTGGGACATATATCCAAAAGAAAATGAAATCAGTATATCAAAGAGATACTTGTACTCTCATTATACTGCAGCACTATTCACAATAGCTAATATAGGAATCAACCTAAAAGTCCATAAACAAATGAATGGATAAAGAAAATGTGTACATATACACAATGGAATGTTAGCCATAAAAAGGAATGAAATCCTGTCATTTACAGCAACATGGATGGAACTGGAAGACATTATGTTAAGTGAAAAAAGGCAGGCACAGAAAGACAAATATCACATGTTCTCACTAATATGTGGGAGCTATAAAAATATCACATGTTCTCATATGTGGGGGGTATATTGATCTCATGGAGATAGAAAGAATGATGTTTACCAGAGGCTGGGAAGGGTAGTGGTCTTGGGTATGAAGAGGGGATAATTAATGGATACAAAAAACAGTGAGATAGAAGGAATAAGGATAGAAGGATCTAATGTTCAGTAGCACAACAGGGTGACTACAGTTAACAATAATTTACTGTATATTTCAAAATAACCAGAAGAACAGAACTGCAATGTTCCTAACACAAAGAAATGATAAATGTTTAAAGTGATGGATATCTCAAATACCCTGATACGATTGCACATTGCATGCTTGCATCCCATAAATATTTACAACTATTATGTATCCTTAAAAATTAAAAAGTAAAAAAAAAATTCATGTTATGAAAACCAGTGGAACAAACAGATCAACAAATTTAAAGAATTTAGTCTTCAAATATACACAAAACCATTACAAAGGTAAACCAAGGATGAAAACTATATTTTTTATATATAAGACAAAACTAGATCAATGGGGAAAAAGGTACAGAGAGACAGATTTTAAAACATAAGCAAGAGTCTTCTACTACATATGGCTGTTCAACAATGGAATGAATCCTCATAAAGGCATATAATTTCCATTAATAAATATTCAAGTTGAGATGTGATATACATTTAACAAGAATGCTGCAGGAGCCTGAACAAGAGCGAGACTCCATCTCTACAAAGGAAAGAAGAGTTAGCCAAGTGTGGTGGCACACTCCAGTAGTCCCAGCTACTCCGGAGGCTGAGACAAGAGGATTGCTTGAGCCTAGGCGTTAGAGGTTGCAGTGAGCTATGATGATGTCACTACACTCTAGCCAGGGTAACAGGGAGAGCCAATCTCAAAAAAAAAAAGAAAAAAAAACAAAGAATTCTGCAGGAAGCATTCCTATCTTGACAGGTAATTGGACCAGATGATCACCAAGGTTCCTTCCAAATCTTAAAATATTACTATACAATTTTTATGATTCTTTCAAAATCTTCCTTGAAGAATTAAATTTCAAAAAAATAAATGTCTTTGTTTTTCATTTTCATAGTACAAATATTTCAAGATATTTTCTTGGTATCACCAAAGTCTCTGCAGTTCTTGAGCTAGCAACACTCTCATTACTAACTATGCTCCTGTCATCAAAATATGTTTCTCACCATCTCAATATTACCAATAATTTCACCTAACTTCACCACTATCTGGTGTAAGGGTAATTTTTTCAAAGTTTTTTTCTCTTTTGTGAAAAGGGAAAGAAATCTTTCCTCCTTCCTTTCTTAAGGCATTTCTGGAATATTTGCATAATCCTACCTTTAACTGTTTAATATGCATGCAAAGCTTTGTAAAAGCTAAGCAAACTTCTACCCAACTTTTTTAAACCAGAAATGTTTTTCTTAAGCATTTAGGACAGGGGTGGGGAACTTTTTCATGTTGGAAGGCCACATTAATTTAGCTGTAATCAAATATGGCCATATTGAAGAAACTTCAATTAGATATACTTAAAAATGTACATTATTTTGTAAAAATTTAACTACTGTGTACTCAATAATTTCAAAAAATGAAAACTATTTGTTAATTTTAAAGTTAACTAACCTTTTAATGACTTTGTTGTGTCTGCTTTTTTTTTGAAAAGCATTTGGATATTTGGTTGCAGCATGGAGGTCCACAGTTTCAGTTAGCCCACTAGATGGGTATCAGTCATTTGTGACCTTAAGGACGTCTTGATTTGGATTAGGTAGGAGAATGTAGATTCGCAGCAATAAGTGTTTGAAAAGCAAGAAAGCATGTTTCGGGCATGTTGCTGAAGGCATGGGTATTCTGCATTTTTCCATATTTCAATTGGATCTTTCTAAGTATCAATGATTTTAAAATGTCATCTACTGAGAGCTCAATCAATTCCATCTGTAGCTCTTTAGGTGCCTTAATGATATCAATTAGGTGAGGCTGAAATGCTAATTTGAGTGCGATGTCATGATTCTCAAAGTCAGTGAACCTTTCATTGTATTCTCCAATTAATAGTCTATAACAGCTGTATATTCTTCAAATGATTCACATATATCATCCTGCTCCTCAATGACCTTTGCTAACTGGGGAAAATGTTCATCTGAAATTTTCTTTTGAAGAATTGTTTTGAACAAAGATAGCCTTTTTCAAAATGCTTGGATTTTTTGCCACCTATCATATATAGACTTAGTTTTACCTGGCAAAGAAATGTTCAAGTTGTTTTGATTTAACATGATACCACATAGAAATGCTACATTCCTATAGAAATTTTCTATCAATAATTCACATTATTGATTCTATTCTTCATATAATTTAACTATCTGTTCTCGCAGAGATAAAATTTTGACTAAGACCTATCCCTGCAATAGCCAACACCCTTTAGAATGATATGGCAAATCCACACTAAATACCTCATGGTTCAACTTCAGCATGTTACAAAACTGACCAGGCCATGTTGCATTTGTACCAATACAGTTAACAATACTTATAATTTGTTGCAAAGTGTCACTTCAAATAGTAGCTTTAGCACAGAGATTTTGTTGATGCCAGATATAATGAAAAGAAATGAGAGCATCTGGATCTGTTAATACTTTTTTAATCTGTTCAATAAACACTTCATGTTTTCCTGTCATGGAAGGTACATCACCTCTACATACATGCACTACATTTACCAATTCATTCCAACTTCACATTTATCTTGAAAGCTGTTGAAAATGTCTATTCCCCGTGTTCTGTTCACAAGAGTGCCCAAAGCAAGTAACTCTTTGTAGCAAAGAAAAACTTTAACTCTGGGTAATGAAAAAAAGAAAATCTTCTGTTATGACCCGAATGAAGTATAAAACCTGTGCCAAGAGTCAGCAGTATCAGTTGATTCACCCAAAGCAATTGAAAAATATATATTTTCCTTTTAAAGTACTGCAATAAGCTGTTCTGTTAAGTCGAAGGCTAATTTATGCTGCCGATCAATTATGGTTCTCCTTGGAAGAGGCAGTTGTTTGTACTTTGAAACATTATCAGAGTCTAAGCATCCTACAACTTTGACAATGCATTCTTTCACAGTTTCTACATCACTGAATGGCTTCCCTTTTTTCTTGAATATATAAGCTACTTTATAAGTTGCTTCAGTGGCATTATCTTAGCAGATCTTATCACTGCTTGAAAGAATTGTCTTTGCGTTTGCTTTTCATTTTTTAATTTCTGCAATACAACCTTTCACACCTCTCCCTCTAATTCAAAATATTTGTGGTCCCTATGAGTGTTATAATGCTTATGAGCATTGAATTTCTTTAATGTTGATATTGCAGTATCACAAAGCAAGCAAATCATTTTATCTTTAGCAGAAACAAGATAATATTGCATTTCTCAATCCTCATTAAAAAATCTGTTTTCTTCCTTCATTGTTCTCTTGGTCTTCTTTGACATGGATGGATTATTAAGCAGATAGAATTAAAAAATACTGTCAAGCTATGCGACTATCCACAAACTCCACTTCAAACAGAAACACAGTACACCATTGTCAAAAGCTGATGACAGACTGGCGTACTCGACCCCCATAAAGTCGCCAACCAGCCTCCTGCGGTAGTGGCGCCAGTCAGGTGGGGGAAGTTAGAACTAAACCGTGAGTGTAGCAGCCATCAATTTAGCCTTTATGGTTTATTAATGTTCTAACTGTGCCGGTCAATCTGGGAGGATTATTTTGTTGAAACTTATTGTAGTCTTTGGTATTTTAAATATGTTCATTTTAAAAGTAAAATAAAAATATAAAAGATGAACAAAAATGTCTTAATAAAAATAAAAGGATTCGTTCTGTAAAATTTGGATTCAGTCAAAAGGCCGCACTTCAGGACCTAGAGAAGGCCATGTGTAACCTTAAGGCCACAGGTTCCCCACCCCGGGTTTAGGAACTATCTCTTTGAAATCAAGGAAAATAGTGGCCCTATACGCCAATCTCCATGGGAGTTTAGCCTAGGTATCTTTTCAGGAGCTGTCAATATCTGCTTGTCATATAGATAAGTTTTATTATTCCTTTAGATAAAGGCAACTAACTTATAAAAATGACTACCAGGTGAATATGGGATGAACCATGAAAGAATATACAGCAAATGGTGCTGTCCTCTTATATGAGGACAAGTTACTGTTAATCTTGAGAACATGTATGAAAATGACTGTAACTGCTTAGGGGTATATTATAGTAGAAAATTTCTTTCTGTTTTTGTACTCTTAGTAGATAGTCTACAATGCACACTGTAATCTGGTTTCACGCTTATTCAATAAAACTGTTTTCTTTCTTTTCTATACTTTATAGAGAGGATGGGTGGGTAGAATATTTTTAGTTTCCCCAACACTGAGTTTTTATCGCCCTGTACCGACATTGTCTCCTTCTCCGGGCAACATAAATCTCTTATCTTTTCCAATGTGAACACACATAACATCCTAGAATTTTCATTGAGTTTTTCAAAGAAATATTATATCAAGATATGACCTGCTAACTAAGAACAGGGGAGGAAATGTAATGTCAAATGCAAAAATTTTTATTTACCATTCCTAGAGGAAATGATAGATGACTTTCGCTGCAAGTTCCGAGAAGCCTTCTCTGGTTCATAGTCACCATGTGTGATGAACATTTTGTGTAACTGTGGATTGATTCCATCAGGAACCATTCGTGGACTTCTTTGATGAAAATGAATGATCTGCCTGTGACCTGAAATAGCTTTATAAATGTTTCTTTTGTTGTACTGACTTTGATTATAAATCTGTAAAAACAAATATAAAATGTCAAATTATATTATTTCTCTAATAATCACTTATCCATAACAAGCAATTATTATATTAGTTTGGGTTTATTGTAAACATAAAATTAAACCCTGATCTACTTAAACACTGAGAGAATAGAATTTCTGTTGTCTTGAATTTTAAAACCTGTCATTGACCAAGTGCACTGGCTATAATCACAGTACTTTGGGAGGCCAAGGTAGGAGGATCGCTTGAAGCCAGGAGTTCAAAACCTGCCTGGGGATATAGCAAAACCCTGTCTCTACAAAGAATAAAAATTAAAAAGTTAGCCAGGTGTGGTGGTATACACCTGCATTCCTAGCTACTCAGGAGGCTGAGGCAGCAGGATCACTTGAGCCCAAGAGTTTGAGGCTGCAATGAGCTATGATTGTGCCACTACACTCCAGCCTGGGTGACACAGCAGGATGCTGTCTCAAAGAAAACACACACACAAAAAACTAACAGTAAACTATTAGATTAACTCAGTGAAAATCATTTCAAAACCTATTATTAGAAAAGCTTACCTCAGCCCTCAGCAAGTATATTACACAAAGAAAATCTATTTTTTATTAATTATTGTTGTCTTCAAATAAGGCTGATAATTATAAAAGTATGTGGTTTAGGTTTTTTTTTTTTTTTACTATTCCCTTCAGTTTGTCCATCTCTCTAAACTTCGGTTTTCTTCTGTGTATACACCAAAAGCATTACTCCTTTTACAAGAGGCAATAAGATAATGAAACTGAAGCAATCAGAACATTGCAAAGCACAGAGTAAGTGCTCATTAAATGGGCTGACAGGATTAAATAAGATAATGAATCTGAAGCACTTAGAACATTGCAAAGCACAGACTAAGTGCACATTAAATGTGGGCCACTATTACTATTTTGCAGATAAGAAAACTATTAATAACACCTTAATAGAGAGGTTAAGTCACTTGGCTAGGCAACACAATTAGTTAGAACCCAATTCTAGTCACTGATAATACATAGCCTTTTACAAGCTACCAAACATTTCATTTATTAGAATCACTTTATGGATAAATTGGACTTTATATATGAATATGCTAAACTTACATGAAAAGTATTAGGGGAAAATTCATTTTTCAAGATGATTTTAAAGGGTACATAAAACAGTTTAAAATAATTTTTAAAAATTATTACAGTTGATGAGAAGATTTTTAATATGAAACTGTGTATTTGTCTTCTGAACTAGTGCCAATGAATTATAAAAATTATTTAATACTTAAGTGTATCAAACACAAGATAACATTAACATCATATTTAGGAAGGCCTGTCACCTACGATTGTAGCAAAGTATGAATATAATTCAAATTCCTTATTACTTAGAATAGGGGTCAGGAAACCTCCCTAAAGGACCAGAGAGAAAATGTTTTAGGTTTTGCAGGCCACATATGTCTCTGGTACGTATTCTTTGGTTATTATTTGGTTAGTTATTTTCACAGCCCTTTAAAATGTAAAAACCATTCCCACTTCACTATAGTTAAGGAAAACTAAACTAAAAAAAGCAGAAAACATAGGCCTTAGAAACACAGGGAAATAGTAAAATAAAGTAATACATATTCGTTTTTGTATTTACATATCTCTGAATTGATACTTAAGTAATAAAATGTGTTTCTTTAATATGGATAAAAATTAAGAAACTGAATCCAGTCAAAAATTCTCCTAATTACAAGAAGAGATAGAATCAAACACAAAGGAGGAAAAATAACCATAATTACCTGAATATTGTTTGAACTTTGAATGCTAAAATGTTGATATTTATCTTTGGGCTGTATTTCTGAAATTTCAAGTGTCAAATCATATTTCTATATGACTACTTACACGTTCTTCTCGTCCTTCAGCAAGGATAACAACAATCCTGCCTTGACGTTTGCGGCCAGTTCGGCCCATTCGTTGTACAAGACGAATTGGGCTCTTCTGAGCATCAAAACATATTATAAGATCAACTTCCCCTATATCCAAACCTTCTTCACCAACACAGGTAGAAACCAATGTGTTGTAACCACCATCACGAAATTGTTTCACTACCTGAAATAAAAATGGTTTAAAAATAACTAGATGCAAGCAGAATTCTAGATCAAAGCACATTTTTCCCACTCACCCCCAAAATAGTGGAATCAAGTTTAAAATGAGCATCAAAGATACCACAGAATAGGAAAAAAAGTCACAAAATGGCAATATAAACCAAAGAGATTACAGTAAAATGGAAAGAGCAGTTCTAATTTCTTTGCCTTAATAACGGTTATAATACCAAAAGTATTTGTCAACAATGTAACAGCTTATCATTGAATAAGAAACTCCAAATTTTATTTTTAGCACCATTGAAAGGGGCATAGGGCAGGTAAAAGGCCTAGAGCAATTACTCCTATTTATCATACCTTAGAACTAAATGTATATTAATAGTTTTATCTGAAATAGCTTTATAAATATTTCTTATATTTATAAGAATGTTTTATTACTGCTAGAATTCATATCTAACCTTTATACTGCCATTACAAGATTTCTCTCCATTCAGTGTAATGAAACCACAATAACATGAGAACAGGTTAATGAAAAAAATTAACAAAACATTTTGAAAACCTTCCTTAAGCCTATAAATTCAGTTCTCAACTGCTCTGAGCCTCAGATTCTCCATGCATATCAACACTCACTTTGCAGGTTTATGTATAGTGGAGTGGTGATGGTAATAGTTAAATGAGATAATACAACATCAAAAATTAAATCAGCTGATAAAAATGGTAACACCTATATATAAGGGCATACTATGTGTAAGTATTGTACTAAGTACTTTATATACTAGTTACTACTGCCAACAACCCTATGAGGCAGATGCATCACTGCATTTTATAAAAAAAACTCAATATCTGAGAGGTTAATCTATTCGCCTAAAGTCTCGCTAATAATCGTCAGCATTTGAACTTAAGTGTCTCTGACTTCAAAAAACCTATTCTCTCAATCCTTAAGCTAGTTCTATTGTTAAAAGCAACAACCTTAAAAGTGGATAATAAGTATAAATTTATCATGTTAAGTCCTCTTATTAATCTTTACAGTAGCACTGGTCAAAGGATTTTCCTTCAACATGGAAATCCTCAGAGTATAGGGAGAAACAATGATCATAATCAAAAGTTAAGAATAATTCATTTCCTTTTGGAATCTGCAATGACATTATGCCAAGGAAAGACTGATCTAATATTACTTGTATGTAATTTAATAAAGCAGATAGCCTTTTTGTTTAGATAAAGGAAAAAAAAAAAAAAAAAAAGGCCGGGAATGGTGGCTCACACCTGTAATCCTAGCACTCTGGGAAGCCAAGGCAGGAGGATTGCTTGAGCTCAAGACCAGCCTAACAAGACGCCGTCACTACAAAAAATAGAAAAATTAGCCAGGCATTGTGGTATGTGCCTGCAGTCCCAGCTACTTGAAAGGCTGAGGCAGGAGGATAGCTTGAGACCAGGAGTTTAAGGTTGCAGTGAGCTATGATGATGCCACTGCACTCTACACAGGGCAACAGACACACTGCCTCAAAAATTAAAAAAAAAAAAAATAGGCCACAGTGCCAGAGATATAAAAAAAATTTCTTTAATATAAATATTAAACAGATTAATAGAAGATGTCAAACAATTTCCTTTTTAGTTAGTATGTATAAACTAAACTGTTACTTATTTGCCTAGGACTGACATTGAATATGTATTTCCATGAACTCAAGACTTAACATATTCTATTGTTTATTCAACATCTCTGCTTGATGTTTAAAACAGTTACTCAAAGTGTAGTCTAAGAACTGTTTATTACTGGTGCCAGTCCACAACTGTTTATTACTGGCCAATAAGATGATAAGTACAAAAATCAAGGGTTTAGAACCTTGAAAGAGTAATTTTATGTTTGTTAACTCTAATAATTTTTAAAAGTAGACTTGAACTTTGCTTTTTATTAATTTCACTTTTCTAGTAATTTGATTTTATTATATTATTCAAAACTATCAGTATGTAATGTAGGAGGAGGAAATAAACTGGTCCTCTACCAGTTTTGATAGTTCAAAAAGCATTAATCTAATAGGCATGTCAAAGTTAACTCGTCCAAAACCAAGCTCCACTCATCCAAAACCAAGCTCCTGATATTCTCTCCCAAGCCTGCTTTTCCTGCAGTCTTATCTAAGTTAATAGCAGTTCCTTTCAGTTGTTCAGGGCAAAAATCTTGGACTCCACCCATACTCCTCTGTCTCACATCCTACTCTAATATGTCAATATATCCTGTCTGCTTGACTTTCAAAAAAAATGTATTAGGTTATTAAATATGAAATGTCCAATTTCCTTAAGTACTAAATTATACAGTTGATATCTCTCACATTTCACTTTGATGCTTTTTGTTTTATTTTTATTGTTGTAATATATCTTCTAATTGGTCTCCGGTCTTCAACCCATACCCCTACTCCCTGCCCAGTTTGTTCTTAGAACAGCAACCAGTATGATTCTTTTAAAATGTAGATCAGGACAGGACCTTCCTCTGCCCCAAACTTTCCAAATGCATCATCTCAACTCACTCAGAGTAAAAACCAAAGTCACTAAGATGGAAATGACCTACAGGGCCCTAAAAGATCTGGCCCCTATTCCCTTGCTGCCTTAATCCCCCACATCTAAATAAATTAATAATTTAATCATAATTATTTGAATGAAAGCTCATTTCAGAATAAAACTGCTGTTATGAAAGCAATTACATATAGGAGTAATAAAAAGGGTTGTTACTTTTGCCTACATAAAAATTTTATTGGCCAGGCGCAATGGCTCAAACCTATAATCCTAGCATTTTGGGAGGCCAAGTGGAGAGGATTGATTGAGGCCAGGAATTCGAGACCAGCCTGAGCAAGTACAAGGCCCCATCTCTACAAAAAAATACAAAAATTAGCCAAGCATGGTGGCGCACACCTGTAGTCCCAGCTACTGGGAAGACTGAGACAGGAGAATCTCTTGAGTCCAGGAGTTTGAGGAGGCAGTGTGCTATGATGATGCTACGGCACTCTAGCCTTGGTGACAGAGCAAGATCCTGCCTCAAAAAAAAAAAAAAAAAAAAAAAAAATTTACTAATATAAATGAGATAATATCAAAATTGGCCAGAGACCAGGTAAGGTACTGTGGATATTTCTAAAAATGAAAATGCTTGACCTCCAAGGCAATAATCCACTTCATTTTTCATTCATATATAAATATTAAGAGTAGTAATCATCACCCATTAGATGCCTGAACCCCTTAAAATAACTTATAATCTGACTTCATGATTGGCAAAGGTGTTATCTTCAGATTCAGGAGGATACTCCCCACCATATCCAACCACCTTAAATAAACCCTTTTGAGTACAGTGAGAAGTGATATAAAAGGTCTTTAAAGAATGAGAATTCCTCATCTATTAATGTCCACAGAATCAAAAAAAAAAGGATGTGCCAAAATGAATTAGACATTAAAGGCACAGTTAATTATCAGTGATTATCCAAGTGTAGACCTATTTAGCTAATTTGCAAAAAACCTGTATAGAATTTATAAAAATCAATGGTCTAAAATTTCCCTCAAAATGTCATAGCACTTAGAAAACTTATGACCTCTTATTCAGAGCATGGGGATACCTTAAATACCACGATGGTTTCTTAACCAAAAACAAGGAGAGATAAACTCATTATTTATTTAGAATAAATTATTAAAGAGACTTAAAATAAATAGTAAACATTTATTGATGGCTGTACAATAAGGTCTCATTTAATGCTTACAACAACCCTTATCTATGAAGTTTATAGATAAGGAAAACTGAGGGACAAAAAGTAAAGAAACTTGTAAGTGCAGAGTCAGGATTCCAACCTATCTAGAATGATTCCAGAGCCTTTCTGCTTAACCGTCTCACTTTACATTACTTTAAAAAAAAAAAAAAAAGTTTCAAAACCACATAAAACACTCTTATGGTCTTTTTATTTACATTTTTGCTACTAAAATTATCTTTCAGTAGCCAATTGACTGGTGAGTTAAAACAAGTCCAAAGCTAATCAATTTTATTTTCATCACCTCCAAAAATGATTACCTCCAGTTGCTCCTTCTGGGTAAAACCTTTCGTGCTTTTTCCTGAAGCATGGCCAACAAACGTCATTACTCTAATAACTGGCTGATGCTGTAAAAGCATTTGTGCAATTTCTTGAACACTATCTCGAAACGAAGAGAAGATCATAACTCTGGTCTCATCGCATTTTTCAGCAGAGTTTTTAGCTATATAACAAAACATACTTTAATTAAAACTTTTTAAAGTGCATTTAGACAAGAACTAGTTCAAAAGACAAGCCTGAAACTATGTGCTAATAAATGATAATTCTTTCAAAAAAAATACAGGTGGTACACACCTGTATTCCAAGCTACTGAGGAAGCTGAGGTGGGAGGATGGCTTAGGCTAAGAGCTCAGGAACAGCCTGGGTAGCATAGCAAGACCCTGTCTCTAAAAAATAAATAAATAATTTAAGGCTTCTTAAACCTTTGCTATTTTTTTTTTTTTTACTACATTCTCTAGTAATTTTAATAATCTTAGCTTAAAATTTCTCACTGGCTGTCATAAAATAAGATCCTAAACAAGTCAAATATGAATTACCTAAATTACTTTTGACCAGTCCTTCAGTTTAGGCATGTTATTTCCCTTTACCTTCTAAGACATTTGGAAGCATGGAACTGTGGAGCTCCCACTAACTTCACAAATCTTCCCTTTCCTTTCCATTCACTGAAGACACTGTCTCAATCCAGGCCATGGATTCTGTCCCTGAATCTACTATACTTTCAAATTCTCCAAAGATAACTGCAAAATATACCCTACAGTCAATTCCAAAGCTCCCAATGTCTCTGTGCTTGGGAAGCAGTAGAATGCACTAATAGGAACATGATTTTTGTGGCTGGGACACTTAACTGTCTAGGTGATTAGTGACCATGGTAGTTATTTAATCTCTTTGAGCTTTAGTTTCTTCATATCTAAAATGGACTGATGTCCATAAATAAAACAGCAAATATAAAGTATATGGTTTTGCACATAGAAATTAGTTAATAATTGCAAGTTGTGTGGGTTTTCTGGTTGTTACTTGTTTTCTTTTGTTTTTAAGTTTCATTGGGATTTTGACAATCCTTTCTTCTTCCTTATGATCTATATTAATTATGCATGTGTGCCAGTGAATACACTAAGCATTTTATATATTAACTTATTTAATCTTCACAACAACTCTAATCAATAAATGACTTAACATGTATAAAGTTAATTCACAACACATAAGCAAAAAATAGGACTTGAAAAAGTAGCTGTTGCAAATAAAATTATTCTAGATAAACCTCCTTTGAATCATCATAGCATCAAGCATTAAGCCTCCGTATCTGACCAATTGATGAATTGCTACTTTCACTGCAAAGCCTATCTCCTTCAACCAGCCACAGCCTGCATTTCTGTCTTCATTCCACTGAAGCTCCTTCTAGGAAAATCAGTAACTTCCATACTACCAAATTCAACGAACACTTTTTAGTTCAGTTTGTCACATGTCCTAACTGAATTTAACACAGTCCACTCTTTCCTACTGAAATAGTCTCCACCCTCAGCTTCTCTGGCACTTTTCTTGTCTGGTTTCCTCCCCAAACTCCTTACTGGCTTTTTTCCCTCTAAATTCTAAATGTTGATATTCTTCAGGACTTTATTCTGGGACCCTCTTCTGTCTTTAGACGGTCTTCCTGGTAATCACGTCTATTCCAAAACTTTAAATATGACCTTTATGATGATGACTACAAAACGTATTCATATATAAATATATAAACATAGCCCAGACCATTCTTCTGAGATTCACATTCACTTATTCAATCAATGGCTACTTGACATCTCTACTTAGATGTCTCAAAAACACCTTAACATGTTTGCTCTCTCTTCTCTGTTCTTTAATTGAAAAATATAAAGTTCATATATATTTATGGTGTATAACATGATGTTTTGATATGTATACATTGTAGAATGGCTAAATCAAGATAATTAACATATGCATTACCTCATATACTTATCTCTATGTTGTTCTTAATTTACTCTTTGCTCATATAGCCATTTGCAAACATATACACATACTTATAGACAGCTATGATTCCTTTTTTGTTCTCATAGCCTGTGTCCAATCCATCAACACATACAATAAATAAGTTGGCTCCAACTTCAACATGTATCTAGAATCTAAGCCGTCTTAACACCTGCACCACTACTGCCTTGGTGCACACCATGGTCATCTGTCATTTATAAATTAAAAACCAAAGTCCTGATTTGCCCTACAAGTCCTCCATGACCTGGCCTCTGGTTATCGCTTGCTTTTACCACTCTTAGCTTCACTTACACTATTCTACCACATTGGTCTGTTTACTTATCCTTAGTCATATCAAGTACCCTACTGCTCAGGACCTTTGAATCTGTTATTGTTACTGACTGGAATGATCCTCCCCCAGAAATTCACAATGCTTGCTCCCGTAGCTCCATCAAGAATCAGTTCAAACATCACTCTGCAGACAGGCATTCTGTAACCACTGTGAACAAATGTGAACTTGAAAGAGCCAGTTCTTCAGAATGGATCCCAAGTGGTTAACTGGGCCTAAATTTAAATAGAGCCAAGCAGTCACTTGCTGACTAGAGGGCACACACATACTCTGAGTTCCCCCAACATGTGCACCTTTCTAACTCTGGGACTTTCAGAACTCATCTGAACCAACCAATCAGAGCCTACCTGCCTTGGCCAATCAGGGCTCAGCTATATTGACCAATCAGAACTAAGCAAGTTCCAATCTTTCATTTGTATAAACAGACCTAATTGGGCACCTGGGCAGGAACTTTTGCTATAAAACCTGAGCCCTCCCTTGTTCTCTGGGCTACACCTTCCTTTTAGTCCCTGGTTTGCAAACTGTTCACTGGAATAAAGTCTCTTTCCTCCATATTTCTTTTCAAAGAACTTTTGTTCACATCACCCTATTTAAAACAGCACTCCTCCATCACTCTTTCCCTTACCTACTTTACTTTTCCCTACTATATGTTTTACTGCTTCCCCTATATTGCCCTAAACTAACTTTTCTTTTTCATATAATACCCTATTCTTAACATTCCCACCATTCCCCTTCCTCCCCCTTTCCAAAATGTCTCAGAGCTTTTTAATATTCATTATCCAGAGTAATTAAAAGTCCAACTTCTCCATAAGACATCTTAGCCCAAACTAATGAGTTTAAGTTTTAGCTATTTCAATAGCTTTGTCTTGTCTTAAAGCTACCAAATATGACCTACCATTCCATGATGTGAAGTGTTCAACAACAACTTCTTCTAATTTCTTTAACTTTGGATGACTATAAAAAAAATTTTTATCTTTATCTCCTGCAAAAAAAAAAAGAAAATTAAAATTTTTTTCCATATTCAATTACACTAATGTATATTGTTATCCTTTTCAAACTACATATGTTAAAACTTACTTTTTTCTTTTTATTTAAAAAGTAGCCTCTAGGTAGCACATAAGTCTTACAGTAAAATGAACTTTGAATTTTGATGAAAATTTTAGCCTGAGAGAGAATCCAAACAAGAATCAGCAGCAAAGCAAAAAGACAAAAATACACATTTAGTTAAACTATACATCACTTTTTGGTAGTTCTGGAGAATTTCCACTACCAGGAATAACCACTAACATTATATGTTTAAAGTTTATAAACCTGTTTAAAATTTATAAACTTTAAACTTGAATATAAAATCTGCCCTTTCCCCAGCTGCTGCCAAGGTGCTCGGTCCTTCCGAGGAGGCTAAGGCCACATTGGGGTGAGGCCCTCACTACATCCGGCGACTAGCACCGCGCCCGGCAGCGCCGGCCCCATACTCGCCGGCGCCACGGCCTCTGTCTCGGAGCTCACCTGCATCTACTCGGCCCTCATTCTGCACGATGAGGTGACCGTCACGGAGGGTAAGATCAATGTCCTTATTAAAGCAGCTGGTGTAAATGTTGAACCTTTCTGGCCCGGCTTGTTTGCAAAGACCCTGGCCAATGTCAACATCGGAGCCTCATCTGCAATGTAGGGGCTGGTGGACCTGCTCCAGCAGATGGTGCTGCACCAGCAGGAGGTCCTGCCCCCTCCACTGCTGCTGCCCCAGCAGAGGAGAAGAAAGTGGAAGCAAAGAAAGAAGAATCTGAGGAGTCTGATGATGACATGGGCTTTGGTCTTTTTGACTAAATCTCTTTTGTAACACGTTCAATAAAAAGCTGAACTCAGAAAAAAAATAAATAAACAAAATCTGTAGGCATTTAACAGATCTGTTGTTACAGAAACATAAGTAACTATAGATAGACAGGTGCATCAATGGAACAAAATTTCAAAATCAACCTTGAGAAAGAAAAACAACACAATATATAAATTTAAGTGAAAAACCAGACCTTTTTGGATAGTAGAAATACCACTTGCTGAAGTACTACGTGTATGTGCAAACATACACTCTAGATGATTATAGAGTTTCATGAAGTCCTCATTTCGGCTAAGTTCAGTTTTTGACCGTGTCATTCCTTCAGAAATTAAGAAAAGTTTTCCCAGATAAATAAACTTAATAACATTAATCAAAATTTATTATTTATTAAAAAGAAATTAAACTTTAGCAATAAATGCAAGTTTTTCAGATTTAAACATGAAAACTAACAACTTTTTCCAGGTCCACTTTCACATGTGTATTAATGAATGGCTTTCTTTTTTCCAGCAATTTATCTAAAACAAGGAAACATGGCCATGTTATATAATTATTCCACTGATTTTTAAAATAAGGCATTTTAAGTAATCCAAACTGCTCAATATATGTCTATAACCAAAATAATATATGTCATTATTTCTTTAAATAATTTCATATAATTTACCTTTGGTTCCACCCATAATTCCACAAAGGAAGAAATATAATGATCTCATTCCCATTTGCTGCAATAATTCATAACCGTGATATAAACTAATACAAATAGCAAACTCTCCCTCGATTATGCCTTGTTGTTTTCCCTAGAAAAACAGCAGCATATGACAAAGTTAATGAGAGAAAGAAAGAAACATACATGCTTCATACCCAAGTTGTCAGGCCAGCAGTCAGCATAACATTTACAATATCCCAAATGACCATAATAATTATTCCCTTTATATTGACTATCACTGAGGGGTTCTACTGAATGTCACGTTATAGGATGTTGCTGTGGGAAGGTGTCAATGTATTTTGCATATAAAATCTGTCTCTTTTTTTTCTTTAATTAAACAGGAAACTTTTAAAGAGAATAAAGTGGAGAAACATTCATCATATACTGTTTCCCTTTATAGTTAAATTATTAGCGGTATATAGATTCATTTATTCTTTCAAAATTATTAAATAAATACCTACTACATGGCAAGCAGTGAGCTAGATATTTGAGATACAATGGAAATGGAAAACAAGTCAGATATGGGCCCATCCCCATGACTGTTACTGGCAAAAGGACAAACATTTAATCAGACTGTTTAACACCAACATTTAACACCAAGTATATGTGCCATAATAATGTCCGACATTAAGCACCAGACTCTGTTCTAAGCACATCACTAGCATAAACTCATTTAATCTTAATACGTAGGAGGCAAGCTACTACTGTTATGCCCATTTTACAGTTGATGAAGCTCATACAGGTAGTAAGCAGTAGAGCCAGTATTTAGACCTGGAAATTTGACCCTGAAGTCTTGTGCTTTCAACTACTACTCTCATGGAAAAATGAAAATCTCATACACATTCCTTTAATGGGATTAGATAGTATGTGTATCTATCTGATAAAATAGCTTTAAAACAGATTACTGAGAATATATTTTAATTATTTTTCTTTGAGATGAAGACTACTACCTTATGTTTTTAGTAGCATTTGACATCAGTGATTGTCATTTTAAATATTTCCAGGATAGAAATAAATGACCTAAAATGGTACCCTAATTGTTTAAAAAAGTACCTCTCCATAAAATACAAATTCTTACCAGTAAGATCAAGTTCAACGGATTTAGATTTACTATTTAAAATATCAAAAAACTTTTAACTCCTAGCAGAAATTAAAGCATATTTTATTAAAGTTTTATATAATAATATACTGCAATTTCACCAAAAGTTTTGTATAATAATATCCTGCAATTTCTTTTCGTAGTTCCCCTGATACTACAGAATAAAGACCACATTTCTTGACGTAAGACTACTTCCATGTAGTCACAACCTACATTAACCATCATGTTTGGCTTCCTCAAACCTCTACATCAGGCAAATTAGTTTGCTCACTGTCGCCTACCTGCCTTCATTCAGTTGCTTCTGTGCTTTTGCACATGCATTTCCTATCTGTTCAAAGAATGACTAGGTGCCTTGAGCATCTAGCTCACCTTGTGCTTGTGAGCATCTCTTCTGACATTGGACCTAGCTGGCTGTATATTTTTCTATCCATCTATTTTTTTCCTGCAAGATTAGAAATAAGAAGCATGCTGTGATGCTTCTTTCTAATCTCTGGTTTCAAGACTACCTATCTCTCCTCCAAAAAAAACAAAACAAAGCCTAAGAGTAAGACTAAATGTTCTAGGTCTAAAATATAGTTAGAATTTAGCCTCTCATGGCCTTGTGACTTTACAAAGTAAAAATGGACTAACTGATCAATCGTTTATTAAATAAAGTTAAAATACAAATTTATCTTAATTTAAATCATTAAACTGTATTTCTGCTAGGTTTTTTTCCATGCTTTTATAAACTACGTAAATCATTCCTGAATTCTTGATGAGTCAATATACGTCCCCAAAGAAGTCGTTATTTACATTTTATCCTATATCTGAGTAAAAATTTAATCTATCATCAAAATTTATTTAAAAATACCTACCACAATATTTGGAGGTGGGTTTTTCCTAAATTGATCTCTTGCCAGAATTATCTGGTATTTTGTTAGATTGGGGATATCCCTTCTCAAAACATTCCTCTGAATCAAAGAACTGGCAAATGCTTCCAAAATCTGTAAATTTGAAAGAAATCTAGTTTTAAAGTCCTTTTTCAAATAGAATCAGTTTCTCACATATTAAAATAGGAGTTATATATTTAATAAAGTTTGTCTTATAATGAATTTTTAAGTAAACACAGCAAAGATAACAACAAAATTTAAAAGTACTTGACATCTGGCTGGGCACAGTGGCTGATGCCGGTAATCCTAGCACTTTGGGAGGCCGAGGCAGGAAGACCATTAGAGGCCAAGAGTTCAAGACCAGCCTTAGCACCACATTGAGACCCCCGTTTCTACAAAAAATAGAAAGATTAGCCCAGTGTGGTGGCATGTGCCTGTAGTTCTATCTAATCTGGAGGCTGAGACAGGAAGATCACTTGAGCCTGGGAGTTTGAGGTTGCCGTGAGCTATGATGATGCCACTGCTTCAGGCTTCCAAGTAGCTGAGACTACAGACCCAGCCACCACGCCTGGCTAATTTTTTGTAGAGACTGGGTCTCACTATTTTGTCTAGGCTGGTCTCAAACTCCCGGCCTCAAGTGAACCTCCCACCTCGGCCTTCCAAAGTGCTAGGATTACTGGTGTGAGCCACCTCATCCAGCCTGTAATGATTTTAATCCAATCAAAATGTATTAGTATCTAATAGAGTACTAAAAAAACTTTACATTTTAATAATGCTTAGAATTTTGTTACCAATAACATAAAAACAGAAAAACCGTATTCCTATAAAACCTCTCTTTAAGAAAGACATTATAGATTAAATAATAGATGAATGTTTCAGTTATGTATTCCTGTAACCATCCTTAATCCATGGCAATGAAAATGTGAAAACATGTTGTTCTCCTACCATAACACTAATGATGAACTATAGAAAAACAATTCATCTCGTTACCTCAAATTTCTTCCAATGAAAGCGACAACTGTCTAAGCAGTTTCTCAACAGCTACAATATTGACATTTGGGCCAGATTATTCTTTGTTGTGGGTGGCTGTCCTGTTCAATGCAGGATGTTTAGCAGTTTCCTTGTCACTATACACTAGATGCCAGTAACTACCATATACTCCATCCCCTGCCTTTCCCCTCCCCCACCCCTAGTTGTACCAGCCAAAAACGTGTCAAGACATTGCCAAATGTTAGGCAGGTAAAATCATTTCTAGTTGAGAACTACTGCTATATAAAGGCTCAGGGAGGAAAATACTGAAAATGTATTTCATTACAAAAGAAACTTCTGGCTGAATCTGGGTACGTGTCACAGGTGTGTTCACATTGTAAAAATTCACTTATGTGTTGTACACTTTGTTATTTAGACTGCAGTTAAAAGGTTTACTCAGACAAAACCATATAAGGCTATTATTTACTTTAGAAATGATCTATCTTTTGTATTTCTCCTTTAAATAATAGTTTGCTAGTACATATAAAACATGGTGCTTGGCCAGGTGCGGTGGCTCATGCTTGTAATCCTAGCACTCTGGGAGGCCAAGGCAGGAGGATTGGTTGAGTTCAGGAGTTTGAGAGGAGCCTGAGCAAGAATGAGACCCTGTCTCTACTAAAAATAGAAAAAATTTGCTGGGCATTGTGGCATGCACCTGAAGTCCCAGCTACTCAAAGCTGAAGCAGGAGATTCACTTAAGCCCAGGACTTTGAGGTTTCTGTGAGCTAGACTGATGCCACAGCACTCTAGCCTGGGCAACAGAATGAGACTCTGTCTCAAAAAAATTAAATTAAATTTAAAAAAAAAAAAAAATGGTGCTCATTCCGGAAACAGTAATTTCAAAGAAATTTTCAACATATGAATTATATAAAATGAGATAACTGTATATAATAGCCAAATCCTGCTAGCTGAAATAATTATATTAATAGTTCATGTATCAAAACTCTGAATTATGATAAAAATAGCTTACCTGGACATATGTCTTTTGGATGGCTGCAAGTTCTTCACCAAGGGGAACAACAAGCTTTTCAACTCGTCTTTCATGGGAGTATGGCAAAATATCTGGAGAATCTTCAGACCGAAGCTCAATTTGTCCAATTAGTAAGTTAGTAATAACCTGTTGCACAGCCTAAAAAAAATCATTTAAATATGATTATAAATTATATTACATGTTAAACCTTTTTAGTTTGTCACTAACAGAAATAACAATAAAATTTTGAAAGTAGCACTAGAAATTCATAACATTAAATATCTAAAAAAGAATAAAGAGGACGGGCGTGGTGGCTCACGCCCATAATCCTAGCACTCTGGGAGGCTAAGGCGGGCAGATTGTTTGAGCTCAGGAGTTCGAGACCAGCCTGAGCAAGAGCGAGACCTCATCTCTACTAAAAAAAATAGAAAGAAATTATCTGGACAGATAAAAATATATATAGAAAAAATTAGCCGGGCATGGTGGCACATGCCTGTAGTCCCAGCTACTTCGGAGGCTGAGGCAAGAGGATTGCTTGAGCCCAGGAGTTTGAGGTTGCTGTGAGTTAGGCTGACGCCACAGCACTGTAGTCCAGGCAACAGAGTGAGACGCTGTCTCAAAAAAAAACCAAAAAAACAAAAAAAAAAAAAAAAAAAGAAAAGGAAAGAAAAGAAAAAAGACAAGCCCATAAAGAAAGTACATCAGAAGTAGCACAATATGGAGAAAATGTTTCTGAAACACCTTTTCCCAAAACAGCTGCTTCATGGTAAGCATCTAAGAGATACAAATATTAGTAAATGTTTAACAAGTTCCTCAAGTGTATTTTGGTACTTTCCAAATGGCATCTTTATAAAGATTCAGACAAAACAAAGTTTTAGATTAGCAAACTAAATCCCCAAAACATTATCTAACAGTCCATTTCAGAGCCAGAACTAGAATCTAGAGATCCTGATTCTCTGGCAAATACTTTTTTACACTGATTTTTTGTATGAAAAAGGAGAAGTCATTACTATTAAAGGACACAAATGTCTATTAAGAATACTTTACAGGCTGGGAATGGTGGCTCACGCCTGTAATCCTAGCACTCTGGGAGGCAGAGGCAGGAGGATCGTTTGAGCTCAGGAGTTCGAGACCAGCCTGAGCAACAGCGAGACCCCCGTCTCTACGAAAAAAAAAAAAGAAATAGAAAGAAATTAGCTGGACAACTAAAAATATATAGAAAAAATTAGCTGGGCATGGTGGTGCATGCCTGTAGTCCCAGCTACTTGGGAGGCTGAGGCAGAAGGACTGCTTGAGCCCAGGAGTTTGAGGTTGCTGTGAGCTAGGCTGACGCCACGACACTCTAGCTAGGGTGACAGAGCGGGACTCTCCCTCAAAAAAAAAAAAAAAAAAAAAGAATACTTTACAAATTGGATTGTTAAGAGATTGAGTGCTTAGAGGGCCTATACTAAATCAATTATTAATAAATTAGTAGAATATTTTCCATTAAATCAACACATATGATGTGAATATATTTCTGGGGCTAAATTTCATTCACCAAAAGCTTATAAAGGCTTCATTGTAAAATTAGGAAACTGGAACAAAAAAATATAATCTGTTGGTATAAACAACTATTGTACCTCTAACTATAGGACTGATAGTGTGACTAACAATTAAAAGAGACCAAAAAAAGGGGATCCTGAGACTATCTAAAAATTAACAGCTTTTTTAAAACTAGGAAGGCATATGGGCTTAGTTTCAGGGAAAAAAAACACTCTAGAGCAAGAATCCTATCTTAGTCACCTTTGTATTCCCAACACCTGGCACAGTGCTTAATATAGTACACTATATTTACCAGGGGCCTATATACATGTAAAATCTAGAGTATATTTATGATCATTTTACAAAAGTAAGAGTTTAATATTTTTAATAGTTCATTCAACAAATATTTGAGTAACTCACACATGCCAGACACTCAGTTAATGATAGAGCTATGACCAAAATAGACATAATTCCTGCATTCATGTAGCTGATATTTTAGTGGGGTGGAAAGACAATAAATAAATGAATAAACAAAAGAATGACAGATCATGATAAATAAGAAGAAAATAGCAAGATCGGGAAAGCTGACTTTATAGCTTAGAGTGGACCTTTCTGAAGGGATAACATTGAAGCTGACTAAAAAATAACTTATCATGTTTAAACAAGATTAAAGAAAAACCAGAGATAGGATAGAAATTTCTAAATTCATCATGGCAAATGGGTAGAGGAAAAAAGTCTTACAGCTTGGCAGAGTTAAAAGCTATCTCAGAAAGTATCCAGTTGAATCCCTATCCACTATAGAAGACCATTCAGAGATACTAAAATCAGAAAGTTATGGAATAGGGCTCAGAATCTGCATTTTTACCATTCTCCAATAAAGAAAACCAGAGCCCGCTGGAGAAATGGTAGATTCCAACTAAATGAGTGTTAAGCATCTTGTCATGCCAGAAAGTTAGGAAGTGCTTAAAAAAAAAAAGTGCATGTCTAAAGGGCACAAAAGCCAGCTTGAAGGAGCTACCAATGACCAAAGCTGGAACAATATGAACAAAACTTGACATAATCGTATTGGATTATAGCCCATAGAAAAAAATAAATATCTATTAGTCCATACGGATATAAAGAATTGAATTAATAAATGGGGGAAAGGAAATACATCTTCATAACAGAAGAACTTAAGTTAACAAATGTAAAAGAAAGGAGGGAAAGAAGAAACAATCATTAGGCAAACACCACACAAAAAACAGTTGCAAGTAGGAACCACCACTGGATGCTAACACAGGGTTATTTACATAATCTCAAAGTATCTCCCCCATAAGATACTTACCAATTACAAAGAGAAAAATTTTACAATGGAGAAACCAAGAAAGCATCATCTTAAGCAAGTCAAGATTAACAGCAACAGGAATAAATCGACATCATGTATTCCCTGATAGGATGCACTGAGAAAGGTACGGCATCACTTCTGGGTATTCTTGGCAAAAATGCATAACCTCAATCCGTCATGAGAAAATATCAGACGAATCCAAATTGAGGGATATTCTACAAAATAACTGGCAACTACTCTTCAAAAAAATCAAGGTGACAGAAGACAAGAAAAGACTCAGAAACTGTCACAGATTGGAAGGGACTAAGGAGACATGACAACTAAATGCAATGTGAGATCCTAGACTGGACCTTGGAGCAGAAAAGGACAAACTTTTCTATGGGAAAACCGGCAAAATTCAGATAAAATCTGCAGATTAATTACTAGTATATCATTGTTAATTTTCTGGTTTTCATAAGTTTATTTTGATTACATATGTTAACATTAGGGGAAGTTAAATGAGAATCGTATGAAAATTTCAATTTTTGCAAATTTTCTGGAAGTCTGAAGTAATTTCAAATTAAAACTTAAAAAACTGAAAATAGTAACAATTTTAAAAAACACTTTTACGATTTAAAAAAAATTCAGTACCTTTAACAAACAGCTTAGGTGATTCTAAGGCACACTAAATTCTGAAAACTACTAATTTAAAGAATCTCTTGCAACCACAGAAGAAAAGCAAGGCAGATTGTAGGAAATGTTGTTATCCTAATGTCAAACTAGATAAATAATAGAGTGGAAAACTGATCTGGCCCCACATAAAAGTTCTTATTTTCTTAAATGTTATTAATAATAAATGGAAAAACATTTTACTTACCTTCATATCACTACCTGGTGTAGCAGTAAGAGCCAAGATTCTAAAGTGATTTGTATATTTGACTAGTTCTCTTACAACCTTAAAAAAAAAAAAAAGTTCTTTAATATCATCTGTCCAACACAAAAATAGCAGTGGTTCTTTAAATAAACTATCATAGATGGTTCATTATCATTATTCCTTAATTGGCATATTGAGGTGTAATGGGTTAAGGGAAGAAAGACACCCCTGTAGGGTTAACTTGTTGAGAAACTCTAATGAATGCTATCTGCTTCTGTACTAAGCTTGCTGGTCTGGGAACCAGGGAAGTGGGGAGGATGATTGCCCTGTCATGGGTTCAACATAGGCCTAAAAGATAATCAAGATAAATGTGGTATGCTTGGTCAGTAGAATAGATGACCTTTTACGTCAGTGATTGCACCCTGTTTTATGGCGCCAAGGGGTCTATGAAATCACCAGACCTCCGGGCGGTATAACCTTAAATTGTTAATGATTGTCCTGTTTTTGTTCTCTTTGTTCTTCTTGTACATGTGTATAGGCACGTAGCCCTCCTCAAAAAGGGTATAAAATCCCTGTACAACTTCAAGTCGGGGCCACTCTCTGTTATTGTTTGGTGGACAGAGGTGGTCGCCGGCCGGCTAATAAAGACTCCTAAACTGGCATTAAATTCTCTTGTGATCTGCTTGCGCGCTTCCACATTATAACATTTGGAGGCCCCAGCGAGATTCGAAGGGACTAGAGTGTGGAAGCGCTGTTTGGGTCCTTCACCGGAGGGAGCTCCTGGGAATACGATCTCAGCTCCGGGAAGGCTCAGACCCTCTAAAATTCTTGCAAATTTGCTGTAGGAGTCTTCCGTTTGTTTGCACCGGTGAGTTGTTTTGTTCTGTTCTGTGGGCCCTTTTGATTACCTGAGGGAGGCTGGACGCAGCTGACTCCCCTGGTTTGAGGCTCTAAAGGCGAGACGTCGCTTGTGAGCCAGGTTTTCTGTTTCTGTTTCTGGTTTTGCTCTATATATGTGGTGTTTGTCTATTATATGGTATATTTGTTTGTTATTTTGAATGTGCGCTTGGGCAACCTTCCTATTGTAACAAGCTGCAGCTGAGAGAGAGGTAAAGTCTGTCTGTCTGATTGAGTGAGTGAAGCGTGACTGTATGAGGTTCCACGGCTGCGGCTACGGAATCTGAGTGGGTCCTAACCTGCGTTTCTGTGGCGACGTCGTACGGCATAACGGTGATTCACTCCCCGAAAAAGGAGTGACCGGGCCCGGGCTTTATACGGGTACACCTTAGCCAAGACGCGCCTAAGTTCCCGCGAGGGACGCAGCCAGGCGGACACCTGAGAGAAACTCCCTTCCCCGTTTCCTTTGTGAGCATGGGACAGACTCAGACAAAGCCTCTATCTATTCTCTGAGAAAGCGAAACCAAGTAGATCCGTTTGACGAGGAATCCAAGCGGTAGCCGGCGGCGGTAGCCGGCTAAAATCTGTTGTTTGTTGCTTCTGTGTTTGTCTTTTGTTTTCCAACCAGCGGGAGGCACCCCAAGAGGGGATAAGTCCGGGACCGCTGGGCGGAAAGCGTTTTCCAACCAGCGGGAGGCACCCCAAGAGGGGATAAGTCCGGGGCCGCTGGGCGGAAGGCGTTTTCCAACCAGCGGGAGGCACCCCAAGAGGGGATAAGTCCAGGGCCGCTGGGCGGAAAGCATTTTCCAACGGGCGGGAGGCACCCCAAGGGGATAAGTCCGGGGCTGCCCGGTGAAAATTCTGCTTCTATTTGTCTGAGTTTTAGATGGTTAGAACAGGACCGGTCTAGTATTGTCTGTTTGTGCCTTTGTGGATTTCTCTTGAGTGATATTGGCCAATTTATGAGAAAAAGACCAAGAAATGGGTCCGGACTCTTAGGTCAGGTGTGTGATTGAAATTAAATGCCTACTGTGTGAGTGTCTCTAAGTGTGACTATTGGTGAATGAGGTTCGTGAGTGAGTCTGCTGAGCTGAGTTGCTGCTGAGTGGAGCAGCCCAACAGCTTCTCCTTTTTCTACGGCCCTCTCAGTCTCTGGATTTACAATCTCCTGGTTACAGATTGTTTGGGGGCTCCCTTCCCTGTTGGCGCTACTGCTTGGTATTGGCTTGTCCACCGTGACCCCTCAATCCTGGGGACCTCTAAAGAAGGCTGCCTTCACACTTCTTTGCTGGTTCTTGGTGGGCCTTGTGTGGTTGCAAACTGCCACCTCCCCCTCTGAAGTGTATGCAACAACAATTTGAGCTTGAATTATACGTACAAATATAATTTTGCTGTGTGTTTCTTTACACAGATTGAGAAAGATGGGGCAGACGGCCTCACGACCAGCAGACTGTATTAACTGCTCTCCTCTTGAGTGTTTTATAAAGAATTTCACAGATTTCCAACAGAGGGCACGGCCTTATGGCTTTACTGTTAACTCTCTTGACTTACAGAAGTTTTGTGAACGAGAATGGCCAACTTTCGGGGTTGGATGGCCGCCGGAGGGTAGCTATCAAAGATCCCTAGCCGCCCGAGTGCAGACGGTGGTTTATGGAAACCCAGGTCACCCTGATCAAATTCCTTATATTCAAATCTGGAATGATATATTGGCAGATAATCCTCGGTGGTTGCGTCATTGTAAAAAGGCGGCTTCTCTGCCAAAGGCTGTCATGGTGTCAAAGATGGTAGGAGGGCAGAGGGAGGGACAAGCGGGGCGCAAGCTATATCCAGTATTGTCGGGACAAGAGGGGGACCCCTTTTTGGAAGAGCCCCCTCCTTATGTTACAGCTCACTCTCGAGGGTCGGAGCACTCCGAGACAGGGTCTCAGAGCCCCCTTGATCCAGCTAGTCCCCCGCACACTCGTAGCGGTTCCCAATACCAACCAACGCCTGGTGGTCCCATATCTGAGGCCCCTATTCTTCCTTTACGACAGGCACCCATGAGTCCCGGGACCGATCATCCTCCTTTTATGGTATATGTTCCTTTTTCCACCAGCGACTTGTATAATTGGAAGAATCAAAACCCCTCTTTTTCTGAGAAACCTCAGGGATTAATATCTCTTTTGGAAACAATCTTTTTTACTCATCAGCCCACCTGGGATGATTGTCAACAGCTTTTGCAGGTGCTTTTTACATCTGAGGAACGAGAGAGAATTCGGAGGGAGGCTGCTAGGGCAATTCCTGGCCCAGACGGGCAGCCAACAACTGACCCTGTCCGAATAGAGCGTGTATTCCCCTCCCTGCGTCCTGACTGGGATCCAAATGAAAATGAAGGTAAGGGGGCTCTTGATCAGTATCGCCAGACTCTGCTTAGGGGTATACGGGCCGCCGCCAAGAAGCCGACTAATTTGTCTAAGGTAAGCGAAACAGTGCAGGGACAAAATGAGGCTCCGGCGGCATTCTTAGAACGCCTCTTTGAGGCTTATCGCCTTTATACCCCTATCGATCCTGAGGCACCTGAAAATAGGCGGGCTATTAATATTGCCTTTGCCACACAGTCGGCCCCTGATATTAGGAGAAAGTTGCAAAGACTAGAAGGGTTTGAAGGGAAATTGCTGTCTGAACTGGTGGAAATTGCCCAGAAAATTTATAACAATCGAGAAGACCCTAATGTTGTGCAGTCTAAAAGGATGGCCAAGATCCTGGTAACTGCTATGGGGAATTCTCAGAGTCCGTGTACAGAAATGAACAAAACCAAGAAGGGGAGATACCCCAAGAAGGGTCGCAGTGATCTAGCACCAAACCAATGTGCCTATTGTAAAGAAAATGGACATTGGAAGAGAGATTGTCCGCTCCTTTACCAAAAGAAGGGAGGCCAACCAACTCCAGTTTTGGTGGAAGAGACTGAGTGACGGGGCCCGGGCTCCATTTTGATGAGCCCCCAGGAGCCCAGGGTCACGTTGAATGTAGGGGGCACCCCAGTAAATTTTCTGGTAGATACTGGAGCCACGCATTCTGTTTTACAGAAGGCAATGGGACCTGTATCGGAGGAAAGAGTCTCCATACAGGGAGCTACAGGAAAGACTAAATCGTATCCGTGGACTAAGACGCGGATAACGAATTTAGGAAAAGGGACGATTACTCACTCTTTTCTAGTCATACCTGAATGCCCATACCCTCTTCTGGGCAGAGATCTACTACAGAAATTGAGGGCCACTATAACCTTCCAGGGGGACGTGACTGAACTTTCGTTTGGCCAAGGCCCCTCTGCTATGCTTCTCACCTGCCCCCTATCAGAAGAATATTTGCTAACCGAGGAGGTCCCTAAAAGGGTTAAGTTGAGTAAATACTTGCAGGAGCTTCAGTATAAAATACCTGGTGTTTGGGCAGAAACCAATCCACCCGGTCTGGCTTCTCACCGCCCTCCCATTATCGTGCAATTGACCAGCACTGCCACGCCGATACGCGTGCGGCAATACCCCATTAGCTTGAAAGCAAGGAAGGGAATTGCCATTCACATAGCAAGACTCAGACAGGCAGGAATTTTGGTGCCTTGTCAATCTGCCTGGAACACCCCTTTGCTCCCAGTTCAAAAGCCGGGAACGAATGATTATCGACCAGTACAGGACCTGCGGGAAGTGAACAAAAGGACTGAGACTATCCATCCCACGGTGCCTAACCCATATACTCTCTTGAGTATGTTACCTCCAAATCATCAAGTTTACACTGTGCTGGATCTAAAGGATGCCTTCTTTTCACTCCCATTGGCAGCGGTAAGTCAGCCTATTTTTGCCTTTGAATGGATTGATCCAGAGGGGGAATATTCGGGACAGTTGACTTGGACTCGATTGCCACAAGGATTTAAGAATTCCCCTACCCTGTTTGATGAGGCACTAAGCCAGGATTTGGTCCAGTTCCGACAAAATCATCCACAGGTGACTCTTTTGCAATATGTGGATGATCTCCTCTTGGCCGCACAAGACCAAGTAACATGTAAAAAGGCAACTGAAGATTTATTGCTTGAATTGGCCCAGTTAGGTTACAGAGTTCCTGCCAGGAAGGCTCAATTATGTACTCCAGTAGCTACATACTTGGGTTATAAACTAAAAGAGGGAAAGAGAACTCTCTCCACTGACAGAATCCAAGCTATTTTAAAAATTCCACAACCCCAAACAAAGAAACAGGTGCGGGAATTCTTGGGGGCAGTGGGATATTGTAGACTTTGGATTCCCAAGTTTGCTGAAATAGCAAAGCCATTGTATGCTAGCACTGGAGGAAAGGGAGAAACCTTAGTGTGGACTGAAACTGAGACCAAAGCTTTTGAAAGTTTAAAACGGGCACTTGTGAATGCCCCAGCACTGACTTTGCCTGATGTGACTAAGCCTTTCAAGTTATATGTGGCTGAAGCACGGGGAATAGCGAAGGGAGTGTTGACGCAGGAATTGGGGCCTTGGAATAGGCCAGTAGCCTATTTGTCAAAGAAACTAGACCCGGTGGCTTCAGGTTGGCCAGGATGTGTGCGTGCCGTTGCGGCAACTGCCGTTTTAGTAAAGGAGGCCTTGAAGCTAACTTTGGGACAGGATTTATGTGTAATTGCCCCACACTCAATAGAAACTTTGTTGAAGAGTCCACCTGATAAGTGGCTTTCAAATGCTCGGATAACTCAATATCAAGTGTTACTATTGGATCCGCCCAGGATTCGGTTTTTGAAAACTGCTTCCCTTAACCCTGCTACTCTGCTTCCGGATACAGAATTGTCAGAACCTCTGCATGACTGCTGTGAAATATTAGAATCTTTGACAAGTTTGCGACCTGATCTTACAGATCAACCTTGGCCGGACCCTGAAGAAGAGTTATACACGGATGGGAGCAGCTATGTGAATGAAGGAACAAGGTATGCAGGGGCAGCAGTAGTCACCAAGGACCGGGTTATCTGGGCACAAGCTCTTAACCCAGGAACATCAGCCCAAAAAGCTGAACTTATTGCCTTAACCCAAGCTCTTAGATGGGGAAAGAATAAAGTAATTAACATTTATACTGACAGTAGATATGCTTTTGCTACGGCACATGTTCATGGGGCACTTTACCAAGAGCGGGGCCTTTTAACTTCAGGCGGAAAGGAAATAAAGAATAAATCTGAGATCCTAGCTCTCCTAGAAGCTATTTGGCTGCCAAAGAAAGTGGCCATTATTCATTGTCGGGGGCATCAGAATGAGAGTACCCCTACAGCGAAGGGAAACATGTTTGCTGATGTCACTGCTAAGGAAGCTGCCCGAAAACCAGTGGGGCCTCTCCATATTTTGCCTGTTCTGCCTGAGCGACTCTTGCCGCCCTCGCCGGTTTATTCAGAGGGAGAATTGGAACTGGGAAGGACTCTAAGAGCAACCACCGATCCGGGAGGTTGGAAAGTCCTTCCAAGTGGCAGGATCTTAGTCCCACAGCACCTGGGTCGCCGGTTAATTGAACAAATACATCAAAGTACGCACCTAGGAAGCACGAAGGAGGCAGAACTTCTTCAACGAGACTATTATATACCTAACTTGCATCAGATGACCCAACAGATAACTGCCGGATGCCTGACATGTGCGCAAGTTAATCCAGGTAAAAGACTGAACCCCCACCCCGGGGTCAGGTTGCGAGGACAAGCCCCTGGGGAGCAGTGGGAAACTGACTTCACGGAAATCAAGCCAGGCAAGTATGGATACCGCTACCTGTTGGTATTCGTGGACACTTTCTCAGGATGGATAGAAGCATTTCCTACGAAATCAGAAACAGCACAGGTAGTAGTAAAGAAGTTAGTAATGGAAATTGTACCTAGATTCGGCCTTCCTTTAGCCTTGGGGTCCGACAATGGCCCGGCATTCATTGCCAAAACTACTCAATTATTAGCTCAGGCATTACAAATTAAATGGAAGTTACATTGTATTTATAGACCGCAAAGTTCAGGTCAGGTAGAAAGGATGAATAGAACATTAAAGGAAATATTATGTAAGCTAAGAGCGGAGACGGGCGAAGACTGGGTGAGCCTCCTTCCTTTTGCACTATTAAGAACTAGGTGTACTCCATATGTCAGAGGTATAACACCATATGAAATAATGTTTGGCCGTCCACCCCCACTGGTTCCTAAAGTGGGAGAAGAAAAACTAGCTGAATTAAGTGACCACACTCTTCTTAAATCCCTGCAAGCCTTACAGCTGAGCACTCGGAAGATCCACAACTTAGTCAGGGCTGCACACTCTAGTCTTGCTAATTCTCCTTCTGATAAAGTTTCTCTTCAGGTACAGCCCGGTGACCTTGTTTGGATAAAAAAACTCCAGCCCGCTACTTTAGAACCAAGGTGGACTGGACCTTTACCGGTGATTCTCACCACCCCTACGGCTGTAAAGGTGGCAGGAAAACGCCACTGGATTCACCATACCCAGATCAAAAAGGCGACTCCAGTCCAAGAAGAACGATGGACGGCTCGGCCCACCGAAGATCCACTAAAGATAAGACTTTTAAGACATTCCTCTGGAGCATCTTGATGGGGATGGTGGCGACGAGCCCCCACCAGCCTTTAAATTACACTTGGGTGCTCACGCGCACAGTCGATGGGACAGTGATAACTCAAAATGTTACGGTCTTTTCTCCCTTGCTATATTTTGATTTATGTCAACTTTTAGGTAACACTGAGCCTGTGATGGGGTTATTACCTGAAGGGAGGTTCGGGGCCTATGGATGTGGCAATATTAACATAGAAGGAAACATGCAACGCATTAGGTATTATGGTTGCCCTACTACAGGCCCCTCGCATTGTCATGCAAATGGACAATACTGTATAAAGTGGGGCTGTGAAACTATAGCTAGTTGGATAAACAATGACCCTGATATTATATTGACAAAAGAAGCTTTTAAGTGTGTTTCTTCAAATACCTGTAACCCCGTAACTATAAGTATTAAACGGGGCCAGGATCAGACTTGGGCCACAGGGAAGACCTGGGAATTTCACCTGTACGGAAGAGGGGGAAAGAAGGGGCCAGAAGTCTCATTCACTATTCAGAGATTTACCCCTGTTCGTCAATTTAATCCTATAGGCCCAAACCGTGAGACTTATTTAGGACCTGAATTACCGGCACAAGCAATCCTAGAGCCCACAACACCAGAAAAGGACTTGTTGCCAGAGCCACGCCGAAAGCCTGTGTTAAATTTGTTAAGTTCAGTGTATAAGTTTGTTAACCAAACAAAGCCTAATATAACTCGAGATTGTTGGCTCTGCCTTAATCCAGAACCTCCTTATTATGTAGGGATTGGAGCCATCCGACCCTTAGGTCAAAATGAAAATAATATAAGAAACTTGACTGCTGAAGAAATATATAAGCAACATTTATGTAAATGGGGTCAAAGGCCCAAGCTGACTTTAGAAGACCTACAGGGACAAGGAACTTGTATTTACCCTGTGGGGTTCACTTTATCCCAGTCTCCCTATATGGCGTCATGTAATATTACTATTCAATTGAATAATTTGACAGATCCCGAACCTAAAACACTCTTGGTGGCCCCAAATGGCACATGGTTTGCGTGTACTACAGGTATCACCCCTTGTGTCAGACCCTCGATAATTATACAAAAGCAGGATTTGTGTATTCTATCTCATATCGTGCCTCAAGTCTACTTTTATTCAGGAGAAGGCGGACGAGAACATCTTCAAGCTTCCATCCCTTGGCGGCTAAAACGAGCCATTCCAGTTTTGGTACCGTTATTAATTGGACTAGGCATTGCAGGTTCGGCTACTGTAAGTACTGCGGCCTTAATAACTGAAAATCAAAATTTTAAAATCCTGAGTCACCAGGTAGATTTAGATTTAAGTGACTTGGAAAAATCCATTAGTTATTTAGAACAATCAGTTGATTCACTGGCCGAAATAGTCTTGCAAAACAGAAGAGGGTTAGATTTATTATTCCTGAAACAAGGTGGATTATGTGTAGCCCTGGGAGAAACTTGCTGCTTCTATGCCAATCATTCTGGAATTATTCAGAATAGTCTTTCCCAAGTAAGAAATAGAATACGGGAAAGAGAAGAACAAATTAATGCTGAAAATAACTGGTATCAAAACTTGTTCACCTGGTCCCCATGGCTCACCACCTTGTTGTCAGCTATAGCCGGACCATTACTGTTACTTTTATTAATAATACTGATTGGTCCATGCATACTTAATTGTTTAACAAACTATGTACAAAGGCACATACAAGGTGTGAAATTAATGGTGTTGCGTACCCATTATCACCACATTTGTGAAGATGAACTGTAATAACTATCAAGGATTTGATATCTCGCTGAAAACCAGTGGGGAATGTAATGGGTTAAGGGAAGAAAGACACCCCTGTAGGGTTAACTTGTTGAGAAACTCTAATGAATGCTATCTGCTTCTGTACTAAGCTTGCTGGTCTGGGAACCAGGGAAGTGGGGAGGATGATTGCCCTGTCATGGGTTCAACATAGGCCTAAAAGATAATCAAGATAAATGTGGTATGCTTGGTCAGTAGAATAGATGACCTTTTACGTCAGTGATTGCACCCTGTTTTATGGCGCCAAGGGGTCTATGAAATCACCAGACCTCCGGGCGGTATAACCTTAAATTGTTAATGATTGTCCTGTTTTTGTTCTCTTTGTTCTTCTTGTACATGTGTATAGGCACGTAGCCCTCCTCAAAAAGGGTATAAAATCCCTGTACAACTTCAAGTCGGGGCCACTCTCTGTTATTGTTTGGTGGACAGAGGTGGTCGCCGGCCGGCTAATAAAGACTCCTAAACTGGCATTAAATTCTCTTGTGATCTGCTTGCGCGCTTCCACATTATAACAGAGGGTGTAGTGAATAGAACTACTATTAGTCATAGTATCTGCAGAGCAATTTAACTTTATTCCACACCAACCAAGAACACATTAGATGCCTTCAGGTCAATGGAAACAAAAAGAACACGTTAGAGCTTTTCTATATAAAAAGCTACAACATCAAGGCCTAATACAGAGGCGAATCAAAATACTTAAAGGGCTACTTCAAGGTCAGATGGAAGAGGAAGACAGTCCAGTCTCCCTTGCTTGGGCCACAGTCTAGCCACAGCAATATCCATATGCACACTTGACAGGGAGATAGATTGTAACAGATAAAAACTAAAAAAATTTTAAACAGCAATATGAAATCATATTTGAAATTTTAAAAAATTTAGGAAAGATTTTAAAGAAGTTAGATTTTATGTGGAAGGCTCACAGTTTTTAAATTAAGTTTATTCATAAAAAATAAGGTAATTGAAATAATTTTAAAAATCGGTTTCCTTTTAAATACTAAAATATTTCCACCATGGCATCAAAGAACCATTCTACTCTAGTTTGAACTCAACACCCACTTCTAGTATGATTAATACTGGATAATTTGCCAGATTCCTGTTGGGGCAGTTTAGTATTGTTAAGGTGACCTGGGGATATTGCTAGCATAAGAACCTCTGCGGATGTGACAGTCTGCATAGGTGTGGCTGTTTTCCAAGTGGTAAAGACATTCCAAGGGCAGGAGGAACTGAAAACAGTTTCTCTCCTGGGGCGGAAAACTGCTCCAGGACTGCTATCAGGAACACCCAACCTGCCGGAAAACTAGCCTGGCCCCAATTCCAAACTGATGTTCTTGTTTAGCTTTAGGCTAGAAATAGCTTTGCTGAGATTATTATGCACCTGAATATCTTAATCTTTATAAATAATCTGTAAAGTTTGCCTGTGGGATATCTTTAGGATATGCAATCTTTATGGAAATCTATAGAACATTGTTTGCCTGTGGGATATTTTAGAATACGTCTGTTTATATGATTTACAATGATCTTTTTTTCTTGGGATGAATAAAGTTCTTGGGATGAATAAATACGAGTGAGGAAGCCTTGAGTCCCCTGACTCCACTGTTTCTCTTCTACTGTCTCTTTTCTTTTATTCCTGCATGGTGCCCTGTTTCGGCCCTGTTGGCTGGGGAATTCCTGGCAGATTCCCATGTGCACCTTCAGGTGAGGCCCCAAAACAAAGAAAAAAGGACTCCCATGTAAACTGATTTGCCAGACCAGCTATCAGTATCCCATTTTTCCTGCATTAGAATTAAACAACAAAACCAGATTATCTAAAAATCACCTCATTTCAACCCAAGTCAAAGATAAATTCAGGCCAGGCATGCTGGCTTACACCTATACTGCTAGCACTTCAGGAGGCCAAGGGAGAAGGATCAGTTGAGGCCAGGAGTTCAAGACCAGCCTGAGCAAGACCCTGTCTATACAAAAAATAGAAAAATTAGCCAGGCATGGCAGTACATGCTTATAGTCCCAGCTACTAGAGAGGTTAAAGCAGAAGAATCACTTGAGCCCAGGAGTTTGAGGTTGCAGTGAGCTATGCAGTATGCAGTGAGCTATGAGTGCACTGCACTCTATCTAGCCTGGGTGACAGAGGGAGACCCTGGCTCATTCATAAATACATACACACATACATACATACATACATACATAAATTCAATGAGACTAACACTGAATCCTGATTAAAACTCAAAAATATTATTTATATTATATGATATAAATTGCATATGAAAACATAACATTAAACTTAATCTTCAGAGACCTAAGTATAATTATTCTAATTAAACACTGAGGTGGGGCCAAAGACAGTGGTAATCCTAACATTTTGGGAGGCTGATGCAGGAGGACTGCTTGAGGCCAAGAGTTCAAGACCCTGTCTCTACAAAAAAATAGACAAATTAGCCGGGCATGGTGTCACATGCCTGTAGTCCCAGCTTTCCAGGAGGCTGAAGTGGGAGTATTGCCTGAGCCCAGGAGTTTGAGGTTGCAGTGAGCTAGGATGACACCACTGCACTCTAGCCCAGGCAACAAAGAGAGACTCTGTCTCAAAAAAAAAGAAAAAAATACTGAGATGGAGAGGAAAAATATGTTCACAATGTCAGGTTCATAAAAAAGTTTTAAAAAATTTAAAAATTGAAAAAACTGACACAAGACAAAATATCCCTAATGACCCTTTCCATTTTAGCTTAATGCTAGAAGTGATGTCCTTAGATACCACAGAAGAATTAAAAAAAAAGTCATAAATGCAGCAAGGAAGACATAAAAAGACCACTTATTGGATTAGTGCTTTTATAAATCCTTTTTGTACAACAGCCAAAATTCAAAGCATTCTTTCAGAATGTGAGGCAGTTGTGGCAGTTCTGACTTAAAACATTTCATAGTTATACGCCATATGTACCAATACACTTGCCAGAACTGTTATACATGAAAAGTGAACCAAATATATTACTTCCTTTCAGGAGGGATTCTCAAGCATCTTGCAGAAGAGGAAATGATGTGTTTATAACCTTCGAAGCTACATGCTTCACGGAGCTGGCGTACCCGCTGGAACCTATATCTAGAATATTCAATGTAGTATAAACTCTCAGGGCTGTTTCGTTATTAATGAAGTCAATGCCTGTTTAACTGTACTCAATAAAAGCATAAATCTTGCACTTATTAAAAAAAAAAAGATCTTGTAGGCTGGGCACAGTGGCTCACACCCGTAATCCTAGCACTCTGGAAGGCCCCGTGAGGAGGATTGTTTGAGGCCAAGAGTTCAAGAGCAGCCTGAGCAAGAGCGAGAGGACCAATTATAATGTTAAATTTCTATAGCAAGAAGATTGAGACTTTACAAATTTATGCTGACAATAATATGGAGAATGCATGAGAAATTTCTGAGTACCAGACTGAGGAGGAAATAATTTTAGATTAGGCTAAATATGTGTAATATTAATATATATTATTTATATATGCATATCAATATAAATAAGCATACAAATTTATATATGTATACATTGATTAAATATGTTAACTTAAACATCAGGAATGGTTCTAATCATTTGTTTAGTAGGAATGTTGGGGTGAAAAATTCATGGACAACCTTCCACTCATCTGTAACTATGTCTCCTGAGTGCTAGGGACATTCCCTTCATTAAGAAATAGGCCGGGCTTGGTGGTTCATGCCTGTAATCCTAGCACTCTGGGAGGCCTAGGTAGGAGGATTGCTTGAGGTCAAGAATTCAAGACCAGCCTATTTTTTTTTTGCCTACAGAAACCCGTTTAATATCAACACACCGTACCCAAGACCAAGACAGACCCACCACCCACCGTCGGGAGACCCCCGGGAAGAGAAGAGCAAAGTGCGTCGAGTTCATACAAGGAGTAAAACCACACAGTGGCCCAGCCCAGCGTGTCCCCAGCCCACTGCTCTGCACCAGGCCCTGGGCTCACAGCCCCTCGGCGCGGGCGCGGAGGGCCAGGCGTGCGGAGCAAGAGTGAGACCTCATCTCTACAAAAAACAGAAAAATTAACTGGGTGGTAGTGTGTGCAAATGTAGTCCCAGCTACTCTGGAGGCTGAGGCAAGAGAATTGCTTAAGCCCAGAAGTCTGAGGTTGCAGTGAGCTATGATGATGCCACTGCCCTCTAGCCCAGGTGCCAGAGAAAGACTCTGTCTGAAAAAAAAAAAAAAAAAAAAATCATCCAATGCCCACAAAAAACATTTTAAAATACATTAAATATAAGCTAAATCTTCAAAATGAGTTCCATATAATTTGAATAAAAATTTGTAAATGCCCCTCTTGAGCAGAAATCTTAACACACTGCGTATTCATTTAATTTGGAAAGACACAAATAAATGGAAAAATATATCTATTTCCTGGATATAATTAAGAATATCAACTATAAGAAAGATGAGAATTCTCTCTAATACAGACATAATACAATAACATTTAAAGTCCCCAACAGAAAGTACTTTACAAATTCACAGTAATTCACTGGCAGTAAAAGTCATGTCTTTGCACCAAATGAAATCAACTTTCCCTTCTCTTTCCCTCTTCTGTTCTTAATCTATTATAGTTTTAACTACCACCTATATGCTGAGGATTTCCAAATCTGTACCTATAGCTCAGAACTCTCCACTGAGATCCACACTTCTGTCATCTACTTCCTAATGAATATCTACAGCTGGATTCATCACAGACACCTCAAACTCAACACATGTAAAACTGCACTATCTTTCCACACTCCCTCAAATCTGCTCTGCCTTCAGAATGCTTACAATCCTCAGTTTTCCAAGTCAGCAACCTGGGAGTCATCCTATATTCCTCCCATCCCTCATGAGATACCCTGCAGTTAGCCTTCTCCCCTCTAATCCCTTTCAAATCTTAAGTATTACCTTAACTAAACATTTTTTTTAACGAGTCTCTACCACCTATATCTCCTAAGGCCTACAAAGTACATTCAAATTGTTAAGCATAAAATACAAATGCCTTCATGACCTGGCCCTTAAATAGAAGGGGCAAAGTCCCCCTGAAAAAAAGAGGGAAATAGAAAAGTCAATTACATTTAGCACAAAGAGATGAATGACTTCTACAAGCACATCCCACTTTGCTTTATTTTATATTCCTAAGAGTACTCAACTAATAGAAGGCACTGTGTTAGGTACGTTGAATACATTATGTCATTTAATCCTTATAACACTGACAGTTAAGTATTATTTTACTCAGCTGCCAAGGAATGACACTACACAGCCACTGCCAATCTTTGGATTATTACTTCCAAAACTCCACCCATATCCTACTTTAGATCACAGACTCAACCATCACCAGGTTCTCATGATCCACATCTGACACTAATAATCATTAAGATAAAAAAAGGCAGCAGCAACACTGATTTGAATGGAAAGTACAGGTATGTCCTATCACCATCTGTGCTGAGATAATAGATGTAAGGCATTTTATAATAATATCGTCAATAAGTTCCATCAATAACTATTCTCCAAAATACTCCTTAACAATATGGTTACACTACAAAATATCATTTAACAAAATTATTACCTGGCAATAAGCATAGTTTCCCAGAGCTTTATGGGCTTCATCAATAACTAGGCACTTTATTTCAACAGCAGGACACGCTCCTCTAGTAAGGTCATTTACCATGACCTGAGGTGTAAGAAAAAGGACTCTCTTACTGCACCATATTTCCTTCCTGGTGAGAGCTTGAGTAGACCCTGTAAATAAAAGTGACATTCTAAACTTCAGACTGTTATCTGTAAAATATAAATAGTCTGGCCTATTTTCAGAATGCATACATGCTTTTGTAATCTGCTTAAGAAGAGAATAATTTGACAATTCATTGGAATGTTTCATTTTAAAGCTCTGGTGTGGTCCAAATGTCAAAGGTGGCACTTATCTAAGACCACAACTAGATTGTCTTTAGAGAATTCCTACAAAATGGCATAATATTTAAAGAGAAGCAAATTCTTCGACTGGGAATCTTTCTTGGGAAGAATGCCAGAAAACATCATGTTCAGTTACCCATAGGGTATACCCACATAACAGTTTCAAAATACTCTGACAAGCTACAAGGATTCTCTGAAGATTGAATAAAGCAACCCTATTCATCAGTGTTGGGACTTGCTATAAGTAGATGATGTTTTAAGGGAGGGGATATTAAGATGGCATATTGTGGTTTGGCAACTATTCCGCATGGATCAGGAATTTAGCTCTATTTCCACCAGAATGCTGCTTTCCTCTGGGTACCCAGTTCTTAATTTCATATTAGCCCATTCTTTCTAAAATACCTGTCATTTCGGCCATGTGGAACTGTGGGATACCCATCACCTGGTAGCAAGCTTCCATCTGCTGTGTCACCAAGGGTTTCGTAGGAGCCATAAAGACCACCTTGCCGGAAGGAAACCAGCGGTAGAAATTGTACATGACCACGGCGGCAATAAAGGTCTTTCCCAGCCCGGTAGGCAGACACACCAGCGTGTTGCAGAACAGAGCAGTCCGGGAAATTTGCAGCTGGTAGTCCCGCACTGGACAATTGGTAGGGTAAATCCACAGGGCGCCAGCTGAGGTGCAGAACCCGCCATTCTCTAGACTCAGCTGCCTCTCAGCCTCGTACACCGCGACCAGTAACACCTCATCGTCCGACTCCGGCTGAGCCTCCGCGGTTGCTGGCAAACGCACCTTGGAGCCTCCAGCTCTCTGAGGTCGCTCAGTTCCTGAGCTGCAACCATTAGTCCCAGAGGATAGGGAGATGCTTGAGCCCCATGTCTGGAAAAGTGTTCTTTGCCGTCCGCTCATTAGGCCGACAACTACCAAAGGCTTCACTCAGAAACCAGTAGCTGCACCAGCTCAACCGCCAAGGTTCCGACCTCCATCCGTTTCCTTCGGACAAAACCGTGGAACTTTGAGAAGGCGGGATGCGGCCAGGTTTATCCACTTGAATATACCGCCACAGAGTTTACATTGGGAATATGATTGGCTGGCTACCCGGAAACCCGCTAGGCCTGAGACGCATACGCATTGTGGAGTTGCTCCAAATTTGGTCCCCCTTCCAGGATTTTTAGACTCTAAATCTGAGTTCCGTTTCCAATGATTAGGTGTCTGGGCGTCATTGCTAATGTGATACCATTTATCTTAAAATTATAAAATAAGTAAACCTCAAGATCCCAGAGACAATGGAATACCTAACATTTCGTGAATTTAACGTTATTTAGTGTCTAACGTGTCCTATTCCTTGTTGGTTGTATTTTTAAATCGGAAGATGAGATGAAAAGCAAAAATGTGTAGATAGAATAACTTGTTTATTTATCTAGGCTGAGAAAACAAAAATGTTTCTTTTTCACTGTGTTAGGAGTAGCAACCCATTATTTTAATATTTTTTATTGTTTAAAGGAAAGTGAATGTGGTCTGGTCCTGTTATTCATTAGAATTTTTTTTAATGTAATGCGTCCTTATGTTCCACTATTACATCTTTATCACAGATAAGAGCAGTAAACATCAGTGTGCAGTCATTCCACTGAATCGATAGCTTTCTCTCTCAGACAATTCCTGGCTTCTCCATTCTAAATCTGACAACTTTGAGTAACCTCTGTAAATGTGTTTGTGTACTGAGGAAAGGACACACACAACGTGGAGTTGTTATAAGCATTTATAATGCCATCCTCATCACCATCAGTAAGCAGCATCCTGAATACAGCTTCATTACATTGTTTCATTTGTTCAAGCCTCTGAACTGGCTTTTAGACAAACTGTTTCTCGTGATTCCATGGGGGAAGGGAGAGGAGCCCTTTGCGTTTAAGTTTTATTCGTGTGCTCTTTAAATGGGAGATAGTAGATAGAATATGGGTTGCTCTGATGGACAAGGACTGAGCCAATTCAGGTGTGAATTTTTAGGCTAGAACTAGATAAAATGAGAGATTAGGAGTCTAAATGCTGCTGTTTTCTTTAAACAGGTTATCGACAGGACCTTTAAAGGCATAGCAGCCGGCAGGTAATAAACAAGTGTGGGTAATGGTTGCTAAATATCACTACCACCAGAGATCGCCTTACAAGGGGTGCAGTTAAGAGTAGCTGACCGCTAAGCAGTCTTCCGCGCTGTTTGCTGCCGAGGCCACCTCCCTAAGTTCTTTACCCGGACTCAACAAAGCAGCGCTCATAGCACAGGTTTACGTCACTGAATGACAGGCCCCAATCCTGCTTGCGGGAGCAGTGACCCCGCCTCTCGACCTCCGTGAGCGTCCACGCCACGCCCCAGGGGCGGGGCGATGCCGAACCGAGGCGGGCTGGCTCAGTAAAGCGGAGGCAGCGGGGGAAGATGGCGGCAGCCATTCCGCAGCGGGCGTGGACCGTGGAGCAGCTGCGCAGCGAGCAGCTGCCCAAGAAGGACATTATCAAGTTTCTGCAGGACCATGGTTCAGATTCGGTACCAGAGGCGGCGGGGCGGCCGGGTTGGTGCGGCTGAGGGACGCCTCACCCCCCTGGAAATGCCCATACATACCGTATTCCTCCGTGCCCCCGCCCTCGTTCTTCCGCGGCCCGTGGCCGGCAAGGCCGGAGAGGCCTCGCGTGCGCTGGGGAGCCACGCTCCTGCCTCTCGGGCAGGCCTACTTGGGCGTGGGGAGCAGCTTTATTTCCTGGGGCACGCAGGCTGCAATCGCAGAATGAGAACCTCATTGGTACCCTTGAGTGGGGGGTGGAGGCCATTAAAAAAAAGGACCCCTTAGTTGTTGGGGGCTGAAACGGGAGTGGGGTGTGGCCGTCGAGGAATAGTGGCCTGGATGAGACCCCAGGAGCGGAGTGGTGACTACTAAGGAAATAGGAAGGGGTGTGAAAATTTTTATGGGAACGGTGTATGCAACTTGCTTTTCTCAACAATTTACTAAATACTGAATATTAGTGGCTGTAATTTTTTAAAACCCTTGGATTGTGTTTTAACATTTGTTTAAAATATCGACCCGTTAAATGACCTTTCACCTATATACGTAGGAGAGCTACATGCGCATTTCTTGTGCTGTGGTCTCTCATTGTTATAAACAGACTAAGGAATTTATTTGACATTCTTTATACTCTACGCCCTGCATTTTCCAGCATAGTCTCCATCTTAACCATCCATCTATAATCAAGTTATTTTTGTCAAATCAGACATTTTTGTCCTTCAGAAATTAAGACCATACATACCTCTTTTTAAATTGCTTAACTACTGCACACTTTGTTGTGCACGCACTATTCGTCACTTATCAGAAACAGAAGCAGCAACCTATATGTAGTTTCTCTGCAATTTTTTTAAATTCTAAACTTACATTTTGAAAAATTGTGGGTTATTTTGAGGGGATTGTATTTTATTTTCATCTTGGGGAATCTTAACGGGAAGATACAAGAACTCTCCAACCTCTGTTTCCTTACTGGTGAATCATTATGGTGGCATCTGCATCTTAGATTAATGAAGCAGATAACTCACACAGCATACATACGAACAGCTATGCTCTGTGTTTAGAGATACAAGGGTGAAAAATATTATGCATCAGGGATCTTAACACCATTTTAATGCAATTATTTTCTCTTAAGCCAATTCATATTTCCACTAAATAGAATAGTCATATCATTAACATTTAATGCTTCAGTGCTGTACCTCATAAAATTCTTATAAAACAGATCCTCCCAATGTGGAATCTAATGTAAAACTGACCCAGATAGGACAATTTTAGGAGACTTGGATTCTCATAATATTTTTGTAGCATATTAATTTTTTAAATGCATAGTCTTCAGTGATCATTCACATAGTTAAACCTATATTTGACAATAATTGATCATAAGATATCAAGGAGATGTTTATATTTTGATTTTTTTCTTTTTTTTTTTGGAACCTTGCTAAAGAAATAACAAGAGTGGTAAAATAACTGATTACTTCCTTTTAATCAACTTTAATCTCCTTTCCCCATCAGTTGTTAATAATTTAGAACATTAAGAAGGGAAGAGAAAAAGCAAAAGATAAAAAAATACAACAGTGATAGCATTAGAAAAACTGCTTTATCAAAAACTTAGAAGATGCTAAAGGACAACTTTGAGAAAGTAACAAAATGAGGAATCAAGCAGGGACCACAAGGTAAAAAAGGAAGCAGAATAAAATAAGAGGGAAACAAATTATTAAAACCCTCACATTACATGATTTGAGATGAAAATATATCATGACTTGATATTTCAGTAGTATTTTAATGTCCATCTGCCAGCTTAGTGGTATTATGTTTGAGAGAAAGGAATTCTATTGTTTTCTTGAGTTATTAAATACATTGTTAGGCTGCTCATGGTGGCTCACGCCTGTGATCCTAGCACTCTAGAAGGCTAGTGGGAGGACTTGAGGTCAGTAGTTTGAGACCAGCCTGAGCAAGAGTGAGACTCCTCTACAAAAAACAGAAAACTTAGCCTGGCATGGTGGCACACACCTGTAGTCCCAGCTACTCAGGAGGCTGAGGCAGGAGTATCAGTTGAGCCCAGGAGTTTGAGGTTGCAGTGAACTATGATGACACCACTGCACTCTAGCCAGGGTGACAAAGTGAGACTATCAAATAAATAAATAAATTCTTACGTGACAGGCTCTATACTAAATACATTATATATATCACTATTTTATGCTTACAGCATCCTTTGACATAAATGCTGTTTTTAATATTTCACTACAGATACGGAGACTGAGTCTTTAGGAAAGCTTAGTCCCTTGTCTAGGGTCAAACAGCTAGGATTTTACTCCAGATAATAGGATTCCACAGCCCATACATTTAACTAATACATATGTATATATATATATATATATATCATGTTGGGCAAAGCTATCTTGACAGATCTGTTACCTGCTTGTGTAACAGTGCTTCCTAGTCTGCCAGAATGGACTACAGATGCATCAAAATAGCTATGCCCAATGTGGCTGGGGGCTCCCAAGTCCAGGGCCAAATAGCCTCCTGCTATGAACAGTCACCACAGTGTGCTGATGGTATAAATGTTCTTTTCTTTGAGTCTGTAATGGGGAAAAGGTTAGGAGGAACCACTGTGTCCCATACATAATACTGCAGTTCCAGTCTTGTGAATAATTCTTTTAAATAAATACTCAGTTTTTTAAATCTAGCTTACATTTCTTTTGGTAATGAATTAGGGTATAAAATATATTGTTTATGTGATTTCTTCTTTATTAGCAGTACAATTAAAAACATAACTGCTATTATATGATGGTCATTTTCTAATTTTAAGACTCCTTTTACTTGAGGGAAATTATTTTGACTACCCAGGTTTTTTCTTTATAGTTTCTTGCAGAACATAAATTATTAGGAAACATTAAAAATGTGGCCAAGACAGCTAACAAGGACCATTTGGTTACAGCCTATAACCATCTTTTTGAAACTAAGGTAAGTATTATTACATTCTATTATCAGAATATCATTTTAGAAATTTATTTCCAAAAGGACGTTTTAAATGCATTTATTTGTAGAATGTTGGAGGCTTTCCACCTGTAAGTTTTCTTAACTGTAATCATAAGTGGACTAGCTGTCAAATCTATCAATATGACAGAATGTTTTGGTATTTTGAAAGGGACCAGATTTTGTAGCTTGAATTGAAACAACAGATTCTTAAGGCCACTGAAGTTATAAATCTGTTAGGTCAGTAAGTACTACCAAACTACTTAAACATTCATACTGCTTATTAAATATTATACAGAAAAATTAAGTTCCATTTCATGAATGAATTTGAAGTCTGGTTTAGATTTAGGCTGATCCTTCAGAAAAATTCATTTTAAGAAGTTCTCTAATGTCTGTTCGCTGTGACATGATCATCTTCCACAGACGATAATCTTTATTAAGGAGTTTGAATAGTATTCATGTCTTTGGGTCTAAGTTGGCCTTTCTAAGATCATGGTTCTCATTTCAGAATTTGTATTGTGAACTGGTCCAGGGGTCATAATTATTGATTAAAATGCTGAACAAAATTCCTCCTTTCTTCTTAGTCCATTTATTTACAGTTGAGTTATATAACCTATATTTTTTATGCAGATAGTCATTTAATTAGGAGGCTGAAAATCTAGATGTCCTTCTTAGTTTTTAGCTTGCCCTAAGTCTAATGTTACAACATCTCCTTACAGCGTTTCAAGGGTACCGAAAGTGTAAGTAAAGTGTCTGAGCAAGTGAAAAATGTGAAGCTTAATGAAGATAAACCCAAAGAAACCAAGTCTGAAGAGGCTCTGGATGAGGTTTGTGTTTAACATTTTCTTGTTTTATTACTTATCTGAATTTTAGAAATAGTAGTTTCTTTATAGCACTGATTTCTCATAGTGAGGGGTGGTTTGGCCACTTTCAGTGAGCCAAACACTGACTTGCTTTCCTAAAGTGTTCTGGAACGAAATAAGCCTAAGAACTAGTGCTTTACAATTAGTAGTCTAGCTTGTGAAATACTCGTATTTAAGTCACATTAACCTTCACATCTGGCCAGACCTTCTGAGCTTTCAAAGCTATTTTAAGGTCTTGGATTCTATAGCCAAGTTGGACTGAGTGAAAAGAAATTTCCTTTTGAGTATTTTTAGCTTTTTCTAATGTACATGGTGTCCCTGGCAATAGAAATAATCCAGGCCTGGCTGCAGGGTGTGAGTTTATCTGTCTCAACTTTGCCAATCCAGGTTTTATATTTTGGTACAAAGGTTTGAAGAACCAGATAAAATTATTTCTGTAAATGGACAACCTTAGCAGAGCTGAATTGATTATAATCTTGCCATTTCTGGTAATACCTTGCCAACTAAGCTCACTCATTGCTAGCCTTACTATCAGTGATAATAATCTATCTTTAATTCTTGTATAGAGGTGTAGCCTATTGGTGAAGATGTAGCATTTGGTTATTTGTGGAAAGAATTTAAGTTCAAGTACAATATTATAGATGTTTGTATGATTGAAGCTAGTTAATTTTCATGACCTTTTCCTATTTGAAAAGCACAAATTAATGTTTATGAGTATATACACATATAAAGCAATTTTAAAGTTTACGCAACTAATATTTGATAAATGTTGTATCTACTGAGATAAATAGATTGATGATTACTAGCAGTCAGGGAAGTAAAAATGACAAAAAGCAGGAAGAGGGAATCAGATTGGTCCATATGAAACCCATCTGGGTTTGCTAACTGGTGCTTATCAAAGTTAGACTCTAGGCCGGGCGCGGTGGCTCACGCCTGTAATCCTAGCACTCTGGGAGGCCGAGGTGGGCGGATCGTTTGAGCTCAGGAGTTCGAGACCAGCCTGAGCAAGAGCGAGACCCCACCTCTACTAAAAATAGAAAGAAATTATACGGACAGCTAAAAATATATATAGAAAAAATTAGCCGGGCATGGTGGCGCATGCCTGTAGTCCCAGCTACTCGGGAGGCTGAGGCAGTAGGATCGCTTGAGCCCAGGAGTTTGAGGTTGCTGTGAGCTAGGCTGACGCCACGGCACTCACTCTAGCCTGGGCAACAGAGTGAGACTCTGTCTCAAAAAAAAAAAAAAAAAAAAAAAACAAAGTTAGACTCTTTCCTACCCTCTGGAGGCTGTGAGACAGGGGCCCTATCTTTAGGTGTTAGGTAGAACAAACAGTAAATTCTTTTAGCAGCCTTGAGCTGTTAATGTTCATTCAAGTCTTTACAGGCCAAGGTTCAGGCCTAGTTGAGAAGAGAGCTCTCAGAGGATCCTGTTTGAGTTTGGTCAAGGAAAAAATCTTTGTCAAAGGAGTAGACTATTTGCAAGGAGATGAGACTTTTTTTTCACTTAACAAGTTTTGGATAGAGATAAAATCCTGGACTAAAGTGAAAGTGAATTAAAATTTGCATGATTTAACCAATTATAGATAGGTGAGGAGTAAACAAAAGTTTCTCTTGCTTTCCAAACTCAGGAACCAAATCTTTGATATCCAACTACACTTTTGATACTTGTTTTATGAAATTTAGGAACCAAATATGGTTTTGGATAATGTAGATCCCTCCCTTTTCTGAATTCAGAAACCAAATATATTTAGGTAAGGAGGATACTTTTACATTTGCTCCAACTTTTCTTTTTTAACCCCCGAAAGAATCTTGACAGATCATCTTCTCCATGCTTTCCTCACATGTGTGAATTACCATTGATTAGATTAGCCTGTAACCTTTTTTTGTTAAAGGCCCTGATAATCTTGCTTTATTCTAGGAAATATGCCTGTTATGGTAATTTTTATAGGTAATTTCATTCATTGTGTGAACTTATTTTCAATTTCAGAGACAGGCAACATCATTGTATTCATTCTAATTAGATGTAATAACATTTGGAAATGTCAATTATTGCTGCTAAAACAATTCAGATGTTTGGGGGAAAAGTCAATATTTTATTTAATGCCTTATGATTTTGTGGGAATTAAATAGTAATGATTTTTCTAACCTTAAGAAACAACTGGATTCATTTTATGGTTTGTTGAATAATAAACAGAACAAAATCTTGTCAAAAGAATTTTGGTTTCCAAACAAGCTGGAAGTTATTTGAAATTAAATTATAGAAGTGTAAGTTACTGGCCGGGCACTGTGGCTCACGCCTGTAATCCTAGCACTCTGGGAGGCCGAGGCGGGTGGATCGCTCAAGGTCAGGAGTTCCAGACCAGCCTGAGCAAGAGCAAGACCCTGTCTCTACTAAAAATAGAAAGAAATTATATGGACAACTAAAATATATATAGAAAAAATTAGCTGGGCATGGCGCATGCCTGTAGTCCCAGCTACTCTGGAGGCTGAGGCAGTAGGATCGCTTAAGCCCAGGAGTTTGAGGTTGCTGTGAGCTAGGCTGACGCCACGGCATTCACTCTAGCCAGGGCAAAAAAAAAAAAAAAAAAGAAGAAGTGTAAGTTACTGATTTTTCACATCACAGCCTTGAAATGAGATAGTTTATTTTTAACTTACAGAGGTGGACTAAGTCATAACAGTTTGTTACCAAATCTGTCAAACTCAATGATGCAACTCTGGTCATTGTTGGCTATATAGGTATTCTCTGTCATTCTTCTAAAGGACATGAATTAATTTTGTTTTTAGGGTCCACCAAAATATACAAAATCTGTTCTAAAAAAGGGAGATAAAACCAACTTTCCCAAAAAGGGAGATGTTGTTCACTGCTGGTATACAGGAACACTACAAGATGGGACTGTTTTTGATACTAATATTCAAACAAGTAAGTCTAAATGTAATCTTATCATTTTGGCTTAAAGACATTGCAAAATATTTGTATGGCAGAAAGATGAGTGGTTGGCATTATCTTTTTCTTGGCTGTCCATCTACTGTTTTCCAGATGTCTTTTGTACCTATGATTTACTTGGAAGAGGTTTTCGGCTCACTGATTACTGGCTGGCTAAAGACTTCTTATTCATGGGGAAACAAAATATAAGGAAGCTGCCGGGCGCGGTGGCTCACGCCTGTAATCCTAGCACTCTGGGAGGCCGAGGCGGGTGGATCGCTCGAGGTCAGGAGTTCGAGATCAGCCTGAGCAAGAGTGAGACCCCGTCTCTACTAAAAATAGAAAGAAATTATATGGACAACTAAAATATATATATATATACAAAAAATTAGCCGGGCATGGTGGCGCGTGCCTGTAGTCCCAGCTACTCGGGAGGCTGAGACAGTAGGATCGCTTAAGCCCAGGAGTTTGAGGTTGCTGTGAGCTAGGCTGATGCCACGGCACTCACTCTAGCCCGGGCAACAGAGTGAGACTCTGTCTCAAAAAAAAAAAAAAAAAATATAAGGAAGCTTAGTCTAAACTTGGTTAATGTCCCAAAGCTATGCTTTAGTATTTTAGTAGAAAAGGCAGAGTAGTTTCCTATTTTATTGGTATAAATATAGATCCTACCTCTTTACTCTTTGTTTAGACTGTATAATTATTTTAACATCTGGAATTTTCTTGATGAATTATCTGGCTTTCTAAATTTTTCTTTCTTTTCAAATACATAGTATTATAACTCTGAAATCAATTAAACTATATTTTTCCAATGGAACTTAATATCTTAAGAAAAAATTAGTGTATCATTAATTATAAGGAAAATCTGTTTTACAGGTTCAAAGAAGAAGAAAAATGCCAAGCCTTTAAGTTTTAAGGTTGGAGTAGGCAAAGTTATCAGAGGAGTAAGTAAAGAATGGCAGTGAATCAACAGATATTCTGGCATGTGCTGTTTGTGGTATGATGGTGTAAAAAATTAGGATTGGGGATATAATGAAAATAGAACAATGTCTGGAATCTGACAGATTGGGTGCTATCATTGCTTGCTGATCTGGCACAGTTTCCCCACCTATAAAATGAGGATAGTACTGCCTACCTCAGGGTTTTTACAAGATTAAATGAATATAACTCAAAGCACCTAATATAGTAGGAACTCATGTATTAGTTTCTTCAGTCTACCCCTTTTATTCTTTTTCTTCATAAAGTAATTCTTTGTCAGAATGTTTGGCCCACGATTCTTGTAAAACGTAACATAGCTGTTGTCCCACTTATCTGTAATCAGGAAAAGTAAAATTATCTGTTCCACTGAAGTATTCACAGAAGCAGGAGTTTGTTTCTGTAGTCTTCTCACCTCTCACCTGGGCTCCAACGCCACCCCAGAAAACCTTTCAAATATAAGCATGCTTTTACCCACTATCACACATAAGAGATTAACAGAAGGAAACTTTTCAGAAAAGGGTAAGTTAGGCTTGAGCTGTAATTACCATTACTGTGTACAAAAGGAGATAAACGAGCAGGGCTGATTGTCAGCTTTGCTGGATCAGGTTTTCATGTTAGGGCACACCCATTGTTTTAAATTATATCACTGGCCAGCCTCAGTGGCTCATGCCCATAATCCTAGCACTTTGGGAGGCCGACATGGGAGGATTGCTTGAGGCTAGGAGTTTGAGACCAGCTGGCTAGGCATGGAGGCTGCACCTGTAGTCCTAGCTATTTGGGAGAATTACTTAAGCCCAGGAGTTCAAGGTTGCAATGAGCTTTGATTGCACCACTGCACTCAGCCTATGTGACAGAATGAGACCCCGTCTTAAAAAAGAATATTAAAAAAAATTGTGATTACTTAGAATATCAAATATTGATAGCTGAAATGCCTATTTAAATGCAGTAAGAACCCTCAGTATAATAGTCTTTGTACTGTGGGTTCAAACAATCATATCCAGAGTCCAAAACAGAATATAAAACATCTTGAAACTTTAAAGTTTAGTTGAGCATAACTGTTGTACTACTTTTCCATTTCTTTATCTGCATACTGGTAAATTTCTAATCCACCATATTCTTAATTTCCAGTTATGACAGATCTAACTGTATCCCTTGAGCTTTATGTGATTGTTGTGTCTCAACGGAGTATATAATGTTAGGAATATACGTTTATCTTTGTATCATGTTGATTTAATTGTTTTTGACAACTGGCTGTAAGATCCAAATTTATAAAAATGGAGTGGCATCCCAGAAGCCTTTATCATTTCTTTGAAAAGTTAGTTTTACTTTTTACAAAAGATCTTAATGTGCTAACATTTTCTTTTATTTTATGTGCCATCATGACTCCACTATTAAAATTTGGTAATTTTAGAACAGTTTTACAGTGAGTATTTGCTATTTCATTTTTTTATTTTAAGTCTCCATTAACCTTGCCACCATTGAAGACAAACATTTAGGGACTCGTCCAAGGACATTACCTTAGTAAAATCCGGTAACAATGCTTATATATGTGTAAAATATATATATTTTTTATATATGTATATGAAATAAAATCTTGAGTCTTCTGGTATTGCATGTACTTTTTGCAAAGTTGTTACTCGTTTTCATTTTATTCTCGCCTTTAGTGGGATGAAGCACTCTTGACTATGAGTAAAGGAGAAAAGGCTCGACTGGAGATTGAACCAGAATGGGCTTATGGAAAGAAAGGACAGCCTGATGCTAAGTATCCTTTTTTCCTTTCATAATTAAAGAAAAAAAAAAAAAAACGGTAAAGAAAGATTATTGGAAGGTATGAAAGATGCTGTCTAGTCTAACCTCCAAATCAGAAATCCTGTCCTTCCTGATATTTAGATACTTAATGTCAACACCCCAGTATAGAGAACAGTTAATATTTTCTATGGTAAAAGGTATTACAACTTGAGCTAGAATCTTCCTTTTATTCTCTTATTCAAGTTCTTAAGCTTCAAGACCTTATAACTGTTATGTTTAAGCTTTCATCTTTGAAAGGCAATTCCTAATGTTTAAAGGGCTTACTTCAAGAATTTATGCTGTCCAATACAAACAACTGTAGGAACTGATACAAATATGGCTCATGGTAATTTCATGCTACTGATAATTTCAGGCAATTAAATTCAAAGCTTAGAAATGGAGTACGTGTTGGTGATTATCAGTTGCAAAATTAAGGAGACCGTAAGACCAACATAGTGTTAGTAAGCATTATTTATTATTTCTCTTATAAGTCCAGTTTGTGAACATCTTAAAAAAAAAAAGCAATGACTCCATTCAGACCAGACCAGTCTAATAGATAAGTGGGAAAGCAGTTTATAGCTGTTGTTGGTTCCACCCCCATTGGACCAGTTAGAATCTAAGTTTGGAAAAAAATTTTTTAGAAGGTCTCGCTATAGTCTTGTGAGTTAAACTTATTTGGGAATATAATAGCTTATCAAAATCATGGCCACTTGCAACTTCTCCTTTCCCATGTGAAGCATCTCAAGACCAATCTGATGTACATAATTGGACCCTTCTCTGAATTTAGCATCTTAAAATTCACAGTAAATATCATGTACTACCTCATATAAACTTTAATACAAGCATATACACAGAGACTGAAATTACTTTTTTTTTTTTTGAGTACTTAGTAGCAGCCTTCATTAAGTGGTAGCTAATTTTAGAGTACCAGTAAGGCATCCAGATAAGGCAGAACCTAGGTAAGGATGAGCTCAACACATCTAGTTAGTTTATACTGATAAGTTACGGTCTCCATTTATCATTATTGATACTTTTAGGAATCTCTATGCTAGTTAAGTATTAGCCTCTGAATCAACTACTAAGCTCTTCCCTTTGGGGTTAATTAATTACTAATATCCAGTGCACATAATTACGGTTTTAGACTAAGGTTGTTGGGGGTAGGAAAGAGGCACTTTTTATCAAATTCACCTTGACTTTTTCAACAGAATTCCACCAAATGCAAAACTCATTTTTGAAGTGGAACTAGTGGATATTGATTGAAATAGCAGATTCAGTTCTAAAGACATCAGCAATGACAGAACTTGGCCTTGAAGAAACTTTTATGTAACTAATGAGAGCTTGTTACTATTGTAAGGGAAGAGTCAACTGGAAAATTCAAGGAATTAAGTTAAAACTTGTTTACTTGACCCGAACTTTTGAGAAATGTAATCCTTATAAATCCCTGTACTCAAATATTTTACTACAGCTGTGTAAAATATTGGTCAAGGAGAATGTTTTCCTTTTACCTCATGTTGTAAACTAAAAGGCTCAATAAAAACTTATCCACTGTCTTGATGTGATTTGTTTGGTGTTAATATAGTATTGTTCTGATTAGATAATCAGGACTAAGACCTCATCACACCAGGGAGTAACTCACAGTAAAACTGTCTATACAGATTTGCCAGGGACACTCATAAAATCTTTAAATATTCCTGTATAGTGAGAAGGCAAAAGCATAGAGCTTAAGAGGAAGCAAAAAGCTAAAAGGTCTAAGAAATACTGGCAGGAAGAGAATGGCTAAATTTAGGAAAAGTGCATCTCAAAACCAATGAACCACTAATAAAGTTGAATATAAAGTTAATATTAGTTGAACCCCCCCCCCAAATAAATTCATAAACGATTACTGGGTAAGTCTTCAGTTTTATTACAAAAATGAAGATGATCAGTTTGATCAAAATGAAAGCTTGTTCACAAGTTTTACATGAATATTCTAAATACAAAGTCTGAAACAACATTTTTGATATGATTTTCATTTTTTAAAGGGATGCAAACATTCCATTTCTCACTTATAATCTCTATTCCAAGGCATAGTATTTTAATAGTGTATCTTTTCTGCAGTTAGATCACAATTCACAAGTATAACTGAAACACGCAGACAAAAACCTTGTCAGCAAAGGTTAAAAATCTTTTTTTTTTTTTTTAACATAGGAAGTAAATCCTTAATAACCAGCCCTTATGTGTTTTTAAAATCTTGTACTACACTGACATGATTTGCAGTCAGGTTTTTTTCCTACCCTTAAGGCTACAAAACTCTTGCAAATGCCTTGCAGAAGAATTCTAGACCATGTAATGCAAAAATCAAAAAAATAGTTCTCCAATAAAAAGCAAATTTTACAAATGGTAGGAAATAGTATCTGTGGTAAGCTAATAATTGACATTTTCCCCTATTACTAAACAAATCATGTTACACAGAAACAGGGAAGACAAGTTATCAAATACAACAAGCTTATGCTATGTTTACATCCCTCATTTAAAAAATAATTTCATACACTTTTTCACACACTCCATTTGAAATGTACATTTTCCCATCAGGTTGGAGGGGGAGGGTAATATTGTCCATAATTCCAAGGATTCTGATAATTGTACTGAAAGGAAACAAGTAAACATGTTAGCATACTAAAACTATGGCGGAGTTCCATATATAAAAAATACAATTAAAACAAGTATGTTTAAAAAAATAAGCATGTGTTCACTGCTATAGTTCTGACTTAACCACCAAAGATGAAGTATTATACAATCTGGAACAAAAGCAAAGAGATGTTTTTCTAAAAAAAAAAAAAAAAAAAAAAAAGTCCTGATTTATGCTTCTAATAACATCTATGAGCAAAGAAATAATTATGTGGACTCACTTGATACCAGGCACTATAATTATATACAGCTTGATTTGCCTGTAAATCACCATCAATCATCTGTGTAGATGATGAAGTTGTATCTTCTGTGTGTACTTTCTTTTCTTCTGGTTCTTCTGATCTAGATAAAAGGCCAAAAGGGAAACTTTCAAAACTCCCACAGATGAGAACATTGACAGATGAATATCATCTGTGTATATTTGTTTTACTCAAGGTTTCAACCACCCAAGATTTTTTCAAATCATAAAGCATCTAAATTACAACATAAAGGTAACATTTAAAAATATTTGTCTTTAAAGGCATTTCCACAATGAAATTTCTTTTAAGCATCCTTTTTTGATTCAGCTAGAGGCTACATACCCATTTTCTGCTTTCCTTTTTAAAGAATCCTGTTCTTTTAAGAGTGTTTGATGTTCATCATAAGCATTCAGAAGCCTATGAAAGAAGAAAAAAAATCCTCTGGAATATACAAAAATCAAACCTTTTTATTTAAGATTTCAAGTTGTTTCCACTTAGGGAAAACTGCCTAAGTAAACTTCTAAGTGGCTCATTTATTTTTCATATCATTCCCTTTTAAAATTTCAACAACAATCTTAGTCTGGATACTCAGACCCTCCATTATGTATCCTTGCAAGAGACTAAATGAAATCGTGTTGAACCTCCAATTTCTGTGCCTATTACTGCCAAATTAAAATACCTCCTTTCATTTCATAAATGGTCAAAATTCCCATAATTTGCTACTGTCAACTGCTTACATGTGCTTTTCAACTCAGTCTAGTTTTCAAGGCACAGCACAATCAAAATTAGACTTACACTACTTAAAAAAATCCTCCAATCAAGCATATGTTACTTTTATATGAACTTGTAACTTGTTTCCCCTCATTGTGTCCTCCCCCCAAGCTTATCAGAATCCAGTAGTAACTAAAAGTAACCACCTCCTCTGTGAAGCATGGCAAATCCGTTCTGATCCACAGAGATCATAGTCTTCTAAACAGTTATATGCTCCCTCACACATACACTTAGTTATTTCCTCTGATAATCATACTATTCAACTAGACTAAAACCTAGAATTACATATCTTGTTTCTTTTGTATACCTTCTCCAGTGCAAAACAAACAGAAAACACTACATATACAGCACATGAAGTAAAGAGTAGAAACTTTGAAGTAGGTTCTGATCCTAGGTCCACAATGTACTAATAGCTAATTAAATGACCTTGGAGAAATTGCCTACTCTCTCTTTAATACTCTCTTCATCTATTCAGAGAACAATACCTGTACCCCTCATTACACTGCTATGAATTTTACGTTAGATATTAAATATATAGTGTTTTATAACAAAGTGTTTTGTAACACTTAGCATGATGCCAAGTACTCAATAAATATTAGCTGTTAATATAAGTTTAACTGAAATTTTACACAGTCATCAAAAATATACACAAGGAAACAAGTAATTCTGTTTATCTGTACTGGTTTCAATGGAAATCACTCTAAATGAGAATAATCAGAGAAGGCACATGCCTAACAGGCACTGAAATACTTCCTTACTAGAATCAGATAAGGTTGGGACTTTAGCGATGTTCTAGCCAATTATTTTTACTCTTTTTGTTTAGCAAATTTAAATATTAAACTTGTACTCTTCCCAAATCCCTTCAAGCAAACCTTCTACTACCTTCAACTTTCAGGCTTTTATAGTGCAAGAAGATGAGGCCATTAGGCATGATGTGTGGGACCATTTCCATCCTCTTCTCCAATCTCAGATAAAATGGCATTCCTATTCCAGATTAACCCCATCCACCTTTATTCACCTATATACTAAATGTTTATGTGTTTCAGGGTTCAATCCTTGTCTCATTGCCCTTTTCACAAATTGCTGCTTCCTGCCTTCTTTCATTCACTCATTGTTTAAATTATCTTTCTAAAACTGGGAAAAAGTTTTGAAGGGAAAACAAACCATATGTCCTCCTGTTAAGCACATACACATTTACAAAATTGTATTATATTCCCCACATATATCTAAGGAAAAAATAGCCTAAGCAGGAAACATTTTAAAATTTAACAATGTATTAATCTGTACTAACCATCAAATTCCCATACAAAAATATCAATGCTCATTGATAATTCAAATAGATAATGTAATTAAGATCTTACTTATTAACATCTGAACCAAAATCTTCAAGAAATTCCACTTTTCTCTGAGAAAATGTAATTCTCATTTTAATAGGTAGTGAACCATGTACAGCTTTGTCAAAACAATTTAGAATATTTTCTTCATTTTGTTTGAGGTCACCACTATATTCCATTTCAAGTAAATTGAGGTATAACTTTGTGTTCTCCTGTGTAAAAAGCAGTTTCAATTAATATTTCTAAAATATTTTGATTAGAGCACAGATATTTAAAATGCCAAAATTTTTATGTCTCAATACTGAAAATTATATTGCATTAAAATACAACTCATACTAAATGTTTTCAGCATACATCTAAAAGAGTAAAAAAAAATTAGCACCTTGATAGGTAGTGACATCATCCTAGTATCTCCCCAAACTGCGTCTCACTCTGTCACCCTGGCTGAAGTACAATCAAACTCCTGGGATAAAGTGATCCTCCTGTCTCAGCCTCCTGAGTAGCTACAACTACAGATGCACACTACCACACCTGGCTAATTTTTTAAATTTTTTGTAGTGATGGGGTCTCGCTATGTTGCCCAGGATGGTCTCAAAAGTCCTGGCCTCAAGTGATCCTCCTGCTTCAGCCTCCTAAAGTGATAGATTTACAGGCACAAACTACTGTGCCCAGCCTACCAGACTGTCTCTTAACCAGACCTAGCAATAGCTAAAAACCTAAAAAATGAGGAATTTCCAATGTACTGCCTTTTATCAATTGATATAAAAAGAAATACTTTGGAAAAGGAAAATCATCTCACTGCTACATTTGCTACAATATAGGCAACTACTATGCTTTTGTTTATGAAATGTTCTTCCAGGCCCTCTGTTCTACTTAAAAATCAGTAAATTTGCTGTAAAATTTCTAAAGAGAAAATAGAAAGTATCATAACGTCTTCACTTTTTAACTCAATAATCTTAATTTTCTCAAACTTTTAATTCAAAATAATTTGAAAACTTTTTTTTAAATGGCAACATCAGTTTAGAGGGACTGTTGTCCTCATTTAGTAATAAAATATATTACATACAGACCAAATCTTTCATCACAGTTGCCAAAGTTAAAGAAAATTGATCACTAATGTTTTACAGAAATTATCCTAAAAAATACAAATACATACTTTGTCTCTTTCAATTGCTTCCAAAAGCACCTTTCTTGATTTTGGAAGATTTTTTTGTATCTTGAAAAGATGTCGGGCTAGTTTGACAGCATAGAATGAAGACTCATTATTTGATTTGGCATTCTTAATGGCATCCTGAAGCAAATGTTCAGCTTCTTCCATATTTCCATGTCGTCGTTCTAAACTTACTCTTCGCAAACGAACCATTGCCAATCCTAGAACACATTCTTCAAATGTTCTCAAGATATTCCTGGCTTCATTAATATTACCTGGAAATGGTAATTAAATATTTATACTTTTGTTTAAATTTCTGAAATATACTTTATGCCAGATATTGGCAAACAACCACCCATGGGCTAAATCCAGCCCTCTGCCTGTTTTTGTAAAAATAATGAGAAATAGCTGTGCTCATTTATGTATTTTTTTTTTTTTTTTAATTGTCTATGGCTGCTTTGGGGCTATAACTGCAGAGTTGAGTTGTTAGAAAAGAGACCATGTGGCCTGCAAAACCTAAAATATTTATTTACTATCTGGCCCTTTTGTTTGCCAAACTCTGCTTTACATCATCATCCCTCAACACTCAATTCCTATATTTATATCCTGAAATAACTGAAAATCTCAAAAATATCAACTGAATTTCCTCATTCTTACCCTGCTGTTCCTCAAAAGCTGCCCAAAGCATATGCACCATGGGTTTCTTTGGGAGATGAATAGTACAAGCTCTGCTGAAGACATGCCTCACTCCTTCAATGCTATGGTTTTCCATGTACTTGGCATACTACATACAGAAAAAAGGAAATACTGAATAATTTACCGTTGAACAAGCCATTAAATATGTGACAGAACGATAAAATTCTATTTTTAAACCCATTCAGCACCTTTATTGAACCACTAGACTAGTTTCTGTAAGGAAGGACGAAGAGAGGCAACGAGGTTGGCATATGCAGCAGTCAAATCTGGTTGCAAGCAGACCATCTCCTAATGCAACAGATATAGTTATATGAACAACATTCAACAGAAGTACAAAAAAGGTTAGTCACTAGATCAATGTTTATAATATATTCAAGTTTAAGACCATATAATTTTCTTACCTTAATCCAGAACTCCTCATAGAGGGCACATGATATGACACATCTTTCAAAGAGAACCACAACTCGTTCGTGAGTCCCATTTTCAATTTCAAATTCTAAGTATTCTTTCCAGTTTTTTAGTTGTGCCTTTTCCAATGGTTTCACATGAAAATAAGGTCTTTTAATCTGTAATAAAATTGTAACATGGCAATGAAAATAAACCAATACCTATATCAATATATGCAGTAATACAGTAATAATACAAATTACTTTAAATATAAGATTAATGATGAATCAAAAAAATCTAATCACCATATTTCTAAATTTTTTTTCGTTTTTTTTTTGAATCAAAGTCATGCTCCGTTGCACTGGGTAGAGTGCAATGGCTTCATCGTAGCTGGGACTATAGGTGTGTGCCACAATGCCTGGCTAATTTTTCTATTTTTAGTAGAGATGGGGTCTTGCTCTTGCTCAGACTAGTCTCAAACTCTTGAGCTCAAGTAATCCTCCTGCCTCACCCTCCCAGAGTGTTAGGATTGCAAGCCTGAGCTACCAAACCTGGCCTTAAAAACTTTTAAAATTAAAATCCCTCAACTTCCTTAGGCTTTACAAATGAAAAGAAATAGAATATATTTTTCATTTATTCACAGCCATTTTAATAGAATCACATACTTTTTATGTACAGAGTATCTTATTCTTTGTTGAGTATTCTAAAATTGAACCATTACCCCACAGTGAGGGAAGAATCAGTGGTGGTTGCCTACGGCTAGGAGTGGGGTGGGAGGTGCTGAACAGAAACAGGCCAAAGGGACCTTTTGGGGTGATAGAATAGTTTTGTATCTTAATTGTTGTGATGATTACAATGTATATACATTTGTCAAATGATTTCCATACTATATGATTCCATTCACCCATGGTGCATATGCTTTGGGCAGCTTTTGAGGAACAGCAGGGTAAGAATGAGGAAATTCAGTTAATATTTTTGAGATTTTCAGTTATTTCAGGATAAAAATACAGGAATTGAGTGTTGAGGGATGATGTAAAGCAGAGTTTGGCAAACTTTTTCTATAAAAGGCCATTACAGGGAAATCTATAGAGGCAAAAAGGTACATTAGTGGTACTTTAGAGCTGAGGGTGGAAATCACAGTTGAGGAAGTTGGGGTGGTGATTGCTAAAAAGGTAAGGGGTTTCTTTTTGAGGTGGTGAGAATGTTCTAAAATTGACTGTAGTGATGGTAGTATATATCTGTGAATATACTAACAACTACAGAATTGTACACTTTAAATGGGTGAATTGTATGGCATGTGAACAATATCTCAGTAAAGCTGTCAAAAAAACAAAACTGTGGGGAAAAAACTCATTTTATTATATACCTAAAATGCATGTATTTTATTGTATGTAAAGTATAACCCAATGAAGTTGATTAAACAAATTGAACAATTATAATAAAATTACTCAGATTAAGCAGATATCTTGCAATTCAAGTTAAGTCTGAATTCAGTAAAATTCTAAAATTGATAATGGAAAACGATAAAATTCATAATGGTAGCAATAAATAGGATGAACATCTTAAATTACTTAAATATGCAAAAATAAAGTTACACTAGACACATTCCTATCAAAACTGAAAGAAAAATACATTACTCTTACTTTATATGTTAAAGACTATTACAAAACAAAGCCACTTACACCTTCTTCAAATGTCCACCTTTTACTAACTTCATGCTCATTATAATTAAACATTTCTTGATGAATCTCAATGATTCTATGTCTCATGTTTTCTATTTCTGTAATTAGCTTGGGGAGAAAAAGAAAAAAATTAAATCTCACAAGCTATATACTGAAATTTTTCAATATTATTGCTTACATTTAAGTATTATCCACAGATGCTTTATAGTCTTATAAAGTAGTGGGTTTTTAATGTTAGCTAAAGTTAAGTGCAAAGTCCAATTAACAACACTAAAATAAAAGATTCTTTACCATAAACCTATTATTTAAACCCTATCTGCTAAAGAATCCCCACTTGTCTTAATCAGAAATTAACTTTGTACAAGCTACAAGTCAATAGTTAAATGGCCAGCTGTATAACTCATCACTGTGCCACACATGTAGTCAAAAGGCATAAGGTCTAGTTTCTCATGCACTGAAGAATTTTTAAATAAGTCTGGTTACCTTTGCTGGATCAGTTATGTCTTCAATTCCCGATGGTAGATCATCACCAGGAGGACCATCATCACCACTATGCCCATTTACAGAAGCTAATTCCCTTCGTAGTTGAATAAATTGTTCACCAGTTAAAAGATCTCTAGGTAAGTTATTCTGTACATGTTCTTTAAATCTACAAAAAGACAATAAAAATACATGCTCTATATTTACATCATAATTTTAGATTCCTACTATATATTACTCTTTCAAAGAAATTGATTTAAAGAAAGATCTTTTTCCTTCCCCTTCTCCACCCCTCCCCCCCAAAAAGAAAGAAAGAAACCTGGCCAGGTGCCATGGTTCACACCTATAATCCCAGCACTTTGGGAGGTCAAGGCTGGAGAACTGCCTGAGGTCAGGAGTTACAGACTAGTCTGGGCATAACAGTGAGACCTCGTCTCAACAAAAACCTTTTTAAAAGATTAGCTAGGCATGGTGGCATGCATCTGTAGTGCAAGCTACTAGGGAGGCTGAGGCCGCAGGATGACTTGAGCCCAGTAGTTTGAGGCTGCAGTGAGTTATGATCAGTCCACTGCACTCCAGCCTGGACGAAAGAGTGAGATTCTATCTATAAAAAAATAAATTCATTAATTAAATTAGATTTAAATTTAAATAAATAAAAAAAACAAAAACAAAATATCACACTATTTCTCCTTCCTTTCTATAGTGAAAACCTACACTCGAACAACCAGTCTACAGATATCTTCATTTCCTTTCTACCTTTGCAGTAAATGGAGAAGCATGGATAGGCATAAATTCAAACCCCAGTTCTGTTATGAGTTATCTGACTTAAGGGCAATTTTTTCCTTCTCTAAATCTTAAGTTTCCTCATCTGTAAAATGGGACAAGCAGATTTATCTTGAAAAGTTACAATAAAATTAAATATGGGAAATACTTATCCTATTTTATGGAATGAAGTGTTACCTGATTCTAGAATTGCAAATAAAGCCAATTGAAATGTTTAAACTGAAAAAATAAATAAATATGGTAATCCATATTTAAATTGCAAATGATCACTTATAACCAAATGTTAGCAGCTCCTTCTCACCTCCCAATTACTCCTCAATTCACATGTGTGTGCTCAATAGGGCAATGAAATTCCCCTATTTAAGGTCACCAATTATTTCTTATATATCAATTTTTGTTTGTTTTAGAGACAAGGTATCACTGTTGCCCAGGCTGGAGTGCAATAGCATAATACTTCACTGCAGCCTTCAGCTCCTGGTCTCAAACAATCCTCCTGCCTTAACTTCCCAAGTAGCTGGGGCTATTGGTGCATGCCACCACACCTGGCTAATTTTTATAATTTTTTTGTAGAGACAAGGTCTCACTATGTTGCCCAGGTTGGTCTGAAACCCCAGGCCTCAAGCAATCCTCCTGCCTCAGCCTCCCGAAGTACTGGGATTATAGGTGTAAACCACCGCACCTGGTTGCAAAATTAGATGGACACTTGTTATGCAGTGTTTTCCTGAGCCTTTCACTGCTACTCTATTTCCTCTGATACCTCCTCCTTCTTACCTTCCCTAAATGCTAGTATTTCCAAGAATTCCAGTCTCTACTTTGTTCTCATCTATTTTTACATACTTTCTAAGCCAATCTCATTAATACAGCTTGACTCTCAAGCTACAACACAAGTCCAAACCTTTCTAAATTCCAGACTGGCATATCCAATCACCAACATTACACACTAAGAAATATAGATTAATACTTAACATAATTCTTAACTATAGATTCTTAAACTAAACTATAGAGAGATTTTTTAAGAAAATCTATTTTATTCACACATGCTAATTTGTATACAGACATATTTTAATCAAAAACACCTGGAAGAGAAGCTAAAATATTTATACCATCTCAATTTGAATATATCAAAGATCATACACAAAATATCTTAAACTCTGTCATCTTCATCTAAAATTAATACTCTCAGCATTTCTTTTTTGTTTGTTTTTTTCAGACAGGGTCTGACTCTGTTGACCAGGTTAGAGTGCAGTGGTGTCATCATAGCTCACTCACTGCAACTCCTAGGCTCAAGCAATTCTCCTGCCTTAGCCTCGACAGTAGCTGGGACTACAAGTGTGTGCCACCACACCTGGCTAATTTCTCTCTTTTTTGTAAAGCTGTGGTCTCTCTATGCTGCTCAGGCTGGTCTTGAACTCCTGGCCTCAAGCAACATTCTGTCTCAGTTTCCCAAAGTGCTAAGATTACAGGCATGAGCCACCGTACCTGGCCTGTTTTTTGCTTTCAATCTTTCATACACACACACACACACACACACACACACCTTTTTTAAACCTATTCATCCTTTGATGGACATTTAAGTTGTTTCTCTATCTTACTTATTGTGAATAATGCTGCAATATTCGTTGTAGTGCAGATATCTCCTTGAGAAAATGATTTCATTTCCTCTGGATCTATACCTAAATAGTGAGATTGCTGGAATATATGGTAGTTCTATTTTTACTTTTTGGAGAAATCTCCATACTGTTTTCCATAATGGCTGTACCAATTTTAATTCCCACAGAGAGTATACAATGTTCCCACATCCTCACCAACACTTGCTATCTCTTGTCTTTTTCATTCTAACAGGTGATGTGATAGCTCACTGGGGTTTTGATTTAGCTTTCCCTGGTGATTAGTAATGTTGAGCACTTTTTCACATACATGCTGACTATTTGTACATCGTCTTTGCGAAAAATATCTATTTAGATCCTTTCCTAGTTCTTTAATTGTGTTATTTTTTTGTTTTGTTTTTTGGTTTTCTTTTGCTTTTAAGTTATGTGAGTTCCTTACACATTTTGGATATTAACCACTCATCAGATATATATCTCAAAAACAAATTCTTCAAATCCAAAAGTAGCCTTTTCATTTTGTTAACTGTCTCCTTTGCTGTGCAAAAGCTTTTTATAATAGGTTTGATGTTGTCCCACTTATTTATTTTTGCTTTTGTTGCCTTTGCTATTGATGTTATATCCAAAAGGTCATTGCAATGTGAAGAGCAATGTCAAGCAGCTTTTTTCCTAAGTTTTCTTGAAGAAGTTTTAGTTTCAAATTGTACATTTAAGTCATTAATTCATTTCAGGCTAATTTTTGTTTATGGTATAAAGCATGGATGTAATTTTATTCTTTGCACGTGGATATCCAGTTTTCCCAACAGTATTTATTGAAGATACTTTATCCATTGTGCAGAGTCAATGATGCAAAAAAAAAAAAACAATTAATGAACTCAAAAGAACATAATTTGAAATTAGTCGATTAGAGTGACAAAAAGAGGCCGGGCGCAGTGGCTCACGCCTGTAATCCTAGCACTCTGGGAGGCCGAGGTGGGCGGATCCTTTGAGCTCAGGAGTTCGAGACCAGCCTGAGCAAGAGCGAGACCCCATCTCTACTAAAAAATAGAAAGAAATTATATGGACAGCTAAAAATATATATAGAAAAAATTAGCCGGCCATGGTGGTGCATGCCTGTAGTCCCAGCTACTCGGGAGGCTGAGACAGGAGGATCCCTTGAGCTCAGGAGTTTGAGGTTGCTGTGAGCTAGGCTGACGCCACGGCACTCACTCTAGTCTGGGCAACAGAGTGAGACTCTGTCTCATAAATAAATAAATAAAAATAGAGTGACAAAAAGAAACATAATATATTAAAAAAGGGTGAAGGAAACACGACAGTCTTATGTGACATTATCAAGTATGCAAATATATGAAAATTTTGTGATTCCTAGAAAAAGAAGAGAGAGAGAAAGAGGAAAGAAGCTTGAAGAAATACTGGCCAAAACTTCCAAATCTTGGAAGGGGTATACACATCCAAATTCATGAAGATCAAAAGTTCCTAACCAAAATAAACCGAAAGCAAAATATGTTGAGACACATTATAATCAAATCATCAGAAGTCAAAGACAAAAAGAGACTCTTGAAAGTAGCAAGAAAGAAGAGATTTATCAGCCAGGCAGGCTGGCTCATGCCTGTAATCCCAGCACTTTGGGAGGCAGAGGCAGGAGGTTCACTTGAGGCCAGGAGTTCGAGATCAGCCTGGGCAACACAGTGAGACCCCATCCCCACGGCAAAAAAAAAGAGAGATTCCTCACATATAAGGGAACTCCAATAGTGCTATCAACAGACTTCTCAAGAGAAACCTTGAGGCCGGGTACAATGGCTCACGCCTGTAATCCTATCATTCTGGGAGGCCGAGGCAGGCAGACTGTTTGAGCTCAGGAGTTTGAGACCAGCCTGAGCAAGAGCGAGACCCTGTCTCTACTAAAAATAGAAAGAAATTATATGGACAGCTAAAAATATATACAGAAAAATTAGCCGGGCATGGTGGTGCATGCCTGTAGTCCCAGCTACTCAGGAGGCTGAGGCAGGAGGATCACTTGAGCCCAGGAATCTGAGGTTTCTGTGAGCTAGACTGATGCCACGGCACTCTAGCCCGGGCAACAGAGTGAGACTCTGTCTCAAAAAAATTAAAAAAAAATAAAAAAGAGAGAAACCTTGTATATGAGGCAGGAGTGGGATGATATATTTAAAGGGCTGAAATTAAAAAAAAAAAAAAAGAAAGAAAAACTGCCAATCAAAAATACTATACCCAGTGACACTATCCTGCAGAATAACAGTGATATAGAGTTAGTCTCAGGCAAAAACTGAGGGAGCTCTCAAGACAAGCGACCTGTCATAAAAAAAAGTTGCTAAAGGGAGTTCTAGTTTTAAAACAAGGATGCTAAGTAACATCATAGAAACGTGAAAGTATAAAACTCACTGGTAAACAGTCAAATTGAGAATACTCTAATATTGTACTGGTGAGACATAAATTACTTTTAACTATAAAGTGTAAAAGATAAAAGTCAAAAGTATTAAAATAATTATGGCTTCAATAATTTGTTAATAGATACACAATACAGAAACATGTAAAATGTGATATCACTATAAAATGTGTGTGGTAAGAGAAGTAAAATTATAGACTATTTTTGTATTTGACTGAAGTTACATTATTACCAGTCTAAATCAGAATGCTATAACTAAGATACTTTTGTAAACCCAATGCTAATAATTAAGAAAAAATTTTTTGTAGACACACAAAAGATAATGTAATCAAAGTGTATCACTACAAAACTTCATTCTATCACTAAAAAGTTATATTGGATTCAACAAGCAGATGAACTGAATACAACTTGATGGACGGAGACAGAATTTGTAATTCACTGAAAATCAACCAAATTTATGTGGACTTTCTTCTCTTTCTTTAGTTTCTCTACTTTTGGTAGCTACCATTATTTCATTATTAATTTTACAGATATTAATTACTGGAGAGGGGAGGGGAGGGGAGGGGAGGGGAGAAGAAGGGATTTCTGGGTCTTAACTGGTGAGATACTTTGCATGCAGCAGAAAACAGAACATGGAAATCAGAGCATACAGAATTAGTTTTTTAACAGGTATCATTAAAGTGAAAGGATACCCAATCATGGTGGAAAGTTAAAATGGAATGATACTTAACTGTTTGGAAATAGATAGGACTTAAATGCACAAAACATATCCTTTTCTGTTTGGATATAAGGTGTTATATGAATCACAAGAATATATGTCTAATAAATCATTAAGTTTTAAAAAACAGGCATTTACTATGTGCCAGGCACTGTGTTAATTTAGTGTCATGAATAAATAATTTAACTTAGATTATATTTTCTCATTCCTTCACTATTCTGAAATACCTTAGACAAGACAGGATTCCTGTGTTTCCTCATCTGTAAAATGGATAAGGAGAACCTTCTACCTAAAAACAGTAAAATTCCTAAACATTTCATAAGGTATATGAAAAAATGTCAAAACTAAGTATATAAATTGTGATTATCTAGCAAGAAAATTTATTCCTGTTTCCATCTAATAAAATCTTACATATTTCAAAGATTTATTAATATAATACTTAATACTAAAATGAGTTATCTGAGTAATCAAAGATATTTCAAAGACCAGATTTTTCAACCTACCTCTGAAAATGATGACTGTACAGCTGTGTTGGAATACCAAGAATACGATCATATATAGCTGTAACTTCTCTCAGGTTTCCCTGTTCATTTTCCCAGTTTATATACATTTCCCACAATCTGTCAGATCGAAAATCTGTTCCTGCAGCTAGAACAGCATGCTCAAAAGTTCTGAAAAATTAAATTACTCTTAAGTTATCTTTCTAAGATTAAATCACTTTTAATATATTATTTCTAAATTTAAAAGACAATGCTAAATTCAAAAAATTATATTCAACTGCTTCCTATGCAAGTAGGGAATTAAAAGGTAGAAGAAATAACAGAAAGTAAGTGCTTTAAAAAAAAGTGAGAAAATAAAAGGAATACATAAATGTACTTTTCACGTTATTTCACCAAATGTAAAATTACAGTGCAAAATATACGCACTATAAACAGGTAAGAGTGACACAGTAAACATTTAAATATCTGTTACACTTGAAATGTCTGTTGCATGCATTCATTCAGTACAGAAGAGAAAACTAAAACAAGTAAGAATTTAGGGGGGCAAATTTTACCTCAAATTAAGGAATAGTTTCTAGCAAAAATAACTCTCCATCAGGGAATCCAGCTGCCTTATAAGGTGATGAGAAGTAAAAATATATTTTAAAACCCGCAAAAGCCCCTATCAATTCTAAAAATCTATAATAACAAAACACTTATTTTAAAATACCTAGCTCATTTCAAGAGATTTCTGTAAGCAATATTTTTTTTTTTTTTTGAAACAGAACAGCAGAACAGTCTCGCTCTGTTGCCCAGGCTAGAGTACCATGGCATCAGCCTAGCTCACAGCAACCTCAAACTCTTGGGCTCAAGAAATCCACCTGCCTCAGCCTGCCAAGTAGCTGGGACTACAAGTGTGCACCACCATGCCCGGCTAATTTTTTCTATTTTTTTAGTTGTCCACTAATTTCTTTCTATTTTTAGTAGAGATGAGGTCTCGCTCTTGTTCAGGTTGGTCTTGAACTCCTGACCTCAAGTGATCCTCCTGCCTCGGCCTCCCAGCATGCTAGGATTACAGGCGTGAGCCACCATGCCTGGCCAGCAATTTTCATTATTGGATTTAATACCCCAATAGGATAAAACTTACACATATACAAATTTTCAAAATAAATATCTTAAAATCAAGAGGTATTTTCAAATAGTATAAAACTATACTAGCTCAACTAACCTATAATTTTATTACAATTCCAAAAAAACTCTAATAACTTCTGGGTGGAACGAGAAAATCAAATTCTAATATTCATCTACCATACAAAAATATAAAATGTTTTCAAAAAAGGACAATACAGCAGGCATTTTCCTGAAAAATATCATAAGAAACTAGGAAGCTATAGTAATTACAAATACGGCACTGGCCTGGTATAGAAAAATGGACCAACAGAACAATGCCCAAGAAAACAAAAAGGAGATCAATGTATATGTGAGTAGTTAAGAATATAACATAGGAGGTATTTTAAGCCGATACAGAAAAGCTGAATTATTCAAAACGGAAAAAATATAAAAGGTTAAAGTCTATCTCACAACAGATACAAATTAAATGCCAGATAAATGACCAAAACAACTATTAAAAAATTAGAACAAAACACAAGATTTACATATTCTTTACACATTCATGTATCTATACGTTTGTGCCAGATAAGCACAAAACTTAGAAACAAATATAAGATTGAAAATTAAACCACATAAAGATTTAAAAAAAAAAAAACACCATATGATAACAGACACCCTAAACAAAATAAAGATATATCAACACTGGAAGAAATATGTTTAGTATGTAGAGATAAAAGATTAAAAGTGTGGGAATGGTGTGGTGGCTCACGCCTGTAATCCCAGCATTTTCAGAGGCCAAGGCAGAAGGATCACTTGAGCCCAGAAGTTCAAGACCAGCCTAGGCAACATAGCGAGACCCTATCTCTACAAAGAAAATGTTTAAAAATTACCAGGTGTGGTTTCACACACCTGTAGCCCCAACTACTTGAAAGGCTGAGGTGGGAGGATTACTTGAGCCCAGGAGTTTGAAGTTGCAATGAGCTATGATTGCACCACTGCATTCCAGCCTGGGTGACATGGGCATGTTTAAGTGTAAGGTTTTCAAGAGAATAAAATAGATGTTACTTCCTGCAGAACTCTCAAATGATTCAGAAAATTGACATAGTAGACACTGAGAAAAGTGTGGATAAACAGAGAGAAAGATGATAAATGGGGTAATAAGAGAAAGGCAGAATGCTAGGCCAGGTAGTGTGGCTCACACCTGTAATTCTAACACTCTGGGAGGCTGAGGTGGGAGGATTGCTTGAGCTCAGGAGTTTGAGGTTGCTGTGAGCCACGGCACTGTAGCCCAGGTAACAGAGCAAGACTCTGTCTCAAAACAAAAAAAAAAAGACAATGTTTAGATGAGGGTCTGTTTAATGAATAGTAAGAGATCTTCAATCCCCTTTTCTTCCCAGCTATGCAGTTTCAGAAACTAGGTTTCTGTTCCCCAGGCAGATCAGATAACCTTTCTCTGAAGAAACTGCTTGGCTCGGGAATAAGATATAAGGTTACCAACAATGGGAGTCCCCCCAGAAAACCTGAATGGCCACATGATCACCCTACTGTGAAGCCCTCCAGGACGGCTAACAATGCTCCATACAAAACACAGAGCACTTCTTTGTATTAATACCTTGTTAATATCTAATCTTTAACAAGAACAGAAATCCAAAGATCAGATATTTCAGAAATCAAAACAAATAACAAAAAAACTTCAGATCAAATAGTGCTGGGAAAAGAGGAAAACTTCAACTATCCTTAATATCCTCAAAGAAATAATAAAAAGATATGCAGCCATGAAATAAGAATAGGAGGCTATAAGAAAAGGAACATTCAGAGAATGACAAAGATTCTTGAATATTAATCTGATGGCAGATGTTAAAAATCCAATACAAGGGTCAAGAAAATACCTCAAAAAGCTGGACAAAGTCCAAGACATGAAAAATAGGAATGGAGAAGATAAGAAAAATTAAATAATTTTTTTTTTTTTTTTGCCAGAAACAGGGTCTTACTCTGTCACCCAGGCTGGAGTGCAGTGGCATGATCATAGCTCACTGCAGCCTCAAACTCCTAGGCTCAAGCAATCCTCCTGCCTCAGTCTCCCAAGTAGCTAGGACTACAAGTTCACACCACCATACCCAGCTAAAGAAAACTCAATGATTAAAACAAGAAGTTCAATATCCTACTATTAAAAACAACAGACAAAACCAAGGGAAGGGAATTATCAAAATAAGAAAATTCATAATAATAACATTTCTAAGAACAAAAGGACATGAGCATCCCAGATTGAAAAGACACACTCAATAAGCACAATGAATTGAGAGACAAAGCACATTATTATAAAACTGCATTTATATCAAAGATAGAACATCCTAAAAGCTTCCATGAAGGAAAAACAAGTCATAGAAAGAGAATCTAGAAGAATGGTTATCAGACTTCTCAACAGCAACATCAGAAGCTATAAAAGAATAAAGAGTGCCTTCAAAGCCCCAAGGAAAAATTATTTTCAAACCCAAAAGTCTATACCCTATGAGACCTTAAAATTATTTTTTCATTCTAAGCATCCTTTACCAGGAAGTTATAGGACACATTCCTCTAAAAGATGAACATCAATAAAGAGTAGGCTCTAATAAACTCCAATAAACAAGGCATGAAAGCCAAGAATGAGGTAAATACATCTCTTAGAATCACGATAAGGAAATCCTAAAACAACTGTTTCACAGCAGAACTAGAAGACAGCAACTAGTCCAGATAACAGTAGAAACGGTTACAGGAGGGACAGCTCAAAGGAGGGGAAAAAATAGGACTTATGAATTATCTGACAGGTCTGACTACGTAGAAAGCCATATTTAAAGCTTTTTACAAAGCCACTGGAGTGCGCAAAAAAAGCTTAAATGTTCAAAGAAAATTAGACAAATGGGAAAAAAGGGAGGCAGGGAGATTAGTAATTAACTCCAGGAGAAACAAAAGGTTATAAAATAAAGGGACAATATGATGAAAAATATTTAAAGCTTTAGAATGATTTAAAAAAAAAGAACACTGAAACACACTTATTGAAACCTGTCCTGTAGGTATACTGGTATAAGTGAGCTAAAATTCTTACCTTATATAACAGACACATAATGTGTACAATAAAGAGAGAAAGCAGTATAGAGCTGCTATTATACACACGGTGGAAAATACCAAAAGACACAGCTAAAATATTTGAAGGAAGGTGGAAAGACTACTTTTTGTTATAAGTAGTTTAACATTAGCTGACTCTTTAAACTAAATGCACATACCTTTTTTTTGAAAAACAAAAACACATTAACCAATTCCTATAATCAGTAAGAAAAAGACAATCTAAGAGAAAAATGAGCAAGTAATATGAACAGGCAATTAAAAATGGCTTATAAAAAGCATATAAGAAGAAAGTAGGCTGGGTATAGTGACTCATGCCTGTAATCCTGGCAATTTGGGAGGCTGAGGCAGGAGGATTGCTTGAGCTCAGGAGTTCAAGACCAGCCTGAGCAAGAGTGAGACCCCATCTCTACTAAAAATAGAAAAAATTAGCCAGGCGCAGTGGTGTGCACCTGTAGTCCCAGCTACTTTGGAGGCTGAGGCAGGAGGATCACTTGAATTCAGGAGTTTTAGGTTGCTGTGAGCTAGGCTCATGCCATGGCACTGTAGCCTGGGCAATAGAGCAAGACTCTATCTCAAAAAAAAAAAAAAAAGAAGAAAGTAAACCAGTATGAGGAATCAAGATACACACAAATTAAAAAACTAAAGAGCTACCATCAGAGGTTAAAAATATACACATGGAAAAGCTGTCGGAATTTGACTACTTTCATACACTTTGGGAGTTTAAAATATATACCATTTTTGAAGGAACACTTGATAAACCTTAGCTGTGTATGCCCTTTGACAGAAGCTCCATTTCTAGCACATTCTAAAAATATTGACTTGTACAGAGATGTTCACTGTAGCACTTATTATTTCCCATAAATACAGACTTGGTCAAAAATAAAATGTAGTAATTTGACACCATAAAATACTTTTGCAAGGTTAAAAAAATATGGTAGGGTGAGGTTGCAAAACATTCTCTTAAATAAAAAAAAGTCAAAGAACAATGTCAAATACACACAGAAGTATGTATATCTACATATATCTGAAAGAACACACATCAAGCCATTAACAATGAGGAGAGTGGAACTGGGGACATAAGGAATGGGAGTGTGGAATAGAGAAAGGCTTTATTATCTGCATTTTTAAAATAATCAAACATAATCTTATTACATGTATCCTTTTTTTAAAATAGTGAAAAAGAAACAAAAGTTAAACTTCCAGCTTAGTAGAGTTCTATAATCAACATAAGAATACTAATTTACATCTCCAAATACATTTGAGCATCAATGTTTCACATACCCTCTTATTGTACTGTTTGTCTCAGGATCACTAGGGTCCAATGTTTCTTTTAAGAAGTTTATGTAATGTATCCAAAGATCAACACTAAGAGGTATTGCCTGAAGACCCCGCCGATAAACCTAAGAAGAAAACAATGAACTGTACTTCAAATATTTCATTATTTCTTAACAGAGAGGCAACACTGTGTTATCCGGTGAACCTTAGAAATACTAATTACTGGAATTTTGTTTAAATAATCTACCATTACCATTTGGGTGGAGGTTGGATAGAACATGGCAATGTTCTGATCCCCACGTGCAGAGTCTTGATCTTCAAAGCGCAGCAGTCCCTGCATTCTGACCGGGTTGTGTGGGCAGGCTTTGGGTTACAGACCATAGGGCACAGACCCATTAGAGCATCAATGACAGCGTCTGACCAAAAATGCAATAAGACGTAGCAAATGTGACTAGCAAACCAACTATATTGTTTGGAAAATGAGAAATAAATGTAAGTGAGAGAAAAGCCCTGCCCTACTTGTTAAGCTGCAGTGTAATACAGAGGCTTGCACTGCAAAGCTTGACAAACTGTAGAGGTTTAACGCACCTGCCAACAAAGAGAGAAAATATTAGCTACAAATGCCACAAGAGTGACAAATGCAAATAAAATACCCTATAAAAATTGTTTGACCATAAATGGTAGGTACTGCCAGCCAAAAAAGAAAAGTCTTTGTTTTGTTATTAATTGGCTTACAGTACCTAATGGAGATAACTTTATTCAGTGATGTACGCACCTCATCTGATTGTTTAATGTTGTCATGCCGCTTTTCAAGGTCTGCATACTTTTTCCAATAACCATAGCAATATGGATAGTGTATGAAAAATTTGTCAAAAGCCTTCCTGGCAGCCATCAAGTGATTCTGATGAAAATAAAACAAGGTATTTCAACATCTTGGAAGATTTTGTCAAAAACATGTATTATCCTTTCAAATCTATTATCTCAAAAATAAACTAGAGGCTTAAAAATCACACACACAGCAGCCCATTTTCCTATAAATGCAATTAAAACAGAAGAAACTAATTTTGTAAACCTTTTATTTCAGTAATTTAACACACACACACCCCAATTATTATAAAATACTAGGCTTTGACTCTACTTACACTGACTCTCCACAGTATACAAAAGCTAAAAGTTATTTTCAAAGCTAAAAATGTATCTAATGTTATTCAACTTAATCTGAAAATTTTAAGAGCCCATTTTAATTATAAAACAATGAGGCCTATTGCTTTGTTATAAACTGCTATTACTTAATTATTTGATTAATCTATCCCTTCTAATACCATTTAAATAGTTACTAACCTCCTGTTCTACATACTGAAGTAAATATACCCAGCCTGTAAAATCCTGAGGATTATTTTCTACAGTTTTCCAAAATTTTTCATATTCTGGAGGGAAATTTGCTTCTGTTTCTGTCAGTGTCACTGGAAGGTCCACAGCATTTGCCATTTCACTTTCTTCTGTAGGTGCATTGATATTGGGAGAGTCATCAGGTGACTGTTCCATTTCTGTAACATTCATAATCTCAGTACTGAAATCAGCAGGATGTTCTACCACTACCTCTGAATTGCTGCCTGTGCTGCCATTGCTAGAATTTCTGTACTCATCCATGTGAGAATTCTGCATAGCTATTTATTCTGTCTTCAGTTAATGATCTGTGGAAACACACAAAAAAAGAGAAACATCTTCCAAATGTTAATAAAATAACCATGGCTTTAGTTTCTTCATTCATAAAACAAATATCACACCTGCTCCCTAATGAAGCAACCATATTTAAAATTCAGTGTTTCTTGGCTAGCTATAAATCTAAAATTAAATGCCTGAATGCTATCTTGCTATCAATCACTGGAAAACAGCAATATCTTTTATATCTGTCCTGAAGGCTAAGTACAAAACTGACAAAACAAATTCTGGTCATGTATGTAAGCATTTCAGAGGATATAAGCATTTCAGAAGGAAGTTAGTACATCACTTAGCTCAGGAGAAAGTTTTAGAAAACAAAGTTATTTCCAAAATATATCTATATATTTACAATAAATTTTAAATCCTGGCAACTAGCTTTCAATGTTATCATAGAAGATATAAATTACAGTCTTAAAAAAATAAAGAGTGATTTTTAAAGTGAATAAATGTTATTAAAAACATTTAAGGCCCGGTACACAGCTATAATCCCAGCACTTTGGAAGACAAGGGTGGGAGGGAGGATCACTTGAAGCCAGGAGTTCAAGAACAACCTGGTCAATATAGTAAGACTATGTCTCTACAAAAAAAAAAAAAAAAAGAAAGAAAAAAAAAAGAAAAAGAAAATTTAGGCTGGAGCAGTGGCTCACGCCTGTAATCCTAGCACTCTGGGAGGCCGAGGTGGGCGGATCATTTGAGCTCAGGAGTTCGAGACCAGCCTGAGCAAGAGCGAGACCCCATCTCTACTAAAAATAGAAAGAAATTATATGGACAGCTAAAAATATATATAGAAAAAATTAGCCGAGCATGGTGGCGCATGCCTGTAGTCCCAGCTACTCGGGAGGCTGAGGCAGTAGGATTGTTTAAGCCCAGGAGTTTGAGGTTGCTGTGAGCTAGGCTGACGCTAGGGCACTCACTCTAGCCCGGGCAACAAAGACAGACTCTGTCTCACAAAAAAAAAAAAAAAAAAGAAAAAGAAAGAAAAAAGAAAAGCCAGCTATGGGTTAGCTGGCTAAACGGTTTTTTTTTGCAATTTTATGACTACTGTACTTTAAAAATCTGGATTTCACTATAGTTCATACAGAAACTCTCAAATCTAGCTACAAACAAAGGTCAACTAGGGTAAAGTGTTTAAATTAAAACAAATATAGATTCTTTGGTCCCAACTCCAATGATTCTAAAATCTAGGCTAGGGCACAGAAAGTTGTACTTCTATGAAGTTCTCTAATTCAGGGACACAGAAATCTATTCATGGGTAAACTCTGAACAATGGAACTTTTGGATCAAAGAATAAGTGTATATTAAATTTGGGAAGATGCTGACAATTTATGTCTAGAAAAGTTGCATTAGTCATCTAACAGACACTTTTAGTTGCCTATCCAATACCCCTTTCTCATTAATAAATTAGTAATTTCCTTACTAATAAAATACTGATTTTGTTCATAGCAACAATATGCCTAATCCCATGTAAGGGACCATGAGACTGAAAAGGACATCTGCAGCAGAGCTCTGGGAGTGTCTTTTACTTTCTTGATAAAAACGAACAATCTCAACTAGCGTGGCTTTTCCTTCTACCAATTTATTCTTACCTTGAATTTGAACATATCTGAAACAACTCATGTCCATGAAGCAGTTAATAAGGGATTGGCCAAGAAAATTAAGAAATGCCACCACTGACATTATCAATTTGCTAACAAAATGCCAGCTTCCTATTGTGTGAGAAAATAAATTCCTATGTGTTTAAACTATTAACAGACAGGTCTTTTACTACTTCTAGACGAAATACATTCCTAACTGATTAACACACTAACAGTACATGAGACAGTAGCCCATTCCTCCATCTCCCCTTGTCAGCACTAACTATGGTGAAACTTAATATTTGCTCACTAATTAACAAAAGAAGTAGTAGCTCATTTTGATTTTAATTTAACTGAGGGAGGTAAAGTTTGTATTTCTTTGTTTCATAAATACCTTTTCATATCTTTGTCCATATTTTCTACTGCATTACTAATTTTTTCCCTTATTAGTTTGTAAAAGCTCTTTGTAAACTAAGAAAATCAGATCTTTGCAAAGTATTTTTTGAGTTTGTCTTACTAGTTTTACATTTTGGGTATGTATGTGTTTCTGTGTCGGGGGACATCTTTTAAATTGTCATGTAAATACAAAATACAGATTTTAAAATAATTTCATTATTTCAAAATGCAGTATGAACCTAATTTTTTCCTAACAAAGGATAAATTTGAAATGTTAAATCAAGAGGCTTTCTGAACTAGTCTGAGCAAGAGTGAGACCCCGTCGCTACTAAAAAATAAAAAGAAATTATCTGGACAACTAAAAATATATAGAAAAAATTAGCTGGGCATGGTGGCACATGCCTGTAGTCCCAGAGACTTGGGAGGCTGAGGCAGAGGATTGCTTAAGCCCAGGAGTTTGAGGTTGTTGTGAGCTAGGGTGACGCCATGGCACTCTAGCTAGGGCAAAAGAGCGAGACTCTGTCTCCAGAAAAAAAAAAAAAAAAGAGGCCTTCTGAGTCTGAATGCCATTGGAATAATCAGATATAACCAGGAAAATCATAAAAAATATGAAGGAAAAAAAGGAACATGGCAGGCGGATTTGATGGGAACGAAAATTTTCAAGGCTTGATGTATGTCCAGTACTATATTACATTCCTTGTAGAGATATATGGTAAGTATAAGATAAGATCCTCTCTCTCGGTACATGGGCAATGTATGTAACCTGCAATTCTGTATCCCCCATAACAATAAGATGAAATAAAAAAAAAAAAAAAGAATATTAGCAAAGATAAAAAAAAGAATATTAGCAAAGATTAAAAAAAGAATATTAGCAAAGATAAAAAAAAAAGATCCTCTCTCTGCAAGGTTTATTAACTAGGTAGAGAAAAATCAAAAAATGAAACAGGCTGGGCACGGTGGCTCATGTCTATAATCATAGCACTTTGGAAGGCTGAGGCAGGAGGACCACTTGAGGCCACGAGTTCAAGACCAGCCTGAGCAACATAAAGAGATGCTGTATTTACAAAAAGTGTTTTGAAAATTAGCTGGTTGTGGTGATACAAACCTGTAGTCCTAGCTACTCAGGAGGCTGAGGCAGTAAGATCACTTGAGCCCAGGAGTTTGAGGCTGCAGTGAGCTATGATTGTGTCACTGCACTCCAGCCTAAGTAACAGAGTGAAACGTGCCTCAAAAAAAAGTACAAAACTATATCTAGAAAGAGAGAGAGAAATTAAAATATCAAAAGAAGCAAAGTCAAATATTAGAGAAATCAGTTGAAAATGATAGCAATCTAGAAAGCTTTGTGATATACAGAACCTGGTGGTAACTTTGAAAAATCACAGGTTTTGGAATAATTTAAAAAGAATGATAAATTATTCCAGAATGCAAAACAACCTATTTGACAACACTTTTTGACAGCAGACAAGAAGGTGGAAATGATGATTGGCAAACCAAGGTAGAGACAGAATGCCCAGAATGATGAGAGTTTGTATTGGGGAAGTGAAAGGGTAAGAAGCAGAATAAGCAGAGTGCAGTCAGATTATGGACATAAGGATTTGATAAGAAATAATAGAAAAAGCAAATCTAGCCAGGTGCAATGGCTCACGTCTGTTATTCCAGCACTCTGGGAGGCTGAGGTGGTAGGATCACTTGAGACCAGAAGTTCAAGACCAGCCCTGGCAACATAGTAAGACCCATATCTCTACAAAAAATAGAAAAGTTAGCCAGGCATGGTGGCATGCACCTGTGGTCCCAGCTACTTCAGGAGCCTGAGGCAGGAGGATCACCGGAGCCCAGGACCCAGGAGTTTGAGGTTGCAATGACCTATGACCATGCCACTGCACTCTAGCCCAGGCAACAGAGAACAAGACCCCGTCTAAAAACAAACAAAGAAACAGAAAATAAGAAATATTGGCAAGGACATGGAGAAACTAGAACTTTTGTACAATCTTAGTGAGAATGTAAAATGGTACAACCACTGTGGAAAACAATATGGAAGTTCTTCAAAAAATTAAAAATAAAACTTCTGGGTATATATCCAAAAGAATCAAAAGCAGGGACACGAAGAGATGTCTATACACCCATGTTCACAGCAGCACTATTTACAATAGCCTGGTGCAAGCAACCCTAGTGACAGATGAATGGATTAAAAAAAAAGTGATATACACATACATACACACACACCAGAATATTATTCAGCATTAAAAAGAAAGAAAATCTTGCCATAGGCTACACCCTGCATGAATCTTGTGGACATTACATAAGTGAAATCAGCCAAAAGACAAATACTATATGATTTTACTCAAATGAGATATCTAAAGTAGTCAAATTCATTGAAGCAGAAAAGAGAATGGAGGTTTACTAGGGGCTGGGGGCTGGGAGAAAAAGAGAGTTGTTGTTTACTGGGCACAGTGTTTCAGCTTTACAAGATAAAAAAGTTCTGCTCTGCAACCATATTAGCACTTAAAAATGATTAAGATGGTAAATTTTATGTGGTTTTTACCATAATTTTTAAAAAGACATCTAAATTACAACAAAATTAGGAAATATAAAGTACAAAAGACTAGGAATTAGAAACTACAGGTCTTTCTTTCACCTGTTAATTATTTAAAGAAGCAGGAGGTCATTGGCTGAGTACTGAGTTCCTATGTAAAAAAACAAAAAACAAAAAACAAAAAACACCTGCAACCTAACTTAGTACTTAAAGGAACCAAAATCTAACTTAGGAGTTCAATTTCTGTAGGAGATAGCTGGGTCTCAATCAAGGCAGTTAACTGATCAGACCATATCCAAATAAGGCAAATCCTTGCTGTAACCTATCAAACTATTTCTGTACTTTTACTTCCATGTCCTGTCTATAAATACTGACTTCCCACATTGCAGACCAGAACCCTCTGAACCTCCTCTGCTTCTGAGTGTTGCCCAATTCATGAATTGTTCTTGATCAAATGAACTGTTAGATTTAATTTGTTCAAAGTTTTGCTTTTAACACACCATAAGAAGATCAAGTATAGAATGGCAAATATTAAAAAGAACAAGGGGGATGGAAATGAGTCCTACTTTTCTCTCTTAATAGCTGTGTGATTCTAGGTCAGTCTTAATTTTTCTCACTTTTAAATGTGACTAATAACACTTACAAACACCTGCTTCATAGGGTTGGTAAGAACATCAGATGAGATAAAACATGTAAAAGTTTTTTTCTTTTTTTTTTTTTTTTTGAGACAGAGTCTTGCTCTGTCGCCCAGGCTACAGTGCAATGGTGTCATCATAGCTCACTGCAAACTCCTGGGCTCAAGCCATCCTCCTGCCTCAGCCTCCCGAGTAGCTGGAACTACAAGCACATGCCACTACGGCTAATTTTTCTATTTTCATTAGTGACAGGGTCTTGCTCTTGCTCAGGTGGGAAGGGGAAGGGGAAGGGGAAGGGGAAGGGGAAGGGGAAGGGGAAGGGGAAGGGGAAGGGGAAGGGGAGGAAGGGAGGGAGGAAGGGAGTGAGGGGAAAGAAAAAAAGGGAAGGAGGAAGGAAGAGAAGAGAGGAGGAGGGAGGAGGAGGAAGGAAGGAAGAGGGAAGAGGGGGAGGAGGGAGAGGAGGAGGAGGAAAGGGAGGAGGAAAGGGGGGAGGGAAGGGGGAAGGGGAGGAAGGGGAAGGAGGAGAAGAAAGGAGAAGGGAGGAGAAAAAGAAAGAGAAAATAAATACAGTATTGGAGCAATGTAAAACCCAAGGATATGGAGGCCAACTTCATATCCGCAGGACCATTGCAGGACGTGAACATCCACAGAGTTTGGTATTCACAGAGGGTTCTGGAACCATTCCCCTGAGATTACCAAGGGACGACTATACTTTCTTCATTTGGCTTCCAGGTCACACCAATTCATGGTATTACTCCTATCTCATTGTCACTCCTTCTCCTGAGTGACACACTCCTGAGACAGACTGGGTGCTGCTCTTCTCTCTGATCTTTCAATGTAAGAAGGCCCCAGGACTCAGTCCTTGGCCATATTCCCTCTCTATCTCCATTAACCCCTAATCACACATGGTTTTAAATACTAATTATATGCTGACTCCAAATTTCCATCTCCAACCCAGACTTGTTTTCCAAACTCCACAGTCATACATCCAACTGCCTACTTGATATCATTTGCACACATGTGGTCATTTCAAACATTAAAATGTCCCTAAGTTAATTCCTCATTTCTCCCCCAAAGCCTGCTTTACCCATAGCCTTCCTATCTCCACTGATACAAATTCCCTCCTTCCAGTTGCTCAGGCCAAAAATCTTGGTGTCATCCTTGACTCCTCTCTTTCTCTCATCTGTTAGGAAATCTTTAAAATATATTCAGAAAGTCATTTCTTACAATCCTCATTCAAACCACTCATGTCAACTGGAAAACTACTATTGTCTTTTATAAATAACCTCCTCTATGTCTCCTGCTTCTTCCTTGCTCCACCCCACCCCCACCTCCCTGTCCCCAATTTTCAACACAGCAGCTAGTTATGGGGGGGGTGTTTGTTTGGGTTTAGGGTTTTTTTTTTTTTTTGAGACACGGTCTCACTCTGTTGCCCAGGTGAGAGTACAATAGCGTTATGATAGCTCATCTGCCTACAGCAGTCTCAAACTTCTGGGTTCAAGGGATCCTTCTGTCTCAGCATCCCAAGTAGCCAGTACTACAGGAACATGCCACCATGCCTGGCTAATTTTTTTCTATTTTTTGTAGAAGGGGTCTCGCTATGGTGATCAGGCTAATCTCGAACTCCTGACCTCAAGTGATCCTCTCTCCTCAGCTTCCCAAAGTATGAGGATTATAGCTGTGAACCACCGTGCCCAGTCTACTATCTTTTAAAAACATAAATCCACTGCTTATTCTCAGAGTAAAAGTCAATGTCCTTCCTATCAGGCACCACACAGTACATGCCTGTAATCCCAGGTACCTGGGAGGCTGAGGCAGGAGGACCAGTTAAGCCCAGGAGTTTAAGGCTGCAGTGAGCTACGATAGTGTGCCACCACACTCCAGCCTGGGAGACAGAGTAAGACTCTGTCTCTAAAAATAAATGTAAAAAGTGCACACACACAAAAAAGTCAATGTCCTTCCAATGGCCCACTGCCTCCTCTCCAATCATTTATTTACCTTTGCACTACTGCACTACTGTTCATCTGCCTAGAGCAATCTTCCAGATACCTACATTGCTACCTTCCTCGCCTCCTTTAAACCTTTCCTGAAATGTCATCTTCTCAATAAGACCTACCTGGGCTACTCTATTTAAAGTTGTAACTCACTCCCATCACCAGCATACCTGATCCCCTTTACCTTGCTCTACTTTTTTTTCTTTTATCCACAGAATGAATTATAATAGTGAACAATTTAATTATTTAGTATACCCTGCTGTAAGAATTAACCAGCCCTTTTTATTTACACTCCCATGCTACTGTTTTAAGTAATCATTATCTCCCTACTATATCAGTAATTTTCAAACTGCAGCTTGCTTCTTTTCCTTTTTTTCAAATGGAAAATAGAATAGAAAAAAAATTTTGATCACAATGCTTTGCCCAGTAAAATATATCACTTCATAACATTTTAATGTAATTATATACCCACAAGTCCAATTCACCTATTGTATACTGAGTTGCCTGGCCCATAGAATACACTCATTATTTTTGAAAGAATGAATGAATGAAGCCACGTCATCTGCATTGCTATGACTGCAATTACTAGCTATTACTGATAAAGAGAGATGTTATTTATTGAACAATATTTTGTTAAATGCCATTTTTTTCTCTTAAGGATAGTGAAACCAAAATTTATTAAGGTTAAATAACTTGTCCAAATGTATATAAGTAGTAAGGAACAGAGCCAGGATTCAACCCCATCCTAATACCAAAATTTTTAACTCTTCCCTACTAACTTTTACAGCCAAGGCATTCTATTTGCTTTTTGTCTTTGTTTTTCTTTTCCCCGATCCCATTCTTTTCACCTTAGGAACCTTAGTATATGTCATCTCTTCTACTTGGAATGCTCTCCCATCCCTCTACCCTACCCTACACTCTCACTCAATACCTTCAAACTGACTAAAGCCAAATCTTTCTTCTGGGCCAAGTTTAAACATCACTTCCTGAAAAGTATTCTCACATCCTCCAAATAAGTTAGATTTCCCCCAATGATGCTCCCAGAGCATTCTGTCTTTTTCTCTAGGACACACATCACAATTGTGATATTTGTTCAATGTCTATCTTCCCTACTAGATTATAAATTTCTTGAGGGCAAGGACCAGATCTACCCATATGTAGAGATACAGTATACCTGGAGGCCTAGTACACACTCAATTCATTGAATAATAAACTAATAACATCAGAGTCCTTAGTCACCCATACTGAAGCCTGGTATATTGCTTTCATCACCAAATAGGAATCGTTAAGGGTTTGGGCTTTCTAGGTCAACAGAACTGAATTAATGATCTAGCCTGGCTACTCATTAGGGAATTTTGAGCAAGTTACTTAACCTTCTCTAACCCCATTCACACATACCTTGCTATAAAAATTAACTATCCCCTACCCCATAAATGTATATAATTATGATTTGTCAATCAAAAATAACAATAAGCTTTAAAAAGTTAACTATCTCCCATGCTCACTTTGGCAGCACATATACTAAAATTGGAACAATACAGAGAAGATTAGCATGGCCCCCATGCAAGAATGACCCAAAAATTCATGAAGTGTTCCATATTTTTTCTTAAAAAAAAAAAAATTAACTATCCCCTTCTTTACATTCACTCTAATATAATTTAAGTAATTATTATCTTCCCAATAGATCAATGTTCTTCAAACTATAGACTGCTTCAAATCAGCTTCTCATTTTTTTTAAATGGGTAAATATAATATAGAAAAAAACATATATGAGTGCATACACACATTAAGGCATATTGTTGAAACATACAAACAATGCAACTGTTTATTGGGTTGTGATGTCACGTGTACATCCTATTGTGGGTTGCAGTCAAAAAATTTTAAAAACGTTACTGCACTACTGCTCCAAATAAACTAAATTAATATCATTAGAATATTAAATTCAGTAAGAAAGAGGCCTTGTTGGTTTTGTTCACTGCTATGTCCCTAAAACTTAAAATAATGCCTGGTATATAACACCACAATAAATACCTCTGAACAAGTGAGTGATATATCTGGTCCCAACTTAAACTTTCCAAAAGTATTTATCCTACAATACTCCTCCTCATTGCCATTTCCAGAGCCTATTAGATTCTTTGTGTCTGAGCCCTAACACAGGCTTTTCCCTCAGACTAACAAAAGTACTCCTTTTCTCGACTCACCAAACCATTGATACTTTTTGATTCCATTATACTTCCTTACAAAGTCATATGACAGGCATAAAGTACACAAGTATAAAAGGAAACATAATAAATTATAAAGTGAATATGTAATATACTAAAAAATAATACATTTTACTTTTAGTATAGTTATGATATACATTAAACATATAACAATTCACCATGTCACTTTAAAATTTAAAAGGTCTTTTGGAGGATGACTTAAATGACCAATGATTTAAAATGGGACATCTGATCTATACATTCTTTTTACCCTCTATATGCCTCTTATGCCTGTAGAGGTACTGAAAAATTGTACCATTGGTTATTCTTTTTCATAAACAGAGCAATATATAAAAATCTCAAGTCATCACTAAAGATTGAAAGTCAGGAATTAGGGTACAGCAAATCAACTAGCTTTGCAATCCACAAATCACTGTTCCTCATCTACAGATAAACCAATTTAGAGATTTGAGATGTTAGAAGAAAAGAGCCTATCATAAGCACTGGTTTTGACAACTGTTTTTGGAGGCTAAGCAGATTGTTCACAGACTGACCTTTTTTAAGTTTCTACATATTAAATATTTATTATGTTCCAGAAACTAGACTTTGTATATGTATTTACATAAAGGTTTGCATCATCTCCAGATCTTTGAAAAAATTACCATTTGCCTGGAACTACTACTACTTTCTTCCTCCTTTGGCTATTTTTAATTTTTAAAACGTCCTGTATTTTATGAAGAATTATTTGTGTTAACACACCTCAGAAAACACACAATTTTTACCATTTGACTTTGAAAATTCTTTTTCTTATTCAACTACAAGGTAAGCAAGTAAAAATATTCTGAGACTAAAAAAATATTCTGCTTTTCTATTTTCACTTGAAATATAGTATCTCCTACCACTTACTAAGTAGCCACATTTGGTCAACCCCTAATTATTTCAGAGTTCACAATCAAAGAAACAGTCTTCTTAGTGGAACTCCTTTCCATCACCTTTATCCTCACCAGGGAATGAACACTGGAAAGTTTCAACTTTTGCAACTCTAGAATGAGGTTATAAATCTGTGGGGAGGGAAACCTGACAGTAGTTGCTTTTTTTTCCCACTCCACCTCGCTCTCATAGAGCCCAAAACACTTCAGTGCCAGCATGAGCTTCATACTTCCCTGCATAAAACTTTTTCTTAAACTTCACCCTTTCCAGCTGTAGAAAAGTTTAAAGTATTTCTGAACAAATTAGATCAGTGGCCAAATAACCTGAAGTCCTCGAACATAAGACAACAGGAACATCAAAGTAAAAAGTAACATTTGAATCAGCACAAAATTATATAGTACCATAGCATCATCAATAATACATTAAACGGTATTATTTATTAACTTCCAGTAGTATTTATTAATTGCAAGTAGTATTTATTAACTTATGTGATTTTGGAGCGAAAAAAACACCAGTGGTGATCTCTAATTATAAAAGGTGAACATTCTTAGATTCCTTTAAAAGATCCCACTAGGATCTCTTATGTTCGATTTTTCTGTTTTTATCCTATTCTGCCAAAAGCTTTGGCTAATCTTCGGGGTGCTGTGACTTAGGGCCCCGAAAGTGTTGCTAGTTAAAAGTCAGAGAACTCACCCTATAAGGCGCGCAAATACTTTATTAATACAATTTATATTACATCCTCCCAATCCTCTGGCGGCTGCTAATGGGCCCCTTCCACTTCCAGCCGTCCTAGTCACGCTGGTTTCCAGCTCTGAGGTAAAGTGAGAGCTTCAGACTTACCCTCAAATCTCTTCCTAAATCCAGGTGAATGAGGCCCACACTTACCCGCCCGACCTAACGCACCCGTCAAGAGAAACGTTTGGTGTAAGAAACCTCGCACCCCTCCACCCAACAGGTGGGAAGGAGAAAGGAATGGACAGCTGGGCGCCGGGACCAAGCCAGGCCTCAAACAGGGCGGGAGAGGGAGGCCGCAGTCCCAGTGCGGCCTGAAACACGGCAGGCCCCTTCCTGCCCTAAGTATCACCCCCTCCAGCTGATTTCAAGGCACCCACCCCAGCTGACCTTACGAAGGATGTCGCTTGATGCCATGAGCCAAAGCCTGGGCCAACCTAGCCGAAGATGGCACTTCCACTGCCTGGGTCCCCACAGCCACCGCCGCTGCCGCCGCCGCCGCCACCAGCGACACGCCAGCCTAGCCGAAAGCACAGTGCGCATGCGTCGGTGTCCCGGGAGGCGAAAGAGTCACGTGGGTCCGCAGCGCGCAGGCCTCGCCCTCCCGGGGCTAAAGACTGTCTGGGCGGCTCCAGCCCCGCCCCCGCCGCCGGCTCAGACCTGGCTTTGTACCCGTGGGGAATTCCCAGCCCAAAAAACGGTGTTTAGGGCCTCAGGGCCTTTCACACCCCTAATCTTAAACACAGACAACGCCCCGACCCCTTCCCTCACCACCCCCTCCCCGGAAAAAGTGAATATCGTTATTCTTTTGGGGCAAGGTTTCCCAACAATTGCCCTGGCTTTACCCCTAAAAATTTACCTGAAAATGAAAATGGGCAGAAATTCAGCCTTAAACCCTCAGACTTCAAGATGGTATGGATACTGGACACACTCAGGTTTCCTGAAGATGAAACAGTTGTGGATTTCAAGGTTTGCAGAAAACACTGTCGTTACAGAAAAAACTATCCAGTGACACTTGTCAAGGGACGGTATGGAAGATTAATTCAGGACCATGGGAATAGGTATAGGCATGACTGCGAAGCAATCTTGCAATGGGGAAAGAGATGTTGGGCTCGACTACCAATACAGCATGGGCAAGTGGGAATGCATAGCCAAGGAGCAGAGGTAAGTGGGTGGAAAATTACTAAGAGGAAATATCAGAGGTAAGGGGCATTCTGGCTAAAAACAGGCCAGGATAATCAGATGTCACCTGGGGAGTGGTGGAGATGAGGAAGCTGATCAGGTATTGGGAACAGATACCCAGGATGGGGTTCTTGCTAAACTGACTTAGCAAGGTTCTTTGCTACAACTAGATTTGACAAGGACATGCACAGATGATGGGCCTAGCAGAAGATTCAGAAACCAGACTAAAGTTGGCCAAGCAAAGAATCTTTGTCACTATTAAAGGGATATGTAGGAAACACACCTTCATTTTATAGCCCAGGCTACGTCTCCTCAAGGAAAAAATTAAAATTAAATCATAAAAAAAATGTTTAAGTTATGTAAAATTATCTTCTGGACAAATGGAGGGAGCTTTGTATTGACAATTTTAGTGGTTTTCTTCAGTTGTATCCCCCCATCCCCACCTTAAATTATTTTTTTCTTCTTTCAAATCTGGTCCCTCTCCCTTTAAGATTCTGTTACAATTGCGCCCCTACATTCATCCATCACTTACCATGTAATCTCTTACTCAAGGGCTAGTAATATCACAACTGGACTCTAACTCCCCCTCTGGAATCTCTTTCCTTTCAGAAATGTTTCTCTGCAAGATAGTGGTTCCTGTCCACAACTCTATTAATAATAAATTCCCTCAACAGCATCTTTGCTTCCAAATATCAAATCCAATCTTCTTTTCTACCTTTCACTTCCATTAAACTGCACCTAGTTGCAGCTTTCCCTTTCCATTTGCTTCCTCTGCTCTTCAAGGTAACTTTTTTGGATTCTCTGACAGTGTGGCCATGCTTTTTACAGGTTTAATCATTGTTGTCCTTGTTGTTTGCTATGGGAAGGAGCTGTTATGGGAGTGATTTATTGGGAAGAAAGGCAGGAGTTTATTGCCAGCACTGTTAGTGGCTTTGACTAGCACAACCTTCACTCCCTTTCTGGTTCTTTCTGTCTTTCCTATGGTGGCCTCAAATTCTTCATGAGTAAATAAGATTATCTCTGAGATGACGTCCCCTTGAATAGCCATTTTGTAAAACTCCACCTGCTTCTTCAACTTTATTCACTGTAGATTCATTATTTCCCTTTATCTAGGTTTCTACATTTTACCTTTTTTGCTCTCCCTCTTTTGCTTAAAAACCTGTGCTGGTTTGCCCCACTGTTTGTAAGAAAAACCTAAACTCTTCCACACTAAAAATACCGTCTTTAATAATCACACCAGCCTTCTCAGTGTTTCTAACCCCACAGAACCCACTGTTCCCAGAACCTTTTTATGAGTCCTTTCAATGTGCTTTTCCCCTCTACCTAGAATGTGCTCCCCACTAATAAAAATATAAATTATTTGCAATATTGATTTAGCCTTAGATGACTTTAAAAAATTGTGTATCCAAATCATAAGCTTTGGGAAGAAAAAAGATATTATACCAAATAATGTGGTTAGGAGGTAGTGGGCTCTAAAATACAGTATTTATAGTCAGGTGATCTCAGAAACAGAGAGAACAAAGAAATGTGACAGATGGGAAAAGGTGTTGTTTATTCATGTAATGTATTTCTTCCATTTGCCACTCCAGATCAACTCTCTGCCCTGTTGTTCTCTGGAGAGATTGACCCTTTGTAGGAGAATAGCTTGTTACATAGCAAGAGTAATGCCATCTTAAAGTAAAACCGCCATAATGAAGGATGGGATGTTTTACTTCTACATGCCAAGGCATTCCCACAGCAAGGTCAAAAAACAATGCCTGTAACGTAGATAACCCCTCATAAAGAGACATATCTAACTTCCCCAGTGGTCACAAGTTTTGCAAGAGGGTCTGAGACATGACCAGCTACACCTGTTTTACCAAACAAGCTTGCTGTATAAAGGATAGTTTCTGAAGGGCCAGGTGCAGGGATGCACTGTCTTGAGGCTGCCTGATACATGGCTTCTGTTCCTAAATCCCTATTAGGAGTTTATTTCTGAGAAACTAGATTTGTCGGTCTCTTTCTTTGGCCTCTCAGCTCCTCTGGCCTTTGAAGATGGGTTTACATACACGTGCTCACCGTGAAACACCCTTATAGACACATCAATGGGTTCTCTTCTCCCTTGTTTCTGGTTAGGTGTGGCCCACACAGAGTCCTGACAGAATGGAAGGGAAGAGTGAGGCCACGGTATTTATTCCCTAGCTCCCTCTATGTGGGAATCTCAGCTCTGATCAAGCTGACCCTCTCTATATCTCTTTCTTCTTTCAGGTTCTGGGTTTCCCTAAACCCTGCCTTTGTAAATAGTCCCTTCTCAAATTATCCTGATTTTGGTTTGCCATCTATTTCCTTCTGGGGTCCTGATTGATAAAAGAGTAAAATGTTTCTTGTGATGCCTATTGTTAATCACAGTATCTTTCTGAGCTATTTAGTACAAGGTTCCTGTTTATTCTCTTCAAAATGTAACATGCAATGAAAAGGTGTAGAAAACACCACATGGATCATTTAAATTACAGAATATATTTGCTCTGGGGAATTGTCAACAGAAAAGAAACCAAACTCTGTAAAATAATTTTAAAGAGATTTATTCCGAGCCAAATTTGAGGATCAGACCCGGAGCCCATGCCCAAGAGGCCTTGAGCAAGTGGACTGGCTGTGGCTGGGTTACAGTTTGGTTTTATGCATTTCAGGGAGACAGGGGTTACAGGTAAAGTCATAAATCAATACGTGGGACTCATACATTGGTTTGGCCCAAAAAGGTGGGCCATCTCGAAGCAGGGGGAGGGGAGTGCAGAGCTTGCAAGTTATAGGTGGGTTTAAAGATTCTTTGGCTTGTAATTGGTTAAAGACATGAAGCTTTGTCTAAGGGATTGGAATGTTTTAACATAGTTGCTGTTTATCAGAGATAAGCCACCAGACATAGATTTGTTGTGTAAATTGAGGGTCTGTAGGTTTGTCTTGCATATCCTTAGGTTTGTTAATGAGTTACAAAGGATGTTCCCAAGAAGGCAGAGGGGCATGATGAGGCATGTCTGACCTCCTTCCTCCTGGCAGGCAATTTAGTTTTAGGATATTCCTTTGGCCACCAGAGGGTCCATTCAGTCAGCGGGTGGGGGTGGTGAGCCTTAAAATTTTATTTTAGTTCACAGAATGGAATTTGTTCATTTACATTATAAATAAATCCATCATTAAATAAATTGTGGTGGCTCTTCTATTAGAAACAGACTCCTATATTTAGTGTTTCTCCTTATTGGTACTGCAAGTAAACTTAAAATTGTAGCTCCAGGAGATTTAAACCCAAACACAACATGAAGCTTGTTTCCTCTCTACGATTACTTGATCTTTAAGATTTGCTTCAAATGGTATCTCCTTAGTTCAGTCTTCCTGAAAAGTTATTTGTTTGGATCCTGTTGTTCCTCTTTCAGGATAGTTTATTAGATTATTAATTTGTGTAATGTTTTCACAGCTTTACAAATGTCCAAATGAAAGAAATATTTGTGTTTTAATCTCTTATTTTTTTTTTTTTTACCATTTCCCTATTCCAGGTCTTTTGTGTTCTCTTGTCACAGGGTTATGAAACCATATCCATGATTGGTCTTAGCTGGAGCAAATCTAAATGATTCTGCTGGAAAAAGGAAAGAATTATTTTGGGCTAGATAGCCTAGTTTGAGGCACACTTCCTTCTCACCATGGCCTGCTCATGTTGTACAAGAGATTTTCAGTTTCTCCTGTGGCCAGTAAAAGAACAAAGAGGTGCTAAAAGGGCAAAGGGGGGCAAGTAGAAATTTCATGACTAAAGGCAAAGGGTCAGGTGCGGATTCTGGTGATGGGCACCAACAATACAAGCCTAAAAGGCTGGGTCAATGGCCCAGTCCATGGTGCAGTCTAGTCCATACACACTGAAGCTGAGACCAACAAGGTTGGTAGAACTGAGGACTGCACCCATGACACAGTGATCCCCCTCCTACATTGAGATATTTTAACAGAAAAGAGGAAAGGGTAAAATCTGAAAAGTAAGTGATCCAAAGACTTAATGATCCATAAATTAATATCAGAAATGAAAGAGGAGTTAATACTACAGACACATATTTTTGCCAAGCAATCTCATCATTGTTCAGTCTTTTGTTTTTAGGGTGATCATTTTTATCCCTTATAGCAGAAATTACTTATCTTCAATTAGAAGTAGAACAAATATGTCTGGTGAATCCTATGTACGGCCCATGAAATGCACATCTCAGATCCACTAATATGGTAAGCTAAAAATAGCCAAACTGAAAGTTTGTGTCCACAGGTTGCCAAATTACAGTATCAGTTGAATTCATAGTCTTGTCAGGACTCTTCTGTCAAGAGTAAAGCATTACTCATGAAAGAGCAGGACCAAAACAATGGAACAAGTCTCTGGCAGAATTTAAATAATACGGAGTACCCTGAGCTCATAACCAATCACTGGGTCTCACTCAAACTGTATCTATTCAAAATAAGTTACACATAAAGTAATGGTCTTGTTTTGCCTTTAAAATTTAAAGTTTACCTTCAATTTATCCAACAAGGGATACTGCAAATTTAGCTAGCACAAGTGCAGTGACACAAGAGCAGTGGTCATAATTAATAAAACAAAATCTATTTAATAAAACAAAATCTGTAACTATTGTTTCGATGATGCGTATCAAGAAGGGTTGAAGCAAAATTTAATGATGATCTCAGACTTACAACTGAGGTCGAAAGTGTCTAAATCAGGTGTTGGCAAACTATGCCAGGGGACTATTTTTCCATGGCCTGTGCTTAGAATGTGTTTTACATTGTTAAAGGATTGTTTAAAATAAGAAAAAAAAAAAGTCATAATTTTTCTGTGGCTTACAAAGCCAAAAATATTTGCTTTCTGGCCCTATACAGAAAGTTTGCCAACTCTAGATATAAACTATAGGACTATAATAAAATACACTTAGAAGAAAATATAAGGCATTTTTAAAGTATGTATGTAATTATATAATAGTGTATATAAAAAAATTAGCCCAGTCTTTACACTTTTTTTAGCTCAGCTTCAAATAGCAGTGAAACCTGTTTGTATTTTTCTCAGAAGTTGTGGATAAATACAAAGAATCACAATTTGAAAAGCAGCCAAATGCATTAGAAAACTGGTCATTTACACAGTGAAAAAGAATAAACATAAAATCATAAAATTTTAGAATAGGATAGGACCTTAAAAATCATCTAGTCCCGTGCTCGCTTCTGCAGCACATATACTAAAATGGGAAGGATACAGAGAAGATCAGCATGGCCAAAAAAAAAAAAAATCATCTAGTCCAGCCCTCACATTTTAGAGATGAAAAAGCTGAGGCCCAGACCTGGCATGTGACTTGCCTAAGGTCACAAAGCTAATTTCCTGTAAAGCTAGAATGATAACCCAGATAGTGATAGATAAATATCATATCAAGTAGATCAAGTAAAAGTAATAGGTCAGTATTACAATATATATTTTTTTCCATCTCAGCATATATGGAAATTGGAAAAATAGGACACCTCACACATCTACAGAAATAAATCCTTTTATTTTATAACATTCCTTTTTTTTTTTTAAAGATGCATACAGTACTTGTAAGCCCAAGAATTCTGAGAAAAGCTCTAGAAGACCTGGCACTATTTTTGAGAATTACACAACTGGGCAACAAAATAACACCTTTATAAATGTCAGGACATATAGAAATAAAATTTAGTGCTCACACACAAAAATAGGGAAGTTACATTCAACACGTTTTCTTAAACGTGCATTTAAAATGTTTAATGTTTTCTAAAACTTTGGTCATGCTTTATTATAATCTACTAAATTTCACAATTATGCAGATAATTAAACCCAAAAGGTAAGCAAATATATCACATTCACAGCAGCAAAAGCAAGCTAATACTGCACAATTATATTAGTGGACTGATTCAAAAATACATGTTTTTCACAAATAGCACACAAAACTTAGTTTGTGATAACATAGTTCGATGACTTCCACTTCATAAAATAAGGCTGAGTAATGAGACATAGCAGAACATGATTACATAAAAAGTGTATTTTTAATTACAAATCTAATTGTAAATACAGGGTAATAAATTGCAATTTCTATCAACTAGTGCAAATGAGCAGGACTTTTCTCAAAAATATTAAAATTGGATTTATCCCACATGCCTCAGATTTCATGAATAATAGGATATATTGATTATTTTAGGGTTTTGTGTGATAGGTACAAGTAGTAGGGTGATATAGGATAGATATGTACTCACAGGCTGCAAATAAAAATAGCCATTGACTTAATTTACTGAACGTAAAGTACAGGCACTAAAAATGTAACTTTTAAAAAGTTCCATTTGTCATCATGTAAACAGTTTTGTTCATCATAACATATTTTATCTAAGATTCATAATTCATTTAAAATTGTCATATCGAGCAATTCCTCTAAATTCTTTTTGATATGTGGTGGTTGAGATGCAGCCTGATTTAACAGATTCTGACCCATCTGGGCAAAAAGTGCTTTTGATAATTTAGCTGTGGCTGTTCGTATATTTCCTCCAGCTCCAGGCAGAGAGCCACTATTTGTCATGTTCCCTAAGAGATGCCATAAAACAACCAACACTTTCTGTTCTGTGGCATGGGGCTTCCTTTGATAGAGTTCCATAACAATATCTGAAACACAAAAATATGGTGAAACAGTGAGAGTTTTTAAACAATTAAGTTCAAATTCTGCTAATTATAAAGCACTTAAAATATACCGAGCATCTTCCTCATGCCATTTGTTCTAAAAAGTTAGGCTTCTTAAGAGAAGTAAAGGCAGAATCCTCCTCTTAAAGACTGAGATCTTCAAGTACAGTATTAGAATTCCATATATGATGATTAATACAGGCAAAAGTGATAAAGGGAGGAATTAAATTCAAAGTTCACCTCAATGTTTTCCAAATGTAGTTAAATAAAAATTTATACATTTTTCACCCATGGACATTTTATCAAACATAACTTTGAAATAGCAGTTTCCTGTGAGCACCAATATGTGATTTTAATGTCTTTTTATTTTTCCTGTATTATTTCTACTAACAGAAAGATTACACATTTTCTGGAAAAAAAGAATAAAATTCTTCTGAATAAAATTTCTGGGGTAAAAGTTGTAAAAGATCCTCTTGTGGATCATTACACAATTTATTTATACTTCATGGGTACTGATATTGAATTGGTAGCTATTCTAAAAATAAGTTGAAATACTCATCAGTTCTTTGTTTATAAAATGTTTCTTTAGAATTACAATTAAAAGTCTTTACCAGCAAGCTTTTCCGTCATATCCTGTTTTGCTTTTCCATTTAAAAATTGAGCTTTTGTGCAAAATGGCTGTAGAAGTAAGTAATTGTCTAAACAAAAACAACAACACAGAGACATATGTTTAAAAAGTAATGAGATCTTAGTTATTTTCCATTATATAATAGCATTGAAAGGAAAAAACATACTCATTTCTAAGGTGCAAATCTTTTAAGTTTTAAAAATCTACATTGCTAATCACTATTTAAAATTCTCTATGAAACCTTTAATAGAGTAATATTCAACAAAGGGGAAATAATAATATCTTAGAGCATTAAAGGAGCTATTACGTGGTATTAAAAAAAGAATTGCTTATCTCTTAGGCATCTTGTTCTAAATGATAGCACAGGTTTATCAAAAAGCAGAAAGAGAATTGCTTTTGGTGGGGGGGCAGTTTTTACATTTACTGATTTTTAACAATGTTTTAATTTTGAAATAATCATAGATTCACAGGAAGTTGGAAAGACAGTACAGGGAGGTCCTGTGTACCTTGCACCCAAAGATTACATCTTACATAATTACAGTTGACCCTTGAACAACATGGAGGTTAGGGAAAGTGACTCTTGGACTATTGAAAATCTATGTATAACTTTTGACTCCCCAAAAAGTTACTACTAATAGCCTACTGTTGGCCAGAAGTCTTACCAATAACATAGTCAATTATCACATATTTTGTATTTGTATTATATACTGTATTCTTACCAAAAAGTAAGCTAGTGAAAAGAAAATACTATTAAAAAGATGTCAAGTGCCGGGTGAAGTGGCTCACACTTATAATCCTAGCACTCTGGGAGGCTGAGGCAGGAGGATCACTTGAGGTCAGAAGTGTAAGACAACCCTGAGCAAGAGTGAGACTCCGACTGTACTAAAAATAGAAAAATTAGCTGGGTGTCCTGGCACCTGGCCTGTAGTCCCAGCTACTCGAGAGGCTGAGGCAGGAGGATCACTTGAGCCTGGGAGTTTGAGGTTGCAGTGAGCTATGATGACACCACTGCACTCTACCTGGGGCAACAGAGCAAGTCTCTGTCTCCAAAAAGAAAAAAAGAAGAAAAAAAACAAAAAACAAACTGGACTCAGAAAGTATGAAAGTAAAGTCAAAGCAATTTGAATACCAAAGTAAGATTTCTTACCTACATGCTGACTTAGTGCCTGAACAACATTTGTAGCAGCAGCGTAGATGCCTGGATTCTTGGAATTCAGATTATTATCCACGATTGCTGGAATTAGCATGTTGATTATTGGAGACAAATTGTCTCTAAGTAAAGGAATCATTTTGTACATTGTTTCCAGAGCCACCAGATTTACTTTACTATTGGAATCATGAAGTCGAGATTTAAAAGCATCAAAGATCTGAAAGTAAATTGGTAAATTATTTAAAGTAAAATAACGTTTATACCTATTATATTTAAATTCTCTTGGCATTTCATAATATTTCTTCTGCTTTACTCAGTTTAAACACACACACAAAATATCCTATTTAACCTGAACTTAGACAACAGGAACTTTATAAAAATTTGGATGCTAAATCTAAGTGAAGAATTTTCTTACAGCAAAAAAAAAGGCTTCAAAAATCACCCCAAAAGACATCCTAATAAAGGATGAGAAATATGGTTCAGTAAGCAGATAACTGACTTATTGTAAATATGATAAACATGCTATTTTCTGGAAGGTGCAGGTTAGCTTAGCTAACTCTAAGAATTTAAGAAAAGTTTCTGTTTTTATTTCTATTCATACCAGAAGCAGACATGCAAGTATTACTATAGAGATTTGACCTAGTTTCGTTTAGGTTTGGTATGAAAATTTTAGATATAATTGCAGAGTTCAATTTTTATTATTACTTCTTCACCTGATTAACAATGATACCTTGCTCTTTGATTTTTTTTTTTATTTTTTTTAAAGGAGGGGTGCTCAGTTGCCTCATTTGTTTTTGTTGAGACAGTCTTACTCTGTCGCTCTGAATAGAGTGTAGTGGCGTCACTGTAGCTCACTGCAACCTCCAACTCCTGGGCTCTAAGTGCTCCTTCTGCTTCAGCTTCCTGAGTAGCTGGGACTACAGGTATGCGCTGCAACACTGGCTGGTTTTTTTTTTTTCTCCTTTCTTTTTGGTAGAGATGGGGGTCTCACTTTTTGCTCAGGCTAGTCTTAAACTCCTGAGCTCAAGCAATCCTCCCGCCTCGGCCTCCCAGAGTGCTAGGATTACAGGCATGAGCCACTGCGCCCAGCTGATACCTTGTTCTTTGGAATCCTTAAGTTTCATAAACTCAACATATAATAAAGTGAATGCTAAACAATCTTTTAATCATGTCAGGTTAATAAAAAGCTGTATGAGGCTGAGACTATTAATAATTTCCAATATTTATTTATTTGTTTATTTATTATTTTTCATGGACCCTGATTCAAGTAAACAAATTGTTAAAAAAAAAGAAAGAGACAAGGTAACATCAACTTGGATATTTGTTTTTTATTTATTTATTTATTTTACGGCCCATCACTTCAGAAGATATTTGTTGATATTAAGGAATTAATGTTTTTTTGGCATAACAATGGTGTTGTTTATAATTTTATGGGAGTCCTCTTCATTTAGAGACACATGCAGAAATATTTACAGATGAGATGATACAGAATGCAATCCTTTTATAATTTTCCTTACAGTGAGGCGATAGAGTTAAAATATATACAAATAAGATTAGCCATGATCTGATAACGGTTGTTGTTTTTTTTTTTTTTTGAGACAGAGTCTTCCTCCGTTGCCCTGGGTAGAGTGCCGTGGCATGATCATAGCTCACTGCAACCTTAAACTCCTGGGCTCAAGCAATCCTCCTGCCTCAGTCTCCTGAGTTACTGGGACTATAGGCGCATGCCACCACACCCGGCTAAATGTTTCTATTTTTCTATTTTTAGTAGAGACAGGGGGGTCTCACTCTTGCTCAGGCAGGTCTCGAACTCCTGACCTCAAGTGAGGCTCCCGTCCCGGCCTCCCAGAGTACTAGTATTACAGGCATGAGCCACAGCACGTTGCCCTAATGAATTTTATTGGCTGCAGATTTCAAATGAATATTAATTTTGACAGGTCCTTACCTTCACAATGTTTCCAATAACAAGCTCTTGATTATTTTCAGTATCTGATAAAAGCTGTTTAATCCCATTAATACGATCACGAAAATCTTTTGCATTTAATAAACCTGTTATGACTTTAATGTACTCAGCACTTTCAAAGGAATTACGAGGAACTGATTTTCTGATGACTTCACGAACTTCAGTCACCTCTCTAAAGTGAAAGAAAGGTTAATTTAATTTCATTTTTACTTTCCTATAAAAACTACAAATATAACAAAAATTCTCATCATAAATTCACTTCCCAAAATTTATAAAATGATCTAACCTACAGCCGCAATGTCTGTTGGGGGTCCCCAAGATCTCCTCTAGGATTGATTTGCTAGCAGGATTCACAGGAGTTAGCACATAATTTTACTCATGGCTAAAATTTATTACAGCAGAAAGATACCAAGCAAAATCAGCAGAGGGAAAAGGTACATAGGTCAAAGTGCAGTGGAAGCCATACTCAAGATTTCCAGGGTCCTTTCCCAGTGGAATCACACAGGACACACTTAATTCATTCAACAATAAATTGTCACAACATATATGAAATGTTGTCTACCAAAAAAGTTTATTAGAGACTCCATGCCCAGGTTTTTTATTGGGAACTGGTCACATACACACTCTTTACCTAGGACACACCAAAATTCCAGACCCCCAGAAAGAAAGCAGATCTTTAACATAAGCCACACATTGTTTGCCCAAACAATTTAAGCACAGTAAACTATCTTATCAGTTAGAGAATAGTGGGGATCTTCTTGAAATCCTAGTTTCCCATGCTAGCCAAAAGCTAACCTTGCAAGCAGGCCTTTTGGGGGTTGGTTGGTTGGTTGGTTTGTTTGTTTGTTTGGAGACAGGGTCTCATTCAGATGTCTGGGATAGAGTACAGTGGCATGGTCATAGCTCACTGCAACTTCAAATTCCTGGGCTGAAGCAATCCTCCTTTCTCAGCCTGCAGAGTAGATGGGACTACAGGCGACTGCCACCACATGTGGCTAAATTTTGTGCCTCCAACAATCCTCCTGCCTTGGCCTCCCAAAGTGCTAGGATTATAGGCATGAGCCATTGCACCCAGCCAACAAACAGCTCTTTTTAAGGATAGTAGTTTCAGGGCTGCAATGTTAACTCTTTTCTGAACAGGTTTCCTAGCCCCTTAAGATCTAGATAAATTTAACTTGCACCTCTTTCTCAATCCCATCCTCCATGCAAGATCAAGTAGGCCACTTTTATCAGGGAATAGTAGCAATCTTTCCAAAATCCAAGTTTCTTGATGTCAATCAATGGCCAATCTATCTAAGCAGGCATTTTTCTGAAAAATAGCAGTCTTAGGACTGCTATGTTAACCTTTTTCTGCAAAGTAGCCATGTGAACACATATGGGAAAATGAGAAACTTGAAACCCGCAGGACATACTATGACAATGACTTAGTAGTATAAATGTTTAGCATGGCTATAAAGTGGAAAAATAATGTTTATCATGGCTCTAAAGGGGTAACTCAATGTGGCGGATGATGATCCCCTTGAAACTAAAAAGTCATGCAAATTGTCAGGTCTTCAAGACAATGGCAACAATTACCAGTTACCGGCCGGGCGAGGTGGCTCACGCCTGTAATCCTAGCACTCTGGGAGGCCGAGGCGGGTGGATCGCTCAAGGTCAGGAGTTCGAGACCAGCCTGAGCGAGACCCCGTCTCTACTAAAAATAGAAAGACATTATATGGACAACTAAAAATCTATATAGAAAAAATTAGCCGGGCATAGTGGCGCATGCCTGTAGTCCCAGCTACTCGGGAGGCTGAGGCAGTAGGATCGCTTAAGCCGAGGAGTCTGAGGTTGCTGTGAGCTAAGCTGACGCCACGGCACTCACTCTAGCCTGGGCAACAAAGTGAGACTCTGTCTCAACAAAAAAAAAAAAAAAAAAAAAAAAAAAACAAAAAACAATTACCAGTTACCACCATGTCTATGACTAGCATTACTAAAATCAGCACTAAGGTTGTCTTAAGGGCAGTGATCAATGGATGACTCAGAATCATTTTGAAAATGGATACATGATTGTAATCTAAAATGCAGATTCTAGATAAATTTATCATTAGTTTTAATTTGTTTAAGTGAATTAACCTGAGATTAATTTGTACAATGATTAATTATATAATAAGAGAAATACAGAATTAAACTTATATTTAAACGGAGGGTTATACGGTATATAAAAGGTGAATAATCACTTCTTGGCCTTTCAGCTAAGATCAAGTGTAAAAGGTGAATAAATGGAAACAGTAAAACAGAAAAACACCTCAAAAATCCATCTAATTACTAAAACTGGTCTTGAAAGATGGATTTTTTTGGTTAAAAACAAGATGGAGTTGATAGTAAAATAACACTTAACATACCTTGGGGAGAAAAGGTAAAGTAACAGCCAAATGGAGAGATTTATCAAGTATATGAACATTAATAAAATTTAGAAAAAAGAAGACATTAAGAATAAATAGTCCATGGTAGCATTATTTATATAATACATTCACTATTCAAAGCAAATATAATAATAATGTTTTGAGGGATTAGAATACAGGTAGAAATAAAATGCATGACAAAAACAGCATAAAAGATGATGGGGAGGAATCAAAGTATACTGTTGTAAGGTTCTTACATTATACCTAAAGTGTTCTAATATAATTAGAAAGCAGATTGTGAGATGGTAAAGATGCATATTATAAAGAATGTATGGCCGGGCGCGGTGGCTCACGCCTGTAATCCTAGCACTCTGGGAGGCCGAGGTGGGCGGATCGTTTGAGCTCAGGAGTTCGAGACCAGCCTGAGCAAGAGCGAGACCCCATCTCTACTAAAAATAGAAAGAAATTATATGGACAGCTAAAAATATATATAGAAAAAATTAGCCGGGCATGGTGGCGCATGCCTGTAGTCCCAGCTACTCGGGAGGCTGAGACAGGAGGATCCCTTGAGCTCAGGAGTTTGAGGTTGCTGTGAGCTAGGCTGACGCCACGGCACTCACTCTAGCCTGGGCAACCGAGTGAGACTCTGTCTCAAAAAAAAAAAAAAAAATAAAAAAAAAAATAAAGAATGTATATTATAAAGCCTAGACCAGCCACCTTAGACAAAAGAACCAAGAGGTATAGCTAATGAAGGAAATGAATGAACTACCAAAATAAATGCTTACATCCCCCTCAATCAATCTGAAAGAAGTCAGAAAAAGAATAGAAATAAAAAATATAAAACAAATAGAAAATAATATCAAGATGCGAAGCTTAAACTCAAACATATGAATAATTACATTAACCATAAATGGGAAAATACCCCAATTTAAAGGCAGAGATTGTTAGATTGGTAAAAAGACAAGACTGAATTACATACTGCCTACCAAAAAAAAAAAAAAAACCACTTTAAAAAGACATGTCAGGAAATGCAAGTCAAAACCATAATTTGTTAAAGAAAAAATTATTCTGACATTTGTTAAGATGGTAAAAAAAAGACTTTATTCAAGAGGAATCATGACTCTTGAAATAAAGGAGAAAAATTATGCTTACCTCTGCATACAATGAAGACAGCTAGGGATTTATGGCCAACAAACAGAGTGAGAGGGGTCAGTGGATGGAAAATTACTAAGAGGTAGGGGGTCTCTTGCTAAACTGGACTGATGAGGTTCTGATTAAAGGCAGGCCAAGATCTTACACATCAAAGGTGGGGGGATGAGGAACTTGATCAAGTATGAAGGGTGATCACATATTAAGGGTGGAGAGACGGGCTAGGTGCAGTGGCTCATGCCTGTAATCCCAGCATTTGGGGAGGTCAGGGCAGCAGAATCACTTGAGGCCAGGACTTTGATGTCAGCCTGGGCAACACAGTGAAACCCCATCTATACCAAAAAAAAAGAAAACAAAAAAAGCTAAGTGTAGTGGTATGCACCTGTAGTCCTAGCTACCTGGGAGGCTGGGGTGGGAGGATTGCTTGAGCCCAGGAGTTCAAGGTAACAGAGTGTTATGACCATGCCACTGCACTCCAGCCTGGGTGAGAGTGAGACCCTGTCTCAAAAAAAAAAATAAAATAAAATAAAATAAAAAATAAAAGGCAGGGGAGATGACTTAGCAGGTTACTTTGATAAGACTGGGGTTAGGCAGACCAAGGACACAACCCAAGGACAAGGCCTAATTGAAAAGAGGACTCAGAGGAGCCAGTCTAATGTTTGGTTAAGAAAAGTCTTTGTCAAATGAGATAACAGTTACACCCACTATGATAATACAAGTGAACAAATGTTGGTGAGGATGTGGAGAAATCAGAACTTCTACACTGCTGGTGGGATGTAAAATGGTGCTACTTTGGGAAAAAAGTCTGGGAATTCCACTCCCATATACCCAAGAGAATTGAAAATATATGTCCACAACAAAACCAAATGTCCAACAACTGGAGAGACAATATGTCATAAATTTATATGCCATGGAATATAATTTAACCATAGAAAGAAATGAAGTATTGAGACATGCTATATAACATGGATGAACCTTGAAAAACAAAGCTAAGTCTAAGAAGCCAGTCACAAAAGACCAGCTATCATATGATTCCATTTATATGAAATGTCCAGAATAAGCAAATACAGGCCGGGCGCGGTGGCTCACGCCTGTAATCCTAGCACTCTGGGAGGCCGAGGTGGGTGGATCACTCGAGGTCAGGAGTTCGAGACCAGTCTGAGCAAGAGCGAGACCCCGTCTCTACTAAAAATAGAAAGAAATTATATGGACAACTAAAAATCTATATAGAAAAAATTAGCTGGGCATAGTGGCGCATGCCTGTCGTCCCAGCTACTTGGGAGGCTAAGGCAGTAGGATCGCTTAAGCCGAGGAGTCTGAGGTTGCTGTGAGCTAAGCTGACGCCACGGCACTCACTCTAGCCTGGGCAACAAAGTGAGACTCTGTCTCAACAAAAAAAAAAAAAAAAAAAATGAGCAAATACACAGACACAGAAAGAGACTGTCTAGGGTTGGGGAAGGGAGGGTTGTGGGGAAATGGTTAAGTAACTGCTAATGAGTATGAGATTTCTTTTGGGGGTGATGGAAATGTTCTAAAATTGATTGTGATGACAATTGCACAACTCATTGAATATACAGATGCCTCTTGACTTACAATGGGGTTATGTCCCAGTAAATCCATCCTACGTTGAAAATATTGTAAGTAAAAAATTCATTTAATACACTTAACCTACTAATCATCCTATCTTAGTCCAGCCAACTTTAAACGTGTTTGGAAGTCTTATATTAGCCTACAGTTGGGCAAATCATCTAACACAAAGCTTGTTTTAAAACAAAGTGTTGAATGTCTCATATAATTTATTGAGTACCATACTGAAAGTGAAAAACAGAATGTATCAGTACTCAAAGTATAATTTCTATAGTACTAAATGTGTATTGTTTTTGCACCATCATTAAGTTGAAAAATCATAAGTCAAACCATTTTAAGTTGGAGACCAGGTGTACTAAAAAACATTGAATTGCATGCCCTAAATAGGTGAATTATATGGTAAGTGAATTATATTTCCCTGACACTGGAATTTAAAAAAAAGACATTCCATGCAAATACTATCAAAAAAATGCCTAATATCAGATTAAACTAGTCTACTAAAACAGATTTCAGGACAGGAATATTACCAGAGATAGAGGTACTACATAATGACAAAAGGGTCAAAAACTCACAACCATCCTAAATGTACCTGAACCTAATCACATTGTATCAAAATGTATGAAGCAAAAAATTATAGAATTGAAAAGTATAAATTTAAAAATCCACAAAAATTGTTGGAGATGTCAATACTCCTATCTCAGTAATTGACAGAACAAGTAGACAAAAAAATCAGTAAGGATATGGAAGACTTGAACAACAATCAACTTAACCTAACTGACATTTTATAGAATACTATACTCAACAAGAGTAGGATGTACTTTCTTTCAAGTAGAAATAAAATAATCACTAAGATAGAATACATACTAGACCATAAAAAAAGTTTCTCTCTCTCTCTCTCTATTTATTTATTACTTATTGAGACAAGGTCTTCCTGTGTCACTCAGCTAGAAAGCAGTGGCCAATCATAGCTCACTGCAGCCTTGAACTCCTGGGCTAAGGCGATTCTCCAGTCTCAGCCTTCCAAGTAGCTGGGACTACAGGCATGCACTTCCACACCTGACAAAATTCTTGTTATAATGTTTTTATTTTCTTAATATTTTTTCTTTAACCATAATTATGTATTACTTTTATCACTGGGGGAAAACAATAAAGGGTATAAATTAAAGCAAAATTAATCAGAGATGTCCAACAGAGGTCTAATATTGACAAGTTCAATAATACTAAAGCTTTACTAAGGTTTAGTGAATATAAAAGCAAACTGCTGTAAATATATAATTGCCTCATTAAATCTAATTATCTCATACTTTCTAGGTCTTTACCAAACTTTTAAAACTCCATTAAATTTTGGAAAATAGCCGAGATAGTTCATGAAAACATCCAAATGAGACTACTATCACTAGGGAGTAATTTCTCTAATTGACATGGACTATCAAAAATCATCTTACCTTTCAGCTGAACTGAAAGCATCTCTAGAAACAGACGAAGATCTTGTATTTCCAACACTGCCAGTATGAGATCGTCTTCCTTTTGCTGAAGGAGTATCTAGTGGTATCTCTCCCAAACCCTGTCAGTAAACACAAACAAAGGTAGCGTAATGGAAGTCTTACAACTAGTGAAATAACTTGCACAATGTAATTTTCAGTAGCCATTATTGATTTTTTAAGATTAATAGCATTTTAATAATCTGCTAAACTTACGCTTTACAGATTATCAGATACATAAAATACTTTATAATTAGTAGTAAATTAACAAAATATGTGACTAATAGGAAATTATGAACTGACTTGTTAAAACAAATTGTTTAAAAATTAAAATACTACATTTTATAACTGCTCTTCTTAAAGCATAAAATCTATACAGAAAATATGAACACATTCCATAAATGATGAATTTCTTCGCAACATTAGGAGTTTGAAAATAAACATTTTGGAAAGAACATTTTGTTCCTGACACTTGTACTAGAAATGACTCACAAATATAATCTGCCTCAGTTAGATAAATTTTTGCAGTTATATTAATAAGTTCTATATGAATTAAGCTGAAATCATCAAGAGCAATGAGCAGGAAAAAATGCTCTAAAAAGTCTATTACCACATGTCTTTGTAATATTACCCCTTCATAAACGAGTCCTGAGTCCAAGGCCATCAGAGAAAAATGACATAAATTAAATAGAAAAATTGTATATTATTAAGTTAAACATAGTCTTCAAAAATAAGATGTAAATAATCCGGGCGTGGTGGCTCATGCCTGTAATTCTAGCATTCTGAGAGGCCAAGGCAGGAGGATAGCTTGAGCTTAGGAGTACGAGACCCCGTCTCTACTAAAAATAGAAAAAATTAGCCACATGCAGTGGCTCGTGCCTGTAGTCCCATCTACTCGGGAGGCTGAGGCAGGAAGATGTTTTAAGCCCAAGAGTTTGAGGTTGCAGTGAGCTATGATGACACCACCACACTCTAGCCTGAGCAACAAGAGTGGACTCTGTCTCAAACAAACAAAAAAAAAAGATGTAAATAGACTGCTGTTCACATTTTATTTCACTTGGTATCCTCTCACTCGTTTCACAGACATTACTGAATCCCTACTATCTATCAGGATGTATTCATGTGGCACTTATCCTCAAGGAACTCCCTATTAATGCTCTGCAGTCTGGTAAGAGCTCTAATAGTGGGATGTACAAGGTAAATACAGCAGGGACCAAGCATGGTAAACAGTACTATCTGCATTTTATAAAAACTAAAATTCTAGTCAAAGAAATGAGTGGCATACCTCAAGTTACAAAGCTGCTAATTGTCAGAATTGTGATTCAAACCCAAGTGTTATAACTCCAATAAGCCAAACTATATTCTACCAAACATCAAGCTTCTGTTCAACAAACATTTACTTCCAAAGGCTGACACTCTGTATGTCTACTTAGTATAATCTTTTAGTTGTTGAAATACTGTTACAGATATATTTCAAATGAGTAATAGAGAAATAATTGAAGTAATTATTTCTATTCTTTGCCTTGATGGAAAAATATACTTTGCTTTTAAAGTTGTTTATTAAACTAACTTTTTTCACATACCTTTTGCCGTAAATTTTTAACAGATTCCTTAATATATGGCAAATCTTTAGATGGGACATACTTTTCAAGCATTTTTTCAAAGTTAGGATGACACATCATGAGGAAAAGCATCTTTCGACCATAATACCTATGAATATTTGAGAAATAGGTAAATAATCTTATATATGTTAACTAGCTGTTTCTGTCCTTAAATGCAATTTTTTTTCAATAGGAAAAAATCTATCAATGTCAAGATTACCATCCCTATTTTAAGTAAGCCACTGAAATGTAGATACACTAACAGTATAGTACTAGAAAGTACAGGTAGTCCCCAATTTACATTGGTCTGACCTATGATTTTTTGACTTTACAATGGTATAAAAATGATACAAATTTAGTAGAAACTATACTTCAAACTTTGAATTTTGATCTTTTTCCAGGCTAGCAACATACAGTATGATAGTCTCTTGAGATGCTGGGCAGTTGCAGCAAGCCGCAGCTCCCAGTAAGGCACACAATCATGAGAGTAAACAACTGATACTCTGTAATATTCTGTGCTACCGGATGATATTGCCCAACTATAGGCTAAGGTGAATGTTCTGAGCACTTTTAAGGTAGGGTGAGCTAAGCTATGATGTTCAGTAGGTTAGATGTATTAAATACCTTTTCAAGTTGATATTTTCAATTCACAATGAATTTTTCAGGACATAATCCCGTCATAAGTCAAGGAGCATATGTATACGAGTCTCCTGTCCTCTCTCTACCTGCTTTTAAAATCACTATGACTTCAAATCTTTCAGTCATGGCTCAGATGGAGAGCAAAAAGCTTTGATTCTATTTTTCAGGCATCCCAGGGTCCATTATCAAGGTTGGCACTTGGCAGAATTGTGAGTTAGTATAAGTTTGTATTTGTTCTGGGTTCCTTGCCCAGATATTTTGCGCCCACCTACTGGCCCAATGTTCTGGCCTGAGCCAACTTTTCCTAGATCCCATATTTCTCTCTCTCTTTCCTTAGTCAAAACTTACCTGGGTCCCAATTCTTCAAAATCCTATCCTCTGCTACCTAAAATACACCCAAGTTAGTAAATAAATCATGGGTGAGTATGTTAATAAATGTTGTTATAATCTCCAAACTAGGGTTTTTATGTTATATGAATTTTAAAATAATCCTCTTAGGATAATACCTTAAGCCAAAATATCATTCTAATGGTAGAAAGTCAGATATCATTGAAGTACATATTGGAGAATCTTTTAGCACAGAGATATCTTATAGTACCTCAAAATAATACCACATTATTAATCTTCAAGGAGGCCTGGCCCTAAAATAAATTATAGTTATACTTTTGCTTACAACGTGGAATACACGGGACTAGAAGAACTAGAGGACAGACTTTTGTGGGGGAGGACTATAGGATGATCTTAAGGTCATCTATATCAACCAGACCCCTTCAAATGTAATGAAATTGCAGAAAGGGAGGTGATGTCAGAGAATAAATATTACCTTTCTCCACAACCAGAATAAGGTTTATACCCAGATAAGCAGCTCCTAATCAGTTATAGTTTCAAAGACAATTCTAACATTTAGCCTGGAATATTAAGGACTGTAGGTCTATTATACGGCCCAACAATATGGGAAAGGTTAAAACAAACAAGTAAACAAACAAAACGGACACAAAATGTGAGAAATTTGTGTTGCCTTAAGCTGCTATGTCTGTGTTGATTTTTTACATAGCAATAGAAAACTAATATATTTACTTCCTTCTTCTTCTTGTTTTTTTTTTGAGACAGAGTCTCACTTTGTTGCCCGGGCTAGAGTGAGTGCCATGGCATCAGCCTAGCTCACAGCAACCTCAAACTCCTGGGCTCAAGCGATCCTACTGTCTCAGCCTCCCGAGTAGCTGGGACTACAGGCACGCGCCACCATGCCCGCCTAATTTTTTCTATATATATTTTAGTTGTCCATATAATTTCTTTCTATTTTTTAGTAGAGACGGGGTCTCGCTCTTGCTCAGGCTGGTCTCGAACTCCTGACCTTAAGCGATCCGCCCGCCTCGGCCTCCCAGAGTGCTAGGATTACAGGCGTGAGCCACCGCGCCCGGCCTTCTTCTTGTTTTTTTTACATTCACTTTCTTTATTAGCTTTAGGTGTAATGAGTTCCACAAGATTAACTCCAGTTACCTAAACTAATGAACATCTTTGTCTTAAAATATTAAAAATTTTCTATCCTTCTTTACTTTAATCTTTATAACTTCAGGATCCTCTCTCCCACTTTTAATTATCTTCATATATTACTGCCATAAAATTTTAGATTTTATGTGGGACATTACTGGCTACCTAGTCCAAACTTTCTGATTTTATAGACAAGGAAACAGAGACTAAAAGAAGCTAAGTTACTTGCTTAAGGGCAAATAATGATGGGCCTAGGAATTTAACCTAGGCTTCTGACTACATCCAAAATTTTTGTCACCACTACTGCTATTGTACTATCCACATCTTAATTATTTTGCCTTATTTGTCTGATTGCTCTTAATGTTCATAAAATTGTTCTTCAAATATAACCACCATCACAAATTCATGGAGGTTTCCAAGTACAGATATCTCATGTTTCAGGGCATAATATACTATTATGCATTATTCTAGTATTCACAGGTACCTACTTCTTTGATTTTACCTGATTGCTTGGAAAATATATCATCATCCCCTAAATGCATTACCTTACATTTGCCCATAATGAAGTTCTTCTGCCACATTTCTGCCCACTCATACAGTCTTGTGCCGTTTTCGTGAAGTTCATCCCTGTGACTTGGCATCTCACTACCCAGAAGTATGTAGTGTCATCTGTAAATTTGGAGAATTCACTGTGCACTCCCTCAAGATCATTTACAAATTGGTTAAATAAGACTATCCCCCAGCACCAATCCCTGGGGACCCCACTTCTCCATTTAGAAAAATGTTCATTATTTTTTAACTTTTATTTCTTTTCCTACTTTTAAGCTCTTACACTAACAGATTTAGCAAATATTATTAGCAGCTATTCACCTGGTTTCTTGTGAGCTGTCTTGAGCAAACTTAGCAGCAGCTGGTAATATACGTTCAGCCATATCCTTTGCTCCAGATAATATACGTTCTGGTTCCATAAATTCCACTATATCTGATAAGTGCTGGGCTGTACACCTTCTTACCGCAATGTGTAAATGGCTACAAGGACATATGATCAGTTAAAACAGTTGTATGAACTATTTTCCAAAGATCTATCTTAAATGATTAAACAGCTCAACATCATCCTGGGAGGCTAAAATGACAAATTATTTGTATTAGTTATCCCTCCCCAACAAGTTAAAAACAAAACAAACTCATAATCACTGACTTTATTTAGCTCCAGATCTATGAATGTTTAAGTATTGTTATTAAAATAACAGTGTTATTCTTTTTGTGCTCAGCACATAATATGTTTATCACATAGGAATTATTTATTTTTTTACTGAAATAATATTGAAATTTGCTTGTTTGTTTCTATACCCTAGATTGCAACATTCCATTTTTAGCTTAAAGCCATTTCAAGATTATTTTGAACAATACCTTTGTCCTCCACTGATAAGAGAAACAACTGCACGTGTAGGAGTTACATTATTAACCATAGCTCTCAATGCTTTGTCAACATCTTCTCTTATAAATGTATTTGATTCTCCAGCCTTGTGCAACAAAACTTTAACTGTAGTATCTAGTTCTTGATCCATGTTCTTTTTCAGATAAGTGAAAAGATCACTTAAACAGACTACAGCAGCACGAGAAACTCCAGAACGTAAATTTTTCACCTAAAAAAAAAATTTCCAAAATTTAGGTTTTGCTGATTCTGAAAGAAAATAAGTAACAATTACTTTGAAATGAATCTTACTATTAAAGTAATATATTTTTAACATTATCTTTTGTCCTAAAAATCAACATCTAATAAATTTTTTTAAACGTTGCAAATTAAGACATGGGCTACTTTAAATATAAGCCTACTTATGTCATATAGCACAGAAAAATTTAAAGGTCAAATAAATGTGGCATATTTATTCTTTGTTATTCAAACAATCTTTTTCTCATCTGAAAAACACATTTACCTCTTGAACTACTGCAATAGTTGTTTCATGCAACTTTGTGTTCAATATCTCAGAATGAAAAGCAGCTAAGCATCTAATAAAATTCAGTCCCTCAATTTTCTTCTCCCTATGGGAAAAAGAAATGACAGAATGAATCATTTATTAAATGGAGTTCAACTGAAACAGAATCTCAGATGTCTTCTTTTTTGTGTATGGAATACTGCCAATGAGGAGATCTCATCTGTTTTCCCTTATCATTTAGGGATCTCAAATAAAAAATATATAAAGATCTTTTAAGACCTAAAAGCACTAATGACAGTCAAACTAAGTTCATTGTTTGTATTACAAATAAAAAGAAATACTTCTAGCAGAAGGACAGAAAGGAATGACAAAAGACGTGGAAAACAATAAAACAAAAATAGAAATAGAAAATTAACTACCTGTTACTTTATTGGTGAGTACAAGTATGCCTCAGAGACATTGTTGGTTCAGTTCCAGACTACCACAATAAAGCAAATGTTACAATAAAATGCAAGTTTTTTAGTTTACCAGTACATAAAAAGTTATGTCTATACTATATTGTAGCTTAATATACAATAGCAATATGTCTAAAAAAATCTATGTACTTTATTTAAAAGTTATTTCATTTCTAAAAAATTAATGATCATCTGAGCTTTCAATGAATTGTTTTCTTTTTGCTGGTGGAGGGCCTTGCCTCCACATTGATGCCTGCTGACTTATCAGGATGGTGGTTGCTGAAGGTTGGGGTGGCTGTCGCAATTTCCTAAAATAAGATGACAATAAAGTTTGCCAAGTTGGTTGACTCTTCCTTTCACAAAAGATTTCTCTGTGGCACGTGATGCTGTTTGATAGCATTTTACCTATAGTTGAACTACTTTCACAATTGGAGTCAATTCTCTCAATCCCTGCCACTGTTTTTTCAACTAAGTTTATAGAATATTCTAAATCTTTGTTATTTCAACAATGTTCTGAAGAACCACTTTCTTTGCTCATCCATAAGAAGCAACTCCTCATCCATTCAAGTTTTATCATGAAATTGCAGCAACTCAGTCAAAGCTTTAGGCTCCACTTCTAATTCAAGTTCTCTTGCTATTTCTACCATATCTGCAGTTACTTCCTCCACAGAAGTCTTGAACTCCCCACCCCCCATTCATGAGGGTTGGAATCAACTTATTCCAAGCTCCTGTTAATGTTGCTATTTTGATTTCCCATGAATCATAAATGTTCGTAATGGCATCTAGAATGGTGAATCCTTTCCAGAAGGTTTTCAATTTATTTTGCCCAGATCCATCAGAGGAATCACTATCTATGGCAGCTATAGCCTTAAGAAAAGTATTTCTTAAATCATTAAGACTTGGAAGTCCAAATTACTCCTTGATCATGGGCTGAGAATGAATGTTGTATTAGCAGGCCTAAGGACAACATTAACTCCTTATACACCTCCATCAAAACTCTTGAATGACCATGAATGACCAGGTGTGTTGTCAATAAGCAGTAATATATATTATTTTGTTTTATTTTTTCTTCTTGAGGCAGAGTCTACCCTGAGTAGAGTGCCCTGGTGTCTGCCTAGCTCACAGCAACCTCAAACTCTTGGGCTCAAATGATCCTCCTCCCTCAGCTTCCCTAGTAGCTGGGACTACAGGCACTTGCCACCACACCAGGCTAAGTTTTCTAATTTTAGTAGACACAAGTTCTCACTCTTGCTCAGGCTGGTGTCAAACTCCTGAGCACAAGCAATCCTCCTGCCTCGGCCTCCCAGAGTGCTAAGATTACAGGTGTGAGGCACCGCACCCAGCCTAATAAGCAGTAATATTTTAAAAAGAATCTTTTTTGCTGAGTAGATCTCCACAGTAGGCTTAAAGCATTCAGTAAACCATGCTGTACGCAGATATGGTGCCGTCCAGCCTCTATTGTTCCATTTATAGAGCACAAGCAGAGTAGATTTAGCATAATTCTTAAAGACCTTAGGATTTGCAGAATGGTAAACGAGCACTGGTTTCAACTTAAAGTCACCACTGCATTAGCCCCTAACAAGAGAGTCAGCTTGTCCTTTCAAGATTTGAAAGCAGGCGCTGACTTCTCCTCTCTAGCTATGAAAGTCCTAGATAAATAACATCTTCTTCCAAGATAAGGCTGTTTCATCTACACAGAAAATCTGTTCTTTAGTGCAGCTGCCTGGATCTATTACCTTAGCTAGATCTTCTGGGTAACCTGTTGCAGCTTCTACATCAGTACTTGCTGCTTTACCTTGCACTTGTATGTTATGGAGATGGCTTCTTTCCTTCAACCTCATAAACCAACCTCTGCTAGCCTCACACTTTTTTCTGCAGCTTCTTCACCTCTCTCAACCTTCATAAAATTGAAGAGAGTTCAGAACTTGCTTTGGATTAGGCTTTAGCTTAAGGAAATGTTGTGGTTGGTTTGATTTTCTATCCAGACCACAAAAACATTTTCCATATCAGCAATAAGGCTGTTTTACTTTATCATAAATCATGTGTTTGCTGGAGTAGCACATTTAATTTCCTTCAAGAACTTTTCCTCTGCATTCACAACTTGGCTAACTAGCACTAAAGGCCTAGCTTTCAGCCTATCTTGGCTTTCAACATGACTTCTTTACTAAGCTTAATTATTTCTAGATTTTGATTTGAAGTGAAAGATATGTGATTCTTCTCTTCCTTTGAACACTTAGAGGCCATGGTAGGGTTATTAAATAATTGACCTAATTTCAATATTGCTGTGCCTCAGGGAGTAAAGTGGCCTGAGGAGAGGTAGAGAGATGGGGGAACGGCTGGTTGGTAGAACAGTCAGAACACACACAGTATTTTTTTTTTTTTTTTTGAGACAGAGTCTCACTCTGTCGCCTGGGCTAGAGTGCCGTGGCATCAGCCTCGCTCACAGCAACCTCCAACTCCTGGGCTCAAGCAATCCTCCTGCCTCAGCCTCCCGAGTAGCTGGGACTACAGGCATGTGCCACCATGCCCGGCTAATTTTTTCTATATATATATTTTTAGCTGTCCAAATCATTTCTTTCTATTTTTTAGTAGAGACGGGGTCTCACTCTTGCTCAGGTTGGTCTTGAACTCCTGACCTCGAGCGATCCTCCTGCCTCGGCCTCCCAGAGTGCTAGGATTACAGGCGTGAGCCACCGCGCCCGGCCCACACACAGTATTTATTGATTAAATTTGCTGTCTTATATGGGCGTGGTTTGAGGTGTCCCAAAACAATTGTAACATCAAAGATTACTGATCACAGATCACCATAACAGATATAATAATAATGAAAAAGTTTGAAATACTGCAAGAATTACCCAAATGTAGGAGACAAAACTGAGCACATGTTGTTAGAATAATGGTGCCAATTGACTTTTTTGAGAGAGAGGGTTGCCCTTTGTAAAAAGCACAGTATCTGCGAAGTACAATAATAAAGCAAAACAAGGAAACAAGGAATGACTGTACATGATTCAACAGTAGAAAACAGAAAAACGCCATTAGTTGTTTCTGTAATTTTTATTTCTTCTTCATTACCTGACCTAATGAGCCAGATAAATGGTAGGTAGATACCAACAAGAGGGTGTGATGCAGATGGGATTTAGATATAACATTTCAAACTTTATGGTCTTCATCTTAGAAATTTGAAGAATGTGAGCTAAGAAGAGTTCCCTTAGTTGGTAACATTGCTAGTGGTCAGATTTTAAGCTTTTAAATCCCTTGAACAATTATGGAAAATGGAGAGAAAAGATCTAAGAATTCAACGTGGCAAAAGTAAACCTATTTAACAGCTGTCCAGCTCAAAATTTTCATTGTTTGGATAAGCATAAAACATTTACACATACAGGTTTTTAAAAATTTATTTATTTTTATTTCCATAGATTTAGGGAGTACAGATGGATTTTTGTTACATGATGAATTACACAGTTGTGAAGTCTGGGCTTTTGGTGTACCCATCACCAAAATAGTGTACCTTGTATCTAATAAATAATTCTTGATCCCTCTCCTACCCTACCTCTTCTGAGTCTCCAATGTCTATTTTTTTTTTTTTTTTTGAGACAGAGTCTCACTCTGTTGCCCAGGCTAGAGTGAGTGCCGTGGCGTCAGCCTAGCTCACAGCAACCTCAAACTCCTGAGCTCAAGCGATCCTCCTGCCTCAGCCTCCCGAGTAGCTGGGACTACAGGCATGCACCACCATGCCCGGCTAATTTTTTCTATATATATTTTTAGCTGTCCATATAATTTCTTTCTATTTTTAGTAGAGATGGGGTCTCGCTCTTGCTCAGGCTGGTCCAATGTCTATTATATCATTCATATGACCATGCATACTCAAAGCTTAGCTTCCACTTATAAGTGAGCATATGCAGTATTTGATTTTCCATTCCTGAGTTACTTCACTTAGGATACAGTTACAGCTTAGCCGGAAACAACCCAATTCTATACACATAATCAGACAATATTAGGAAGTGGAGTCAAGAAGGAGCACAGAAAAAGCAATTAATAAATAGTGGGTGAAAATTTTCCAAATTTGATCAAAACTATAAAGTCCCAGATTCAAGAACAAGCCTCAAGCAGGATAAACGACAGAATATCACATTGTGGAACAGCATAATCAAATCACTAAAGGAGTGTTAAAGAGAATATTCTTAAAAGTACCCACAGAAAAAAGACACATGATATACAAGAGAGCAAATATAATAATTACAGAAGATGTCAGATCAGAAATATGCAAGTCAGAAACCAATTAGTTGAACAAAATCTAAGTGCTAAAAGAAAAACAAAACAAAACAAAAAAACCCCAACTGTCAATCTAGAATTCTATAACCAGTGAAAACATCTTTAAAAAAATGAAGGTAAAATAAAAGTATTTTTAGATAAGAAAAGCTAGCTATGCTACATGAAATATTAAAAGAAAATGTTAAGGTAAAGAAAATGAGACCAGCTGGAACTAAGATCTGTAAGAAGGCATGAATAGTGGAAATGATAAATATGTGGGTAAATATAACAGACTTTCAAAAAGTTTAAGAGATAATTGACTGTTGGGAGGAAAAAATAAGAACAACATATTATTGAGTTTATACCATATGCAGAAATACAATGTATGACAACAACAGCACAAGGGACAGGAAGATGCAAGGCCATTATTATAAGATTCTTATATATGAAATGATAAAATAACATTTGAAGCTAGAGTGTGAGAAGGTAAAGATACATATTGTAAACTCTACAGCAAGAACATAAAAAAAAAGAAAAAGGCATAACATTACTGCCATGGGAGATAAATGGAATATTAAAAATATGCAAATAATCCAAAAGATAGCAGGGAAAAAAAGAATAAAAACAACAGTAGGACAATAAAAAATATGTAGCATGGACTTACCAAGATAAAAACTTTTGGGCACTAAAGGTCACTATCGACAGAGTAAAAAGGGAGGCCACAGAAAGGAAGAAAATATTTATAAATCACATATCTGATAAGGACTTAATATTCAGAATATATAGAGAACTCCTAAAACTCAATAACAAAAACAGCCCAACTCAAAATGGGCAAAGGACTTGAACTGACATTTTTCCAAAGAAGATATACAAATGGCCAAGAAGCATATAAAAGGATGCTCAATTTTACTAGTTATTAAGGAAATGTAAATCAAAACCACAATGAGATACCACTCCATACTCATATTAGAATGGCTACTATAAAAAAAAAAAAAACCCTCACAAACAACCCCTCCTCCAAAAAAACAGGGGAAAAAAAAAAAAAACCCAAGTGTTGAAAAGGATGTGGAGAGAATGGAACCCTTGTAAACTGTTGGTGGGAATGTAAAATGGTACAACCACTATGGAAAACAGTATGGTGGCTCCTTAAAAAATTAAAAATAGAATTATCATATAATTCAGCAATTTCACATCTGGATATATACCCAAAAGAATTGAAAGAAGAGATAAGAAAAGATATTTGTATACCCATGTACATAGCAGCATTAGTCACAATAGTCAAAAGGTAGAAGCAACCCCAGTGTCCATTAATAGACGAATGGATAAACAAAGTGTGGTTATCTATACAATGGAATATTATTTAGACTTAAAAAGGAAGAAAATTCTGACACATGCTACAACATGGATAAACCAAAAGGATATTATGCTGAGTGAAATAAGCCAATCACCAAAGGACAAATACTGTATGATTTCACTCATATGAGAAAGTAGAATGGTGGTTGCCAGGGACTGAGAAGAGGAATAATGGGGAGTTATTGTTTAATGGGGATAGAGTTTTAGTTTTGCAAGGCAAAAAAGTTCTGTGACTAGTAGTGATAGTTGTGCAACAATATGAATGCACTTAATCCCACTGAAGTATATATGTAAAAATAGTTAAAATGGTAAATTTTGTTATGTATATTTTACAACAATTTTTAAAAAAGCAAATGTAGCAAGATGAAAGACTTGAACCCAAGCGAATTCATAATTACATGAAATATAAATGTTCAAAGCAGCTCAATTAAGTTAGAGAGGGAATGGACAGAGATGTTGGAATGGACGAAATAGCAAAATCGAACTCTATGCTGTATATAAGAAACATATTTTATAGATACATATAGACACAGATAAATTGTAAGTAAAAGGATAGAAAAAGATACATCTTGCCAACACTAACCATAAGAAAGAGAAAGAATATCACCAAAGATAAAAACAGACACTTCAAAATGATAAAAGGGTCAAGAAGACATATCAATTTTAATTATATATAGAGCTTTATAATAAAGAAAAAACTGATAGAAATTTAAGGAGGAATACCTACAATTATGGTTGGAGATTTCAGTAGCTCTTTCTCAGTAATTAATAGACCAAATAGACAGGAAATCAGTGAAATATAGAAGACTTAAGCAAAAACTATCAACCAACTTGGCCTACTTAACAGAGAATACTACAATTCAACAGCAGCAGACTGGAACTTCTTTTCAAGTTCATGTGAAACATTCATTTGAAAAAGATCAAAGTCTCTGCCTTCATGGATCTTATAATTTAATGAGAAAAATATATATAAGGGATAAGAAATAATGCAAGGGATATTAAGAAAAATAAAGCACAACCTGAGCAAGAGTGAAACCCCATCTCTACAAAATATAGAAAACTTAGCCAGGTGTCGTGGCACATGCCTGTAGCCCTACCTACTAGGGAGGCTGAGGCAGGAGGATTGCCTGAACCCAGGAGTTTGAAGCTACAGTGAGCAATGATTGTCCCACTGCACTCCACCCTGGGTGACAGAGTGAGACCCTGTCTCTAGGAAAAAAAAAAAGAAAAATAAATTAGAAACAGAAGAGCAAATGAAGCCCAAAGAAAGTAAATAATAAAGATCAGTGTGAAAATCAGTGAAATAAAAAACAGACAAACAATAGAGGAAATCAGTGAAAGCAAAAGTGAGTTCTTAGAGAAGATCAGTAACATCAATAAGCCTCTAGTCAGACTGATCAAGGAAAAAAATAAGAGAAAAATAAATTACCAACATTAGGAAAGAGAGAAGGAACATCACTACTGATCATTCAGCTGTATTAGGTAATAAAGGAATATGATAAACAGCTTTATGTCCATAAATTTAAGAACTCTGGTGAAATGGACAAATTCTTCGAAAGATTCTAACTACCAAACTCACTCATAAAGGAATAACCATATATTGTATAACCCAATATTTATGAAGGAAGGAAACTGAATATTAGTTTTAAATTGTCCCACAAACTATCCAGGCTTGGATAGTTTCACCGGTTAATTATACCAAACATATTAGGAAGAAACCAATTCTACATAACTCCGTATTACTAAGGGACAGATACTGAAGGACTAGCTTACATGGTTCTTCATTATCTGTCTCTTACCTCTTTCTGCAGCTTCATTCCCTACTGTGCGCTGCCTTATTTATCCACTCTAGTCTTCTAGCTGTTTCCGGGACACCTGAGCTCATTTGTACCTCAAGATCTTTAAACACTCACCCAATGGCATTTTCTCTTACTTCATTCAGATCTCTGTCAAATGTCAACTCCTCAGAAAAGCCTTCTCTCATGACCCTAACTAAAATAGTATTCTTTTCCCCATCCTCTCAAGTTGCTTATTTATTTATTTATTTTTGAGGCAGGGTCTCACTCTGTTGTCCACGCTGGAGTGCAGTGGCCTCATCATAGCTCACTGTAACCTTTTACTCCTGGGCTAAGTGACCCCCCCTGCCTCAGCCTCCAGAGTAGCTTACTGAAAGCTATAATAATTGATACAGAACTTTTCTTCTTTTGTAATGTAAGTGTTATAGTACTATACATTTCCTCTAATTTTGCTACACCCCACAAATTTTGGTGTTTCATTCTTTATTTCAATAAATTCAAAATACAATTTCCCTTTTGATTTTTTCTTAGATACATGGGTTATATATATTAATAAGTGTGTCTGTTTCCAAATGTTTGGGAATTTTCCAGATACGTGTTACTAATTTCTAATTTAATTTCACAGAACAAAATCTATATAAACTGATTACCTTTAAATTACTTGTTTTTTGGTCAATAATAAGGTCTTTCTTGGTAATGTTTTTTCTTGTGGACTTGAAAAAAATATGAATTCTGCTGTTTTAGGTGGAATGTCCTATAAATATTAATTTGATCAAGTTGGTCAATAATGTTGTCCAAGTCTTCTATATCCTTCCTGATTTTCTGTCTACTTGTTCTATCAATTAATGAGGGTTGTTAAAAGTTCCACCTACAATGGTGGATTTATTTATGTCTCCCTTGTAGTTTTATCAGTTTTTGCTTACTATATGTTGAAGCTCTTCTGTATGGTAAATAAATGTTCAGGATTGCTATGTCCTCTTGATGACTTAACTACTTTATAAAATGACCCTCTTTATTCTGCATGTGGTACACAGAATTCTAAGATGGCACCTATGATTCCTGCCCCCTGATGGACATTCTCTGTATAACATCCTCCCCGTGATCATGAATATGATGGGATATCACTTCCTGCGATCATGTTAAGTTAGATGGAAAAGGGATTTGCAGATATAATTAAGGTCTCTACCAGTTGACTTCAAATTAATCAAAAGGAAGATTATCTTGGGTAGGCTTATTAGGTGATCTCTTAAAAGAGATAAAGAATAGCAGCAAAGATTCTCCTCCTGGCTCTGAAGAAGTAAGCTGCCATGTTGAGAGGGCCTATGTTTGTGTGTGTGGCCCATAACAAGGACATGAGAGTGGCCTCTAGGAGTTGACAGGGTCCCTGGCTGACAGGTAGCAAGAAAATGAGGACCTCAGTCTCACAGCTACAAGGAACTGAATTATTCCAACAATTGAGCTTGGAAGAAAATTGGGAGATGAGATTGAATCCCTGGCTGACACCCTGATTAGCCTAGTGAGATCCTGAGCAGAGAATTCAGTTAACTGGGATCTGAATTTTCTTTTTTTTCTTTTTTGAGACAGACTCTCTGTTGCCCAGGCTAGAGTGCCATGGCATAAGCCTAGCTCACAGCAATCTGAAACTCTTGGGCTTAAGTGATCCTCCTGACTCATCCTCCTGAGTAGCTCGGACTACAGGTGCATGCCACGCCCTGGCTAATTTTTTCTATTTCTTTTTTTTTAAATTTCAAAATATTAAGGGGGTACCATATCTCAACTCTTGACCAAGGAAACTAGATAATTCATTTGTATTGTTTGAAGCCACTGCGTTTGTGGCAATATGTTATATAACAATATAAAATAAAAACATTAGTTAATATCTTTGCTTTGAAATATACTTTGATATTAATATAGCCATGCAAACTATCTGTTGATTAGTGTTAGCATGGTATATATCTTTTGTGTCTCTATTTTTAACCTGCTTGTGCTCATATATTTAAAGAGAATTTCTTATAGGTAGCATATAGTTGCATCTTGCTTTTATATCTAATCTCACTAGACTGTTTCATTCATTTTATTAATATATTTAATGTGATTATTTAGATGGTTAGGTTTAAGTTTACCATTTTGCTATTTGTTTTCTATTTGTCCCATCTTCTCTTTTTCCTTTTTTCCTCTTTTTTTCTGACACTTTTAAATTGAATATTTTTATAATTACATATTATCTCCTTTGTTGCCTTACCAATTACAATAGCTATGTTATTTTACTGGTTGCTTATGGATATGTAGTACACATCTTGAAATTACCACAGTCTACCTTGAAGTGATATATTATTTCACATATAAGAACCTTATAACAATACTTCCATTTCTCCCCTCTGGGCCTTTGTATTATTGTCATACATTTTATTTCTATATACGTTATCTGCCCCACAATATGTTATTTCTTTAAACAGTCAACTGTCTCATAAACAAATTTAAATAATAAAAAATGACTTTTAAAATAAAAAAAAGAATTTGAGTTGGAATTATATCAAATAAATATACAAAATTTTATGGTTTTCTATATATAACCAATCACAAATTAGAAAATAGTATAAAAAAGAATATAATCAAAACAGTAATCATAAATATCTAAAAATAAACTTATGAAAGAGTTCCATTTTTTTTTTTAATTTTTAAAATTGTTTTTATTTTTCCATCAAGAAAAAACATGAAGGAAGAAAGAGTTCCATTGTTAAAAGAAAATGCAAAACTTTAATTATGGTCATGAAAAATCTTAATGTACAGATATGTCATATTTTAATAAAACCTGTATGAGATATGAGAAATTTTTTAGTACTATAATTGACCTTAAAAGTGATCTGTATGGATAAATACACAGCTATATAACAGCTATATTAAAACCAAGATGGTACTGAAGAAAAGAAAATAATGAATGAGAAATTGTCCTAAGTGATAGGAAACTTAATGCAGCAATTAAGCAGTGTGGTTCAGAAATAGGAATTAACAAATTAATTAATGGAAAAGAACAGCAGGTCCAGAAATCAATTCTGGTATACATGAAAATGACACACACATGCTATAGGGAAAGAAAAAGAAAAAGAGACTGAAAGAATCTGACTGCATTCTAGAGAAGCAGCAGAATTCATTTCTGCAGGAAACTCTCTTATCTTTAGAACAGATGAGACTCTGTAGATCCCCATTACCCGACCCCTGCTGTCAGCCCTGGAAGATCCCAGGGAGAGATGGCCAACTGATTCCAGTGGTGCTTGCTCCTACTTCCTCAGGAGGCTCTATTATCTGCTTTCAGAGGCTCTCAGGGTAGAAGTTACTAGGAGACATACACAATCACTTCCTAGGTGGCACAATTATGGAGTATTACAATGAAAGGATACAGAGTAAAATCAAGGCACAAAGGGCAGAATCCTGGAGAGTTCCACATACAGAGCTTCTACTTTTCCTCGCTGCATGGAGTCACAGACAGCACTAACTTCTCCCCATAGCACACTGGATCCCTGTGGAGGATAAAGCAACTCCATCTAGGATGATAATCAGCCATGGTGACTTCTGATTTCAGCAAAAACAATTTTATATTTATCCATGTAGTAACCATTTTCACTGCCGTTCATTCCTTAGTATTTTGATTCAGATTTCCATTTGGTATTATTTTCCTTCCATCTTTCTTGTGGTGCAGGTATGCTGATGATGAAACTTTTCAGGTATTACAGATCTGAAAAAGTCTTTATTTCACTACTTCTAGTTTTGAAAGATATTTTCACTACATATAGAATTCTAGGTTGACAGTTTTTTTCTTTCAGTACTCCAAAGATCTTGTGCCAGTGTTTTTGGCTTGCAGTATTTTTTGATGAGAAGTCTGATCTTTGTTCTGTATGTAATGTGTCTTCTTCATCTGGCTACTTTTAAGATTTTCTCCATCATTAATTTTAGGCAATCTGATTATGATGTATGTCCCTTGATATAGTTTTTATCATATTGCTTGTGCTTGATGTTCATTGAGCTTCTTGGATCTATGGGTTAATAGCTTTCACCAAATTTGGATAAATTTTGTCCATGGTTTTCTTCAAATATTCTTTTCTGTCCCCCTTTCTGTCTGGTAACTCCAGTTATATATACATTAGGCTGCTTGAAATTATTCCACAGTTCACTGATTTCCTGGGTTTTTTTTTTGTTTTTTTTTTCAGTCTTTTTTAGATAGTTTCTATTGCTATGTCTTCAGATTCCCTAATATTTTCTTCTGTAATGTCTAATCTTCTGTTATGCCACCCAGTGTATTTCTGATCTCAGACATTATAGCTGGCATCAATACATATTATATTTGGGTTTCTTAAATATTTTACTTGTCTTTATTTGCTCAGTCTTTCCTCTAGCTTCTTTAATGCATGGAATAGAGTTATAATGTCTTTGTCTACTAATTCTATCATCTGTGTCATTTTTGGATTGGTTTCAATTGTTTGCTTTTTCTTCTCACTATAGGTTATATTTTCCTGCTACTTTGCATGTTAGTAATTTTTTATTGAATGCCAGACATTGTACATTTTACTTTAGGTTTTGTTGTTGTCGTTTTTGTTTTGGTCTTGCTCTGTTGCCCTGGGTAGAGTACAGTGGCGTCATCATAGCTCACTACAACCTCAAACTCACAGGCTCAAGAGATGCTCCTGCCTCAGTCTGCTGAGTAGCTGGGACTACAAGCATACACCACCACACCCAGCTAATTTTTTCTATTTTTGGTGGAGATGGGGTCTTGCTCTTGCTCAGGCTGGTCTCGAATTCCTAACCTCAAGTGATCCTCCTGCCTTGGCCTCCCAGAGTGTTAGGATTACAGGCGTGAGCCACCTTGCCCAGCCTAGCACATTTTAAAGTTGATGAATATGCCCTAGCAGAGAGGCAAAACTAAAGAGGTACAGAATGGGGACAAGGGAAATACTGAATGAATAGGGGAAGAAATGAGACAAAGGCAGTGAGTAAGTGAGTCCTCAAGCTGAAACAAATGGGATGCATATTGTCACTGTCTTTTTGTTTCCCTGAAGTTATTGGCTGAGCTGGCTGGGTAGCTGCTGTAGCTGTAGGATGAGCAGATAAGTATTTCCAGGATTGTTTCAGGTTACATTTCACAGAGAAATCCTCTGAGAAATGGTGGAATTTACATTCTAATACCAATGGGTTTATATAATCCATAATAAAGCTAAACTAGGTCCTCGTGGTACATAAGTTATAATACAACTGGTAATACAGTACTGCTAGGGCCAGAGTTCATCTACATTAATAAGTTGAAAAGACTCCAATGTCTAAGAACTAAAATAATCATTTCTAAGACTATTTTAATAGGAAATATGTTTCAAGGTTTTTAATAAAAAATTTACAGAAAACTTTTAGAACTCAATTTGGTTTTAAGTTAAACATGGTGAACTTACCAATCCTCATCAGCTAAAAGTCTCAGAGCTTCTATCAGTGCTATTTCTGGTTTTGAAAACGGCCGTAGTTCTGATAAATCCATTATTTCTGGACTATGAGTGACAGAAGGCATCCTTTCTTTATACTGTGAAGTAGTTCCAGGAGATGCTTCACCTAAAACAAAACATATTTAAAAAAGCATAAGAGAACCTCAATACAAAAGACACAAATAGGCCAGGCACGTTGGCTCATGCCTATAATCCTAACACTTTGAGAGGATTGAGTGGGAGGATCACCTAAGGCCAGGAGTTCGAGACCAGCCTGAGCAAGAGTGAGACCCCGTCTCTATTAAAAACAGAAAAAATTAGTTGGGCGTGGTGGTACACACCTGTAGTCCCAGCTGCTCGGGAGGCTGAGGTAGGAGGATTGCTTGAGCTCAGGAGTTTGAGGTTGCAGTAAGCTATGATGATAGCACTGCATTCTAGCCAAGGCGATAGAGTGAGATGCTGTCCACCCCCACCTCCACCCACAAAAAAAGGACTAAAGTAGTATTCTGGCTACAGATGTTACAAATATTTTAAACTAGTACTATTAGTTTAGTCTTCAAAAAAATTTTAATACTCTGAAACCAAAGTTATTTAAAACTTTACTTTTTGTATATAAAATTATTAATAAATTACATTTAATATAAATGGTTTTTCAGTCATGAATCATAACAAAGCCTACCTTTATTTTAATAGCTAAAAGTAAAAGAAGCAGTATGATCCCACTTTGTAAAAACATGTGGCTATATACCTATTTTACTATATAGTTGACAATTGAAAATGAAGCTTCATGATATCTGCATATAGAATTCTAACTGATTTTCTCTACTGGTATAGAATTAATGATCTATTACAAATCCTAAGACCACATGTAGTAAGCAGAACAATGTTTCTTCCATAATCAGACATTTACTAAGCATTTTCCATATGTAAGGTACTAGCGTAGATGTTGGGGAAACTAACCATCATCCTTGAGTGCTCAGAGTAATGCCCCAAGAGCACTACACAATCCATGACATGTGCAGTGGAGCTGTTAGAAAGAACAGGATCAAATAGACTGGGCCTTTGTAAGTGGGTAAAGATTTACTGGTTTTTTTTCCCATGTTAAGAGATATTTTTAAAAATAAAATTTTAGGCACTAGAAAATGACTATCAAAGGTTATTCACCATGTTATTTATGAGAAAATGTTATATGAAATCACAAATACAAGAAATTTCATTTGATGTTGCATATTAATTACATATTTAGATGCTTCTCTCACTCATTTAAAATCCAAAGGCAACAGGTATTAATGATATTAGCTAACATTTATCAAAAGCTTTGTACCAGACCTTGTAATAAATGCTTTACAAACTATACTGCTTTTAACTCTCTCAATACAGCTGTGGCACACACTCTTATTATTTTTATTTTGCAGCTGAGAAAATAATTGAGTTTCACAAAGGCTAAGAAATTTGTTTGAGGTTCCAATAGTAATGAGTGGCAGAAGCAGGACTTATATTGAGGTCCACTATCACCTATGATTTTATATAAAAAAGTCTAAGACAGAATCCTTGCTTTCAAAAACTTTATCACATACCTAACAAGAAAAGATATGTGAAAGGATAAACATGATGCTTGGGATTACTATAGTAATAAATCAGTACTAGTTTTTGTTAGAGTAAATCATATATGAGGAAGATGATGTGCCAATTATAGTATATAATAAATACACCCATTTCATTTTTTTTTTCATGGTTCAGATATACCCTCATTAGGCTTCATATGTAAGACTGATATAGATAGGTAGATAGATAGATATATAGATGATAGATAGATAGATATAAAAATAAAATCCTCCAGCTTTGGAATATCACAATCCTGAAAGAATAGGAAATACAAAATAGCACTATTATCATTTATTATGTTGCCTGATATTGTGCTAAATGCTTCATTTACATTACCTAATTTAATTTATTTAATTTAATAAATTACATTTAACATAAATGGTTTTTTAGTCATGAGTCATAACAAAACCTATCTTTATTTTAATAGCTAAAAGTAAAAAAAGCAGTATGATCCCAACTCTATGTAATGGTTATTATTATTCCTACATTACAGATGAACCCAATGCTGAAGCTTTAAGAATTCCCTTCCTATATCTAATCCACTCCCATTCTCACGAAGTAATAACTCATTAGGAAGAGATGCAGATAAACATCAAATTATCAACCCCGAGGTTATACCAGTGTGAAATACCATCACTTATCTTTACTTTGTTTTCACCTGAAAAATACTATTCTGGAAAAGAAGGTATACAGAATATCGAAAGCAGTGCTGTTCAAACTAAGGGTTTTTTTTCTGTTAAACTTCCATTGTGTTGCAGGTGGATACTTTTCTAAATACAATAAAAGCACTATAGCAGTGTCTATTGTTAAAACAATTTCTAAAAGATGAATACTTTTTGTATTTATTCTGTTACCGGTGAGTAATAAACAGTTCATCCAGTCCATGGACCATACTTTGAGTAGCAGTAATGTAATGTACAGAAACTTCTTAAATGGAGACATACTTAGAATTTTCTTATTAGCAATTATTTCTGACAATATGTTCATAACTATAAGTGGAGTTAAACATTTATATTTTGGGTTGATCGACATAAAAATTTTGTAAATATATTCTTATTTTCAAATAACACAAGGGTGATTTCAAGGAAGCACTGTCCTTATACTATAAAGATTAGGCAAAACTCACAAAATTAGTTGATGTCTCTAGTAAGCTTAAAGACCCAAAAATTTATGATTTATTACCATTTGTACTATTTGCTACTATTTGTACTTCTAGACCTACTTTTAATACTAGCTAAGTTAGGCAAGAAGTTTTGTGGGGTTTTCTCTCCTTAGATTTTAAGACATTATCTCAGAAAATTTATAAAATTACCTGAGAATGCTAATAGGCTTAACTTTCACAAATGCCTACATTTAATGAGTTCTAACACCATGTTTAGCTAGAAATTTTACAGGCAACACTTCTCATCGGGCACGCTCAACAATGATTAGCTTTGAGAATACAGAATTTTAAAAACTTTTCTATGTTTCTTGCATTATAAAAGAAATAAAAGCTAGGAAAAACTGCAGACATTAATTTAGTTTAAATCTCTTTTATTTTTATCTCCAAGAAGCATGTTGTCCAAAAGTACATTTATAGTATTTATTTCTTTCTAAACTTTTTGGGTATTTTGTTGGTATCTAGGTTTCAGATGCAACATAAATTTAAGAATGTTTACAGTTTACATATTTTATTCCTTAATAATATTTAACAAAAATAAAAATTAATAATACTTAATGTTTATTATAGTTCACACACATTTTCATTTCAACCTGTGATTTTTTCTAGTTGCTACTATACTTAAGATCTATGCAATGTTTTAAAACAGCACGGGAAACATAAAGCCAACTCTTGGTCAAGCACAGAACATAGTAGGTGACAAGCTGAATAAATGATAAATGCAAGGACTTTTCTAGGTCATGATCTAATATAAACCAATTTCACTATCTCAGTTACCTTAGCTTTAAAATGGATGCCACTCCTTAGGCAAAACAGGACTATCTGCAGGGAGTATGGAAGGAATCCTTGAGATAATCTTAACCTTTGAGATAATTTAGATATTTATAGAGGCAGAAATTGAGGCCTGTTTCCAGGTCACATAGCTAATTAAAGGCAGACCTAATACTTAAGAAGTCAGGTCTGTCTATTGACTCCTAGTTCAGTGGTCTTTCTATCACAAATGCACTGAACCACATGTAGTGTCTTCAGCTTAACAAGCATTTGTGACTTTACTCTTCACATTTAAATAAGTGATTTACCTGAATCTGAAAATACTAAAGATGATGACTGTTCTAAACTGGACCCTCCTTTTAATGGAGGGCTGAAGGCAATGTTTTCTAAAGGGGAACTCTCATTTTTTGATATCCCCACCTCATCTCCAAAATTGTTTAAATCTAGAAAGGAGAAAAATAATCATTTTTCTTTTTATGAGAATGAATTATTATAATAGTTATATATAATCATAATAGAAGCTACTGGGTCTTGCAATTTTAGTGCTATAGGTCAACATATTCCACTCTTAGTCATACATCAACCTTAGTTAAATCATATTTCACCAGCTTTAGAATGTTACTAGGAAAAAAAAAAAAAGCTACACCAAAACTTAAATTCCACTTACTTTCAGATGCCATTTTCTCAGTTCCTGTATGTTTCATCTGTTCCCAGGGATTCTGTTCCTTCTTTTCACAGTCTTTAATGTCAAAAAGTTCTTTTTCTTCTTTTCTCTTTTGTCTCATCTTGTCATAGGTAGACTTTGAAATAGAAACTTTAGTCTGCATGAAAAAATTGAAATCTCTGAAAGTATTCAGGTAGTCTGACATTTAAAATATCTTCACCTAACTATATATATGTACATTAAATGTCTATGCAAAAGAAATTATATCTTTCTTAGTCCTAATTCAAGGAATCCTAAAATCTACTAGAATTACATACTTCTAATATCCAATTAAATTTGTGCCTGAGGATATTAATTTGTTACTACTTGAGTGAATCCTAGAAAATTATTGAATATATACATATACATATATGTATATAAAGTACATGTATAGTATAAAGTATGCTAGATACTTTATCACCAGAATGAGAATGCATTGATTTAGTGGGAAGGGAGAATAACATATTATTTTAATGATCAAGGATCAAAAATTTCAATTATACCAAGATTTTAAAAATGTTAATTGAAATACTTTCACCACCCCACATCTGATATACACAAAACAGTGACATATTGTAAGTTTAAATTCATTCTAATAATTAGCAAATAATCTTACATCTTTTTCATTCTCAACATCAAGATATGATGGAACACTTTGCTGGACTGCTCTTCCATAAATCCCTGATGGTGGCTCAAAACTTTGTTTTTTTGAAAACGTATCCCCGTTTTCCACAGAAGGTATCACTGATTGGCTGCAGGTTGCTGGTGCTGAATTTGGACTTCCAAATACACCTAAAATCAACCAACCATCAAATAGTCATTAAGTATTTATGTGATGGCATTCTAGATAACAAAGTTTAAGACAAGGCTCTTGCTTTCAAGAGGTAAACAATATAGTTAATGAGAAAGATATGCTAAGTAATTACAAAATATAAACCCAAATACCCTAACAAGATAAATACTCTAACAGGACAATAATAAGAGGTGCCAAAAGGCAGTTCATGATAACATCAAGTGGGAACTGCATATTTTAAGTGCTGAGTTCATAAGAAGGAAATGTTGGTGTGAGCTGGGTTTTTAAGCTGGTTTTAAGGGGAAAGGATTTGAGCTGAAATTTGAAGACAGGAAGGATTTGTGTACGTAAGTAAGGAAGGGGAGAAAGAAATCCTATGAGATAGGGATGTTTATACAGAGAGATGAACAAGTATAAAGCATGTATGTGCAGTAATAAATTAGTTTAGTTGTGCACAAGGCCAAATAGAGGAATAACAGAATATAAGTCTGCAAGAGGAAGCTGGAGACAATCTAAGGAGGGCCTTAAATTAACCTAATGAGACTTATCAAGCAAAAAAGTTAAAAAGGATTTCAAGAATTTTATTCTAGTCAATTATATTGAACAAAAATAAGATGTACACTCTCAATGTATATCACAGCATTCTAGTTTTTCAATTAAAAAAGAAACCAGCTTTCAAAGATATTTTCAAGTATATTGTTCAAAGGTCCCCTAGCCCCTCTAAAATATGTAACAGGTTAATTTTTACTTCATCTAGACTTTGTATGGAGGATACAATTATATTAATTATATTGATTATTAAGCTGATAAATAAGGACTACCATTTGAATTTAAACTACGCTAAACCTATGTTAGCTATCCTAAAACTGTTTTAGAAGTAACTAAACTCAGTTGTCACATAATATATCTCTAGAAATAACTAACAAGAAATTATTATAGTTTCATTAGAGGGTAGAAATGTGAAGGTAAGCATTCATTTCTAATTCTTTCAACTTAATTTTTAAGAAGAAGTTCTATTTAACCCTTGACTCACATTCTTCATTCTTTATCAATATGCTTTGCTTATGTGTGAAGAGCACATACAATTAAAAAGCTAAATAACTTCGAAATACCTTTTCCAACAACTACTACTGAGTCTTCTGATAAGGTATTTGTGGGTATGATGTCAAAACTGGAAATTTGCTGTAAATTTGATGATGAACCTATAAATCCTATAAAAAAACAAAAGAAAAAATATATTTAAAAATATTTCTGTAGTATTTCAAGATATTGTAACACAGTTTTTTAAAATTGAAAATTTATTTCCAACGAAGAATTTATAATTTATTTATTCATACATGTTCATTAATTCAATAAATATTTATAATTAAAATACCTGGTATGGAGTAGGCACTAGAAAGAAACGAAACCTTCCTCCCCTTGAGGAGTTTACACATGCCAGGGATGAAGGTGGGAGAGACAGCAAATCACCACAGCATGATAATCAGGCAACAAAAGGGTCATCAAAAAGGAAATCCTTTGACATCCAAAACAGATCAGGTCAATTTCACAGGTTGCTGAAATTTATCTCAGTTTCTGATTATTTAATTATTCTCTTTCCTACTAGACTGTAAGCTTCACGGGGTTAGAATCTATGTTCAATAAATATATGTTAGATAAAAGTATCATGGCGAAAAACAATGAAAAGCAAAATATTATTAATTTAGGGTCTATGAAAGAAAAGCAGTTAATTACTGATAAATTTAACCAAATAACTGTTTTTTAAAAAAAATAAACAGGTTGTTTTGCTAACCTAACTTATTTTGGCTTTGTGTGAAAATGGCAGAGATGAAAGAAAAAACTCATGTAGGTGATCATTTTTCATATATTCCTTAAGTATAGTTTGAAATAATCCAAATTTATGTGCACTTTTATAAGACATACTGACTAACAGAAACATTAGATAGTCCAAAAAGGTGTTCTGTGACAAAGGGAAGCAAATCTTAGTAAATGAAACAATTTAAATTTACTCAATGGTCCACAAACAAAACTATACATAAACTGTCAAGAGATGAATGAATAATCAGACAAATCTCATAAGGAAAAATATGAAGGACATGTTATCTTAAAGTAATTTGACTTCATTTATAAAAGAAGCTAACAAGCACTTTTAGTGTACTTTAAATTTTACACTATATTTTCTTCTAAACAAAGAAATGTTGAAAGAAATATTGCTCCTTAATTCTCAATTCTAAAATATGAAGAAAAATATGTTTAAAGGCTTCTTCACACACAAATATCCTTAAGTAATTTTGCTTCATTACTTCTGTGTAATTCAAAGACAGAAAGAATATTAACTCATGGCATGTAGTTTGCTAATACTCCAAGCATCCACCATTAATCACTTTCTCAGGTAATTAATTGGGCTACAGGTTATATAGAAAATGGGTATGTTCAAAGGGACAGCCAGCCAGGAAAGGAATGAGAAAAAGAGGTGGGTCTGAGAGCTAATCCTAAAAAAGTCTGAAGTTTCTTACAAAATGGATCCATTTGGCCACTCATTACCAGCATTCCTTTTGGAAATCTTTTTATTCCCTTTAATATAGCACTCAATATTCACTTTAACTTAATTATTTGAGGATGCAATTTTTTTTTAAATTTTCATTTTTTTTAAAAAAATTTTAAGACTTATCAAGTGCAGTAGTGAGAAGGAGGGAAAGAGTAGAACAAGGAGTTTCATCTATAATGGACTGTGAAAAATCAACTGAGGTAATTTACTACCTTTACTACCAGCCAGAATGCAATTTTTGAGTGATTGTGCCCAAGGCTGCACTACTAGTTCTGATTGGCTAATCAATACTTCATACATTTCACCTGTGGTCATTGAACATAATTATATACAAAGCAAGATGGAGATATAAAGATGACAGTATTTTACTCTTAAAAAACTTATAATTTAATGTGGAAAATATTAAACATGAATGAAAATTAACTATAAGATAGAATGCGTGAACACCAGATGGAAAGACTACTCCAGACCAGGAAAGTGAGCAAAGTTTTCTAAAGAAGTGGTTCTTAAGCCAGTGTTCAAAAAGCAGACATGATTTGAACACACTAAGATTGAGAAAATGTTTCTAGGCCTTATACATGCAAATTAAGAAAATTTCTAGTATTAAAAGTGCTAGAACATAAGGCATAAAAAGAGGAATAGTAAGTGGTAATGCAAAATAGTTAAGCTGAGGCAAGATTATTCAGGGTCTTAAAAGTTATGCTACAGAGTAGGAACTTTATTATGTGGGAAATAGAGAACCACTCAACATTTTAAGCATGGAAAAGATGATAACTGTATTTTAGAAAGACAATTCTGGTAGCTTATGCAGCCTGGATTTAAGAAGGATGAAAACAAGACATAAGCCTTACCAGAAAGCTTTTGTAATTATCTAGGGAAGAGGTAATGAAGGCCCAAATTACAACTGTGGCAGCAAATATATTAAATTAGACTGAAAGGAATAGCAGCATGGACTGCCACCTGAACTTGAAAGGTAAGGAGAAATGGACAAAGATGACTCTAAAGTTTTAAGCCTCCATTACTGGGAAAATAACGCTACTAATAAAAATGGATAACAAGGGAAGAGGAGCAAGTCTGGAAAGGAAGATAAATTTGGTTTTGAACATGTTTGCTATTGTTGCTGAGATAGATCTATTAGGTTATTTGGCTTAGAGTTAGATGCTTGAGTATGAAGCAATTTTCTGGAGTAGGACCAACTGTTGGTTACAAGATGTAATGTGTTTATTGAAAGGATGGCCTTGTTAATAAACCAGCTAACAGAGAAAAAATAAACTATCAAACAGAAAGAGGAATAAGCTCACAGCACATAATTGCTCCTTTGAAGAGAAAATTCAGCACAACTGCTCTTTATTTTGTTTGATCTACCACCTGGGACTCAACTCATTGTCTTTAAGATTAAAATTGTTTTATTTGAGAGTTTTGTTTTCACAGTCTTGATAAGCCCTCAGTGGATGACCAGGGTGCAAGCTTCTTGCTTCAGCTCTCTCCAGACCAGATTTCAAGGACCCTGATAAGCCGGCCTCACACAGAAGAAAAAAATAAATAAAAAGCAGACACGGCAGCTTCACAGTCACTTGTGCTATCAGCTGGCAGCCCTAACTACTTTTTTCTCTCTTTTCTTTAACCCTGTAAAAATCCTTAGCTGCTTCTGCTCCGCACTGACACCTTCCTTTCTTTTTGTGTCCTGCCCTTCTCATCCTTTGGGAAGTAAAATAAACTTTCTTTAAAACTATTCTAATCTTTGTGTTGAGAAATCTTTCTCTACCCACTTATAAATTCACACCCTAATATATATGATCCTGCTGTCTCAAAAAGGATGTCAATAGCAGGGAATGAACATATTCAGCAATTATTTCAAAGCAATTTAAAAAAAGAAAATTAAAATAAATTATAATTAGGGTGTAAGTTGCTTTTAAGAAGAAAAGTACTTTTTGTCCTTGATTTTCTTTACATGAGAAATAAAACATGTAAATCAATATGGAAAAGTCCTACCATTCTCTTTGTAAAAACAATGAACAATTTATCACTGCCACATATAACAAATATTAAATTATGTCACAGATTAAATTTTAATAAATTTACAGGAAAAAAATTCACAAGAAAAAGTATCTAATAAAGTTTCCTCTTACTCAATTTGAGGTACTTTTTTTTTTTTTTTTTGAGACAGAGTCTTGCTCTGTTGCCCAGGCTAGAGTGCCATGGCGTCAGGCTCACAGCAACCTCAAACTCCTGGGCTTAAGCAATCCTTCTGCCTCAGCCTCCCGAGTAACTGGGACTACAAGCATGCGCCACCATGCCCGGCTAATTTTTTTTCTATATATACTTTTTAGCTGTCCAGATCATTTCTTTCTATTTTTAGTAGAGATAGGGTCTCACTCTTGCTCAGGCTGGTCTCGAACTCCTGACTTCGAGCGATCCTCCTGCCTTGGCCTCCCAGCGTGCTAAGATTACAGGTGTGAGCCACCATGCCCAGCCCTGAATTACTTCCACACAAAAAAAATTCACAATTGCCTGCACATACGTGATTTAGGATGATGAAAAATAACAAAGTACAGAAGTTGACCTTACCATGACCACAGCTGCTACCCAAACAAAAAAGTCAGCTCCTTACTTACTTATTTACATTACAGGTACCTTCTAATTACTCTACTTAAATATTCATACCTTTTATAATCACTTATTTTTCACCCTAAGGGAAATTTTTAAAATGCAACTGTAACACGATTTCTTAAGAAATGGACATAGCCGTCACAGAGGTGCTGCTACCTGCTACTACTCAGTTAAAAAAAGATGTAACTGTTAACAATGGTTAGTGACAACAAAAAAACTTTCTCGGGTTTTACCACAGGGAAATTACATTCTTTTTGCCATAGCTTTACTCCATGGTTACACCCTAACTAGGCATCTGGGAGTCATTAACTCCCATGATTTCCTCCACCTCATTTTAGTGGTAAAATGCCTTGTAAGAACTGTGTGTATGTGTGTATTCATATGTGTATACCTGGTGCATGTCCTGGGGGTAGAGTTCAGCAGGGATTCCCTAGTTTTAACCTCAGGGGTAGTCACTTCCCTCCATTGGCTCCTCAGGTAAGCCCATAAACCATATTTGAACCTGTGAGTTCTCCAAATCGGCAAAATTATTTAAGCAACAACACATCAGCAGAGGGGAAAAATGAAAAACCTCAAAACTGAGAATTCTCAGTAAATTTTTCTTTATTGATATGCTCAGGGAGGATTCTGATTTAGAGATACTCAATCTTAAAAATTAACTTATCATGGAATTTACTAACCTTTTGTATGCTTATAATGTCTTGGGTGTTCCTTATTTTGTATTTTTATAGCACTAGATGAAATGTCATGTGGCCTATCATCTTCAAAATCACCATATCCAAACCTATAGTTCATACGTTGACCAATTATGCTCACATTGGGTGTTGTAATCCCTATAAAATAAAATAAGTATTTATTTGAATAAGTTAGGGACTATTATATGATAGGTACACATCTCCCCTCTAAACTTATTTTATCTTTTAACCTTTAAAAAGGTTGGTAACATATTAGAAATTATAATATTATAGAAATTTTTAAAGTTCTGTATTATTTTATTTATTTATTTATTTATTTTTATTTTTTGTAGAGATGGGGTCTCACTATGTTGCTCAGGCTAGTCTCAAACTCCTGGATTCAAGCAATCCTCTGGCCTCAGACTCCCAAAGTGCTGGGATTATAGGTGTGAGCCACCACACCCAGCTTTTCTGTTTTTTTTTAAATTATGTAATATTTTTTATCTTACTAACACATAAGAACATTTATTGTAAACTGCCCAGTGCAGTGGCTCACGCCTGTAATCCCAGCAACTTGGGAGGCTGAGGTAGGAGGATCGCTTGAGCCCAGGAGTTTGAGACCAGCTTGGGTAACATAACAAGACTCTGAATCTAATAAAAAAAAATATATATATATATATATATATATATATATATATATTAGCCAGGTGTGGTGGCTCACACCTGTAGTGCCAGCTACTCGGGCAGCTGAGACTGGAGAATAGCTTGAGCCCAGGAGTTAGAGACTGTGGTGAGCTATGGTCACACCACTAGCCTGGGCGACACAGTCAGACCATCTCTCTCTAAAAATTAATAATAATAATAAAGAACATTTATTATAAATGGTATTACAATACTTCATACAACAGGCTTTAAAATTACAGTGCAATACAAAATGCAATGCATGATAATCAAATATACTATGTTTTTAAAAATATAACAAGCATTTAATATTTAAATGACATTTTTAACTTTATGCTAAAATGGAAAATTTTAAAATCCAAAATTTTTAAACTGGCTTGAGAGATGCCTATACTCTCCATTTAAATCTACCCTTTCTCCTACTTCCATGTAATGATCTATACTGGCCTGTCTGGTGAGGCAGTAAACTACATAGTGATTAAGACCTCAGTATTTGGAATCATGCTTCCTGGCTTTAAATCATAGCACTGCCATTTAAACTGCTGAGAGAACCGGGCAAGACACTTAACCTTATTTGTAAAAGGTTAAGTGATAATAGGGATAATAGTAGTACCTCTTCTAGAACTGTTATCGGGATTAAATAAAAAAAAAAAAAATACATGTAAAGGGCTCAGCACAGTATTTTACACACTATAAATACCCACATGTTATTATACCTCTAATTAAAAATAAAAGCAAAACCTTAATATAGGCCTCCTTTTTTAACAAATAACAAAATTTTCATATGCACTTGAATGTTTAAACTGATATTCCTTTACTAATATTTTGCAACTATTACAACCACAAAATGTCTTCTAAGTGAAAAATCCTGGGCAATGTATATTTGAGCCACTGTACATTTTTATATTTAGTTCCAATGCAAATCATTAAGTCATAATAAAATATACCTTGTTTTTTAATAATGTATTTTAATAACAAGATGGTAGAGAGAGGAGGTAGCTGATAGCAGCTGAGCTAGAAAGGGTAAAGGGTACTAAGTCAGTTCATAGAGAAAAGATTCAAGAAATATTTGATGTTAAATGATAGAGAACTTCTGGAAGTAACACAGATATCTTTCTAAATTCTTAGTTTTGATAGTTAATTTATAAAGTAAGACTGGCAAAGATACTGGCTTTGGGTGGAAATGTTTTCTATTAATAGTTGACACTAATCTAAAAAAGAAATTTAGCACAATTTGCTCTAATAGGAAATGGTAGAATATATGTGGAAAGTTTTATTAGAAGCATTGTATAATTTTTACGTAATTGTTATTTTTATCTTCAGATAGTCTTTATTCTGAGCATTGCATTGCCATTTTTGTTTTACAAATGAAACCATAATAAACTTGCAGGAATCACTTACTGAAATCAATACAAACCCAAATGTATAAAATCCTAAACCATTAGCAACTTATTTTGAGAGAATATCAAATTTAATTAACATTCAATAACAGCAGTGTTAAGTAGTAGTCTAAACTTTGATCCTAGAAATACTTAAGTTACTTATTAAAAATACAGATTTCTAACAATGACGATGAATTCAAGAGGTATGAGGTAGGGCCCCAGAATCTGTAGGTGTTACATGCACCCAAGTGATTCCTAGGATTAGGCAATTTGGGGAAACACTGAATATTGCATATAGAAGTATATGCTATTATCAGATCAGTCACTCTATTGAAACTTAAATGACTTCCACAACTCACACAACTAGAGTCAGAAGGGAATTCAAATCCAGGTTTTCTAAATCTTACTCTTTTCCATTTCCAAAGATATTCTTCCAAAAGAGGGTTCCATTTTCACAAACTAGATACAAACTAGCAATCAGATGTCTCTTCAATCTTATATAAATACTTGTAAAATTATAAATAGATTTATTAGGATGATCAGCCTTAAAAAGCATTAAGGATAAGTTTATGTATTTCTTTGGGGTCTCTCCCTCTAGGGCAACAAATGTGTATTGAGTGCCCACTATGAAGTAGGTAATTTATATATACTTAAATCTTCACTACCCTCCTCAAGGTTTATATTATCAGATCAGGAACTAAGTTCTAAAGCAGTTAAGTAACTTGTATAGTGTGAATACTATTATTAAATATCAAAGTGGGATTTCAGCTGGGATCTTTCAGACTCTAAAGCATTTGTTTTTGGAGTCTGAAAGATCCCAGCTGAAATCCCACTTTGATATCCCACTGTTTTCGTGTGCCTAGTAGACTAGCTATTTCTTTAACATTAGTTTTGCACAAGCCAGTATACCAGGCACAACTGGTCAGTCAGGCATCCATGATTATGACAGGTACATGGCAGGTAGTCAGAGGTAAATAATCTCTGGGGATCAAGAATGTGAGAATTGAAGAAAAGTAAAATAATTGTATACCATTATAAGTGCAAGATGTAATTACCACAAAAGAGGTAATAATCTTGTTTGTGAATCAGGGAAGGTTTCCCAGAGAAAGCAACTGAGCAGTTTTCACAGCTGAATAAGGTGTGGTATGGATTCCAGATTTCAACTAGAAAAAAAAGTATATGCAATTGCAAAGAGATAGTACTGAAATGGTACAGAAGGTGGTTCAATTTAACTGGAGCACAAAGATACTAGGAGGAAAGTGAAAAATGAGGCTGAAGAGGTAGGCAGGTACCAGATCATGGGAAGATGTCCTGAATGAATATAGACTGGCCAATATAGTCAGATTTGCATTGTGGGGAATAGAATCTAAGTCAATGAAATTGAAGATAGGGAGAAAACTTAGGAGGCTAACTAGGTAAGAAATGAGGAAGAATGTGAACGAAAGCCATGGTAAAGCCATAGGAATTAAAAAGAGGGATGAAGTTAAGACATATTTAAGAGTAAGAAATTAAAAATCTTAGCAATCACATGTATGTATAGCTTTTTAGGAAGTTAAGTATAATGTAAAATAAAGTAGCCTTAAAATTGTTAGAACTTTTATATTGAGATCATCATGTGAAACTAAATGTCATATCCAAATTTGTTAGGATTCATTCACAATTCAATATAGTTTTACAAATCATAAAGAAGAATCAATGTAGTTCCCACCTTAAATAGATAAATAGATCATGGTGCAAATAATTTTCTAATTGATTACTAATTACTAATTTATTTTCTGAGAAGTGATGTTATAAAATTAGAGACCTCCAGGTTAGTTCACAAAAATTCTTAACACAAGATACACATGAAGTTAGTTACTAGCTAAATATTTTTTTTTAAAGGAAATTGTCTTGTGATGCCCAGTGGTTCTGAAACTGCGCTCCACATTAGAATCAACTGTGAAGTTTTCAAAACTCTGAAAACCAGGTCACTTTCCACATCAACAAAATCAAAATATCTTGGAGCCAGGCACAGGTATACTGTGGGCTTAAAAGGAGATCAGTGATTCAGGTAAATGAATATTTTTTTCTTCCAAAAATAATATGTATTCCTATCAAAATATTTTAAGAAGTTAAAAAATGATTAGTATTGATTGGTAACTACAAACCTTGAAAATCTTAAATGCACTTGCTATCATTTTTGACATCATTTAAAAATTATACTTTTTAAAAATTATAAATAGTCATAGAATACCTGCATTGGGGCTTTGTTCAGAAATATGAGAGTTTTTATTCTTTGCAGAAGAAAGTCTTGTTGGACAAGGTTTTGATCCAAATGTTGGAAATATGTCTGACCTACAATGAAACAAAAGTAATTTCAATAAACATTAAGATTCAGAGCTGTTCAACACTCGTATCATACATTCTCTATTATTTTTATAACTCAGTAAATGTTTATATAAGATAGCAACAAGTATGAAAAACTATACCTAAATGGTATTCCTAGTTCACCTTTTGAATTTTCAACCTTTTATCATACAGCCAATTCCTAATTATTCATGAGAGTATTGCCATGAGAAATGACTCTCTGACTTATACTACATAATCCCTGGGGGAGTTAAAAAAAAAAAAAATTGATTCAAGAGAGTTCATTCCAAAATCAAATCAAATGATTCCTAATTACCTGTTATATTATCTACCCTCATATGTCACCAAAAATAGAAACTTAACTATATTGTAAATAAGAGATCAGCAACAAGTTGAGTTTGGTAAATATCATTTTCTTCTTAGACTATTCTTTGCTATATTTTCTTGACATTATAAAAGCCTACAGGCCTTGTTTTCATAAAGAAAGCAAACTGAAGAATGTTAAATCTGACTGTAAAGAAACTGCTTTAAATCAATATATGGTGTAATGTCAATAAGTCAGTGATGAATATTATAAAGAAGAGATTTTACAAAGAAGTACAATTCTTAGTAGTTGGGTAGACATATTTCTCAATGAGCCTAGTGAGAGATATCTGTTAAATATTTTGAAGGAGTAATTTCTCTAGAATAGACTACAGTAAATTTGCATTTATGCTGAGTATATTTGACTTGGATGAAAGAAAAAACTTGAGTCTCTAGAAGGGTAGTTTTCAACAATTTTTCATCCCTAACTCACCTAAGGATAAAAGCCTTGCATCGGGCAGTAGTAGCTTTCTTTGGCTCTGAATCTTAGGGCAGGATGCAAGCTGATCAAGAGTAATTATTGTTTTAAACTATTAAATGTGAAAATTGCATATTCATTGAAGGTAATTCAGTCCATAAATGAGGGTGTAGTGAACTCCCTTCTCACTGAATTCAATATCTGAAGAGAATAACTCCAGAAGGCAATATAGGAAATATTGGATTTTAAATGTTACAATATAAAATAAACTTTTCTTCCCAAATGGTTTCCAGATTACCTTGCAACTGTAGGAGTATATAACATAAAATTTCATCTTCATGGAAGATCAAAGGAGGACTTTAGGTCTAAAGTCTAAACATATATATTTTAAATATCTGATAACTTAATGTAAACAGTTACTTCACCAGCCCATTTATTCATTCCAAATTCATTTTGTAAATGTATTATATTTTTCTACCAAGGTAATTACAACAGAGGAATTGTTGTAAGAAAAAAATTACCAAGTAAGAAATAAGCTGCTATTTAAGTTAAAAGTATGGAGGAGAAAACTATGGTCTGAGACAAACTTCTAAGGATGGGACACAAAAATTCAGTTTAAGTCTACGAATTGCTGAAACAAAACACCCCTTTCTATTAAAGTTACTACAATACCACCTCTCCTTTGATTATGCAGTCTCTACCCACATTTTCTTAGATGTTTCAATTCACCAAAATGAAATTAATTTTAATTAAAAAAATTTACTTCTAATTGCAATAAATAAACATGGTCCAGGATAAAATCAAGGAAAATAAAATTTAAACAACTGACCACACCAAATATTAGCAAGAATATTAAACAACCAGAACTCTCAAATCATTTTGGAAAACTATTTAGCAGTTATTTAAAAAGTTACATACACATCTACTGTATGCCCTAGCAATTCTACCCCTAGGTTTTTGTCCAAAATAAAGGAGAAATGGATTCCACAAAATCCTACAGTAAGGTCACAGAGATCCCCAGAAATCTGGATAGGATCTCTTAGAGGTTAAGGATTAAGACTCAGAAGTTAAAAGCTGGTCCAATTGCTATGCTGGAAAATAATTTTCTGTTGCTGTGGGGTGGCCAGGATTCTAATTTCAGCACCAGTGCTGTATAGAGACTCCTGAGAAGGCTGTGATAACTATAGTATGGAGTCCTGAACTTCTACCAGATAATGGAAATAAGATACAAAAAAATAGTGGGATAACAGCTACATGGAACATATACATAAATTAGAGGAAACTGGTGCTGAGTTTAAAATGAAAGCAGTAATATTAGCTATAGGTAAACTGGCAAAAGAGTCAATGATCCAGAAAAGAGCTAAAAGACAAAGAATATTAGGATAAATCTTAGGAAGAACAACCGTAGCTTTAGGAATAAGGTTTATATTAATTAGGTACTCTAGATTACAGTTGGCATTGTGTTTTCTCTTTCCACCCCACCCCAAACCAAAGCCTGGCAAAGTAATATCTGTGAACTTTTCCATTGTCTTTCAAATGCATTTTAACATTTTAAAAACTATTAATAAAAAAATGATTTTAAGTTTTTTTCCAAATATGATATTAGGGCTCTAGATCATGAATTACAGATGAACATTCATTTAACATGCCAAAAAATAAAATACATTATTCTCTTCCCCTGGGGAGTTGTAGACAGAGAAGAAGTCAGTGATTCTTGGCTGTAAACTCCACTTTCACTGTAAGAGCTGATGTTTGGAGAAGACGACCGAGATGGGGAGTCCATAGTCAAGTCAAGCTTCATTGCAGAATCAGGGCTTTCAAGATCAGAAGTACTGCCACTTAGTTTAGCTCTTTTCTTAGCTGCACTATTACGAAGAGACCTAAGAGAGCTCTGCATCTAAGAAAAAATAAAAACAATTAACTTTATAAGATAACATAAATTCCTTATATTAGTAGAAGTTACCCTTAGATTTTAAATTCCATTAACTATACCTAATTAACAACTCCATAATCCAGTATTAACAAGATGAATGCTAATATATATGTATATAGTATAAATACACAGATTCCATCACCTGGGTATTTATAAACAATGTATTAGGTTGTAAACTTGAGAGGAAAAATCTCAGGTATTGTTCACCATGGTATTTCCAGTACTGAGCACAATGAGTAAATATATTGTATTAATTCAATTACTTAATAAATGAGTCATTGAATCAAATGGTAGATATCAGAGTTGAGTTATGTAGAAAAATGCCTTTTTAAAATATGTTTCTTCTCTTCAAGTGAATTCCCTTCCTAGCACCACTGAAGTACAAACGAGTTGGAAAAAAAAAAAAATCAAGGAAAGATTTCACAAGCAGTTAGAGGTTGCAGTGACTATTTTAATTCATTAAGAACCAATTTTGGTACTTTAGAAGTTAGTTTTATGAATGTTTAATGTTAAAGACATTTTTAAAATGAATATGCATTAATATTAACTCTATTTTACTGAGCAAACTATCATTACAAGAAGCTTACATCTTGAAAAGATTGAAACAAGACCAGAAAATATCATGATTGTTTACATTTACATATTTAATGCAAAACATTTTTAAAACCTGACATCAGGCAAACTGAAATGGAGGCATCCATGGAAATAGCGCTCTGAACCCAAAGTAATACAGCAACCACATTCCTTCTCTGACATAATTAGTATGTACAGAATTATTATATTGGCAATACATTTTTACAGCATAAACAGAGTGCTCACGTATTCAAAGATAAGTATACAATATGCTCTCAATTTCATAAAGATAAATAACCTTGCACATACGCACAAAGGACAGGTTCAAGCATGCTTATTGCAGCATTGTTTGCAATAGCAAAAAACTGGTGATAAGCCAAAATCAATTGTGTGACCATATCATAAATTAATACATAAAAATAATACATTAAAATAAAAGGTGCAAAAATACATAAAATATGAATTTATGGTAAAATAGTGGTTGTCTCTGGTGAAGAAGGGAAAAAAATTGGATTGGGATTCCTATTGTTTAAAAAGTAGGAAAGAAATATGACAAATTGTTCATTGGGAAGGGTCAGATGTATGTGAGTGTATTGCTGTATTATTCATACTTTTAATTTAAAAAGGAATAATGTATGAACAGAAAAATACTGCAAGTAAAAACAGTATTAATAGTAAATTTTTCTGGGTAGCAGGATCTAATATGATGAATTTCCTTCCTAATAATTTACAGCATTTTCCACATTTTCTATAATGAAAATGAAGTATTTTTATACATAAGAAAAAATGTTATGAGATAAAAAGTACTTGATTTTTCCCTATATAACAACTATGATATTATAGAAAATTACAAATATTTTTGAATTATTACACAATGATATTTGGTTCTAACCTCTTCTTGATCCAAATCTTTATCCCCGAAATTTAATTCAGAAAGATCAATTGTAAGATTATCTTTTTCATGCTTCCAAATATCATCAGGCTCTTTTTTTTTGTGTCCCACTGTGCTTAAATCGGCTTTATCAGGCAAAAGGCTTATTCCCCTTGGTATGGGAGGGACAGGCTTTGTTCCATTTAGGCCTCGTCGGGAAGATGGTGACCTCACCAAGGCAGGTGTAAGTTGAACTGGAGGAGGTTTTTCCTGAGAATTTTCTCCTGCATGAAAAATATATATTTTACTTTAATTTCTTTTCAATTTCAGAGAAAGGGTGTTATAGTCACAAGTGTTTGGAATACAGTGTTTTTAAATTTAAAAGCTCATTATCTTTCATTAGAAATGAAGATTACTATTTAAAATGAGATGAAATGAAAATATCAGTGTCTCTCCTAATGAATATAACAAAAATGAGCGAACCCAAATCCTTTTGTATTATATAAAACCATTATATGCCAAGTTAAATTTTTGTTATTCACCTTCATAAACATAATCATGACTAATATTTGCTATGGTCAAGTCTGTAAGAAGCCAGAAGAGCTACTTTTCTGGCTTGACTTAACTATATAAGTAACATTTGAATGACTACTATATGCAAAAGCTGTTTAACACTGGGCAGTGGGAAGAACAAGCTGAATAAAGTCTTAGTTTTCAATACAATTTTTTATCTTGTAGGAAAGACAAATAGAAAGAAATTAATAGATGGGAATGAAGGTTCAGCACTAAGAGAAAGTAATAAAATTGACTGAAGGGGCCGGGCGAGGTGGCTCACACCTGTAATCCTAGCACTCTGGGAGGCCAAGGTGAGAGGATCTCTCAAGGTCAGGCGTTCGAGACCAGCCTAAGCAAGAGCGAGACCCCATCTCTATTAAAAATAGAAAGAAATTATCTGGCCAACTAAAAATATATATAGAAAAAATTAGCTGGGCATGGTGGCGCATGCCTGTAGTCCCAGCTACTCGGGAGGCTGAGGCAGCAGGATCGCTTAAGCCCAGGAGTTTGAGGTTGCTCTGAGCTAGGCTGACACCACGGCACTCACTCTAGCCTGGGCAACAGAGCGAGACTCTGTCTCAAAAATAAATAAATAAATAAATAAAATTGACTGAATATGCAACAGATTGAACATTGGTGCTGTGGGGTAGTTTAAAGGCAAAACATCTTACCTCAATGGCTGGGGACAGAAAAACGTGTGGGGTAACAGGGATGCCTTTAATAGACTTTTTATTTTGAGACTGGATGTGTCCTGAATGAACTCATATGTGCTAACTTTGTGATTTTGGAGTGGGTTATTGTTAAGAAAAAAACACTTTATAACAAATAATAGAAAACCTTTCAAAATAATGTCAGCATATAATAAATATTCAATAAATGTTGAATAAATGAGTCCTAGGCATTTTTTATGAATGACATTTTATATTTGCAAAGCTAAAATTTGTTAGTAGGCTCTCAGGCAACATATGTCTGTTACAAAGCAATATTATTTGCCTGACTCCAAAACAGGATTTTAAACGGCAATATAAAAAAGAAAGAAATGACCATTTCAAATGAATTTTATCTTATCTTATACATTTTATCTAATTAACAAAAGTTAAATTTTAAAACAAATTTACTTCCCCAAGTATTTAATAATTCGGAGAGAGAAAATATAACTTACCAGCTTTTAAAGATCTAACAACCCTAATTTATTAACTCCAAAGAACTAAATCAAACACACAAATAAATCTGAACAAAGTATTGACTTTTACCATCATTTCTACCTGCAGGGTCAGATGATTTTGGGCCGACAATCTTTTTCTGTGGACTTGGCTTTGATAGCCCTTCGAAGCTTTTAAGAGGCCAGGAATTTGAGAAATTAATGGAATTATCTTGAGACTTCTTCGGAGATATAGTAGGAGGAGATGTGTGCTTTGGACTAGTTCGAGGTGATGAGAGAGGATAGGATGGAAGGATGTAGGCTCCTGGACTTGGAGTTGGACCAGAGTATGATGAAGTACGCTCTGTTTGACTACCAAATGTTTGCTGTGTCTTACTGCCAAAATTTAGGACACCATACACTGTAATAAAATAAAAGAGAGTGTTACTTATGCACACACATCTTCTAAGAGTTTAAAGTTTTTCTGCTTTTCACAGTCAGGTTTTCATCTCATCTGGCATTTATATTTTTATAGGTGTGAGGTAAAGATCTAATTTAATTTGTGTTGTTTGAACATTCTGTATCTTCTAATACAAAACTTCTTTATCCTATTAAAATTTTCTTACATTTATAGATTTATTTTCTCCTGATAATTTTGTCAAATTACACATACACATACATACATGTATACACACATATATATCAGAAAAGTCTTACCTTCTTAGTGAATTGTGCTTTTTCTCATTGTATGATACTTTATAGCACTAAAATGTTTTTAGCTTTAATGCTAGCATAATTAGCATAATGTTGGCATATTTTCCCTATCATATTTATACTTGTTTTTCTTTGAGCATTTGCCTAGTATACCTTTTCCATGCTTTACTTTCTCCCCATCTATTTTGATGTATTTTAGGTGATGCTCCTAAAAATAGCACTTCAATGAAAACAGAAAAATAAAATCTACGCTGGATACAGTGGCTTATGTCTATAACAGCACTCTGCGAGGCTGAGGCAGTAGGATTGTTTGAGGTCAGGAGTTTGAGACCAGCCTGAGCAAGAGCAACACCCTATCTCTACTAAAAATAGAAAACTCAGTTGGGCCTGGTGGCAGGTACCTATAGTCCCAGCTACTAGGGAGGCTGAGGCAGAAGGATCACTTGAGCCCAAGAGTCTGACACTGTAGTGAGCTATGACGATGCCATTGCACTCTAGGCAGGGCGACAGAGTGAGACTCTGTCTCAAAAATAAACAAATAAATAAAAAATAAAATCTGATCATCTCTGTTATTTAAATGGTAAGTTCTGCCCATTTATATTTATGGTAACCATTGATATATTTGGCTTTAATTCTACCATCTATCTTATTTTGTGCTTTCTATTTATTGTGTTTTTCTTTATTACTTTTTTCTTACCTTTTATTGACCTTTTCTTTTTATTCCTCAACTAATATAAAAGTCTACTTGTAATCTTTTAGGGATTCCCATGAATTTTCTTTTAATATTTTTTAAAAGATTTTCCATGACAAAAGACCTACCAAGCTTACGTATCCTAATAAAACAAGCATGCTTCTGAAGACTTAAATGACTGTATATATTACATATCCTTTATTTTTAATTCATTAGGACCTCTACTTCTACCAAAATCTTATTTAGGTGGAGGGGACTACAAAAGACTTAACTAGTCACAGATTTACATACAGAATGAAAACTTTCAGTGTCCTGATTTCAATTACAGTATTCCATTAATAGATTTTGATGCTTTCATGGCAGTGTCTCATATATTCCTTTTCAGAGATTTAAAAATATTTCTTACAAAGAAATCAAACATCAGATCTTTTATGCATATAAATAAAAACAATTCAATGCAACATACACCAACATTTCCAACATTTGGTGTGGATCACTACAACATTTAAAATTGGGATGGGACTCTGGGAGGCCAAGGCGGGAGGATCGTTTGAACTCAGGAGTTCAAGCCTAGCCTGAGCAAGAGCGAACCCTAGCTCTACTAAAAAAAAAAAAAAAATAGAAAGAAATTAGCTGGAAAACTAAAAATATATAGAAAAAATTAGCCAGGCATGGTGGCGCATGCCTGTAGTCCCAGCTCCTTGGGAGGCTGAGGCAGAAGGATTCCTTGAGCCCAGGAGTTTGAGGTTGCTATGAGCGAGGCTGATGCCATGGCATTCTAGCCCAGGCAACAGAGTGAGACTCTGTCTAAAAAAAAAAAAAAAAAGAAATTGGGATGGGGGCTGGGTGTGATAGCTCACGCCCATAATTGCGGCATTTTGGGAGGCCAAGGCAGGAGGATTGCTTAAGGCTAAAAGTTTTGAGACTAGGTTGGGCAATATAGTAAGACACTGTCTCTATAAAAAAAAATAATAATAACAAAATTGGGATAAGAATGTCCATATGGTTTGGCATCCACACCTCACGTCCTTCAGAGATCCCACGGGGAATATTAGCTGAGATGGTGGTCCTGGCAGAATTTTTAATGTATAGCCAACTATTAAGTTAAATTCTATTAACTTTAGAAGAACTTGATACCCCTTTATATTTGCTGCTCTAATAAGTAAACTGAGAAGTTATGGAAAACTAGAGCCACTACACAGATCTGATTAAATACTGAAAGTGGAGGTGGTCTTCAAACGTAATACAATCATTCAGGGATAGCCTAGACAGAAACAGGCTAAGTGACACAGCAAATGCTCTCTGGTTCTACTAATCATGAATTCTAAAGGTATTCAAGAGTCAAAATTTAGAAGAAATTTAGTCAAACTTTTATTGTGGTGTGGATAATACCACAAAGAAAAACTTTAAGAGATCATGTGGGAGCTTGGGATTAGTGGAGAAAAGGGTAGCTAGAATACAAATGCTATATGCACTAAATCTTTACTAATTTTAAATGATTATTATCTTTTCCTAACAAATATAGAAGTACATCCCTACCACTCAAAAGAAAATTTTAGTAAAGGACGTACAACAAAAATTAAAATACTTCTACAAATATTTAATTTGATTCTACTTCTACATATATAAATAATTGTTATCACTATTAGCATAGAAATTCAAGAAACATCTGCAACCCCAAAATTCTTATGACCAACAACCAGCCTCAAATCATTCCTTTTCTTCTGTATCTTATGTCTTATCTGAAATAATAACTTGTCAGAAAGTTCCTAACAGAGACAATAAATTTTAAATAGTCTTAAAATTTAAAGCTGTTAGAGAAAATCATCATCTGCTAACACAATACTCTCTAATGGATGTTACTTTCAATGACTTTGTATTAAAATGCTCATCACTCTGATGATGAGTGATGTTAAGCATGTTTCCATATACCTGTTGGCCATTTGTAAGTCTTCTTTTGAAAAATGTCTATTCAGATCTTTTGCCCATTTTTAATAGGATGATTTGGTATTTTGCTATTGAGTTCCTTATCTATTCTGATTATTTATCCCTTGTCTGTTGAATAGTTAGCAAATATTTTCTCCCATTCTGTAGGCCATCTCTTCATTTTGCTTATTGTTTCTTTTGCTGTGCAGAAACTTTTTAGCTTGATAATGATCCCAAAAGACAAAAAATAACAGATGCTGGCAAGAATGTGGAGAAAGAAAAATGTTTTTACATTGTTGGTGGGGATGCAAATTAGCATAGCCACTACAGAAAACTGTATGGAGGTTCTTCATCATACTAAAAATAGAACTCCCATATAATCTAGCAATCCCATTGCTGGGCATATATGCAAAAGAAGGGAAATCAATACATCAAAGAAATATCTACACTCCCATGTTTATTATAGCACTATTCACAATAGCCAAGATTTGGAATAAACATAAATATTCATTGACAAATGAATGGGTAAAGAAAATGTGGTACATACACAATGGATTACTATTCAGCCATAAAAAAGAATAAATCCTGTCATTTATAACAACATGAATGGAACTGGACGACATTATGTTATGTGAAATAAACCAGGCACAGAAAGACAAACAGCACATACATGTTCTCACTTACATATGAGAGCTAAAAAATTGATCTCATGGAGATAGAGAGTAGAATGATGGTTACCAGAGGTTGGGAGGGATATTGGGGCAGAGGGGAGATATAGAAGGATTGGTTAATGGGTTAAAAAAATACAGTTAGATAGAAGGAGTAAGATCTAGTGTTTGGTAGCACAACAGTGCAACCATAGTTAACAATAAATTACCATATATTTTAAAATAACTAGAGGAATAGATGTGTAATGTTCCCAATACAAAGAAATGATAAATGTTTGAGGTGATGAATATCACGATTACCTTGATATCATCATTACACATTGTATGCTTGTATCAAAATATCATATGTACCCCATAAATGTATAAAACTATTATGTATACATAAAAATTAAAAACAAAAAAATTAAAAAATAAAATGCTCACCTCTACCATGGATGAGTTTCTAAATTCTAATTTCAATCAGTCATATTTATATCAAGATTAAAAAATCTAACATTTCAGGGTAACAATTATAAAAAAGTTATTAAATTGTTATTAAAAATGTAACAAAATCCTTCCTTTTTTGTGATGAGTATAATTACACAAAACAACATATATGTTAGTACTGTAAATCCCATACAACATTTATAAATTATTTGCTTCCAAATAAATTTGGAATTTATACCTTTATCTTGATGACTGTTAGTTGTCCCCAAGAATTGTAAGTCAGAATCCACACTGCCAGTTTTACCACATATCTGTGAAAATCCAAGTTGTCCACATTTCCCAGAAAGATTTGTTTGATGAGTACCTTTTTAAGGAAGGAGGGGAGAAACATAAAAGTCAATGTTAACTTTATTTCATAAATACATCTTTTTTCCACAAATGTTGGCATAATTCAGGTGGGAATAAACATAGGAATATAAGTACAGTGAGGCAGGCAGGCAGGCAAAAAAGGGATAAAGCTTTTAATATTAGCAAATCGGATTAGTGGCAGGAGTTAAAGGATGAAAGATAGACTGGTAAAGAACAGGGAAAGGAAAGGTATGTTGAAGAATATATACAAAGGCAGTTTCTTCCTACATCCTCCTTTCACCACAGAATGTTTCTCCAGACATGGCTTTCCTTCTTTCCAATATTTGTAGTATACAAACTACCTCAAAAGTTCTACTGCAGAACTTTTACTTTCTTTCCTATTATACCACACAGTAGTCACATAATTTCCAAGTTTATCCAGGTACACTTCTCAGATCCCTTTCCCTCTCCTGTGCCTGGGTAAGGTTATTCCTGGGCTGGTAAATACGTCTTAACAAAAGGAGGTGATAATGACCTCTCTGGCATTCAGTTTATTCATCTATAAAATGAGCTGGTCTTTTGTTGTTCTGAAATTCCACGATTTAAAAAAAAATTATCTCCCTATGATATCAAGCCCCTTTATCTTTCACGTACTAGATATCTTCTAAGTTAATTCTTTTTTTTTTTTTTTTTTTTTTTGAGACAGAGTCTCACTCTGTTGCCCAGGCTAGAGTGAGTGCCGTGGCATCAGCCTAGCTCACAGCAACCTCAAACTCCTGGGCTCAAGTGATCCTCCTGCCTCAGCCTCCCAAGTAGCTGGGACTACAGGCATGCGCCACTATGCCCGGCTAATTTTTCTATATATATATTTTTAGTTGTCCATATAATTTCTTTCTATTTTTAGTAGAGACGGGGTCTCACTCTTGCTCAGGCTGGTCTCGAACTCCTGACCTGGAACGATCCACCCGCCTCGGCCTCCCAGAGTGCTAGGATTACAGGCGTGAGCCACCGCGCCCGGCCCCTAAGTTAATTCTTATGTCCATGCTTTTGATTATACTTTCTCCCTGCCTTCAACAGTTCCTCTTGCCTCACTGCCTTTGGTAAATCCCACCGTTCTCCATCACTATTTTTTTCTCACTCTGTTGCCCAGGCTGCGGTGTAGTGGCAAGATCATAGTTCACTGTAACCTTGAACTCCTGGGCTCAAGTGATCCTCCTGTCCTCCTGAGTAGCTAGGACTACAGGCATGTGCCACCATGCCTGGCTAATTTAAAAAAGTATTGTTTTGTAGAGACAAGGTCTTGTGATGTTGCCCTGGCTGGTCTTGAACTTCTGGCCTCAGGGATTACAGGCATGAGCCAGAGAGCCTGGCCTCCACTCTTCTTTAAAGTCAAGTTTAACTTCTTTCTTGCAGTTTTCTGAAACCACTTCAAAACCTATGATCTCTTGCTTTCTTGAATTCCTGTAAGTATTTTTAATTTCTGTCAACCAATATAGCATTACGCTACATATTGTCTTATTCTCCAGTTGTTTACAATCTGTACAACTAGGTAATGAGTTTCTCAGTGGTACAGAAACAATGACATGTATGAAAATCCAAAATAATGGATATATTCCTGCATTTCTTTTTCTCTATTAAATAAACAAATTAACCTACGTAATCATTATATTAATAACAGTTCATTTTTGTGTGAAAATATTATAGAATCTGACTGCATAAAAGTTTATAAATTCTCCTAGAAAACAATGTTTGCTGAATACTGTATCAGAACTCATAGCCAACAAATTTCAATAACTGATATCATCTGGATATTAAATAAATGTGAAAGTCTGTAACATACCCAGTCTTTACCTTCTAAACCATTTTCCCTTCCAACTGGTATCGTTTTGCTAACACACTACCATTTTTCTAATTACCTGGGTATTAAGTCTTAAAATCCTTCTCTACTCCTCCTTCATCTTTTATAACAAATCATCATATCCATCATATCTTCCTGATTACTCTTTCCTATTCCATTTATAAACAACCTTATTATCCTAGCTTTTTTCCTTAATAAAAGAAAAAAAATCTCTATTAGTCCTTGTAGCTTGTAAGTACAAACTCAAATTTTTGAGCCTAACACACCAGAGTTCCCCTTCTCCCAGTTTATCTTTCACCATCTAAAATGAACCTTGTCTTGACACAGTTCCCACAATTATCTCAAGCCCATTCCTAATGTAAGCCTTTGCTCTCTTCATACTGTCCTTCTAACCACTTACATCACATGCCCCTCAAAAAGATGCAGTTCAAGTATTAACTCTTCATTAATGCCTCTTCTAACTAACATGGCCAATGACAATGTCCTCTGAACTACCATAATATTTACTTTGTGTAATACTTAGGCAATTAAATATCTTTCCAATTGCTCTGGGCAAAAATCCTTACAGCATTCTTGACTCCTTTCTCACATTTTATACCCAATCTACCAGCGAATTATTTCAACTTTTCCTTTGACATATAATAAGAATCCAATCACTTCTCACTACATTTACTGCTTTCCTGGTTAAAGCCTCCATCAACTCTAGCCAGGATTACCATAATAGACTCTTGATCAGTCCTCGTTTTTGCCCTTGACCTCCTTTCATCTATTTTAAACATAACATGCAAAATGAACCTCGAAAACATGAGGCAAGTGATTTCACTTCTTTTCTCAAAATGCCCCTCATTCAGGGTAAAAGCTAAAGTTCATTCAGTAGTCCACTAGGCCTTATAAATAAGGATTCCTATTATCTACTTCTATCCCCTTACTCATTTCATTCCAGACATACTAGCCTCTTTTATCTTTCTCAAACATGTTCCATATACTTCCATCTTATTCACTCTACATTGACTGATCCCACTTCCTGAAATTATTTGCTCTTTTCTCCTAATATTTAGTGGTTTTCTTCAAATATTCCTGTCTAAATATGGCCTTCTTTCACCACATTATTTTAAAAAGACCCTGGTTCACACTCTTCTCTGCTTTATTTTTCTCCATAGCATTTATCACCATTTAACCTACTGTATCTTGCATTTATTTAATGTCTGCTCCCCTCCCCAACTAGAATGTAAGCTCTATCAGGCAGATCCCCAGTACTAAGAAGAGTACGTAACACATAGCAGATGCTCAATAAACTTGGGTGATTTATTAAGCAAATACTACCCTACATTACTATTTAATAAATTTTAATGAGAAATCTTTCCAGGGACTTACAAAATTAATAATGTCAAAAAGTGTTAATTTTCATCAGATCCTCAATAAGTGGTTTATTGAATCTGAATTGCCTACTGATTGCAAGTTCTTTGAGTCCTTGAATGGACTAGAAAGTTTAGAAAAATCTTTAACTTAGTTCAACATGTCCATTACCTGTAACTTGTACTTACCAGCAGCACATATAGGAAGAGAATCTGGATTAAAATCCCGACTACTCTGAAATAAATTTCGTGACACTCTTTTTCTGCTAAAACATAAATCATCATTGGCTGGCATTCCTTGAGAGGGCTTTAATTTTGGAGATGGGATGAAATCATATGCTGAAAACTATAAGAACAGAATAATAAATTAGCAAATTTTAAGTCTAGCTGGTAATAAATATGATAAAATAACATCCAATTAAGAAATTATAAGAAAACAATTTTATCAAATATACAATGATACAAATAAACATCTGCATTTAGTATGGTACATTAACAGTATTTTTCATTCTATGATAGAAATGCTAATTTTCTTTTGTCTTTCTTACTACCTTCACCCCAACCCTTTTCTGTATCTTATCATTCTACAGTATACATCTGGCAACTAAGAAGGAGAGAATACAAATGACAAAAAGGATGACAACTGGCATGAAGAAAAGAACATTGGACTCAGCAGCATAACCCCTCAAACTATGCTATCTTTTAGCATCAGATAATAAATGCCAAATGAAGTTTACTAAACAAGCAAGCATTCCACTCTACTATCTTTACTGAGGCAAATTTATTATCCATATTCTATAACTCAAATGTAAAAGATGTGGTAACCTGTATTATAGTTCCCTTAGGAGATTTTCTTAAGATAGATCTCTTAGTTAAAACCAAGTATATAATACTTCATATATTTCTAGTACTTTTATGGTTTCCAAGTCCTTTCTCATTAACCCCACATGATCATAAAGAGACAAAAGTGCCAGGATGTAATATTGAAGTTATACATAATCAGTTAAAGAACTAAATGGAAGCATGATTCAAGTTTTCAGAATTCTTCACTAATGATGACCTCAACTGTTCTAGATCACTTCACATTCAATATGGCTATAAAACATTTAAAAAATTGATTTGACAAGAAATTATATATATTTATTTGGAACTTACAGACACAATCAAATCTACACATGTGGTGAACTATAAGCCTTGTCAGTATGCTTCTTTGAGAACTTTGCCAAGTATCAAAATAGCACAATAAAATTAAAGATATATCTATTTGAAAATTTCTTAGCCATTTGACTATTACAAGGTAAGACTATAAGCTACCTAATATACCTCAGGGAACTCATTATTCCTCATCAAATTTTGTGAAAAACCTATTAACTGCTTCAAAAATTAATGCAGAAAAGACAAATGAGGAATAAAGAATGCCCAGAAGAAAAAGGACTGCTTTCTCCAATATTGTAATTCCTATGATTGATTATATAGTCAATATTAAAAGGGTACAATAAAATAAAAATGAAACCAATTACAGTCAATTTCTGATTAGATACATTAAAAGAAGACATTAACACAGCTAAAATAGTAAATAATCTAGAAATAATTCTTCAGTGTGGAATACATTTTACATTAGATTTTCTTTGTAATTAATTTCTGCTTAGCCAGCAGAACATTAGTATATATGCCAAATACATAAAACAACTAGTAGGGGTGGGGGTGGTGATGGGAGTAATGGGAGCAGGGGTTTGTGTGTATGTACATGTATGAGTCTGTGTGAACGTGGCAGGCATTTTTGGAAATCTAGAATTCAGGCAGGGATTCAGTTTTGCTATAGAAAATTGTGCAAATATTTGAAAGGAGACCATAGGACACACCAGTTATTATTAACATGAGAGGCCCTTTTTGATCTCTCTTAAAAGTAATTTAGTGATTTTCATCAGAGTAAGTTTTGATGGGACAAAACAATGAAAAAAAGGGAAAATAGTTTAGAGTAAAAGAGAAAAGTATAGATAAATTTTGAAAGAGTTGTGAGCTAAACTGACAAAATGTGAAGCACTCTATTTAGAACAGCACTTTATGACACTTAGAAATTGAGTGTTCAGTTTTTGAAGTTAATACCAAAAAATTTATTTGATTCCTCAGTTATAAGCATTATAAAAAGCATGTCTCATACTTAATTTTAACAATGGTTTGAAATTTACATAGTCTTATATACTGTTTCAGTTTTGCTGTTTCTTGCCTCTTATTAACTTTTTCATTTGATTCTTGTGTGTATATATATTTTTTTAATCTACCCATCTGCACACTGAGTGATTCTTATATATTTTTCATTAAAAGATTATACAAATTTATAGTCATTCAATCCTTTGATCTAATGCATCTTATTTTAGCTTTTGGCAGAGGGTGTTAAAATATCTCAAAAATAGTTTTAATTCTATTTCAGTAGGGTTAGTAGCAAATGACTAATTCTCTCAGAAATCACCTACACTCCTGCCTTTACTGAACTCATACTAATCTTTATCTTGACTTCCAGTTTTTGGACCTTTTACCTTTTACCAGTTCCTTCTGGTTTCACCTGGACTCCAACCTTGCCCCGTAATGGTGGCCACTAAAAGTGTTTATTCCCGTTACCTGCAGTCACCTTCTGTAAACAACACCTGTGTTTCTTTCAAATCATTTCCTATGTACACTTTAAGAGTTGTAATACTGTATGTAAATTTTATATACTGATTTTACACTTATGTTATAATAAAAGTATTTCCTGGCCAGCTGTGGTGGCTCACACCTGTAATCCTAGCACTTTGGGAGTCCAAGGTGGGAGGATCGCTTGAGGTCAGGAGTGAGACCAGCCTGAGCAACAGCAAGACCCCGTCTCTACAAAAAATAGAAAAATTAGCCAGGCATGGTGGTGCGTGCCTATGGTCCCAACTACTGGGGAGGCTGAGGCAGGAGGATTGCTTGAGCCCAGGAGTTTGAAAATGTAATGAGCCAATGCACTCTAGCCTGGGCGACAGAGTGAGACCCTGTCTCCAAAAAAAAAAAAAAAAAAAAAAAAAACGGTATTTCTTATGTTGCTAAAACCCCTTATAAGTGTTATAAACGTTTTTTTTTATTTTTTAGAGGCAAGATCTCACTATGTTGCCCAGGCTGGCCTTAAGCAATTCTCCCACCGGAGCCTCCCCAGTAGCTTGGACTACAGGTGCAGGCCACTGTGCCTGGCTATAAACTTTAATTACAAAATAGTAACTGCTTACTGTAAAAACTGCAAATAATATAGAAATAAATAAGTTGTAAAGTCAAATTCTTCTTTGGCTCCCTTCTCACTGGAATACTATCGAAAAACACTTTTAACAGGTCTATTTTTACATACAAACATTCTTCGACAAGCTTTTTTTCTTTTCTTTTTTCTAAAAACAAGAGGAAAAAATAAGTTTTTGAAAAACAAAAATAGATCACAATATTCTGGCACCTAGTAAATATGCAAATATCTTTCCGTGTTAACATATACATATCTGCTTATTCTTTTTAAAAAAACACACATATATACACAAACACACACAGACACACACACACACTTTTTTTTTTTTATTTTTTTTATTTTTTATTTATTTTTTTTTTTGTTGAGACAGAGTCTCACTTTGTTGCCCAGGCTAGAGTGAGTGCCGTGGCGTCAGCTTAGCTCACAGCAACCTCAGACTCCTCGGCTTAAGCGATCCTACTGCCTCAGCCTCCCGAGTAGCTGGGACTACAGGCATGCACCACTATGCCCGGCTAATTTTTTCTATATAGATTTTTAGTTGTCCATATAATTTCTTTCTATTTTTAGTAGAGACGGGGTCTCGCTCAGGCTGGTCTCGAACTCCTGACCTTGAGCAATCCACCCGCCTCGGCCTCCCAGAGTGCTAGGATTACAGGCGTGAGCCACCGCGCCCGGCCTTTTTTTTTTTTTTTTTTTTTTTTTGAGTCAGAGTCTCACTCTGCTACCCAGGGTGAAGTGCGATGGCATGATCATAGCTCACTGCAGCCTTGAACTCCTGGGCTCAAGCAATCTTCCTGCCTTAGCCTCCTCAGTAGCTGAGAATACAAGAACACACCAGCACCTAATTTTTAAATTTCTTGTAGAGACGGGGATTTTGCTATGTTCCCCAAGCTGGTCTTGAGCTTCTGATCTCAAGCAATCCTCCCTTCTCAGCCTCCCAAAGTGCTGAAATTACAGATGTGAACCACCACGCCTGGCCCAATTTATTCTTTTTAATGGTTGCCCAGTATTCCACGTTAGAGTTGGACTTATAGTTTCCTATTAATGGACATTCTGTTTGCCACAACTTTTCACTATTGCAAACAATCTTGCAGTGAACAATGTTATGCACATCTCCTTGTGTATTACCCAAATATTTCTGTAGAACAAAAATCCTAGAAATGAAATTGCTCGGTCTAAGGATATAAACTATTTTCAATGACTGCATAATATTACATTGACTAGATGTGCCACTGTTCTATGATGGAACACTTGGGTTGCTTCTAATTTTTTTTTCATATTGATAAGGAAGAAATTCCAATGAGGGAAATGGTACATACATGGCTTAAGGTAGCAATGCTGATAGAAGGAGACAGGCAAACCTTAGAAATTGACTCACATATGCTACATAGCTAAAATCTTTTATAAAAAAACTAAAGATTTTTATATCTTTAGTCTGTTTATACAAGGGCAGAAAACCAGCCCATAAAACGTGCAAACAAAACTTACTAAGTCCAGCCTGCAATATTTTCTCTCTTTTATCAATCCTAATTTCTCCTTGATTCAGTCTTTTTTTAAACATGAAAACAAACTGCATGAAAAATAACAAAACATTGCATGACATAACCAACCAAATGTTTATGATTCCTTGTTTAACATTTATTTCTGGACGTTTCACTAATATGTTAAATAATATATTGTCCCTCTGTGTCATGAGATTTAAATATGTGACCTGAAAGTATATCCTTTCTGAGACGTGGACCCGTAAGTCCCCAGATAACCTTCCCTTATACTGAGCAATATGGCTCTTGTGCACTAAATTAAGATTCTTGGGAAAGCCTGGCATTGGTTCTGATTCTGACTGAGTACGTGGACGATCGTGTCCACATAGATGGCAGCAGTGGTGAAACTGGGTTTTGATTTTATGGTCTGACTGTTAAGTGATTTCTGCTACATAACATATCCTGGTCAGGTAGCAGCTAACAGGGAATCTGAAATCTGGCTTCTTTATTGGTCTTTTTGTTTATGTTTATTTTTTGAATGGGCTCCTTTATTCTCCTCCATCTAAAAGGTAAGGCTTTTTCATGCTTACTTATTATAGACCCAATACTGGTCAATACCTTCAAAAATGGAATTCCTGTACTAAAGATGAAAGAAAACAAAATTCCTATCATTCAATGGTCAGCTTTCTTTGATCTCGCTAAATAATTCAGTAATTGTAAATTAACATTACTTCAAAACTCTAAAGCGAAAGAGTGTTGAAGAAACTTAAGTATAAATTAGACAAATTCAATTAGAAAAATGGTTTAAAAAGACAAATAAAACAATATTTAATAGTTTTCCAAACCTTAAGCAAGTTTAGCCTTTTAAAAACAAAGAAAATTCAATGTCATAATTATATGGACATTGAAAAAAAAAGTATCACATCAAATTTCTGGGAATCACAACTCTCAATCTATTAGTTATTAATATTTATTGCTGTGTAATGAATTATCCCAAAACATAGTAAGTTAAAACAACAAACATTTATTATCTCTTTTTCTGTGGATAAGGCATCTGGCTGGAAGCAGTCTTGGCCGGATGATTCTGGCTAAGTGGCTTAGCTGGATGGTTCAGGTCTCTCTGAGGTTGCAATCAACATTTGGGTAGGCAGCTGTTAACTGCAGGCTTGACTGAGACTGGAGGATCACTGAAGTTCACTCACGTGGCTACTGTCAGGAGGCCTCTGTTTCTTGCCATTTGGGACCCCCCAGAGGTTGCTAAAGACATGACAGCTGGTTTCCTTCAGAACAAGTTATCTGAGCGAGAACCACCAAGATGGAAGCTGCAGTGCCTTTTTATGACATAGTCTCTGAAGTCACACACTGTTATTTCTACTTTGTTAGAAGTGATCCATTAAATACTGACACACTCAAAGAGAGGGGAATCAGACTCCAACTCTTCAAAGGAAGAATCTCAAAGAATTTGTGGAAATACATTTAAAACTACCATACTCAATGATGCTTCTGCAAGGAACCTACTGAATATATGTTTTTGCTTCTTCTTTGTTTTTTCTTTTTCATTTTAGATCTTAACAGTTTATTCCACTAAAAGCAGCACCTCAGGGATCACCACAATCCTACAAATAAGAATACACTTTCACCTTTTTGCCCGAAATGAATCAGTTATGTTTTTCTTGCAATTCAAATGTAATTTTTACAACTATCTTCATCAAAAAAGATAGTTTAGATTTCATCCCATTCTAGTAAAGCTCTCATGAAACATTTTACCCATGATTTTAGTTACATTATATAGAAAAGTAATTTTACTATATTTTTCCAGATTAAACATAAACAATAAAATTAAATTGAAGTGAAAGATTTTCATAACATAGTAAAATTCACCTTTTATTTCTAGCTGGGGAAATGGAAGAGCAGCACCTATCAAATTTTAAAAAGCCCAAGCCAGTATGTTTTTGTTTCTTTAGCTGATCAACATTCTTAACAGACTGGCACCTGCTTCTATCTTAAATTCTACTGCTTTATCATAATTAGATCCTCTAAGTTATAAATGGGTAAAAATTTTCCATTTCTTGAACAAAATACTTTTTGAACAAATTGATGTAACTTATCTATCTATGGGCAGTACTAATAAATCAGGATAAAAATCAATTGGAACAAGCTCCTGTTTCAACTGGCTTATAAATAACATATTAATATATTAAGGGCTTATATCATACTGAACTAAATAAAACTCAAAAGGTTTTTTTTTTTTTTTGAAACAGAGTCTCACTCTGTTGCCCGGGCTAGAGTGCCATGGCGTCAGCCTAGCTCACAGCAACCTCAAACTCCTGGACTCAAGCAATCCTACTGTCTCAGCCTCCAGAGTAGCTGGGACTACAGGCATGCACCACCATGCCTGGCTAATTTTTCTATATATATTTTTAGCTGTCCAGATAATTTCTTTCTATTTTTCGTTGAAACGGGGTCTCGCTCTTGCTCAGGCTGGTCTCGAACTCCTGAGGTCAAACAATCCGCCCGCCTTGGCCTCCCAGAGTGCTAGGATTACAGGCATGAGCCACCATGCCCAGCCTACTCAAAAGGTTTTTAAGATTTCTTTTTACTTAAGATTTAAACGTATTTTCTCTTTAAGAAAAAAAAAATGTTCTTGCCAAAACCTGTTATTCAGGGGAAAACAAAAGTTAATTGTGAGTTTAAATAATATCCTTGGTCACTTGCTTAAAGAACAAGTAAAAAAAATAGTTCTTAAAAGCTTTAATATCTGGTATATAACTGTATAGAAAAAGTTCAAACAACAACCTAATTAAGATGTCTCTTTGGACAAATTACACTCACTTAAAGACAGCCATTTGTCTTTGTCCAGATCTTACCAGCATGTAAAAACAATATTAGGTATGATATAGTTGCTTGTGCAAATCTTCAACTTATCTTCTCAGGAAAAACCTAACTAACTGAAATTTCTTCTACTGGTTTCATGGGTTGTATACATTAATATCACTGCTTTTCAAAATACAAAATTGTAAAATTATGTGTTCAATTAAGTTTTATAATAGATAATACCTTTATAAAAAGAGATCAATTCTCATAAAGCCACATATCTTATAATGCTTAATATATAAGCTTATACTGCAATTTTCAGACCCTTAGTTAACTTTAAGATTTTAGACTAATATAAAATTGAACTAATGAAAACTCTTTAGATCCTGAATAATTTCTAATTAAGATAAAAATGAAAATCACTGATCCCTAAATATGTTTTTCTGATTTAACCTTGTGTCTTATATTTATACATGAGAGAATAACCAACAAATAAACAGGTTAAAGAATATATAAATGCCTTTGGATGATATGTTAATACCATGTATCCAAATATACAATCTTATTTTTACCATTTAAGTAATTATAAAAAGGATATGAATGTATATTCATGAACAAAATGAAAAGTTTATTTTGGATTACATGACTTTTTTTTTTTTGAGACAGAGTCTCACTCTGTTGCCCGGGCTAGAGTGCTATAGCGTCAGCCTAGCTCACAGCAACCTCAAACTCCTGGGCTCAAGGGATCCTGCCTCTGCCTCCCAAGTAGCTGGGACTGCAGGCGCTTGCCAAAGCCTGGCTAATTTTTTCTATTTTTTGTAGATACGGGGTCTCACTCTTGCTCAGACTGGTCTCAAACTCCTGGCCTCAAGCTATCCTCCCACCTCAGCCTCCCAGAGTGCTAGGTTTACAGCTGTGAGCCACCATGCCTGGCCAATATTTTTAAAAGAAAATTAAAGGTTACTTATTGGAAATAATCCAACATCCAAGGAAAATCTCAGGTTTTAGAATTAAGTCCTTACCAAACACATTAGCACAATTTCATAATTTTAGTTTTTCTGATTCCTTATCAAATTTGTTATATTACCTACTCTAGATCTTTCCCACATTTTTTATTTTAAATTTTTTAAAATTTCAAAATATTAAGGGGGTACAAATGCTTTCCCACATTCTTTAAATCACTAATGCTCTATTTTCCATTCTTAATTGTTTCTTTTTTTTTTTTTTGAGACAGAGTCTCACTTTGTTCCCCAGGCTAGAGTGAGTGCCATGGCGTCAGCCTAGCTCACAGCAACCTCAAACTCCTGAGCTCAAGGGGATCCTCCTGTCTCAGCCTCCCGGGTAGTTGGGACTACAGGCATGCACCACCATGCCCGGCTAATTTTTTCTATATATATTTTTAGCTGTCCATATAATTTCTTTCTATTTTTAGTAGAGATGGGGTCTCGCTCTTGCTCAGGCTGGTCTCGAACTCTTGAGCTCAAACGATCCGCCCACCTCGGCCTCCCAGAGTGCTAGGATTACAGGCGTGAGCCACCGCGCCCGGCCCTTAATTGTTTCTTAATTGAACAGAATCTGGAAGTCTTGATTTCAAAATGTGGTTCACAGATCAGCAGCAACACAGAGGAGCTTCTTAGACATGTAATCTCAGGTCCCAGTCCAAACAAACTGAATCAGAATTTGTACTTTAACAAGATCCTGGCCGGGCGCGGTGGCTCACGCCTGTAATCCTAGCACTCTGGGAGGCCGAGGCGGGTGGATTGCTCGAGGTCAGGAGTTCGAGACCAGCCTGAGCAAGAGCGAGACCCCGTCTCTACTAAAAATAGAAAGAAATTATATGGACAACTAAAAATCTATATAGAAAAAATTAGCCGGGCATAGTGGCGCATGCCTGTAGTCCCAGCTACTCGGGAGGCTGAGGCAGGAGGATCGCTTAAGCCTAGGAGTCTCAGGTTGCTGTGAGCTAAGCTGATGCCACGGCACTCACTCTAGCCTGGGCAACAAAGTGAGACTCTGTCTCAACAAAAAAAAAAAAAAAAAAAAACAAGATCCTGAGGCAATTCATATGCACGTTAAGTGTGATAAACTGGCACTAGAGCTACTTCTTCCTTTCTTTTGAATTAAAAGAACAAACCCTTTTTTGCTACCTCAAAAATTTTTTTATATTTTATGTCCTCTTCCTTTTGCTTTTCCTTTAGTTTCAGAGGAAAAGGCTTTTATTCTATCTTAAAGCTAACCTCTCTATATGCGTGGGTTTTTTTGTTTTTAGACAGAATCCCGCTCTGTTGCCCCAGCTAGAGTGCATGGCATCATCATAGCTCACTGCAACCTCAAACTCCTGGGCTCAAGTGATCCTCCTGCCTCAGCCTCCCAGGTAGCTGGGACTGCAGGTGTGCATCACTACGCCCAGTTAAAGTTTTCTATTTTTAGTAGAGATGGGGTCTCGCTCTTGCTCTTGGTCTTGAAAGCTCAAGCAATCCTCCCAGAGTGCTAGGATTACAGGTGTGAGCAACCACATTCAGCTGCAAACTTTTAAATTGTACTAAAACATTCTACTAAACCTGCTCTTTTTCCACGTCCCATGACTTTCCAATAAGCAAATCTTTTTTGTTCTTTTTTGAAAAAACGACAGACCTAGAAACTACATACACATGAAACATTGGTTACTTTTCAGTTGAGGTTACTGACTACTATGACTCTTACCACATTATAGAGAAATCTGTTAGGAAAACTAAAGCTCATATGGTAGCCAGCTAGTGATGGCTGATTACTTGCCTCTACTACACCAAGAAAACACTCTTAAAAACATAGAAAGTGATACAAAGTTAGAATATCACAGGAATCTGACTATCATTCTGTAATATGTCAGAGTACAAAAAGGATCAACTAAATGGTAGAAACAAAAATAATTAAAAAGCCTAACTATTCACAAGAGATCAGTTAAGATACCATGACATTATATGATCCAATACTAAATAGCCATTAAAGATCCTACTATATATTATTTGATATTAAAGAAGAAAATGGGCCGGGTGCGGTGGCTCACGCCTGTAATCCTAGCACTCTGGGAGGCCGAGGTGGGCGGATCCTTTGAGCTCAGGAGTTCGAGACCAGCCTGAGCAAGAGCGAGACCCCCATCTCTACTAAAAATAGAAAGAAATTATATGGACAGCTAAAAATATATATAGAAAAAATTAGCCGGGCATGGTGGTGCATGCCTGTAGTCCCAGCTACTCGGGAGGCTGAGACAGGAGGATTGCTTGAGCTCAGGAGTTTGAGGTTGCTGTGAGCTAGGCTAACGCCACGGCACTCACTCTAGCCTGGGCAATAGAGTGAGACTCTGTCTCAAAAAAAAAAAAAAGAAGAAAATGTTCATGATAAAGTAAGTGAAAAAGGAGATACCTTCATTCATGGAAAAAAGAATCTACACCTGTATACATAAATTGAAATGATACTGAAAGTATAGGCAATAAAATATTGACTGTAGACCTCTCCAGCAGAGAGACTGAAGAAAATTTAAAATTTTTTCCTTTGTGTTGTTTTATAGTTTCCAAATTTTCTATAATGTGCATGTATTATGTAACTTTTTTACAATCAGAAGAATTAAGAGGACATATTTGCTCTCTACACATCAGATAAAGGGCTGATAACAAGAATCTATCCAGAATTCAAAAAATCAACAAGAAAAAATCAAACAACCCCATCAATAAATGGGCAAAGGAAATGAACAGAAACTTTCCCAAACAAGACAGAATAATGGTCAGCAAACATAAAAAAATGCTCAACATCTCTAATCATTAGAGAAATGCAAATCAAAACCACAATGAGATATCACCTAACCCCAGTGAGATTGGCCTCTATCAAAAAATCCCAAAACAACAAATGCTGGCGAGGATGTGGAGAGATGGGAACACTGGTACACTGCTGGTGGGTCTGCAGATTGGTGCAACCTCTGTGGAAAAGAATCTGGAGATACCTCAAAGAGCTGGGAGTGGAAATACCGTTCGATCCAGCAATAGCACTTTTGGGCATCTACCCAAAAGAGCAAAAGACATTCTATAATAAAGACATCTGCACCCGAATATTTATGGCAGCACAATTCACTATAGCAAGGATGTGGAAACAACGCAAGTGTCCATCAATTCATGAGTGCATTACTAAAATTTGGTATATGTATACAATGGAATATTACTCAATTATAAGAAACAACAGTGATCTAGCACCTCTTATATTTTCCTGGATTGAGCTTGAGCCCATTATCCGCAGTGAGGTATCACAAGATAGGAGGAATATATACTCACCGTCAAATTGGTACTAACTGATCAACACTACCGTGCTGACATGGTAGTATATGCCAAGATATTTAAGAATGAAATGTCAAGATATCTGCAATTTACTTTCAAATGGGTCGGCAAATTTAGAGCAAATACCCACAAGAATTTAACAACTGGCAAATACAGACGAAGTATATGGGCAGTCATGTATTCTTAAATTACTTGTTGATTTGTAATTTTTAAAATAAAAACATTAAGGGAAAAGTCTCAGTTTTAATGTCCCAGCTTCTCTGAATGTTTTGACTTTTCTAGTGCAATTATTTTTCTTATCTTCAGTATTCCCAATCGACTCTTTATATTTCTATTTAGCACTTAACAAATGTGTTAATTACCAGTTCATAGGTCTGACCTTTTCCCTATACTGTGTGGAATTGTATTCTCAGAACTTAGCTCTTTATCCTGAACTGAGGAGGCAATTCAGCATTTGTTGTATGAAGTGACATTCCAAAGTAACAAACTAAAATTGAAATACAGATATTATCTATTTCACACTGTGCCTCAAACTTAATCAAATACATCCAGCAAGAAGCCTATTAAATGGTCCTCTGTGACCTGTACCATTATAATGAATACCCACCCACATCAGCATTCAAATTGACTGGAAACAAAGCTTAACAACCATCATGCAGCCTCACCCTTAAGTCATCACAGTAGTATTTTTATTTTAAATTCTTCAGTTTCAACTCAAGGAAATTAGAGAAGCATACCTGCTCCATATCTTTGGAATTGGAGGGCTGGCTTTCTCCCACGATTCCAAGCTGCTCACTTTCCCATGGTAATTTATTTTTTCTTTTGCCTGCACTTAATACCCTTCGGGTACAGATAGTTGGACTGTAAGATCCATAAATTTGCATGCTATCCCTTGTGTGGTCTCCACAGTGACAGTGTGCACTCTGAGTTCTGTTACCGGCCAAAAGCCAGTCTGTATCTGCTCCATGTGCCAAATGGCTTGACCTACTCTGGGCAGAAGATGGCATGAGTATTGCATATTCCACAAATCCCTGTTCTGTTAGCCTTGGTAGAGTTTTCCTAGCCAATCTGGCCTGTACAGCATTCATCACTCCATCTCCATTATCTTGTAGTTCAACAGTATCCACAGCTTTGAAAAGAATGCTGGTTTTACCTGAGCCCATTGATGATGCCAACACAGCAAAAGCTTCTAGAGCTGCTTGTCGTACCCTGCGTTTGCTATCTACAAGAGCTGGGGCAAGATCAAAAGACAGTTTGGGTAAGTCAAAATCCTCACTGGGATATGTCAGCAGGGAGCAAATGCAAATGTTCACCACCTCTTCTCTCACTCTGGAATGCTTATGTTTGAGATGTTCCAGGAGTAAACAAAGCACCTGTTGAGGACCTACTTCCTTCATTAGCTTGAGGAAGATTTTCATGTACTCTTGTTTGATTACCAACTTGTTGTCTGCCAGAACTTTGACAGAAGCTGCTATAACGGGTCCCAAGAATGGTTGTACCTGCTCTCCAAGGCGAATAACCAGTAAATGCAGGACCTGAAGTGTTCCATGGACCACTTTGAAGTTAGAATCATCTAACAAATTATATAGCAAGCTAATGAAACCAACAAGACTAGAATGAGGGGTAGAACTAGGGTTAAATTTTCCCAGCACCTGCTTTAGTTCTTCAACGGCCTGAGTTCGGTTCTTATAGTCTTCCTGATCCAACAATCTTGAATGCAGCTCCTGAGGAATAATCCCAAATTTAAGATTGCTGCTGGAAAAAGTCACCGCACAGGGAAGGGGATCTTCAGGAAATCCAGAGGCTTCAAGTTCCAAATAATAGGGGACCTGACTTTCAAACTGGGACTCCAGGCGGCGATTGTAATGTCTCCTCAGGGCAGAGGGCAGGCGAGAAATATAGGATTGAAACCTGTCTTGGCCAAGTCGCTCCCCAATTTGTTGAAGTGCAGAGAAAGCTGTCTCAGATTCTTCTTCTACGTCCTGATCAACAAGCTTTCGGGCTAGGGATATTACCACCTCGGTGAGATCCAGGCCAAGCAACAAATCCTCAGGAGTAAGTAAGATAGGGAGGAGCAGTGCTGTGGAAGCTCTAAGGCGGGCATCGTTACTTTCCAGTCCTTGCTGTATAAGCGTTCTCAACACCTGTCCAGAACTACGTTTCAGACATACGTGCAGGATCTGCAGCGCATCTTTCCGCAGGGCTGGATTGTCTTCTCGTAAGGAGGTTACCAGTTGAGGCAGAAGAGCTAAGCTAAAGGCCTCTTCCAGCTGGCCTGCCTCCCCCTGACCCCGGAGAACGTCCGAGAGAAGTTGCAAGCAGAGTCGCTTCTCCTCACTACCCCCTTCCACAAGCACTCGGCCCAGCGCCCGATATAATGCTTCCTTGCGTCGTTGGAAGCCAAGTCGACCGCCCCGCCGCGGCAAAGCAGCCTGCAAAGCCTGGAAGGCCTCAGAAGGATCCGGAGCCGTCCGCAGGAGCTGAAGGAGCCGGGTCTCCTCTTCATCTCCCCCTGACAAAGCGCCCCCAGACCCAGACCTGCTACTTGACACTGCCTCCGCCGGCATCAAGAGGGCAGAGGCCAGAGGCAAAGGTGTAGGGGAACAGGAACCGTGGTCTCCCGCAGCTCCACGGCAGTAGTAGTTTTTTTCTCCTCTCATAGTGTCCCCGACTCGACTATCATCAGTCTCTGTGGCGGAAGGAAGATTGCGGCTCTGGAGGCGATAAGCACAGAGGGCTCGAAGGGGTGGCAGCAGAAGCAGCGCAGAGGGCGCAGCCGCCATCGAGGGTCGTCAGGTGGTGGTGGCTGGAAGGAACCATTGCCGTCTCCAAAGGGCTCGATGGAGCCCAGTCTTCCAGTTCGTCTCCAAGCCCTACGCTGCAGAAGAGGAAAAAGACCAGTTTCACCCAGCTGCCAGGCCGCCCCCGACTCCGGCAGGGAGCGTTAGGCAAAATGGCCCCCGTCTGAGCCTCAGACCCCCACAGCAGCCACCGGGCGTAACCAGGGGCACCACGTGACCAAACCGATCGCTTCCATGGTGATGTACCCAGCGCGGACCTCTTGACCCGGAAATAAACCTGCCGTGGTGAATGCTGGGCCATGTAGTCCATGTCAAATGGAACTACTAGGCAAAAGTCGGCTGGAAAAGGAAGTCAAAACGTTGAGAACGTAGCTAGAGCGCAGAGGGAGAGGCGGGGTGAAAACAGTAGGCGGAAGTGACGCTCTCCTTGCTCCGGGCGGAAGTTCCCCGCCCCACCCGTGAGAGTTGGGGTTTGACCAGAGCTAGTGAGGACCCTGCCCAGCCTTCAGTTGTCCACAGCTCCTCCTCCTGTCTCTGCTGGAGTGATTTCTGGGACTCAGGTATTTTCCTTTTACTGTCCTCCAGCGGTGCAGGCTTTGGCAGAGTTTTTCCCGAATGCTGCTGATGCTAGAATGAGAGGTAAAGGAATGAACGGAGCAGGTGGGAAGAGGCGACATCTTCTTGTGCAGGGCTTGTTACCTTGTAAATGTGTTTCTCCCCAATCCTGAATAAGTGCGATCCTTTCCTCCTGCTTATGCTGTGACAGAAGATCCGGACCAAGGCCAAATCATAGATCGGGTACTCTTTTTCAGTTCCTGGTCTTTTGGGCCCTTACCCTTCCCCTTCTCCTCCCCCTTCTCCCCTTTTTTACTTCTCTTAACCCTCCGGCTGTGGAGCGTTAATCGTTTTCTGTCACTTTTCCTTACTCCTGTCACTTTGAGTTCTCTTTAAAACGTACATAATCTGAAGATAAGTCTACTTGTCCCAGTAGCTAACTGTCTCTGCCTTATACGTTCTCAAAGTCTTTCTAAGGCCGTTCCTCTGTGGGACTCACCCCTTCGCCCCACCCCCTCTCTCCGCCGCCCGAAGCTCCCGGCAGGATCCTCTTGCGTCTCTGCAGCCTTTCAAGTCTCCTGGAGACAGAGATTGCAAAGACAGTTTCAGTTGCGGTGGGAGTTGTTGGCATCACGGTCCTAAGAGAATTCTGCCCTGTGGATTTAGAGATGATAACAGACATTTCTTTGTTTTAGACTAACTGATAATTTGGTGGGCATTTTCTCCTTCTCAGAAATGAAACTTAAGCAGACACAACTGAAGAGTTGGAGTTCTAGTGTGAGGCTAAATGCATTGGCTTGTGGAAAAAGGGTTTTTTTGAAGGAATAATACAATTATTTTTGAATGACCCAATTATTTTTGAATGACCCAGTGAGAAAAGTTTGAGTTATAATTTGAAGTCCCAAATTCATACATTTCAAATGCAAGGATTCCTACCCTGCTCTGTACCAGAGGGGATGTCTTTTAAATACTTTTAATTAATTAATTCAAAATACTAAGGGGGCACGGTTGCTTTTGATATATGACTTGACTCAGGGCTATAAATGTGCCCATCACCCCGGATAGTGGTCATTGTACCCATTAGGTGGGTTTCTTAAAAGCTTTTTAAAGTCTAGGAATAATCCAGCCATGTATGCCAAACCACTTTATAAATAATGTTCATGGCTGATGCAAGTTCAAAAATAATTTCTGGACTTTGCCTTAAAGTACAGTTTGAATATCATAGGTTTCTTTTTTCTTTGGGGAATAAAGTATTCATGTAAATAAAGCTGTGTAAACATGCATCCTGTGTTTGGGTTTAAATTCTGGGTTGTTACTTTCATGTTAATTAGTCATTTCAGTGTTTAAATGAATTTACCTAAATTTGGTTTGGCTAGAGTGTGTCATTTTAGAGGCAAGTTAACCATGATGATTGTAGCAGTTGTCAATGAGAAAGAGTGTCTGGTTCTGCTATTTCCAACCTAAGAAGCTCAAATGTATACTTTTACTCTTGCATACTCAGACTTGAGGAACCCAAATTCAAACTAAAGTAAACAGGCCAGGCGTGGTGGCTCACGCCTGTAATCCTAGCACTCTGGGAGGCCGAGGTGGGCGGATCGTTTGAGCTCAGGAGTTCGAGACCAGCCTGAGCAAGAGCGAGACCCCATCTCTACTAAAAATAGAAAGAAATTATATGGACAGCTAAAAAATATATATAGAAAAAATTAGCCGGGCATGGTGGTGCATGCCTGTAGTCCCAGCTACTCGGGAGGCTGAGACAGGAGGATCGCTTGAGCTCAGGAGTTTGAGGTTGCTGTGAGCTAGGCTGACGCCACGGCACTCACTCTAGCCTGGGCAACAGAGTGAGACTCTGTCTCAAAAAAAAAAAAAAAAAAAAAACAAACTAAAGTAAACAAGAGAATGATGTACGCATTGGAATGTACACATTGGAAGGTACACTTTAGAATGCCAATTTGTGTTGGAATAGAAGATAAGCCTTTCTAAGATAACTGAAAATCCAGTGGACTGTTGCCCCGTATCTAATAATTTGGGAAACCAAATAAATAAATAAATAGAGGTTGTGTGGTAATCATGAAATCAAAGAAAAGAAACTTGGAAAGTCTTGAATGATATTTCTTCATCAAAATTATGGTAGAAGAATTATCCCTTCTCTCTATAAAGAATGTTTTTCAAGGGACCTGGGTACTTAAATCAAGCAGTTATGCCCTTTTCCTGGAAACAAAGCAAGATGAGTCTTCTTTTGACCTGTCTTCTCCTCAGGTCCCTGTAGATCACAATATGTTACAGATTGCAATTTATTTTATGTCTGTTACTTTTTGTCTCCTTGGTGAGTACTTGGAAGATGCATTAGTCTACATGGTGGATATTTAGGAAATGGGACTTCGTTGGTATCACTTACATTACTAATTATCTTTTAGGGTTATTTTGTGAAACATAAATGTCATCTGTTTATTTCTATTATAAAGCGGGATTTTGTGTTTGTTTTCTAGACAGGGTTTCACTCTTTTGCCCAGGCTGGAGTGCAGTGACATCATCATAGCTTACTGCAACCTCAAACTCCTAGGGTCAAGCAATCATGCAACCTCAGCCTCCTGAGTAGCTGGGACTACAGGCATGCACCACCATGCCCAGCTACTTTTTCTATTTTTTGTAGATATGGGGTCTCACTCTTGATCAGGCTGGTCTAGAACTCCTGGCCTCAAGCAATCCTCACACCTCAGCCTCCCAAAGTGCTAGGATTATAGGTGCTCCTCCTGACCTACAAAGCAGATTTTTCAAAAAATTTACTTTTGAATTCTAGTGATCCTCTGTTTATTAACTAGAAAAGCCTTTTATATTTAATCATAGATATAAATAGGATAGAAATTTTTAATCAAATTCCAGAATAGTGGGATACACTATTTGGTATATTATTAATAATACACATCAGAAAGCTGAAAGGAAGTAGTTAAGGATACATTGAAAATTGCAAATTCAGGTAAAACAAGTTAAAAATTTCAATAATTTTAAGAGTTTAGTTAAATTAATGGATTATAGGAATGTGTGTGATACATATATTAATTTTTTAAGCTGAACTTCCCTAAAAACATCTTTTATTTCTACAGTCATAATATATTAATTCATTGCATGAATCACTATAATTTTTCTGTGTTCATACTGAAATTTTACAGACATCCAGGAATACAGAAATCAGTGTGAATTCTGTAAACTATTAGGAATTTTGCGTAGTTTAAGAAGTTCTTGTGAAAAATGCTATGCAAATGAAAGGTGCTGTTAAGATTAACAAATAATTATAATAATATCATTTATTGTTTGTTATGTGCCATACACTGTGCTAGGTACTTTATGAATATTAACTCATTTAATCCTCACAATAATTTTTTTAGGTTACATCTACTTTTGTCCTATGGCACATTTTATGAGTGTTTCCACTGCAGAGTGGACAGAGGAAGAAAGTAAAAGTTAGTCAATTTAGGTATTTGCTTAGAGGTTTGGGAAAGTTTTGGTGGGAGAAAGCATTGAAACTATAGGATAAAATTAAATTTTCCCATTATTCATATCTTTGATTATTATTTGATTATATATATATATATATATATATATATTTTTTTTTTTTTTTTTTTTTTTTTTTTTTTTTTTTGAGACAGAGTCTCACTTTGTTGCCCGGGCTAGAGTGAGTGCCGTGGCGTCAGCCTAGCTCACAGCAACCTCAAACTCCTGGGCTCAAGCGATCCTACTGCCTCAGCCTCCCGAGTAGCTGGGACTACAGGCATGTGCCACCATGCCCGGCTAATTTTTTCTATATATATATTATAGTTGGCCAGATAATTTCTTTCTATTTTTAGTAGAGACGGGGTCTCGCTCTTGCTCAGGCTCCTGACCTTGAGCGATCCACCGGCCTCGGCCTCCCAGAGTGCTAGGATTACAGGTGTGAGCCACCGCGCCCGGCCCTGATTATATATATTTTAATCTATCCTTTTGGGGCTTCTATTCTAAACCTTTTTAATTTCTTGTTTGAATCAATGTTTTAATAAGGTTAAGAAATTATAAGCTAATTTTTTTTATATATATAGGATGAAATAGGTTTTTTTGATGTATATCAGTGATATACTTTCATCTACTTAGGTTTATGTTCCAAAGCCATTGCACATTTCTGTCCTGAGTCAAAACTATAATTTTCAACAAAAATCCAATTTGCATTGCATTTTAAGCACAAATCTGTATAAGTTAACAGGATTTCACATCTGTTGCAACCAGTTTTTCAGTGCACAAGAGTTAATTATGTAACTTAGAGCTTTTACTGGATGTAGTAATGGCTTTGGGGACTTGTGTTATCTATATTATTTCTTAATCTGTGACATAGTGATTCAGTTATTACAGCCTTGTAATTTTTCTTTTGTTTCTCCAGATATAGTAAAAGTCAATCTCAGAGAAAAGGAAAATATGCCTACTTGTTCCGTAGGCTCACTGGTGAAATTATATACCATCATTTGTTGAATTCTACTGTGAGGAAAGTTGAACTGTGGGAAAGAAATTTAAGGAAAGAGCAGTTTATAAAATACTTAACTAATTTCATAAATCATGCTTTTTACAGAAATGTGTCTGTTTGAATTTTTGTTTTTAAGCAATCCTCATTTCTCTTCACTATTTATTTACTCTGGTTGTGATCTGTATTTATATGTTGGCAGATAATTGCCTCCCAACTGATTTCAGCACACTGCTTTGTAGCTTAGGTGTCAATTAAGTAGATCCTACTAGGGATGGGGAACCTGTGGCCTTTTGATTTCAAGAATCTTATTTTTTAAGCATGAAAGGAGGCAAGAAAAGCTTCCTCTTTCTCTGCTGCACCCCTTTTAATAAAAAGATTGTTTCTGCAAAATTTAGATTCAGTCAAAAGACTGCCCTTAAGGACCTAGAAGGTCATGTTTTGCCTTAAGGCCACAGGTTCCACACCCCTCTCCTAAGCTCACAGCTTGACCTTTATTATCTTGGTTTCAGAACCTAAAATTGTGAAGTTACTGTAGACTATGGAAAAGTTTGATTTTATTTTAATTTCATCTACCATTATTTGTATATTGTGGATATTTATACAATAAGAAAATGATTAGAAGTGAAGTACAATACTATTACCTTGTTAAAACTTTTCATATAGATCTTATTTATTCAATATTGACTAATTCAGTTACCTAGATTTAGAATACTCCTTTCCTTTCCTTTCCTTTTATCTTTTCTTTTTTTCCCTTTCTCACTTTTCCTTTCGTCTTTCTTTCTTCCTTCTCTTCCCTCCCTTTCCCCTCCCTCCCTCCCTCCCTTCGTTCCTTCCTTCCTTCTTTCCTTTCTCTTTGTTTCGACAGAGTCTTGCTCTGTCTCCCATGCTAGAGTGCAGTGGTATCATCATAGCTCACCGCAAACTCAAACGCCTGGGCTCAAGCAATCCTCCTGCCTCAACCTCCCAAGCAGCTGGGACTACAGATGAGTACCACCATGCCTGGCTAATTTTTATATTTTTTGTGGAGACAGTGTCTCACTCTTGCTCAGACTGCTTTCGAACTCCTATCCCCCTGCCTTGGCCTCCCAAAGTGCTAGGATTACAGGCATCAGCCATTGTGCTCTTAAGTATTTGATTTAGGGTAAAAAAAATTAAGAACAAAAAAATATGGCAAGGATGTGGGTGAACCTGCTATATCAAATCTGTTTTTACATGAATAATGGAAAGGAATGATTATTCTATGGGTCCTTCTTTATTTCATTTTTAAAGCCCTAATATATTTTTATTTGATGGGTGTGTCTCTGTGTGTGTGTGTGTGTGTGTGTGTGTGTGTCTGAATGATCTCTCCTTTTTGGGTTCTGTTCTATACACGTTCAGTTTCTTGTTTGAGTTAAAATTTTAATACTATTAAGAAATTCTGAGCTTCTTATAGATTAGGCAGTATAACATAGTATTTAAGAATTCTGGAAACAGAGTGCCAAGGTTTAAATCTTGCCTTAGACTTAATTTCTGTGTGCCTCAAATTGCTTCATCTATAAAATGGGAATAGTAATAATAACAGTGCTTGTCCCCTATTGTTGCTCTGAGTATAAAGGGAATTAATACATGTAAAAAGCTTATAACAGTACCTGTTACATTATGACAATTGAACAAAGAAATTCTAGATGTTCTTTCATAGAATAATTTAGACTTATCAAAGTAACAACAAATTGGTTCAGTAAACATTTTAAGCAGCTCAACATTGTTTGGCATTGTAATTTTTAAAATGTGATGTGTGGAAAACATTGTTCTTATTCTAAGATTAAGGAAACTTTCTAATCCCAGTGATGGCCTCTTACTAGTTATATGATTTTGCTAATTCACTTAAACTCTCAGAATTTAAGATTCTTTATCTGTAAGTTTTACGCAGTGTTTAGTGCTTTACATTCTCCTTTCTTTTAACAAAAAACCTTTTTATTGTGCAAAATTTCAAAAACATATACAAGTAGAATAATATGATGAACCCCATGTACGTATCACCCAACTTCAGTAGTTATCAACTCATGACATCATTCGTATCAGCTTTATCATTTTGAAACAAATCCCTGACTTCATATTTCATCTAAAAATATCTCAGTATATATTTATAAAAGATAAAAGCTCTTAAAAACATAACTACAACAGCACTATTCAGCAACAAAAAATAAGTGATTATTAATATAATCAATAGTCAGTATACAAATTTCCAGTTGTTTTCTAAATGTGTGGGTACGCACACATGTATGGTTCAGAGGTTGTATTCGGTTGATACGTCTTTTAAGATTTGATTTTTTTTTTTTGAGATAGGGTCACACTGTTGCCCCAGCTAGAGTGCAGTGACGGCATTATAGCTTACTGCAACCTCAAACTCCTGGGCTCTAGCAATTCTCCTGCCTCAGCCTCTGGAGTAGCTGGGATTACAGTTGTGCACCACCACTCCCGTCTGATTTTTCTGTTTTTGTAGAGACAGGGTCTCACTTTTGCTCAGGCTGGTCTCCAACTCCGGCCTCAAGCAATCCTCCCACCTTAGCCTCCCAGAGTGCTAGGATTACAGGTGTGAGCCACTGTGCCTGGCCTATTGTTTTTTTAAAACAGTCTCTAGTCCTGTGTCACTGGCAGTGATTCATGGATCTCATTTGTAGATTCTTTAAAATATCTTGGAACATAATTGTTTGAGAGAGATATGAACTTACAAAGTAGCTAGGTCTCCTTTTTCAGTCCCTTCTCTTATTTTTCATATCCATTCACCTTTCATACTTTTTGTTCTTCACTTTTCAGTCTGTCATTTTCCTTGCTAGACAAATGAGAGTCAAGGTGGGGTATGTTTTTGGAACAACACATATAACTAAATTAATTGTATGTAAAAGAATGTAGTACAAAAATGCTTATCGACTTCATAGTAAAGTTAATTTTGACTTAGACTGTTGAGAATTTGAATTAGAGGAATGGAACTTAGAGGAGAAAGATTATAGAGAAAATCTAACATGTAGAAGAAAATATTTGGGAGACAGCAAGTTTTATAGACAGCTATTGTAATTACATGAGCATTATTAGAATGAAAGATCATTATGGGAAAGAATGGAAATTATGCAAAGTGGGGATCATGTGAGGAGGCAATTTTGTAAAGTGAGACTTACGTACTCTTAGCACCTCATGTTGTATGGAACTTTATGCTTTACACAGTCACTTTCATGTAAACTTCTGAGATAAGTAGGGGTATTCTTATGTTGTCAATTAAAAAATTAACACTTAGATTAAGAAATGTACCAATTCCACATAATAATACATGACCCAGTTGGGACTCAAATGCATTATCTTACATTTTCAAATCTGTATTCTTCACTGATATTATTATACCTCTATGGCCTCACCATAATACTCTACATGTAAAACTCTTACAGTTTATTGTGCTTTCATGTACACTGTCTGATTTGATCCTCAAAAACCTTGTGAGGTATATAGTTCAGATATCATTATGATCTCATTTTGCAGATAAGGAAAATGAAGGTGAGAGAAGATAAAGTTAACTAGACGTAAAGTAGCTAGGAGTGCTTTCTTAACCCCATTACTTATTTTCTATATCTACTTGCCTTTCCTCTTTTTCATCACTTTTTAGTGTACTTATTAACTTTTCCATAAAACTGAGGCTAAAAGAAGTTAAACAGGTTAAAAAGGTCAATTCTATATAAGTAACAGAACATACCCAGACCTAAATTTCTGTTTTCTGATTACTGTCTTCTTACCAGTATGTATTTTGTTCTGGAATAATGTACCTACTGGAAGACCTAGAAATTTCTTGAGACTTGTTCATACCATAATTGAAATAATGCTTGAGAATTGTACTAGTAGATGTATGTGGGATTATTTGGAGAGATCAGAAGTGGAGGCTGATATCAGCTGTAAGGTGGCCATATTAACATAATATGCTAACTGACTTAAAATGCAGTATTAAACAAGTGTCAAATGATGAGGTTCTTGACAAAGATAAAAGTTTCAATGTTTGTATTTTTTCCACATAAAAATGCACAGGAATGAAGTGCTAAACTTTCCAGGTCCTGCCAGTACTTATATTATTAATATTTAATAGTGTCCAAAATATTTAATTTGGTAACGCTTTTATGATAGAAACCAAATCTACTTTTTTTGTTATTCCCTATAACCTTTGTTTGAAGTATGAGTGAGACAGGGAGAAAACAGTTTATATTGTATAGATGTCCTATGTTGTGTCTATTCTAACTAACTGCTACAATCCATTTTGAAATATCCATGTATTAATTTTTATGGCAGCTGTAACAAATTATCACAAACTCAGTTGCTTAAAACAACAGAAATGTGTTTTCTCACAGTTCTGGAGGCCAGAAGTCTAAAATTAGTATCAGTGGGCTGAAATTAAAGTGGCAGGGCCATGCTTCCTCTAAGGCTCTAAGGGAGAATCTGTTCTTACTTCTTCCAACTTATGATGGCTGCCAGCATTCCTTGGTTTGTGGCTGCAGCACTCCATTCTCTGCCTCTGTAGTCACATGACCTCCTCTTCTGTCTCTGTCAAATCTCCCTCTGCCACCTTTTTTTTTTTTTAATATTTTTTTCTTTTCTTTTTTCTTTTTTTCTTGCTCTTTTGTTACAGCAGATCCCTCTGCCTTCTTTTAAGGTACATGTTGATTGTATTTTGGGCCCACCTGGGGAATCCAAAATAATCCCCCCACCTCAAAATCCTTAATCATATCTGCAATGTTCTTTTTTGCCATATAAAGTAACATTCACAGGTTTCATGGATTAGTGTGTGAAGGTCTTTAGGGGAACCAGTATTCAGCCTACCACCATCTTTATTGTCATTTTGCTTTCTTTCTTTTCCTTCTTATTCCTTTTCTTCTCTCCTATTTTTATTCTTTTTAATCTACCAGAAACACAAAGGGGCAAGTAGGTTGAGTGGGCATGATCTAAATTAAGGATCAATAGTTGAGTGGCTGTGGTGTAGATCAGTAAGTTAGCCTTATTGCCTTCACTATAGAACATTGGATTCTGTTCACAATAATTTTGTTGTTGTTGTTTTTGGATGAATTGACAGTCAATTCGTTAAATTTAGCATTCTCTATCAAAGCAATTATTGACTTTTTGGGTAAAGTGTTTGAGTTAACATGAAATTTCAATTAAAGCATCATCAGTTGGCAAATAGCTAGTATTGTTTGAAAACTAATTTTACTTTAATCAAGTTTCCTCTCCCCCACCCCACCCCACATTTGCATTTTGTGTCAGTGATAGGTCATGACTTGAATTTAATGAAGGGAAACAGAATGAAAGAGTTGGTAGAGTTCTGATCCAAAAGTTCATTGCCTAGAGACCGTTATGGCTTGGGGTATATCAAGTAAGCTTTTAGGCCTCCATTTCCTAATATCTCTAATAAAGGAGTTGAATTATATGCCCTTCTATGAAGAGTTAAATCTCCTCTTACTCTGAAAGCCTCTAGTTCTACTATTTAGTATAAAGTATTTAAAAACCAATGAATAGGCAAATAAATAACAAATATGATTTATTTTCTACTATTTGAAAAACAGAATCATATTGTCAAGATTATTTTGAAATAACTTTACATGCTTTTTGTTTTTCTGTAGATGGACCACACATCCCCGACCTACATGCTTGCTAATTTAACCCACTTACATTCTGAACAACTTCTACAGGGCTTGAATCTTCTTCGCCAGCATCACGAACTCTGTGACATCATTCTTCGAGTAGGTGATGTTAAAATTCATGCTCACAAAGTGGTACTTGCCAGCATCAGCCCATATTTCAAAGCTATGTTCACTGGAAACCTTTCTGAAAAAGAGAACAGTGAAGTTGAGTTTCAGTGCATTGATGAAACTGCTCTTCAGGCTATTGTGGAGTATGCCTATACAGGGACTGTTTTTATTTCTCAGGATACAGTTGAATCTCTCCTGCCAGCAGCAAACCTCCTCCAGATAAAACTTGTCCTGAAAGAATGTTGTGCATTTCTTGAAAGCCAACTTGATCCTGGTAATTGTATTGGAATTTCTCGTTTTGCAGAAACATATGGTTGTCACGACCTTTATTTGGCAGCCACTAAATACATATGCCAGAATTTTGAAGCTGTTTGCCAGACTGAAGAGTTTTTTGAGCTTACACATGCTGATTTGGATGAAATTGTTTCCAATGACTGTTTGAATGTAGCTACTGAAGAGACTGTTTTTTATGCATTAGAGTCTTGGATCAAGTATGATGTGCAAGAACGCCAGAAATACTTAGCGCAGCTGCTAAACAGTGTACGATTACCATTGTTGAGTGTTAAGTTTCTCACTAGACTGTATGAAGCAAATCATCTTATTCGTGATGATCGCACTTGTAAACATCTTTTGAATGAAGCTCTAAAGTACCACTTTATGCCTGAACATAGACTCTCTCATCAAACAGTCTTGATGACACGACCTCGCTGTGCTCCCAAAGTACTTTGTGCAGTAGGAGGGAAATCTGGACTCTTTGCCTGTTTGGATAGGTAAATAGAAGGCTTCCTTAAAGGAGTGATGCTAGTAGATTTTATGCTTTTTAAATGTGTAAATTTTCTATATTTTTAAAATACTTTGATTTTCCTTTTTACTTTATTTGCTTTTTTAAATTTTTTCTCTCTTCCTCAAATACTTACGGAGTTGTTTTAATCACATTGTCCTTCACTCTCTATAATACTCTCAATTCTTAACCATTCCCCTAAGCATGCGTACTTTAACCAGCCTGGTTACTCACTAACTTTTCTTCCATTTTATTTATTTATTTTTTTTTGTTGAGACAGAGTCTCACTTTGTTGCCCAGGCTAGAGTGAGTGCCGTGGCGTCAGCTTAGCTCACAGCAACCTCAAACTCCTGGGCTCAAGCGATCCTACTGCCTCAGCCTCCCGAGTAGCTGGGACTACAGGCATGCGCCACTATGCCCGGCTAATTTTTTCTATATAGATTTTTAGGTGTCCATATAATGTGTTTCTATTTTTTTTAGTAGAGACGGGGTCTCGCTCAGGCTGGTCTCGAACTCCTGACCTTGAGCAATCCACCCGCCTCGGCCTCCCAGAGTGCTAGGATTACAGGCGTGAGCCACCGCGCCCGGCCACTTTTCTTCCATTTTATATCTTTTTTTTTCTTTTTTCTTGGAACCGTTTACATCTTCATTTGAGTCAGATGAGGTCAGAGGAGATTTATTATTGTCAACTATACCAGAATATGCTAAAGAAAAGAACTAGGAACTCGTGGTGAGGGCAGACTGGGGAGACGAATGTCTTTGAGTGAAAACAGCTAATCAGAAGTACCACCAAAGAAATGAGAAAAAATAGGATACTGATAGAAATCATGGATTTTATGTGTAACTTATTTTCTTTAGTGTAAGCATTTTTTCAAGACAGTAGTAAAAAATGCTTCCTTTTCTAATAACTTAAGACCAGGAGTTGTCAGAATTTTTCTATAAAGGGCTAAATAGTAAATATTTTAGTCTTTGTGGGCCATATGGTCTATGTTGCATCTACTCAGCTCTGCCATTGTAGTGTAAGAGCAGCCCTAGACAATACATAAATGAATGAATGTGGATGTATGCTAATAAAACTTCATTTATACAGATAGCTGGTGGGCTGAATTTGGCCCTCGGCCATAGTTTGCCAACCCTTGTCTTAAGAGCATTATACAAGTAACTTTTATATATTGAAAATACAGCTTGATGTTATCTTTGCTTTTTCTTTGGCTTAGGATGGCTTCATGAAAACTTCTGTGTTTGATGCATTTCTTTAATACTGTGGATTTCTTTCTGGCCATTTCCAAAAATTTGGTAAATTGCTTTTCCTTCTCCAATGGTAGGAAACTATTGATGTTTCATTAGTGGCAACTCATATATTCTGCATCTTTTATTATAAAAAGTGTCACTATACATTTTAATTGTAGGGGTTTTTTTTTTAATTGAGACAGGATCTCACTCTGTTGCCTGGGCTAGAGTGCAGTGGCATCATTATAGCTCATTGCAACCTCAAACTCCTGGGCTGAAGCGATCCTGCCACCTCATCCTCCTGAGTAGCTAGAACTACAGGCATGTGCCACCATGCCTGGCTAATTTTTCTATTTTTTTGTAGAGACAGGGTCTGCTCTTGCACTTGCTCAGGCTGGTCTTGAATTCCTAGCTTCAAGCAATCCTCCCACCTCAGCCTCCCAGAGTGCTAGGATTACAGGCATGAGCCACTGTGCCCGGCCTTAACTGTAGTCTAAATTGTTTCTTGTTGAGATTGGGCTACAAGTAGAGCATTAGTTATGGTAGCTATACGAATTGATTGTTTAACTTTAATTCTTAAAGGCGTTGATTATTGGCATCAAGTATTAGTCAATGTCATAACAAAAACTTCCAAATATAAATTTACATTATAAAAAGTTTTGAGTAGGTGCCTCTTAGTTTGTCACATATTAAAAATAACAAACATAAATTACTGAAGAGTCATAAGAACTGTTCATATCTTTAGACCCAGTAATCTTTTATCATAAAATCTATCATAATAAAATTTAAAAATTAAACATATCATTTGTACAGAGCTGTTTATTGCAGCATTATTTATAACTCTGGAAAAACTGGAACCAACTTGAATGATCGTTAAATATAATTCTACAAAAAATATTAAACATCTTTGTGTCAGATACACTGGTAGATAATGGGCCTTCAACAAGTTTTAATTTAGTGAAGGAGACAAATATTTAAATAGATAATTATAATGCATAGTGTTAATGCAGTGATAAACTTAATATTATGGAAACATTAAGGAAAGGCAATTGTCTCATCTGAGGAACTTAGGGAGGATATTACAGAGAAGTTAATGTCCAAGTTGAGTATGGAAGGCTAAGCAAGAACCAAGTGAAGAAGGGGGGATGGTCACAGAGAATGTGCAAAGACACAGTGGCATGATACAGTATATGATCTGTAGGAAATGAAAAGCTGTTTGGTATTCAGAAGCATAAGGTTCTAACCAGCAGGTGTCAATCGATGGTTTGATGAACCAAGTCAAAGAAATTATTGTAACTCAGAAGCCAAAAGTCAAATACCACATTCTCAATTATAAGTGGGAGCTAAATAATATCTACACATGAACATAGAGTGTGGAATAATAGACATTGGAGACTTGGAAATGTAGGAGAGTAGGATGGGAGGGAGGGATAAGAAATTACCTAGTGGATACAATGTTCACTATTTGGGTGATGGTTACACAAAAAGCTCAGACTTCACTACTACACAATTTATCCATGTAACAAACCTACACTTGTACCCCTCTAAATCTATTTTTACAAAAAAGAAGTTATTGCATGCTATAATAAAAAGAAGATTTTTATGCGGGCTACAAAACTATTCTAAGGAGAGTAGTGAAATGATCAGATTTGTTTATTGGGTCATTCTGGCTGCATTATGGAGAAAGATTGAGAGGCCAAGATTAGCATCAGAGTGATTAGTTCAGAAATTATTATAGAAATACAGACAAGAGATTATGAGGTCCTAAATTAGGATAGAAGTAGGAAAAATAGAGAATTCAAGAATTGTTTTAACAGAGTAAATTGACTAGATTTGGTGTTTGGATTGGGGGGAGGGGTAGTGAGGCAAAGGGAGGAATCCAAGATGAGTGAGATTTTTTATTTTTTTTCCCTAGGAAAGGTGGAAGGGTGGGGAAAGAACTGGGTGAGTGAGATTTTTTGATTAGATGACTGGGTGGATGGTTACATAGAGAGAGAGAATGAATGAATGTGGGAGGAGTAGTTACGGGGAAAAATAATATGTTTAGTTTTGGACATACTGAGTTTGAGGTGTCTATGAAAAATATCCAAGTAAAGGATTTCCTACTGCTAGCTGGATCTGAGTGCACAGCTCAAAGAACAGATTAGGGCTGGAAATTGGGACGTCATCAACATATAGCATAATTTAGAGGTATCAACTAAAGGCATGAAGTCTTCTATGGACTTCTTGACTAGTTCCACCTTTCACCTAATGAGAACATACAGAAAGGAAAAAGGATTGATTCGTGAATGAAAATCTAGGGAACACTAAGATGAGGGTAACAGGAACAATTTTAGAGATAGGAGAACCAAGAGAGAATAGTGTCATGAAAACCAAGGAATTTAAGTGTGTCAAGGAAAGAATGTGATCAATGATGTAAAATGCAATGGAAAGATCCAAAAAGCTAAGGATGGAAAGGTAGCTGTTAGGCTTGGCAATATGGAGATCATTAATGACTTTTGATGAAGTAATTTCAGCAGAGTTGTAGGAATGCTGTAGATACATTACAGTGGGTTTGGAAGTGAATAAAAAATAAGGAAATAAATTGTAAATGAAGACTGTTCTTTTTAGAATCTTGGCAGAGACAAGAAAGGCAGAGTTAAGGTAGTACCTGATAGAGTCATGGGAAGATTTTGTTTGGTTTTATTTTGTTCTTGAAGAGAGAAAGACATAAGTGTGCTTATAATCAGATGCCAGTAAATAGGGATAGCATGAAGATATAGGATAGAGGAATGGTCATTGGTGGAGCAACGTCTTAGAAAAAGTAGAAGGAGATGGTATCAAAAGCAAGGATAGAAGGTTTTGAATAGGAGAAGAGGAACTATTTATGCCCCAAGATCAGAATATAAAGGCAGATTTACTGATGGGGGGAGAGGTGAGGGCAAAGATTTAAAGTAAGATCCTGCCCAATAGCTTCAATTTTTTTCTTTAGCTAGGGGAGGAGATCACTAGAGAAGGAAGTGGGGCTTGGGTAGGCAGCTTAAGGAAATTAGAAAAACTCCCACAATGTTATTGTTTCTACTTGCAAAAAGGGAGTCATGAGGATGGCAGTACACTAAAACTGTTTTTGAATAATTGTGCAAGTACATTAAATGTTGAATGGATGTTTAGCCATCACTCATCTCAACACTATAAAGCATAGGTCTAAATGCCAAGAAAGAAACTCTCATTGGAACTGATTATCATTTATCCTCTACTGTGGTTTGAATGTGTCCCCCAGAAGTTCATATGTGTTGGATACTTAATTGCGATTGGAACTGTATTCAGAGGTGGGGCCTTTAAAGGTGATTAGGCTGTGAGGAATTTCCCAGCCTCCTGAACCATGAGCCAAATAAACTTCTTTATAAATTACACAGTCTGCGGTATTATGTTATAGCAGAAGAAAACAGACTAAGACACTCTGAAAAGACCATAGGACTAATAACTTTATATGTTGTGTCTATTTACCTAAATCATCTCCAGAAATCCTTAACTTCTAGGAATCCATCAAGGTTTTTAGTCTTATTATCACTGAGAGGTTTTATCCCTCGCGCCAACTAATTTTCGAATTCTCCAACACCAGCTGAGTGTCTAACAATTCAATTCATCTGTCCCTAACTCTTTAGCGTTAGCCCATACCCCACAGGTTAAGGGCTCGGTCTCATAAGACTGTACCTACTTTAGGTGCCAGCCTTTGTCATTACCAATAACTTCAACACGTTTAAAATCTTGGTTCACACATTTCATTCTCTAACCACCACCTCCTTTCTTACCAGCTTCTTTATTTCAGTACATATACTCCAGTGATTCTTTGTTACCTTCAGGATTTTTGATCCATTGGCCCTATACTCAGTCAGGAAAACTGACTGCTATTCAACCACATGTTCTCACCTTCACAGCTTAGATTCCAGGAACATCACTGTCATCATTCCTTTGAATACACCCATGGCTTCCTTGCCTTTGTGTCCCTCCTTTATATTCATCTAGTTAAAATCAATTCTCTACTTAAGCCATGGCTGCACCTGGGCAGCAGGATGTAGCTAGAGAAACACACATACCCATTTTAACGGGTTTCACTTGGGAACCTCAGCGCTCCCCAGCAAGCCCTCTGCATTTTCCTAATCAGTTTATTCTTTGCCTTCCTGGGAGGACTGTCTCACACCTTCTGCTCTCTCCATAAAAATATCCATAACCTCTTCCCCTCACCTTCTAAATCTTAGCTTGATTGCCTTATCTCTTATTCTACTGAGAGGATAGAAGCAACCAGAAGAGAACTACCTCATCTTTCCATCACCAAATCTACCAAGTTATTTCTGTCTAAGACCAACCCCTCCACTTCTCTCCTTATTTGCTAGATTCCATTCCCTCTCCATTACACCAGGATTTTGCTCTTCTGGTTTTCCCCTGTCCTGTATCATCATCACCTTCTCCCACTGTAGTGCATCATTGCCATCAGCATACAAACATATTCTGGTTTAAATTCCCAGATTAAATTAATTTTCTGTGGTCCACGTGGTCTTTCTCTGCTCTACTTTGCAGCTACCTCCTAATATTTATTTTACTCTTTATAGTAAAATCATTGGAAAAATTTGTACCCGCTGTTTTCACTCCCTCATCTTCCATTCCCTTTTGAACCACTCCAGTTAAGGTTTATTTCCACCACCTTGCTAAAACTGCTCTTGTTAAGGTCAGAGTGTTCCCTGATATATCAGTGTCATTGGAACAAATTCACATTTTTAAAATAAGCATTATAACAAAACTTACTATAAATAGAAATTCAGTAACTTGGATGAATGAATGCACCTTGATCATACTGGATGGAGGATATGTATTTTTATGCTATTACATTATTATTGAGTTTGGGGACATTGGCTACTTTTTCCCAACTTTTGGGGAGTAATGCAATATATATACATGCAGAAGACCATAAATCATATGCCTCTAGGGTATCAATAATAAATACTCAAGTACCTATCAACCGGATTAATAGACTATTAATACCCAATGTGTCCTTCCTTAATTCATCTCCCTCCCTCTCCCAGAAGTAACCACTCTCCTGAATTTTCTATGTATTATTCCTTTGCTTTTCATTATAATTTTGCCGCATAGTATATGTGCCCCACTATATTGTTGGGTCTTACATATTTTTATATAAATGCAGTAATACTATATGTATATATTTTTTAGAGATGTGTTTTTTCACTAAACAGTAAGTTTATGAAATTCGTCTGTGAGCTTACATGAGGAAATAGTTTAATTGCTATGTGGTATTATAGTATATGGGCATAATATGATTTTTTCTTTCTAAAAATGTTAATTTTAAATATTTTAAAGTGTTAGACACATACATAAAAGTATACAAATCCCAGCTGTATAGCTCTATGAATTATCACAAAATGAACATTACAAATTAGTTCAGGAAACAGTACATAACCACCTAGAGGCCACCCTTGAACTCCCTTCTTCTCTCCAAAGGTAACCACTATCTTCATTTCTAATTTATAGATTAGTTTAGCCTATTTTTTAATTTGAATAAATGGAATTATACAGAATATATTCTTTTGAGTTTGGCTTCTTTCTTTCAACATTATATGAGTAAGATTCACCCCAAGTAGCTGTAGTTTGTTCATTTTCATTGCTGTAAATAATATTCTCTTATACAATATGCCACAATTTACCCATTTTATAGTTGATGAATGTTTAGATTGTTTCTAGTTTTTGGCTATTAAAAATAATGCTGTGAATATTCTTGTACATGTACATATGCATGCATTTCTCTTGTGTACATATCTAAGAGTGGAATTGCTCAGTCATAGGACAGATAAACCACGCCTTATTTAACCATTCTCTTTTTGATGTATGATTGTATTATGCTGCTGTGAACATTTCGGTGTATGTGTCCTGGTACAAAAGTGACTATAGTAGACATTCAATAGAGTAGATACGTAGACGTGTAATTACAGAGTCAGGGCATGTGTATATCTTCAACTTGATTATGATAATGTAAAATTGTTTCCCAGAGCAGTTTGTGCCAGTTTACACTCTCACTAACGGAGTATGCATTCCTTGCTGCACATTCTTGCCAACCATTATTATCTGACTTTACATTTTTGCCAAGGCAGAAGATGTGTTATGGTATATTGTGGCTTTAATTTGCATGTTCCTGATTACTAATGAGGTTAAACAAATTTTTGTTTATGGGCCATTTGGGGTTTTTAAATTTTAATTTTTTCTTCTTATTCTAGTGTGGAGATGTACTTTCCTCAGAATGACTCTTGGATTGGCTTGGCACCCCTAAACATTCCTCGCTATGAATTTGGAATATGCGTTTTAGACCAAAAAGTGTATGTTATAGGTGGTATTGAAACTAATGTGCGTCCTGGTGTCACTATCAGAAAACATGAAAATTCAGTGGAATGCTGGAATCCTGATACAAATACCTGGACTTCTCTAGAGAGAATGAATGAGAGCCGAAGCACCCTTGGAGTAGTAGTCCTTGCAGGAGAACTCTATGCTTTAGGTGGTTATGATGGACAATCTTATTTACAATCTGTAGAGAAGTATATTCCCAAAATAAGAAAATGGGAACCTGTGGCACCAATGACTACAACAAGAAGTTGTTTTGCTGCAGCTGTATTGGATGGAATGATATATGCCATTGGTGGATATGGTCCTGCCCACATGAATAGGTATTTAAATTAATAATCAAATTATATTATGTTTGTAGATTTTTTTGAAGTATCATAAACAATGATTTATGAGTTTTAAACAGTTTTATATGTATGAAAAATTTATTTTTAAAGTTTTCGAGTAATATTGATAAGCTTTTGGGAAATTTAATCTGCTCTATGAGTATAATGGTAATTGTTTTACATGGGAATTTAGTACAAACCTAAGAATCAAATCTCTTGTATTAAATTTTCCATTTATTCAGTATAAATGGATGAAATTTTAAAACTCAGGAACCTGAAAATAAGATGAAGTTAGACAACTTTAGATTTTGTGTGAGTATATATGTATGTACAGTATATATATGGTCTTTTATTGCATTGCTTAATAGAATAAAGAAGTGGGAATTTAATTCCTATATGTCTACACAATATTATAATTCATCATAAACTTAAAGCCTTATTTAAATATTACTAGCTTCTCTTTTTTTTTTCTTTAGAGATGGGGTCTCGCTATGTTGCCCAGGCTGGTCTCAAATTCCTGGCCTTAAATGATCTTCCTGTCTCGGCCTCCCAAAATGCTGGGATTACAGGCATGAGCCACTGCACCCAGCCTGGATTCTTACTCTATAATCATACATGTATATGAGTTGTACTGGATTCTGAATTTGAGATTTCTATATTCTGTAGTATTTGCTGAATAAAGGAGAAATATATATGAGAGCATAAAAGTACAAAGTTACTGCCTGTATGGAAAATTAGTCACAATTCTGAACTTTTATTGAAAATTGATGTTGCAAAGATTTTATCTTTAATAGTAGTCAGAGTGGTATGTGTTTTATTGATTGTGAGTGTTGTAATGAAAGAGTGTACATTTGGCCCTCTGTATCTGCGGGTTCCACATCTGCAGATTCTGCATCCACAGATTCAACCAACTATGGATCGAAATATTTGAACAAAAAAAAAAACATGCAACAATTAAAAATAATACAGTATAAAACCTATTTATATAGCATTTACATTGGTATTTGATATTATAAGTAATGTAGAGATGATTTAAAGTATATGAGAGGATGCGTGTAGGTTATGTTCAAATACTACATTAGTTTATGTAAGGGACTTGAGCAGGTGAGAGGAAATGACTTATTCAGGACTACACAAATCCAAAATAGTGGAGCTAGGGTTCATTCAGTTCTAAGTATGTAGCATTAGTACTTGAACCCAGGTCTTCTGACTCCAAGTTCTATCCTTTTAATGTACTTTGCTGCTTATACAATATAATGGAATAGCATATAGAGTTGCACCTTGTTCACAAGGTAAGCTTTTATCTCTGCATTTTATCAGGAAAATCTAAACATTTGGGACAAACTACTCTTGTTTTCTATCTATTTATTTGAGCTTTTAAAACTATGGTGCGTTTTAGTTTTGCTTTGGCAGGAAGAGTGACACAAATGATCTGTAAATTAATTCTTTCTTTTGTGAATATTTGCAGTGTGGAGCGTTATGATCCCAGTAAGGACTCCTGGGAGATGGTTGCATCCATGGCAGATAAAAGGATTCACTTTGGTGTGGGTGTCATGCTAGGCTTTATTTTTGTGGTGGGTGGACATAATGGTGTCTCACACTTGTCAAGCATTGAAAGATATGACCCTCATCAAAATCAGTGGACTGTGTGTAGGCCAATGAAAGAACCCAGAACAGGTAATAATAATTTATTAATTTTTAAACATAGAGGGCGGTGTTTTCTATAGTGATGTTCTTGGGATGATAGTTCTTTAGAATATAACAGTAAGGGATTACTTGTCCAGAAGAAAACTTTTTTTGTGGTAAACTTGAAAGATAACTAGCTAGACAAAACTATAAAGATTTCTTTATTGTAATTTTAATATATCAGCATGCATATTATCATTTCTCAGAGTTGGAGAACACAATTTGGAGAATGCTGTTAATAGAGTGTATCTTTTTTTTTTTTTTTTTTTTTTTGAGACAGAGTGTCGCTTTGTTGCCCAGGCTAGAGTGAGTGCCGTGGCGTCAGCCTAGCTCACAGCAACCTCAAACGCCTGGGCTTAAGCAATCCTACTGCCTCAGCCTCCCGAGTAGCTGGGACTACAGGCATGCGCCACCATGCCTGGCTAATTTTTTTTTCTATATATATTTTAGTTGGCCAGATAATTTCTTTCTATTTTTAGTAGAGACGAGGTCTCGCTCATTGCTCAGGCTGGTCTCGAACTCCTGACCTTGAGCGATCCACCGGCCTCGGCCTCCCAGAGTGCTAGGATTACAGGCGTGAGCCACCGCGCCCGGCCTAGAGTGTATCTTTATCGAAGCTCTTTTTGTCCATATAGCACATGTCATTTCTTAATATTTTAGACACATACACGATCCTTGGATTGTTACGTTTTGTTTCTCATTATATATCAGCAATCTATATATTCACTTCCAATGTTCTTTCCTCTCCAAGGGGTATAGTTGATGAAAAAGTGTTGGATTTCAGGGTTCCTACAGAAAAAACAAGTATATCATTGTGGTTTAGAAGAAATTGTTATCTTTGAACTCAAACTCAAGTCACATCATTTTAAAGGGAAGGTTTAAAGCTACTGATGGAAATGCTTTAGGAGTATTCTTGATGCAAGCTGAATATCCCTTATCTGAACTTCTTGGGACAAGAACTGTTTTGGATATTTTTGGATTTTGGAATATTTTCATTATACTTACCAGGTTGAGCATCCCAAATCTGAAAATCTGAAATCCAAAATGCTTCATCTAGCACTTCCTTTGAACATCATGTGGTGCCCAAAAAGTCTTGGATTTGGGAGCATTTTGTATTGCAGATTTTTGGATTTGGGTTTCTCAGCCTATTTTTATGATTAAAGAAACTCTTGAAACATAAACATACAAGGGAAACTGAAAGGAAAAACTGGAACTAGCTATTTTAGTGCTTACTATAATTAGTTTCTTTGGTCTCCTTGAGAAGGAAAGCCATAAAAACAATGAGAACTTATAAAATTTGTGTAGACTGTTTGTTTTTAGAACTATTATGTGTGAATATCTAAGTAGAATTTTTAAAAGCATAAATTATTTTATATATTCTACATATTTTAATGTATTTGAAAACCTGATAAAATATATTATTTCTAGAAAAATATATGCAAATATAAATTGATAAGAAAGCATGTGGAAAGATACATACTATATTCTTTTTATTTTAGTTTTTGTAGAGGTTGGGTCTCGCTATTTTGCCCAGGCTGGTCTCCAATTCCTGGACTTAAGCGATCCTCCCGCCTCAGGCTCCCAAAGTGCTGGGATTACAGGCGTGAGCTGCCACGCCTAGCAAACATACTACATTCTTAATAGTACTTTCCTATGGTGCAGGGGGAGGAAGAGTAGAATTGGAGAGGAGAGGTGAAAGAAGACTTCAACTCTTATATTAAAGGGACTTTTTTCTAGTAAGCACACATTGCTACATTAAGCCTCCCCTTATCTGCAGGGGATATGTTCCAAGATCCCCAGTGGATACCTGAAACTGTGGATAGTACCAAACCCTATATATGTTATGTTTTTTCATATACATACATACATACTTATGTATGTATATAAGTTTAGTTTATAAATTAGGCACATTAAGAGATTAACAATAACTAATAATGAAATGGAAAAATTATAACATATTGTAATAAAAGTCACATGAATGTGATATCTCTCTCAGAATATACTGTTGTACAGTACTCACTTATTTTTGGACTGTGGTTGACCTCAGGTAACTGAAACCATGAGAAGTAAAACTTCAGATAAGGGAGGACTACTGTATGTTGCTTATGTAATTAATAATAGATTGTTTATTTTAAGAAAACATTAAAATACAAATTTGTGAACTTTTAGTGAAAGAAAGTATACTTCATGGTTAACATGTTTCTTTCCTCTTTTAACCGACCTCTCCTAGGAGTTGGTGCCGCAGTAATCGATAACTACCTTTATGTAGTTGGTGGTCACTCAGGGTCTTCCTATCTGAATACAGTGCAGAAATATGACCCTATCTCAGATACGTGGCTGGATTCAGCTGGCATGATATACTGTCGCTGCAACTTTGGACTAACTGCACTTTGACAAGTGTGAACTCTTCGAAATAGTGTGGTAGCAAAACTTGTGCTGCATGAAAGGATGCCCAGTTTTATGAAACCCACAAACTGCATTGCATTCTTTTTAACTTGAGGTGGCATGAAGACTCACAGTTTTGTTGGATACTTTGAATTGACAAGTAGTTTTGGTTCCTCTTGATTACACAGTAAATCAATAATCCAAAAAAAAATAAAGGAAAGACCTTGCCAATTGAATTGTGCACTTTTTCCCCTAAGGCTGGGATAGACTAGTTTTATGTTCTTAAGTGTACATGTAGAGAAAAACCTTGCTGCTTTTTATTTTTAATTTTAGCTCTCCTTCCTTGACATGTACTATGATTTATTAGGATGAGAGATGTTTTAGATGGTGGAGTGTATTGAATGACTGGACAGAGTGCTGATAAAGCTTGTTGGATGTAAATTTATATGCGTCACATTTTTTGTTTGTTTTAAAACAAACAAAGGGCTGCTTTTTCTTTTGGTACTTTTAAAGGTTATAAATAATATGACGTAGTGATTCATCTGAATACTCTTCCTGGTAAATGGTTTTAGGGCTGAGTATGTAGCAAGTTTGTAAGACAATTGCTTTTACTATCTTGATGTTTGGGGCCCTATTTTAAGAAGTCAGATATTTACTGTTTATGCCTTTTACATATGGGCAGATTAATGCTGGATGAATTTATTTATCCATCTATGCTACAACAAGCATAGATAGAAAGAGTTAATCCTATAAGTTGTTTAAGTTTTACTTTAATTATACAGCAGGCTTCCCAGTGTTGATGTAAATATTTGAGAAATGTTTAGTACAATTCTTAGTACCTATTGATTTTTTTCATTCTTATAATAATTTTAGTTTTCAAGGATCTTTGCTTTTTTGAAGTGTTCAGATATTAAAATGGTGCTAACTGTAGGATCTATAACAAGGCTATAACCAATGTTCTTTTGGATGTTCACTATGAGATATGCATGACATGTTTTGATAGTCTTTTCGTCTTTACTGGCTTGATTCATTTTTGCTTATTTAAAATGTTAGCAGTTGCACTAATGTTAACATCCAAAAAATCATCAAAATGGCCTATGTAATGCTCTTCATAGTTCCTGAATAGTGATTTAAAGAAAGATACATTTTTGATCTTTTTTGTGCTAGATATTACATGTCCTTTTTAAAAGCAGAAATATATGCATTAAATATAAAGCACTAGACAAAGTTATGCATTACTTTGTACATTTCTTAGGTAACTGAATATTTTAAAGTTATTGAGGAAAACTGGAACTCAATGTTTACTTGAGTAGTGGTTCTAAATTTAGTCCTACTTTGATTAAAGAAATGAGCTTTTAAAGCAGAATTGTTTGCTGTAGCCAGTGATAGCTTATTTAAAAGAAGTGGTTAACTTATTTTATTTTAGCATGTTTTAGTAAGTATCTGTCAGTTTTAAACACATTAACTTACATTTTATTATGATGTAGGTACTTGTATTTTTGGTACTGTAGTTATTTTGTTTTCTTTTCCTTGATTTTTTTTTTTTTTTTACCTGTCCACTCTTTATAAAGTCTCTGCAAACCAGTGTATATTTTTTTCTTAAAAACATTCATACTTCATTCTTAAGTGCCATAATGTTCTAGACTATTGTTAAGAAGCCATTTATACTTATAAAACTTAGGCTCATTTTAGCATATATGTTATTTCTTGAAAAATGTAGCCGGGCAATTTGCAGTTTTCCTTGTTCTTCCATAAACTGCCAGTTGTAGATTTGAATATATACTACAAAACTGTAAGATCATCTTTAGTCATAAAAGTAGTATTGTGCTTTATGAATATTTGCACAGATTATAAAACCTTGAAAGTGATTTTTAGTCTCTTCTAATTTAAAACTCAACAGGAGCTATTAATAAAATCTACAGTCTGATTCTTTTCTATGTTGCTTGTTTGAATAACACAATGATATATAGCAATAACTTTTTCATTGATTTGAATAAATCTATTGCATAGAAATAAGGTGCATTATTATGGTTGGCCTAGACTTTACTTAAGGAAAAGCAATTTAAAATAGATTCCATCAAATACCTAGTTTTTAATCCCCAACTCAGTTTTCTTTGTTCATATCAATCAAATTATTAAATATATTCTACTATACTATTTTTAATCCCTTCCTCTCAGAAGATAAGGGAATTCGAAAGACTATAGAAAATTATTTTAATTATAAACACAGCTGTACTATACATTTTATTTTAACAATGTTTTACTCATGTATTATCTCCTCTATCAAATTAGTATAAAAATGTAATCACTTAGTAAATTAGATCAAAAGCATATATATAATCATTGTTTTTGGAAAATCTAAATTTCATCTTGGTAAAGACTAAACATGAAACATCTTGGGCAATAGTAGAAGCCATATGCCAGTGAACTAATTATGAAAATCTGTGATGGGAAGAGAAAAAACATTCAAAATTTAGAAATATATTTATTGTAGTATTGCTAAACCTATACTGTTCATAGCAACCACAGCTACTAATCTGACCTGACAACTGATAAGTTTACAATAGAGCCTTCTGTTACAAATTTGTGAGCTATTCCATTATGAATACTCTCCTGACAAATGTGAATTTAAAGCCACATGTTTCTTATGTTAAAAAGGATCAAAATGTTTGGTTATAAATCCCCAGGATTAAAGGTATTAGAAATAATTATATATATTCAGGCAAAGAGGGAAAAGCTATTTAAGATTGCCCAGAAATATTTTGGAAAAGAGCAGCATTGGGAAATAGAAATTAATCAGTTACAAGATAATTGCCTTCTATAATTATGTTATAAAGAGTTAATCTGTCAGGAATCTGGCTATTTAATATTTGTTGGATGATGTAATAGAACTTAGTGATTTTTAATGTAATCCCAAGGATATTTACAAATTCCATATGTTATTACTGTTTTAAATATGAGTGAATATTAAATTCCAGGAAGTGGTATCAAATAATAGGACAATGGCATTACGTTTTGAAAGTTTATTTTGATAGTTGATACATATGGAGGGTCTACTACATGTATAAGACATTCTGTTAGAGGCTTCGGGAGCTAGAAAGATAAGATATAATCTTTTCCTTCAGTGAGAGTTAAATATAGTGGGAGAGACCTGTACCCTAGTAACGATTAAGATAAAGTATGAATCTAATTCCGTATCTCCAAAATCGTGAGAAGTAATTAGAAATCTAGTTTATGTATAAACAATTATGTAGTATCCAATTAGGTTTTATTGGCATGAAAAAGAAGTATAGAAAACCTAATGTTTATAGAACTCCAAATTTCCTAGAATTGGATAATGTATTTTCTAGTAGAAAAACTATAGACATTTTTTTTTTAAGTCTATTTCCTGTAGTATCAAGGCTCTGGCTAACAATGAGGAAAATATCTGTACGTATAATGCTGTTTATTTTCAGTTTTGATGTTGGATTCCTGGTATTGTCACCTAAGTGCTCATTTTCAGGAAAATCAGATTCTACAATAAACTTACTGCTTAAAGTTCAATAAACTTGTGATAACCTTTTAACCTCTATAGTCTGAAAGTTAAGAAATTATAAGATGTCACATGTCAAGTTAACATCCAGTTCTACTTCTTAACCTTTTTTCCCCTTTGTAAACAGCACTTTAATTAGACATGATTCAATTAGATAGAAGTTACTCTGTAGCTGGATATGTGTTGGATTTTCACTTATAGAACATTGATTTAGTATTGATAAACATTTGAAAAGAATGAGGAATACAATATGTTTTAAATACAATAGGTTTACAAATTTTCTTACTGGTGTAAATATGGAGTAAAAAATCCAGTTTACATCTCTGCAGAGAGAAAAATTGTTATCCATATGTCTTTTATATTATACATATTTAACTAGAAATAATTTATTGTTAATTTTGTCCAGGTTATCATGTGTAAGTCCCATTTATTTCAAAATACTAAGCAAAAAGTTCCAAGTTTGCCTTAAAATATAAGTGAAATTAAAGAACTGGATGATAATGCCTATATTTTTGCCTTATGAATTGTGCTGTATAATAAACCAGCAATGGTTTTGATTTTAACAGGATTCTGAAATTTTGTAGATGTAGAGTACGAATATTTGTACTCTCTTGCAAAGAATGTGATCTAGTTGTGGACTATGTTAATGTTTAAATGTTTTTGTATGTGTATTTTACCTCTAAATATGTACCTTTTTAGCATCAGGGTTTTATTTTATTTTTGTTTACATAGTAAAGTGGCACTTGTATTCTTTTTTTATTTTAAAAGTTCTTTGTGTATGTTATTGTGGTAATGCTCTGTAATGATTATGGTCAAATTTCATTTCATGTAAAATGTTTAAAATAAAATTGAAAAATATGACTTTGTGTATGTCATCTGATAATTTTTGCAAACTGAACCAAGCTAACTTTGTCATGCACAACTCTTAGGGTATATTTGGTAGATAGATAGTGGCCTCAAAATTTGAAGTAGATATGGGGTAGCCACTCCTTTACATCCTCATTACCAGGTTATAATGAAAACATGTTCAGGCCAAATTCTGCCACTGATTCAGACATTTACTAAAGAAACATTCATTAGCAAAAAAGTCACGAAAGAGTTCAGTTAGTAAGCCCAAGGCAGTCCCAGCTTTCTGTCATTTTAGATTCTCTAACTGGGCAGTAGAAGAAAGGTTTGCTCGAGGCAGACAAGGCAGTATTTCAGATGGTTCTGTTACTTTAATAATCGGCATCAGGTAACCAGCAATCCTAAAGAACAGACTGTAAAGAAGTAATTGAGATTCAGTTGCCATCTTTAAGGAAGCTTGTAAATTACAGGCCTGAATGGATTCAGTCTTTAATTTTACTATTAAGAGCAATTTTCTGATATCATGTTAGTCAATGAGCCACTTCCCCTATAAATGCTCCTGACATTTAATATGCTAATTAGCAAAACATTGGACAGCCATCAGATTATGGATTAACAGAAGTAATTGCAGTTGCCATAAGCATGGGTTTCCTGGTTAGAATGCCAGCTAACCATCCCCCAACTGCATTCTTGATGAGGGCAACTCTTGAGTTGAAATTGGAACTTAACAGATATATCCTGAAGCATTTAGAGTGTCTTATAGGTAATATAAAACTTATAAATATGCATTTTAAGAGAGGTACATACTAAAACATTAAGATTTCTTTGCTAAGTGGATGCTTTTTAAGTTCTGCCTTTTTGTAAGGCATGCACAGATAGCTTTCACATTACCCAGAAGTCATTGTAAAATCTATCAGCAGACAGTTATTGAGAGCTTGGTATGTGCAAGACATGATGGAAAGTGTAAAAGAATATAAGCCATACCCTACAATCCACTTGAAGAATGTAAAAAGACACATCAGTTTTTTTTTTTTTTTTTTTAAACCCAGGAAAGGAGAATAGAAGAAAGTGCTACTCTGGCAGAGGGTCTAGCTGTGCCTCTTGGGTACATTCACAAAATTACTATATGGTTCTTTTCATTTGGGGCCAGTAATGGGGGTGGAAGTTTCGACTCTAATTTGGAAGACAGTGTGATGTATGGATTGTAGGAGTCAGCAATAGGCTCCTAATGGAATACAAAAAGCCCTTCCAGTGCAGAGATAGAACTCAAGGCGAGGAGTAAAATTGAGTGCTGTGATGAAGAGACAGTATGTATTAGAATAGCTCAAATGAGTGTTGATACGCTTCCCAGGCTTTTTATTTTATTTTTTCTTTTTAATAGAAACAGAACCTCCACGTACCCATCAAGCAGCTTCAACTATTAACTACATTTTGTGAATTCTACTTCATCTATTCACTTTTTTGTTTTTGCTGGAATATTTTTAAGAAAATCCCAGACATCATGTACTATGACCAGTAAATAATTGAGGCTGCATCTCCAATTGAAAAAGACACTTTAAAAATTTATTCTATAAGCCACCCTGATATAATCACACTTAAAAATTATTACTTTTATAATATTTAGTACTCAGTCTATATTCAAACTTCCCTGATTGTCTCAAAAAAATTTGTTACCATTGGTTGCTTTGATTCAGGATCTAAAATAAAGGTTATACATTGCATTTGATTGTTATGTCTTGAATCCCTTTTAATCTCTACCAGTCACTGCCCCTCGCCCCCAGCACCACCCCCCCAGTCTTTTTTTTCATGTCATGTATTTGTTGAAGAACTGAGGTCATTTGTCTTGTAGATTGCCTCACATTCTAGATTTGGCTAATGCTTTCTTGTGATATTGATTAACTATCTGCTATCGATTTATTCTTGCTTATAGCTATTCAGTAGGCAGAGTCAGGAAATACCTTCTTTTTTATTTTAAGAGAGAGAAAAGGGGCTTTTACTGAAATTTTTTGATTTTACTGTATTTTTTCTTAGTCTGAAAATTGTGGTCTATCAACATTAACATAATTATTTGCTTTATCTTACAATAGTTTCAAATATGATATAGCTATAAATATAAGTAAAAATACTTACGATAGTTTCAAAATAACAATACTGATATAGCTATAAATAATAAGACCAATAAATGCAGTTAAGATTGCTTTGTGATTCCTTTGTCCTTAGATAATATTTTATAAGGATGTACAATAATAATACTGGCTTTAGAGTCAAAGTAATATTTTTCTTTTGTTGATAACCTAATTTATATGTAGTTAGATTATTTTAATTCAGGTTTTAATTTTTAGGGATATACATTTTTATTTAATTTAAAATTTTAATTATATAAAATGTTTACTCGACTTTAAAGTATAAACTATATGACAAGGTGCACTTACAGAAATTTTGTCTACATTTCCATCTTTTCCACCATGTTCAGTTTATTTCTCTATAGGTAATCTTTTTTATTAGATGTTGATTTCATTGTTTCACTTTAAAAATAGAAATATACCTCTTTCCCGATTCCCTTACAAAAAAAGATAGCATAGTATAAAAACACTGTTTTTTGACGTTTTTTTCACTTAATATATTCTGGAGATTTTCACATAGCAATATATTTAGATCACTATTTTTTTTTTATAGTTGCACAGCAATTTACTGTGTGGATGGATATACCGTGGGACTTTTAACTAGTCTGCTCATGGGCATTTGGGTTGTTTCTAGAGTTTCGCCTTTACAAATAATGCAGTGAGTAGCCGTGTACATTTGTCATTTTGTATTTTGGGGATAGATTTTTAGAAGTGGAATTACAGGGCCAGGGTAGATGATATATAACTTTGCTAGACCTTGCTCAATTCTCTCAAGAGGTTTTACCATTTTGCATACTCATCAGCAATAGACAGGAGTGCCTTAAAAGCTGTTTTTATTATTCTAGCCACTCAGGGGCTTATTAAAAGGTGACACTTTGGCCTCAGGTTATGTTTGGTTGATATTATGTACAATAAAATATAATTAAAGAAATGAAAAGTTCCTTGTGTTCTAATGTATATTAAAAACTTATTTAAATATCTTATTAAGGCAGGATGTAAATAAGGATAGACCAATCACTTTTGTCTTGGTGATCAGGAAGTAAGTCTTGGAAAATATATTCTTGTGTGTGCCCTGAAGAGAGTTAGTTTAAATAGGCAGGGGTCCTAGAATTTAATAAAGTAGGTGGTTCCCACTTAAGAGAAAAATATGTCTCAAAAAGTTTTAGAGCCAGATTTTGAGACACTTTGAAATCCTCCCTCTGTCTCTCTCTGTCTGTGTGTGTGTGAGTGTGTGTGTGTGTATGTGTGTGTGTGTGTGTGTGTGTATATGGTGGTGTCTTAGTCCACTTGGGCTGATATAACAAATTACCATAAACTGGGTAGTTTATAAGCAATAGAAATTTACTTCTCCCAGTTGTGGAGGCTGGAAAGTCCAAGATCAAGGCAGATTCAGTATCTTGGTAAAGACTTTTTTTCTGGCTCATAGGTAGAGCCTTCTTGGTGTCTTCATGTGGGAGAAGGCTTTGAGATCTGTCTTCTGGGTCTCTTTTCTAAGAGCACTAATCTCATCCACCAGAGCTCCACTCTCATCACCTAATCACCTTGTAAAGGCCCCACCTCCTAATACCATCACCTTGAGGGTGAGAATTTCAACATGTATTTTGGGGAGACATAAACACTCAGTCCATAGCAGGGGGATAAATGGTTTTGGACAGTATCTGGCGGATAAATGATTTGGAACAGGAACAAGATGGGATATTTCACTATCATTTGATACCTAGAAAACTTTAAGCCATTCACTTTCCTCTCACATTTTTGCTTTTGCTTTATTTTTATTTTTGCATTTCAAACTAATTCATGTATTTAACATTTTTTTTTTACTGTCTTAACTCTGTAATTCGTTCTGTGAGCTTAACTGTCACAGTAATACCAGCAATGATTTTCAGTCAACAAACTTCAAATATCTGCACAGAATTTTGTTCATTTTCTGCAGCAGCACTGCTCACCTACTAGCTTACTGTAATTTCTGGATAAAATATTGAAAGAGGAATCAATAATGGTACCCAACACTTTCATAGCTCTCATTACTGTGTGTCAGGCACTAAGTGCTATACGTAATTCATTCAATCTTCACCACAATCTTATGAAATATGTTCTATTATTATCTCCATTTTACAGTGAGGAAACTGGGGAACTAGAGTTATGTAACAGGTCCAAAACCACACAGCCAGTGACTGAGCCTGGATTTGAGCCCAGGCAATCTGGCTTCGGATTCCAGTCCTTTAACTGCTATACTCTTGCCATACCCTCAACAGCACGAAAACTAGTAATCAAGAGCTGATAATAGAGATAATCCAGTGGTAAGGTGATCACATATCTTGATTTACTTAGAAAGTCCGCAATTCCAGTCTTATTCGTGGGTGAAAAGGGCAATCCTGGATCATGTTTTCTGGCATTTTCATAAGCTGGCTAAGGACATGAATTCCTAAGGCTTCTCAAACAGAAACCATGAGAGTTGGGAGGAAGTAGTTGAAGAAACCGCAGGAGTCAGCTTACAAATACTATTTTAGCTAGGGTGTTGTTGGCAGAGAGAGAACACAGCCAATCTTATCAAAGATGTCATGATAGTATGTTTTCCCTGAATTGTGAGTGTATGTAGTGTCATAGAACAGAAGAAAAACTGGACTTGCTTAGCCCAAATGATAAAATAGATCAATACTTTTAAGGCCAAATAGTCCAGGTGTGTTTCTTTCTCTCCGGAATCTTTACATTCCATACCGAGGAGCGTCTGCCACCTAGTGTTCGTAAAGAATACTGCAAAGTTGAGACTCAATAGTCCATCCCTCCAGAAGTCCAGCGGACAACTAACTCATTCACCCAATATTTAAAGAGGACCCATCCCAAATGACCCTCTCATTTTCCTCTCGTCTCTTCCCTCTCATCAGAAATACAAAAAAATTGAGATTATTAATCCTTGTAGATTACTTTAGCTACAATACATTTCTTTTAAACCTTGAAGGTGCCTGAAAATCTTTTAGCTTTAAATGTGAGATTTATAGCGTTCTAATGGAAATTACAGGCAATTAAGCTTTGAGGGTAGAGGTAGAGGCAACAGGACCTTAAAATTGCCCTTGAAATCACAAGATAAATGATCTGTAGTCTCTTTCCTCCACACACCTCCTCCAGGAATACTAGGCAGCAACTGTGAAAGGCCTGTTTCAAAGACTTCTTAGCAGTTGTCTGTAGAGATGCTTCTCCTGTGGACTCTCAAAGCCTCAAGTGCCTACGCTGCCATAGTACTTCCCTCTCTATAGCCATTATTTTTACTCATGTAAACACTTTAAGGGCAGAAAGCATACCTAAATGAATTAGCAAATAACAGATACTCAATAAGTATGCATTAAATGAATGCTGCAGAGAAAATATCTCTGATATTACCTTGTTGTAGCTTGCAGCCCCCAAATCAAGCTTAGCCCACTTGGGTAAAGATTCCCCTAGCCAGCCAGCCATTTCCTCCAAACCTTAACCTGGTCTCTTCTTAACTTACTCTCCTGTGTTTTCCCTTTCTTCTCCCCTCCCTTCCTTTCATATTGCCTTAAAATTCCCATATGTTGGGTACGCAGAGCTATGCATCATGCCTACTTCCTTCCTCTTTGAAAACTTGTTCAACTAGCTTTTTTCCACCCTTAAAGCTAATTATGTTCAGGGTATTTTAATCTTTCTTTGTTATACTTCTGTGTTAGGTCAACAGGAAAACAGGAAATCAATTTGGTTGTATCTATTTTGGGACAATTTATACTATCAAGGTCTTGCTCCCCAATTCTGGCACCTGGAATACCGTGATTGAGATGTAGGTAGAGAAGTGTAAAAGTATGACATTCATCATACAAGAATGAGTTTTTGAAGGTTTGAGAAGATGTTTCTCAAACCGGGTGGATTTCTTTCCACCGGGACACTGATGGCAAGCTCTAATTCCTTGGTTCTTGGTTCTCTTCAGTACTAAAGAGCCATGATGGACTTTCCATAAAGGTTTTACTAGTGTGAACCAATGGTTATCACTGAATAGAGAAATTATGGGTTATCTTTATTTTCTTCTTTACACTTTTTTTGTATTTAGTGATTTACATATTATTTTTATAATCCTATTTAAAATGGAACTTTATGGCATTCAAAGAGAAAACAAACAAGTAATGAAAATACAGCCAAATGTGCAATCAGCAATGTTGTGATTCTGCCATGGCTAACTTGTCTATACAGCTCCCAAAGCTTCTATTTCCATTCCACACCCTTTTTGAGTTCTCTGCCAAAGCAGCTCACCTTTTCAGTTTTAAGTGATATTCCTCTTGGTACCTTGCAGAAGACCTTATTGAGAAAACAACAAATGGACTATGGAACTGATTGAAGGTAAACAGGCTAATATACAGCCTCAGGAAGATATAAAGAAATCATCTAGCTACAGAGGCTTCCCTACTAACTTCCTCCTCCTCAACTTCCTAGAGTTTATTTTCCCCAGGATCAATTTTTTTTCTTTCTTTTTTTTTTTTTTTTTTTTTTTTTTTTGAGACAGAGTCTCACTCTGTTGCCTGGGCTAGAGTGCCCTGGCGTCAGTCTGCTCATAGCAACCTCAAACTCCTGTGCTCAAGCAATCCTCTTGCCTCAGCCTCCCGAGTAATTGGAACTATAGGTGTGCAGCACCACACCTGGCTAATTTTTACTATTTTTAGTAGAGACGGAGTCTCACTCTTGCTCAGGCTGGTCTCCAATTCCCGAGCTCAAGCCATCCTCCCGCCTCGGCCTTCTAGAGTGCTAGGATTACAGGCATGAGCCACCACATCCAGCCCCCAGGATCAAATTAAATTTGAGATTAAGGAGTGTCTTAGTCCATTTGTGTTGCTATTACAAAACACCTGAGATTGGGTAATTTATAAATAACAGAATTTATTTCTTACAGTTCTGGAGGTTGGGAAGCCCAAGAACAAGGTGCCAGCGTCTAAAGAGGGCCTTCTTGCTGCATTCTCACGTGACAGAAGATGGAAGGGCAAAAAGGCCAAACTCATCCTCTCAAGCCTTTTTATAAAGGCACCTAATCCCATTCATGAGCACAGAGGCTTCATGATCTAATCACCCCCCAAAGGTCCCTCCTCTCAATACAACTACCATGGGGATTAAGTTCAACATGAATTTTGGAGGGGACACCATCATTCAAACCATAGCAAGGAGGCTGTCCAGGTGACTGGAGAGCGAACCTTGGGCCAGTTGGGTGGGATGTAGGAACCCCTGATTGTAAGGCATCATATTTAAGACCTTTGTATAAATAAAACAATAAGATGAACTTAAAAAGCTATGCTATTTTAAGGAAGAAGTGTTCGATGTGATTTTAAATGCTCGTGCATTAAGAAAGGAACATGAGAAAAATTAAAATATTTGCTTTGGCTGTAGTTTAGTAGCACTAAATACAGTCATTTTACATGAACTGCTCATCGTTTTCTGCCTACTTACAGTGCATTACAGTTATTTTCAAATATTAATAATTAAACCCCATTAAATCATTTAACACTAAACTGATCATCTGCTCATCAGGTACAGCTTTTTGTTCATCATAGTACTTACTGCTTATATAATTTAGTTGTTTGCTCATACTCTAAGAAAGAAATAGAACATGGGACTCACCCTAGTAAGCAAGCCTGTGGTAGTCAGTTATCCTTTGTTTCTCTTTTTCTTTCATTGAAGCAGACCTGATGACAATGCCTCAGATATTAAGTCAACTCTAATAATTTATAAATGAAAAGCTACTTTGAAAGAATAATCCAAGTAAGTCTATTTGCAGAAGCTGGAGAGGAAATGGTTTCTTTTGCGGAAGAGAAGCTAGGTGAAGATTCCTCCTTAAATTTCCTTTATTTGTTCTTTTAAGGTTTTAAAATTATCTTTGCTCTCCCCATAAGTATAGTAGTGGTTTGTAGTGTTTTGATTAAAAATGTATTGATAATTTCCTCATATCTTTTGCCACCATCCCCTGTCCCAAGGATGTTTAGGGTTACAAAGGATTTTCCATACCCTCACCTTCACGTTCTGTATATAATCTAGTTTAGCCCATTCTTTACCCTTTTCCTATTCACTGTTTGGTCAGCTGGGATAATTTCTTCTTTCCATCAAGCACCCACTACCATAATAATAAACCACCTGTTCTCCATAAACCCTAACCATCTGGGGTACAGAAGGCACATTTAATTTCCATTACACATTAAATACATTAGTCATATGACATAGTCTAATTAATTTTTAAAAATCTGAAAGTTATTAGTAAGAGAAAATCTGGAAGCCTTGCCTATACATGAAAGAGGTAAAAAATATGTTTTTTATTAGCATGTTGAAGGTAGTCAAGATTTTAACAAACATCTTAATCCTCACAACAACCCTGTGAGGTAGGTAAGTCATTGTTTCATGATAAACTCATATTCCAAATAAAGTGCAATTCCTAAAAAAATAAATCTGCATTAGGAATAAATTTTGTTAATGACATTTATGTATACACTAATATTTGTGTTTTTGTATACTTTGATTCAACCAATAAGGTGTCCCTAGAAAAGCTTACAATAAAATCCTATTTAAATATACTTGGAGAAGTATTTAAATAAACGGTGGGGCAATTTTTTTTTTGTAAATCATTTTTTATCTTATATAAAAAAAGGGAATTTTCATAGTATTTACTAAAATGAGGAATTCTCAGCAATGTTTCACCCACATTTATCCATTCTTTGGTAAGTTTTCTTAACATGGCACCATGCCAATGTAAGATTTAACTGATTGAATGAAATCTTGGCAATTTGGTATATGGCAGTGATCTGTGTTGTCACGTAGAAGTCTCCAAATATACTGCTCTTAATTTCAACCCCAAACCTAATTGAAATGTAAACACTAAAACAAATGGTGATAAATTTCAAAAAGTATTTTTCCTTGGGAATCTTTCTTTATTTTTTCCTTTAAATTGCAATCTTTTTAAAGAAATATAATATTCTGATAACTATAAAATTCTAGTGACTTATATTACAAGTCAAAGTCTCACGCTATCAATTACTACTTACAAGGGAGCCAGTAGATGTTACTCCAAAAGTTTAAGTATTTTTTTCTCTGTGCCAATATAAAACTTCACTAGGAAAAGAAATATTCCCAGGCATCTATTTTAAACATAGTATATGTTTAAAGTACATTTCTATTGTTAGTCCAATGCTAGTAAACATCCAGTTGCTAATATTTTTTATAGTTGTCTTATGTGCAAAATACATTTTTATTAGAGCATTTCAATTACATTTCATTATGAGATAAGCTCAGGACAGTTATACAATTTGTTTGTAAAAATAACTTTAATTCAACTTGGAAGCTTAGTTAACATTTAAAATCCTTTGGCAGGCTTATAATACTTTAGCAAGTGGTTAAAGTATTAGATAATTTGCCATTATAAAGAAATAGGTTAAGCTCAGAAAATTTTCTCACATAAATATTTTTAAAAATTGCCACAGGAAAATTCAGCAAATTGACAGGTAAAGTAAACTAAGCCATCCATAAGTTGTACAATCAAATCCATACTAGATCCAATAGTGCACTTTGGATTATAGTGAGGTAGGGCAAAGAAATACATTTTTAACTATTATATATAAACTGCAATACTGACTTTTATCCAGGTTTTACTTGGATCTAAAAAGAAAAATTTAGAATTCTGATGAGAAAGTATTTTCTTGTACTCAAAGACAGAATTGTAAAAATCTCTGAGGTATATATAAATAAAAAATACAAAGGCCATAGATATATTTTATTTCAACATAAAATATGCTTGTATAAAAATAACCTAGGAAATACAAAAAAGAAATATAAACATTTTTGCATAGATACTCTATATAAAAGATTTACCTGGGGCTAAACACTGGAAAATACACCTCTGAAACTATTATAGTTGAACTATTTCCTTGGATACCAAGTATACACAAAATAAAGCCCTTCATCTGGGGAGCATGGGCAGGAGGGAAAACAATTTAATTTAGCATCAGTCTATATTTATTTCTCTGTTGCTCGAATATAAACCAATGATGACAAGAGGAGAAACTCTGGGGGTTTATTTAACAAAATTAAATTCACATTTCTGAGGCCATCATAGTGCATCCAATGTCCATCAATCTGGAAAGCCGCAGAATAATGATGTTCTTCTTTGTTAAATAATGTGGCACCTTCCAACAAATACCTGCAAATTAAATAACAAAGTGTAGCAGAAAATTTTTTAAAAGATGAACATTGCTTAAATTCTTAACTAAGGAATAAAATAATTGAGATTGTTTGCATTCTATTCCCTGAAAAAGATACCCATCTGTATAAATCATGTACTATAATTGGTAATGTGGAATAAAATGTTGAAAGAATGATATACTTTAAGAATTTTTACAAAACATATTTTAACAGATTAACTCATAACCTGTGTGGTTCTATTAAAAAATAGAAAACACACACACAAAAAATTTAAAGGCAAAATGCTAAAAGAACCCTGTATTTCTTGATTTGTATGCAAATCTTTTTATCATATGATTTTATTATATAATGAGTAACATGATGGCATTTTATATTTAAATGATGATTCCTGTATATTACTATATACTTCTTCAACTTAAAATACCAATAATAGCCACTATTTCCTGACTGCTTACTATGCGTCAGGCACTATTCCTTCCTTATCACTTAGCATGTGCTATCTTATTAAATCCTCACAATAAAGGCACCAAGTAGATACTGTCATCTCTGTTTTACATCTAAGAAAACTCATGTGATAACTGGTTAAGTTACTGGCCCAAGGTTATATATCTGGTAAAAGATAGGGCTAAGATTTGAACCCAGTTCTGTCTATTCTATAGTCCAAGTACCTAATCACTAAGCACACTGCTAGTGACTGACTCTCTCTAGTAGATTCTGTCCTATTCAGAATACATAAATTTAGAGATAGCTACGATTTTTTCCAACAATATCTTCTTAAGGGCTAGTTAAAATTATAAAAATACCTCTTGAGCCATTGTGGAGTAAAAAAAATAAAATAAAATTATGAAAAATAATAGAATAAAAAATTTATTTTCAGTAGTTTTATAAAGAAATAAAAAAACACCTACTTGTGGTCAGATAAATCCAAGTAATAGGGTACATATGCCAGATCTTCAGATTTCCAATGCTGCATATTTAAGACAACAAAAGGGGGTGCCCCATGGCAAAAAACTCGCTGGGAAAATTCTCTTAAGCCACCACATCTAAAACAGAAAATAGGCATGGGCATTATTATAGTTGGGTCAAAGCTGCCATTCAATATTTCTGGGCTGTCTTTATGACTTAAATTTTCTTACAATTATGTATCATAGACATAGGTGATGGTGTGGCTATATTATTAGCTTGTTTACAAGCTGTGTTCTCTATATTAAAAATGATACTTTTAAAACTCCAGGAAAAGCTAGCTATTTCTACCTAAGCCTATAAAAGTGGGATTCTGCTGAACTGATATATAAGCTGTTATTTGTAGATACATTTTTCTTTTTAAACTGGTTTCAAATAATGGCAGAGAGGGGAATAATGAGTCTAATTGCTTCCTTTTGCCTTGAGAATTTTCTATGAGCATGAAGCAAATTTCATTTTCTTAGTATTATTAGACATTAAGCATATGGATCAGAATACAATAAATACAATTATACAGTAAAATCTCGATTAACCGGAATGCTCAGGGTACAGTATTCTGGTTAACAAACATTACTGACTAAACTAAGTTAACCAGAAAATCACCTGTTTGAGGTATTTGTTGCTAAAATATAATAGTTCATTTTCTGGACTTAAGTACAATTAACTGAAGGTGTTTTTATCTTTCTTTTGTGATTAGCTATAAGATCACTCTTCTAAATATTAATTCGCACTGTGAAATAATGTGGATACAGAAATTGTTAAGAGATTGGGATAAATATGTTCTGCCCCCTCTTTTTTTTTTTTTTACTATGTTAAATTTTTTGATTGTCATTTACCTCTTTCTCCTAAATGAGGAATGCAGAAAAAATTCCAGTTAACTGAGGGTCCTGATTAGCTGGGTTCCAGTTAACCAAGGTTTTATTGTACCTACTCACCAGTGGGGGAAAAAAGAAAGGCATTTGCTTTTTGTTCATCAATTAGCTGTAGTACCATATTCTATATTGTGCTACTTGAAAATACAGCATAAGATGAAATAGTAAACTGAGTTTGTTAATAAGATTAAAAAAGTGTTAGGCTTCCTAAATACTTGAATTGCCATTTCATAAAGCATGAACTTCAAAGAGCACATCAGTCCAGGTTTCCTTGTAAACAACATAGAAATACTTCCATCGTAAATGTCTATCACATACTTACCCACGCTCTTCACACAGTTCAATCTTGGAACAGAATAACTCATCCACAGCCAGTCGTATCAAGTTTCCATGTGGAATTTCTTGGGGAGGACTACAATAATTGTAAACTGCATGTAAGAACTGCTTCGATATTTTACAGGCTAAAACATTATCAGGATAACAAATTTTACAGGTCAATCTGTTAGTAGCAAAACCAAGTATACCAGTGGTCCCCAACCTTTTTGGCACCAGGGACTGGTTTCATGGAAGACAATTTTTCCACAGATCTGGGGGCAGGGGATGGTTTCGGGATGGTTCAAGTGCATTACATTTGTTGTGCACTTTATGTCTATTATTATTACATTGTCACTTACCACCCACTGGTAGGGTTTTGATATGAGTCTGCAAGCAATTGATTTATTATGATCTCTGTGCAGTCAAATCTCTTTGTTAATGATAATCTGTATTTGTAGCCACTTCCCAGCACTAGCATCACTGCCTCAGCTCCACCTCAGATCATCAGGCATTAGATTCTCATAAGGAGCAGGCAACCTAGATCCCTTACATATGTAGTTTACAGTACGGTTGGTGATCCTATGAAAATCTAATGCTGCCACTGATCTGATAGGAGGCAGAGCTCAGGAGGTGATGCAAGTGATGGGGAGCAGCTGTAAATACAAATGAAGCTTCCCTTGCTTGCCTGCCTGCCACTCACTTTCTGCTGTGTGGCCCGGTTCCTAACAGGCCACGGAACAGCAGCCCCAAGTTGGGGATTGCAGAAGTATACCAAGTACAACCTCTGTCATCTATCTTTGTACTTCTTGCAGGTAGTACAGAAACCAGTTGAACTCAATAAACATTAATGTATGACAGTTTCCAAGAAACATTACATTCTTCTGTAAACAATCCTGAAATATGCAGATGTAGCTACATTAATCTAAAAAATTTGTGAGAGGATTCAAAAAAGGCAATCTGGTCTGGTGGGAAAAACTTGGACTCAGTTTCAGGAAAGAATACGATTAGTTACCTGACTAAATGAAAGTCACAACCATTCTTGGCCTCAGGTACCTGATCTGTTAAAAAAATTTTTCCTACATACTTCATAGGGTGTTTTAAATACAGGCATAAAATGTAGGCAAAAGCTTTAAAAAGTTATAGAGTATGATGAAAAATATTTTATTAAAAGAGAGAAGTATAAAATATTACTATTAATGAAATTATAAATATTTTATTATGGTTTCAAAATATTTACAAATTAAAACATACTAGTTTTTAAAAAAACAAGATAAACTTTTGAAATACTTTAAAAAAAAACCTTATTTTATTTTTTTGGAGACAGGGTCTCACTCTGTTCCCAGGCTAGGGTGCAATGGCATCATCATAGCTCACTGCAGCCTCAAACCCCTGGGCTCAAGTGATTCTCCTGCCTCAGCCTCCCTAGTAGGTAGGACTAAAGGCATGCACCACCATGCCCGGGTGATTTTTCTATTTTTTGTAGAGACATGGTGTCACTCTTACTCAGGCTGCTCTAAAACTCCTGGCCTCAAGTGATCTCCCCACCCCAGTCTCCCAAAGTGCTAGGATTATAAGCGTGAGCCACCACCCTGCCTGAAACACTTTTTAGACCATTATGATATAGAGTAAGAAAATTTTACATTGACAGAGATTTCAAAATCAACATGATCATATCAGTAATACAAGAAAACAAAGTATATTTCAGAAAAAATGTGAGTTTAATAAATTAGGGTAGGTGATGTACATTTCCAAGTGGGAACATCTATTAGGCTGTTTTTCTGGATCATAGGGCCAAATACCTTGTCTGACAACAATGTGTTTGGGTCTGTTTTTCTTCCACTGGCAATTATCCCTTTTCCAGCTCATGTCCCCCGGGGGCTTTAATGTTTCCCAGCACTCCACTAGGGCTTGCCAAGTTGGGCTCCCTCCCTGTCATTTACCAGCTTGGAGGTCTGCCTTCTCTCTGAAGGCCAAAAACACTCAGCTGGCTCCCAGCACCTTTCCTAGTCAGTGTAAAAGCTTCTCACATCACATCTCCTTCAGCTGTGAGATGCCAAGTTCGAGGTTTCTGTCTATAATTATGCCCTGGCTATGATGTGAAAAAATACATTTTAATCTTCTTGTTCATGTGAAACTTGCCTTCCTGGCAGAGATCCATTCAAAGAGTGAAACATTCCAAAACAGTATTAAGTGCTTTTAAGAGGTTAAATTTGTAACACAAAGAATTACATAGTCATAGTAGTAAACTCAAAGCAAGAGTAAAACATTTTGCATATTGACTAATTTATTACTTTGCTACTAAAAAGGTTTATTGTAAAGTAATTCTAAGGTGTTTGGATGTAATAGACTAATATTTTTTTCAGGGGACCTGCAGAAGAGTCTTACATTTGTGTGGCTGGTTCATGGATAAGTAGTTACACAGGCTCTACTTTAACAAGTACTTTGGCAACACAGTCATGCATCACCCAACAGGGATATATTCTGAGAATGTGTCCTTCAGCAATTTCTTTGTTGTGTGAACATCATAGAGTGTATTTACACAAACGTAGACGGTACAGTCTACTACACACCTAGGCTATACGGTATAGCCCTTTGCTCTTAGGCTACAAATCTGTACAGCATGTTGCAATAGTGAATACTGTAGTTAACTGTAACTAAATGGTAGGTATCCGTGTATCTAAACATAGAAAAGGTATAGTAGGCCGGGCGCGGTGGCTCACGCCTGTAATCCTAGCACTCTGGGAGGCCGAGGTGGGCGGATCGTTTGAGCTCAGGAGTTCGAGACCAGCCTGAGCAAGAGCGAGACCCCATCTCTACTAAAAATAGAAAGAAATTATATGGACAGCTAAAAATATATATAGAAAAAATTAGCCGGGCATGGTGGTGCATGCCTGTAGTCCCAGCTACTCGGGAGGCTGAGACAGGAGGATCCCTTGAGCTCAGGAGTTTGAGGTTGCTGTGAGCTAGGCTGACGCCATGGCACTCACTCTAGCCTGGGCAACAGAGTGAGACTCTGTCTCAAAAAAAAAAAAAAAAAAAAGAAAAGGTATAGTAAATATACATACTATAATCTTATGGGACCACCCTGATATATGCAGTCCTTTGTCAACCCAAACATCATTATGCGGTGCATGACTATATATATTTAAAGCAACATTCATTATAAAAAGTAAAAGTGACAAAAGACTTTAGGGCAACTTACTTTATGTTAATTGTGCGCTGCTGATCTTCCTGTACACGAGTTGGGCATCGCCAGTTGGAACAGTAACTCTCTTGAATGGTAGACATGAGATTTTCGAGATTTTTTGTAAAATTATCATGCTCATTCCCAAACAAATCAATTATTAGTGAAGCTTTATGAACTTCAGATTTGTATTGCTGTTTTTCCATCTTGTCCCAAATCCAAAGTAGCTTCACAGTTGTAAAACTGTAGGTGTCCATTAAATAAAGAAAACAGTCTACAAACTCTCTACCAAAGTGAAGAGAGAGTTCCCTGGGGAAGTTTTCATTTTCATTAAGAATGACATATAATAGCATCAAGAATCCATCTATGGTGCAGGTATTTTTCAGTCTTATCTCAACATAGAGTGGTGTACAGGATACTGCTCTGCGGCCAGCTTTGATAGTAAATACACCTCCCCAGGGAAGAACAGGCCTCCAAAATGATCGATCTTGGTTGTAGTTATTTTTAATTGATGCTTTGATTTCTTCAAACAGTGTCTTCATCCTGCATTTTAAAAGTTTAAAATAGAACATGTAAACTTGTGACTTTGTATGTTAAACGCATGAGATATGTTTAAATTAAAATAAATCCATCTAACAATTCAAATTAAATTTGATTAGAAGCCCTCCCAGTGTAACAAAAAAAATTTAAATGAGCCACTTTTGGGGGTATTATGAATGGTCTCTGGAAAGACCATTTAAGAAGCTGCAATCTCTTTTTAAGGTACAGAATGGCAATCTGATAGGTCTTTATGTTAATTATATTACATTTTATCTCTGATATAAAAAATAAAAATTCTAAATGAATATAAAGCTGTTTAAAGATACAAACTATAAATAAATCCTAAATGAAAATAAAGCTGTTTAAAGATACAAAGTTTGGTTAGGTATATTCCTAATGTAAACCTCCTCCTCCCTCCATAATACAAGCTGTGCTTCATTTTCTTGTTAATATAGGTGATTCCACTTGTTAATATAGGTTAATATAAGAAACTAATATAATGGGATCCTTAGTTGAGATATAGAATAATAGCTATTTGATGGTCTTTATATTACTTATACTACACATTTCATCTGTGGTATAGAAAAACCATGCAGTAACAACTCCTATTGCTATAGACTAAGACTAATTCTGATATCTAGCTTTGAAAGACAACATATGGGGAATATTAACCATGAGCACTTAAGTGACTAGTAGCATAGCTAATATTTCCAATCACTTTGGGATTTTTATTTGCAACTTAGAATTGTTCTATTAATTATGCAATTTAGATATCCTGTAACTTTTAACTGCAGAGGCCATGCTATGAAGGTCTGATTCAGAAACTGACAAATATATTGATTATCCCCCATGCATGTTTTGGGAATGAACTGAAGTGTCCTCCCTCTTTAAACTGGCACCTATCCTTCCCCAACGTTGAGGATAATTAAGCATTTTGTTTTTAAAGCCACTGACAGTATTTTAATAAACATGCTTATGTCGTATGTATGTTATATAAAGCTCATTTTTTAAAAACAAGGAATGAATACCTTTTGAAATTGTATTGAAAAAATTGCTTCACTTTACTTGGGGCAAACAAATGTCTAAACTAAGATCATATTGTTTTCCAATATGTTACTTTTATGGAAAAGTGTATTTTTATGAAAAAAGGGAAGCACCTGGGGAATAGGAACAGAGAAATGAGTGACTGAGATCAGTGTCTAATATTTTGACCATCTTTTCAAGTGCCACATCCTCCCAAGCACAGCATGAACTCAACACTCAATAATAATACAGATCTATGTGTTTTATTTGTGAGAAATTAAGTTCAAAATGTCTGCAAATACAAGAAGATTAAAAATTCAGTGCTACGATATATTAATATTAAACACACCCACATACAGCGTTTTCAGCTTCAAGCAATACCAGTGAACTTAATATTCAACACTATATTTAGTCTGAAGTGTAGATGTTTATATCTAGTCTGTTAACATGTTGGTTCTAGTCAACTACTTAGGAATAAGAGGGTGTGGCAAATCTGTAGTTTACGAAAACATGAACTCAGTTTCTTAACTGACTCGTTTCGTTTTAAAAATCGTAAGGCATTCAAATACTCTAAAAATGAAAATAACTTTATGGTTTGACTTCTTCCTGTTGAATTTTAAAGAACTTTGTAGCAAGGTTTAAGGTTGCTTAAAGAGCCTGAGTTCAGATTCCTAAACATTGCATTGGAAACATAAATCTCTAGTATTTTCCTTCAAATTATCTTTTAGACATGATCAAGTGAAGATTAAATATAGCTGTGTAAAGCAACAGCTATATTCTAACAGAATTAACGACAATGATAAAAATGCCATGAAACTAACTTCTTTAGTCTTTTTCTGGAAAAAAGAAGGGAAGGAAGGGGAGAACTGGAAAAACTAGAGGTAACAATCCTTTCGGCATTGACTTGGTGACTGCAATAAAAATGGGAGGAGGGAGATGGAGAGTTGGCTGTAAAAAGCTTTACTTGAAATTGTCTTAGGTTTTCATCACATTGTCAAAAGACTGTTGTTAAGCACTGTATTGGAAGCTCCGGAGGATGTATTCAAATTGGCTTCATTTTCCTGCCTCAACAGGCCCTCCAGTTTGAATGAATGTGGAAAACTCCCCGACCTCTATTTCCTTAGCAAAATGACGCCTTTCTTAAGTGGTCACGTCCAAGTGTGGCACTCTGTACCCCAAGCTGGCTGTGGGGGCCAGATCATTGCCCAGGGCACTGAATGCCGGACTCCCTAAGGGCTCAGGGGTTCTCAGGGTCCCCTCTGGAATCAGCGCCCCGAAACATTCCTCTGAAAAAACAGCCACGCGCTCCCCCTTGAAGCAGCGCGGGGCTTTGAGGCAGGGACCAGCTGGGCGCGCGGTGGGCGCCCTCTTCTAGCCCCCCTCAGTCCGGCCACGCCCACCTTGCCCCTGGCCGGCCGCGCCCAGGAGGCCCGGCACCACGGCTGGCTCCGCACGAGAGGCAGATGCCCACACCCGGAGCCGAGCCGATGACTCGGCTGGGTGCCCCTGCCTCAGTCCAGGCAGTGAACCCGCTGAGCGTCCAGGACTGCGGGCAAATGGGCGGGAGGGCCGGGCTATGGAAGGCGTTCCCACACCGGCCAGTCTCCGTCCACCAGGAAGCCGACTCCTCGTACCTCCCAGGGGACCGAAAACCGCCGGTGCCACCGCACCCGTCGCCGCCGCCGCCGCTTGCTCATGGAGAGCCCGGGCTGCCGCCGCCGCCGCCGCCGCCGCCGCCGCCTCATCTACTAGCACCGCCGGCTGTCTCGGCCTCCTCCGGCATGAGTGCTGGGCTTCGGCACAGCCTCCATCGCACCCGCCAAGGCGGGAGCCACAGTAGCTCCAGCGCCCAGGTCCAATCCGACCGGACCCACCGAGCCAGGACCGCGGGACGCGTCGCTTCTTATTACGAAGGAAGATTCGGCCTGACCTCCGCCCCCCTCCTCCCAGCCCCCCGTTTCCAGCCGGCTGACGGCGCTGCTGCGCAGGCGCAAAGACGCCCCAGCCAAACCTGAGTGTGTCGGGTGTGTATACAGCTTCTAGATTGGCCAATGGGAATCAGGATCAGGTGCAGGGGGCGGGACCTCGCAAAGAGGGGCGGGGTTCAGTATTTGAGGGTGGGTGGGGCAGACGGAAGTGGGCAGGGTTTGCACGGAGGCGGAGCTTTATTGGCAAAACCTCGTTGGCTTTTTGAGGTTTGTACCATTTTAGGGTTTTACTTGAGTTTACTTTGCGTTTAGGTCTTCTCAAGTTCTTAACTCAGAAGAAGAAAACTTTGTTTCCTCAGTAAATTGTAATTATTTAAGCTTTTGATTTTAAGTACATATTTAGGAAAAAGTTGAATTAGTGTGTTAAATGCCAGCTTTAGTGTTCAAGGTGATGATTGACCAATAGACTGTAATTTACATGGAAGTTAACATTATTTAAAAAAAATAGATAGCTTTAGCCTCATTGTAGAGTTGAAGAAATTGAGTTTGGGAGATACAGCCCCACACAGCAAGTGATGGTGCTGGAAACTGAAGTTAGGAGTGTTTAATGTTAGTTTGTGGGCTCAACCACTATTTCTGTTCCTTAGACCCTAGCTTTTGTATCCTCCCTTAAAGAATCAAAGCCCCACATGCGTCTACGTCTGGAGAACCCAGGCTACGCTGGAAAACTACCTCTACCTCCAAGTACAAATGAGATGCTGTTATTTCCCCCATCCAGCCATTCAACAAATGAGTGTCTGGAAAGTGAGGCCCAACCTCCGGAATACATGAGGGCTGATGTGCAGAGTTTGAGGCCAGCCTGGTAGTTCAGTGTGTTTCAGTCACAGACTGAGCTTGGGGGAGGTTGAATGGCTTCTTCACCAACTTGATGGTCAGCTAAGGCTGGGGTAGGGACCTTCCTCGTGGACTGCTTTCAAGGATTCTAGTGATAGAGGGATGGAGGCTGGGAGAGAAGCTTGACTTAATCAAGGTAATGGCTGCTGATGGAGAATGGGAAGAAATGATGTCTCTAGGAGCAGAGGGGGAAGAAAGATGGCTCTGCCCCCCAAAAGAATAATTAATAACTCTAGCAAAGCCTGCTCTTTTTAGTTTCCTAGTTTTTCTTATTTTTTATGGAATTTTATAGATGAGGCTCTGAGAGAGTAAATAAACTAGTGTGTTGGAATTCACACACATGCAAAAAGTTCACACTCAATATTAAACCTATCCTGCAAGTAGAAACCCTTTTAAAATGTGTGTAAATATGGATTATATGTTTAATTGACAATCTCTCACAAGACATGGAGTTCATTTTATACTGATTAGGTCATTCTCTTCCCTAAAATAGACATGATATGGTGGTTGACACCATTTCTGGAGAATGGTAGTGAGATGGCTTATTAAACTCTGCCAAGGCTCAGCAAGATGGAGGAAGCACAGATTCCTTGCATACTTGGATAATTTACAAACCTCACTGAGGCCTTTAACTGAGATTTCCATTCTGCTTCTTTTCCACTCCCCTCAAAATCTGACAGCTGAGTTGCAGTGTATTTTTAAAGATAATTTTATTGAGGTATAGTGAACATACAATATATGTAACATACTTAATGTGTATAGTTTGGTAAGTTTTGACATGTGTATACCCCCTTGAAGCCATCACTATGATCAAGTATGTCCATCACCCTCAAGCTTCTTCTTACCCCTTGTAATTTCTTCTTCCCTCCCTTCCTCCCTCACCTAAGCAACCACTGATCTTTCTGTTAGTGTAGAATTATCTGCATTTTCTAAAGTTTTATATAAATGGAATCACCGTATACACTCTTTCTTGGTCTGGTTTCTTTCACTCAGTATACTTGTTTTGAGATACGAAAGATTCATAGCAGCTTTGTTTGGTAATACCCCAAAACTAGACACAACCCAAATGTTCAAGAAATGAGTGGATAAACAAATAATAGTACATCCATATGAAGGAATACATTCAGCAACAAAAAAGATTTTCAGTAAGGTCTCTCCACCTGCAGATCAAAACAAGAATACCTCCTAGACTTGGGTGACTTCTAGTAGTTTTTCAGCACACTGCTGCTTGATAATTATTTTTTCTCTAGTAGTTGTTCCTTGTGCAGCTTTGTAGGTTCACTCTGTGCACAGCTTAGTGTTTGGCAAAAGACTCAAAGGAACCATATGCAGATTTCTGTATCTTTTTCTCTGTGTAGCTTCCTTCTGTCCAGTAGTCAGCCTTGCAACTTCCAGCAGTATCAATATCCCTGATTTCTGATAATTGTCTGCTAAGCTTAGCAGGATTGCTGTGTCTACAAAGTGCCTCTAGGAAGAACTCTGGATGATTGTAGGGGTCACCTCATTTGTTTCTTTTCTCTAGGTTCACAGTCTTGCACTGCTTGTTGTCCAACATATGAAGACAGTTATTTCATACATTTTGTCTAGCTACATAATTTTTTAAATTGTGGTGGTGGTGGAAGGGGATGGTTCACTACCAGTTGCTCCTAATGATTAAGAGAAGTTTTCAAATATTTTTGAGTAAAAACTAAAAACTGACAAGTATTGTGGCCAGGGTAGTGATCATTGAATTATAGCAGACAGTCCATATCAAATGAGTTGAACGAGATAAATTAGAGACTGTATTTTAAATACTCCTCAGAATCTACCTGTCATAGTTCAGATCCTTATAACTTCACCAGACTTTAGTAGTTTCCCTGCCTTCTATCTTATGTCTCAAACCCTCTGTCTTTAATTTTCTTACAACTGCCAGAATGTAGTTTCTAAATTGTAAGATTAGTCTTGTCACTTTGCTACTTAATATCATTTAGTGGCTTCCAACTACCTTCAGGGAAAAACAAAAATTTGTTAGTATAGCTTAGAATGGGCCTTGCATGATCTGTGTCTCTCTCCCATCCCCATCTACCTTTAATTCCCATCTTCCATTATAACTGCTTTGGGAATGCTTAACTGCTTTATACAAACTTTATTGCAAAATCTTCTCCAACTTCCTACAGTTGCTATCTCTATGATAGAGTTCTTTTTTTTTTTTTTTTTTTTTTTTTGAGACAGAGTCTCACTCTGTTGCCCGGGCTAGAGTGAGTGCCGTGGCGTCAGCCTAGCTCACAGCAACCTCAAACTCCTGGGCTTAAGTAATCCTACTGCCTCAGCCTCCCAAGTAGCTGGGACTACAGGCATGTGCCACCATGCCCAGCTCATTTTTTCTATATATATTTTTAGTTGTCCATATAATTTCTTTCTATTTTTTTTTTTTAGTAGAGATGGGGTCTCGCTCTTGCTCAGGCTGGTCTCGAACTCCTGACCTCCAGCGATCCACCCGCCTCCAGCGATCCACCCGCCAGAGTGCTAGGATTACAGGCGTGAGCCACCGCGCCCGGCCGATAGAGTTCTTTTTAATGATTTTAGTATCCTAGTTGATAACTTTATACTTAGTTAGCATTTATTTATATTAAATTATATGTTTGAATAACTGGTATGGTTTCTGTCTCCTGACTGTACCCTGACTGATAAATCACCCATAACAACCAGGAGAGATTTTGACCCCAGGAACCTTTGACAATGCCTGGAGACATTTTTCATTATCATAACTTGGGAGGGGCAGCTACTGGCATCTAGTGAGAAGAAGCTGGGAATGCTGCTAAAACATTATACAATGCACAGGAAAGCTCCTTACAACAAAGAATTATCTGATCCAAAATGTCAATAGTGCCAAGGTTTAGTAATCCTGCCCATAACAGAATCCAGGATTAGAACCCGGGGGAAAACTGATAAGGTGACAAGAGATGGGCACGAGAAGCAGCTAATAGACTCATTTTCTGGATGTCATCTCTGGCATAGAGCCATTTTAACGGTTTGTGTGAATGGCCTATGTCAGCTCTTGTGGTGTGGTTTCTTATAGGTCTCCCTGGCACTTGGCAGCTTTAATAACTGAACAAATAAATCTCATCCTTTAGGCCAAGAAAAAGGGCAAATCTTCACTAAACTCGGCTGTCATAGTTTATCTTTTGTTTGATTGTTTACTCCTGTGTTCCCCAACCCCCAGGCCGCAGACCGGTACCAGTCTATGATCCATGGCCTATCAAGATCCTAGGGACCTGGCCTCAGAGCTCCCCGCCCCACCCGAGGCCCTTGGAAAAATTGTCTTCCATGAAATCTGTCCCTGGTGCCAAAAAGGTTGGAGACTGCTGCTATTTTACTCGATTGTATTTTTTTTTCCTATTGTTCATTTGTTCCTTTATGTTGCCCCTCCAGCAATGATATATGCTTATTTGCTTCTGATTCTGGTTGTTGGTTCTATTTTCTAACTTGTTTTAGTTTTTCCATCCTTGACTGCTATTGCTTAAGTCACATCTAATCTACCATAACAACTCCACCCCCTGTGCCCAACCCTGACACCTATGTGTGTGTTTTGCAATGTCTGGAACCTTGTATTCATAATAAGCTCATAGGCAGCCATTTTATCAGGGAAGGTCAGACCACACAGGAGGTCACAGATTGGAATTTTCTAGCAGTCAGATAGAGAAGGATAATTATTACCAATTTCCTAGCAGCTGGAACAAAGAAGGAAACATAATGGGTTATGTAACCATGACTATCTAGTAAGAAACATATTAGTCTATAAGAAAAAGACTCTTTTTCCTTAGGTCTGAGGATAATTTACCACAGAGATATTTTTTTAAAGACAGTGAATAATATAATGATATTCTAAATTATAATTTTATAAGAAATGAATAGAAAATCCTCATTTGGCTGGTTTTTATATTGGCCATTTATGAAAGCCAAAGACACAGTATTCATTTGTTTATTAATTAATTAATTGATCTATTCAGTTATTTAATGAGCACCCATTGTGTGCTTGGGACTGTATTAGCTTGGGCTGCAATAACAAATACAATAGACTGAGTGGCTTAAGGAACAGACATTTATTTCTCACCGTTCTGGGAGCCAGAGGTCTAAGATTAGGGTGTCAGCATGGTCAAGGTCTTACTGAAAGCACTCTTCCTGGCTTGCAGACAGCTTGTGGTCTGCAATTTTATTCCCAATGTGGTCTGAGGACTTGTAGCACCGGCATCACCTGGGAGCTTGTTGGAAATTCTGGATTCTAGATCCCAACCCAGAACTTCTAAATCAAAGGTGCATTTTTAGCAAGATGCCCAAAATGATTCACGTGTAAAGTTTGAGATGCACTGTTGCAGATTGCATTGAGGAATTGTGTCTCTATCCTGAGAACCAAATGTGAGAGCCATGAAGTATGTGTATGTGTGTCTGGGAGGCAGGGGTATGGGAAGGGGATGCTACACAAGAGAATATATTTCTGAAGGGACCACTTGGTAGGTTGTTACCAATGGGTTTTGTGAAAATTAAATGAATTACTACATGAAAAAAAAAATTAGAATAGTACCTAGAGGAGAATACACACTCAATTGTAATAATAACAGTAATTATCATAGTTGACACATTGAGAACTCCCTAATAATTTAATATACAAACTCCTATTGGAGTTCTTTTTGAAGTGGAATGACTTTAATAGTTTATAACCCATTTCAATTCTCTCTAGTCTATCTGCATGATTCAATTAAATTAAGCACTTATTAACATGACTCCTGCTCCCTCTTTTTGGCACATGGACAAAAAGGAAAAGTAAAATGGTTTAAACCATCCAGCACTTTTTTTCCCCAATTGCAGGCCCTAAGCTAGAACACTGATTTGTCTGGTGGTGTTTCTGCTTGAATGATGCATCCTATATAGGACCCATGGCTCAGGTAGAGGGTGATAGCTTTCTCATTTTTCTCACCCCAGGGACTTTGGGGTGTTGGGTTGGGTCTGAGGGTATCAATCCCAGGGTACAAGGCTCTGACCTTTTAATGTGTCCTTTCCACACCAGAGCAGAACCAACTTCTTACTGGCCCCTCTCTCCCAGTGCTATAACATCAGAACTGTATGTGTGTGTACATCTGCATGCAGGCTTAAATTCTCCTTTCCTTTTATTTTCTAATGATCCAGATGGAAAATGCTGTGTCTAGCCACTATTGTTTCATCTACTTTATTTTACTTTTGGAGAGACAAGTTTACTATATCAAGACATTTTTTTTTTGTCTGACTGAATTATTAAAAATTAGTTTTAATGTTGAGCCAAAGCATACTCACTATCTTAATTCTCGTCTCTGGCTGTGACTCTAAGAGGAAGAAAAGAGCATTAAGAGAGCAAGTAAGACTGCCTATATAGACTGAAATCTATTTTACCTTTCTTCATTTCATAGCCCAAGGTTAGATAATCATGCACATAACTTTAAGGACTATCCACTCTATTCTTCTTTATGATTTTCAGAAGTCAATGTAACCACACATATTTTCTTGCCACTAAAGTGGAGGAGATTAATTAGATCTATTAGAAAAGGATATGGTTACAGTAAGTATATTATAAGTCAGTTGCAATCAAGACATTCTCCCAGTTGGCTATTCCAGTTTGTCAAGCAGATGCTTTTAGGTCAGGATCCGTTTGTCCTTCTGAATTAGAGATCCAGTGTCTGCCATATAAACATATGTCACTCGCCCAATAAGCAAGAAAGCCCTTCACAAGTGCTACGTTATAGTTTTTGTTTAACAGAGAAGAGCTGTTCAAAATGGCCCCAGTCTCTCAAGCATTTTCAGATCTGAGCATGTGATGAGGTCACTCCTCCATTTGCTAGCACGTGTGGAAATGATGGGCTGCTGTGGCAGATTCTGCTGCAGCGGAATCACTAAAGATAGTAAACATGTCAAAGAGGTAGGCATAACAACCAGTTTTAGGAACATCTCACTAGCCAGGGAGTTTCTGGGAGATAAGATTACATGCCAGTGAGGTAAAAGGGAGAGCCCTTGGACTTATACTGGGTAGTTGATCTTCTGTTTTTGGTACTACTATTTTTAGTAAATGTGCCTTGATGGATATTAAGAAAATGCCATACTTTTATGTGGGTGAGTGTGTGTTAAATTCTAAAAGAAGCCTTTGATCACAATAATGTCTTTGTAACATATTGACCTTTGAGCTCACTGGGATGTTACTTGCTAAATGGACTTTCAAATGACTAATTGAATTAATCTATTGAAAAAGATATTCATCTGTGTAAGTGTCTGTCAAACACAAATTGATTTGGCTTAATTAATACCTTAGTGGACAATAATTGGACAACATGCTCAATTGCTTTTTTAAGATTTTTTTATTTTTATTTTTTTGCATCACATATTAAGACCCAGAGCTCAATTGCTTTTTGAGGTTGTTTTAGAAAAAAAATTGGCCAATTATCAGGAGAGACTCCCTTCTTCTTGCCAGGCCCCAAATTAATTGTTTCTTTTTATAAAACAATGAATACATCATTCCAAACTCCGAGAAACAGATATCAGTCAGAAGTCTTTTAAAAATGAAATCTCTTTACTTTTGACTCAAGATAACATTAATAATCAGATATTAACTCTGCTAATTTCTCATCTCATCCTCTCTCCCTGCTGATGAGATCCTGGTACTTAATTTTTCAAGGGTGTAAGCAGAATTGGAAATACCTCTCTCTCCATCTTCCATCTTAGAAGAGGCGGACTGAAAGAGATAAGATCATAGTCAAGCCCTAGAAATTACCCAATTACTGCATAGTCCCTCCATGGTGACCTGTTTCCTAACTTTACACCTGAGATGATTAGCAGTGATGACATTTAATTGCTAGTTTTCTTCTTATTAGGAACCCTAACACGTGTCTTCATCTAGGAGTTAATGAAAGAAAACAGCAAACATGCAAGATTCCCATAACTGTTCAAGATATAAAGACTGTAGAAGATCTCTTGCTTTTGTTCTCTTCCCTTGATGTAACATGTAAATTATCTTATGGAAGTAGATAGGCCTAAACTTTGCTGTACCATCTAGTGCCAGTTTTCAAATGAAGGAACGTATCTAGATTTAAAGGAACCATTGAGGGCCAGGTGCGGTGGCTCAAACCTGTAATCCTAGCACTCTGGGAGGCCCAGGTGGGAAGATCGCTTGACCTCAGGAGTTTGAGATCAACCTGAGCAAGAGTGAGACCCTGTTTCTACTAAAAACAGAAAAAATTAGCTAGGTGTGGTGGTGCATACCTGTAGTCCCAGCTACTTGGGAGGCTGAGGCAGGAGGATTGCTTGAGCTCAGGAGCTTGAGGTTGCAGTGAGCTATGATGATGCCACTGCACTCTACCTTGGGTGACAGAGTGACACTCTGTCTCAAAAAAAGGAAAAAAAAAACCAAAAAAAGAACCATTGAGACATTGCAAATGGCTGAGAAATGCTCTGCCTCACTACCATGCCTCACAGAATTGCCCAAAGGTCTCCCAGCCAGAGGTTTCCTATATCACCAACTTGAAATCCAGCCTCGATATCATTATTTTAAAAAGTTGCTCTTACTAAAATATTAGAACACAAGATTAGTTTACCGTTTTGTCTAGGTACAGATGTAAAAAGATGTACGATCATGGCTCAGCTCTGTTTTGTGCTATTTAGTATAGATCTTTGCATCAGAAGGCCATTGGTATTACTGCTTACTCTGTTATTATGCTAGAGAATTAAAGGAGCATTAAACCAATATTGCTACCTTTGAGATGATAATACTGTTCCCACCAAGGATTTCTATCCATAGAATTAAATAAATCGATAAATGCTATAAAAGTATTTTACAAATGTTTCACTATTTTTTCATTTGGGAGAAACAGAGCTTAATGGTGGAATTTAGGGAAATCTATCTGTTTCCTTTGCAGGATTCATGCCTACAATTCAAGTAAGAGAAAGCCAATTTAGAATTTGGAGTTTGTCCAGTTGAAGATAGAATAGTTTGTGTCCCCCACCCCCCAGATTCATATGTTGAAATCTTAACCCTCAATGTGATGGTATTAGGAGGTAGGGCCTTTGGGAGGTAATTATTAATAGTTCATGAGGGTGGAGCCATCAAAAATGGGATTAGTGCTCTTATAAAAGGGGCCCCAGAGAGCTCTCTTGCCCCTTTTCTACCATGTGAGGGTACAATGAGAAGTTGTCAGTCTGCAGCCTAGAAGAGGGCCCGCATTAGAACTCAACCATTGTGGTACCCTGATCTCAGACTTCCAGCCTCTAGAATTGGAGAAATAAATTTCTGTTATTTATAAGCCTCCCTGTCTATAATATTTTGTTGTAGTAGTTCAAACCAGACAAATAGATTACTGGGTGTCTTTACTGGCTAGGCTTCAGAATCATTTGTGGAATTTAAAATAATACAAATGTGAGGATCCTACCTTGAAAGATTCTGAAATAGTTGGTTTGAGTGGGGCCTAGAAAGCTATCTTTTAATAAAAACCTTTTTTCAGGTAACTATGGTGTGTTTCTGGGTTTGAGAACTACACAGAAATGGAATATGTTTACTAATTAGTAAGAAGAAACAGGACTGTTTTAGTGAAGACTCAGTTACAAGCAAATGTCAGAAACTCGAACAAGTTTGAGCAAAATGGAATTTATTGGCTCATCTAACTGGGAAACTCAAAGTGGAGCTGGCTAGAGGGCTCTGTGATGCTCTATAGAAGGTTAAATGGGGTCATTAGCTTTTTCTCTCTCCTTTCTCCTTCTCCCAGCTGTACCAACAAGTCATTTTGTGTAGTGGGGAAGGTGGCTTCTGACAGATGTAAGCTTTCATTTTTATTGTTCATGATTCAAAAGGAAGAGAGATGAGAGCTTCCCTCTTCCAGTATCTTAATATCAATTTGCATAGATGAACTCTGGCCATCATGTACCTACCTCTTCGACCAATCACTATGAAAAGGATGATGGTTGCCTGAATAACCAGGGGTCAAGTAGGGCCCAGTGATTACCAGTTTTATGAGAACCATACATGATGGAGAAGGGGCAGTTTTCCAGTGGGAAAAGGTGCGCTGAGAAGATTAAAACACAGATATTCTCTACTGAGGCCCACCTGTCTGAATACAATGTAAAGACTTTTGGTGGTTCAGTGATTTATCTTGGGGCCTACTTTAGCATTAAGCATTTAATCAAATGATGTAAAGCTATTGAGATCACTTAATTTCAAACAGGGAAATTTCTCTTTGGGTTATTGTACAAGATGAGTATATGATATACCTATTACAATTTGGAAAATATATCTTCAGTCTTTCAACCCTCATCTTTATGAGTGTGGCAGGCAGCCTTTTAAAATGGCTTCCAATGATTCCTCACTTCTTCGTATTCACACCCTTATGTAATCCCCTCCCCTTGTGTGTGGGCTGCGTCTACTGGCTTGCTTCTAATTAATAGGATACAGCAAAAGTATGGAAGGTCATTTCCAAGATTGGGTTCAAAAGACTACGAGACTTCCATCTTGTTGGCACTTTTTCTCTTGCCTTTTTGGCATGCTTGCTTTGATGAAGGAAGATGCATATTAGAGAGGCCCAAGTGGCAAGGAACTGCAGGCAGCCTCTGGCCAACAACCAGCAAGGAACTGAACTTTGCTAACAACCATGTTAGTGAGCTTGGAAGCACATCCTCCCCCAAGGAAGCCTTGTGATAACTACAGCCCTAGCCAACATCTTGATTGCAGGCTGTGGGAGACCCTGAACCAGAGGACCCAGCTAAGCCATGTCCAGATTTGCACCCAAATGTAACTTTGAGATAATAAATGGTGTTGTTTCAAGCCACTGATCTTTAGATAATTTGTTATACAGCAGTAGATAACCAATACAATGAAAGGCTTGAAATAAAAAATTTTATATTCTAATAATATACTCCATGGATTATTGGGACATGGTAGAATGCACTTGTTTTCTTAGACCTGGGTCTTGTTATCTAGTGATGACTACTAAGTTGTTCCATTTTCCCCTGAGTCTCATTTGTTAGTTAAACCTGGATTTCTGTGCTTTTTTGCATTCACTATCTTTGGAGTCATATTGCTTTTTTACCCCAGACCAGGACTAGGGTAAAGGCAAGTGGGAAGCTTAAAGCACAAAATGTAAGGAGGCCCTATGTGCTTCATTTAATTCACCCTAGTCCTGGCCCTGATTCAGTCAATAGAGCTTGTTTTGTGTCTTGGCTCCTACTCTTATAAAATTATTTGTTTACCTGTGATAGTGTCCTAACACTCCTCTAGAAATTAAGCTTTGTCCTATACCCAAGTCTAGATAGATATCCAGTGTGTGTGGCATGTGTTGTGTTTCTGTAAGTCTATTATCCTGTACTTTGTGCCCTCTGCTCATCTCTTTCTAAGTGTCCCCTACCTAAGGGAGGAAAAGTTGATACTCTGGTTGGCTAGGGCTCAAGGCATTTGCTGGGCCCTGTATTTCATAGACAGATGTTATGGACTGAATGTTCGGTGTCTCTCCCAAATTCATATATTGAAATCATAACCCCCAAAGTGATGATATTAAAAGGTGGGGCCTTTTTGGAGGTGTTTAGGTCATGAGGGAGGAATGAATGAGATTACTGGCCTTAAAAAAAGAGGCCCAAGGGAGCTCATTTGTCCCTTCTGTTATGTGAGAATACAATGAGAAGTTGGCAGTCTGCAACCTGGAAGAAGACCTTCACCAGAACCTGACTATGCTGGAACCCTGATCCTGAACTGCCAGCCTCCAGAACTGTGAGAAATAAATTTCTGTTGTTTATAAGCCTTCAAGTCTATGATACTGTGTTATAACAGCCCAAAGTAAAAGGGCAGGGTACTGTGCTTTAAATGTCAGTACTTATGTATGGTGTCTTATTCTTCCTATTTTCAGGTGGTAAGCACACCAAAGCAGGTCCTGTCTTTTTAGAACAGGCCAAGCATCTTTCTCTTCTTTTGTATCTTGAATTGTTTTGAGCTGTCTAGACAAAATCTCTCTGTGTGTCTTTCCTTTTCCCCCTTCCAGTTCTGCAACTAAGTGGTGACATAATGCCAGAGCCTGTTTTCTCTGTAGTCCTTGCTATTTTAGATTTAGAGGATGTGGCAAGTTCCATTTAGGTCTCCAGGACTAAGCCACATTCTTCTGTCTAGCTTCTGAAAGGCCTCAGTATTGGATGCTGGTTTGGCTGTTAATAAAATGGTAATTTTCCTACTGGTTACTGTCCCTTAACTATAGCTTTCTTGGTTGGAAAATGTACAAGCAGGAGAGGTGAGTGGTAGGGCAGGTTTTGAGCTTAATACCACCCTAATGCCATCCAAACCTCATCTTACATTCCTAAATATTGCTATTCACTCATGGGACTGAGTGGGTATAAACAGGGAGCCTGGAATTTGGAGTAAAAGTGCTGGGTGGGAAGATTTGGCAGCAGCTGGCTTGAATTGTGGCAGCCCAGCTGCAGCAGATGGTATTGCTGGAATGGAGCCCTCACTTGGTTTGGCAAGAAAAAGAGTTCATTTTGGGGTCAGGGCAGGTTTGACTGAGACTGTAGTCTGAACAAGCAGGCGTCTGGTCTTGACAGGGGAGAGAAGTATTTTTTTAAGGCAAGGAGAACCTCTTTAGGTGATTATAGACTTGCAAAGTCAGTTTCAAACGTTGTGAGCAGAATATATAAGAAAAGAGCAAACCCTTGCTGGGGCCAGAGGCAACTAGACTCAAAATGGCAGAGCTTTGGCACACAGGCTTTTTAGGAATGCACTTTGCTATTACACAGCACCAGCCCCCCTAATTCCCTGCCTTGCCTTTCTGGTCTTTCAGTAAGGACCAATGGATTGTTTTGTTCCCCAGGGAAGATCTGGTCCTTTTGCAGCAGGAAACCAGACAGAAATAAAGGATTGTTATTTATTTGGGTTTTTATTTTTTGATATTTTTCTTAGAGTAGTGAAGATTAACCAAGCCCTTGGGAATTAATAGGCAGAGGAAGGGACTACAAACAAAAAACAAAAACAGAACCCCCCCACAAAAAAATAAATTAAGCTCAGAGTCAGTAGAAGGAAGGACATAATAAAGATGACATCTTTTCATGGAAATAGAAAAACAATTCTAAAAGACTTTGAATAGCCATAGCAGTCTTGAGAAAGAAGAACAAAGCTGGAGGCATCACATTACCTGATTTCAAAATAGATTTGCTAGCTATAGTAATCTAAACAATATTATACTGGCATAAAAACAGACATATAGACCAATGGAACAGGATAGAGGACCTAGAAATAAGTCCACAGATTTATGGTCAAATAGATCTTTGATAAAAATGCCAAGGACACACAATTGGAAAGGGAAAAAAACCTCTTGACATTGGTCTGGGTAATGTTTGTTTTGGATAGGACATCAAAAGCACAGGCAACAAAAGCAAAAATAGACAAATGGGATTGCACCAAACTAAAATATTTCTTTACAGCAAAGAAAACAATCAACAGAATGAAGAGAGAGCCTGCAGAATGGAAGAAAATATTTTCAAACCACATATCTGATAAGAGGGTAATATCTAAAATATATGAGGAACTCAAATAACTCAATAACTAAAAGACAACGTGTTTAAAATATGGGCAAAGCACTACTGGGCATTTATCTAAAGGAAAAGAAATCAGTATATTGAAGGGACATCTGCACCTGCATGTTTATTGCAGCACTATTCACAATAACCAAGATATAGAATGAACCTTGGTGTCCAACAACAGATGAATGGATAAGGAAAATGTGGAATATATACACAATGGGATACTATTCAGCTATAAAAAAGAATGAAATCTTGTCATTAGTAGCAGCATGGTTGGAACTGGAGGATTATGTTATGTGAACTAGGACAGGCACAGAAAGTTAATCACCTCATGTTCTCATACATGGAAGCTAGAAATAGTTGATCTCATAGAAGTAAAAAGAACAACAGAGGGTACTAGAGGCTGGGAAGGGCAAAGGAAAGGGGGTGATAGGAAGAAATTTGTTAATGGATACAAAATTACAGCTAGCTCAGAGGAATAAGTTCTAGTGTTCTATAGCACTGTGGGAAGACTATAGTTAAGAATAATATATAGTTTCAAATAGCTAGAAGGAAGATATTGAATGTTCCCAACACAAGGAAATGATAAATGTTTGAGATGATGGATATGCTAATTACCTTGATCTGATCACTATACATTATATGTATCAAAACAACACCACGTACCAAATAAATATGTACAATTATTATGTGTCAATTCAAAAATTTAAAAAGTGGACAAAGGACCTGAATAGGCAATTTTCCAAATGAGACATGCAAATGTCAACATATATATAAAAGGGTGCTCAACATTACTAATTTTCAGGGAAACGCAAATTAAAACCACAGTGTGATATCACTTCACACCTGTTAGAATGTCTATTATCAAAAAGACAAAAGATAATAAGTGTTGGTAAAAAGGTAGAGAAAAGGGAACCCTTGTACATTGTTGGTGGGAATGTAAATTAGTACAGCCATTATGGAAAACAGTATGGAGGTTCCTCAAAAAATTAAACATAGAACTACCCCAGCAACCCCACTTCTGAGTATATATCCAAAGAAAGTGAAATCTGTATGTCAAGGATTTATCTGCACTCCTGTGTTCATTGCAGCATTATTCACAATAGCCAGAATATAAAATCAACCTCTAAGTGTTCATCAACAGATGAATGGATAAAGAAAATGTGGCGTATAGACACAATGGAATACTATTCAGTCTTTAAAAAATGGGAGTGTCATTTGTGACAACGTTGTTGAATCTGCAGGACATTATGCTAAGTGAAATAAACCAGACACAGAAAGACAAATACTACATGATCTCACTTATGTGGAATCTAAAAAAGTTGAACTCATAGAAGCAGAGAATAGAATGGTGGTTTCCAGGGGCCGGGGGTGGAGGAAGTGGGGAGATGTTAGTCAAAGCAAAGTTTGGTACACAGTTTCAGTTATATATGATGAATAAATTCTGGAGATCCAATGTACAGTATGGTGACTATAGTTAATAATACTGTGTTGTGTACTTGAAATTTGCTAAGAGAGCAGATCTTAAATGTTCTTACCACACACACACACACACACACACACACACACACATTGTAACTATGTGAGGTGATGGCTGTATTCATTAGTTTCATTGTGGTAATTGTTTCATAACCTGTAAGTATTTCAAAACAACATATTGTATACCCTAAATATAATACATACAATTTTTATTTGTCAACTATCCTCAATAAAACTGAGAAAAATTACAAAGAACTTCAAATAGGTGATTAACTTGTGGAGGTCTGGTAGCCTGAATACGACGAGCCTTTGAAAGTTAGAAAAACTGCTGGTTTTCTGAGGCTTGCTGTGGGACAAGGGAGCTGGGACGTGAGAGAGGTGGTGGAGGACACTGTTGGTGGCAGGGTCAGCGATGGAGAAAGTGAGAGCAGCAGCAGCAGCAGCAGCGGCAACAATGGTGGTGCACAGGTATTGAGAATAGAGGAAGTGAAATGCTTGTCACCATCTGCTTTCCCCAGGAAGCAGAGCCAGAGGGTAGAACCTGGATGTGGTAGTTTATTTGGGAGCAGGAGAAAGAAGTGTGGTGTTGGTTTAAAATGGCCAGCAGCAGGACAGGAGATGAGTCTGAAGTCACATGGAGCTGTCCACCACAGTTATGGCTGAAATCAGAGGTGGGCCTTCAGGCATTTGCTGTCATTCCTCCCTCACACAGCTCATATTCACTTGTACCCCAGATCAAGCCCACTTTTCCAGTGAGTCCTCAGGAGAGGACTGGCCTCAATATCTACGTAAAACTCAATATAGTGAGTTAGAAGAACAAACTTTAGTTCCTGCTGCTGCAGTGAGTCACAAGGTCATGACTGATATTTTTTTCCTCATCCACCATCCATTCTAGATTTCTCTTAGCACTTTGGCAGGTGTAGCTTGCTTGCCTGGCAGGGTGACCCAGACAGACCCTTATCCCTGAGGGGTCTGCACTATTGATTGTCTTGCTCCTATCAGGTACTGGTTGCTGCAATTGCTTGTTTGTGGTATAATTGGACGTGAAAGCACTGGAAGATGAAAGTGAATATCCAGAGTACCAACATACCCCGCTGTGCCCTCATTACATAGCAGTAATCCCAGTTCCTCATGATAATCAGGATTGATTGCCCCTGCATAATAGTAACTTTTTTGTTGTCTGCTTGTCCACTGGCAAGAGGAGCCCAAAGTGATCAGGTGGCTAGTTGTAGCTTCAGGTTCAGTGCCGTCCTTGCTATGCCACCTGGTGGAAATGAAAGCCCCTGAGAACTAAGACCTCTAACCAGAGAGCCTTCGACGGTGGGAAAGGAAGCACACATTCTGCACATGGAGTCACTGGGAGTGTTGGAGACAAGAACCAACACCACATCCATGCCTTGGTTCTGTAACCATATATTCAGCTATTGGGTCACAGCTCCATATTTCAGCTATTGGTGGAATTGAATGTACTACATCCTTGCGGACAATTCTCTTACTTTGCAGAGTAGCATCCTAAATTGGTGCCTCAGCTGACCTTTAATAGAATGTTCCATCATTTTATTAGTCTAATTGCTTCCATGTGAGTCTAAGCTGAACACTCTAAGATCACCTAGAATTGTCTACCACAGTTGCTGCTGAAATCAGGGATAGGCTGAAGGAACGTCACTCAGGCTCCAGAGACATTTTTTGCTACAGGGGAGAACTGCTGGTATCATTTAACACATTGACTGCCACACTAGAAAAAAAAATTTTCCTTGGGGCCATGATGTTTTATTATGAAAATGGAATAAAAACTTTGAAAACAAAATGATCCTTTCTAATTTAATGAGGGATTTGTTATTTTTTATTGTTTTCAATATGTGAGTTATATGCAATTACATTGTCAATATTAATTATAACAATAAGAACATCTATAAATAAGATTTTCATTAACCAACTGCAGTTACATGTGCTTCACAAGGCCCTGGGCTCAAAACTCGTGTAAATTAAATACAACTCATATGGCAGTTAATGTGCTAAAAGGACAGGAAAGATGTGAAGCCTGCCTTAATTTTGCCTGGGAAAGGGAGTTGATCTAGCTTCATGGATCATATTTTAAAGACTAGTGCTTAAAAAGTAGAGTTGCTTCCTGATTATACCCCAAGAGTCCTTCTTGTTCAGTGAGACAGTTTCACAATCAAAGCCATTACTCACAATGAACACTTCAAAATCTTTGTCTCAATGTCAGCATGCTTGTGAGAATGTGAGCAATAGGAGATGGCCCAAGATGAGCAAAGGTGATGCTGGCCAGGACATGAAAACCAGCAAAGCTAGTGTCTCTTGAAACTCATTCATTGTCTGATGATCCAAAGGTGAATACCAACTTGCTGGAGCAAAGCAGAAAACCCAAGGTAGCTGCGGGGCTGAGAGGTAAGATGTTAATTAGAGGTCATGAGGACCCTGCATGTGGGTTCTGTGAAGACAAATCCAGGTGTGGAGTTCCCTAGAATTCGAAAGGTCTTGTCCTGCTTCCCATCTAAAGGTTATTTTTGTTTGGTAAGAATAGACTTCATGGATAAAACCTTAAGCTGAAACTGTGTAATAGAAATGCCAGGTAAGCTGTACTTACCCTAAAAAAAGAGGAGGAAAAAAGAGGAAGAACAAGAAAAAAGTAATTCAGTTTAAAGCTGAAGCTAATAAAAATAGCAGAATCCTTTCCTCCTACTGCTTTCTTTTCTGTTTTTCTCTTTTTCACTTTTATTATAACACAACTATCCTTGTACAATCCCCCACTGCTTTTAAAAAACTTTTCATGCTCAGGATTCATCACAGGTACACAGCCCCTAGCCAAAACATCTGAACATATGTGTAACATCTGAAGGAGCCCAGATATATATTTTTTGATTCACTACATATCTATTACAGTAAAATTATAAGGTTTATTTTCTCAATCTTAGGATAACTAATTCATGCTTAATATGGCATCTGTTACCATGGAAAATTTTCCTCTCACACTCCTTGTGCTCCCTATTCTGCAGTGTGGTGGTGGCTGAGAAGTTACATAAGCAGAAAGACAGCAATGCCAAGGTTGAAGAGAGTGCAAAAATGTGTAAAATGACTGACTCTATGATATGTTTGGTGTTGCATGACTAACAACCACGCTATCTTGCATGCCTCTTAACGGTTTGGGAGTTTCTCATTAAACGTTTTTTTTTAATCACTTTATTGGATGACAATAACACTGTGAAAAAAATATAGCACTATACAAGTATAAGGTAATATTTTTCCAAGGTACTATATGAAGGAATTGGAAGACAGGAGAAGGTTCTGTTACCATGCTCTTGGGCCAAGAAGGAAATTGAATTAATTGACTCTTAATCAGAAGTAAAATTGTTTGTTATTTAAAAATACAACTGACTGACTGCCTGCATTTGCTTCTGCCCCAAGTAATGGCATAAAATTTCCCCATGTTAGATTTTTAAAGAACAGGGTTGTGTACTATCAATGTTAGTTTATTAGCTCTATAATTCTTTGTCTTCCAAACCTTTGATATAGTATAACTCTCCCTTATCCTGAGGTGGTGCTATTTTGAAGAAATTAAGAAAAGGGATATCTCCATATTGGGGAATGATTGGGGAGATGAGAATTGAGCTAGAGAGGAAGTTGAGTGCAAGGCAATTATGAAGTTATGAGCCCCCAGGAATTCTCAGAAATCCTGAGAGACTGTAACCTTCCTTTTGCACCTGGGACAAGCATTTGAAACAGTTCTTACACATTTCAGAGGTCAGGGTGACCTCAGATGACATCTAGGTGACACTCTCTTTTCTTCTGTATCTTAAACCTCTTTTCAATTCTGACATAGGTGTTAGTACAGGTAAGTGGAGTCCAAAGCTCAGAACTCTGTCCACAGGGAGGGTCAGGGGCTTTTAGCCTCTGTCAACTAATACCAGTATTTCGATACATTCTATAATATTTTGGGGCTGACTGGGGATGCCTGGTTATAGTTTATAACATTGTTTCAGGTTACAATGAAGTGTTATTAAAGATTATGTTTAAAAATAGTGTTTCAAAATGCAAAGGATTTATAATTTGGCCCATTTAGTTACTTGTTATTAAAAATCGAGTAAACTTCATTGCCTCGGTAAAAATTCTGGACCATCTTTTGCTGTTCAAGTTATTAATGATTTTTGCCTTCCCAGCAAACTTTTTCTTTGATTGTCCCCATCCCCAATTTCTTTTTACCCATTTATATGTTGATCTTTAAACTGCTGCAAGTTCCATAGTTAATTCATTCTCCCTTATATTTCAGATTTCTGGAAAAATACATAGCCTTCACTTCAAAACACCCTTACCTTTATTTTTGATTTAGAAGCCATTTCTATTTCCTGTTGAGGTAGGAGTTCTTTGAAAATATTACTCTAGAATTTCATGTTTTCTGTTTTACGTGAATTGTTCTAGCATCTGTCTTAGATTTTCAGTTTGGTTTTAACTAGCACTGCACATCATAGGCACGTTGCTGTGCCTCTAGATGGCAATACAGTACCACCAAAGAAATGCATGAATTTTTCTGCTAGTAATGCACAATTGGTGTTCCTGCTTCTACAAAGATGACCTTCATTTGCCAATGATAATGTCTTCCCCTTTCATTATTTCCCCTTTTGACCCAATCTCGAAACATTTGATCACTAATTATATCTGGCACCAAAGTGAAATTTGTAAAACATCAAGGTAGCTTCGGGGTGTTGAATCAGGTCTAGGATACTGCAAAGTCTTAGTAGCCATTATACTTTGTATTTTTATGATTACAATAAAGACAGCCTAGAATATTAAGAATTCCTGGTCTTGGATTGACACATTATTAGGGCACTTAGTATAGAAATAGAATGCTGAATAACACTTCAAATTAGCACCGTAAGTTTAAATATTCACAGTCCCTGGGTAGAATTTATTATTATTTCTCAATTAATACAGATCATTATTTACCCTGAGCATTTTGATGTTTTGCTATTATGGGAAGGTTTAAAATGGAGGCAGATTCAACAAAATGCTAGTCAATTTGCCATTCCTTTGTTCTGTTGAGTCGTTTAAACCTCCTGACATGTGCTTGTAACGTTTTGCCTCTGTGGGTGAGTTGGATTCCCTTATGAGCTAGTTAACTTAGCTTCTTTCTATGACTTCCTCCTAGACCCTTAACACTAGACAGCGCCTTTGAAAATGTATTACCCTGGCCTTGACAGGGATAAGAAGTGGGAATTTGTATTCTCAGAGCAAATCCTTCTTCACTAGTGAACAGTCAACCCAAAGCCTCTCCAGCAAGGCTTTACTGCTGTTATCAAGGTTATTGATGGGCTGAATGCTCAAAAGGTTATGGATTGTCACCTGAATTGGTGCATTCCTTTGCATTCCTCCTGCCACCATCCTAACATAGGCAGGGATTATTGCACATGCCTCCTTGCTACTTTCCTTCTCGCCTTTAGCCCTTGCTCAGCCTGGTATCTCTCTGTAACTCACAATTCTTCAGTGCTTTCCTATTGTCAAATGAACCGTCCATATTTTCTAGCTACCTCTCATGACATAGTCCCAAAATGTTTTTATAGTACCCTAATAAAATGTCAATGCGTGATGAGGAATTCTTAATAAATCTAGGCTGTCTTTATTGTTATTGTCAAAAAAAAAAAGGCCAAGTTCTCTGGGGAATATTGTATTCCCTAAAAAATTGGACTACTCAATATTCCTTGAAGAAATGTTATGTTTTTCAGTCTCCATGCTTTTACTCACTGTTTCCTGTCTCTGGAATATGTGTTCACCCACTTTGATTTCACACTATTGAGATCTTTCCAATTTTTCAGAATCTGGCTGAAATTTAACTTCTAATAAATGTTCATCTGTACTTCACACTGGAAGCAATTTTCCCTTTATCACCTATAATTTTTTTTAAACTTTTATGGCATTTATAATGCTTTTTTATTTCAGTTATTTGTCTATATGTCTTATTTTTCCTGTTGGATTGCAGGCTTTTTAAAAGACAGGGGTTTTAGCATATTCAGATTTTTATTTCTCTCAATACCTAAGGCACAATAGACCAGTAATACATTTTAAGACATAATGCTTATTAATGTATACATATAATCTCATTTTTGTAAAAGTACATAACTGATGTTTAATGAAACTTTTTCTGTTGCTGTGGAATTCTGGCTGAATCCTCAAAGCTAAGGACAACGGACAGTAAGCACACCCTCATTTTCAAAAGAGGTGTTAGGCACACCCTAGCGGACTTTCTATGATACACTGGACCAGACTAAACTGGACTGGCCCAGTATCTATCACCATCAGCAGCTTAAGTCAAGCCTAGACATTTATTAGAGAGAAGCATTCTTTGAAGGGAGCTTGCAGTTGATGGGTCTTTGAGCCTTACCCACAAGCCAAATGAAGGGAGACGTAAGATACCCTCTCCATGATGACGTTGGAGGAGTACTTGTAAGAAGGAGAGGCTGGCATTTCACTCCTCTGCTGGATGTTTGCTGAACAGCACAAATTCATAGGTGTGGAGCATGAGCAATTTTACAAGAGAACTGGATGGCTGTGCCCAGGACTTTAGGGCCAAATGTAAGGAAGATCAAAACTGTTGACTGCCTTTTGCTTGGAAAATTCTGACTTTGAGGGCCTGCCTGAGAGAGTGCAACAGTGGGAATGGGTGGGGGAAAAGATTTGTAAGTTCTGTGAGCCAGGTAGACACTGAGGAGGGTGTTAATGGTCTTGAAAGTGTCTTACCCAAGAGGGCTGTTTGCCCTAGGGAGGGGCTCCAGCAGAAAGAGGCTGTGGGTGAACTACTGGGAAGCAGATACTGGGGAGGTGGAGGGTTTGCAACCTAGAAAGCATCATTAGTATCAGGAAATGGTACAGGTGGAGGTACGTAAGTAAGAAGGCCATTTCTTCTTTTCCCTCCTGCTTGTTGGATTCAACCTCCTTGTCAGAGCCAGAAGAAGGAGGAAGGAGACGAAATAAGGAATGTAAAAGAGGAAACCATATTCTCCTTCCTCTGGCTCCCATCCTCCCAGGACTTCAATCTTTGGATCAGTTCTGAGGTGGGGGAGAGGATAAAATGTTCTTATAGCTGAAAAATGGCTGGCAAAACATTGGGATCCACTCAGGATGTACAAAGGAAGGAGGGGAAGGGAGAGCTGACAGAGCCAGTTCTAAGGAGGTGGCATGGAAAAAAAAAGCTATTACCTGATTGCCTGATTGTACCCTACCAGGTTTAGCACATTAAATAAATGGTATATGTTAACACATCTATTGATTGATCAGTCATTATCATGGGATTACATTCAATTTAAATTTTTTATTTTTGTTTATCAAAATTTTCTAAAATGGCTGGGTATAGAGGCTCATGCCTGTAATCTCAGCACTTTGGGAGGTCATTATCATGGGATTACATGTAATTTATTTATTTACTTTTTTGAGACAGAGTCTCGCTCTGTTGCCTGGGCTAGAGTGCAGTGGTGTCAGCCTAACTCACAGCAACCTCAAACTCCTGGGCTTATTAAGCAATCCTTCTGCCTCAGCCTCCCGAGTAGCTGGGACTACAGGCATGCACCACCATGCCCGGCTAATTTTTTCTATATATATTTTTAGTTGTCCAGCTAATTTCTTTCTATTTTTAATAGAGATGGGGTCTCACTCTTGCTCAGGCTGGTCTTGAACTCCTAACCTTGAGCGATGCACCCACCTCAGCCTCCCAGAGTGCTAGGATTACAGGCATGAGCCACCGCACCCAGCCTACATGTAATTTAAATTTTTATTTTTGTTTATCAAAATTTTCTAAAATGGCCAGGTATGGAGGCTCAAGCCTGTAATCTCAGCACTTTGGGAGGCCAAGGTGGAAGATCGCTTGAGGCTAGGAGTTCAAGACCAGCCTGGGCAACATAGTGAGACCTTGTCTCTACAAAAAATAAAAAATTATCCAGGCATGGTGGTGCACACCTGTAGTCCTAGCTACTCGGGAGGCTGAGTGAGGCAGGAGGATCACTTGAGTCCAGGAGTTGGAGGTTGTAGTGAGCTACAATGACGCCACTGTACTCCCACCTAGGTGACAGAGTGAGATGAGACCTTGTCTCTAAAGAAAAAAATAAAAATTATTTTTTTCTAAAATGGATGTGTATTGTATATAATATTATTAAAATAATCTGATTTTTTATTAGAAAATTGGAAAAATAGAAGAGCTTTAGAAGAAAATAAAAATTACCTACAATTTACCCACCCATACACAACTACTATTGATGTTTTAGTATTTTTAAGTATAGTATATTTCTTATTCATATGGTTATTTTTTTCTGTTAAAAAAATCTTTAATACTGGGATATACAATTAAGAGTGGGATATGTCCTGTTGAGTGGTGAGGAAATCATCCAATTGTGCTCAACACTGATAGCATCTCTATTAGAATACAAGTGTGCCTTGTATTCAGGAAACCGTGATGCAGAAAACTGATCATCAGCAGTGTCCATGTCCTCTGGGCCTCATTTCTTCCACACCTGGCACCTCCACTTCCCCCAGGCCATGTATTCCTGACGGGCTCCCCCTTTCCTGCACAGACCCTTGGCTTTGTTCTAATAAAAGCTCATCCCCATCTGTTGATTTTCTTTTGATCGTCTTTCAATCTCTCCCATCACCCTTTTCTGACTGAATCAGAAAAATGAGGACAATCAGTTCGAGGAGGAAGGAATGAAAGTTTACTTTGCAAAGGAAGAAAAATGGTAGACCTTCTCATCTCAAAATCTCAAATTCCCTGAACATAGGCAGAAATACAGAGCTTTTAAAGGGAGGGTTCTCAGCTTCAGGCAATTACCGTGGTTAACTATTCTAATCGTCCTATCTCACCCAAAGAAAAAGCCTGGGGGTGGTGCTGGTGCCACCTGGGAGTTTTAACAAAAGGCTTAACCTACCTCAGTGATGCAGGCCAGGCTGCAGTTCCAAAAAAGAGTGGGGGACGTTTTAAAGAGACAGAAAATCTTTTTTTCCCCAGGCCATTCCCTGTTACATATTCCCCACTCTCAATTTTACACTTCTGTATCTATGGGAGGAGGGGTGATGTTGTCATCCAGCTACTTCCTGCTGAAATGGGGGTGATGTTTCAGATGGAAGGTTTATACTTATGTATGTTATCACAAAGCTTTGGCAGTATATTTACAACAACAGAAGAAAAAGCAATAACTACAACAGCAAGGATTGGCAAGGCAAAATGGACTGTCCCCTTGTAGACAATGTCTGATACATGCCTGGGGCAGGAAAGCACCCTGTAAGTGATTGAGGGACCAGCTTCTGCAAATTCAGAAATCATATACAGATGACAAATACAGATCAACAGAAGAGGTGATAGCCCAGGGAAATCCTCACTAAGGATTGTCTCTCCCTCCTATAGACAGAATAATAAAAAAAAAGGTTAGCAAAAAAATATTAAGAAGCTGTTCCCTTAAGGGCCTCATACAAGGGCTCAGCACCATCAGTCTCAAGTCTGGGATCCAGGCACCATTCCCAGGAACCCCAGACAGGTTAATATAAGTTTACAAATCTGTCCAATTGAGGTTCACAAACCCCCTGCTATACTTTCATCAAACAGGGAAGGAGAGCCCCTTTAAAAACTCCTAACACAGTCTAAAGTACTGTAAAGCCATTGCAGTCCCAGGATCCTGTAATACCGTTCAGGTTCTTCAGCCTGCAGCTTGTCTATAGCTGGCCCCGCCCCCACTGCTCTCTGCCTGGCTCGCCCAGGTGTGGCTGGTATCTTGCGACTGTGCGGGGGTGGGAGGGTCCCTCACCGGACTGCTGTTGTCCATGCAGGTGGGCACCAATTGAATCCCCACTCTCAATTTCTCCCAGCGCTCCTGTGGGGTTGTTCAGAAGCAAGGGCTCTGGCCCAACCCCCACGCCATCTGAGTCCTGGGCTTAAAAAAAAAAAAACAACTTTTTCTGTCCTGGGGGCTTCTTACACTCTGGAGGCCTTTGCAATTTTGGGGCAAAGTTCTTTCTAATGTCCTTTCTTTTTACAAAACGCATACATAATTTGTGCCCTTCAGATAACAGACCGTCCCTTGGCCAAATTGAGTTTTCTGCTTAGAGGAAGACCATTTCAACCCCCATGGAAGAGAGAGTGCCCACCAGTTCCACCTTCCCCCAGGGAAAATCAACTGGTAAAAGCACTAACTTTATAGCAGGCCTTTAAGATCACCTTAGGTCATTAAACATGAAATGTCCAACCTTGAATAAATCAGATATTTCCTACCCAATAAGCCAACACATATAGGATCTTGTCCTATTTACCTGTCCTTTGACAAAATAATTTCAGTTACAAGACAGTACAATCTGAAGTTTCATTTAACAGCCACTTTTCCTCACACTCCAGCACATACATTGGATTATGATAAAATGATAAAACCATTTTCCTTAGAGTAGGTTTGCAGCTATAAATTTACCATCTAGCCAAAATTTTTCCCAAGGGACTTTTAGATGGAACTTTCCTATGTTGCAACAAAACTTTACAAACAAACACAGACAATACAGAGAATTCTCAACACAAAATGCCAGGCCTATCAAACAAATGGAAAACCAAAGTGGACAAGGCCACCCAAATTACACCTCCACAGTACCCCAAATGCCCTGCCATAGGGCTGGAAGGTTCAAACTTTCCTCAAATGGTGGCCCAGTCTCCCCCGTTCCCTGGGGGCCACAAAAGAGCTCCAGGTTCCCACCCCACTAAACTACTACATTTCCACCCACAAACGGTGCCTCTAAACCAACAGGTAGGTCTGAACCCCCCCCCCCCCCAACAGGAGGAAACCGTGTCTTGGCATCCTGGGGGTGCTTTACTTACAAATGGCCGTGGCTGTTGTGACACTTCCCAAATCTATTTCTGACTCCCCCACATCAGTTTAGGTTGGGCAGAGCTTCGTCTATCCGGAAAGAAAGAGATGGGACTTCCCGGAGCAAAGTCAAGTCCCAGCAGCTGCTGGAAACCCATCTCTTTCTTACCTACCTGAAGAGGCGATGCCCTTACCCACGGCTTGTCCCGGAGCTGCTCCCTGCCTCAGTCTCAGGGTGCCTCCCACCCACTCCCACTTGCTCGTGGCTGCTAGAGAGATTTGTCTTTGCTATTACCCTGTGGCCCTGGCTGGGCCCACAGGACACAATGTCCACTGCTCTCCTCGTGAGGGAACGGCAGTAGAATGGTGAACGGAGCATCATTGGGCGTGGCTGTTCTGCAGCTCTCCTTGCTCTTGGCTTGCGGGACTACAAGGATGGACAATTCACTGTTCTGACACTCAAAGGAGTTCAAAGTCTAGCAAAAGAGACTGAGCTCTGCCCTCATCCTGCGCACTCCCTTCTCTCTTATTCTCCTGAGCACCCAGGATGTGTCGCTGGGGAAACAGGCTCTGTCTCCAGCACTGGTGGATTTTTCTCTCCAAAGAGGCGATTCCCTGGAATTCTGGTACTATTCTCCATGCTGTTATACTTAAAATAATATTTAAGGTAAAAACAAAGATGAAAAAGTCAAGGCCAGGTTAGATGAGAATTCCATAAGAAAACAAAACTGGAGAATTTCACAAATAAACAGTTGTCACCAAACTCAGCTTCCTGGCAGCCAGAGCAAGGAGAGAAACTTCATCAATGACAAGATTCCTTGTATCCTTGGATTAAAACACACTAAAAGTTGACAAGAAACTTTGCCTTTCTGTATCTGAAGCATGACAGAAGTGCTTCTTCTCAAGATCTCTCATAGACTAGCACAACAGATATGATGGGAGCATCTAAAACAATACCCTGAAATGTGATTTGACAGTGCGTTCCTTAGGGATGTTTTACTGAACCCGTGCATTCAAGCTTATGTACCATTTAGTAAAAACAACGGTCAGAATTGTGCAAAGGTTGGTAACCACTCAAATGTCCTTCACTGGGTGATTGGATAAACAAACTGCACTACATCTATACGGTGGAATACTACTCAGCAATGAAAAAAGAACAGACTATTGATACATAAAACAGTGTGGATGGATCTCAAAGGCATTATGCTGAGTGAAGAAAATCCAGTCTCAAAAAAAAAATTACATACTGTGTGATTCCATTCATATAACATTCCAAAATGACAAAATTTCAGAGATAGCGGACAGTAGTTGCCAGGGTCCAGCCAGACTAGAAAGGGGTAGCTTGAGGGAGCTCCTTCGAGGTGATGGGAAGGTTCTGTATCTCAATTGTAGTGGTGGTTACACAAATCTATACGTGGCAGAAATTTGCACAGAACTGTATGCACACACACACACACACACACACACATATATAAAAATAAGATCTGTAGTTTAATTAACAGTATTGCAATGTGGATTTCCTGACTTTGATATTGTACCATAGTTACCTAGGATGTCATCATTGGGGAAATATGAGTGAAGGATTCATGGGACTTTATGTACTATTTTTGCCACTTCCTATGAGCCTAGAATTATTTCAAAATAAAGAGAAAAAAAGAGCCAATGGCTGTTCTCTGTGGTCCTACCTGCTTCTGAGCTCTCTAACTCAGGGACTCAGTGCAACCACCGCCCTCCCTGTAGCCCCCAATTCACAGGCTCCAGCAGCTCCCAGGGCTGCCGAGCTGTGATTATGAAGTTCACCTTTGATCACTCACTTTAAGTCTCTTACCACTTAAGCTGTCTGTATTTATACTCTCCCTGAAAGAACAGACTGATGAGGAAGAGGAGAAGAGACCAGATGAGGAAGAGGAGACCAGACCAGACGAGACCGTGTTATCTGTATTTTTATGGTTGAGGCAACTGAGGTGCATAAATATTATGTCATTTGCCCAGGGCCACATAGCTGATAAATAACAGCCAAGATTTGAACTCAGGTCTTATGTCTCTCAAACCAAGTGCTTTTTTCACCACACTTGCTCTCTCAGATGAAGACTATAAAAATAATAAGTTCTTTGAGTTATCTTCCCAAGAATGACACTACCAAGGAGACAAATTCTATATAATTATGTGCACAAACTGGAGAACACTTTACTTTTTCCAACCTTCAACTGCTAGCTGTATTCCTCAATATTTTAAACATTTTGTAATGGAATGACTGCAACTCATAAAATTAGAACTTTTGGTAACTTTATTATTGGTTAAACAGTTTATAAGAGGAGAGACACCAGGTAGCTGGTCTTGTTAATCCCAAATTTGGACCCCTCCTCCCATTCTCACTGTTCATTTTAGGGAATCAATAATTTGTACTACCAAAAATAAACTCCAAAAATATTCTGAGGTTTAGGAGAGGTTTGTTGAAATTATAAGTAAGACCTGAGCCACCAATAGCCAATATATCTAAAAGTAACGCCAGTAGTAGTTACATATCTAGAATAATGCTTTAAAAATGAGTAGTTTAATCTCTTATTTATAGTATTAATATGTATGCCCCAAATTTTCTTTTTTAAATGCCATTTACAAGGCTAAATTTGAAACATGATTTAAAAAATGAAAGTAATTCATCTTTTAAAAGAGCACTGAATGATCTCACTCTTGCAACATGAGTTTTAAGGACCCAAGTATTTTTCAAAAATCCCTTCATTACCACTTAAGATATTTGCATGTGAGAGATGAAATATAAGTGTAGGAATCCTTGTTAAGCTACTTGTTATCTTCTGAGGATTACTTCTCTAATACTGAATAGCTTCATTCTCCTAATTTTAATATTCAATCTAGTGTAAAACAGATCTCAGAAAGAGATCCTGACATTAAAGCCTTACATTGTTACTTTAGGCCAGGGTTTCCCAAATCACCCAATTATTAGAATTACTTGGAACACTTGTCAAAAATAAAGCCCAACCTCTTCCCAATCAGATTAACCAGACAATGATGTCTGGGAAACTATATTTTTCACCCTGTGTCCAGGTGATTTTTATCATTAGGCAATTTTGAGTAACTGCTCAATACTAATGATTCTTTTTAAAAAAAATTTTTTTGGTAGATTTAGGAGCACAAGTGGTTTATGGTTACATGGATGAATTGCATAGTGGCGATATCTGGGTTTTTAGTGTACCCATCACTGAATAGTGTAGATTGCACCTGAAAGGTAGCTTTTCTTCCCTTACTCCCCTTTCACCCTCCCCACTTCTGAGTCTCCGAAGTCCATTGTACCACTCTATATACCCCTATGTACCTATAGCTTAGCTCCCACTTATAAGTGAGAACACACAATATTTGGTTTTCCATTCCTGCATTACTTCACTTAGGATAATGGCCTCCAATCCCATCCAAGTTGCTGCAAAAGACATCATTTCATTCTTCCTTATGGCTGAGTGGTATTCCATGGTGTACATATATCACATTTTCTTTATCCACTCCTTAGTTGATGGGCAGTTAGGTTGGTTCCATATCTTTGCAGTTGTGAATTGTGCTTTGATAAACATATGATTGCAGGTGTCTTTTTGATATAATGACTTCTTTTCCTTTGGATAAATACTCAGTAGTGGGATTGTTGGATCAAGTGGTAGGTCTACTTTTAGTTCTTTGAGAAATTTCAAAACTGTTTTCTATAAAGATTGTAATAATTTACATTCCCACCAACAGCGTATAAGCTTTCCCTCTTCACCACACCTGTGCACCTACACCAACATCTATTGTTTTTTGACTTTTTAGTAATGGCCATTCTGACTGGGGTAAAATGGTATCTCATTTTGGTTTTAGTTTGCATTTCTCTGATGATTAGTGATGTTGAGCATTTTTTAATATATTTGTTGGCCATTTGTAGCTCTTCTTTTGTATGTTCATGTTCTTTCTCCACTTTTTAATGGGGTTATTTGTTTTGTTCCTGCTGATTTGTTTGAGTTCCTCTTAGATTCTGGATATTAGTCCTTTGCCAGAGAGTTTGTGAATAATTTTTCCCATTCTGTAGGTCATCTGTTCCTCTGTTGATTGTTTCTTTTGCTATGTAGAAGCTTTTTAGTTTAATTAAGTCCCATTTATTTAGTTTTGTTTTTGTTGCATTTGCTTTTGGGGTCTTGGTCATGAATTCTTTGCCTGGGCCAATGTCCAGAAGAGTTCTCCTAGGTTTTCTTCTAGAATGTTTATGGTTTCAGGTCTTACATTTAAGTCTTTAATCTATTTTGAGTTGACTTTTATATACGAATACCAATGTTTCTTATATCAAGTATACCTGGGGAACGTATCAAACATGCATGTGTCTGGGTTCCATCCCCAAGTACTCAGATTTTTTAAATATGTCAATGCTCCATTAACCACTCCTGGAAAAACAGTGACTCAGGAGGATCATCACCAAGGCTCTGAATCTGCAGAATGTGTCAGTGAGTGAGGGCTGGGGTTGTTAGCAATGAACAGCTTATCAAGCTTGGAAATCCTGGTGGGCTGGCATTGCCAAAAGGACAGAATAGGAAAGAGCCTGAAGCCGGGCATCAAAGCATATGGGTTAATTACGTCACTAGAATAACTCTCAGCACTTGAGAAGAAAAGTCTGACTTTAAAATGAAGGCCATCTGAACCAAGGTGTGATTTCAATGCCTGTTGAAAAGGTGGGTCTGGATTTGCAGGGTGAGTGGCAGGGGATTTGCAACTGGTTAGGAAATAAAATAACTACGATTTCAAGTACAGTTGTAATAAAGAGGTTGAAGATTGAAGTAGGGAACCATGGTTTCTGGTAGTTTCTGATAACCTAGACTTCCTCAGTCTCAAATTATCTTTCTTTATAAGACTTCCTCAAAGAGTGATTTTTGGATCGCATCCATAAGCAACATGAGGGATGAGTGGGATTATTTGTTATAAATGCAGGTTTCTGGGCCCTACCTGAGATTTATAGACTAAACCTATAGGAGTGAGACCAGGGAATAGCATTTAAAATGCACTCTTAATGATTCTTATACATACTGAAGTTTAAAATCATGACCTTATCTGAGGACCCTAAAGTCTAAGATATGTCTAGACAGGCATTTTACCTGGTAAAAATGCAAACCCACTGGAAAGGATAACACATTAAACAGATTATTAGACTTTAAACAAATTAGCTCTCTGCAGGAAAAAGCAGCTGAGATAAGGATTTGATTGGGGGAGGAGGTAGAGAAAGAGGAAAGTGAAAAGCAAAGGCATAGAAACTTTCCTAATTGGGTCTACCTGAGTCTGGTTTTCATATAGGGGAGAAGCATTCAGAGGGATAGATAAACTGGGGGCTTTCTTTGTAGGTGGGTTCCAGCAGCACCTTCAACACAGAAGCATCCTTGTGTGGCTGGGGCGGATCAGCAGGCTGGTTCTGATTGCAAAGTGAAGAGATGTCTTAGGGAGAGTATCCATCAGATGCTCTCACTGAAAACTTAAGGATGTACTCCAGTGTTGCTTAGAGTCCCTTAATAACTGCTACATTAATAGTTCTGTTACTGATAAATTTAAAGACCCCTGGTACAGCTTGCAGGCATTACCAATTAGGGGGAAAGAGGAAATGGTTAATGGGCACAAAAATACATTTAGATAGAATGAATAAGGTCTAGTAATTAGTAGAACAATAGGGTGACTAGTTAACAATAATTTATTGTATATTTTAAAATAACTAAAAGAGTGGAATTGGAATGTTCCTGTCACAAAGTTATGATAAATGCTTGAAGTGATGAATACCCCAATTACCCTGATTTGATCATTATACATTGTATTCCTGTATCAAAACATCACATGTACATCATAAATACGTATAATTATGTATCCATAATAATTAAAAATAAAAAATAAGTCACTAGCTGCAGAAAGCATCAATTCCTTATCTCTCTCTCAAAAGGGTGACCTCTAGATAATAGTTAAGATTTGATGAACAAATCAGTGATTACCAGGGAGCTTACGGCAGAGGTTTGAAATATCTGAGAGTTTATATTCCCAGAATTTTGTGTCAGCAGGAATGTTCCTCTCTGGAGTTGAAGAGATCAGTATAGATATACAGAATCAATTACTTGGGGGGCTTTTACCACAAGATTTGGCAAAGAATTGAAATGTAAGGATTTTTACCTAAAATCTCTGAGGAAGAAATTGTAAAGTGAGTTGCAAACTGATTAACTGCAACATCTGGCTTGAGGTAAAATTATAATGACTGAAACTTTTCTTTATACCATAAATATTGGAGCAGGGGAGTTGGATGGAAAAGAATTTTTTAGTCTATCTGTGATGGCCTAGAACGAGGGTACTCTTGTTCAAGGGACTAGTTCTTTTGGCAGAAATATTCCAGAAAGGAGAAAGGATTTTAAATTCCACTCCCATTGTTTTGTGGACATATTCTGCAACAATATCCAATGATCTTCCTTCTAATTCTACCCTCATAAAACGACCATTGGATTTTAACTCAGCCTCTTGAAGGTACTTAACATTCTGAGCAATGGCTGGTCAACTTCCCATTGTAAATTAATAAATTGGCACTTTGGGTTAAGAGTAATGCTATTGTGAGTTTGACATCTACTGGGCATGATTGATCTCATAGAGACTCATCACTTTTTTGTGACTTGATAAAATTGAGTTTATTGATTTATAAAGCAAAGAACATCCTTCTGATCTCACGAAGATGTAGATATCTTGAGTCAGGACATCTACTTACCAGGTTGAGAAGGCCAGTGTATTAGTTTTCCATTGCTATGTAACAAATTACTCCAAAACATCATTTTTAAAATCACGTTAAAAATAAACATTTATTATCTTATAGTTTCTGTGGATCAGAAATTCCAAAGTAGTTTAGCTGGGTGATTCTAGCTTGGGGGTCTCTCATGAGGTTGCAATCAAGTTATAAGCCAGGGCTGCAGTCATTAAAAGGCTTGATGGGGCCTGGAGGGTTTGATTCCAAAGTGGTTTGCTCATGCGGCTGGCAAGTTGGTCCTGGATAATGGTGGTAGGCTTTAGGTCCTCCTTACTTTTGCCTCTCAACAGGCTGCTTGCATGACCTCATGACTTGGAGGCCAACACCTCCCCATAACTAGTAATCCAAGACAGAATCAGGCAGAAGTGGCAATGTCTTTTATTTCTGCAGTATTCTGTTCATCACACAGGTTAGCCATGATTCAACATGGAAGATTACCTAAGGGCATGAATATGAGGAGTATCAGGAGACAATGATTATGGGGGCAGTCTTGTAAGGCCAGCTATCACCATCAGTTTACCGCATGCCATATTCATTATACTAAACTCATGTAGTTTATACTTCTTTAAATTGGAATCATCATTTCTCAGGACCCATCTTCTAAATAAGAATATCATTTGTTTTTAGTTTCTTCTTATATAGTAGGCTTACTATTTTTTTCCCTGTGGGAATTTTTTTTTTTTGGCTCTTGAACTATAAAGACCAGATGAGCAAGTTTTTGGTATAAGAAGAATCATAATTTCTCTCTTATTTAAAAACATTTCATAATGACATAGTACATTTGGGCTTGGTCTAAAAGTCCCTGGTTGTGTGTCTTTGTGTCCTCCATTTCTCATTTTATTCTTTCTTTGGCTAGCAGTGATACTCCATGGATTTAAAAAATCAAAAGGAATATTTTCAGGACTTCATGTAGTGCAATTTTTAAACCTATAAATACTGTTTATGTTTATGCATGTCTTCTCAAGTTGTTCAAATAAGAATATTTATGTAGTGTTATTCCTACATTCTCAGGAATGTATTACAGAAATTATTATCATTGAAAAATTCATTGTTTTTCTGACAGTAACATCTTTGCTGCATCATTCTTAGAGGAAATTTTCTTGACAGCAGTATTTGTGTTCTACATCTGGAAATATCTATAAAATATATTCAATTCTCTGAAAATCTCAAAGGAAGAGTTTCTGTGATAAAATTTTTGACACAAATATTTCACATTTCTAGCTGTGGCAGCAACTCCACAAGTCCGGGGTGGGGGGCTGGGGGGGGGGAAGTGAATAAGTGCATATCTATACATAAAAAACAAAATTCCTCAAATATATACATATTTGTATATATGAGTGGTGACTTACTTCTCATTCCAGAAGATAAAAGGAAAGATCTTTATTCGAATTGTATTTTCTGGCTGTAGAAACACATTTTCCCCTGTAGGTATGGTAAAAGGATAACTTTCTCACTGACCATTTACAGGTAGCAAAAGAATTATACTCTCTTAACTATTAGTCTATATGATTGCTGACTCAGATTTTGCAAATGTTACTGGGAAAGGTGAGAGAGAGGGCCTTAGAAACTTTTGCTGTGAATGTAGGAAAATGCCTGCTGAAGCCAGAAGGTAAATTTTTAGAGACACAAGATCCTATGGACAACAGGATGCTTATGAAATACCAGGTTATAGGGCCAGGCATGGTGGCTCACACCTGTAGTCCCAGCACTTTGGGAGGCCAAGGCAGGAGGATCACTTGAGCCCATGAGTTTGAGGTTACAGTGAGCTATGATCTGGCCACTGCACTCTAGCCTGGGCAACAGTGCGAGACCATGTCTGAAAAACAAACAAACAAACAAAACCCAAAACAACAGAAAAACACCAAACCAGGTAAAAAGAAGAATTGAACAAAAGCCAGCAGAAAAACTGGGACTGCAGTCACATTAGCATAATTCCTTGGACCATCAAGATGGTAATTATGATGTAGTATAAAACATTAAGTAAATACTTTCATGTGACTCAATATATGGGATTTAGAAAAATAGAGGATTTGAGAGGGAATTAAAGATCTTATTTGACAAGTGAACATAATGAATTTATATTTGAATTGATGATCTCAAATTTATGGATTTTCTAAACTGAGAAACAGATCACAGATTAGTGAAAAGAATGTTAGAAGTTTCCTAAAATAGCCTGCTTAACTTTGTAGCCACTTTGTGGTACATGGGATGGGCCTTAACCCAAATCTTTACTTCAAAGAAGTCTACCTAGGCAGGAATTGAAGCAATAGATTTAGTTCCATGCCTGTGGTTTCCCTGGGGCCTTTTACCAACTGTAGTTTGGATATGGTATTGAATGGTAGAAGAGCAATATCTTTGGAGTCAGACTTACGTTTGAATCTGGTGTCTGCCTGTTGCTAGTTCTGTGATATTAGGACAGCTACTTAATCTCACTGAGTCTGTTTTTTAATCTACAAATGAGGGTTAATGGTACTTATTCAGGGCTGGCTATGTAATTTGTGAGGCCCAGAGCAAAAAGAGAATGCTAGGCTTCTCATTTAAAAAGCAGGAAGAAAGTACTGTTAAAAGTACTGATATATAAAGCTTTTTCCCTTAATAACATTTTATTATCTTTTTTTTTTTTTTTTTTGACAGGGTCCCACGCTGTTACCCATGATAGAGTGCAGTGGTGTCATCGTAACTCACTGCAACCTCAAACTCCTGAGCTCAAGTGATCCTCCTGCCTCAGCCTCCCGAGCAGCTGGGACTACAGGCGTGCACCAACATGCCTGGCTAATTTTTCTATTTTATTGTGGAGACGGGGTCTTGTTTGTGCTCAGGCTGGTCTTGAACTCCTGGCCTCAAGCCATCTTCCTGCCTTGGCCTCCCAAAGTGCTAGGATTACAGGTGTGAGCCACCACAACCAGCCTACATTTTATTACTTTTAAAGTGTAATGTTGGCCGGGCGTGGTGGCTCACGCCTGTAATCCTAGCACTCTGGGAGGCCGAGGCGGGCGGATCACTGGAGCTCAGGAGTTCGAGACCAGCCTGAGCAAGAGTGAGACCCCGTCTCTACTAAAAAATAGAAAGAAATTATCTGGCCAACTAAAAATATATAGAGAAAAAATTAGCCGGGCATGGTGGTGCATGCCTGTAGTCCCAGCTACTCCGGAGGCTGAGGCAGCAGGATTGCTTAAGCCCAGGAGTTTGAGGTTGCTGTGAGCTAGGCTGACGCCACGGCACTCACTCTAGCCCGGGCAACAGAGCGAGACTCTGTCTCAAAAAAAAAAAATAAATAAAATAAAGTGTAATGTTGTAAATGAAATTAAAATTTTAAATGATTAGCATGAATTTCACCATTCATCTCTATATTATATAATGTCAATATGTATTTACAATATATATGATAAATGCAAATATAAGGGCATTTAATTCATGTAGAATAAACATTTCATAGCTCGCTCATACATATGTATTTCCTTTTTAACAGAAGAGTGGGGAAAAACTGTGCAAAACTAACTTTTTGTCTCACTTCTTTATACATGCCTTCTTAAACAGGCACCACTGTATGATGGCTTATTAGTGGGCAGAGAGTATCTAGGAGGTGTCAACTAGAAATTGTACTTATAAATTCAACCATACTGTTTGGGGAAAGTATCTGAAAATACAAATAAACTTGGACATGTAATAGATTATTTAAATAATAACCATGTGGCATCCACCTACAGAAAAATGAATCTAGACAGACTTTGCATTCTTCAATAAAATGAACTCAAAACAGATCGCAAACCTAAATGTAAAACACAAAACTATAAAACTAAAAGTTAACATAGGAGAACATTTTGATGATCTTGGGTTTGACAACAGTGTTTTAGATATGAAGCCAAATACATGATCCATAAAAGAAAGAATTGATAAACTAGACTTCATTAAAATAAAGAATTTCTGCTCTGCAAAGGATACTGTCAAGAGAATGAAAAGGCAAGCAAGAGACTGGGAAAAAATATTTGTAAAAGACATACCTGACAAAAGACTGTTATCCAAAATACACAAAGAACACTTAAAACTCAATAATAAGAAAACAACCCAATTAACAAAATGGGCTAAATACCTTAACAGACACCTCACCAAAGAAGATACAGAGATGGTAAATAAGCATATGAAAAGATGCTCCATATCCTATGTCATTAAGAAAATGCAAATTAATAGAATAATGAGGTACCACTACATGCCTATTAGAATGGCCCAAATTCAGAACGTTAATAACAACAGATGTTGGTGAGGATGTGGAGCAACAGCAACTTCGTTGCTGGTGAGAATGCAAAATGGTACAGCCATTTTGGAAGACAGTTTGAAAGTTTCATATAAAACTAAACATATTCTTTCCATATAATCCAGCAATCAGATTTCTTGGTATTTACCCAAAGGAGTTGACAACTTATGTCCACACAAAAACCTGCACATGAATGTTTATAACAGCTTTATTCATAATTGCCCAAACTTGGAAGCAACCAAGATCTGTTTCAATAGGTGAATGAATTAATAAGCTGAGGAATGTTACTCCACACTAAAAAGAGATGAGCTATCAAGCCATGAAAAGACATGGATGAAACTTAAATGCATATTACTAAGTGAAAGTCACCCTGAGAAAGCTACATATGTACAATCTCAACTATATGACATTCTGGAAAAGGCAAATCTGTGGAGACAGTAAAGAGATCAGTGGCTACTAGGCAATGGGGGGAGGGGAGAAAAATAGGTGGAGCACAGAGGATTTTTAGGGCATAGAAAATACTCTGTACGATGCTATCATGGTATTATAGATACGTGTTAGTCTATATTTGTCCATACTCATAGACTTTATAATACCAAGAGTGAACCCTAGTGTAAGCTATGGACTTTGGGCAATAATGATATCTCAAGGTAGGTTCATTAATTGTAACAAATATCTCACTGGTGGGGGATATTGATAATGGGGGAGGCTATTCCTGTGTGGGGACAGCAAGTGTATTAGATATCTCTCTACTGTCCTCTCAATTTTGCTGTGAACCTAAAACTACTCCAGAAAATAAACCTTTAAAAAAATAATGACCAAAACCTCAAAATTACTACATTTTGTTTTATTGAGGGCTAGCCCATCCATACCTAAGGCCTTCATAATTTTTTTTTTTTTTTTTTTTTTTTTTGAGACAGAGTCTCACTCTGTTGCCCAGGGTAGAGTGAGTGCCGTGGCGTCAGCCTAGCTCACAGCAACCTCAAACTCCTGAGCTCAAGGGATCCTCCTGTCTCAGCCTCCCGAGTAGCTGGGACTACAGGCATGCGCCACCATGCCCGGCTAATTTTTTCTATATATATTTTTAGCTGTCCATGTAATTTCTTTCTATTTTTAGTAGAGATGGGGTCTCGCTCTTGCTCAGGCTGGTCTCGAACTCCTGACCTCGAGCGATCCACCCGCCTCGGCCTCCCAGAGTGCTAGGATTACAGGCGTGAGCCACCGCGCCCGGCCTATTGCTTAATAATTCTGTGTAATAAACCATCTTAAAAACTCAGTGTCTCACAAAGCCAAGCATTCATATATTTTTGCTCATGGGGCTGTGGGTAGGCTGTTGCTCTGCTGGGTTTGGCTGATATCAATTGTGTTTATGTCTGCTACCCTCATTTTCTCATCCTCCTTGGACCAGCATCTACCTGGAGGTGCTATTTTTTCTCATGGCAAATCTCAGAAGCACAAAAGCACAAGCCAAACTACAAAAACACATTTATGGTATCTGCTCATGTTATGCCTACTAACATACACTGGTCAAAACATGGCCAATATTTTTGGAAAATATTGCAGCCACAGTGGAAGGGCACTACAAAGTGACATGGAAAAGGGTGTGGTGTATAATATTATTACAGGGGGACATTTAGGAGCAATAGTCCAATCAGTTTCTAGTTAGGAGTAGGGCATTGAGAGAATGTGAATCACATTGGGTAGAGAGGAGGGTAGGTGCAGAGAGAAGGTGAACTATGACATATGGTGCACAGTGTGGAAAGTCCAGCACAGAGCAGCAAGAGGGATTTAGGCCAGGTGGTGGGCATGCTAGAAAGGAAAGTGGTATTCTCTTATCTCCTTTTTCTGAGCCCAAGCTAGATAGTCTATTTTGTAACTTTATTTATCCCAGCAAATAAGGGTACCATTCAGAGAGAACAATGGTAATACAAGACCCTGGAGTCCATTTTGAACCACTGCATTATCATAACCTAGAGTAGTAGTAGGTTAGGGTTTTTGATCACTGCTTATTCTCAGCAGATTTTATGATGTTCATTAAAATCCTGGCTCAAATCTCCTCCATTGCAGCACAAATAATATTCTAAGTAGCTTTCCTAAAAATCCCACTGCTCATAGCCATGAGGATGCTTCTTAATTTCAGGCTATATTTCAGATCAGAGTCAAGCCATTGGTTCCTATGGGGGATTGATAAGACTGTTTCTGGGAAAGGGCTACTATATTATTGTTCCAGCTGCCACAGACAATATGAAGTTATAACAATATGAATAGCATTTCTCAGACTTCTAGTTTGTAGCTTGGGGGAGATAGTTTAGCCTCTACAAAGGAAGAGACAAGATTGAAAAGTGGGGTCAGAGCCAGGTGAGAAAAGGCTTGAGATGCCCGGCTAAGAAATTTGGACTTTATATAACATTATTGAGAGAAGAGGAAAAAGTGAAATGCTAAGATTTTTTTTGAAAGATGGCTCTGATAGCGTGAGAAGAAGGGATTTGAGAGAAGATAATGGACAGAATGCAGAGGCACCAATTTGGAATTTACTGTGATGTTTTAGGCAAGAGACGGTAGGAGCAATCACATTCTCATTCCTGGGGCACTCATTTTCGGATATCCTTTTGAGACCATCTGTTCCTAACATTCTCTAGCACTTCCATTTCTAAAACAACAAAATTCTGGAGAGCTTTAACTGGAAGTACCATCTGATTTTTAGATTTCAGCTATTTTTTAAAGATGTTTCCTAAAATGCCTGGCAAAAATAGGTGCTCTGTGTTTGCTGAATTAAAAAAAATTGACTTCTATAAGCAAACTGCTTACTTCCTTTCCTCTCTCTTGCTCTCTTTCTTTCTGGTTGTTTATCAAAAGAAAAATGTACCCTGAAGTATACTTAAGAAGAAAGAAGGCTTATTAAGACTCCAAGCTACAAAGGGTGAAAACATGCCTTTGTTTTTGCTTGTTGTAGGTATTAGCATCTTGGCTATGAAGTCCATGCACCACCTCCATGTCAGGGAAGGGAGGAGTAGTATGCTGTGTAAGAGGCAGAGAGCTGGTCAAGCGCAGCCAGAATCATACATGGAGCCCTTCAATTCAAGCTAAGGCAACATATTCCACACAATACACGGGTCAGACTGTGGCAGAAAGTCAGAGTATAGCTTCTCTATTTTATGTAACTTGTTTGAGGGCCTGGGGCCAACCCTGAAACTTGGCAGAAAGGTCTTTTCCTAGATCCTCTCTTTCATTTTAGAAGGTAGTCCTCCTCATGCTGGGCAGCACTTATTGCAGGCTTAGTGATCCAGCTTTTCTTTGGGATTCCTGGCTGTGAGCAGTGTGCAAATGCTGCTGCTGCACTGGATTAAAGTCTACTGAAGCATATTTATTATCTCTTTATAAAGAGATTGTAGAGTTCCCATATACACATGGTCTCCCATTTCAAAGGGTCTATTGTTCTCTCACTCCTTTTCTCCTTAGTTTCCAACCCTGAATGTGAGTGTGTGTGTGTCTTTCAACCAGCCTTAGATTTTCACTGTGTCTGAGTTCATTTGGGCTGCTATAATACAATATCATAGACTGGGTGGCTTAACAACAACAGCACTTATTTTTCACAGTTCTGCAGGCTGAGAAGTCCAGGTTCAGAACACTAGCAGATTTTGTATCTGGTGAGAGCCTGCTTACTAGTTCCTAGATACCTGTCTTCTCACTGTGTTCTCACATGCCAGAAAGGACAAATGAGCTGCCTTGGGCCCTTTTTTATAAGGGCATTAATTCCATTCATGAGAGCTCTGCCCTTGTGACCTAACCATTTCCCAAAGGCCCTGCCTCCAAATACTATCATACTGGGGATTAGATTTCAACGTACAAATTTTAGAGGGACACAAACATTCAGTCTATAGCTGACTAATTAATCCCATACTGGGGTGTTATGGGAAAGAGGACTCTGTGCTCCAGTTTTGAACTTTGGTGGGGCTTGGGAAGTTGTAGTTGTGTTTATGCTCTAACACCTTGCTTCAGCTTAATTTTTGTGTTTTTTACTATGTAAACTAAGAAACCAATCTTATGGTGTAGAATCATTTACATCAGCTCCACAAACGTTAGAAGAGTGTTGCAAAGCATCACCTTGATAGCCCTGCTCACATCTTTGGCTGTGCTTTGGGACCTGAAAGGGATCCTAACTGATGAACCTCCAAATGTCAGGTCCTCATTCAATACCTTACTCATTTATCTAATCTTGTGGCAAGACCCAGTCTCTAGTCTGCAGCTCCTGGTCCTGCTCCTAGGTGCCATTTTTTTCTCTCACATTTATGCTGAGCTGTTCTAATAGCTGTCTTATAAACTGCTTGGGTGAGACTGTACTCTCCTGGCTCTTTGTCACCTTCTCTGAAACAGAAGTCATTGAGGATGGCATCAGAAAATAGAAAGTGAAGTCAGTGACTTCATTCTTAGTGGCAGCTTGTGTGTGATGGGAAAGTATTTCAAGGTATTAATCTATGTACCCCAGGGATCATCCATCAAATTCTTTCACTTGTGACTTAAAGGTCTTTTCCGTCCCCTGGTCCTTTTAGATAGACATGGGTCATCCAGAAACACAGAATGTAAACACTCCATTATTAGGCTAAAAAATGTTGATGGCCTAAGCGGGAATGATTTGAAAGCATATTTGCAGTTTTTCTACTTCTACTTAAATGAAGCCATGCGTGGGAAAGAGCAGGAGAGGAGGGACAGGATCCACACTGAGATGAGTGTACAGTGGGGTGGTGTTTCTGAGCCAGGACAAGATGCTTCCACCATCCATTCATTAGAATGAGTTCAAAACACTGAATGACCTATTTCATTCATTCATGATAGCATTTGCTATTTCTGGAGCTGAGCCCAAATGCCTTTGAAGGAAGCTGTAGCCTCCTACCAGTCGGGCTCTTTCCAATGAGCTTTCCCCCTCTCACATATGGAGCAAAGGTACCCATTTTGGGTTTATGTAGTTCATGGCTGCTGAGAATACAGCTGAAGTGGGCAGTAGTCTCAGGCTGTCAGTCACACTGCCTTGCCCTTGAGGACCCAGCAATTTGAGCATCCAAATTGTTCCGCTTTTCTTGCTGAGTATGGTATAAATTACCAAAGGTTGAGCTGGCACAGAGATCATTTACATTTCTGTTGTACATCCATTTGATAAATTCTGTCATTTTTTTCTTCTTTATTGGTTTAAGGTTATACATTTCTGACTTAGTTTATCATAGTTCCCTTACTACAATAATAGTGTGCACAAGTGGAGGGATGATTATTACCATAACTCTATAACTCAGCTCTCCCAAGCTATTGCTTAGTGAAGCCAATTTAAAGAATGGTAGAAAGATGTGTTATATTAACCTTACCAATGATGATTCTATGTTTTAGACAATATATAAATAAAGGAAACCATGCTTGTGTTAGAAGAGGAGGCTGTAGATATTCTTGGAGTACAATAGTGACTGTAATGACAAACTTAAAGGAAATAAGCCTACAGTTCTATTAAGGTTGAATGAATTTTTTACCAGCTATTGGATTCTCTTTTCTGTGTGGAAATCAGGCTTTTCAGTGCTAACCTAGGACTTGGCTAATTATTCTATGGGGCTTTCAATTAGACCATTCCTATTGAATGACAATTCTATGCCCTCAATAGACTATATCTTCTTAAAAATATCTAAATGGGTAAAACTTTTACTGGGAATAATAACTAGTAGAAGAGTCTTTTGGAGAATAGCAATCCCATTCATAGGAGTTTAACAACCCAGATGGTCTCAAAATTTGTCCCCAGATTTGTAAGTAAGGTAGAAGAACAAACATTTAGGTTAGCCCAAATTACTAGTGATTAAATAATGGCCTTACATTTTCTTTTGACCATCTAGGGGGAAATAATTTACCATTGCTAACATTTTATTTTGTATGTGAATTAACACGAACTGTGGTAGTGGTGAAACAATCTATGTCTAAACGAAAATAGGTGAACTTAAAGAAGTTGTAGAGACTTGTCTTATTGATCCAGTCTGGAACATCTTAGGCTATGGTTCCCAAGTGCCTTTTTATAGCACCTTCATTTTTCTTGTTTTCTTCACAGTCATGTCATGTTCATTATTCACAGTCTTAAGCACTTCTACATACCACTCTTGTTACACATGATCCAAAAAAACAATAGAGGTACAATCATGCTGAGGAACACTCAACTGAAAATTAGGCTTCTGAAAATGAACATTAAAATCCAAGAGCATCAACAATGGCAAAGATCTGGACAATCTTGATGATCTTCCCTGCAGCTTTGGCTGAGAGAGGATAAAAAATGGGATTGAAAGTAAAAAATAAATGTTTCCAAACTCCTAGAAAAAGACTGACAATTATACAACCATGGTTAGTGTTAGGGTTAGAACTAATTTTAAACCTGTCTAACTGTCTAATTAGTGATAATCATCAGTAATGGGTAGTGGCCTTACTCCTGTGAACACACTTCTAAGGCTGTCATCAAATATCTGCCTCTGTAATCAATACAAAACACATTCTTGGCTGATCTCATGCCACTTTCACCTCTGTAATCAATAAACATTTCCCAAGAATGCTCTGTAAGGTTAGAAGTTTGCTCTTCCTGACTAGCATAACTCTTCATTACTTAAGCATCAAATTCATCTTTGTGCTTTTGATTTCAGATTTCAAATGTGGTCTCAATCTTTGACAGGGGACATGAAACAAATATTGCTCATAGGATCACTGAAATGTGGTAGAATAAGGAAGGCATATATAAAGTATTTACTCATGGCAATAACTTTAGACATTAAAATACAGAATTTATTCTCCCTTTCTACTCAGGATGCCTGAGGACAAAGGCAGTAGATTGGCAATGTCTAGATGGAATATAGATCTTGTCAGGTATGAGAAAATATGGTAGAACAAATAAAAAGGGGATATATAAGGCAAGCTGGATGGAAGTGGAAATTTCTGTGGGAGAGAAGTGTTTATGGAACATTAGCATTAGGTGCTTTGTGCCTTCCCACCACCTCAGTCAGGGAGAGGAGAACGTCCCACCTGTCCCATCCTCTCCTGAAGTTGGGGTCCCAAAGAAATTCTCTTTTGGAATGGGAGGTATTTAATATGGGCCCTGGTGCTAGCTTCTTGTTTGGAGATCTCTGAGGGGCAGAACATATAGGTATAACCAAACCCTAGAATTGGTAGGAGGGCAGCAGAAAATTGGCAGAGTGCCTCGCCTGTCAGAAGGCAGAGATAACCTCTAGCATCCTATGGAGCTGAGCCTGTCACAGTTAGTATTAATAGGTTTCCTCAAGGTCTAGAGCAGGCTTCAGAAAGTATCGGTAGTCGTAGATTGGCTTGCTACCTCCAAGTCTTTCCAGCAAGGTGAAGAGACCCTATACAGAGGCTGTGGGGAAGACCATTAATTGGGAGTTGGGGTGGCAAACCCCAGTCTTCCTCCTGACACAAAGAGGTTATGGAGAGACTGACCAGCAGGACGCTCAAAGACCATCAAATCTGCCATGAAATAGAGCCAGCAGCTGGGTGCCACCAGCTCCAGAAGCCAGATCAGTGGGGATTCCAGCAGCCAGGACCAGAAAAAAGGACAGTGCACCAGCTGTGCAACCTCTGCTTCACATGATGGAAGGGCAAACTCCTTCCTTTAAGCCCTTTTATAAAGCACTAACACCTTTCAAGAGAGCAGAGCCCTCATGGCCTAACCACTTCCTAAAGGTCTCACCGCTTAATAATGTTGCATTGGGGATTAAGTGTCAACATGAATTTGGAGGGAGCAGAAACAGTCAAACCATAGCAGAAACCTAGGAAGATTATAGTCTGTTATGGTTTCATTATCTAACCAAACAGAAAATTTTGGATATTTTTCTTCTACATGGGGCATTATTTTTATAAATGACTGACTTTCTATTGCTTAATTATGAATTCTTGGTGGGAATCAGGTATTAACTACTTATGATACCCTCCTAGGGTATTCCATAGAGGCTCCTGGATGCAGCAAGTTTTAAATGGTGGAAATTTACAACCATCACGGCAAGGGGAATAATTTTGAAAGATTGAGCTGTTTAGCATACACCTCATCTTTGTACCAGGTGGCAACCCTGGGTTTTACCTAAGCATAATATCAGCCTCTTTATGGACTCAGTCTGATAATAACAATATGAACATATGCATGAAATGCTGAGCTATCACAATTATACATTAATAAGGTAGTATTTACATTGTATACTAATGCATTTCTGCAAGTAGTTTTGTTGGATTAAATGAAAAGCATGAACTATATTTTGAAATTCATTTGATGATGAAAGAGAATTGGGTTAGATACAATTACTTGTCAGATCCTTTTGGACGTGTGGCTTGATCTCTTAGTGCCACAAAATAGAAACTGTTTGGCAGTTCTGTCTCATAGCTAAGATAACAATGAAAGTGCCATCTGGTGACCCTCTCTGGATGACCTGGGGCATTAGTGGGTCTTATTCACTTCATATTAAATAGAACCTGTAACAAACACCCACCTCAAATGAAAGGGAGGCCAGTGCCCTGTAGTTGTAATTCTTCCCTCTACTTAATAGACCCTTGAATTCCTGAACTGTTTGGTTCTGAATTCTTTGGTTACTGTTACTATGAAAGAATAATCATAGTAATGATAATGTGTGGTTTCAGATTACACATGAAGCTTCCTTTCCCTTTTCCTTTACTGTCAGCTAAGCTTAAACAGTAGCATTGAAAGCTCTCTCCTTCACTTTAGTTGTTAGCTACACTTGTGAATTTATAATTGCTAACACTTAAAGACTGAGCATAACACAAACCCACCGAAAGCTGCTGATAATTGATTACTCACACAGCTGGATTCAGGCTTCCTTTTCATTCTGTGGAGTTTGTTGACCAAAACTCTGCTTCCTGAATCACACACGCTCTCTTTTGATAGCGTCTTTCTTCATTCAAAGACAAATCTTAAAATGTCTAAAATGTATACATATAATACATACGTACTTGAATTTTCATTGCTTATGAGTTTATATAGCTAGATGGGAATAAATTATTCCAACTGCACTTCATTTCAGTCTTTCATTTAGCTTGCTTTGTGAATAAAGGAATGCTTTTGTAAGAGATAGAAACAAGAGGAGTGATGTTTGAATTGGTATCTGATCTCATAGACATGGCTTTATGTACTTTCGGATAGGAAGAAAAAGAAATGAACTCAAAAGATAGAAAGCAGCATTTTAGAAATTATGTTATTATTGTTAATTTGGAAACCTTCTTGACTTTGTGAAGTGGGAAATTTATATGAATAGAGAATGTGCTGGTAATTCAATTCCCTAATTTGCAGTCTTTTACTGAGAAACTGACTGGGAGAGCAGAGTTGTCTGCTGTTTAGGTGTAGGGCTGGATTAGGCAATGAATAGAGTATGAGTATGCTTAGGATAGCAGCAAAGAACTACCTGTGTCCACTACTGAAAAGAGAATTCTGAACCTGAACTTTGAAGGTAGAACAGTTAGAGGCTATTTTTTTTTTTTAATTTTTATTTTAGAGACAGGGTCTTGCTTTGTCACCCAGGCTGGAGTGCAGTGGTGTGATCACAGCTCACTGTAGCCTCAAATTCCTGAGTGCAAGCGATCCTCCTGCCTCAGCCTCCCAGAGTATCTGGGACTACAGATGTGTGCTACCCCCAGCTAATTTAAAAACATTTTGTGGGGAGGGGGGCCGAGTGTGGTGGCTCTCGCCTGTAATCCTAACACTTTGGGAGGCTGAGGTGGGAGGATCTCTTGAGGCAGGAGTTCGAGACCAGCCTGAGCAAGAGCAAGACCCCATCTCTACAAAAAATAGAAAAATTAGCCTGGTGTGGTGGCGGGCGCCTGTACTCCCAGCTATTTGGGAAGCTGAAGCAAGAGGATCGCTTGAGCCCAGGGGTTTGAGGTTGCAGTGAGCTATGGTGATGCCACTGCACTCTAGCCTGGGTGACAGAGCGAGACCCTATAGAAATGAGGTATCCCTGTATTGTCCAAGCAATCAAGCGATCTTCCTGCCTTAGCCTCTCAAAGTGCTGGGATTACAGGAGTGAGCCACAGTGCCTGGCCAACAGAGGCTATTTTAATTTTAGTGTGTATGTGATTTTTAGCCTTATTTTGAAAAATTACACATGAAGGATTTAATCTTTTCAGTGTTTAGGTTTCTAAAGAGCCTAATCTGGCCCTTGGTTGGTAGATGAAAAGTGAATTCCATAGTGACATTTGAAGGTATCTCAAGAGTATACTACCTAAAAATATCTAATACAGACTTTCAGATGCAGACATTGCCTTCCAAAGTTCTCTGTGCCATGTAAGTGTAAAGAAGTAGGGAATTTATATGCCAGCATTCTGGGGCCTGTGTGTGGCACAGGGACGGGAAATGGGGAGGGGAGGTTCTATCCCATGAGAATAACAAGCAGGGCAGGGGATGAAGTTACATTTACCAGGAAGCTGTGACAGGGTTACATTATTAGTATCCCAGGTTCAGTATTTATTCTACACATATGGAGCATCCTTTCGGTACTTGAAATATAAGTATAGTGGATTAGGTAGGTAACATTTGGGGCTGCGGTCCCCAACCCCCAGGCCGCAGACCAACATCGAGTATCGGTCTGTGGTCTGCTAGGGACGTCTGCTAGGGACCCGGCAGCAGAACTCCCGCGCCCTGGCCCCAGCCCCGCGCCGTCCTTGGAAAAACTGTCTTCATTAAACTTAGGAAACGGGGCAGGGCATGGGGGAGCGCAGTGTGCGGTGGCGCATAATTTGCAGCCCTTCCCATTGCTGGCATCACCGCCTGAGCTGCGCTACAACACCCCCCAACCCACCCCTGAGTCCGTGGAAAAATTGTGTTCCGTGAAAACAGTCCCACGTGCCAAAAAGGTGGGGACCGCTGATTTAGGGAGTTAAGGTGACTACAAATATACCTCTGTAATTACCAAGGTAGTTCAGTATGTGATTACCAAGATAATAGGCAGTTATTATAAAAATTCTGCAAATATAAAAGCACATAAAGAAGAAAAAAATCCTCATTATTTCACTAGCTAGAGATAGCTGCTGGTAATGTGGGTGTGGTGTGGTGTGTGTATGTATAGTTGGAATCATATTTGTAGCTATGTGTGTATCTAGAAGATGCTGTGGAGTGCTGCTTGGATCCTTCTTTACACTTTTTTTTTTTTTTTTTTTTTTTTTTTTTGAGACAGAGTCTAGCTCTGTTGCCGGGCTAGAGTGCCATGCCACAGCCTTGCTCACAGCAACCTCAAACTCCTGGGCTTAAGCAATCCTCCTGCCTCAGCCTCCTAAGTAGCTGGGACTACAGGCATGCGCCACCATGCCCGGCTAATTTTTTTCTGTATATATAATTTTAGTTGTTCAGATCATTTCTTTCTATTTTTAGTAGAGACGGGGTCTCACTCTTGCTCAGGGTGGTCTCGAACTCCTGACCTATAGCGATCCGCCCGCCTCAGCCTCTCAGAGTGCTAGGATTACAGGCATGAGCCACTGTGCCCGGCCTACCCTTTTTTTTTTTTTTTTTAATAATAAAAGAGTTTTTAAAAAGTTTCTTGCCTTTTTGCTTTGTTTCTACATTTGTACTATAATTATATTTTAAACCAAGATTTAAAATTTTTGTGTTACCATAGTGCTTGATATACTGCTACACATGATTAAGACTTCAATAAATCATGATGTATTTATGGATGACATTTTCCAGTATAACCCTATTTTAGTTTTTAATGCCAAAAAGTGTTTATTGTTATATAAATGTGATTTTCAATAAAATTTATTGTGTAGGTCATTTGTTACCCAAGGGCTGTCTCTGTTCAGAGACTTACAGCTATGAATTTGGCATGACAAAATAATGCCTTCTGTCATTTTGTGGTTTGATTTTTTGATAACTGAGCTAGCTTCAGGTACATGACTTAAGCATCATTCATTTGTTGAATGAAATTTGTTTGCCTGATTTTGATCACTTGCAAATATTATATATGACTCACTCATTGCTTTTGTTATTAAGCTCCTTCTTATCAATGAAATTATATTGATAGATTGAAAGATGTCAAATGATTCTATAGCTGAAGTTCACTTGAATTTCTGTTGGAAGGGAAAACGGGGTCATTTTAGGCCATTGTGACTAAAAATTAAAATGAACAAAATTCTGAGGAAAGAGAACAAAAGAACAATAATATGAGCATTTATGGTCTTTATGAAATTGCAAAAAAAAGGCTGTCTCAGAAAACAATCCAATTAAACTGTGAGACGTGAGATAAGGTCATTAGAGGCTGACAGTTATTGCAATTCTCAAGACAATTCAATTTTAGTTAGGAATAAATGGTGAACCTGTTGGTTTTGTCTCATAAAATACAAATGGGGCAGAATATTCTACTATGCTCTTCCAGGATGGATTTCAAATCACAGTAAAACTTCTCAAGAAATGTAATATAAAACCGGATTTTAAAATTCATGTTCTCTTTGAATGTGCATCTGTGTTTCAACAATTTAGCTAATCTATATTAGAATGTACTAACTTGAGTCAACAGGCCTGATGAATGCATTGTAAGTGCAACTGCACTGTGATAAAGAGCTGTGACACCTGGCTTTTTTTGTGAAAGAGATTTCTACTTTTTTTTCCTATAGTCTAGATAAAAGTAAACTGATGAGGACATATTTTTAACAGACACTTTCTTCTCAACAATTACCTTCTCATTAGCCAATTACAGTGTTGTAATTCCTATATATTTTCTCCTCATTGAATAGTTTTCACTGTTCTTAATAAAGGTTTTCATACAATTTCCCAGAATCCCATAATATATTTTAATGATTGAAATATAACAGAAGTAGAGCACAACAACAAGATCAGGAGTCCTTTTTGCCCTTCTCTTCTTCCTCTCAAGTTTCACAGATTTCTCCCACTGCCCTGCATAAAGAAAAAACTGTAGGTCTTCAGTCCTAGGACAAATTAGCTTCAGGACAATGTGGCTGCTTCATGGCGACCTAAGGCAGCAGAGTAATCATTTAACTTGAAAACATATGTGGCAAGGTAAGAACATTCAGATTACTTGAAACAAGGAAACATAAACCTTTTGTTTTTCTTTCTTTTATTCAGTGCACTAGATGGATGTGAAACAAATATTTTCACCTGCTTCCTGGGAGAGTTTGATGATTAAACAAACAAGAGAGGAAAACTAGTTGGTGGCTAAATTGTGTGTTCAACACTTATTCAATGACACGTTGTTGAGCATCTATCACGTATCAGGCATTATTCTGGGTACTAGTTTACATTATATGTAAATGAATAGGGAGATGTATAGGGAGGGAATTATAAGTATCTGATTTCAAAAAAGTGTTAGGACAAAAATAAAGCAAGTAAGGGAATGAAGGCTGCGGGATTGGAGATATCTGGGGGGAGCAAACAATTTTAGGTAATGGGTTTGATCAGCCACCAAAGGGTTTTGTTAAAAAAGAGGCTCTGACTCAGGGTTGGAGGGAAAGGGCAATATACATAACCTAAACTTTTGTACCCTCATAATATGCTGAAATAAAAAAAATTATATAGGGGAATTTGTAAGGAAGTCATTTACAAATGATTTCACCTTGAATGCAATGATGATAGCTATAAGGTATCAATCATTATTTTTTTTTAATTTTTTTATTGATACATAATAGTTGTACATATTCATGGATTACATGTTACATCTGTTGGATTTGAAGTACACTATAAAGACCAGTTCATGGGGCTGACCTATTTGAGCCAACGCCAATGGCTAGAGTGGTCTTCTGTTTGAATTGTTGTTAGGCAAGACGCTGGGACCCTGGCTCAACCCTGGGAGTATATGTGGGAGCACCAAGAATGCCTCAAGTTGAATTTTCTGCTGGCCAAAAAGTACAATGATTTATAGTGCATAGGAATTATTTTTATTTCATATGTGAGTTTGTTGACTGAGATTCACATTGGTTATATTTAAATGACTTTTCCAAGGTGCATCACATACACTTCTACCCACTCCAGTCTCACTTTGCTCAAAAAGTAAGCATGCTTATTTGCCTATTTCAACCTGAACATTATTTAAACAATCTTGCTTTCTGGAGTTTACCAAGAATTTGACCTTTTATGGCAATATTTCAGCAGCTTAAGAAAAGTTCACTGGGGTAAAAGTTAATTTTACAGCTGAACTTTATGATCCATTTTGCATGTTAAAGTGCTACCTGTCTTTAAGGGAACCTAAATTTAAGGCTTAACTTTTAAGAAATTACTGTTTCCTTTGAAAAGACTAAGGGGAAATAGAGTGCTATCGATGACATTTTTTATTCTAGGAGGTCAAGGTACATTCATTTTTTGGCAGCTTTGAAATCTGAGAAAGAAAGGTCACAATGACAATTCTTGTCTCTCTCTCTCTCAGAAAAATGGTTGTTAAGAGGTTTCTGTGCTAACATTTGCTATTTTACCAAAATGATTATGGGTTATGATTCATTGGATGCTGGTGTTTAAAAACCTGTGACTAGAAATATTGCTAATAAAACAAGGTTGATATTTTACTGTATTACTGTGAAAACTTTTCTCCCCCTCCTTTCCTTGCAAGGAGGTGCTAAAGTGTCCCAGTTTGTCTGAAACTGAGGAATTAGACTCTGATAATGCTCTATCTCCTTATTTTATCCCACCCATATACAGATGTGAGAGTGGAATATATTCAGATAGTCAGGGATATTCAGCTTGGAAAAACACGTGCCCCTTCTCTAACAATAGAGGTTCTACTTGCCATAGGCCCCAGCTAAAGTATATGCTCTCTAGCTGCATTTATCACTTCATATTTGGTGTTTCCTCAGTTCTTTCTTCACATTCTATGGTGGGAGGAATTTCCAAATAACCCCCCTTCCCCAACCTTTTCATCAGAAAGAGACTGTCACTCAAAAGGTTACAACCTGAGCTGGGGCCATTACTTGGGAAACAGGATACAGCTGTGTGACTCTCTTGTGCAGCTGCCTGGTCTCCACCCAGTTGAACAAAACCCCAGTGTTTCTGAGCTAAAACGGGTTGTCCATTATTTCTCCATGGCAAGGCAGTGCTCTGCCATTGGGGGAATGTTCTTTCTTCCTCATGGAGACTTATTTATCTCCAAGGTAAGCTAATGTTTGTCACTGAGAAAAGTGCTTATTTAATTGGTCCCCTAGTAAGGGAATCAGCAGGCTTGCCACTTTCGCAGGAGGGAAGCTGGAACTAGAATTGGGGGACACATGTTCACTCTGGTTAATGGACTGTAATAGGGTGGGGATAATACCACTGCTCGCCACCTGATCTGAGGAAGAAATTGAGAACAGGGTCTTTCCACCTGTGGAGTGGAGTAGGGAGTGGTGAGCAGGTGTATCAGTCAGGAGAACAGAGTCACTGTGAGTGTTATGAGATAAGGGATTTATTATAGGAATTAGACCTTACACAATTGAGGAGCTGGGTAAGTGAAGCTCTGAAAGGGGAGCTGCAGGATAAGAAAATAAATTACTGATTTTTTGAGAAAGCTCCATACCGTTTTCCATAATTGCTGTACTAATGGTCCATCTGAGAAGCCAGGCATGGAGTCTAGCCATCGAAGTGGGGCTGCAAAGGTGAAGCACATGCAGAGGGCTGTGGCAAGCTCTTGCCTCCATGTGGTTACTGCTTCTGGGTCTGCAGTTAAATGTCTGGTGGTGAGGCTGGGGTCAACAGGGACAGCAGCTGGGAAGAAAACTTGGACGCAGAACAGAGGAGATTGAGGATGAAATGGAACCTGCTGGTTACTTCTGCATCTGAGTATCTCCATAGTTGTCAACAATGACATGCAGAGAATAATGGTCACTGCTTTACTTCTGTCATTCAAATCTCATGCAAATTAATCCTACCTCAGAAACATACAGGGAAGGAGATCCTAGGAAATGTAATTTCCTAGTTTAACAGTGAAAACTCCCACAACAGGGCTGTGAACCTGAGGGCAGTGGGTCTGAGCAGAGGCAGAGGATGCTTTGAGGTGGTCACCCTCACTGTGAAGGATGATGGCCAAGGTCTTAGATGCTTTTCCTTTTTTTTTTTTTTTTTTTTTTTGAGACAGAGTCTCACTCTGTTGCCCAGGCTAGAGTGAGTGCCGTGGCGTCAGCCTAGCTCACAGCAACCTCAAACTCCTGGGCTCAAGCGATCCTCCTGTCTCAGCCTCCCGAGTAGCTGGGACTACAGGCATGCGCCACCATGCCTGGCTAATTTTTTCTATATATATTTTTTAGCTGTCCATATAATTTCTTTCTATTTTTAGTAGAGATGGGGTCTCGCTCTTGCTCAGGCTGGTCTCGAACTCCTGAGCTCAAACGATCCGCCTACCTGGGCCTCCCAGAGTGCTAGGATTACAGGCGTGAGCCACCGCGCCCGGCCTTAGATGCTTTTCTTAAATGATGCATGGAAAAGTCCAGATTACCCAGAATGTTAACTTTGTCCACCCTGTGCTTTATTTGTCTACTGAACTTCCCTTCAGCAAACATCTTCATAATTACATTGCTATCTAATATGTCAGCTTTCTGGAGGCCAAAGGGACAAAGTAGCATAGAAAGAAGGGCTGCATATTAGTTATGATGGTAGCAGAAAACCAGGCCAAGAGTAACTTAAACAAATGGGGATTTGCTTTTTGCACAGGATGAGCAGTCTGGATGAAGCTGTCCAGGGCTGCAGCAGGGGCTCAATAAGGTAATATAGGACTCAGGTTCTTTTGTTTTTTCTGCCTACTGGTTCTAAGCGTGTTGGCTTTTTTCACTTGCGCTTATTGTTTCATGATCTGGCTTTTTTCACTTGTGCTTATTGTTTCACAGTCTCACAATGTCTGCACCAGTGTCTGGTATTACATCTGTTTTCAAGTCAGGAAAAAGGAGAAAAGGTCCCAAAGCTTTCTCCTGTCATGGAAAAATCTTCCCTGAAGCCTGCTGTCAAACTTCCCCTTTTACCATATTGGTCACAATTGTGTCATATGGTACCTTTAGTTGCAAAGGAGACTGGGAAAGAACTTATCTGGCAAAGTGGTAAAGCATTGCTCCTCACTGTTTCAAATTGATCACGATCAACTCCTGGATCTGAGGGAGGAAGCCCAACTTCCCTATCTAACTGAACACAACATTGATGTTTTGGTTGCATAGAGGGAAGAAATGGTGGGGGTGGGTGGGGAGGATGTCTATAGTAACTAAAGAACAGTATCTGCTACCGGGGCTTTGCTGTTCCTCATTCCCTCTTTGGTCCCAGGAAGAAAGAGGGCATTCACTGTTAGAGTGGACTGTGATGGAGAGTCCCTGTTAGCTCTTAGTGGCAGCACAGTCCAGAGAACCCCAACTCTGGAGGTTCTAAAGAAAATCCCTTGCTGTAGAGAAAATTGGACCAAGGGTTCTGAATACCTTGACAATTAACAAGAGACATCCCATAAAGTAGAATGGGTAGTGATGGGGCTGGTATCTGCGTTATTTCTCTATTACAGGACATATCAAAGATATTGTTGTTGTCTGTTTTATGTCTGATCCCTCCTTAGAAAGCAAGCTGCTTTAGGATAGGGGTCTTTGCTTATTTATCTTTGTGTCTCACTTTTCAGCATGTTATCTGCTTCAGAGTGAATATTGACTGTTACCAGAATGAACTTTCCCAAAGAGCCCTTGTATGGGTGACAGGGGTCTGGGCTACACATTTGATTCACTGGGGGAAATTTTAAGATTCCAATTCATATGCCATACTCAAGAAATATTGAATCTGAATCTCTGGGGGTAGGACCCAGACATCAGTGCTTTCAAAAGCAGAATTTTAAAAGCTTTTCAGGTGATTACTGTGTGCAGCCAAGGTTGAGAGTCACAGCAACAGAGCGTTTTCAATCCTTTTTCTTTTTAAAATACTCCCTGGGGAAGTACAAGAAACACTGAGCAAATATCCAGTGGTGTTAGGTCTTAAGAATGGCTGGTGCTTGGGATTCTCGGGGGAATATTTCTAACTGGAATTTGAGCAGCAGTTAGGAATTACTGCCCCAACCAAGACAGAATGTTCCACTGAAAATATTTGCTCTGGATAACCACTCTTGTGCCAGCTTGCTAAAAATCTCCATAAGAGAGGGATACCTGAGTTAGGAATGAGATGAGATAATACCATCAGAACCATAGCAGTATTAAAGACAGCACATAAATTAGTGATCTTATTTTTTTTCCTCCATGGATCTCTAAGAATGGCATAATTATAACTAAGGCTCAGATCATGCCTTTATTCCCTCTTTTTTACCCTCTAGTACATCATCTTTTCATCTCTTTCCTCAATTCCTAGTTGTCCTAGGCAGCTCTAAATTTTTAGGCAACTCTAACTTTTCATGTTGTCATTATGCAGAGCTGGCAATTCTAAGGGTGACAGAGAGTCTTTCTGGTATGTACTAGACTTGAGAACAGATTCTGTTTCTATGGAGTGTCATCATCACATTATATACTGAATCTGTCCCTAACTCTAGGTGAATTTGAATTTACATCACCTGGTCTTATGTATAGTGGGTGTGCAATAAATATTTATTGAGAGGCAGCATGGCAAAGAGGAGTCTGGCAGATCTAGACTTGGGACCAGGTTCGGTCACTTGTTAGCTGTATACTTTAGGATGAATTGTTTAACCTTTATGATCCTTGGGTTCCTGATCTTTAATATGTAGACCAAAATATCTTTCTTTGAAAGACGGTATGATTCCCATCAGCTTTGAAACATATTCCTATATTCTCCCACTAATGCAAACCAAACCAAACCAAATAAAACATAATACCCCCCCCCCCCCAAACTGACTTAGTCTGATAGGGCTACGATAACAAAATGCCATAGACCAGGTGGCTGAAACAATATTAAATGCTTACAGTTCTGGAGGCTGGGAAGATCAAGGTGTCTGCATATTTGGTTCTTGTTGAAGGCTCTCTTCCTGGCCTGTGATGGCCTCCTCACTGTATCCTCACTTGGAGAAGAGCGGAAGCTCTGCTGTCTCTTCTAATGACACTAATCCTATCATGGGGACTCCACCCTCATGACTTCATCCAAATCTAATTATTTACCAAAGGCTCTATCTCCTAATACCATCACATTGATGGTTAGGACTTTTAACATATGAATTTTGGGGGGACACAAACATTCAGCCATAATAACCACAAAACCCAAAAACTGCATCCCAAACTTCTTGTCAACCTCATAGCTATTTTCCTCCTAGAAAAAGATCTCAAAATACATGTCTATTTTCACTGCTTCCATTTTCTCACCTTCCATCCATTCCTCAGTTCAGTCTTGAAACAGCTCTTACGTATTCCTAACAATCCTAACATCTCAGTAGTATTCTACATTCCTTTCTTCCCTTAGACTCCATGTCACTGCACTACCCTGGGTTTCCTCCTACACCTGTTCACACCTTTGTCTTTGGAGTTTCTTAGGCTTAGTTCTAGGCTCTCCTCTTCTCACTTTATATTCTCCCCCTAGATCTTCTCACTTACCCTTGGCTTCATTTCCTACTTACATGTGAATGACTCCCAAGTTCATCTGTAGCCCAGATCTCTTCTCTGGGCTTCAAACTTGTCTGTTTAACTAACTTCTTGACATTTCTAGTTGGATGTCTCAAAAGACAAATTCAGACTCAACATTAGACTCAAAAAACAGCTAAAAATTTTTCGTCCCGAAATCTAGCTGTCATCCATTTCCCTATCTTAGAGTATGGTACATTTTTATCTATGCATTTTGCAGGCAGAAATCTGGAAAGATTTTTTTCTATCACCCCGCATAACCAAGTTATTGCCATGTCTCTCTACCCTTATCTCCTAAATTTCTCTTTTTAAAAACAGCTTTATTGGTGTATAATTGACATACAAAGAACTGCACATATTTAATATATACAATTTGATGAGTTTGGACCTATGAAAACACTTGTGATACCATCACTACAGTCAAGTTAATAGACACCTCCCAAAGTTTCCTTATGTTCCTTTGTGTGTGTGTGTGTGTGTACGTGTGTGTTGTGGTAAGAACACTTACATAAGATATATTCTCTTAAAAAATTTTGAAGTGCACAATGCTTTATTGTTAACTATAGGCACCATGTTTTACAGCAGATCTCTAGAACTTATTCATCTACCAAAACTGAAACTTTATACCGATTGAACAACAACTCCCCATTTTCCCCACCCATCCAGCCCCTGATGACCACTATTGTATCATAGAAAATGTCCAAAAGAGTTGAAATCAGGATCTTGAAGAGATATCTGTACTCCCACATTCATTGCAGCATTATTCACAATAGCCAAGATATGGTCATCTGTCATGTTCATTGACAGAGGACCGGATAAAGGAAGTGTGGTATACATACACAATGGAATATCATTCATCCTTAAAAAAGAAGGAAATTCTGTCATTTTTGACAACATAGATGAACCTTGGGGGACGTTATGACAAGTGAAATAAGCCAGTCACAGAAAGACAAATATTGCTTATTTTCACTTATGTGAGGTACCTATGACAGTCAACTCTTAAATATTTCTTGAATTGATCTACATCTTCCCATTGTTACTGCTATCACCCTCCTTTAGTAGACCACTTCTCTACCTACTCAACTGAAATAGCTTCCTGATTGGTCTCCCCATCTCTTTTCTTGCTGTCCTCCAATCTGTTCTTCCTACTTCAGCTGGAGTGATTTTGAAATTCAAACTTACCATATTATTTATTCCCTGCTTAAAACACATCAATGACTTCCAATTTTCTCAGGATAAAGACCAAAATCTTTAACTCTTGGCCTGCAAGCATCTGCATGATCTGGTGTCTGATTTTCTTTCCAGCTTTGTTTCATACCATGCTCCCCCTCACCATCTGTGTTCCAGCCATATTGATTTTCCTTCAGTTCCTGGAAATATGCTCTGCTTCCTCCTATCACAGGGCCCTGTGCAAACTCTCCCTTCAGCCTGGAACATACTGCTTCTCCCTTTCTGACTTGTCAAACTCTGTCATTCTTCAGAGTTCATTCTTCTTTGGTGCTTTGAATAGGTCAAATGCTCTATTGTGTGTGCTCATAGTTCTGTGAACCTTCTCTAAATGGCATTTCATCACAGTGTATTTGTTTGCTACAAATGCCATAACAAAGTACCACAGACTGGGTGGCAGAAATTTATTTGTCATAATTCTGAAGCTAGAAGTCCAAGATAAAGGTGTTGGCAAGTTTGATTTTTCCTAAGGCCTCTTTGCTTGGCTTGCAGATGGCTGCCTGCTCGCTATGTCCTCACATGGTCTTTTCTTTGTGTACATGTATCCCTGGTGTTTCTCTGTGTGTCCAAATGTCCTCTTCTAATAAGGACAACAATCAGATTGGATTAGGGTCCACCCTAATGGCCTCATTTTAACTTTTTTTTTTTTTTTTTGAGACAGAGTCTTACTCTGTTGCCCAGGCTAGAATGCCGTGGCGTCAGCCTCGCTCACAGCAACCTCAAACTCCTGGACTCAAGCAATCCTTTTGCCTCAGCCTCATGAGTAGCTGGGACTACAGGCATGCGCCACTGTGCCCAGCTAATTTTTTTCTGTATATATAATTTTAGTTGTTCAGATCATTTCTTTCTATTTTTAGTAGAGACAGGGGTCTTGCTCAGGCTGGTCTCGAACTCCTGAGCTCAAATGATCGACCCGCCTCGGCCTCCCAGAGTGCTAGGATTACAGGTGTAAGCCACCGTGCCCAGCCCATTTTAACTTAATTACTTCTCTAAATGCTCTATCTCCAAATACAGTTGCATTCTGAGGTACTGTGGGTAGGGCTTCAGTATGAGTTTTGGAGGGAACAAAATTCAGTCCATAATATACAGTTATAGTTTGTATTAAGAGTAGCTTATAGTCTCACTGAAGATAGGGATTTCATCTGCTGTGACCCACCATTGTTATTACATGGTCTGGCAGTACTGTAGACAGTTTACTTGTTGAATAAATGAACAATTATGATTTAGAAGAGCCTAGCAGAGTGTGATACATAATAAATGCTCTACAAATGGTAGATGTTATTAACAATGATGATAAACAGATGGTTCAGCTGACTCAAGGGACCACTCTCAATTTTGTTCTCTTGATCTAGTTGCTCCTATTAGCATTTACTTCTGAGATCCTGCTGCTGATTTATTTGTTTTTTATGAATAAAAGATAATGTAGTATTTTTCAAACTGTCAACTTTTTTTTGATAGCTTTTCAAAAATTTTTAAAATTTAAATTTTTTTTATTTCACCATATTATGGGGGTACAAACGTTTAGGTTACATATATTGCCTTTGCCCCACCCAAGTCAGAGCTTCAAGCATGTCCATCCCCCAGATGGCACGCACCGCATCCATTAGGTGTGAATATGCCCATCCCTTCCTCCCCCCTCCCATTTGCCCGACACCCGATAAATGTTATTACTATATGTGCACTTAAGTGTTGACCAGTTAAAACCAATTCGATGGTGACCACATGTGCTGCTTGTTTTTCCATTTTTGTGATACTTCACTTAGTAGAATGGGTTCCAGCTCTATCCAGGATAATACAAGAGGTGCTAGATCACCATTGTTTTTTGTGGCTGAGTAGAACTCCATGGTATACATATACTATATTTTATTAATCCACTCATGTATCGATGGGTACTTGGGTTGTTTCCACATCTTTGCTATTGTGAATTGCTGCTGCTGATTTAAATCTTCAGGTTTCCTTGCAAGGGTTTAATCATGTGACTATAACACAAGGCAAAATAGTACTTATCACAGCTTTGGTAAGTATAGACTGATAATTATGGATTGTCTGTGACTAATTATCTAATTTCTATGTAAGAAATTCTCTTAAAACTTGATTTATGATTGAATTTGTAAATTCTATTCTGAAATATTTATTTTCCAACTCTTCTTTGTTATAAAAAATATGTGAAGCAGAAAAGCCCTTATTGGTTACATTTTATGTAACATATTTTCAATTCTCTGATCTCCATTATAAAATTATGTAAAATGGAAATCATAAGTTATATATTATTTAGGGCTTATTGATGTATTTTATGCCTGCTATATTGTTATATTAATTTACATTACTTTGCCAGACTTTTATATTTGCCTTGAAAGTAAAATGAACATACTTTAATATTTCTTTTAAACGTATTTCTCCCTTTTTCACTTTTTTTTTTTTTTTTTTGAGACAGAGTCTCGCTTTGTTGCCCGGCTAGAGTGAGTGCCGTGGTGTCAGCCTAGCTCAGCAACCTCAAACTCCTGGGCTTAAGGGATCCTATTGCCTCAGCCTCCTGGGTAGCTGGGACTACAGGCATGCCATGCCAGCCTAATTTTTCTATATATATTTTAGTTGGCCAGATAATTTCTTTCTATTTTTAGTAGAGACGGGGGTCTCACTCTTGCTTACGCTGGTCTCGAACTCCAGACCTCGAGTGATCCACCCGCCTCGGCCTCCCAGAGTGCTAGGATTACAGATGTGAGCCACCGCACCTGGCCACATTTTTAAGGTACACAAATCGATTAAAAGAGTGAAGGCTAATATGATGGACAATGTGGAATTCAGTTGTTCAAGCAACCAAAGGATGAGATATAGCCAACATAAATGGCATATGCGCAAACCTACCTAGGATTTAATGCATTTTCCCTAACATAATAGGAAAACTTGTTGGGCCAAGACTAAGGCTTTTATATTTGTTGATGTATTTCCCAGAATATGAAATTCATCTTTCTGATCACTAGATGTCAGTGTTGTTTCATTGCAAACAGAGGTTTTCATGCTGGAGGAGCCATGATTTTATATGACTACTAATCAACACTTTGCACCCTTGCTGGCTTTTAAGGGTCAGCAAAGTTCTTTTAGCTTCACAGAGCTGAAAGAGACCTTACCTCTGCAAAGGCTGCACAGAATGTATATTTTTTTATTAGGCAAATGAAGGATGAAGGCCAACAAGTTTCAAAGAGCCAAAGGCAATTTTTGCTTAACAATAACAACTACCAAGAGATACTGAATGTTTATTGTGTGCTATGCATGGTGTTAAGCATTTTACACAGATTTTCTTATTTAATGCTTGCTTAGAACAATTGCAGGAGGAATTTCACTCTTAATATTCTCACATTTTACATGTGAAGAAATTGAGGCTCAGAGAGGTTAAATAATTTATTCAGGACTACAGAACCAGGAAGTAATGAAAAAATGATTCAAATACAATGAGGCCAATTGCTCAACTTAACTTTGTCTTTAACTACAACACAGTACTATGTGGATTCACCCTTTAAATAAATCACAACGGAGAAGAATCTTTGTTAGAAACCATGTGCAAAATAATTATTTTGAAAGATACTCATTTAGGAATTACTGTAAGTATAAATTGTATATTGTGACTTAGTATAGGATTCCCTGAAATATGAAATCCTCATTTATGAACATTTTTACAAAATGTAGGCAACTTTTTTCCCCTGACTGCCACCCAATTACAGAAGGATGATGTTAATTAAATGACCCCTTGAGGAACATGTGTGCTTATGTTAGAGATGTTTGGCACAGATTTTTGTACATTGTGGCCTCTTTGGGCTATAGGCAGTAATGATGGAGCTCTAATTGATGCCCCTTTGGTGTATTGGAGTCCAGTACCATGAAGCCCTCTTGAGTGAGGAAAGATTCTAGGTGACTATGATTTTTACTAATCTAGCTAGCAGGGCAGTCAATTAAATAAAACATGGAACATTTAAAAAAGAGCCTTCTAGAAGGCATTCTGGCAATATGCATCAAAACATTGCAAAAATACATATAATTTAACATAACAATTCCCTTTTAGGAATGTTTCCCAAGAAAACAGTTTTTTTTTTTAATTTTTTTTTTTTTTTTTTTTTTTTGAGACAGAGTCTCACTCTGTTGCCCGGGCTAGAGTGAGTGCCGTGGCTTCAGCCTAGCTCACAGCAACCTCAAACTCCTGGGCTCAAGCGATCCTCCTGCCTCAACCTCCCGAGTAGCTGGGACTGCAGGCATGCACCACCATGCCCGGCTAATTTTTTGTATATATATATTTTAGTTGTCCATATAATTTCTTTCTATTTTTAGTAGAGACAGGGTCTCACTCTTGCTCAGGCTGGTCTCGAACTCCTGACCTCGAGCGATCCACCCGCCTCGGCCTCCCAGAGTGCTAGGATTACAGGCGTGAGCCACCGCGCCCGGCCAGAAAACAGTTTTAGGTTTATCAACTGGGATATACATCAAAGCCACATTTATAATAATAAAAAATTAAACTACTCCTCATTCCAAATACAGGAGATTGGTTAAATAAAATGTAGTTACTAAAATAATTAGTAGAATATTTAATAATGTGAAAAATATTTATAGTATATTGTTAAGTTTAAAAAAGTTTGCAAAACTATATTCAGTAGGATCCCAATTTTTCAAAAACTAAAAACTATATATATATATGACTGAAGTATATACCAAAAAGTTAACAGTTACTTTTTTTAGGTGATGGATGATAGATGTCTTTTGTTTTCTTTCTTTGTGTTTTTATTTTTCTTTTTTTTACATATAAGCAATTTGTATTACTTGTGAATTAGAAAACATCTCACACTATATTTTAAAAATTTTACACTATCTTCTTTTAAAGTAGGTTTAATGTTTACATTTGTTATTTAGAAAAGCTGATGATTGCCATTTGTTTTTTCATATCTTCAATGTTGTTAATAATTCATGGTGTGTGCATGTGTGACGAGGCAGGTAGGAACTGAAAAGACTTACTCAATTTTATCTAACTCCAAAGAAGAGGTCAGATGGTTTAAAAAACAATCTTGGTTACTCTCTTATGCCACTTGAGCATGATCAATAAAGCTTTGGTCAAGTGTTTCCAATTTAGTGTTTTTAATAAGGGCCATCGAGCTTTGTGTGGGCCAACGTTATTTGAAGGCACTGTCCTTACCATCTTTGTGGTTGAAAAAGGCTGGTCCCATTTAGTTCCCATTTGATCTGTTTTCTTGTTAACCATGGAAGCAAAGTGGTATATGGGGTATTCTAGAATATGCTGTTGCTTTTAATTCTGCCTCTTTACCATCTTGATTGATTCTTTTAGATTTGTTGTTTCTTCTTTTAATGTGAGGTTGCACAGTCCAAGGATTCTGGTTTATTTTATGAATGTTGAACATTATTGAAAGCACATAATTCTAATTAGTTAGCGAATGCCCAATTAAGCAATTCTGACAGTATAGTCTCAAACTTCTCTTTTGGGGATTTTACTTAGCAATTTCTTCACAAATATATTCATTGGCCTTTAAAATAGCTTTCAAGGTTTGTGAAGTGAAGGCTTTTACCATCAAATTACTCTTTTATATTGGAAGTATATCAATCAATATGTGTCTTTAAAGCGCCAAATTTTCTGGAGCATCTACATCAAATGCCAGGGCTGTAGATGGGCATCCTTTCACTGATCGCAGTTTGAACCTTAGCACAGGATGGACAGAAACATGACTTAACAAGTAATATGTCTTGTTGTGCCAGACGTTTGATCTTCTGGTCTCAGCCTTACAAATGCTATTGGTGACAATTGTGGCTAAGTTGATTAGTTACTGTCAATTTAGAGTCAGAGGTTTGGAACTCTGACTCTAAATTCATATTGAACTGAAAATTTTGAATATCTTGTTTATAGGAGTCTTTTAAAAAAAAATCACTAAATAAATCACATTTTTCCCTCTTTGAGTGCTTGCTCTGTACTTCCTTACTGAGCAAAGGCACTAGACTGACTTTCTTCTGAATTAGGTATGAAATTTTGGCTATCGGTATGTTTTGGTCAACATTACTCTAATTAGGAATAACAACAGGTGATGTGAATGTTGGCTGGATATCAAGATTCGGGAGAATTTTACTGAAAGAAAAATCTGAAGTTCACAGTGCAATGCATTGTGTAACTATTATTGAACCTGGTTAAATCAAATTACACTGAGTCATGGCTGTAGCGTGTAACACAGTACTGCTCAAACTGGCCTGAGCTTCCATTTTCTTCCATTAAAATACCATCCAAAATTGAAAATGTCACAAAGAAATGCATTCAAGGTACATATTTGGATGGAAAATGACACAACAAGATAACTGTTTTACTCTTAGGGTGGAGGGAGGAGAGAACTTCTTTTAAAATGGACAGGGGAGCGGGAGTTGAAGTAAACAAAAGAGGTGGTAATCTTTCATTTGTGGTATGTTTTCTATCTTTTCCTGACCTCAATTTCCTTTGCAGGTACAAAATGCTTCCTCAAAAATGGAATTGAAGATGGCTCCACAGATGACAGAAGTAGCTCTGTCAGTCACTGAGTCACTTCCTAGCCATCCACCTACCCCAAACTGATCCAGTCTTCTTATCCTACCTGCCAATCTGCTCCCTCTCCCACTCTGATGCTTTCTTCTTCCCTCTGCTAGTATGCACTCTTCCCCACCCAAATCCCATACATTGGCACAGCCCTTATTTAGCCACCTACTTCTGAATGTGACTCAGAGATTTCATGGACACTTTTATAATTGGGTACTTTTGGGGTTGGTAGCTTGCCCAAAGGTAGCTGGTAACCAGATTCTTTTAAGGCAAGGACTAAAGAAAGGTAAGAGAATATTTTTAAGTTTTTAAACTGTTGATTCACTCTCTTAAAAGCTGATAATAACAAAATTGTATAGGCAAACTACATTACTAGAATTCAAGTTAGTGACAACCAAATACTGTTTTCTCACGCTAATGTCTTTTGGTGAAAATAAAATTTTTTGAAAGTAAATTCTTACAATCATTATCAAGATGTTTAGAAACCAAATTTTTCAGGCTAAAGGAGTTTTAAACTATTTTGAATTAGGGAAATTCTGGCTCCAGAGATTTTTCTAAATTGAAGCCAGGACACAGAAATGTTGTCAAATAACAATTTCGAAGCATTGTAATTTTTAAATTTTGTACATTCAAAAATCCCTTTGTTCTGTTTTAAAGAGTCAATAACAGTGCATTTAGTTACTGCTATTTTTGTTTTTCTTTGAATTATCAGTACATAGTAAATACAACTCACAGCACTCTTTCTCTTTTTCCCCTGGCTTAAGAATTTGGCTTTAGGTGAAATAGACACTGCTGTGCTGACCCTGGGCTTTTAAAAGCTCTGTTGTATAAGCTATAAATGGTCTTTTAACATGCCCCTTACATCTCAAATATCTCTGTCCACAAGGACTCCAGAATAACAAAATGTGCATCTGGGGCTTTGACATACACAATGAAAATAAAAAGAGGAGAGAGCAATTCACTTCTTTATTAGGGTGGCTTAGGTAAGGGAGAGGAAGAGGCAAAGGGATGAATGACCTTAATGGTTTTCCATAAAAGAATTGGGGGACTTCTTTCTCTGGTCCCCTCTTAAGGATTCAGTTGCACAAGTTGGTGAATGAAAACATACCCAAATGCGAAGCATTTTTTAAAGAATTTTGTTCTTGAATGTGTCCCGTTAGTTCTTACTTCAGACAACCCCTTTCTTATGAGTATTTCCTTTAGATTCTGTAAGAAAAAAAAAAAAAGACAACTTCTCTCTCATGAGAGATTACTAAGGGCCAGAGAGAAAAACAAACAAACCCCGAAAACAAGGAAATGATGGGGAGCAAATAGATAGAGGGAAGCAATTAACATAGTGTCTTCATTCTGGAAAGTGTTTTGCCTCAGGGCCCAGTGGGATCAGTTTTAGAGCTATAGATTCTAGCATGTGTGCAGGAGAGATGCATAAAATAACTTGCCTGAACACTTGCTTATGACTGAATTCCAGGTCTTCTCTGTTGGGTTAAAATTCTACATGTAAAGTATGAGCTTAGTTTTTATTGAAATCCTGCTTCAGTGTATCCCAGTGGTTTAGTGGGCTGCAAAGGAAAACAGAATGCCAAAAGACTATAGCTTTTAATATATATCTTGGTACAAGAGACCTTTGACACACCAGTTTTGATCCCACAGACTTTATTAGTGAGAATCTTGGCAAAATTGATTAGGGTTACTTGTATAAGGTCTGGGGCTATAACCCTGAGCTCATGTGGAGCTGAAAACTTTAAGTCCCTAGTTCCAGATCTTTCTTTTAGCATCAACAGCCACAACACAAACAAATCAGCAACTGTATTATGTGGTATACCCAGAAAAAAATAAGTCTCAGTAAAACATGATTTTGTATAGTGCTGCTTATTTATATCTTTGGCATCCTTTTCTCTCCCATATCCTGATTATGCTCAGGTAAGACTAATCCAGTTAAGGCCTAATGGTTTCTTTATTCTGAATTTTAATGAAAACACAAAAGGATATGCTGAGAGTTATAAAAACAATAACATGAGAAAAATACACATTTTATTAGGTGTACATACATCTATATACAGAAATTGTAACCTCCACGTGAAGGATTATCATGGTATATGGTTAATTGTTGACTTCCTAATTCTTAGCACAGTATTTGACACAAAGACACAATATATATTTGTGTAAAAACATAAAGGAAAAAGTGAATTCCGATAATTTCTGTGAGGATCCTAATGATGATTTTTACTTAATGCCACTAAAAGGATAATTTTGAAAGTTTTGTCTCGTCTGCATTTCCCTTTCTTTCCCTTACCTTCTTTTCTCACTTCAATTCTCTTTCCATTCCTCTCTCCTAATCACTCTCCTTCACTCCTTTCTTTCTTATCTTTTTACCTTCTTTCATTCATTCCAGGGGTACGCTCCAACATTTTTTGTGCCACTTGTTCTGGATTGTCTACTTCTTGTTTTAGGATCCTTGTAATAATCACAGAACTTTCGTGGTTTTTGCTGAAAGTATAGCCTGTAAGTAATGAACCTCTATCACTTGATATGTAGGTAGAGTCTACTTTCTTCTAGTATTTCTTCAAAATGCTGGTGCCCGACTTGATTGATTTATTCCTGTTGGGTCTTCATTATGCAGTTTATGGATAGCTTCTCCTGTATCATCATTAAGAATCTTCCCACCTGAAGTAGAAGGTCACATGCATTAAGTACACTTTAATTATTATGCACTTAATATTACATAGGTTATAAATACATAGCTGTTATAAATTAATAGCTATTTATTGAGCACTTATTGTATGTTGAGGACTTTTTGAGTTACAATGAATGATGAATTATAATCCCTGGTCTCACATACCAATTTAGAAGCCAGAAAAATATGTGAAAGATAAATTAAAAGATGTTCAAGTAATTGGTGAAAACAATAAACTATCAGTATTTCCTTGCTCAGAAAGACCAATATTCTTTCATATTTGAAAACACATTTGGCATCCTTTACAATTCAATGTAGTGTTATGTTCAAGAAGGGTTAAAACAAGAAAGAGATGATTTTAGTGGAGTAAATATAGTATTGGAAGTAAGTAAATTGGTTTTATTTCTCCAACTCTGTCAAAACTTTTTTTGAATGAATACTTTTATACCTTGTGTATATTTTTCTGTTTTTAAATTAGAATTTCTGAATTGTGGGTTGAAAATTACTTTCTGTTGCTGCCATCCCATGTTGGATTATGTTTCTGGGTCCCATGTCTTCCTTTGTTGTTGATGTTGATATCTTTGTTTTATAAAAAGACATCCTTCAGTAGCTGCTTAATAAAAAATGTTTGAGAAACAAATTTTATGTTTTTATGAATGTCTAAAAATATCTTTCTCCCATGCTCATATGTGATTGTTTTGTTTGATATAGCATTCTGGATTAAAAATGTATCTCCTTTAGAATATTGAAAGCATTGATTCCTTATATTTTAGATTCCAGCATTGCTATTGAGACATGCCATTCTGTTTTCTATACCTTGGACATGACATATACAGTCATGCATTGCTTAATGACAGGAATACGTTCTGAGAAATTTGTCATCAGCAATTTCATCCTTGCTCAAACATCATAGAATATATTTACACAAACATAAATGGTATAGCCTACTATACATCTAGGCTATATGGTATAGCCTACTGCTCTTAGGATACAAACCTGTATAGCATGTTACTGTACTTGATACTATAGGCAACTTTATCTAAAAATATCTATACATATAAAAGGTATGGTAAAAATATGATATAAAAAAATGGTATACCTGTATACGGCACTTACCATGAATGGAGCTTGCAGGACTGGAAGTTGTTCTGGGCTAGTCAGTGAGTGAATGTGAAGGCCTAGTACACTACTGTAGGCTTTATAAACACTGTACACTTGGGCTATACTAAATTTATAAAAAATTTTTTCTTTCTTTGATAATAAGCTAACCATAGCTTACTGTAATATTTTTACTTTATAAACCTTTTATCTTTTAAAACTTAGTTGTAAGTATGGAATGCTGTAAGTCCGGTCACCCATAACCTGATGACTGCCTGTATTTCATTTTTTTGATGGCTAAGTAGTATTCTATGGTGTATATGTATACATATCATGGGGTATGTGTGTGTATATATGTATATTTATCATGGGGTATATATATATATCACATATATCACATTTTCTATATCCACTCATCTGTTGGTGGGTGCTTAGGTTGGTTTCATATCTTTGCAATTGTGAATTGTGCTGTGATAAACGCATGGATGCAGGTGTCTTTTTATGACATGACTTCTTGTCCTTTGGGTAGGCCCCCAGTAGCGAGATTACTGGATTGAACAGTAGATCTACTTTTAGTTTTTTGAGAAATTGCCATAGTGCTTTCCATAGAGGTTGTGCTTATTTACATTCCCACCAACAGTGTATAAACATTCCCTTTTCCCCACATCTGCACCAACCATCTATTGGTTTTTGACTTTTTAATAATGGCCATTCTGACTGGGGTAAGGTGTTATCTCATTGTGGTTTTAATTTCCAGTTTCCTGATGATTAGTGATGTTGAGCATTTTTTAATGTTTGTTGGCCATTTGTAGCTCTTCTTTTGAAAAATGTCCGTTCATGTCTTTTGCCCACTTTTTAATGGAGTTATTTGTTTTCTTTTCCTGCTGATTTGTTTGAGTTCCTTTTAGATTCTAGATATTAGGCCTTTGTTAGATGTATAGCTTGCAAATATTTTCTCCAATTCTGTAGGTTTTCTATTTACTCTGTTGAATATATCTTGTGCTGTGCAGAAGCTTTTTAGTTTAATTAAGTCCTATTTATTTATTTCTGTTTTTGTTGTATTCGATTTGGGATCTTAGTCATTCATTTTTTACCTAGGCAAATGTCGAGGGTGGTTTATCCTGGGTTTACTCCTAACGTTTTTATGGTTTTGCATCTTAAATTTAAGTCTTTAATACATCTTGAGTTAATTTTTGTATATGGTGAGAAATAGGGATCCAGTTTCATTCTTCTACACAAGGCTATCCAATTTTTCCAGCACCATTTATTGAATAGGGTGTCCTTTCCCCAGTGTATGCTTTTGTTTGCTTTGTTGAAGATCAGTTGGATGTTAAGTATTTGGCTTTTTCCGGGTTCTCTATTCTGTTCTCTTCCTCTGTGTGTCTTGTTTTATACTAGTACCATGCTGTTTTGGTTATTATTACCTTGTAGTACAATTTGAAGTTGAGTAATGTGATGCCTTCAAATTTGTTCTTTTTGCTTAGGATTGCTTTGGTTATTTGTGCTCTTTTTTCGTTCCTTATGAATGTTATATTTGTTTTTTCTAATTCTGTGAAAAATGTCATTGGTATTTTGATAGGAATTGTATTGAATCTGTAGATTACTTTGGGCAGTATGGACATTTTAAAAATATTGATTCTTCTAATCCATGAGCATGGAATACTTTTCTATTTGCTTGTGTCAACTTGATATTCCTAGTTTTAAATTTTATTGTCAAATCAAATGCATTTTTAAAAGGCACATAACCTAGTGAGGAATAGGCTATGTTTTGCTTATGGATGAATACTAAATAAAACAGCAAAATATGAATCTATCTTACTTTTATTTTTCATTTGACTGGTTGGGTATCAAAGCCTTTCTTGGGTTTATAATTCTGAATATCCAAAATTCTACATGAGCAATTTCTGTGTAACAAAGGATATATGCATTATTATTTTGGTTCCTTTTATGTATTTGAACATTAAAATGCAAGTTTATAATTTTAATCCCCATTTTTGTCTCACAAGTGGATATTATACAAGTGTCATTTTCAGATATGTACTAGGCTTAGTCTGTCAGAAGTGGCTTAGGGATTATCGAAATGTAATTATCCCTAACTTTTTAATTTAAGGGAACAACTGATAAAACTAAATGAATTTAGATTGCTAACAAGTTTTTGCCCATGAACAGATTTTGCATTCAAATGCTACAGACTAAAAATCTAGTGATATTTTGTGACAAACTCCTTCTTCTCACACATGTATGGATATTATAACCCCTGAGCAATAAATAGGAGTCATTGTAAGTGTAGATGTGACTTAGATGTACTAATATCCGTGCTGGGTGAGAATACTGCCTGCTAGATGGGCATGTGTCAAGCATGAGGGACCCTGATTTTTGTGAGCTGAGTAGTTGATGGGCTATAACGGGAAGAGGAAGCTTTGAGAAAAGCTGGAAGTTGAAAAAATAGGAATGTAAAGGTCTACACAACCTATTTACAGAAAACGTGAAAGTGGAGACATTACTTTGGAGGCACTGGGTTCCTCCAGCATGTGCCTTGAGTCATTTTTGTCTGTACTCACCTAGGCACTTTAATTAGGGACAGGCAGAAGTGGTATGCTAACCTTTATGCACTACACACAGGATTTAGAAGTCAAGTAGTCCTGGTTTTGCTATTTCTTATCTGTGTGATTTGGTAGATTATTTAACTGCCTTACTCTCAATTTCCTAATCTGTGAAGTTGGGATAATACTTATCTCATAAGATTGTTGCAAGAGTTAAATGCAATGGTGTATATTAAAAAAACTCAACAAAATGCTATACAGCACAGGCTCTGTAAAAGCTAGCTAGCCATTATTTTTATTGTGGCTACTGCTATTAAAGGGGATGAAGAGCCCAGGTGTCTTCGAGGAAGAGGATGGGAAGCAGAATGATTTAACAAAGGGAACATAATAGCTTGGGAGACAGAGGGCTGATCACATTGTGGGTTGATCTGAATGTGAAAATAATTGCTATAAAATCTGGGTAGATAGGATTTGTTACCCCAGTAATCAGATGAGCCAAGAAAGAACTAGTACTTGGATGGGCAAGAAGCAAGACTAGGTTGAGGCATCAAACAAAGATTGAACCTGGAGGAACAGGGTGTGATAACATGGTGGGAAGAGGAAAAATTAGGCCAGGAATCAAGGAATACATCAGTAAGGAAACCTGAATTGCACTTACTTGGTTAATGAGTTCAATTAGTGCTATTTTTTCTTAGGCGACAACATACATGTAATGAAATAGTAAGTATCCAGCAATCTTGTTAGCTTAGCATAATGTAAAATAATTTTTATTAGTTATATTGTCAGCTTTCTAGGGAGTAACATAGGAAAGCATCTTAAGGATGTAATCGCCAAGGTATTTTATGATTTCCTTTCTGTGAAGCTGATGTTTTGCATAGCTGTGTAAGTGGGGAGTCTCTGTGGTTTTAGAGAATTAGCCATTTATTTTCTTATCTTCCTCTCACCTGGCTGATGATGCTTGAAGTTGTCTTAACATATGACAAAGGTTTTCTTTCCACAGCTGGTTATAAGACTTCAAATGTAAATACTAGCAGGAGAGGTAGCATATGTATTTAACTTCATATTAAAGAACAAATAACTGATAGAGCATTTTCTAAGTATAGATATCCGTCATAGAAAGTGAAGGATAACTTTGCATCTGAGAGTGTTAGTAAAAAAGAAGAGAGTGATGCAGAAGGTATGGTTTCCTGTAGAGCTACCATTAAGTACATATATTTTTGAGGCTGTCCTGAGGCTACAATGCTGTGTCTATATTGGCAGAGTGAAATTAATAGCTGAGCTATTCTTCAGTAAATTTTATTGGGTATTCAATGTATCTGAGTTGAGACTTTTTTTAAAATCAGGGACAGATTTGTCAATATTATCTGGAATATTGCTTTTGTTCTCCACTTCATTCTTCCTTTGTAGATTCAGTTTAAAGTATGCCCTGAAGCAACTTCATACCATGCTAGAGGGTTGTCAGGAGCAGAACTGGGCTGTTCATGGAGGTGACTGTGATTTTGAGGGCTCTGGAAGGGGAAGAGGGTCTAAAATAAACTTAGGCCCAGGGAGTCTGGAAGTCAGTGGTTGGCTCCAGTTAAGAGCAAACGGGGGGGGGGGGGGGGGGATGAGGGGACGCCCCGTGCGGCGGGGGCCTGGGGCGTAGGTCTCCACGGAGGGCTGTGCTGCGTGCAGGTGAGGGAGACGCAAGTGAGGGGGACGCAGGTGGGGGCCCGGGGGGGGCGGGGGGGGAGGCGTGCACAGGTAAGGTGGGGAACAGGTGGGCAGGGGGCGCGTGCGCAGTGAGGGGCCGAAGTGTGTGCAGTGCAGGGCAGGGCAGGGCAGGGCAGGGCAGGGCGGGGCGGGGCGGGGGGGGGGGTGGCTGGGAAGGGGCGCGTTCACTTATGGGCAGGAGATTGTGCTCAGGTGAGGAGGGAGCGCGCGTAGGTGGAGAATGTCCCTCTCCTCTCCATGAGGAGCAGCTGGTGCTCAGGTGAGGCGGGGCCAGAGGTGTAGGGGCGCTGGTTGGCCCACCTGGAGATGGCCCTTGAGTGGTGCTCTGATACCTCGTCGTCGGAGCCCCCCTGTGGTGGGCTGCGATGCCCCTGAGGCCCGGTGGGTCTGCTCCTGACTCTTGGCTCCTGGGTGGAGTTTTGGGTTTGCAGAAATTACTGAACAGCCCTCTCTTCTCGCCTAGAAGCTGGGAGCAGGTAGGAAAGCTGAATTGCTTTACTAGGACTGCATCAGGGTGCTGGGCTTGATGCGCAGTGGGAAGTGCAGGGAGGCCCACAGAGGCGTTCTTAGCCTCCCAGGCCCTCAAGGTAAGGATCAGGGTTCACCAGAGAGCAGGAATTCCACATTGACCTTCTGGTTTCTTTTGAGTAAAAGTTTGAACTTGGCAACTGTGACTTTCTGCCTAGATCGAGGAGGGGTGGCAGCAGGCAAGATGGTAAATCATTACACCTGCAGGACACCTTTCCCTTGAAAAACCAGGGTGATTGGCAAGGTGAAGCACAACTAACACTTCGAACAAAACCTCTTGTGCAGCTGCTGTTTAAAAAAAAAAAGGTAGTTTTATGCAATAGATTACATAGTACAAGCTGGCAACAAGGTGTGACAAAAGTGAAGAAGTTAAGTTGCAAAAGAAGTTGGATTTGAACCGATTTTTGAAAAGAAATGGAGAGTGGATGTATATTATATAGTAACTCGTGGAACACTCTGGAAGAATACACATCAAAGTTTAATGACTCCTGCGGATGGATAGGAGTTAGGAGAATAGGATCTTTTGTTTTTCACATTTGACCTTTAAACTTGTGTTTCAATGAGCATACACTTTGTGACTTGAAAGCAGAAGCCCTATCTCTTCAGTCAAAACCTAAGTTTACCTTTTAGGATCAGGGTCTCTGGGTATTTCCTTCCACCTGGGGCTCATGGCTATTTCTAGAGGCCTTAGAAACTTCCACTTCCCAGTGGGAACCCCGACCCTCTCAATGTGAGCCAGCCCCCCCCCCCCACCGGAGTCAGGCCAGAGCTCTCCAGCTCCAGGTGCTTGAAGGGGCCAAACGGTGAAGGGAGCGGCCCCTGCATTTAGCAAATGAGGCTCTGGAATCATGTGAGAGCTGAGTGACGACAGAGCCTTTGGGGGCAGTGGGTAGAAACACAGCAAGCAAACCCAAGGTTCACCCCAAAGGCCGGCCTCACCATGCCTTGGGTATTGGTAACCGTACCCTGGTTAAAGCCACCAATGTTCCCAGAATTATGGTTCTTAGAACTTTAAGAGCTGTATAAAAACTTTTTTGTTACTTTTTCTTTTTCTTTTTTTTTTTTTTTTGACACAGTCTTGCTCTGTCATCCAGGCTAGAGTGCTGTGGCATCAGCCTAGCTCACTGCAACCTCAAACTCCTGGGCTCAAGTGATCCTCCTGCCTCGGCCTCCTGAGTAGCTGGGACTACAGGCATGTACCACCAGGCTCGGCTAATTTTTTTCTATTATTTAGTAGAGACGGGGCCTCTTTCTTGCTCAGGCTGGTCTCGAACTCCTGAGCTCAAGTGATCTTCCCGCCTAGGCCTCCTAGAGTGCTAAGATTACAGGCGTGAGCCACCGTGCCCGCACACGGCCAATTTGTTACTGTTTTATTTAATTATTTTATTATACAAGTACATGTTTACTAGAAAAAGGGAAAAATAGAGACAAGAAAACACCTGTATTTCCAACACTGTTAAAAACAAACAAACAAAAAAAAGAGCAAACAGGCAGAATGTTTGCAAGTGAGCTCAACCTTAGAGCAGAGGTGCTTTCTCTAGTGGCAGTTTCAAATGTGGTCACAGTCAATAGAAGGAATGAGAATTTTCTCTCCAGCAAGCTAAAAGTTAAAATTAGATAGAACTAGTCCTCTATCTTTAGATTATCAGGGGTATATAATTTCACATTATTGGCCTTTGCTTTTCTCATTTCTTAATCAAGAAGAGTGTACAAGATGGTCTAAAGAATCCCCTCAAAAGTACTAGTGTGTGTATGTGTGTAGGGAAAGGGTAGAGGGGAGTGGGAGAACCGTGTTCATTGAATGCCTACTTTGGCCAAGCCCTATCACTGATATTCAGTGAATTATGGACACTATCTCATTTTAATTCTCTCAGCATACCAAATGAGAGAGGTACTATTTTCCCCCTAGTACAGAGAAGGAAACTAGGGTTTAAAAATTTAAGTAACTCTTTCAAGGTCACATAGCAGGGAAGTGTCAGGATTGGATTGGATCACAGCTCTCTCTCTCTTTTATTTGTTTTTGAGACAGTCTTGCTCACTGCAACCTCAAACTACTGGGCTCAAACAATCCTCCTGTGTCAGCCTCCCAAGTAGCTGGGACTACAGGTGTGTGCCACAATGCCTGGCTAATTTGTTATTTTTAGTAGAGAAGGGATCTTGCTCTTGCTCAGGCTAATCTCAAACTCCTGAGCTCAAGTGATCTTCCTGCCTCGTCCTCCCAGAGTGCTAGGATTACAGGCGTGAGCCACTGTGCCTGATTTAACTCTAATTTTCTGATTCTGTCATTGAATAATCTGAAGTCAAGTGGCTAGTTTTCAAGAGAACTAGCAATTTCTCTAACTTGAAGATTAGAATTGAGTGACAGAAAAATCCATAACCAAAAGTAATAGCAATAGACTTAATTTAAATGCTTATTCTTTTCTAAGATGCTCAAAGAACATTAAATATGTGTGTGTGTGTGTGTGTGTGTGTATATGAATGAATCCTTAGACCATCAGTTGGTGTTAATGAATTTGCTTCTCCAGCGGTTGATGTGATTTTCTGTTCTGTTAACAACTTTGCTTTCTTTATTCATGTCCTTGGCTCAAGCTGACCTTCCCTTCCGTGCCTTTCTCCTTTTCAAACCTTATTCATCCTTTTTCAAGGACACTTCAAAACCCAGTCTCACTTTGAACCCTTTGCTAATAATCTTGGTGTAGGTGTTTTTCCTGTAAACTCATATGGAGTTTTTGTTCTACACACTTGGCTCATTTAGCTGTTGTTTACAAGTCAGTAGTGTTAGATATGTTTCAGTGGATTTATGTCTTATATTTTCTATCATGAGCTAAGTGTTACCAAAAACTCAGCCACTTGTCCACGAGGCTGAATAACAAGGACAAGCAGTTTGAAGAGGAAGGAAAGAGAGAGTTTACTTTGCCAGCAAAGGAGAAAATATGGTAGACCTTCTTGTTTCAAAAACCCAAATTTCCTGAACATTCGCAGAAATACAGAGCTTCTGAAGGATGGGTTCTCAGCTTCAGGCAACTACAGTCGACAGCTCTGATCATCCCACCTCAGCTGAAGACAATCCCGGGAACCTCCTCCCAAGATCTCCCCTCACTAGGTTGGGCTGGGCCATCTCCTGTTGCACAAACAAAAGATTTACCCCCGCTCCTCCCAACCTCTGGCCTGAGGCAGGGATGCAGGCTTCAGAGACAAAAAATATGGCTGCCATATTTTCCAGGCCATTCTCTCTGTTACATAAGTACATTGACTACCTGTCATTGTCTAGCAGTGCCCTGCTTTATGGACAGTTACATATCTGTAGAATAACAGATTCACATTTTGTAGCCATAATTCACTTGAAGAGAACATAGCACTGAGAACATGGGTTAAACAGCGTAAGATCATGGTTGAAAGTCCAGAGTCTGGAGCCCACCCTGCTAGGTCTAAATCTTGGCTCTATTACTTACCAGCTGTGTGATGTTGGGCAAGTTACTTAGCTCCATGTTGTTTAGCTTCTTTCTTTTTTCTTACTTCAGACCACCGAAGGATGTTTAGTTTCTTTCTGTAAAATGATAGTGGCACTTAGCTCCTCTGGTTGGCAGGAGGATTGAATGAAGTATTAATAATATTTGAAACTGTACCTGTGCTATAAATACTATATGAGTATGCTATGATTATTTTTTAGGATAAAGATCTATAAAAGAGACAATTGTCATCATTTATTTACTTAGAATACTGGAACTTGTAGACCTATAAAGTAGATTAAATTAAGTGGTTTTGATTTGAAAATAAGCACAAACATACGAAAATCCATTTTAGCATTTTCTAGAATGGTAAATTCACAAATGCTGGAAGTATCTGAAGAAGGTAGTGCAAAGCCTACTCTGGCTCTCTTAGCTGTGAAGAGGTGATGATGGCCTCCTCAGGCCACATTCAAACTCTTGTCAGGACAGGAGTGCTCTTCACAGATCCTTCTTTAACAGCAACTTTCCCAAAGGTAGCTGAATTCTCCAGCTGGTTTGAATAGTCTGAATGCAATCAAATTCTCTGTGGGAGAATAAGAGGATAAATGACTCACCCCAAGCACATAGGCAGTCAAGATATATTCATTTTAGAGCAACAAGTTTAACATTTTAATGCAGCAGATTTTAGTATTTTTATATCTCCATTTCAGTGGGGCAATTGGAGTGATATAAAGTCTATCAAAATAAAATTTCCATTTGATACACATTACAAACCTCAATCTACTATTTCTGACCCCTAGGAATATAACCCTTTTGAGGGATACTTTTTCAGGCATACTCCGAAATTGAGAGAGGTGCTCAATTTTTTTTTTTTTTTCACACAAGCAATACTCTTTCAGAAAATTACTTGTATTACAGGATAAAAATCTTTTAAAAGTTGAAACTAGTATTTAATATGTGTAGCACATTTTTGAAAACTTGAGATTTAAAAAGTGCAAGAAATATTTTACAGCTATCACTTTTAAAAAACTAGTAACAATATGAGAATATAGTTCCTTTGATCAGTTATTTAAAAGCAAATTTTCTTATGTTATATCAAGAATTCTATTGCTGTTATTGTTTTACAAAACATTCCATATAAGAAACCCCCCTTTAAAAAATGTGAGTGCACTGTCCCTTTAAAAGTTTGGTCAACACAAGTTTTAAAATGTAACTGAGAACTTTAGTTTTTCAGTTATTTGGCAATGAAATTGGGTGTTTATTTCTATTTGGAACAATTTTCACTTTACTCCCCCAAATATCATTGGAAACTTTGAGGGTCAAATGTGAATTTTTTACATTATAGATGAATGTTGGTGAACAAATGAATATGGTGCCTGAGACGTGACACCATCACACTGTTCCGAAATTGATGCTCACCCTGGCTGCACCCAGAACTGAACACACCAGGTAAGCACTCCAGCCTCATACCTTTGCTTTGTCACCCCCCTCCTGCCGCCCCCACCCCTCCTGCCTGGAATGTTCCTTCCCTAAATATCAACATATCAACATAAGTGTACGTCTTACCGCCTTTAGATTTTTACTAAATGTCATCCTGTCTAAAATTGCACCTACTCCTGCCACCTGACACCCTTTTCTCTCTTTCTTTTCCTCTTCAGCACTTATCACTCTTTAACTTGTTTTTTATGTCCTTCTCCCTCCCATTCAGACCATAAATAAGCTGCTTAAGAGCAGAAGCTTTGATGATCTTGTTGGTAGCCAAGATAGCTCCAGGGCCTAAAATAGTGTCTAGCACCTAGTAGGCATTTAACAAATTTTCAATGAATGAGAAAATGAGTACAGAATCTTTTATATATGACTTGTGTTTATGAGTATATCCAATGTCCTGAGAATAAATACATTTCAAACAAAATAATGAAGCTACCATTTAAAGAACAGATATATAGAACAAATCATTGTTTTTTTTTTTAACATTCTGTGCATTTCAAAGGTTATGCTGTTCTGGGTCTTTTCTTTCTTCAGTGTTTTTTTTTTTTTTTTTTTTTTTTTTTTACATAGTCATTATTTTCAGAAACAGCTCTGCTGGACTCTGCCTAATTCTCCTTCAGTGCTCTCTTGTGAAGGAATCTGTCTTTGAGGATGCTGACCTTCCTTTCCTCCGTCTTGCTTCTTTACTATATACTGTGCCCTGAGCTCTTCTTTTGGAGCCCACTGTTTCAAAAGATTTTCATATATAGGCAAAACTGAATTCTTCTAATGGCATTTAATAAGGTGCTATAATTTAAAATTTAACAAAATCCATGTGTGAAAAACAGTGATGTACTTTGGTGCAGATGGGTACCCTGGGCGATTCGAGTAACAGACACTGCGATGTTGGTGGTACAAATTTCTGTCAGGGATTCAGTTCAGCTGCATGAAACCGAAAACCTAAGTAACAGTGGCTTAAACAAGGTAGGGGTTTATTTTTCTTATGTGATGAAAAGCCTGACTGTTGGTATTGGCTTGGAGGCTTACGGTGTCAGGGCCAAGATGTTTGCAATTCTTTTGGTCCTTTTCTCAAGGTGTAAAGAAAGAACATGGAGGAAGAACAAAGGACAAAAGTGACTATGTCAGCTGAGTCAAACACCCCTTTTCTGGAGCTTCTCTTGAAGCCCCAACATAACTTCCGCTTCCATGGCATTGTTCTCTATCCCATGCCCACCTCTGTCTACAAGGGAGGGTGTTTTTTTTTTTTCTTCTGATCACGTAGATGATGCCACTGAATTGGAATTCCATTAATGGGGAAAAATGATAGCATAAATATTGAGTAGGCAACCAGCAGTCTCCGGCAAAGTAAAATATACCTAAAAGGTAAATCAAATTTCTTTTTCACAGAAATGAAATTAACTAGACCATATTATCTGAAGGAATAATGTTGGGCAAGTTACCTACAGAAAATTGCGTTTCAATTTTTTGGAAAGCATGTAAATATTCTTTACAATACAGTGCAGTTGTCAAATATAGATTAGGGCAAAGAAGATATGTTAAATTCTACACCAAAGAACAATATGTATAAATTCACATGGCTCTGTCTGTTGAAAGGCATTGCCCAGAAAAAGTTATAAATGTCAGATTTAAAATGTAATTCATGGTAATTCTGGATGGGTTAGTGTGGATCATAAAGAAAGACTGCAGAATTTAGTGATAAATTATATAATGATTTAAGGTATTATTTAGTAATGAAAGTTGATATTTTACAAGGTAGATTATATAATAATTAAAACAATTATATTTTGCAGACATTAACAGTTTAGACTATTTGTAGCTCAGATGAGCTACAACTAAAACAGAGAAAAATATCCCAAATAATGATGAGCTTTTGTTTATAAGTTGTTATCAAGCCATTTAGGATTACTTAAGTGCAGAGTTATTTTAAAAATTTTTGCTACTTCAGAATTTAATTCTTTAATTTAAAATTATAGTAATTCAGAAGATATGTTGAGAAGTCATTGGCAGGGATGAGTTGTTCCTAAGGAAAGTCTTCAAGATATTGAATTTGAATTTCTTTTATTCTTGTAACTACTTAGGAAATGACTTTTGGAAGCTTATCATACATGCTAAAAATAGTAAATGGAACAAAAGAAATCAAGTCCCTAAAGAAGCAACACACTTTAATTTTTAAAATGTTGTCTATAATTATACAATAATGTGTTTTAATCCTAGGGGAAAAGTATTTTGGATCCTACTTTTCCTTAATTTTAAATGAATGGGAACCTTACTGAGTTTAAATTAACATTGCATGCTGAATTGCAGTTGTCTTCATTTTTCTTTATTTTAAATGATGGTTAAAGAGAGCAGTTTTATTTTCTATAATTTTGTAGTTTAGGAAATGAATTGTAGGTGTAATGATATTTTAGAGTAAGAAAGACTCAGGGGACATAAGCATGACTCACATATAGTCTTTTTATTCAAGAAACTTCTAGTCTGATGGGAGAAACAGACGTATGAGACTTTCACTTCCTCTGTGGTTAAGAGCTTAGTCTTTTTGGGTTGCTATAATGAAGTACCCAAAACTGGGTAGCTTATAAACAACAAACATTTATTTTTCACAGTTCTGGAGGCTGGAATGTCCAAGAACAAGGTGGTGACAGATTCTGGTGAGGGCCCACTTCCTGGTTCATAGACGGCCATATTCTCACCATGTTCTCAGATTACAAAAGGGGACAGGGAGTTCTCTGGGGTCTGTTTTATAAAGGTACTAATTCCATCCCAAAGTTCCCCCTCCTAGTTCTGTCACCTTGGGGGCTAAGATTTCAACATGTGAATTTTAGGGGGACACAAACCATAGCAAAGGCTATGCTAGTGGCATGAACAAAGTGCTGTGGGAGTCTGGAGAGGACGATGATGCCAAAGGCATGCAGGAGGAAGATGGCATTTGTCCTGGATCTTGAAGGTATTTTACCAGATGGACATTTCAGAGAGGGAGCAGGTGATACAGAAGGAGAGTTCCTTGAATGGGCCCTCCTTGGAGAGGGACAGTTAGAGGTGGTGCTCTGCAAGAAGTTGAGGCTGATTGTGAAAGGCTTTGTATGTTTAGTTAAGGACTTTGGGTCTCACTAGTAGGCAGTGAAGGATTAACAGAGTTTTTACACAGCACTGTAATACACCCAGATTCTGTTTTTTGTTTTTTTATGAATCAATTATTTTGTTTTATTTTTTATTTTTTTAAATTTATTTATTTATTTTTATTTCAGCATATTACAGGGGTACAAATGTTTAGGTTACATATATTGTCTTTGCCCCACTCAAGATTCCATTTTAGGGCCGGGCGCGGTGGCTCACGCCTGTAATCCTAGCACTCTGGGAGGCCGAGGCGGGTGGATTGCTCAAGGTCAGGAGTTCGAGACCAGCCTGAGCGAGACCCTGTCTCTACTAAAAATAGAAAGACATTATATGGACAACTAAAAAAAAATCTATATAGAAAAAATTAGCCGGGCATAGTGGCGCATGCCTGTAGTCCCAGCTACTCGGGAGGCTGAGGCAGTAGGATCGCTTAAGCCGAGGAGTCTGAGGTTGCTGTGAGCTAAGCTGACGCCACGGCACTCACTCTAGCCTGGGCAACAAAGTGAGACTCTGTCTCAACAAAAAAAAAAAAAAAAAAAAAAAAAAAAAAAGATTCCATTTTAATGGATATGACACTAATAATTAAAAGGATGGGCTGGGGCAGATAATGATTGTTGATAAGAAGATCACCAGGTGAGATGATCGGGCCATGAACAGAGTGATCATAGGGACATAATTAAGAAGGTGGCTTTGGGAAATGTTTTTCTTAGGATTAGGTATCTGCTAATGGAAGTATGTGTGTTTGGGTGTGGGGGCCATGAGTGCCTGGAGTTGAGTATCACTCTCATGTTTCTAGCTTGGAAAATGATATAGTTATCATTTAATGAGATCAGGAATTTAGAAAGAAAGGAGGTATTTTGAAGCAGGATAATAAGTTCAATTTGAGACATTAATTTTGAGGAGTATCTGTCTAGTAGGAAGTTAGAGATATGAATCTAGAAGTAGGATTTGAGAGAGACATTCTGGAGTCATCCCCATGTAGATAATAGTTAAAGCTCTAGGAGGAAAGTATAGTGTGTCCATTTTGCACATTAACTGAGACCGAGAGAGGTTAGTGACTTGTTTATGGTCAGTAGAGATGGTGTGGGAAAAAGACAACATCTAATCCAGGACTTCTGATCCCAGGGTCAATTATTTAATTTTTAAGTTTCTTTGTATGTAAGATGAGGATAATGACACCTTCCTCATAATACTTATGGTTAAATGAGATGATATATGCAAAATACTATGCAATGACACAATGTCACAATCAGACAGTCATTAAAAATCTGTTAACTTCCTCCTCTTTCCTTTTTTTGTTTACACATGCTGCTGTGGGCTGACAAAGACTCTCTCCTTGACCAAACTTTAGACAGGCTTCTCTGAGCTCTCTTTTCTACTAGGGCTCTGTTTCTGGCCTGCTGAGTCTAGTCTTAGCAAGAGTTCTGTTAAGTTAGTTTTGGGACACTCTCTCCACTCTTCATATTTGATCACCCTCAATATCTGATCAAATTTCTCATCCCCCACACTTGATATCTGATCAGCCTGGCCTGGCCTGACTTCAGCAAAAATCCCGTTTAAGTTGGTTTATCAAGAATCCCCCTACCTTTGATGCCTACCCACTGACACCCTGCCTCCTGCTCTTCAGTTATAAATTCCCAGCTGTCTTTACTATACTTGGAGTTGAGCCACATTTCTCTTCCCTACTGTGATGGTATTGATACCTATTGCAATAGTCCTGAGTAAAGTCTTTTTTACCATTTTAACAAGTGTCAGAATAATTTTTTTTATTAGAGCCTTAATATTACTATACCCAGTGATATTTCAGGAGGTTCATTAATTAGGCAGCTTCCTATGTGTCCAGTAAGATGTCCTTACTACCCAGAGCTGGGAGTTCAAATGTGGGTCAGAACCAGAAAGTGCCAAGAGGGCATCAGGTGGAAGGTGGGAGCCAACAGACAGGATTGTGGGGGCAGTCAATGTTGAAAATTGGAGTCATCAGAAAATGTGGAGAGCTGAACAGTCAAGCCAGAGATGTGGCTGCAAGAGGAGCCTGAAAACTGGGGAAACAGCCAAGATCATGGGAAATAAGAATATGAGAAGCAGGTGCTAAAGTGATCTGACTAATTCCACTGGATGAGAATTTTTTCTTTCCCAGGGATGCTTTTGACAAGTTAAATGCTTTCTGGCTCTTGTGTGAAGCCTTTTTTGGCTACCTTGGAGTCTGACACACAGACTCTGGGGGGGATGGAGGTTGGCTGTGTTGTTCCCCATGCATGCTTTCAACTCAACACAATGAAGACTGTGGTCCTAGACGGCCTGCCAGGAAAATGGGATTTTGCAATTATAAGAGTTGAGATTTAACATTTATGCCAGTATTGTTAATTTTTAAATGCTAGAATACTATAACATTACTCAATATCATCCTGACCATAATTGATTTTTTTGAGGGATAATCTAGAAAGCTTTGGATGATGGGAGGACTTCAGGGCTTTTTTCAGGAATGCCAATGATTTGTGTTAGAGGTATGTGAGAGGATGGGTGGACAGAGTTTTTTGCTTCCAATGCCCGTTAACTCTTTTGAGTGTTCAAGACCTAAGGAGAAGGCAGGATGGGCAGCAAGGAGGGTTTCAAGGGCCAAATATGAGTGGCAAGAATGTGTGGGGCAGAATTAAAAGAGGAGAAAATAGCTCAGCAGCTACAGCAAATTAGTGTGTACTTATTGGAGCTTTCCAAGGTTCACAGGTTTACACATGTATGAAAGTTAACAGTTTGGAAGAAATGGCAAGTGGAAACTCTAAAAGGGTTAGAGAAAGTGAACTTTGATAAGGTCTTAGGGTATTAGCTTTATAATGCCATGTAAGACCTTGATTAATATCTGTAACAAATTAAAACTATTCAAACAATAGAAAATGAAATAGACTAATGGCATAATTTATGAATTATGTATGGTCAGAAGGAAATTCTAACTGTATTTGGGGCCCAGGTGAGAAAGGCAAGAGACAGGGAAAGATTGGCAGACAGACCACTGTCTATAGGTGTTGTGCCCTAGTGGGTCTCGTGTAGAGTTTGGGAAGGGGGGCAGTGCCCCAGTGCCTGTTCTCAGGAGGGTACAGCAACAGACAACTCCTGGCCTCCAGTTTACTTTGTGCCTTTTGGCAAGTGAGCCTCATTATTATTCACATAAACTGCCCTTCCTCCAATTCAGGGGGCAAAGATAATTAAGAATTAAGCACATATATCTGGGCAAATGTTTATGAATGGTTGTGAGAACCATGAAACTGAATGAGATATTAGAGATAATTTAACATAAAAAAGATAACTGATATTTTCCAAAGTTACATAGCTACTCCAATTTTGAGAAAATAAATTGCTTATAACATAATTTGATTAATACCATTGTATGTGATTTTCTCTGAAATATAAAATCTCTTTCTACTAGCAGCATAACCTCAAGTTACTTAAATTCTCTGAGTGTTTTATCATTCAGCATGGCCCCGTTACCCACGCCAACTTTGATGGTAGCCCCACTGGCTCAGAGCTCTGCTTCTATCTACATTGTACATACACTCCTGCTCGACATACTCCTTCCAGTTCTAGTTAAAGGGCTGATGGCATTGTCACCCTATTGTTCTTGCATTTTTTGTTTAATCTCCGACATGCCAGTCCGCAGTCATGTTGAATTGTCAGTCTGACCGTCCACGTTATCTTCCCAGGTACCAAGGACTATTTTTGCTGCTGCGCTGGTTACAAACTTGCTTAGACTTTGAATACGCTATCCTAACCTTAACTTCCAGTTAACCCTTGTCATTTTTATTGCATAATTTTGCCAAATACAAAGCTTTTCAGAAATGTATACATTGCATTTTACCAGAAATGGCTATATGTGCAAAACATGTACAGAAAAGAGCAAGTTGGCAAATAATTTATATATAGCATGATTCAAATTTTGTTAAAACACACATATAGATGCATAGGAAAAATATTTTGTACTTGTTCATAGGCATTTTCTAACTTTTATACATGCATTTTTGTGGGTTATAAAAGAAACAAGCATTTCAAATTAAAAAACAGTTGATAGCCCAGAGTCTGACCATTTAGACAACTAGAAAGGTCAGACTGAATATACTGAATGTTGAATATTGTATTGAATATTCACGTTCAATTACAATATGTTGTAATTGTCTGTGGCATAGAGAAGTCTCAACACTCTGAGTGCCTCTGAAAGAGATCTCTCTACCAACCCCACCCCAGCAGAAGTTAAATTGTCCTGTACCGGGGTGAAAAGCAGAGTGGGCTGGGAGGAAGGAGGTCAACTATTCTACATGTTATTTTGACAAAGGCTACTACGAAACCAAAAATCTGACAGAATTATCAAGACAACATCTTAAATTGAAAGAGAAGATTAAAAAAAAACTCACTGTTATCAAAAAAACACCTTTGGTCCCAGTGCAGTGGCTCACACCTACAATCCCAGTATGTTGGGAGGCCGAGGCAAAAGGATCACTTGAGGCCAGGAGTTTAACACAAGCCTGGACAACATAGCAAAACCTCATCTCTACAAAAAAATTTTTTAAAAACTAGCCAGGTGTGGTGGTGTACGCCTATAGTTCCAGCTACTTGAGAGGCTGAGACAGGAGGATCGCTTGAGCCCAGGAGTTTGAGGCTACAGTGAGCTATGATTGCACCACTGCACTGCATTCTAGCCTGAAGACCCTGTCCCCCAGTACCCCTAAAAAAACACCTTTTACTGTGACAATCACCTTTAATATAGCTTCACAATATTTTTGATATAGAGCTGAGAGCTGTGCTGTCTGGGGGTGTGTCACTCTAGAAAGTTCTGTGAGCAAACCCTCTTTTATCATTTTTTTATTATTTCAACTTTTTGTTATGGAAATTTTCAAGCATACCCCAAGGTAAATAAAATAATGTATTCTAAATCCAGCTTTGACAGTTATATTATTAATAATAATTATTTCTCTAATCCTCTTGCATCTATCTCCTCAAACCTTCCCCTTATCCTTTTTTCCCAGTGAAGTATTTTGAAGGAAATTCATGATATCATATAATTTGACTTGTTAATAACTCTGTATATATTTCTATCAAATAAAAACCTAAAACATAACCATATGCCATTTTCACACCTAACAAAGTTGATCAAAATTTTTTGATATCATCTAATGTCAAATCCATGTTCAAGTTTCTTCAATTAAAAAATCTTTTTATAATTCCTTTCTTCAAATTAGAATTCAAGGAAAGTTCACAAACTGGATTTGGTATAATGTTTTTAATTAGTTTTTGGATAACTTTTTCAATTTCTTTTTGAAGATATTAGCAAATATGTATACATATTGGTATTTCCCCTTTATTACACACAAGGCGCACTGTTCAGCTCCTTGCTGTATTTCACTTAATAGCATAATGAGTTGTCATCAGTTCTTTTTATGTCTGCATAGAACTCCGTTGGTTGGTATACCATAGTTTACTTAATCTTATATCGATGGAATTTGGGTTATTTTCAATCTTTTCTTATTATAAATCTTATAAATCATACCTTAATAAATAGTCTGTCCACATTTTATATTCTCAAGCACTTGTTTTAAATTTTCTTAAAACATAGCCAAGGGACTCCTGTTGTCAGTGCAGCTGCTGAGCTGAGGGTTTTTCTTATCCTGTTGGTGGTTAGGAGTCTTCTCCTCCTATTCTGGCTCTGCTTATCCAGAAAAAAAAAAAAATCATGTATGAACCATGACTCCATCTTATACTGGCATAATTCCCCTATTTACTAATTATGTTTACACAAAAACATGTGTTGCAGCAGGGCAGACTATGTGTTCACATACCAACAAACCTATCCCCCCTACCCAATCCTACATACCTATCACACATCTACATTATCATTTTTGATGGCTGCTGCATTAGTTGTTTATTGCTGCATAGCAAGTTACCCCAAAGAGTAGTGGCTTAAAAGAACCAACATTTATATGAGTTCGGGCTATAGAAATCCCAAGGTTCAACTAGGGGAGGATTTTCTTGCAAGCTCACAGATATGGTGTTGGCAGGACTGCATTCTTTGTAGGTAATTGAACTGAAACCTCTGATCCTCCCTGGCTGTTATCTGGAGCCTCTCTTAGTTCCTTGTCACATGAGCCTCTCCACAGCTCACAGGGTGGCAGCTGGCTTCTATCAGAGGAGGGGAAAGAGCAAGAGAAGATGACCAAGACAGAAGCCATAGTAATCTTTTAGTAATCTAATCTCAGAGATAATATCCCACCACTTTTGCCATATTCTGGTGGTTAGAGGCAAGTCAACAGATCCAGCTAACACTCAAGGGGAAGAGATAATACAAAGGTATGAATAACAGGGACTGAATATTAAGTGGGCTATTTTAGAAGCTGTTTACCACAATTGCACAGCAGCTCATTATGTATATAATATTAAATTAATAATTTACTTTACTAATATTCTATTGTTGGACATTTATTTTAGCATATTATGGGGCTACAAATGTTTAGGTTACATATATTGCCCTTGCCTCCCCCTGCATCAGAGCTTCAAGTGTGCCCATCCCCCAGACGGTGATATTGTTGGACATTTAGATTGCTTCCAATCACGTCACGCACTCACAATTTTCCACTGTCTTTTTCATGCTTCTTCTATGCCTCAAGCTCCCCCAAAATTGAAGCTCCAAACCAACCCTTTCTTTGTGTACAGACTGCAGAAAAATGTTCTTCCTCCCCACCAACTCCTCTGAAATTTCAATGCATAACACTTTCTCTATCCTGTTGCAGGCATTTTAGATCAAAGAGATACTGGTCATTTATCCCTTAATATATTCTCAACTTTAGAATTGGTATTCTGTATATAAAGTGCTCTTCCAATTCAATAAAGACAATGTCCTCAATAGAAAAACAGAAAAAGAAAATGAACAGTGGAATATAGCTATGACAACTTAAGGTGTGAAAATATTAAGCTGCACTCATAAGAAAAGTACAAATTATAGCATGATATTATTTTTAATCAATATACTTGACAAAGATTTTTAAATAGCATGATACCTAATATCTGTAAGAATGTACATAAACAGCCACTCTCAAACGTTCCTGGAGGCAGTTTGCGTTTGTACCCTATGACCCATCAGTTCCATTCACCTAGGTTTTTTGTGTCTTCTTTACATCTTGTAGTTAAAATTGCATTGTCGATTTTTTCCTGTATTAGCTGTCACTGTGGGATCACTGTTGCTGTATTCAAGACATCAGAAAATATCTGTCAGTGAAGTGAGAACAGTTTATCAACAAAGGCCATGCCATGGCCACTTTATGGGTGCAGATCCTGACAAAACAATTCTCAAGTTGCCAAGCAGGTTAAAGGCAGTCAAAACAACAGTGACAGTCATAACAGAAACAACAGACTGCATTGCTGGCTGCAAAGATGTGGGTGCTATGAAGCAGAACCACTGATACTCGCCTTGGAAAACATAAAGTGCACTGCGTAATACAACAAACTATTTCCATTAAGTGGGAAAAAAGTGTTCTTTCCCACATTATAGAATCTTAAGTTTCTTCACATCAATTTTTTTTTGGAGGGAGAGAACGTATCATTATAAGCTAAAGGAGTTTTCTGTCCCCATCTTTGTAGTCAGTACAATGAAATGGGATGAAACTAATTATTTTCCAGATCATTAAGGGAAATGCCATATGGGTAAATGACCACTTCAGAGTCGCCGCCAACGTCGGGAGAGCCAGAGCCCAAGCGCAGAGCCACGCACCACAAGGGAGATCGTGCACATCCAGGCAGGCCAGTGTGGGAACCAGATTGGCACCAAGTTTTGGGAAGTGATCAGCAATGAACATGACATCAACCTGGCCGGAGGCTACATGGGTGACTCGGTGCTACAACTGGAGAGAATCAATGTCTACTACAATGAGTCATCGTCTCAGAAATATGTGCCCAGGGCCACCCTGATGGACTTGGAGCCAGGCACCCTGGACAGTGTGTAGTCCTGGCCTTTTGGGCGACTCTTCTGGCTTGACAATTTCATCTCCCGCCAGAAGGGCGCAGGGAACAACTGGGCGACCACCACACGGAGGGCACCGAGCTGGTGGACTCGGTCTTGGACGTGGTGCGGAAGGAGTGCGAGCACTGCGACTGCCCACAGGGCTTCCAGCTGACCCGTCCCTGGGCAGGGGCACGGGCTTGGGCATGGGCACCCTGCTCATCAGCAAGATCTGTGAAGAGTACCCCAACTGCATCATGAACACCTTCAGCGTCATGCCCTTGCCTAAGGTCTCGGACACCGTGGTGGAGCCCTACAATGTCACCCTGTCCGTTCACCAGCTACCTGGTGAAGAACACAGACAAGACCTGCTGCGTGGACAACGAGGCTCTCTGCAACTACTTCCGTATGCCCAAGCTGACCACAGCGACCCACGGGGACCTCAACCACCTGGTGTTGGCCACCATGAGCAGGATCACAACCTTGTTGTGCTTCCCGGGCCAGCTCAACGCAGACCTGCACAAGCTGGCCCTGAACATGGTGCCCTTCTCCCACCTGCACTTCTTCATGCCAGGCTTCACCCCCTGACCAGCCGCGGCAGCCAGCAATACTGTGCCTCACGGTGCCCGAGCTCACCTAGCAGATGTTTGACCCCAAGAACATGATGGCAGCCTGCGACCTGCGCCACCTGCGCAACCTGACCATGGCCACCCTCTTCCTGGGCCTCATGTCCATGAAGGAGGTGGACGAGCAGATGCTGGCCATCCAGAACAAGAACAGCAGCCACTTCGTGGAGTGGATCCCCAACAACGTCAAGGTGGCCGTGTGCAACATCCCGTCCCGCGGCCTGAAGATGGTGGCCACTTTCATCTGCAACAGCACGGCCATCCAGGAATTGCTGAAGCGCATCTCGGAGCAGTTCTCGGCCATGTTCCAGCACAAGGCCTTCCTGCACTGGTTCACAGGCAAGGGCATGGACGGAATGGAGTTCACCGAGGCTGAGAGCAACATGAACGACCTGGTATCCGAGTACCAGTAGTACCAGGGAGCCACCATCAACGACGAGGAGGAAGCTTTTGAGGATGACAAAGAGGAGATCAGTGAATAAAGGAACTTCCCTAGCTCAGATGCTAAAATATACATGTTGCTTCTCTAACTCTGGTGCATCTTACCCTGATGGCCTCTGAGTGATGCACTGGTCTAAATGTGTGGGTATAGGCCCCTCATAAATGCAACAAAGTGGTATTAACAGTCATCTGGAATAAAGAAAATACTTTAAAATAGGAGAAATTCTAACCCATCTGAAGATCAGATTACATAGATTCTCTACTACTAGAGGACTTCCAAGAAATAACTAAGGGGCCATTAAAGGCTAAAGAAATAAACCTCACCTTGCCTTATGTGTTCAATCACGTCTGAGAATTAGCAGGGAAGTAAGATAGTCTTTTTTCATCCTTTGTGATGAAACCTGAAGGTGTGCAGTGTTGTCTTATTTGAATATGCAATATGGAACTTGGAAACAATCAATTCATAATAAAATACTAAACTTGTGAAAAACATAAATGACCACTTCATTCAAAGTGCCTGTTATTCTTTGCTATTCTATTTGCAAATAGGCTTGTGCATATCTTATGATTGTCCCCCAAGTATTTGATAGAACTAAGGCCTGAAGCCTTTTCCCATCTGTCTTTGTGTTCAGGATATAATCCTCAACACTTACAAAATACAGTGATTAAATCATTTGACATTTCTGTATCTCTGAGTTTCTTTACAAGATTAGTGTGATGATTAAGAAGGGAGAGATTAGTGCACAGAAGCACTTTGAATTTGTAGGCCATGATTCTCTCCCAATTGAAGATATCTACCTAATGCCCTCTTTCCCCAGTCTAATAGAGGAGAATATGTTGATTTTTATTGTTTATTGACTATAAGAAACAGAGAATACAGGAGTGAATGTACAATGCAAAAGGCTTAGCAGATATTTTTATTCTGGTTCCTAAGAAGCTTGATATCTGAGCACACAATTTAGTCTTAGAACATGAAAATTACACCCTTTCTGATTTTCCAAGTTTCCTTTAAAATGCAGGTGAAATTTTTATTTCTCTTCATGCCTCACCGGGATCTGACCAAAAAGCAAACACAAAATGCATTGATTCTTATATCTATTAAGTGTATGATGGTTAATTATCCAATGTGCATTTTACTTGTTATGGGTCTTTTTCTCTTTTCTGTACTTTTTTTCTTCATTTTCTTTTTCCCTACTACATTTCTGTTTTTTCATATGTCATTCTAAATAATTCAATACAATGAATTTAGTAATATATATTCAGAAACCATGTTATTTTCCAGTTTACTAACGTAAGACATCTTTTTGGCATGTTTTATTGACTTCCAAATTTTCAATTATTATAATACAAGATATGAGAAATTAAAAATTTATCTCTTTCATTTGAGAAATTCACCCTATTTGTCTTCATGACTGAAAACATTTTCTAGTTACTAGTACTTAGTTATAAATCTTTCTCGTATCTTGTAGAAAATTCACAAACTCTCATCAGTCTATTTTATGAATGATTTGTTTAGTACATCCTACTTGTAAAATCACTAATTTGAACATTTATGGGAACCTTTTTCAAGGCAACTTTCCCTCATCTGTTTCCTTCTCTTGTGTGTGTAGACCCTTCTACATGATAAAAGCAGCAGGTAAGCTTAGTTTGTCCTTCTGGTTTGATCCTCATCTAATTCATGTTTCAAGACTGTAGAGGCCTGTACACTTAGAAATCCAAGTGTGCACTTTACCTAGATGGCCTATGGGTAGGCTGTTAGCCTGAATGTACACCAAATGATTTAAATAATGGTGAACTAATTAATATTCCAAGTATTCATTCGAGTGAGTCAAGTTATATCTCCTGAGGAGTGTTTGGTGTGGAAAGCCATGCCCCGTAAGTATTGAGATGACTGATACTCCAAATAAAGTGACAAAAGAGCATGCCAGGATAGTGTGACATTTTGAAAAGTAGCATGTTGATCAATTGCAGCTCTCCTGATGGCATCAGGGTTAAAACTCTTACTGTAGGATCTAGTAGAGGTGATGTGATCCTTTCTGATCAAAAAGCAGAAGTAAAAAATTTGTAATGAAGAAAATTCAATCATTTTGACTTGAATAGAGATTCTATATAGGACAAGGCAATTAAAAATATCCTTAAGGGCCCTAATTTTTAAAATGCTTTGGAGTTTTCTTCTCTTTGGTCTCAGCTTATATTGTGAGACTGGAAGACAGAAGAGTATGATTTTAAGTCCTGACTCTGCCATTTATTCTCAGTGTGACTTTGTGTAAGAATGCTAACTTCTCCATGCTTTCCAGCCTTCTTCATTCATAAAATTAGAAAGTGTGATAAATGATCTCTAAGTAGCATTTGTCTCGAAACCCCTGATCATATCTTGTATAAATGGTATATCCTCTGATTTGGGGTTATTTGAAAATAGTACCCAATTGGATTTAAAACACAAAATAAATAAATGTGAACATTTGAAATTTTTCTAGGCTATTGCTATCATTTTAATTGTGAGGCCCATTTCTTATTTATGCCTTAGTCTTTGAGAAATCTAAGACTGGCTGTTGAATAGTTCTCCTAATTAGTATGAATGGTTGTAGCATTTAAAATCCTTGTCCTGCCTTTGATAAGATCAAAATTACAGTGAATAATATGCCTTGGTTGAACATTAGCATGCAAACCATGTAACTTGAAAAGATGTGTTTAGGAGCTGAGAATAAAGCAGAAGCCAGCACGTTCTGACAGCTGTGAGAAACTCAAAAAATATTAATGGTGGCAGTTAGGGAGTCAGACAGAGAATAGCGATGCACAGGTGCATTTTCCCTAGTGCATTTATTTCTTCTTTAGTATTCATGATAAGTTTCCAATACCTTCATCTTTACACAGGAATTAGAAAACAGTTCAGACTTATTAGTTTGGCTGAGCAATAGACTAGGACAGCTAAAAGAACAATGCCTAAGGGGGTATATATAGTTGTAATAAAGTAGTCTTCTACAATAATACTCTAAATATCACTGTAATGCCATTTTGCTTTTCTAATAAAGTCATCCTTTTAAGAGTTTTATGATTTCTTAATTTTTATTCTTCTTATCTGAGTGGAGTGAAAAATTATATTAATTGGAATCTATTCTACTTGCCTTAGTGGCACTATCTTTTAATATAAGTTTCTAATAACTGTTTCTCAACATTTTGACTTTAAAGGTTAAGGTGTCACTTACGGTTTATGGTAATTATGTGAAAAAGACTTTTAGGTCAATATAGACAAACCCATCACTTCAGAGTAGCAGAATGTGGAGAGATAGAAAGGGACTTTTCACTTTAATATGTTTGAGCACATGATCACATTGAATCCCTCTGCACACTCCTCAAAACCCCCAAACAAACCAGAAATAGATATCCTAAATACTCTGTTGGCAGAGTTATCAGGAGATATGAGACAATGTGCGTAAGTTGGGTTCTAGTGATAATGTGTATCTCTAAAGTTCACTGTCAATGAACAATGTGAAACATTTGGGTCTTGAGGGTCTATACAGATTTCCTCTTTATTCTCAAACTTTCGCAACTCAACTACTGGAAGAAAAATGATGCAAATGGTGTCACCCTGTCAGAGACACATGAATAGTAGAAAGAAAACTTATAAGTGAGTTTCTCTAAATTTATAGTTTAGGGAAAAATGTCAGTTCTCAAATCACATTTTATAGTTACAACCAAATGTCTTAGAATATGTATTAAAAGGACCTATTTAGAGTTTGTATTAATATGTAAATGAGCTCTAAGTTTTAAATGTGGCTGAACTTTAATTTTCAATTCTATCTCTTTAAGACTATTAAATGCCATTCATAAGATCCCAGCTTCCGCATGGTAATTCTAACCAAGTCTAATATCAGCCAGATGGCTTATATTGGTTGGTTATGATGGCATCATACAATAAATACCTTTGGAGTTTATCATCTTGGGATTGGCATATTTTATAACTTTGGAGAAAAGGACATATCTTACTTGAAGACACATTTTTTCTTGTTTCTTCTTTGAAGCTATCTCTGACCCTCCAACCCCTGCCCCACATATCTCTTTCTCTAACTATTAATATTATGTTCCTGAAGTTCTTCTGAAACTTTCCCTTGCTTTTTTATGATGTAGTGATGCAGGGTGATACAACTTCATCAGTTTCCTAATTGCCAGATGTGATGTGTCAAGTGAGACTCGAGATTTGTTATGAGATCAGTAATGGTTTCAGACACAAACTCTCTCTCTCTCTCTCTCTCTCTCACACATAATTTTAAAAATAAAATTGCTTCTAATATTTTTTAATTGATTTTAGGTATCAGGTTTAATTGATTTTGGGTATCAGGTTTCAAATGAGATCATGTTGTTTTTTATACAGCAAACCATATATTGGCAATCCATATTGCTAAGCTTTAAACTCTATTCTTAGAAAAGCAGATATTAACTCATTGACTAAAGATTTTTCTTAGGTGTGAACATTTTGATACAGTTATGATTTTTCAGATGTAAAACTTTCTTTTGGTTGTTTCTGATTTCTATTATCACCTCATCTTTATGGGATAGTTTTTCTTTTTAAATCTGCTAGAGTGGAGCTCAATGTAACAAGATTCATTACTTTCATGATTTAAAACCACTTATGAATGAGCTCACACTTTTCCTTGCCTTCTTTCTGAATAATAAAACTTTCAGAAATTTTAGCACAGAATTATAAAGAATTTTTTCACTGGATGGATTTGTCTGAGACTTTGAATAGTCTGTGTAACATTATAAAAATATTTATATGTGATGTGGAAAATGTATGCCTGTTCTTCTGTATTTTAAAATTATTTTTATAATCAAAACTAGTTCTGCAACCTCACTAATCCCATGGTGATATATTGTTAAGACAGTATAAACAAATGAGTAGGTCATACTGAAGACTTTTCATTTAAGACACATGGTATGGGCTCAAGCACCAGTTATTGGGGCTGCTGTAGCCACAAAGGTCCCTTTGATAGCGCAGCAGGTGATTGATTTCTGGGTTATTCAGGAGCCATGAGAATCAAATCTTTGTTTCTGCTTTGATTTCACCACAGTTGGATCTCATATCCTCATTAGCCCTTTATCTGGACAAATAAAATCAGTTCCATTCCTTAGTACCAAATTATCTCCCAGAACATAATGACCCTCGCTTTTTTGATAGGACATGGAATTCATAGCTACGAGCCTGACTGAAGGAAATGGCCCCTACAATTTCTTACCCTGAAATGCTGTAAATATTTCATTAAAAATGATCAGACCCAAAAGGTGTATGCTTTATAGAGTCTTCAGACACTTAACTTTGCTTTTTCATTCCTAAAATGCAAGCCAATTCCACTTCACTATCTGGTTTTACAATATTTTGGAGATTAGATTAAAGGTAAGAGCAAAATGGAAAGCAGTTTTATAGAGAGTCTTTGTAAAATTGTGTCTACAGGGAGAGAAAGTTGTGTAGGGGAGAGAAAACTATAGGCTTATGAATGTGAAGTGCATCTACAATGTCAAATGCTATACATCTATTAGAACAGCTAAAATAAAAAATAATGATAACACCAAATGTTGCTGACAATGTGGAGAAACTGGATCTCATATATTTCTGGTGAGGATGTAATATGGTACAGCCATTCTGGAAAAGAATATGATGGTTTCTTACAAAGCTAAACATGCACTTATAATATGACCCAACTGTTGCACTCTTGGGCATGTATCTCAGGGAAATAAAAACATATGTTTACACAAAAACATATGGATGGATTTTCATGGCAGTTTTATTTGTAAGAGCAAAAACTGGAAATGACCCAAATATTCTTCAGTAGTTGAAGGGTTAAATGAATTCCAGCTCAGCCATACAATGGAATACTACTCAGCCATAAAAGGAACAAACTATTAAAATATGCAACAATCTGGATGGATCTCAAGGGTATTATTTTTAGTGAAAAGGGACAATCTGAAAAGGTTAAATACTGTATGATTTCAATTTACATAACTATAGAGATGGAGAACAGAATAGTGGTTTCCAGGGAACAGAATTAGGGAAGGTGTGAGGTAGGTGGGTAGTGCAAATGTAAATGGATAGCACAAAGGAGTTCCTTTGTGGTGATGGAGCAGATTTGTATCTTGATTGTGGTAGTGGTTTCACGAATCTATGGGATAAAATTGCATAGAATTATACATACATACATAAACACACACACACACAAACACATTCATGAAAAAAATGGTGAAAATAGAATAAATTCTGTAGTCATTGGTATTGTAGCTAACACATTTTGCCAGTGTCAGTCTCCTGGCTTTGATACTGTTCTACAGTTTTATAAGATGTCACTATTGGGGGAAATTAGGTTAAGGGTGCAAGGGACTCTATGTAAAAGTTTTATAACTCTTTTTTGTTATTTTAAAATAAAATGTAAAAAATAAAACCACCCCTGTTTGTTTCTGTTTCAAAGATGTACATCAAAAGTCTCCCTGCCTCTATAATGTAAATATTTAGTATGTCTTTGGTCATCTACAATGTATTTTGTACACTTTTGGAAGATTATAGCCATTTGTAACTATGTGAGAAAAAGACTGTGGCTTACAGTGCCAAATCAAGATGTCAAAAGGGCGTTGAACTGAAATATAGGCTAAGTACCACACGGAGGAGAGGGCAAATGGTTCTCTTCATTGGGCTCTATATAACTGGGTCTCATATCTGGACTGTATTTGATCAGTGGACGAAGGAGTAGGTACCTGTACTCTCTTGTTTTAAGGGTGGAACATAGGACATGGAATATTACATTTCCTGTGTTTAGAACGATGATGGTCTGTCATAAAGAAAGAACAATAGCCTCAATGGCAATCTGTACTGTAGGGGAAGGAAACATGCAGGAAAATACTGTAAGATTAAAGCTAGCTGAGAGAAACAAACAGGTCTTTAATGTCAGTTGTCAGAGTAGTTTATTTTAGTGAAAAAAAGGGATCATCCTGCCAGCAGAAGGATGAAATAGCAAGGTAAACATTGGCACATTCGGATGGACATGAACTATAAGTAGAGGCCTAACAACAAAATGAACTAGGATTCAGTGCTTCCATTCCTTGTTGTGTAGTAACCACCTTAACAAGCTGGAAGCCCATCAGATAAGATGTGAGATTCAATCAACAATGGTTTCCTAATTATTTTGGCTCTGAGTATATCTCTAGTGTTTTCAAATTGCTAAAAATCCAATAATCCCCCCTGAGGCTGCACAGCTGAATACCCCCACCCTGTTTCTTCGTGTCTGGGCAATCGTGTGTTCCATCGAGTAAGACGGGTATTGGGTATATATGATGAGCTATCGCTAATTTCTTTTTTACAAGCAAATAAATAATTTTGTGGCTCATTAGGCTGATCATTTCTTTGATTTGTTTGACCTTTGCTGTGCTTTTTTATCAGCTGGTTTTCTCAGACCTTATTTTCCCCTGCAAAGCTCCAGTAATCAAATGAATTTCTGGACCCGTCAATCTGATGTCCTGACCTGTTAAAATGGGATTCATCAGAAGAATTTCATTATGTTTTTGTTAGAACGGTTGTCAGAAATCTTTCATTCCTGCTCTCTAGTACCACTGAGTGACAAGTGACTGATACACACATGAAGGAAGTGAAATATTTATTAAGAGTTTTAAGTGGAGATGCCAGTTGAGTCTAAAACGTCCTACACATAGTAACCTTTGCAGAAAAGATTTTTTAGTAGCCAATTGTGAATAATCAAACTTAGAATCTTCTCCTTTTGAAAGATTAATCTAGGTAGGAGAGTCCTGTTAGTTTAAGCACCAAGTATGTGTTTGGGAAGTAGCAAGTCCCTAGGGAAGACTTAAGTTTAAAGTGGAAAACAGCATTCGCAAAGAGGATATTAGTGTCATTGCCATTCACCTTATGAATAATCATTCACTGAAACAATTAACTTGCAAAATAGAATTATGGGGCTGAACAAGAGAAAATGGAATATCTTTATTGAACCAGCTACAAATAATTCTCAGCTTGTATTTTCCAAGGTTGAAAATAGTGACCAAGATGGCCTTAACGTTCCTCTCAGCTTGACTGAACTATAAACGGGCTTCTTCTTGACTATAGGCCCGGACTCCCCTTTCCTTAGAGCATTTACTTAGAAAACTTATAATTGTAAATTCTTTCTCTGCCCCTTTGAAATGTAAATCTTCTACAACTCAGGAATATTTTTCTCAAAGACTGGGTAGCCATCCCTGTGAAATGTAACCATCAAGAAAGCTAGAACCCCTGTCTCCTGTTTCTGTGGGAGGGTAGGAGCCCAACTTCAGTAAGCTATGATTAGCAAACACAGATCTCCACTGTTGTCCCTTAGGACTTTTCCACTAGCTCACTCCAGAATTTAAAAATCCTCATTAGAGACTCTAAAAGTGAGATGATGGGAAGGGGTGAGGGATGAAAAATTACCTATTGAGTACAATGTACACTATTCAGATGATGGGTACACTCAAAGCTCAGGCCCCACTGCTATACAATATATCCATGTAACAAACTTGCAACTGTACCCCCTAAATATATAGAAATCATAAAAATCCTGCCTTCTGTTTCAGAGGAGTTGAGTTCAATTTTTCTCCCCTATTGCATTCATCTTGAATAAAGTCTGGCTTGACCATTTAGCTGATGCAGTGCAATTTTTCTTTTACAATAGATCCCAGATAACTTCTTTGACTTTATTTTTAACCTCTACAAATCTGGATAGATTTAAAAAATGGAAAGTTTGTGCATTTGGTTTACCTAGTTTTGACTCTGTGCCATTTAGGGACTAAGTCCCTTGCCTCCTCCCTTTTTAAAGAAAATATATTAATATGAGGCCAGGGTCAACCCTAGGCAAAATTATGTAGCATACTCCTCTCCTATCAGCACAACTCTCTCTGGTTTCCAGATGCCAATTAAATCCCAGGGTGTGAGAGGGCCTCCTTAGAGAGCAATAAAACCAATGGGGGCAGCTTCTGTTCTGTCCTGGACCTGATCCCCTCTCCACCTCCCCTTACCTTTGATATTTGGTTGTATATCTCATTACTGATTTGGTTTTGCCCTAAGAATGGCCTTATGCCTTTTACAGAGAGCATTTGCTGCTGATTTCACTGGCTCTTAGTTCAGAGACACAGCCTGATGCCCACAAAACTTTAAGATATTGATCTGATCTGTCCTCCAGAGTCAGTAAGTGTTAAGTTTCGTTGTCTCAGAGAGCAGTAGTGGCTGCTCATTTCAGGGACCCAGGGTCTTGGCTGATAATCACTAAATACACTTTTCTGATGGGGTTGATATTTGGGAAGCAAGTTCAACATGCCTTTAAGTTATGCAATGTAGGAAGTGACATCCTTATTAAATTGGGCCAGGGTATATATAGCCCTCAGTCACAGGGTCAGGAGACACAGAGTCTCAGGTAAAAGGCAATGGCTTTAAGCCATCCTAAAAGATGTCTGATAAAGAGTATTCTTAATAATCACCTTGGTTATAAAGTGCTGTACCCTGCAGTTAGATTAGATTGGCCAAAGTCTTCTCAATCCCTGTTTCCTCTGCTCATTTGCCTCTGCCATTTACTGCCCTTGGCTGTTGTATCCTGACTCTTCCCTGGACACACGAAGGCTTCTGTTCTGATACCTAGATAATGACATGGCTTTACCCCTCAATTCTACCCTTGTCTCCTAAATTGAGCTTGACATTTGCTGAAGCTTTTGCAGAAATGACCTTACTATGCCAATTATTTTGGCCTCATCATCACTTGCCCTACAAAACCCTGGGATTTAGTCATTTTGGAAGACAATAATTTTTATTAAATTATGAAGATTTTAAAGATGAAGCCCAGAATGAAACCAGAAAAAAACAGCTTTCAATATTATTAAATGACATCGACATGTCAACTGATGCTAACTGTGGGCAAATAAGCCCACATGCAGTAGATGTAACATGATATCCCAGACTTTACCAGTGTGTGACCTTGAAATATGGTTACATTTACTTTTAATAACCAAATTCTGGTAGTTAGAACACTTATTGACAAATTGCCCTGAATTATCTCCTTCCTAATGCCCACTAGCTATTTCTATGAGACCCTGAGACACTTACAATCCAGTTTGTCCTTTGGTGAAGGCATCCCACTGGCAGTGCCTGTTATCAGAATGCTGATATCTATGTCAACGGTGGTGTCTCAAAGTGCTTCTGGTCCTTGGCATGTCAGAGAATCCCTGGATGCTCTGAGGTGGGAAGTCTAGCTTCTTTTCTGCTGACTGTCACACTTTGTTGACAGGGCCTAGAAACTCTCTCTTGAACAGTTCCTGATGTGAGTCCCTTGGCTATGATCTTAACAAATCTCATATGAAAAAAGTCTCCACCTGTTTCCAGTGGTCTTCATCCTTTCCTCCTTTCCAAATCCCCCTGCCCCTAAACCAGCAAATGCTCCTTTGTACCCCTGCTGAAAAATAAAGCTCTTAGCAAAACATAATAAAAGAAAATAGATACAGGAGGGATATGGAGTGTGGGAGAAGAAAGCTGGGGTATCGTTGGCTTTAACAGCATCTGGCTCCTACTCATTGAGGCAAAAATGCCCTGATAAACTCACAAAAGGGACTTGGTAAAATGTAAACCTTCACTTGCTTTAGGACCTTTTCTCCCTTTATTTTCAATTCTCCTTGGTTGTCTTGTTTCTTTAGAGCTGACTTCTGCCAGGAGAGAGGGTAAAAGCCACCATGCAGAAACTCCAGAAGAGGGAAGTGTCAGGGAAATGGATTTGTCAGGTCCCTGGGTCTCTGAACCTGAGGGCACAGTGCACCTCAGAGATCAGGCTGTTGGTGGATGTTATTGGTGTGCTTCTGGTGCTACCCCTGCCTCTGATGGGAGAGGAGCCAGTCAGTTGGGAAAAAGGTAAGAACAAGAAATTAAAGGGGAGAAAACAAGTAGGAACAGAGGAGTCTGGATTATCTGCCTGAAGCAGGGGCCTCTCAAAACACAATGAGCATTTTTAATGTAGGGAATCAGAATTGATGGTTTGAATCAGGTTCCTTTGCTTTTTTCTCTCCTGCTTAGAAAAGGCAATTTATAGGGAAGCTGCTTTTAATCCTGTTCTCACAGGGGCTGTTGAGCAGATAATCTGGGAACTCCAAACTAGATGATCTCATTTCTTGAGATTGGAATTATAGGATTTGGACAGCCCACTAATAATTGAAGATAATCTGGTAAACCATTATTCTTCCAAACATTTCACAAGGTTATTATGATTCATAAGGTCCTGCAGCTAAAAAAAAATCATGCTGTATTTCAGAGAAGTTTAACTTGAAATCATTTCTATTTCATTAATTGAAAATTCCCATTTTATACATTATAGTTGCAATTGCATCCTCATTGCTGAAAGATACTCAGGAGACCTACCACTTTAAAAACTGTCAAAAATCCTGCAAACAAAAATGTAGCAATTCCAAAGTTAATACATAAATGACTTCCAACATAAAACAAAACTTGTAGTAACCATAAAAAGTTCTTTTATACTAAAAAATTAATTTGTAATTATGATAGAAACAATTTTTAAAATGCATTGTAAGCAAAATTTATTAATGGTGGTAGCAATAATAATACTCAATTATATATACAGTATTGTTTGTATTTTAGAACTTGTGACAAATGAAAATGGTTTTCCTAGATGAGAAACTAAACTATGTTTTGTGGCTAACAAGATTGAAACTCATCTTGACTCTGAGGAATAAACAAATCAATTTGGTTTGTTTATTTACAATTGTGTTACAATTATTTAATTGTAGTTACCAATTGTCTTTTTCCTTTGTAGGGGTGAAGGGAAACTTGTCCTCCATCCCCCAAAGTTCACTGAAAGATCAACTCACAATTAAGGCAGATTAATAAGAGAAAGATTTATTTACCATGCGCATGGGGAGAATCACATAGTGATTACCCAATATCCCAATGAAGTTCAGATATTTTTATACATGCCTTTTAGAGGGGAGGGGGGCAAATGAGAAGTATAGGAAGGTAAGGAGTTGCTAGTGAGGGTGAATGGATGGGGAAACAGATTGGCTTGTAAATTAACCTGAGAGACAGGTATTATGTTTTAAATGATTTGGGTTAGGTCTGCTTGAATTCTTGATCTTCTTTCCAGTCATATTAATACATTGAAATAACAGGGAGAGACAAGGGATATCAGTTGCCTCCTTTGATATTTTGATCAGGTCAGTCCTGTTTATGCAGATAGAAGGAAAGCCCCCTCCAATGCTTTGGTGATCTCAAGGCGCCTGCAATTCAAAATATTCTTTATACCAAGGAGTCATATTTTGGGGAGAAATTTCCTGAGCTCCTTCACCTTCTGCCAATATCTAAATTATGTCGCTATAAAACTCATGAAAGAATTTTAGGAAATGGTTGGAAAGTCATGGCTAGGACTTCCAATACTATGCTGAATAGAAAGGCTTGCATTTACATATTATGTAGGAGATAATACATTATACTGATTTATATCATAGATTTTTATAGACCTCAGACCTGGTTTTGATACCTGGCTCCACTATTTACTAACTATATGACACAGGTGATTTTTTTTTCACATTTTTGAGTCTCTAAGTTTTCTTATTTGTAAATAAAATTTACTTTAATGAACTTTTAAAGTTTTTTAATTTTAAAAAATTTAGTTGATACAAGTGTTTTTTAATTATGTAGATAAATTGTATCATGCTGAAGTCAGGGTTTTCGGTGTACCCATCACAAGAATAGTGCACATGGTACTTGATAGGTAGATTTTTATCTTCAACCCCCTGCCACCCTTCCCCCTTCTTAGTTTCCAACATCCATTACTGCTCATTATGACCATATGTATCCTTCATTTAGCTCCCACTTACAAGTGAGAACTTGTGGTATCTGTTTTTTCATTTGTGAGATACTTAGAATAATGGTCTCCAGTCTCAACCAAGGCGCTGCAAAAGACATTATTTCATTCCTTTTTATGGCTGAGTAGTACTCCATGGTGGTGTACTACTCATTTCATTTTGTTCATCCACTCCTTGGTTGATGGACACTACTTAGGTTGATTTCATATGTGCTGTGGTGAACATTTGGATGCAGGTATCTTTTTTATAAAATGATTTCATTTGGGTAGATCCCCAGTAATGGGACTGCTGGATTGAATGATAGATCTACTTTTAGTGCTCTTTGCGAAATCTCCATACTGTTTTCCATAGCAGTTATACAAGTTAACATTCCCACCAACAATGTATAAGTGTTCTCTTTTCACCACAAATGTGCCAACATCTATTGCTTTTTGACCTTTTTTTGGATGGAATTGTTTTTTTTTTTTTTCTTGCTGATTTGTTTGAGTTCTTTGTAGATTCTGAATATTAGCCATTTGTTGAATATTAGTCATTTGTGACTATTTTCTCCCATTCTGTAGGTTGTCTATTTGTTGATTATTTCCTTTGCTGTGCAGAAACTTTTTAGTTTAATTAAGTCCCAATTATTTATTTTTGTTGTTGCTGTATTTGCTTTGGGGGTCTTGGTCATGAATTCTTTGCCTAGACCAATGTCCAGAAGAGTTTTCCTAGATTTTCTTCTAAAATTTTTATGGTTTCAGGTCTTACATTTAAGCCTCTAATCCTTCTTCAATTAATTTTTGTATATGGTGAGAGATAGGTATCCAGTTTCATTCTTCTGCATGTTTCTATCTAATTTTCCCAGTAACATTTACTGAATAGGGCATCCTTTCCCCAGTGTATGTTTTTGTCTGCTTTGTCAAAAATCAGTTGATCATAGCTATATGGTTATATTTTTGGGTTCTTTATTCTGTTCTATTGGTCTATGTGCCTACCTTTATAGCAATACCATGCTGTTTTGATCACTATAGCCTTGTGTTATAAAGTCAGGTAATGTGATGCCTTTAGATTTTTTTTGTCTCTCTCTTTTAATTTTAATAGATTTAGGGGGTACAATTGTGGAGTTCTGAAGTCAGGGAATTCAGTGTATTCATCGCCAGAGTAGTGTACACATTGTACTCAATAGGTAGATTTTTATCCCTTACTCCTCTAACGTCCCCCCCTCCTTCTTAGTTTTCAATGTCCATTACATGGCTTTATGACCATATATATCCTTTGTTTAGCTCCCACTCATTAGTGAGAACACATAGTATTTGTTTTTCCATTCCTGAGATACTTCACTTAGGATAATGATCTCCAGTTCCATCCAAGTTGCTGTAAAAGACATTATTTCATTCCTTTTTATGGCCGAGTAACACTCCATAGTGTATACATACTACATTTTCTTTATCTGCTCATCAGTTGATGGGCACTTAGGTTGATTCCATATCTTTGCAATTGTGAGTTGTGCTGCAATAAACATTCAAGTGCAAGTGTCTTTTTGATAAAATGACTTCTTTTCCTTTGGTTAGATACCCAGTAGTGGGATTGCTGGATCGAATGGTAGGTCTACTTTTTGTTCTTTGAGGAATCTCCATACTGGTTTCTATTGAGGTTGTACTAATTTACATACCCACCAACATTGTTCTTTTTGTTTAGAATTGTTTTGACCTGTGGGCAGGATTTATAGTAAATATGTGCTCTTACACAAGGAACAATAAATAAACTAAAAATCTTAGAAGCATTCCTGAAATGTGGTTAATCAGAAGTCAATATGTCAGATTAGCATTCAAGATGGAGTTATTTTAGCTTCCACACTGAATGAAACAATAAATGGATGCAAGGACAAATGAACAAAGAAAAGCCACAGGAAATATAACAACATTACATAATGATTCAAATTTTTTTCTAGGGATTGTTTCTTTGTTGCTTCCTTCCTCCCTAGATTTATTGAGATATAATTGACAAATAAAAATTGTATATATTCAAGATGTACAGTGTGATGTTTTCAAATACATATACATTGTGAAATGATTATCAATGTATCCATTAGTGGATACATCCAATTAGTGTATCCATCACTTCATATAATTACCTTTTTTTTTTTGGTGAGAATACTTAAGATTTGCTCTCTTAGCAAATTTCAAGTATACAACATTATTAACTATAGTCACTATGCTGTACATTAAGTCTCTAGAACTTATTATTCTCATAACTGCAAGTTTGTATTCTTTGACCAACATCTCCTCATCTTCCCACCCCTCTGAGCAGTGATAACAACCCTTCTACTCTAGAGCTTCTTGTGAAATTTCTTTCTTATCCCATTCCCAATGACTAACGCAAGAGAAAAATAAACAATAGAAGCTACTCAATAATTAAAAAATGAACCTTACCAGTCCAAAGTTACAAGCCTTGTTTGTACTTCACTGATGATGTTATAGTGAACATTCTTTGAATGATGAAGACTAAAGAAGCAATGATGGCATGCACTGCAAGTTCTTGTTGTGACTGCAGTAAAATTCCTAAATTCCTAGCAGATAGACATCCTGCTATTTCATTAGGGTGTTTAGAGTTGACAAATACTTGGTATGTTTGTTATACTATTGTATTAATAACAGAATTTTATTTTTTATGATGTGACATTAGAAATGAAGAGATGAAAGCAAAGTTTTGTCAGTGGAAAAGAACCAAAACTCTGTGAAATAATTTAAAGATGTTTATTCTGAGTATGTGTAACCACGGCCCAGAGAACCATGACCAGGAAGCCTTGAGCAAGTCATCTCACTGTGGTTGAGTTACAGTTTGGTTTTATACATTTCAGGGAGATAAGAATTAACATGTAAAGCCATAAATCAATACATGAAAGATGTACATTGGTTAGGCCTGAAAGGCAGGGCTTCTTGAAGTGGGGCATTACAGGTTATAGGTGGATTTAAAGATTCTTTTATTTGTAATTGGTTAAAGAAATTAAGCTTTGTCTAAAGGCTTGGAATGTTTTAAGTTAAGATAAGGAAGTCCTAATCAGAGACAAGCCACGGGATGTATATAGAATATACACACAGACTCAAGTGATCTGTTAAGTAATGGATGACCTGTACATGTGGTTTAAGCTTTGTCTTGTATAGCCTTAGGCCTATTAATGAGCTACAAAGGGTATCTCCAAGAAGGAAGCGGGACATGACGAGGCATGTCCAACCTCCCTTCTCATGGCCAGTAACTTAGCTTTATTTTTGGGGTCTCCTTGGCCAAGACGGGGGTTCATTCAGTCAGCTGGGGGGCTTACAATTTTATTGTAGTTCACAGTTGGGAGAACTAAAAATTTAATTTAAAATGTTTGCCTGAAAAATATCACATTTTGTTTTTAAGTAACTGCATTTGAGCTCCAAGGATTCAATTTAGTAAACTGTCTCTCAGAATGCATTAATATATAAGCAGGTTAACTGATGGGCAGTGAAATGTAATTAGGAAATAAGTTTAAAATTTTTTTTTTTCTAATGAATCCCTGGACTAGATTTTGTGTTTTAACAGGAATATTTACGAGCTGTATGCTAACTTTTTAAAGTGATCTGAGATAAATAATAAGCAGGGTAGTCCTAAAATGAATTAGTTTGTAATATTTTATTGATTAGTATACTAGTTGGCTACTTTAACAGAAATCAGAATAAAAATGGCTTGAAGAAGATAGGAAATTTTTCTTTCTCCTTCAAATTCTGAGTTGGAAGGCAGTACACGGTGTCAATTTGGTCCACAAGACATCTCGTGAACCCAGGCATCTTTTGACTCGCTACCCCACAATCTAGGGTGTAAACTTTGGTTTCCTGTTCTAAGCTGGTTCAACACGAACACACCTGAGTTCCAGACCTAAGAAAGGGTGAAAGGAGTGGAAGGTGAGTGTCTTAAGTGGCTCTTACATTACTTCAGGCCATCCTATTGGTTGCAGAGGATGCTGAGGAATACCGAACATAACCTATGCTTAGCTGCAAGGGGTCTGGGGAACATGGTCTCTAGCTGGGAAGTAATATGCTCAACCTAAACTTTGAGAAATCGTAATATTAAAATAAAGAGATAATGGATATTGAAGGGAAATTAACAGTTTTCATCACAAATGTGCAGCCTCAAAGACATCAAAATTTTCTGTTGATCTCTAGTCTGTACTTCTTGGAGTAAATCAATCAATATTTAATATTGAAGTCAAGGACGAATGCCAAAAAAACCCTGAAATTCTTTCCTAGCAGAATCAACTGGATGAGGATGATATAAACTTCTTGTCTACTGTTGCATTTTTTTCAATTTGTAGTTCTTATATAGCAATAATGCACAATGTGGGGAAAAAAAGAAGAAAATGAGAGGCAATGGTAACAATGTTTGGGTTGTTAAATCTTGATTATGCACAGTACAAATTCTTTTCTTCAGAATACTCAAATGGCAATGAAAACACCAACCTGAGTTCTTCAGCAGCTACCCACAATGCTTAAAATACAGGAAATCTAACCTCTCTGGAAGTGTGCCTTGAAGAGGAATGGCCTGAGTTGTTTTTGCATCACTCATTGTTCCTTATAGTCACTTCCTAGTGAAATCTCATGTCTGTCCTGATTTCATTACAGTTGCTCCTTAGGAAGAGAAAACAACTCCTGGGAAAATAAAATTCTTTTAAGTTCTTTAACAGGCTTCTGTTGACCTAGCTACCACTGACTTTAGATCAAGCAGATTTCCCTGCTCGTTTGTCCAAATTCTCTATCACACGGTGACTAAAGCATATCTTCTGACATTTCACATAGATCATTAGAAACACCTTTAGGCAATGGATGACATCAGAATAACTTACATTAGAAATCCTATTATTCACTGAGATTAATTAAGAGTGTGGCATTCAGGGAATTAGCAGTACAACTCCTCTTGATGCTAGTTGCAGTTTGTGTCCCCTGCAGGGATGACACTGAATGAAATCTTGCAAATCATTTCAAAATAAAAATATCTCTCTGTAAGAAGTAAATGTGCACTGCGACAGTCCTAGAAAATGCTTTAAAAATTGCTTGTAAAACTCCCTTGTTTGCATGTTAGATTTTGTTTAGCTTTGCTTTTATAAATTATAAGTTTATAACCAACCTGAAAGTGAGAGAACCTTAGCATCTAGAGCTGCATACAAAAACATTTTCTTCCAGACTCTCTGAGTGGCTTTGCTAAGGGAATGGTTCTTTGAACTCCTTGGAATGTAGATGGTGTATCCAGCCTGATTACATGTCTCAGTATGCCTCAGTTAGTCCTGGTTTATGTCTGTTGCCTCAGTATAATTATTAATAGCACTCCCTTATGCTCCCCAAGAGTGTCCCTGGTTAGGTGATAAATTATATGGTCCCTCTAACTATAGTGAACCTTGAAGTTAAGGACATTTCTATTTTTAAAAAAGTACATGTTCTTAGATAAGCTCAGTAATAATTGGATGTGATAATAGTAGGATTAGTACTTGATGAGGGATGTGAAATTTGAGCACTGGGTAATGCCACTTCCTCCCTCCAAATCCTGAGGGCAGGGTTCAAGTCTATTACTGAGAACTTGGACTTTAGGCTTTCACAGATTTTACATTTGAAGATACATGACATGTCAGTATTTGTAATTTTGGCAAGACGTACACTAGAATGGGACTGCTTTGCACTCACTGTACTGCAACCACATTTCAGTGGTACTTTGTTACTACTTAACTCTTCTAAAGTCCCCAAAACTATGATTTCTGCTGAAAGAAGCTAATGTCTGCATTCCTGCTCAACCCTCATATTGATATAAATAGAATTTGGAACTGGAGACTTGAGTCAGTGTGCCTTGTATGTACTAGGTTTTAAATAAATATTTGTTTAGTTGAAAGGCACCCTTTTTCTAAAGTGTGCTTATGAGTCACAAAGTATCTTTTTAACTATGCCTTCTCAAAAACTGTGTAGAGTTTGATATTTTACCTTACTTACAAATTAACAAATTAGTATGCCGCAGTTTCACAAATGTTTACCAAAGACATAAAACTTCTGGGTCAGAAAAAAGAACTATATTGCTCATGACAATAGAAACCTGTAGGATATATGTAAATATATAGAAAAAGAGTTATTATGAAGGATTGCTTCATGGGATTATGGATGCTGAGAAGTTCCATAATCTGCTTTCTGTAAACTGGAAGTCCAGGAAAGTTGGTGGCACCGTTCCAGTCCAAACCCAAAGACCTGAGGACCAAGAGAGCCAATGGTGTAAGTCCCAGTCTGAGTTTGAAGGCCTGAGAACTAATGAAGGCCAGGGTCCAAGGGCAAGAGAATAAAGATATCCTAGCTCTAGAAGAGAGAGTGAATTCACCCTTACTCTGTGTTTTTTGTTCTATTCAGGCCTTGAATGGATTGGATGATGGCCACTGATGTTGGTGAGGAGATCTTTACTCAGTCTACCAATTCACATGCTAATGTCGTCCTGAAACACCCTCACAGACATACTCAGAAATGATGTTTCACCAGTTATCTGGGCATCCCTTAGCCAAGTCAAGTTGACATATAAAATTAACCATCATAGTGTGCATTACAACTGAGGAAGTCTGAGCTTAGGGAGCTCCAGTCTTTCATAATGGGCTGCAAATAAAACTGCCCAATCTTTACTTTGGGGGGAGACATTATCTTTATTATTCTGGACAGCAAATAAATCTGCCCCCTGTTCCCAAGGGAAACTCCAGATCTATTTTTCAAGGCTGTTTATTCAAACAGCTTTGGAAAGACAGTCTGGGTAACTGAAACTTTGTACCCCTTGACAGGTATCTCCCCATATCCCCCTCCCCTCAACCTCTGGCAATAACCATTATACTTTCTACTTCTATGAGGTTATTTTAGATTCCACATATAAGTGGGATCATGTAGTATTTGTATTTCTATATCTGGCTTATTTCACTTAGCATACTGTCTACCAGGTTCATTCACATTGTCACTGATATCAGAATTTTCTTCTTTTTTAAACTCTAAATAATATTCCATTGTGTATACATGCCACATTTTCTTTATCCATTCATCCATCAGTGGACATTTGTTTCCATATCTTGGCTATTGTGAGTAATATTGTAATGAACATGGGTGTGCAAATATTAATACCTCTTTGAGATACTGATTTCATTTATTTTGGCTATATATCCCAAAGTGGGATTGTTACACACATGATTAAATTCTGGAGACCTAATATACAGTGATGTGAATATAATTAACGATACTGTATTGTATACTTGAAATTTGCTAAGAATGTAGATCTTAAATGTTTTCACCACACACACACACTAAAAGGAAAATGGTAAGTATTGAGGTGATGAATACGTCAATTAGCTTGGTTGTGGATATTATTTCACAATGTATACGTATGTTGTAGGGGTGAGGGGAAACTTCCCCTGTGCCCTGGAATGTTCTCGGAAAGGTCAACTCACAATAAGGCAGATTAATAAGAGAAAGAGATTTATTTACTGTGCTCACAGGGAGAATCACAGAGTAATTACCCAATATTTTAATGGGATCCAGAAATTTATATACCCTCATTTTAGAAGGAAGGGGGAGATGAGGAATATAGGTAATTCTGCTTAGGGGCAGTACATGGTTACTAGGGAGAATGAATACTTGGGAGAAAGAATGGATGGGGGGAAACAGATTGACTTGTAAATGATTCTCTTTGGAAATTAAATTAACCTGAGACACAGGTATTATATCGGAAATAATTTGGGCCAGGTCTAGTTGCATTCTTGATCTTTCCTATAATATATTGAGATAACAGGGAGGGGAAGGGAAATCAATTGTTCTTTTTGATGGTTCTGGTTTTTTTTATGAAGAGGGAAAGCCCCTTCTAATGCCTGTTGGTCTTTAAGGGTCTTCAATTCAAAATACTTTTAATCCCAAGGAGTCATATTTTGAGGCAAAGTTTCCTAACCTCCTTCAATATCAAAATGTTAATTTGTGCACCTTAAAGAAATATAATTTTTACTTGTCATTTACACATCAGTAAAGACAAAAAAAGAGAAAGTACTGCATGAGAGATAAATCACTTTTAAGAAACATTGGGGGGAAAAAAAGGTCGCCTGGAACAAAAGCTGTCAGCGCCACTGCTTGCAAGACATGCAGAAACATGAGAGACCCATGGAGCATTTTCTCCCAACATGCATATGTAATACAAATTTGAATTTCTAAGTATACATGTAATTTTTTTTTTTTTTTTGAGACAGAGTCTCGCTCTGTTGCCCTGCCTAGAATGCCATGGCGTCAGCCTAGCTCACAGGAACCTCAAACTCCTGGGCTTAAGCCATCCTTCTGTCTCAGCCTCCCAAGTAGCTGGGACTACAGGCATACGCCACCATGCCTGGCTAATTTTTTTTCTACATATATTTTTAGCTGTCCAAATCATTTCTTTCTATTTTTAGTAGAGACGGGGGTCTCGTTCTTGCTCAGGCTGGCCTCGAACTCCTGACCTCGAGCGATCCATCCGCCTCGGCCTCCCAGAGTGCTAGGATTACAGGCGTGAGCCGCCACGTCCGGCCTACGTGTAATTTTATGTGTGACACTAGCTGCCACTTCCTAAAGCTTCACTTCCTAATCTGCTGCAATCATAAACTAAGGAAAAATTATTCCTATCTTTTGACTATATTCTCATTTTACCAAAAAAAAAAAAAAAACAAAAAAAGGAATGCATGTGAGAGCTTGTTAGAGGAGATGCTATCTGCTCTCATTTCTTATTATGTACCTGTTTGAAATATTGCATAGATATTTAGAAAACCTGGGCACTGTTTCTGAGTAGTTTATGGAACCAAAAAGTGAAATAATAACCACGCCAGGCATTTATTTAGCTATGACATAGTTTGCTTTGCTTGTGTAGTGAAGAAGGAATGTTGAAGATGATTGTGATATTTTATGCCTGGAAGAAGCCTCTAGCAGTAACCATAGCTCAATGAATATTTTGATTTGATGACTGGGGTTGCCAGATGTTTTCAAATCCTTTATTTCCTTATACTTATTGTCTTATCATGTTTTTGTTTCTCTTTCTTTCATTTCCTCAGAACCTATAAACTCCTATTGATTCTGAATTCAAATAATCAAAAAACCCAGACACTGAATATTTTTTGGGGGATATAAAGTTTATACTATACTTTTATAAGAAAAAAGATAATTGAAATAAAAAGGCAATATGTAACAAAGTCCTAATAGGGACTCAAAAGCATAACTTCCACAACATGTTTTAGGGTCGGAGCAGGGTCAGTTTAGCTTCTTAATTCTAGTGATAAATACAACTGTGACCCCATAACAAGTACTGTTTATTGAAGACAAATTATTTGCAAGGTATGTACCAGGTGCTTATATATATATATATATATATATATATATATATATATATATTTTTTTTTTTTTTAACCACAAAAATATTTTATTTCACCATTTATTACTTGTGGCAAAATGTCAAGATGAGTGAACATAAAACCTAATCATTCATTATAATGCTTAAACATCTACTTTTTGAAATTGTTATTATTTTTTTTTATGTCAGCATATTATGGGTGTACAAATGTTTGGGTTACATATCAGAAGAGTTCGGCAGGGAAGACTTTATCTCCATTCACACATCAGGAATTGAGGTCCAGAGGTTAAGGTCTTACAGGTAACAACTCTAGGCCTTTTATTATCCTGCAATTCTTTTTGAATGATAAAAAATAGAGGTCATTATGTGTACAGTGGTTTTTGAAAATTGATAAACCTAAGTATGCTACGCCTTGTTATTTCTTTTCCAAAGAAATAGTTTTACATTTACATTATTTTTACATTTTAGGTAAACAGAGGCACAAATTATGTGCCATTTAAAAGAGCAAAAATACAAATATGTATATATACACATATGTATGTATGTGTCTCTAACTATTTCTCAGTATGTATATGTATATGTGTGCATATATAATTTCAGCAACAATTGATGACACGGATTTTCTTTCTTCCTGGAAGCTTTCTCTGACACAGTTTTTCATTATTACTTACTGCTCTGTGATCACTTAAAGCGTTATTTATCCCTTTTTACTATAGCACTTAACACAGTGTCATGTAATTAATGTTTCAGGAGACTACTCTGCCTCTGTAAACCACTAGACTGGGACCATTTCCTGTTTATGTTTGTATCTATGAGTCTGGCCTAGTGCCTGGAATTTAGTTAGTGATTAATATATGTTTTTGAATGAAAGAAAAAGTGACTAGTTTACTCTCTGATCATTTTGGCACTGCTATGGTCTATTTTCACATAAATTTATACAAAGCATTGTTATAATTCACCAGTGTTACTTTAATAGCGTTGAAAAGTCACTTTGAATCTTAAAATAACTAACAAATTCTGTACAAATTGCTGACTAACCTAGAATATGACCCATATTGTTTCTTTTCCATAACCTATTTGTTTCCAGCATGGCATTATACTAAAAAATGTAAAACCATAAGGCTCAGAGGAAATTTGAGTGGTTATATAATCTACTGCTTTATCATTAGGCAGCTTGAAACCTAAACAAGATTAGACACATTTCTTTTCTCAAACACTGCCTGAAAAGACAATTCTACAGCTTTCCTTGGCACCACATTCTGTGATTTTATGTCACTGAGAAAATGTTTCTGAATACATAATCTGGATCTTCCAATTTGGAGTTTAAGCACTGTAGGTTAGGCCAAATATTCCAAAGATGTGTAGAAACTCTTTTGTGCCTTTGTATTAATCAAGATGGGCTAGCTCATGCTCCTTCAACAAACAGCTGCCAAATTCAGTGACTTAAAGTCACAAAGGTGTTTTTCTCATTCACAGTATATGTCCATTGAGAGGAAGCTTTACGGGCTTTGCATTGCTTTATGTGGAACCCAGGATGAGGGGAAGCCACTATCTGGGACATTGCCATGGCAGAGGGTAAAGAAAGGTAGTGGTTAAGCATAGTGAGTAGATGGCCATCTATGAGGAAGTGGGCCCTCATCAGACATTGAATCTGCCAGCACCTTGATCTTGGACTTTCCAGCCTTCAGAATTCTGAGAAACAAATTTCTGTTGTTTATAAGCCATCTGGTTTATGGTATTCTGTTATACAGTAGCCTGAATAGACTAAGATACAGCACTTCTATTATCCTTGACTTTAGCCCCATAGACCCATTTTGGACATCTGACCTCTAGAACTATAAAAGAATACATTTGTGGTAATTTGTTACAGGAGCCAATAGGAAATTAATACAATAGTCTGTGACTTTGCTTCCAAAGCTTTACCACCAGAATCTTCTGCCCTCTACTCTGACCACTCTGCCCCACCTACTCTCTCAAAGGTCTCTGTGATTGAGAAATGCAAACCAAAACTACAATGAAGTATCTCATCCTAGTTAAAGTGGCTTTTATCAAAAAGACAAACAATAACGAATGCTGGTGAGGTTGAGGAGAAAGGGAACACTTGTACACTCTTGATGGGAATGTAAATTAGTGCAACCACTATGGAGAACCGTATGGAGATTCCTCAAAAAACTAAAAATAGAACTATCATATGATCCAGCAATCCCACTGCTGGGTGTATATCCAAAGGAATGGAAATCAGCGTATCGAAAAGATATCTGGATTCCCGTGTTTATTGCAGCACTATTCACAATAACCAAGATTTGGAATCAACCTAGGTGCTCATCAACGGATGAATGGATAAAGAAATTGTGGTACATATATACAATGGAATATTATATAGCCCTAAAAAAGAATAAAATCCTGTCCTTTGCAACAATATGGATGGAGCTGGAGAACATTATGTTAAATGAAATAAGCCAAACACAGAAAGACAAATCTAGCACAGTCTCACTCATTTGTGTAAGCTAAATATTAAAACAATTGATCTCATGGAAACAGAGAGTGGAATGATGGTTACCAGAGGCTGAGAAGGGTAATAGGGAGTTGGGTATAAAGTGGGGATGGTTAATGGGTACAAAAATGTAGTTAGATAGGTAGAATCAACAATATTTGATAGCAAGACAAAGTGACTATAGTCAACAATAAGTTATGGTATTCTCTAAAATAACTAAAAGAGTAGAATTGGAATGTTCCTAACACAAATAAATGATAAATACTTGAGGTAATGGATATCCCAATTATCCTGACTTGATTAATACACATTATATGCCTGTATCAAAACATCACATGTACCCTATAAGGATATACAACTGGTATGTACCCATAATAATTAAAAAATAAAAATGAAAAAAAAATGTCTGTGATCTACCCATCAGTCATCAGATTCACTGACTTCTTTAGAACTATGTTGAATATGAGGTTTTACTGTCTCCAGGGGAAGCTTTTCTTTGCAGAAAACACTATTCAGAGTAACTACAAAAGCTGATATTTAAAATTACTATTCTATTTAAAATAAAAAATACAAACCAAACAATAGTTTTTCCTTTAGCTCTCTGGTTCACCTTACAAATTTTATTGTTTATAAGATCAAGAAAAAAGATCAGGAAATTTTAGCTTTCACTTTTCAAGGGACCTTTGATTAGTATTTGGGAACATTTACAAACTTAGTTAATTGAACTCACTTAAACGTTTCAACTTGTATTTAAAAATTTAATATATTCAATTTGTCTCATGAACACTACAATTATAGATTTTTGTAAACAAAATCTTCTCAGGCTCTTAATTTTTATAAATCCAAAAATAACTAATAATAAACTTATTGAGTTGGTGAAATTTAATTTCTCTTAAGAGTAAGATGCCAATTAAAATCGCCAGCCTAAATCAATTATTCAATTATACATTTTAAATTTCAGTTATAAGTCTGAACTGTTATTTAAATAGGCCAAATGTTCTTAAATGGTACATGTATATAAAACCGATGTGCAAACATATTAATAGTAAGGTCTTGATTTTTAAAAAGATTTCTGTACTAATTTAAAATCTTTCTGGGGTTGAAGACTGTGTTTACTCATTTATGAAACTACTATGTTTTCCAAAACAATTTTGAGAGATCACCTTCCAACTGACAGAAATTGCACAACAAGAGATTTTGGGCCAGGTGTGGTGGCTCAGGCCTGCAATCCTAGCACTCTGGGAGGCCGAGGCAGGAGGATCACTTGAGCTCAGGAGTTTGAGACCAGCCTGAGCAAGAACGAGACCCCGTCTCTACTAAAAAAAAAAAAAAAAAATAGAAGGAAATTAGCTGGACATCTAAAAATATATATAGAAAAAATTAGCCAGGCATGGTGGCGCATGCCTGTAGTCCCAGCTACTCGGGAGGCTAAGGCGGAAGGATTGCTTGAGCCCAGGAGTTTGAGGTTGCTGTGAGCTATGCTGATACCGTGGTGCTCTAGCCCAGGCACAAAGTGGATTCTTATTATCGATACTGATGGGATATATGATGGATTTATAGTCGATAACAGAGGTGCTAACACAAACCAGCTCTTTCCTACACTTAAACTTGTGAATCTGAAGAGTCTGTTTTGACTTCTTTTTTTCCCCTCCTTTTTCCCGTAAGGGTAAAAGCACTCATGAAATCCTTCATTTTTTATCCTGTCTTAACATGGTGTTTCACAAACTGGTTTTTCTATGAAAATTCACTTTAAGAGTTATTCTATTTAAAAAATTCTCTGTTTAAAGTACTTTGGGCAATACTGATTTTCTCTGTCTCATTCTAGGAGATTCTTAGTTTACATTTGTAAAGGCTCTTAGAAATCCCATAGTGAAGACATTTGTTTACCTTGGTTTAACCTCGTATTACCAAACTTAAATGAACAAGAACCATTTCCCCCCACTCACATCACTTATTAACCCCACAGAATTATTGGCTCAAGAAATGCTACTCAAATCTGTTCCTTTCCATTCTCATTACTCTCACTTTACTTCAGGCTCTTATTATCTCCCACCTAGGCTAGTCTATTAGGTCTTCTAAATAGAATCTCTGCTGCTTTTCTTTCTCATTTTCAATCTATTCTTTAGATGCTGCCGGGGCGATCTTTGCATAACACATTTCTAAGCCTGTCTTTACTCGGAAGCAGCAGAGTGGAAGTGCCACTGGATTGGAAGTCTGGAAACCTTTATTCATATTTTGGCTTTGCCACTAACTAGCAGTGGTAACTTTCTGGACTTTTGTTTTTACAACTGAAAAATTGGCAGGATGTTGTGAATGGATCTTTAGTTCCTTTCAACTGTAAAATTCTATACTTCTATGAAAGTACAAATTCCTTCTTTGGCTTCCCATGAAATTACCTTGGTTTATGTCTTTCGAACTTAATTTCCTGTTTTCTTTTTCTCCTGAACTCTACAGTTCAATCAAGTTAGACTGCTACTTATTTTCCTCTCTGTACCTCATATCATTGATATTCTTTTCCTTTTACTTCATATCTCCCCTATATCTTAAATTTCTTATGTCTGCCTCTACAATTCATAGTCAACTTTTTTTTTTTTTTTTGAGACAGGGTCTAGTTCTGTTGCCCACGTTAGAGTGCAGTGACATCATCATGGCTCACTGCAGTCTCAAACTCCTGGGCTTATATGATCCTTCTGCCCCAGTCTCCTGAGTAGGTGGGACTACAGGCTTGTGCTGCCTTGCCCTGCTGATTTTTATATTTATTGTAGAGAGGGTGTCTCGGGTTATGTTGCTCAGGCTGGTCTCAAACTCCTGGTCTCAAATGGTCCTCGTGCCTCAGCCTCCGAAAGTGTTAGGATTGCAGTCACGAGTCACTGCACCTGGCCCATAGTCAACTTTTAAGATACATCTCAATTGCTCTTTCTTTCAGGAAATTCTTAACACTTCCGTCATCAGTTGGGATTTCTTTCAACTTTGACTCTTAGAGCACTTCATAACTCCATTCTTGCTCCTGTTGTTCTGCCTTGATATATATACTGAAGTACATGTCCCATTCGCAAGTGAAATCAGTGACTGCTATCTTGTTCATAGGCTCTAAACAGAAGTCAGCAACTGCTACCTTATACATGCTTACTCTCCCTAGGTCATCTATTGTCTGCTCTTGAAATAGCTGGGTGCTAAGTTTATAATGTTTAATTGAAAAGTAAATTTTGATCCTTTAGAGGTGTACTGAAGTAAAATATAAGCCCCTAATAGGAATACTAATTTTCCATTTGAAAATAAGATATAATGTGAAGAGGATTTTAAAAAACTTTTTTTGGATATATATTAATTAAATAGTGACATTTTATTGTCAGCTGTGCATAAAACATAAGTTTTAAAAAATAATTATCCAAATTTTTAGGGCTTAGGTGCTTCTATTTCCTCTTATCTGGATGACAATCCCTTTTTTCTTTAATTTTCTTTCATAATCCTTCCCTTGAAAATGGCAAGTTAAGTAAATAAGGGTCCCTCTATTGATAGAAAGGATGAAGGCTGGAGTAATCTTGTCAATTTGGCTATTTCATTACCTCCCAATTTGTCTTTGTCTGAGATCTGAGTCCTTCATTTGAACTTCATTTTGTAGGTATTCCTTAGATATTACATTCCAAGTTCCACAGTAGTCAAATTAAGCGAGAATAATTGTAATTCAGTACATAGGTCCTATATATTGCTTTTGTAACAAAACAAAAAAGCTTCAAACAGCACTTTTTTGTGTTTCTTATACACATGTATATACATTAGAGAAATGAAATCCTGCCACCTTAAATTTCTCCTCATAGATTAAACATGATTTTTTCCCCAGGAGCCTTGGAATAGCTTCTGTTAGGGGATGGCCGTTGTGATTAGAGAAGGGAGCAGTGTCGTGCCTGCCATTTGAATAAGGATTTAGTGAGGTCTATAATGCTGAGCTAGTCAAAGAGGAAGCTTGAAATATACATCAAAAGGAATTTAATCTAGGCAGAGCTAAAAATAAAAAGGCCCATTTCATGGAGAAGCGCTAATAAAAAATTGCGGAGTGTGAAAAGAGACGTATCATCTGGAAAAAACATCCTGAAAAATGTTAACTGGTGACAAACACCATCTAAGATTTCATGTGCATCAAAGGACTAGTGTTCACACTGAGGAAGTATGTGCTAATTTAATGTTTTTTTTTGTTTGTTTTTGTTTTTTTTTTTAGTATAGTTTTTTTAGAAGTCGTCAGCATTTATTGATAACTAGAGCTTGGGAATTTAATTTTTAAGTGAGAACAACCATGATCATGATATTGACATCATTAGAATACCCACTGATAACACTGGGACTATCCATGATCATGATATTGATATCATTGTGATAAGGGAGCATCCATATCACATTCAGAATTGTGCATTCTGAATGCACAATTTCCTTTGTTGAGTTATGGTTAGTACTATAGACTGAATGTCTGTGACCCAACAAAATTCATATATTGAAACCTAATTCCCAATGTTATGATATTTAGAGGTGGGGCCTTTGAGAGGTGATTAAGTCATGAGGGTGGGGTCCTCATGAATGGAATTGGTGCCCTTATAAAAGAGACATCAGAGAGCTCCCTCATCCCTCCCGTCCCATGTTAGGACATATCCAGAGACTGCTCTCTGTAAACCAGGGATCAGCCCTCACCAGACACCCAATCTGCCAGCACAGCCTCCAGAACTGAGAGAAATAAATGTTTGTTGCTTGAGTCACACAGTCTATGGTATTTTTGTTATAGCAGACAAATGGACTAAGACAGTGCATTTTTAAGGCTAGCGATATTGGTTGAAGCCTACTACTTAAGAGACTGAAGCCAAGGTCATTAATTCTGTACTCTCAAATCCCTCTTATATAATGCAGAATAAATCTCTATTACATGGCCATAGACAATGCTAGAATTCCAGGTAGCCATCTCACACATACTTGTTACTGACCCAAACATGGGTGGCTAAATGAAAACCTATTATTCTTGTTTTGAAAAACAGCTCAAAATGCAACTTACACTGTTGGCAGCTCAATTGCTTCATTTTCAGACATAAAAAAATATGCCTTAATGGGAAAGGCATTTCGAATTAAAATTTGGAGAGTCAACTAATTGTGCACAGGGCATACACAATTCATTAAAATAAAGGATTTCTCTGTAATTATAATATTTATTACTAAGTATTGTGCTTTTAGCACAATGTTTAGGAAGAACCCTTTTACAAATATTTGGAAAAATATATACTCAATATTTCTGAAAATAAGAGATGCTTGTCAGGATAGAGAAAGAACTATTTTTGTTCTTTGGACCTGCATATTAATTTTATTTAAACAATTATCCACTAGCAAGTTCATTAAATAATCCTTAATAAGTATATATGTTGTATACTTTTAGAGGGTTTAGCTCTAGAAGACATTTTGTAAAATTTCTATTTGTTTTACAGCCAGAGATCTCTGACATTGAAAATATATTTACCTAAATGACAATTTGACAAAAGAAAGATGACTTTAATTGTAGTTCCAATGAGTTTGTGTTGGAGTCTGGGATACCACTATACTGTTTGTAATAAAATTCTTGGAAGGTTTGTTTTGATAGCATTTACAGCTAAGTTCATTCCTTGTGAAATGCCTGACATGCAACTTAGAATTAATTCTGGCAAAAATAATAAATGTTAATACACAAAATATTCTGGTAATCAAGGCTAAAAAATCTTCATCATTGTGTTGGCATCTTTTATGTATAATACAATGGAAATTGATGTTCATGATTATGCTTAGGAGACATTCCAAGATATAAGGAAGGTGCCAAATTAATAAAAGTTAAATTGTATTTGATGCAGTTTTGGAGTTGTGTATTTGATTGTATTCTTTTTGACAACTGATTATTCGCATGTGGTATATAAAGTGACTTTCAATTTCCCAGAATAGAGCCTATGAAACTTATGAACAGATTGAATTCACAAAGTATATTTGCATATCAATTTGTTTGGAACTAGGAAAATATGTTTCTATGAAAAAATGTTATATTGTTTATACAGAAAAATTTATTGGTTATCTATTATGTGCCAGGCAGTACGAGGATAAAAGAAAGATGACTAACCCTTCCTCAAAGGCCTTAAAATCTCATGGGGGCAAGAGATAAGTAACAGTGGATGAGTGTAGTAGAGGTAAATGCAGAGTGCTTTGGTGACACACATGATGGGTATATAAGTCATTCTAGGGATCATGAAAGCCTTTCCTCCCAGGGCAGTACCTGAGTAATTTTAAAGAATGAATGAATGCTATCACATTGGTTGTGTGAGGAAAAAAGAGGGTGACCTAAGAAGAGGGGACAGCTGTGTGAAATCATGGTGGCATAAAACAGTAGGGTATATTTAGGTAGCTACCAGTGGTTTGATGTCACCAAAGCACTGGGACTGATGGGAAGAGTAGGATAGTGAATTGGATATATCACTTAAAACCTATGGGTAGCTTTTGACATATTAACAGGGGAATGAAATTATTAAGCTAATGCTTTGGAAAGACTAGTAGTTATGCAAAGGGCCAATTGAAGGAGTATCACAGGTACAGAAAGCCAGGTAATAGGTAAATGCAAGTTTCTGGGGTGAAATGATGAGACCAGAACTGTGGGAAGTCTTATTATTTCTCTCATAAAAAGAGCATCTGCCCCTTGGCTCCTGCATGCATCCCATTCTCCAAAGAGGGTCAGATCTGGATTTTTTTTTTTTTTTTTTTTTTGAGACAGGTTCTTGCTCTGTTGCCTTGGCTAGAGTGCAGTGGCATCATCATAGCTCACTGCAATCTCAAACCCCTGGGCTTGAGTGATCCTTCTACCTCAGCCTCCTGAGTAGCTGGAGCCATAGTCGTGCACCACCATGAGACCTAGCTCTTTGAACTGGCTGGCAAATAGATACCATATTGCTCTCCACTTCCATGCTACTTCACTATTCTCCTGAGTCCTGGAGGCCCATGTCCTCTCTCTTTCCTTCAGCAAAAAACAAACCAAAACAAAACAACCCTTGAAACTTAAGAAAAACAGATTCTCCCGTATGTAGGAGATGAGAATGTGAGCATGGGATTGGGAAGATCTTCAGCTCCTCATGCCATATTTCTGCTGGGCTCTTCTGGGACTATTCTGGTATAACAAATCAACAAGATTCATTTTCTGATTGGATGCTTGAGGACTGAAAGAAAGGAAAAATTTTAGCATAATTCTGGTTTCTAGCTCAGGTGATGAGAGTGTCACTTATTGATATAAGAATCACAGGAGGGGGTATAAAATGTAAGAGAAAGTTGATGTTCAGTTATGAACTTTGGGACATCCAGGGAGGCAGCCCAGCAGGAAGTTTTATGGTACTAGGGTTCAGGAGAGATGTGGCTGCTGGGGTAGACAGGGGAATCATCCGTGCACAGGATATCATTGAAAATGTATTTCAGATCAATTTACTTAGAAGACTGATTAAAGTAAGAATAGAAAACAGAAGGGACAAGAGCAACTCTAAAATTTAGGGCACAAGCTAAGGGAGATGCTTTTTGGAGGTGTATTCTTTCATTGAAACCAGAGAGATTATTCACCAACTCTAATCCAAGTATTCAAAACATGTTACCTTGAAATAAAGGAATGAAGTTGCCTCCACAAACACAAGACAGTCTTGTATCCGTGATGACAGGGTCTGTACATTCATAATATTGGGCTTACTGTGACCTCACATATGTTCTAAAAATTTCAAAGAAGAATTAAGACATAAGAAAAAAGTTATGAATGGGATATAATAAATATGTAAGTCTTTTCAAGGACCATGCTTATTCTAAGAGCAATTTTACCCAATATAGTCAGAACAATTCTAAATTGTAGATAAATATCTAAACTGTAGATAAATATGCCAAAGAAAAACAGCCAAAGTCCAGAGGATTCTACAGAGTAAATTTATTTCTTCTTAAAAATGTTTTTTTCCTAATAATCATAGGATAGTATGAAAAATTCTGAACTCAGTGATTCTGAAGATGCCATGCTGTTCTGAAGGGCAGATTTCTTCCTATCAATTGCAGTAGAACAAAGTAATACGCAATGAAAAGAAACTAAGGATAACAGAGTTTTTCTTGTGAAAGTTGTTTGTAGAAATTCTCTTTAGCTTTTTGCTGTTTGGTAAAAATTCTTTCCCTGAGTAAACAAATTTGCATGGCTAATACTTGCCAAAAAGTTTGATCCTTTCTGTGAACAAAGAAGTGTAATCAGTACTCGGGCAAGAGTCAACTCAAAGTTCTGTTGCTGTAATCTTGGGCTTTCTAGAATTTCTCAGTTTAAAGGCATCTGTCACACAAGGATAATTTTAACTGAAAAAAATCTAAGAATTTTTTTGGGATATATGCCCATTTTCACGTATTTCAATATTTATGCTATGCTTAAAGTTTAGGGGTCTGTTCGATGGACAAAAGCTATTTGCTAAATCATTTCCACAGAAAGCTAATCATTCATAATTAATAGACTCTTAAATGGCCTATAAGATTGATAACTTCTTTTTATCACTACCTTCCATGATTGAGGGTATATATGATTTAATCTTGTCCCATATTGTTGAATGGTAAAATTCCATATTTACTTCAGCACTTGGCCTATAATATTCTTTTTGGCAAGCTGACATCCTCTCTTCATGAGATATGACCAGCCCAGGAAAACATTGCTGACATTATGCTCTATTCTGCTGATGTTACACAAAACTGCAGGATTTCACATGGCATTGCTCCAGAAGTATAGGCTATTTTTCTTAAACAGCACAAAGTAATACAATAGAACAGTCACATCTGATGTTAGTTGTCATCTTATTTATCAGTTCACACTTTCATCACCATGACATCCACTTTTTGGGTGCTCTTGTAAATCTAGAATTTCAAGTCAGATGAATTAAGGAGTTAAATAGTCCCTCCCATATAGCTTTGTATTTCAAAAGTGTTCATCAATCATTTGGCACTCAGAACGTATATTCTCATTGAAAAACTACATTGTAAATGATAGTTACATTCCCAAGACTATTTACCCTATAATGCAACTGAAATTCCAAACATATTAAATAAAATACAAGACAACATTGTGACATCACTTTTTAAGTGTCATAGAATATACATAAGCATAAAATATATTAAAAGAATTGAGAGAATACTTTTCTGAAATTTTCAATATTGATAATAAAGCAGATACATAAAAAGGAAGAAAGTGGTTTAAACTTTTTTCCAAATGGTAGTGCCTATGGAAAAGCAGCTTTGACTAGAAGATGAAGGGATAGATAAAGATACTTGAGGAGATTCTGAAAAGGACTTCTGCCATTTTTATGAAATTTGGAGATAAAAGGTACTGCATTTTTCCTATGTATAATTCAATTTCAATTTTCATTTTTTATTAAAGGTGTGTCATTACTTCTTTCATGCATATGAACCACGGCTAGATTAAAACATTTTTTGGCTGGGGGCAAATGGGGCGAGGTGGCTGACTAGAGACATTGCTTGGGGGACCATTCCAGAGAGAAGGGAGGGTTTCGGATAGGGGAGACAGGAAAGGGGATGCAGCACAGTTGAATTTCAGTGAGAGAAGTGCCGGAGTCTGCCAGGGGTGTCATGGAGGAAAATTGTGAGGCAGAGAAGGAAGAGGAGAAAAGAAAAATAGATATCGGCAAGAACCAAGCTCAAGGAGGCTTGAAGCCCAGTGAAGGGGTAAAGGGGGATCCCTTTCTCCCTCTCACAATCCTTCGGGGATCAGTGGGCTCCCAAGTTACTGGGAAGCTTTCCCACTCCCACAAACCCAAGCACTGTGGCAATCACAGAATTGTGGGGAGAACTTGTGTGATCACAGAGCTTGGACACTCCACGTGGGGTCTTCTCCAAAGAGAGTGACCCAAGAGGCTGGAGAGCAGACTTTCTTCCATTCAGACTCTTATGTCTCCCTGCCTCTCCCCCACCCACTGCAACTGGCAGAGTAGTTTGAGCCAAGAATTTGGCAAGCAGCCCCCTTTCCCCAGCTGGTGCATCCTGCAGTCTGAAGTTCCCACAGAGACTAGGGCCCATGCCTCTCCCCTTGGGGACCTGCGGGGGATCTGGGGTGCCTGATCTGGGACCTCTCTGCAGGTTGGTGTTTTGTGGAGATGCATGCCAGTGGGTCGGACACGCAGGCTGGATTCCATGCCCCCAGGACTCAATAGAGCAGGATCCTGAAGGGACCCAGGAGTAGAGGTCTAGGAGCTGGACTTGGGAGGTGAGGGAGCCCATGTGGGTGGAACTGACAGGAGAAAATGGTAGGGGTCCGAGATGTGAAGTGAGGAAGTGCCCATCTCCCTGACAGGAAAGATGTATTGTCAGCTAGAGGAGGGTCCTCCTGAAGGGAAGGTCCCAGTCCATGGCGCCATAGCAACCGAGTGCAGCTTGTGCTCAGGTGGAGAGGATCCCAGCCCATGGTGCCATAGCAACCAGGTTCAGCATGTTCAGGGGCCAAGGGCAGGGGCAATGCAAGAGGGGTGGAGCTAACTCCCCACAGCCAGTCTGGGAAGTGTGGCCCCTCCCTTACAAGCAGCCTTTCTGGCTTGGAGTGCTGGCCTTGACACCCCTCCCAGTGGCTCCCCCTAGTGGCAAAAAAGACGACCTCTGAGACCTGCTGAGGTTTTGCAAAGCCTTCCAGACTTCCACAACCTAACCATACCCAGCTTCACCTCTTGCCTGTATGCACCTCTGCTGTGGAGGGGAACTCAAGCAACCCCCTAAGAGCTACAAGGCCCCTCCCAAAGCCTGGGGCATTCAAGTGCTCCAGCTGAGGGACTAGAACTTATCTCAGGCACAAAAGAACATCTCTGCAGTTGGCTCTCTCCTGCAAACATCAACCACTGACAGCAAGAGCAACTCTGTAGCTCATTAAAGCATCTTCCAACTCAATCAAACAGGGTGTGGCTAATTCTTACAAGCATCATCCACCATCTTGGAGATTAAGCTGGGGGTCCCAATACAATTCATACTGCTTTGAAAGCTGGGGGGTGGGAAGACAGCAGGATAGAAGCAACGTGTTTTTTAGGAAAGAAACAAAAGTTACAGGTGGCTCAATCTGTGATGGATCTCTCTCCTCCACTTCAGACCCCTGGGCTGAGAGGGGAGCTGCTCAGATTCAGTACAGACATTCCACTGGAGAGGAGGTGCAGCAGCAAGCTGGTGCCTGCCAATCCCAGGTTTCTGCAACCAATGCCATCCTGATCATTCTGGTGCATGGTGCTGGGAGGACCCAGCCTCCCAGCAATAACCTTTGCATCACCCCCACTGAGCCAGAGGGAACAGATGCTCCTCTGTGTAGTGCCCTGTGACTGGGAGCCAAGCACACCTCCTGTCTGGCATGGGAGCTGAACAGAGCAGGAACTCCAGACACCACAGGCAATTTTGGGAAGCCTAGGGTGACTGCATCAGTGGGTTCTAGGTGTCGGGGGGAAAACCTGAGCTGAAAGCAGTGCTGGCCCACCTATGAGGACCCTAGGTCACTGAGACTGAACAACAGGGGATTGGAAGCCCCCATGCTGATGGAACAGCCCTCCATAAGGTTAGCTTTGCCCCCAAAATCCCCACAGCTAGCACTGAAGCTCTCAGTGTGCTGGAGTCTGAAGCTCTGCCCTGAAGCTCCAGGGCCCCTGCTGAGCCTGTGCCTCCATGCCTGAGACTCCAGAATTGTGTCTGGACCCCAAGACCCCACTATTGAGTCCCCACCACTACTGCTGGGCCAGCAGAATCTCCCTGAGGTCCAACACTTCAGTCAGAACTCCCAGCCCTGAGCAGCCATCACTCCTGGACTTGGTTTGAGAGAGTCACCAGCAAAGGAGAACAGGAGTCCTGCAATCCTGTTAACCCAGAACTGAGAGAAGGGGAGCCAGATGAGAAGAAACCAGCAGAAGAACCCTGGCAACATGAAAAAACAAAATAGTTCAACACCCCCTAGGGAACACAATGGAGCTACAGTAGTGGACCCTTATGGAAATTGCTGAAATGATAGAAATGGAATTCAGAATATGGATGGCAAATAAGATGAATGGAATTGAAGAGAAAGTTGAAAACCAACAAAGAGAAGCCTAAAAAGTTTCGGGAAATCAATGAACAAAATGAAAAAGTCACTAGAGACCTGGAAGACATAAGAAAGGATATGCTAGAACTTAAAGAAATGAAAGAGTCTTTTAGGAAATTTCAAAATGCAGCAGAAAGCTTTAACAACAGGCTAAACCAAGGAGAAGAAAGAATCTCAGAGCTTCAGGACAAGGCTCTTGAGATAATCCAGTCTTTCTTTGTATTTTCTTCCTCCACCCTGCTGTCTGCAATGTGAATGTTTTGGTTAGTGCTTGGGCAGCCATCCTGGGTAGTGAGGTGGAAGTCTTGCGTTGGCGGATGCAGCCTGGATGCCTCCTGATGACTGGCACCACGCCAGCCCCAGGTTGCTTATTCACAGACTCTGCTCTCATGAAAGAACATAGGCTTCTATCATACTTAAGTATTTTGGTTTTTTTCATAGTTGAACCCAATCTTACATATGCAATAATAGTTATATTCTGTTTTTAAACAAGAATAAGGTCTTCTGTGATTAGTCTATAGGTTGATTCAAAAAGTTGAAAAGCCATACATCATATTTACATAATTATAATTGGCTAAATATTATTCACTACAGAGTCAAGAAGTTCTAATTTTTTGTGTGTATGTCTGCAAAATTAAACTGTATATTTTGCCTCAATCTTCCCCTCAAATTCTTCAAACAATCATCAGTTTTGTTAGTCCCCTTTTCTTTCATCCCTTCCAGAGCCCTGTGTCTTCCTGTCCCAGTTTTGGACTTGATGCTTTCTAAACCTGCTGAATGGCTGTCATACTGAGACTTCCATTCAGTGCTTTCAGGAGTCTATTAAAAGGCCAGGTGTGACAATGACATCACATCTGCCATTCTTCATCTATCAGGTTAGTTGTGGAGAAGAAGCTGATAAATGGGAATACCTTTTGTATCTATACAATGCTTTTATGGGAGACCACCTAGTTATTTTCCTTTGAACATTATCCTCATTTCTATTGTTTTTCAGTTGGTTTCTAGTTTCTAGCACAGTACCGGGCTCACACTATTCATAGATTTTTCACTTTGGATTCTTTATATGTTAGATTCATGAACTCCTGTTTTTCTTTGTAGGTTTTTCTCTTTCATGCTTTCTTTATTTCTGGGCGACAATACAATGAAATGGCCAAGTGCATAATGACTTTGGTGTTATTCCAGCTCCATCACTGATTGGCTGTATAGTTTTAAACAAGTTAACAATTACTTATCCCCTGGCTAAGCCTTAATTTCCTTGAATAACACCTACTTCATAAGCTTGTTGTAGAATTGAGTGGGTTAATCCATGTTAAGTGTTTAGTACAATGCCTGGAAAATAGATAACAGTCAATGTTACTTGTATCTACTGCTATAATCAATAGAATTAGAGTGAGTTGGCCAAGATCATACATACAAGAGCCTGAGTTCAAGCCCAACCTGACTCCAGAAACTGAGTTTTTAATGACCACACTATTCTGTTTCATGTGGAACATCTGATTTAAAGGATTCTATTGGGGAACAAGCTGCCATCTAGAACAGTAGTCCACAGTTACAGTGTGTGTATGGTGTGTGGGAGGTGGGGGCTTGATGTGGCATGGGAAGCAGAATACCCTGATCACTTCCGGAGCCTTTTCAAAGTACACATTCCTGGCCCCCCTTCTGAGAAAGTTTGACAAGCCCATGGGGTGGGCTATGGCAGGGATATGTATCTTGAATGAGCTTCCCTGGTGATCTGATGTACCTTCTGGTTGAGAAAACTAATTTGGAAGAAGTTGCTACATTTTGCTGAAGTGGAATGAGTCTACTAACGGAAATCCTAGAATATCATCCAGGAGGGAAGCCAAATGAAGAGAAGGAAAAATGTTTGTAGGCTCAGTATACCCCGTGGAAACATTCATAACAATCAATACTTTTTTCCTCATATTTTCACTGCTGTGACTCATATTTCTACATGCAAAACACATTCTAGCAGCCATATCAGTATTTTTTTATTCAGCTAGTTCCTATGCAGGTAGTTTCTCCTTTTGATAAGAGCTTTAGTTAACTCTTCTGGTACCAAATCTACTATAATCCCCACAGTGCTCACTGCCATAAATTAACTTCAGATATCTAATTAAACAACAATAAAAATAAAATAAAATTAAGATTATGAAGGATTTTCTGGCACTCCAGCAAGACATTATTACTCTAGTCTCTTATCCTAAAGTGACATCACTAAATTAATGTTTGAGCACACATATTTCCTTCCTTCCTGGGACTCCATTAAGGTGATAAGAAAGGAATAAAGAAAAGTATAAGCTGCAAAAATAAAAGGGACGAAAGAGGAGGAGCAATGAGTGGTAAGAGAAGTCAATGAAGGCAGATCGACGATACTGCCTGGTAAGCAGAGGTGAGGACACTGCACCCAGACTTTAGGTTAAAAGGGTTGTGGCCAAGGAGGGAACAGATTTGCTCACAGAACCAGAAAGTCCTGGGACCTAGAAACGCCAAGTTCAATAGAGGGCAGGATTGTAATCTGGGCCTTAAAATAAGGGAGTTGACTAGAATCCTATAGACAGAAGAATAGATGACCATCTCCAGCCCAGCATATCACAAAAACAAAGACATTTTTAATATTTAGTTATAGACATTGAACACATTGAATAGAATTAAGGTAGCTAGCAAGGCTCCCCGTATTCACACTCTCTGGCCACTCAGCGCTCACAGCCAGCTTTTCTCTTGACCCATTCTTTTTTTTTTCCTGAGACAGAGTCTCACTCTGTTGCTCTGGCTAGAGTGCAGTGGCATCATCACAGCTCACTGCAACTTCAAACTCCTGGGCTCAAGCGATCCTCCTGCCTTAGCCTTTTGAGTAGCTGCTGAGACTACAGGTATGTGCCACAAAGCCCAGTTGATTTTTCTATTTTTAGTAGAGATGGGGTCTTGCTGTTGCTCAGGCTGGTCTCGAACTCCTGAGCTCAAGCAATCCTCCCACCTTGGCCTCCCAGAGTGCTAGGATTACAGGCGTGAGCCACTGCACCTGGCCTTCTTGACTTATTCTTAAATAACTATGGGGATCCAAGGATCACTAAAACTTTGTGGGAAACTGGCAGACAGAGAAAACAACCAGACTATATAAATAGCAGCATGTTTTGGAGGAAACAGAGCAAGGCGAAGAATTTTTTAAAATTTAGATAACACACTATAATTAATATTTCTGAAGACTTGAAGTTGAAAAAATAATGCTCCCATCGAACAGGAAGAGGATGCTAGTAAAAAATATAGAATAAGAAAAAACTATTAGAAGTTAAAAATAATTCACAAAAATAAAATAAAAATATACAGTTAGAATATGAAGTAGAAGAAATCTTCTATTATAAAAATTGGAACAAAAAGCAAAAGGAACAGAAACTCTGAGAGAGAAGAGGCAGAAAGGCTCAATACAGGAGCTCTGGGACAAAGACTGACAGTGCTCTCTGGTAGCTGTGAAGTCCTCTCCTTCCTAGGCTCATTGCCCTGCTCCATTTTCCAGCCTCCACCGAAGTTCCAAGTTCTGGCAGAAGTGATACATGCTCCCTTTACAACTGAACACTAACATCTCCTGTGAGGTCCTCCATGCTGTCTTGCATAGTAGGTGGGAGAAGAGAATGTAGTAAAAGGACTTTAAGGCTCTACGGGACACCCAGCCACTAGACAACCTGGGTCCCTGAGTCACTGCCTGGTACAGACCCTTACTTGTCCCATACCCGGTTAGCTATCTCCTCTAACTCACATCACATTGTCATATCAGTGAGAGATAAATCCTTGTGTGTTATATTACTAAGACGTTGGAGTTGTTTGTTGCAGCAGTTAGCCTATTCTGCTAATATGACTACTAACGAATAAAAGTTTCAGGAGAGGCCAAAGAGAAAGAGAAAATTACCAAAGAAATAATAGAAGAGAATTTCCCAGAGTTGAAAGACACAAGTCTTTATATTGAAGGAGTCCATAGAGAGGCCAATGACATAAATGAAATATATGACTAACGGCCACAAATATTACTGTGAAATTTCAGAACACCAATGCCATCGGCTGAACTGTGATCCTCAAATTTCATATGTTGAAGTCCTAACTCCTAGTATCTGAGAATGTGACTTTATTTGGAGAAAGGGCCTTTAAAGAGGCAATTAAGTTAAAATGGGTTCACTAGGAGGGGCCATAATCCAATACAACTGGTGTTCTTTTTTTTTTTTTTTTATCAGAAATTGTATAGATTTATTGCATTGTGTCCTTTTCCCATACAGAACCTCCTTTTGTTCTGGACTTTATTATACTTTGTACATTGTATTTTCTTTCAGAGCCTCTTTACAACCAGATAATTTTCTTTTCTTTTTTTTTTTTCATCTTATTGTTGTGGGGGATACAGAATTGCAGGTTACATACATTGCCCATGTACCACCTTTCCCCCCAAGTCAGAGCTCCAGGCGTGTCTGTTCCCCATATAGTGCGCGTTGCGCCCATCATGTAGGTATGTATCCCTCCCCTTCACCCCCCCTTCCCGAGTCAGCACCTTCAAGCGTTATCATTCCCCAAACGGTGCGCAATGCACTCATTTTGTAGGCATGCACCCATCCCCTCCCCCACCCCCCACCTCAGTCTGATATCCGATTGGTGTGGTTCCCAGATGTGTATTTAGGTGATGATCAGGGAAACCAATTTTCTGGTGAGTACATGTGATGCTTGTTTTGCCATTCTTGGGATACTTCACTTAATATAATGGGTTCCAACTCTCTCCAGGAGAACCATAGAGATGTCGTATCTTCATCATTCCTTATAGCTGAGTAATATTCCATGGTATACATATACCACAGCTTACTAATCCAATCACATATTGATGGGCATTTGGGTTGTTTCCACATCTTTGCTATTGTGAATTGTGCTGCTATAAACATTCGGGTACATATGTCTTTGTTACAGAATGACCTTTTTTCCTTTGGGTATATGCCCAATAATGGGATTGCTGGATCAAATGGCAGGTCTACTTGAATCTGTTTAAGATACCTCCATAATGCTTTCCACAGGGGTTGCACTAGTTTGCAGTCCCACCAGCAGTGTATGAGTGTTCCTGTCTCTCCACATCCACGCCAACATGTGTTATTTTGAGATTTTTTGATAAAGGCCATTCTCACTGGGGTTAAGTGATATCTCATTGTGGTTTTGATTTGCATTTCTCTGATGATTAGGGATGTTGAGCATTTTTTCATATGTTTGTTAGCCATTCTTATATCCTCTTTTGAGAAATTTCTATTCATGTCATTTGCCCACTTTTTGATAGGGTTGTTTGATTTTTTCTTGCTGATTTTCCTGAGTTCTATATAGATTCTTGTTATCAGTCCTTTATCTGATGTGTAGTATGCAAAATTTTTTTCCCATTCTGTAGGTGGTCTGTTTATTCTTGTGACTTTTTCTTTGGCTGTGCAGAAGCTTTTTAATTTAATCATGTCCCATTCATTTATTTTTGTTGCTGCTGTGATTGCCTTGGGGGTCTTCTTCATAAATTCTTTTCCTAGGCCAATGTCTGTAAGAGTCTTTCCTACATTTTCTTCTAGAATTCTGATTGTATCACGCCTAAGGTTTAAGTCTGTTATCCACCGTGATTTGATTTTTGTGAGAGGTGAGAGCTGTGGGTCCTGTTTCAGTCTTCTACAAGTGGCTAACCAATTCTACCAGCACCATTTATTGAATAGGGATTCTTGTCCCCAGAGTATATTCTTTCCTGCTTTGTCAAAAATTAGATGACTATATGAGGATGGTTCTATATTTGGATTTTCTGTTGTGTTCCATTGATCTGTGTCCCTGTACTTGTGCCAGTACCAGGCTGTTTTAAGAACCACAGCCTTGTAGTATAGTTTGAGGTCTGGCAAATTAATACCTCCCATTTTGTTTTTGTTGCTTAAAATTGCTTTTGCTATACGGGGTCTTCTCTGGTTCCATACAAAGTGTATAATTATTTTATCTACGACTGTGAAGAATGATGTTGGTAATTTAATAGGGATTGCATTGAATCTGTAGATCACTTTGGGTAGTATAGACATTTTAACAATGTTGATTCTTCTGATCCACGAGCATGGTATATTTTTCCATCTATTTGCAAGTTCTGCTATGTCTTTTCTCAGTGTTTCATAGTTTTCCTTATAGAGGTTCTTTACCTCTTTAGTTAGGTATATACCTAGATATTTTATTTTCTTTGTTGCTATTTTGAAGGGTATTGAGTCTTTAATTTGGTTTTCTGATTGACTGTTATAGGCATATATAAATGCCTCTGATTTGTGTATATTAATTTTGTAGCCTGAGACTTTGCTATACTCGTTAATCAATTCCAAGAGTCTCATCGTTGAATCCTGGGGGTTTTCCAGATATAACATCATATCATCAGCAAAAAGTGAGAGTTTAATCTCTTCCTTCCCTATTTGGACTCCCTTGATTTTGCTCTCTTGCCTGATAGCTATGCACCCAACCTAGGTGCACCTAGATTCATAAAGCAAACCCTATAGATCTGAACAAAATGATAGATAACAATACTGTAACAGCTGGAGACTTTGACACCCCACTCACAGTACAGGACAGATCCTCTAAACAGAAAATAAACAAAGACATAATGGACCTAAATAGAATGCTAGAACAAATGGGCATGGCTGACATCTATAGGACATTCTACCCAAAGTCCACAGAATATACATTCTTCTCATCAGCTCACGGGACATTCTCTAAGATTGACCATGTCCTAGGACATAAAGCATGTCTTAAAAAATTTAAAAAATAGAAATTATACCATGCATCTTCTCCGATCACAGTGGAATAAAAGTAACAATGAACACAAACAGAAACCCTCACTCTTACTCAAAGTCATGGAAGCTAAATAACTTTCTCCTGAATAATTATTCTATAAAGGAAGAAATCAAGATGGAAATCAAAAGTTTCTTTGAATTAAATGACAATGGAGATACAACTTATCAAAATCTATGGGACGCAGCCAAAGCAGTCCTGAGAGGAAAATTCATATCCATAAATGCCTATATCAAAAAGACAGAAAACCTGCAAATAGACAACCTAACGAATAGACTCAAAGAACTGGAGAAAGAAGAACAGAACGACCCCAAACCCAGCAGAAGGTGAGAAATAACTAAGATCAAATCAGAATTAAATGAAAAGGACAACAAAGAAACTATAAAGGAAATTAATAAAACAAAAAGTTGATTCTTTGAAAAGATAAACAAAATAGACACACCTCTCGCTAGACTAACCAAGAGCACAAAAGTAAAATCTCTAATAACCTCCATTAGGACATGAAAGGAAAAATCACAACCGATGCTACAGAGATACAAGATATCATCTATGAATTCTACAAAAATCTTTATGCACACAAACTGGAGAATGCAGAGGAAATGGACAAATTTTTAGAAACACATAGTCTTCCCAGGCTCAACCAGGAAGAAATAGGGTACCTGAACAGACCAATATCAAGAACTGAAATTGAAACAGCAATAAAAAAACCTTCCCAAAAAGAAAAGCCCTGGTCCAGATGGGTTCACACCTGAATTTTACCATACATACAAAGAACTGGTGCCCATCCTACATAAACTATTCTCCAATATTGAGAAGGATGGAATTCTCCCCAACACGTTCTACCAAGCCAATATAACATAGATACCAAAACCAGGAAAGGACGCAACAAAAATAGAGAACTACAGACCAATTTCTCTCATGAATATAGATGCAAAAATTTTCAATAAAATACTAGCAAATTGAATCCAAGTACTTATCAAAAAAATAATCCACCACGACCAAGTGGGCTTCATCCCAGAGATGCAGGGGTGGTTCAACATGTGTAAATCTATAAATGTAATTCACCACATAAATAGAAGCAAAAACAAAAACCATATGATACTCTCATTAGATGAAGAAAAAGCATTTGACAAAATTCAACACCCTTTTATGATAAAAACGCTTAACAAAATAGGCGTAGATGGAACCTACCTAAAAATGATACGAGCCATATATGACAAACCCACAGACAACATCATTCTGAATGCGGAAAAATTGAAAGCACTCCCACTTAGAACTGGAACCAGACAGGGCTGCCCACTGTCCCTATTACTTTTCAACATAGTATTGGTGTTCTTAAAAGAAGAGGAAATTAGGACACAGACGACACCGACAGAGCAATAAACACGTGAAGACACAGTGAGAAGATGGCACAAGGAGAGAAGCCTCAGAGGAAACCATAAACCTGCTGACACCTTGATCTTGTATTTCTGGCATCCAGAATTGTGAGAAAACAAATTTCTATTGTTTAAACCACCCAGCCCATAATATTTTGTTATGGCAGCACTAGCAAACTAATACACCCAAGAATAAAGGGAAGTTCAAAAATCCTTTCAGAAAACAAAAATAAAAACAAAAGCAAAACAGATCACCCACAATAGAATGAGAATCAGGCTGACCTTGGATTTCTCATCAGTGATACTGGATGCTAGAAGATAATGGAGCTGTTTTTTTTTTTTTTTTTTTGTAGAGATGGGGTCTTGCTCATGCTCAGGCTGGTCTTGAATGCCTGGCCTTAAGCAATCTTCCCACCACGGCCTCCTAAAGTGTTAGGATTACAGGTATGAACCACCATGCCTGGCTGGAAAATAATTTTTAATACAGAATTCTATACTCGGATTAAGGATCAATCAAATGTGATGGCAAAATAAAGGCACTGTCAACCATGTAAGAACTCAGAATGTCCTACCTTCCACACATCATTACTTATGGAAGTTATTTGAAAATACATTTCATCAAAGAAAGGTGTCACTCCAAAAAAGGGGAAGAGATAAGCTTTAGGAAAAATAGGCCAACATAGAAGGACGAGGGGAAGACACCAGTAGAGGATAGGCAGGGAGAGAACTCAGCTCATAGTGTCCATATGTTCAGGTACTAATTCTGCAATGCAGGAACAAAATCTTCAGTTCCCCTGGTCTAAAGTTGCCAGTTTTGGCAAATAAAAATATGTCCCATAAAATACTTGGGACATACTTATGCAAAAAATTATTTGTTTATCTGAAATTCAAATTTAACAGGGAGTCCTACATTCTATCTGGCAAGTCTATGCTACTCTTAAGGTACTAGTTTTTGTGTTTCTTGCACCTTGCACAATGTCTGGAACATGCAAGGCACTCATTAAGTGGTCAGTGAAATGTCATCCAGAAAGTTTCTGTACTATAAAAATGATGGAGCATTAAAAAAAAAAATCCCAATTAAGAAACTGCAAGGTACTCTTGAGGGGCTCAGAATTTCTAGCTGTTTCGGACTTATGCATAATTTCAGAGACAGAGCATGATTTGACAGACACATCTTATGAAGTTAAGATTTGTTTATTGATGAACATTTTCCTTATCAGCAAATCCTTCAACACAGTGAGTCCATAATGTGTATTCATTATTTGTTCTAAACCTAACATTTATGTTTTATAACTTTATAACATTGAGTTTTATTTTGGGAATATCAGTTGAAAATAAAATTTCTTGTATTGATTAGTCCTCTCAAAATAATTTAAAAGCATTTGTGCTCTGCCACATGGATTTGGAAGTTCTGCGCGAAATTCTATTCTACTGCAAAAAAATCACAGAGACAAAATCTATTGATCAGGAGAGGCTAATTTTGGTGCACCACTTGAAATAATTACAGTTCTACATTTTAAAGATATGTATTACAACAGAAACTTTATTGTGTTTATCCTTCAGAAATAAATTTCTTGGCTTTTTCCTTGTTTTGAAGATGTGGTAAAGTGATAAATTAAAATTCACAGCTTATCAGTGTGACAGAAGATTAAAAATAGAGGAATTTAAAAACAAATCTTTACATTTCTAAAAATATAAGAAGTGCTCCTTTATGAATTTTTCATAGTCTTTTTTTTGTTGTTGTTGTTTGGGGAAAAAACCACATTCGATCTGTATTTGATTGACTGCAAGGCAAAAGTCAAGTTGGTCTAATTCAAAGTGACTTGCTCTTATCATGCAACGTCGTCTCTTATTTTCAGCAGAGATAGAAGAAATTGAGTGAGAAAATTGAAAAATCATTTTAATGCTCCCCAAAGAAATTGTAACATGAGCTGGAATGTATGGGTAATTTGTGAGGTAAAATCAGCTGTGGAGTCTAATCATTTTCAATGTAATTTTTATGACTGAGATGTTCTAAACCAAGAAAAGCTTTCTTTTTTGGGGGGGACAAAGCTCTGATCAGGTTCTTCAAACTTTCTATTTCATTTGTAGCTGAAGTGTTGAACAAACATGACATATGAGATAAGATAAAAATGCAACTTTTGTCCCTCATTGCTCCTTTAAAATGTATTTAGTGGAATAATCTCTTCTTCCCCCTGAATGAAGGGCTGGTTCCATTACTATTTTGCTCACATTTAGGAAACAGACTGTACTAAAGTCATTTTAGGTCAAAATCAGTCTCAATTCAAACATTAGAACATCTACTTCCCAACAACAGTAAAAATATGAATGTTAATCTTTCTCCTCTTCTCTCGTAGGGCCCCTTGTATTGGGATGGGAAGGGCCTTGTCCTACTCTCCTCAATAATATTTCTCCTCTATTCGCAGCTTGACTGTTTTGGACCTCTCCAGGGGAGAGGGAATTAAGGGAAAAGAAATCAGTCTTAAATGGTGGGTGTAGTTAGAACTAGCCACATAATTTTCAGAGCCCAGTACAAAATGAAACGGAGGGTCCCTTGTTCAAAAAGTAGGAAAAAAGTCTTTAAAGGTCTAAAATAAAAAGCTTTGCCCTCTCTTTTACAGTCTGTCTCTTGACTTGTCATGATGTTTTTGCTATTTAATGTCATTCCAATAAAAATATTTTAAATTAGTGTTATTTTATTGTTCATCTTTATATTTTGCAATGCAGTTTTCAAAACAAATATAAGAGCGCTTAACTTATATGCACAATTCCTGAATTTACACAGACTGTATTTTGTAGCTGGGACATAGTATATGCACAGAACAGTGGAAACACTGCACAAAACTAACTCGACTGTTTTATTTCACTTCTTGATTTGTGTACATTCTACTGACATTCTGTACCTTGGGCTTACTGATGAGTAAGGAAAGATTGAAAGGAAAAGGAACTATGAGTTGCCCTGTCATTCCCTTTCCTTCTATATTATCATTTTTAGTGTAAATTGTGAAATAAGTAAGAAAGAATATGATAAGTTTCCTTGGCTGTTTGTGTTTCTTAGAATGCTATTGCCTTCTTTTTGTGTTCAAAACAAATTATAATTCACAAGCAAAGCATGGCCTCTTGGGGGCTGTTAACCCCACTGGGGGTTATAGACATGACACATTTACCTTGTACTCATTTTGAGTCTCACTGAACTCTCATGCCTTGTGAGTCCACTTGAATTCTGTGTCATGGGGCATCACAAATGCTAAATGGAGTAGCAAAGAATGGCAGATGCACATCGTCCCATTTGACTTATTAAAAAAATGTTCAAAGATACAATTATCAAGAATTTCAATGCATAGAGCATTAAACCAAGCATGGGTGGGGGAACACTTCTGAGTGCAGGGTCGTGTGCCAGTGCACAAGGTGCATGTCATGAAGCTGATCCTGCGTGCAGTTATCCACTTCACACATAATCTCTTGCTGTTGGGGTCCCCTTGACCCCTCCAGGTGGTTGAATTAGACACCTGGCTCTGTGAGGTTCCCATCTGGTCCACAGTTAATTGTCCTGCATGGTTTGACTGCAATTGCAGCTACCTCCCTCGTGCAGCAACAACTTACATTTACTTTGCCACCAGAGAAGCTCCCCAGTTTTTCTGGGGAGGCAGCTGACCTTTGTTGGCTCTCTACGTGGTCCCATTGAGGCACCCTTTCCCCTAAGCAGGAGGTGAAAGAGCAGAAACCTCTCAATTTTTTCTTCTTGGTGATCTGATGGGTCAGAGCTCATAGCACCCTCATTTTCCTCACAAAGTCCTTTCCCCAGATCTACTTTCTCAAGTCTTTCATACCTCCTTATGGGTACAAACCAATTTCATACTTTGATGTGGTTTCTGGGTAATGTCTTGCAAATTGGCGCATGCTTTTTTTCCTAAAAAAATCACTTGGTATCTGGTATGTATCCTATCTAAGTAGCCTCAGCTAAAATTTCCACATTAAACATTCTGTTTAATGTAAGTTATCATATTGAGTGCTAAGCATGCCATAGGGCACAGGGAATGTATATTAAATCTTTGGTCTTTTTGAGGCCATATAGAACTTGGATGCCTATGAATCTGCTTCCTGAGAACAATATGCTGCTAAGATTTCAATCTGTTCTTGAAGCACTAAAATAGAGGCACTGATCAAAAGCATGCTCATTTGTATGTTGGTTTGAGGAGTTCAAGCATTTTATATTGTTTCAAACATTTTTATATTACTAAGACTATATGGTGTTGGCCAAGACATGTGCCTCAGATTTTGGAGCAGAGCGTGAGCTGAATTTCAGTGCCTCACTCACCACTTTAGACAAGCACCCTTGTGTAGTGAACAACATGCACAGCTCTATGGGGCAGCCCTGAAGAGGGAGGAATAAAGTAGCAGGAGGGGCCTTTGGGAAAAGTGATCTGTGAGAAGTTTCCAGTGCCTAAGGGGCTGGAAAACTTTAAAGATAGGATTGGCTAATACTCAATTTTAAAGTTACCTGCTGAGAGACAATATAATCATTTTGGCTACTTTGGAGCCATCAGTAAAGTTGCCTATGAATGAAGCCTTGAATTGGTGGTACTTTGAGGAGTAAAGAGATTGAGTCTGAGCACAGCTGATTAAACAGTGACTCACAATAGATATATGATTAGGGAGTGGAGGCAGCTGAAACATGAGAGTTACTCAGGAATGGACTTGAGGCTAACCACTCTCTCCCCAAATATTCTGGAAAGATGTGCTTTGATTATAGGGAAGATCAATGCTTAGGTTGTATTTATATAAATGGAATTCATAACTTAAGGGAATATACTCAAGGGTGGCATAGAATGTAATGATGAAGAGCATTAACTCAGACTATGGAGTCATATCCCAGCGTGATGTGTGATATTCAAGATAGCCTACAATGATCCCCACTTCCTGGTATTCAAATCCTTGTGTCAAATTCTCCCCTTGAGTGTGGGCTGTATTTACTGACTTGTTTCTAGGAAATAGAATATGACAGATTTGATGTAGTCTCACTTCTGAGAGTAGGTTACAAAGACTGTGGCCTTCTTCTTGCGTACTCTCCCTTTGCTCACGCTCACTTGCTCTAAGATATAAGTCAGCTAGATTCCATGCTTTGAATCGCTCTATGGAGAGGCCTATATGGAGAGAAACTGAGTGAAATCTCTGGCCAATAACCAGCAAAGAACTGAATCCTGCTAAGAGCTATGTGAGAGGGCTTAGAAGCAGATTATTCCCTAGTCAAGCTTTCAGGTGAAACCTCAGCCATGGTTCTTAGTCCATTCAGTGTTGCCACAAAGAAATATTTGAGGCTGGATAATATTTATTTATTTATTTTATTTCAAAGTATTATGGGGGTACAAATACTTTTGGTTACATGGATCACTTTTATAATGCTTGAGGCACGGATGTGGTCCACCAAGCTTCTCTTATTCACCCTTTCCTCACAATACCAAGTCCCTCTGGGCTCTTGCCGATCTCTGCTGGGTTGGCCTCTCACCGCTTTCTCCCTCTGTGAATCAGGTGTTTCCAATGAGTTCTCTATTAGACTCCAGTGTTCTCTCCTTGATAATCCATTCCAGGTATGATTTTCCATTTGTAATTTTGTTTCTTCTTTCTAGAGAGGGTGGATGTCCAATGTCTCTAGACAGCCATCTTGAACCAGACATTCTACCTGTGACTTCTTGAGTGTTATCACAGTATGGCATCTGGCTTCCCCCAGAATGAGTGATCTAAGAGAAGCTGAAATGTTTTTTATGACTTAGCACCAGAACTCACACACCATCACTTTTGCCATGATGATTGACCTCACAGATTGTTCCCAATATAGTGTGATAAGGGACTACCCAAGGGTATAATTATTAGGAGGCAAGCTATTTGACCTTAGACTAGTTGCTTAGTGCTGCTAAACTTTAGTTTCTTCAGCTTTGGAATGCAGATAATAACTGCAGCTACATTTTAGAGTTCTAAAGATAAATGTAATATTTCAGATATTAGCACTTAGTAACAAATATTAGTAAGTTCTCTTTTCTCAGTGTAAGTTTTCGAAAAAAAAGGTTTGTGAAGAGTGGAAAATTATAGGCATTTCTAGTATAGCCATCCTGAGTTATAAGAGAACCTTATGTGTGTACTCAATAAATGTTAGCTATTTTCGTTATTATTACCAGTTATGTGAGTACTATTACTTATAGTACAGAGCCCATCTTTCTTAAGATTTGTTCATGGGGGTTCCAGAAATAATTTGTTGTATAATCATCTTACATCTGAAGTTCATTGGGAAGCTATCTAATGACATCTCTTGATTAAACTACACTTAGCACATTATGACCTAATAAAATATTCCGGCTAGTGAGACTGCCTCATTACATGTCACAGAAATTAAAAGCACAGCTTCTGATATAAACGTGCTGTCCTTAATGTACTGGCAGAGAGCTTTTTGCTGACAGGGTCAGCAGAATACAGAACATGCCTGCTCTACAATATCCTCAGGTCAGTTCACATTCTGAGTCTTGTTTAGGTTGCAGAGAAGTACATTTTATTTGCTTTCAGTCTCATGAAGGTAAAGTACAGACACTGCAGGAAGACAGTATATAGTCATAGGAATAATTTGGTTATAAGGAGCAGAAATTTGTTCAAACTTGCTTAGGAATATGCACATTTATTTTAAGTGCTCAGAGGAATCCCATAATCTTACAGAATGCAACTAAGGAAATAGACAGGTCCCATGAGACTGGAAATTCATCAGCTCATCTTTGTTTCTGTTTTTTACATGGTGTTCACCTCTCATCTCAGGATCTGTGTGGTAGGTGGCTTCTAAGATGGTCCACAATGACCACCCTTCTGGTATTCATGCCCTTATATAATCTTCTCCCATTGAGTGTTGGCTGGATTTATTGACCCATTTCTAAATGTGGAAGTAACTGAACATCACTTTTCAGTTTTAATTTGTAAACTAAAAATACAATGCTAGGCCCTCTGCCAACTGAATGAACCCCCTATTAGCCAAGGGGGGGATCCTAGAAAAACCTTAAAACTGAGTTCCTGGCCATGAAGGGAAGGGAGTTTGGACATGCCTCATTATACTACCTGCCTTTTGGAGTTTAGATATAACAATTGACTGGCATTAATATTAAAACAGAGATCATAAGACTGACAAAACAGACTCTGTGACAGTAAGATACCAAATTCTTAACAGGACCTAAGGCCATGCAAAGCAAATGTTAAATTATACCTGCAGGCCATCAATTTGCTTAATGGATCACTTGACTCTGTATATTGTGGCTTGTCCCTAATTAACAGACTTCTTTATCCTAACTTAAAACATTCTAAGCCTTTATACAAAGCTTTATTTCTTTAATTAACTACAAATCAAAGAATCTTCGAACCCACCTATGACCTATAAGCCCCCTCCCCCCTCACCTCTCCTCACCCCCTGCTTAGAGATGTCCCGCCATTTTGGGCCAAACCAATGTATATCTTCCATGTATTGATGTAAGATTTTACCTGCAATTCCTGTCTCCCTAAAATGTGTAAAACCAAACTGTAACTCAACTGCCTCAGGACCACTTACTCAAGGCTTCTTGAGTGTGGCTCCCTGACCATGGTCACTTATGTTTGGCTCAAAATAAACCTCTTTAAATTATTTTACAGAGTTTTTTTTTTTTTTTCCATTAGCAAGTTAAAAAATATAGTGACTTCACTCCTGAGTGTGTGCACTTTGCTTCTCTCAGAACACCTGTGCTGTGGTAAGCAAAGTGCCATGTGCCAAGCAGTAACATGAAGAGGCTTACATGGTGTGGTGAAGAACTGAGGTCGTTGGTCCAACAGCCTCTGAGAAACTGAGGCCCTCCATCTGAAAGACCCTGAGTCACTAAAGCCCGTCAATGAGAATGTGAACTTGAAAGTGGATCCCTTATCCACAGTGGAGATGTTGAGTCTTGAGTTGGTTGCAGCCCCACCTGACAGTTTGACTATAATCTCATGAGACATTCTGAGCCCAGATTACTTAGTCAAACTACTTCTGATTCCTGACCCACAGAAACAGTGAGAAAATACATGTTTGTTGTTTTAAGCTGCTAATTTTTTGCTGTAATTTGTTAGGCAATAGATAATGAGTATAGAGTTTAGAGCCCGGACATAGGGTGCTGCCATGATGAAAACCTAAAATGTGGGAGTGGCTTTCAAATTAGGCACTGAGTTTTGAGGACAGTGTTAGTGAAATTCTAAAGTATCTTTAAGAAGTTGTTAATAGAAGCCCCTTGGTCTTTTATGAATGCTGGTAGTAAAGCGAAGAAAGGGGAAAACCTTGTAGTAGAAAAATTAGCAACATTGTTGCCTATAATAATGTGGAAAGTAGAAAATATGCTTCATAGTCTGGGTGATCTAGTTAAGGAGATTTCTATGCAAAGTGTTGAAAGGGCTATCTGTTTTTTTTCTTGCCACTTATAGTAAAATGGAGAGAAAAGAACTAAACTGAGGTAAGGACTATTAAAAAGGAGTCATGACTGAGTTTTGAAAATTCTCAGTCTTTCCACATGGCAAATAGTGCCAAAATTTGAAAAGTGGCTTTTGATTAAAGATCAAATCTAGAGCACTCTCAGGAGAACCGCAGTCTAAAGGTGAAGCAAAGGATGTGACTGTCAAAGCTTCTATTAAGATCTTAGAAAGATCAAAGATCATGCCCCTGGCTACTATTCAGTCACACAAAGGGCCCTTTAAAGATATTAATGGTGTGTCTCACAGATCCTTTGAATCAAAAAATACCACTTCTAGAAAGCTTAAGAGCATTCTCCCTCAGCTATCTCCACCAAGGCTCTAGAGAGAGAAGAGCTTATCTTGAGATTTGTGACTGTGGCTTTTGTCTAATGGAGTTAACACCAAAATGATTCACAGGACATCTACAAAGTTCTTAAAAGAGTTATACATGCAGAAACATCACTAGCCTAGACCCAGGGAAACAGACAGTACAGAATGAGGAGTGCCCTTTGGACCTCAGAGTTCTAATGGAAGGAAGGGATCCATGAGAGCTTCTCACTTACAAACACAAGCTACATTTCACAAGGAAGGAAGACTCAGAGGTTAGAAATACAATCTGAGAAGGTAGAGCTCAGTCAGGGAAAATTGTTCCAAGATCTTGAAATCTAATCAAGGAACTTCCAACAGTTGCCTAGCTGGATTTCAAAATTACCATGGACCAGTGACTTCTTTGCATACCCCACTTCCTCCCTTTTTGACAGGATTATGTATAACAGCTTTCCAATTCCTGTCTCCATTTTATGTTGGGTATGTGAAAGTGTGTGTGTGTTTGTTTGTAGAGGAGTAGAATAGATAATTTGTTTTTTTAACTTCAGGTATATAGATCAAGAAGAATTGCATTTGAGGGGCTGTGTTATACCCGAGAAGCCTCATCAACACTTGGACCTAATTTAGATAACAGGACTCTGACCTTTGAGCTGACACTATAAAGGGGTGAAACTCTTGGGCCTTGGGAGGGGATAAGGGAATCTTGCGTGTGGGAGAGATGTGAATCGCTGGAGGCCGCGGGGCAGAGGTAGTAGTTGGCCTCCAGGATGGCTCCCACCGATCCTGGTACTCATGCCCTTGTGTGATCTCCTCCCATTGAGTGTGGGCTGGATCTAGTAACTCACTTTTGACTATAATACAGAAAAAGGGGTAGGCTGTCACTTCTGAGATCAGGTTAAAGAAGACTTTGACTTCTATCTTAGGTACATGCTCCCTGTCTTCCTCACTTGGGCTACTGGTACCAGGGGAAGCACGCTGCCTTAGTGAGCAGACCTATGGAGAGGTCCATGTCACACTGCAAGGAACCAAGCCTCTTAAGGGGTTCAGCCCATGAAGAACTGAAGCCTGCCAACAGCTGTTTGAGTAAGCTTGGAAGCAGATCTTTTAGCTCCAATTTAGTCTTCAGATGCCTGCAGTCCCAGCTGACCACTTGACTACAACTTTATGAAAGACCCTGAAACAGAATCACCCAGTTAAACTGCTCTCAGATTCCTGACCTTCATAAATTGTGAAATAATAAATGTTTGTTGTTTTGAACCACCAAGTTTTGAGGTAGTATGTTATGCAGCAGTAGACAACTAAGACTGTTTGCTTTTGTTTTCTTGCAGAGTGGCTTCTCTGCTGACTCATTTGCATTTACATGAGGTTACCTTGCTTCCTCACCATAATTGACTGACTCACTCTCTGGGTCCCAATTTAAATTTTTGGAGAGAGAATCTTATTGGCCCGTTCTGGGTCAGATGTCCCATCCTGGTTCTATTTCCTATACCTGAAAATGGTAGGACACAAAGTATGTAGAGCTGCCTTTCCCAGGCTATTGGTGGGATATTTCTTATAAAGATAGTAGAAAGGAAATGGTGGGCCTTTCCAGAACTGCTGCTTTGAGAAGAGGCACCACAGAAGTATTTTTATACCTGGCAAAATGAACTGGATTATTTATAACAGTGAATTTAGGCGCTTTAAGATATTTAGAAGATTTATTAAAAGTGCCATAAGTTGCTATGGTATTAACAGTGATACACTGAAAACGTTATACATACAAAATGGAAGTTAACTCTGGTTGCAACTCAGCACTAATTAGTAAGGCTATTTTCACTAAGAGAGTTGAGCTGACTGTATTTTTTTCAAGGCACAAGAACACTGGTGATAACCAGAGCTGTCTGGTGAACACGCTGGGTGACTCCTCCAGGGAGATGTTCTCATTCATCAGGAATGATTCAGAAGTCTGTTAGGAAGGAATTGGCTTACACCACTGTTACAGGGAAGGAGGACTGCTATGTATGCCTAGGGGCACTATGAGTTACTGTTAACATTTTATGTTTCACTGGTGCTTTCTAGTGGCAAACTGCAGTGATTTTTTTTAGAGTAGCTTGAGCTTGGAATTATATTACAGTAATAAAGGATTGTCTTGTTGAAGGCCTTTTTTTCCTCTTTTCTGCTTTGTTAGAACTACCCTACATTGTACAGTGACTTGAATGTTCTAGAGGGAACTGTAATTGTACCCTAAAAATAAAAAACCTATCTATGTATATGTTTTAGCTTCAGAAAAGTTAAGGTGAAAGATGACTTGGGTAAAATATTTAGGACAAAGAAGACAAACATATCATAGTGTCAAAATGGTTTTCAGTGTGAGTGTGTATATGATAGCACTCATCTCTAACTGACTAGTTGTTTGTATAATCTTGATGCTAAAGCACGCACAGTGAGGTTCAGCTACTTGTGAATGTGAATTTGCATCTCTGTCTCTTATTTTCTGGGATATTGGGTTAGGCACTAGGCGTCCTAATTCCTTCTTGGCTCCCAGGAGTCCTAAGAGGTGGCTTTGAGGACATTGGACCTGATGAGTTGACTCCCAAACACTAGATTATAACTGTTTAATGAAGATGGAGAAAAAAGAGTTTGTTCTACATATTGACAGAAGGTCCTGGGAAACAAAGAAGTTACTCTGAGGTGGAAGAGAGTGGAAGAAATCAGTCCCTTACAACTATAGGAAGGCTGAGAGTGTGACACAGTGGGGACATCACCCGAGTCAATCCCTGGCCCAGCCTCATGGGAACTTAGTTTCTGCACAGAGGGTTTTGTAAAACTTAAAGAGCTAGGCTGTCTTTCAGGACCAAAGGAGCAGTAATCATGTAGATGAAAGACCATCTACAATTAGTTGAAAAAAATGTCATCTTTTCTGCTGTCCATTTGAGGTAGAAGATACAGTAAATTCCCCCAAAAGCAGGTGGCATTGGCAGCTTGACAAAAGGACTGGATCAGAGAGCAGCAGCCTGAATTTCAGAGGACCACATGAAATGTTAGGGGTGGGGAACTAACCAACCACACACTGTCCTGTCCTTCTTACTGATTGTGGTGGTGTGATCCAATGACTTTTCAAAAAGAATTTCTGTCAGTTACAGCGAGGGGCTAGTGGGAAGAATGAATGGATGAGTTGAATTAAAACAAAACAAAACAAAACGAAACAGGACAAAAAAACCCCTGAACTGTGACAAAATGCATTTAATAACATCATCCAATCCTTTAAATTTGTCCCTTGAGGAGCTGACATGGTCTGGGGAAAGAATGGTTAGTCTTGTCTTGTGTAAACTTGCTCTATTTCTAATGAGAAACCACAAATTGTCATTAAAGTCACCAAGAGATCCTGTTTTAAGATGTGTCTCTAAGTGGAATTCAGCTGCTACGTTGATATTCAAATTTGCAATATTGGCTTGAAGTAATAACAGGGGCAATCAAAATGTGGTCTGTGCAGAGTGGGTGGCTCTTGGGTGTGCTGAGTAAGCCACTTTTACACGGCTGGGGTAGATTGGCCTGTAACACCCAATCAGTGGCTTCTATTGAGTTTCCTCCCATTGCAAGTCACATGGGCTCCCACGATTTTCTCCCAGGGGCAGCAAAATTCTCACTCTTTCTCTATTACAAAAGAATTCCCACTTAGGAGAAACAGTAAGAGAGAGGATGATTAGAGTGCACAGTCCTTCTCAGGGCCAGGTCAGTTCCTCCCATTCTTCCTTTCCTGCTTGCTGTACACCCAGGATTTCTGCTCAGTTTCTTTTCCTCTTTCAAGCTGCTACCACTCACTTTGTCCTTTGGATTTTCTAAGACTGACTTGGAGTGGGACAGAGTTTTTTCTTTACTACTTTGGAAAGCAAGCACTGAGGCCTTTGATACTTTTAATGGTTTTACTGCCTACCACTGTAGTCTTTTTCACCAACAAGGACCTGATGAGGCATCATTCTTTTCACTGTCTTCACTCAGCCACATATCAATTTCCCTATCAGTTATCTATTGTCAAGATAACACTGTGAGAAAACCACCCAAAACTCAGTGACTAAAACCAATACATTTATTTAGCTCTTGAGTTTGGAGGTGAGCTGGGTGGGTCTTTTGGTCTTGGGGTAATTCATGTACCCACTGATCACGATTGGGCTCTCTCACATATTTGGGTGTTGGACACTGTTGTAGAATTTAGACAGGCCTTAGCAGGAATGACTGGGGCCTTGTTGGCTCTGTTTTGCATCGTATCCCCCAGCAGGCTAGGTGGGCCTGTTCTCATGGTAAAGACAGAGGAGTAAAAGAATAAGTGGGATTGTGCAAGTGCTTTTTCACGCTTTTGCTTGCTAACATGCCAATGGCGAAAGCAAGTCACTTAGTTGAGCCCAGAAACCAGATGTGGGATAAAATGTCATGCCCAGAGCAGGAGAGTACTACAAAGTTACAGGACAAAGGCATGTGTACAAGAATGGGGTGAAGAATTAATGTAATCAATCATCTATAGCAGTGGTCCCCAAACTTTTTGGCACCAGGGACCGTTTTCACGGAAGACAATTTTTCCATGGACCATGGGTGGATGGTTTCGGGATGATTCAAGCACATTACATTGATTATGTACTTTATTTCTATTATTATTACATTGTAATATATAGTGAAATAATTATACCACTCACCATAGGTTTGGGACCCCTGCTCTAGTCTTTTTCCTCATTTCCTTGATTACTTAAGTGAGGGGTCCCCTTCACCCCTTGTTCACACCCAGAGTCCTCACAGAAACATCCCAAAGGGAAGTTCTGTTAAATCTAGGTTTGATTCCTAGATTGATCCTTGATTAGGAAGTTTTAGCCTAAATTTCTTAATAATTCCTTAATAACAATAAATTGAATAATGGTAATAATAATTATCAAATTCTTTTTATGTAACAGACATCGTTCAGGTTTTTCTTTTTTTTTTTTTTTTACCAGCATTATGACATTATTTAGTCCTCATAATTACTCTTTTAGGAATTGCTATGCCTATGTAACAGCCGGGGAACTAAAGTTAAAGGAATGTAACATTGTAATAACTGCGATGTGGAAAATTAGCTTTATGGACAAAATCAACTTCACATGAATAATGCAAGTCTGCATTAACAGTCTGCATTTATATGGAGCTGAAAGTGATACTCTTAGCTTTGCCCCGGAGCACACCTCCCATGCCTCAATACCACGACTTGCTGTTGAGTTTAGTTTTACATTATTTTCTTACTTTGATAAAAATTTTTCTAAATTTATGATGATATGCAGAACTTAATGGGGTGTAACAAAAACATAGTAGAAAGAGAAAATTACAATCAGAAAATGATGAAATTGTTTCCCTCCATCATCTTGCAGGAAGTATACAAGGTAGGTAAAAGTAAGTTTACTTGCAGAAGCATGCAATACATAAGCACAAGAAAATGATCAGTAGTATTCCAACACATTTCAACTCAGAGCATCTATCAAAATAAGAAGTAAGATTAGAATTTATGTAAAAAGCTTTTTTAACTCTATGATTTCCCAGATTTTCTCTTTTTCCTTTTTTCTCAGAGTCTTGTTCTGTCACCCTGGCTAGAGTGCAGTGGCTTCATCATAGTTCACCGCAACCTCAAACTCCTGGGCTCAAGTGATCCTCCTGCCTCAGCCTCCCAAGTAGGTGGGCCTACAGGCATCTGCCACCATGCCCGGCTATTTTTTTATATTTTTTGTAGAGACGAGGTCTTGCTCTTGCTCAGGCTGGTCTGGAACTCCTGACATTGGCTTCCTAGAATGTTAGGATTACAGGCGTGAGCCATGGTGCCCAGCCTCCAGATTTTCTTTTTATATGAGATTATCTTGGATCTTGATGAAATTTAGTTCAAATGTAAAGTGAATACCAAAAGAAGTTCTCTGAGAACCGCTCTCATGATGATGACTTCATTAAAAGAGACATAAGTGTGCCTAGATTATTAAATTTTATCACTTTTAAAAGTTAAATTAATTATTTATATTTTAACCATATTTTTAAAAATGTGCTGTTTTTCTGCTTTTTGAACTAAGCACACTACATACTTTATTCATTTTTTGATGACTAGTTCTCAGGTTACCATTATGAATAATTTTGTTTTATATGTTAATACAGTGTTTCTCTCAGAGGCTAGTGAGTTATGTAGGTCTGTTTGATTAATTACCTTAAATTTTAAAAATAAGTCCTGGTGATTTTCTTGCATGTATTGTCTCTTTCTTACTCTAGTCTATTTCCATTTGACAATGCCTTTTTTTTTTTTTTTTTTTTTTTTTTTTTTTTTTTTTGAGACAGAGTCTCAGTTTGTTGCCCAGGCTAGAGTGAGTGCCGTGGCGTCAGCCTAGCTCACAGCAACCTCAGACTCCTGAGCTCAAGGGATCCTCCTGTCTCAGCCTCCCGAGTAGTTGGGACTACAGGCATGCACCACCATGCCCGGCTAATTTTTTTGATATATATTTTTAGCTGTCCATATGATTTCTTTCTATTTTTAGTAGAGATGGGGTCTCGCTCTTGCTCAGGCTGGTCTCGAACTCCTGAGCTCAAATGATCCGCCCACCTCGGCCTCCCAGAGTGCTAGGATTACAGGCGTGAGCCACCGCGCCCGGCCGACAATGCCTTTTTCTTGATACTTTTAATCTGTATTTTTTGTTCTATAACCCCTATTTCAGTATCAATCAGATAAACATTCAAAATTAGTAGATTAAACTGTATATTGAATTATAATTCAGTAGCCTTTTTCCCAAGAGCTTGAGCCCCATACTTCTTCTGAAAATATAATAAATGGGATTTATTTGTTCATTCAAAATAAATTTTGAATACCAGTACCATATTTATTGTCTCTAAGATGTCAATTTTAATACCACTGTTTTATGGGCTACTAAGAAAGAAAAAATGTTGCATATTATAAGATGCAACCCTAATTTAGAGATGTTAAGACATATCTAGAAATATAAGTCTTGGAAGAGCTGACATGTGATGGGTGTGTTTGATTATGTTCTGAATGATGGAGGTTACAGCAGTGATCAAAGCAGAAAATGTCCTCGTCTTGTAGAGCTCACATTCTAATGTCAGAGGCCAAATGATTATGTCAGGTGAGCATTAGTGCTCTGAAGCAGAAACAAAGCCAGGCAAGGGGCAGGAGAGTGGCAAGTGGAAATGACGGGTGTTCTCTTTATATAGAGTAGTCAGGAAGTCAGGGGAGGCATCTCTGGTAAGGGGATATTTGAACGTAGACCAGAAGGAAGGGAAGGAGTGAGCCATGAAGATGAGAGAAGATAAGTCCAGGCAGTGGGGACAGGGAGTGCAGAGGCTCTGAGATGGAAACATGTTTGAGGTATTGGAAGAATTGCAAGTAGGTCAGCCTGGTGGCAGGGGAAGAAATGAGAGTGAGTAGTAGGAGATGACATCACTGAGGTGATTAGCTCCAAATTAGGTCAGGCTGTGTAGACTTGGTAAGAACTTTAGATTTCACTCTGTGATAGACAGCAAGCTGTGCAAGGGTTTTGAGCAGAGAAGTGACACGATCTGATTATATTTTAACGGAAACATTGTGACTGCTATGTGTAGAAAGACTAGGGAACAAGAGAATGGAAACAGGAACATCAGTTAGGAGACTATTGCAATTATCCAGATAAGAAATGGATAATTTCTTATCCCAATGGAAGCCCGGACTAGGGTACCAGTGATGGAGATGGTGAAAAGTGGTTAGATTCGGGATATATTTTGAAGGTCAATCTTGTAGAATTTGTTGACAGATTTGACAATGGGGTTTGAGTAAAAGAGAAGAGTCAAAGGTAACTACAAGGTTTTTGAAGAAATGAAGGAATGGGTTTGATATTTATTGAAACTGGGGAAACTAAAGGAGAAAGCGCAGAATAGAGTAAGAAGAAATGAAGACTGTGGCTTTGTACGTGTTAAGTTTGAAATACTCTAGCTATCAAGTAAAAAAGTGAAATAGGCAGTTGGATACTTGAGTCTGGAGTTCAGGGGAGAGGTGCAGACCAGAGAAGTAAATTTGGGAGTCAAGAAAAAAAGAAATGTACCGAGGAGTCAGTTTCTGCTCATAGATTGAGTAAAATAAGAACAAAGAATTGACATTGGATTTGTCAACATAGCATTTGTGAGACATAATAGATTGGAGTGGATTCAGGAAGGAATAAGAGGAGAAAAAATAGAGGCAGTTCTTTTAAGTAGTTTTATTGTAAAACGGGGAAGAAAAATGGGATGACTGCTACTTCTTCACATAAGTTTGAAACCTTTTTCAATTACTTTAAAAATCATCCAGTTGCAAGGCATAGCAACAAAATATTTTGGCTACAGGCTGCATTAATTCTCCACTAACACATCTCAAAAGACTGTCAGGAAATGAACTGAGCTCAAGTATACTTTCTATTCAAAGCAAAACCATGTGTTCTTTATAATTTACATTGTTTTTTGAAAATTAAGGTAGCATTGAAGATATAAGGAAAAGATTTACAAATTCAGGGTCCTAGAGAATCCACTACCTTATACATTAGAAATCTCCACTTTAGTCTAAGTGGAGTTGTTTGTGTTAATAGGTGCCTAACTATTAACACAGATACTTGGACTTCACTCTTTGTATGTATTGATACTACAGACACTACCTGTCTTTAAGGATGGCTGTGGATTCGATGAGAACACAGAATGGCTAAAAATATAGGGAAGTACCAATATGAAGTTTATGCTGGGAAATAAAATAGTTGTTGTACTTCTAGAGTGGGTAGCTATAACCTTTAAAAAATGAGTATCTGAAAATTGAATAATTGTGCTTCAGTAACCTGCAACATCCAGGAGGTATAAATACGATCCGCTAATGTGTAGTTCCAGAGTTTTTCTGGCTGGCTACCCCCCAACACTGTGACCTCAAGGCAGGATGGCAACCTCACTCCCTCAAGTTTCCTCAGGCTCTGGTCTCTCAATACATTTCTGGGGCATGTTCCATGATGCTCCTGGTTAAGTGGCTGCTGTCACTGCTCTACTGGGTACCACGTACCAGATCACCATCCACCCTGCCCCGATGGCCATGGTGCTTTGCTGCGACTCCAGCCTGCTGAGTCTCACCTTTGTTCTGAGTAGGGACAATGTCAAACAGCCACTTCGAAGTACCCACGATTGCCACTTTCCTCTAAACTTTAGACTCTGTTGCTGAGTCTGTTTGATCATGTCATGTACCTTTTCCACCTGGAAGGATTTCTTTCCCAAGGACTCTGCATTGCTCCCAGGCTATTTACCTTATCCTTCCCCTCACTCCCCGCCGACCTTCTTTTTGCCAGACATGCCTTCTATGTCTGAACTCTAATCATGGCCTACATACGTGTTCTCTGCCTTTGAGGTTTCTCATCCCTCATGTGAATCAGTGGATATGAAGAGGTACAAGGGGCTTTGGCCCAACTCCACATGTCAGATGGATCTAAAGCTCATGTTTCCTGCCTAGGAGGGATCTTTTAGTGCAGAATTTCCCCCTTTCTCCACATTTTGTAGAATCAAGAAAAAAGAAATGTACATTTTGGAGAAAGAGGAAAATGCTGTGGGGATGAGGTCTCTGTGTTTTCTCATCCTAACCTATACTATAGTAGCTCAGGTCTTTGGAGAAGCAGAGAGAGAAATGGAGTTCACATTCTTTAAATCACCATAAAAACTTATTTTAGGGGCTTAAATTGATGGTGAGTGTTTCTGGGACCTGGAACAAAAAGCACAATGTCTGTGTGTGTGTGTTTGTGTGCACGCGCGACTGCTTGCTAGCCTGGAAAAAGCTTGCCAGTTTCTCTTTTCCTTTATTGAAGGTAGGACATACCTTGAAAATAAATCCCTTGACTGATTTTGCTCTTGGAACTTCGAGAGTTCATATGGGGGTGGGGAGGAATGTGTTGGAGCTTCATTTAGAATTGCTATTAAAAAGCCTTTGTGTATAGATGATGATGCTACTGACACACACTGTTGGCAAACTAAATGTTTAGTGGCTGTTTTGTTCGTCTCGGCAGCAGGGGTGAGTTTGAGCCGAGATAGCCCTGCTACTCTCCAGGTCTCCATTTGTGAAATGCTTGGCTGCTTCCGGGAGGAAGTCAATGGCTGGGAACCATTTTCTCCACGCAATGTTAAGTGCTCCTTGTGGACACTGCTGCCTGAGGGATGACGGAAACCTGGCAAATTATTGTTCATCTCGAGCAGCTCCTAATGTGCTTTCCTACAGAGGGAAGTCAAACAAGAAAAGGAGGCTGCTGCAGGCAGGTGCCGATGCCTTCCTCTCTGTGGCCCGGCTTCAGCTGCTGGGTCTTGCTTTTGTGGACACGGTGTCCATGCACGCAGCACAATCCGAAGTCGTAGGACAGCTGCTCACACACCGGCAGAGGCGGCAGGCAGGTGACACTCTAAAATGCTGTGCTATAAAATATTTAGAGAAAGCTGTGAATTTAGTTTTCTTTTGATTAGTTCCTCAGATCTATACTTCAGTAGCTTCGCTGAAGGGCCAGAGTCAAACCAGAGATATCCCCAGAGACCGTTTAAGTACTATACGGTGTTTACTTAATATTTTAAAGATAAAAAACACTTTGGAACATTGAGCATTCCAAAAGAACAAAATCTATTTATGGACCCTGAGGGCATTTCACCTTTAAGACAGTAAGGCTGTCAGGAAACTGAAGAAGTCTTTCATTTTTATAGCACGAGATAAATTATGGGATAAGTCAGCTTCGGTGGTATCTTTTAACTCTTTCTGCTCTGCCTTCTTGTATGTGAAGGATAACCTCTAGAGAAAATACTTCCTTTTCTTATGATACCTTCCAACACTTTTAATTTAGAATTTTTGAACAAAAGAAGACAACCAAATGTATTTTGCCATGATATAGGGCTTGAAGTGGAAGCATAAGAACTGCAATAGATTCACCCCTGATTCAGAATCAGAAAACCTAGATATAGTGCTGGCTCTGGTGTTTGGTGGTTATGTAACCTCAGGAAAATCTTAGCTATGCCAATTACTAGCTGCCTCATGGTGAGCAAGTTACTTAAGCTTGCTAGAGCTTGTGTTTTTTCATCTGTAACATAAGGAGAGTTAATAATACCTACCTTGTGGGGCTGTGGTGAGAATTAAGAAGCAGTGCAGATACAGCACCTAGCACAAAGCCTTGCTCATTACATGTGCTCAATAAATGCTAGATGTTACTAGGATTGTAAAGAAGTCATTTAGTTTTACTTTAACCCCTTTTTCTTTAGTTTTAAAGTGGTGACAATAATATACATCTCATAGAGTTATTATAAGATTTAAATGAATATGGCATGTGAGTAATTTTTATACTAAATGACACATAAATGCAAAGTGGATTTATAATCATAATGGATTTTGAGAGCTGGCTGAAGAGGATAGGTAAGTAAAAGAAAGGAAAACAAATAGAGAACATAGCAGGAAAGTTCGGAGCTAACTTGTGTAGTGATTTGTACATTAGAAGCAGAAGAACAGAATTAAAACTGCTGCCCAAATCAAACCAAATCAAAACCAAAACCCAAATTAAAACTACAACAAATAAGTTACATTTAGCCCCATCACATTAGTTGTTCCTCTCCATCTTAAGAATACACTCATTATAGCTTTCTTCTCAGGAAAACCTTCTGGTTCTAATGTTATTATGAAAAGAATGTTATGAATATAGAGTGAACCCAAGTACTGGAGAACATGCCACAGACCTTCCTATTTTAGTCCCAGAGCCCCTTCTCTGGCCCAGCTGGGCTTCCCCTGCCCTGGGCAGGCTCCAGGTTTTTCTATAATAGTAATAGTCACGCCACTATTTCTATTATATTATAAAGTAGGAATGGATTTAAAGAGTTAAATGCATGTCAGATTCACTAAAGTCTTTCTTTTAAGCAAGAAAGAGAAATTATGTATGCTATTAATATATACTTTAGCATATGGTACCTTACCTGTATGCATGCATATATATGGATATTTTCCCTGACCTTATCATGTTTTGGCAGATGTTACCTTGATTTTTCTTAAAATTATTTTTCTTTCCTCTGGTCATGCACACAAATCTGTAAAGAAATCCAAAGGGATGCCTATATGAAAGATCATGTGAGCTGATGTGGAGTAAACTATCAGGAGGTGGGGATAGGTTTCTGGAATCAATGAGGACATGAATGATGATCTAATCACTATAAATTAGCTCAGGCTCCCAGATCAGGACTCAAATAAATCAAGCTGATGCAATCAGCTTGTGTGGTATTTGTTCAGGCTCCTGATTTTCATGCTATGAGATACAAAGGTTTTAGATCTGTGTGAATTTTGCAGAGTGGAAGTTTCTGGACTAATTCATAATGGCTTCTACTATGGAATATAATGATGTTTGCAGATAGATGCTGTTTCTGGTGAGTCTGACAACTGAGTTGCTTATCTAGGTGCCTATCATAGTATATGAATTGTCACTCTGGAAATCCTGGGAGCTCTATAAAAGCCTTCTGTCCTTCAAAATGTCAAGAAACTATGTAGGGGTTTAACCGAACCAAGCAGGAGGCTAAAGATAGATATTTGATACTGAAATTGAAAGACAAATATTAAGGACTACTTTCTCCTTTATTAATTGTCAACATCATGTTTCCTTCATTCCCAGGGAAGCCAAACACATCATTCACAGGATCTGGCATTATTCTATAAGGTAATAGTGGAGGAAAAATATGTACAGACCAGAGAATGAATCTATGAGAATAAAATTGGAATGTGGGGCAGAGGTAGTGAATCTTTATTTTCCTCTGAGTTTTATTAGCAACAGGTTGTCAATGGGGGCCTTCAAGACACATTAGATTGAGAAAGAACAAATTAGACAAAAAGATCTAGTGTTGAATGTAAATTAAAAGCTGTTTCTATGAATTGCAAGTGTCTGTCTCTCTTACAAGGAGAATTGTGATTATGTTTTTTTTTTAAACTGAATTCTGAAGTTTGGTGTTTATGTCTCTCAATTCCCAGATCATTTATTATAACTTTTTCTTTTGTGAGGTGTTAGAGTAATGCTCTGAAAAATAGTGATAATACAAATGCTTTCTAAGAATCTTGGGACTGGGCAGAGTGTGGTGTGATTTAGGGACAACCAGACAATGCTTCATTACTCAGGAAACTGACCCTTCTCTGATATGCTGTAAATGAGATCTGAAAACTTTCTCCATCCTATTATCTTGTCAATTCCTAGCATCAGATTCTAACAAGAGAGTTGAAACGCAATATAGCTTTGGCTGGGAAAAAAAGTACTTAGGATTTAGTGAACTGTAACTTGGCTGCAAATCCAAATGGGTAATATTTAGCTTGTAATATGATTTTCTTTATGCAGATTGCAATATTTACATCTTATAATGAAGCCCATGTTTCTTTGTGTTGGTAGTTCTCTAATGAAAACAGCAGAGAATGGCAGGATGGACCTAAAAGGGATATCTCCCATAAAACGACGTAAGAACATTGACCCTTTCCAGAGAATATTTTCTTCCATGAAAATTAACCTTATTTTGTCATTTGCAAACATTTGGTGTACTGTGCTATTTCAAAGCTTGTGTTACCAAACTCTTCTTCTTCCAGTCATAAAATTCACTTATGCATTCAAAGAAGCAGTTTTTTTCTCTTTTTTTGGAGTGGGTGTGTAGGTGAGATAGTTCTATTTAGGAAGAAAAAGAAAAGAAAAAGAAAAAGAAAAAGAAAAAGAAAAAGAAAAGATTGCTCATACATTTGTCATATACTGATCTGATTAGACTTTTGATTGTGGAGAGTTCAGCCTGAATAAAATGGGGGTCTATTGTAGGACTACATATGGTGTTGAAAGGTAAGGAAGAATTAAAATAGCTCTAATTTTCAGCTTCTTTCTCTGTCTTTCTCAGGAACTCTCTCATGGCCTCTCTGCATTGCTCTGGTGTCTGAGCCATTCTTTCTCTACCAACTTCCTGTGCTTATTCAGATCTTTAGCTCCTTTATAATTTTGGTTGGTAGCGGGCCCAATGTAGTCACCCCCTCCCCTACCCCTTCAGCTTCAGCTGTCACTCTAAGTTTCTCATTCTCCTTGTGTCTCTGCATTCTTTAGGTTCCTGAGAGTAAGGATCTTACTGTCTTGGCTCACCTTTATATTCCATATCATGCCTTAAGTCATTGGCCTCCCAGTAGAGGTGTGGTATGTTGCAAAGAGTCACAATTCCCCATCGCTCCTTATAGTCACACCCTTGCAATGTGACCCTCCTCTCACCAAGAGATGGAGTCTATTTCTCTATCTTTGAACCTAGGCTGGCTTAATGATTTTCTCTGTCCAGTAGAATGAAGCAGAAGTGATGTTGTACAGTTGCACACTTGGTCCTCTGGAGGCTTTGAGCACTTCTTCTATCACTCTTGGAAACCTACCACATGAATATGCAGGGATTAGGCTTTCTGGAGGTTGAGAGACCAAGTGAACAGAGATAAACAGTCCCTGCTAAGCCACCTTAGACTAGCCAGCCATCGGCCACCTGTAAGCTCACTGCAAATACATGACTGAGCCCAACCAAGAACAGCCAACCCTGGCCGAAATCAACCAATTAGCCCAGCACAAATTTCTGCCCATATAATCATGAGCTAAATGAATGGAGGGTGTTTTAAACCATGAAATTTTAAGGCACTGACATACTTTTGGTCTAATTAGCCATGCTATCGTGTTGGCATTTTGGTACAAAACATGATTGCCTGCGTCTTTCTCAGTAGTAATGGTCAAAGCAGTTTTATTTAGAAAGGAATGTAGGCTTTCAGTTATTTAACAAATACTAACTGAGTACCTAAATTGTGCCAGGCACTATGCTAGGTAATATAAATCAAGGGTGATAAAAAGATACTCAAAGTCCCTGGTGTCAAGGAATTAATAATGTTGAATAAATGGAACTTTTACTTAGCACAGGAGGCACACATTAATCACGTATTAACCCTGAAAAATATTTAATTACAGACTGAGACAGGGCTTTTAAATGAAGACACACATTTTTTTTTATTTCAGCTCATTATGGGGGTACAAAAGTTCAGGTTATATATATTGCCCATGCCTCCCCATCCCCCCGAGTCTGAGCTTCAAGTGTGTCCATTCCCTAGACAGTGCACATCGCACTCACCATGTAGGTATGCACCCATCCCCTCCCCCCACCCCCCTCCCCCCCAGTCAGAATTTCAAGCGTGTCCATTCCCCAAGCAGTGTGCATTGCACTCATCAAGTAGGTATACACTTATCCCTTCCCCCCAGCCCCCACCTCTGTCCGATACCCAATTGGTGTTATTCCCAAATGTGCACTCAGGGAAGCCAGTTTGCTGGTGAGTACATGTGGTGCTTATTTTTACATTCTTGGGATACTTCACTTAATAGAGTGGGTTCCAACTCTCTCCAGGAGAACCAAAGAGATGCCATATCACCATTATTTCTAAAAGCTGAGTAATATTCCATGGTATACATATACCACATTTTGCTAATCCATTCATGAATTGATGGGCATTTGGGTTGTTTCCACATCTTTGCAATTGTGAATTGTGCTGCTATAAACATTCGGGTGCAGGTGTCTTTTTTACAGAATGACTTTTGTTCTTCTGGGTAGATGCCCAATAATGGGATTGCTGGATCGAATGGTAGATCTACTTGAATCTGTTTAAGGTATCTCCACACGTTTTTATAAGAGCAACAGCAAAGACCTAGACTGGGTTTTGAAGGCTTACTGAGTAAGTGGTACTTGAGCTAAGCTCCAAAATTGAGAAGGATTAATTAGGGGAAAGAGTTGGGAAAGGAGCTTGTGGATGAAAGGCTCCAGAACTGTAAGAAAATAAATGTCTATCGTTTAAGCCACCCAGTCTGTGATATTTTGTTATGGCAGCCTGAGCAGATGAATATAACCCCAAAACACTCATAGTAGATGAAGATTCATGGTGGATAGGAAGAAGTCATTGTTAGAGATGGAGATATTTGGATTGATTATAGAACTAGTGTAATTTCCTGCAATGACAAGATATAAGGCTTGACTGTGGGAAGGATTGGTTTTTATTAATATCCTTAAGTTTAATAGAATAAAATATTTGTGGCTGTTATGATTAAACACTTTCCCCCTCTATTTTCTTCATTGCATGTCTTGGTTGAATCTTTCTTGGGCTTTGTGGTCTAGGGCAGTAGTTCTCAAACCTGGCTGTCCATCAGAATCATTTAAACAAAGATTAAATTTCTCATGTCCCAGCTCTGGAGAATCTGATTCATTAAATCTGTGTTTGAATACTGGAATCTGTATATTTAATTGTCATATATGAGGCCACGGGTCCACAGTCGTTATTTTTTTACATTGTGGAATTAGGGGCTATGTGAGTATAGAATGTATGGAAGGTGGCTTTACTCAGAAATTCCAGAGATGCTGTGGTCTATAGATCATCTGCAATATGCCTCCTAACTATGTCTCCAATCTCTGCTCACACTTCCCTGATGAAACAATAATAGTTAATATTTATTGAGAACTTGCTTTATGCAAGGCATTTTGCTAAGTGATCTGGTTTATTTTTTTTTTTTTTTTTTTTTTTTTTTTTTTTTTTGAGACAGAGTCTCACTTTGTTGCCCGGGCTAGAGTGAGTGCCATGGCGTCAGTCTAGCTCACAGCAACCTCAAACTCCTGGGCTTAAGCGATCCTACTGCCTCAGCCTCCCGAGTAGCTGGGACTACAGGCATGCGCCACCATGCCCGGCTAATTTTTTGTATATATATATTTTAGTTGTCCATATAATTTCTTTCTATTTTTAGTAGAGACGGGGTCTCGCTCTTGCTCAGGCTGGTCTCGAACTCCTGACCTCGAGCGATCCACCCGCCTCGGCCTCCCAGAGTGCTAGGATTACAGGCGTGAGCCACCACGCCCGGCCGTGATCTGGTTTAATATCCATTATCCATTGATAGTCACAGGTAGGGAAACTGAGGCTCAGTGAGGTTAGAAATCACCTAACATGGCAAAGGTAGGAAGTGATTGAGTTGAACTCAAATCAGTGAGACCATGCTCTAAAACATCATAGTATGAAATCTCAGCTCTTAATGCACTGGTATAAGTGCTGCCGTTTCTGGACATGCCACTTGCAATTTTTGCTTTGCTCATACTATTGATAAAGTTTGGAATGCATTACCCAATTTTCTCCATTTAAGTCTTAATCTCCAAGGACTACTTCATTCACAAAGTACTCCAGCTGCCCCAGATGTTAACAATCTATTCTTCCATTGAAATCCCTTCACAGTTACTGTATATGCCATTAGTTAGAACTTTGTGGGGACTAATATTAATATTATCTCCTCAATGACAGTATTTTTTGGAATCCCAAAGTCTAGCCAGCCTCTTGCACACAGTTGCTCTGGAAAGGTGAATAGTGACTGATAAAGATCATAAGAATGAAAACTAATAAGAGAAAGTAAGATCCGGAGTATCTGGCCAGTTATTCATTTTCATCTTCTCTTCTTTTATTTTCTTTTTGCCTTTCTTTTTTTGGCATGTGAGAAAAACCACATAGATTCTATAGAGTTACTAAAAATACCATGAAGATCTTACAATATTAGGGCATATTTGGGGAAATGTTAAAAAAATTATTTTTAGTTTACACATCCCTCACATTACCTTCCAGTCTGTGCTTCCAGAATATGCTTAGAATGTAAACAATGAAACTGGAAAAGTCCCATGTTCATTCAGTGAAAATAGCACAGGCAAACTGTCCATTATATTTCAAAGGAAATGAGTTAAAATTCATTGTGTGTTAAGGAAAAGTGGTTCATGTTTTTTATTTTGTGTCAAAAAGGTCACTAAATTTGTGACCTCTGCATCTTTATCACCTATGCACAGCTGTTATGGAAATCTCTTGAAGTTTATTTAGCCAACTGCAGTTTTACTTCTTTCCAGATTATATTGATTTCATACCATTTTGCAGTTGGCACATTTTGACATGAACCATAGATGGTATTTTGAATTCTCAATGCATGTTATTAGATCTTTAAATCAATTACTACTAATATGATGAGAAATTCAAAGTTTTCAACCATGGGCACTATACTCAGAACTTCAACTTGACAGCATATGAGATTGGAAAATAGATGAATTGAATTGAACCTAAGTTTTCTGACTCCTAAATCAGGTTTCTTTCCAGTGAACTGTTCCGCTTAATAGATGATAATTTACTTTGATCTCTACAAATTCAGTGAATTGGAGATCATAATACTAGTACTTTATCTCATATTCTCATGCTTATGCAAGAAAGAAAGCTGAGATGAGAAAGAGGGTTGATGTGGTTAGGGTAAGAGTGTATAAGGGGAGATAAGTTTCAGGCAGAGTTGAAACAATTTTGTTTGTTTACACTTTAATACAAATTTGCCTGTGGGCTCATGTCTATTTTTATTTTTCTTTCTCCTATTAAGTTGTTTTTCATGTTCTTTCTCTCTATGGTCTTTCTTGTCTGTTCTTCCTTCTTCATTCCCCCCTTCCCTCTTTATTTTATCATTTATAAATTAAAGCATTTTTTTTTGTTTGTTGAATGTGATGGATAAATTGCCTCACTTGAATTTTACTTAAACAGCAAATTCATGAGCACCTACTTTTCTTTCTCTCAAAAGAGAAACACAATCTCTTTTTTTGAAGGAGTGGTCAGTTCAGTGGTTTTGTGTGTGTGTGTGAGTTGAGTAACCATTACCACTATCTGATTCCAGACCATTTTCATCACCGTAAAAAGAAACTACCTGATATTATCCAGCAGTTGCACTTCTGGTTAATAGTCTAAGGAACTGGAATTAGGGTCTGGAAGCGGTGTTGTTTACTCATAGCAGCATTATTAACAATATGTAAAAAGTAGAAGCAACCCAGGTTTTCATCCATGGACAAATGGATACACAAAATGTCATATATACATACAATACACTATTATTCAATTCTAAAAAGGAAGGGAATTCCGACATATGCTACAACATGGTCTATGTATAACACGTTATTTCCTCTAGTAGGAGTTTTCTTGTTTTGTGTGTAGAAGTGTTCTTCATGCTAAGGTTCCAAGACATCTAACTTTATTTATATTTCTTATATCCCACACTAGAGTAACTTTTATTTTTAAAAAAAGTCTGCTTTGCCCCCTAAATTGTGAATGCTTTTAGAACCGAGAATGAACTTTATTTCTCTGTTTCTCTAGATTCCAACAGTGTGGTGCCTGGAACATTGATGTATTAATAAATATTTGTGGAAAGAATGAATAAATGAATGAGCATAAAACATAGGGGCCACCTAGCAATTTATATTCTACTGATTACATTGTGATAATGCTTTGTATGGTTTTAAGTAAAATGTGACCAGAGGGTTTTAAGCTTCAAAAGACTGTTACATGTACTCTTGTGATATTTGACATGTTAATCTTATGGAAATAGAATAATTACAAATGCTATTTCAAAGGGCTTAATTTCTTATCGTAAGGTCATTGCTAAAGGATAAAGTTGATGAGATTGTGCTGAATAATAATGTGCAAGTAACATTTCTCTGGATGATCAAGCTGTGAATTACAATAAAAAGGAGAAAGATTTGATGTTATGGGTATGAGACTCTGCTTATTGGTGAAGCCAGCTCTGGTAGCATGTGGATGTATATGTTCAGTGCTGCAGATTAAATTTTTCAAGTGTTTCATAGTTTAAGGTTGTTCATGCTGACTATTATCTTTTTTAAAAAACAAAGTAAATTTCAAGTGTACTTCAAATGCTTGATATGCACCAAAATTAAGACATATATGTGCACATAAACCATATTTTTCTTGATATTATTGAATGACATTGTTTAGGTGAAGGCTGCTTAACAAATATAGTAGCTACTTTAAGTGGAACATAGAAGACAACAGTATATCTAGGTTTAATTCAGGATCCATGTTCACAACCATGAGATAAGTCATAAGTTAAATAATACTGGGTAGCATTGGATTAGGAATGGCCAGTTTTAGGTGAAGAACAACAGAACATAACTACTAGAAATATTATGAACTCCAATATTTTAAATAATTTCTTAGCAGAAAAGAAAAAATTGGCACAAATTTAAGTAATGATTGTGAAAGTAGATTGATTTCTTTTGTATATAGACATTATCCTACTGTAGCTGATTTTGAAAACTTACAGAAAGTATGTTTCTTCACATCCCATGAGATATTTTGAGTTCTCATATTTTGATTCAAACCAGATTTTCACCTTCCTTTGTGATGAGACGAAGGATAAGAAATTTAGTATTGGACATTAACCATCCTGGAAATCAGTAGAGAAGACCCATAGTGATGTGAAAATAGAGCTAAACTAGAGCTCAGAAGATACTGGCTCCAGGCTTGGCTCTGACAGAAACTTTCCAACTCTGGCAAGTCTCTTGATCTCTGAGCTTTCCTCTCCAGGTGAAATGGACATGATCACAATGCCCTCCCTTCATCCCTCCTTCCCTCAGAGTTCTATCATTGGGATTGAATGAGATACTGTAAATTATTTCTCCTTTTGCATACCTTTTCTCTACAATGTTCAATAGGCACAACAAAGAGGCCATTGTGATAACAAATGTCTTCAGGGATTATGGAGAAAAAGTGAATTTGAATAAGTTGGTGGATGACAGAAATCAGGGAGAAGATAAGTGGGGTCTCCCTGAAAAATTTAGTGCTATGAGATTAAAACTTGTTTTTCCCAAGGCTTTATGGGCTATTGTCCTTTAAATACTGTTTGCTGAAATAGTCTCTGTTTTCTTCAGTTATACCCTTAAGAGTATGTACTTTTTTTCTTTTAATGATAGGAGGATTTCTTACAGAACAAGCACAGAATTACAAATGGGAATCGATTCTATTATAATTTCATTGATTTGGAAACTGTGGGTGAACAGCTCAAGCAGAAGACGAGAAATAGAATAAATTGACAGTACTCTCTAAGAGTCAGTGATATGAAATCTTTCTTCTTCCCTGACCACAAAATTTTGCCTTTTAAAGAATTATACCATAGAACATAAATGCTCAAATTAAGCTTTTGTATCTCCTAAGTCATTAACTAGGGGTCACATTAGGTGTCAGTGGATAAAGACTAAAAATCATCAAAAGAAAAATTATTATTTAAATAAAGTGGGTAAAAATCAAAACCTCATACTATTTTTTTTTTTTAAAATAAAATGTGCTGGTGACACATCAAGTTTTGTTCCAGAAACTTGTACTCTAAGCTGGTTTAGCACGTTCATATCTCTTCATTAGAAGAATCAAGGCATGCTTTCTGTGGATTTTCTCTGCAGACTATGAGTGTGGCACTACTGCTTTGGTTTGAATGTGTTCTCTACAAGTTCATGTGTTGGAAAACTTAATCCCTAATCAACAGTGTTGGGAGGTGGGGCCTAATAAAAGATGAGTAGGTCATGAGGGCTCTGCTGTCATGAATGGACTGATGTTGTTATCAAGGGAGTGGGTGAGTTATCATGGGAGTGGGTTAGTTATTGTGAGTTGGTTTGTTATAAAAGTGAGTTTGGCCACCTCTTGTTCTTTTGCTCTTGTACTCTCCTGCCCTTCTGCTTTCTGCCATGGGATGGTGCAACCTGAAGACCCTTGCCAGATGCCAATGCCATGTTCTTGGACTTCCCAGCCTCCAGAACTGTGAGCCAAATAAATTTCTGTTCATTATAAATTACCCAGTTTGTGGTATTCTGTTATGGCAATACAAAACAAACCAAGACAATTACATTTAGTCTTGAGAAATCATGGATCTGGGAAATTGGTTGACTCTAAATTGGACAGACACTAATACCTATTCATTATGAGAGAATGGAATAATTTAGTTTTTACTAAGCACTTTTGTTTCTCAGTGTGCAGTTGAGCATAAATATTAAGGAAAAGAATTTTATATTAAATAAGAGAGCCGTACATCTCTGATTACTTGGTTAATGTCAAGGATCATAGACACTTACATTCAGTTCTACTCCTTGGCACTTTAAACAGTTTTCAATTTTCTCCACAGTAGAATTTAGATTGAGTCCTCTTTGAATGCCTCTGTAGTATTCTTATTCCATATTCCAGAGAGAATTAAATAATAGTATAAGCATCAATGATTCACCAAGAGAAAAAGGTAAAGGGGGAGAGTGTGAAAGGGTCAACTAATAGCCTTTAATCCTGTGATCCCTAGATTGTGTGCTCAAAGCCTGAAGGGTGGAGACCCATAGCCTTTGACAATTAAGCTGCCCTGCCTTGTCCAGCACTAAAAGCCACAGACAGAAGGATGAAGAAGGCCACCCATGTACATTTTGGAACATTTTGGTTTTTTTTGGTTTTCCATGTATACAATGTATAATTAGAAAATGTGATTAAAAATATAAATAAATTTGATTTCTTAGATTTGTTGTGGGGGTGGCATATGTAACTAAACACCAAGATTTTTGTAAATAAAATCTAAAATAGTGGTTAAATTAACATTTTCCCTTCAAATGAGAGAAGCTTATTTATTTATTTATTTATTTTTTATTTCAGCTCATTATGGGGGTACAAAAGTTCAGGTTATATATATTGCCCATGCCTCCCCATCCCCCCGAGTCTGAGCTTCAAGCGTGTCCATTTCCTAGACAGTACACATTGCATTCATCATGTAGGTATGCACCCATCCCCTCCCCCCACCCCCCAGCTCTGTCCGATACCCAATTGGTGTTATTCCCAAATGTGCCCTCAGGGAAACCAGTTTGCTGGTGAGTACATGTGGTGCTTATTTTTACATTCTTGGGATACTTCACTTAATAGAGTGGGTTCCAACTCTCTCCAGGAGAACCAAAGAGATGCCATATCGCCATTATTTCTAATAGCTGAGTAATATTCCATGGTATACATATACCACATTTTGCTAATCCATTCATGAATTGATGGGCATTTGGGTTGTTTCCACATCTTTGCAATTGTGAATTGTGCTGCTATAAACATTCGGGTGCAGGTGTCTTTTTTATAGAATGACTTTTGTTCTTCTGGGTAGATGCCCAATAATGGGATTGCTGGATTGAATGTTAGGTCTACTTGAATCTGTTTAAGGTATCTCCACATTGCTTTCCACAGGGGTTGCACTAGTTTACAGTCCCACCAGCAGTGTATGAGTGTTCCTGTCTCTCCGCATCCACACCAACATGTATAGTTTTGGGACTTTTTGATAAAGGCCATTCTCACTGGAGTTAAGTGATATCTCATTGTGGTTTTGATTTACATTTCCCTGATGATTAGAGATGTTGAACATTTTTTCATATGTTTGTTAGCCATTTTTATATCTTCTTTTGAAAAATTTCTATTCATGTCCTTTGCCCACTTTTTGATAGGGTTGTTCGATTTTTTCTTACTGATTTTCCTGAGTTCTAAATAGATTCTTGTTATCAGTCCTTTATCTGATATGTAGTATGGGAAAATTTTTTCCCATTCTGTAGGTTGTCTGTTTACTCTCGTGACTGTTTCTTTGGCTGTGCAGAAGTTTTTAATTTGATCAGGTCCCATTTATTTATTTTTGTTGTTGCTGTGATTGCCTTAGGGGTTGAGAAGCTCATTTTAGATTCAAAGAATACCCCTTCAATGCAAGAACAGATACATTTTAAAAAATAAAGTTCAACAATAGTTTAGCTATTCTTCATCCATGACAAAGTTGATCCTAATTTAGAAAAGCTTTTAAATAAATGCTTTGTCCTTTTCTTTTAAAAATGTTTAGCACTAAATTACTCCTACTAACCTTTTCAGAAAATATAGAAAAAATAGGTCCTTTAGTAATAATTTACTTTAAGAATAATTCAAAATAACTGTTATACAAGTAAGGATATTTGGGCATTATATGTTTTTTTTTTTTTTTTTTTTTTTTTTGAGACAGAGTCTCACTCTGTTGCCCAGGCTAGAGTGAGTGCCGTGGCGTTAGCCTAGCTCACAGCAACCTCAAACTCCTGAGCTCAAGCGATCCTCCTGTCTCAGCCTCCCGAGTAGCTGGGACTACAGGCATGCACCACCATGCCCGGCTAATTTTTTCTATATATATATTTTTAGCTGTCCATATAATTTCTTTCTATTTTTAGTAGAGATGGGGTCTCGCTCTTGCTCAGGCTGGTCTCGAACTCCTGAGCTCAAACGATCCGCCCACCTCGGCCTCCATTATATGTTTTAGTCACTAAAAATATTATTTTATAAATGAAGACCTAAAAATTTCAGTTTTCAAAAACCTGTCATTTAAGAGTTATTTTATAAAATTCATATTGCCTCTCTTTCTCTTATTTACCAATGTCATTTTTTCCTCTTCTCTTGATTCCAATTTTCTTCCATTATATGATCAGACTCAGAGAAGATGAGAATTTGCACATAGTGAATTTTCCTCAGAGTTTCTTTATAAACAGGAGAACTTAGACTGCACAGCTTGGAGAGGCAGGGTACCATGCTAGCTGCCTACAAACATTCATGTGCTATCACATGGCCAACAGTGAGGCTTACTTATGTCATTCCAGAAACCAGGTTTAGAACCAATGAATAAGATATAAAAAATAGGGAGCATATATTGATTCAATATATGGAATACATTTTTAATAAGTAGAACTGTCAAAAAGTGGAATGGATTGCCTTGGAAGATAATAATTTTCCCAATATGAACATTGATTAGAAGCTGATTAACCACTTGTTCAAATATGTAACAAATAGGGAGTAAGACTAGAGGGCCTCTAGATACAAGGATTTCAATATTACATAATTCTTTATAGTGAAAGTACATCAAAAAGATAAGTGGAGGAATGTATCAAAGTTTCTTTAGAGCTACCATCTGATTTCTAATAGGCAAACCTTATTACTTTCTAAGCAATATAACTAACTGCTTATTTTCATGGTTATGTTAATGCCCTGTGCCTTTCCCCCATAAAAATGGCTTACTTCAACTTATTATTGAAGATACTGACTACATTACTTGTAGTAAAAATTTACTGTAAATATAGCTTTTCTTAACTGGTTTATTTCTATCTTGTGAAAATAGTGATATATGTAACAGACTTCCTTTTTACTGGCCAGCTCCCCACCCCCTTTCTCCTCCTCTCCGAGAGTACCTCCTGCTGGGGCACCACCCTCACCCTCACCGACCCAACTGGCGACCATGGCACAGATAGGCTTTCTACTCCAACGATCGGAAAATCTGTCTAGGGAAGCCTAGATTTCCTAGATTGAGTATTTTTACTGTAGAATAGAGTCCTTCTTATGTTAGCATGGAGAGTGGTTTCCGTTGGCATGCTTAGTCCCTATTGTTCATCCTAAAGGGAACTTGCCAGTGAACATACCCTGACCATAATCACAGAAGCTGTGGTTAAGTCTTCCATACAGGAGAAAGACTTGTGGCAAAAAATAAACCTCTATAATGGCCGAGGAATTTTCTTTCAGCCATTGAAGGTAATTTATGTAGTCATCACTCATAAATATTAACATGCTGTCAAGAATCTGTCTGGGGGTAGGGGCCAAGATGGCAGACTAGAAATAGCCTGTACTAGCCACTGTCAAGAAGATCAGAAGTTTCAGGCAGAGGTTCACGCATGATGAACTGTCTCAGAGAGAGCATTGTGAATCATTGGAGAAGCAACTGGAGAGACCCAAAAGGGGGAGAGAGAGGCAGGGTGATCTGCCCAGCAAATTGGAAGGTACCTGGGAGAAGCATCCACATGTGGGGAAGGGTCAGGAGAGTGATGTCTGGGGCTCCCATTCCCCCAGCAGACATTGCAACCCAAGCTGTGAAGGTGTTCCCCCACCATAGCAGGCCTCTGAGCTGATCAGGGAACTACTTGGAGACTGTAGCAGCACTGCGCCAGAGAGCAGGCACGGTGGGGTCCTGCCAGCTTCTGGTCTCAGGTTGCTGCAACAGATGCCACTCTGCGTTCTCAGCCCCAGAGCACCCAGTCTGCAGAGGGGTCAGCTACACTGCAGCCACTTCCCTGTTACCCCTGCCAGGCCAGGGAGGGAGTGGGGAGGTAAGGCGCTCTCATGTGCACTGTGACTGGGTGCTGTGCACTGTAACTGGGTGTTGTGTACTCCTCCAACCCCACTACTGGCTGCCTTCCAGGGATCTGAACAGAGAAGGCACCTACTGCCCTCAGCATCTGCTGCAACCATCTCAATAGCACTGCCACTGCCCACGGGGTAGCACTGCAGCAGCTGTCACAGTCAGGCTTGGGTGGAGGGAGAGCCCAAGCCACAGCAACTCCCTGGCAAGGTGCTGCCATCTTCCTGGCACCACCAGGCATGGGTGGCCCAGCTGCTGTAGCCTGATGAGCCATGCTGCTCCTGGCTACAGTCCCATGACCTGCTTAGGTAGGTGATGCTATAATTGTTGAACCTATTGTTTCTATGATCAATAGAATAAGAAACCTATTTCATTAAAAGTAAGGTATTATATTGAAAGAACTTTGGACTTAAAGTCAGTTTGAATGCTTACTACCTAAACTTCTGGCTGTGTAACCATGGAAAAAATGTCTCTGAGCTCAATTTCTTCACCTCCGAGGTAGAGCCAATATCATCTCTCCTACAGTATTGATAGGAGCCAAAATAATGTACTTAAAAAATCAACATGTAGCTTTTGAATATAGTAAGTGTCCAACAAATATTTATTTGATTAATTTTTGGTAGAATATATTATTTTTTTTCCTGGTATATTTTGTTTTGTCTTTCTTCTTCCTGATGTCTTATTTTATATTATATAGCTTTCAAATTTATGCTATGCAAACTTGGAGCCATATTTCAGTCTCACTGTAATTATTGGCTAAAGCAGTGGTGATGGTCAGAATCTATATCCATTATTAGTCAGATAGATGGAATAGAATAGTTTCTCTTCCATTGATCTACATTTGAAAGTAAATAAAAATCATTTAGAAAGCTTGATCAATATTCACTTCTAGAACTTGTACCACAGGACAAATTTAGTGTCTTTTTTGACCACTTAATTTAATAGCCAATGTTTCTGAAGGAAGTGGTGTGGATTCAGAAGGTTTTTGGTCTACTTTACTTATTTTTTAAAGGTCTGTCTTCTCATTTTGCTTCATCATACCAATTACTTTCCAGAATAAGTTCCTCAGTATCTTTGCTTATTAATAGTGTTTGTTGTCTGCTCTCACTAGTCTATTCAACATAGTGTATTACTGTGTTAAATGAATGGTTAACAGTCACTCTGACCATGAAGGTTATTTTACAAATGCAGCTTCCAGACACTTTCATGTTAATGATCCTTTTTCTATGAATATTTTCTCTCTGAATTCATTTTCTTCACATAGACTTTGGCTCCCAGAGCTTCTGCAGACTCAGCTAAAGATTGCCGATAGACGAGACAGGAAAAACAAACAAAAACCAAAAGGAATCTCTATAGTGGCAGCTCCAGATGGGCTGAGAAATCAGAAATAGGTGGCATCCTTCTTTCCCATTCTTCTTTGTACCACCCACAAAGGGAAGAAGAGAAAGGAATGAGGATGGCAGAAGAGGCATTATGGATTTATTCAATGCAGTCTTTGGGCCATAAAGACTCATCAGGGGCTCACATTTTGACAACCAATCAGATATTCAAAAATACCCCTTATTTGTTGTGAAATGTAAAAAGGATCTGATATGTGCAATATATTTTATCTTTGTATAATACTGATGGTATTCAAAACATTTTCACTTTTGTTTTTCCTATTTGAGCCTTGCAAGGCTCAAAGTAGGCTGTAGTTGGTATAGTTCCAACATTTTATATGTCAGGAAACAGGCTCAGGGATGCAATGGGACTTGCCCCACTTTCTACTACAGTTTTCTGTCTTCTCATATTGGAGACTTGTCATGAAATAATACCTGTTATGGCCAGGTTTCCCCACGATTCCATCTCATCTCTTGTGCTATTTCTCCTTTTTTGCCACCATTGAGACCAAATAAATAAATCGGCCTGCCAAAATCCCTCTGTAGGCTGGACGACTAACCAACTTGGGAAATAGGCAAGTTCTTTTCGGTGCTCTAGTTGTCTTTTCTTTGCTCGTTCCCTCTTTTATAACCATCTGTCCTCTTTGAGGCCCTCGTGCTTCAAATACCAACGGAAAAATTCAGTCCTGAAAGTAATTATCTTTTTAGTGTGGGATAATAAATTTTGTGCATTTTGGGGGAATATTTGCCATTTAAAAATGGACTAGAGGATGAGTTCCCAGATGTAGAATTTCAGAGATTGAGGTTTTTAAGTCAGAGAGACGGTTTTTGGTACCAAGTATTTCCTGGAGCATCTCGAACCTCAAGACTGAAATAAGTGCCACTCTGTTTACCCAAAAAGCTAGCTCATCATTCAGCAGTTACCAGCTGGGATATCATAGATTTATAAGGATATGTATGATTCAGATAAATGTTTGAGGCCACTAGTCTTACACTGGGGTACATCTTTGCGGGCAGGATTGTTGAGACTACAGGACATATCTTAAAATAATAGGAATACAACAAGGGGAGTATGACAGAGACTCCCCCTCCACTACAGCCTTATTTCTTGGGTACTTGTTGTATGCCCCATGTAATTTAATGTAACTTTTATGTTACAGTTAATCATTGATAATCACTGAAGTAGGGATGCCTTAAGTTTGCATTTCATATCTTTTATTTCTGTGGAACTGTATTCTATACCTCCATCCCTGTATTATAGCCAAATCATATTAGAATTTTCCACAAAATTCTCAAAATTTTGAAGATGAATTGGTAATTAAAATATTTTAGATAGAAAATCTGGCATTTTATTTTGAATATTTTGGTGATTATATTTTTCTCCTACTGTGAGATTTCCCACTTTATCATAAGAGTGAGTCATAGGGACTGTAAGAGTTGATCAGAGGGACATATAAAGGAAGTCCAAAAGATGCACTTCCAATACACTTCCAATATACTTTCTCTCCAGAACAAATGTGGATGAGAATTTTTAGAGCAGCAGAGAAGTGTCCTGGTACAATGATACAGCAGTCTGTGGCTGGCAGACTTCCTTACATAATATCAAACAGCTGTTGACTATAGTAGATAGGATAGGAGAGCTACAATGGCAGGCCCCACAGACTTGTCAAAACCCACTTCAAACAGCCTGCCAGAGTCTGTTGGCCACGTACATCTCCACGGGACTCGAGAGACTCTGAGGAGTCACTGCCCATGTTACATATGGCCATTTACTGTCCAGCTGAACACAATGAAATATTTGTTTCTTGGTGCTTTTTGTTGGTGGAATGCAATTCCTAACCCTTGCAAGTGTCAGCTTCAAGGCACTAATGGGAAGAACCTCATTTCTCTATAAAAAAGATGTTTTATATTTTCAAGAACTGAGATAAGTTTTTGGTTGTGAGCTCTCAATTTCTAAACCTTAAAGCATCAAACATATTATTTTAGTCTGAAAGTATGCGAGACTGAGAATTACCTTGCTGTAATAAAACTTCAGTATGATCTCTGTAGAAAACTGAATTTTTATAAAAATCTATATTATTGGCATCGCCAGAATGAGTTAGCTGCAAAATAAGAGTGGGCTTATTGGATGGGATTATTTTAGTGTTGTTTATTTAATCAGAGAATAACATTGGACAAATATAATAGATTTAGGTTTAATATTATTAATTTTTTATGACAATAATTAACCAATATATTGTTTCTTCCTCCCTCTCCCAACTAACTATTTCTTATGGGAGCTTCTAGTTTGTCATAATATGAATATATCAGGACTGAGGATAAAGTTAGTAACAAAACTGCAAAGCCATCAGTGGGCCAGTTTAGGATTCAATTATCCATTTGCCCGGGAATTAACACCCAATTTTACAGACACAATGATTAATTCAGGACAAGCAATGTCTGGACAGGTGGGAGGTGGGGACATGAAGCATCTTGGGGGTGGAACCTGCTTATTTCTATTACTGGTGCCTGAAACCTAGTAGATGCTCAATAGCAGTCCCATCTGCTATTTCAGCATCTTTATTTTCCTGTGAAATGAATCCTAAATTAATTATTGGAATTTTTCTAGAAATATTTTGTATGTACTTCTGAGCCAGTCCTTCCAATTACTGCATGGCCCCAATTTTTCTCTCTCTCTTTTGTTTTGATTTGGGCTCTTTCCTTTGGAAGGCAGCTATGCTCACCGCTATACCACCAACACTGCTCTGGCCTCTTTCCTTTGATCTGGCTTCTGTCACTTGGGTAAACGTATCATTGGATTTCTCCATCTTTTGCTGATATTCTGAGGCCCTTCAGGGGCGAAAATCATATTTGTGTTCTGTAGTGTCCTCAGAATTCCGGAATCCATTCTGTATCTTGTTAAGAAGCAGGAAGGAAACAGGCTCTTGCTTTTAGATTTACACTTTTCCTTATGGGTACTAAAGCAAGTTGCTTGTGCTCCTATGTTGCTCCAAGTACTGAGGCTTTGTTAACAAGAGACTCTTGTTTGCCTGACCACTTTGTTCCTCTGGGCTAGCTGCCCCCAGGAGTGCATCCTTCCTTTATCCCCATGGATTCCTAGTGGTTGTCTTGCCTTGTATTGATCTCTAACTCTTGCTCATGGATTCAAGTTACTTCCACCACCAACCTCCATCTTGCTTGCTCCTCGCCCCACCATAAGTATAAATTCAATTTCTAAAAATAGTAAGCCCTATTGTGTGAAATCAGCTTCTCATTGGCAAGGCCAGAGTCATTTCAATCTGGTGGGGGCAGCAGTACTGATTTAATTTCAAGGATTCTTGAGTGCTCACTAGGACAGCAGCTTAAGGTCACCACTAAGCGGGAAGGCAGATGAATCAGAGTTAGACTTGGAGCAAGGTTACCACTGAGTGAGCTAGGGCTAGGGTTGGTGGGGCTGGGCTGGTAGAGTTGGGAGAGTCCAAGAATTAGGAGAAGTAAAGCATTAACTTGCTTTTTTGGGTAGTGATGGTAAGCAGATCTTTTTCATAAGACACTAGAAGAACCTAAAAAGAACCTTCCAAAGAGGGAGGTAAAAAAATTAGGAAGCTGTAGGAAAAAAACATCATCATACCATGTATTAAATTATTTCCTTTTGTATACTATAAATACTAAGACAAATAAATGAAAAACTTCAAGTATATATTAATTTTACTTAAAACATTCCATATTTGGGTTGTTTATGTGAAGGGAAAATATTAGAACAAATTAGATCCTATTTGACTCATAGTAAACATATTTTCAGCTCTTATAAGGTTCAAGGTAAAAAAATATCAGGCTAAATGGGGCAGATATAAAATGAAAATAAACAAATTATTTTTCTTATTACCTTCCAAAGACTATTTGCTTTACCAAAAGGATATTTTCTTCCTGCTTATGCTGCATTGTTCAAGAGAACAAGGCAATATGGCAAAGGTCAACATACTGGAGGTGTTTCGTTTTGGATTAAGCCTCCCTGGTGAGCTTGGGCACCACACTCTTGTAATTCAGGCCTCTAGGCCTTCTCAGGGTTTTCCTTGAGGGCTTGTAAACACATTTTAGTTGATTGCTTTACTTTTCTGAAGCTGCTTCCCCATCCAAAAAATGAGGTAGTAGGACTAAGCCAGTGATCCTCAACTCTGGCTGTGGTTCAGTAGCTTCTGTGGACTAAAAAATATTCTGTTGCCCAAATCCTCTTCTGGGAAGTTCTAACTAGGAGTTCTGGGGAGGGATCTTGGGATTTGTATTTTTCCAGGGGATTCTAATTCTAGGACCACTTATCTAAATAATCTCTTATCCCTTTAAAAGATGAAAGTGTATTCAGCCAGGGAAAAAGAAATGAGGGCTGCCTATGAAGACTTCTCTGAATTTTTTGCAAGAATTTACCAGTGAGAGTGAGGTTAGAAGAGTTTTCTTTCCTGACCTGGTAATATTATCAATTCAAAGCCTGTCACTTAGCCCAACTCAATGACTAGGTCAACATTACCTTTTCATGACGTGACATTCCTGGCAGAAGTCTTTGATTTATGCTTGTTTGTATGAATAAAACAAGTGCCCTTTGCTTACAAATAAAGGAGGAGTTTTCTATCAATATAAATTGGTTTAGAGTTGTAAAGGGAGGGCTGCTATTGCTAATGTCAAGATATGAATCCTCAGCTCTCTTTCAATGCTCTCATGGTATCACTGATTAGAAGTGGAGTTCTGGTTGGGGTTTGGGAGCTGGGCCAAGAGAATATGTGTCTTTCCTTCATCTTCCTTTCCAGCACTAATTTGTTAAAATAAAAAACAAAACCCACTTGCATTAGGTGAATGCGTTCAGTTGGTGGCAGCAAAGGTCTGTTAAATTCTGCAAGGCCCTGGTTTTAGATATTTTGAAGAGAGCTAAGAGGGAACAAAGCAGCATGTATAATAACATCCATGTTTTCCGTTAACTTGCAGAGCTATAAATTTATTGCATGTGCTCAGAAAAAAGAAAAATATGTAAAAAGAAGATTTCTTGCTGTCTCTGTCCAAATGTAATCCCCTAAATATGTTCTTTGTTTCCAAATCTAGAAGTAGGGTATGCATCAGCTACACATGGAGCATTTAGACAGGTTGTGATACAAAAAGGTGAGCATCTGAAGATTTACTGTTGGTTGTCATGTAAATTTATTAAAATGGGAGCTTTGATCTTGAAATACATCCAGACAAGATTAATGGTTTAGCATCTGGGGAAATCAAGGATTCGATGCAATAAATGGATAAGGAATGTTTTGCAGTTTCACATTGGCAAAGATAAAAATCCAGCATTTAAAAGGCTATTTTAGAATTTTAGTTTAATGGAAAATATAACAAGTGCCAAAGAACATTAGGTGGTATTTGACTAATATATAGACTAGAAGGGTTTGTAAGCAATAAACAGATGGAAATGAATGAACAAAAATGAAATGATAATTTGAAATTTAGCACTGTGGATAGATAAAGACATTTTACGGTTTGTACCCATAGTTTTTTGCCTGTGTCCTGGTGGTGAATTAATCATTGTGTCTGTAAAATTGGGTGTTAATTCCGGGGCAAATGGATAATTGAACCCTAAACTGGCTTACTGATTGCTTTGCAGTTTTGTTACTAACTTTATCCAAGTGATTATCATCTAAAATGATTCATGCTCTTAGAGACACTGTAACCAATAATGACACCACTATTGTGAGGTGTCGGGGTGAAGGAGATATGTAAATGGAGAAAATAGAGACTCAGGGAGGGCTTCTTGCAAAACTGTTTATATGTCATTAGAATACTGACCTCCTAATGAGAGAGCACCCTCTAGAATAATGTTTAAAATGTGAAAACATTCAAGGTTGATAATTTAGTGAATATAAATGGCCTGATATGATGCTTTTATTATAATGCTAAGCATTAGAACATCAGATGATTACTAATTTCTAAATTCAAGTTCAGATTGTAATCCTTTTAAATCTCTTTTCTATACTGTTTTGATTACCTAAATATTTTTGGAAATATTTTTGCATTTTGCTATTAAATAATTTTCACCTAGCTTGCTACAGTTGATTAAAAACTTACAAATATTAGATGGTTATTTCTTAACTTCAAACTACTTGATTGTTGAAATAGCAACATATAAGTTATCCAGCATGAACTTGAGTCAAATAGACAACATCAAAGTTGAACATTCTAGGTTAAAAATTTCAAAGTAGTTTGGAACGTAACCATGTAAATCCCATTTATAGTAATGGGATTTTCCAAACTTGAAATGTCATTCCATGTACACAGTTTTGAAAATATGTCCTAAAAACTACTCTTTCTGTCCCTGTCATCAGATTGTCAGTCAGATCAAAGTTTGTTTCTTCTTGATCTTTAAATTTTGAAAATATAGCAAGGCAACAGAATATTGTGAATATAAACTTTTCACTCATGGGAAATTTATGACTGTATATAAGAAAAAAAGCTGCAAGAAATTTTGTAAATGAGATGTCTGTTTTTATTATAGCTCATTCTAAAAGAACATGCTGCATATAATTTCCCATTTAAACACAGAAATGGATTATTTTATATACTTGTTGAAATCGATATGGTAGTTACCTAGTTTCAGGATGAACTTTTGGAAATTAACTCTCTCCAATGTGAACTTCAGCCAAATAGATGCCATTAAATGCTGGACATTCTAGGTTAAAATTTCAAAGTACCTGGGTAGAACTTAAGCCCATCCTTCTAAGTGAGGTATCACAAGAATGGAAAAACAAGCACCACATGTACTCACCATCAAATTGATACTAACTGATCAACACTAAGGTGCTCACGTGGTAGTAATATTCATTGGGTGCTGGTCAGGTGGGGGTGAATGGGGGTGGGTAAACTCACAACAAATGGATGCGGAGGGCACTGTATGGGGGAAGGGCACACTTGTAGCCCTGGCTTGGGGGAGGCTAAGGCCTTATATGTAACCAAAATGTTTGTACCCCCATAATATTCTGAAATTAAAAAAATTAGGTTTGATATAATAAGTGTTAATAATTAAAGCTCTGATTAAAAAAAATTTCAAAATAGTTTGGAATGTAGAATCACCATGGGAAATTCTGGTTTACATGGCCCTGATACCTGCATTTTAAAAAATTGGATGATTCTGATGGGCTCTAGGATTGAAAACCACTGGCTCATTGCTTTTAGAGAAGGTAACATGGCCAGAGACCATGGGCCACCATTAATTGGTTAATTTCCATTCTTCTGTTGAGGATACTGCTGGTGAGTTACTATTATATAATTAAGAAATGGTAATATCTGAGAGTGAAGGTTGCAGAGAGGTAAGAACAATTTTTTTTTTTTGCATTTTCTTCCAGTAGTCTCTCTCTTCCTCCTAACCTCCCCCCTGTAACATGGGCTATCTAATTTACCTATTTTGCTTTGCCTCTTCCCATCTGTACATTTGTAAGCAAACATATAATAGTGGTTTTAAGTGGCTCTAGCTAGCTCTAGAGTGCTCTTAAATTTTCAGAATTTTTGTGAACCAGTTGTTATACATAGCCGTTATTAAAAATCAAATTATATAAAGTTACAACTAATTTATTTTAAAATAAAAGTATTCAATATTCAAAATTTATTAATTCCTAATTCCTTTGTTACTTTTACCTATTATTTCTGCTCTTGAGGTTATATGCATCAATTATCTAAGGAAAGAGACACTACTTTGCATCTCTTGTAAACCTGGCCCTCAGAGACTTCATGTTGAGAGCTTAAATCCAGCCAGGTGGAAGTCTTTATACTATAGCAATCAGCAAATGGTGCAAATCAGGGCTTGATTTAATGTCTTATTGATTGTCTAAATTTTCAAGGGATGGAAAAATGTTAAATGCTGAATAAACTTAAAGCGTGCCTTGTCTGTGACTATTATATTGTGAATAGCATAAAAAACACAAAGAAATTTTCTACCAGTATTTATAAACTATCATCTGCTTTAGCAAAGAAGTCACTCGCCTTATTGATGAACGAGTGAAGTTCCAGCGTATGCATTCCTTATTTCACTTTCATCTTACTCCTTTATATAAACAAAATTATCAACTAACACTTGTGTCACAACGACACTCATTTCCTAATGATGTGAGTGACTTCTTTGCTGAATTGGGTAGTAATCAAGCATATATTCATGGTCTGATTTTGTGAGACTATTATTGGTGATAGAATTATAAAAACTGATAGTGGATTTTCAAGGCATAGCAAGTCACATTGAAATTATAGAAATATGGAATTTACAATAAAATATTGTATATTTTATTATTTGTGAATTATATGTTACATATCTTTTATATAAGCAAAATTTATCATAAATGTGTGCATGGATATATATATATATATCTTCTACATATATATGCATACATTTTTTCTTGGAGATGGGGTTGTTAAACATTTGCCAGCTCATCACTGCATATGATTCTTGAAGTGGAGTAGGAAGTCATTTAGTCCAAACTTTCTGTATTCAGATATTGGTTAGATAGAAATTTAAAACAGCTCAACCTAGGTAGATTTATGCAAAGATGGATAGGCAGCTGCTAATGTGTGATTTCCCTTCCAAAATTTTAATTTCCATTGCCCATGCATTAAATTCTACTTTAGAGATTTACTAGTTTGGGTTCTGATTCTTTTTGATGTTCTAAGTCGTGATTTCCAAATGAGAGTGTGTTTATTGGGAATACCAGTCAAAATACAGTTTTCTGACACCTCCCCCCATCCAAACTTGCTAAATCATAATTGTAGGTAGTAGGGTCCAAAGAATCTGTCTTTTTAATGTTTACCAGACTAGGGTTTGGTAATGGTGGCTTGAATCTTGTGTTATATATAAATAGCCTCAGAGGAGCAATAATGTAACTCAGCTGATGCCCTGTTAGACGGGATTAACAGATAGCAGAGATCAAGGCCATGTGGACACAACCCTTCTCCCACACCTTCCCCAGGCACCTAAAGCCGAATGGAATTACCTAAAACTGAATCTTGGTAAGTGGCATGCCAAGCACAGCTAAGTAACTGTAAATGGAAATTCTCTGGACAATCACATTTAACAATCTGGAAAGGAGTCTTTCCTAGTCCCTTGGCTTCATTGCTTAGGCAGGAAATATGCTGTGTCTTCAAGTGTAGTGTTATGAAAATCAGGAATTGTTCATCCGTTTTGTGTGGGCCAGCTATATGGCTTCCCAGCATGCATGCCCATCTGTCCTGCAATAAAAGCTTTAATTTCTGTGCCTGTAGTTTTTACAAAACTATTGGCAGAAAATGAAACGACCAGGATTCCGTATATCTGGTTGGTCATTTTGGGCCTATATTGCTCTTTTCAGAGACAGGTACAGGATTGTCTAAAGGGCTTACCAGGTGTCCTAACTAAATAGATGAGAACAATTATTCCTTTTCTAACCTGACACATCCAGTTTGCCTGGAAATCAGCAGGTTTTCCTTCTAACCATCCAATTAACATATAATTACTTTCTTCCAAGGAGAAGGTGAAGGTTGCTAAAACTACCAGGTAGGAAATTTATCCAACTTTTACTTTTTAGACATTGGCTTGGAGTTGTAAAGAAAGATTTTGTACCCCTAACTCTGCTAAGTAATGGGTAAATGATGTAAACATATATTTCTAATTTCTTGATTGGCTGAGCAAATGTTATGAAATGATTTTAAGATAGAAACAAAGACAAAATTGTGCATCATGAGACTATCTCCTTTCTTACCACTCAAAGAAAAACTGGACCTATTTGCTGATACATACATTTTACTTTTGAATTTTTAGTTATGTGTTTGATATAACAGTTATTTTGGCTAAATTGTCTTTATCATTTTTTGTGCTTTTATATGTAACAATTATTTATTTATTTTAGTTCGTAGACTCTCAAAGAGTAGGGACTATAATTGTTCAAGCTATTTTATAAAGAGAGTGGTCATAGTATTTGGAATACAGACCATATTGTTTTATTGTGTATTATAATATGATATCAAGAAACTATTCTGTATTTGTGCTTCCAGACTCAGTGGTCACCCCTTACAACCTAGAGCAGGTCACATGTAGGGACAGGATATGGCCAAAAGCAAGGAGAGGGTGTTTCCCTCCATCTCAGGGCGGTCATCATTCAGCTGGGGCAGGTAGCGGCCTTCTATAAATATTCTGGAGTCGTATGATTTATGGATGTAATTTAGGCAAGCTTAACATGAGGGGGCAGGGGGAGAAAGTGAGAGGAGAGACAGAAATAACAGAGGTGATTCCATCACTTTACTCTGTGCCTATGACCCAGAGTAAGCGTGAGAGGGGAGGAGTGAGCTGCTGTTCTTCCTCAGGTGCTTTCCATGCCTCGCAGCTCATGCTCTCATTTCTTCCTTGCCTCTCATGGCATGAGATCTGATTGTGAGATTATGATTTCCACATTTGATGATAATTGTTTATTAAAGCTATCTGGACTCCAAACACAAGCCAACTCTTTCACTGGGTGTTAAACCAAAAACACTAATCTAGTCCACCTCTGGAAGGAAAAATGTGATTAATTTATTGAGAGACAGTATATTAGGCTCTCATGTGGGTCTCCTAAGAGACTTTTAAACATAATTTTGACCATATTTGACTTTTTATCTTAAGAGTAGCAAAAACTTAAAGCCTAACTAAGTGGCAAGTCCACCGTAGTAATTTCCCTTTCTACTACCTAGCTATAGCTAAGGACACTTAAAAAATGGCACTAGTCTCAGGAATGCTAGATTAGTAGGATTTCCTGGGGGAATTGCCTTTTTGGTGCCACTGTCACGAAAACATAGGATTTCTGAGAGGAATAAATTATTCTTCCTTGATGAGCAAAGCAGAGAAGGAGGAGTTGCAGAGAGAATAAGGAGAGGTGGGATATTAGGAGCACACAATGCACAGGATTGAGAAATAGATTTTTTTTTAATTAAACAAATAGAGAAGCATAAAAAGAAAGAGACAAAGACAAAGAAGAGCATGGAGTCCTCCGAGTAAGCATACGAGGAGTAGTTGCCAGGAGCAGCAGAATCATGCTTACTCAATTGTAGTGTCTGAGCACTGAACTTGGAGCAGTGGGAGTGTGTGGCCCTTTTAACATACGGCTGTCTACTGTTAAGGTCAGTAGCCAGCTCAGTAGGAGAGATCATTTGAGACATCGTGTAACAGAGAATAAAGTCAGAGCAGAAGGATGAATTGACCTATTGACCTACATACTGGTAGTTAATGTAATTTAGCCAGAGAATTGAATGGAAATAAACTCAGATTTGTTTAGGTTACTTATAAATATAGATGTTTTTATCTTTATAACTAGCATGGAATATTTTATTCAAGTGTCCAATAAATTTTAGTTATATTCTCACCTATGTTCTAAAAATTTCAATGTCTTGTCTTTATTTCTTAGTGTTTGTACTCTAGCTAGCCTGTGACTTTTTTGACTTAAGAGCTTACCTTTTATTCCCTTGAGCTCATCTTCTTCTTGGTTATACGTTGCAAAGGGCTTGAAACCAGATTGAGGATGGCATGAGTTCATGGAACAGAAAAAAGACCAGTGTGGGGGAATAAAAAGAAATGAAGAAGGAGAGATCATGTGCATGCATTACATTGTAGTTACAATGGGTTGCCACCAATTAAGTGACCATATGATTAGTACCATTCACTCTGATTTAGATATATAAAGTATAACTAGCAAAAGGAATCAAAGTCATAGAAGTATTTTAAGTGGGAGAGTAGCATAGTTTGATTCACATTTTTAAAAGTTCATTTCTCCTGTTATGTGAAGAACAGACTGGGGAAAAAACTACAGAAGCAGGGAACCAGTTGAGCCACTGAGGTTGTCCAGGCTAGTAGAGATGTTGTGACATAGATCACAACATAGATCACAGTGTAGTTTTAGCAGAGATGGAGTGAAGTAGACAAATTGGTGCATTCTTTAGAGGTGGGGCCAGTTCCATAATATCAAAATCATATGTTTTATTTTATTTAAAATTTATTTTTAATTATAAAAGATACTTTTTATATGTTCTTATAAAGCCAATCTCTCAAAGTTGTTATGAGGATGACCTGAAGTAATATGTGTGAACTCTCACAATAAATGAATGAACTTTTAACAAATTGCCACATTAGAAAAAAAATTTTTCCTTGGGGCCACAATGTTTTATTACTCAAACAGAATAAAAACTTTGTAAACAAAATGATCCTTTCTAACTTAACAAAAAATTTGTTATTTTTTTATTGTTTTCTGTGTGTGAGTTATATGCAACTTGAATAATAGTTCACATGGCTCCCAAGGTGATGAGACGTGTGAGTTACATACACCTCACCAGGTCCTGGGCTGAAAACTAGCGTGAGTTAGAAACAACTCACATGACAGTTAATGTGTTAAATAGATATTGGAGAAGCAGTATGGGTAGCAGAAAGAGCATATGCTTCAACAGTCAGAGAAACCTGGTTGCTAATCCCGGTTTTACTACTTACTGACTGAGGCCTATTTCTATTTGTGATCTATTGCTATTCCAAATTACCCCCAAACATAGCAGCTTAAACAAATGTTTATTTTTTCACAGTTTCTGAGAGTAAGATATTTAGGATCAGTTTAGCTAGATGGCTCTGCCTCAGGGTCTCATGAGATTGCATTCAAGATATTAACCAGGGCTACAGTCATCTGAAGGCTTAATGGGAAGTGGAGGACCTGCTTCCAAGCTGGCTCACTCACGCGGCTGTTGACAGGGGACCTCAGTTCCTTGTCACATGAACCTTTCCATAGGGCTGTGGTATGGGCTAATTATTTGTGTTCTCCAACATTCATATGTTGAAGTACTAACCTCCAATGTGACTGTATTTGGTGATGATGGGGCCTGCGAGAAGGTAAAAAAGGTTAAAAGAGGTCATGGGGGGCCCTAATCTGATAGGGCTGGTACTTTTATAAGAAGAGGTAGAGACACCAGAGCTCTCTCTTTCTGCCATGTGAGGGCACAGCGAGAAGGTACCTGTCCACAAGCCAAAACAAGAGCTCTTACCGGGGACTGAATCAGCCAGCACCTTCATCTTTGGCTTTCTAGCCTCTAGAACTGTGAGGAATCAATTTCTGTCATTTAAGCCTCTAGTCCATGGTATTTTGTCATGGCAGCCCATGCTGACTAATACAGGCTGCTTGTGTAGTCTCATGACATGGCAGCCAGCATGCCCCAGAATGAGCCATCCAAGAGAGAGCAAGGAGGAAACCTCAATGTCTTTGATGATCTAATGTCAGAAGTCACAAACTGACATTTCTGCTATATTTTCAGTCTCTAACTCCACCTACACTCAAGTGGAAGAGAATTAGACTCCACCTTTGCCATGGATTTGTGAACATATTTTAAAACCATCACAAAACCTTTATGTAAGCTTCTCTTTTCTTTTATGAAATGGAGCCAATAATAAAGTCTATTGAAAGGTAAATTAGGTCAAGTGTGTGTTATTATATGACTGGCTAGGTGGCTGCTCAATAAGTGTTAGCTTCTTTCTCCTTGATAACTTAGTGATAATCTGAAAACTAAGAGACAACAACTAGGATAGTTCAGTCCTTTTGGGTGGCCTCTAAGTATGTCTTTTATCCTTCCTGTGTTCATGATAACAGGTTTTACATCAGGCAAACACATCTTAAACCCTACTTATCTAATTTAATTAGGTTCATGAATTTAATCGGGATTATATTATTTTTTGTCTTTGAGATAAAAATATAAACCCCTCTTAGGAATTTTCTGAATATATTTCAGTGATGTATTTTTTTAATTTTCTATATATGGGAATTTTAAAGAACAAAAATTTAAATTAAAATAATGTATCTCTAATACAAGTAAGTGAATATCAGTGCTATCTAAAAATAGAAAAGAAATCCATAATTAAAATAGCATTTCCAACTGTAGCCTTATTATTGTAGCATGTTTCCAGCTGTGGGTGACTTTTCATATCTTCAGACATAATCACATATCAGTATGCATGGAATGACTTTCTAAATGTCCATTAATTCTTGTATAAACTCTGCGCATAAATCCGTACCAATCAGGATGTGATTAGAACATTATTGTGCTGCAAAATCTAATGATACTGAAGTGAGATTCAGGAATAAGTTTTGATTTTTACCAAATTATTTTTTTGTTTTTGCTTTTTAAAGAAATCTATTCTCTGAACTATAGGATTTGAATGCAATGATGATGATAAGTACCTAATGAAGTGGGAAGATGAAGTGGGAGGCCATTGTACTGATTTGTGTTTTTTGGAGGTCAGCATTTGCTGTTTGAAGAAAAGATTTAAAAAGTTGGAATGACTATAAGATTTGAATATCATCTTTTTCAATGCTTAACATAATTATTTCATTTTTAGCAAACAAAAAAATCTGGAGTAGAACAACACATATTAAACTGAAAAGAGGTACCCTTGGTTTGGGCAAGGTCTGTCTTGCCTAGGATCTCAGGAGTGAGATTGGGGATAAACATATAAGGTTGCTGATATTTGGGTTACATCAATTAGGAAATATATAATAAGTATAATACATAAATGAATAAAACCCAAGAGAAGAGAGAATTTGGTTTTGATCAATGGCCAGGTTAAGGGAAATAACATAATTTTACTTGTAGGGATTATATTGATTCATCTTAGAAGACAGAGCCAACTGCCTTAGTGACTGAATGATTGTTAATGTTAATCTCTATTTGAGCAGAGGTTCTGCATTTAATGTCTAAATTGGATATTTTTGTGTCTGGTTTCCATTCCGAATGGTGATTTAGAGAGAAATTTTACTTAAACAACTACGTATATAATTAGCTTGATTGTAGTAATCATTTCACTATGTATATGTGTATCAAAACATCATGTTGTAGACCTTGCATCTATACTATAAAAAAATAAAACAACAACAAAAAATATTGCTACTTATATATCTTATCTGTCTAGTCCTGACCTTTCTCCTGAGATCCTGACTCATATTTAACAACCTCCTGTTTATCTCCACTAGGCTATTCCACAGACTATTCAAATTCAGCATTTCCAAAAACAGATTCATCATGTTGACCTCCAAACTTTTCCTGCCTCCCAATTTTTTTTTTAACTCAGCAAAGCTAAAGTCATCATTCAGCTTTCCAGGCTGGAAACCTGAGTATCATGCTTGACTCTCTCCTCTCCATTACCTTCCCTTCTGCCCTTCCTCCTTCCCCTCCACATGGAATTAATCACCTGATTCTATTTATTTTACCTTCTAAATGTCTCCTTTGCTATCACTCTCTGGCTGCTGCTAGGATTAGGCTTTTACTATTTCCTTTAGCTGGTCAACTGGTTTCTCACATTACCTCTCTTCAATTTTTCCTCTATTATGGTCAGAGTGATTTTGTAAAGTGCAAATGTGATCATGTTACTGTCATGCATAAAGTCCTTCAATGGTTCTCCATGTAGCACCTCAGGTTAAAGGTCAGTCTCTAGCATGGCACACAAGTTCATTCTGAATTGCATCCTTGTGTTTCTCCTGAGCCTTACTTCCTTCACTCAGTTATATGCACCCTGTTCTCTAGGTATATTGTTATGTTTGCTTCCATGCTGTGGCACATGCTGTTTCTTTATTTTCCAAGTCATAGATTCTTGGCCTGGCAAACTTCTACCCATCTTTCAAGATGTGGCTCAAATATCATACTTCATCTGAGGACTTTTCAGATCCCACCAGGCAGAGTTAGATCTGCCCTCCTCTGAGTTCCGATTGTGCCTTATGTTTGTTTCTACTACAGCATTTATCAAATCATATAAAAATTATTTGTGTACTTGTTTCCCCCATAGACTGTGGGTTCTTACTTATCTTTATATTTCCAGTGCTCAGCCAGGAACTCCAAAGATAATAGAAAGTTGGCAAATGCTTATTAAATAAATGAGTAAATCAAAGTGTCTTATTAGCAACACAAATAGCAACAGTACATAGAAAAATGACTCTGCAGAAGCAAAACATGTTCATCAAAAACCATTTCTTATATCTACTCTTAATAAAAGCATAGACTTGCAAATTCATCACTGGTAGAACTGTGATAAACAGGCTTAGGATTGCTACATTCATTTACAAGAAACTTTGGTTATCTGGTGCCCTCAAGCATCTGAGTGGCACTGAGCCCAGAGGTAAGGAAAATAAAAAATGAATGTGTCTTTGTTTGGGAAAATATTACAAACCCATTTATGCAATGAATAGGGACAACTGAAATCTTGACACTATAATAAGTAGTCCATTCTCTGTCTAAACAGAAGGTAAGGAGGGATTTATAGCTTAGTGATGTTAGTAGAAGGCAGACTTTGCTGTGTGAAATCTGAGAGTCACAGGAGGAGTGACAGGTGACGGAAGAAAAAGAGAAAAAAAGAAAGATAGATCAGAAGGAAAGGTGGTGATAACAACGTCAGTGGCAAGGATTTAATGTCATGTAATCCATTCATTTTAGAAATCTGGAAATGCTAAGTCAGAAGTTTGAACAGGTTTGTTGTGTGTGGGTGTGTGTGCATATCTGTGTGCATGTGTTTACATCCACTTACACTTCCAGAACTATAGTTCTGGAAGCTCTAGTCCTTAAAACGGAATCTAGAAAACTAGCTTTTCCAAAATGATGCATTTGTAGATAGTACTGGATAATGAGGGATAATGGAGATTTTAATGTGGAAGTGCTTTATGGGCAAGAATTGTGTTTTTAAGACCGAATTTTATACTCGTTGTAATACGTAAATAAATCCGTAATAAGTATTTTCCTGATTAAGCGATGGAATGGTGTGGTCCCTAAGGAATATCAGTGGTGCTCAGGTTAGACAGTTTGGCCTGGCTGTAGGATAAATTATAAAGAGGTAAAGTTTATTTTCAGTATTTCTAACCTTCCTGGTGCTTCCTACTCCTGAACCTGAATCTTCCCAACATTTTCATTAAATACCATCTATCAAGTTGAGTCCACTGGGAAGATTTCCACTCACCACTGTTTTTCAGGATCATTTTTGAGTGAGGCTGTATTTATGTCTGCAATGTTTTCAGCAAAAGCTAATGAATCATGTTGATTAAATTGTGAATCAGGCTCAGGTTTTTCCTCCTGTTTTATCAGCTGGTCATAAGAAACCCCTACAAAGCCACAGGAATGAGTTGAGAGGTTGTAATCACCGCAACAGAGCTAGGCAGCACCAGGGTTTGGGCCTGTTTGTGTAACTTACTTGTGCCTTTTGGGCTTGTTCACGTCTGATCCTGAAAGTGGTGTTTCCATTGTACAGTGAGTTGCTTCCGTGTCATTCTGACCTTATCACTTAGTGGCTGATAGTACCCAGCTTATGATGAGCATCTCCAATTGCATAATGGCTTGATGTCCCCTACTCAGGCACTCAAGTGTCTATGAGGGATCAGTATCATGCTGAGAGCTGCCTCTCTAATGGAGAAGTTTTCTGTTGGAAAAGCATAGCCTTGCTCTAGAGCCATTGGGGTCTGCAATGTGTTTCTCCTGAAGTTGGCCAGAGAATGCAAAGACATATTTATGGTTCATGGGCACCTCTGGCACCTTCGGATCTTCTGGATCATATAGCCCAAGTAGCAGGGCTGCTTGTATCATAATTTGAACATGTTGCAGAACCATCTATTGCTTTGGGTCCACTCAAAACTGTCATCCTCCCTAGTTACTCAATAAATGGTTTGGGACAATTTTGCTAACTGTGTTATATAATCTTTAAAAATCTAAAGATATAAACAAGGCATGGTGGCACATGCCCGTAGTCGCCACTACAAGAGATCAAGAGTCAATCTCTTGATCCTAGGAGTTCGAGTCCAGATTTGGCAACATAGTGAGATCTTTGTCTTTAAAAAATTTTAAAAAATATTTGAAGATATATGCTAAGTACTTTGTCTCCTTTTTGTTCATAGGAAGGGAGGATGCAATAGCTTACTTACCCTTTACTTACTTTTGTGACTTATCCTTTATGATTTTATATATGTTGTATACGCTTACTTACGGTTCTTCTTTTAAAAGACGTGGTCTCCTCTTCTACCTTATTCCTTCCAATTCGCCACAAGTCAGAGCCTTAGTAAATGTGACATTAAAGCATGCCAAAAGTTATCACCACCCTACTCAGGCCTAAAAATGTGGTCATTGTTACTATCTGGCAGGCAAGTAATCCAACTCTAGAAGCTCATTCTGAGGTTTGTTTCCTAGGGACCATTTTCTTGGTTGGGTTCTATCAGAAGCAGATGCCAAGACAAGAATACATGTGCAGGTGGTTTATTTGGAAGATGGAGGAAATACTGATAGAGATTGAGGGAACTGAGACAGGAAAGAGAAGGCAGCCAATAAAGTATACATTAGCAAGTTAGGTTACCACTGAGGGTAATTGGACTTAACTCCCCTGGGGAAACTCTGGGGCTGGTGTAAACAAATGCCTCAGGGTTATCTCATTAGGGAAGCTACACCAACTACTGTCATTCATTAGCTGAGAGTTTCTGGGGCAGTGGGTCATTAATTTCCGAGCATTTCTGGCTTGTTGCATAGATGGGCAAAGTGGACTTCGATGTCTGGAGAAGACCTTCAGGTCTTCAGTTGGAAATCGAATTGATGAGTGCTTAAGTAGGGAAGGAAAGAGGATATTGATAATGTCTGTTACAATGTCCAATTATAACTGTAGAAGAAACCTTTAGGACCTATATATTAAAATTTGGAATGTGAAATATATCACATTCATAAAATCATGACATTCTAACAGGTCAGATTCAATCAGTAGAGCATTATCTGTCTTCCAGCTGATATAAAAAATACTGACAATACTATTGAAATCTTCATTGGCTATCAGGCCACTGTGGTTCCCTTTTGTTTTAGAACAGATAAGGAGCATTTAGCACTTGCTATAGTGAATGATCCAATCAAAGAATAATGCAATATATTAATAGACAGTTAACCAAAGGGGCATGCTGAATAAATGAATAATATGCTGAATAAATGAATAGCTAAGATGGAGGAAATTGATATGATCATAGAGAACTTTGAGTTTTTCACTATTCCCATTAAAATAAAAATTCTAGGAAAAGTTTATGCTAAGCCTTTAAAACTTTCCACACTTTAGGCCATTCATTCATATAGTTGATTTCATTGAAATATTGCTAGATTTCCTTTTACTTTGCTGTTTGTTAATCATTTTCCCAAGAGTGTAATTTTAAATTTAGTTTTGTAATATATAAACTTCTGTAATTACCTCTAAGTACTTCTAAATATTATAGTCTTTTTCTCATAAATATTGTTCTTTTATTCTACTTTCTGAGTTGCTAGGAATTTTTTGAGGATCAGAATTTGTGTTTTCCTCAAATAAGAATGCATTTAAAAACTTAGAAATATTTAGGTAATTTTTTGGCTTAAATCCTCCATTATTTACCAAATGAGCTTATAAACACTCATTGTTTCTCTCAATGATAAATATGAGACATTTACATTAGTTCTACGTTAGAAGACAAAGAAAATGGTCAATAGTTTCAGTTTGAAGTTTTCTAGAAAGATTACTTTGAATAATCAGTATGTAATAAAGAGCTTTTAATCAGAGATAAATTCAAATTCCTGAAACAATTAGTATGTAATAAAGACATTTTAAACAAAAGATAAATTCAAACTTGGAAAACAAGGTTAGCAAGCTTCTTGATTCACCAGATATCTGTATATTTAAGGATCATTTGCTAAATCATGTATGTTTTCTTAATCTCCATTAAGTTTTAAAATCACAGCTAATAATGCACAAGGTATAGTCTAAAATCTATGAATTTGACCCATGTATCTTCATGAATAGAGTGACTTTGTTCCTGTTTAGAAGATTTAAAAAATTTGCCTGTGATTATATCACCTATATCTGAATAGGTGTCAGAATATTGCTTGTCTCTCTTTTAATATGAGAACCACATTCAAAATATTTTTTAGAAACTGAGAATTCTCTGCTTTAGATTGTATAATAAATTAGAGGTAATTTGGTACAGGTAAGCACGACCTATTCTTAATTCTGTCATTATTAAATTTTGTCTTCCTAAGCAAGACAAAGCACTGAGTTAATCATGATTGTCCAAATTGGTCTGAAGAGTAAACAAGCTGAAGAGGAACAAACTGCTGGGATGTGACAGCCTTGGAAGAGCTGAGGAGAGGCCATGAGGGCAAGCATTATGAGGACTCAGCCTTGGTCAGAGATGAGACCACTTTGAGCTCCTTTTTAACTCTTTCAAATGAGGGTTTGAGATGGATACTGGACTCTACTCTTAGGACTTTCTTCTTCTTTTTAAGAAACTTTTTGGCTATTCTGAAATTTCACAAGCACATGTCTTTCAAAGTCCTTACTACTCAAAATATTGCTGGTGGACCAGCAGAAATGGCATTACTTGACAGCTTGTTAGAAATGCAGCATCTCACATCTATGGAATCAGAATTTGCATTTTAACATGATCCAGGTAATTTGCACATTAATATTTGAGAAGCACTGGTCTGTCTCTCATCTTTTCTCTCATATTTTCCTTTCCCATTTTTTCACCTTTACCTTCCAGTTTTTCTGTTTTTTTTTTTTTTTTTTTTTTTTTTATTTCAGCAAACACATTTTAGCATATTGGGTGATTTTTAAAATTCTCTGACTGCTCCATTGTCATAGAATACTATTCTAATATTATGGATACAGTACATTTTCCAGTGTGAGAATCTTCATTAAGATAAAAATTAAATTTTCTATTTTTCTGAATTATTTGTTTGTTTGAGTCAGTTGTTCTGTTTGTTTGCCTTAGTTTTTTGCTTTTGTGTTTCTTTCCCTGAAATATTAGTGTTTTTGATTTCTTATTCATATTTATGGAGAAGGTGTTGAATCTGGAGGTGTTGACTATGAGCCTTTTATATTAGGCAAAAAGGAGCAACCTTCAGGGAACCTACCAAAACCATTTCCAAAAGGATAAGGGATTACTCTGATTGGCCAAGGGTAGAAGATTAATTTCTTTAAAGCAGATGTCATGGCTTACGAGTACATAGCACCTCTCAGTGGAGGGCCAGAGTGTTTGGGGAGGAAAGAGAGAAAGCAGAAAGGGCATAATTCCATAGGCAGACTTTTATAAGTCTTATAGATTTTTGCTCTTCTTTCCATTGCTATTCTTTTTACCTACTAGCTTGGCTCTTGGGCCTCTTCTGTGCTCATTTATATGGACCCAGACACCACCTTAATGCCAGGCCTTGCTGTGAACATTACAGGCTCCTACTCTCTCTTTTCATCTTCCAGAAAAATCTTTAAGATCTCTGCTCAGTGAAAGTTTTCTTTCCCTTTTTACTGCTCTTACAATTTTTTATCATTTGTAATTTATTTTTTGCTACAATTTGACTGGGAATTTTGGCAATTGGGAGGTATATTTGGTTTTTGATTGTTATCAGAAGATTAAATTTTTCCATAGTGACAATATTTTTATGCAAATTTTATTCTTCTTAACTCACTGAGTAATCTTATAGGAATTTTTCTGAAAATGATAACAAGTTCCATAGTAACATAATTTTCAGATAATCACATATACCAAGACAGAAACTATAGCTGTTCTTGACCAGAATATCAAGCGACTGAAGCAGAGTAAAAAGAGTTTGTTTACGCATCAGCATGTGCACACATACGCATTTCTGTGAACAAGTGAGCAGGCATAGTATAAGGTGAACAGTGATTGCCACTTGGGTGATAACAAAATGATAATATTTTGGAATTTTATTAAAAGAAGTGTAGTTTTTATTATGTCTCAGTATAGACTTATAACTTCTATTTTACAACTCGTGGAGTTGGCTTTATATGCTTTGACAGTTATTTCATATTTCTGACATTATAATTTGTTTTTCCATTGAGAAATTGTATGTAGGTGGGCTATTTCCTCTTTACAAGATAAATCATCCCAATTCTACCTTTACGCAAGACAAATTTTCTCCTTTATCTTGTGGTCAAATGCCTGAGAGTCTCTAATCTTTTCTTAACCATTCATGCCTTTAATGCTATTCATGCAGACTTGGAAAATTCTCCTAGGTCACGTCAGATGCTTTGACTAGAATGTCATCAGTTTCTTTCTTTACCTTTCTAAGTTTCCTTTAAGTTTCCCATAGCAAAAATATCCACATGTATTTTGTTATCTACTTAACTTTTTCCTTTCTATCCTCGGGTCTCAATTCTTTCAATTCTAACATAATGCTTGGTTTTTAGGCATCTTATAGGAAAAAAATATTTAAAAAAATACAGGAATTCTGATTCCTTAGTTGAAGCTGATGATGTTAAAACCAATTCTGAGTCCAGGCAAAACTAGTGGACCATAAGTGGCCACAGACTTATTTTATATTACATGTATTAAATATATTTTCCATTATTTCTTGCGTGTTTACTATATCAAAAATACTAGGTTAGGTATTAGGAACCTAGATTCTGTTCTTCTAGGAGTTTGTAATTAAATGTGTGGGAGGTAAGGCTATATGTTTATTGTATATACTTTTGTTAGAAACTTAACTGTGGAAGTCTAGCCAAAACAATGTCATCACTCCTATTATTCTTGTATTCCTTTAATTTTCTATAATTTCTCTCTCCCTCTTTCCTTCTTTCCTTCCTTCCTTCTGTTACAGAGAGAATGGCCTGAAAAAAAAAAAAAAAAAACAATAAAAATGTTTTCTGTCTCTTTAAAACCTTCTCACCATTTTTAAGAACTAAAACCTGCATCCCTGCCTCAGGTCAGTGGCTGGGAGGGGCAGGGGAATGTCCTTTGTGCTACAGGAGATGGCTCAGCAGAACTGTCTGGTGGGCAGAGGCCTGGGTCCCGAGACCTGGCTCGGGGCAGGTGGAGGTCTGGGCAGAGGTTATGATATTGTCTTTGCCAGAGATGGGATGGAACAGCTATTGTCTGAAGCTGAAACCCTGCTTTTAAAAGCTCTGTATTTCTTCTTATTATTAGGATGATGGCATTTTAGACAGGAGTCTCCATCTTCCTCATTTGCTAGCAAATTAATAAATCTCTCTTTCCCTCTCCTCAAACCACTTGTCCTTGTTCTTCTGATGTGGCCTTGAACACAAGTGTTGAGCTTTCCATAACAGATTTTGTGTCCTTGGGTGGGGCATTGCCAAAATGGTGGAATGGCACCCTGTAACTGCTGGAGGAAGCAAGGAAAAGCCCTGAGACAAGTCACGGATCTTCTCCGGTAGGAGTGGCTTCTTTTCAAAGTGAGAGAGTATGGGATGGTCCCAACAGCTGCTGGAGCATGTTTTAGCTCCAGGGAACTCCCATCTCTCCTCCCCTGCACTAGAGGCAACCTGAACTGAATTGAGGGGAAGGAAATGGATTTGGGAAGTGTCCAGGGTCCATGCCATTTGTAAGTAACTTCTCTGGGACACCAAGACCCTGGTTCCACCCATTTAGGGGGTTTTCAGACCTCCCTGGGCTTTCTGGAGAGTATTGGTTTCCACCAGAGATTTGGTGAGATTTACAAATAGTGCACTAGGAAATAATTTGGTCAGAGATGTTGTAAATCCCAGGGCAGTACCAAGTATATATGTATGTATTTTTTCCCCTTAATTATTCCCTGTTTGCACATATATCCCATCTGATGGGAGATAAGTGCAAGTCAAAAAGTTAAATGAAAAGGGACCACAGGGAGTCTGTTTGGCTCAATATATAATCTGTCTGGTAATTGTTTAGAACACTTTTGTATCTGCTTATCTTTTTCAGACTATGGGGCATTAGCCTGATGATTAATAATATCAGACAGGGATAAGAGTAGGGTAATAAATTGAGTGGAAAAAGTATAGGAGGGCCATTTTTTTTGCTGCATATTTAGTAGCCCTGTCTGTTCTGTCATTTCCTGGGGATATAGAATCCATTTCCTTACTGTGGGCTGGGCAATGAATAATAGAATTTTAGAAGGAAGGTGAATAGCTTATAATAGGGCAGCAATTATAGGCCCATTGGCAATAGGAGTGTCAGCAGAAGTTATGAAACCACAAGATTTCCAAATTGTGCCAACTGTCTGGCAGACTCCAAAGGCATATTTGGAGGCTGTGTAAATAGTGGCAGCTTTTCCTTTTGCCAGTGTGCAAGCTCTAGTAAGGGCTAGGAGAAAATTTATTCAAGGCATTTTGGGGTGAGCTTTTGATTGCCCTGAGGTATTTTATGTCCTAAGCAAGTAACAGTTGTCTGTACCCACTGGAGTTTAGATCTAGAGGTTTTATGGCCTCATTCAGCTAGTCTTTAAAAAAATGAGAGAGTCTAAGAGGGAACCCTGTTTATAGAACAAAAGGTCATCAATGTACTGCACAAGAGTGGATCCTCAGGTAAAAGCTATAGAGTCTAAATCAGCTTTGAGGATTTGAGAGAATATTGAAGGAGACTCATACTATCTATGAGGTATTCAGGTCCATGTTAATTGTTTCTCTCTGAAGGTGAATGTAAAGAGAAATGTGAATCAAAGTGCAACAGAATACAAAAAAATAGTTGAGCAAAAGTCAATTACTATATTATTAAAGTCACATGAACTAAAAGGCATTTGAATTAGTTTCTATCTTGATAAAATATTTAAGTGCTTATTTTTTAAGCTAATTAATTAGAGCTCCTTTATATATTTTGGTAGTAAAATATTACATACACATGACATATATGGACACATAGAAGCAGATTTTATAGCTCTTATAAAGAATTTTTATTTGTTGGCTTTTAAAGATTATTATTTTTATTCAGACTCAATCTTCTATTAATAATGACCTATTTTATTGTTTTAAGCAATTATTAGCAGTCAACAGTTTTCCTTTAGTAAGATTTGTCATTTCTGTAAGCACTGGCTGCTTCCAGTGCCTGGTACCTACACATTTATAGGTAGGTGTAGTCAGAAAGTAGAGTACTCAGTTCTTCAGAAATTAAGGATCCTACTTTTACCTTGAATTTTGGCTTTGGCTCTCAGATCTCCGTGGTCAACTTAGACAATGATTTTTCCGTACCCAAATACACAACTAAAAGGATCAAAGGGATAGAACATAGAAATCTCTGTGAATTCCTGAAAGCTGGAGTTCACACCCCCTGTAGTATTGCCATTTAGTTTCTGCCTGAGCTGTTCAGACATCTGAGGCCTCTAACTGAATTCAAGCTAATTAATTATCAGATACAATCTGACCCTGGACCTAGTTTAGTTTCTGTCATGACCTCTGAACCCAGTTAGGATAAAAAATTTGTTCAAACAATGTCAGAGAGTTCAAAACACAAATCTGTGGAGCTTTGGAATCTGAGAGGGAACGTACCCATGAGCCTCAGCTGTGGTGAGAGAGCAATGAACACAATGGCACAATGGGTCTGGTGAGTACCTTGCTTGGACTCTCAGTGCTCCTTGGGGGTCACTGGGAACTCTGTTTCAAAACTCACTTCTGATGAATTAAATTCAACAGAGTTTAGCTGAGCAAAGAGCAATTCATGAACAGGGCAGCTGAACCAGAACAGGTTCAGAAAGACTTCAGTGCTGCCACATGGTTGAAGAAGATTCATGGACAGAAAAGAGAAAATGACATACAGAAAATGGAGGTGAAGTATAGAAACAGCTGGATTGCTTATGGCTCAGCATTTGCCTTACTTGAACAGAGTTTGAACAGTTGGCCACCTTTGGCCAAAACCCATGATCAGCAAAGAGGAAGGAGTAGTGAGGAATGAAGATGTATGGAGCAGACTTTAACTGGGACAAACTGCTGACATTTTTGCTTTTGAATTTTTTTTTAACTTACCTTTTGAAGTAAATCCAATCAGACTTAACCAAGGTTATAACTTAATCAAGGAGGCAAGAGGTGTCTCCATGGAGGTGGAGAAAAGTTTTTGAGATCCAGAAAAGCTATAAAAGTAGCTCAAAGAAAGAAAAGTCTTGCTACTTATAAACCAGGTGTAACGCATGTATTTTTTTGGTCCAGCCATATTTTCTAGGGTCCCAGCTTCTCAGTTGACCATTTATACATAAATGTCTAAAAGCCCCATATGTCCTGACAGAATATAGGAAATCAAAAGCTGTGCACACAAGGCAAAAGAATCAATAAATGGTAAAATTATATAAATATCAAAACATAACAGGTATTCCCTGCTTAGGAATCAATCCTAGGCACTAAAGGTGCAAACGTAGAACTCTAACCAGTAGGCCACAAACGAAACTGGCTTTTATTGTTGTTCCTGCTGGGGCAGTGTACAATGTTTTTTTTTTTTTTCGTTTTGGGTCAGATTTTGCTCTTTAATTTTGTCAAGAAAATTTTTAAAGCTAATCACAACATTATGTGTCTTTCTTTTAATCTAATTCTTCAATGAATGCAAATAAGACAATTGTTTAGAATAAGAGATCTCTAAAATTTATTTTTTAGAACATTGGAAGTCTTTTAATTTAAAGGATCCATATTTTGGCCATTAATAATTAGAATTCTCAATAATATATTTATTCCAAAAGCAACTCAATCTAATAAGCCTCTTCACAGAAAGCCCAGGTGGTAATTTTTCAGGTTTATCCTGGAGAGGACATAGAGGAAAGAGTTCCTATGATTTCCAAAAATTCACTCTCAGAATTAGATTTACAATAGACAAAGAAGATAGGAATTTTTAAGATAAAGACTCCCCTAGAGCTTGACATGTTTGATACAAAGAGTGTGCTTAGAATCTTACATGAATCAGACTCCAATCTTTTCAGACTGGCTGCAAGACATGATCCCGAGAAAGCACAACCTCCACATGGCAGAGACTGAGGAGAAAATTCCCACTCAGTCACAAGGCAAGCTCAGGGGCATATAACAGGACAAGAGGGGAAACTCATATGGGCTTTTTTATTCAAGGACCTGCAGTAAAGATTGTCTTTAATAGATGCCAGTCTAGCCAGAACTGCGTAACGGGCTGGCCTGCAGGGCCAGCTCGAGCAGTGGGTTTATAGGAGTTCTAGGCCCATGTTTTACCACATGGTAACACTTTTTATGACAGAACAACACAGAAGTACAATGACAAAGGAAAGCAATAACAGCAAAAAGGCTATTTCTGAGAGGAGAGGGGTCAGACAATGTGAGTTATTCATACTACAAAATACCAAAACCACCCCCCCAAAACAAAACAAAAAAACCAGAGTTGCTATACCAAGACTAGTCACTTATAGAAAGCTTTTCTCTCATTAATCTTAAATTTGGAAAGGCAAATGAGACAATGATCTTTACTGTCTGCTCAACCAGAGCCCACAGAGAAACAGAGGAAAACTGGGAGTCTGCCTGGTAAAGTATCTTACCATGTTGCTGACTGATCAGAGTTCAGATTCTCCTCACTGTGGCTTTCAGAGGAGCAGAGTGGCTTTGGAGATCCTGCTGGCTACAGCAAACTGTGGGGGTGAGGGGAAACCTTGGAAGGGTTACTGAAAGATCAACTCACAAACACGGTTATATAGAGGGCTATAACAGACTTTGGAGATGTCTTAGAAGGGGGGATGTGGGGAGGGGGGCAAGGGATCAAAAATTACCTATTGAGTACAAAGTATACTATTTGGGTGATGAGTACATTAAAAAGCCCTGACTTCACCACTGTGCAATTATCCATATATCAAAAACCTGCTTGTATACCCTAAATCTATTGAAATAAAAAAAATACTTATAGTGGGCCTTGGAGATCATTTACTCCAGCCCTTTGCCTGTATTGTAAATTCTCTGAATAACAGTTGACAATCTGACAGTGAAAGAGAAGTCAGAAAAATAAATAACATCAAGTATCATCACTAGTAAAGCATGGATTTCTGGGGTCATTTAGAGCAGAGGCAAATATCCACAATCTAGCTCAATGGGCCCAGAGGACATCTTGTTTACAAAAAATTTCTGTCAGTAAAGGACAAATTATTTTCTGTATACTTGTGTTAAGAAGGCAAGGAATAGTGCTAAAAGATTTCCATTCCAGATGACAAAAATAAAAATAATTTGCTTTATGAAGTCATAAACCTCACTCTTCAGAATGACTACTTTTCTGAGGGTTTTAAGTACATGGAAATTAACTGTATTACATACTTTTCTGAATAGAATTAAAATATAAATGTTAGGTATAGGAAATTTCTACTTTTGAAAGTTTGTGTTCGCAGATTGAAATTTTGTGGTAGTTTTTGGCACTTGGACTGCACATGCCTGTAGACTTCAGGATATCAATAGTAGGTAGTTTCCAGGTTATCTTATGATATGTATTTACCCCAAGGGAAATGCATACATATGTATTTATGTATGTATATGTGCATATATTCACAATAAAAACAATGCAGGAATACCTCATTGTATTGCACTCCCCTTGACTGTGTTTTGCAGATACTGTGTTTTTCATGAATTGAAGGTTTGTGGCAGCCCTGCATTGAGCAAGATTTTTCGTGCCATTTTTCAAACAGTATGTGCTCATTTCATGGCTCTGTCACATTTTGGTAATTCTTGCAATATTTCAAAGTTTTTATTATTATTATATTTATTATGGTGAGAGTGATGAGTGGTTTTTGATGTTACTATTGTAATTGTTTCGGGGGTACCATGAACAATGCCTATGTAAGATGGCAAACTTGCTAAATGTGTGTGTTCTGACTGCTCCACTGACCAGCTTATCCTCCATCCCTTTCGCTCTCCTCAGGCCTCCCTATTCCTTGACACACACCAAATTGAAGTAGGCCAATTAATAACCCCAATAACCTCTATGTATTTAAGTGAAAGGAAGAGTCACATGTCTCTCACTTGAAATGAAAAGCTAGAAATGATTCAGCTTAGTGTGGAAGACATATTGAAAGCTGAGATAGGTCAAAAGCTAGCCCTGTTGTGCAAGGAGTTGGCCAAGTTGTGAATGCAAAGGAAAAGTTATTGAAGCAAATTGAAGTGCTACTCCAGTGAACACATTATTAATATTAATAAGAAAGCAAAACAGCTTTATTGCTGATATGGAGAAAGTTTTAGCAGTCTAGATAGAAGACCGGACCAGCCACATTTCCTTAAGCCAAAACATAATCTAAAGCAAGGCCTTAACTCTCTTCAATTCTGTGAAAGCTGAGAGAGGTGAGGAAGCTGCAGAAGAATTTGTGAGGTTTAAGGAAAGCAGCCATCTTCATAACATAAAAGTACAAGGTGTAGCAGCAAGTTACCCAGAGATCTAGGTAAGATCATTGATGAAAGTGGCTACACTAAACAGATTTTCAGTGTGGACAAAACAACCTTCTACTGGAAGAAGATGACATCTAGGTCTTTCATCGCTAGAGAGGAAAAGTTAATTTTTGGCTTCAAAGCTTCAAAAGACAGGTTGACTCTCTTGTTAGGCACTTTAAGTTGAAGCCAATGTTCATTTACCTTTCCAAAAGTCCTAGGGCCCTTAAGAATTATGCTAAATTTACAATTTACTCTGCCTGTGCTCTATAAATTGAAAAACAAAGCCTAGATGACAACACATCTGTTTACAGCATGCTTTATTGAATATTTTAAGCCCATTGTGGAGACCTATTGCTCAGAAAACAAGATACTCAAAGTACTACTCCTCTTTGACAATGCATCTGGTCACTCATTAACTCTGATGAAGATGTACAAGGAGATTAATGTTTTCATGTCTGCTAATACAACATCCATTCTGCAGCACATGGAGCAAGGAGTAGTTTTGACTTTTAAGTCTTATCATTTAAGAAATACATTTTGGAAGGCTACAGCTGCCATAGATAGTGATTCCTCTGATGGATCTGGGCAAAGTCAACTGAAAACCTTCTGGAAAGGATTCACCATCCTAGATGCCATTAAGAACATTCATGATTCATGGGAAGAGGTCAAAATATCAACATTAATGGGAGTTTGGAAGAAGTTGATTCCAACCCTCATGGATGACTTTGAGAGATTCAAAACTTCAGTGGAGAAAGTAACTGCAGATGTGGTAGAAATGGAAAGGGAACTAAATTTAGAAGTGGAGCCTGAAGATGTGACTGCATTGGTGAATATCATGACAAAACTCGAATGGATGAGGAATTGCTTCTTATGATGAGCAAAGAAATTGATTTCTTGAGATGGAATCTACTTCTGGTGAAGCTGCTGTGAACATTGGTGAAATGACAGCAAAGGATTTAAAATATGATGTAAACTTAGTTGATAAAGCAGTGGCAGGGTTTGAGAGAATTGACTCCAACTTTCAAAGACTTTCTACTGTGGATAAAAGGCTACTGAACAGCATCTCATGCTACAGAGGAATCTTTTGTAAAAGGAAGAGTCAATTGACGTGGCAGACATCACTGTTGTCTCATTTTATGAAATTGCCACAGCTACCATAACCTTTAGCAACCACCACACTGATCATTCAGCAGCAATTAACATCGAGCTAAAACCCTTTACCAGCAAAGAAGTTACAACTCGCTGAATGGTCAGATGATTGTTAGCAATTTTTAGCAATAAAGGATTTTTAAATTAAGATGTGATAGTTTTCTTTAGACATAATGCTATTGCACACTTAATAGATTACTTAAGTGCAAACACAACTTTTATATGTACCGGGAAACCAAGGAATTCATATGACTTGCTTATTGTGACAGTCACTTTACTGTGGTGGTCTGGAACAGAACCTGCAATATCTTTAAGGCATACCAATATCATTACTTCTTGCTATCTTACATTATGGAGGTGATCATTTCTTTTGTATTTTTGCTTCCTGATTTTCTTTCTTTTGTTTTTGTTTTGTCTCTGTCACTTTTGAACTTAAATTTTGAGATTCAACTCATTTTGATCTTATTCTCTATTTACTAACACACATTCCTTCCTGCAGGAGAGTAGCAGAAGGGAGATGTGCTATAAGCAAGATGACTCCTTAACCCATTTGGTTTTTCTTTAATTATTGAAGTCCCATAGATATTGTTATAGCTTTTTGAAAGTATAATAAATATTATTTAATTAGAAAAAACAATTCTGTAAATTAAATGATTTAAAAATATTTGTGGGCAGTCATAAGTTTTGTTTTTGTTTAGCCACAACCAGTTACAAAGCAACATTTTGGAAGAAGCACTTCATTAGGAGGCATGGAAACTGGGGTGTACTATTATTTCCTCTACTACTAACTCTGTGACCTTGGGAGAGTCACTTAATTTCTTCAGTCCTCTGTTGCTTATCTCTAAATTGGGATAACATCTTATTTGCTAAAGTCAGGAAATTATATGAATTGATTTCTTTCTTTTTAATTGCAAGAGCTATTTTTACCTCAATGTTTTATGGCTTTGCATTTTATACATAAAGCCAGTAAACATAGTAGATGTCTACATTTCTAGACATATTTTTCAGAAATGCAAATGTTCTGTAAGATGTAATACATCTGCACTTTTAATGAAAAGTTCTTTCTGATAAAATATGCATTTTCAGATTTTTATTGCATTTCAAAAGGAAGGGATTTTTAAAAGCTGGTTCATATTTCAAAGAGAATGTGATCATCAGACTTAACTGTTTTTTAAGATGTTTAAAACTTTAAAAAAGAGCTATTTAATTTCATAAATACTGTTATTTTTTTGGAAGAAACAACTAATTATTTTGTTATTTACCTACTGGGGCTACCGGGGAAGAATTGGTTCCATCTAAAAGGGCAGACAGTCATTTTTGCTTGAATCTATAGGAAAATCACAAAGAATGAATTATACAGCTGTCTGGGTGGCTTTCAGTTATGGAAATTTGATTAGCTTAATTCATGGAGGATCCTTGAACTTTGGTAGCTAGATTCACCTCTTGGTCAGGGGCATTGTCTTCACTACTTACCTATAAGTGGTTATGGTTTGTGGATGAGTAAAGAGTTACTTTTAATCATTTGCCTGCAAAATTCAGAAAAGGAGTAAGGACTAGTGTGGAGATTTTCAGTATAGTCCTTCATCTCCCATGGAAGAGCTTTTCAAACTCTTATTTTATTGCCTACAAATTCCTCTCACTGGCTCATGGGCTTAGAGCCCCGTGAGCTGAGCAGGAACACACGCTCACATGGCATATGTGATGGCTCTGGGCTGTCCTGACTACCTCTGTGAATCTTGGGACAAAAACAAAAGTTGAGAGACAAGGCCTAGGAAGTTGCTGGAACCTCAATTCCTACCTGCAAAGTCAGAAATAGGTGCTTTAAGTGGGAGTCTCATAGAAAACTTAGATTGGTCACTCTCATCCCTGAGAGAGAAAGGTGCTTTTCGTGATCCTGTAAGGAAGCTTCAGTTCACTTTTTACCCGTTAGGACTTTGGAAAAATATGCATACAGAAATAAAAATTTGTGCTTTAGAAAAAAATTATAGATCATTCTGAGAAGGACATTCAACTCTTTCAGTGAAAACAAAATTGCTTTAGGCATGAATTCAGAAGACTGAAAAAATTTCAAACTACAGGTTAAGTATCCCTAACCCGAAAATCCGAAATCCAAAATGCTTTAACATCGAAACTTTCTGAGTGTTGACATCATACTCAAAGGAAATGCTCATTGGAACATTTCAGATTTCATATTTTTGGATTAGGACTGCTGAACCAGTAAGTATAATGCAAATATTCCAAAATCTGAAATCTGAAACACTTCTGGTCCCAAGCATTTTGGTTAACAGATAGTCAACTTATTGTTTGAGTAGACTTTTGTGAGCTTCTCATGTATTTCTGATGCAGCTTGGCACCTTTAATAGACCCTCCCCACCTACTGCCAGAAGTCATAGGTACTCTTAAAAGTGCATCTTGGTATTGGAGAGAGGCTTAGGGGAACGTTCCATTGTAAACGCTCGCCATCTATGCCTTCTATCCTGTCTAACATTTCCAGCTCACACTTGTCCTCTGACTCTGTGCCTAGACCCCATGTTCTGATGCCTCCACTAGGCTGCCTGGATGTAGTCCCTTGATGAACCTTGGGTTTACACTCTGGTCCTCTAGCCAGTATACTTCATTTTGAGGCTGGCCTAGGTCTCCAGACTCCAACTCAGATCAGCAATCAGGTTACTTGAAATATCATCCATTATTTATGGTAATTGGAAAACATCTTCACTTCTCAAGACAGATGTGTACCAGGGTGCTAATAGTAATAGAAATATTGATAAAAAGGAGCTATAGTTGCCTCAAAGTTTTATGCAATCAGTTGCCCATCATAACTAGAAAACAAACTATGACTTTTTTTTGCACTATTAAGCAAAATTCATTATTGGGAAGCATGTTTTCACTTAAAGTATAGGTTCTTTTTGTAGAAAAAGAGAAGAAGTTTGCCTATAGAGAGAATATACTAAAATTTCCAAGTTGTGGCCTCTTTTCTGTAAGACTTTTCTTTGTCCTTTGTAAGGAACAATACATGGAAACATATTTGGAGTGTTAAAACAATTTCTTCTTAAAAGACAACATGCATATTAATAAAAATTGTAAATGAAAGTATCCAAGACTGCATAATTCTACCGGTAATAATAGCTATTTTGCAACCTGTAACATAGAACCAGGATTCTTAAATTACCCTGTGATTTTCATTGTGTGATAATAAGGAAAAAGTGAAGAGACCAGCATTCAAGTGTTTCAGCATGTTAGTAAATTCTTTCACTGGATCAATAGTGGAGGTAATCAAGGTAGCATTTAAATTAATTAAGCTTTCTTTGAGTTTAAATTAGACAATGTATTTTGGTTACTAGACAAACAAACCATGTTTAAATGAGATTTAAAAAGCTTTACTTTTCTGACTGATGAATTTTATGAAACTTTGATGCGTATATCATTTCTAATTCAGGGGTTAGAATACAGAAGTCCATTTGAAGGTGGTAATAAGAGTTGCTGCATAAACAAAGATAAAAAGGAAATTTAGTTGAATGTCTGTCGTGGTTCCTGTGCAAGATGACTGCTTATCTTGATGATGATTTTCTCTTTTCAAAATGAATTGCTCAAACTAAACCATATTCTTCTCTTACATAGGCATTTGCTTTGTTTTCTTCCTTTATGAGACTTTTGTTTCCAGGGTAGGGTTTTTATGCAATTTGTTTTAGCTGGCAAAATGAATTTTAGATACATGGAATCTAAAATATAAACTATTAATTTGTCATCTTCTGGGAAAAAAGTCCCCTTTAAGGGATTGAGCCAAAGCATTTAGTTGTATTAATTTATGTGAAAATTATTAGAGTCACAGTTCTGCACTAAGCATGTGGTCTGGGCAAGTTGCAGGTTGGCACCACACAAATGACTGTTACTATCAGTTTATGAAAAAGGTAGAATTATGCCCTGATGCCCAGGTACCTGCCATTGAGGAAAGTGTGAGTCTATGAGAATCTTTGTGAGCTAAATGGGTTTCTTGGAGAAAGTGTATATTTGGTTTGTGGGTTTTTTTTAATCCATTCAGCCAATCTATATTTTTTAAGTGGGGCATTTATACTATTTATATTCAATATTAATATTGATACATGAGATACTATTCCAGTAATCATGTTGATTGTTTCCTAGGTGCTTTGTATTCTCCCTTGTGTTACTGTTTTATAAGAGCTCTGAGTTTTTACTTGTGGGTGTTTTTATACTGATGAATATCAACCATTATTTTTGATGTTTAGAGCATTTTTAAGCATTTCTTGTAGGAAAGGTCTAGTGTTTGATTCTCTGGGAAAGATTTTGTTTCTCCCTCATTTGTAAAACTTAGTTTTGCAGGATACAAAATTCGTGCCTGACAGTTATTCTATTTAAGAAGACTTAAGATAGGACCCCAATTTCTTCTGGTTTGTAAGGTTTCTGCTGTTAGTGTGAGGGTTTTCCTTTGTACATTACTTGATGCTTTCATGTCACCGCTTGTGAGATTTCCTACTTCACTTTGATTTTGGTCAGTCTGATGATTATGTGCCTTGGTGATATCCTATTTGAAATGAATCTTCCAGGAGTTCATTGACCTTCTTGTATGTGGATATCTAAATCTCTAGCAAGACCAGAGAAATTTTCCTCCCTTATTCCCTCAAAAATTTCCATGCTTTTTGCTTTTTCTTCTTCTCCTTCAGGGGTACCCATAATTCTCATATTCAGATGTTTTACATAATCCCATATTTCTCAAATACTTTTTTTATTTTTTTAAATTCTTGTTTATTTATTTTTGACTCACTTGGTTAATTCAAAAGCCTTGACTTCAAGCTCTGGAGTTCTTTTTTCTGCTTAGTCTAGTCTTTGTTAAAACTTTCCACTGTATTTTGTACTTTCTTAAATGAGTCTTTCCATTCTAGCACTTCTGGTATGTTGTTTTTAAAAATATTTCTTTAGTGAAGTTTTCATTTATGTCCTAATTATGTTTTCGGATTTTTTCATTGGTTTTCAACTTTCTCTTGGATCTCATTGAGCTTACATTGCAATCCATATTTCAATTTCATTATTTGACATTTCAATAATTTCCTTTTGGTTGGAGTTCCTTGCTGGAGAGCTAGTTTAAAACTTTGGGGGTGGTGTTGTACTCTGTTTTTCCATACTGCCAGAATTCTTGTCCTGATTCTTTCTCATCTGGAGATACTGTCACTTCTTGTTTTGGGCTTTACTTTTGTTTCAATTGAATCCTCCCCCCCCCCCCCACACACCTTTTATGGGTTTGACTGTTAGGTAAGAACCTTTGGCTTTTCTTGTGGGTACTTTCAGATGACCAAGGCTCTGAATAAATTCCTTAGTAGTAGATGGCTCTAGTGTGGTGGTTTTCTCAAATACTAATTATATTTTGGCTGTAGTGGTGATGTGCTATATGTGTGGGCTGAGAGTAATGGGGCTCTCTGGAGTCTTGCCTCTTTCCCAAGCCCTGTGTATTTCTAACAGCAAGTATTATGTTGGGATGTCTATTTTGTCTCCAAACCAGCAGGAGGCACTTGTGGTTAAGAGTTGGCTGAGTTCCATACAATTGAATCAGTAAATGATGAAATGGGCTGTACATGTTGACTTCCCTACTAGTAGGTGGTGCTGGCAGGAGAGAGCTGCTGTAGTGTTGTTTGTGGGACCTATTCCTGACTCTAGTCTATCAGAAGAAGCACTCACACATCTCAGGCACTGGATGCAGCCCTTGAACTCCCAGGGGGCCACTTCTTGTGATTCACCACCACCAAGACTGATGGGGCAAAGACAGGTGGGTCTAGCTTAGGCAAGTCTGCATCCAGGCTCCTCAAACTGGTGCAAGTACTGTCCCAACAGGGGTGAAAGGTCAGTTTCCAGGGTGCTGGTGGAAGCCTGGCTGGGAGGGGTGGAGATGCCCTACCATGCCAAAGAACCTGCTTGTGGGATTGGAGAAGTCCAGAATCCACAGTCTACCAAGTGAAGGTGGAGTTCATTCAGGTTGTTCCTTCTCCCCTGACCCAGATCTCCCACTGGCTTCTAGCCACTGGCAGCTGGCCAAACTGGCCAGGGCAATCAAAAGATGACTATGCTCAGGAAGCACAGCTGGACCAGCCTGCAAGCCTCTCTGGTTAGGACAGAAAGTACAGCTGCTATTTCTGAGGAGGGAGGAGCGTCCTGCCCATGCACTGCAGCACAAATGCAGTCCACACTGTCCTCTCAGTTCTGTCCATGTGGGCTCCTTCCCCTACTCAAGAGCAATTTACAAATCTCCCCACCATGTCCCTGATTGACAAAATCAAGCCTGAGAGTATGGGAACAGAACCACAAATCTGTTCCTAGACCCCCTGAATTCAAGTGCTGACCCTGACCAGGAAAAGCAGGCTGGTCCCAGGCTGCCTGGGAGAAACTCAAGCCAGCTGCTTCGAATTTTGCTATAGTTTGGTGAGGGATAGGGGAGAGGAAGGATTTTGCTATCCATGGAAGAAGCCAGGTGGGCAGCTCTGGGAAAAGGCGGACAGGAGTGCAGCTTCTGGTCCAAACACCCCTCAGTTCTGCCCCTGTCCACAGCCACAGAGAAGAAACTTGAGCTTGGGGTGCAGAAGATTGCCCAGGTTCCCATGTTTCTCCCTAGCCCAGCAGCCAAGCAGTGGTGGCTTCAGGGTGGGGCTCAGAGCACTGGGGGAAGGGCCCCCAGTTTGTTCTGGCCACCAGTTCTGGGATTTGGAAGCCTGTAAAAAGCTCCACTTGAGCTCCCCACAACACTCTGGGGACTGGTGTCAAGGAGCTCCTCTTTAGTCAAAACTGTAAATGTTCCAGGTGGGAGTATGGGGCCTCAAGGTCTCCTGCTTACCCCTTTCTTGGGTCCTGGTCGGGGGAAGGGCACTCAAGGCACTCAGAAAACTCACACAGACAGTCCATCTATAGCATCACCCTCAATGCCTCCTGTTACCTCTGTTGTCTTCACTCTTTCTCCCTCCAATTATCTATTTGAAATAAGGGTTTTTGACGGGTATTTTGGTTATTCTCAGGAGAAGAGTTGTGTACCTGCTTCCTTGATTCAGCCATCTTGTTGCTTCCGTCTGATTTATCTTTACAAGTATGGCAACTACTGCAAACTCTTTTAGAGTAGCCTTAACTTCCTGGAAGGGAGATGGTGGAAGATGGACAAAAACAGGGAGAAATGCCTTAAAAGAAACCCTTTTTGGGAAATGAGTAGAAGTCTCTCAGAGGAACAAATACATTTTCAAGGTTTGTGATGGTGCGGTATAAATCTAAATTTCTGAAGATTTTTTGAAGATTATTAATTTTTTTTTAAATCATTTTATGCATCTTAACAGCAACTACTTTTTGGTGACAATTGTTTTTCTGCAGATATTTATCTTGTGAAGAACTAAAAGGGGAAAACAAAACTCAAATCACTTAAGGACAGAACTGCAACAAAGGGAGAGAAAAAGGTTTTTTTACCTTCAAACAATGTTTTCAGATGACTGTAAACAAACTGATTGCTGCTCAACCAGCAGCATATAGAAAATATAAAGATAATATTTCTACACCAGGCTTTTACATTCTGAGAAGTAGAAGCCACTGAAATAATTTCTTAAGAAGTAATTGTAGCAATGCTAAAAATAGCACCCTGGTATAATTCAACTCTTGATAGGAATCACTGAGTATGCAAGTTTTTACAAAAAGGGCACTTTACCATCCTGTGTCTTCAGTAATGTTGAATATGTGGTCAGTGCTGATCACATAAACCTACTCTTGCAGAGTTATTTAAAACTGATTGAGAAGCAGGAAAGTTGTAAGTATTTAGCAACAAGTATAATGGGAAAAAAAATAGCCTTAATTTGGTTTAGTAAGGTGAATACAAAAATTTATTAATTTTATTGAAGACTTTCTCTACAGAGTAGTCTAAGTATATTTTCATTAGTTAAGTACTTAATATTAATTTATTTGACAATTTGGGAACACAAAGATTGAGCTTATAGGCTTGGGGTTTGGGAGAAGAGAATACACGAAACAATGAAAATCAGTGAGAAAAATTTCAGAAATAACTGGGAATTCAATAGCATTTCATTGACAGGAGATAGCATTATAGACAAGAGATATCAGAGAAGGCTTCAGTGAAGAGATGGGTCTTGTGTTGATTAATTGTTAATAGACAAAGTGAAGATGGCTGGAGGGAAGAAGGATAGAATGTGCAAAAGCCCCGGAGGTAGAAATAAGCACCATACTTGAAGTAAACAAGCAGGGCACTATTTCAGCCACATTAATCTTTCCTTAGTTTTAATTTTTATTTACTACTTAATTGTTGTTACTAATTTGACACTAATTATGTATCATTATACTACTTTTCTATTGCTGTGTAAGAAATGACCACAAATTTAGCAGCTTAAAACACCACCTATTTCTTATTTAACAGCTCTGTAGGTCAGCTGTCCACACGGTGTTCTCTGCTTAGGTCCTCGCAAGCCAAAATCAAGGTGTCTTCTGGTCTGGGCTCATGTGTAGACTCTGGCAAATAATCTACTTCCAATCTTATCCCAGATGTTGGAAAAATTCAGTTCTTTATAGTTGTAGGACTGAGGTTCCTGTTTTCTTGTTGGCTATCAGCCAGAGGCCTCTTTGGACTGCTAGAGGCTGCTTACATTCCTCATTATATTGCCCTCTTGGTCTCCAAGCCAGCAGTGGCATGTCAAATCCTTCTCACTCTTGGAATCTTTGAGACTTTGTTTTCTGGTACCAGCCAGAAAAAACTCTCTTCTGCTTTTAAAGGGCTTATGTGATTACATTAGGTCCATCTAAATAATCTCTCTATCTTAAGGTCAGCTGATTAGTAACCTTAATTACATCCACAAAATCCCCTTTGCTGTGTAATGCAACTCCTGGGGGAATGCCAGGAGTAGGAACTCATGGGGGCCGTCTTGGAATTCTGCCTATTAGGTAGACAGTGTGGGACCTCTGGCCCTCCTTGGGAAGAAGGCAGTGCCCTAAGCAATTTCCACACCTTGGGGAGGAGGGAACGCCCTACCATTCTGTCAATCAGAAATTAGCAGGCCCACTGGAAAAGAATGCAAAGGATTCCCTAGCTCAGGGGCCAGAAGCACAGTAGGGTCTGGAAGGTGACCTAGAACAGCCTAAGGCTAATTATCACGTCATTATTTTAAATCTACATTGCAGTTCACCGCCCCCGCCCCCCCCCCCCCCCCCCCCCCCCCCCGCCTCAGCGGGCTTTCAGAGAGGCTCTTGGGAAATCCACATGCACGGTAAGACTCAGGTTATATAACTCCTAACTGTCCATCAAAGTGGCTTGATGGTGACGTCTGAACCATGAGCAAGGTCCAGCCTAGGCAATACAAAACAGGTCCCCAGACCATAATCGGGGCCCTCTTGTTATGGCAGGGGGTCTGTTTGTTATCTGTGGTGAACATATCTTACTTTACTCAATAAACTTTACCTTGTGCTTGCCTTACTTTGATGTGTCTGCTCATTCTTTGGCCAAGAGCACACCAGGAACTGAGAACAGACAGCCACAACCTGACCCCAACTATGAACCGACACTATGATAATTCCATTTTTGTTATTTAGCAATGTCATGAATAAGCATTTCTTCTTGAATTAAATTGCTTTTTGCTAGCAGGAAAAGAATAAAAGCTGCCTGTTATATTGAAGGATTTTTATTTATTAAATTTGGGTCCTCAGATCTAAAGCTAAGTGGACTGTCACTCAGCTGTCTAGAAGCATTCAGACTAATCTGCCTAACCTGTCCAGTTATTTCAGGCAATCTGCTTTTGTGCTTGGATGGTGATTGCTGTGGGACATTGGGCTTTAGAATGCAAATTTGTGAAATACAGGAAAAAAGTCACACATATTCTGTCTTCTATTGTTAAGTCTCAATAAATAAAACTGGATTAGGGGTAAAATAACGTTTATGAGTTTTATTGATTGGTGTCTCTGTTCTTTATCTTATTAGTTTAGGCTATATGATTAAAAAAGTCAAGCTTATCTTTCCAATTTTTGGAATGATGAAAATGTTTAGAAAAATTTTAAAATTCTACTACTAATAAAGATGGATTAAACGTATTTTAAAGAAATGTAGTCTACTACATTTTCTTTCTAGTGGAAGGAACGTGTGCATATTGACCTGTGGTATCATCAGAAAGGTTAGCTGTGTGATAAAAGTTCTGAATTCCAAGAAAGAAAAGAGAAATATTCTTTAAGAAACATATTCTTTAAGCGAAAGAAAAAAAAAATTACAGTATATAGACAGAAGCATCAGAAGGTTTAAGAAGTTAGTTCAGTTAGTAATTATGAACAGCATTGAGAACTGACTCAGAAAGAACATAAAGATAATAACCTTCTACTCCATCACTGGTATGGATTATACAGAAGAGATTTCAATTTTTTTTAATACCTCTGAGTGGGTCATCATTATTTTATATGGTCTTTATTTGCAAGTCAGAAAATCTCCTGCCAAAAAGAATTTACATTGTCACATAACTGTGTGTTTTCTATCGTCTCCCCTAACTCTATCACTATTGTAACTCTCCATAACTAACTCCGCATGAAAGCAGCATAATTTGTTTCAGACTTCTCAAAGGACTGCGCAAATAGTATGGTATTCTTTTTTTTTTTTTTCCCCAGTAGAGAAAATTGATAGTCAGACACATCTGAAATCCCTCAGCAAATTTATGCTGGAGTTGGCAGGTTTTGTAGAGTCCCTGTCACCTGGCTGCCATTCCTCTAATAATTAACTTCCTTTATGATTAGCTCTAATAATTAGCTTTCTCTAAGGAACAAAGAATGGAATAATCATCTTTCATGTTTGAAGGTGATGCTGCCAACATTTATTGTCTGCACTATATTTATCATCACAGAAAGACTCGTGCTTGACTTTTCATAGAGATGAGTTTGAGTCATGTCTTCCTCAGTTGCCTTTTTTGGCCAGTGACAAGAAAGAAAGACTGCATAGGAGAAAGGTTATAGCCATGACTGTGGAGAGATAGCAGTTCTCTGGTGCCTTCAAGGAGAAAATATTAAGAAATGAATCTTATGATTACAAAGGCTATATTATGTACAAATGCAATATTTTGCAACATTGTCTCCAAATAGCACTTAAGTCTCTTTAAAGATCCCTTCCCTGTAGAACACAACAATAACATTGACTTGTTTGCTTGTTATATTTTTATATCTACTTTTCTCATAGTTTTAAGGAAACCTTTCAATAAATCTATCTTTCTGAAAAGGAGTGTATTTAAACTTAGAAGTAGCACTTAATGATACAAAACCAGTTCTTTTTCTTTCCTCTGGTGCCACTATCTACAACAGAATAAGAGCAAATTGTAATAAAAAGAAGTTAAGTTCTTAGAGGAGTTTTCATTAGAATCATAGAAAAGGACAAGTTGATGTTTTTGCTAAACTGAATTTCAAATAGCTGACTAGGGATAACATGGTCAGACAGCTGTTTTCTTGCAAGTTTACTATAGAAAATGCTATAGAAATGTCACTGATTACTTGTGGCATCATTAATATTTTAAAGTGTGACATTATAAAATATTTAAATGTAAATATTTTGATGTGTGTCTTAATACAGTTGCAGCACAGTGAGATTAGAAAGGTCTCATATGCAACGTTTTAATTAAATCCATAAAGAATACTCCTTTAACTTCTATGCAAGTTCTTGTTTAAATCCAATATAACGTTTGCATTTCATTGATTGCTTCTTCAAATTATGTGTCTCATAGTCATTATTTTTTTTTCTTTTTTTAGAGATAAATGATAATTTGTCTGTTGGAGTTTTCCCTAAGCAATTTTTTTAGGGTGTTAAGTTTGCAAGGCCTAATTACATGAATCTTAATGATCATATGCCTCTTTGGGTTCAGAAGGACAAGGTTCCCATTTGTGTTCCATTTAATGGACAAGGCTTTGTGTTTTGATGAAGCCAATGAGAAGAATTGACCTAATTTTAATGTATTTATTATATTTTGGTGTCAGCATTGTGATTTTCTGCAGAGAGTCTTGTAGAGACTTTCACCCTTATCAGCACCAGCAGCATTTACTGAATGCCTAAGAGGGAATAGAGTGGACTAGAATATTCTCTATTTCAGAATGCAGGTGTGTTCAACGTATGCAAAAATATTGATCTTGTATCCTTACATAAGTGTGAACTATAAGGTTAGACAGCTGGGAAGTTAATATTTCATTCATTTCTTTGTTCATTCCTTCCTTCTTTCCTTCATTACTCATTGAGCACTTGCTGTGAGCCAGGTACTGTGCCAGGTTCTGGGGAATAAAATAGTAAAACAAATATAATTTCTATTCTCAAGAAGCTTACATCTAATTCAGGAAATAGATGAACATAAGTCTTTTATTAACAGTTCCAAAGCCATTATCTATTTTACATTTCTTCCTTGCCCTGTAGCGTGTCCAGTCCCAGATGGCACCTCATGTTTATTCTAAGATTTAGGCTTTTAGCTATTTGTGGTCATGCCAGTCTCTACTCTCCCAGTCTTGGCTGCAGCTAGGGCTGGTCACATGACTCAATTCTGACCAGTGAGATAAAAGATGAAATAAATTTCTAGGAGTGTTTCTGGAAATATTTTGTTGTCTTGGTAAATGAAACAGACACTGACGGTAGCACTCATTTTCTTCTCTTTTACCTCTTTCTTTTCTGTCTTAAATGTGGATGTAAAACATTGGCAGGCACCTAGTGACCATGAAGGAAATGCCAAGAGAATTGGAGGCATCATTGAGTTACTGGACTAATGCCTGCAGTGTCTTATCTGCAGCCTTACTTTTACATGAGAAAAACAAACTAATGTTTGAATCACTGTTGGTTAGATTTTCTGTTATTTCAAATTGAATGCATCCTAACTGATAGAAGGAGTAGGTGGGCAATGATGTACAGGCAGGTAAATGCTGTGATAGGGTACTTACAGGTGCTGTTTGAATGCCTAAGAATGGTCTTGTCATTTGAGTTCAGAGCAGGCTTCTTAGAGGACTGATGCCTAAGATGATCCTCAATATAATTAGGAAAATTCATTGTAGTGGGCGTAGATATTTTAATCCTGATGTTCTCTAAGAATTTTTATATGAAATGTGTCAGTTTCTTGGTTTTTATAGATAAGCAGCAGTGCTCTCTTTTATTTATGTGTCTATATTTCTAAGAGGATTTTGCTTGAAGATGGTAGTTTAATTTAGACTAGGGAAAGGAACTTTTATACACTTTTGGTGGCACTGCAAATTAGTACAACCTCTATGGAAAACAGTATGGAGATTCCTCAAAGGACTAAAAGTAGAACTACCATTTGATCCAGCAATTCCAATACTGGGTATTTATCCAAAGGAAAATAAGTCATTTTATCAAAAAGACACCTGCACATGAATGTTTATTGCTGCACAATTCAAACAATTTTAAAGATGTGGAATCAACCCAAGTGCCTGTCAATTCATGAGTGGATTAACAAAATGTGGTACACGTATACTATGGAATACTACACAACCATAAAGAAGGATGAATTAAGGCCTTTTATAACAATTTGGATGGAAATGGAGACCATTACCCTAAGTGAATTATATAAAGAAAGAAAAAACAAACACCACATGTACTTGCTATTAAATTAGAACTAACCAATGAGCACACATGTGCACAGACAGAAGTAAAACTCAGTGGAAATCAAGCAGGGGAAAGGGGTTAGGAGGGAGTGGGCAAAAACCTACCTAATGGGTACAATGAACACTATCTGGGTGATGGGCACACTTATAACCCTGACTCAAGCATAACAAAATCAATATGTGTAAACAAAAACATTTGTACCTCCATAATATTTTGAAATAAAAAAAAGAAAACAGGCGGGGCACAGTGGCTCACGCCTGTAATCCTAGCATTCTGGGAGGCTGAGGCAGGAGGATCGCTCGAGGTCAGTAGTTCGAGACTAGCCTCAGCAAGAGTGAGACTCTGTCTCTACTAAAAATAGAAAGAAATTAGCTGGACAACTAAAACTATATAGAAAAAATTACCCGGGCATGGTGGCGCTTGCCTGTAGTCCCAGCTACTCGGGAGGCTGAGGCAGAAGCTTAAGTCCAGGAGTTTGAAGTTGCTGTGAGCTAGGCTGATGCCACAGCACTCTAGTCTGGGCAACAGAGCGAGACTCTGTCTCCAAAAAAAAAAAAAGAAAAAAGAAAGAAAAAGAAAAAAATAATTTAGACTAGGATTAGTTAGTCATTATACCAGCAGAGTCTCCAATACTACTGGTCGAAACAAAGGTAGCTCTAAGCAGCAGTGCTCAAGGGAAGGCACTTGGCCACTCCTTTGGCCACATCTGTGCAGAAGTGGCATTGCCTTTGGGTCAAATCCTCTTTAAGCACCTCAGTTGTATAAAAGGATGACAACTTACCCCTCCCTCGCTGGCTGTTAAAACATAAGCAGCTGCACTTAGCCTGCAACCTAAAGTAATAACAACATATAGACTAGAAAGAGGCATTACTGGGGGCTTGCCATGGCTCAATACTTACTGAAAGCTTGGTTGAGAGAAAGAGCGTATCTGCAGGTTTGCCCAAAGGATTTGCTGTTCATTTCAAAATTGATTGCTGGCTCATGCCAGGTAAGCAAAGAGCCGAGCACCTCATTCCATCTCTGGTCTTTCCTGTAGAAATGCTTTTGCCAAGTGATTACTCTGAAGGTGTGAAAGAAACAGTCCTATGAGACACATTGTCACATTTGCTGTTAGGCTGCTGTGAAGGGTACTGTTTACTACTGTTCAGATCCACATTAAAAATATCCTTTTTGTTATTCTTTGGAATTGATGTGTTTCTTCCTCTGAACACTGATAAGCTTGCATAGTAATTGTTCATGGTTTCCTTTTTGGCGTAATCGATGCAATTCCTAATTTTTGGCTTTTGTCTCACAAACAGGCTTTCAAAATGCCTTTTTTTTCTTTTAAGGCTAATCTCATTCACGGGTTCATCTTATGTTTCTTACTTGCATGTTTCTTCCTCCCCCGATTTATTCCTATTTTTAAATTTGGTTTTGTTATATTTTATGAAACTGTATTGAATGAATTTTTGCTAAATGTCTCACATCCTTGCTGGTATGAGGCAGGATATATGTGCATGCGTACAAACAAGGATACATGAGAGGAAACATTTTGCTTGGAGCACTTCAAAGTCAAACATTTTTTTTCCATTGGATGAGATAGGTGAGTTTAGGTAGGAGTTGCTTTTGAAAGTATGTCCTTAACGTGGCTCTTAATATTAGAGGAAATGGTTTTAACCTTTCCCTCCCTCCCTTGAGTTAACTTTACTCTGACTTAAAAGTGTTTTGGGTTGAAAAATAAAGTCTGCAATTGATAGTTCTCACAGCAGTGTTTGCAATTAAAGTAGAAGCTTGGGGAGAGAAGGTTGGGGAATGTCAGAGGATGATTTTCCTCTTCCTTTTTTCCCCTTTAAGTTTTATCTCTACATCAGATTTTTCTGACTTTAAAGTGTTGATTTGAAATTATTTGGCAGTTTAAGTGCTATCACTTAAAATACTTTTCCTTTATAATCATAAAGATTTAATAATAATCAAATATCTGAGTTAGCACCGTTAGTATTCTAATGTCTAGCCCTTTTGAACTTAATAGGAGATTAATTTAATGTTAATCATACATTAATTGCATGGGTCTTGTTATAAGAGACCCCAGCAGAAATGTAGAATTTTTCTATGAAGCTGGAGATTTTTTTTTCTGAAATTTTTAGTGATTGTTGTAAGACTTTGAAGAAAGGGGTATGTTTTGGATATTGAAGAAGTTCTAGTCAGTCAGAAATTTGCTCTTCTGGTATCCAGTGAGATTCCAAAAGAACCCAAGGGAATTACTTCCTACAGGGACCTCTGGCTTCCTTAGTATGATGGTAAGCAAGTGAAGGAGGGTTTTCTTCATTCATTTATTGCCATTCAACCTCATCATAGAGACAAAGGTAAAGCTGGGGATAGATAGCCACTCTGAGGTGGAAGGGACTTGGGTGGGGAACCAGCTCCACATCCCTAACCAACCTGATCAGACTTTTTGACAATGACAGCTGCTCAGCCCTCAGTTTTTCTAGGTCTGTGAGATGGATATGCAGTCAGTTTCAGGTCTTCCTTTACCTGTGGCTGAACTCTCTGTTGTATGGAATCAGTGCTGGCAGGAGAAGAATCTCTAGAGTAGAGATTGCATGGTACCTCTCCATCCCCAGCATACATACACGGACACGCTGGACAGAAGAGAAATCTGCCACATTAGGATCACCCACTTGACTCTTAGGCAGCCTGGAGAAGATGTCCCTCCATCCCAGATCCTGAGGATGTAGGAAGCGGAGGGTGGAAGTACTGGAGCTGGCAGGAGTAGCATTTATAAAAAGTACGTCTTCGGCCGGGCACAGTGGCTCACACCTGTAATCCTAGCACTCTGGGAGGCCAAGGCGGGTGGATTGCTCAAGGTCAGGAGTTCGAGACCAGCCTGAGCAATAACAAGACCCCATCTCTACTAAAAACAGAAAGAAATTATCTGGCCAACTAAAAATATATATAGAAAAAATTAGCTGGGCATAGTGGCGCATGCCTGTAGTCCCAGCTACTTGGGAGGCTGAGGCAGTAGGATCGCTTAAGCCCAGGAGTTTGAGGTTGCTGTGAGCTAGGCTGACACCACGGCACTCACTCTAGCCCAGGCAACAAAGCAACACTCTGTCTCAAAAAAAAAAAAAAAAAAAAAGTACATGTTCTTTGTAAGGACATAAGATATTTATTTAGGAAATAATATGGCTAAGATAATACCTGACGATATTTATCTTTTGTTCTTCCTATATTTTCCATTTTTCCTTCCAAAAAGTGAAATGGATAATGTGCTCTTTTGTGCTTATTGGATGTAGTAGATCAGCCAGCAGAAAGTTGCATGCTAAACATTTCCCTTCACTTGTTGTCTCAAGAGTCAACCTCAGAGTTCAGAGAGGATTTGCAGACATAGGCAGTGTCTCATCTAGGAGGAACGAGAGTGGGGCTTCACCTCAAGCTAGAAAGAGAGAGAGAATCCTCCAGTTTCTGCCATAATTCCAGGCAAGTCACACAGGGTGGGGAGGTGTGAGCTTCTGGGATCCTTAACTGTTCTTCACACAGCTTCCCAGTGAGATATTTATCATCCATGTCTATAGGACTTGTCAACTGAGAGGCTTACTAGAGACTCCAGAATCTTTTGCAAGGCTGTCCTGTCCACCTCTCTACCGCACACACCTGTTTTCTCTCAGTGACACACACCCTGATGGTCTTGCAGGTCAGCTCTTCTGTGTTCTACAGACCTACAGAACTCTCTCTGTCTGTCTCTTTCTGTTTCTCTTTCTCTATCTCTCTTTCTTTTCTCCACCCAAAAGGAATTTCTCATTTTTTCTTCCTTGGGGGAAATCTTTTTCCCTTCATGTTTCTGACTACTACACTGTCAGTGTTTGGGAATACCCTTATTTTAATCTCATCTATAGAACTCCAAAGTTTAGGCTTTGGAAGATATCAAATAATAGAAAAATTGTAAACTGCTCTTCTCCTTGTTCCGTATTTATCTTGAGCGAAGACCATAATCTGGTTGCCTACTTGAATTAATGGAAGTAAAAAGGGAAAGATATGGGAAGAAAAAAGGGCAAGGTATAGGAAGAAAGAGTAATAGCAGATCAGTATTTCAAAATGTTATCCTAGCCAAATGGGCTATGGTTATGCCCATTTGCAGTATGGGCAGTAGTATGGTATTAGATCAGCAAACAATTCAAAGTGAAGTTGGGAACTATCTACTGGGCCCACTCTTCCAGGAACTATTGGAGATAGAGACAACACTCTCTTCTCACCAAGGCCTTATATGGCTTTAATATTTTTCCTGTTGGGTGGTGCTGGGGTACTTCAAGCACTTAGTGAATGTAGAAGTTACTACCCTTTAAAGACGGTGTAACTAGAACATGGTTGCAAGTGGCAATCTGGGGGTCTTCTGGTTTAGAAACAATGTGAAGAATGAGGAGAGGAAAGGAACAGTACAGAGAATGGAGGTAGGGGAATGCCATTTCCTCTATACCGTGAGAGGGTGCAAAATTTAGTCTCTTCTTAATATGAGGGAGCTACTGAGTCATGTCTTACATTTACAATCACTATTTATGAGTGGCTTTATAACCCCTTATTATTCCTAACCTGTACTCTCTGTATTTAACTTTTGATTCTTTTCTTTTTTTTTCAATTTTGCACTTCTATTAAATGAGGGTTTCACACATTAGCTTTATTTCAATGCCTTTGATTTAGCCCTTTACCTGAGGACTAAGCTTTGATGTAAAGCTGAACATTTTGTGAAGTCTTTCCCTCCCTTGTATGTCTGCTCCTTTTGTTTATACCTGGGCATGAAGTGTGTCTAATGACCCACTGAGCCACACAAAGGAGCTCTGAAAGGCAGAGACAATGTCTGGGCCGGCAGGCTCCTGCAGTGCTCCTCTAGAGGTGGCTGAGGCAATTCTAAACCTTGCTACCACACTGCCCATAGCTGATGTATCCCCGGGAGGGCTGCTTTCCCTGGAGCTGGTTCTGGTGTTGCTGTGGTTAGGTTAAGGTGGTCTTGGTGAGGAGGCATTGCTGTTTTTCAGCGTCCTCAATTCCTGCTGTATTCGGAAAGAGGTGAGAGATACCTACTGATCAGTTGGCTCTGGGAGGGGGCCTTGCCAAAATGACTCTACGGGCACTCCCAGCAGAGCTCTTATGTCTGCCTTGTGTGGTGGCCAGATGCACACCAATCCCAGGGTGCTTTTTAATTGGAATGGCTGTTCAAACAGTAAGTGTGATTTCACGGTTTTCATTCCCCCCCGACTATAATATGAGCTTTTGCTCTTTAAGTAGGAGAAAGAATGGTTTATTTTTCAATATTGAATTCTCTTTTCTGCTTGCAAGCATCTCACAGGATGTTTTACAGGCATTCAGGCAAATGAGAATGGTTGACTCAATTATCTAGACTAGAGTAAATTAGCAGATTATTAAAAACAAAGGAAACTCTTTTGATCCCTATTACTATAGAGTTACCATCAACCCTACCTTCTCCTCTGAAGCTTGCCAAGCAAGCAGATTCTGTGTCTCCCAAGCACCCAGGGATATTTTAAGAAAAGGAGCCAATTGAAAAGGCTCTTTAAAAAGAAAGTACAGTGTTTCCTTCCTCACCCATGGTTACCTCGGGCCTACCCCTATCTGCTGTAGAAGCAACTTCTTGTGGGGCTAGGAGTTTACATTCTGGTAGTCTGATTCTTATTAGCTGGGTAATCTCGTGCTTAACCACTCTGTGCCTCATTTGTAAAAATGGGAAAAACACTCTGTGTTCTCATCTGTAAAAAGGGAAGAATGATGATGGAGTAAATGAGGTATTATTTGTAAAGAGCTTTGAAAATACCTGGCACTGGATTAACCACGACTGCTATGCCCACCAGGGTTTCCCGTAGGCTGCTTCTCAGTGCTGGGAGCCTCTTCCTCTAGAATCTCCTCCCTGGGTCTCAGATCTAGGTGTGGAAGGGCAGAAACCATCCAGTGTGTTTCAGTGAAATGTCTTATTGTTTCCTTGAGTATTTACACCTATTATCACTAACAAGCCTTTATATAAACCCTATTGTTCACAAACAATTTTCACCTTCTTTAAAGGGTTTTAAGGACTGCACAACAGTCCTGTGAAGTTAAGAAGGGATAGGGGATGTCTCCACAAGATATCATGCTCTAACACCCTTTCTGATAAAATTACGCAATGATGCTAATGAGCTATAAAAGGATAATACCAAGAAGACAAAGCTCAGGTCAAAAGGGAGGTGGGTAGTTTTACAGACCAGAGACAGAGTAGAGGTACAAGGTGGGGCTAATGCCATAGAGCTGCTGGGCTCTAGACTCAGAAGCAGGGAAGTAGCAGCAGGAACTTGGCGTCTGTAGAGAATAGAATCTTATATGTTTTCATGTGAGATAGGGGGACTAAAGCCAGGCTCACCAACCTAACACCAGAGACTGAAATAGAGCACCCTGTCCATGGAAAGAGGCTAAAAATCCCAAAGAGCCACAGTTTCTACTTGGAGCTATGCATCATTAACAAGCAGGGTGCCTAAAAAGAAAATGATCAGTGTTGCAGCTTAGCATCCAGAAACTAAACCAAGTCCCCCACAGCCCTCCTGACTGTATGGGCAATATCCCCATGTCACAATAGTGGTCTCGTGGGTAATAGAGGTAAGGAAGTGTCACATGCAGAACCACTGGACAGGGAGGAATGAGTTTCCATTGGATTTAACAGTAAGGGGGTTGGTGGTGATCTTAACCTTAGTAGTTTCATGGAATTTCAGATGCAAATACCAGAATAAAATGTGCAGGGTAATTGAGGGTGAAAGGAAAAGTTAGACATCGTATAGATACTTTTTTCAAGAAATTTAGACTATGCCTCTCCTCGGTGAGTCAGGTTTAGGGAACACTGAAGGGACTTCAGCGTGCTTAAATTCAAATGGAAGGAGCCAGTAGAGAGAGAGTGATGGAAAGATCTGAAAGGTGGGCTGAGGGATGACATAGCAAAGTCCTGAGAAGTCTTTGGTGCTTTGGGCTAAAGGGACTTGGAAGAAGAGTGTTTTATTAAGAATAACACAGCCCTTTATTGGATTTATAGCATGTAAATATTTCCCCCCATTCTGTAGGTTGTCTATTCACTCTAGTGATAATTTCTTTGGCTGTGCAGAAGCTTTTTCATTTGATCAGGTCCTACTCATTTATTTTTGTTGTTGCTATGATTGCTTTTGGGGCCTTTGTCATAAATTCTTTGTTCAGGCCCATGTCTATAAGAGTTTTTCCAACATTTTTTTCTAGAATTCTTATGGTTTCATGCCTTAGGTTTCAGTCTGTTATCCACTATGAGTTGATTTTTGTGAGAGGTGAGAGGTGCAGATCCTGTTTTGGTCTTCTGCATGTGGTTATCCAATTTTCCCAGCACCATTTATTGAATAGGGATTCTTTTCCCCAGTGTATGTTTTTGTCTGCCTTGTCAAAGATCAGAAAGCAATATGAGGACAGTTTTATATCATGGTTCTCAGTCCTGTTCCATTGGTCTATGTCTCTCAGGAAAATCAGCAAGAAAAAAAAAAATCAAACAACCCCATTAAAAAGGGGGCAAAAGATATGAACAGAAATTTTTTAAAAGAACATAGACTGATGGCCAAGAAACATATGAAAACATGCTCAACATCTCTAATCATCAGAGAAATGCAAATCAAAACCAAAATGAGATATCACTTAACTCCAATGAGGATGGCTTTTATTAAAAAGTCCCTGAAATTCACAATTGCAAAGATGTGGAACCAACCCAAGTGCCCATCAATACGTGAGTGGATTAATAAAATGTGGTAGATGTATACCATGGAGTACTACTCAGCCCCAACAAACAGTGGTGATCTGGCACCTCTTATATTATCCTAGATAGAGATGGAGCCCATTCTACTAAGTGAAGTATCTCAAGAATGGAAAACAAGCACCACATGTATTCACCATCAAACTGCTTTTAACTGATCAACACTTTAGTGCACATATAGTGGTGACATTCATTTGGTGTTGGGCAGATGGGAGCGTGAGAAGGGGTGGGTATATTCACACGTGATGGGTGCAGTGTATGCTGTCTGGTGGATAGAAACGTTTGTAGCTCTAACTTGGGAAGGACAAAGGCAATATATGTACCCTAAACATTTGTACCCCTGTAATATTATGAATTAATAAATAAAGCCCCAAAACAACAAATATTGGTGTGGATGTGGAGAGATAGGAACACTCATACACTGCTGGTAGACTACAAACTAGTACTTCTATGGAAATTAGTATGGAGATACCTCAAAGAACTAAAAGTAGAACTACTATTTGATTCACCAATCCCACTACTGGGTATTTACCCAAAAGAAAAAAAGAGATTCCATAAAAAAGACATCAGCACCTCAATATTTATAGCAGCACAACTCACAGTTGCAAAGATGTGGAAACAACCCAAGTGCCCATCAATACATGAATGGATTAATAAAATGTGGTATATGTACACCATGGAATACTACTCAGCCATAAAATAATGATGAACTATCTATTATCCTGAATGTAACTGGAGCCCATTCTTCTAAATGAAGTATCACAAGAGTGGAAAAACAAACACCACATGTACTCACCATTATATTGGTACTAACTGATCAACACATTTGTGCACATATGGGAAGTAACATTCATAGGGTGTCCAGCAGGTAGGAAGGAGGAGAAGGGGATGGGTAAATCCACACTGTTTGGATGTGGTGCACACTGTCTTGGGGATGGGCACTCTTGTGGGACAGTCCAAAGGCAATTTATGTAGCCAAAGTGTTTGTACCCCCATAATACTCTGAAATAATAATAATAAAAGAATAATACAGAGTAACACAGGTTGAAAACCACCCTTCCCTTCACAGAAGATTGCAAAAGTTGGGATACCATGGGGACTGGGGTGAATTGAGATAGATCTGTGCCATGGTAGGGTAAAGTCTATGAGGGATGAGAGCTCTGAATTTTACCAGCGATAGTTGGTAATACTTGTTGACTGACAGAATGGTGTAAAAGATATCAAATACTTCTCAGAAAATTAGCTTTGTCAAGACTTGAAACCATTAATATAAAAGACAATATGAAAAGCTGCAAATAAACCTTAGCAATTATAATTAATTAAGTCTTTGAAAGCTTTATTTAGGCTTTTGAAAAAAAGCTTATTCTTAAGAATTTTCTAGGATCACATTTTCAAAGTAACAACATCTGTTTTATTGGCTTCATAATAATAGAATTTTTTTTATCCTGCCTTTTGTTATTCTCAGTTATATGACCTTACCAGATATGAATAAGAAAGAATGTATTGAATATTGAGGGAAGGAAATTTCCATGATGATAATAACCTTTTTGATATTTATTTTTGGTTCTAAATTAATCATACCACAAGGAAAATGAGAAAGTTAAATATAGTAAGTAAATTATAATAATTATTCTATTACCTGCCATTTAAATGTGACTGAATTTTTAAAAATGATCTTTTTTATTTGATTTTACAGATGTATTGATAAGAATTATGTTGATCAGAATTTTGTATGACTTAAACTTATGAAATCCTTGAATTTAATAAATGAAAAAAGACAGTGACCAGTATATTCTACAAGTTGTGAGGAAAATGTAAATATGTCACTACCCTCCAAGATGGCTTCCAATAATCCCTGCATCCTAATTATCACAGCTTGTGTAGTCTACTCCCCTACTGAATGGGGCTAATCTGTGCAATTAATAAGATAATGTGGAAATGACAGTGTAAAAGCTTAGAGGCAAAGTTATAAAAAGCATGGCTTGATCTCTTTTGTATTACTTGCTTTTGGAGAAAGCCTGCTACTCCACCCAACTTGAATAAAAACACCCAAACATCCCTATGAAGAGGCCCATGTGGAAATGACCTAACAGCCAGCACTAACTTGTCAGGCAGGTGAGTGAGACACCTGGTGGATTCTCCAGCCCCAGTCACTCTTTCACCTGACTAATCCAAGCTGACACCTTGACTGCAACCTCATGAAAGATCTTGAACAAGAATGCCACTGAGACTGTGTGAGATAATACATATTCATCATTTTAGGGTGTTAAGTTTTGGGGTAATTTGTTATATAACAATAGATTACTAATGTAATGCTATCAGGGAAACTTTCTGTTCCTCTTTGCTTTTCCAATTCAATTGTCATTGCTTGCTGACACTGCCAGAATCCTTGAAACCAAAGAAGTTGATAGTCCCATGAGCAAGTAAGGGTTTGTACAGAGGGAGTGCCTGCTCGTGTTCTAGGGCCAAAGCACAGATAGAGGAGGAAAATATAAAACAAAACCAACACACATATAAACAAATATCAAAGAAAAATGCTTTTCTTATTACTGACCCTGTGATATTTGGGAGGTGTGTGTTTGGTGTTCTGGCTTTTAAGTTGTATTTAATAATTTCTAGTTAATCTTCTCAAACATAATGTTAAAAATTGTGGTGATTAATTTTTATGGGTCAGCTTGACTGGGTCAGGGGGTGCCCAGATATTTGGTTAAACATGATCTCTGTGTTGTCTATGAATGTGTTTCTGAATGAGATTTATATTAAAATTGGCAGACTGTGTAAAGCAGATAGCCCTCTCCAATGTGGATGGGTCTTACCCATTCTTTTGAAGGCCTGAATAGAATAAAAGGCTCAGTAAGAAAGAATTCTTTCTTTCTGCCTGAATGTCTTTGAGCTGGAACATAGGTCTTCTCCTCCCTTTAATCTTGAACTCAGTCTTATATTGGAACTTACATCATTGGCTCCCTTGAGTTTCTAGCTTGCTGACTCTGGGCCTTGGATTTAGCCTACATAATTATGTGAACCAATTCCTTATAGTACATCTCTTTATATAAAAGTGTGTGTATATGTGTATGTGTGTGTGTGTATACATATATATATATATATTTATCTCCTATTAGTTCTATTTCTCTGGAGAACCCAGACTAATCCACAAATTATACACCTTCTATCTTTACAACACATAAGGCAACTAGAAGAATACTAACTTTTGGGGACTAAATACTAAAGGGCTAGTGTAGGATTCTAACTTCCATTTATAACATTGCTCCTTTCTGAGAAGCATTCTGACCTAAAATTATCTTTTGGAGAACAAGTTGTTTTCTAGTTGAGGATTACCTTAAATTTAAATGGATATCAGCTTTAATTTTAGGAATTCTAGCTGTTTAAGAAACAAAGTGCACATCCCTCTAGTCTTAATTATTCTATTTCCTGATGGTGCTGCTACCCATATGGCAGTAGAATATTACAAAACTATAAGCCAAGAAATCTTCCCTTTGGACTGTCACATTGCAGTCTGGGAAATGACATCTCTATTAGTCACAATGAGGTAGTTATGCAGTAGTAACGAGCAACCCTCCAAGTCTCAGCATCTTAAAGAAAAAAATCTGTATTTTGTATTTTTTTATTTTTTTACTGGTTTACCCAATGAACAGAGAAAGAAAAAAAATCTTATCCCTTATTCATGCTGTGTATCCATTGTGGGTTAGCCGCAGCTCTGTTCCATGTCATCTTTACGCCAGGATCTAGGCTAATGGAGAAGTTTTTTGCTTGAAAATTGCCAATTGTTGTGGAAGCCAGAAAGATAGAATAGCAAAGCATGCATTGCTCTTAAAGCTTCTGCTTAAAGTAATATAGGTCCCTTCCCACACTTCATTGCCCAAAGCAAGTCATATGCTGTCCCTGCATTTAACAGGGTGAGAATGTCTAATTCTCCTGCTGGAAGGGAAGTACATTTTTGTGAATAGTTACACAGTCTACCATAGCATCAAAACTGTTACATTTTTCATAAGCATTCTTGAGAGGAATATTTAAAGCTGAGAGTCAGGAATTTTGCTCATATAAAGGTATATCAAAACAATGGTGGGAAAGAAACTCATGTTCTGAGAAATATTTCTGTACTCTATTGCAAAGCAATTTCTCTCAAGTACGGTTATGGGAACAGTGTAATTCCACACTGCATGTCTGAGTCTACTCCCCTCAATGACTCCTCCTTTGTCCTGGTGGCAGAGTTAACTTCTCAGCCTCCCTCCACAAGCACTGTGGGACAGCAGTGTCAATATATCTCTGTCAGTGAGGCCACTGGGTCTTGTTGGTCTGCGTCTCTTTGTCCTGACCTAGCTCTCACTATGAGCAATGAAGATAAATAATACTGGTTTAAAGTTAAATAGTCTATTTTTCATGCAGTGTTTTTTTTTTGTTTTTTTTTTTTTCTGTAAGAAATCTCTTCTTACAAATGGAAGCAACACACACACACACACACACACACACACACGCCCTCTTCAGTAAGAGCGGTGAAAGGGTACCTGACACATTACTTGGCTGTGGTTCTCCCAGGACTTGATGAGTTTCTTAATTTTTCTTTTGGTGAGTCATAGGCTCTATACTAGCTCTGAGCTATTCACACTACATATGGGAAGCAATAGCATGGAAAATCCAAAACATAATTTATAACTTTCAAATGATTTTTGTTTTTAGCACATTTATTTTCTTAACAAAATTTCATGTTACTAGTGTTAAAATTAGTTTGTCTTTCCAGAGGAGGCTATGTGCTGTCGTAGGTGCAGGTCTGATCTTGGCAGATTGTTGACTGAACAGTTTTTCCTTAGCTTTCTCCTCTTGTCATTTCTGCTTTTACAACCAGTCAGATATAACCTATGTAGAATTACCCACTATGATTGTCCCACTGATTTTTCTTCTCTCTTCCTCAGCAGCAGTGGATGCTTTCGGCTCTTTCTGTGGCAACATATGTCCCATAAAAAGATCTGTTCCAAACTCTTAGAATCCTGACCTAAGATTCTCTGGTTGGTTAAACAAATTCATATAAATACAACAGTGGATAAATACATTTTCCCTTCAACATAATGTATTTGCCTTTGAATGGAAGTTTAGTAGAGAATGTGCCTTAATCCATGTCAGCACAAAAGTGGAAAATTTATTGGGCAATATCTTCCATGTGTGGATGTGGTCATCACCTACAGGTTTATTTGTTCATGTTTCCAGTGGAATCCAATCCTTTCATTCATATTTCATTTGTTAAATGCCAAATATATGTCAAGTAGTAGGAAAACAAAGAAATTGATAGCTTTTTGCCCACCGGTGGATCAGAGCTGAGTGTGTGAGCAGTCACTTAAAGAAATAAGGCAACTAGACAGACTGTAGGCCAGTGGTATGAATTAAGTGGTGTGGGAGTGCTGATATCTGCAGAGGTCCCAGAAGGCTTCCTAAGGTAGAGTTGTGGAGCTGAGACTTAAGGGATCGGGAAGATTTGTTCAGGTGGAAAAGAAAGACAGCTGAGAAGGCAGGCTGGTCAGGGTGACACTGTGTCAGAGAGGGGAGGAGAGAGAGATGAGGCTTTTTCAGGGAATTCCATGTTGGTCTCAGGCCCAGCCTGACCCAGTCGGAGGCTATATGTGAGAGTGGGAGCTAGGAAATGAGGTTATAAAGGCAGGGACCAGAAGGAGATAGAAAGCAACTGAAGGTTTTTGAATGTGATAATGATTTGTGGTTTAGAAAGACCACCCTTGCAATTGTATAACATTTGTACTCTAGAGAAAACTTGGCCTGAGATTAAGAAAAAAAAAAACTTATAAAATCCTAACATACACCAAACATAGGTAATAATTAATGGTCAATGAAGTTGATTTAACTTTTGATTAATAACTAAAATTAATATTTATTATGATCAGTTATAGGAAAAGAAAAAATTTGGTATTTATAATGAACAAGGTTCATGACTTGCATTTTCTAATCCTCACAAGACCAATGTATGATAGGTAAAATTATTTGCATTCTATAGTTGAGAAATATTATGCCCAGAGGAATTAAGTAATTTGCTCTATAAACTAGAAATTGATAGAGCCAAGTAGTTGAATCGACTACCAATCCAATGTTCTTGTCACATCCATTTTTTTTGAAAAATACACATAGCATAAAATTTACCATTTAACCATTTTTAAGTGTACAGTTCAGTGGTATTATTAACACATGCATTCATAATGCTGTGCAATCATTACCACATCCATCTCCTGTTGTAATCTCTTTTTATATTTCTGATTTCGGAATTCATACTCAGGATGCAAGTACAGAAATATATCTGCAAATATATTCCTCTAAAGAAGGATTTTGCTGGTTCAATGTTTTGTGGTGAGTCTTAGTTTAAGGATCAAACGCTGGAACTTAAATTGGATAGAGTAAATAATTTAAAAAGATAGAAAAGGATGGGTTGGAGAAGTAAGCTCAAGTCTTATGATTATAATAGTGTCTGCTGAAAATAACTCATTTATAAGTAGAAGAATGATGGCAATAAAGATGACAGAAGAATGTAATCTATGGGCAGACATGGGAAGCACATAGATAGGTATAGAGTAAGTAAAGGCACAAATTGCACCAAGAAGTTTAAAAATTCCCTATAGTGTTTAATTAACATGTACTGCTCTTAATTGACATGTACTGAGTAAGCTAACAAAGGAAGAAAGGAGCAGAAAGAATGTCATTAGAAAAAGAGGGCTCAGAACCCTTGAGTGTTGTGGGTAGATTGTAGTAATTCTCCAATATCCTCTTCGATGCCTACCTGCTTACGTATTGCTGGTTTTCAAGCATGGAAATTTCATTAAATTTTCTACAGCCAACAAAATATTTTTATGCCTGCTCAAACACATTCTTGATAGTTATATTTATCTAACATATTGAAAAATTATTTTAATTTTAGAAAATCTTTCAGTTTTCCTTATCAAACTGTCATTGCTTAAGATAGCAAAACAATGAATATTTATCATTTATTTCTTGCATTTCTAAACATTTCTCAGGCCACCGTGTGAAAATGTATTAATATTTCTTTTGTAATGCATCTTTGTGGTATATTTCAAGATGCAGTGAGGCCCAGGATCCTAGAATATATCTCTAGCTTTTAGGGTATATTAAAAAAAGATGATATAATGTTTTAAAATTACTTGATTTTAAAAGTATTAAAAACCCTACAAAAATATTAACCCTATGATAAATATGAATGTAAAAAAAGCTTGTATTTGCTGTGTAGTTTACATCTCAAAAACAGACATGAGATGTTACAATATAACTTGTGTGCTATTATCTCTAATTATAATTCTACTAATTTCCACTGGGTCATCAAGCTGCAGATGTTGCATATTGCAATTGAAGTTCTTCTCCTGTATAGGAATTCATTCCAAGGATGACCGCAAGTGAAATTCCAGTTCAAATAATTTTTAGGCATCCATTTTTTGGTAAGATCTGCTATACTTCATGGTGAATAATGCAAGATATCGCATATTAGTTCTTTACTATTTAAGTAAAGTAGTACTCTCTTTATAATATGATGAACCATGCATATAAGAATGTTATTACTTAGCTATGGCTTCATATTATGTTAATGTGACATGTAACTACAATGTTCCATATAATTTATTTCCATATTTCAAACACTATGAAAATAAAATCTTTACTTTGGAAAACTCAAGAACAGGAAAAGGGCATTTTCCTTTGAAAGATGAGAAGAACATTTAAATTATCCTCATTTACCTCCAAAAGAATATAATGGAGCCACTTCTCTGTTTTAGAAATCAACTTTAAGAAAAAAAGTAGGCAGGAAACCTCTTGAAAAAAAATCAAAGCATTATATTTTAGTGATTAGCTAAATATTGCAAGAAGATCATGTTTGATGGGTAATTTCTCAAAATGAAAACCTCCATTGACTAAAGTGAAACTCAATAATGATTCTAAATGTCTTGTCCATGTAACATTGAGAATAATGATGGAAAACTTTCTTAATTTCTTTCAGTATACTCGTTTAGCTCAAACTATGCCCTAAAGCATATACTTACATCCACCAAGAATCACTTTTCATGCCTTGTCTGGTAGAAATATGATTTCTACCTAAAAGGAGATATTGGCAATTCAGCTAATTTCATCTGCTTTGGGTACAAGTCATCTGATACTTACTAAAAGGAGAAACTTTTTAAAAAGGGACAGAACGATACTTTTGGAGGTGATGGATATGCTCATTTACTTGACCATTCTCCTGGTTTTATGGATGTATACATGTGCGGAATCATAGCAAAATCTCCATCCTAAATATGTGCAGTTTATTGTATGTGAATTATAGCTCAATAGATGTGTTAAAAATAACACATTTTTTATATATAACAATAACAAGCTCATACAGAGATCTACTTCTTTAAATCACTTCACTAATTGTTTACATGATTGGGAGACAATTCATAGGTCTTTCCTGTTTCCACAGGTCTTATGAGTAGAGTCCCTGGCTTCCTTTGTTCCAGGCTACCTTTTCAATGATGGTGATATAGTGAACAGTCTTGGAAGATAGAGATAATGTCTCCTTCTAAAACAAAGAGAAGGTTTATTTACTGTCTATTGTGGAAAAGATAAGATCTCTACCTGGGGCAAGAGGCAGGCATGCTTGCTATTCCTTATACAAGATCTGGGTTTCCTAAGCTTGGGCTTTCTCTCCTATAATGCAACCCATAACCTGTGCCTTCTTGACATTACCCTTAGGGACTGAGGTTTAGGAATGTGATGCAAATCCTGATACTCTAGATACTCCAATATCTGCAATAGCCAAGAGGAATAAATTGGCCTTGGCCTCTGAGGCAGGAATCTCATGTCTTTTGCCAGCCTCCATGAAACTATGGCTGTCTAACTTGTTAACTTTCATGTATGTTAAAATCTCCGACCCTTCAAAGTTCTTGATAGTTTTGGTCATGAGGATGGGCTGCTGAAAGAGACATGACTTTATGGAAGAGGAAGAATGAGGGCCTCAAGGCTGATAAACAGGATGAAATGAAACTCCATGAACAAGTGATAGGAGACATGTTGACCAAATTGTATCGTCAACTAGACAATTAATGACCTTCCACTTTACTCTGTGTTAATGTGGAGGAATTTGAGAGGGTGTTACAGGCTGAGGATTCAGAAGTAAGTCTGAATGGTGCCCTGGTTGTTTCTAACTCTCCTCTGGGGAGGAAGACTATCTTGTCAATCTGGTGATCAGCCTCAGGTCCATCCCATTGTAACAACTGTTATTAAGATTCACCCTGGGAGGACCAGAAGGTTCTGCTTCCTGCTAGAAAACAGTTATAGAGAAATACTTAGTACTCACTGTCAAGGAGGGAAATTTGCAACCCCCATGAACAGAAATCAGGCAAATGGCTAGTACTTTTCTTGGTTTACTCCAGAGATGAGGAGGCAGGGTGTATAGTACTTGTTAAGGAAGAATGGCGAAAGCAGAGCCATCGTATGACTTAGTGCCTCCTTCAGTCTGTCATGACAATCTCAGACTCCCTCAGAGATGAAAATAAAAATCCTCTGATCTTTTTTCCTATTGCTCAATATTGTTATAAGAGATTCTTGGGCTTTGGGAGATTGCCCTGACAGAAATTTCTGTGGGAAATGATAAATGAAGCATTAAATATTTGAGGTTTTACTGGTGCAAATTGGGGTTAAATGCTGATAAAGGTGACCCATTGGAAAATAAGAAATTGAACCAAATTCTTAGATAAATCCTTATTGTTAGTCCTGCAGTCCTGGAAAACTCTCCTATTCCTTATGTTGAAAACTGAGAAAGAACTTAAGATATATTATCTTGGTAATGGAGCTGCAGGTGCCCTGAGTTAAGATGGATTCCTTAAAATAGTCACCGTTGTGTGTCAGGCTTGAGTCAGGCAAAGGGAATAATCCTGTGGCCCCAGCTGGAATGCAATGTGGCTGTGGCTTGTAAATCCAGGAGTCCCCAGTACTGAAATAGATGGTGCCAGCCATGAGGATCTTGCCAATTGATACAGAATGTTGGGCAGATGAAAAACATTAGAAATTCATTTTGTTGAGTCATGAGCTATGTCACTCAAAATTGAAAGTAGATATGTATTGCTTACTTGTGCAGAGCCACTTTTTCCCTTTGAACCTCCTTATAATCCCCTTAAGGGATGGGCCTTCTGTTCATAGAGATTTTCCAAAATGCCTGAGCCTAACTCAAAGATGGTTCAGCTAAGTTGTAACCCAAAGGTGTCCACTGGGCTGCTATAGCTGTTCAGCATAAGCACCAGCTATGTAGAACTGAGACTGGACGTGATTACTCTGCACAGTGGAAAGAACTAAAGGCCGTTCTCATGCCTCTGGCCAATACTCCCCTTGACTAACCTTGCCATATATTTACCAACTATAGGTTGTAATCAATGATCTAGCTGGTGGTCTGTCACATGGAAAATTATGATTGACAAATTAAAGACGCACCTCTTCGGGCCCGAGAAATCATGGACACAAATATAGCTGCTGATCAAACTATCTGGGTAACTCACTAGGTGCCCATGATAAAGTTTCATTCTCTGATAAGAACAACTGGAATTAAGCTACTAGTCAAGCTTGCTGTGCCCAAATTGCTGTTCATGCTTCCTGGATCCATCATTGTCCTGGACGTGGCAACACATCATAGGTTGGGTATAGTAAAGGACTCTATGTTTCTGACACAGAGGCTACTTCTGCATAGAAGACTTGTAACACCTGCCAAAAGTTAACCATTTGTTCTGCAGTAAGGTAAGACATCACGTGGGGTTGGAGCCCTCATCTATTTCTTGCAGGCTGACTACAATCTTGGGGGTGTATAATGTTGCCTCCCTGCATTGACACTTTCTCAGGTTATGAAGTTGGATGTTCCTGTATGATTAGCTGAGTCTGGCCACAACATTGTGGCCCTTGAAAGTATTTTATGTCATATACTTGGCTTTCTGGGCCATTTTGAGGTTTGATAGTGATGTGCCTTTCATCATAAAAGCCACTCAACTACGGGCTGATAGTCAAGGTACAGTGAACTCTGCTATTCATTCATACATAAATGAATGGCTGTGTTCCAATAAAACTTTATTAAAAATTGGTAGTAGGCTAGATTTAGCCATTATTGTTCAGATCAGTCATCATAACTGATAGAGTATTGTACTCATGGGAAAATTTTCCAGAGGCTAAGGCAATGTAGCAATGAGAGGTGGTCACTGTTTCAAGGAAATTCTCTAAAGGTCTCCTGGGCTTTTGCAAGCAGAGGCACTGGATGACTTTGTTCTGGACTGTATATTCAAGAACGTTTATATGGCAAACAGCTTTGAAATAATAGAGACAATATCTTCCTCTGGAGTAAAGGACAGATTTGCCTACAATACAGTATAAGAAAAATAAAGTCTCCCTCCTAGGAAAAGATCAGGTAGGCTCACTGTCCTTAATAAAAAATTTGGATTCTCTAACTTTGGGTTTCATCTTCTGTAACAACTCACCACATATGCAAGCATCGCTGGCCCTCTTCGCATTACTCTTGGGAATTAAGGTTTGAGGACATACTACAGCTACGGCTATTGATGTGAGGAATAAACTATCCTTTGTCTCTAATACAGCAGCTTATCTTCTGCCAGCATCCATGAAACTGGTGACCTACCTTGTTAGCTTGCAACTAGAGGAAAATCTTAGACACTTCATTGTTCTTGACCATTTACCGTAAACAACCTTAAGATCACATCCAAACCTGCGTGAATTTTATACTATAATTTATAACTTTTTTGATTGATATAGCATTTTTTAAAATCAGCTTTTAAAGAAATTAACAAACGTGTTCTGATCAGAATCAAAGACTTCTCAATGAAAGTAGTTGTGTTTTAATGGTGACAAGTGGTAGAAATGGGTTATCTGCAATGTGATTGTATGGAAAGAGCATAAGGAGTAGGAGGCACCTGGCCTGGAGCTGAGACTGGGTTCTATTACAAACTGGTTGTGTAATCTTGAAGAGTTCAGAACACCTGACTAAGCTTCAGGGAATCTCATCTTTAAAATGAGAGGGTTAGCCGAGATTGTTTCTGTTGGCCTTTCTGTTGTGAGATTGAATTATTCTTTGTGAGAAAGCTTTTTCCTGGGGTAGTTTTTCTTATAGCATAGACTTGAGAAGCTAGAATCTTTACATATAGAAGGAGATTAGTTTTGTCCACATTGTTTCCTGGATCTTTTTTTTCTTCCCAAATATGTGTCAACCCGAAAGTTTTTCTGTCAATCTGCACAACATGGAAAGTATAAACTCTTTGTATTTCTTTGTGTCATAAATTAGGCTTTGTGAAAGTGCTCAGTTACCATGGTGATACCAACTAAATAAATGTAACGGAACAGAATTCTCCTTTTTAAATATAAATTGTACATTTATAACACATCAAATATGCACTGGATTCACTGGCTTTTTTAGCTTCAGAAGTACCTGACAATAATACCAAATTTATCATAGTTTCTTCCTTAAAGAGAGTGGGAACTAGTGATAAGAAATGGTTTCAGATATGTAGTAGAATATGTGCAGATTTAAAAAAAGGGTGTTTGTGAATTTAAGTGATCTAAACTATGTAGTGGTGGGAAAATGTATGGTGTATGCTATCTAAAGTGTATTATTTCAATTCTAATCTTATGTTTCTGGCTGCAAACACATCTAAAAATATTTCTTTTAGTTCTTCCTTTATATATATGCCTTATGAGAATAGATTCTATTTCCTCTTTGAAAAGACAACTGAATAGGAATCAAAATAGTTCTAAAAGTGTATATAAATTTAGGATGCTGTTCAATATTTTCTATACAATGTGTTATTATCTGGTATAGCCTAAAATATCATTATTAGTGACCAATTATAGACCTGACAATAGCCTAAATTATTCTTCATTTCACTTTATGGGGATGAATTAAGTAACTTAGTAAGCTAATAGAGGACTAGTAACAGAACCTTGAGCTGGTGTTTACATTTTAGTAAAGAATAGAACAAATTTAATAATAATAAGCTATAATATTCGTGTCAGGTTTGGTGATCTGCCCTCGTTCTTGGTGTGTTCTTGTTGAAGAATGACAAGCAAGTAAAAGGCAAGGTTTATTGAGCAAAAGCAAGATATGTTCATCACAGACAGCAAATGGGCCCCTGTTGTTACAGGAGACCCTGACTATTAACTAAAGCTTCATTTTATATTGTCTGGGCTGGACCTTCCCCAGGAGGTGTGGCTCACCTTGATGGACAGCTGTTAGTTATATAAGCTGAGTCTTAATGCGCATGCGAATTTTCTGTGAGCCTCTCTGAAAGTCCACTTGGGCCTGGGCAAAACTGCAATGCAGATTATGCTAATGACATGATAATTGGCCTCAGGTTACTTTTGGTTACCTTCTAGACCTACTGCGTCTGCGCTGCTTCGCTTTCTGGGAATTCCTTCTTCCAGGACTCCCTAGCCCTTTGCAGTTAGTGTGCTGGTTTTTGATTGGCAGTGCACTCCTCCTCCCTCCTACTGTGGCAGTTATCTGAAGCGGGGCCCTTGTCCCCCATCCCCAGGAGAGCCAGAGGCCCCTCACTATCTACCTAATATTTGTAGAATACAAAGAATGATTTAGAAGTAAGAATATCTAAAGTTTGTTCAAATAAAGTTAGTTACAGTCATGAACCACATAACAATGTTTTGGTCAACAATGCACTGCATATATGACAGTGGTCCCATAAGATTATAATGGAGTTGAAAATTTTCTATTGTCTAGTGATGTCATAGCTGCCATGACATTGTCGTGCTATAGGTTATTCATGTGGTTGTGATGATGTTGGTTTAAACAAGCCTGTGCTGCCAGGCATATAAAAGTATAGCATATCCAATTATATATAGCACATAATACTTGATAATGATGATCAATGACTATGTTACTGGTTTATGTATTTACTATATATGCTTTTTATTATTATTTTAGAGTGTACTCCTTCTACTCATACATAAGGAAAGTTGACTGTAAAACAGCCTCAGGTAGGTCCTTTAGGAGGTATTCCATAAGAAGGCATTGTTACATAGGAGATGACAACTCTATGTATATTATTGATCCTGAAGACATTCCAGTAGGACAACATGTGGAGGTAGAAGACAGTGATACCGATAATCCTGACCCTGTGTTGGCCTAGGCTAATTGTGTGTTTGTGTCTTAGTTTTTAACAAAAAAGTTTAAAAAGTGAAAACAAAATTTAAAAATAGAAAAAAGCTTCCAGAATAAAGATATAAAGGCAAAAATTTTTTTGTACATCTTTGTGATGTGTTTGTGTTTTAAACTGTTATTGAAAGAGTCAAAAGTTTAAAAAATTAATGTTTATAAAGTATAAAATTATAGTAAGCTAAGGTTAATAGGTTACTTTATTATTAAATAAAGAAAAAAATTTAAAGTTAGTGCAGCGTAAGTGTTTATAAAGTCTATAGTAGTGTCTAGTAACATCCTAGGCTTTTACATTCACTCATCAGTCACTCACTGACTCACCCAGAGCAACTTCTAGGCCTGCAAGCCCTAGTCATGATAAATTTCCTATATGGGTGTACCATTTTTTATGTTTTATGCCAAATTTTACTATACTTTTTTCTGTTTAGATATGTTTAGTACACATAAATACTTACCATTGTGCTATAATTTCCTGCAGTATTCAGTACAGTAATATGCTGTACAGGTTTGTAGCCTAGGAGCCATGGGCTATACCATACAGCCTAGCTGTTTAGTGGGCTATACCATCTAGATGTTCTCACAACAATGAAATCACTTAATGACACATTTCTCATACTATATCCCTGTCATTAAGTGATAAATGACTGTACTTTATGGGTAATAACTCAAAAGTGATAGTATAATTTATAAAGCTGGCAGAAAGGATGTGGCAAAAAGATTTATTCAGACTTTCATTGTGGTTTAGTCAGTGTTGGCAGTAGGATGGGAAACTTCTCCGTTCATGATGCTTCCTTCCATGTGGAGAGAGTTCCACCAGGTTAACGTTCCTGTCCTCTCCCTGTTCCCTTCCTCCTCTTCCACAAAGGGAAAGAAAAGTGAGTTAATCTGATGGTGAATTTGGAAGGACAAACTGAACATACGGAGATTAAACCCTCCTTCTCTCTCTGTCCTATTTGGGAGCTGGGTGCCCACAGAAAGGAGGCTCACATTCTGGTCTATTCCTCTGTATTGTTTTATAGTTGTGGTCTTACATGTTAGGAAATCTGATGAATTCACTGTTATCAATGACTAAGTCTGTGTAATTCTGTGATTTGGTCTTAATGAGTCCAAAGCCTTCTAGATTTAAATAATATTCTACAATATCAGTTTTGTAATAATGATAAAGTAATATTTTCATCTTCAGAGTTTGTTACTGCAGCAAAGCTTAGTCTGACATTACTAATACATTTGCTTGAATTGTCTTTCTTCAATTCTAGTAGTTAAAATAGTTCTACTTAATGGCACTTAACATAATTCATTTGTGCAAGTCCATGCTTTTGTTTTATTTTTTTTCTTTTTCTTTTTGATTCATGTTTCCAATTCCTTTTTCCCTGTAGGCACTTATTCTAATGTGCTTTTTGTATGCCCTTGAATATGTATGCATCCTTACAAAATATGATTTATTATACATATTTTTAAATTAACTTAAATGTTATATGTGAAGAACTAGTACCTTTTTTCTAATTTTTATACTTTTATTCAAAATAATGTTGCTACATACAGATATCTAGAGAATTGCTTCTTTTTAGAAAATTTGAACCTTTGATTGACTTGCTGAGGGAAAGCAGGGAAATGTCAGACTAGATATGTGAGAAAACAACAAATGCTGTGTAGTGTCTCAGGTGAGGGTGTGTCTCTATAAGACGGTATATGGTTTTGCTTATTATGTATCCTTCATGTTGTGGTTATAAGACAATTAACCTGCAGGTGAGCTGGTGAGGTGAGTTTAAACTCAGTTCCAGATGCTAGTATTTTTTTTTTTGGGGGGGAATAGTTTCTTTTTTGGTGAATTGGATGGGGAAAAGGAGAGGAAAATAGAAACAATTAAGTGAGAGACAGGAAATAGACACAGTAGATAGGTTGTTGGGACGTTGGGAAAGAGCGAGGAACTGAGCTTGAAAAACATTAATTTTTTCTCACTTAAAACCAGTGACTGACACATGAAGGACACCACATACAAAATGCACACATTCTATAGCACCCATGGAACATGGAGTTTGGGCTGTTAGACTGGATTGGGAATAAAATCCTAGGGCCTTGAGAGAGAATGTTTATATTTCAAAGTCTGTGTTTATTGAATGCCCACTATGTTCTATGTATTTTACATGTATTATCACATTTAATCCTTATTAAATGTGGAGGGCACAATTAATTATTGTTAAATGTGGAGGGCACAATTTTTATTCTCATTTTACACCTGAATAAATTGAGGACACACCATTATTGAGTCAAATATGGGATACAAAATCAATTTATTTTTTGTCTAAAATCTATCATCTTTCCAGTAGTCCATGGGACCTGAAAGGAGAGAATGTTCAGGGATTTCTCTTTGCAGTTTGGCATATTAGAGCACTACTGGTGTGCAACTCAGAAGAGAATAAGGCTTGGAGACAAAAACAGTAAAAAATGGAGAGGTGGATCAGCACCAAATTGGAAATATGAACTTTGTAACACCTGACACAGAGTGGAAATTTAATCTCTCTTTTATGAATGTTTGTAAATGAACCACGACCAGAACCACACCTGTATGCAATTTATAATTTGGTGTGTATTTACATGGACTACCTGCTGTTTAATCAAAGGCAGTTCTTCCCATTCTATGCCTTTAGTTTTTCCCAATTAACAAATTTGTTGACAATTTAAAGTACCAAGGTAAATAAATAGACAATCACACAATCTCCTTAGTCATTCTTAAGTAGGGAGCAATACCTAAACCAGGTAGCTGTACTTAGCTGGCAATTATAGCCACTAAGCTATGGCTTCAGGTGAGCAGCTAGGTAAACAACCGTCCATGAAATGGAACCAAAAAATGGCTTTATTCCTTTTGATAGTCAGGCTTTCTGTTTTCTATGTGAACAGATACTGGAGTGTTTCCAAAATATCTAATAACCACATTATTTCTTTTACTTGTTTCTTGTGTATTGCTCCTTCCCATATTCCTATCAAATAGTCTGATCACTGTTTCCTCTTTTATATTTTCTCCCTTATTATTTCAGCAATTAGTAGTAAGTTAATGATAAATTTTACTAAATGCATTACTTAGACTCTGTGAGGGGGGTTTCAAAGTTATTCCTATTCTATAAAAGGAGTATAATCATTATGCAGTGGAAATATTAGACCTTTAAATAGAGTATTTAATCAAATTACATGATGAATAGTAATACACAATATACATATACTATCTGAGGAGGAGACAGAATTTAGGTTAGGATATTTTGGATTTTTCCTTTCTGGTAAAAATGTAATGGTCTTTCTTTTTCTAAATATTTTTTCTTCCCTGGAAGGTTTTTAGCAGACCATTTCCTTCTATCAAGAGAAGCAAAGATCTGTCTGAAAGTGAATTGTTGTCCTTTCCAAATGGAATATGAAGTCTAGTGAGACTGACTGAAAAATTAAGCTTGATGTAAGTCAGAATAATGAATGGCTCATATTAGCCAAAAAAGAATGTTCCAGACCTACGTGTTGCCAACATTTACACACTCCAGTGCCAAATATTAGATGTTTATCTTTCAATTAATCATGAAATACAGGTTATGTGTAAGATTGATAATTAGATCCTACATAATTTAAAAATACCATTTGGGGTCATGTTTTATATCAAAATATGAACATATGGTATAATTTATTAATTAATTTATCATTCATTTTCTTTTTCTACTTAGGTAGAATAGGGAATAATTTGTGTATAACTTATTGGGAAGACAAAAAAGGCAAATGTTGCAGTAAAGCTTTGCATCAAGAGTGAGGAACCTGTATGTATTGCTTAACCTTCTCTAATTTTCATCCTACTGTTTTTGATATTTATATGGAATGGAAGAGAGTATATGGTTAAAAATTCAGAAAGTACACCAAGAACTTTGAAATCAAATAATCTTGAAAACATTATTCATGATTTATTTTTCATTTAATGAGACAAAAATTACTAACAGAGGAATTTATGATACATCAGCCTATATGGCAATGTATCAAAACAATGATTTTTAGGGGAAAAATATCACATGCAAAGGTACTCAGTAGAGGTTCAATAAATGTCTGTTAAGTAATTAAAGAAAATGAGTGATATAACTGCATCAATCACATAGCTACACAAAGTTATAAGCTCTACTAGTAAAATTAAGGTGTCCACCTAAGCAATTGGTATTATATATGAATGACGCCTGGTGAAGTTCATGGCCTTTTCCCACTTAACATTGGTGAAATAAAATTTCATTCAATTCATAATTCTTTCATAGTGGTTGTACTGGGATAAGATGCTAGCCAGAATGCTAATTCAATCTTCCTGGGGAAAAAAAAAAAACAAAACCAATATGTGCCCAAATTAAGAAGTGGCAGTGGGGTTAGAGAGAAAGTTATAGATGTAAGAGATTTTACAGCTGGAATGGATAGAACTTGATGATAGATTGTTGATTATGGGTGCATCAAGAAGACTTCAGGTTTCTGGTTTAGGCAACTGGATGGATAGATTAGAACAGAGTACACAGCAGAGACAATGTTTGGGGTCAGGGAAGAGGAGTTCAGTGTTGAAAAAGATGAACAAGTCATGTGACCCACCTACAATTTTCTTGTTTTCCCTCACATTTATTTGGAAATAATTCTGGCTGAACTTTAATAATTTGTATTCACATAATGTTGCTTTGTCAGTTGCTGTTAAGAAATTTTCATTATTACATTTTCTTTCCAACTAGACCATAAACCACTTGAGGGCAAGCTCCTTTTATTTTTTCCCCATTGGTATACTTCTTAGGCCTCCTGGTATAGTGGAAATCAGTATTTATGGCCAAATTAACATTAATTTTCCTATAAATTATGTAATACTTTAATGACATTGTTTACCAACCATCCATTCTCATTCCCATTGAAGATAAAATAAGATTAAAAAATAATGGAAAAATGGAGATGATTTTAGAGGGGTTATTGGAAGATACAATATGATTTAGGAATGTTGATACATTTTAATATTATGCTCTGTTATTTATTTATACTAAAAATTGATATTTAATAAAACATTTACTTTTTAAAAATTCAGTTGATAAAAGGAAAATAAAAATGATAGATTAATCACTTCCTGAAAAATATATTTTGATTTTATATTTCAATGTCTATTTTCTATGAATTAAGTCTTCCATTTTGTCTATCAAACAGGCAACAATGAAAAGTGATGATGTTCAGTGCTGGTAAATGTGGTGGGAATTCTCATATACTTTTTTGTTTGGTTACATATACTCTTAACAGAAAGGAATCAATTTGGCTATACTTATTAAGACTCCTACAATGTTTATTAACTTTGACCCAGGAACTCCATTTAGGAGTCTATCTAAATGAAGTGATAGAAGTCTTTATTAGGGAATTATTTTCAAAGACATTCGTAATTTTCTATAAAAATAATTATAATTTTTAAGTAACTTAAATGTTAAGCCACATAGGTTCATTAAATTATGAGACTGACTCTACCTTCTTTCTCTGTTCTCATTGTATTCAGCTGAGAGTCTACTGTTCATTATAATCATTCTCCTGTAAACTCTTCAGTAACTTTGCTTTTTTCTTCTTTCTTTACTTTCAGGCAAAAGTCCAGCTCTAGGAAAACTCAACTACCAGCTTTCTCCATGCTTGTATCACTACAACTAAGAATTATTGGAAAAAAATAACATATCTTTTAAGTTACCTTTCAATTCCTCTGGGCCCTAAACACTGGCAATTCTATTCTCTTATGCTCAACAAAAATTATTTCATGCTTGCACACCTTTTCTAGTCCTTTCAAATCTCTATCTTCTTTATTTTTTATTCTTCTTTTTCTCTCCTGGGATTTCAGATGATGAAATTGCTATATATTGTGCTGAAAAAAGTGAAAGCTGCTACATCTAATTCCAAATCTATTGTTTACATCTGCACTGGCCACTCTTTTTTTCTTCTGAAATTGTAGATGAAAGGTCCCGTCCCCTCTGAAAGATGAAATCCTCCATGTGTGCTCTAGATCCCGTCCTCTCTTATCTTCTCTAAGACTGCTCAAGTAATTATTTTGTTTCTCCTCCCTTTAACCTTTGCTAGGTACTGGATCATTTTTAGCATTCAAACATGCTTTTGAGTCTCTCATTTTCTAAAACAAATAGCAAATAAGCAATTGAACAAACACATTTTTCCTTCAACTCATCTCTCTTTTTCTGTAATGCTCTTTACAGCCAAGATTCTTAAAAAAGTTGCGTACATATGCTATCGTCATTACCTCAGCCCTTATCCACTTTTATGCTACTCTCATTAGACTTCTGCCTCTACTTTTTACCTAAACTCTTACTGATATCACTGTGTTGTTATTCTGTGTTGTTAAATCCAGTAGATCATTTTCAGCCACCATTATACTTAACTCTCATTAACGCATTAGATCATTTTCTGTCTGCAGAACATTCTCTTTTCTTGGTTTCCTTGATGCTATGCTACCCTAGTTTTGCTCTTACCAATCTTTCCATTCCTTTCTATAATATTTTTGTGCAGACTTTGTCCCTTTTTGATATCTGTTTCAGTCCTCACTGTACTTTTTTGCTTACTTTACATACTCTTCTTAAAATATATCACTGATTATGAAGAAATTAAAATAGATACCATCTATTTGTTAATGACTTCAAAACTTAGTCTCTTATCCAGATCCTTTTCTGAGTACCAAATTCCTCTGTGTATCCAACTGTTAATTTGACATTTTACACTTTGGGGTCTCATGGGCAGCTCAAATTTGTTGTCTGCCTAGTTGGGTGATTGACTATTCCTTTCACATTTTTTCCTCTACCATTCTGTCTCAATTTAGTAAATGGGGCCTCAATTGTTCAGTTTTTCAAGCTAAAAACATATGAATTATCCCAACATCAGCCTCTTAACTTACCTCCCACATGGAATCCATTGCCAAGTCCTGCTGATTCTACTTCCAAAATATATTTTGAATATGTTGGTTTCACTCTCTTTCCACTTGTCTGTTTTGGTCCTAACCAATAACTCTAGCCTAAATTTATGCAATTGTTCTCTTATTATCTCTTAGCTTCTACTTTGTTTTCCCATAATTCATTATCTGCCTAGCAGCCAAAGAAGTCTTTTTAAAATGCAAATCTGATCATATTACTCACCAGCATAAATCCCTTCATTTTGTTTCTCATTGCTTTTAGGATAAAACTCATGGTCCTTAATATGTCCTAAAAGATCTTGGGAAACCACCCCTGACTCCTCCGCCAGCCTAATCTGCTACACTCCCAGGCCCTGCCAGTGTTATACTGTTCCACCACTCTGACCTTTCTGTTCCTCAAACACTCTGGAGCTTCTTCTCAGTTCACGGACTCCACACGTCTTGTTGCATTTGCTTACTTTCTGCTCTTCTCTTCGCCTAACAGAACTCCTACTCCGCCATCAGTCACCATCTCTAATTGGGCTTTTGCAGGGAAGCCTTTCCTGATTTCCCAGATTAAGCTGAATGCCTATGTTATTTGTTCTTATAGGAGCTTGTGTGTCTCTTTAAAAAAATAGCTATTAGGGTATTCATGTATATAATTCATGGTTTTGTATCTGTCTCTCCATGAGGATCCATTCAGAGCTGTGTACAGAGAGAGTTTAGCATAGTGCCTGGAAGACATTAAGTCCTTCATAAAAAATATTTTAAACTGAAGAAGTCAGTATATTATCATGTTGTTAGTGATCATGTTTTATAATCAGTGATGTAAGGAAATGTTCACGATACATATAAAAAAGAATATTAAGCTTGATGATTGGGTTTTCACACTTATGTGTGAGATGTGCTACCTCAAACCTTGTTACCATGTTGGCACATTACCTGTCTGACATGAAAACAAAAAAAGAAAAAAACTCCAAAGAATATAAAATAGTATTTAGCACATAATCTCAATTTTGAAAAAAGTTGTCTATTTCATATTTAAAAGCCTAGAAAGATTCCCCCACCCTAGATTTTAACATTTTTGAAAGAATCATGTTTTTAGAATCTTAATATCTTTAGATGTAGATATTACAAGTAATTTTTATTTTGTATACTTTTCTGTATTTTCTATATTCTCCTACTGAAACTTTATTACCTTTATCATCAGAAAGAGTAAAAGTTATTTAAAAAGAAAAAAAAATCAGTTATTGGTACTGTCTGTATTCACATCCATGCTTTTTTCAGATCTTTTATATTATTGCCTTCAGCTTCCTTAAGCCCTTGCAAACCTCAGTTTTAAAAAATAAGATGCGTGTTATTCTAATACAAAACATCTTTGTGCTCAATGATCAGCTGCATGGAGAGGATATACCAGCTCAAAAATATGATGCTTATGAATCACAGGGTACCAAGGTTTGTAACACTGATACAACTAGCAGGAGAATTAGTCAGGGTCATTGAACAAAGACAATTTGTTCAGATATATTCAGTAAACTGCTCACTGGAATATGAACAAAAATCCCTTATCTTTGAGAAATGTATGGCTTATTTATTAGTGCAGGTTCTTTGCGAAAAAGATACAGGTAACAAGCTGTGAAAATCTTCAGCTGTTTCATTCTTTACAGTGCAGTGCTTAAACATTTAAAAAGAAAATCTTAATTTGCAAAGTTATATTGACATTGTAATTTTTGCATACTTAATAAACCTTAGCTACTTTAACTGAAAAGTGGAATTTTTCATGGAATGCTACCCTTTTCATTACTGCATACATCCTAGATTTAATTTGGCATGGGACGCATCAACCTTGGCTCTTGGAGACAAGGTTAGAATCTGTAGTGCATGAAAACGAGCTCTTCTAAACATTTTTTTTTTCATTTGCTACACATTCTGTGCCAGCTTTGGAGAGCACACAAAGAATGAGAATGATCATTTTTCTTAACTTGACAGAAAATTATTAGCGTAGATGCAAATATTTTACTTTTTAGAATGGAAAAGATTGTATTTCTCCACATTCTCTTTCCTTTTAGAATGTCAACAAGGTAGAACTTGTCATACTATAGAGCAAAACAACAATTGTGGAGGTCTTATGTGTTTTGGATAAAGCTATTACTGCTTAATGTATAGTCTTCTGATTTTTGTTTGTTTGTTTCTGGTAGAAATTCAGACAGGCATTATTATTATTAGAAAGATTTTTTTTGGTTTAGATATCCCAAAATTTTAATGCTATTTTGAAAATTTTTAGATGTGTTCCAAAGCAACCTTTTTGGTTGTATGTAAGATATAAAAAAAGAGTAATTCTCTAACTGATCTTAATATTATTGCTCCATTTATTTTCTTGGGAAGAAAGATAAATTACTTGTGCTTATACGATACATGTGCTGTATACCCATTTGCGGGGTACTCATTAATAAAATTAGCCTTTTTTGAAAAGCTTTCACTATGATTCACCTGGAAAGTATGACTTGAATAAAGATAAAAAATTTAATAAAATTAGGTAGTAAGGATTTTGTTGCATGTAATATAATCTGGCTTAAAGGGAAAAAGGAGTTTATTGACTCATTTAACTGAAAATTCCAGGTGTAGGTCAGCCTTCTTGCACAGCTATGTTTGAGGGCTAAAACAAGGTCCTCAAGATTTAGTTTCTCTTTACCTATCAGCTTTTTTTTTTCTTTCCTCTGCATCGATTTCATTTTAGGGAAGCCAACCAGCCACACTCTCCTCTATCACCACCCTCTCCCTTTTTCTCTTTACTAAAATTATAGTTAAATATCTTTGGGATTGAGTTTCTTTGGCTTTATAGCTTGGGTCGTATGCTCATTCCTAAATTAAATCACTCTGTGATGCTTTGATGAGCAGGGCCTGAGGCACATGTAAGCCCAGAGCCAGGGGCCAGATTCACTTACATGAACTAAGAATAGGGAGAGGCAACATAATCTCTATTGCTGTTATGTGAATAGGAGGGATTTGATGTAGGACACAGAAATATGATAAATATGTAACAAACTTCATAAATTTTTCTACATATGTAGTTATATTGAATATATGTGTACATATATGTCTATAAACACACACACACACACACACACACACACACACACAGAGTTATTCTCAGATTAGGAGATGAAGGCCTTGGAAGACATCTGCATTTTGACACCATTGAGGGCTAGGAGGCCATTTTGCCGGGTGCCCTGCAAACTTATATCTATCATGTCCCCTGGGTGATTGCTACTGGCTGGGCTATTGAGGAACCCTTGGGAAGGGTATCTTTTGATCAGATGTGAGTTCTGTGGAATTTAAGTTTGCTCCTTTCTGGCTGGTTCCTTTTGACTGAACACATTAATTGGAGTACTGCTTAATGAGCAAAAAAGTCTTGGGAACTCAAAAAGTAGTCATAACGAAAAAGCAGGCATCTTGGTGTCCCAAAGGATGTGGGGTTTATATTATTTATTGCTAGAGTAGGGAGCTTGTAGCACAGAAGACAGTGTTATATTGGAGACACTGGGATTTGGAATATATGTGGCAGGTTGTTCTAGTCTTAGAATTGGCTTGAGAAACATAGAGGCCTTCAGACCCAATTGTGATCCTCTTTGAATGAAATGTATTCATAATATTATTTAGACATAGTTCTTACGTTAGGTATTGTGTTGGGAAAGGTGGGGAGGGAGATATTTGTGAACTAATTATAGGATGATGTATGAAGTAAATGATCCTTTATAAATTTATTTCTGTAAGTTAGACTGGCAGTTATATATTGTTCTGCTTCTTCATTCATATGTATGTTTAGATTAGCCTAAACATTCTATGTGAAGATTAGGAGGACAGTTTCTTGGTGCTTTCATTGAAGCTCCAAGAATCCTGTGAAGAGTCCAGAGTAAGACCCAGAAGTCATCTGAATCTAGACTGAGACTTCTCAAGTGAGTCTCATCAAAGGGGTTTTCTTAGGTTCTCCTTTATTCAAAATTTTCCCTTTCCTTGATTCCCCTTTTCTTTAAGTTTCTAGTAAATGAGAGGAGAAAGGTGTTTTGTTTGGCCTGGGAATTTAGAGTCCTTTGATTAGTGTGTGTACCTTCATTTTTGAGTCATGACATGAAAGCCAGTTGAGGATGCCCTAATATAAGGAAGATGATGCTATGGCACCCATATCTGGTGGTTAGTAGGTACTGCAATATTAGCATTATAAACATCATTATTTGTGGGAATTTGGTTCTCACTTTTGCCCATGTTAATTTAACAATGAAAAGAAAATGCATTATCTCTGTTAGAAAAAAAAATTAGTATTGCATGATTCTAAATTGTGTATTTTAAAAACAAAACATTATATTTACAGTTTTATTTCTTTGCTTATAGCATGGATAAAATGCAATTTATATAGGTATTTATTCTGAAAAGCAGTCATAATGAAATGTTTAAGCTTGGTTGTTTCGAAAACAACATTTAGAAAGATGTTTACTTTAGTAAGGTTTTTAATTTTGCTCTTACCAGGAAATTATGTTTCTCAAATAAGAAAATGAACTTTTTCCCTTAGCAAATTGGAATGAGAAAAATAGTAAGGGCTTAGAATCTGGAAAAGAAAATAAAGTGTCAACTATAGATATGAGAGGTCCTCCCCTCCATCTGGTGGTAACATTGGTGTAAATAAGAAATTGTTGAGCTGGATAATTTAATTGAAAAGCAGATGACGCTGTCTTTCCTACTGACTAGGGTCTATTTCAAGTTCTCATTACATAGGCACAAAATGTTTGAAGAAAGTAAATAGGTCAACGAACCTCGAGTGTAATTAAGTTCTCATGTGTAGGGCAATAACTTTAGCCATTGTCTTCCAAACTTTTAAAATTACCCCAGTGAACCAACAGCAACTTTTAATGAGGCACGAGCAAGGAACACACAGATTCTGTAAGATGGAAAATCAGATAGCTATGGCGAAATCGTTGCTCTGCTACACATAGGTTTACTCCATTTGCTCTTAATGAAGCATGGCTACTTTCTGTGTTCCTGCATTTAATTCCTCTCTCTGTATGTGCTAGTTTCACCTTCCCAGGGATAAACAGACACGTACATTCCAAAGAGATGAATCAATAAAAGAGGAGAAACATCTTTCTGGTACAAGATTAAAAAAGAGACAGAGAGGAGAGAAACAAGCAACATATATAGGTGAAAGACCAGTGAATTAGGAATTAGAAATATGGGTTAATTTAACTTTAGTTCTGCTACTTATTAATCTTGTGACTCTGGAAAAATTATTCAATCCCTCTTGTTTTTAATTACATTATCTATAAAATGAAAGAGGTGGTTTAGATAATCTAACTTTTTTTTTTTTTTTAAATTTCAGCTTATTATGGGGGTACAAAAGTTCAGGTCATATATATTGCCCATGCTCCCTCATCCCCCTGAGTCTGAGCTTCAAGCATGAATCTAACTTAATTTTATACTATAGTATCCAAATAAATTTTTTTAAAATGACTGAATAATTTTAAAAAGCTCATTTTAAGACTCAGGACCCTTTGTACTAGAATTGCCAGTTGGGATCCACAATTGCTTTTTTTTTTTGATACATAGTGATGAGCAGGCAATTTTAAATATTGGAACAGGAGAAGAGCTTGGATTTACATAGAAGTAGTGGGGGAAGAGGCTGAGATTTTGGAAATGATGGCACTGTGTTTTGTTAATTGCTACGTGTCCCATTCTCTCCCATCCCTAGCTTGCTTTCTTGGTGTAACTCCCTAGTTTAAACAATTACAAAGTTAGAAAGTGCATGAGTTTCATCAGTTTTTACATTTTTATTTATTTGTTTTGGTTTAGTCCCCCTTTCCCTTATACCTTGGGAGAGCTTCTAGTGCTAATAATAGCTAGCAGTTTTTGAGTAGTATACATTTATTGTTATTTTTTCATTTAATCCTAATAAGATCTTGTAAGGTAGGTATCATCATTATGATCATGTAACTTGTCCAAGGCCACACAATTCGTGAGAGACAGAGTCAGGATTCAAATCCTAGTCTGTTTTTCCAAAGCTCAACTTGTCTACTTTAGGAGGTATAACACTGGTTGTCAGCAACAACAATGAAAGCTAACACTTATATCATGCTCACTGTGTGTCAGGCATTGTTTTAAGCACTTTAGATATGCTAAGACCCACAATCCTTGTAAAAAATAGATGATGCACGTCCTATTAATATCCCCACGTGGCAGATAAAGAAACAGCCACAGATGAAGAAATTTTCTGAGGTCACACAGCTAGTAAGTGCCAGGGCTGGAATTTGAATTCATGAGTGTGGCTTTACAGTCCTGTGTATACCATGAATGTTACACTACCTCTCTGTCAAGCTACCACTCTTTCTGGAGGAGAACTTTGAAGATAATTCTTGCTTTTTATGATGGTTGTGTTCTTGGAATACTTCCTGAATTATTTTTGTATTCTGACTTTCTTAAAAAATGAAGAAAGCGTTCTGTTAAAGTAAGAGCTAAAGTGAGTGAAGTGGGACAAGGGGGACGTGGAAGGTGGTAATGAAGAGAAGAGTTATGGTGAGAGTGTTGCAAGGAGGGCCAGCTTATCTTGTTGTGTTGGTATGACAAGAATAAAGACAAGCTAACTCTGCTTGCCTGAATGGAGCTGAGATTTTAACCTGTGTGTGTGTGTGTGTGTGTGTGAGAGAGAGAGAGAGAGAGAGAGAGAGAAACAATAGATGGGGATTTAGTAGAATCAGATATGTTAATAAACTATAGCCAAAATTTTGGGTATGGGCCAAGCTTGTTTTGGAGACTGGCAGATGCTGACCCAGGTATGATGACCAATGGTGTTGTCTGAGGGCTCTGACATGTTCACATCCTCCTTGCCCCAGGTTATCTCCAGTGTCTGGTCCCAACCTGGGTTGGGGAATGCCCTCACTAACTTGAGGATGTGCTTTGGACTCAGCTGCCCTCTTGCCAGTGAGGTACTGGAGCCCTCTCTAGTGATGCAGAATATGAATGGTATGATGCTCACACTCTTGTCATTCACTAGTCAAGAAGGTGGGTATATCATAGCGTCCTATTGTCAGGGAAAAATCAATGGAAGAGAGAAAAGAATGGAATATGGAAGAGTTTGTATTTTATAGGTCTCCAGATTTAATGGATGTTCACATTGAGGCCTGAGAATTAGTTATTCTTTTGGAGGATTGAATGGAATGGAGATATTTGTTTAATAACCAGATTTTCTCTTCTTATTGAAAACTCCTCAAAGGCCCTTGTTTTTGGATCATATCTTGTGGTCTTTTGTTCTACCAAAGGAATGCTTCTTAAAGTTTCCTCAAAGTATTTGTCACTGAGGGAGATGAAGGAAAAGAGAACCCCAAAACGCCTTGATTGGAAACCTTAGTTTGGATGGAAGGAGGTGTCACATTAGATCAAAGATGGTAAACTTAGTGGGGAGGAGTTTTGTGTGATATAGGACCATGGGTAGTGTTCCATGGTACAATGGATGTGTTTGACATTGGGAAAAATATAGTAATATATATACTTTTACTGGGAGAAAAAAAAAATCTTTCCAAAGTGAAAAACAAACTAGAGCCCATGTCACAAAGTCATCTGGGTATGGAGCTTGTGGAAGCAGTGGATGCTCAAAGTGAACACAAAGACAGCAAAAGTTATCAGAGAGGTCCAGGACATGAGCCATTTTTGAGGCTGTGCCAATGACCATGGAGATGAAATTATTTCCCTGAACTGCAGAAAATTCCCAGATACCATTTTATCATGACAGAAGCCTGTAGTGGCTCCAAACTCAGCAAGCAATAGAAAAGATTGTTATGTTTCCATTTCTGAGTTTAGGTTTATTCCCACACCCCCACACATTTCTATGTGATGCTTTATGTCCTCCATGATTTGAGGTATCTAAAAGTTTTAGGTTGTAGAGTTCAGAATATTGAACAAGTCAAAAGAGATGTGACCTCCTGGCAGGAATAGAAGTTGTTGGAGTGACTGATCTTGGCTACTCCAAAGAGAAAAAAGCCCCAAACTAGGTAAATTTTTTCCAAGGAAATTATTTATTTGGCTTAGTGGAAATCTGTGCTCTGTATCTTAGGACAGCTGTACTGCTAATGCTTATTTCTGATAAAGGAAGTTGGAGCCTGCTATTGGCATGTTGACAAGGCAAGCCTTCAGGATGGACTCTAGGTGGCAGTGTTGCTGATTTTTAAGCAGGGCCTTCAGAGTCCCCAACTCCTTTTCCTCATGTGTAATGGCACTAACACTTAAACAGCCTTGTATAGCTGACAGTGCTCTGTTTTACATTGTATTAGGTCATTAAATATGAAATGTCTGCTTTCGAATCAAAAGTGTAGTTTATTACATCTCAAACAAGAAGGAGTACAATTAATCAAAGTATGTGCCTTTTGCCATCTTAAAGGTAGCTTGTTTATGCCAGCAGCAAAGAAGCTTGAAGAGCAAGTGGCAATAAAATTGTGAAAGGTGGTTTCCACGGCTTGTTGAGAATTGAATATTTTTTCTTGCAAGAAATGGTCTAAAGCCTGGAAAAAGTGGTAGTCAGTGCAAGGTCTGGTGAATATGGTGGATGACAGAGTTTCCAATTCCAGCTTCTGTAGGTTGAGCAGCATTGTTTGTGCAACATGTGGTTGAGCATTGTCTTGCAAGACGATTGGCCTGTCTCTATTGACCAATCTCGGCTGGTTAATCACAAGCATCCTCATCATTTCATACAATTGGTTGCAGTAGACATCCACTGATAATCAATTGACCAGGTTTCATGAAGCTGTAATGGATAATACCAATGCTGGACCACCAAACAGACACCATTAGCTTTTTTTGATGAATATTCGGTTTTGGACTGTGTTTCGACACTTCATCTTTCTCCAACCTTTGTGCTGAACACTTGCAATTGTCAAAAATAATTCATTTTTCACGACATATCACAATATAGTGTAGAAATGGTTCGCCCTTATGTTGTGACAACAAAGAAAAGCAAGCTTAGAGATGATTTCTTTGCTGATGCTCGTTTACTTCATTGGAACCCATCTATCCAGCTTCTTTACCTTGCTGATTTGTTTCAAATGGTCCAATATTGTTGGAATAGTAACAATATTGGAAATGTAAACCTTGCTGCTGATTCACACATAGGTTGAGTTGGATTCACTTCCACTATAGCTTTTAGCTCATCATTATCCACCTTGGTCTCAGGTCACCCACGTGGCTCATTTTCACTATTAAAATTACCAGAAGGAAACTTTTCAAATGATCAACATACTGTGCATTCATTAGCCACATCCTTGCTAAACACTTCATTGATACTTCTGAGCTGTCCTGAATAGCATTGGTTTCATGACCGAACTCATATTAGAAAATAACATGAAGTTTTGACTTATCTATGGTTTCACAAAAATTGTTCTGAAAAAAATTTGAAAGGTAATCACAAGCCAAAACATGCATTTTAAAGACCAAGGATGTACTTTCACAATCAAAATAAAACAAGAAGTGTCAAAGTAAAATGTCAGAGATATCAACTGTCAAACTTAGCACTTAAGGAAATCAGACATTTCATACTTAATAACTCATTTATTAAGGCTGGAGGCTGGTGGACTATCATATCTACATTTTTAAATGTTAGGAAACTGAAGCACAAAGAACTTATGCAATTTTCCCAGGTTGAATAGCAGAACTGGAATTTGAACCCAGGATGTCTGGCTCCAGATTTAGTATTCCTTGTTAATATACTTTAGAGCTTCCTGGGGGATAATTTTTAGGCTCTGGCAAACTCAGACACTCAGGGGAAAATGTGATGCAATTTTTTTTCACCCACCAAGCTTGGAATTGTGCTTTTACTTTTTGTGCTTGTATTTTGTTTTGTGTTTATAACAGTTGCAGGCAACTTTCTCATAGATGTATGTCTTGTCACGTACTGCACTCTACCTAATATTTTCCCCTTGTGTCTCCTTCAAACACAGGAAGGGTGTTTTCTACTTCCAAGTGGGACTCAGACTAATAGGTGTCTCCAAACAGATAAAAAAAAGCACTGCTGGAGTATGGTAATGTCATAGACAAGACACTGGTCCAGCAGGCCCAGCTGCCCCTCAGACTCAAGCTTTTCCCCCCAACTCTGTGTTCTGAACAACACCCACAGGTGATTCCTATTGAGGGTGTCACTGTATTTTTAGTACAGTGGCAGTAATTACATTTGCAACACAAGTTTCTTGGAGAAAACAATGAAAATACAGAAGAGTGTTGAAGATAATGAACATTGTGAAGATCAGCACCCTTTCCTAATAGCAAGTGGGAGAAAATATTGAGTGACGGTTTATCATCTCCTATAGTGGTCCTTGCTTCCTATGGTTCTTTCTCCTCTAGAGGGTCCATGGCATGAAATTTTCATGTTTCCTTTTATGTTTGAATTCTGTTTCATGCCCTTTTGGGTTCTACTCCTCCTGTCACCCTGGACTTGGAGTCCCACATGGGGAAGTATTTTCAGATTTAGAAGCAGAGTCCCCTATGATTATGGTGACTGTACAATTGATCTGCTGCCTGGTGGTTGGTGTCTGGTGCCTCTAATCCTGCCATTAATTGACAGCCCTTTGATTTTAAGCCTAAACTTCTCTAGCCTATGGAAGGGGTGCACCAAGTCTTTTTTCTGTATTTGGAGGGCACTAGTATTCTTTGCAAAGAAGAAAAAAATGTAGCTCTATCGTTTTGCCAGATGCATCAACTTCAGTGTGGTAACTAATCAAGATTTCTACTCAATCCCTTGAATCTTCTTTTCTTCTGTACTCTTTATCTCAATGAATAGCACCACCATTCAGTCAGCTATTACCTGCTAGGACATCTTGGCTATTACTTATCCCTTAAGCCATATTCACTAGATCTTACAGAGTCTGTCTTTTTATTATCTCTTAAATATGACCTCTTTCCCCCATTTCCACTGACCTGTTTCATTTCAGAAATGCTTTGTTTCTCATCTGAGTTAATATAGTAGCCTCCTAACTCATTTCTTTTCCTCCATTATGAATCTCATTGCTACCATTCTATTTTTAATTTTACTTCAGGCATAGTGATGTCAATCTCCTACTTAAAACCCTAAATGTTCCCCATAATGTTCAGGATAAAGTTAAAATGTTATGGCATAGTCCACAATAACTTTTAATATCTGTTTCTACTTACCTGTCCTGTCCTATGCCCTTCTGTGCTTGCATGTGAACAATTTTTCAACCATTCCAACCATTTATAGTATCCTGAACTTGTTCTGTTTTGTGATTTTGCACATGCTCCTTTTGTCCCTGGAATGACTTAATCTACCTTCTTCACTTTCCTCACTCTTGATCTTCCTTCTAGACTCAGCGCAGATGTCATGACCCCTGAAAAAGCTGCCTTGACCTTTTGGTCTGATTTTTTTGCCCTTATGCTTTACTGTATTATCAAATCACATATGCAAACAAACATACCAGCCAAGATTGTACTATCCTACGACAGTATTTACTTTTTGTTTTTTAACTTGGCTGTCTTCTAACCATGCTGTGAGCTTATTGAGAGAAGGATGGTCTATCATTCATTCTTCAATTCCTAGTACTGAGCACTATAGCTGGTATATAGTGAATATCTATAAATATTTGTTGGATGGAGGAGTAAAGAAAGTACAGATCCACATAGCTCATGAATGATACAGAGACTGATCTTCAGGTGGTATTCAGTTTACCTGAAAGATTTGGAACTGAACCATCACTGTTGCATCAAAGAGGAAATGATTGAGGGTCCGTGGGCTCTGAAAGATGGTGGTATAGCTTGGCTGAGGTTGCAACTGTCTTGTTGGCAGCCAAGGGTTTGACCATCTAGGGATCTGTAGGCATTAAAAGAAAAGTCAGGAAAAGTCTTGGTGCTCCTCATCTTAGAAAACTTATCCTGGACATGGGGGCTGAGACCCTCCTGGAATTGTCAAAGTTACCTTTGTTCCCATCTCACTCATTCTGGGACTAAGAAGCAGTATGTCTGTGGTTATGCTGGAAATAATGCCTAGGATTATTTTCAAGGTGATGGAGAATTTCCCAAATCTGTCTCAGTAGGCTGTGGAAATAATTGGAATGGATACAGAGCCATTTTGGGGACTAGATAAAAACTGGATTGCTAAAACACCCACAGTCTCTTTGATTTATTGACTGGAGTTGGGCCAACAATTTTGATTTGGGCTCTCTATTATTTAGCATACTGGCTAAGTTGCTAGAATAAAGAGACCTCAAAATATGGCTTCTTTGTAACAGTCCAGAAATAGGTGGGCAAACCACGGTGATCCCTGAGATCATCCACGAATCTTGGTTCTTTTTGTCTTATTGCTCTTCTATCCATTAGAACAGTGGTTGGCAAACTTTATTATATGTTAGAATTACCTCGCGGAGCTGCTGGATTCCATCACCAGAGTTTCTCACTCAGGTCTGGTGTGAGTACTGAGAACTTATATTTCTAACAGTTTTCCAAGAGATGCTGATGCTGCTGATCTGGGAACTATACTTTGGGAACCACTGTCCTAGGGTATGGTCCCTGCCCGCTTGGTTGAAGCTGGCTTGCCTGAACACTGCCCATGTTCCAATCCTGGCGGAAGGGGAAAGAAAAAGAACAAGAAGTAGAGCACTCCCACCTCTCTTAAGGGCAAGTCCAGAAGTTACTCATATCCCTTTGCTCACATTTCATTGGTATGAACTTTGTAACACAACTATCTGCAAGGGAGCCTAGGAAATGCAGCTTCTACCTGGCGGGTCATGTTCCTAGCTAAAACATGAGGACTCCATTGCCAAAGGGGAGAAGGAAAGAAAGAGTGATCTTTGCCCAGCCCTTCCCACATATGAGGATGTGCATTCACATGTCCTCCTGTGCTCTGGAACGTAGAGGTAGGACACCTTCTGCAGGTTCAGAAGTGTTCTCCCAGGACTCTAGGAATGCCCTGAGCCCAGACAGCTTCCTGGGTACTCTTCAGACCCATGAACTTGGCTTGTATGCCATGGCAGTAGTGGGCCAAGAATACTAATTTTCTCCATCTTCTTTCTCCCCTTCTTTTCCTCTGTCTGTGCAAACCTCCCCATCAGGTGGCCCATTTTCTTCACAGCTGATACTACAGCAACTGTATTCTCATTCTGCTGATGTTGCTTTCAGTTTTGCTAAGGGTTAGCTCTTCAGTAGGAGTAAAATTCTTCTTGTTCTTCTTGTAGGTAGTTGAACTCTTAAGCCCATTGCTTCAACCTCAAACGTGACCTTCAAAAACATGAAATTGTTTTTTTTATTTTTTATTTATTTTTTTTTTTATTTAATTTTACAGAATCAAAGAGTCTAACAGTATATCTTGTTAGATACAGTATGACCTCATAATGTATACATTATTTCTTGTACAATGATATGAAATAATATGGGAAATGTTCATGATAAATTATTAAGTGAACAGTGCAAGTTAAAAACAATAGTTTCATATTTTTTTCCCCACCCCCCCTTTCCCGAGTCAGCACCTTCAAGTGTTACCACTCCCCAAACGGTGCGCAATGCACTCATTGTGTAGGCATACCCCCATCCCCTCCCCCACCCCCCACCTCAGTCTGATGTCCAATTGGTGTCGTTTCCAGATTTGTATTTAGGTGATGATCAAGGAAACCAATTTTCTGGTGAGTACATGTGATGCTTGTTTTTCCATTCTTGGGATACTTCACTTAATATAATGGGTTCCAACTCTCTCCAGGAGAACCATAGAGATGTTGTATCTTCATCATTCCTTATAGCTGAGTAGTATTCCATGGTATACATATACCACAGTTTACTAATCCAATCATGTATTGATGGGCATTTGGGTTGTTTCCACATCTTTGCTATTGTGAATTGTGCTGCTATAAACATTTGGGTACACGTGCCTTTGTTACAGAATGACCTTTTTTCCTTTGGGTATATGCCCAGTAATGGGATTGCTGGGTCAAATGGCAGGTCTACTTGAATCTGTTTAAGATACCTCCATAATGCTTTCCACAGAGGTTGCACTAGTTTGCAGTCCCACCAGCAGTGTATTAGTGTTCCTGTCTCTCCACACCCACGCCAACATGTGTTGTTTTGGGTTTTTTTGATAAAGGCCATTCTCACTGGGGTTAAGTGATATCTCATTGTGGTTTTGATTTGCATTTCCCTGATGATTAGAGATGTTGAACACTTTTTCATATGTTTGTTAGCCATTTTTATATCTTCTTTTGAAAAATTTCTATTCATGTCCTTTGCCCACTAAAAACATGAAATTGTTTTAACCTGCTAGATTGTCTAGCACAGAGAGTAAAAGGACTGCAGTGTATCTAATAAGAGGATTTCTGATATGTAACAAAAGTGGTCCCTAATGTGGGTTTCACTGATCTATGAGTAAAGTATGATATATTTTCTCTCATTAAAATTCTCAGCAGCAGAGTCTACATTTTGTCAACAAGAAAACCAGTGAACTTGAAGGTTTTACTATCTCTGGATATTGTTAACACAGCATTTCCCCCCTTTATTCTCACTTGCTAACTTTTCATGACACTAAATTCTATTTCCATTGAAGTTTAGGTAGCATCATTTTCTTTAAAAGAGGTTGTCTGAGAAAGATGAACTTAGTCTGTTTCTCTCCTGCTAACCTACACCTTCATAAGCCACAAAATCCTAGTTGAACATCATCCCAGTTGAACTCTTTCTGTGGCTAAAACATAATTTGAAGGTGAATAGTGTTTTCCTGTAGAAGACAGTGGCTAAGAGCTCAGCCTCTGAAGTTAAAGTACCTGGCTTCAAACACTGGCTCTTACTGTGTGTACTTAAATGTTTTATTTCAATTTTGTAAGTCTCAATTTTCTCTTGGTAGAATGGAATACAAACACTATATATATTATATATACCTCATAGAGTTGTTGTGGTAAAGAAAACTTATTCTGATACTTGCTAAAACTGTAAGGAAGACTTTACTCAAGGCTATTGCAAAAGGGGGAGCAACTGAACTCACTCTGAACACAACAAAGGCAGTGGGGGTTTATAGCCTAAGAATAGAGTTAAGGGGGTAGTGAATGGAAAATTACTATGAGGAGACATCAAGGGTAGGGCATTCTTGTTACACTGGTCTCATGGGATTCTTGCTAAAGACAGGCCAAAGATTTATACATCAAAGGTAGGGAATGATAAACTTGATCCGATATCAAGGGTGATCAGGTATTAAGGGTAAGGAGATTCCCACTAACCTGACTTAGCAGGATGCTTGCAACAACTGGGCCAGGTAAAGGCAGGATAAGGGCCAGGGTCTAGGCACAGTCAAGAAGAGCACTCAGGGGAGCTCGACCACAGTTTGGTTGAGGAGAAAATTCTTCGTCAGTTGTGAGGTTTAAATTAGATAATTCATATAGCAACATTAAGTCAGTCCAAGCACATAGTAAAGGCTGGTTAAATGTTACCTAATATTAGTATTCTTAAAATTAACAATGATTACTTCTCTCTGCCATCTTACAAGCATATATAAATTGGGGAATTATTTCATATCAAAATCCAGAGCAAATGCTATTCAAGTGTCCTTCTGAATTTGTCAGGACAAATATTTCCTTTCAGTTTTTTTCCAATCTGGTCGTTTGATAGGATGGTGTGGTAGAAGACGGGCTCGGTGACCTCTTGGTATGTGGGAGTTACATCTGAAGACAGGGGTGTGAATGGAACTCTCATCTGTCAACGGAAGGTCTGAAAAATTAAGTCTTGAAAGAGAGTGTTGAAGTCAAGCCCAAAACATGTCCAAACCCAGTCACATAAGATGAAGCCCAGGTAAAATAACAGGAGGTGGTGTACAGGATTGAACTGGGATTAGAAAACTACCAGACCAAAGTGAGGTGGCAATTATCTAAATCCTGCAGCCAGGAGAAGCTGGCTGGTGAAACCACCTGGGAGGTGGTTTCTACCTATTCAGAGAGAGCAAATGTGGTGCACACTAGATTTCTTTAAATGACATATGAAAAACAGATACTGCAAAATTACCTGGGAGCTAAAAACAGAAAGAAATTTTTGGGCTGGGGTACCTGAAACTCAAAGGACATGATGGGTTACCTTTTTTGATATCACATTTCATGTGTTTCTAGCTCTTGTCACAATAAACCTGGGAAGTATGTCTCCCAGAAAAATAAGTTTTTCCTCAATTGCAAGCATTCCTTAACTATCAGAAAATGAAGTTTAATAACAAGCAGAGAGCATTGTCTAATTCAATCAGTGACCACTGCACATTGTGACTTGCTGTTTCTCTGCTCTGAGAGCTGCCTTCAGGCGGCACAGGTCACTCTGTTGCTGCTGCCCTCAGCTTGTGTGTCCTCTTCCTGTACTATCTGTTGTCCTCTGCTGTGTCCCAGTCCTTCTTCAGCCAGATTCTCTGGCTATTCACAGGAAAGGACCTATATATTTAATTATGTATTCAGGTATGATTATTATTAACATTTTATTGAGGTATAACGTACAAATAGAAAACAGCACATACCATAAGTGTACAACTTGCTAAATTTTCACAAAGTCAACATATCTATACAAGGAACACCCAGCTCACAAACCAGATCGTCAGCAGTAGCACAAAAACCTCTCATATGTTCCTGTCTGGTCGCTAATCATCCCCCATCACTGGTGCCTTCACTAAAGGTGACCACATCCTGACTTTTAACAGCACAATTTAGTTTTGCTGCTTTTTGTACTTTGTATAAGTGCACTCATACAGTATATGCTGTTTGAGGTCTTGCTTCTTTTTGCTTAACATGTTTGTGAGATTCACCTGTACTGCTGAGTTGCAGTGTTCATTCTCATTGCTCTGTGTACTCCATTATTTGACTATACCAGTTTATTATTCAGCTGTCATAGGAACTTTGGCATTTTCATGGTATTACTATTTTGAATAGTGCTGCTATTTTCTAAAAAAGAATTTAAAGCTTTTGCTATTGAAGTTGGGAAATATTTTGGGAAGTGGCAGAATTAATTATTATAAGTTATCTTATTGGTAACTTCAGAGAAGAAAACACCTTTAAATTATAATCAATCTACCCTTAGTATTTCAATACTGGGGAAAATGATTCTTTGAACATACTCTGTACAAGATTTCCTTTGGATTTCCTTCGATTCAATATTATTAAGAAGTGTTTAGCAACGTTCATCAGGAGATTATTGACCGGACATCAGTCATTTGTTACAAGATCTTATCAGGAACAGGGTGAACTATCGTTTCAAAAGGAAGTCAGAGATTTAACTTGTCACACAGATGATTTGCCAAGTTTCATTTGAGAAATCCTAAGGGAAAAAGGGGAGCAGGGAGAATATTTGAAATTTTCAAAATCTGTTTTATAAAAACATATAAAACCTTAGTACTTAATTAATATCCATTCTAAGATCTTCCTGTGGGCTCTGCCAAGGGCACTGTGATAAATCACACAGAAAACTTGCATATACTATGATTTTTATGAAGAGGATCCTACATTATTTAGACACATTAGCAGTTGTGCATGTCTGCACACTAAACACTGGTTATCAATGATTAATGGACAACATGCTTGAACAGTGCTCTCCTACTTGAGCTAATGAACTAAATAGTTTATTTCATGCTCCATTTCCACAAATAAATGGCTGTAATACATAATGTGATAATTCCTGATTTCTTTGGAGTACATTTTCTTGTCTGTAATGAACATAAAAATTTTTGAAAATCAGATTTAGCCAGGCATTGCATGAATGTGATTTTACATGTTGGATATATTATGAAATGTTGCTGAAATCAAAATGTTTACACTGAATGGAATAGAGTTGTTAAAATTAAGCAACTTAAAAGGACACCATGAAGAGCTTTAAAAAAGAGCTCATAATAAGCTTTTCTCTTATTTTCATTTCAATTACCCTCAAGTAGAACTGTAATTATTCTACATGTTTATATAAGCTTCCAAATAAACATTATTCTTTCCTTAATCATCATATTATGTTTCTATATAGAAACATAATATTATGATTTATCTTCCTATATCTAATATTTACCTCTGTACTTGTGGTTTTGTTTATCTTTCATAGGTTCTCGTATAACCTTTATATTGAATAAGAACAATCTGTGGGATGTAATCACCAGGTGATCCTCTTTTTGACTCCTCTCATCTTGACTGCCCTTTAAATCTAACTATGAAGTTAGTTCGTCCCTTGCCCTTGGGTGAAACCTTGGGCAGACCTCATGACATTGCCACTCTCTTTTAGGTAATATGAAAGTTTCAACAGTCACTAGAAGTCACAAATAGAGTCTCAATATAGCATTCACAATGTTCTGTTCTTCATAATGATAAAAATATCCTAACTTGCTTTAAAGTTGAGGGTTCTCCTAATTAGCATTTCATCTTTTCATTTCCCATTTTATAAATCCTGTCTGTGACCCTCCAGGGAGGGAGGAGGTAGGAAAGGATTCTCTTTTGATTGGCATTGTCATCCTGGACTGGTGTCTGTGCTCTCTTCTGGGCTCTACAGTTGTTAAAAAGTGAGTCTATTTCTTACAAATGCTAGGGATATTTCACTTAAGACAAGTTTCCTTACAGGGGATAATATTTCTAATTTAAATAGTTCTTTTTCAGCTCCACATAACCCATCAGTACGTTCAGATTCTTTCTGCTGAGATATATTTTGACCCTTTAGGTGTTTTTTTTTGGACAGGGCCTATGGTCACTGAAAAGCAGCTCTTTTTCCCTTGTTCTTGAAGGTAAATCCATGCATTCTCTGGGAATGCAATCCGTGTGCAACTCAGGAATTCCTTCCTTGCTCTACCATTGGAACAGCTAGCACAGTAAATCACAATGTAGATTGCACAGGTATGAATAGACACCAGACCACTAATTGCAGAGGACACATATTAAGTACTCTGATACTTCACTGAAATCCTTTTGCTTGAGATGAAAGCCCATTTCCTCTTTGTAGCAGGTAGAATTCACAACAGAGCTTTAACTCCTCTTAGAGAAATGCTTTTTTTCTATATCTTTCAATTCTAAATCCTTTTATAACCTCAATATGAGTGAGGAGTTTGAGAGCTGTGAAATTCTTTGTAAATCATGAATATGTTCTAGCATCTTCTTTGGGATGTATCTATGGTCTCTTGTTGACTCAGCCAAAAATTTTCTTAACATCTTATTACACTTATTTTTATAACATCTTTGATAAAGCATAGAAGGTACTAACCACAAAGATGAAAACAATTAACATTTTCCATAATATAGGTTTCATTGAAAGCTGGTGGGACTACAACAAACAAAAGCTTCTTTACAGCAAAAGATGTAATTAATAAAATGAAAAGGAAACCATCAGAATGGGGTGAAATATGTGCAAAACCATATAGTCAATAAAGGGTTAATATCTAAATATATAAGGAACCCATATAATTCAATAGCAAAAAAACCAAATAAGCTAATTTAAAAATGGGCAAAAAACCTGAATGGACATTTTTACAAAGAAGACTTATAAATAGCCATCAAGTATATGAAAAAATGTTCAATATCACTAATCATTGGGGAAATGTAAATCAAAACCACAATAAGATCTCACCTCACACCTACTAGGATGACTATAATAAAAAAAACAACAAGAGATAACAAATGTTGGTGAGGATGTAAAGACATGGGAAACCTTACACACTGGTGGAAATGTAAATGAGTACAGCCATTATGAAAAAAAGTATGGAGGTTCCTCAAAAACTTAAAAATAGAACTACCATATGATTCAGCAATCCCACTACTGGGTATATATACAAAGGAAATAAAATCAGTATGTCAAAGTCATATCTGTACCCCCATGTTCACTGTGATATTATTCACAATAACCAAGATATGGAAACAACCTATATACCTGTCAATGGATGAATGGATAAAGAAACTGGTGTGTGTGTGTGTGTATTAATATAGATACATAATGAAATATTATTCATTCATGAAAAAGAAGTTCCTGCCATTTGTGACAACATGGATGAACCTGGAGGCCATTATGCTAAATGAAGGAAGCCAGACACAGAAAGATAAATACATATTATATGTTCTAACTTATATGTGGAATCTAAAAAAGTTAAACTCATAGAAGCAGAGAGTAGAATGCTGGTTGCCAGTGGCTGAGAGATGGGGGAAATGGGGATAAATTAGTCAAGGGGTATAAACTTTCAGTTATAACATGAGTTAGTTCTGAGGATATAACGTAAAGCATGGTGACTGTAGTTAATACTACTATATTGTTTACTTGAAATTTGCTAAGAGAGTAGATCTTGTGTTCTCACCCCTCTACACACAAAATAGTAACTCTATAGTAATGGATGTGTTACTTATTTAATAATTTAATTGTAGTAATCATTTCACAATGTGTACATATATAAAAATATCACATTGTACATTTTAAATATATATAATTTTTATTTGTCAGTTATACCTCAGTAAAGCTGGAAAGAAAAGAAAGTTGGACATGTTTTTTGTCTATAAAGGAGTAAGATTTCTGCTTTTAGCCATGATGGATTAATAGGGACTGGATTTATCTTCCTGCCCTAAATAACAACAAAAGCAATCAAAACACATAAAACAACTGTTTTCAGATATTTAACAATAGGCAACACAGGACAGAGATTTCTGAGAAAAGGGAAACACATGGTGAAAAGAGAAAAGGCAAACTCCGTGATTGCCTCAGTATACTGTCTTGAGAGACTCTCCGGGCTGCAGCAAAGGCTGAAAGAATTCATCATGAACACAGGAGCATTATAAGAAATTTTAAAGGAAGTCCTCAGGCAAAAGTACAATGATCAGATGGATATGTAGATCTAAAGAAAGGAATAAAGACCACCAGGAATTGTGAATATGTGGGTAACTATAGCAGAGTTGAAAGCTATCCTCAAATTCTCCATTTAAGCCCAATGCATAGGGATATACTGATTAACAAAGAAAAAGAAACTGTATTAACAACTCTTTAGGAAAATTGACAGATTGTGTGGTGGCAAAGTGGCCACAATTTCCAAACCAAACTTAATGTCTACAAAGTCTTTTAATACTATCCACACCCACTTGGAAGGACAAAATCAATCATAATGAAGTCTTAGGATTGAGGAAGTTGGTAACATTAAAATTTTCACTCGTTTTTGCTCTCTAGTCTACATATTTAAGAAGAAAAAAACACAGCAAAAATCTGCTTGTTGTATACTTTGAATATGTTGTACGAACATAGTGGATATTGGAAAAGCACTTTCAGAATTTCATGATACTCAGCTTTAGACAAAGTGATTTTACTGTAGGTGGTTGGGAGACAATTGGAATCCATTGGTGTGCACGGAAGACAGACTGGCGAGATGGAGTTAGTGTTTTTGGTCTGAGAGTCAGGGTTGTGCAGAGGCAGAGGATTTGTACTTTGTAGGTGCGCAGTGCAGTTAGGGCTTCTGGTGCCTTTCAGAAACATCTGTACTTTTCCATGATATAACAAAGCAAGTAATGTCATCTTTGAAACACTAAAATTGTAGATGATTATGTAAGTCAAAGAATTTTTTTCCCAACATACTTTATTGTATTTATTGAATAAAACAATAAACTTTCTATAGTGTAACATACATCAATGATTATTATTTATTTTTATATAAAAATTTTGCAATTGTAAGAAATTTTATCCTAACAATATTTTATAAAGTTCTTTAGGCACTAGAAAAAGGCTCATTGGAAAGTTTACCCTGTTGGTGGGAATGTCTATTAGTAAAACCTCTATGAAAATCAGTACGGAGATTTCTCAAAGCACTAAAAGTAGACCTACCATTTGATCCAGCAGTCCCTCTACTGGCTATCTACCCAGAGGTAAAGAAGTCATTTTATCAAAAAAGACACCTGCACTGGTATGTTTATTGTGGGATAATTCACAATTGCAAAGATATGGAACTAACCTAAGTGCCTGTCAACTGATGGACAGAGTGGATAAAGAAAATGTGCTATATACACAGACAAACACACACACACACACACACACACACACGTGCACATATATGTGGAATACTACTCAGCCATGAAAAGAAATGAAATGTCTTTTGCAGCAACTTGGATGGAACTGGAGGCCATTATCCTAAGTGAAGTAACCCGGGAACTGAAACCCAAACACCACATGTTCTCACTTATCAGTGGGAGGTAAGCAATAGGTATGCGTGATCATACAGAGTGACATAGTGGACATTGGAGACTTAGAAGGGGGAAGGCGAATGGGAAGTGAGGGATGAAAAATTGCCTATTGAGTACAATGTGCACTATTCAGGTGATAGGGACACTAAAAGCCTAGCCTTCTCCACTATATAATTCATCTATGTAACAAAAAACCATTTGTACCCTCTAAATCTAGTAAAATAAAATAAAAAAGATAATATGTATGTGTGTGAAAAACATATAGAGAGTTTAATAAAGTAATAGAATATAAAAAATACTTCATGAAAGGCAATTTCATGCGTTGCATCACATGTATTTGAAATTGCCTTGCTAAATTAAATTAAATTTGGCCTAACGCTGTCTCCATAAGTAGTAAACTGCAACCTAACTTAATATGTAAACAACCTTCAACTTCACTCAAGAATATATTCTTGTAACAAGTGGCTGAGTTTCAGCCAGTCACAGGCTGCCAATCGATCAGACTATGTCCATTTAAAGCAAATGCCTCATCACACCAGGCCCAAATAAGGCAAATGTGGAGCTGTAATCAATCAAGCTGTTTCTGTGCATTACCTCCTTTTTCTGTCAATAGCTACTGCCTGCCCACACTGTAGGTGGAGCTCTGTGAACAGTTGATAGTTCAGGGTGCAGCCTGATTCATAAATAATTCTTTACTCAAATAAACACTGCTAAATTTAATTTATCTAAAGTTTTTCTCTTAACAGTTGTGAACATAGCTGACATGATAACTTCAGAGTACCAGTGATAATTTCCTACAAATACTGCTTTAGGAAAATTAGGAATTTCAAATCTGGAAATATTTCAAATTGAAGCGGTAGGCATTAAAAGATAAATTTTGAAAACTTGTTTTGATTTGGATTTTTCTCTTGAATTATTACTAAATTTTTATGCAACCATGGCATTTTTGATAGTCACTCTTTGTTTCTTTCTCTTGCTAGCTTGTGATTTTCTAGACAGCGGGCATCTTACTCATCCTTGTATTTCCATCACCTCCTATAGTGTTTCTGAATGAATAATTGAAAATAAAAAAAAAGATCTTTTGGAAAGACCAGTTGTTTAGACTTTGATCTTATTAGTTTGCACGTAGTCTCTATCAGCAGCATCATTTTGGAATAAGATGAATGATTAGCAATGACATATTTAGAAACTCTGATAACATCACAAATGCCATGGACTAACTGATATGTATAAAAAGCTGAGGCTCTGGGTATGCTGTAGGAACAGCTCTTTACAATCTGAGGCTGAGAGAAACAGCAGCATCAGTTCATCAGTCTGGGACAATATACAGACACTCAGCATTTAGATATAATCTCTTCCTTTTAAAGCAGTGGAATGGACAGATGGAGTAAGAATTGGCATGTTGAAATTCAAACTCAGTATGCTCAAAGACATTGACTGATTTCTAGACAACTTTATGATATTAATAATATAAGAATTAAGTAAAAGTATTTTGCAAGTTACACTGTAAAATTTTCTCCTATTCATGACAAATTTACATGACATGTTGAAATCATTGTTCAGCTCTCTTCATCACTGTAAATTTTGTGTGATTGTAAGAGATTCTTCTTCAGATAAATGTCTTACTTCAGCCATCATTCACTTGGGGAATAAAGTTATATATGTTTAAATCAATATAAATTGTAAAATCTTTGACTATCTTTATTATATTGAGTAGGCTAAGCACACATTAGTCAGAAAAGCAACAGGGCAACTGGGCAATGATGTTAGTTCTGTTCCTGAAAAGAACTTCACATAGTACTCTCTCTTCTCCATCTATAAAACTGGAAACATATATTTAGTATGGTCTTTATAACAAAGGGGATTTATTTATTTGCCTGGATAAGAGAAAAGCAAATGATATACATGTCTCTGCTTTTTTTGTTTATTTCATTATTAATGTTTTAATTAATTTTTAATAAGTTTTCCTGTTGCATGTGCTGATCTCTGCAGTCAGCTTACCACACTCTGTTGGGAAGAAGGGATTATTGGAGAATCATGGCCTCATTGGCCTCTTTACTAGAGTTATAATCAATGATACAACAAACAATAAAAAAGTCATTTCTAATTATTGATAAATGTTTGTGTAGTAAACAAATATCCAGAAGGCAGAATAATGAATTAAGATAAAAATCCTCTGATCATCTGAACAGTCCTGTTAGCAATAGGGCTTCTTTTTTTTTTTTTTCTATTACAATTCCATTTGGAGGAACACTGTGGATGTCTTACTATATCATAGGATTGGATTGGGTCTTTGGTTTTTGTGTTCATAAATTTTACATCTCACTGACTTTGCTAGTCCATTTTCCAAAAAGGTATTCATTTATGTTGGTTACCATAGAAACTAGAAGTGCTCCATTCCTAGGTAGTTCTTTGCACATATTCCCTCCCCTTTCTTGCTTTTCAAGTCTGCTAAATTGCTTTATGTGGCATTTTATGTAGAATAACCTTTGTTTGCTTAAGTCTTTCATAAAACAAAGCTTCATAACTTGAAATGTGTTACTTTGTATTAATCTAAATCATAATTTTTGACTTGTGAATTTTGCTGAAAAAATGACTAAATAAAACAATGTTTTCTAAATAAAATGGCACTCTCTTTAGAGTTGAAATTGAGTAGGAAAATCAAGATATCAGTAGAACGATTTAGAAAACTTTTAAATGCTACTTTGGTAAACCAAGAAGAAAAATTTAAAAATAATTTGCATATTCAAAGGTGAATATTGTGTGAAGTATTACAGTCAGCTAAATAGAAACAGTTATTAAGTAACTGTGTGGGCCCAGCTTTGTGCTGAGTTGGAGGGAGTACCAAGACCTGAAAAATGAAGTTGCTGTCTTCAGGGTATTTACAAATTAATTTGAATGTAGAGATTATAGGTTGGAAGCTATAGAAATTAAATTCTTTTAAGCTATATCTTTTGAGAATATGTGTGCATTATACATAGTGATTAAATATATCGATGAGCCACTTTTGTCTCTTCTACAAGTTTAGTCAAATGCATCTGTAAAAGATGTCCTCCTCACCACTATTTCTTTTCCTATATTGGTTTTGATCCCAGGTTATTTTTCTTTCCTGTACAATTTCCCCAGTAATCTTAAGGCAGCATATAGAGCTGAAAGAGAATGTTGGGCTCAGTATCCAGGAAACCAGAATTTAGCTCTACTTCTGCCACTAACTGGCTGTGAATCTGTGTGCCCTCAAGTAAGTCACTTTACTTGACACTACTGCATTGTTCAAATCAGTAAATTGAGAGACTCTAGGAAACTAATCCTGATTCTGTTATTCTAAACAGCCATTTTCAGATACTATTGTTGTATTTTGGAATTCTAAATGGTCTATATGAAGCACCTGTTGGAATTTCCCAGGAGTTCCTTGGAGTTATGCCAGGAGTGGCAGCTGGGGAGGAGGGCGATGGACAGGTCTTCTTCGTAGCCTGAGTCACCTGAGGTTTCAGTGTGTTGACAGGTGCTCAGAATGGCCACATTTGATGAACTGTTTTCCAATATGACGGGACCTCTGTGAAGTGGCCTTGTGATTGAGCCATTAGGGATCCACTGCCGAGGTAATTTATGGTTTATCTAGGATATTGCTCTGTCAAAGAGACTTTTTTTTTTATTTAGATACATTAGCAATTCAGACCCCATCTACTGTTTCACATACATGGTGTGAAAACATCTAAGTTTCTATAGCATATTTTCTGCAAGGCCTTATTTTAGCTTTCTATAGATATATTCACTCTCCAACCAATTGTCAAATATTTGGGAGTTATTGGACTAATACTAGATTTGCCCATGTCTTCATTGTGAATATATATTATCTGGCAGTTTTACAGTTTCATTATGAGCAACAAATAAGAGAGCAGAAGTAAAAACATTTTGCAAACAGGGCAATGTTATAGAAATTATATTTTTGCTCATAATAAATGTTTTGGTGTTCTTACCATCAGGAAACCATTATCATTCTAATCATGGTGTTTTTACTTTTAGTAAAAGTGAGGTAACAAGTAGTAAATACCTCTTTCACACCTCTGCGTCTTCTTTCTCTAAATTGCTCCCATTACCATCTACAGCTCAGCATCCTCAACCTCTTTTCTGAAGTGGCTTTCACACTTCTAATCTAATTTAAACCTGGCTGTCCCTTGAAGATTTGGCCTCCCTTGTGGATCTCTCAAGGGTGGCTATTTCTCTTCTATATACCTCATACCACTGGTCTGAAGGTGAGGCAAGTGTCTTTGTTCTTTCTTATTTCTTACTCTTTCCATGACCTTTTCTCTCTTCCTTTACCATAACTACACTCTCCTCCCTGCAACCTAGGCTCTATGTAGCCTCTGCCATTAAATTATACCACTCTTTAACAATATGGCACCTACTATGTGCCACATATTGCTTTAAGTACTTTATAGATATCCACTTATTTAATCTTACAGCAATTCCATGAAGTCGATATTTTTATTGTCATCATTATCTCTATCTTACACACAGTGAAATCAGCTAAGGTACAGAGAGTTTAAGTAACTTGCCTAAGATCATAGTGTTAGTAAGAAGCACAGCTAAGATTCAGCTAAGATTCTGGTAGTCCAGCTCCACTGTCCATGCTTTATCTACACTGCCTCTATCTATACTGCTTCTGGCCTCATTTCTCTCTACCGCCTTACACTGACTTCTTCAAAGCATTTTTTACCTCTTGAAATGTCAAATATTTATTTATCTATTTGCTTATCATCTGTCTCCCCCTACCAAGATGTCAGCTCCATGAAAGCAGGGACTCTGTTCTTTTGTTCAGTGCTTACAAGTGCCTAGAATATAGTAGGCATTTACAAATATCTGGTGAATGAAAGGAATGAACAAACATTACACCACGTGCTAGTATGTAGCAATTGCCTCCCTGCTGGAGCCGGAACACTGGAGACCGCCTTTCTGCTCTGCAGGCAGGCTGGTTCCCTGTCAGGGTCTGCCCGGAGGAGCCACTGGTAGGAGCCTGAAAGGCTAGAGGGGTTGGGGGGTACTCGCTCCTGCTGTTGCCTGCTCCCTTCCGCATTTCCCCAGCAAAACTTCTTCACCTCAGCGCAGAGGCAGTTCCTTCCTCTTGCTGTGGTTGACGCCAGATTGCGGTTTTTCTAATACTTGCAGAACCGGCCTTGTTATGATCACTCAAAGGCGCCAGCACCAGCTAAGCAGTGCCTTTTCCTCAGATATATGAGTTTCAGGTCCATGGTCCCTCCTCCAAGCATCTGAGTTTTGTCATTACAAACTATTCCCTTTTTTCCCTCAGCGGATGGAGCTGCTCTTTGTGATTATAATCTCCATGATTCCTTAAAATTCCTTTTTGTCTTTTCAGTTTTTTAATACATCATTAATAATTTTTCACATTAGATGTTCTCTGTGTCGTTCCGTCTTATGGTTTCTGTATCCTGACTGTTTCCCAACCAATACAAGACTGGTACTAGGAGTAGTCTCAGGAAACAGACCTTCAAAGTTGAGACTTGGGGCTTGGGTTGGTTGTGTACTTGAGCTTTAATGCAGTGCTGGGTTCTGTGTGAATACGTAATGGAATATTAGTGATCCACGGTGTGTAGTGTTATCAGGATTAATAAAATTTCACCTGCTGTTAATCGTGTTGAAGTACCTAATAATCAAGTGCATTGGTACCCGCTGACCGTTAGGGCAGTAATGACGGCTAAAAGCCCTGTGGCCTGGGGTGTCTTCCTTTGAATTCACTGGGAGCAGTCACAGAAGAAATTCAAACCCAGGCTTTTAAGCTCTCAGCCAAAGTCATAATCAGAGAACCAGAGAGCTTCTTAAAAGAATCTCTTATTTCTTGGAGCTTAGTGAAAATCAGGCACAATATTTAATTGTGCGAATTGCAGAATTATAACGTTAAGTTCTAATCTTGCCAGGTCTCTTATGTGATAAAGAATTGATTGGGAAGGAGTGAAACCTTGAGACTTGTAGTGGGGACATCTGAATGGACTGAGTATGAGATTTTAGTGGATGGCTATTTCCGGGAAAACCAATAAGAATCAGAAGGAAAAACAATCATACTTTAAATGATTAATAGCAAAAGTGCAGTATATATTAACATTCTTTAGTAGAAGGATCTCTATCCAGATATGGGGGTCAGTCCATATGTCAGATTGTCTATGCCCAACGAGTCACTAGAAATGGGAATGTTTATTTGAGTCTGTCAACACTGAAACATGGTGTCAGTGGGCTGTGCTGGTAGGAACCATTACTGAAAGCTCTGTTGGCATTTATGGAGTCTGATGTCTTACAGCAGCCAATCTGCTTGTCACCAGCAGCTGTCAGAATGCCTCCCTGCTTCATTGCTCACAACTGTATGTGTAAATCTCCTAGTCTTCCTCTGCTTTTCGTCTGTGCTTTACTGTTTCATACCATGAGCTCGTTCATTCTGAGTTGGAAGGGCTACAGTCTGTCTGCACCAGCTGCTTCATGTGCAGATACAAAAGAAAATCCTAGTGATAGAACCTTTTATTGGCATAAATACCTGGTGAGGAGTTGGAATATTGAGTTTGTGGTAATATCAACCTGTGAGAGAAGATTTATAGTATAATAATTAAGTGAATAGACTTTGGAATTAGAATAGTTTTGAAACCTGATTTGGGTACCCACTAGCTGGGTAAATTTGGGCAAGTTAACTAAACGCTCAATAACTCAGCTCCTTCATCAGTAAAATAACAATATTATAATAAACACTATTATAATAAATTCATAGAATTCTGTAAGGATTAAATGAAACAGTGGAAATCTCAATGTAGTAGTTTTCCTATTGTTGCTCTAGCAAATTACCACAAACTTAGTGATTTAAAACAACTCACCTGTGTTTTCTTATAGTTACAAAGGTCAGAATTCTGAACGAGGTCTTACTGGGCTGAAATCGAGGTGTCGGCAGAGCTTCATTGCTTCTGGAGGCTCCATGGAAGAGTCCACTGATTTGCCTTTTCTAGCTTCTGGAGGCCACCCACCTTCCTTGGCTCATAGCTCTTTCCTCCACCTTCAAAGCCAGATGCACAGCATCTTCAGATCTCTCACCCTTGTGCCTCCCTTTCCCACTTTTAAGGACGCTTGTGATTAAATTTGGCCCACCTAGATAATCTAGGATAATCCCATCATCTCAAGGTCATGTTGATTAGCAACCTTAATAACATATGCAACCCTAATTTGCTTTTGCCACGTAAGCTAACATAGTCACAGGTTCTGAGTATTAGGACATGGACATATCATTATATTTGTTAAATAAATAATTCATATGAAGTACTTAGCACTGTGTCTGATACATAGTAGGCCATCAATAGAGATGTTATTTTTTAGTATTGCCCAAAGTTCTCAAAATACTTCTTTAGATCATTGAAAAAGAGAACACAAGCAATCTGAGGGATTTAGGCAAATGGTGACTAGTGTATGTATGAATCCATTTGCTGCAACAGGAGAAGAGCATGGGTCACTTCCTGACACTCCCTGGGGTCAACATTGCCTTCTCTCCTTCTCTGAGCTTTAACTGAGTTATCTTACATGGGAAAGCCCCCTATCCTTTGAGCTTTGTTTTATTATATTTTATTATATTATTATGTTAGCATTCTTCACCAGGTGTTCTGTTATCACTGATAGAACCGGCATCACTGGGTGAATATAAAAATTAAGCATTTGTTTCATGACCATTCATGACCACTCAGAAAAATTGGCGGTATTGTTGATTCTACAGCTTAATATTCTTGAGGATATCTTATCTTCTTAAACTGGGAAATTGCTTTCTGTCAAAAGCCTAAATTGGTCTGGCAAAAGTACGTTTTCCCTATTATCTATTTTTTTTATTGTTGTATATTAGAAACTCATATTTTGGTTTAATATATTTAATGATATGCATAAACACTGAGAAGATTGGAGGCCTCAATGTGTTAGTGTATTTTTGAATAATTTTTTATGGTGAGATTAAACCTTGACAAGTTGTGAAATAGGTTATGTTTATTTTCAGCATTCTCCACCCCATTGCACCTTGAGTCTATTTCCCCCTTTTAAGTATCTTTAGGGTCTACATATTTTCTTCCTTCTTTTCATGATCAAAGTCTGCTCTAAAAAAAGGAAAAGCCACAAAAATGCCATTTACAAGCTTATTATGAAATTAAATTAATGTGTTTTTCTCTGAAGGATATTTGCATGTTATATCTCTTATGGAATGGCTTTGCTTCTTATTAAAGAAACTTTCAGCATCAGAGTTAGGGGAAGCCTTTTATGTTTACAATCACACAAATATATGTGTAGTACTAATTCATTATATAGATCTGTGTACAATCTCTGATTTACATAATATGGGTCCAGTCCTATTTTTAGAAATTTAGGAATTTCTATATCTTATTTGGTGGAACATCAATATTATTTGCACCAATATACTTGGTTTGAAGTACTGCCTACTTGAAATCTCTGCTGCAGCTTAAGCCTGTTTTGATTTGGTCTCTATTAATCACTTTGGTATTCACTATGAAGCTGGCATTGAAAAAATTTTTTTACATAGCTCTTTTAAAACAAGAGAACACAAAACAGAAGGGTGGTGGTATAGCTGTTTGTACTATTAAAGCAGAAAACTATTTAGAGTTGAGATGAGGATGCTTTCCAATTTTTCTAAATGCATCATCAAAATTTTCTCTCAAGGCCTGTGGGCTTCACACTTAGTTAAAAAGATCTAGCCATGCACTGAATGCAATATAGTATAATGTCACGTCAAAATTTGGGAGAATGGGGATCCCATTTCCTCAGTCTGCCTTTTATTGCTGTCAGTGGTTTCCAGCATGACTCCTGGTGCCAAGTAGTTAGGAACAATGTTATCATCAGAGAACAGTGCTTGGGTTTTAATGCTTCGCAATGCTAGAGCCCACGACTCATACTTTTAGAATGAATCTCCGGAGTCGTGCGTTATGCTCCATTTGTGTGTGCAGTAGCCTCTATTGTCCATGGAGAGCTTTGACCTTTCGGCAAGAGCTGAGCATGTCCAATATGTTGTTCAACTGAGCTAGAACTTTAGTCCTTTGTACATTCAATCCCTTAAGCAAAGAATTATTCCAAATGTCCTCATTTGATAGGAATATATATTTTTTTCAATTGCTCTAATTTTTATGTGTATGTTAGTCCATAAACTTTCAGGAACAATAGATGTGGATATTTTTTTAACCTATTTGACACCATGGGGCTGGTTAGAGTAAACAAGTCCTGGAAGTTAATTGAAAGGTATTGTTCCTGTGGGGGTAAATAGTCAAATAGCACTCAGGTTTGTAGCGGGCATATGTATTTGGATAAAACAGATATACCGCAGATCCTACCATCCTGTTGTGAAACCTCTAGTCCAGGATGGGCCTCTTTCAGCTTCTCTTCAAGGGAAGACTTATGGAGGGGTAGAGGAGTCAGAAAGTGGGTTTATTCTGGACAAGGCAGCAGATTTTTCACTAGTAGAATCTAACTCTGAAACTCTTTTTATAAAAACTTCTGGTGGATATATTTATGGAAATGATCTGCAGTCATCCATGGTCTAAAGTCAGAATGGATAGAAGGGATACTTATATCCTTTCAAAGTTCTTTCTTAGCAAGTTCATAATTTGTCCCTGGAGGATTTTTCTAAGCATTTTTTTTCTTGACATGTATAAAAACTTTGGTGTTCTTTTTCTAATAAAGAATTTGTAATAGCCTTTCAAATAGCTGAATTTGCATTTTCAATAGTTTCTTTTCTGCTTGAGCATTTCTTCATATAATTAGAAAAATTCAGAGTAGAACTTATACTTTTCCATATTTCTGTCAAAACAATGCTCCATTTTAATTTATATAATCTTAAATAAAAAGTTTTAAAAGGTAGGGATGGACTAAACAGAAATTGTCATTTGAAGGGTTCATTCAAATTGCTATACATCCATTCTTTTACAATTAATTCTTTGAGAGGTTCATATATCATTTGTCTAAGGAGAAGCTGAAGTTAGGAGCAGCCCAATAAGTTACTCAAACAAGTATGAAAATTTTCATTAATAGGATTTGATTAACTACTATATTCTCTATACTGGGAGAGGTGATATTTTAGATTTAGAGATAATTTGGAGGGTAATGTAATGTTTTATTATATATCCATTTTGTCATATGGTTTTATATATGTTCAGTTTTAAATCTACATAGGGGATCTTGTTAAATTCTCTTTACAGTTAATTTTCTTAGGAGAAGAGGAAAAGAGAACAAATGTTAAGTCCGTATAGGGATTGTCAATCCTTAGATAAGAACAGGAATGTTAAGACCTTATATTGATCAGTAACTGCTGCTCACAAGAATGTTTTAGTCCTTTGTGTTAGATTTTTTTAAAAATAAATAAGATAAAGCAGTTGAGGTGATAAGAATTAGGTTCCTACTGTGGTGTAGTAACTTTTGGGGTTGGACTAAGAAGGATCAGAACCCAATTCAGGTGATGAAGTTAATCTGTAAGAAGTTGAGTCCTGATCACAAGCCAGGACTACTGGGGTGTGCATCTTTTTTCACATAACTCATATCCTTTAGAAAAGAGACTAGCCTGGGAGCCCCGTAGACACTATTCCATGGCCCAAACAAAATTACTCCTTTTGTCCTCATTGCTAAGCTGTATCCATCCTGAAGGAGAATTCATTAATGCTTGTAGCAGGACTAGGGTAGGGGAGAAGGGAGATGGTTGATTGTCATCACTAACCTCCCTCCCCCTGACACCTGTAATGTGGCCTATTTATTAAGAGCTTGATGTAATGTAACCAATACTTAATTTTATTTTCCCATGTGGATGGATTTAAAAAATTAATATAAACTACTTTCTTAACTCCTTTATTTCTCTAGATAAATTTTGGTTTAACCTGAAACAAACAGTACCATTTATCTAAAACATTGGTAACAGTACATTTTTATCATCTGGGAGTTATAATTTAAATCATATGTCATATAATGATTTCAAAATTTATGATGTAATAATGTCTTCAAACCTCTAAATTTGGAAGATGCATGTCATTCACTGATTTCACAGAAAAATACTCAATTTGAGTAATTTAAGAAGAGTTTAATAAGGGGACTAATTATTAAAGTCTGGGCAGAGTATAGGGAAATCACAAAGGATAGCACAGTACCACTGAATCTACTAACATTACTATCTCTAGGCCGAAAGGGGCCAGGTGATAACATTTTAGTGGCACATGCTCATGACAGACCGAGAGAGAGACAGACAGAGAGAGAGAGGGAGGAGAAGAGTGTGCAACCCCACTGGCACTGTGTGGAAACAGCTATGTGTAAGGGATCTTACAGAAGCTGCAATGTTTGGCTGAGAGACTCAGCCAGCCTGAAGCAACTCTTCAGTGAAGGAGCTGGGGAACCTCACCATTCTGCCTCCATCAGCTCTCCTGCCAAGGGCACTCCATTTGCTGAATCCAACCAACCAAAACAGGTCACCCATTGTTGCAGCCCTTTTGGACCATACTCCTGGGTACAATGTAGGGAAAAGAGTGAAGAGAAGATCCAGAATGGTAAATATTAACAGAAAATATCAGAATAATATATAATTTAAAATTTGAAGATTTAGAAGCATTAAAATATTTCTGAATGTTTTGTGAACAATCAGCATGAATATTGGTTTTAACTGTATAATACTTTAGGAAATTATTTTGAACATGTACTAACTCACTGATGTGGACTTGCTTTATTGAATTAATCCTGGAGAGATATATATCCTGGAAAGACATATGTAATATGTCTTTCACCATAAACACTTAATAGAAATAAGAGTGGGAAAAAATATTTCAATAGCCTCTGATTAAACAAAGGTTGCCAGAATAAGACATTGTGGCCTATCCCTACAATGAAACACGTTTTAATCTGGGATATTTGGGAGCACTAAGGCCAGAATATCTCACAATGCTTCCCATCCTTGTTACTTTTGGCCACTATACACATTAAATGTTCCCTGAAAAATCTGTTCTTTTACTTTGTCAAAGCAAAAAATTGCACCAGGCAAAGTTATACCGGTAAGGAAGACTTTGTTACAAGGCTATTGCAATAGGGGAGAAAACCCAAAACACAGTCTAAATTCAACTCCACTGAAACAAAGGACAGGAGGATTTTTGAGAGCTAGGGTGGGGGGAATCTTAGGCCATATGTATTTTCTAATTGTCCTTACTAAAAGGAAAAGTAAATTTTCTTATATCTTCGTGACAGAAGGTGTTCCTACAACTTGGAGCAAGGCACCTATCAAAGCTGGGCTCCTACCCTCCCACAGAGACTGGGAGATAGGGGCACTATCTTTCTATATGATTACATTTCAAAAGAATGGGTCCCAGGACGCTGAGAAAGCAGTCATGCGTTGTAAAACTGGCAAGGGGCTTTTAGAAAGATTTAAATCTCAGAAGGTTAGAGGAAGAACTTACAAGTTTTCTAAAGTAAATGCTCTAATAAAACACAGGTCAGAGCATGGTGTCAGGAAGAAGGCTGTCTCAAGTTTAGTCAAGCTGAGGGGAACATTAAGACTGTCTTGGCCAACACCCATACACATTTGTTTTCTCTCCTTTTCTAATCTTGCATTGATATTATCCAGTTGAATCCTTTCACTTTATGCATTTCCTCAACCCCCACAAAAACTTCCATACATAATTAGTATATTGATATTTGACAATCCAACTCATGGCTTTAAATACCATCTGTATGCCAATGATTCTCAAATTTGACAATCTTATGAACTACTCTGATGAACTCTGGACCTGTATATTCAACATCTCTACTTTTCACAGGCATCTCAAAATTAACACGTCCAAAATTAAACTCTGGATATTGTCCACACCAACTGCTTCTCCTCCATTTTTTTTCCATCTCAGTAAATGGTACTTCCATTCACCCAGTTGCAAAACCAACCTAGTACCTAGGATTCATTCTTAGCACTTCATTGTTCTTATCCCTTTAGTCATCGATTCCTGTTTGATCCCAACTCCAAAATGCACCAATATTTTTGTCTTCTTTTTCCCTGCTATACTGCTGCCAACATGATACTCATTTGCAGTCATGTTTTTTCAGCCCCTCTTCCTCTATTTGACATTTAAATGCTTGATAACTTAGGGCTTTGTCTTAGGGTCTTTTTTTCTTAGCATTCTAGCTGGTTTTCATGATTCTATTCTTGCCTCCTGCACAATCTGATGACTCCCGAGATTCCTGCTCCCCAATTTACATGCCCTGTATAATGTCCTCCCCTTGAATTTAGGTGGGACCTCTAAATATCACTCCCTCGATTAGGTTACATGACAAAGATGATGGGATTATTAGTTGTGCTTATGATTACTGTGCATTATATACAATCTGTTGTAGCACACTGAAAAAAGATTGTCTTGCTGGCTTGGAAGAAGTTAGCTGAGCTGCCATGTTGTGAGGGGCCACATGGCTAGGACTTGAAGGCAGGTATCTAGGAGCTGAGAGCCAATCCAGCTGACAGCAAGAAGACTGGGACTTCAGTCCTACAAAGACAAACAATTAAATTCTGCCAACATTCATTGAGCTTGAAAGAAGACCTTGAGCAACAGATGTGATCTCATCCCTGGCTAACACTGATTTCAGTCTGATGAGATCCAGATCAGAAGACCCAGTTAAACTGTACCTTGACTCTTGACCCACAGAAACTGTGAGAGTAAATTTGTTTGAAGATGCTAAACTTGTGGTAATTTGTTATGTAGTATTAATAGAAATTAATACACCTCCTTCCTCCTTGTTCCCATAACCATTCTAAATATAGAGGATGGAGGAAACTTAAAACCATTCAATGACTTCAATTGGCATTTAAAACAAAATGAAAATTCTTGATAGAGTCTGCAAGTTACCACATCCTGAGAGCCCTGCCTTCTTTTTCAGGCACATCTCATGTATACTTTCCTTACTTGGCCTTCCCTCTAGCCAGAGCAGATTTCTTACAGTTCCTACAACATGGCATTTGCTTTCTAATATGCCTCCTTTTGGTGGTTTCCCAATTAGAAGTGCTCTTCTACAAACTCCTTCACTCGTATTACCTTAAGTATATTCCCTTCTCACTACTTAATATATTTTTATAATTTTTAAACTTCTTTATATTTTCAGTTTCTCTTATGAGACTATAAGATCCACGAGGGTCAGAAACAATGTTTTGTTTTCTGTTGTTTCTCTAAAACCTAGCAATAGTCACTGGAACATATAGATGCTCAAAAAATATTTCTTGAGGGAATAATTATTTCTAATAATTAAGTTTCTGGGAAGTAGAATTGTTAGTAAATGGTGTGAACATTTTAGAAATTGTATTTATTTGACACCAAAAAATTATATATATTTAAGGTACACAATGTGATGTTTTAATAAATGTAAACATTGTGAAGTAATTACCACAATTAATGCATCCATCATCTCATACAGTTACTTTTTCTTTTGTGGTGAGAATATTTAAGATCTACTCCCTTAGCCATTTCAGATATACAATATGTTATTATTAATGATAGTTACCATGTTGTACATTAAATCTCCAGAACTTAGACACTTTTGATATGTACTATCAAATTATCCAGAATAAAGATTATATCAATTCAAAGTCTAGCCAGCCAGGTAGAAGACCATCTATTTAATAGCACTCTCACTTATTTTTTTTGAGTATTATCTTTAAAATAAAGCTTTGCTAATTTTACATTGGAATTATTTTAATTTTCATTTTAGAAGTAAATTTGATCTCTTTCATATATTTATTGGTCATTTATTTTTCTTCTGTAAATTTTCTATTTATGTCTTTTGTTAATTTTTCTATTGATTTTAAATATGAAGAATAACTGTATGATATTTTGTACTTATTTTTCCTAGTTTCTTATTGTATTTTAGTTTAATGCACAGAGATTTTAAAATTTTCTGGCTTCTGTCCTCAGCCTTCCACTAAGATTGTTCTTACTAAAATTATCAATGACCTTTGATTGCTATATACAATGAGCATTTTGTTTTTCCAGGCTTCATCATACTTGATCCATTTAGTTAAAAACAAAGCAACATGGGTCACATTTTAGATATTTGGCCTATATCAATTTAAAGCATCTCTGCCATCTCTAAATCATAGCTTCCAAAGTCATTAGAATTATAAATGAAATTAAATACTACTCAGCAAATTTGGTTTTGGTAAAATTAAATGCAAATCATCAGGTAAAGGCCTTTCATCAAGTCCCTCTGGTTTTATAATTATAGAAATGGGCTAAATATGGTATGAAATTAAATGACAAACCTGAATCAGAAATAAACTAGCCCCAGAGATTAAGAAAGAGTCAGAGGTCCAGAGTGCCAGATGGGAGTCAGAGACATGGGGGTATGAAAGGATGTTGTAATAGTTTCTTAGACTTCATGAGAAAGCACCATGAACTGGATTAAAACAGTAAGAATTTATTGTTTTACAGTTCTGAAGGCTAGAAATCTCAAATCAAGGTGGTGACAGGGTGATGCTCCCTCTGAAGACTCAAGGGGAGGATACTTCATTGCCTCTTTTAGCTTCAGATAGCCCCAGACGTGCCTTGCTGTGTGGCAGCATAACTCTAATCTCTGCCTCCATCTTCAGATGGCCATTTTCCTTCTCATTGGTGGGGTCATGTAAATTAGCAGGGAAAAAGGAACATCTGCGGGTCTTAAAGATGATGAGAAACTGCTCCATGAAACCCCTCATAATTCTATTTGGAATCTTAGGTGATTTTTAAAATTAATATTTATGCATGCCAGTTTGCTTCTATGAATAAACTAATATAAGTAACAAAAGGCAGTTTACCATAACTGTTTTGTGTGTGATTAAGAAAGATCAAATTCTTAATTATTTCTTGGAAGGGAAAACATAAGTATCTAAGGATTGGAAATTGAGAATTTAATTTAACTGAAATTGGCAATTCAGTTTATGTTTAAGGAAATTTGGTAAAATCTTATTTAGGTTGTAGAGGCAAAATTAACCCAATACATGCAAAGTTATATTAACTCAATTAAGGCAACATTGGTTTTGGCATTTATTTCTTGTTATGAATTGACCCAAAATAGAAGATATTACATGAAATGTCAGAAACGTGATTACAAAACACACATGTAATATTTGACAGATGTAATTGAGAGGAATACCAGACTACAAAGAGATTGATATACAACTCATTTTTCAGACTATGGAAGGTTTGATTAAACCTACATCAATTCTTTCATAAAATAACTATTGTTTTACATCATTAGGTCTTAGAAATATAGACCACAGTGGAGCAGAATAGACAAAAAAGAAAACAGAGCAGGTTGAGATGCAGGACAAGCAGTATGTTTTCTAATCACATTTCTTCCAATTGCACTCAACAGATATTCAATAATCACTGTCAAGAAACAGGGGCTGTTTTAGAGGGTGGATCAAAGAATGTGGAAAATACTCATTTGCTTGGCTAAGATTCCCTAGCTACATATGACCAATTGTCTTAATCAGATCAGGCTGCTATAAAAAGTATACCATAGACTAGGTGGCTAAAACAACAAATATTTAATTCTCACAGTTCTGGAGTTTGGAAAGTCTAAGATCAAGGAGCTGGTAGATCCTGTGTCTGGTGAAGGTCTGCTTCCTGGTTTTGCAGATGACCATCTTTTAGTTGTATTCTCACGTGGCAGAGAGCAGAGAGAGAGGAAGTAACCTCTTATATGTCTTTTGATAAGGGCATTAATTTCATTCATGAGGTCTCTCCCTCATGATCAAATACAGTCATACTTTGGAAATACTGCAGTATTTATTCCACACCACTGCAATAAAGCTAATATATTGCTATAAGACGAATCACACAAAATGGTTTTTTTAGTGTATATAAAAGTTATGTTTATACTGTACTGTAGACTATTAAGTCTAAAGTCTAAAGACAAGGCAATAGCATGTCTAAAAATGTATACACATTTAATTAAAAATATTTTATTGCTAAAAAATGCTAACAATCATCTGAGCATTCAGCAAGTTATCATCTTTTTGCTGGTGGAGAGTGTTCATGGCTATTGACTGCTCAGGGTGATGGTTGCTGAAGGCTTGAGTGGCTGTGGGAATTTCTAAAAATAAGACAGCAATGAAGTTTGCCTCATTGACTGACTCTTTCACAAAAGATTTCTCTGTAGCATGCGATACTGTTTGATAGCATTTTATCCACAGAACTTCTTTCAAAATTGGAGTCAATCCTCTCAAACCCTACCACTGCTTTACCATCCAAGTTTATGTGATATCTTAAATGCTTTGTTATTTCAACAATGTTCATAGCATCTTTACCTGGAGTAGTTTGCATCTCAAGGAACTACTTTCTTTTAGCATCTGTAAAAACAATTTTTCACTCGTTCAAGTTTCATCATGCGATTGCAGCAGGTCACTCACATCTTCACACTCCTCTTCTAATTCTAGTTCTCTTGCTAGTTCCCCTACATCTGCAGTTACTTAGTTCTCTGAAGTCTTGAACCCCTCAAAATCATCCATGAGGGTTGTAATCAACTTCTTCCAAACTTCCATTAATGTTGATATTTTGATCTCCTTTTTGACTCATGAATATCCTTAATGGCCTCCAGGATGGTGAATCCTTTCCAAAATGTTTTCAATTGATTTTGCAGAGATTGCAGCTGTCGCCTTGGAATGCAGCTGCTACTGACCATTGAGATGCCCTCCTGAGGCGAGGCAGCTTTTGATATGTGAACTAACACGTTTACATTTTCCTTTAGGGCAAAGCCTTGCTTGACTTCTGAAATCATATCTGTCTCTAAAAATACAGGGGGCATTTCTATAAATCAGTATTCTTAGGCTCAACATATGGCAGCTATAGTCTTATGAAATCTATTTTTGAAATAATTAGACTTGAAAGTCAAAATTACTCCTTGATGCATGGGCTGTCTTTTAGCAGGCGTGAAAACAACATCGATATCCTTGTACATCTTTATTAGAGGTCTTAGGTAACCACATGCATTGTCAATGAACAATAATATTTTGAAATGAATCTTGTATTCTAAGCAATTGGTCTCCACAGTGGGCTTAAAATATTCAGTAAACCATGCTGTAAACAGATATGCTGTCATCCAGGCTTTGTTGTTTCATTTATAGAGCACAGACAGAGTAAGGTTAGCATAATTCTTTAGGGTCCTAGAATTTTCAGAATGGTCAATGAGCATTGGCTTCAATTTAAACTCACCAGTCTCCTTAGCCCGTAACAAGAGAGTCAGCCTGTACTTTGAAGCTTTGAAGTAATAAATTGACTTTTCCTCTCTAGCTGTGAAAGTCCTAGATGGCATCTTCGTCCATTATAAGGTTTTTTGGTGTACCCACCTTCATTAGTGATCTTAGCTAGATCTTCTGGATAACTTGCTACACCTTGCACTTTTATGTTATGAAGACAGCTTCTTTCCTTAAACCTCACGAACCAACTTCTGTTAGGTTCCAACTTTTCTTCTGTGGCTTTCTAACCTCTTTCAGCCTCCATAGAGTTGAAAAGAGATAGGGCCTTGCTCTGGATTAGGCTTTGGTTTAAGGGAATGTTGTGGCTGGTTTGATCTTTTATCTAGAGCACTAGAACTTTCTCTACATCAGCAATAAGGTTGTTTCAATTTATTATCATTCATGTTTTCACTGGAGTAGCACTTTTAATTTCCTCCAAGAATTCTTCCTTTGTATTCACAACTTTTCTAACAGACACAAGAGGCCTAGCTTTCAGCCCATCTTGGCTTTCGACACACCTTCCACACTAACCTTAATCACTTCCAGCTTTTGATTTCAAGTGAAAGATGTGCAATTCACTTGAACACATAGAGGCCATTGCAGGGTTATTAATTGACCTAATTTCAGTATTATGTCTCAAGGAATAGGGAGGCCTGAGGAGGAGGAGAGAGCTGGGGGAACATATGATCAATAGAATAGTTAGAACACACACAACATTCATCTATTAAGTTTGATGTCTTAAAAGGGCATGGTTCATGGCACCCCCAAACAATTACTATAATAATTAAAATTTTTGAAATATTGTGAGAATTACCCAAATTTTGACAGAGACACAAAGTGAACACGTGCTGTTGGAAACATGGTGCTGATCAACTTGCTTGACACAGGGTTGCCACAAAACTTCAATTTGTAAAAAAAAAACCTGTATTATCTGCAAAGAGCAATCAAATGAGGTATGTCTGCAACTCCCAAAGATCCCACCTCCTAATACTATAATATTGGGAGTTGGGCTTCAACATATGAATTTATGGATGGGTAGAGTATAAGGATATAAACAATCAGCCCATAACCCCAATGTATATGAAAGAAGTAGAATTATTCAATTCACTTTCGTGTTTTCTAGGGGAAATACAGCATAAAGAAATTTTAAAATCTTCCCAGATTAATGAAGTCATAATTAATTTTTAGCATATATTTATAACTTTGTCTCCTGTAACTATATTTTAATAGCCTATTTTTCCTTTTTAGCTTTCCTCAGACTAATGCACAATGTTTTTTTTTGATACCTTTTGACCAATTTTCATCTTTCTAGTAAAATTCTAGTGTGATGTATGAGTTAAAATGTTATCTATATTCCAAATCTAATACAACAGCATCTATAATCTCCTCTACTGGGGTTCCTCTTTCTCAAAGCTTCAATTTAAAGTTTTCACCTTCACTGGGGGCATTCATTCCTATGTGGTTACTCAGCAGACTCTACTGACTGCCTCAAACGATACTTTTTGTTTTACTTGGCATATATTTAAAATCAACATTATTTTATTTGGCAAATTTTGGATGGAACTACTTTCTGAAACAGTTGAAAATAAAAATCAACATATCTCAAGATGTTTCAGATGGAAACATTCTTTCTATATTTTGGTGGTAGACTGTTGTGGTTACTAAAGCTTAAGGATGTGGAAAAGGAGCTTACATGGAGATGAACTTCAAATTTCAAGTTTTTCAAACAGTATTAACTTCCTTTCAGGTCATGCCAATATACATTGATAAAACATTCCCACATGTATGTTATCAGTTGTTTTTTACAACAATTGAAAATAGGCTTCAGCATTCTGAGTTCTGTGTTGTAACTGTCTTCAGTAGTAGGATGAAAAGAACAGAATTGAGAGTTCAAAAGCATCAACTAAACAATTAGAAAGTGGCATTACTGGAGTTTACTTGATGTTCCTTTGGTAGAAAAAAGCTTTTTTCAGCTTTATTTGTTTCAAAAAGTAGATGTGATCATCTATGAGTGTATACCAAGTTAAAAAGTACTGGGAATATTACCAACGGAACCTTGCAGGAAGATTGGCTGTGATGTCATAGACCCTTGAGGGAAACTTCTAAAAGTGAGATTTAGTTATAATAGAGACTAAACAAGAAAGATGCTTACTGAATAAGGTGGGATCCAACAAGAATGTAGTATAGAATGCAATAATTTATGAATTACTCTTTTATGAGGGAGTTCAACAGAACAACACTTAATGAAGAAAGGTAAAGGTTTAACCACCTGGTACATTTGTGATTCTTGATGATTAATTACTTAAAGATTAATAAATTTGAAATTCACGAGCCTTAGAAATGGAAGAAAGTGATGAACCTGATCAGCCTATCTCAGCAGGGAGGCAAGAAATTAGAAAGAGAAGACGACCCAGCCAACCAATGGTAGACAAATCCCAGCAGACTGAAGTGACAGAGAAAAAGAAACACACGTCCATACCACAATCATCTGGCCCCAAAGCTACCTTTAGCATTGGTAATATTCCTGGAAGCAAAGGCAACTACTCTGCCAAAGACTATGAGTCTCTTAGAGTATCTTCTCAACTTCAGCACACCTGGACAAAGAGAAAGCATGGACAGGAAATGACTGATAAATCTCTGCAGACAGACACTAGTGTAGAAGAGAAAAAAGAAGCCAAGTTAGTTGATGAAATGATAGAAGAAAAGCCAGCTGGTGTTGGAGAAGCAGCTGCTGAATTGCCAGGGACTATTCAGGAAGCAGAAATTACACCACACAGACACTCAATTCAACTAAAAATGGATAGATCTCAGCAGACCAGTTGTACTGGAGACTGGACCATGATGAATATGCCCCCAAAAGAAACAGTGGATAAGGAACAGCAGACATACTTTAGTGAATCAGAAATAGTGGTTATTTCCAGGGCAGGTAGTTCTTTTACAAACTCAAAGGAAGGTGCCCAGAAACGTAAATCTTCAGGAAAGAGTTTTGTTAGTGAACATCCTGAATTTCAACCAGCAGCACGTAGCAATGAAGAAACTATGCAGAAAAGTATCAGCAGACCGTCATTAACTCAGGAAACCAAAACAGGTTCTCCAGTACTTTTAGAAGATGAGCTTAGGCAAGAGGTTGTAGAAGAGGATTCTGTTGATAAAAAGGAGGCTTCTGCTGAAACAGAGCCTCCACCAACAGCAGAAGTCCCTACTGAAGTGCAGCCTTCACCAACTGAAGAGGCCACTGCAGAAGTAGAGCCCAGCCCTGCTGAGGAGACTCCTATCCAAGTACAGACTCCAACTGAAGAAACTCCTGCTGAAGTTCAGCCTCCACCAGCTGAAGAGACCATGGCAGAAGAGGCCTCTGATGATATTCAGTTTCTAGCAGCTACTGAGGCTCCTTCAGAGGAAGCCCCTGATAAAGTTCAGATTCCACTAACCAAGAAGCCCTCAGCAGAAGCCCTTGCAGAAGAAGCCCCTGATGAAGTCCAGTCTCCACTAGTGGAGGAGGCTCCTGCAGAAGAGGTCCCTGCTGAGCTTCAGCCTCTACCAGCTGAGGAGGCTCCTGCAGAAGAGGTCCCTGCTGAGCTTCAGCCTCCACCAGCTGAGGAGGCTCCTGTAGAAGAGGCCACTGCTGAGCTTCAGCCTCCACCAACTGAGGAGACTCCTATAGAAGAGGCTGCTGCTGAAGTTCAGCCTCTACCAGCTGAGGAGGCTCCTGTAGAAGAGGCCCATGCTGAGCTTCAGCCTCCACCAACTGAGGAGGCTCCTATAGAAGAGGCTGCTGCTGAAGTTCAGCCTCTACCAGCTGAGGAGGCTCCTATAGAAGAGGCCCCTACTGAGCTTCAGCCTCCACCAACTGAGGAGGCTCCTATAGAAGAGGCTGCTGCTGAAGTTCAGCCTCTACCAGCTGAGGAAGCTCCTGTAGAAGAGGCCCCTGCTGAGCTTCAGCCTCCACCAACTGAGGAGGCTCCTATAGAAGAGGCTGCTGCTGAAGTTCAGCCTCTACCAGCTGAGGAGGCTCCTGTAGAAGAGGCCCCTACTGAGCTTCAGCCTCCACCAACTGAGGAGGCTCCTATAGAAGAGGCCACTGCTGAAGTGCAGCCTCTACCAGCTGAGGAGGCTCCTGTAGAAGAGGCCCCTGCTGAGCTTCAACCTCCACCAACTGAGGAGACTCCTATAGAAGAGGCTGCTTCTGAAGTGCAGCCTCTACCAGCTGAGGAGGCTCCTGTAGAAGAGGCCCCTGCTGAGCTTCAGCCTCCACCAACTGAGGAGACTCCTATAGAAGAGGCTGCTTCTGAAGTGCAGCCTCTACCAGCTGAGGAAGCTCCTGTAGAAGAGGCCCCTGCTGAGCTTCAGCCTCCACCAGCTGAGGAGGCTCCTATAGAAGAGGCCTCTTCTGAGCTTCAGCCTACACCAGCTGAAGAGGCTCCTGTAAAAGAGGTCCCTCCTGAAGTTCAGTTTCTACCAGCTGAGGAGGCTCCTACAGAAGAGACCACTCCTGAAGTTCAGTTTCCACCAGATGACGAGGCTCCTATAAAAGAGACTCCTGCTGAAGTTCCATTTCCACCAGCTGAGGAGGCTTCTACAGAAGAGAGCACTCCTGAAGTTCAGATTCCACCAGCTGAGGAGATCCCTGTTGAAGAGGCCCCTGTTTACAAACATCCTCCACCTGATCTGCTTCCTGCGGAAGACTTTCCTATACAAGAGATGTCTGCTGAAGTTTCACCTCCAGTAGAGAATGTGTCTACTGAACTTCAATCACCCCAGGCAGAAGGCATCCCAGTAAAATTAGGGTCAGTTGACTTGAAAGATGATACAAAATTTCAAGAGGTTTTAAAAACGGATTCTGTTCCAGAAGATTTGTCTGATACCAAAAATGGACAGGCTCCCACTCTTGAAATAGAGGGAGTCATCAATATAGAACTTAAAGAGATCTCCTCCTGAACTGTAGTCAGGTCTCACTGAAGATAGCAATTAGAAACTAGGTGGTTTGGGAAGTACGTATTTTAGAAAAAGGTAGGCATCTGGAAGTTGCTTTGTAAATAGGGTAAATGAAAGGAAACTTCAAGACTTGTAGTGCAGGTTGGAAAACGAACAATAAAACCTGTAGCAGTTTAAAAGCACTTATGTTATTTTCATTAAAGTCTATAAAAATCTGTAAAATACCTATTTTGAAATGAAATAAGCTTGTGATTGAAATCATTACTTAAAATATAATTTCTATGGTAAACCATGTTGGTAAGGGTAAAGTTGCAGCCGTATTTTCTTTTCTTTGCCTTCCCTTTGTAAGTATAAGTAGTTTTGAGTGGAAAAGCCACATTCTTTTCTGCAGATCTGTCATCTACTTTAAATTCCTTGAGTTTTAGTCCCACCTCTAAAGTTATGTGGTGTTCTCTTTCTCCTTAATATAATTCATCATATCGCTGATTCTCTTTCCATTCAATTCCTTCTGAGACAAGCATTCCTTTCCTGGTTTCAGCGTAAGTGTTCTTCCTTATCTTCCTGCATATTTTACATTTCAGTGTCTGCATAGGGAAACTTATTTCCTTTGTAAAAATCTTCAGTTCAATGAAATGAAGATGGTTGTAGATGAAATATTTTTTTAAAAGTGTGTAAATATGAAGAAAAATATACTTAGAAGAACTTGAGGGCACATTGCTGTTTGGTTTTAATTTCATTTCAACTGAGAATGTGATGAGTCCTTGGAAACTTGGCTTATGTTTTTTTGCACTCTGAACTTGTGATGAAGAGCAACCTAGAATAAAATTGAACTGTAGTATTAGCCATTGAAGTTTTGAAAGAGCATCAAAGCTTAACAATACTATAAGTTCTAAGATGTCTGTTATTGAAGGACATCTAGTTTTTATGGTTATGACAACTTTTGGGAAAATATTTTGTCTAGCTACAAATTGTTGTAGTATGCTGAAATGTTGAAATGATTCTCTTAAAGTTTCAAAAATTTGATCAGTGTATTTCTGTTTAGTGAAAACTCTAGGTTGATGATTCCAACTGTGTTAAGCTTTGATTCCCTGTAGTTGTTGGATTTTTGTCACATTTTTCATTGCCCCAGTAGCTACGAATGTGTATTTTAAAGTAGGTTTTTGAGAATATTATAAAAAAATTGCAAGTATGCTTTCTTGTATGTGCCAGATTTGAAGTTGAAAAACATTATTATCTAGACAATGTAGAATGACGGTTGCTCTTTTGAAATTTCTAAGTCCTTTACATTTTATGTTTTCTGAGATACTTAAATCCAGTTAAACTTGGTTTTCTAAATTAGAAGGTCTTTTTAATAAAGATGGAATTTAGCAACTGGAAACATTAGAAAACTTTCTCAACACACATCATCATGGATCACAGACTTAAGCCTAAGGTGTGAAACTATAAGAATTCTAGAAGAAAATGTTGGAAAAATTCTTATAGACATTGGCCTAGGGAAAGAATTGATGAAGAAGACCCCAAAGGCAATCACAGCAACAATAAAAATAAATAAATAGGACCTGATCAAATGAAAAAGCTTCTGCACAGCCAAGGAAACTATCACAAGAGCAAACAGACAACCTACAGAATGGGAGAAAATTTTTGCATGCTACACGTCTGATAAAAGGCTGATAACTAGAATCTATATAGAACTCAGGAAAATCAGCAAGATAAAATTAAGCCCATTAAAATGTGGGCAAGGGTCATGAACAGAAACTTTTCAAAAAAAGACAGTAATGGCCAAAAAACATCTGAAAAAATGCTCAACATCTCTAATCATCAGGGAAATGCAAATCAAAACCATAATGAGATATCACTTAACTCTAGTGAGAATGGCTTTTATCAAAAATTCCCAAAACAATAAATACTATTGTGGATGCAGAGGGATAGGAACACTCATACACTGCTGGTGAGACTGCAAACTAGTGCAACCTCTGTGGAAAGTAATATGGAGATACCTCAAAGAGCTAAAAGTAGAATTACCATTTGATCTAAAATCCTATTACTGGACATCTCCCCAGAGGAAAAAAAGACATTCTATAAAAAAGACATTTGCACTTGAATGTTTATGGCAGCACAATTCACAATTGCAAAGATGTGGAAACAATCCAAGTGTCCATCAATACATGAGTGGATTAATAAAATGTGTTATATGTATGCCTTGGAGTACTACTCAGCCACAAAAAATAATGGCAATCTAGCACCTCTTGTGTTATCCTGGATAGAGCTGGAGCCATTCTAAGTGAAGTATCACAAGAATGGAAAAACAAGCACCACATGTACCCGCATCAAATTGGTATTAATTGATCAACACCTATGTACACATATAGTAGTAACCATTCATTGGGTGTCAGGCAGATGCAGGGGGTGGGGGAAGGGGGGATGGGTATATTCACACCTAATGGGTGCGATGCGTACCATCTGGGGGATGGACATGCTTAAAGCTCTGACTTGGGTGGGGCAAAGGCAATATATGTAACCTAAACATTCGTATGTCTGTAATATGCTAAAATAAAATAAAATAAAATAAAGAAAATAAAAAAACCCAAAACTTTCAATACTTAGAAGTTGGATGTTAGGGAGCTTATGTATAAAATTTGGTCAGTGTATGTATACAAATGGCATACTGTATAAATAGTAAACAAATATATTTGGAAGATTCTAGAGGCAAAATTAAAAAGCACTATAAATGTTAAGTTACAGCAGAGGTAGCTGTGAAAATTTAGGGCAAGAAACATTGATTTCAAGCTTTTGAGAGATAGATGTAAGGAAAAAAAAGTATCCTGAATAACTAGAATCAAGAGAGATTTTGATTTTTAAGATCAGATATTGGCAAAGATTCAGGGTGAGCAGAAATATATACAGGTGATAGTCTCTACCAAATATAAGAATGGCACCAGGATACTAACAAGTAAAAATTTTAAAAATATATGAGATATTTTAAAAACAGCTTTATTCAGTTACAGCCTACATACAACAAATTGCCTTTATTTAAATTTTACAGATTGGTGAGTTTTGATCTATGTATATGCCTGTGGCACAATCATTGTAATTAAGATAATGAACATGGTCATCACTCAAAAGTTCCCACCGTGACCATTTGCAATTTCTCTTTCTCTTCTCCCACCCCTTCACCCCATAGATAGGTCCCCGAGCAATCACTAATCTCTTTTCTGTCACTACAGATTATTTTGCATTTTTCTAGACTCTTATGTAAATAGAATCCTATTGTATAGTCTTTTTTTATTTTATTACTTTGGTCTGGCTTCTCTAACTAAATACAATTATTCTGAGATTCATTCATGCTGTTGTATGTAGCAATATTTTGTTCCTTTTATTGCCAGGTTGTATTCCATTATATAAATATTGCACAATTTTTAAATTCAATCACTTGGCTATTTGGATTGTTTCCAGTTTTTGGCTATTACAAATAAAGCTGCTATGAACACTCATGTATGAGTCTTTGTGTGGACATATGCTTTCATTTTTCTTGAGAAAATATCTAGAATAGAGTTAAACATAGGCTATGTTTAACTTTTTAAAAAACTGCCAAACTATTTTCCCAAGTGATATATTATTTTATATTCTGACCAACAGCAGCTGGAGTTGAAGCTGTTCCACATCCTTGATGACACTTGGTATGGTTGGTCTTTTTCATTTTAGCCACTGTAGTAGGAATATAGGCATATCTCCTTATATTTTTAATGTGTATTTCTCTAATGATTAATGATTTTGGGCATCTTTTCATGTGCTTATTTTCCATTTGCATATCTTTGGTGAAACACATAATTTTTCTTTCTTTGTGCCATACTTAAGAAATGTTTGCCAAACTGAGGATCACTAAGATTGCTTCTTATTAATAAGTTTTCTTCTAAAAATTCATTGTTCTGTATCTTACACTTTAGCTTAAGATCTGTTGTCTGTAAATTTTTTATGTGGGGTGAAGAAAGTCATGAGATTAATTTTTTTTTAGCCATGTGGGTAGCCCCTTGTCCCAGTACCATTTGTTTAAATGATTATTTTGTCCTCATTAAATTTCCTTGGAAACTTTGTTGAAAATTAATTGACCATGTATGTGGGTGTCTATTTTTGTACTTGATATTTTTTCCAATTGATCTATATGTTTATCTTTAACATCAATTCAACATTTTTTGAATAGCAATAGCTTCAAAATAAATCTTGAAATCAGGTAGTGTTAGTTTTCCAATAATTCTTCTTCTTTTTAAAAGTTATTTTAGCAATTTCAGGTCTTTTGCATTTCCATTCAAATTTTTGAATTAGTTTGTTAATTTCCATAAAAATTCTTCCTGGATTACATTAAATATAAAGACCAACATCCTAATAAAAACAAATCTTCTGACCCATGAACACATTTATGAATATATATCTCCATTTATTTAGGCTTTCTTTAAGTCCTCTCAGATAATTTGTAGTTTTTGGTTTTATCAAATTTATCCCTAAGTATTCCATTTTTTAATGCTATTAAATTTTTTTTTTCATTTTACCTTCCGATATTTTGTTACTATTATGTAGAAATACAAGTAACTGTTTGTATTGGCTTTGAATACTGATATCATGCTTTTTTTCATAAAATATACTTGTTTGATTTGTTCCTTTTAAAATTTATTAAACTTGTTTTGTGGCCCAACATGTTCTATCTTGATAAGTACTCTATATTAATCTAAAATATTCTGTTGTTTTTGGTTGGAAGGTTTTAGGAATGTCATTTTTAGAATCAACAATTGGTTGACAGTATTGTTCTTTTATATCACTACTGACTTTCTATCCACCTGTTCTATAGACCATTGAGAGAGAGATGTTGAAATCCCTGACGATAATTGTGGATTTACATATTTCTTCTTGAAGTTCTATCAGTTTTTGCTTCATGTATCTTGATTTTGATATTAGCTGAATGGATGTTTAGAATTATTATGCCTTCTTGCTAAAGACCTCCTTTATTTCTGGTAATAGCTTCTCTTCAGTGACGTTGTTTTGCATTGCTTATTATGGCTATTATTTGCTTTTTTATTTGTCTTTCTTCCTCTAATCTTTCTTATTATTTCCAGAATTTTTTTTTTTTAAACATAGATCTGCTTATACAGTCATTTGCCTACAGAATAAAATCTAGATCCCTTAAAAGGACAGTCATGGCCCTTCACAGTGTACTCAAACCTACTTTGCGTCACTCTCACTAAGTATAGGGTGGTGGTATAAAGAGGAGGTTAAGAGCATTTCTGCCAGTTTGCAAATCTTGACTTCACTTATGAGCTCAGTGGCTAGGTAAGGTTAATTACCTTCCCTGTGCCTCAGTTTACTCATCTGAAAAACAGACATAATAAGAACAATACCTAATCAATAGGATTGTTATAACAAATGAGTTAATCCATATTAAGTTCTTAGAAAGGTACCTAGTACACAATAATCAACAAATGCTGGCTCGGGCCCTCATGGTTATTACCTGCATATTTCCTTTCTTGTGATATCCCTGTTCTTGCTGTACCTGGCAACGATTGTGATATTTCAGTGCCTCTTATTTTTAGTCATTTGTTTTAGTCATTTGTATGCTGGACATCTTGCTATTATTATGTCAGGAAACTCTGGGTCCTATTTAAATCTTTTATTTTAGCAGGCAGTCACCCTGCTTAGCTTTAGCATGCAGATTCTGCCCTACTTTTGTGGGCTGTGGTTCCAATGAAAATTTAATTTCCAGAGCCTTTGTGTTACTATTTTGATCTGCTTAATTTATCCTGGGACTCCCACTGGTTCCTGCTAGTGCCACCTGAGGGGCAAAAGGAGCTTCCCCTGGCCAGGCTGCCTGAAGCCTTTAGGTTGGGGTGGGAAGTTTCATTCCCACCAGGAAGAAGAGGCTTCCCTGGCAGGCACTTGGGTGGTGAGAGTCCCCTTTGTGGTGCCTGGTGCTCCCGGCCACCCTGTGTCTTTTATGGAGGGAGGAGGAGTCTCAGGCCAGTGGGGACAAAGAAGCTTTTGGGCTAGGCAATATTGTGGCAGGATTCCCTCTTGCCAATGCCAGTAGTGTCTCTAGGTGGAGAAATGGGTATGTGCAGCGTGGACAGAGAAAGCTTCCTCTGGCTCTTTATTATTAGTGGAGCTCCTGACTGATCTCTATTGCTGGGGCTGGTATCTGCAGAGTTTGCCTGGTCTTGTCAGTGGGACCTCTCTTCCTACGAGGGCAGAAAGGAGCCTACCTGAACTGCCTTCTGTTGCTAAGCAGGAAATTATGAAATGATGGGTCCGAGTCAACTTTTTCAGGTGTGTGGGGGGTTGTGAGACACCTTGCTACTACCCTGTACCTCTAGTCCTAGGGTCTCTAACATGTTTGCCTTCTACTTTCTACTTTTCAGAGTTCTCCTTTGGTTGCCTCTTGTGTTATTTCCAGTGTATATAGATGTACTTAGCAGAGTAGGAAAGTGAGAAACAAGTCTATGCCATCTTTTCAGGACTGGAAGTCTTGTTTTCTTTATTTGGAATGCTCTTATTACCAGTATCTCCAACTTATGAGATCTTATTTATTATTCAAGTCCTAGTTCAGCCAATATATTCTCCATTAGAACTTCCTTGAATCTAGTCCCCACTCTCTTCCACATCTACTCATTGGCAAGCATCTGTCCCCATGGAATGTGCCGTCTTGACTGCTATTATGAGTACATTCTTCTTGCTCCTATCAAAGATTAACTCCTTCACGTGGGCACCAGATTCTATCCCTTCTTGCCTACTCAAGGACACAGATTTGTCAAATCTCTCCTTTTCCTCCTACATCTTCTTTTTTTGACCAAATTTTATCAGTGTTTCTCTTTCTACTCATTCTCATTAGCTTACAAACATGCCTTTTATTTTTGTCCATCTTAAATAAACAAGAAAATAGACATTCCCTTCATACTTTCTGTTTCAGCTACAGCTCCATTTCTTAGCCTTCCTTGATAGCAAAACTTGAAATAATCTCTCACTGTATTTGATTCCTCTCTGCCTACTCTCTTAGGAACCTGTTCCGATCAGGCTTTCACTCCCATGCTCCAGTGAAACTGCTTTTGTAAAAGTGACCAGTGATCACTGCCAAATTCAATAGTCAGTGCCCATCCTCATCTTATTTAGCCTGATGGCTAAATAAGTGGATCAGTTTCATTTGATAGTCTCTCTTCCTTGATATACTTTCTACTTTTGCTTCTGGACTGTTTTCTTTTTATCTCATTGGCTGATTATTCTCAGTCTTTTTGCTAGTTTCTCATCTCTCAGTCTCCCAAACTTGGAGACTCCAGGATTCAGTTCTCGCCTCTCTTTTTTTCTCTATCTATATTAGATAGAGAATGGTGAGCTCATTTAATCTTATGGCTCTAAATACCAGATGGTTTTTAGCTCCCCAGCCAGATGTCTCAGGCAGCCTTCTCAAGACCCCCACTTGTATGACTAATAAGCATCCTTTCACTGCAACAGTGCTATGATTTTACAGTAACCAGAATATTTTTTCTCATCTCCATCAGTATCTTTTTACTTGCACCTGAGACAACAAAACCAATTTTCAGAAAATAATGAGGTATAAAAGAAAGAAAAGAATATTGATAGTGGTACACTGCATCCCGAGAGGGGTACTTCTCACAAGAATAAACAGGGGAAGGTGAAAAGGAGAAGTGGGTAGAAGGCCTTGCTTTGAGCATATTTTGACATTATAATTTTTATATGCTTAATTATTTTAGTGTCATATAGCTAGGTGGTGAAAGAGTTTAGGTGAAAGATTCCATGTCCTTCAGAGGACTCCAAGAACTGGTCTTGAAAAAGAGAACTTGAAGTTGTATTTCAGATCATGAGAGGTATTTCTAAAAACATCAACCAGGTTTAATTCCCAGGTCATCCCACAAATACTTTGTGAATCCAACTACATATAATTGAATTGGCAAAGCTAAACTCATCTCTGAAAACGTGAAAGGGTTGATGTCTTCTTTCACAATAACATATGAAGGAAATTTGAAAACTTTATAAACTCTTGACTGTTGGAATGACCCTTTAATTTGACATAAGAAATTCTTCTTAAAATGCGTTTTGTTCCTTTAAGGTTTTACTATAGCTCACACATATATTAATCTAATCCTACTTATGCCTAGAAAAAAGACTGGAAGGAATTGTTATAGGGTTGTGATGGTGACATTTACGTGTCAATTTGGCTAGACCCTAGTACTCAGTTATTTAATCAAACACTGATCTAGGTGTTGCTGTGATGGTATTTTGTAGGTGTGGTTAATATCTATAGTAAATTAACTTGAAGTAAAGGTGATTACCCTTGAAAATGTGGATGAGCTTCATCCAGTCAGTTGAAAGGCTGAAAAGCAAAAACTGAGGTTACCCAGTGAAGAAATTCTGCATCAAGTTTGCAGCAGCAGCAACTCATGCTAAGTTTCCAGACTGCAAGCTTACTGTACAAACTTCAGACCCAAGATTGAAATATCAGTGCCTGCCTGAGTTTTCAGCTTGCCAGATTGCTGTATGGATTTTGGACTTACTAGCCCCCATAATCGTGTGAGCCAATTCCTTAAAATCAGTCTTTATATATATATAAAACATAGTATATGTATTATTTATGATAAAAATATATATCCTATTTGTTCTGTTTCTCTGGAAAACACTGATACAGTGATTATCTTTGAGTTTGGAACTATGATAGTTTTTTTCTTTCTACTTTACTATTTATCACATTTTCTTTAATGAACATGTATTACCATTTGAGTAAAAGAATATAAACTGGGTTTGACAGATCTTCAACCATTTAGGAGTTGTTAGAGATTTCTGAAAATTAGATTCCAAAATGATTTCTGTGAAGGGAAATTGTAACTCTGGGCTCTGCTAGAGAGATTTTTGCATACAAATTTGGACCAGCCCAAATTATACATCTGGAATTTCAAACAAATCTTGTTATTTTCCCACTAAATCTTGTTTAAAAACATCACTATGGGAACTAAGGATCAGAAAGAACTATGGCTATGGATAAGAACTGTGATAGAGACAAAAACAAAAGAAACAAAACAGAAACAAACCAAAACCCAAAAACCAAACAATGAAAAAAGTTTGTGCAGTGTCCAAGTAATGTCATAGAATAAATTATATTGCCACATCACTGGCTCATGTCCTTCACTGAACTAGCAGATTAGGAAAATATGTTGGATTTAGTGTATCTTGACTTCATGATTTGATGAGATTTCTTATGCTGACTAGAAGATATAAAGAAATGTGGTTTAGATGTGACTTGATTTAGGTGTTGAGTTATTTAATACACACAATAACACAGTGGAATAATGCACTGTTATTGGGGGTGAAAGGAAATGGATTTGAGAGTTACTATGGAGATATAAATAATGGCACTTGCTGACTGGATGTCACGCTCAGTGAAGAAAGAAATATTTTACATGATTTCCAGTTTGGACACCTAGGTTTATGTGTATTCCATTCACTAAAATGGGAAAAAAGGTACAGAAATACACACTGTGGAACAGAAGTTAGAGATGACAATTTTAATTTTGGATATTCTGAGTTTAAACACATATAGGACACCCAGATGGAAAGACAGTCAGCCCTTCTTATCTGTGGGTTCTTCATCCATGGATTCAAGCAAGCTTGGATTAAAAATATTCAGAAAAAAATATAAAAAACCCCAATACAACAATAAAAATACAAGTAAAAAACAATACAGCATAATAACAATTTACATAGCATTTACATTGCATTAAGTATTTTGAATAATCTAGAGATGACTTAAAGTACATGGGAGGGTGTGCATAGATTATATGCAAATACTACACCATTTTATATAAGGGATTTGAGTATCTGTGGATTTTGGTATTTGTGGGGGTCCTGGGGCGAATCCTCCATAAATACTGAGGGATGACTGTATTCAGTAGGCAGCTAAAAATACCTTCTATAGCTCAGGAAACTCCAAAATACCCCATATTAGGGGTAACAGTTGAATTTATGTCTAAGATAATGCCAAGAATTTTAGTCATGTTAGTAAAGACAGAGGAGATGTTACATATCTCTGGGATAATAACCTATTGAGGAATAGATTCTAAATGGGAGAGAATGAGTATATTTATGCTGTAAGGAGAAGATGCTGGCAGGTAAGAATATGTTAAAGCTATATCAGAGGGCATAGTAAAAGAGAAAATGAAGACGTAACAAAATGATTGAAAACATTATATCGGAGGACATAATGCAAGAGAATAGATGAAGGAACGATATTCAGAACACGTCAGTGTAAAGCAGGACTTTTCCCCCTATGACAAGAATAAGTATGGATAAGTATAAATTTGAAGGAGGAAGGAGTTAAAGCTATAAATCTGTGATTCATTTCTGCCTTTTTTTATGAGGGTTATGCTTCTGAGGGAAAGAGAAGAAGGCAGTGACCCGGTCTAATCTTATCTATGGAATGGCTTTTATAGGTTGTCCCTGGCTTCAAATTACTTATGATAAATGCATCTAGAATTTATAGATTTGTAAGGCATGAAAAATTTCACATAAGTTCTACAACTCTCTAGGGCCATAAATGGAGATATTTTATAACTGAATCTTCCCAGCTGTGTATGGTGACCCATAAACCTCACTTAGAGACCTCACATTCCTCTGGGCCAGATGCCTCCTGTCCAATGTGGAAAGGAGGAACCTGAGGAACCAGCCACACAGGATGTTCCAGACTTCTCCCCTCTTGTCTGTACCTCTTGGATGGCTTATGTGCTTGATGTTATTAATAAAACTTGCTACTAGGTAGGGTCTCTAATATGTGTGATTCCTGATTTGGAAATTTGATACTGTGTGCTGTGCTTAGATGTTCATTTGGTGGGACACAGTGGGCATGTATTTTATCCATGGATTATGAGCATAGTGCCCTCAGCTAAGAGGAAGGCAGTTGGAGGTGGGACTTAGAATGTTAAATAAAGACTTTGACTAGTCTTCGTGGGGAAATGGGGGCAGGAAATGTAAAGTGATTGCAAAGAGACACTTAGATCTAGCTAAGGTAATGTTAACATGATGAGTAAATGGACCAGCTGGGTTGCATTAATAGGGTATCTAGAGTGTGACGGAGGTGACTGCCTTGCTTCACTTTGCACTAGAATGTTGCATTTCTGCTGGGCTATGATACTCTAATTAGAAAACATTCATGGGAGACCAAGCAGATGTTAGGGACTGGACTCAATATTAAGTCACATGTGGAAGAGTGGAAAGATTGGAGACACTCAGCTGGAAGAAAAAAAAAAAAGGGAATAGGTTTCAGGTAATTGAACTAGAATCAATGATTGGAAATTATGGGGAACAATTTTATAACAATATAATGAGGTATTTTTAAAAATTGCCCAAAGAAGAAAAGTACAGCCTTAATCTAGAGATTCTACCACCCCTAGAGATTTTTAGTGCAGCAGAACTAAGGTGAAGCCCAAGAATGTGTATTTTGGTCAAAGGCTACAAAGTTTCAGTTAGACAGGAGGAATAGGTTCTGCTGATTATTTCACAACATGGTAACTATAGTTAATAATGTACCACATATTTCAAAATAGCTAAAAGAATAGATTTTAAATGTTCTCACCACAAAAAATGATAAATATTTGAGTTGAGGGATATGTTAATTAGCCTGATTTGATCATTCTATGATGTATACATGCACCAAAATATCACATTGTGCCCCATAAATATATAGAATTATTCATCAATCGAAAATAAAGTAAAACTTAAAAAACAAAGCAAAACAAAATAAAAAGCTAAACATCCTAGGATAATCTGCCAATTTGCCATGTAGCCAGATTTGGGACCACTGAGCTGGTTGATACAGTAAATATTTGTACCTCTGGTGTTTGAGTTAGATGATGGGTCATATCCTTTCCAAGCTGAGATTGTGTGAGTCTGCAGCTAACCACATACTGAAGATCAGCAACAATTTTCAGTAAGTACTGGCTGCTTCTTTCCTTATAGCTTTATGAAGCAGTTGGCTTCTGGGTGGTTAGTTTATTTTCTATGGCTGCCCAGCACTTGGTTTGCCCATTGCTTAGGAAATATGATTCACTTATGAGACCAAATCAGCTGGTGGGAAGCCTGATACAAGTGAGCTATCTGGAAACTCATCAGTGTTGGGCTGTCTCTGAAGCACTTGAGTAAGAAATGTTAGCACAAGTGCACTTTGAGGCTGACTTCTTTACACCCGTGTATAATAAGTTCACCTGGGAATAGTAATTTTGAAGGTCTTCAGCTCTGACAGAGGGTTGAACATGTCATGGGCCCTGATCTGCCTTTCTTAATTGTCTTTATTAACCATTATGTTAATGTTCACAAATCTGTATATAAAAGCCAAAATTATGGCTAAAAAATTTTCTCTCTACAACATCCATGGAAAAGGAAAGTTACTGATGACACTTCTCTCTATAAAGTGCACTTAGAACCAGGGACAATACCTTCACAGAGGAGAGGTAAAGCACCTTCCTCCCATGGTGTCCTATCACACTTCAATTTTTTTGGCACCAGAAAATTAACAGTCCTAGCTCCTCTGGGGGCTAATGGGCCAAATTTGGCTTTTAACATTTTTTTTTCCTCTCAGTCATTCTATCCTCATGAAAGGATGCTCCTCTCTCTATAAGGCAGCATTTAAGATACTATCTTCTTTGAAACCCTCTTGGCCAACATTTCCCAAACATACCTGATGGTAAGAGTCCTCAAGGGATACTTGTTAAAAATACCCTACCCCTAGAAATTATGATTCAGTGGCTCAAATGTAGGTGTGATAATTTGTATTTTTAACAAGGACTCCAAATATTCCCAAAGGTGGTTTCTCATTAGAATTACTGGATAGCTGGTCACCTATAGAGTTCCAGACTATACATATTGATTAAGTCCCAACCTATACATATTGATTAGGAATCTCTGAAAAAGGACTGCAAGAAATCTATAGTTTCAGTTTCCCCAGGGAAGCCCCTGTGAAGCTTACATACCTCAGAATTTTACTTCAAATAAGAGAGAATATTTCATTTGGGTCTGTAGGTATGGTTGCCCCTTTAAATATGAAAGAACAGTGATATCTTCGGAAAGAACCTTGATGACATATTTCTGTACTGATCTTGGGGAGAAGAGTTCAATTTAACTTACCTCTAGAGCGGGATTTCTCAACCTCGGCCCTACTGACACTTGGGACTAAACAATTTTTTCTTGTGTGGGGTGGTCCTGTGTATTGTAGATGTTTAGCAGTGTCTGTGGCCTCTACCCACTAGATGACAGTAGCACTCCTCCCTCTAATTGTTACAATCAAAAATGTTTTTAGACATTACCAAATATCGCTGGGGACAAAATCACACTCAGTTGAGTATCACTACTAGAAAAAGGATAAATCACAGATTGTAATGTAATCAAACTTTAAAATTCTTTTTACTGGAAATCAAAAAAACCTGCAGCAATCACCTGGCCTTTTATCTTGTGGCCTCTCCAGATGTTCCACAACATGATGTAGGCTCCCAAAGGTAGGATATAAAGCTCTACAAATACAGAAAGGAGTGGATGGGGTATTGTTTCCTGAGTATGAAAAAGTCTATCAATTGTCACAGGACTGTGGCCTGGATACAGCAATTTTGACCAATTCATCAGATTTTATAGAAAGACAGAATCCTGGCCGGGCGCGGTGGCTCACGCCTGTAATCCTAGCACTCTGGGAGGCTGAGGTGGGCGGATCGTTTGAGCTCAGGAGTTCGAGACCAGCCTGAGCAAGAGCGAGACCCCACCTCTACTAAAAATAGAAAGAAATTATATGGACAGCTAAAAATATATAGAGAAAAAATTAGCCGGGCATGGTGGTGCATGCCTGCAGTCCCAGCTACTCGGGAGGCTGAGGCAGGAGGATCGCTTGAGCTCAGGAGTTTGAGGTTGCTGTGAGCTAGGCTGACGCCACGGCACTCACTCTAGCCTGGGCAACAGAGTGAGACTCTGTCTCAAAAAAAAAAAAAAAAAAAGACAGAATCCTGATGATATCTTACCTCTTTTTAATTATGCAAAAAACTTGAATATTTGAATAGATCCTATGGGAAAGGGCTTCAGAAAAAATTAGAGGAATATATCTTCAACCAAACAAGGATTAAGTTCTCAGAGATATAACTTTTTATTTGATAATTTCTAATTGTAATAAAAATGTATGATTGGTAGAACAGTAGTGTTTAAGAAAGGTTCAGTAATTTATTTATTTAATCTTTTTTCAGGACTTTACCACAATGGTAAACTCTATGTCAAGAGTTGTCATTTATATGAACTTAAATGATACATCATTTTACTCAGAGTTAGCAGTATGTGAAGTTTCAGGGCACAGTCCCCAAGGTTGTCCTTACATCTGACACCAAGTTTGAGGAGCTCCCCAAACCACACTCAGTTTTGATTATTCACTGTAATGACTCACAGAATTCAGTGAAAGCTATTATACTAATGATTATGGCTGATTACAGGGAAAGGACACATTAAACTTAGCCAAAGGTAGAAACGAATGGGGCAGAGTCTGGAAAAGTTCTAAAAGCAAACCTCCCCTGTCCTCAGGGTGTGTTACCCTCTTAGAATTGATGTGTGTCCATATGCACAGAGTACTGCCAACCAGGGAAGCTCACCCTATGCCTGAGTGTTCCAAGTCTCTACTGGGGCTCCTTTACACAGGCACGGTTAACTGATTCATTGCCCACGTGTTTGATCTCAGATGCTAGGTTGACAGACACTGCATGACTCAAATTTCACACCTAAAACATGGGTGGTCTTCCTGGTATGCCCAGTCCCCACTCTAAGACTATTGGGTGTGGCCAGCCTCACCCTGAGACACAGTGCAGCCAGCCCAGCTCCTGCCCTAAGGAAAGACACTTCTGTTAGGTATGACATAAATTAAACCTCAGAAGTAGAAGGAAAAAATCAGATCTCTCTTTGGGCAAGGTCAAATTCTTTACTGCATATTTGAGCAATGAAAATTTATTTATAGAGCCTAAGTGTGACATATATGTATGTAATTTTTAGGGATCTAGTATGCTTCAGATGTTTCACACATATTATTTCTTTAAATATTGCATCAATTTATCAGATAAGAAATAGTATTAGAGGTCACAAGCCTAACAGTCTGATCTCATATGTTGTACAAGTTTTGTATCCTTTATTCAAAATTCTTGGGATTAAAATGTTTTGGATTTCGGATTTTTTCAGATTTTGGAATATTCACATATACATAATGAGATATCTTTGGGATAAGACATAAGTTTATTTATATTTTATACATACCTTTTTACACACATCTTGAAGGTAATTTAATACAGTATTTTTAGTAATTTTTTGCATGAAAAAAGTTTTGACTGCATTTCGATTGTGACTTGTCACATGAGGTCCAAGTGTGAGATTTTCCACTTGTGGCATCATGTTGGTGCTCAAAAAGTTTCAGATTTTAGATCACTTCAGATTTTAGATTTTAAGATTAGGGATGCTCATCTTGTAATATTATTACTATTTTAATCTTTTAAAATTTGAACTTTTTAATTTGATCAAGTCCCATTTATTTATTTTTATTGTTGCTGTGATTGCTTTTGGGGTCTTCTTAATAAATTCTTTGCCTAGGCCAATGTCTACAAGAGTTTTTCCAACATTTTCTTCCAGAATTCATACAGTTCTATGCCTTAGGTTTAAGTCTGTTATCCATCATGATTTGATTTTTGTGAGAGGTGAGAGGTGCGGATCCTGTCTCAGTCTTCTACATGTGGCCATCCAAGTTGATAGTCCCATTTATTGAATAGGGATTCTTTTCCCCGTGTACATTTTTGTCTGAACTAAAGTCATCCTTTTGTTTAAATAGTGGTAAGATTTGCCCATTATTGTGCAAAATACAGGTTGCCAAACCAAAGTCTTCCATTTCTCCAGCCCAGTGTTTCTTCTCTCCTGTCGTTCACATAAATTATAATCATAGTTTGAAAAATACTTGAATTGAACTTACATTTTTAAATTGTCCTAAGTAACCATGATCAAAATCACCCAGCTAGTAACTGATAAGCCAGAATTTGAACCTAGTTCTTTAGGTCCTATGGCTTCCCTTTATTCCAAAGCTGTATAACATGAGGAAAGGTAATACACACAGGACCCTGGAATTGGCTTAGAACACAAGAATAGCCTTGGACAATATTGCCAGTAATCTGTGGGGACTCAGTAGATGCTTAGAAAGGCTTCTGGTAGCCTGAAATGATAAAGGAAATGAATAACCACTTTGTTTTTGTGCCTAAAATAATAGTTCAAGTGGCAAATCCGAAAATTTGTTTCGGCCAGTGTCCAGGTCTGCATCATTTTGGTTTGAGATTTTATTGGTCATTGCACAGGCTGCTTTTGTCTTCTCAGAGACTGAATAAAATTTGAATCATGATGATCCTTTTTACAAAGGAGCCCAGGCTCAGTTACTACTTAAGTGCCAGGGATGTACTGCCATACCTCCACTGACTCTTGGACGCAATAACACTAGGGGATTATCCTAGTTTATATAAGTATTATAGCACATTCCATCTAAATCCAAAAGGTTACTTACTGTAACTTAGAGAATCACTTCTCTCTCTCTTTCTCAACTTGGTCCTACTGCTTAAATAATGATAAAATTTGCCTATTACTTATTAGACCAAAATCAATTTCATTTTCCAAGACCATTGTCCTCCTCTCCTATCCCACATAAACTATGATTACCATCTTCTCGTGCAGTTTTGAAGTTAAAATTATTTTTTTTGCCTATCAATTTTAGTAGCTGTTTAGTGACTTGGATAGTTTTACGACACTCACAAAAAAGTTTATTAATGAGTAGATAGCTTCTCTAGATTAAATTGAAAAAAAATCCTCATATCACAATGATCCACAAGTATCAAAGATCATAAACAATACTATGGAAAAGCTTCCTGGTGACATGTGAACTGAATTTCTTTGAAACATCCACAAGCATCATTTCTCATATCCTCTTTAAGACATAGCTTTCCCAGATAAGCAGGGCTCATTAAATACTGCCACCAACAAAAGGAGTATGTTAGGCATAAAACAAAAACAATTAAGATAGTAGCTGGGCATATTGGTTCACACCAGTAGTCTCAGCTACTCAGGATGCTGAAGTGGGAGGATTGCTTGATCCCAGGAGATCCAGGCTATAATGAGCTATGGTCTTGCCACTGCACTCCAGTCTGGGCAACAGAGTGAGACCCTGTCTCTAAAAAAACCCCCCCAAAAATAATTAAGATAGTAATAACAATATGTGTAATTATTTGCAAATTTTTCAAAATGTTTTTGAATACATTTTTTAATCAACAAGAAAGAATAGTCAAGAGTTGTCACTCAATTTTTTAGCTGCTTTTCTTGAATGCCTTGTTCAGTGTCCTGCAGTTGTTACAACATGAGGACATTTCAGAGAAAAAATGTGTTTGGTCTCCTGAAGACATATTTACTGTAATTTCACTACCAGAAAACTTGTACTTTGTAACCCAAATCACAATTTTCTTGAGGTTAATTTGTTTATCGTCAGTAAGAAAAAAGTACAGAAAGAAATATGTAGCCAATAATATCAGTGATAAAATGAAAAAGTAGGGTAGAATCTTTCACTTAATAGTGCGTTTTAAATTCTGGTTCAAGGATCAGATCAGATCCATTAGAATTATCTTGAGCACTTGCTAAATACAGAATAATCAGATGAAACTCAGGAAATGTTATCTTTAACAAGTGGCTCCAGGTGCTTCTCATGTGCACTCAGGTTTCAGAAGCACCACTGTCTTAAGTAAATAAGATAACCTGAGAACTCTTTTTAGGGAGCAACTACCTACAAGTAGTGACAATCTTAAATTAGGAAGTAGCCAGGGACTGGGAATAATTGATGTTAATATTAGGAGGTATAGAACATGGAGGTTACTTTTGTTGAGATTGAGCATATTCAAAAAGAGCTATATGCTTCCTACACTACAGAAAAGCATTGGCTAGAAATATTCTGCATAGTATTGTCAGAAGTTTCTTTGTTACCTACATAGGTTTGGAGCGTGAGGCAGGAGCTCCAGTTTTTTTTGGCCCATGATTGACTAGAGATCTAGAGAAAATTGCTTCTGTGAGACACTGGCAAACCGTAGGCCATTGTTAGGTTCCAGGGACAAGAAAATAGTGTATAAAATTTGGGTAACATGATATGCTTATTGAAAATCATATGATTTTTGATGCTTTTTCCCTCTCTTTCTTTTAATTTAAACTTACGACATTAAATTGTATGGTTTGCATGTGACCATGCTACACTGTCCAATAGGTTATGTTTCTCTAGGTTTCTGGGTGGGGGCTCCCACTAAGATATATGGCAATTTCTCTTTGTCATCATGTAATCCAGATTGTCATTCACTGGGCACATCTGACTAAAGGTTTATAAACATTATATAATTTAATTATCATAGCTCTAAAATCATACTGGGCTTCCTTAGGGGAACCTAAATTTGGCTATGTGAACTCACTCTCCTTGTATTATACTGGGGATACAGAAATAGGGATCAGCCTCTATCTGCAAAGAATTCTTACTGAAGTGGGGGACAAAGGGATAAATAAACTATTGTTATACAGTATGATGGGAACCTGAAAGAGGTCAGTGCAGTCACCGTGAGCTCATAGAGGGAAGGTTACCAGACCAATCTAGAGCCAGACTGGGAAGCATTTCATGAAGAAGCGAGTCTGAGACAAAGGGGTATACTGGGCAGATGAAGTGGCAGGGGTGGGCAAGACAGAAAGTCACGTGAGAGGAAAGCAAGCCTTTGGGCAATAGAGGGCACATCACATTCTTGCATCTACAGAGTTCAGTTTGCCTGAGGCATAGATTTCCAGGGTTAGAGAGGCAAGAGATACTGCTGTTGGAAAAGCAGGTAGAGGGTTGTGAGGGGCCTTTTTTGCTAGCATAAGGAATTTGGATATCAACATTGAAGGCAGTGGATGTCTGTAGAAAGATTTGAAGTAGGAAGTAAACAATGATCAGATGTGCAGCTTAGAAAGAATTCACTGATAGTAGCGTAAAGAGTATATTCCAGTCAGGGGGTTTGAGATCCAGGAATACTCGTTAGATGACTACTGAAATAATACAGATAAGAAATGATGATCTTGGAAGTACAGCATTGACAACAGGGTTAAAGAAGATGTACAAGATTGATCAGCTATCAGGGAGGGGAAATATCCAGAGCTTGGTGATAGATTGGGTAAAAGGTGACAGAAAAGAAAAGGGTCTTTGGAGACTGTGTGGATGAAGGTGTCATTTATAATATGAGGGATTAGCAGGGTGTGGGGTAAGGTTATAAATTGAGTTTGGGTCGTGTTAAGTTTTAAATGCTTATGTGACATTCAAATGGAGATAGCAGAGGCACAGTATAACCAGAATGGTGATGGTGGTTGTGCTAACAGAGAACTAAACTGTTGTAGTAGTAGTAGATTTTGTCAAAAGGGCAGAGTTTTTCTTCTGTGTTAGTTTTGATTGGGGTGAATGATTGCAAATTTTACAGTGTCACAGAACAAACAGAACAATTGCTTCTATTTTACAAGTCTGTAGCTCATGTATTATGTTATTACGTATGAAATGTCCAATTTCCTTAAGTACTAAATTTGACAGTTAATATCTGTGACATTTTATTTTGACTCTTCTTGTTTTATTTTTATTGTAAAGGTACATCCTCATTCTTTCAAATGCATGTTTTGACTTGTGATTGTCTTTCAAATTTTTTTAGAACAATTTTTGTACAACCATAGAGAAGTCAAAAATTCATATTATTTTCAAATATGAATTTTGTTGTAAAACAAATACAATACAGACAGCTCAAAATATCAAGTGTTTAGAAAGGATGTGGCTAATGAACACACAGTATGTCATTGGTTTAAAAAGTTCTATTCTGGTAATTTTATTCTTGAAAATGAGCCATGTGAACGACCTGACACCAAGGTGGATAATGATGAGCTGAAAGCTGTAGTAGAAGCGAATTCATCTCAACCTATGAATAAATTAAAAACAAGGTTTGACGTTACTATTCCAACAATAATAGACCATTTAAAACAAAACGACAAAGTAAAGAATCTGGATAGATGCATACTATTAATACATAAATTAAACAAATGTCAAAACAAAAATTGTCTTGAAGCTTGCCTTTCTTTGTTGTCACAACATAAAAGTGAACAATTTCTACACTATGTTGTTATGTGTGATAAAAAATAGATTCTTTTTGACAATCACAAGCATTCAGTACAATGGACTGTATAAAGTGCTGAAACACAGTCCAAAATCAAATATTCTATCAAAAAAAGCTAATGGTATCTGTTTGGTGATCCAGCACTGGTATTATCCACTACAGCTTCCTAAAAAAACCTAGGCAATCAATTACAGCAGGTGTCTACTGCAACCAATTGGATGAAATGACGAGGATGTTTGCAATTAAGTAGCTGAGATTGGTCAATAGAGACAAGTCAATCCTCTTACAAGACAACGCTTGACCACGTGTCACACAAACAATGCTGCTCAAACTATGGAGACTGGACTTAGAAACTCTCTGTCATCCTCTGTATTCAGCAGACCTTACACCAAATGACTACCACTTCTTCCAGACTTTGGACCACTTCTTACAGTGAAAAAATATTCAATTCTCAACAAGCTGTGGAAAAACACATTGCTCTCTGGGCTGCTTGGCTGCTGGCATAAACAAGCTACTACGAAGATGGCAAAACTGTGTTGATAGTTTAGGTGCATACTTTGATTAATTGTACTGCTTCTTGTTTGAGATATAACAAACTAAAATTTTGATTTGAATTTGAACATTTCATATTTTATGACCTAATAATAGATTGCTGTATTTTTCCTGTGTCTGGTGAACACAAAATGTTTTCTCCTCTGAGAAGTTGTGGTGTTTACCTTGGGATGGTGAAGAAGTTTTTTTGGTAACGTAGTGAGACATTATATACAATGAAAAGAAAAAGAGAAGAGAGGTGAGAGAAACAGCCTGGGGAACAAATTAAAAATAGATAAAGACTTCGAATTGCTCCAAGCAATATCTGAAGAGATGGTAGAACCAGGAAAGTAGACTTTAGCAAAAGCAGATGGATTTAGTGATGTGGGAAAAGAGATCAAATTGCTTGAGTGAAGGAGAAAATGTACTTCATGAGAAGTGACAAGATGGTCTTAACATTTCCCTCAGTTTGATTAAACTTTAGAGGGGTTTCCTCCTTTGATCTCCCTTTTCCTAGAGCATTTTAAAAAAACATTTGCAACTGTAAATACTTTCTCTACCCCTTTGAGGTGTAATTTTTTTTCCCAGAGACTTGCCAGTTTTACAACCTAGAAATATCTTTCTCAAGTACCTGGGAACCTGGGAACCATCCCTTTGAAATGTAACCAAGTGCCCCTGTCTCCCAGTTTCTGTGGGAGGGTAGGAGCCTAACTTGCACTAGTGCCAAATAGCAAATGCAGATGGCCTAACCACATTGACCAACTTCCCCATCCCCAGACTGCCAGAACTATTTCACTAGCTTGCTCTAGTGCTTAAAAATCTTCTGCCTTTTGTTTCAGTGAGTCCAATCTCTCCCCTGTTGCAATAGTATTGAATAAAATCTTTCTTGACAGTTTAATTCCATCTGGTGCAATTTTTCTTTGACAGAAGTGATGGATAAGGTAAACTTTTCTTTCAAGAAGTCTAGTAGTGAAGGGGAGTAAGAGGACAGAATTTGAGAAGGACCTGGTGTCACAGGTTTGTTGTTTACAAACACAGGAAAGACAAACATGGACATGTTTATATGCCCAGATGACAGAACTGTGGCTCTAATGATACTAACTTCCATCTTGGATCTCAGTGCTTGACTTAGTTCTCTTTGATCTCTTGACTCTTCCCTCTGGCTTGGTATCTGGATTGTAAGCGCTGGATAATGGGTGGTGGTTCATTAATAGTGTTTTCATCCAGCCCTTCTTCCCACACCTGAATTGACTACTCTTAAAATATACTTGTATTTCTTGTTTTTAACTCCAGCCTGGTCCTCTTTTTCCAAATACAATTGACTTCTTGGAATCTCCTCAAGCACTTCCTCTCTCTCTGAGTTTCTTATACTCCAAGGTAGAGTATTCAGAATAATACTTTTAATATTTAACATTAAATACCATATAATTAACATGAAAATATATATGTGAGCTTTAAAAATGTTACTGCTACATTTTTCCTATTATATTTTTTCATTCATCCATCCATTCACTCAGATAACTAACAAACATTTATTATGATAGGTGAAGCAGGAGATCAGAATAGGAAATAAAAGTGGGGAGGAATGGTAGGAAGAAAATTAGGGTTAGAGATCATTGACAGCAAAAGCTGTGGTCAAGCTGCAATTGTAACCATTGTAGAAACACCTTGCTTGCTCCAGTTTGGGGGAAACCCCAGGGGAGGCACCTGTGCCAATGGAAGGCAAGAGTGTCCTCAAGTGACTCTGACTTCATTATACCGTAATTACCATAGATTAGCATTTCAGCTCACCCCCCAAATGGGCTTTGGAAGCCATGACACAGCTGGGGCTAAACAAATAAATTAAAAAACTCCCCCTCCTAATGGATGAGAGGAGGTAACGTTCTTACTGGCCCTGGGAGACAAAAATGCAGCAAAGAGGGAAGAAAAGGAGAAAACTAATGAGACCCCAAGGTCACTGTCTGCTTGGACATGTGCCTGCTCTGACCCCTTTGCAGTGTACTATCCCTCACTTGCTTTGGGAGTGGGTTTGCTAGATAAAACTTTCTGCTTATACTTCCCTAATTTGGTATTTGGTTTCAGTTTTTTGTCACTGGACACAAGGATCAAGGAAGATCACTCACCAGTAATACAGCTACTATGTTTGGCCCTGGAAATATGGAAATGATGATTACCACTATATAAATCTATTGACTATTATGTTCCAAATTAGGTGCTAAGTGTTTTACATACATTAATTCATTTGTTCCAAAAACTGTAATAATAAAAATTACATTTATTAAGTACTTTTAACATGCCAGACATCATGCTGACTACTTGTATTATACAGGGTTTTCCAGAGAAACTGAACCAATAGAATGTGTGTGTGTATATGTGTGTGTATGTACACAGTCGACCTTCCATATCCATGGGTTCTGCATCTGTGGATTCAATCAACCTTGGATAGAAAATATTTGAAAAAAAATTGCATTTCTACAGATTTTTTCCTTGTCATTCCCTAAAAAATACAGTATAACAACTATTTACATAGCATTTACATTGTTACAGGTATTTTAAATAATCTAGAGATGATTTAAAGTATACAGGTGGATGTGCATAGGTTATGTGCAATATTATCCCATTTTATATGAGGGTCCGTGTAGTCGCAGATGTTGGTATGCATGGGAGGTACTGGAACCAATCCTCCATGCCCCAGTGGATACCGGGGGACAACTCTGTGTGTGTCTATTGACATACATATATACTTATACACACACAAACACACACATACAGAGACAGAGAGATTTAAGGAATTGAATCATAAGATCGTGGAGGCTGGCAAGTCTGAAATCTGCAGGGCAAGCAATAAGCTGGAGACCCAGGGAAGAGTTGATGTTGCAGCTCAAGTCCAAAGTTAGTCCAAAGGCAGAAAGTGGGGGACTTCAATCTTTTTTCTCTTAATGCCTAAACCGATTGGATGAGATCCATCCATGTCATGGGGAGTAATCTGCTTTACTAAAAAGTTTACTGATTTAAATGTTAATCTCATCTAAAAGATAACCTTCTGAGCAACATCTAGACTGGTGTTTGACCAACTATCTGGAGACTGTGTGCTAGCAAAGTTGACATGTAAAATTAATCATCACGCTGCTTTACATATACTGTATCCTCATATCTCTCAGCAATCCTATGAGGGACTATTATCAGCTCTGTTTTATAGATGAAGAAACTGAGGGAAAGAAGGTAGGTGGTTTGTCTTGGAGGACAGTGGTTGGTAAATAGTAGAACAGGGATTTACTCATGTCATCTAATTCAAACCAGTACTCTAAACAATAATGCTTTCACTTATAGGAGAAGAAACTAAGGCATAGAGAGGTTAAGTAAGTTGCCCTTGCCACCCATTAGTAGGGGATGGATTCAGAATTTGAACTCAGATCTGATTCTAAAGTTCTTGCTGTTAATCTTCACACAATAAACAATTTTAGTCTCTGTCCCTATGCAACTCTCAGTCTGTTAGGGAAGTCAGATGTGTAAACAAATAATTTGCATTGTTAGGAAATGATTAACTCTATTTGGAGAGGCCAGAGTCTTCTGGAAAAAGATGGTCTCTGAACCTAGCTTTGAAAATAATAAGATTCATCAGTTGGACAAAAGCAAGTTCTGAAAAGAAAATGGCGTGTGGAAGATAGTAAATGTAAAACAGCAAGGTATATTTGGGAAAGAATAAACATTTTGGTGCTGCTCTCACTGGTATAATGTGCCCATGGATATGGATGTGGAGAGTGAGGAGATGAGAATGGCTGGCCAGGGTGGGGCTGTGTATTATTTTGTGGTTGGTATGGAGCCAATGAGGAATTTTAAAGAGGGAGAGATATTATTAGACTTTAGATTTTAGGAAGTCTGTCAGGAAAAATTGTAAAAGTCTTTGAAGTAGACCAAAAACATTACAAGGTGTCTTCAATGAAAATATATGTTGTCTAGAGCACACCCTTATGGGTTGTTTTATTCTATGGGGTTTGCATCTCTCATTGTCTTTGAGCTACTTAAAATTCTGTGAATTGTAGATCACGGCAATGCAAATGACTCTTGTCCATAGATGTGCAAATGAATTCTGTCTGTTGGAAAGAAAATTAACTTTTCTCCCTGCTGTGGAAAAAGCCAGGTTTGAATATATTTGTAAATTCGTCTCAGCATTACTGATTAACCTATAAAGTGTGATACTTTGAATTCTCCTTTGCACTCTTAACATCTTACTGGCTCCCTCATTAATTAATTAGTTTAAAATCTATGATACAAATTCATTCTATATTTGTTTGAAAGTCATCATTTTATCTTCTAAAACCTTTTTAGATTGCTTTAGGATGTAGACTAACAAGACCTCGTGCTCTAAGGAGATCTGGGAATTGAGAAAGTATGAGGATTCAAAATGATTCCCAGATTTCTGGCATGGGTGATTGCATAGATAGTTCCTTTTATCAAGATATGACCCACAGGAAAAAAGATAGAAGGTAGAGAATACAGTGGGTAATTAGATATTTGGTTGTGGAGTTCAAAAGAAGTATCTGATGCTAGAGGTGCTGACTTGGGACTCATAAGTTTATACATGTAAATTTATGGGAATACATTGGAACACTGAGAAAGAAATGTGAGATGAAACGACTAGAGGGCCCAATATAGAACAATTTAGGGATGAGCAGAGCAAAAAGATCCAGTAAGAGACTGTAAATACATCTCTTCTATTTATTTACTTTTATTTTTGTTTTTTTTTTTTTGAAAAAGGAATGAGACATCTCTTCTATTTAGAATAATGTCATGGAAGTCAAGGGAGGACCATGTTTGAGAAGGAAAGACTAGCAAACAGTGTCAAATGCTAGAATTTCTAGTCCATTGGATTTGGCAATGTGGAAGTCAGTGGTGGCCATTGCCAGCAAGGAGGTATGGATGGATGCAGAATCAAGGGAGAAATTTTTAGGATTGAACATAACATAAGGGGAAGGAGCCATTTGAAAACAATGAAGAGACAGAGGGAATAATAGATAATAGATAATAGGTAAAATAAAACTCCAGGGCTGGGCATGATGGCTCACACTTGTAAGCCTAGCATTTTGGAAGGCCAAGGTGGGAGGATCACTTGAGGCCAGGAGTTCAAGACCAGCCTGAGCAATATAGTGAGATCCAATCTCTACAAAAAATAAGAAAATTAATCAGGTGCGGTGGCACATGCCTGCAGTCTGAGCTACTCCAGAAGCTGAGGCAGGAGGATTGCTTGAGCCCAGGAGTTCAAGGTTACAGTGAACTATGATTGTGCCACTGTATTCTAGCTTGGGTGATAGAGCGTCTCAACAACAACAAAACACTCCAAGTTAGATGGAAGACAGAAGAGGTATATGGGATTCAGAGTTCAAGTAGAAGCATCAAACCAGAAACTAAGCCATTGAGTTAAAAATAACCTTGTAATTTACATAGCTAGCATACAGTGAAACTTCTAACTCAGTTGCTTGATGCAATTGTGGAGGATACTGAACTTCATCTTGCCAAATGCCTACTTGGCCTGCAGTTACTTGTTGCATTTCTTTGGTACTATGCATTGCCTATTATAAGTAACCTCCCCACTAGAAGTTAGGCTTTTATTTTTTTTATTTATTCTGTCTTCTACTTGTGCTGTGATTCTCCAACTTTAGTGCACTTAAAAATCAAGGAAACTTGTAAAGAAATCAGATTCCAGTGTCTCAACCCCAGAAATTATAATTTTAGAAGTCTAAGTGGATACTGTGAATTTGCACTGTAAACAGACTTCCTGGGTAACTTCAGAGTAGATCTACAGATCACACTTTAAGAATCATTTTAGGAATAGAAATATTAATAGTTTTGGTTTCTGGTCCTTTCTGGTGTGTTTTGCTGTAAATAACTGAGACCTGATGGGTTAAATTCCACAGTTGCCATTGTGTAAGTACGCATAAGTGTGTTTTATGGCTAAAAATGAAATGTTGGATAATTTTAATGGATTACTAATATCTTTAAGAAGTGTTCCTATTTTTATTAGACATTTTTATTATTTAAGTATGTTGTTTGAACATGGCTCTTTGTTGTACAATCTTAAAAGATTTACATGTAATAGTCCTGGCCAAATTTACTTTATAGCTTATATAACAGTTAGCTTTAGAAACACATTAAGAGAAATATCATGAATTTATTGCTATTTTTCCTTAATATTGGCAGTAGGATGTGCCTTTTAAATTATAACCATATGTATTTATAGCACATGTGCAAATATGTATATATATATTTCATAGATATGTATAAATAGGAGTAATGCGTTTCTGCTTCATCGCTTTTTACATTTCATTTCCAATTTTCTAGTAAAAAAGCACCTTTGTATCAAGTTCAGGAATCCAATCTCTACCTAGTGTTGACATGAACTATAGGCTATTTTTTATTATCAGTTACCGTCTCTGAATGGAGCTCAATTTCACGTTTTTGAATTTTGGTGGTGGCTGTGGGGCTTGAGTGTCAGATGTTTGGGGACTTCATTCCGGTGTAGAAAGATAAAGCAAGAACCAGGTGTAAGAAAGGCGCAGAGGAAATTGACTTGTACAAACTGTTTCTCACGAGGCATAGATACATAGTGTACAATGTGTGGGGCAAGACCATGTGTCTATTGGGTCATCTACAGTACCATCCTGATGACTAATTGGAATTAGGTTGGTACTGTCCCAGCAACAGAAAATGTTCAAGTGGTTGAAATCAGGTGGGTAATTACATTGCTTATTTCGGTGATCTGTTCATTCAAGGTAGAACCCCAGTAGTAGCCTGATAGAAATGGCAAGGGGTTGGTGGTGATAATGACAGTGAAAAAAAATTTAGAGGATTTGGGTACCATAAGGGAACCCAGGGCTTATTCTTGATATAATTCCAGGTAGACAAGTGATATATTTATCTTGGTAAGAAGATGACTATCTTGGTTTAGGAATTGGAATTGATGGTTCTGAACTCCTAGAAGAAGTTCATTGGCAAATATATGTGAGAATCTGGGAAATAGAAATGAATTAAATGATGACAAAAAAATTCCTTTCTTTACTATCAGTAAATTAATCATATTTCCCTGAATAGCTTTTTTTTTTTTTTTTTTTTAGAAACATCTATCACATTCCCCAAAATACTTCTCCTGAGTTCTAAGGAGACAAGCAAAATTACAGTACAAAACCCATGATGACTGAAAAAAATATAAAAGACACGGCGAAAGGAAAATAAGGAAGAATAGTAAAATGGGACTACAAGAAAATTAACTAAATACATTTTCACTGTGTCTAAAGGTGGGCCAGCAAATCAGTTCTGAGTTTCTTAATGAGCTAAACAAAGAGAAAAATAGGACAAGTTGCAAGATTCATATTGTCCATATGATAAAACATACCAGCTTGATGGGAGGCCCTAGCCTTGAAGCTGAAGGGAAGTTTCTCCCATGGTTGTTACAAGGGAGACATAAAGTGAAATAATTGACAACAAGACTTTCTTACAGCAGTTTCTCATAGTATTTTTCAATGTAGGATAAATCATCAAACTAAACAATTTAATAAAAGTGATTCTGTGGCAGCCTCAGACAGTAAGAGTCTGAATTGATTCTTGGGCAATACACAGAGGAGAAAGGGAGTAGGAGAACTACACCTCCTGCAGGTGGTGCTTTACTAGGGGTTCTGAGGACACAGCAGAGAGATAGCCCTGGCAAAATCCTTGAGTGCAGTTATTATATGTTAGTGATGGAGGGACTATTCATAAGTCTTAAATATCTACTGAGTGCAGGATAAAGTTTTCATACTTTTATTAAAAGTAAGGAGTTTAAGATTCTGTATTGAAGAGATAAGCCCAATCATAGGCAAAGTAAAACATGTCCAAAACTAGACTCAGTTTTTCCCTGGCTCCAACACTTGACAAATTAAATACAGAGCCTTCAAAGTTTCAATCCTTAGAGCATCCTTGAGACTATTGTAGTTTGGAAAATTTCCTATGCAGAAATAATTAATTGATCATTATGCCACAAATAAATCTCACTCAGAATATCTACCTTTAAGTATAGTGACTGGTCAGTGATACCACAGGTTAAATCACTCCTTAGTAACTAAAGGAGGTTTTATGTCAATTCATATGGACAGATGTCTGTCAAAATTTATGAGAGTCAGCATTCCTTCTGCTATTAGTTATCTCGCAAGGCCTTTTGTTGAGGTCAGTCTAGGTCTATTACATCATATACCTAGCATTGAGGAGAACACTTAATTTTCTCCTAGGTGTGAACTAGGGATGGGGTGCATATATTAGGTAATATTCAATGTTTAAATGTGCGAGTGTACCCTATGTGATGACAAAAATAAACATATAATAATGGTGACTTTATTGAATATTCACTATATATTTGATAGCTGCTAAGCACATTATTTCATTTGATTTTCAAAAGCCATTTAGTTGTTATTACATATAATTGTTCACAGTTTATGGCCGTGGAAACAGAAGTTTAGAGTTTAAATGGCTTACTTACATTTGCACAGCTACAAGGTAGCTAACAAGGTAGAATGTGCACCCAGGTGGACTTATTCCAAAGTCTATGTCCTTTCCTGTTTGGAAAGAATAATATTTGGCTTTGCATTTTTTGCTTTTCAGCTTCAGCATCTACAGACAGTAGGTCTCAGAACAGAGTCCAGGGCCATTTACCATGCATCATGGGGTGGGAGGGCATGTTGCCCGGACTGAGGCTTAGCCATCATCCTAGGATGGGGGCTACCCCCCAAATTTTTGGAAAGATAATTGTTAAATGTTACTATATCAAGCATAGTAGATTCAATTTTTTCAAAACTATGTTCCGTGTTCACTCAGAATCCTCGATGATTAGTGTAAGACTTAGGTATTTTATTTTATTTTATTTTTGTCATATAAATTATTATAAGTTTATTTAAAACTTTTAATTCTCACCTTGAGTATGCAAAATACAAACTCCACAGAATCTTCATTTTACTTTGTAGTTTACAAATATACAAAATAGAAGTTTGCTTAAATTTATATTATATATTTATTAAGGCAAGGAACTATATAGAAAAAAACATTTGTTCTGCTAAAGGCATATTTGGGAATAAACCATTGTACACATTATTGCACATCTGAAACCACGGTGCATAATAGACTGTATAAAAATGTTGAAGTAAGCCAGGCATATTTACCTGACTTAGGTCATAAGTGTAGATCAGAAGACAAAAATAGATTTTTCTTGTCAAAATATGCAGCAGTTTGAGAACTTTGGCTTCCTCGTTTGGTACCTTTAGAACCAAGACTCACCAAGCACCATCATTTAGGCTATTAACACACATTTTCAGGACCTGAATTTCTTGCTTTTCTTCTAACATCATAATAATGTCTTTTAGAAGGCAAAGAGACTACAAGGTGATGTTTATGCTTAATATTGCATCAAAACAATTAAAGGGAATTCTGGTCTTCCCTTCCCCAGCTCACGGATCTAATTGATACTCTGATATCCACAACTTGCAGTCACCCCCTGGGCGTTTGTAAGTCCAGGAATATTCAACTTGGATTTAGAATTGGAATGATAGAAGATCCAGTCACATACCCAATCTGTTCTTTGATTTTTGACTTTTGGATTACTCACTGTTCCTGATTATTCATTCACAGGTGGACTCAATTGGGAACTTGATCATGATTGTAGTGCTTCCAGCTGGGCTCCTCCTCTCATCCGGAAGACAGTGTGAGAGGTAAAAAAAAAAAATACTGAATTCTCTTCTGGCAGTGTGGGTCATACTCACTGAGACTTAAAAGCGCCTCTTCATGTATAAGGCGAGGTGGACCTAGAAAATGCCCAGTTGCACTTCTGACACTGGAAGGGGTAGTGCCTGGTCAGTTCATCCGAGCGGGCAAATTTCCACCCACAGCCATCCCAGTCACAGTGGTAGGGTTTCTCACCTGTGTGGGTTCGCAGGTGTGCCTTAAGATGAGAACTCTGTGTGTAATTTTGCCGCAGCCCGCGTAAGCACAGGTGTGGGTGGGGTTCTTTCCCGGAGCCACGATCTTCTTCTCCTCTTGGCTTTGGCTCCTCTGGCCTGCAGGAACCGGGTGGCATGAGCTCTTCGTAGTGGAGCGGCGGGACCTGCGGCTGCATCTGGTAGGACAGGAAGGGTGGGTAGTTGGGCCCGGGTGGGGATGGAAGCCCAGGGGAAGCGGCAGGGCAGGGTGACAGTCCCTGCTGCTCAGCAGTTCCTCGGGACCCAGGGTCGGGGTAGTCCTGCTGGGGAGCCGCCGCCTCAGGGGACGTCCTGTGCAGTCGGCCGGTGGCCAACGCTGAGACGGGGTCCAGCGCCTAGGTGGGCCTCTAGGGGCCGCGGACGTGCACAAGGGGACCGCCTCCCTTTGATCTTGGGGCACGTGCGCGGAGGCCGGCCGCTGTAGGGTGCCACCACGGGTGGCTGCATCAGGGCTGCCTTTGCTAACCCTGATCACCGATGGGTATTTTAAATAATTTTATAGAACATGAATTATATTTTATTGCTAAAATTAAAGTTGTTTTTTTGAATTGTTAAAGAACCTTAAACTTCTTACTATGTTTTAAAGTACTGTTAGTCATATCTATAACTTATTTGATGCCGGGTTCTTTGTCAGGGTTCGTTACTGGTATGGTAGTCTTTCAATGAGCAATTTTGATTCCTTTTATTGAAATCTAGCTCACAAAATAATTTCCAGACAGATATTATGATAAATAAGCAGGAATTGTTTGTGCATTGTCTTCATAGTGTAAACCTTGGCATAGTGCAAAATGCTCTGCTCTCAAGAAATACTATTCATGCACACAAAAATGTAAGGATAAAAAATGTTGGTGTATATATACTGTTAAAAAATTACTTTCTGCTGTTATTAGTTTTATGCTATAGAAACAAACCTTGAAGGGTACTGATAAATTGCCTTAAAGCAATTATGCTTTTAGGCCATATATCCTAATGCAGTTCTAGTACGAAGTCATACATTCTTCTTCATTTCTAAAAATATGGTCCTCGTGTCTGAGATCTTAGGGTTTATAAAAGGACGATATGGAAAGGTTAATCAGGTGAGGCCTCTTGGAAGGGCTAATTTTCATGCTAGATCTTGAAATGATTGATAAAATAGAATATTCCACAAGATGCAAAAGATATGGGAAAATAGAGATGGAAATTTAAAATATCCTCTACGATGCTAAGAAGGAGAAACACCAGGGTAAGTCATGTACAGGGAGTTAAGAAAGATGGGGTCAACGGATAAAAATGTAAGGTCTTAAACTTAGGACTGATGCATTCAAATTAGATTCATAGGTGATGTAAAATTATGTCCTTACAATTTTTTTGTATACCAGATGTGGTGAAAACTAATGAAAGACTAATTATGTAATTTCGTGTGAGATAGGTGAATAAAGTAATAGAGAGTTGTTTAGTAAAGTTCATGTTTAAGTGTCTCTATTTGGCACTAAGATGTAATGATGAAGAGAGAATTCCATTCCTTCCTTTGATTCAGTTTGGTCATCGTCTTAGGGAGATGTCTGAAGTACATGTACTATAAAGACAGGTGCTACAAGAACAAAAATAAATTTAAAAAATTACTTTTAATTGGGGAACTGAGGAGTATTTAGTGGAGAAGGTGACTTTTAAGCTAGACTTTGAAGGATTAGTAGCGTTACGATAGGCATGGATAGAGGAAAGATATTCAGGTGGAGGGACAAGGGCTGGCCAAAAGGGAAGGGTTAGCAGAGACAGGATTTTTGGTCAATGAGTTGGAAGGAATATGCAAAATAGTCAGAGGTGTTTTAAGCCCTTTGTAAAGTCTCAGTCTTTAAATCTACATGTAAAATCAGGGATGGGTGAATGGGAAGGCCTAATTCAATGTGCCAATGATTTTTTTCCCCACTTGTTTCTTACATGAGAATTATGATTTGAGTAGATAGAATCACAATTCTATTAACCATCGATAGAATTGTGGGCTAAAGTGTCAATAAAGCTAGGTAGGCTGGCATCTCAATGTCTTATACATATAAGCAATAGAACATGTATGCAGTGCCTCCACATACATTTTCTAATTCCATCCTCTCAAAACTTTTGTGAGTTAGTGAGAGAAAATATTCTCCTATCCCTATAAGGCAATTTAGATTTAGAAACACTTGCTCAAGGTTACCTAATTCATAAGGGTAGAAAGAAATTTGGACCTAGGTTTCCTAATTTCAGGTTTAGTCTAATCATACCACACATACAAAATGACAGAAATAACCATTGGAACCTACTGATTAATACTGTGAGAGGAGAATCAACAAAGAGAGGAGTAAAGAATTTACCTGAAAAATCTCTGATATCCTAGGAAAAGAACTTTATAGAGCTTGACTTTAAAGAGACAGCATTTCCTCCATTAGTTAATGGGCTAGCTATGAAAAAGCCAGCTGCTGAGATATACTGTTAATCTGCTATATCTTAATTTGAAATCAGTTGGTCTGGTCATGCCCCATTTACTTGTTATTTGAACGGACAGTGGTAAACCCTATCTTCTGTAACTAATAGAAATGAATGAGCTCTTATTAAAAGGGATCTATATTCTATTGAGTTCATGTTTACTCATATTTTATTACAAGGACAAAAGGGAGGGAAGGGTCCTTTAAGGAATTATTGTAGAATGTCTAGAAAAACAAAATAAAACAAAAATACAACATTACTGACTTTCCTTATGCAGTCGTTTATCTAACAACAGTAAGAAATTTCAAGTGTTTTATTGATGGCTCTATCAATCCTCACAATGTTGCTGTAAATCAGGTAGGTGGTAAGAATTACTATTAAGAGCAGAGGAAATTTATTTAATAATATATTTATTTGTGGCAAGAAAAAGACACATGAAAACAAGAGACTTGCGGTAAGAACACCTTAGTTTGAAATATTACACATAATAACAGGGAATAAAGAATTATTCAAGCGAGAAAAATTTAAATATAACAAATCTATTAAAATATGGAAATGCTTTCTCATATAATTGAAAATAGAAAATAAATCATAATGAAGATTAAAAATAGAAAAATTCATGACATTTCAGCTAAATTCAATAAACATTTATTGAGTGCCTAATGAATTTAAACTTTAATCATTCTCTGTTTCCAGTAAATTAAAGAATGCTGTTCCTTAAGTGCTGAGTATTAAAAAAATATTTTTAAAATGCTGAAGAAGTATCTTGAAAATATAAGCGGTGTATGAAAATGAGCTTTGATAATGATTCTAGTTGTGGGTGGTTGTGAGGAAGGAGAAGCAATAAAAATCCTTAGTAGAACCTGTGCTGAAGGATTGTATACATTATAAAAGGGTAAATAAACACAAGAATAACCTCTATCTTCAAGTACAGAGTATGGAAAAGTGCTAAAGGCTCATGATTAGCTATTCATCTTCACAATGGACAAAATTAAAAGAAAAACATTGAACCATAACATGAGAAAAATTTGGAATTGTTTGGAAGGATTTCTCAACAGTAATCATTGCCTAAGGTAACAATGCTAGATTGGGCTATCAAGGCAGGTTGTGGAACATTTTCAGACAAGAAAAGAGGTAGAGATATAGGGATATGTGACTCGTAATGTTCCTAGCGTGAGTGTGTGTGTGTATGTATGTATGTGTGTATAAAAATATAAAGGCTATAGTTTTGAGATATTTCTTAATTCTTTTTGTAAAATATGAAAGTGGGGAGGAAGCTTAAGGATGTATTGTTAATCTTTTCAGTTTATTTCTTTAATTTGTCTGAGTCTATGAGTGTAGGAAAATGCTTTTATATTAGAATTTGTTGTTACTTGCAATCAAAATTATGTCCAAACCAATTAAGTGAAGACAGAAAAATCAATTGCTCATATTGTGAGATGTCTCCACATTTTAAAGGAAGTCAAGATACATTTACTCTATGTCTCTCAGAAGCCCAAAGCATTCAAGCCTACTTGTTCCTGCCTGTCAGGGAAAAGGGGTCTCCAGCTAATTGTGACTTGATCTTCCAGAGGTATATATTCCTTCCAGAAGTATACAGATTTTAAAAGAGAAGTTAGTGAGTAAAGTCATTCTCAACCTAAAAGATAGGAACTCTAACATTTCAGGGGTAGGGTCAGAAGGAGTAGGGAAGACATGATCCTGGCAGAGGTACTTTTAATCACACCATAGAGGAAACTACCTATACTAATGGGGGACATGGGAACAAGAGATAATAAAATAGTAAATTTATAAAGTGACCAAGTTGGAATGACAAGAGAGTGAAAGAAACCGTAGAAGAAGAAGGCTGAGCAGAGAGAGGTAATCTGGTTATGGGTGAAAAAAAATAAAGATGGAGGGAGAATAAAAAGGAGGTAGAAGCCAAAGGACTATGTCCTGGTTCCAAAGTAGTCAAAGGCAGAGTCTACATGTTACTAAACAACCAATGAATTTAATGTAAAAACTAATTAAAATTGTTGTTTGCATTATGCAGACTTAATCTTAGCTACCTTATGTTAAAAAAAGAAGCTCATTTTCATCTCCTCTACTTCCTTCCTCATTTCCTTTTCTCACTTCCTACTGGATGTATCTATCTATCTGTTTCCTTCCCTCTATCCATCCATCCATCCATCCATCCATCTATTCCTCATCTAGCTACCTGTTTGGGTATTTATTTTGATTCTTTTATCAAATCCTTCAAGGTTTCACAGGTTAAAGTTGATTATAATTGTCATAACAGCTTCTCAATGATTTGAATATGAATCCTCAAATTAGATCAGTGTTTCTCTAGTGTAGTTCAAACCTCGAACAAGTTATACATTCCTTAAAATGTACATGTATTGATTAAGAATCTTTGGCGATGGTTGTGGTGATGATCCCTATGCTAGACTCTGTAATTTTAAAAATTTTACATGATGAGTTTTAAGTGCTTTAATATTTGAGAAGGATTACTATAAAACTTAAAAATGGTAAGTTTTTATGATTTTAGATATACAGCCTTTTTGGAATATTGATGTGAGTGTTGGGGTCAGAGAAATGAAGCTGGATGATATTTGAGGAGGACTTCTGAGGACTGCTCTCAGTAGGCTAACAGCAGGTTAAAGTAAATGTGCAACTGTTTTCTACATTCTTCTTACTGCTAAAAAGAAATAATTGAAATGCTGAATGCTTAACTTCATTCAGCTGTAAGCTTTGTAAGAACATTAATAAAAATTTAAAAATTCTTTTCCTGATTTTTTCTAGCTTGCATGGGTGTCTCTCATCATCCTTCCTAATCCTTTCTCTACAAAATTTTTCTTCTTGAAACTTGAGCTCGCTTTCATTACTTTTTCCATTATGCAAAGGGTGATTTAAAAAAAAAAAACTATTACAAAAGTTTTAGAACATTTATGTTACAGTTTTGACAATAGTGAATAAAAGTAGAATTGGGTACTGCTACCTCAATGAAATTATTGTTTTGTAAATACTTCAAAGGTAATTTGTATGTGATTCACACTAGGGCAAGTTTGATTGCTTATTGATTTCTGAGTATAATAGAACATTAATTTCTTTTGGAGGGGTGGATGTTTAAATTTGCCTGAAAAACGGGTTGTTGGTTTTTTTACTCTGAGCCTTTAAGATGGCTGGAATTAACCATATTTTAAAAGTTCAGGGTCTGGCTAGGTGATAAAGAAATGGCCAGTCATTTTCTCTGTAAGTCTACTAATAAATGAAAAGGGCATTTTTGATAAGTCCTATAATCTTCTCTTGCAGTAGATTATATGATTGAATTTTTCCTTTCTTCAATTCCTTTAAAGTGAAGAGAATAAAGAAAGACTACTGGGGACTGAATTATTTTTGTACAACATGATTCTGTTTGTTTTCTTAACTGTTCTAGATGAAAGTGAAAAACTTTTTAAACACATATGGAGTTTGGTGTAGTATGACATGTATGAGTGTAGCATTTTAGCTTTCTAGTACAATATTATAAGATTTTTACTTTGGAAGAAAAATTTCATACCCTTATGTGTCCCCATGATAGTCTTTTCCATGAAAGAAACAAGATAAAACATTAGCTGAGCCTCTTGATTTATAAACTGTGCAGCTTTGAGAATATTGTTAGACTTTTAAAAACAAGGAAATGCGATCACAAGGAAATATTATGAGTTGTGGTTGAATGCAAAAATTAGTTTGGGGGAAGTATATTGGCTCAATCCTGTAAGCTAATTATCCGTATCTTATTAAGATTGGATGTATTTCCATCACAGATTTCTTTCTTGCTAGTTGGCTCAAGATAGTTTCATACTAGTAGAGGGAAACAGAGAATTCAAATTACCTGAATACTTCAAGTGAGAAAGTGATTCTCCTTAAATATTAAGTTTAATGAGGCTAAAAGTTGTTTTAAGTGACCTCTGAGCCAGTCTTCCCTAACCCACCCACAATGGCCAACCAAATTTAGTACTTATACAAATAATTTTTTCTAAAAAAAGAGAGAGGAGACCTCTTTATAGAGAATAGTGGACAAAGAATTAGAAGGAAAATTACTTTCTACTTAGGGGTTCAGCTACCTATGCCCCCTAATTCCCCATTAAAGGCTCTGAGGCAGGTTACTTACACATTCCAAGAGTCCTGCACAGATGGGTTGGAGCTGATCGGACTTTACAGATCTCCTGAGAACCATGCATGAGTGTTCCCTGTAACCAGGGTTTATCCTTGTACTTCTACCATTCTCTCCTCTGCTTTAGTTAATTGGGATGTTCTTACTAATGCAACTCTCCAAAGCTTTTACCTAAGATGTAGTACTTATTTTTCATTGGTTTTTAAATAGAAGCGGATGTTAAATTGGAGGTTTTAACTAAGACTACAATATATCAGATACCATTGTTAGCCATGAAACAGACACTGTACAAAGTTTAAAGTGGATTTTTAAAAAATTGCTGACTATTGCTCTTCCTGTGGGGCATGTCCTCCTTCATTTTAAGCCAAGAGAGGGGACATTCAGAAAGCTTGATTTGTATATCTGTTAGCAAATGAACTGAAGGGGACATTGGACTCAGACTATACTCCTAGGGGTTGTGAAGGCAAAGGCCAAGGAAATGTTATCCCAGACTGGAGTGGATCACAGGTTCAAGGGAGCTTGAATCAGGGTCTTCCCAATGCTGCCCAATAGGGTGATTTGGGGGACACTAGAGAGAAGCTGGAAGTGACTGCCAAATTAATAGAGGATGAGGAAGGAGTAAAAACTGCTTGCAGGGAGTGAATTTGCCTGGGTCAAGGAACTGAATGTTAGAGTCCACTCTAATGCTGGGCATCTCTAAAGAACCTGAAATTGACCCCATCAGAGAAAGCCGGCAGTAAATATCTGCTGGATACAGAGTGTGCAAAGTCAGTTTAGGGCTGTGCACTCAACAAGTGCTGATGAAACCATGAGGCCTGACTCAGTTTTTGGCAAAGATGGAGGATAAACTACCCTCACAGAATAAGTTTAGAGGGCGTTAGAGCATAATGGTGTGTTCTGATTATATCCCATGAGTCCAACTTGGTAAGATAATAATACAACATGCACAATTCCTAAGACCTGCTTAAATAATAAGAGGTTAATTATTATTGGCTTAATTGGTTTAATCTTAATAAAGAAAACAATGTTTAATAAAACTGGAAATCAAACATTTTAATTTTCAATCATTACAAAATTTTTTATTTTCTTCTTGTAATAAAGCAACACATTGTAAATAAAAATACTTAATGGTGACTCTTTTTCCAAGATGAGATAATTGCAAACCACTAGAATATTGTCCCATAGTACATTCTTGTTTAATTATGCATAATCAAGTTTCCCCTTTATTTTATTATAGTGTAGCTTAGCATCTTGTTTGAGATACTTATAAGGAGGTCTTTTTATTTCCCCAAAGCCTTGCAATGACAGCATTCAGAGAGCCAGTAGACCTAGAAACCACTGCCAATTCCCTTCCAGGTGATTTGTCAAAGTCCAGGTGGGCTGCCTAATTATTAGGCCATGTTCGTTCAGGCTGGCATCTTGCAAGGCCGAGATGGTAGTGGCTGCCCTTTTGCCTGGTGTAGACTTTGTTTTTGCTTTATTTTATATCAATTTTTTTAGACAAAAAAAGTTTACAATATGTGTAATCTTTTTTTTTTTTTTATTTCAGCTTATTATAGGGGATACAAAAGTTCAGGTTACATACGTTGCCCATGTACCTGTCCTCCCAAGCCAAAGCTCTAGGCGTGACTGTTCCCCAGACAGTGCTCATTGCACTCATCATGTAGGTATATACCCATCCCCTCCTCGCATCCCCCCCTCCCCGAGTCAGCACCTTCAAGCGTTACCATTCCCCAGACGGTGCACAACACACTCATCATGTAGGCACACACCCATCCCCTCCCTCCACCCCCACCTCAGTCTGATATCCTATTGGTATCATTCCCAGATGTGAATTTAGGTGATGATCAGGGAAACCAATTTTCTGGTGAGTACATGTGATGCTTGTTTTTCCATTCTTGGGATACTTCACTTAATATAATGTGTTCCAACTCTCTCCAGGAGAACCATAGAGATGTCATATCTCCGTTATTTCCTATAGCTGAGTAATATTCCATGGCATACATATACCACAGCTTACTAATCCAATCATGTATTGATGGGCATTTGGGTTGTTTCCACATCTTTGCAATTGTGAATTGTGCTGCTATAAACATTCAGGTACATGTGTCTTTATTATAGAATGACCTTGTTTCCTTTGGGTATATGCCCAATAATGGGATTGCTGGATCAAATGGTAGGTCTACTTGAATCTGTTTAAGATATCTCCATAATGCTTTCCACAGGGGTTGCACTAGTTTGCAGTCGCACCAGCAGTGTATGAGTGTTCCTGTCTCTCCACATCCACGCCAACATGTGTAGTTTTGGGACTTTTTGATAAAGGCCATTCTCACTGGAGTTAAGTGATATCTCATTGTGGTTTTGATTTGCATTTCTCTGATGATTAGGGATGTTGAGCATTTTTTCATATGTTTGTTAGCCATTCTTATATCCTCTTTTGAGAAATTTCTAGTCATGTCTTTTGCCCACTTTTTGATAGGGTTGTTTGATTTTTTTCTTGCTGATTTTCCTGAGTTCTAAATAGATTCTTGTTATCAGTCCTTTATCTGATGTGTAGTATGCAAAAATTTTTTCCCATTCTGTAGGTGGTCTGTTTATTCTCATGACTGTTTCTTTGGCTGTGCAGAAGCTTTTTAACTTAATCAGGTCCCATTCATTTATTTTTGTTGTTGCTGTGATTGCCTTAGGGGTCTTCTTCATAAATTCTTTGCCAAGGCCAATGTCTGTAAGAGTCCTTCCTACATTTTCTTCTAGAATTCTAATCGTTTCACACCTAAGGTTTAAGTCTGTTATCCACCGTGATTTGATTTTTGTGAGAGGTGAAAGCTGTGGGTCCTGTTTCAGTCTTCTACATGTGGCTATCCAATTTTCCCAGCACCATTTATTGAATAGGGATTCTTGTCCCCAGAGTATGTTTTTGCCTGCTTTGTCAAAGATTTGGTGTCTATATAAGGATGGTTTTATATTTGGATTTTCTGTTGTGTTCCACTGGTCTGTGTCCCTGCACTTGTGCCAATACCAGGCAGTTTTAAGAACCACAGCCTTGTAATATAGTTTGAAGTCTGGCAAATTAATACCTCCCATTTTGTTTTTATTGCTTAAAATTGCTTTTGCTATACGGGGTCTTCTCTGATTCCATACAAAGTGTATAATTATTTTCTCTACATCTGTGAAAATTGATGTTAGTAATTTAATAGGGATTGCATTGAATCTATAGATCACTTTGGGTAGTATAGACATTTTAACAATGTTGATTCTTCTGATCCACGTGCATGGTATGGTTTTCCACCTATTTACAAGTTCTGCTATTTCCTTCCTCAGTGTTTCATAGTTTTCCCTATAGAGGTCCTTTACCTCTTTAGTTAAATATATTCCTAGATATTTTATTTTCTTTGTTGCTATTTTGAAGGGTACTGAGTCTTTAATTTGGTTCTCCGATGAACTGTTATTGGCATATATTAATGCCTCTGATTTGTGTATATTGATTTTGTAACCTGAGACTTTGCTGTATTCGTTAATCAATTCCAGGAGTCTCATGGTTGAATCCTGGGGGTTTTCCAGATATAACATCATATCATCAGCAAAGAGTGAGAGTTTGATCTCTTCTTTCCCTATTTGGACTCCTTTGATTCTGCTCTCTTGCCTGATAGCTCTCGCAAGGACTTCCAATACTATGTTGAAAAGTAATCGGGACAGTGGGCAGCCCTGTCTGGTTCCAGTTCTAAGTGGGAATGCTTTCAATTTTTCTCCATTCAGCATGATGTTGGCTGTGGGTTTGTCATATATGGCTTGTATCATTTTTAGGTAGGTTCCATCTATGCTTATTTTGTTAAGTGTTCTTATCATAAAAGGGTGTTGAATTTTGTCAAATGCTTTTTCTGCATCTATTGAGAGGATCATATGGTTTTTGTTTTTCTTCTATTTATGTGGTGAATTACATTTATAGATTTACGTATGTTGAACCACCCCTGCATCTCTGGGATGAAGCCCACTTGGTCGTGATGGATTATTTTTTTGATAAGTACTTGGATTCGATTTGCTAGGATTTTATTGAGAATTTTTGCATCTATATTCATAAGAGAAATTGGTCTGTAGTTCTCTATTTTTTTGTTGCATCCTTTCCTGGTTTTGGTATCTATGTTATATTGGCTTGGTAAAACGTGTTGGGGAGAATTCCGTCCTTCTCAATATTGGAGAATAGTTTATGTAGGATGGGCACTAGTTCTTCTTTGTAGGTGTGGTAAAATTCGGGTGTGAACCCATATGGACCAGGGCTTTTCTTTTTGGGAAGGTTTTTTATTGCTGTTTCGATTTCAGTTCTTGATATTGGTCTATTCAGGAAATCTATTTCTTCCTGGTTGAGCCTGGGAAGGCTATGTGTTTCTAAAAATTTGTCCATTTCCTCCACATTCTCCAGTTTGTTTGCATAAAGATTCTTGTAGAATTCATAGATGATATCGTGTATCTCTGTGGCATCGGTTGTGATTTCTCCTTTCGTGTTCCTAATGGAGGTTATTAGAGATTTTTCTTTTGTGCTCTTGGTTAGTCTAGCCAGAGGTGTGTCTATTTTGTTTATCTTTTCAAAGAACCAACTTTTTATTTTATTAATTTCCCTTATGGGTTCTTTGTTGTCCTTTTCATTTAATTCTGATTTGATCTTAGTAATTTCTCACCTTTTGCTGGGTTTGGGGTCGGTCTGTTCTTCTTTCTCCAGCTCTTTGAGTCTATTCATTAGGTTGTCTATTTGCGAGTTTTCTGTCTTTTTGATATAGGCATTTATGGATATGAATTTTCCTCTCAGGACTGCTTTAGCTGCGTCCCATAGATTTTGATAAGTTGTATCTCCATTGTCGTTTAATTCAAAGATACTTTTTATTTCCGTCTTGATTGCTTCCTTCATAGAATAATTGTTCAGGAGAAAGTTGTTTAGCTTCCATGAGTTAGAGTAGGAATGAGGGTTTCTGTTTGGGTTCATTATTACTTTTATTCCACTGTGATCTGAGAAGATGCATGTTATAATTTCTATTTTTTTAAATTTTTTAAGACATGCTTTATGGCCTAGGATATGATCAATCTTAGAGAATGTCCCATGAGCTGATGAGAAGAATGTATATTCTGTGGACTTTGGGTAGAATGTCCTGTAGATGTCAGTCAGGCCCATGTGTTCTAGGATTCTATTTAAGTCCATTATTTCTTTGTTTATTTTCTGTTTGGAGGATCTGTCCTGTACTGTCAGTGGGGTGCTAAAGTCTCCAGCTATTACGGTATTGTATCTATCATTTGGTTCAGATCAAGTAGGGTTTGCTTTATGAATCTGGGTGCACCTAAGTTGGGTGCATATATATTAAGTATAGTCATGTCTTCTTGTTGAATTGTGCCTTTCACCATTATATAGTAACCATATTTGTCTTTTATTACTTTTGTTGGTTTAAAAACTAAGTTATTGGAAATTAAGGCTGCCACACCAGCTTTCTTTTGGCTACCGTTTGCTTGAAATAGCGATTTCCATCCTTTTATTTTCAGTCTAAATGCATCTTTGCAGGTTAGGTGAGTTTCCTGAAGACAGCAGATACTTGGTTTGTGTTTTTTTATCCATTGGGTCAGTCTATGTCTCTTGAGTGGGGAATTCAAGCCATTCACATTTATTGAGAAAACTGATAAGTGGGACAGATTTCTGTTCAGCTTGTTGGGTAGAACTTCACTGGTATGTTTTCTCTCTTGAGCCATTGTGTTCGCTGGAATTTGATCTTTAGCTCTTGAGTAGTTTTACATTTGTGGGTCTTTCTTGTGCTGGTTCATGTGCAACTCTCTTTTGAGTACTTCTTGGAGGGCTGGTCTTGTCTTGGTGAATTCCCTCAGTCCTTGTTTGTCTGAGAATGTCTTGATTTCTCCTTTGTATAGAAAACTTAGCTTAGCTGGGTACAAGATTCTAGGCTGGGCATTATTCTGTTTCAGAAGAGTGAGAATGGGGCCCCAACCTCTTCTTGCTTGTAAGGTTTCAGTTGAGAAATCTGGCGTAATTCTAATGGGCTTTCCTTTGTATGTTACTTGTTTCTTTCTCCTTACAGCTCGAAGACTGGACTCTTTAGTGGATATTTTGGTCAGCTTGATGACTACGTGGCGTGGTGTTTTCTTATTTGCTATGAATCTCCCAGGGGTCCTTTTAGCTTCTTTTTTTTTTTTTTTTTTTTTTGAGACAGAGTCTCACTCTGTTGCCCAGGCTAGAGTGAGTGCCGTGGCGTCAGCCTAGCTCACAGCAACCTCAAACTCCTGAGCTCAAGCGATCCTCCTGTCTCAGCCTCCCGAGTAGCTGGGACTACAGGCATGCACCACCATGCCCGGCTAATTTTTTCTCTATATATTTTTTAGCTGTCCATATAATTTCTTTCTATTTTTAGTAGAGATGGGGTCTCGCTCTTGCTCAGGCTGGTCTCGAACTCCTGAGCTCAAACGATCCGCCCACCTCGGCCTCCCAGAGTGCTAGGATTACAGGCGTGAGCCACCGCGCCCGGCCCCCTTTAGCTTCTTGAACCTGTATATCAAGAGTTTTAGCAAGGCCTGGAAAATTTTCCTCTATTATGTCTTCAAATAGCTTATCCAGCCCTTGCTTATTATCTTCTTCATCCTCAGGAATGCCAATAACTCTCATGTTAGGTTTCTTCACATAATCCCACATTTCTTGAAGACTCTGATCATTTCTCTTATTTCTTTGTTCTATCTCTGTGACTGAGTTATTTAATTGGAAACAGTTATCTTCAATTTCTGAGATTCTTTCCTCTGTTTGATCTACCCTACTCTTGAGACTTTCCACAGTGTTTTGTAGCTCTCTGAATAAATTCTTCATTTCTAGCAGTTCAGTTTGGTTTTTCTTCAATATTTCAATTTCTTTAGTGAATTTTTCTTCCAAATCCTGTATTTTTTTTGTGTTTTTTTTGTGTCAGTTATCCATTATTTCTTGTATATTATTCAGCCTGTTTATAATCCATAATTGAAATTCTTCCTGTAACATGTTGGTATTTTGAGTCTGGTTTGTGTCGATTGGTTGAGAGCTGGTATTTCTCTTTGGGAGTGAGATTTCCGTTTGATTCTTTGTGCTCCCTGTGTTTTTTCGCTGGGCCCTTCCCATCTAAATTTATCGTTAGATCTTTTCTTACAGTTTTAGTCTGGTTAACAGCACACTTTGTACTCTGTTCTTAGGCTGTGAAGCAATCTAGGTATGTTGCTTCCTTTGTCAAGAGGGGGAGACTGTTGTGTATTGTTTAGAGGTTTTTCTACCTCAGTTAGGGGGCTGCTTTTGGTGGGTCCAGCCCTAGAGGATTGGAGTGACCCAAGACTGCTTTGGTGAGTGAAGTCACTGTGTTGTGGTCTTTCAGTAAGCAGGCAGGATCCACACTAGTTGCAGGCAGAAATTCTCTCTGTTTTTGTTTGTTGTTTCTTTTTCCTTTGGTTCTTTCTCTATAGGGGTGGTTTCTGTCTCTTTCTGCAGGAAACACACTGGCTACGCGGAGTGGGCAGTGCCTTCGCTCATTCAGCGCCCTAGCTGCTGTAGCTCCCATTGGCAAAAGTTTGCCCTAGTCCAATGTCCCCAGGGACCAGGCTCCACACTCTTGCATCTGGAGAAGTACCCGGTGTTTATACAAGGGCGGGGCCCTTATATAGCATCCACAGGCCAGGGGAGGGAGCTGCCCAAGGAGCTGCTGGGCACCCTATGGCTCTGCAGCGGCCAGGCTGTGGGCCCCAAGATGGCGACCGCATGTCAGCAGATCGCCGACGCTGGGGGTGACTGCTCAGGGTGCGGCAGGCACTGGAGCTGGGGGCCTAGTGAGCTCCGAAGCCCACCGTGGCTCCCCAGCTAGAAGGCCACAAAAAACAAACAAACAAAAAAAAACACTAAACAAAACAACAACTCCCCCCCCAAAAAAACAAAACACCCAAAAGCAAAGCAAAGGAGGGGGAAAAAAAAGAAAGAAAAACAACAAAACAAAAACAAAACAATAAAATCTGTGGTTTGACGCTCCTATTCTGCTTTTCACCTTAGGGCAGCTCCATCTCTCCTCACCCAGTGTGGTCTCGGCTGAGATCCTCCAGTGTCCAAGCTGTCTCCCGATATTGTCTCCTGTCTACAGAGATTATGCAAAGCCTGCGCTCTTGGCTGGGTTCACGTACTAGTGGAGCGAGCCACCCAGGGAGCCGCTGGGTGCCTTATGGCTCCGCAGTGGCTATGCCATGGACTACAAGATGGCAACCATGCGCCCGCGGAACACTGGCACTGGGGGGGTTGATGTTCTGGGTCTGGCAAGCACCAGAGTTGGGGGTCTGGTGAGCAAAGACGCCCACTGGAGCTCTCCGGCTAGGGAACCGCAGAAAAACTAGCAAAGAAATATAAAAATATCTGTGGTTCGGCGACCCTTTGTTGCTTTTCTCCTTAGTGCAGCTCTGTCCCTCCTTGCCCAGCGCGGTCTCCGCTCAGATCCCCCAGGGTCCAAGCTGTCTCCCGATATTGTCTCTTGTCTACAGAGATTATGCAAAGCCTGCGCTCTTGGCTGGGTTCACGTAATAGTGGAGTGAGCCGCCCAGGGAGACACTCAGTGCCCTATGGCTCTGCAGCGGCTATGCTGTGGACTTCAAGATGGCGACCGCGCACCTGCAGAACGCTGGCACTGGGGGGGTTGATGTTCTGAGTCCGGCAAGCACCAGAGTCGGGGGTCTGGCGAGCAAAGACGCCCACTGGAGCTCTCCGGCTAGGGAATCGCCAAAAAAAAGCAAAGAAATTCAAAAAGATCTGTGGTTCGACGACCCTTTGTTTCTTTATGCCTTAGCGCAGCTCCGTCCCTCCTCGCCCAGTGCAGTCTCGGCTGAGATCCCCCAGGGTCTAAGCTGTTTTCCCAAAAATGTCTCCTGTCCGCAGAGCCCCACATCTCCCATGGTGATTCTGCACCGGCTTCAGGCAGGTCTCTAATTAAGTGGATGTGGAGGTCAGTGGGGAGAACAAGCCGCTTTCCTAGGAGGCTGTCCCTGCCCCACCCCACTCGATGGTGAGGCAGGTGCAGCCGTCCCACACTCCGCTGTCTATTGTCTGTCCCGCACTCTCCAGAATTTTGCTATCCTATTTCCCGTTCATCTCAGACTTTTCTTGCTCTGTGTGTCCCACATTGATTCTCCGTGGATTCACACCGCTGTTCTTGTGGGGCAGTGGTCTTCTAGTGTTGTGGTAGGTCGAGATCCATGCCTTCCTCTCTGGGAGCACGAATCCAGACGTTCACCACCACTCTGCCATCACTCCTCAATATGTGTAATCTTTAAAAAAAATACAGTAGCGCCCCCATACACAATTTTGCTTCCCCCAGTTTCAGTTACCCACAGTCAACCATGATCTGAAAATATTAAGTAAAAAGTTCTAGAAATAAGCAATTCATAAGTTTTAAAGTGTGTGCCATTTTGAGTAGCGTGATGAAATCTTGTGTTGTCCTGCTCCATCCTCCCAGGATGTGAACCATCCTTGTGTCCAGCTTACATAGGCTACATACACTACCCTCCCGTTAGTCATTTAGTAGAATTCTTGGTTATCAGATCGACTGTCTCCGTATTGCAGTGTTTGTGTTTGGGTAACCCTCATTTTATTTAATTGTTCTATTTTATTCTTTCTTAGTTATTGTTGTTAATTCCTTACTGTGCCTAATTTACAAATTTAACTTTATCATAGATAAGTTTAGGAAAAAACATAATATATATAGAATTATTATTTCAGGCATCCACTGGGGGTCTTGAAACATATCCCCTGTGGAAAAAGGGACCTGATTTCTATTTAGCGTAGAGATCTTACAATGATTTGACTGCAGAGAGTTGTTTGTAACTGCTTCACTCTGCTCTATTTTCAGTCTTGTAGTTTCTGTTGTGATGCTCAGACAAACCCATTATGGCTGCTACTAATACAATTCTCTTTAATTATTGTCATCCTTCTTAGATTTCTTCTCAGTGTCCCTTACATGTTTTCGTCCTCCATATGGATTCCCCAAAGTTTATACATTGATTTTTGCGGTGGACACTGTTGTTGCCCCATCCGTATCCTCTTTACCTGCCAGTGCTTCCAATTTAACAGTTGCTTTTGGTGTTTGCTGATAATGCTTCACAACTGACCTCTTCTCCAAAGACTTCCCTGAAAAATGAGCCAGGCCCTTCTCCCTTCCCAGTGCAGCCTGCAGCTAACAAGTCTCTGACGGGAGAAGAGCTCTAGAAGGCTGGCCTCCTTGCCCCAAGGTGGGGCCAGCTCTGTGGTGTGTTGCTGATTCAGAAATTCCCATGGGATTAAGTTGAGGCTAAACTTCATCTGAGACCACATCCTTGCTTAGATTTTTTTTTCGCTGCCCTGCTGTGCTTCCTTCACTCCCTTTCTCCTGAGGGCACTCCTTTAATAAGTAACTTGAATAAGAATTTCCATCTCAGACTCTGTTTCTACGGAACCCAATTTAAGATAGTCATTTTGTTCTCTCGTTACGGCTCCTCTCTAGGCAATCATGTGGCTTCAACAAAAACTAATATATTGACTTTCAAACTCTGCAGATCCTATCTCATTTTTTATATTTCAAAATATTAAGGGGGTACAGATGGTTTTGATACATGGCTTGAGTAAGGGCTATAAATGGGCCTATCACTTGAATAGTGTTCATTGTAGCCATTAGGTGGGTTTTTGTTCTTCCCCATCTTCCCCCTCCTCCCTTTCCAATGACTTTTACTTTCCTCTGTGTACTTGTGTGGCCATTGGTTAGTTCCAATTTATTAGAGAGTACGTGTGGTGTTTGTTTTTCCATTCTTAAGATACTTCACTTAAGATAATGGTTTCCAGTTCCTTCCAAATTGCTGCAAAAAGCATTAATTCATTCTTTTTTATTCTCCATGGTATACATATGTTACATTATGCAAAAATGCTCAACATCACTAATCATCAGGGAAATGCAAATTAAAACCATAATGAGATATCACCTTACTCCTGTTAGAATGGCATTCATTAAAAAGTCCAAAAACAATAGATGCTGGTGTGGATGCAGAGAGAAAGGAATGCTTATACACTGTTGGTGAGACAGCAAATTAGTACAAGCCCTATGGAAAACAGTATGGAGGTTTCTGAAAGATCATGTCCCTTATCTATTTTCCAAACTGAGAAGTATAACTACCTACTTTTTTAGGTTTTGTCACATTTGGAACTGCCTCATATCTCTGGGCAAGTCTGTATTTTGATTCTTTTTAATTGCATTAATTTAGAAATTTCAGGAACATTAAAGTCTGAGACTGGCCAAAAGCTTCATATGCCCTTTATTAATTATCAAATGCAGTAGTCTTGTGAATATAACATATTCCTATAGGCACATCAAGATGTGAACAGCAGCATAAATGACAGACTTGGATTGTGTGTAGTTCCTGCCATGGCAGCCTTAACTCTAAAAAGTTTTTACCTTCTAAAGAAAGCCTGTCAAAGTTCAAGAAAATAAAAATGATGCTTTTATAGGGAATTCCTTGATTCCATACCAGTTTATATTAAAAAAAAACAGGTCACAAAAACCTCAATACCTTGATCATTTTTAGTGATTTATTTGCTGTAAGCTTCATAACACTGCTGTGCTACAAAATAGTGAAGTTAGCCTCTCTGACTGAATCCTTTCTTGAGATCCACAGGCAGAAATGAGTAGTCAGAGGCTGAATCTTGTGTACACATCTCTATTATGGTACTGACCACATTGCATTTCAATTGTTTTCTTGTTTCCATGCCCTCTACTCCTTAGGGACATGAATTATGTGTTTTTTCCTCTTTTCTTTTTTTTTTTTTTGAAAGAAGGTAAAAATAGAGACAAAGCAAGAAAAATAGGGAAAGGATTCCAAGGTAGAGAAGAGCCTTTGACTGTCAGTTTTTAATTTATTGCTTCTCAGCTCTATATGAACCCTTCCATGTATTCTCTGTGATAAACAATAAAATTCCTGCAAGTATTTCTTCTTTAAAGTGAGTACCATGTTAAGCTCTCTCAGTAGAGCATGTGGGGCAGACCAGGCAGGAGGAAGAGGCTCTCTTGCAGGTTCTTGTGCAGACCATGGTTTGGTGGTTCGAGTGTAAGGATGTCTGGTGGCTCCTTTTCCAGCCATAGACTCCAAATATGGTTTTTCCATGACTTTGCAGCCTGAGCCTGGCTATAGCCTTTCCGTAGCCCTCTTGGCACAGAAACCAGAGCTGCTACATACCCTGCATGATCTGAAGGCCTTGTGCTCCAACCAGCACTCAGACTCTCATTGTGCACTCATGTCACCAATTACTGATCACTTGCTTCCCCACCTGCACTCTGGCAGGTGCCTATTTCTTGCCCAGCAAATCCAGACCAGCTCGGGCCTGATCAAACCAATGAAATTCCTTGCTCTCCAGTGGGAAAACCATGCCTCCTCCAGCAAGATCTGAATGGCTTCCAAATTTATTCCTCCTTGGGTACTCTCCATTAGCCCTGGGGTGCTGTATACAGTTTCCTTATATCTTATAGTTATTTATCATAGTTAATAAGTCTTTAGATTAACTTTCTCTCGTGTAACTTACTGTGTGATTTCTGTCTCCTGATTAGATTTAGACTGCTACAGTATCCATGCTACAGAATGTTTTCTGCAGGTTAGCATAAGTGAAATACTTAACATTGCACATTTACATTAGTTTGTATAGCAAAATATATTGGAACCTAAGGAAGTCATAATTTCTTTTATTATTTCAATTTTTGAGCACAAAATTTGGTATTTATTTTTATCTTTACTAGTATCCTGGATCAGATACATTTAAAAAAATTTATTCTTGCTTAAGACTTGTCATATAATTACAGTTTTGAGCTGTGAGCCTTGTAGACATTACTTAGAAGTAAAAGGGCATATGGGATCCGTTAGTGTAAAACTGAAGATGTTTTTATTCCCCCTATTTGGAAAGATTGTTATGGGATATTAGGAATGTGTACTAGACAAAGAGAGTCAAAATCAGATGTGGGCTAATATTGAACATGAGCGAGAATATAAAAAAAGCCAATCAAAGACACTGAAGAGTGCTACTGAGCATGCTATGCATCAGTCAAATTTGACTATTCCAGTTGTTAGAATTTTTTAATTGACATATTATAATTGTACATTTTTAAGGGGTAAGTTTGACATTTTGATACATGTGTATGTTGTATAGTGATAAAATCAGGGTAGTTTGTATCCATCACCTCATGCATTTATCATTATTTTGTGGTAGACTCATTCAAAAACCTCTCTTCTACCTATTTTGTGATATATAGCACTTCATTGCCAACCAGAGCTACCCTACTGTGCAATTAGTACACCAGAACTTACTAATGGATGGCAGGATATGAAAACAAGCAAAAGAAAAAGAAAGAAAAAGAACACCAGAACTTATTCTTCCTATATAATCATAACTTTGTGCCCATTAATCAACTTCTCCCGAACCTCCCCTCCCCTCCCCCTTCCCTAGTCTCTAGTAACTACTGTTCTACTCTCTACTTCTGTGATATCAATTTTCTTCTTCTTCTTTTTTTTTGTTTTTAGATTCCACATGAGTGAGATAATGTAGTATTTTCCTTTCTGGGTCTGGCTTATTTCACTTAACGTGGTCTTTAATCCACCTTGAGTTAATTTTTGTATATGGTGAGAGATAGGGGTCCTGTGTCATTCTTCTGCATGTGGCTATCCAATTTTCCCAGCACCATTTATTGAATAGTCATCCTTTCCCCAGTATATGTTTTGATTGCTTTATTGAAGATCAGTTGGTCATAGCTCTATGGTTTTATTTCTGGATTCTCTATTCTGTGCCATTGGTCTATATCTCTACCTTTATACCAGTATCCTGCCATTTTGGTTACTATATCCTTGTCATGTAATTTGAAGTCAGGTAATGTGATGGCTCCAGATTTGTTTTTTGTTTTTGCTTAAGATTGCTTGGGCTATTGGGGCTCTTTTTTGGTTCCATATGAAGTTTAGGATTAGTTTTTCTAGATCTGTGAAAAATGACATTGGTATTTTGATGGGAATTGTGTTGAATCTGTAAACCACTTGGGAAATATAGACATTTTAACAATGTTGACTCTTCTAATCCATGAGGATGGGATGTTTTTCCATTTATTTGTGTCATCTATGATTTCTTTCCATCGATGTTTTGTAGTTCTCCTTGTAGAGATCTTTCACCTTCTTGGTTAAGTATATTTGTAGATATTTTATTTTCTTTGTAGCTATTGTTTATGGTATTGAGTCTTTGTTTTGACTCTTAGCTTGACTGTTATTGGTATACAGAAATGCTACTGATTTGTGTACACTAGTTTTGCAACATGAGATTTTATTGAATTTATTTATTAATTCTAGGAGACCCCATCTATTGATAAAACTTTGAGAAAGAATGCAGAAGCTTTCGTCTTAGGAAGACAAGTTCTTCTGAAGACACTTAAAATTTTCTGTTTAATTTTTCTGGAACTTAACCTTCAAGAGTAAGTACTGAGAATTCTTATACTGTCATTAAATTATTCAATAGATTTAGTGCAGGAAATAACCTTTCTTCCTATGAACTGTAAATGAACTTACCAGCCCTGTGTTTTTCTGTGTAAGCAGTATGGGCTCCAGCCTGGGTTTCCCTGAGGGCTTTCAAATATACAGTAGCAACAATAACAACAAAAACAAAAACAATATAAAAAAGTATTTTCAATGGATTAAATTTAAACATGATAGAAACTTGATTTCTATGATAATAGGAATAATTAATAGTGCCTTTCTTAGAGTATTTATTGACAATTTAATGAGATAATGCATGCCCAGCAAACAGAGTCATAAACATTTAATAAGTAGTAGTAGCAATTATTCTTAGCTTGTTGCACATAGTGATTCACCCAGGAGCCCATCTTTGTGTTTTTTTCCATACATTCCCAACACCTTCCATCCCTCCCTTAACTGGGAACTCAGCTTCTCTGCATTCTGCACAAGTATCAGAAGCAGAGATATGCAAGTGTCTGAACCCTTACTCAAAACTTATTGTCCTTTTTGTGTCCCAGCAGGACTTGCTGGGTGTTCATCCTTGACATCATACCAATGTCTCTTACTAGTGTCTAACAAGAAACCTTAATTATTAATTCCTACCCCGGTGCACTGGGCTTTGTGCTCTCTCCCAGTTTCAAGGCTAAGGTATAACAGGATCCCCTAGCAGCTCCTAAATCTTGTAAACTAAAAAGACTGATTTCAGATTTCCTAAGTCATCTTGATAATGTCAGTGCAAGGAATTTGCTCTAGCTAAGCAGGGCTGCCTGTGGTTATTTCTAGCTTTTCAGTGGCAAAAGCCACAGAAGCCACTGAAACCACAGAAGCCATGACTTCATACTCTTTTCTGTGTTATGCACATCTAGTCCAGTGCCTAAAATCAAGGTGTTTAGTGGGTGGCTCCATAATTGTGTGGGATAAATGAATTCCTGAAAGATCCATCATGCAAAATAAGTAAGGTCTATATGTAAAACAGATTATATGGAAGCAAACACAAACTTAATTTTATGATATTTAAAAAGAAGCTAGTTTTTCAACCCAGGGTATGTAACAAAAATTTCTATTTTATCTGTGGTGTTTTGTTCTCAGTTATTAATGGATCTGTATTTTCCCAGGGCACCTACCTGTTCTTTATATAACCTTGAACTTCTGCTAATTTTTCTGCACTAGTTGCTCCTACAAAGACATTGTGGTTTCTGAAATCATAGTGATGCAACTTATGCCCTCCTATTTTGGATGAAACAGGATTTTGTTATGTGACCATTGTCAGCAGCAGGGAATCAGAGATCACTGGGAAATTGAAGTCCAGACTCACATAATACTTTGAAAGATGACTTACTGTTATTATTTTTTGTATGGATACTCCTTCAGTGAAATAAGAGAGACCTGAGATAGAAGACATGGACAGTCTGAATCATTTAGATGAAGTTAAAAATCAAGACAGAAATGTCTTGTTTGTTTTTAACTTTTTTCCCTATGTTTGACTCACTTCTATTCTTCACTTTGACTTTATGAAGAACTCAAATTTGGGCTTACTCAAACTTTGTTTTCGCTACTATTTCCTGACTTCATTTCCTTCAAAGTCCTTTCACCTTTGTTAAATCCTCAAATTTTTCTATAAGGCCTGCATTAATAACATAAATCCATAATTTAATACAACCTAAAAGGAATATTTTTGGTTACTTCAGATATATGCATTTTCTTTGGACTAAGTATTCCTGAAAATGAGACTTTAAAATGGAATTTATGTGTTAAATTTCTTATTAGCCTTTGGAAAATACTTGATTATTTTGGATGACACAATGATTACAATTTTTAGATTATTTGACAAATTACATTGATATACACCCTCAATCACTTTCTATTGTCTAATATTATGTCTTGTCATACATTATATTACCTTCTTGGATCCTGCTACAAATTTGTAATTCCCACAATGGAGAGCTCTGAAGTGGCTGGTGGGTAGGATGTATATTAGCTTTTTGGAATTTTTTTATGAATATGCCAATTACTTCCATCTTCTTTCAGTTTAGTTTCTTTGAAAAGTACAAAATGTAAACATGGTGACAACTAACAAGTAGCATGAGGAGAAGATAAGAAGAATTGGAGGTTATCATTGGGGCTGCTTTACATAACATGAGAGGGTATTTACGGAAATATAAAACTTTTCTGAGGTTGGGTCATTTAGAAATCAGATGAATTCCTATAATAATGACATTATCTCTTTTTTTTTCTTTTAAATCAGCTTTATTACTATAATTTGCATATAGAAAATTAATATATTTAAGTGTGCAGTTAGATGAATTTTAACAAAAGACAGTGGTCCCTCCTATCTGCGGGGGATATGTTAGAGGACCCTCAGCAATTGCCTGAAACTATGCATAGTACCAAACCCTATATACACTGTTTTTTCTTATACATACATACCTATGATAGTTTAATTTATAAATTAGGCACAGTAAGAGAATAACAACAATTACTAATAAAACAGAACAATTATAACAATGTACTCTAATAAAACTTATGTAAATATTATCTCTTTCTCAAAATATCTTATTGTACTGTAGTTACCTGTTATTGTACCACAGTTGACTGCAGGTAACTGAACCCTTGGAAAACAAAATTGTGGGTAAGCAGAACCACTGTATCCTTATAACCACCACCCTAGTTAAGATATAGAACATCTCCATCATGTGCTCCTTTGCTTTGATCCTCACCTGCTACCTAATCCTAGGCAACCACTAATCCACTTTCTGTCACTATAGATTAGCCTGCACTTTCTAGAATTTCATAAGAATGAAATTATACAGTGTTTAACCTTTTGTGTCTGGCTTTTGCATTTAGCATGTTTTGAGATTCTTCCATGTTTTTGCAAGTATCTGTTTATTTTTTATTTATAAAGTGATATTCCATTGCACAAATATACCACAGTTTGCTTATCTTTTCACCTGCTGATGTCATTTGGGTTGTTTATAGTTTTAGGCTATTATGAATAAAGCTGTTATAAACATTAGCGTCCAAGTGTTATTGTGGGCATATCTTTCCATTTCTCCTTAGTAAATATCTAGAATGAAACTGCTACATCATATAGTTAGCATATGTTTAACATTATAAGAAACTATCAAACTGTTTTCTACAGTGGTTGTACTATTTTACACTCTAATCAGCAATGTATTAGAATTTCAGTTCCATCAATTGGTATTGTTCATCTTTTAAAATGAATGTGTAGTGGTACTTCATTGTGTTTTTAATTTGTATTTTCCTGATGGTTAATGATGTTGAACATCTTTTTGCTTCCTGATTGCCCAGTTGTATGTCTTCTGTTGTAAAGCAAGTGTTCAAATCTTTTGCTCCTTTTAAAAATGTGTTTTTCATAGATAGCATATAGTTGGTTGGTCTTGCTTTTTCATATAGCCTGATAATCTGCTTTTTATTTGAGATGTTTAGATCATGTATATTTACTGGGATGATCATAATGGTTGGAATAAAGTTTGTCATCTTGCTATTTGCTTTAGATTTGTCCAATATTTATCTCCTTTCCCCCTATTATCTTGCTTTTTCATAGATTGAGTATATTCTAATATTTCATTTTATAACATCTATTGGTCTATTAGCTATACTCATTTGTTGTGTTTTTAGTAGTTGCTCTAGAGTTTATAGTATGCATCTTTAACTGATCATTGTATAATATTAACTTTTCAAATAATATTTTATCACTTCAAAATCTAAGAACCGTGTAATAATTCCATTTCCTACCTTCTGTTCTTTGTGCTATTGTCAAACATTTTATTTCTATATAAGTTACAAACATAATTCATTGATTTTTCTTTACTTTAAATAGTTATCAGTTTAATACATTAAAAGTGAGTAATATCTTTTATAATTACCCACATATTTACTGCTTTCAGCAGTATTCATTCCTTGTGTAGTTCTGAATTTTCAGCTGGTATAATTTTCCATCAGCCTGAAGAACATCCTTTAACATTAATTATAGTGCAAGTATGTTGCCCATGAATTTTTTTAAGGCTCTGTTTATATGAAAATGCCTTTATTTGCCCTTACTTTTTAAAAACTGGTTTATAGTCTTTTTTTCCAGGTTTCAGTCTTTTATTTTTCTTTTAGTGTATGAAAGATGTTATTGTATTTTCTTCCAGCTTACATTGCTTTTGTTGTGATATTAGGCACAATTTTTATATTAATCCCTCTGTATTTAAAATATCTTTTTTTTTTTTTTGAGACAGAGTTAAAATATCTTTTTTTCTCTGTCCTTAAGATTCTCTCTTTATCCAGCTTGAGGTTTGTTTATATTCATGGGTCTATGGGTTTATAGTTTTTATCAAACTTGAAAAACTATTGACAATTATTTCTTCAAATATTTTTCTGCCCCTTTCTCCTTTCTGGACTCCAAATCATAGGTATGTTAATTGCTTGATATTATCCCACAGGTCAAATATGGTCTTTTTAAAAATTTTACTTTTCTATTTCTTTCTCTAACATTTTTCTTTCTGCACTTCAGTTTAGATAGTTTTCGTGGCTACCTCTGAGTTTGCTTATATTTTTCTCTGCAGTGTAAAATCTGCTGTCAAGTCTATGTAGTAATTTTGTATTGCAGATATATTTTTTCATCTGTAAATGTTTTATTTTGGTCTTTCTATCTTCTCTTTATCTACTTATTATGTTCACAGTCTCAAAAAAATTTTGGACATATTTATAATAGCTTTTAAAAAATTCTTGTCTGCTAATTTCATCATTGCTGTCATTCTTGGCTCTGTTTATTTACTAATTTTTCTACTTACATATTATACTTACATGTTATATTTTCTTGCATCTTTTCATGTTTAATAATTTTTGATTTAATGCTAGTCATTGTGATTTTACATTGTTTAGTATCTTTGTTTTCTTCTGATATGGAAAGTTGGGCATTGTTTTGGTAATTAGGTTATTTTGGATAAGTTTGATTTTGTTGAGATTTGTTTTCAAGCTTTTTCTGGCAGGTCTACAGCAAAGATCAGCAAACTTTCTCTATAAAAAGAAAGATAGTAACTATCTTAGACTTTATTGGCTATGCATGATACTATGATACTGTCACTAGTTTTTTTGGCTTTTAAAATAGCCCTATAAAATGTAACAGTCATTCTCCATTCTTAGCTTATAAACATAAAAAAAGGCAACGTCTAGATTTGAACTGTGGTCCATAGCATACTGACCTCTGGTGTAGAGTACTCCTTATTCTAGAGCTAGTTGTGTCTTAACAGTACACCATGATTTTTCTGGGCTCTCTACAGAATACCCCAGATATTCATTGAGATCTCTCCACTCTAGGTGATTGGAATGCAAGTATTTTCCAGGCTTATGTGAGCACTGAAAATCGTCAAGCTTATAGCTCCCTGGGTGGTTGTTCTTTCTCCACTAATAGTTCTTTGCTTGGAACCATGAAATTTCATCCTATGCATGCACAGATTATGATTGAGTCAAAGAAGCAAGGTGACTACAATTTAGACTTTTTGATATCTGTATGAGCATCCCCAAATTTCATTCCTTGTCTTCTCAAGTCCACAAGACTACTAAACTCTGTCTGTATTTCTTCTCTCTATGCCATAGTTAAGAAAGTACCTTTAAGAAGAAATACAGGGAGATTTTAAGGCTTATCTCATTTATTAATATTTCCTCTCTCTCAAAAATCATTTTTTTGTTGCCTATTTTTCTGTGTCTAAAAAACATTTGTTTCATACATTTTGCTCAGTTTTCTAGTTGTTTACAATGTTATTGCTTACACATTTGCAATGACATTATAATGATTAAAGTAAAAAAACAATATAAGTAAAAGATAGCTTGGTGACTAATCCAATGCATTCTACTTCTATTTCTGCTTGTATTGCTTAATTTATCATTTGGAATTTTCAATTGCTTAATATTATTAGGCTGTGCTTGAATGTGAGTTTCCCTCATGCTGTACCTTATTCAATAGATGAAGAAAACCTTGGCTTGTTATAGTTACAACTCTTCATCATGCAAAAGTATTGCTCTGTTATGGAGTTTTAGTCTTGGAGAGTGGGTGCATATCACCGAGCTGTCACTTTAGTAGGTAAGTTAGGTCGGAATTCCATAAATGTAATTAACTTTGTGTCAGTAAATTAACTTTTATTTTGTAAATTGGAGAATTAGAAAATTTTGCTCTATTGTTTGTGAGTAGGTAGTATATATATACATATATATATGTGCCAGACTAATCTGAAATGTACCCACTTAATAACTATATATTATTAGGTAAAGTAACCTAGAGCTTGTATTTCCTCATCCATGGAGGAGGATGGGAAAATAATGCCTACTTCATAGGCATCCCTGAGGATTAAAAATAATTTTGTAAAATGATCTAGCATAATTCCCAAAACATAATGGAAAGCTATCATCATCATCATCACCATCATCACCATCATCAGTAGAAGTAACATCACTGTAATTGGTTGCTTTATTGCCAGGAATATGTGTTTGCACATGTGTGTATGTATATATGTATACATATATATGTGTGTATATATGTTTACATACATATATATGCATATATGAATGTGTGTGTATATACACACATCATTTGGTTTCTTTATATTGCTCAGAAGTCTGATGGGACTATGTCAATTATTTTAGTTTATATTACAGAATTGGCTGTATCATTATAATAAATAAAACAAAAAAAGTTTTAAGAAATGTTACCTAAAAAAATTTTAGTAAAGATTGAAGGGGTTCCTCCCAGGTTCTTCCTCCCTCCAAAAATTTTTAAGTAGATGAAATTATATGCAAACACCAACCTCACTGATTTTTTGTTGCGGTGATTACTCTTCATATGTATAACTCACTCTGACCTTTCATGAGTCATTTAACTATTGCCTATCTTGATAGCACCATGTAAAATCTAAGAAACATACCAAGATACCAGTTATATAATAGCTTCAGCTTAGAAACTCTATGTGCCATTATCTCCATTTATATTCTCACTTGGGCCAGAGAATATCCTCTTTGTTGCCATATATAATGCCACTAATGTCCAATCTTTGTCAGCTGTCTTCTTGCCTGTAGATCAGAGATTGGCAAATTATGGTCCATAGGCCAAACTTGGCTTTCCATATATTTTTGTAAATAAAGCTTTATTGAATGGAAGTACACTCATTTGTTTATGTGTCATCTATGGCTGCTTTCATGCTGCAATGGGAGAGTCGAGTAGTTGCAACAGACAGTATATGGTCCACAAAACCTAAAATATTTACTCTCTGGTCTTTTAAGACAGTTTGCCAATTCCTTTTCTAAATCAACAAAACCTACATTTTGGAACTCTGCTGCCCCTTGCAGGTCATGTGTTTGTAACCTAGAGAAAGAACTTTTCCAAGATGGACACTGACACAGTTTCAAACCTCCTTTTTTTTTTTTTCAAAAATATACACATTGTATCACATGTGTTTTCATAATTTAAAAAAGTCATTTAAAAATAATAGTGCTTAACATTGTTTTTTTTAGCACGCTAGAGATACACACTAAACAAATGTTAATGATGATTTTAAGAAGTGTTTGTTTGTGTGGGATGGGCCTATATTTTGCCTGTAAGGATATGAATAATCCACACCTTACTTGTAATTTTACTTGCAATTGTTTCCCATATCATATGTAATTTCCAAAGCAAAGGAAATGTCACTGTTTTCCAGAAAAGTCTTGGTTCCTTCAACTGGTAGCCTAAGCTTGCTGTGTGATGATAAGAAATTCATTTTACAAAATAAGCTCTTAGAGGTACATGTTGTAATTATCATGTGATGATAGAACAAAAGCCAACCAAGTATTGCCGACTTATCTGGCTCATGAAAATTTTCTCTTCAGAGAACAGATTGCTAACACCATATAATGCTAGTTATACTGGCTACATTTGAATTTGTAGGATAAAAGTGAGAAAGCAATCATTGTTAGGGGGGATGGGGTGTGGAGTGTGAGTCTCTCTCTCTCTCCCCCCTCTCAAATCTATTTTGAGAGAGAAGGCTAAACTTAGGCAGCTAGAAAATACATGCAAACTCTTGATTGTAGTAAATCACCTGAGAGCAGACAGGTGCATGATACAACAGGTGGCCCTAAAAATGTGAAAATACAGCAGCATAGATGCCAAGAGAAATCCTCTCCCAAAAGCCTGGCTCCAATTTGATTTTGTGCCAGGGGTGAGAGATTAAAAGCTTTACAAAAATTTATCTTGTTTCCAATGTAACTTTGCATTTTTAAAGCTCCATCTCTTTTGTATTCATCTGAAATGAATTTTGCATTGCCTGATTCATTTTCTACTTCATGGTGACACTTTTCCTCTCTAAGTATTAAAACTTTCTACACTTTGATCTTTGCAGAATTATTAACATTTTTCACTTCTTTGCCATATGCTACTTTAGTGAGTTGATTAAAATAAACTTTTCCATTTCCCCGTTCGTCTAATTTCTTTCAGAAGCTTTGGAGAAAAGTCCCCCCCCCCCATGAAAGGCAACTACGTTTTTAATAAATTTAATTTAGTATCTATTTATTAGATGCTTATTATTGCCATAATGCTGTTCCAGGAGTTTTTGGAGATACAAGAAAGCATAAAACATGGACTCTTTCCTCAAATTTCTTACAAGTTAGTGATTCATAAATTTTTACTACTTATAAAATTTTAGACAAAAGGTAGATGGACAATAATATCATTGTTATAAAATATGAGTAGGTCATAATGCTACTGTAGGCAAAATAAACTTCTATGGAAACATTTAGTATCGTTTTGAAAGGTGGTAATCCTTCATATGTGGTGGGCTTTGTGCTCTCTCTCTCTCTCTTGCTGTATCTTTACATCAGAAAGAGTCCACATATATTATCTGCTTAGTTATTATTTTTTTCAGTCTCTGTTGCATGACAGCTATTTTGCTGAGTTCTCTATTTATTTATTTATTTATTGTTATTTCTCCATATTATGGGGGTACAAATGTTTAGGTTACATATATTTCCTTTGCTCTACCCGAGTCAGAGCTTCAACCATGTCCATCCCCAAGATGGTGCACACCACACCCATTAGGTGTGAATATACACATCCCCTCCTCCCACCTCCCACCTGCCTGACACCTGATGAATGTTACTACTATGTGTGTGCATAAACGTTGGTCAGTTAATACCAACTTGACAGTGAATACATATGGTGCTTGTTTTTCCATTCTTGTGATACTTCACTTAGAAGAACGGGCTCTAGCTCTATCCAGGGTAACACAAGACGTGCTAGATCGCCATTGTTTTTCTGTGGCTGAGTAGAACTCCATGGTATACATATACCACATTTTATTAATCCACTCGTGTATTGATGGACATAGGTTGTTTCCACATCTTTGCAATTGTGAATTGTGCTGCTATAAACATTCGAATGCAGATATCTTTTTTATAGAATGTCTTTTTTTCTTTTGGCGAGATGCCCGGTAGTGGGATTGCTGGATCAAATGGTAATTCTACTTTTAGCTCTTTGAAGTATCTCCATATTGCTTTCCACAGAGGTTATACTACTTTGCAGTCCCACCAGCAGTGTCTGAGTGTTCCCATCTCTCCACATTCACACCAACATTTATTGTTTTGGGAATTTTTGATAAAAGCTATTCTCACTGGAGTTAAGTGATATCTCATTGTGGTTTTGCTCTGCATTTCCCTGATGATTAGAGATGTTGAGCATTGTTTCATATGTTTTTTGGCCATTACTCTGTCTTCTTTTGAAAAGTTTCTATTCACATCCTTTGCCCACTTTTTAATGGGCTTGTTTAATTTTTTCTTGCTGATTTTCCTGAGTTCTATATAGATTCTAGTTATCAGCCTTTTATTGGATATGTAGCATGCAAATATTTTCTCCCATTCTTTAGGTTGTCTGTGCTCTCGTGATAGTTTCCTTGACTGTGCAGAAGCTTTTCAATTTTATCAGGTCCCATTTATTTATTTTTATTGTTGCTGTGAATGCCTTTGGGGTCTTCTTCATAAATTCTTTGCCTAGGCCAATGTCTATAAGAATTTTTCAACATTTTCTTCTAGAATTCTTATAGTTTCACCTCTTAGGTTTAAGTCTGTTATCCACTGTGAGTTGATTTTTGTGAGAGGTGAAAGGTGCGGATACTGTTTCAGACTTCTACATGTGGCTATCCAATTTTCCCAGCACCATTTATTGAATAAGGATTCTTTTCCCCACTGTATCACTTTTTGTCAACTTTGTCAAAGAATAGATGGCTATATGAGGATGCATTTATATCTGAGTTCTCAGTTCTGTTCCATTGGTCTATGTCTCTGTTCTTGTGCCAGTAACATGCTGTTTTAGTTACTATCACCTTGCAGTATAGCTTGAAGTCTGGTAAATTGATGCTTCTCAATTTGTTCTTTTTGCTTAAGATTGCTTTTGCTATATGGGGTCTTGTCTGGTTCTATACAAAGCGTAGAATTATTTTTTCTAGATCTGCAAAAAATGATGTTGATATTTTAATAGGGATTACATTGAATCTGTAGATCACTTTGGGTAGCATAGACATTTTAACAATGTTGATTCTGCCAACCCATGAGCGTGATATGGTTTTCCACCTGTTTATGTTCTCTGCTATTTCCTTCCTCAGTATTTCGTAGTTCTCCCTGTCAAGGTCTTCCATCTCGTTAGTTAAATATATATTCCTAGGTATTTTATTTTCACTGTTGCTATTGTGAAGGGTATTCAGTCTTTGAATTGGTTCTCAGTTTGACTGTTTTTTGTGTATAGGAATGCTACTGATTTGTGTACGGAAAGATATGAGACATAGAAGGACCACTTAATAAATGATAAGCATTATTATCATTAGAGATGAGGAAGCAGGTTTGGAAAAAGATCTCCCTCTTCTACTTTTGCTTTTGAGGAAAAAAATACTTTTCTATCTACATTTTCAGAATTTTATATCTCTTTGGTCAGTATTTTCTGTGGGATGCCATGAATAAATGTCATGAATTGTGATGACTTTCTGAAGAACAAGGGGTTTGGGTTGTGATTAAAGAAAACCTATGAAAGAGTGAATAGTAGGAAAGAGGAGATTTCAAAATTATGCCAGGTAGTAGACCTCCAGTATTGGAGAATAAACACCAAGTATAAGATGCCTCAAAAACTAAATGTGGCTGGAAAATTATGTATATTTTATGAAGATAATGACTGTTCTGATCTTTAGGGAAATCATATTACAGAAGGGAAGGCCACCTTGATTATTGCCATGGAACTTCCTGGCTGTGTGATGATATGGGGTCCAGCTGTCCTAGTGGATATTGCTCCAGAATTGAGAGCTTCAGAAACTTTGTGCACAAGACTGTGATGAAGCATAGCATCCAGAATTAGAAATTCTGTATTAGATCAGTTGGAAATTATTATCTAGTTTCATCTCTAAGAATTTTTCTACAATGTGTTGACAATTAGCCTATACCTTAATATCTTTTGAACTCTAAAGGATCCATGTGTAGCAGGATTACCCCATTCCTCTATTGGGCAGTTCTGATTTCCAGCATGGCATTTTAACACTGAGCTACTGACAATCTCCTAGCCATTTATCCTCCCAGTTGTAGAGTTCTTCCTTTTAGCTCTGCTATGGTCTGAATATTTGTGTTCCCCCAAAGTTCTTATATTGAAATCCTAACCCCCAAGGTGATAATCTTAATAAGTGAGGCCTTTGGGAGTTGATTAGGTCATTAGAGTAGAGCTCTCTTGAATGGGATCAATACCCTTATAAAAAAAAGTCCTAAAGGAGCTCATTAGCCCGTTCTTCTTTCTGAGGACATAGCAAGAAATTGCCATCAATGAACAAGACAGCAGACCCTCATCAGATACCGTATCTGCTGGTGACTGCTCTTGGACTTCCCAGCCTCCAGAACTGTGAGAAATAAATATCAGTTTTATGAACCACCCAGTTTATAGTATATTGTTATAGCAGTGACTAAGCTGGATAGACTAAAACAGACTCCCCTAGCAGCTTGCTCTTATATCTCTCCTGGCAATCACTCTAATCAGGTGTTTAACCTCTTAATCACTGTGGACTCTGAGCTTCTTAGTGACAAGTGAAATCTCTGTCCACTTTATTTCCCTAACCCTTAGCATAATGCTGATTAGATGTAGGTGCCTAGTAAACTAATGTTTCATAGTTACATTGACCAACGCTAATCACTGATAAACCATCAAAATGTTGAGGATTGCTGTGATTAGTAAACAAGTCTCAAGAAATTTTTATCCATCCATAAACAATATTATTTGTGAAAATATAACTTGGTATATATATTTTTAAAATTCAGTTTTCCTGTCCTTGTGTTTATATTTTATGCTATTTTAGTTTGTGCACATCTTGAGGGAGTTACGACTGTTCATTACAAGTGTTGGTTATCTTCTTAAATCACTATTTTAAAGTTTTGTGGTTCCTGTGGCTCACCACCTGAAGTTTTGGTATTCACTCCAACTATACTATGGGTCTTTAAATTTCAGATATATGCTTTTTGTTAAAGTAGCACTTGTGCCTAGCATAGTGCCTGACACTGTAAATTTTCAATATGTACCCACTGATGCATAATTAAATGGACATCTCATTAATTATTAAATAGAATATTTTTTTCTTAGAAGAAAGGAAACTCTATGTTACTTTCACTTTTCCCAAAATATTTTAGAAGCTCCCTGATTCCTCTGGGAATTTAACGTTAGTTTGAAATCATTAGGACTTTAGTATTTTTGCTTATTATTGTTTCTTTCCTTTCATTTCTTGAGTGCATATTTTGAATTAGTTTCAGAAACTGAGTTTTGGAACCTCTGAGCCATAACATTAACCAAGTCATTTAGCAGTATGAAAATGCTTTTAGAGAGATAGATTCAGGGTTTCCAGAGGAAATAATTTCCCTTCTCACCACTGACTAGAACTTTGGAAACTGCCTTTTTACCTCCTGAAGTCAGTGATAGCAGTGAGTGGCTTCTGTATCTGTTCTAAACGCAACTTTCCACGGCGGCTTTATAAAGCTTGAACTGGCATCCCTGAGCATCCCGTTAATTAAGAATTCACAGCCCTGTTTCTCCTTCATTCTCCTCCACGGCCTGTGCTGTCAGGTTTTGCTCCTCTTCCTTAGTAACGAAAGCTGAAATTAGAATTCCGAGTGGAGGCGTCACTCCCCGAGGAGACTGAGAACACCACAGTCTTCTGAACATGTTCTCTTTCAGAGCATCTGTCAGTAGGGGCTCACTTGTTAAAATGTGGACATTGCCCCATTCTGTCATTCACTTAGAAATAGTGTATTCCCCCTGGGCAAGTAGTTTCTTTTTAGAAGGAGGTGTAAAAAAATCCTCAGTTAATAAACCATCATTTTAACTATACCCTCATAAACATAACCAACATTTTTCTCAAGTAGCTTCTTGGTAGATAACTCCAATTTAAAGCCTTTTTGAAATAAGCCAGGGTATTAATACCTACCTCCCTGGGTTATTATGACTATTAAGTAAGCTAATGTATTTAAATTGGTTTGCATTATGGTTGAGAAATAACAGGTAGTCAGTAAAGTTTAGCTATTATTGGTAATATTTTATAATAGTAAGTACATACGTAACATAAATAAAATAAACTGCTAATTATTTGAATAAATTTCTAGAGAGCTTAGGGAGGGAGCAATAATCTTACTACAAATTAGTCTAAAGGTTATAGTCATAAAAGTGAAGTTTCAACATACTTTTTATTTTATTTTACACATTTCTTTTAAATCAATTAAATTGGATACATTTTGAATATAAAGCAGGTAATTGAAAAGAATAAAGGAGACATCAGATCATTGTTAATGAATGCATGAGTTAATGGTAAAGATGTTAATTGACATAACCCATGCACTTTCCTATGATGTTGTATTTTTATTTTCTGTCTTAAAACCTAAGGAGAAATAAATTCAGCAAAGTATCAGGTTATAAAATCAATGTATACAAATCAGTAGCATTTCTATATACCGATAACAGTCAAGCTGAGAGTCAAATCAAAGACTCAATACCATTCACAATAGCTACCAAGAAAATAAAATAGTTGGGAATATATTTAACCAAGGAGGTGAAAGATATCTACAAAGAGAACTACGAAACACTGAGGAAAGAAATCATGGATGACACAAACAATTGAAAAAACATATCATGCTCATGGATTGGTAGATTCAACATTGTTAAATGTCTGTGTCACCCAAAGCAATTTACAGATTCAATGCAATTCCCATCAAAATAGTAAGATCATATTTCAGAGATCTAGAAAAAATAATTCTATGTTTCGTTTGGAACCAGAAAGGAGCCAGAATAGCCAAAGCGATCTTAAGCAAAAGGAACAAATCTAGAGGTATCACATTATCAGACTTCAAACCATACTTCAAGGCTATAATAATCAAAACAGCGTGGTATTGGCACAAAAATAGAGACATAGACCAATGGAACAGAACAGAAAACCCACATATAAAACCATACACATACAGCCATCTGATTTTGGACAAAGCAGATAATATGCACTGGTGAAAAGAATCCCTATTCAAGAAATAGTGGTGGGAAAATTGGACAGCCACATGCAGGAGAATGAAACAGGATCCATGTCTCTTACTGCTCACAAAAATTAATTCAAGATGAATAAAAGATTTAAATGTAAGTCATGAAACCATAATAATTCTAGAGGAACACATAGGAAAAACTATTCTAGATATTGGCCTAGACAAAGAATTTATGAAGAAGACCCCTAAGGCAATCACAGCAACAACAAAAAGAAATAAATGGGGCTTGATTAGATTAAAAAGCTTTTGCACCGCTAAGGAAATAATTAACAGAACAAATAGACAACCTACCGAATGGGAGAAAATATTCGCATATATCCGATAAAGGGCTAATATCCAGAATCTACAAAGAACTCAAATCAGCAAGGAAAAAAATCAAATAACCCCATTAAAAAGTGGACAAAATACATAAACATAAGCTTTTCAAAAGAAGATAGACAAAAAACAATAGAGGTTGACATGGATGCAGAGAAAAAGGAACACTTATATACTCTTGGTGGGACTGCAAATTAGTACAACCTCTATGGAAAACAGTATGAAGTTTCCTCAAAGAAGGAAATGTAGACCTGACATTTGATTCAGCAATCCCACTGCTGGGTATCTACCCAAAGGAAAAAAAAAGTCATTTTATCAAAAAGACACCTGCACTCAAATGTTTATTGCAGCAGAATTCACAACTGCAAAGATGTTGAATCAACCCAAGTACCCATTAATTCATAAGTGGATTAACAAAATGTGATATATGTATATGGAATACTACTCAGCCATAAAAACGATGAATTGATGCCTTTTGCAACAATTTGGATAAAGCTGGAGACCATTATCCTGAATGAAGTATCACAAGAATGGAAAAACAAAGGCCACATGTACTCACTATTAAATTGAAACTAACCGATGAGCACATATGTGCACAGAGGGAAGTAAACTCAGTAGAAATCAAGCAGGGAGAAAGGGGAAGGTGAGGATGGGCAAAACCTACCTAATGGGTACAATGAACACTGTTTGGGTGATGGGCACACTTATGGCTATGAGTCAAGCCTTCCAAAAATGACCCATGTAAACAAAAATGCTACCCCCTTAATATTTTGAAATAAAATATATATATATATAAATAAAATAGAACCTAAGGGGGACTTATCCTCATAGCTGGCTTTTAAAGGCTCTTTCCTTTCTTGACTTCAGTTTCAGCTTCAGTTGAGTTTAAAAGCTTAATAAGCATACCTAAAACTTCTAAGTTTACATTTAACGTAACATGCCAAATGTATTTAGGCTACTGATCATTTTTCTGAATAATATTAATTTTGTCCTTTTTACTTTATATACCTCCAATTTAATGTGCAATTGAAGTGATAACTATTTCTTATGAAGAAAGTAATGATTGTTTCACTTAAATTTGTGTTGAAAGAGTACAGCAACTTGCTTTCCAAAAATAGACACGCAGTAAGGTAGGAAGGACTTTTTTTAAGTTTATGGTATTGTTTTAGAAAAGGTAGCACAGCCTATTTTGTAAACTTGTTAATTATCTTGGCATTTTCTAGGACTGGAACAGTTTCAAAATACATTTTCATATTTTTGCTGTCAGAATTTCTTTGCTAAAAGTGACTTAGGCAAAGCTTAGCATAGTTTACAAAAGAAGATTATTTCAATTTATTTTTAGTAATATGCATCCAATTCCTCATTATAAGCTTGCTGAGGTAGACATGTAATTTCTCTGGAACTTTTCAAATCTCTGTGTGAAACTGTAAATATATAATTGAGGGCAGTTTCAATCTGTCATTAACTATATATGTATTAAATAAAAGGGATAGGTAACAGGGACAGGAATATCATGCAAAAGGCAGATTTACGTGTAATTTTCATTTTAAGTACTGAAATTAGGGATCACTTCCATATACCTACATAGATAAGTTTTTAGCATGTTTCAGAAAAGTTGGTCACAAAAAGTTTTGTACGACCTTATTCTTTGTTATTGCAGAAATTCAGTCAAGAGGTAATGGTTTTGCAAAGGTGCTGGGAAGTGGTAGGATTCTGGATATACTTTGAAAATAGAGACCACAGGATCTCCTGGAAGATTGAATGTAGGTATGTGAAATATAGAGGTATCAAGAATGACCCCAAGGGTTTTGGCTTAAGCAACTAGAAGGATGGAGTCACTATCATGTGGGAGAGGAAGACTGAAGATGGAACAGTTTTTCTGGGTGGAAATGTTGAGTTCCGGAATATCCTCCATTGGTTTCTCAAAATTATTTTTCTACTGTTTGGAACTTTACTCTTTGCTGCAAGAGGCTGCTGATCTGTGTTTACTTCATGAGTAGATCATTTGCCCTTTGGCTCTCGATTATGTTCAGTCAGTAGGGAGCTTATAGACTGGAGGGAGGAAGGAGAATGAGATCACGGATCTGTTCTCTTGGCTTCCTCACAATGAGGTTTTTCTCATGTTCACTGAGTGTTACCTGACCAAATGTCACCACTATTCTCCTGGTGGCCTCATCCATACAATTCTCTCCTTTCAGTTTCTAGTAACTCCTCTTCCTCTCACTGTTTTAGATCTATGGATCTTAATAGCTCTGTTCCAACTAACTCAGAGTCATTACACTATCATGGTTCCTCTATGCCCTGCCTACACCTTTGTAAATAGTCACTTTGTAAATAAACATTTCCCAAATTTTCTAATTTTAGTGTGCCACCTAGTTCTTCTGAGGACTATGAATGATAGATTATTCAAATGGAACTGAAGAGTAAGATATTGATTACATGATTCTTGAGTTCAGGAGAGAAGTTTGGCTTGGAAATAAAAATTGGGAGTAATTAGCATACAGATGGTATTTAAAGTCGAGTCTGGAAGAGATTACTAAGAAAATAAGGTATAGATAGTGAAGAGAAAAGGAGCAAGTACTAGGCTTGATCTGGAAAAAAAATAGGAATCTGCAAAGGAATCTAAGAAGGAGCAACTAGCGAGGTTGAGGGAAAACTCTGAGTGTGATGTTCTGGAGGCTAAATGAAGAAAGCATGACAAAGAGAATGGAGGCAATCAGCTGGGTCAAATACTAATGGTCAAGTGTTATCCAGATAAAGAATTGACCATGGGATTGAGCAACATGATAGAGATGAAAGTCTGATTGAAGTTGTTGGAAATAAAGAGTACAGACAAATTTTAAAAAGATTTTTGCTGCAATGGGATGCGGAAGAATGGGGGTGGTAGCAGGAAGTAAAAGTGGGGTCAAAGTCAGAACAATGAGAGAACTGTCTACACATATTCCTTTTGTAATATCTTCCAGACCCATGACTTTAAATCCTATGCACGCGCATATACTTGATTGCGAGTGATGTCCCAGGGAGGGAGTGGAAACAATGTGCCAAGCCCGGCTTGGAGAGAAATCATGATGCATTTGGGGAAATGAATGATTGCAAGTAGCTCAACATGGGGTATACGATGTACTGAAACAGAGATGAGGTCCTTCGTCCAATAGCCTAGGAAGTACTGAGTGGCATAGGGGAGGGAAATATTTCTTAAATATTCAGGCAGTATCTATAGATATGATTTCTGGAAAAATTTCACTCAGCCTAGTCTGTTAATATCATGAAAAGGTCCATTGAAATAGGCTTCCAGCATGTTCTATGAATACAGGTAAAATTTCATAAATTGTAAAGTCTATAGAATGAAAAGAAATCCTACTTATTCCTACATGTTTGGTAGATTTTGGGAGTTTGGGTGTTGGGGTTTTACTGAGCTGTATCTAATGTTATACTACGTAGGCTATGTTTACAAGAACCAGAGGGATTGTATGATTATTGTAATAATAAGCTAATAATGGAATACATTAAGCTATAATGCCAACAAGGATTTAAATATTTCTTGTTTCCCATTTCTAATTATATAATTGTCATTTCTGCTTACTTTTAGAATGCTCATAGCATGACTTAACTGTAAGTTTAATTTTACTACTATCATATCCTGAGGATAAAGATTAAGGATTTTTGTTTATTATTTTCATTAAGTTTTTACTTAAATGTGCAAAATGGTGATATCATTTATTTTAACCTTATGATTAAGGAAATGCATTGAATGTCATATAGATATTACAAGTTAATATGCATTTTGTCCTGTTTCTAAATAAAATGGAGAATTTATATGTGCTGGGGTTCACACTTTGTAATGTAAAAAGTTTTTACACCATGTTCTGTATTTAGAATGTAGTTTTCAGTAATTTATGCTTTGAGGAAAAATGAATATGTTAAAATTCCACCCTTTACGCCACATGCAGTAGTTATTAGTGAAGTCAACATATTGCTTGACTGTCTTCATTATTACTTTATGACTACTTGTGTTTAACTAATAGCTTTTTTTTGTTTTATCCTTCCAATGTACTAAAACTTTCAGAATACTCAATACAGCTGTTCTATATAATGACACTGCCTCATTAGTTTGATGCATTTGAGCATACATACTAATAAGGACAGTCACAAGGAAAAAATACTTTATTTCATTCTTCCCTGGTGTTCCTTTCTGAAATAAGAACATTTGCCACTAGTGGATGTAGCAGCTCAAATATAACCAAAGGAAAACTCAGGAAAAGGCACAGATGGTCTCATTGGACTCTAGAGGAACTACTTGTCTGTATCGGTGGCACTTTCTCCTTGGTTTATCTACCTCTTTGCACAGCATAAAAATTAATTTTTCAGGTAACACTTCCATAGCCATAATTAATGTCAAGGCTGTAATTTCCTAGTGTGGGCAGATAAGAGTTACTCAGCTAAAAATAGACCTCCCAAATTGTCCCTATAAAACCTTGTGGTCCTTTTCAATTAAAAGATTTTCCTGCAATTCAAGACAGTATACAGGTGCATTATTTATATGCATTGCTGCTTTAGCCATTGTTATGCATCATGAATTATACTATGGGGTCCACCTTTTTCTGAGGGGAAAAAGGTATCTTCCTCCTAAACAAATCCTAAATTGAATTTTCTGGACCATAACTGACATTGATGGTTTTGTCTGTAATAGACTTGAAAAAGTTTTTTTTTTTTTTATTTAACATTGGGGAATCTTTCATTTGTTAGAAAACTGTCAATAGAAGAGTAAAGATACATGCTAGCATATTTGAAATTTAATGTCCATCACTTCCACCGAAAATGTTTTCTGAAAGAGAGTTCCTATGTAGATTTATAACACTCAGGAAGAGAAAAATTTTAAGCTGCCAAAGTATAGCTGCAACCAAACAGTAATCTTTTAGAAAAAGGGTTTGAAGGTTAGGAAGGAGATGAAGCCTGTTCAGAGATTTGTGTTCAGTATCTTGATTCATTACTAGACTTTGCTAAATTTGTTTTTTCTTATGTTTATACTATTTATTCTATTTTAATGTTTCTAATTCTACAGAAAAATGAACATCCAAACTTTTAGATATAACTTCAAAGAGAGAAGTACAAGACATAGATAACAACAGTGCACCAAGAGATTGCAAATCAACAACAATTAATTAATTTCTACCCTTATTTGGTCCTCAAATGATTTCATGAAGTCTTTAGCAATATAAAATATAGTAAAGTTAAGAGATGGGGAGATGGGGGGAAATGTTTAATAGCAGGAAAACAATATGACATGTGTTGTTTATTTTTAGGCTCTTTTAGAGGCTCAATATAATCTTTCTGTGTAAAGAGGAATGAATAGAAAGGAGGTGAAAGAGGTAGACTAGAAAACGGAATATTTGTGTCAGTCAGAAGGGCTACCATGGACAAATGTCAAGGAAAATCCTAATATTCAAATTTTCTTATAATGTAATTCTTTTCAATCTAGCAGTTTAGAAAGCTCACTCCCCCAGCTGACTTTACCTAAAATCCATTTTGAAGGATTCTAATAGTTGCAATTTGCTTCGTGAAATTTCTGTTCCATGGCACAATGCCTGGCATATATTAAGTTCTTAGTAAATGTTAAATGTTTTATTACTATTAATAGAATATTTCATTCAAATTTTATGGAGTTGTATGATTTCAGGAAAGAATAACATGAATATTCTGGATTCTTCATGTCCTTAATAAATGTTTAGAACATTTCAATTTGTCCCTAAAGAAAAACCAAGGAAAAACTTTTTGTCCTCATTTCATTATGGGTACAGTTCTTGGTCGATTAAAATAACATTCCAAATGTTTTCTAAGTGAGAAAAATTGTCGTTTAAAGTTGATGCTTCTGCATCTGACCAATGAGGAGTTTAGAAATAAGATTTCGAAGCAGAATATAATGTATATAAACAAAGGAGGAGATCATTTATCCTTTAAGCCAGAGGGTACTGGCCCTAACTCCAAAAAGCATATTGAATTTAGGTCTCAGTTAAAAGGCAGCTGTAAAACCATTAATAAGCATTCTGAGAAACAGGAGGTGTCCACATTAAACAGACCGTTGAAACCTGAAGGCTTATTTACCCAAAGTGGTTTCCAGAAACTAGTTCTTCCTCCTTCTGCAGAGCACACACCAGTTGTATCAGGGGCTTTTTCCTAGGGGTCTATTCCGTTTACAGTCGTTAATGTTGGAGGAGACACATAAACTTGTAAGGAAGTGTGAGATAAATAGTAAAGGGTGATCCAGATGGCTGTAGTGTGATTACTCATTAGGGATAATGAAGAATGAGATTTTAAAGATCCCCTGGATTAGGAGAGATATTAAAGCAGAAGAGGTAATTAAGGAATTCGGAAGAGAAAACAAAAGGAAGCTGAACACCTATCCAGAGTAGTTATTTGAAAAAAGTGACGATATTTAGATAGAACTGTCTTTCTTATTCTATTTATCTATACGGATAAATACATAATGGTGTTACAATATTTATCAAAAATTGCTGTAACATCAGCACTGAATTCTAGTTAAGAATTCTGCCTGATTATTTCATCCTGGGTTTTCATCTGAAGTACAGGTTCACACTTTTCTCCCTCTCTCTTCCTTCTTTCTTTCTTTTCTATATTTAATTTTTATATACTCCTTTAATATTTCCCCACTGAGTTTAATTACTTTCATTTATATGAGTAATACCAGAATACATCTAGTAAAAAAAATTCCAAGTTATAGCAATCAAGTGAAAGTCCCCTTTGGGGACAACCTATCCACCTCACATCTCTGCCTTAAATTGTACTCCTCTATCACCAGGGATAACCCCTCTAGCTAGTCTGTTTGTTAATTCCTGGAACTAGTCCATGTTTAGATCTTTCTAACATGCTTTCTAAACTTCTTTCTTGAGATTTAGGTATTGTTCATGCTCCACAGCTTAGCTTAATGTATCTTAGCTCATGCCTTAGCATGAAGTAACTGACTGCAAATCATTTATCATTGATAAAGTGACTGCAAATTATTCTAGTACTTGTGAGAGTTTGCAGCTATTTTTCTATTCTTTTAAATTTTACCCATGGATAAAATTTTTTAGTAACTTAGAATATGAGATAGGTAAAGAAAAAAGGTGAATGATGTATTCCTATGAAAAGTGAAAAAGAGGGATACAATGTACATTTTGATACAATTATGATGACCAAGTCAAAGGTAGGCAAAATGTTGTAATACAAATACACATAAAGATGTGCATATGTACACATTTATTTATATGGTTATGTAAATTTTGAGGTTTTCTTAGGATGTAGTGGAAGACCATACCGTAACATAGTGCCTTGTTTGTGGATTCATTTTGTCAGATCAATGATTCTAAGCAAGTTCAAAGATTTTTCGATCAGGATCATAAGTAGGATAAGCAGAAGTAAAAAAAAAAAAATTAGTATTTTGACCTTGCCTCTTAAAAAAGTCTTCAGCTGTGATAGTATAACCCATGTATAAGTTCCTTCCTTTTTTCATCCCATAAGAGTATGGTTTCAGGTACTCTTTTAAATGGTGGGGCTGATCTCACTGTTTCTCTAGCCCAGCTCAGGGGCAGGAGTGTTGCTGTCAATGAACAGAGCTCTCTCCTCCATGTTTTAATTCCTATCAAACTGAACTTACTGTGTTCCCAATGAGGCATTAATAAAATCTCTATAGAAGACTTTGTAAAACTGCCTTGGGTATTGAGAAAGGTAGATTTTATTTCCTTCTTTATTGACAGATTGTCAGTAAGGAATAACTAATTTTTTTTTATACTTTAGCCTAAAAAATTTGGAATTTGGCTTTCTATTCTCTAGATTGATAAAGATTTTGTACCAAAATAGAATAAGAACTACAAAAAATAACAACTATGCACAAAAATCCACTAAACTCTGGTTTAATTAGTGTGGTGATATGTGAAGTTAAAATAGAGAAAGGAACTAAAACTATTTTTAACCTCAGATTTAAATATTACTGTAAAATAACCATAATGTTTGTACCCACATAATATTTTGAAATAAAAAAAATCACAGGTAATAGATACACATATTATAAATACTAAATATTGCTAAAAAATTAAACATCACTAAAATTAAACATCAGTAGCCAGCAGCTCCCTATAATTTTTCTTATTGGTACCATTTTCTTGTACATATTTCTAGAAATGTTTAGTTCTATATGTATACATACCATCTAACTCCTTGATTATATTAATAAATTTTTCTTTTCTTCCAATAGTTAGGTATAATAAATTCATATGATAAAACCTGAGTTCAGCTGTTAAAATGGTATTGGAGACAAATTCCAAAACATGGCTTTTCAAATTATGAGTTTACTGGGGGAGATTCTAAAATCAATTCATTTGTGAAAAATGGGAAATTTCCTTCTTTCCCACTTTTCTAACCAGATTAAACTGCCTTAAACTTTATGTACTCTGGATTCTTTTATGGTTAGGTTTTGATAATACTTCTTTATATTGTATAAGTAATTAAAAACTCAAGCTAAACACAAACTCAGTGGAAGTTTTTCTGCCTGGACTAAGATGGACCCTAATAATCTTGCCAATTAGAGTAACTTTATCAACTATTCGAGTTGTTCAACAATTGAATTGAGAGCCCACCTGGTGGGAGCTAGTCTCCATTCCATCCCTCTATTTTTAAAAACAGCTTTATTGAAATATAATTGAAATACAAAGACCTGCATATATTTAATGTGTAGAATTTAATAAGTTTGAACATATGTAAGCACCCCTGATATAACCACCACAATCAAGATAATAGACGTATGCATCACCTCCCAAAGTTTCCTCGTGTTCCTTTGTGTGTGTGTGTGTGTGTGTGTGTGTGTGTGTATAGTAAGAACATTTAACATGAGATTTATCTTCCTAATAAATTTTGAGGTACAACATACCATACTGTTAACTATAGGCACTATGTTGTACAGCAGATCTCTAGAATTTATTTATCTGGCATACGTAAAATTTGTTACTCATTGAACCATAACTCCCCATTTTCTCTACCTCCCAGCCCCTGACAACCTCTATTGTATTCTTCTATGAGTTTGACTATTATAGATACCTCATATACGTAGAATCATGAAGTATTTGTCCTGTTACAGGCTTATTTCCTTTAGGAAAATGTCCTCTAGGTTTATCTATGTTGTAAATGACAGGAATTCTGTATTTTTAAGGATGAATAATATTTCATTGTATGTATATACCACATTTTCCTTATCTACTCATCTGTTCATGGACACTTGGGTTGTTTCTTTATCATGGCTATTGTGAATATTGCTGCAATGAACATGGGAGTGCAGGTATCTCTTTGAGATCCTGATTTCAATTCTTTTGAATATATACCAGAAATGGGATTGCTGGATCATGTGGTACTTCTATTTTCAATTTTTTTCTACTGCATCATTTTATACTCCCACCAACAGTATACAAGGGCTTCAATTTCTCCATATCTTTACCATCATTTGTTATCGTTTGCTTGTTTGTTTGTTTGTTTTTAATAATAGATCATCCTAATAGGTGTGAGGTGGTATCTAATTGTCTTGTTGTTGGTTTGCATTTTCTGATAATTAATGATATTGGGCATCATTTCATATACCCATTGACCATTTATATGTGCTTGGAGAAACATCTGGTTTTTGGAGAAACATGCCCATTTTAAAATCTGGTTATTTGTTTTTTTCTTTTGCTAGATTTATAGTAGTTCCATATATATTTTGGAAATTAACTCCTTGTGAGAAACATGGTTTGTAAATATATTCTCCCATTCCATAGATTGCTATTTCATTCTGTTTCTTTTCTTTTTTTTTTGCTATGTAGAAGCTTTTTAGTTGGATGTAGTCTCACTTGTCTATTTTTGTTTCTGTTGCCTGTGCTTTTGATATCATATTGAAGAAATCATTGCAGAGACCGATGGCAAGAAGTTTTTTCCCTAGGATTTTAATAGTTTCAGGTATTTTGTGTAAGTTTTTAAGCCATTTTAAGTTGATTATTTGTGTATGGTGTAATGTCGTGGTATAATTTCTTTTCTTTTTTTTGTATGTGGATATGCATTTCTGCTAACACTATTTGTTGAAAAGACTGTCCTTTCTCCATTGTGTATTCTTGGCACCCTTGTCAAAGATCAGTTGACCAGGTATGCATGGGTTTATTTCTGGGTTCTCTATTCTATTCTATTGGTCCAGATGTCTGTCTGAATTCCAGTACCCTACTACTTTAATTACTATTGCTTTTTAGTGTATTTTGGAATCAGGATGTGTGATGTCTCCAGCTTTGTTCTTCTTTCTCAAAATTGTGTTGGCTATTCTGGGTCTTTAGAACATGGATTTCATATGAATTTTAGGATTATTTTTTCTATTTCTGTAAAAATTGCCATTGAGATTTTGAAGGGGCTAACATCGAACCTAGATCATTGGAGAGTATTATGGGCAATTTAACAATATTGTTTTCCAATCCCTGGACATGGAGTGTTTTTCCATTTATTTTTGTCTCCTCTGATTTTTTTCATCAATGCTTTTTAGTTTTCAGTATACAAGTCTTTGACCTCTTTGATTAAGCTTATTCCTACATATTTTGTTCTTTTTATTGCTATTGTAAATGGGATTGTTTTCTTAATTTTCTTTTTGGATAGTTTATTGTTCATGTATGGAAATACAATTAATTTTTGCATATTATATCCTACAGCTTTATTGAATTCATTTATTAGTTCTAATAGGTTTCCTTGTGGAGTCTTTAAAGTTTTTTTTTTTTTTTTTTGCCATATAAAATCATGTCATCTGCAAACAGAGATAATTTTACTTCTTCCTTTCCAATTTGGATTCAATTTATGTCTTTTTCTTGTTTTATTTCTCTGGCCAGGAATGTCAGTACTATGATGAAAAAAAGTGGTGAAAGTAAGCATCCTTGTCATGTTCCTGATCTTATACGAAAGCTTTCAATTTCCCACCGCTGAGTATGAGGTTAGCTGTGGGCTTGTCATATATGGCCTTCATTATGTTCAAGTACATTACTTCTATGCCTACTATTTTGAGCACTTTTGTCACAAAAGTGTGTTGAATTTTGTCAAATGCTTTTTCTGCCTTTATTGAGATGATAATATGATTTTTACCCTTCATTTTGTAGCATATTACATTTCATGACTTGCATATGTTGAACCATCCTTGCATCTCAGGGATAAATTCCACTTTATCATGGTTTATGGTCCTTTTAATGTCCCGTTGAATTTAGTTTGCCAGCATTTTGTTGAAGAATTTTGCCTCTATGCTTACGAGAGTTACTGGCCTGTAATTTTCTTTTCTTTTAGTGTCTTTGTCTGGCTTTGGTATCAGGGTAAGGGTGGTCTTGTAAAATGAGTTTGGAAGTGTTCTCTCCTCTTTTATTTTTTGGAAAAGTTTGAGGACTCGCATTACTGCTTTAAATATTTCATAGTATTCACTAGAGAAGCTATCAGGTCCTGCGCTTTTCTCTGTTGGGAAGTTTTGGATTACTGATTCAATATTCTTATTTGTTTTTAGTTTATTAAGGTTTTCTATTTCTTCATGATTCAATGTTGATCGATTGTATGTATCTAGGAATTTATACATTTCATCTATGTTTTGTTGGAGTATAATTGTTCACAGTAGTTTCATGATTCTTTTAATTTCTGTGGTATCAGTTATAATCTCTTCTTTCATTTCTGATTTTATTGAGTCTTCTCTCTTTTTTTCTTAATTGGTCTAGCTAAAGGTTTGTCAATTTTGCTTACTTTTTTAAAAAAACAACTCTTGGTTTCATTGATTTTTTTCTACTATTTTCCTAGTCTCTATTCCATTTATTTCTGCTCTGATATTTATTGTTTTCTTTCTTCTGATAACCATGGGCTTAATTTGTTCTTCTTTTCCTAGTTCCTTAGGGTGTAATATTAAGTTGTTTATTTGAGATCTTATAGATTTTCAGTATGTATTTTCTGTCCATTGTTGAAAGAGGGGCATCCTTCCATTTTTATTAAGGACAAATCTTTATTCCCCTCACATTAAAAATAATTATATTATCCCTCAGATTATTGTTTTAAAATTTTGTTAATTTTTTTTCTTGATACATTTATTGTAAATTTGCATTTTCCCAAGGAATTACAAGTCAAAGGCATTGTTAGTCCACTATTCACCACTGCCGTACACTATTATGATTGTATTTTGCCAGTATATTTATATATATTGTCTTTTATCAGTGTTCCTTCAAGGCTCTGTGGGCAATACATATGTAGAGGCTCAGCTCACAGCAAAGATTTTGTTCCAAATTGCTAAATAGAATTTTGATGACAGACTAGATCGATGTGTAGCCCCTTTTGCTCCTTTTAGTAGCAGTAGGAAGAACAAAATAGTTTTTCCTTTAAGTAAGAGAAAAGCCAGCTTAATCTGCCTATACCAGGATTTTTATGGACATGACAGTTCCATTCAGCTCTGTGTCAGACCCTTATACCTCACGTGCAGGGGAAGAAGAGTTAGAAGAGGGAAAATGGAGAGGAATGGCTGGGATTTCTTTCAGAAGGATAATATCCAACTCTACTTCTGCTCGCCATTCTTTTACAAGCAAATATATATAAAAAATGTCAGTCATTTTTCTCGTATTCATTTCTTTTTCACAATGAATGCCTCACCTATTAGAAGAATGGGCAAAAAATATTTTTGGATTGAGTAGTACCCTCTTTTCTTTGGAATAGATTTAAATGAAATACCCTTGGAGGCAGGTAACAGTTGTAGGGTGGAACAAAGCTTGGTTCCTGCAAATGGGCATGGTATTTTGTTAAAAGGTTAAAATTAATCTAGCCTAAAATTATTATGCTCTTATCATATGGTAGTGATCTTTTGCACTTTGATCATCCTTTTGTGAGCAGAAGAGCAATTGCTTTTTGAAAAGAATATTGACCCTTATAGGTATTCCCTTGTTTATCTCCATGTACAGATGGAATGGTTTTTTTCTTCAAGCATTTGTTCCTGTCAGACTTATCAACTTTCATAAGAAAATGTCAATCTGGCCTCTGGGTTGAAGGGCTGTTAAAACATATGGCTTTGCACTTAACCAGAAAAACAGAATAGCTGCACACCAGGTACTTGTCAGGGAATATAATCTTCAACTCGCTGTCATTCAATACTTATCAGAAGCTCAGCTGGGAGAAACAATATTTATGAAAGATTGTCTGAAGGACATGCAGTCTGTCCATTCACTTGGATTCTCTTAAATCTACCCCATCTAAGCTAGAAAGCAAAAATTCTAGAACACTGTTCTGGTTCCAGTGGGAGTGTGCATACTAAAGTGTGGAGTGACATTTTGCCATAAGCTTATACTGAGTGATATTAGAAGAAACAAATCTTTGAAACCCATTGTATTCACCATGACACTGTCATTAATGATTCTTCACCACATTACACACTTTTCTCATTATGAGGGCCCGCAAGAAAAATTTATCTCCCATGTCAGTGGTGCCAGCCATGGGTGTATTCTTTGCAGCTGGTTTGTTTATAAGCACAGAGACACTGAACCATAACTGATTCTGCCTCTGCCTTTGAGTTATTTGTTAGCAAACATAAAGTTGTAACCCATTTCTAGAAATCATGCAGAAGTTTACAACATATATTTTGAAAGCTAATTACATGCCTGGCCTTACCTTATTTGACTTTATATAATTAACTCATTTTTTTCTGGATAAAATGGGGAAAAACAAGAAAAGTCTTCAAACAAAAGCTGATCACTTGAGTCTAGAAGGGCAGTAGTTCCCAGATAAAAAACTCACTTGATTTGTAGAGCATAACACTTTGGGTCTAGAGCTAAATCCATGCTAAAATGACATTTTGCAGAAATCCAGGTCACATTATTATGTTTCACTGCTGTGTCATTTCTATCTGAGGCTTAAACATTCTGTCTCTAGAGACCCACTTTTTGTTTCATCTGGTTCTCCACTGAGAAAAAAGTCTTTCTGGGGAACTGAAAGGAGAAACATTTGACAATCAGGTGGGTGAGGAAGAGATACAGTATAGAAGATGATAAGGAGGTAGAATCCATAGGAATTACTTTGTTTTCAGCATTCCATTCAGGAATGGTTAAAGTAGAAACTTCTGAGACTGAAGCCAACCATCCAGATAAAATATTGGCACTCAGCCACCAAGTGAATGTGCTTGCCAGGCCATTAGTCACACAGATGCTTCTTTCACAGCTTGTGTCAAAGTCTGTCACCGATTTTGGCAGCCACAGGTAACTCACTCTTTCAGGAACTATATGCTATAGAAATTATAGACCTTATTTTTCACCAAATATTAAAAGGCCTATTTGCTTTTCATAAAGTAATACTTAAAAGCAATATTTTCCAAACTCTGATCTATGAAGAATGACAAGCATTTTCTTTTATGAGTTTGCGATATAATGAGAATGTGCTGTAAGAACAATGCAGTGAGTTTTTCATGAATATAAAGTAATTTAATTTAAAAGTCTGTGTCTTATTCTGGGATTATGTACTTCCTACTTTTGGGTGTTCATATGTTCTTTCTTTTATGAAATTATAAGATATTTTAAAAATGCCTCCTATTGTTACTGTTAAATAACAATAATAATAACAACCTAAGTGAGTCTCTAGGGCTGGCAAGTATGGTTGTTCAGGTTGTTTACTGCATAGTACAGTAAAATGACACATGTAATTACATGTTTGGTGATTATCCAAAGTCTGGAAACTACTAACTGAAAGGATGTCAGCTTTTTATATACCCTATATACACTTTTCTCCCCAATTGGAAAGTTTAGCTATTGCTTCTCACTAAGCAATACCACTTCATAAATGATTCCTATGAAAATATTGTAGAGATGAGAAGATAATTACCTACAGCTTTGTCAAACAATATGGAACAGATTAATATGCTTCACTGATGTGATGAAGATGACAGCTGGTACCCTTTAAAAGACAGTTTCTTCTGCAACTCAGGACCTCAGATTTTCCAGTTGTCAATAGCAACGCCTCTTTTTTAGGTTGTTGATTGGCACTGAGAAGCACTTGTCAGTTCCTAAAATTTATTTAATATGATACAACAGAGTGAAAGACAGGAGAGCTTTTATACATTGCCTGCTGCCCTACAGTGTCTTCAGAAAATGAGTTTAAATGATTTTCTACTAGGTTTCTAGTGTTCTTTTTATAAAGACATGCATTGTACATAGCCTTGGTGCACAGGTATGCTCACACAGTCGTGGTATTTGCAATATCCCAGGTCCATTGTGTACAACTGAAATGGAATGGGAACAGAGTTATTGATAGGCAAGGACAGCCTGTTATTATGCACTGAGCACACTGAATACAAAACCAGTGCTTCACCAATTTTAGAAATTAGGTTTATAAGGTCATACAAATAACACCACTACCTGTTACTAAGTGATTCTACAAGGATAAGGAAATATACTTTTTTTGTGTCATTGAAACTTCTGTAGAACTCTTAATCCTAACTCAATTCACTACAGTAAAAAGCTGAATAAACACATCTCACCCAGGAAGGGGTTTTGCAGGGTTGAATGACTGCAGGTGATATTCTAAGCAAAAGAATTTTTCATTCCCTCTCTACTGGAAAGATAATAATTTATCCATTGTAGCTAAATTATACTACTAGAATCTATCTTCCTTACAGAATGTAGTTTCACCGTCATATTTCTATAAGAGATAATTCTCAGAATATAGTAAAATGTAACTGGCAAATCCTTATATTACTGGATTTGTGTATAATTTCTGATGTGTGAGATTGAAAAGTTACCTTGTAGCAATAAATTTAGTTAAGAAAATAACTTTTAATAAGACATTAGGTTTGGTTTATCCTTCTCCAAGAACATAATGTGATAAGCCACTTCTTCACCTATACACAGTTGGGTTTTAAAACAATGTAGTAGATACTTTATAAAGGTGCAACTTACAATAATTTTGGAAAAAAAACTCTTTAGATATGAATGAAATGTAAGTCTAGTTTTATTTGAAATGCCATTAATGATCTCAATAGGTTATTTTTTCCTAATAACAAGAACAAAATAAAACCTAAGCATGTGATAATTTTAAATATTGTGGTCTTATTAAAGCTTTTGGGGAAAAGGTGAAATATAAATAAATATTAAAGTTAAATTTTGTTAGTTTTCACAAAAATTCATACATTTTTTCCACTTTTCTCTTTCCTCTGTCTCTTCTCTGTCTCTCTTTTATTTGTCTTTCTCTCTTTTTCTCTCTCCCTCTCTCTCTCTCTCCTTTAGCATCTCTGCTTTGTATCCTACCTCCTACAATACCTTTCACTTTTCTTTCCTCTTTAAATAGTTTTTTCTTCCAGTCACTCAGATCTCTTTGACTGTAAAGCCTGTGTTCTTCCCCTATGCAGCACCAATTGCAAGGGAGTTTGTTGCTAAGGGGAAATACTTATTTCTGGAAACATTTAAGCCTAACTTTTAAAGAAATCTAAAAAATGAATGCAACTTGGAAGCAATGAGATAACTGTGATTTCCTCATAGAGACCCTTCTAACACAATGACTTTACTTTCCATCAAGAAAAGTCTCATTCACGTTAACACATCCATAGAATCCATATAATTTCCAAACAAATGAGATACATACTGATAGGGAGCAAACTAAGATGAAAATGAGCAAAAAACCTTTCCTCTTTCCAGGAATACAGAAAAGAAATTGTACTATCATCTTTGGTAAATCTTTTACTAATTCTTTTCATTATTTTTACTTTTGTAACAAAACTTGGGTTAAATTTCCTCTAGCATATTTTAGAATCTTAAATACCAGTAAAATGGGAATCATATTAATTTTTCATTAGGCTGAGAAATTAAAATTTACACTTTTATTTCACTAGTGATCCAATCCAACCTTTGGTAATGTTTATTTTCTCATTACACTTTGAGCTCATTATTTAATTCTTCTCATGTTATATTATTTATTTACTTAGCAGGCTTTCAGAAAAGAGTGATCTGTTTGGAAAGCTTAAGTGAACAACCTTTAAAGTTAACCAGTTCAAAATTAAAAGAAAAAAATCTCAACATGACAAAATACAATAACTTTTAAAATAACTACAATATGTTAAATGTAAAGTACGTGGTTAAACATTACTTTAGATCACAGCAACTGAAATATCTTTCTTTAAATAAGTTACCAAAAGGCAAAGTTAGCACAGCCTAATCAATAATGCTGTTTTAAAATAAGGAAACCTTGAAATAGTGTTTATGGATGGGTAAATATGTTTTCTCCTCAGCACTTTTCAGTACTAATAATTTTCCCTGTCTTTTCTGCTGTGGTTGAGTAAAACAGCCAAGAGCAAAATCTTTTTTTTCTTGCTTTAAAACTTACCTGGCTTAATATACTAACATCAATCAAGGTGATGCTCGGGAGGAAATAAATAGCTATAAACTGTCCCACGTTTACTCCTCACAATAACAAAAACAAACAAAAAAAAAACCCTGTAGTATAGAAAATGTGAACTTGATTCCTTACTGTGTGTTAAAAACAGTTATGACTATGTTTATAAAAAAATTGGAGGTTGAGGGAATTTGTTATTTCTATATTCATAAAACTGGTTCTAATGCAGTTAATCACTAGTAGGTATCATTTTATCACAGTCCTTGTTGGAGTAGGGTCCATGAACAACTAGTGGCTTGAGGCCACTTATGGAATGGTATAAAATGCAAGAGCCAGGCAATATCTTTTTGAAGTTCCCAGTAAAGATGAGTAGAGAAGGGATTAGAAGTGGAGCAATCAGTTTTTGATCTCATTGCAATCAGTTGATCACTCTCGTTTTCTGCACCTCATCTCTCTTCTTCCATACTACCTACACTTCCTTTCCTCTCCCCTCTCTATGACATGTGAATGACAAAGAATGAGTGCTCTGCTGTCTTGAAGACCTGATTTCTTTGTGCCAGATAGGATTTTTTGAAGGATCAGTATTGTAAGAACTGCTTTGCTAAAGCAAAGGCTGGGGAAATTGTGGAGAAATTTGGATTTTAAAAATAGCATCTACTGATATAGTAACTCATGTTATAATTGAAGCTATGTGGGAGTATTTTGTAAACTGTAAAGTGCTTTTATGTTATAAGATATTAGTTATTTACTTAACACTAGCATAATTTGGTTAATAAATATATGTATTCATCAACTACTTATTTAGAAATCAGTTTGGCTGGTTGTTTCAATTTAAGCACCGCATTGAAGTAACTTATGTGTGTTTTCACACATTTCATTGAGGAGAGCCTAAGTTTATAAGTATATATATACATATATATGAACACACACATACACATGCACACACTTTTATGGAAATCTTTAATACAACCACATTTTCACATCACAAACTTTCAGGTGTTCTTAGTAGCAGAGTCGTAGTCATGGTCATTATCTACCATTCAAAGTCACTATGTATTTCTAATAAATATTAAAACAATGCTAACAATATAAACCAAAAAAAGTTGTTAACTAAAGCCAAACCAAAACCAGGCACTTTTTACAATAACTATGCATTTATGTTTTCTTCTTCTGATTATAAAAGAAAATTATTCATAGCATAGTCAATAAAGATGTACATAAGGGAGTGAATTCCAGCATGGCGAAGATGGGGCTATGAGAGTGGAGATTAGTGGTAAAAGGGAAGATAGATGGCAAGAGCAGGCAGCAGACACTGAGCTTCTTCTCTAATTAGGTCTTATTCTAATAATTGAATTAAAGTAGGAGCTTATATAATAAATGGGAAAATAAATGATTTATAAACAGTGATGTTTTGGCTACATTTTGATAGAAATATATGTGACATTTAGCATTATTACATGATATTATTTCATAATTATGGATTATAACTAAATACATATGTATCTAAAATATTAGATATAATTTTAATTATATAATTTTACATTTAATTAATTTTGTAGCATGTATAGATGAGCCTTATTTAATTTGGTGTTTTCAATTATCCCCTCTTGCTGTGTTCTTCTCTTACTATTCTTGTTGTGAAGTGTTTACTTAACAATATCACTGGCATATAGCTATGAAAACAACAGCAAAATTTCCTACTCTTGTGTAGTTTATATTCTAGCAAAAGATGCAGAAAATACATTAAAAAACAAGTATAAATAGTGCCAAGTGATAAGTGTTATAAAGAAAATAAAGAGATTTATAAAGTCAATGCAATCCCTGTTAAAATACCAATGTATTTTTTGAAAATCTAGAAAAAAATAATTCTATGCTTTGTATGGAAACAGAAAAGACCTCAAACAGCCAAAGAAAACCTTAAGCAAAAAGAACAAATCATTGGAAGGCACACTTTATCAGACTTCAAGCTATACTACAAGGCTATAGTAATCAAAACAGCATGATACTGGCACAAGAACAGAGACATAGACCAATGGATCAGAGCAGATATAAAACCATCCTCATGTGGCCATCTGATCTTTGACAAAGCAGACAAAAACACACACTGGGGAAAAGAATCCCTATCAGTAAATGGTACTGGGAAAATTAGATAGCCACATGTAGAAGACTGAAACAGGATCCGCACCTCTCACCACTCACAAAAATTAACTCACATTGGATAACAGACTTAAACTTAAGGCATGAAATCGTAAGAATTCTAGAAGAAAATGTTGAAAAACTCTTATAGGTATGGGCCTAGGCAAAGAATTTATAACTAACACACCAGTGGCAATCACAATTACAACAAAAATAAATAAATAGGACTTGATTAAATTAAAAAGCTTCTGCACAGCCAAGGAAACAATCAATAGAGCAAATAGACAATCTACAGAATGAGAGAAAATATTAGTATGCTGTACATCCGATAAAGAGCTGATAACTAGAATCTACAAAGAACTCAAGCAAATAGGCAAGAAAAAAATCAAACAGCCCCCTTAAAAAGTGAAAAAAAGATATGAACAGAAACTTTTCAAAAGAAGATAGACTAATAGCCAATAAACATATGAAGAAAATGCTCAACATCTCTTAATCACCAGGGAAATGCAAATCAAAACCACAATGAGATATCACCTAATGCCAGTAAGAATGGCTTTTATCAAAAAGCCCCAAAACAATAGATGCTAGCATGGATGCAAAGAGAAAGGAACACTTACATGCTATTGGTGGGACTGCAAGCTAGTGCAACCTCTCTGGAGAGTAGTTTGGAGATACCTCAAAGAACTAAAAGCAGACCTTCCATTTTATCCACCAATCCCACTACTGGGTATTTACCCAACGGGCAAAAAGTCATTTTATCAAAAAGACAATTACACTTGAATGTTTATTGCAGTACAATTCACAGTCACAAAGATGTGGAATCAACCCAAGTGCCCATCAATACATGAGTAGATTAATAAAATGTGGTATACGTATACTATGGAGTACTACTCAGCCATAAAAAATGGTGAACTAATACCTTTTGTAACAAGCTGGATGGAACTGGAGACCATTCTTCTAAGTCAAGTATCACAAGAATGGAAAAACAAACACCACATGTCTTCACCATTAAATTGGAACTAATCGATCAACACTCATGTGCACAGATGGAAGTAAAACTCAATGAAAATCAAGCAGCTGGTAGGGAGGAGGAGGGGATGGGTAAATTCATACCTAACAGGTTCAGTGCACACTATCTGGGTGATGGACACACTTACAACTTTGACTCAAACTGTACAAAAGCAATTCATGTAACCAAAACATTTGTACCCCATAATATTCTGAAATACAGAAAAGAAAAAAAAAGGAATACGAAGTGATGGAATGTGTTTTTTTAGAGAGGGGGCAGGGCACATTTTAAACAAAGCTTTAGAAGGAGTTGAAGGAGTGAGCCAAGTAACTAAGGAAAAATTATAAACCTGCTATTAGAAGTAAGATCAGGATGAAGTACTCTAAATATCTATCTGGAAGGCAGCACTGAAGTTCTAAGTCACTAATCTAATTCTGAGATAAATCATGTTTTTTTTTTTTTTTTTTTTTTTTCAAAAGCATGTTTGGTAGCTTCTGTTTACAAGATTGAAATAGTGGCAGAACTTCAAGCTAGAAACATATTTTTTCATTGAAAGCACACTCTTTATTCCTCCTTTAGGCAATTTCAAGTTGACTTTCTAAAATGAACTAAGATTTAATTTTATCATGATTATATTGAAATGTTAAACTTTGCAGCTCATTTAGATTTATGAAGAAAAAGCCACATAATGAATTCTGATATGATTTCAGCTAATTTTGGAAGTCAATTTCTTAAGAAATGAAGAAGTGTGTTACATTACTTAGCAGGGATCACTAAGAGTCAGCCTGGTTTGTCCAAGAACAAGTGATGCTGAACTAGCTCCATGTCCTTTTTTGACAGAATTTCTAGGCTAGTGGATCAGGGGAAGTGTAGAGATGGAGCTTATCTGGATTTTATTAAAGTAATTGAAAGTTTCTTTAAACTTGTGAAGAGCTAGGGGCCTGGTGTTAGTACAGCTGCATTTCTTGGTAACTGATTGATAAGGTATATCCCCGATTACTAATTAACAGGTAAACACTGGCTTGGAGAAAGTTGCTGATAATGTGGCTTAGGGATTTGTCCTTGCCCTGTACATTTCAACAATTGTTCTAGTGACTTAAATGAATGAATTAGATTCCAAGCTAAACTTGATGTGCTAGAATGACATGGCAGAGTAGCAAAGTGAAGTTTCACAGGAATAACATTAAAGTTTTATCCTTGGACCGCCCCCCACCCCAAATCAGCTGCAACAAATACAAAATACAGAAACGTGTAGAAACAGATTTTTGTGCAATGAGGGTAGACAGTTAAAGTGGGTACCAAAATTGCTAGTGTGAGCTGTTTCATTAGAAAGAATCATGTCTGGAATAGGGATGATTCATTTTTTGCTCTGCTTTGCATTAGGCAGGTCACACACCATTTTCAATGTTAGGCACCACACTATAGGTAGGAATCTATTAGAAGAGAAACCAGTGTAGTGAAAGAACTTGAAAGAATATTATATAAAGAAACATTCTCAAGTCAAGAGGATACCCTACTTAGAAAAAGAAGACCTGCCAAATATGGAAGAAGCTGTGGAAAAGCACATACGTGAAACCAGATTTAAGCTTAACATGGCTATAACCTAAGGATAAATTTGTCCAAAGATGGACTGTGTTAGTTTGTTAGGGCTTCTGTGAAGGAGCTCAGGAAATTTCAACCCAAAATATGATTCCTTGACATAAAGAATATTTTGAATTAAAGGCCATTCAAAATAAAAAATCGGATATCAGACTGAATGGGGGTGGGGGAGGGGATGGGTGTATGCCTACGCAATGAGCGCATTGCGCACTGTTTGGGGAATGGTAACGCTTGAAGGTGCTGACTAGGGAAGGGGGGTGGGGAAGGGAGGGATATATACCTACATGATGGGTGCAACGCGCACTATCTGGGGAACAGACACGCCTGGAGCTCTGACTTGGGGGGAAAGGCGGTACATGGGCAACATATGTAATCTGCAATTCTGTATCCCCCATAACAATAAGATGAAATAAAAAAAAAAAAAAAGCACTGGAAGGGGCTTTCGCTCTATTTACATTAAACTGGACTGACCTGATCAAAAGATTGAAGGGGGCAATTGACTTCCCTTCCTTTCCCTGTTATCTCAATATATCACAGAATGCAACCAGACCTAACCCAATCATTTGCGACATAACACCTGTGTCTCGGGTTAATTTGCTAGTCAATCTGTTTCCCCATCTATTCATCCTCCCTGGCAACTTTTCATAGCCCCTAAACAGAACTACCTATACTCCTCATTTTTCCCCCTCCCCTCTAAAAGGCATGTATAAAAATATATGAACTTCATTGGGATATTGGGTAATCACTATGTGATTCTCACCATGTGCATGATATTGGTAAATAAACATTTCCCTTATTAATGTGCCTTAATTGTGAGTTGATCTTTCAGCTAACTTTCCAGGGAAAGGACAAGTTTCCCCTCACCCCTGCAGCTGTAACAAAGTACCACACATTGACTGGCTTAAATGACAGAACTTTACTGTCTCACAGTTCTGGAGGCCAGAAGTCTGAGATCAAGGTGTTGGCAGAGGTAGTTCCTTCTGGGAGCTGTGTAGGTTAATCTGTTCCATTCTTTTCTCCTAGCTTTCGGTGTTTGAGGAAAATCTTTGGCATTCCTTAGCTTTTTGGAGCATCACCTCTAGCTCTATCTATATATTCACATGGTGTTCTTTCTCTGTGTGTGTCTGTCTCCAAATTTTCCTGTTTTATGAGTACACCAGTCATATTGGATTATGGACCTACCCTACTCCAGTATGAATTTATCTTACTATACTTGCGATGACTCTGTTTCCAAATTAGGTCACATTCTGGGTGTTAGGAACTCAACAACTCAACATATGAGTTTTTGGGGGACACAATTCAACCCATCACAGTGACAAATAGCAAATTGTCTTTCTAGAGATAGAGGCATGTGTTTCAGGGGTATCATTATTTAAACACTAAGATTAAAGAGAACAAGATAGACTACTTTAGAAGTATACATTTAAGAATGTTTTCTGTGATTAAGAGGGTGATGAATACTTTAAAGAATCTATAGGATATATTCAATGGTAAAATCTCTCATAGCTAAGCTCTACTTAATCACTACTAGATAAACCTAAACTCTATTATCTCTATCAAATATTCTAAATCCTAATAGTTACGAGGCTCTTCGCAGATATGACTGTTCACTTTGGTTCCCCCTACTTCAGTTTTATTTTTGGCTTGGTAAGATTCGGTTATATTTGTTCCCAAATCTGGGTATGTGAAATATTTAAATACAATTATGTGATTTAGCTAAACATTATCTAAACCCATAATATTTAAGTGAGGAAAAAGTGAAGTTGTTGTTTCTATGAAAATAAAGTTTATTCTTTGGAAATATACCATGAAGGCAAATTTTATTTTTAAACAATAGTGCCAAATTAGATGTAGGGAGACAATTGTGAAAGCCTGGAAAAAATTGTCAAACTATGAAAGGATGTGCATTCATTGCCTTCCAAATGTCTTCTTTTCTCCTCAAAGAAACTGAAGCTTGAAATTTTAAAAGATGAATTATGAGAGTGATTTATGCAAGAAAGATAATGGCGGATTACAATCAATGGAGACATTCAAAGAAAAGACTTTGGCACTACATCAAACGACAGAAGAGTAAGTCTACATATACACATTTTAAATTAAAACAAAATGTTTATTGTACATATTTGGTGTTTTAAAAACTGGAATTCAGTTACTAAGACAGAAGGAGAGAATGGATGTTGTATACAAGAACTAGCAAGTCTGTCACTGTTAGTAATATACTTTTCTTGTGTGTGTGAATGTTGAGCTTCTCAGCTTCAAAAGTTAGCAGCAAGAAGCACTGAATCATGAAGCATAAACTACAAATACAGCATTCGTATCATGTTTTGTTAAAAAATGGCAAAATTCTAGCAAACTGTCTTTTGGCACTTGCTTTTTAGAATGATGGGCATGGGATCTGAGTCTTAATTGCCTTCAATTTTTATGACTGCTTTGTATGGCATCAAATGTTTGACCAGGCAAAGTACATTTCAATGGATAGCTTTACTCCCTTTTAAAAGAAACTGAAAGTCCAGCTGAAACTCCTTATCAAATGAGTGGAGATCAGGGTGTTCATTTTGGATGAGGCAGTGTATTCATTCACTAGGTCAGCTCAATTTGACATTTCTGGGCTAGGGTACCTCCCTTAAAGTTACACAACGTGTTGGAATTAAACTGTCCTGCTTACTTTTGATAAGACCTATGATCAAAAGAGTAATAAGAGTAATCACCATTTAGAATCCCCTTTAACAAATATTTTCCATTTACCTAATCTCTAAGGAGAATTTAGGGTATTTGTCTAGTGAAATCCATTTGATACCAGGATTTGTTACAGCTGTTCTGCAATCGGTACTTCTAATACAATGAATGAGATACTTCCAGAAACTATTATGCTTTATTAAATTAATTCTCCTTAACCCTTTAGAAGGTAGATACCACTATTATTCTTATTTTTGTAGATGAGGAAATTGAGGCACAGAGATTAAAGAATTTGTTCATGTTCATGGCAAGAGGTGGATTTGGGATGGTTAATATCACAATTTTGCAAATTACATTTCATGATGGGTGGAGCTAGTGAAAAGTATCAAAATAAAGTCTGTTTTAAAGATGACCACTACCTTATTAAGAAATCATATAAATAAGTATCACTAGTAAATTTCTCTTTAGATTCACCAAACACCATTCACTGTGGACAAAAAGATACAACTATACATTAATATTTATTAAATATTTCCATGGTGATTAACTGGTGGAGGCTCTGATATTAAATGGACTGGAGGTCTTTTCAAGTGAAAACTCCTGTTGCTGTTCCCCCATGCCATTCCATATGCTTCTTTCCTCATGTGTAGTTTCTGTCAAAATAGTGAATCAAATGTAATCAATGAGGCAGGGCGTGGTAGCTCACACCTGTAATCCTAGCACTTTGGGAGGCCAAGGTGGGAGGATTTCTTGAGGTCAAAAGTTCAAGATCAGGCTGAGCAACATAGTGAGACCCCCCATCTCTATAAAAAAATAGAAAAATTAGCCAGGTATGATGGTGCCTGCCTCTAGTTCCAGCTACTCAGGAGGCTGAGGCAGGAGGATCACTTGAGCCCAGGAGTTTGAGGTTGCAGTGAGCTATGATCATGTCACTGCCCTCATGCTCAGGCAACAAAGTGAGACCCTGTCTAAAAAAAAAAAAAGAAAAGAAAGAAAGAAATTGGTAGTAATACGTAGTATCCCTCAGGTGCATTGCAGCTCTTTCCCATAATTTTGTGGATTGACTGGGCTCAGGTGGTAGGCTCTCACTTGGGGTGTCTCATGTGGTTACATTTAGATAGCAGCTAGAACTAGAGTCTCCTACGTGAACTGCTCAAGATGGCTTTTTCACACACATGTCTAGTCCTTTGGTGCTCCTCGGCCTCTCTTTATCCACACTGTATCTCATATTCTTGGCCTCTCCACATGACTTGGGCTTCTTGTTGCTTCATGGTTGCAAGGTACTCACCTTACTAACATAGTAGCTGACTTTCAAGATGCACAGATTGGACCCTTTTAGGCCAATTAAGGGCTATAGTGAAACTGGTATAGCATCACTTCCACTGTATTCTATTGATTAAAGTAATAGAGGGCCTGATCATATTCAAGAAGGTGGAGAAATAGATTCCACTTCTTAATGGAAGAGTGTCAAGGTCACATTGCAGAAGAGCATGTGTAATGGGACCTATGGTTATAGTCGTCAATAGGAAATACACTCTGCCACAAGCTCTATGGCATCTAATCAGACTTGCTTTGCACATGAAGAGAGCGAGAGAACAATATACTTTGTTGGGATGTGTTTCCTGAATAGCTGCTGATACTTTGCTTACCAAAATTTCCATTCAAGGCAAGTCTAACAAGAGTGAGTTGGACAAATTTCTTTTTTTTTTTTCCCACATATTCTCTCAAATTTATTAGGCATGTTTCAGTCATTTTTTTTACTCACTAAGCATTTGCACAAAGCCTGAATCACACTGGGAACCTAAAAAATGTTTTTTTATTTGAATGATTTTTTTCTATATTAAAAATGAATGCTTAATACATTAAAGCTATAAGTAAATCTTATCTTTATGCTCTGGATAGCAATTCCATCAGAGAAAATTTCTTATTGGTCTCCTTCCTCTATCATCCAATCCTTTCTGCTCAGAGAAGCTGGGCAAAAAACTTTGCATAGATATCTTCATGAGTCTATTAACAATGGACAAAAATCTCTAATTGTTCTGTCTTCTTTATTTTCTAATTCTTCCCTCTTAGAGGAGGCTGGGCACAGCAGCCTTGGCTAGGTGTATGGAGGAGGGTAAGTAACTAGGAGTAGAAGCCAAATCAAACCTGTAGTGTCCTAATCAACAAAATTAAAGGGGCAAATGGATAGAAACACAGGAAACCGTGAAGGACAATCAGGACTAAAATTCAACAGTAGGAGGAAAACCTAAAAAAATTCTAAGTTGCAAAATAAATAACACCAATGATCTTATACTAAATTTCAGAATGTTAGGATAGGCCTTATTATGCTTACGATCAGAATTGGTTCAAGATGTTTGGCTGAGATTGAACTAGAAGGTACAGGGTTGATAGCCCCAGCCCAGTTAGGAGAAGAGGCCTGGGAGGATGCCAGGGAGGAATTTGTAGCTTTCAAATGTTGATTTTCTACCTTGAACTTCTACAACAATTGGTAACTGATTTGTTAGATGTTGGAGAGAGACTCAAAACAACTATTAATCATTTTGTTAAGTAATTAGAAATACAGTTATTCATAGGATGTTTTTATAGATTGCAGCATATACTTTTGATATGAAAACAATAGAATGTCATAAAGGAATCAATTTTGAGTGTTTTACGTAAATATTCTTTAGTTTCTAGTAATCTGACTTTTCTAAGAACTAGGTTTTACACGTGAAGACAATGTAAATAACATATACATTTGTGAGTATCCTTGCTTGCATTACTTTTTACAGCTACTACTTATAATAGTATCAATCTATATTACCTAAAGTGTTGGAAGTACAGTTGATTTAGTTCTGATGCTTTTATCATCTTGATAAATGATGAAATCATATCATTGCATAGATTGATTTTTATACAATTCTGTAACTAATCAGAAGAAATACTGGGTTGATTACTACAAGGGTGATTTAGTTTTTGAGTTTAAACACAAACTAAAGTTTCAAATTCCTACAGAGGAAGTGTTTCTGAGCTTCCCTGAATAGGACTGGAATTGTTTTAGCTAAAGAGAAGTGGTAAATAATGATGGATTTTTCTTAAGCTCAGCTAATCTATTTTTAGATTTAACATAGTGAATGAGAATCAAATCTCGTCTTTTGAGAAAAATGGCAGTAGTAATAAGGTGCTGTGTACTTTTAAAAAGTAGCAGTTACATTTGGATAGAACTTTATTTTTTTCCATCATGTGAATCATTAACTATAATGAAATATTTTATTTCATTAATTAGAAAACTATGAGTCAAATGCTCTGCTTTCAAAACCTAAGGACAGAAACCCAAATCCAATCTTCTCCCTACTAAACTTTCTATATAAGAAACAACCCAAAGAAATTAAAGATAAAATGATTCACAAAATAATTACAGCATCTTTGTTACCATAGGGAAAAACAATAAAAAAAACTAACTTATTTCAGTACTGAGGCTACTACGTACTAAACAAAGAAATAATAAAGAAATAAACCTAAGTAAAATTAACTCAATTTTATAAACTGGCCTTTGAAAATGAAGAAAATATATTTTATATATATAAAAATATAATTAATAAATTTTAACATAATTTGTTTTTTAGAGTAAATAACATATAGACCTTTTCTACTGTGACTTTGAAAAAAATATTTGAAAACACTACATTGGTTTTGCTTTTTATGTATAATCTTTTTGCTAATGACTCTTGCACTGTTGCTAATTTTCATTTTGTGGTTTTTATATAAAATTCCACTATTTAAAAAATTTTTAACTAAAAAGGTTACATTTAGGTCACCAGAGAGTTTCTTAAAATTTCTAAAGTTTTGTAACTTTTTGTTTTATCTTCTTTACTTAGAATTTACATCCTGCCTATTTCTGAAATGATTTGAAATGGGTTATGGGATAGGCATAATGTAAAATAAGGCAATTAGGGATAGAATGAAAAGATATTATGTACATATAGCAGAGAGAATGAGGTGAACAGACACCCAAGATGAAATGATTGTTGGAAATTAGGGCATTGATCTTGGCTCTAACTTTCCTGTTAGCCCAAAGGAGGAAGAAAAACTTATAAAAGTATAGAAATTTAAGTTCTGAGATGACAAAGCATTTGGATTATAGGATTTTTTTTTTTTTTTCTAAACTAGGCCTAACCTCAGGTTGTGTTTTGATATCTAGTTTAATGAACGTTGTATAATGTACTGAGCAGTATTTTTGTTTTATTTAAGACAAACAGACTAATTCTGTTCAAATATAATCATAAAACCCATGCCTCCATTTAGTGCTTTCTTAAGTTGTTTCATTTGGAAAGTAATACACGTGCATGGAAATAAAAATTTCAACTGTCCACAATGGCAAAAATCAAAACTTAAAAGTATCTGTAGTTTCTTTGCTTTCTCTTGCCTTCAGTTACTTCCTCAGAAGTAACAACTTTTGATATTCTGTTTTAAGCTTTTTTGGTGGTTGTCTCTGTAACTCTAAATAGTATGATTATGCTTTATTTCTTGATTATCAAATTAAGCAATATCCATAGACTTTCTACTGTTGATGAGGACTGGAGCTCATTTACTCTGTCAACATTTTATCTTCAATCTCTCTCATTTTCATTAGTCATATTATTATATTTTAATTCTTCTATTGGGTAAACAAAATTCATCAAATATAGAGAATTTTATTGTTGGCATTAAAATCTTTATTTAAAAAGCAAAGCAAGAGTACTTAACACATTTATTTTTAAATAAGCAAAATTATTTCAGTCAATGGAATAATTGATGTCTTACAGATTTCTGAAAAGAGTTTTGAAAGTTGGTAATTTTTTTGTGAGGTATATTTCAAGCACTCATTTTTTTTTTTTTTTTACTGCTTTTCTCTGATTTTTTTTTTTTTCATCTAAACTTTTTATTTCACATGTAACAGGGCTGGAGTTTCATACTATACAATGCAGTCCACATCATTCTTTCCATCATTAATTGAACTCATTTTCATCAGAGTTTAGAATTTAGTTTAGTGGGCATTTCCAAGGCTTGAGAAAATGGTATTTTTTTCCATGCATATACTGTCTCTTGCAGCTTGTTTTTCTTGCGTACTTTCCTTTCTTGTGTCTCTGCTGTTCCTATTGATGTTTTGCTTTCTGATCTATATTATAGGGCAAGAAGATATTTATTTTCCCGTATAGCATCCTCTTATTTAAATAAGAAATTACTGGCATTATAGCAGAGATGTAACAGGAAATAAAAAAATAAATAAATTTATTTCTATGGTAATCCTTTTTCTATATTAAATTTCTCCTCAAACCTAGAAAATTTATTTGACTTCAAAAGCTATTTGCTGCCTATTCCTTGGATTATATATTGGCCTCAAGACAAATTTTGCATTTGAGTTCTTTATCGCTCTCTGTATGTTGCATGAGCAGATGGGACATGCTGGAGCTTCTGAGTAGAAGCTTTAAAAGGCAGCAAATGTTTTTGGCCAACTCTGTTGCTCTTCCCTCTGGCATATCTAAGAGAGGGACTACTCCTGCTTTGGTACAGGAATTACAACTCATTCAGCAGAGCCACAGCCAATTCACAATTTATGTTCAATGTGAGTGAAAAATAAATGATGTTGTAAGCTGCTGAGATTTGAGGATTGTTGTTTGCTACTTCACCAAAGCTGACTAATATGTGACTCATATTTAAATTTTAACCTTTGAAAATATCTGGATAAGGAGAATATACTCAGAACTCAAAATCACATGCTATGAAGAAAGATGTCCAATTATTACATGTGTTTCTCGGTTGGTCTCTTTGAATACTTGGGTGAGAAGGAAAAAGCTGAAAAGTTATCCCTGTCAAAATATTAAACAATTCATCACATTAAATCTTTCTGATGTAAATTATAAAACTTATTCATAAATAATTTTCCTTGTATATCAGATCTGATATTTTTCATTGTAAGGCATAATTTTGTATTGTATTTTCTTAATGTGGAAGGCAATTCCTTCTACTTTCATTTTTTAAGTTTATAATCTGGAACTAAAGATAACCAATAACAAAATAAATTCTGATACCACTCATACGAGTTTATGAGAGTGCAAATACACAATTAGAATGCCAATCTAATATCAAGATAAAATTTCTCCATATTAAGAAATAATTTGGGCAATGTTTACAAATTTTTATAATAGAGGTTGTCATATATATCCTTATATTGTTTGAAGAAAACATTATTATCTATATGTTTTTATAAAACAAAATTTTAAATGAGAAGCCTATTCTTATAATTACCATGACTTAGTTTTGTTTTTTGCTAAATTTTTTATTTTTAATCATTATAGGTACATAATAGCTGTATATGTATAGGGTACATGTGATGTTTTAATATAGGCATATAATTTGTATTTATTATATCAGGGTAATTGGGGTATCCATCACCTCGGGCATTTATCATTTCTTTGGGTTAGAAACATTCCAATTCCACTCTTTTACTTATTTTAAAGTATACTAAACTTGTTGGTTATAGTCTGTTGTGCTATAAAATATCATTCATTCTATCTAACTATTTAATTATATTTTTTACCTATTAACCATCCCTACATTATCCTACCTCCCTGCTACCCTTCTCAGACTCTGGTAACCATAATTCTACTCTCTGTCTCCATGAGATCAATTGTTTTAATATTTAGTAGCCACATATGAGTGAGAACATGTGAAATTTGTCTTTCTGTGCTTGGCTTATTTCACTTAACATAATGTTCTCCAGTTCCATCCATGTTGTTGCAAATGGCAGGATTTCATTATTTTTTTTATGGCTGAATAATATTCTGCCGTGTATATGTATACATTTTCCTTATCCATTCATCTGTTGCTAGACACTTAAGTTGCTTGCAAATCTTGGCTATTATGAATAGTGCTGCAATAAACATGCAAATGCAGATATCTTTTCAATATACTGATTTCCTTTCTTTTGGATATATACCTGGCAGTGAGATTCCTGGGTCATATGGTAGTTATCTTTTTAGCTTTTTGAGAAACCTTCATACTGTTCCCCATAGTGATTGCACCAATTTACATTCCCACCCATAGTGTACGAGGGTCCCCCTTTCTCTATATCCTTGCCAGCATTCAATCTTGCCTCTCCTTTGGATAAAAGCAGTTTTAACTGGGGTGAGATGATATCTCATTGTAGTCTTGATTTTCTCTGATGACTAATGATGATGAGCATTTTTTCATATACCCATTGGCCATTTGTATATATTCTTTTGAGAAATGTCTATTCAGATCTTTTGCTCATTTTTTAAATCAGATTATTTGTTTTTTTCCTACTGACTTGTTTGATCTCCTTATAATTCTAGGGATCTCTTATCAGATGAGTAGTTTGCAAATATGTTTTCCCATCGTATGGGTTGCCTTTTCATTTTCTTGTGCAGAAGCTTTTTAGCTTGATGTGATCTCATTTGTCCATTTTTGCTTTGATTGTCTGTGCTTGTGAGGTATTACTCAATAAATCAAAACCCAGACCAATGTCCTGGAGTGTTTCCCCAATTTTTTTTTTAAGTAACTTCATAGTTTCGTATCTTACATTTAAGTCTTTAATCCATTTTGATTTGATTTTTGTATATGGTGAGAGATAGGGGTCTAGTTTCATTCTTCTATATAGGGACCAACTTCCCTTTCTTCCTGCCTTGGTACTCTTATTTATACCACATAATTCTGCCTACCGCTGGCCAAAGCTGAGTGGTTATGGGTAGATGCTTGGCCCTAAAGAAATCAATCCATAGGCTGAGTTATATCAATAAGGTGCCTGGATTTTTCAGATTTTTTCTGGGATTCTGGTAGATCTCTATCTCTTTACAAGTCTGTTTTTAGAATCAGTTTGAGATTCCTCTTTCTTGTATGCAAACATGACTTGACAGATGTACAGATATTTAGATATTTCCATTGCTGTCATTTAAAGCCCAATCTATCCATAGATGGACATGCTGTCTTGTAGCCTATATTATTACTTGTTGACTAGTCAATGTAGTATAGCTATGCCAATACTCTTTATAAGCATTAGCCAAAAAGTTTTATTCCCAAGTAAATTCAGTAAATTTTTATTTTTCTAGGACATTCACCACATCTTCAGATTGGCAAGCTAATAAGGTCACATTTTCTCAGAATCAGACCCCATTTTTACTGGCTAAGTAGTCAGTAGTTTCTATTGAGTGACTGGCAGGTCACAGCCTCTCTTACTTCAGACTGTCTTTTATTTTCTTCTTTTGTTTCTTTTGTTTTTATTAGGTGGAACTTGTATTTTCAACTTAACCATTTTCCCTTAGGACTGTTAGATGGAGTCTTTGATTTCCTGACATGTCAGGTGGTTTAACCATGGAAAGTAACCTTAGCCTGTCTTTTTTATTTTCATGAAATGTGAATTTAGGACTATTCCAGAGTCCCAAAGTTTCTTTAATATTTGGAAAAGTGACTTATTTTTAGAATAGGATGATATTGAGCACTAAAGTAGCTTTTAAACCTTCCTTTCAAAAGTCATCTATTTTCAACTTAAGATTAATTTTTTAGTTTCCAAGGCTGAAGAGCTATTTCAATTTGGCCTGAAGCCAAATATTTAGATACACTGCAAAAGAATCCCATTATGAATCTCTCTTTCAATTATCTGTTTTGAAAGGGCAGAGGAGAACAGAAATTTAGTCTCCTTTGTGAGAAGAGCAGATAAGAGTTTTATTTTCTAAGTGGGTTTTGAAAGAGAATTTTGGATAACTTTTGCCAATGAGTTTAATAGTGAGTACATGTTCTATATTAAAATTCCTAAGATGCAGTTTCATTTCTCTTCTTATTTTAAAGTAAACAAGAGTTGAAAAAGTATACTAACTGGTTAGTTTGGAAGGCATGTTCATGTCCATATTCCTATGGAAGTATTGGAACTAGTGATTTTATTCTAGTTTTGATATGTTTTTGTTGAATGTTTTGTTTGGGAATTTATATTACAGTACTATTATTGGTATTATTTTGTACTCAAATTTTTTTTCTCTATCCCTCAACCTTCTGAATGCTATAAGATGAAGAATGGAGTTAATTTCCAAATAAATCCTAATAACATATTTATTCTACTAGTAGGAGAGAAGTATACACGCTCTCCTGCTTTATCCTTGGGATATGTTAAGGTCAAAAGGAGAATTTTATTTGATCTAAAACTAGCACCTCAAACTTTTCTGAAGAATTTTCCCTAATGCTTGGGAGAACTTGTAGCCAGGAGAATTTGGACTATACATTCTGTTTACAGAGATTATGGGTAATTTTCATCTCTTTTGTAAATTTTCTGTATCTTATTTTTTTAATAACAGATACATATTAATTTTATAGTTAGATAAAAATATTGAAACAATTTTCATCCTACCTCTTTTCTTTGGAAGAAAAATGATAACTGTTAAAAACAGTGATAGGAATACTATTTGTTCATCTTTGCTCTATTCATTTTGATTTTGACTGAATCTGAGAAGTACTACATTTTCTGATTCCCCCCAGGCACATAATCATTTCATGAATGAAAAATACATTGGTTGATGGAGGAAGTTTGGTCTTTTTTGTGAATACATATAAAAATCTTTTAAGAATTTATCTGTAGATCACTTTGGGTAGTATAGACATTTTAACAATGTTGATTCTTCCAATCCATGAGCATGGTATATTTTTCCATCTATTTGCAAGTTCTGCTATTTCTTTTCTCAGTGTTTCATAGTTTTCCTTATAGAGGTCCTTTACCTCTTTAGTTAGGTATATACCTAGATATTTTATTTTCTTTGTTGCTATTTTGAAGGGTATTGAGTCTTTAATTTGGTTTTCCAATTGACTGTTATTGGCATATATAAATGCCTCTGATTTGTGTATATTAATTTTGTAGCCTGAGACTTTGCTATATTCATTAATCAATTCCAGGAGTCTCATGGTTGAATCCTGGGGGTTTTCCAGATATAACATCATATCATCAGCAAAAAGTGAGAGTTTGATCTCTTCCTTCCCTATTTGGACTCCCTTGATTCTGCTCTCTTGCCTGATAACTCTCGCAAGGACTTCCAATATTATGTTGAAAAGTAATGGAGACAGTGGGCAGCCCTGTCTGGTTCCAGTTCTAAGTGGGAGTGCTTTCAGTTTTTCCCCATTCAGAATGATGTTGGCTGTGGGTTTGTCATATATGGCTTGTATCATTTTTAGGTAGGTTCCATCAATGCCTATTTTGTTAAGCGTTTTTATCATAAAAGGGTGTTGAATTTTGTCAAATGCTTTTTCTGCATCTAATGAGAGTATCATATGGTTTTTGTTTTTGCTTCTATTTATGTGGTGAATTACATTTATAGATTTACATATGTTGAACCACCCCTGCATCTCTAGGATGAAGCCCACTTGGTTGTGGTGGATTATTTTTTTGATAAGTACTTGGATTCGATTTGCTAGTATTTTATTGAAAATTTTTGCATCTATATTCATAAGAGAAATTGGTCTGTAGTTCTCTATTTTTGTTGCATCCTTTCCAGGTTTTGGTATCAATGTTATATTGGCTTGGTAGAACGTGTTGGGGAGAATTCCATCCTTCTCAATATTGGAGAATAGTTTATGTAGGATGGGCACCAGTTCTTCTTTGTATGTATGGTAAAATTCAGGTGTGAACCCATCTGGACCAGGGCTTTTCTTTTTGGGAAGGTTTTTTATTGCTGTTTCGATTTCAGTTCTTGATATTGGTCTGTTCAGGTACTCTATTTCTTCCTGATTGAGCCTGGGAAGACTATGTGTTTCTAAAAATTTGTCCATTTCCTCCACATTCTCCAGTTTGTGTGCATAAAGATTTTTGTAGAATTCATAGATGATATCTTGTACAGATTCAATGCAATCCCTATTAAATTACCAACATCATTCTTTACAGATGTAGAGAAAATAATTATACACTTTGTATGGAATCAAAGAAGACCCCGTATAGCAAAAGCAATTTTAAGCAACAAAAACAAAATGGGAGGTATTAATTTGCCAGACCTCAAACTATAATACAAGGCCGTGGTTCTTAAAACAGCCTGGTATTGGCACAAGTGCAGGGACACAGACCAGTGGAACACAACAGAAAATCCAAATATAGAACCATCCTCATATAGTCACCTAATATTTGACAAAGCAGGAAAGAATATACTCTGGGGACAAGAATCCCTATTCAATAAATGGTGCTGGGAGAATTAGTTAGCCACTTGTAGAAGACTGAAACAGGACCCACAGCTTTCACCTCTCACAAAAATCAAATCATGGTGGATAACAGACTTAAACCTTAGGCGTGATACAATCAGAATTCTAGAAGAAAATGTAGGAAAGACTCTTACGAACATTGGCCTAGGCAAAGAATTTATGAAGAAGACCCCTAAGGCCATCACAGCAGCAACAAAAATAAATGAATGGGACATGATTAAATTAAAAAGCTTCTGCACAGCCAAAGAAACAGTCACGAGAATAAACAGACCACCTACAGAATGGGAAAAAATTTTTGCATACTACACATCAGATAAAGGACTGATAACAAGAATCTATTTAGAACTCAGGAAAATCAGCAAGAAAAAATCAAGCAACCCTATCAAAAAGTGGGCAAATGACATGAATAGAAACTTCTCGAAAGAAGATATAAGAATGGCTAACAAACACATGAAAAAATGCTCAACATTCCTAATCATCAGAGAAATGCAAATCAAAACCACAATGAGATATCACTTAACCCCAATGAGAATGGCCTTTATCAAAAAAACCCAAAACAACACATGTTGGCGTGGGTGTGGAGAGACAGGAACACTAATACACTGCTGGTGGGACTGCAAACTAGTGCAACCCCTGTGGAAAGCATTATGGAGGTATCTTAAACAGATTCAAGTAGACCTGCCATTTGATCCAGCAATCCCATTATTGGGCATATACCCAAAGGAAAAAAGGTCATTCTGTAACAAAGACACATGTACCCGAATGTTTATAGCAGGACAATTCACAATAGCAAAGATGTGGAAACAACCCAAATGCCCATCAATACATGATTGGATTAGTAAGCTGTAGTATATGTATACCATGGAATATTACTCAGCTATAAGGAATAATGAAGATGTGACATCTCTATGGTTCTCCTGGAGAGAGTTGGAACCCATTATATTAAGTGAAGTATCCCAAGAATGGCAAAACAAGCATCACATGTACTCACCAGAAAATTGGTTTCCATGATCATCACCTAAATACACATCTAGGAACGACACCAATCGGATATCAGACTAAGGTGGGGGGTGGGGGAGGGGATGGGGGTATGCCTACACAATGAGTGCATTGCACACCGTTTGGGGAATGGTAACACTTGAAGGTGCTGACTCGGGAAGGAGGGGGTGGGCGGGGAGGGACATATACCTACATGATGGGTGCAACGCACACTACCTGGGGAATGGACACGCCTGGAGCTCTGATTTGGGGGGAAAAGCAGTACATGGGCAACGTATGTAACCTGCAATTCTGTATCCCCCATAACAATAAGATGAAATAAAAAAAAAAAAAAAGAATTTATCTGTAATATATTTGAGTGTTTGTCTTCATATAGCTCTTTCAGTGTTTGCTTTAGGCAGTACATTATACATCCATAACTTATCATAGTCTACTGGTGTCATGCTGTTTTCATATAATGTGAATGTAGGATCAAATATACAACAGTTAGCTGGATGGTCTAAAGCTAATTCAAGTAAATTAAGACTTTTTTTGATGCTATAGTAAAAAAATGGAGTAATCCTAGTCAAGGTTTATTATTTATCATGGCTCATGATTTGTACAATAGATTTGAAGCTTATACCAATTTTTATGTTAAAAAAGTCAATGGTGAGGCTACTTGTTCTGATATGAAAAGTGCAGAATTAAATCCAGAAATGAGAAAAATAATAGAATTATAGAATAACACAAAGTGTATTTAACATTAAATGAAAATGGATTATGTTTTTTTTTTTTTTTTTTTTTTTGAGACAGAGTCTCACTCTGTTGCCCAGGCTAGAGTGAGTGCCATGGCGTCAGCCTAGCTCACAGCAACCTCAAACTCCTGAGCTCAAGCGATCCTCCTGTCTCAGCCTCCCGAGTTGCTGGGACTACAGGCATGCGCCACCATGCCTGGCTAATTTTTTCTCTATATATTTTTAGCTGTCCATATAATTTCTTTCTATTTTTAGTAGAGGTGGGCTCTCGCTCTTGCTCAGGCTGGTCTTGAACTCCTGAGCTCAAACGATCCGCCCACCTCGGCCTCCCAGAGTGCTAGGATTACAGGCGTGAGCCACCGCGCCTGGCCGAAAATGGATTATGTTTAAAAAATCATCTTTTACAAAAGGAAAAATGCTAAGTTGTAAGAACAAGATAGGTTTCTACTCTTTCTTGAAGCTAATACAGCAGGACACTGAAAACTGAAATCATTACTTGTTTGATGTTCAGTAAATCTATGTTTATTTGAAGGCCTTGGTTAATACATATAATTTTTTAATTTATACAAAACCAAGTTAAACAAAACTGGAACAGAACCATTAAAAACATTAATGAGCAACTGGTATTTTCACATTCATTTGGTTTTAATTGGTGTGATCATTAGTTACTGAGCTTATTGGAGTATTTCTAAATCTTATCAATCCAAGTTTAAACTGTATCTTACATATTCTTATAAAATTGTTTATAATTTATGGGTTAGTTTAAATTTTGAGTATTTTGATTCAATTAGTACTACAACAAAAATGATAAAAAAAAAAGTTAGAGTCAGAAAGACACTTAGTATCTAATAAATTAGAGATTGGTTCATTTGTTTCTTAGAATTGAGGAAAACAGAAAATGGGCATCTGATTACTACTGGACAAGGACTAGTGCCTTAAATTTGTTTCCTAATCCTGCAAACCAGAATAACTTTTGGGTCTCTCTTGAGCCTTCTGACTTATAATTGTCTTTCTGCCTGAGGACACTGACTTGGAAAGGTAGCATGTTTAAAATAGACTGGTTCTGCCAAATGTCTGTGAAAAAGTGCTCCTGTTGAGTCCTAAATCCTTTGTATTCAGTGTGGTCTCCTGGATTGCTTTTTCTTGACACCCTTTTCTCTACATTTTCCCTTATTGCACCTAATACGGACTCACAGGCTTCTGGTTTATTGTCAGTTTTTCTCTGAGGGATAGAAACTATAGACTATGAAATGTTTCTTATTGAGTGTGCTCCTGTTGCTCAACTTCTGTTCTGAGTTGAAACTGAGAATATAATTATATATGTCCATAGTTTTTGACTTCAGGTGTCTTATCATCTCTATAACCATTGTACACGTCACGGGCCCAGAGCAGAAGCAGGTCTTTGATTCTTGGAGACCCTAGAGTAACATCCAGCTGGAGCAGAAATGACCATAATAAATCCAGGTCTCCCCTCTGACTTCATTATGGTTCATTCTATGTCCTTCTTAGAAATATGTTAATGGATATTTATTCCTTGTTAAGTTTTAGGGGAAGCCTAATTTTTATATGTTAACTGCTTATTTCCAAAATTAAGTTCATTTATTTTTCCCACTTTGACACCTTCAGATAGATTTTCCTTTCTTATTTGAAACACCTTTCAGCTAAAATAAATGAGCCAAAAGGACGGGAGCTCATTGTGTGCCTTGATGTGCTCATGATGTGCCTTCTCTTCTTGCTTGATGAAAACTCTTTTTTTCTTTTTGAAATAGACTGTTCAAGATCTAGTCTGGCAGGAAGTCAGTCTCTGCAATGTGTTCTCCGCTGGAAGCATTGATCTTTATTCTTTTTCTCTTTTTTGTTCTTCCTTCTTGATAGTGGTGTAGGGACAGTAATTCCTGATTATGGCTGACAAAGCTCCCTATGTAAAATATTCCCTTTCTTCACCTGAGCTCTGTATCATCAGAGACCTGCAGCTGAGCAGCTATCTCGGGAAAAATCTTTGTAGCTCTCCTCCACTTATTCACAGCTCACATTATTTGTCTGGACTCTTCATCCTCTCTGTGCTGCTGGAGTTTTTACACTTAGAAATAGGAAGCACTGGGAACAAAATTGACGTGACAGGTTGCCTAGTGCATACATTTTATTGCTTCAAGTCATCATACTAAATGATTATAGAAACACTGGTACTGGATCAAAAATGCTAAAATGGAGTTTCAAAATAGAGTAATTATTGTCATTCTGGTAGGCATATTTTAAATGTTGATCCACAATCCCTGCTATCAATTTGAGGACAAAATGTGTACTATGACATTTGAACTGACTTAATGAACCAGAAAATGTCATTACTCTGCTGGGGTATTTAACAATTGTAAACAACATATCAGCTAAACAGGTGAGTATGCATTGGTAATTAGAAATGCACTCAACAGAGAGTGATTATAAAAGAGACTATTTTATCCACCACGTTTACAAATGAAGCAGAGTTTCTGGTGAGAAAAGGATTTTCAGGATAGTGAAAAAAATCAAGTTGTCAAAGCAACTTGACAATGTATACTATCCAGACTGTCAGCAACACTGAACACTTCTTTGACACAGTAAGTATCTAAATAAAATTAATTTCTTTATATTATTTACATGTAATGTTAATTTTATATTTGAAAAACAAAATCTATGCTGTGTAAAAAATACATGTTTATAGAGGAAACACTGGTTCTCTGATTTAAAACACAAATGCCTTAGGTTGTAGATAGAAAATCTTCAGCAGTCTATAGGCCTTGACAGAAATACATAGAAGCAATTATTTCTCATTACAATTTCAAAACCTATTCTACTTTATGTCTTTCATTTCTGCTCATGCTTAGAAATAAATGTTGGATAGAAATATTTGCTGCAAAGATAATTTTATGGTATTTTTCATATTATATGGCATTAGCTATTCTTTGTAATCCCCTCTGAATCAACTCTTTTCCCTTCTCCACCCTGCTCTGTGCCCTTGGGGACAGATATTCCTTTGTCCTCTTATTCTCCTTGATTTGACCAATGGGAGGTATTGATAAATCAGAGGCAGAAGAGAGGGGCCAGGGTTATTTCTTTTGTTTTCTACTGCTAGATTGTAGGCTGTCAGTGGCTGCTTTTGTCTTTTTAAGGTCACAGCTTCTGTAGGTAGCCCTCTCCTACAGCTACAGCTTTTCTCTGGGTTGTGGTAAATTCTCCTTGCCTTGCCCTGCCTTTTCAGATCCAGGGATGGTAATGATCTCCACTCCTCTTTCACTAAATAGGGTGCTTCTCCATGTCTTGACAGTTTTTTTTTTTTTTTTTTTTTACCTCTGCTACACTGTAGTCAATAGTCTGCATTAGTTTCCTGGGACTGCCATAACAAATTACCACAAACATGGCACCTTAAAGCAACAGAAATTCTCCCGCAGTTTTGGAGACCAAAAGTCCAAAATCAAGGTGTTGACAGGGTTGGTTTCCTTTGGAGAATAGGAGGAAGGATCTGTTCCATGCTCCTGGTGCCTGTCAGAAGTCCTTGTCTTTTACCACATCAGTCCAATTCCTGCTTTTATCGTCACATTGCTTTCCCCTCTATGTATCTTCTTTTGCTGTTTTTTTTTTTTTTTTGAAACAGCTTACTGCAACCTCAAACTCCTGGGCTTAAGTGATCCTCCTGCCTCTGCCTACCAAGTAGCTGAAATTACAGGCATGCACCATCATGCCCAGCTAAGTTTTAAATATTTTTTGTAGAGATGGAGTCTGGCTATGTTGCTCAGGCTGGTCTTGAGCTCCTAGGCTCAAATGATCCTCCCACCTCCACCTCCCAAAGTGGGAGTATTACAGGTATGAGCCACCATGTCCAATCTCTTTTCTGTCTCTTATAAGGACACCTATTCATTAAATTTAGAGCCAACCCTAACCTCAGGTAATCTCATCTTGAGATCTTTACCTTGATCTTTACCTTTGATTACATCTGCAAAGATCTTTAGGTCATATTCTGGGGTTTCAGGTGAAAATATTTGGGGGAGGGGTCAAACATTCAGCCTACTAGAGTCTCTTTATTAAACTCTCCTCATTTAATCCTGTTGGATTTCTGACTAATAGAGGTACTGGTTTTCATATAACAAAATCTGAAAAGTTGGAAGATTATAATGAGCTACTTGATGAAAGAAGGTATTTAAAAGTAAGTAATGGCATGGCTAGACTCACACTATAATAGAAACTCAAAATATATTGTATAAAAGGAACATTAGAGAAAAGTAGATTTCTACTGTCTTAAAAAATACTTTAGAGTTCCTTTACACAATGTATTTCTAGTTCCTTTCAAAATTCTATTTTAGAGAAATAAAATTTATTTTATTTATTTGAGGTCACTCCTACCAGAGAGGGCTTGATTAAAAAAAGACTTCTAACAAATGGTTTAGTTTTATTCTTTAGTCTATCATGCATGAACTGTTGGGATACAGATGTAGCCCTCACATTCTTGAGTCTGAGATGATTGAGCAGCAGATCCTCCCCTCTATGATCTTAGTAGCTCAAAAATGCTTAATTGAATTGCATAGCGCATCAATACAAGTCTCTAGTAGAAATCAAGGATAGCCAAGACCTCAATCAGGAAAACATTTTTTACCCCAGAATGGAAGAAAACAGCCACAGAATAAAATAGAACCAGTAATAAAAACAGGAGAAAACTGCAGCCCTGTACAACCTCTGAGTCATGAGGAAGTGAGGCCAAAAGCTTTATGTAGAAAATATAGAAGTGGAAAACCTGTGTAGGATACTCATAAGAGGAAGCACATTGAGAGCACCAAAAGAATTTGGACCCAACCAGGGTCAAGACTATTCTTTCAGTCACAGTGTGTTAAGAATTTTCATCAGTTGCTATTCACTCTTTCCCTCTTTCCACATTATATTTAAAGAATTTATGCTTATTAGCTTTATAAAAAATGTATAGTCTCTTACATCAGAATATTCATTCATTGTCCATGAACGCGCAATTCTTTTAACTATGTCAACTAGAGAATCCCTCCAGGTTTGTTAAGGATAGATATTGAATACATCCTTCCTATTTATATAAGTCATGTCTGGTAAACTAGAGAAAAATAAAAGTATATAAGACTTCCCCTTTTTGGAATGTTACCTTAATAAACTACGTTATAAAAAAAAATCTACATGTGCTGCATGGTGTGCAAAGACAAAGTTTTGTTCTTGTCATTCAGTTGATACACTAGAATGTTTAGATGAGAGAAAGTAATCTCTTTCATTGTTTCCTTATGGTTCTTTGAGGAACCTATTTTAAAAGTGACTTTTCCTTATTATAAAAAATGCAGACTTTTTCATATTTTTAAATGTTTTATTTTCATGGAGAAATCTAGTAAGATTAAAAAGTAGTTCTTCATCCATGGCAGAAATAAAAATTTGTGAAACTATAAATCTATATGTATTTTTATTCAAATAAAAGAAAATGAAATACCATTTCATGTGGTAAAAAATGTTTTGATGAGTAACAGAGATAAACATGGCATGAAATAAATTACTTAATAAGTAGTTCACAGCTGTGATTTGCTTAATACATTATGGTTGACTCATACTGCCTGTTCACATTAATGGTTGAGCACAAACCATCTTTGTCAGTGAAATTTTATTCAGATTTAAAAAGAATAATGTAGTTTTTATGACAGATTTAACTACAACCATCAACTATCTACCATCCTGTTGCTTTCAGGTTGTAGATTGAACATATGTTTTTAAAATCTTAACATGTCATCCAATCAGAAGTGTTTTGTGTTAAAATATGGCTTTGTTCATCTGATTACAGCACTGGAAGAACATTAAAGTTTTATGAGAGTCCTATAAAATCTAACAGTTTGATGGAATACTAAACAGAGTAATGATTATGCTTTATGGAACTTTATTCTGAGATGAGCTAGATTTTCTCCAGTGGTTATTAAGTGGATTGACTCTTTCAGATCATTAGCTACTACTTAGCACACATGAGCAGGGATGGTGCCTGGGTTTAGAGTTCTGGAAAATTAAACATATCTCTCAAAATATTTATCATATCATCAAAAAGTGACTCAGACATTAGAAAGACAATGTCTTAAGTATGTGATGACAGGCTTTTATAATCCCCTGTCCTCGTTTTCTCCAGGTTGTAAGCAAACCTTTTCTGTAAATGGCCAGGTAGTAAATATTTTTAGTTTTGCAGGCCACATGGTCTCTGTCTCAACTACTCAGCTCTGCCTCTGCAGTGTGAAAGCAGCACAGATAACATGGAGGCGGCTGTGTTGCACTACAGCTTTATTTACAAAAGCAAGTGGCGGGCTTGATTTGGCCAGCATAGTTTGCTGACCCCTGCTTCTAAAACTTTTTTGGTTAACTGAAACTTTCTTGATGACAGCAATCAGGGAAACGAATCAAGGTATCTCTTCCAATTTTCTTTTAGCTTTTTAGCCAATACTGAAAGCCACTAGAAGAGGAGAATGAGCTCTACCAGTCCTGGGATTTCCAACTATGTGATATTGGCCACATGAGACATGCAGTCTGTTTCTCTAATTGATGAAGTCAGTGAATGAAATAGCAAGTCTGTATCATTTAAAAAATCCCCAGCATGAGGCTTATTAAGGTATATGCACCCCCCAAAATTATTTACAACCTTTAAACTGCCTCCTCTAATTTTACTTATTTTATAAATCCTTCCAAGTTTCTTTCCAAACATTCTCTGAAGGTTTCTTTCATTTGTGTGGTGATTTTCTAACTATAATAATATGAGTAAGGCGCCTCTGTTACCTGACTTGTAACCTGGAGAGTTCATGTCCATTCTAATTTTTATGGAGAACTTTGCCCCACTGAATTCAACTATTACCTCAACTTACCTGCAAATGAATGTAACCGGATCTTCTCATTTATGTGGGCAGCCATTTAAATTCTTTCTCCTTATTTACTGACTGGTGCATTTTAAATACTCTTTCCTCTTTGTCTGTAGTTTGTTGTACATTTTCCTTACTTAATACATTTCCTTTCTCATTTTATGAGATCTTACCACCCACAGCTGATCTTGCAGCCTGCAGTAGCCACACTTCCCCACCTCTGCTGTCTGGTGAGATGCTGACTTCCAGGGCATAGCCCTTCTTCAGGAAGCATCAAAGGTCTTCATCAATATTTAAAGCATGGGGAGAAGCAGGGCAGCTTCCTGGTCCAGAGCTTGCTGGCTTATTCTTTGTGAACTTCATCTCACTAAGTTGGGGTAAAGTCCTGAGATCCTGCTCTTTAGGCGATTTTTGGCTGCTTTTGTAGGTGCTGATTTCCTTTTATAAAATAGCTGCCACTGGAGATGGTTGTATTTGGGTAGATAGTACAGACCATGTAAGTATATGAAAAATTAAAAAGTCAAAGACTTTTTCAGATCATTTATTCATTCAACAAATATTTATGGACAGTTTGATCATGATTGTGTAATATATTGTACAAACCACAACCCTGCCCTTTTATTTCCTTAAAAGAAATAAAATGGAAAATAAGAAAAGATAAAAAAATGGTCATTGTATTTAATGAGTGCTTCCTATGCCTATTCCAGACACCAGAGATACGGCAGTGACCAAAGCAGTCAAAGTCTCTGCCCTCAAAGAACTTTCATTTGGAGTAGGGAGAGACAGATAATAAGCAATAAAACGGTCTTTTAAAATAAATCTTCCTGCTTATATAAATTAAATATATTTATTATAGAAAAAAACTGAATTTATATATTAATACTTTTTTATTTTCTTCCTTTATATGCTAGTATAATAATGATTAAGAAGAGTTAACTACTGGTAGTTAAGGAAATGTAAAACCACACTTCTTGGGTTTGAGCCCTGCTTCTCACAATTGGAATACTGACAAGAAGATTAAATGAGTCAATGCATGGAAAGGATTTACAACAGTGCCCTGCACATAGGCCTGGCACATAGTAAGAGCTCAATAAGTAATAGGTTATTTTTATTGTTATTTGACAAGGAGACCAAATTGATGAATCCTCTGGGAATCTGAAAATAAGACTGTCTTCACTGTTTAACTTCAAAATCAATACATCGAAGTAGAGATATGCAAATCATCTTAAAAACAAAGGACAAGTTTTCAGGGCCAAAGGACTGTATCGTAACTTTTTGAATGAATCAAAATTGCTTCAATATTACCATGTCAATCCAAATGGGCTTTGTTAGCAATGCAGGTGTAGAGAAAGGAAAATCAGAGGGCAAATGCTGGTGTTGCCTGTATAAAGACTCCCTCAGAGAGGAGTCCTAGCTTAATAACTTCTCTCAGTGTTCCCTTCTGTTTTGGTAGTGGTCCCTGGAATAGGTACCCTGGAGACTTGTGCCTGAAGAGAAAATTCCTTTTTTTCTTTTTTTTGTTGGTTACCAGGTAGTTCTCTAAAGTTGCTTAAGCTTGTAATGAGAACTTGGCTGATCAACTTTTTCATAGAACAGTTGTTTCTCTTAAAATTTTCATTGGGTTTACTTGGACCATAATCTTTCAAGGAATTGCTGTCTTATTTTTGGTGGTGGAATTCAGAGTCTGAGTTCATGGCCAACCTTGTTATATAGTTTCAATCATATAACATTGCCATTTTCCTAGGTCAAAATGGTCCCCTACTGGCAATAATCACATGGTTTAATTGAAAACTTAGGCAGCCAAACTCAAGCATCTCATTGTGCTCAACATGATTCAGCTGCTTGCCTGTCTTTGGCCAGCCTCAGAACGAGAACTTCAGCCAGCCAGCTAAGCGTGAAGGCCTCTGGCTATCTCTTCAGGGCACTGGGACACATGCTGCTCTTGCCGCCTCTTGGCAGCTGGTGGAGAGTGGTAAATGCAAGTGCTGCTACTGCTGTTGCCAGACACAAACGGACTCAGCTTCCCTAAGGACCCTGGAACCATGGGGATAAATCTGCCCTCCAGACACAGCTGTCTGTATGTACAGGCCCTTTCTCTAGTAATGACAAACTGTAACCCTTATCTCTCCTCTTCAGCTAGGCATCCTTTTCTTTCTTACTGGGTCTTGGGAGACTGCATTAAAGCTCTCTTTGTTTTATCCACATTCTGTAAGCCTACGCCCTTTATGAAGGGCCCCTCATCTAAGGGACTAGAACCACCCCCGCCCCAGCTTCCTCTCTCAGTCACACTGTAACACAGACGTTTAGCAAGGCCATTTTTGGCATGGGGTTGAAGGAAGGGAGCTGTAGTTAAATATTCTGGTCCTACTGGGAAGACCATCTCTGTGGTTAGATGCTTGCATCAGTCTGTTGTTTCCAATGGCATTAAACATCTTATTCATCTTGTTTTCTCTTTTGGTCCTGGGTTCGCTTAACAAACTTCTGCTTATCATCCAGCTTTTCCTGCAGGTCTGCTGAAGTGAGAGGATGCTCTGTCACATGGCCTTACAAGTACTCTGGTTTCTATGACATTTATTTCTTGTTACAAATCAATAAATTTGAATTTGGATGTATATCATCATCTTATGAGCTCAGTTCATGTAAACTTCTTTCTGTGAAAGATGCCTCTATTTATGGTGTACCACCACAACCTGATTTCTGATCCTCTAAGAAAAGGGGCCCAGAAAAACTCTCCAAAGTAAAGAACAAAGTCCTGTGAAGTCTTTTAAAAGATAAGTTTCCTTTTTCCAGTCAGATAAGAAACACCTTACATCACTATGGGGCTAAGGACTAGCAAAAGCTTCCTCTTGCTTAGTTGTAAATTTTTACTTGTATTGCTCCCTCCTCCTCTGCCCAAACCCCCCTTAACTACAAACATTTTGAAGAATTTCCTGCTTAATTGTAGGAAATTTCTAACTTAGAAATTTTTAGAATATTATTTTTGAAAAAAATTATAATAATATTAAATGGCTGCACAATACACCAATTGTATAGACACACCAAAATTTGTAGAACAATATCACCGTTTTTGAATATCCAGGTCTTTATATACTTTTTCTATTATAAATATCTCTACAATGAACTGTCTTCTTAACACATCCTTGTGCATATGTGTCATTTTCCCATTAGTATAAATTTTTAGAAGTGAAATTTATGAGTCAATATGTATAATAATTTTCAGGTTTTTGACATATAATTCCATTTTTTTAAATGAATATATACTGCCGCCAACTTTGAAAGAGACTGCCTTTTGTTGCATAGTCACCATCACTGATTTTGCTCATATTTTGAATCTTTGCAATTATTATAGTTAAAATATGGTACTACATTCTTAAAGTAACTTTTTGCTAATTCCTAGTTGGACTGAACTTTTTCAAATGCTTTTGGCACTCTTCATTTTTCTTGTTAAAATTTTCATGTTCTTTGCCTTTTTTTATACTTGCATATTTACCTTTTTAAACTACAAACTCTAAAATAGTAATGCTAATTATTATATGTTAATTATAATTCCTCACATTTTTTCCTCTGATCTTTTTTGGTGTACAATTTTTATGTAATTATATCTACGAATTTTTTAGTTGTGATTTCTTTATGACTCACAACATTTCTCTCCATCCTAGAAGAGATAGTCTTCTATATATTTTCTTTCTTATTTTCTTATCTTTTATTATTATTATATTTTTAGAGATTGGGTCTCACTATGTTGCCCAGGCTAGCCTCAAACTCCTGACCTAAAGTGATCCGTGTGCCTTGGCCTCCCAAAGTGCTGGGATTACAGGCATGAGCCACCATGTCCAGCCAATATTTTCTTCTGTTAAACTTATAAACATATTTTTACTGTTTATTTAGTTAGTTAATACGAGGTAAGAATCTAATTCTGTCTCCCCATCTTCCTCCCTCACTCCAAAGTCAATCTATTATTAATACTATGTCAGTAACATCTATTAAATATTGACTATTCCTTTTTCATGTGAATTTCTTTTGTTATTATATTCTAAGCTCTGTTATACGGAGTCTATTTCTGCCATCTAGTCTATTCCTGTGACGAATCTCCTTGTTTTAGCACCAGTCTATTTTATTTATACTTTTCCTGCCTTTCTTTCTTATCCTTTTAAGACAGCCATTTGGAACTTTAATTAAAGAAGGCTCTATATGAAAGTATATGGGAGAAAAGATACTACCTTAAGGAATTCTTAAAAATGAACATTCTAAGCCTTTTGGAGTATTTCAGACTAAACTACCCAACTTTCATTTTTTTTTCCTTGATATTTAACTTAATCTAGAGATGTTAATTTGCTCCTGCCCCTGCCTTACAAAGTGTTAATGAGAACTCTGATAGGGCATGTTGTGTCGGAAGAGCTCAGGCTGGGAGTCAGCCAGACTTGAGTGTGAACATTGACTTTGACAGTTACCGAGTTAACTTGGACTCTGCTTAGTCTCTCTGGGGCTCAGTTTCTATATTCACAGTAGTATGCTCTGAATGATATAATATGTTCTGTAGTCTTCTCCTAATTTTGTGGTGTTACCTATTAAATGGATCAATGTAACTCTTCTGGCATTTGGGGCATTTAGTAAACAGTGTGGCTGTTATCAATATCTGCATCATGTTTATTTTATTGTCCCCTTGATAAATCAGTGTTTTAGGGTTTTTTTTTTTTTCCCAAAGGGAAGGAAAGATGGAGGGATATATTTTCTGTGTACAAAACCCTCACAAATCTTCTGTCTCTGTGTGTTATGCCATTAACTAAAATGATGCACATTTGAAAAAGCAGACCTTGGAGCATATAATCTATTGTTGGCAAGCCCAATGTTGAAGGGCCAGATTCTCAGGACATAGAGGGAGGAGTTTAACATAACCCACAGCACGGCACATTTCTACCACCTGAACGATGTTTGTGCAGCAGGGAAAGAAGAGAGAGTGATGATCCTGGTGGTGTAAGGCTCCAGAGGCTGGCTATTTGCTTTCTTCTTGGGTAATGGTGGCCCCTTGGATCGTAGCTCTTCATGACAGACTCCTGTGACTGGAAGACCAAGCCCATTTCTATCAGAGCTTTTATTATAGTAGCTGAAGCTTTTATTGGAGTAACTGATGACTTTCAGGTAGCATATCCCAGGCTTCAGAGGGAGCCACTCAATTTTGTGTACAGGCATAGCTTGTTTTATTGTATTTTACTTTATTGCACTTCATAGGTGGTGTGTTTTAGACAAAGAAGGTTTGTGGCAACCCTGTGTCCACAAGTCTTTCAGCAACATTTTCCAAAAGCATTTGCTCACTTCATGTCTGTGTGTCACATTTTGGTAACTATTGCAATACTTTGGACCTTTTTATTATTATTAAATCAGTTATGGGGATCTATACCCAGTGATCTTTGATGTTACCATTGTAATTGTTTTCAGGCATCACGAATTGTATCCAATATAAGACAGCAAACAATTGAAAAATGCCGTGTGTGTTCTGACTGCTCCACCGACTGGCCGTTCTCCCATTTCTCTCCCTCTCCTTGGGCCTCCCTATTTTCTGAGACACAACAATATTGCCATTAGGCCAATTAATAACCCTACATTGGCCTCTAAGTGTTCAAATAAAAGGAAGAGTTGCACATCTGTCACTTGAAATCAAAAGCTAGAAATGATCAAGCTTAGTGAACAAGGCACATCAAAAACCAGGCGAGGCCTCTTGCACCAACAACCTAATTGTGAATGCAAAGGAAAAGGTCTTGAAGGAAGTTAAAACTGCTACTCTAGTGGACACATGAATGGTAAGAAAGTGAACGGACTTAATACTGATATGGAGAAAGTTTTAGTGGCTGGAGAGAAGATCAAACCAGCCACATCATTCCCTTAAGCCAAAGCCTAACCCAGAGCAAGACCCTAACTCTCTTCAATTCTGTGAACGCTCAGAGAGGTGAGGAAGCTGCAGAAGAAAAGCTGGATGCTAGCAGAGGTTGATTCATGAGGTTTAAGAAAAGAAACCATCCCTATAACATAAATGTGCAAAACGTAGAAGTGCTGATGCAGAAGCTGCAGCAAGTTATTCAGAAGACCTAGCTAAGATTATTGATGAAGGTGGCTACATTAGATGAAATGACCTTCTATTGGAAGAAGATGCTATCTAAAAGACTTTCATAACTTGACAGAAGTCAATTGTTGGCTTCAGATCTTCAGTGGACGGGCTAACTCTCTTATTAGGGACTTGAAGTTGAAGCCGATGCTCCTTTAGCATTCCAAAAATCCTAGGGCCCTTAAGAATTATGCTAAATCGACTCTGCCTATATAAATGGAACATCAAAGCCTGGATAACTTTAAATCTGTTTATAGCATGGTTTACTGAATATTTTAAGCCCACTGTGGAGACCTACTGCTCAGAAAAAAATTCCTTTCAAAATGTTAACATTACTATTCACTGACAGAGCACCTAGTCACCCAAGAGCTCTGATGGAGATGTATAAGGAGATTAATTTTGTTTATATGCCTGCTAACACATCCATCCTGTAGCCCATTGATCAATGAGTAATTTTGTCTTTCAAGTCTTATTATATAGGAAACACATTTTGTAAGTCTATAGCTGCCATAGAAAGTTATTCTTCTGAGGGATTTGTGCAAAGTTAATTAAAAGTCTTATGAAAAAATTCAGCATTCTAGATTCCATTAAGATCATTCATGATTCATGGAAGGAGGTAAAAATGTCAACATTAACAGGAGTTTGGAAGTAGTGGATTCCAACCTTTATAGATGACTTTAAGGGATTCAAGACTTCAGTGGGGGGAATAATTATAGATGTGGTAGAAACAGCAAGAGAACTAGAATTAGAAGTGGACCTTGAAGACATGATTGAATTGCTGCAATTTCATGATAAAACTTTAACAGATGAGGAGTTGCTTCTTATGGATGAGCAAAGAACGTGATTTCTTGAGATGGAAGTTACTCTTGGTAGAGATGCTGTGAACATTGTTGAAATGAGAACAAAGCATTTAGAATATTACATAAACTTAGTTGCTAAAGCAGTGGCAAGGTTTGAGAATACTGACTTCAATTTTGAAAGAAGTTCTACTGTGGGTAAAACACTATGAAACAGCATCTCATGCAACAAAGAAATCTTTTATGAACGGATAGTCAATCAATACAGCAAAATTCATTGTTGTCTTATTTTTAAAAAATTGCCATAGCCACTCCAGCCTTCAGCAACCACTGGTCTGTTTGGTCAGCATCCATAAATATGGAGGCAAAACCCTCCACATGCAAGATTACGACTTGCTGAAGGCTCAGGTGATTGTTAGCATTTTTAGCAATAAAGTATTTTTTAATTAAGGTATGTATGTTGTTTTTTAGACATAATGGTATTGCACACTTAATAGACCCCAGTGTAGTGTAAACATAAATTTTATATACACTGGGAAGCCAAAAAATTCGTGTGTCTCATCTTATTGCAATATTTGCTTTATTGCAATTGTCTGGAACCAAACCCACAGTATCTCCGAGGAATTTCTGTATATTAAATGTAACTTCCAACAAACAATTCAAGTAATTTAGACATGTACAACCTTTTTTCAGTGTTCATTTCAAGCGGCCCACCCAACAGTGGCATTTATTGTAGCATCCTGAAGCAAACATTCTCCGAAAATCAATTAAACTCAGGATACTTGAAAAGCACATTTTTGCCAATACATAATTTAAAGCATCACTTCAGTATAATTTGTTTACAGTTGTTGCATCTACTAAAATGACCTCCTAAAGCTAATTACCTGGAAAAGATTACAGAATTTCTTGCTGGAGAAATCAGTCCTTTAAAAGGTATTTTCTATAATAGTATGGCCCTTGGACTCCCTTTTGTCTCTGGTTCTTTCAATATCTGAAGAAAGCTTGCAGCATGTCAAAACCCTTAATCTCAACTAGTGCTCTTTTTGTTCTGAATCCTAGCTCTTCTCTTTGGGGTAGCATGGGGGTAAGGCTTTCATTTGTCTCTGCGTTGGCTCCCCTGACTGAGGCATTCCAAAGACGCCGCAGCTTACCATGCACTTATTCATTTATTTTTCTCATTTATTTGTTTGCATAATTATTCATATATTAAGTCAACAATTTTTATATTTTTTAATTGAGAAATAATTGTACATATTCTTCAGGTACATAGTGATGTTTTGATACATGTATAATGATTAGATCAGTGCAATTGGCTTATTTATCATCTCAAACATTTATCATTTGTTTGTGTTGGGATCATTCAATATCCTTCTTTTAGTTATTTGAAACAGAGTAAGTTCTAGTGTTGTACACCACTTTAGGATGACTACAGTTGTGCATTCATCTTATGTCTGTGTTATGTAGCTCTCAAAGAACTCCAGATAACCTAATCTGCATTTAAAAAACTGACTCGTAGCTCTCATCTGGTTACCCTATAGGAATCTATTTTTAAATGATGTAAATTATTATTTTTGAAACCTGTACACATACTTTTGAAGAAACAATGTCTTATAAAACATAAGACATGCTATGCATTCAGAATAATGCTATATTGCTCTTTTCTTTCTGATCATTTCTATTCCTTTTCCTTTCCCATTCCCCACAGAAGCTTTTCTAAACCTTTATTTATCACCTTTTGCAATTTTCTAATTCCATACTGAGCTGCTTCTCTCAGCAGGAGCCACCTTTCTCACTGAGCAAAGGTTAGTCATGTACCCTCTATCTTGCCTTACTCTGCCTTTATGTGCACTTACAGATTCAGACTTCATTGCTCGTCTCCTACAGGGAAGTTCTCTTTTCTTTCCAACCTTTATTCCAGTAAATAATTCTTCTTTTTCATAACTTTAGGGTTTTTTGTTTTTATTAATTTATTTAATCTTTACTCAGTTTAAAAATAAGGCTAAAATTTTCTCTTCCTCAAATATCACTTTCCTTTCCCCCAAAATACTTTTATTTGATTTCAAACTCATCTCTGCTTGCCTGTATCATTAAACTTCTTGACATACTTTTCAATATTTGTTTTTGTTTCTAGTATTTTCTCACCATCCTTTCAAACCTCAACCAACCTTAATTTGAGATTTGATTCTGTTTCCTTCCTCAGACAGTTCTTCCTAGGAGCATTGATGACTTTTTAATCAAATAGTCTATTTTAAGCATTTTCTTTTCTTTCATCTCTGTGACACTAGCTAGCTACTGTTATTACCTTTTTTTCTCTCATGAGTTTCGTACCATGATACTCTCTTGCCTTTTTTTTTTTTAAACAGGGACTGGCTCTGTCACCTGGGCTGGAGTACAGTGCTGTGATCATAGCTCACTGCAACCTGGAACTCCTGAGCTCAAGAGATCATCCTGCTTCAGCCTCCCTAAGTGCTGGGATTACAGGCATAAGCCACTGCACCTGGCCTCTCCTGCATTTTTTTCTACCTTTCTGAATACTCCTTCTCAGTCACCTTCACAGACTCCCCTAACTGAGGTCATTTCCTGAATCTCAGAATTCCAGAACGGCTTCTCTTTTTCTCTCTCCTTCCTCCCACCCCTTTCTCTACATATACACATGCCCAGACAATCATATCTCCTTCCATGGCTTCAAATACTATGTGTTTACTGTATATAGTCTACTGAGGGAGAAATACAATACAAAATGTACAAATCAGACAACTACAATGCCAGATGGTAGTTGCACGTATTTACTATATGTATATTTTTCTCAAGGTATGACTTGACCTCCATCATTTCAATTCTTCTTAACCATTTACATGGCGTATGATTTGGCCAAGTTTAATATGTCAATTGAAACAAAAATCTCAGTGAAAGAGATTACATGTTCCATGAGAGCAGAAATTGCTACACTCCTTTGATTCCTCAAAAGACCTAGGATTAGAGCTTTATATATCTAGACACTCAGCAACTTTCTGACACTTGTAAATAATCACCATGACAGTGTGTGACTATGCTTGCCTGAGAAAGTTCCTCATAAAATAAAGTATAAAGGATAAAAATAGGTGTCTCTCATGCCAAGTGCAATTTCCCAAAGATTATTCTTTGAGAACCAAAGCTTGCTAAAGAAGTAACTTTCAATTACACATAATAGCTTTGTATTCAAATATTAAATATGACCTGTTCCTGGAACATTGAATGGAAAAATAACATTCTTTAAGCTTCTAGGCCCCAGGACCATTATAGATTCTGGACCTTGCGGGCAATTCTCATTAAGTGGTAGGTGAAAGTGATTTTACATAATCATGTTAATCAAAAGATGAAGATGTAAAAATGTATAAGATCTTTGAGCATTGCAAATAATTTCAGAAATACATCTCTTCATTTTATATGAGGGAAATTTGAAGCCAGAGGGGTTAAATGAGTTCTTTGATTTTACTTAGCTGATTAGTGGCAAAGCAGAGGAAATCTAAGTTTCAAGGCTTGGGTTTTAATGTTCTTTACATTATACAACAGTGCTCATAAATATCTAAAGTTCTTGTCAATTCTGGAAAAAAAAATCAGACCTGCTTTAGCATCATTCTTTTTTTTTAAATTTTTTTTTTAATTTCAGCATATTACGGCGGTACAAATGTTTAGGTTACATACATTGCCTTTGCCCCACCCAAGTCAGAGCTTCAAGTGTGTCCATCCCCCAGATGGTGTGCACTGCAACCATTAGTTGTAGATTTACCCATCCCCTCCTCCCCACTCCCATCTGCCCAACACCCGATGAATATTATTACTATATGCGCACTTAAGTGCGATCAGTTAATACTAATTTGATGGTGAGTACATGTGGTGCTTGTTTTTCCATTCTTGTGATACTTCACTTGGTAGAATGGGTTCCAGCTCTATCCAGGATAATACAAGAGGTGCTATATCACCATTGTTTTTTGTGGCTGAGTAGAACTCCATGGTATACATATACCACATTTTATTAATCCACTCGTGTATTGATGGGTACTTGGGTTGTTTCCACATCTTTGCAATTGTGAGTTGTGCTGCTAATGACATTCAAGTGAAGATGTCTTTTTTATAGAATGGCTTTTGTTCTTTTGGGTAGATGCCCAGTAATGGGATTGCTGGATCAAATGATAGTTCTACTTTTAGCTCTTTGAAGTGTCTCCATATTACTTTCCACAGAGTTTGCACTAGTTTTCAGTCTCACCAGCAGTGTATGAGTGTTCCTATCTCTCTGCATCCATGCCAATGTTTATTGTTTTGGGGCATTTTGATAAAAGCCATTCTTACCAGAGTTAAGTGGTAAGTCATTGTGGTTTTGATTCTTGGGACCTCAATTTTGTCATTTGTAAAATGGAAATAATAATTCACAAAGACTCAAATAAGATAAAAGCTTGAAATTTAAAATTGTTTATAGCGATAGAGCATTGCTATTCTCATTATTCCAGAAGAAAACTTCTGTTGCACAAAACCCAGAAAACTTGAAGATGAAGGTGTTGCGCTTCAAGTTTGCTTCCCACTGCTTCTCTGGGACAGCAGAAAGAGGTGGAACACACATTGTGTCAGTGAAGTTCAGTCAACAAAATAGAAGCCACTCTGTATATTCTGGTTTGGGTTTAGGGCTTATAGGACTGTTGGAAGAGATTGTAGAGTAGGCATCAGGAAAGCTGCTACTGAAAGTTTAGGGGACCTGCCTCTTAAGGCCTGAGAAGTGGACTATTAAAATTCAGCCTGAAGCACCTAAGTGGGTGGTTTTCAAATACTTGCCTGGAAATCACTCTGAACTCAGATAACATAGCTTATATCCTTTAATATAGATTTTCAAAAGCTTCACAATGTGTGAAACTTTCTGCAAATAATGAATCATTAAGTTCTATCACAGGATGAAGAAAGCAGGTAACACTAACAGAAGTGGTATAGGAAAATGTTTTATGGATTTTGGGAAGTAGAAAGTTCAAATAACCTAAACATCATTTCAAATACAATGAATGCAATTTCATGCCATGCATCGCAAAATTGAAGGTTAAAGATAGCATGAACATTTAATGATTCTCATTTAATAGGCTATTTTGCAACTGGAATTTTCCATTGAATTAATGGTTGGACAGGGGCAATTTTGGTTATAATTTTTAAAAAGGGAAAGAATATTGAGTTTGCAACTGATTTTATTTAGCAGCTCATTAAAGGAATGATTCTAAGCACTAATAAATGGAAACCAATTTGGGTTCTGTGGTAGAAAGCCTCCAAGATGGCTTGCAATGATACCCACTTCCTGGTATTCAGGCTCTTGTGAAATGCTCTACCTTTGAGTGTAGTTTGACTCTAGTGACTTGCTTCTAACACATCACAAATGCATAGGATGTCATTTCTTAAGTAAAACTGCAAAAGACACTAACTTATGTCTTGCTAAAACTCTGCCTTGCTCTTCTTGCTTGCTCACTCTGGTGGAGCCAGCTGTGTGCTGTGAGCTACTGTCTGGAGAGGTCCATGTGGCAAGGAACTGAGGGAGTCCTATACCCAAAAACCTGTGAGAAATTGAGGCCCTCCATCCAAATAGTCCAAATAGTTCATACGGAACAAAATCTTGCCAAAAAGCATATGAATTTTGGACATGACTAAGCCAAGGTTAGGTCTAGCAGCACATACAAACATGCTTAAAACTGAGACGTTATTCCCTGGTTGAGCCTTGAAATGACTGATGCTACTGGACACCTTCTTTTTAGCCTTGGGAAAAACTCTGAGCCAAAAGACTCAGTGAGGACACACCTAGATTTCTGACCCAGATCAACTGTAAAATAACAAATGTTTTAAGCCACTAAGTTTTGGGAAAGTTTGTTATATGGCAATGGATAACTTATATGTGATTACTTTTTTTAATTCATGTTTGACTCTTTTCATTCTGTGAAAAAATTATTTGACAAAATTTCCCTTTAATAGTTTCTTTTTGCCATTAGCTTATAAGACTCTCTCCAGCCTTATCCTTGTCTGTCTTTCCAGACTCATTATGTACCCCTTTCTTCTCATGCCACATCACTTCCTAACTTCCCTTGCTGTATTCCTACCTGCCGTGGACTGAATTATGTTCTCACAAAATTCACGTTGAAGCTCTAACCCTTTATGTGACTGTATTTGTGAAGGTAATTAAGGTTAAATGGCCTAAGAAGGGGGAGGCCTAATCCAATAGGGTTATTAGCCTTACAATAAGAGGAAGAAATCTCTCTCTTCTTCTTTCCAATTCTCTCTCTCTTTTCTCTCTCTCTCTGTGGGCCTGCATACATACCAAGGAAAGGCTATGTGAGGATGCAGGGAAAAGGTGGCCTTCTAAAAGCTAGGAAGAGAGCCCCCACCAGAAATTGAAGCCTACCAGAACCTTGATCTTGAACTTTCCAGCCTCCAGAACTGTGACAAAATAAATTTCTGTTGTCTAACCCACACAGTCTATGGTATTTTGTTTTAGTAATAATATGATTTGGATATTTGGCCTCTCTAAATCTCCTGTTAAAATTTGATACCCAGTATTGGAGGTGGGGCCTGGTGGGAGGTGTTTGGGGGATTGTTTGGAAGGAGCCTAAAACCACTTCCTCCCTCTCTTGCTCCTTCTCTCACCATGTGACACCTCGGCTCCCCCTTTTCCCTCTGCCTTGATTAGAAGCTCCCTGAAGCCTTCTCAAGAAGCAGGTGCTGGTACCATGCTTGTGCAGTCTTCAGAACTGTGAGCCAAATAAATCTCTCTCTCTTTTTTTTTATAAATTACTCAACCTCAGGTATTCCTTTATACCAACACAAGCAGACTAAGACAGAGCCACATTTCCTTTTGTAAGAGGAGATAGTGAGCAGATGGAAAGAGGAGCCAAAAATTTTCCTTTTGGGCATGCACTGGAAATCCTCTACCCTGCATGAAATGTGTATTGTAGGAGAAAAAGCCTTTTTCCTTTACAAAAGGTAACTTTTATTAAGGGCAATAATGACTCATAATATTTTTGTTCTGAACGTGGGGGGTGGCTTGTGGCTAAGGGGTCCATGGTGGAGAGCTGGCCCCTGGGCATGGTGTTGCATGGGTTCTCAGGAGCATAGCCTGCCAGCTGGCATGTAGGACACCACAGGGGCATGGATCTCTATGTGTTGCATGGGCCTGTGGAAGTATGGCTCTCGGTGCAGTGCATAGGACTGGGTCTTTCTTCTGCTGTTCAGCATACAGGGCTATAGGACAAGGACCACTGCAGGTGCACAAAGCTGGAAGGCCTGGCCTGCCAGCCAGTGCATAAAACCAATAGCTATGGCCTGCCACAGTGTGCGGGGTAGGGGAGAGTATGGGGGTGTGGCCCACCAGTTGGCACACAGGGCTAGGGGCTGTGGTCAGCTATATGGTCAGCAGGTCTAGGTAGGTGTGGACCTCTGTGGGGGGTGCACGGATGGGGAGTCTTGTCCTTCTGGTCAGTACTTGGCTCTGTGGGGGCAAGGCTCACTGGCCAGCACATGGTTCCTTGGGGACATAGACCTCAGTGCAGTGGTGGGTAGGGCCAGAGGATGTGACCTGCCAGTGGTGCACAGGTCTGTAGAGGCAAGGACTTCTGCTTGGACTGTGGGCTGATGTTGGTTTGACCTGAGTGAGGCATTACGTGGGGCCATGGGGCTGGGATGTTGGATGGCTGGGGCTCTCTCCTCACATAGGTCCCATGGGGCCTGCCCCTGTATGATCTCTCCAGTGGCATTGGTGCCCATCCCATTGGAATTCCCTGGTGGAGGGTGCTTAGCTTCTAGTCATGGGAGTGTGAGAGCATTTGCTCTTCCTGTTCCCTGCCCAGCCCAGCAAGGGGTGATGTGAAGGCAGTTGCAGTACAGCTGATCCCTGTGTAGTCCAGGTCCTCTGGACCTGAGAGCTCAAAGTGGCATCAGCTGTGTTTACTTGGGGACAGAGGCCAGTGGGTCCCTGCTAAGCCTGCTCTCCAATGCAACTTCACCATATAGGCTCCAAGCAGTTCCCTGATCAATACAGAGGCCCACAGTGGTGGGGGTGCTGGAGCGGAGGCTCACAGCTCTAATTGCAATGTCTGCATGGAAAGCCTGAGGCCCTGGGGTTCTCTCCTTTATCCTTTCCCCATGTGTAGGTGTCTCCCCCAGGTACCTTCCAGTTTTGGTGAGTAGATCTCCCCCTCCCTATCTCCCTCATTCTGAATGTCTCCCATAGCTTCTGTGTTGATTTACAATGCTCTCTCCAAGAGGGTCCATCTGTAGGTGGGGCATCCACTTGCAGCTTTTGATCTTCTCCTTGAAAGCACCGTATGCAGGCTGCTTCTAATCTGCCATCTTGGCCCCCAGAGTCCTCTATTTCATTTAGTTCTGCTCTGATCTTTGTTCTTTCTTTTATTCTGCTAATTTTGGGTTTGGATTGTTCTCACTTTTTTAGTTCTTTAAGGTGTATCATTAGATTGTTAATTTGTAATCTTTTGGTTTTTTTTGATGTAGACATTTAATGCCATAACCTTTACTCTTGGCACTGCTTTGGCTGTATCCCACAGGTTTTGGTGTGTTGTATTTCTATTTTCATTTATTTCAAAAAATTTTTAAATTTCTGTCTCAATTTCTTTTTTGGCCCAGTGGTGGTTCAGGAGCATGTTGTTTAATTTCCATGTATTTGTATAGTTTCCAAATTACTTTTGGTAGTGATTTCTAGTATTATTCAACTGTGGTCTGAGAAGATACCCGATACAATTTTAATTTTTTAAAATTATTTGAGATTTGTTTTATGGTCTAACATATGATCTATCTTGGAGAATGTTGCATATGCTGATGAAAATAATGTATATTCTGTATATATTGGATAGAATGTTCTGCAAATATCTCTTATGGGCATTTGTTCTATGAGCCAGTTTTAGTCCAAAGTTTCTTTGCTGATTTCCTGTCTAGATGATCTTTCTAGTGCTGTGAATGGATATTAAATGATATTAAAATCTCTCATTATTATTGCTAAATATATTGTAGTCTATCTCTCTCTTCAGGTCTAGTAATATTTGTTCTGAATCTGGGTGCTCCAGTGTTGGTTGCATATATATTAGTACCCAAAATCTCATATAAAAACTATACTTTTAATCCCCTTCACATCATATTTATAATTTTTATGTCAAATTTTACATCTTATTTTTTCTATTGTTTTCCTGTGTTATCAGAGATAATTTAATTTCAGATGACACATTTAGTATATTAGTCTTTTGTCATATTTTCCCAAATCTTTTTTTCAATTATTTGTTTGCTTATGAATTTTCTTAGGTTTCTCCATACAGAATTCCGATAGTTACAGCTTAAAAATATTATGCACATTTTCTTTTTGATTATTCTCATTTCCATTTCATATTTATAAAGTCATCGCTCACCTTGAGATAAGCTAAATATTCACTCACATTTTTATTTAGTTTCTTGGGTTTTCTTTTTTTACATTGAATCCATTTAGAATTTATTTTATTTTCCTTTATTTGTTGTTTGTATATATTCATGGGGTACAATTGCAATTTTGCTACATTGATATTAATATATTGCATGGTGGTGAAGTCAGGGCCTTCGGTGCATCACATCGTTGGAGCAGTGCACATTGTACCCACCAAGCAACCTCCCATCATCCACCCCCTCCCATCCCCCAACCCCTCCAAGTCTCCATTGTCCAACATTCCACACTCTGTGTGGGTCTCAGACAACCCCACCTTCACACAGACTTTCTAGAATTTATTTTATTTTAGAATCTTCTTTTTCAAAGTTCTAAACCTCCACCATAACATTTCTTACATTCAGAGAGCACAATGATCCATCACTGAGAAAATCTTCTAAAAGTTCTTCAGTGAGTCCTGAAATCTAAGACATTTTCTAAGTGATTTCATTACAGTGACCCATTTACTCAACTAGTGACTTCTTCAATTGACCAAATTCTAGCCCTGAAAGTACTCTTAGTCCAAATGCTGAGCATAGATGTGCAGGAAAGAAAATATACAGTTCTTAAAATAAATGTTTTATCTTGTTAGCAATCATTCCACTTCAGAGAAGTGTGATTATTTTCTTTGCACTTTAAAAAAATGTTCAGTTAAATGTTTTTCTAAAGCGTTATTTCCTCCATCTTTTTGTGGGAGCTATAAAGCAATGTACTTTACAAATAATTAGTACTAAAGACCACAAAATGAATCAGGGATAATGAAGAAATATCAATTGACTATCGATTATCACTCCATAATACATGGCAAAAATCTGACTTTGCCAAAATCTGAGGTGTTTACTTTGTAAAACAGGCTGCATATATAGACTTGGTGCCAGAATAGTCTCATTAATCATTCTTTCTATAACTTTCAAACAAATTGGAGTTGTCATCTTACATGGCAATCCAATGACAACAAAGAATGCTTTTGGAAATGCACCTCTTCAAAATCATTCTTATTGGTACAAGCCAAATTTTGAATTGTGGTGTACCTACTGTTAAGAATAAAGTTTAGAATGTATGTACTAAGTGACCAAAAATCAGCATGCGCTTTGAGTTGTCTTCTGAACAGTGTGATTTACATTGATTCATAGTCTTTTCTCGCCTATTTCCCCAAAAAGATACAGCATGTAGCATTATACATTGTGACTCTGATCACCTAGGGAATTAAAATCATATACTTCAACCTTTTGAATGGAGTTAAGGATTCATTTCTCTCTTTTTGATTAGAAAACAAGATAGTCTTTCTTTTTGTAGGGTGTATGCACACTAGTTAGTAAGTATATGTTTTCAATGTGAAGTGTTTATATTAGGTAGAACCTTATAAAATTGTCATTTTTGTAAATTAAAAAGGTTAAACATTGTCAATTTTATCAAGTTTAACCTATTTAATAAGGTTAATGACTAAAAAATAATTATAGTTCTCATAGGGAAAGAAAAAATTGTGAGTACATTCTTAAATGAGCTGCCTCTTTGTTTTCTTATTGTCATATGACAGATATAAATTATTCTACCTTAAAGAAAACATGTTGAGTTGCCTGCCCAAACTTACTTACTATCAGATACCTGTTTTTGCAAAAGTCAGTACAGTATCCAGCCAGAAAATTTGCTTTCCAAAGAGTCTTTTCAGCTGATTATAACTATGTAGCATAAATCTGTGGTGTAAGTAGGATCTAATGGGTGGGATTTTGGGAAAAGTTATAGTTTCATGGGGAAAGAAAAAGATTCAATTGGCATGCAGCCATTTATTGAACATAAAGATGAATAGGACATAATAAGAAATGTGGTTCAGGAAGCTACATAGAACTTAGATCCTTAATATATTCTTTAAGCTGCTATTCCTACCTTGGGCTGCCTACCTCCGTACTTCATATTAGGTGACAAAAATATATCCCATTGGGTTAGGCCACTGTTGTTTGAGCTTCTATTATGTGTAGCCCAACTGATATTCCTGATTTATTGCCTAAAGCAGTGATTCTCAAACTTTAATGAGAATTAGAATCACCTGGAGGTTGTTCGTAGCTCTTTTCTTTTTTCCTCTATTGCTGTCTTCTTTTGTTATTTGCTGGTTTTCTGTAGTGGTATGCTTTAAATTTTTTCTTTTATGTTTTGTTCAATTATTATAGGTTTGTTTGTGGTTAAATAAAACATTTTATCCTTATAGCTGACTATTTTAAACTGATAAGTTAACTTTAATTGTACATAAAAACTCTATACCTTTTCTTTTCTCTGCCTCATATTTTATAATTTTGCTGTCAAAATATATATCTCTTTGTAGTGTGTATCCCTTAACAATTTATTGTAGCTATGTTTATTTTTAATAGTTATGTCTGCTAACCCTTATAATGGAAATAAAATTGTTTTCATACCATCATTACAGTACTAGTGTATTCTGAATATGACTATGTACTTATACTGTTCACTTTTGTACTTTCCTACATTTTATGTTATTAATTAGCAGCTTTTTGTTTCAGCTTAAAGAACTCCCTTTAGCAATTCCTGTAAGGTAGGCCTAGTAGAGATGAACCCTCTTAGCTTTTATTTGTCTAGGAAAAGTTTTATTTTTCTCCCATTTCTAAAGGACAGACTTCCTGGGTGAACTATTCTTCGTTGACAGTTTTTTTTTTTTCCCTTCAGCACTTTGAATATATCATCCCATTCTCTCCTAGCATGCAGGATTTCTGCTGAAAAGTCTACTGATAGTCATATTGGGGCTTTCTAGTATATGATAGATTAATTTATGTATTTATTGCTACTTTCAGAATTATCTCTTTGTCTTTGAGTTTTGATAGTTTGGTTATGTGTCTTGGTAAACTCCTCTCTGGGTTGATTTTGATTACAGATTTCTGAGTTTCTTGTACCTGAATGTTAATGTCTTTCCATAGGTTTGTGAAATTTTCAGTCATTATTTTCTTAAATATATTTTCGGGCCCCTTTTCTCTCTCTGTTCCTCCTAAGAAATCTATTATGTGAATGTTAAGCCTCTTGATGGTATCCCATAATTCCTACAGAATTTATTCATTTTTATTATATTTCCTTTCTTCTCCTGTGACTGGGTACTTACGAGAAACTCAAATATCAAAGCAATCTTGAAGAAGGAAAATAAACAAAGCTAGAGTCATAAAACCACCTGATTTAGAATATATTATAAAGCTATTTCACTCAAAATATCATGGATAAAAACAAACATATCAAGCAATGGCTATGATATAAACCCCAGAAATAAACCCACACATTTACAGACTGACAACTGATTTTTGACAGAGGTTCCAAAAACACACAATGGGGAGCACTTAGTCTCTTCAATAAACTGTGCTGGAAAAACTTTATATTCACATACAGAAAAATCAAATTAGATATTTATTTCACAACATATACTAAAAATCAACTCAAAATAATATTAATAGAACACATGAAATATAAAATTACTAGGAAAAAACAGGGGAAAACTCCTTGATGTTGGTGTGGGCAATAATATTTTGGATATGACACCAAAACCACAGGTAACAGAAGCAAATATAAACAAGTGGGACTATTACATCAAATTAAGAAAGCTTCTGCACTGCAAAGAAAACATTTAATAATGTGAAAAATAATCTACAGAATGGGAGAAAATTATTTACAAACAATGTTATCAGATAAAGGGTTAATATGCAAAATATATAAGGAATTCACACAAGTCAAGGCAAAAAAACAAAAAATATAATTAAAAAAAAAATGGACAAAGACCCAAGTACAACATTTTCCAAAGAAGACATACAATTGGCCAATAGGTATATGAATAGACAACCTACAGAATGGAAGAAAATATTTGCATGTTATACGTCTGACAAAGGGCTAATAACTAAAATCTCTATAGAATTCAGAAAAATCAGCAAGAAAAAAATCAACCCCATGAATAAGTGAGCAAATGACATGAGCAGAAACTTTTCAAAAGAAGATAGACTTATGGTCAAGAAACATATGAAAAAAATGTTCAAAATCTCTAATCATCAGGGAAATGCAAATCAAAACCAATGAGATATCACTTAACACAGGAGAGAATGGCTTTTATCAAAAGATTCCAAAACAACATATGTTGGCATGGACACAGAGAGATAGGAACACTCTTACACTGCTGGTGGGACTGGAAACTAGGACAACCTCTATAGAAAGTAATATGGAGATAACTCAAAGAGCTAAAAGTAGAACTACCATTTGATCCAGCAATTCCATTACTGGGTATTTACCCAAAGAAAAAAAAGATATTCTATAAAAAAAGACATCTGCACTCGAATATTTATAGCGGGACAATTGACAATTGCAAAGATGTGGAAACAACCCAAGTGCCCATCAATACATGAGTGGATTAATAAAATGTGGTATATGTATACCATGGAGTTCTACTCAGCCACAGAAAACAATGGTGAACTAGCACCTCTTGCATTATCCTTACTCTACTAAGTAAAGTATCACAAGAATGGAAAAACAAGCACCACATGTACTCACCATCAAATTGGTACTAATTGATCAACATTTATGTGCACATATGGAAGTAACATTCATCAGGGATTGGGCAGGAAAAGCGGGGGAGGGGAAGGGATGGGTGTATTTACACCTAATGGGTGTGGTGTGCACTATCTGGGGGATGGGCATACTTGTAGTTCTGACTCGAGTGGTACAAAGGCAATATATTTAACCTAAACATTTGTACCCCCATAATATTCTGCAATAAAAGAAAGAAAAGGTGCTCAACATCACTAATTAACAGGGAAACACAAATTAAAGTCACAATGAGGTAACCTCACACCTGTTAGAATGGCCATTATTCAAAAGATGAAAGACAACAAATGCTGTTGAGGATGTGAAGAAAAAGAAACCCTTGTACACTGTTGGTAGGAATGTAAGTTAGTACAGCCATTATGAAAAACAGTATGGAGCTTCCTCAAGAAACTAAAAATACAACGATGATATGACCCAGCAATGCCACTTCTGGGTACATATTCAAGGGAATTGAAACAAATATGCCAAAGAGATATCTGTACTCCCATCTTCATTGCGGCATTATTCACAATAGCTAAGTTATGGAAGCAAACTAAGTGTCCATCATCAGATAAATGGACAAAGATAATGTGGTGTATATACACAATGGAATACCATTCGGCTCTAAAAAGGGGTGGGGGGAAGTCTGCTATTTGAGACAAGATTGGTGATCCTGGAGGATATTATGCTAAGTGAAATAATCCAGGCACAAAAAGACAAATACCATATGATTTCACTTATATGTGGAATCTAAAAAAGTAAAACTCATGGAAGTAAAGAGTAGAATGGTAGTTGCCAAAGGAAGGAGAGGGTTGAACAGGGGGAGGAAAGAGGAAGATATTGGTCAAATCCTTCAGTTAGACAGAAGGAATAAGTTTGTGAGATCTATTGTTCAGCAGGCTGACTATAGTTAATAATGTATTGCATAGTTCAAAATTACTAAGAGTAAATTTCTAATATCCAGAAGAAATGAAAAATAAGTGAGGTGATGAATGTGTTAATTTGCTTGATTTAATTCTTTCACAGTTTGTGTGTATACATATATAGAGAGAGACAGATATAGGTATATATCTCAAAACATCACATTGTACCCTATTCATGTATACAATTGTTATCTGTCAGTTAAAACAATATTAATACTAATAATAAATAAGCACCTGGAGGGCTGGTTAAAACACCAATTGTTGGAATCCACTCCCAGAGTTTCTGATCCAGTAGATCTAGAAGTGGATCCTGGATGTTTGCATTTCTAACAAGTTTCTAGGTGATGTTGATGCTGTTGGTCCAAGGACCACATTTAAAGATGGATTTAGCAGGTTAGCAGGTATGGAAACAATTATAAGGAAATATGAAAATGCCTTTAGTTGAATTTAGTATTAAGTGATAAAAAAAGGAAAACTGTACCCAAGCCTTCCTGAAGAAGTTCAAGGAGTTAATGGAGGCTGAATTTGAGGACTGAGAGTGTATGGGCAAATACACAGGAAGGGGTGGATGTTATCCTAGGAAGAGAATACAACTGATGGCAGCATGGAAACAGAAAATCAATTTGTGTTTTCTGGGAACTATGGAGATGCTCTTTTATAAGCTAGGTATGCATGTGCATGTGGATGTAGTTAGGGTAACTAGGAGGGTTCTGTATATGTATAACTGGGGCCAGATCATGAAAAGCTTTGTATGCCACATCAAGGAGTTTATATTCTGTACTCAGTGGGAAAGCCATTAAAAACTTCAACAGGAGGAACATATTTGTTATGTATGATAAAAAGATGATTGTAGCAGGGTAAAAGAGGAGTTTGAACACAAAAGCAGGTGACAAGTGAAGGGCCAATGCAGTTGTTTAGTTTGTTTTGATTTTCAGATTCATGGCTTGGCTTTAATGGGAAGGTATGAATGCACAGCAAGAGTATCATCTGACCAAGTAAAATGGCTTTGTGAAAAATAACAGCCCTTTGTAAAGTATCACCTTCCTCTTTTCCAGTTGCTGCCCATCAGACCACGGGTAACTTCTTAATGGTCTCCTTTCTCCAATATTGGAATGGAGGTGGAGGATTTGTCTCTTTAATTATTAGAGAAGATGTGGCAATCCTAGAAATCAGAACATTTCTTTAAGACCTCTTTAATTTAGTATAAATTTAACCCCAAACATACATACTATCTACTATGGTTTAAATGTGTCCCCCAAAAGGCATGTGTTGAAAACTTAATCCCGATTGCAACAGTCTTGGGAAGTGGAGCCTAATGGGAGGTCATGAGGGGTCCATCTTCACGAATGGATTAATGTTGGCTGCAAGTGCGATCTCTTGCTCCCTCTTTCCCTCTTTCCTCCATGGGATGATGCAGCAAGAAGGCTCTCACTAGAGGCTGGCCTCTTGATCTCAGACTTGGTCAGCTTCCAGAACCATGAGCCAATAAATTTCTGTTCATTGTATATTACCCAGTGTGTAATATTCTGTTATAGCAGCACAAAACAGATTAAGACACCATATCAACGTAAGCATTAACATAGCCTTGGTTGTTTTTTCAGTAGGGATAAGGAAGTTCATAATATGCCAAAGGAAAGGCTTTCTGTATAAAGATTAACATCTGCTCTCCCATTGATCATCACACGCCAGAAACTCACACATAGAGCCTCAAGAAATATCTTCTACATATTTTATCTAACCATGAATTTATAAAAATTTATTCTACCTGAATCTATATCGTTTTTACAGTTCTCATCATTGGTCAAACCAACTGGCAAGCAGGACAGTTTAGGCCTTGGGAAAAATACTAAGGTATCAGGGGTTTGTAAAGTGAGCTGTAGTCTTTGTTTTAGTTGAAATGTCTAAAGATTTTGGTAAAGAGAGGCCAGGAGGCTGGCTTCCCAGGATAAAGTTATTGGCATATGTATAACTTGATAATGACACCCTAGATGGTTAATTTCTGTGGTTTCAAAACTCTTTTTTCCCCCGCTTGTTCACTATGGATAATTAGAACACACAGAATAGTTTCATAGTACCAAAAAACAAAAAGCAAAAATCAAAACAAAACAAATACAACCCCCCAAAAAACAATTAAAAAAAAAAACCTTATAAGGAAATGATTTATAAGTGCCTGTCAGCTTTTAAATTTATAACTGGAGCATGTGTGGATGGCATGGGAGAGCAGTGCTTTCCCCAGGACCATCAGTGTTCTCTTATCTCATGGGCCCATGCTTTCCTTATCAAGTTACTAGTGTAATCAAATAATTAATCAGAAGTATGCTTGGTGAGCAAAGGGACTTGGGTAGTTTTGCAGGACATTTAATCGGGACTGGCTGATGTAGAGGGTGATGACCTTCCTCTCACATCATACACTTTCCTATTGCCTGAAACACAAAAGCCTCTTAGACAGTTGCCTTGTGCATGGCTCTGGAGAATCACTGATAAAATTGTCATCTCTGGCTCTCTTTGTTCTCCAGATTTATACAAACTACCATCTTTCTGTCATGAAAACATCTTCTGGACAAATAGGGTATTATATCCTCTTTACCTTAACAATAGTTAAATGTTAGATAGTTGATACCATTTAAAAGGCAAACTTATTCTTTACATTTAAGAAATGTGCCTTATTTTCATTAGAAAAATATTACAAATAATTTCTTCATATGTAATTATATCATTTTAAAATACCATTCATGACTTTCCCCCCATTACAATGAAAACCTAGGATGAGTGCAGAAATACAGAGAAAACAAAAACTACAAATTCAAAAATATCTGGAACATAATAACAACTGAAAATATTTTCATGCATATGAAAATTGTTTTTCTTACACAAATGGTTATATGTTGAACATACCATTTTATGTGTTAAATTTAATTATATTATGAATACTATATTTTCCTGTGGCAATGAATATTATTATAGAATGGTTTTTAGTTGATGCATATGGTTATACTATATGGAGATATCATAATTTATTAGATCCTATTGATGGAAATTTAGATTCTTCCCAAATTTTTAATATTATAGATAATGCTATAATGAAAGTCTCTTTTAGGATATATATTAGTTACATCTTTGATTCTTTCCTTGATATCCATTTGTAGAAGAATTTTGTCTTATGTGTCAGCAAGTAGGATGTATCATTCTTTCCCATGGCTAGTCCAATCCATTATATGGTGATGTTTCATTGCAAGTCAGTAGGGTGGTATTTTCTGATTATGATCTCAGAATTTAGTTGTTTTGTGAATTTCCAGGCTGCAGTTCCATATAGGGCACCTTAATACAAGCAAGTCATTAGTTCTTCTATTTAAAAATCTTCAATGTTATTTTTGTTGCCTTTTGAATGAACTTAAATTTAAGTAATACTGTTATGTGTGTGTTTTATAAATGACACAAACACAGACACATATATAAAAAAACCTAGGAAAGTAAAGTATATGCATAGTATATACAAAGTACAGATGTTCCCCTACTTATGATAGCTCAACTGCAATTTTTCAACTTTATGACGGTGAGAAAGCGATATGCACTCAGCAGAAACTGTCCTTTGAGTACTCATACAACTATTGTATTTTTCACTTTTAGTATAGTATTCAATAAACTACACAAAATATTCAACACTTTATTATAAAATAGGATTTGTGTTAGATGATATTGCCAATCTGTAAGCTAATGTAAGTGTTCTGAGCACGTTTAAGGTAGGCGAAGCTAAGCTATGATGTTTGGTAGATTAGGTGCATTAAATGCACTTTTGACTTACAATATTTTCAACTTACGATGGATTTATCAGGATGCAACCCCATTGTAAATTGAAAAGCATCCGTATATGTACTTTACTTTTGAATTTATATATTTTTGTCTTTATCAGCTCAAATTTAATCTTTCTAGGTCTGAATTGAAGGACCATATTTGAAAAAAGTGATAAAAATTTATGTTAAGTTTCACTTTGGGAATGCTATTCTCATTTTTTGGACCAAAAATATTTGATATATTGGGGAATAATCCATGCTAAAAATTCTTTTATTCCCAGGTTGCTATTTTGTTTGCTGTTTAAAGTTTTTGAAAGCTATAAAAAGTAGAAGATTCTATAGCAAAATATACATACATAGTGTTCTGGATCAAGGGGTGTATGTTTCTCTTTACATGTGTGTGTGTGCACATGCACCTGTGCCTATCATGGAAATACCTGTACTTTGTATTTGTAATATTTATAGCTATTACCTTAATATTGTAACATATAATACACAACTCCTATGGTATAAGGAAATGGGCATTTCTAACCTGCCCAGTAAGATGAAATGTGGTGGAAAAGATTTCAGAAGCCTATTCACTTTAGGTGCTTTAATAATTGTCCAGTCCACTATCTTAATTAAATAGTATGTTCTAACAAAATTTTTTTGGATTAATGATTAGAAATCTAATTAAATTGTCTTACCCATAAGATTTGGGTTTTTAACTTGGGAATAGTGACCCCTATGGCATTCGTGAATGGGCTTCAAAATGTGTGTAAATACACTGAAATTACACAATCCTAATGTTATTTTTATGGTAAGCAATGTTAGTTTTAAAATCACATTCTTCAAGGAGACTGTAATACTCAAAAGGTTTAATAACTCTAGTTATAAGACACATTATTATACATCAGAAAACATAAATAGAATATCTGTAAATTAATGATCCAGCAATTTTAGGATATTCAGTAATATGTTGTATTTTCAAATGTGATTTTCCCTGTCATAGTACAATTCAAATTTTATTATGCTATACAAATTGGGTAGCTGAACAGACTACATTAGTCACATACAGTTTTTTAAATTTTATAATTTTTTAAATTGACAAATAATAATTGTACATATTCATGGGATACATAGTGATGTTTTGATGTTTTTTTTAAAGAGGGGAAAATGTTGCAGAAAAAAAGTTAATCATAACGATGTTTTTGTTTGTTCCAGTCAATGCTAATTTACATAACTGCCTATGGTCAAATCTTGAGTTCATTTGTTTTTGTTTTTGTTTGAGTAAATGAGGGAGCCAGGATTAAAAGAAATCAAGTACATCAGTGAAATTGGTAGTTATATCATTTGTTTCGCTAAGCAGTTTCTACTTAGTCTTATCCATTTGATCCTGTAATGTGAAGGATACTTTATTTACTGAGCATTTGGGGATATATCAAGACATATAAGAAATGGCCCAACTTTCCAAAAACTTATAATCTAGAATGAAAATAAAGTTTAAAAGACCAACCAAAATTTAAGACAATGTACTTTCTGGTGCAAGTAACTCAAAAGCAAGATTATATTATGTTAGGAAAAATTAGGTAGGCCAAGAGACCCATCCACACTACTGTAACCAGGAACAATTTCTAATCAGAGTAGAAATTTGACAAGAGGCTGTGTTTGAAAATGTAGATTTTATTGTTAGTCAGCTATGGTGAGGCCTGATCAGGAGAAAATTGCCATTTAAAAGATAATTTTTTTACTCACAGTTTCAAGGGGAGACCATACACCACACCCTTCAGAGTCATGTGAGGAAGCACTAGGGTCTGTCAGGAGGTAGAGGGAACAGGGGAATAATGTGGGGAAGAACCTTAATCATGGTTTTCATGGGAAGGAATGGGCAAGGCAGTGTAAGCAGGCTAAGCAGGTTTAGGATTGGCTAGTTTAAATAATTTCATTTGGCTCCAGGGTTGTCCCTAGTCATCTGGCGCCTGACCCTGGTGTGGTTATGACAGGTGGATAGTGGCCTAGAGTGTAAAAGCTCAGTAGAGGAGGTTAGGAGCAGGTGGGCTCTGGATTGGTTAGTTTGCATAAAAATGATATGCTCCTAGGCAAGTTGTTTGATACCTCAAGGAATTTGCTATAACTGGTAGGGGCAAGCTCTCCAGGATCAGCAAAGGCCCAAATGTCAAAACATCAGAAAATACAGAAAATAAAGAGACATGTTTAACAACACAAGCTGTTAATAGACATGTGGCCTGCTATGTACTGAACATTTGTATCCCCTCCACATTCTTATATTGAAGCCCTAATGTATTGGGAGATGGAGCCTTTGGGATTTAATTAGATCGTGGAAATGGAGCCTCTATAATGGGATTAGTGTCCATATAAGAACAGGAAGAGAGCTAGCACTCTCTCTTTGTTTTCTGCTGTGCGAGGATATGAGGAAATGGCCATCTGCAAACCAGGAAGTGGGCCCTCACCAGACACTGGATCTGCCAGTACGTTAATCTTGGACTTCCCAGCTTCTATCACTGTGAGAAATAAATGTTTGTTGTTTAAGTTTTTATAAAGAGAAAGTTTATTTACTTATTTATTTATTTATATCTTTTATTTCAGAATATTACGGGGCTACAAATCTTTTAGTCACATAAATTGTCTTTGCACCAACCTAGTCAAAGTTATACACATGACTCTCCCCCATATAGCTTGCACCATACCTAGTAGGTGTGAATTTACCCTCCCCTCCTCTGCCATCCCACCTGCCCAATCCCCCATGAATGTTACTTCCATATGTGCACATGAGTGTTGATCAATTAGTACCAGAACCCGTAGAGCCAAAGCAACCTTAAGCAAAAGAACAATTTGGGAGGCATCAATTTACCAGACTTCAAACTATACTACAAGGCTATAGTAAACAAAGCAGCATGGTACTGGCACAAGAACAGAGACAGAGACCAATGGAACAAAACAGAGGACGCAGATATAAAACCATCCTCATATACTCATCTAATCTTTGACAAAGCAGACAAAAACCTACACTAGATTAAAGAATCCCTAAATGGTGCTGTGAAAATTGGATAGCCACTGTAGAAGACTGAAACAGGATCCTCACCTCTCACCTCTCACAAAAATCAAGACTAAACATAAGGCATGAAACCATAAGAATTCTAGAAGAAAATGTTGGAAAAACTCTTATAGACATTGGCCTAGGCAAAGAATTTGTGAAGAAGACCCCAAAGGCAATCACAGCAACAACAAAAATAAATAAATGGGACTTGATTACATTAAAAAGCTTCTGCACGGCCAAGGAAACATTCATTAGAATGAGTACAAACAATCTACAGAATGGGAGAAAATATTTGCATGCTAATAACTAAAATCTCTATAGAATTCAGAAAAATCAGCAAGAAAAAAATCAACCCCATGAATAAATGGACAAATGACATGAGAGAAACTTTTCAAAAGAAGATAGACTTATGGTCAAGAAACATATGAAAAAATGCTCAAAATCTCTAATCATCAGGGAAATGCAAATCAAACCAATGAGATATCACTTAAATCCAGTGAGAATGGCTTTTATCAAAAAGGTTCCAAAACAACAAATGTTGGCATGGATGCGGAGAGATAGGAACACTCTTACACTGCTGGTGGTACTGGAAACCAGTACAACTTCTATGGAAAGTAATATGGAGATAACTCAAAGAGCTAAAAGTAGACCTACCATTTGATCCAGCAATCACACTACCGGGTATTTACCCAAAGGAAAAAAAGATATTCTATAAAAAAGACATCTATACTCGAATATTTATATCAGCACAATTTGCAATTGCAAAGATGTGGAAATAATCCAAGTGCCCATCAATACATGAGCGCATTAATAAAATGCGATATGTGTATACCATGGAGTACTACTCAGCCATAAAAAATGGTGAACTAATACCTTTTGTATTATCCTCGATGGAGCTGGAGCCCATTCTTCTTAATGCTGTATCACAAGAACGGAAAACAAACACCACATGTACTCACTGTTAAATCGATGGTATTCTCTCACAGCAGCCAGATCTGACTAAGAAATGACCCTTGAAACCATTCACCTCCCCATACTGTTAATAGTTTAAAACAACAATAAAGTAGTGGTTCTATCTACTAATGGTAAATACTGAGGGAAATAGTGAGAGATTTAGTCCTTTCAATGGTCTAGGGATTTGTTAGTTTATAGTAGGATTAGTTCTTAAAATGCTCCCATTATAAATTAATACTGTATTTAATATTATTCAAATATATGAGTAAAACTTCCATTGATTCTCGTATTTCCTACCATTCCCCCAGCTCAAAATTTTGTTTCAAGTAAGTCAGTGCAAGGATGAAAATACTGGTGAACTCTTAATCTGAGACAGTGCTGTCCAATTGAAATATAATGCTAGCCACATATGTTTTCTAAAATTTTTTACTGGCCAAAGAAAAATAAAAAGAAAGGAGTAAAATTAATTTTAATATATTATTTATATATTTAGTTTATGCTTTTAAACATGTATTTTATTTTTTCCATATATCTAAAATATCATATCAACATCTGACCAATACAAAAATTACTAATGAACTTTTTATCCTTTTTAATGCTGAATCTTGAAATTTGGTATGTATTCTATTCTTGTTGCATATCTCAGTTTGGATGCTGAATTTTCATTGTAATACTTGACCTATATTTCAATTTCATAAAATTTACAGTTGAACAAGTAGATTCACGTACTCAGAATAATTTCAAATATACTTAGAAGTTTTCCAATAACTGAATTCTCAGTACCAATTTTAGAAATTAAGATAAAATAAAAGTTAAAATTCAGTTCCTCAGTGGCACTGGCTGCCTGTGGCTAATAGTTACTGCATTGGACAGTTCATGTCTAGGCAATGATTATCAAACTAGTCTGTGCATTAGAATTGTCCATAGATTGAGCAAAAAATATAGTTGACCAGGCTTTTCCTTAGAACTACTGGCTCAGAATGTATAGGATGTTATATGGTCCACAGGAAAACTTGACCACCAGAAGCACCAAATCCAAATGTTTAGACACAGATAGTGTCATTAGAAAGAAGTGAATAAATTTGCACCTAGAGGGGTACTGCTTACTCTCCAACCTCATTTTTTGCCAGTTACCTCCTTTATTGTTCTGTGATAGCCGAACTGGCCTCTTTGCACATTTTCTTATCATGACTTTGAATTTATTTCCTTTGGAATTCTCTTCCATAACTGTTTGGCTCACACAGATATTGTCTTCTCAAAAAGGCCTTTCCTGAGAATATGAACTATGAACTATCACATTCTCTGGGCATATTCTGTTTCCTCACCTCATCATCCTTTTTAATAACTGACAACTGATGTGTTTGTTTACTATTTGCCGCTCCCTTAGCATAATGTAAACTCAATGAGAGGTGAGTCTTTGCTTTACTGCTTTATCACATTATTTATAAAAGTGACACTCAGTAAATTGTAATAAAGTGATAAAAAATAGAATCTCATTCAGCCTGGAAGACTAGAAGCTAACCACTAAGTTTGTACAGTTCAGTTAAGGCTGCTACAAAGTCTGCTTTGAAAGCTACAATAACCAAGTGCCTAACATTTAGGCCCCAGATTGATTTAGAACAGTGAGTTTCTGATAGAGCGTTTTAGAGCATATCTTGGGTAGCATGATGGACATCTATGGTACATCAGTAACAGGAACTGGAGAGTAGAATACCATAGCCCCTGACTACATACACACACTATATCGTTGACAGGATTGCGATGCTCAGTGATAATTGTTTTCTGTTCCCCAAAATATGAAAGTAGTTAAGTAGTTTGTTAAAGTAATAGTGGGACTTGTGGTCCAGACAAGATGGCATTAGATGTGTTTTTATACCGGCTGGTCCCTGCTAACCATAACTATAAACCTTGAAATGGTGCAAGGGACAAAGCAAGGGAAGACTCTGAGAGATGTTAAGAAGGCAGCAAGCTGGTTTGGGACCCAGGATTTGAAGAACAGCACAGAGGCAGTTTGTTTTGTGTCCCCCCTCCCCAATAGACAATGGCATCCAGATCCACTGTTTCCAGATAACAACAGAAGGCAGCCAGGTATGCTCCTCCTCCCTATCTGCCCCAGATTGAATGGGAGCACCTTTGACATCACATGAGCCTGACACCATCCACAAAGGGATCAGTTAGAAGCTCCACCAGAAATTAATGGTCGGAGGAAGTTCTTCCCTCTGTGAAACTAAGAGTCCCCCTTTTGCAGAGAAATACCTAGAGGGGGCAGGTGAAGCTGGCAGGAGAGATTCAGTTATAGCAGGCAGCCTGGTCCAGGAAAGCCTCTTTTTCTTCTCAGAGACCTGGGGCAACCAGGAGCCACTGGTATGGGCTTACTGTCCTCTCCTACTAAAACATCCAGTGGCCATCCTGGGCCTTCTTTCAGTTTCCTCAGGTAGCACCAGTAGGGACAAGTGGGAGCCCCAGTGGCATCATATAGGCCAAGCAGACAAAGTAACACCTCCAAGTCTCTGCAAATTAAACCGCCAATGGAACCAGAGCCCACATATATAGGCCAAGATCCCCATGCTAAACTTAACCAAGGTGACTGTCTGCTAGAACAAAAAATTCAAATAGGACCCAGAGTCTCCTAACAGTAAATAAATGATCAGAATATAATAAAAAATCGCCACTTGAATAAGAAAAGACAATCAACTGATTCCAATATCAAGTGGAATCAGATATTGGAATTATCTGACAAGGATTTTAAAGCAACCATCATGAAAATGTGTCAACTACCAATGACAAATTCTTTTGAAACAAATGAAAAATTAGCAAACCTCATCAAAATATATAAAAGTTATTTAAAAACAAAATGGAAATTATAGAACTGAACAACACAATAATTTAAATTGAATAAAAACTCACTGAATGGACTCAATACTTAATTAAAAATAGACAATTGATAGAGGATTATACATCTATTTAAAAATTTTTTCATTGAGAATAGAGGAGACAGATATTAAATAAATCCCTGCAGAAATAATTCCAACTGTGACAACTGCCATGAAGGAAATACTATGAATAAGATGTACAGACAGTCATTATTAAGGGCATGGAATTTGAAGGAAAGATGAAAGCAGAGGGGAATTCATTAGAATAAAGTATTCTATTTAAAGGGAGTTTGTTAAGTTTCCTACTGAGTTACTTCTGATTTGGTCTGAGAGCTGGCTCTGTTGCCAGCTCTCTTCATAAAGCACATTTTATCTAAAATTCTTACGCTACTCCCAAACATTGAAAGGGGCACAGTCTGAGAAATACAGGACTATCATGGGGCAAGTCAAGAGTGACTTATAAGTTTCTGGTATGGATGACTGAGTGAATAATACACCAATATTAGGACTGGTTATAAAGTGGAATGGGTTTGGAACTGGAAGAAAATAAGGTCACTTTTGAATATACTTAGCTGTGGTTGCATGGCTGGCTACCTGATATGTCCTATTGGCAGATGAATTTGTGGTTTGGAGCTCAGTAGTGATAAGTTAATGTGTATTTTCCAGTCTTTATTATAGATGGAAGTTGATGCATAGAAACAAGTGAGGTCACCAGAACGGAGTAGTAGGACAGGGAAAGAGGATCTAACACATAACTGTAGTGACAGAGAGACAGAGAACCTGCAAAGGAGAACTAAAAGATGGAGAAAACAGAGAATAGAAACTTACAGAAGCTAAATAGTGTTAAAGAAGGAAGGAATGGTTAATGTCTAGTGCTACATAAATGTCAAGGAGGCAAGAGGACAAAAATAGTTTGCAAGAAAAATGTTGGCACCTTTGGCAGGAACAGCTTCAATAATTTTTGAATGGAGAAAATAGAGATAGCACAGGTATACTGTATTTCTGGAAGTTTGGTGGGAGGTCCAAGTTAAAGTTTTTATTGTTTTTAATTTTGGTATGACAGTAGTAATCTGAATTTAGTAGGCTCAGTAGAAAGGGCAAACAGAAAGGAAGAGGTTGGGACCGATAGGGAAGGTAATAACAGACGAGGCAAGGTCCCTGAGGTTGTGGGAACTGAGATGATGGCACAGAGGAAGGGGCATTAGCCTTAATGGGGTGGGTGGAGAGGGAGCCCTTTCCAATGAGGGATGGATAATTTATAAAGAAGGCAAAATCAAGATGTTATTACTTAATCCACTTGGATTTTCTTGCCATGTGGAAGCTTGCTAGAAATAAAAGGAGACATCATGTATGGTGAAAGTTTGAAAAAAATATTGGCGGAAATATTAAGAGGAGCAAAAGAAGAGAAAATTATAGAGTTTCAGGTAAGCATTAAAGTATTAGTTGAGGTTAGTAGCATCTATATGATGGATTCATTTGACTAATTTTTCATTAAGAGTATCAGCTTACATCTGCTAAATCACTTGATCAATTTTGGGATGGGAATTTAAGGAAATATAGGTACTTATCAAAGTTTTCACGACTGAGGTTGAACATTTTGTAGCACTGTTACTCTCTGTGTTTACTTCACAGCAAAGTTTATCAATTTACTAAATATATTACTAATTAGTTATTTAAAACATGTTTTCATTTCATTTATTATTCTGTAGTCACTTATCCATTGGCTGTGACAAGCACAGCACTTTATAAGTCCTCATGGGGAAACCTAGAAAAGTGACATTTCCTGACTACCACAAATTATCCATTTATTTGCAAGAAAATGATAAAAAACACAACAATCAGGGAAGAAAAAAGATGAAGAGATGTATTGTTTTTATTCATGTCTACCATGTATCAAACACTGGACTAGGTGTTTTATAAATGTTATCAAAGAGGCAGTATTGAGTAATGATTAAGAGTGTAGTCTCTGGAGCCAGATTCTAAGTGCTTCATACATGATAGCAATTGTTGTCATCTAATTGATTTTCACGATGAACACATGGGATAGACATTGTCATTCCCATTGCATAAAGAAGGAAGGTTTAGTTAGAAGGGTTAGATATCTTACACAAGATCTCACAATTGAGGTAGATTAAGCTTCTGATATCTGATTGCACCACCTGCATTTTCTTTTTCTTTTTTTTTTTTTTTTTGCTTGAGTCTGCTGCCTCTCACCTAATGTATAATGTTGTATAAATTGCATTTGCCTTAGTACTTATACTTGCAAAGTAGGAGGTACACTCAGCATGTGGTGACATTAATCACAGAAACTATGCTGATGAAAATGAGTCTTACAAAAGGATTTGAATGAAGTTGTAGGCATTAATTAGAGAAACAGAGTTAGAAAGACATTGCAGAAAGAATAACAGAAGTCAAGCCATAGCCACAGAAATGTGTGTGTTTTTTTTTTTTTAATCTGGGAAATGATAAGGAGGTAATCCTACTGGAGTTGGCAGCTGTTTGTGCGTTGTGAGATGAGAGGTTGTGTAAGCACGGCCTTCCTAATAATGATTTGGGTTGATTTGTAGCTTCTGTTACTACCTGCCCTTTTGACAAAATGGCATTTTTTTAAAAATTGGAAATAATAATTTATTTCTTTTTCAATTTAGAGCAATTTAATGGGCATACACAGTTACATGACCTTTCTTTTTCTGCAAAACACAAATGCATCAGAGTATTTGTACACAGCAAATTTTTTAAATTAAATTTTGTTAAATAATACTTTCTTATTAATTGTCTCCTAAATACTAGCTATATTTCATTCCAGTGATTTTTTATTGTTTCAAAATTTCCCAACTGTTTTCTCCATTTCCATCTTAGTCCCCTTCTCCACACCACCCCCGCCCCAGTAAAGGCTTCTTTCATAGCAATGGTGATTTTTGGAAAATCTTAAATCAGTTGGGTTGCTGCTCTGCTTAAAATTTCTAATGACTTTCCTACTTACTCAAAATAAAATCCAGTGCTATTACCATTGCCTATAGGGTCCTACAGATCTTGTCTTCTGCAGGAAACCTCTCCAACCCAACTGCTTCTCTCTCTCTCTCTCTCTCTCTCTCTCTCTCTCTCTTTTTTTCATCTCCTGGAAAGAGGTGCTGCTTTTTCTTTCTCACCCATTTGGGCTGTTCCCTCACTTCCTTCAAATTTCTGTTCAAATTTCATTTAATTATTGGGGTCTTTCTTCATTACCTGCAGAGGGCTGAATATTTGTGTCCCTACAAAATTCATATGTTGAAATCCTAAACCCAATATGATAGTATTAGGAGGCAGAGGCTTTGGGAAGTGATTAGGTCTTGAGAGTGGAGCCCTCACGAATGCAATTAGTGCCCTTATAAAGGAGGCCCCAGAGAACTCTCTTGACTTATTTTTACCACGTGAGAATATAATGAGAAGTTAGCAATCTTCAACCTGGAAGAGGGTCCTCATCGGAACCCAACCATTGCTGGCACCCTGATCTAGAACTTCTAGCCTCCAGAGCTGTGAGAAATAAATTTCCGTTGTTTATGAGCCATCTAGTTTATGGTATTTCATTATGGCAATCCAAAGTGATTCAGATACTACCTTATCTAAAATAAAAGCCCAGCTATTTTAATCTCACTCCAATTCTGTTGCAGTATTCTCTATTCTTACCTTAATTTTGTTCATATCAGTTAACACCACCTGGTATATTACATATTTATTTGTTTATTGTTTATCTCCTCCCTCTGGAATGTAAGACCCACAAGAGTAGGGACTTTGTTTTTGCTCACTGCTCTAACACTAAGAACACTGGAGCATAATAAGTTCTTAACAAATGTTTACTGAAGGAATGAGTAAGTAAAATAATTTTTAATAATACTAATATCATTAGCATTTTTAAATTTTATTGGAAGAATATTAAGTCTAATATGGAAGCTGTGCTTTACAGAATACTTCATAAAATAAAGTAACTGAAGGAAACTTGTCATGTAGTGCCAAAACCTGTGCCAGCAGGACTGTTTTTCTTACCTACATACTATTCAATATAGTGATAGCATTTCCTAGCATAGACATAGATACTTTCTCTAAAAATTGAAAGTGGTTAATATATGGTGGTCAGGGTTAACAATCCAGGCATGTGAACAAATCAACAACAAAAAAATATGCATTTTTCTTTTGGTGGAATTGCTATGGAAAATCTGTGTGAGGTTATGAATGACAAATCCTATATGAAAATGAGTTGTATTGTGAGCCATTGCTTGGGAGAGTCTGAGTGAGGCTAGAGTGGCTTTTACTGTATTTAAAATACAAAAGAAGACAGAGTTATTAATTCTGTTTCAACCTATAACACACTTTATGAGCTTGGATGGGTTCCTAACCAACCAATCAAGATCTGCCATTCCCCCCTGGAGATAATCCAGACTGTCCTTCTTCAGGAAGGATCCAATAATTGTTGCTTTGTTATCATAGTGATCTCTGGGGATAGAACAAGATGGCTACAGAACCACCTGAGGTCAAGTGAGCATTCCAGTTTGTATCCATCCAGGTGTTCTTGATCCAAGCAATGCAACTTGGTTATCCATATCTAAGGTCAAATGAAAATCAGCATACAAGACAATATTTTACTCTTCAACCTCAAATTTCTATTATTTGAAAACTTCTTTGAATTCTTCATGTCTAGTAGTTTAGCAAAGGCAGAGAAGAATACAGTAGTGTGCCCTTGTAAGTTACCAAAACCAGACAGAACAACTGGCTCTTATAGAGGTTTGTGTTGAAAAAATTGGCAAATTGGAAAATAGTGCAGATTTTGTGGGTTATCAGTGACTTCTTTGTGCATTAAAAATTTCTTATTGGGCGTCCCGGTTTTTTATAGTGGTTCCATTACAAGTAGAGCTTTCAAACAATTGTCTAGTAGGTTATAGTAGAATTGTTTTCATGTTTGGTTGTCTACTAGGGAAAAACATTGTTTGAAGTTCTCCCGTGACACATAGGTACTCATAAAATTATGTTAACACAGCAAGCTGTCTCAAGAAGCTACAGTCTCAGTGGTGATATTCCAGTTTATGTTTGTTTTCAGAGAAATCTCCCTGATGGTAGGATTCCAGGCATTTCAGTTCCAGAATGGGAGAAAAATGCCTACTCAGCATTATTAGTCAACACATAAAACTCACTATGTCACCTGAGGTCCTACTCTTTGCCTCCTAATGCTTGCCACTTGCCTTCATTAAATAATACAAACATTTCTCTTTCATCATGCAAATAAAAAAATCCATGCCTTAAATATTTTCTGAGATACTGATGATAGTAATCTCAGAGGGAGCCTAGTTCACGTTTAGGTACTACTTATATCTCAAGCCATCATATTATATACTACAAACAATGAGTTCTAAATTGAAAGTGGTCAGCTGCCTCGATGCCTGCAATAGCAATATTGGGATCTGGCCCATCCTCCTCATCTCCAGGGTAACCAAACTCACTACTACACTGTGAGCTTTCAGGAACTTCCTGTTTCCACCTATTCCCCTATCCTGTGACATCCTCTTTCCTCTATAGGGCCCCCAAAGACTTCTTTCCCAATAAGGAAACACCAGGGTTTCAAATTAGGAGTCATGTTATTTTGGTTAGTCATCCATTCACAGGGATCTACACTTTACAAGGCTCCCTCTATCTGCGGCACAGGCAGCCATTGCATAGCTGGCTACTACAATTCAACCAGGGGAATTGCTGCTATCGGAGGAACTGTCCTTTGGTTGAATCACATAAACTTGTTTTCTGATTTAATTTATTTTATTTTTAAAAGTTTATTTATTTTATTGAAACATATTAGATGTACATATTTTTGGGTTTACATGATAATTTGATCGATTCACATAATCAAATCAGGGTAATTGAGATATCTGTCATCTTAAATATTTATCTTTTCTTTATGCTATACAACTATTAGGTACCCATAATAATTAAAAATAAAAATTAAAAAGAAAAAAATATTCTGTTCTAGCTGTTTTGAAAAGTATAATCGAATGTTAACTATAGTCACCCTACTGATCTATTGAACACCAGGTCTTATTTTATCTATCTATATATTTGTACCCATGAATCAACCTCTCTTTATCCCCCTTCTTCCCTACCCTTCCTGGCTTCTGGTAACTACCAATCTACTCTCTATCTTCATGATATCCACTTTTTTAGCTCCAATATGTGAATGAGAGCTTCCTGTGCTTGGCTTGTTTCATTTAACGTAATGACCTCCAGTTCCATCCATGTTGCGGCAAATGATAGGATTTCATTCTTTTTATGGCTGAATAATATTCCATTTTGTCTATAAACCCTATTTTCTTTATCCATTCATCCATTGATGGACACTTAGGTTTATTCCATATTTTGGCTATTGTGAATAGTGCTGCAACAAACTTAGTAGCACAGATATATCTCTTTAAAATATTGATTTCCTTTCTTTTAGATATATACCCAGTATTAGAATTGCTGGATCACATGGTAGTTCTATTTTTATTTTTTTGCGGAAGCTCCCTACTGTTTTACATGATGGCTGTGCCACTTTACATTCCCACCAATAAAATATGAGCATTCCCCTTTCTCTGCATCCTCATCAGCATCTGTTATTCTGACTTTTTGATAGAAGCCATTCTAACTGGAGTAAGATGATATCTCCTTGTGGTTTTGATTTACATTTCTCTGATGATTAGTGACAATTGGGCATTTTCTCACATACCTGTTGGCCATTTGTATGTTTTCTTTTGAGAAATGTCTATTTAGATCTTTTGTCCATTTTTAAATTGGATTATTTGGTTTTTTGCTATTGTGTTATTTAGCACATTACATTATCTGGTTATTAACCCCTTGATGGATAAACAGTTTGCAAATATTTTCTCTCATTTTGTAAGTTTTCTCCTCATTTTGTTGATCATTTCCTTTGCTGTGCAGAAGCTTTTTAGATTGATATAATACCATTTGTCCATTTTTGCTTTGGTTGACTGTGTTCTTGAGGTCTTACACAAAAAAATCTTTGTCTAGATCAATGTCCAGGAGCTTTTCCCCCACCTTTTCTGCTTATGAATTTTACCCTGGGACAGGCAGCATGATTCTCTCATGGGTGTAGGTGTATAGTGCTATCTCATTTTTTTAGTTTGCAGTTACCTGGTGACAAATGATAGCATCATTCCATGAGCTTATTTGTCATCTGTATGTCTTATTTGGTGAGGCATATGTTCTTTTGCCCATTTTAAAAATTGCGTTATTTGTTTTCTTATGTTTGAGTTTTAAGTGCTTTTTGTATAGTTTGTATACTAGTCTTATGTCAGATACGTATTTTGAAAACATTTTCTCCAAGTCTGTGGCTTGTCTTTTGATACTTTTAGCAGCATATTTTGGAAAGCAGGTGTATTGAATTTTAATAAAGTCTTATTTATTAGTTTTTTCTTTTATGGATGATGATTTTGGTGTTGTATCTATAATCTCATCACCAAACCCGTGGTCATATAGATTTTCTCCTATATTTTCTTCTAGATATTTTGTAGTGTTGCATTTTACATTTAGTTCTATCAACTGTTTTGAGTTAATTTTTATAAATGTTATAAGATCTACATCTTGGTTTATTTATTGCATGTGGACATCCAATTGTTCTAACACCATTTGTTGAAAAGACAGACCTTTCTCTGTTGTACTGCCTTTGCTTCTTTGTTAAAGATCAGTTGACTATATTTGTGTGGTTCTACTTCTGGGCTTTCTATTCTGTTCCATTGACATATTTGTGTATTCTATTGCCAATACCATACTATCTTGATATAGTGAGTGGTGAAGTCAGGTAGAGTGTGTTCTTTAATTTTATTCTTTTTCTGTATTATGCTGGCTATTTTGGGTCTTTTGTCTTTCTGAATAAACTTTAGAATCAGATTGCCAATATCCACAAAATAATTTGCTAGAATTTTTGGAGCTAGTGTTGAATATATAGATCAAGTTGAGAAGTAATGACATCTTAACACTATTTAATCTTTCTACACATGAACATAGGATATTTCTCCCTTGATATATTTTTTTTATTTATTTCCTAAGATTTGTGTAGGTTTGTTGGATTTATATCTAAGTATTTAATTTTTGTTTTGGTTCTAATTTAAATGGCATTGTGTTTTTAATTTCAAATTCCAATTGCTTATTTCTGATATACAGGAATCAATTGAGTTTTGTTTTTAACCTTCTATCCTGCAACTTTGGTATAATCACTTATTCATTCCAGGAGTTCTTTTGTTTATTCTTTGGAATTTTCTATATGGAAAATTATACCATCTGTGAATTAAAATCATTTTATTTATTCTTTCCCAATATGTATACGTTTTCTTATTGTACTAGGTAGGACTTCCAGTAAGATGTTGACTAGGAGTGATGAGAGGGCCATACTTTCCTTGTTCCCTGTCTTAGAGGGAAAGCATCCAATTGTTCGCCATTAAGTATGACCTTATCTGTGTTTATAGATATTTGCTCTTTTGGAGAGTAGGGGTAGGGGGTGGCAGATTGTCAGTCCCCTTTTGAAATAATTTAATTCACCAGTCTTCTGAGCTACAAAGTCTGGAGTTCTAGACTCTGAGGTAGAAAGGGGAAGAAGAAACCAATTCATCTTGATTTTCCCAGCCAAAGAGCTTTTATATTTAGCCTAAGGTCCTCTTACCTTTGGTCCTTAGGTTGTTATAATATCAAACACAATGCACAAGAAAGTTGGGTACAGCTCTCGCTCCTTCTCTCTCTCTCACCTCAGTTCCTGCTTGCACCCTCCAATACCTTTTCTTTCTGCCTGGTATATCTGACAGCTGTAAAATGTAAAACTCAGGGAAATAGGGAAATTCACTGGTAATCAGTTTCCAATGAGAAGGGAAGAGGGCAAAGACTGATAGAGCAATAACTTCCCTGAATCTCTGTGCTAAATTGTAATCTGTTTAGCTTCTTCTTTCTCAGCTTATTATAGCTCTCATTTTATGCCTTTCAAATGAAATGATAAAATGCATCAGACAAGACATCATCTTTGGTGTCAGCTATGCACAAACTTTACACTTACAAAAGTAATTTTGCATCTAGTAAGGGGCTCACTTTAAGCCTAAATTTTATTGGCGTGGACACTACAAGCAGGGTTGAAGTGATTTCATGCTTTTTAACCAGCATCAGAGGCTTTGCCAGAAGTGCCAAGAAGAGAGCTGTCATTAAAACAGACAAAGTGGAAGAGGAAGAAAATGGCAGATTCAAGTGCTAACAGCAGGACCAGTTCACAAATATAGGGGGGACCACCCCCAGTGTCTCTGAGATAATTAAAGATTTTTTACAGGGAGCTGAAGATCCTACAGTGGTAGCAACTGAATAGCAAGATCAGTGAAATCCAGTAATTACTCTTAATATGATCACTTTTTAAACACCCAAATGTGGCTTAGGTAAACTCAGGCTACACAGCAGTAGAATGTGGAGAATAATTCACTTAATAATTTTATTTAACCAGCAAGTAGAATTGCTGTGTATTTTGACACAGGTCTTTTCCTTTGTTGCACTATCTTTTCTTATTTAAAGAGGATGATTAATTATATATTTTAATAACCATTGCATTATATTCTTGGAGAATATGACTTTATAAAGTACATATGCTCACTTTACCAAGAGAAAAGAATCTTTAGTTACGGTCAACAACTGCCCATGTTCATTTATAAGGAGGCAAAAGCATTTTCTCCATTACTGCTACTATCTTCCTGACATATCCAGCAGACCTTGACAAGTATAGCACATAAAGCTTATTTCTGTAGTGAGAGGAGTGGTGCTTCACTTCTGCCTAAGAAACCTTTACAGGAAAGGCTTCGGCTCCGCAAAAATGAGCTGAGACAATCTCACAGCTTGTTCAAAACATAACTTGCTATCCTTGCATCATTTCACTGGGTTTCTGTAAGCAGCACTGAACTACTTGTTGCTTCTAGTCATCTCAATTCATCCATCAATTAGGGCCGTGTTTGTTTATGGAACACCAGATTCCTTAGGGACCAAGATAGAAGGATTTGAAATCAGAGTCTTTCATGCTTGAGAAGAAGTTATTGATGCTTTTCCTATCCATAAACTTACAATTTATATTTATTTAGGGTGTTTTAGGTTCATGTAAAAAAGAATGGATTTTCTACAGTTGCTGAGAACAGTGAAGAGGAGTGTGAATTTTTGCTGGGTTTATAGCTAACCCGCTTGAGTGACCATGAGCATCTTTGAAGCACACACTGTAAGTTTAGGAATGCGATGCAATCTTCAGGCAAATAGACTATTGTTTGGGTTCTGGAAAGAAGGGATTTGTTCCACTTGGTTTCGTAGATGGTACTGCAGCTGACAGACAGTAAAGTTAGGAAAAAAATATAGTTTCCTCTCCTTTTTATTGCCTGGCAGAAAGAAAAGTTTAAAATAACAATAAAGTAATAAATAATATCCTTTCCTTCAGACATACAGATTTAGAACTGAGGATGTTAGTTTCATTTGGCATTTTAAAATTGATTTGGAAAGTCATAATTTTACTAAGATTGATGCAAAGCAGTGGTTCCCAATGTGTTCTGATCAGCACCACCCATAAATGCAAATTTTCAAGCCTTACCTCAAATCTATTATTGAATCACTAACTCTGGGGTAAATGCCCAGCCATCCGTGTTTTAGTAAGTCCTCCTGGTAATTCTTTCTAATGTAGGCTAAGGTTTGAGAATCACTGGTGTAGGACATGGATCTGCTTTAAAGCCCTTGCAGCTGATTAATTCTTAGAAGAACCAGAAAAGATATTATTCTACTTCACATATGGTGTAGTAATAGAGTGTGCATTTTAAGGGAAGCTTGTAGAGATAATCTTGTCACTAATTAATTCCTGTTGCAGAGGTAGCCCCCCCTCCAATGCTAAAATTGTCTGCTTTTGTAGAAGGTTAGATCAGAGTGAAATCTATTGTATTGAAAGAGTGAAATGTGTTAGTTTTAGTTAATAGAGGCTATATGGATGCTCCCTGACTTATGATTTTTTGACTTTAAGATGGTGTGTGAGCAATACACATTCAGTAGAAATCATACTTTGAATTTTGAATTTCGATCTTTTCCTGGCTGGCAATATGTGGCACACAGTCTTTTACAGTGCTGGACACCGAGCTTCGGTTCCCAATTAGCCATTGATTGGTCACGAGAGTAAACAACCTATACTCTACAGTGTGCTGTGTGACACATGATTTTTCCCAAAGGTGGGCTAATGTCAGTGTTCTAAGCACATTTAATATAGGCCAGACTAAGCTGTAATGTTCAATAGATTAGGTGCATTAAATGCATTTTCGATCTATGATATTTTCAATTTATGATGGGTTTTTTGGGATGTGACCCTATTGTAAGTTGAGGAGCATCTATACATGTTTAGTGAATTGAGGTGTGACATTGTGAGCAACCCTAAAAATTAAAAACAAACATAGGAGATGACTTTCCTCCAATATTACTTCTTCGATGAAGCCTAATACACTACCTTATTGTAAAATGTAAATACTCTGCCACCTCATTCACTTCTTATCCCTTTTATCAGTTTATGTTCTTTTTCTCTCCAGATCCTTTATTACTTCTATCATACTAAATTATTTCCTTACTTATTATTTTTGATATTTGTTGTCTCTCTCCTTCCAAAACAATGTATTCTTCTCAAGGGATGGCACCATTTTTACTTTCTTGATTATCCAAAGAAACTACAACAGTGTCTGATGATAGTAAGCATTCAGTAAATATTTGTTGAATTAATAGAATGTATAGTGTTTATAATCTTGCCGTTATAAGAGTGAAGAAACCCAAGAGCATGGTGAAAGTTTAACCAAATGAAAGAGAGAATCTACCTGACATTGACTGGGGGTAACTCCTTTGTTGTTCGTCCCAGTTGTGGGATTTCCTTCTCACGTTAATGATATTATAATGAGTCAATTTATAAGCAAATAATGGAAGTTGTAATTAGGGGTGGTGTAACTAGTGTTACAACTGGATCATACATTGGAGGATGGTTAAAGGGGGAAGATTGGGAGTATCTTTTACTGTGGGCAAATAATGAGGTCCCAAGGGCTATAAATGAATAAACATATAAATGAATAAACACAAAATATATTATAAATTATAGAGACTATATTGAACGCGTGAGTTCATTAATTTCTTGGGTATTCCATACCCACAGGCTTCACTGAGAAACCAAGACAGGAAGGTGGTGGCTTTTGTGAATTGGCTTATGTTACTGTTTATGACAACTTGTCTGGATTGCTTTCCCTATGCTTTGCTGCCGCCTAGCCACCTATCCAAAGTGATGAGGACAGGTAGAAGGTGGAGTTAGCCAGAGAATATATTAGAATAGTACTCTGATATTATTATCTTTGACTGATGGAAATTACTTTTGAAAATAATTTACTTCCCTTTATAATAGTCTGGTCCTAGGTATTAAGTACAAGAATATTCTAGATAGGTGAGATAGGTAAAAAAGTTAATTGGTTACCTGATTCTTTATATTATAGGCTTACCAAATTGGGAAATTAGGCTATTTCCTTCTCTTTCTTAAATTCTCATCACCTCTATATTTACCTCAAAGTTACACCCCTGTTCCATTAGTAACTCTTATAAAGAACATATTTTTTCAAGCTATTCATTTCAAATATATTCTTTACTAACGAGAATGTTAATTGTTGAAAGGATATATTCAACTTCGTAATGATTTCATTTGTAGCCTGATAATGGCTTAGGTTCAGGTGAATTTGGTTCAGTAATTAAAGATAACTGTTAAAATTCATCATAGTAAATTCTGAAAAATTAAAAGAAACAGCAAGCCACCATTTTTTTGAAGGCAGTTTATGCTTTGTCCCTGCGCTTTCCCTGATCACAGCCCAGTAACAATTAAGACACAAAACCATTTTCTCTAAGCTATAGCTATTCATTTCAGCTGTCATTGTCACCCACTCTGGTAAACAAGAATGCAAATGAAAGGAGCCATGTTGTCTTCTGTTCTTTGAGCAACTCTAGAGAAAACTTGGCATCTGGCAGATGGAAAATAAAAATAGTGGGTTTATGTTTTACTAATTATAGATTTCCAAAACAATAGATATGTCAGGAAAACATGTGTTTAAAAAAATGAAAAGCAAAGCATAGCTATCCACAAGTTATTTTAGAGAAATATTCTCATGTTTTAGGTGTTAAACCTGGATGCTTGCTAAAGAAATTTATTTTTAGCAGAAGCAACGTGTGTGGGAATGAAATGAGAGAGAAAAAGAGTGAGGGAGGGGAAGGAAGAGGGAGAGGAAGAGAAGAAGGAAGAGAGGAAGGAAAGAAGGGAAAAGGGAGGGTGGCGGGGGAAGGAAGGAGAAAGAAAAAAAGGAGAGAAACAGAGCTAGAGAAAGAGAGAGAGAGATTTCCTTTGTAGGAGGTTTGGTTTAACATGTTTCCCTGAATGCAGAAGCCCATCTTGGGGAGCAAAGTCTTAGGACTCAACAGATCCTGAGTCACGATTGTATTGTCTGAGGGGAGATGCCCCACCTTCCTTTGCTGGGAGAAAAGAGTGAAAATGAGAAACTTGTGCCTGGGCTTAACTATTAATATTTGCTTTTGACATCTGTGTGTCCTAGAACTTGGGAAATGCCTGCATGTGAAATAAATAATATATGGAGATTAAAGAGATGTCCAGAAATTTTACAGAACATTTTTAAAATGTGAGGAACTTTCTAACTATCCATAGATAACTTTAAACCTGATGCATATTGATGAGTTAACTAAGTCTTCATGAAATTAGGATATATTTGTACTTCAGAATATTAGCACACTCAATTCTATTGCATAGTAACACATTATTCTGGCCTAAGCAAACTCAATATTAAGTAAAACAAATGAACAATATAAAACATAATTTTCATAAATTTATGCTTAAAATGTGATGTCATCAACCTTATTAATTTTCTTAATTCTTCCATGACTGTAACTTTAGAATGAATATGCATTTGATTAAAATATAACAGTGTTCTGCCCTAGTAGGCAAGCACCAAGGGAGCAACTTGTCTGTAGAGAGTTTAAAAACAATTATAAAATAAAGTGAAAGTCAGTCTGTTATTTTATCATGAAGGTTTTGGGCAATTCCATATATCAGTAATAAAATATACCTCTCTACCAGCACAGACTGCTTTCAGGCTACTGTGTATAGAATGTCCCATTTAATCCTTGCAACAACCTTTGAGGTAGGTATTATTAATATTCTCACTTTACAAAGGAAGAAATGGAAGCTAAGAGAGGTTAATTTGCCTAAATTGTAGAATCAATCAGGATGTTGCCACCAGAACTACATGCATAACCAACATGCCATGTTGCTTTCCTAAATCAGTTTGGACATTAAATTGTATGGAACACCCCATCCTACCCCCTTGCCCTACTATACTTTTTTCTGCTAATACAGGCAGAGGAAATCTGATTATTCTGTAAATTAATTTCTTCCAGATTATTCTGTACTGGAAAATTAGTGAATAGGAATCAAGCTCTGGAGCTTGACTCTCAGAGACAGAAGTCACTGGTACATCTTTGATTTTATTAGATCTTTGTCAGATTTGGTTTTGAAGTAGAGGTGTGTATTATAACAAAAAAAGAAGTTTATTTTGTAATTCTTCTTTCTAATTAGGTCCAATGGTCAGAGATTGTACTAGTCAGCTATCAATGAACAGATGGAAATATATAAATTCTGCACATAATGAGAAGCATGACCTTATCAAAATGTTAAGAACATTTTGGGATATTTAATATCCTTAGGAGTATGAACATCAGGGATTCCTCTAGGAGAGGAAGCCTTTTAATGAAGGCTTGACTATGAGAACTATAAACTAGATATTTAAATGGAGAGTTTTGAGCCTAGACAAACAAGTAAGTGAGTATGTTTGCAGTGTGTGGGGAACTGAGTAATCACAGGGTAATGAGAGGATGCAAAAACAAGTCCCATGGAGTATAATGAACTCTGAGATAACTACAGATCTGTGCCAATAACCTGAGATCCAGGCCCAAAGAGCAGGATGTGGATGTAGGGCCTTGGGATTGGGAACAGGGGAGGTAGGGTGAGATCCATCCAGAACTCCATGATCTGGCTGAGTTTAGAAGTTCCACCTTGACAAAAGGAAGATAGGATTCCTGCTAGGGTAGAAAAAGCCAGAACTAAGACTGCTGCTGCTGTACATCCATGGTCAAAATAATACTCACGGAAATCCTTCGTTGTTTTGTCAGCTAAATTTCTTCTCTGTTTCCTATAACTGATAACCTTTTCCATACTTTTGAAACTCCTGGTCTTATTGTTTTTCTTTTCAGAATATAAATGTACCCTTTAATTCTCAATGATCACAGAAGCCACAGGTGGGAACCCCTTTAACTTTCTACCAACAATCATACGGACTTGAGTAAATTTGTACTCATTTTTTATTTCTTCTCTCCTGTTACAATAAAATATACCTAGGAATTTCCAGAGGTAATCTTCCCATTTTGGTTCTAGATTTCCTCTCTTTCCTTCTCAGGGGACTTATTATACTAATTATTTTCTCTCTTCCCTGTGTCTTCAATATCTCCCCACTTCTTTCTAAGTGGATTTAAACAGACTCAAATATCTTACAGCATAAAAACACAAAATGGCAAACTCTACTTTCCTTACCTGAAATATTCTTCAACCTCCTGTTCTCTGGCTTTTGTGTTCACATAACTACTAAATTTATTTTCACCAGTTTCACCAAGTACATCCTTGTTGTTAAATCTAATGGATACTTTTAAACTCTTTTCTAAACTGAACCACCATTGTTCATCCTGTCCTTTACACCTTTCTTTGAGTTCTATATCACCCACTGTGCTGGTGTTTCAGAAATTTTTCTAATAGTCACTTAACATCTTCTTTGTAAGGTCCCCTTCTGCCTGGAATTCCAGCTTTCTTCCGATTCCTCCTTTCACTTCTCTCTTTATCTGCATTACCCCTCCTCCTCCTAAGATCTTAGTTCTGTTCTTATACCCTCTAGAGTTTTTTCCTGAATTTTCAAATATGTATTATGTTCAAATTTATTTGCTTCCAAGGCACATTTCCCTCGAATAGCACTCACCACTGCTACATTGTTACCACACCTATACCCATCTGTATTCTTCACTATCTTGCTTCTCAAAATGTGGCTCACAAAGCCCTCACCATCAGCACTACCTAGGCATTCCTGAGAAATGCAGCATTGCAGGCCCCAGCTCAAACCCAATGAATCGGAATCTAAGTTTTAATATCCCAGGGTGATTGATATCCACATTAAAATTGGGAATCTTAGTGTTGTCATATTAGGTACTTGATATTTATTGGCTTGAGTAGAAAAATCTGCACAGAAGACAGCAAAAAGGATAGCTTGTCTTAAGGCAAGGGTGATACATTTAGAAAGATATAGCTTAAAAATAACACCAAATTGAGAGGCTCTTTTTCCTCAGGTATAGAAGAAAATTTCTACCCAACTGCTTTGTGTCTATTTGATGTAGAGAATGGTACACGTGTGTGTGTGTGAGAGAGAGAGAGAGAGACAGAGAGACAGAGACAGAGAGACAGAGACAGAGAGGAAGGAGAGAGGGAGAACATATAGCAAGCACATAGAGCTACTGAGCTTTTAGAGCTACTGAGCTTTTCAAATTTCCACAGATTAAACTTCCATTGAGGGTGTAGTAGATCAAAAGAGTTTGGGTAAGGAGAGCTCATGGAGGAAGGAGAATTTGGAAGCTCTCCCTAAGGCCATACTATGTCTGCTGATTTTATTCCATTTCAAAATCATAGGAGAAGAAGTTTTATATTTGGTAAACATTCATTGAAATATACTGAATAACTTACAATATGATTACTGATAATTCAAAACAGGAGTTGCCAAACTATGCTCATAGGACAAATTCACCCTGTACCCTGTTTTTAAATAGCCCAGGAGCCAGGAATAGTTTTTACTTTTTAAAAGGATTTAAAAAAAAAACCAAAAGAGAACATACAACAGAGATCATAAATGGCCCACAAATCCTAAAATATTTACTATTTGGTTCTTTTCAGAAAATGTATATTAATCCTGATTCAAAATTTATTACAAGGTCTATAATACTATCAGAAAAACCATTTTAGGACAAAATTGTCCAACATGAGACTACTCAGTAGCAAGAAAAATACTTTAAGTCTCCCTACCTGTAGTATGAGTGGTGTACACACACACACACACACACACACACACACACACAGAGTCTGAACAGACTCTAGTATATTGCCTGCCAGAAACTCCTGGATATGTTTTTGAGCACAATTATTTTCACAGAAAATAAGGAAAATAGAACTTTGCTAATAATTATTTGTCTCTGTTTAGTGGACAGTAGAATTTATCTGGTTTGAAAAATGCTCTCCAAGTTTTCACTTCAAGTTATAGAAAGAAACACTTATTACTCTACCAAAAATAAGTTTTCAATAAATAAGTACAGTCATTTCACAGTATTTCCATTTTTTTTCCATATGTTAGTTTAAAACAATGAATTCTAGCTACCACTTTATCTATAACAAAGTGGCAGTTGTAAGTAGGAAAACACTTTAGTCTTAGTGAGAAGGTAGATTCCTCCTATTATTTGATGTAAACATGGCTGCAGTTTAAGCAAAAAGATCCTAAGATTTGACTGAGATGTACATTCAAATTATAGGGTGAAAAGACCTCTTTATAAACTCTATTCAGGAAGTGTAAAGAATTTCTAAAAAATTTTCTCAATAGGTTGATGATGTGTAGCTGTATGTGAGTGTGTACACATGACCTATTTTTTTTTTTTTTGGTTAATGAAGTGAAAAATACTTTTCTTAATAGCTAAGAGACTTTGTGTTGTTTTTACCTTTCTATTTAGTCTGTAAATTATGCCTTTGTATGGATGCAAATGCTAAATTATGTCTTACCACATTTGTGAAGTAATTTTTTTTCAGGCACTTATCTATTGGTATTCATAATTTTTTTGCCCTGTACAAGCTAGATAATCTAATTGCCAAAAGGATTAAAAGAAGTAAAAATGATTTTTTAGCAGACTTTGTAGAATAAATCCCATGTATACGATCATATGCAAATTATACAGGGAGAAAGCACTCATGAACAATTGCAATTATCTTTAATTTAACTTTGCCAGATATTTTGTCTTTATTACAACTTTAATGCTGTGTACCTATTCAGGAAAAAATAACTTCGTGCAGTTCATGTATCTGTAAATTATTTGAAAATAATTTTAATTGCTGGTGCTTCCATGATTAGACTTGAATTTAGTTTGGTCCCTTTCTGTTTTATACAACAACATACAATGTGACCCAGAAGGTGCTTTATAAAATATAATGTGTTTATGAAATCCCTAATTATGTAAATGGAGTTTGATCCTGCCTCTAGGATAGGATAGTGGTGTAAAAATTATTTAAAATATTATCCTGTGTGACATCCAATTTTTCTTCATATTAGGTAACATCCCCAAATTAAGGAAAAAAGTAGTTGCTTTTATTATATCAGCTTTTAGAGAGAAGCAGTGACTTTCCATCAGGTATGAATACAAAATTATCTACCAAATTTCTTATGTTCATATGTTAATATAATAAATTAATTCAATTATACAAATATTTTCTGTATGACTAAAATATGTACAATACCGTGTAAGGTGTGAAGGGTCAGAAAATGAGTGGGTCGTGCCTTCAAGGTAAATTTCATGAGAATGGAATAATTTCATTGAACAAGGCACATCGTCTGTATATAGAAGATGCTCATTAAATGTTGAATATATTGAATCCATAATGAATGTAATGGGGAATGGATCTAAGGAAAATACATAGCTAACCATAGAACAACATGAACATAAAAATATTAGTGCCTCAGAAAGGTTCACAGCGATAAGAGAGTTCAAAGGAGAGAATGATCATATAAGCTTAAAATTGGGGAGGTAAAGAAATCCAGGAAGGCTCCATGTTAAAGTGATTCTCAAGATGACTTTGGAGGATAGACTAGAATTTCAACAGTCAGAAATGTGGTGTGTCTTATACCATTCATGCTGCTATAACAAAATAACACAGACTGGGTAATTTATAAATAATAAAAAAGTTTATTTTTCACACTTCTGAAGGCTGGAAAGTCCAAGATTAAGGTGCTAGGGGATTCAGTGTCTGGTGAGGGCTTGCTCTCTGCTTCCAAGTTGGTGCCTTGTTGCTCCAGAGGGGACAAATGCTGTGCTGTGTCCTCATACGGTAGAAAGGGCAAAAGTGGGAAAGGGACTAGGGCACTCTCTTCAACCTCTTTTATAAGAGCACTAATCCCCTTCATAAAAGTGGAACGCTCATGATTTAATCACTTCCCAAATGGCCCTACCGCTTAATACTATCACACAGGGCATTAGGTTCCAACCTGTGGATTTTGGAGGGATATAGCCTTTCAAATCATAATAGGAACAGCCAGAAAAAAAAAATCACATGAAACAGGGAACAGAGATGGGAACACATGGCAGGTGTTAGGTGAATAGTGACTACTTTGGATTGAATATAATGTAAGGTATAGGTGGGGAGAATATGGGAAGATTGGCATTTAACATCAGAATCAGAAAAAAGAAGTAATTTGTATCATCTAATCTTCTGTGGGACTGCCAGTGCACTCTACAATAAAGTATTTAAACAAAATCTTCAATCAAATTGACAGCCAAAATTATGTAATCGCTTTAGGTAATTGTTCTAGATTTAAAAAGACATAGTTATCAAGTAAGTTCCTTAAATTATGCCCAAAGTTGCTTCAGACATAGAAGACATAACTTTGATAATCCTTTTAGCAAACAGTAAAATTCTCTCTTGTATTAATTAGCTTTACCTTTTGTGAATAGAATAGGCTTAGATATTTTTACATCCTCTCAAAGTTAAAATTATTTCACTAATTTGTGAAATAATTTATTTTCTTCCTTCTCATTAAACCATAAAAATATTGGGTAATAAGGTTGATTTGTAAGAAATTCCATATATCATATGCATTGATGTCATACATTTAAATATTGGTCCCTAATGTTTATTTATTTAATATATCATATTTTAAATTATCTCTTGACTGTTACAGAGGTCTGCCCTTATCCAAGAGGGATATGGTCCTGAAACTGAGGATAGTACCAAATCTCTGTATACTATGTTTTTTTTCCGATACACATACATATAAGGTTTAATTTATGTTAGGCACAGCAAGAGATTAATAACAATAACTGATAATAAAATAAAACTGTTATAATGATATGACAGCATCACTAGTCTTGTGCTTTGGGGCCATTATTCAGTAAAAGAAGCATTACTTGAACACAAGCACTGTGATACCGCAACAGTAGATTTGATAGCCAGGCAGGTTACTAAGTGACTAACAATGGGTAGTGTATACAGCATGGATATATTAGACAAAGGGATGACTCAGGTGACAGAGTGGAATAGTGAGAGATTTTATCGCACTACTCAAAATAGCATGCAATTTAAAACTTTAAATTTAAATTTATAAATTGTTTATTTCTGGTATTTTCCATTTCATGTTTTAGACTGCAGTTGACCATGGGTAACTGAAACCGTGTAAAGTCAAACCATGGATAAGAGGCAGCCAATGTACTTTTTTAGGGAGTATTACAAAAGTTTTCCTGAATACTTGTGTTGAGGCTTAGAAAACAATAAAGTGAAGGCCTCAGAAGCAGCCCCTAAAGCAAAGTTTCTCTCTCACCTTCTCCTGTCCTATATTTGGCCCTTTATTCTCCCCTGAGACAAGCCATAGAAACTAGAATCCCTCTTCCCCAAGACAGGCCACAAAGGCTGAGTGGTGGCTCACACCTGTAATCCTAGCACTCTGGGAGGATGAGCGGGGAAGACTGCTTGAGCTCAGGAGTTCGAGACCAGCCTGAGCAAGAGCAAGACCCCATCTCTACTAAAAATATAAAAATTAGCTGGGCGTCGTGGCACGCATCTGTAGTCCCAGCTACTCAGGAGGCTGAGGCGGGAGGATCGCTTGAGCCCAGGAGTTTGAGGTTGCTGTGAGCTAGGCTGACACCACAGCACTCTACTCAGGGCAACAGAGTGAGACTCTGTTTAAAAAAAAAAAAACAAAAAACAAAACAGGCCACAAAACCCAGAAACCCTCTCCCCCAAAGCCAGCCATAAAACCTAAAAATATTGCTCTAACCTTCTCCTGCCTTTCTGTGTAAGAACTGGCCATGAAGAAATTTTCTGACCTACCTTATTTATCAAATAATAGGTCATAAGATCCCCATTCAAGGAAGGGTTTTGCCCTATATCAGGGAAAAGAAATACTGCACAGAGAGGCCAAGAAGAATCTGAACAGACTGTCCTTGCCAAGTTTCCTCACTCAGTCTCTCCCCTTTAGGTGATGTCCTTCTTGTCCCATCACAATCCTACATAGCTATCCATTCTTCATCAAACCTAAGCATAAAAATGGATAGTTTTTCCTCATTTTGGGGCCTTCATTCTGAAGACTCACATATCATATAAAACTTTGATTAAATTAACATGTTATACTTTTCTATTGCTAACTTGTCTTTTGTTATAGGAGCACCATGACCCTTACAATGGGGAAAAAAGGGATCATCCCCTTTTGCATTTCCAGTATATAGTGATGCTGTCATATATATGGCTATTTGAATTTGCAAAAGAAAATCATAATGAAGGGAAGCAGATGCTCACTGCTGATGAGAAACTCTATGTGATGCTACTAACAAAATATCTAGCTTCTGTATCAATAAGCTATTTTTCATTTCTGCCTTTCTCTATGTGCATTGGCATCTTCTATGTATATTATTCACTGCAGAAAATAAATGTTTGAAAGAATATTATAATAAGATTTAAGTGTCATATTAAAGTAATGGTTGGGAAATTAACTCAGGGGAATGAACAGCTGCTGGTTTCTCCTTTTCATTATTTTTAGGAAGTAGAACTTTTAAACTAGAGTTTTCTATGGTGGATTAAAGGAAGCTTATGAAGTAGGAAAAAGATGTGGGAATCCAGGGAAAAGAAAATATTTGTGTCAAAAGGTACAATTAAAATTCCTTCTAGTGAAATATTTCTTTTGCATGTAAATGATCTTTATTAAGAGACATTTTCATGTAATAGAAAAATTTGCACTCATTATTTTTATCAAAACTTGTTTGACTAAGGAAATTTTTTCAGAAAGTTCATGGAATTTATGTGGAGTCAATGTTTCCTGTTTATGATTCTTCTTTAATGAGGTGTAATATTGGGGGTGTTTTCAGTACCATCTCCTGGAGACTTGCATGTGGTCTTGTGCATCATTTCTACTGTATAGTAGAAGAAATAAATAGTTTTCTCTTACTATACTCTCAGCATAACACTTCTAGTCTTCAAAATGTTTGTTTCCCTCCCACCCCCACTGACCAATTCTTTGACACCAATGGGGGAATCCTACAATTCAATTCAATTCTGACATTATCTACTTGGAGTTAGAGTCAGATCCCACAGGTTCAGGGCTCAGTCTCACAAGAATGCCCCACTTCTTTTGAGGGTAGCAATCACAGGTCTGGACCTCTAGTACTTCTGACTGACCAGCTATAAATTGGTGCCCACAAGCCCTTCCACAGGTATTATCACCTGCAAATGGCTCACTGAACTCAAGGAAACATTTTTACTTGTGTTTGACAGTGTTTCCTAAAGAATATTACAGAGGACGCTGATGAAGAGCCAGATGAAGAGGCACACAGGGCAAAGTATATGGAGGGGACATGGAGCCTCTATACCCGCTGTGGGTGTGCCACCTTCCCAGCACCTCCTCATGTTCAGCAATCAGAAAGCTCTTCCTGCCTAGCAGTTCAGGGATTTTTATGGAGACTTCATCACATAGGCATGATTGACTATTAACTCAATCTTCAGCCTCTCTTCCCTTCCTGGAAGATGGGAAGGGGGGGGTGAGGCTGAAAGTTCTAAGCTTTTAATTATGGCTTGGTCTTACTGGTTACCAGTCCCCATCGAGGAGCCCACCAAGGGTCACCTCAGTAGAACAAAATGCACTACTATCACCCAGGAAATTCTAAGGGATTAGAAATTCTGTGTTAGGACCTGAGGTTAAAGACCAAATATTAGAACAAAAGATGCTCCTAGAATCTCTCTTGCTTTCAAGGGTTTTAGGATCTCTGTGCCAGAAACCTGTTACAAAGACCAAAACATATATTTCTTATTACAAATCACTATATCATAGGCACAAAGCTGCAATAACATAGCAATCATAGAAGCATTTATTATAAGCCAGTACTAAGAATTTTACTTATATTTGATCCTCCAATCAAAGGTTAGTTGCTTTCACCTTAGTCTAGTAAAGGCAGATAGTTAAAAGAGTAATACCTCAGATTTGTATTAATAATTGCAGGTAATATATTGTTTTTATGAATGCAACAAATGACAATAACTAGTATGGGGCAAAGAGAACTTTCCTTTCCCTTTGAAGGTTTGAGTCTGCTGAAATGAACTGACAATAGACAGATTAACAGGAGAGAAAGCATATGAATTTATTAACATGCGCAAGCATGGGAGCCATATAAAATATGAGACTCAAAGAAGGGCCAGATGGTTGAAGCTTAAATAGCACCCTCTTCTTAGGGGCAGGGAAATGGGAGAATGTGGGCAATTTTCAGGAGTACTAAATGATTTTTAGGGGAAATGAATGAGCCTAGAGGACAGACAATGGTTTGTAAATAATTTTCCTTAGAAACTGAATAGAACCAAGAAGTTGCAAGAAGGTGAGGGGCAAAACTGAACTATGAACAAAAGTTGTCTTATTATGCAAAGTCTCCCACATAATCTCCTGGAGCTGCCCTCAGAAGAACAGATGAGAAGTCTGCCTGGTGATGAGGACTTTTAGTTTCTACTCTTCTTGTTTCCTCCCATCTCTAGTCATTAATCTTTCCTGGTTATTTAACAAGATTCCTAGGGAGGGAGTTTAAGACAATTGCATTTCTTTTGGAAGGAAGTTTCCTCAGTCAGATAAGGAAATTCCAAGGAGAGCCCCTCCCTGCACTTGGTAGGTAGAAACAAGGAAAGGTTAGAAAGTCCCCAATTCGGGGGCAGATTCTAAGGTCTTCCAATTTATTTTAATTAAAAAGTGATCAGCATGCAAAAGCACAATACTTTGGGATGTCATTTTCTGAGCCCCAACACAGTAACAGAAAACAAATAACATAATATTTACATTAGTATTACAGATAATATTACAGGTAGCATAATTATTTTATTTAAATTTGTGAATTGAGAGTGACTATTGAAGTACAGGTGAAGAAGCTGAGACTCATGGGGATTAAGAACCTTGCTTAATTTACCTAGTAAGTGTGAAAAGAGAGAATCCAACCCAGGATTCCTGATTTTAAAATTTGTGCTCCTTTTTCTTTAGCAAAATATGAGTTATCCCAGGAAACAAGTATACATTATCTATTTAAAGATTGTTGACTCCAAATCTTCACTTTTATTCCATTTTCTCATGCATTCCAGCTGATTGCATGATGGCAAACATTTGAAAACTAAAACATTTAGTCCAAAATTCGAACATTTTTGTCTCTATGATGTCCACCAGATGTTTGGAAAACCAGAATTAAGAAAATTCTAAACTAATAGCTTAGAAGAATATGACCTCATATCTTCATTCTACAACTGACAACACTTAGTTGATAGCTCTCTTCACAAAACACAGCAGGACTCTCCATGAATTCAATAAAAACAAGAAATTATAATATTATAGTGTGATATTTTTTGAGGAAATAGTTTTGCTCTTTTGGATTTTTCATTTATATAATCCTTTTTATATTCAGAGAAAGGAAGCATTCTGTCACACCCTTTAGCAGAGAAAGACAATCCAGACTATTTGTGCCAGAGTAAGCAAGAAGGCACATAACTCCAGAGAGTTATCTATCTTGAAGTGTCAAGTTTTAGTTTGAAATGTCGGTTCTTAGTGCGCTTATGGCCGAAGAATGACCAGACACACCAAAGTAATGCAAGCATGAGAATGAGGTTTATTGAGGAGAGAAAGATAGTATTATAGAGCAAGGGCAAGATAAAGGTTTACAGAGAGTGACACACATGGCACAGATGATGACCAGATCCATTGTCACAGCAAAGGGAGAGCAAAAGGAAAGACACAAAAAGGGACTTGGTTATGGTCTGCATCTTGTTTTATAGTGCTCAGATTGGGACTTTCCTAGTGGTTCAGAAGGCACCATGGAACCACTTTGATTGGACAGTTCGGAGGTGCATTACTACACATAGGGGTTGTTCTAGGTCAATTTCCAGACTCCATGCTACCCATGCTGCTTGGCCCATGGGTTAAGGAGCCCTCTGCATTCTTTTACAGCTAAGTTGATTGGCAGACTCATAGGGTATTCCCTCCTCCCCAAGTATGGCAGTCTCTTGGGTTATTAGGGTGATGCAGGACCAAGATCGGGCCTTCTTCCCAGGTGGGACAATTGCACCAAAGCAACAGCACCCACTTTTGGCCCTGGGAGACCCAGAATCCTTCACTATCTACCTAATAGAAGGAAATTACCATTTGAATTATTTGGCTCACTCTTTTTACCAGATTGGTGTACGATATCTAATAGATGTGACAGATATCTAATAGATGTGATTAGCATACCTTTAATATATACTAATCATATGGCCCAACAGGAAAGATCTTTTAAAACAAAAATATGCTATACAAGTAAAGTATTAAACAAATAATTGGCTTCTTGTATGCTTTCTCCACCATTTGCAGAGACAGAGCACCATTGTCTGAGTGCTTACGAAGAACTAAAAATTGTTCTGAAATGACATCAACAGATTCTGTGACTCTAGGCCACTAAAAAGAATGCAGGGTTTTCATTTTATCACAGTAAAGTTTTTTTCCCCTTGTTTGCAATATTTCATTGAATCCAAACTGACACAATGATGCAAATTAAAGTTTGATGGTATTAGCTGAAACCTAGATTGCATTCTCTCAAAGTCTATTATTCTGTGTGAAATTGTTTCATAATAAAAATAATCCAGTGTAACAAAATTATTTTTCAAGTTTCTATCAATTTATCAATACTTAAAGAATAATGAAGCACCTACTGCTGCTTGAGGGAGTGCTAGGCATTTAGGCATGACAGACCTGGGGCATGCCCTCAGAGAGCTTATAGTTAACCATGCATTAGTAGTACCAAGTAATAAGAGCAATAAAAAGTTGTAATACATGAGAAACTATTGTACCTGTTGGAGCATACGTAGGGTCATGGGTCAAGACTAGGACTTACAAAATCAGTAAAAGGACAGTTTTCAATAATCAATTTTTTATAGACATTTAAATTTAGTATAGTTGGTAACACCTCTGTTTTTCTTCTTTTAAAATTGATCTTTTATAAGTTGTTCCCAATATATAGTAGTTATTAATTGCTAGTGATAATGATGCAACATATAATGTTGCTGTTATATAATGAATATATTTCTGCCTCTTTAGTTGGCATTAGCAACAAGAATCCTCTCTTTAAGAGTAATAACTACTAGTACTTGAGTTTGAACCAGGTGAAATTTTTTTTTTTTTTTTGTAGGTTAAAAACAGTTGAATATTGGCAATTTCATATGGCCCAACCTGTATGTACTCTTACTAAATGGAAGAAATTCCCAAAGTGACTTTTTCAGGTTGTCATTTTGCACACTACCCCTCTGCCTCCTTTTTGGTTTGTTGCTTAGATCTTATGGAAAATACAAAATCAGTAATTTTCAGTTTTGATGAGTCTGCCCCTTCCCCCAAATATCAGAATTTATGAGTTTAATTTTATTTATTTATTTATTTTGTGTATATATAGTTAGGAACCAAAAGAAAGAGATTTTGAACTAAAGTGGAGAATTTATTTCCTTTAATTTAGTCAGTGGTCTGAAAGAGAATTTGTAAGATGGCATGAGACACTACTGATTCCATAAAATAACACCAATCTTGCCCAAATTAAATAATTGTTCTTGGACATGAAAAATTATTGACATCTTTGTCATTCAGTCAGAAGAGAGGTTCACACATCCTTGAGTCCAGTAGAAGGATTTTACCTCAGATTTTCCTTCAGCTAGTATTGGAGGGCATGCAGTTGAGAAAATTAAGATGTACCATTTTTCCTCAGGCAAACTTAGCGAAATGCAGAGTGCTAGATTCTGTATAAACTTTAAAATATAGATCATGAATAAGGGATTTATGAACATAAGATTATAAGCCATGATCTTATCTATATTCTCAATTTGTCTATTAATATGTCATTTAGAGCAAGTTAATATTAAGCAAAATATATTAGAAAAGAAAATTAACTTTTTTATTTTCAACTTTAAGATCTGTTTCTGCATATTTATATGACAAAACAGAGGTTTGTAATCAAGTATAAATTGAATAATGGGTTCAGAAGCAAAGGATTAAAAGAACTGGCTTTCAGTAAAATAGGAATAGGATTGTCGTCTTTACATTTGAATTCTTAAATTCTCCTACCTCAGGGATAATAGATGCAAGCAGGAAAGCCCAGGCAGAAAAAGAAATTCCTTTCCTTCTTGCTTCTCTTTCACTAACAATTGCAGGAATAAGAGCTTGAAGATTAGGACAGATGGGAGAAGAAAATGCAAGAAAGGAAACATATTTATTTTTATTTTTTTATTTTATTATTTTATTTAAATATTTAATTATTTATATTATTGTACTAGAAATATAGGCTATAGATAAAGGTTTCAAAATATCTTTAATTTAAAAAAAAATTAAATTTCACTAAAGACTGTTTCTGGGATGGGAAATTTAGAAATCATGAAATGATTATGATTAACCTAAACCAAAGAGTAGAGAATAATAAACAAATCTCTGGACAGATTTCTCAAGGACTGATTTTCTGCCTGAAATCAACTATGCACTGTGTAACTTTTATAGATAACTTTATTCTTTTGCAGTTGATGCTATCTGCCTCAATAAACCATTCTGTTTATGCAAAGTAAGAGAACATCAAAAATACAGAGTATCCAATTAATAGTTATATAGAAGAGATAATTAGAGAGGAGAGATAACAATTACAGATCAGGTACTTTATAAAACAATTTTAGGAAAAATAATTGTGAGCAGATATTTAACATAATGTGGCCGGGCGCAGTGGCTCACGCCTGTAATCCTAGCACTCTGGGAGGCCGAGGAGGGTGGATCGCTCAAGGTCAGGAGTTCGAGACCAGCCTGAGCAAGAGCGAGACCCCGTCTCTACTAAAAAAAAAAAAAATAGAAAGAAATTATCTGGCCAACTAAAATATATATAGAAAAAATTAGCCGGGCATGGTGGCACATGCCTGTAGTCCCAGCTACTCAGGAGGCTGAGGCAGTAGGATTGCTTAAGCCCAGGAGTTTGAGGTTGCTGTGAGCTAGGCTGACGCCACGACACTCACTCTAGCCAGGGCAACAAAGCGACACTCTGTCTCAAAAAAAAATAAACAAAAAAACCCCATAATGTTATACTAGGATCAATTTGCTGTTAACGGTGTCCATGCACTTAACACCAATGAAAAAACTATAACAATCAATGTTTTACTGATCCTTCCATATTCATAGTCTTTTAGCATATAGTAGTATATTTCAAGGTATTTTTTAAAAAAATCCTTGTATTTCTTGTTTCTCTGTAGTAAATTATCTGAGTGAAATAGAAAGATTTTTTTTTACAATATACTTACTATAAACAGAATGAAGTCATAAAGAAAAATTAATGTTTATTTGTAAATTATAACTAGGTTGTTAGCAATTTCCTAACCAGCTAAAGTGGGCAAAATGCTCTACTATTTTACAATGGTAAATTTTCAAATTAAATTTTAAATTACCAAATTTTCATTAATTTGGAAATTATTGAAAAATTTCTATTTTTGTTTCATTATTTCATTGAAGTTTGAGAATAAGAAATTTGTTTATTTCTTCATAAAAGATTTTTGTAACCACTTTTGAATTCCCTGAGTATTTTGTCTTTAATTCTCTCTATATTTGAAATATAGACCATAAAATTTGATCTTTAAGTATGTATACCAATAGTATTCTGTATTTATTGCCTATGTATTTTATTAAATAAGCTACTTTATTGTGACATTCTTAAGTCATTACTTCTGTTCTCTGTTGTGTCCCCTACATATTAGAAATACTTTGTTGATTGCATTTCATTATTGTGTACACAACACATAAACAGTAAGGCTATTATAAGTTTCTCATTCTTTGAAAGTCAGTGTTTTTCAGTACTTCCATCTGCTAGTTAAAACAAAATTATTAATTTATTAGCATCATGGCCAGCTATGATTATAGATTTTTCTAATTTTTGTTTACTCTGTTTTTACTTTGATTTCCAAGTGCTGTAGTCCTTAAGCCAGATAAATATACAGAGATGGAATTTTGATGTATGAAACAAGAGTTTTGGTTCTTGTTAACCCTGAGCAGGGTGACTTGTAAAGTTCTGAGATTTCTGTTAATTGATAGATTTAAATTCCTTGATCTGTCCTTCTGATAGCAAAGAACATACTATAAGTCATGGGCCAATTTGACCCATCTTACACTGAGCTCCTTGTTACCAACTTCTTTTGTTATGCTGCACTTTGAATTGAGACATATCAGCAGGAAGCAACCCTATATGTTCATCTCAAATGTTCAGAAACTTTCTGTAAAACAAGGAATAATGGAAACACTATACATATGGCTCACTAGATGTTTTACCCTTAAAGTCATTGCCATTCCATTTTCTACTGTATTGCAGGATCAAAATAATCAAACATTCTTCTGCTGAAAAGAAATATAACAAATGAAAACAATTTTTTTTTGGTAATGTTTGAATCTGAGGGCTGTTTTGCCTTTTGGCAATGGTTTAAAAACTACTAGACCTCATGAAGCTAAAGTAGAGCAATAAAAATGTTCTAAAAATGAAAAAAATATAAACATTACAAAGTATACATCTTTTATTTCTCCCAAATTAGCAAAAATTAAGAACTTCATTGTATTCTATGAATTTAAGTGTGTGATAAGGTTTCTCTTTATTTGCTTCTGGTGGGAATGTAAATTGCTACCATCTTTTACAAAGAGGGATAATGTCAGGTAAAAAGCCAAGATATAAAATTATATACAAAATCTCAATTATGAAAAAAATGTAAAAATAAAAAGCCAAGATATAAAATTATATACAAAATCTCAATTATGAAAAAAATGTAAAAATAAAAAGTTTCAAGAAGGAAATATTTCAATATATAAAATCATTATTCTTGGAAGTGGAATTATGAGTAAGCTTGTACTTTTTTATACTTTTCTATTAATATACATTTGAAATAGGTTTTTGACATTTTCCAAATGCTAAACTGAGCATGTATGATTTTTATATTTATAAAAAATACCTCTAAATTTTATTTTTTAAAAGAGAAATAATGATGATTTCAATAAATGACATTATTGGGAATAATGACATGAAAGGCAGCATTAGAGCACAATATAAATATTCCCAGAAACTAGATACTGGCTCAATTATAAGTTTTATAAAATTTCAAATAAATTCATATTCATGGCTAAATTAAAGCAGAAAGTCCAATTTAACTTTTAAAACTTCTTAAGCAGAAATAGTGAAAAGTTCAGTCTGGTGCTCTGTCTACCCAGTTATTATTTCACACTAGGAATTCTTCCTCTTCCTTTTCTTTGTCTTCCTTCTCTTCTTTTTCCTTACATATTCGTTGAATAATGACTATGTGGGTGGACTGTGTTAGATGTAGAGGATATAAAAAGATAAAAAGCCTCTCTCTTTAAAAAATTTGCAATTAATAGCATAAACATTCTTGAAAATTTAACTGTATTTGAAGAAACTAAAAAAGACATTTAAAAGAAGAAAAGTCTTTAGGGACAGCACATATTCAAGTTTAATTACTAAGAATATTATTATGTAGCCTTAAAAAAGGAGATCCTAACATTTACCAAAACATGAATGGACTTGGAAGACATTATACTAAATGAAATAAGACAGACACATAAAGAAAAATATTGCATGTTCTCACATATATGTGGAATATATATATATGTATATATATCAAATACACAGAGGTAGAGAATGAAACAGTGGTTACCATGGGGAAGGGGCAGGAGGGGAGAAAATAGGGAGATGTAGGTCAAGGAATAAAAAGTAGCAGATATGTAGGGTGAGTAAGTTTAGAGATCTAATGTATAACATGAAGACTAAAATTAGTAAAATTGTATTATACTAGAGATGTTTGTTAAATAAGTATATTTTGGCTGCTGTTGTCATGAAAAAGTAACCAGGCGTAATGATGAATATGTTGATGTCCTTCACTATAGTACCATTTTACTGTCTATATGTCTCCTATAACATCACGTTGTAAACCTCAAAAACATGATAAAATTTATTTTAAAAAAAGAGTCTCAGAAGCAAAATATTCTTTGTCTAATGTACTTAAGACTTACTTTACAATCTATTAGCTTAACTAGTAGAGCTATTAACTTGCTGGAATGAATCAGATATGCTTGCTTCTTCCTGAATTTTGGAGGGATTGGAGGACCACAGGAGATAGATCTTTGAAACTATTTTTCTGATGTGGCATTAATCATTTTTTAAAATTTTTCTGAAGTAAAAATAAAGCTAAAAGGCTATAAAAGGGGAAATAGTACAAACATTTTTATAGTTGTTCTATATCACATAATCTAATGATTTCAGCAGGATATTTGAAGAATTTCTTTGTCTTGTGGCTATTTATCTTCTCCAAGTTAAGAGTTTAGCAACATGCGATGTAATAGGCAGTGTGAAAGCCACTCTTAGGTGATCAGCTGGCAATCAAATCAAATCCTACAAATTCCTGTGATTGTCCTCTCTTGCCTTCTTTATATTTTCTGTCTTCTTATGCTGTTTAAAGGATTCCCTTATTCAACATCACAATATAGCTCATTTCTATAAAATCAACTGCTAATGCTAATCACAGAGGCACAGCACATATGCACTGAGGGGAGACTTAAGGGATACCATCTTTATCTTAAGTTTTATAGAGTCCAAGACCACTTTTATCTTTTAATTCTCTATGCAGCAGCTGCACTTATCTTACTTTTCATGGACAGATTTGAAATGTAATGAAATGTTAACAAATTCACCAGTACATAACCTTTTCTTTCCAATATCATTAAAAATTAGAATGAGTCACTCTTTTTCTTATATTATCCACATGCAATTATGGTCATTACTGACCTTTTAATTATAACTATTAACTACCATAAAATTTCAAAGTACTTTAAAACCTTCCTATTTTTGCAAATCAAGTATTTTACTTCAGAGATGCCAATATTACTGCTCCAATATTGAAGCATATATCTTTAATAGTTAAAATCTGGTGTCAATCTACTCATACAGAAGTAGATAGTATCAATGAGGAAATATATCATATGGTCTCCACATCCTCATTGTCCTCACAAAATATTCATATTTAATTAATGATAAAGAATGTAACGAAATATGTATATTTTAAATTGAATGCCTCAAAGTCAGAGTCCACTACAGGTAGACATAAGATCATTGATACCGATACGTAGTTATTATTTGATTAACTGTTTTACAATTTCTATTGCTATGAAATGCCTGTATAAAAATTATCATTTTTCTATTAACTTGGATAAAGGTAGTAATAATAATAATAGCTAACATTTATTTTGTACTTACCATGTGAAGGTATTATGCTGCCTAACTTGGAATATTTCATTAATTCACACAATGATTGTAGTATCTCCATTTTTATAGATGAGGTTAATTGATTTGCCCCAATTTGCGTAGGTAGAAACTGACAGAACTAGGATTTGAAACCTTGTCTTTCTGAATGACTCCAACCAGCTGCTCCCTGCTCACATTTAAACACTATGCTATAATTTGTCCTTTATTTATCTAGCTATCTAGGTGCCCCTAAGGAAAATAATAAATTTATTTATTGGAATTTTTAGAATCATATTTTGCCAGTTCATCATTTTCTTTCTATTCCTCCATTTGTGACTTTATTATGTATCCATAAGATCTAATATGGTTTCATGCAATTGTTTTTGCACATAGTTACTAATCTCTGTATTCCCAGTGAATAGCACAGTTCATGGCAAATAGTTGACATGTAGTAAATATTTACTGAATGAATAGATTTCCACATTATTTTTATTTATAAATAAGATCAAACAGTGCATATAATTTTGCTAAAACCTATTATCATATAACAATTTGAGAAAATCAATCAAGAATATCATCCTGTACCAATAAATCCAATTCTGATACACCAGGTTTAATAGCTCCATCATATTCCTTGGTATACTTACACCATAATTAATTTACTTAGTTCCCTACTTTTGAAATTTTAAGTGGTTTCCAATTTTTAACATCTGTTATCAATATTTGGTGGCATATCTCTGTACTTAGTTCTTTATACATTGCTCTATTTAAGAAAAGGCATTACTAGGTAAAAGGGCATGTACATTTTTAAGTTTTGGTAGATGTTAGTAAACTTCCAGAAAGGAGCACAAATTTATATTCTCTCCAGAACAAGGTGAGAGAGAAAAACAGCATGATTAGATAAAATGTAGAATTTTTTTATTGCTACAAAAGACTTCTTACAATATTCTCAGCAAGCCACCTAAACTGTGTATGAGTTTTTTGTTAATATGCTGGATAGAGATTTCATTCCTGTTGTAATTTCAGTTCAGAAGAGGTCATAGGATATATAAAAACCACACAAAACTCAAAAATAAGAGTGCAAACTACTCAATTCAAAATGGGCAATATAGGTACCAGTTCTTCTTTGTAGGTTTGGTAAAACTCTGGAGTGAACCCCTCAGGTCTGAGATTTTTTTAATTGGAAGATTTGTTATTGCTGCTTCAATTTTGGTTCTTGATATTGGTCAGTTCAGGAACTCTATTTCTTCCTGATTGAGCTTAGGGAGGTTGTGTGTTTCTAAGAATCTGTCCATTTCCTTCACATCTTCAAGTTTTCAGGCATAGAGATTTTTATGGTATTCAAAGATGATGTCTTATATTTCCGTGATATCAGTTGCTACTTTTCCTTTTTCCTTTTTAATTTATCTTATTAAAGTCCTTTCCTTTCTGCTTCTTGTCAATCTAGCAAGAGGACTGTCAATTTTGTTTATCTTTTCAAAGAACCAACTTTTTGTTTTATTAATCTATATAGTTCTTTTGTTCTCAATTTTGTTTAGTTCTGCTCTGATCTTGGGTATCTTCACTCAAATGTTTATAGCAGCACAATTCACAATTGCAAAGATGTGGAAATAACTCAAGTGCCCATCAATGCATGAGTGGATTAATAAAATGTGGTATATGTATACCATAGAGTACTTCTCAGCCATAAAAAAACAATGGTGATCTAGCACCTTTTGTATTATCCTGGATAGAGCTGGAGCCCATTCTACTAAGTGAAGTATCACAAGAATGGAAAAACAAGCACCACATGTACTCACTATTAAATTGTTACTAACTGATCAACACTGATGTGCACATAGAGTAGCAACATTCATCAGGTGTTGGGCAGGTTGGTGGGGAGAGGCTGGGTACATTCACACCTAATGGGTGGGGTGTGCACTGTCTGGGGATGGGCACGCTTGTAGCTCTGACTCAGGCGGTACAAAGGAAATATGTGTAACCAAAGTGTTTGTACACCTGTAATATTCCAAAATTAAAAAATTAAAAAAAAATGTTTGTCTACAGGTAACTGTGCTAGTTAAAGTCATTATTGTCTAGAAAATATTTAAAGAAGAGTTTTGTTGCAGTCTATTTTTAGCTTAAGCTGACATACTAAGTCACTTCCAAGTTTTGACTAAACTAATAACCTTTCCTTTCACAACTGGATCCTCCAGAAGAGAATGTCACATCCAGAATGAAGTATTTGATGACTATGAAACATAGTTCTTTATTTAAGTAGAGCCCACTTCCATTGTCAACAAAAAGGGAAAACTGTCCCTACAGGCTCCAAGACTGCAAAATGGCAGAGAACTAAGCCATGGAACAAGGCAAAGTCACCTAAGTGGTGCACTCCTTTCTAAAATAAGAAAACATCATTTCTATTTGTTTTGTAATGGGGAGGCAGAGAATTCTTGATGTAATTTTTTCAATGTGTTAAATGATAATAAATTGTTAATCGGGGCAAAAAATTTTAATAGATACTTCAAGGAAAATGTAAAAATGGCAAATAAGCACATAATGCTCAACATAATTAGTCATTAAGGGAATGAAAATTAAAATCACAATGAGATGCCACTGCATTCATATTAAAATGATTAACAAAAGAAGACAAAACAGGAGGAGAGTGGTGATGGCGGAGTGGTGGTGAATGCCTGGATTCATGCTCCCGGAGAGGAAGGCATGGATCCGGACCTACCACAGCGCTAGAGGACCGCTCCCCCACAAGAACAGCGGTGTGAATCCACGGAGAATCAACGTGGGACACACAGAGCAAGAAAAGTCTGAGGTGAACGGGAAATAGGATCACCAAATTCTGGAGAGTGCCAGACGGACAATAACAGCGGAGCGCGGGACGGCTACACCCGCCTCACCATCGAGTGGGGTGGGGGCAGCCTCTTAGGAAAGCGGCTTGTTCTCCCCACTGACCTCCACACCCACTTAATTAGAGACCTGCCTGAAGCCGGTGCAGAATCACCGAGGGAGATGTGGGGCTTTGTGGACAGGAGGCATTTTAGGGAAAACAGCTTAGACCCTGGGGGATCTCAGCTGAGACCACGCTTAGCAAGGAGGGACAGAGCTGCACCAAGGTGGAAAGCTGCAAAGGGTCCCCGAACAACGGATTTCATTGTATTTCCTTGCTTCTTTTTTTGGCAGTTCTCCAGCCGGTGACCCCCGGTGAGCGTCTTTGCTTGCCAGGCCCCCAGCTCCGGTATTTGCTGAACCTGGAATGTTAATCCCCACCAGTGCCGGCGTTCTGCAGGCGCACGGGTGCCATCTTGAAATCCACAGCGAAGCCGTTGTGGAGCCATAAGGTGCCGAGCGGCTCCCTGGGTGGCTCGCTCTGCTAATCTCTGAACCCACGCCAAGAGTGTGGGATTTACATAAACATGGTGGGCAGGCGACATTACTGGGAAAACAGCTCAGACCCTGGGGGAATCTCAGCTGGGGCCGCGCTCGGTGAGGAGGGACGGAGCTGTGCTAAGGCGTAAAAAAGCATAGGGTTGCCGAACTATAGATTTTATTTTTTTGTATTTTTCTGCTTTTTTTCCGGCGGTTCACTAGCTAGACAGCCCTGGTGGGCATCTTTGCCTGCCAGGCCCCCGGTTCTGGTGCTTGCCGAACCCGGAACGTTAATCCCCCCCAGTGCCGGCGTTCTGCAGGTGTGCGGGCGCCATCTTGAAATCCACAGCGTAGCCCCTGCGGAGCCATAAGGTGCTGAGCGGCTCCCTGGTTGGCTCACTCCGCTAATCTCTGAACCCATGCCAAGAGCGCAAGCTTTACATAAACATGGTGGACGGAGACATTACCGGGAAAACAGCTTGGACCCTGGGGGATCTCAGTTGGGGCCGCGCTCGGTGAGGAGGGATGGAGCTGCGCTAAGGCATAAAAAAACAAAGGATCGCTGAACTACAGATTTTATTTATTTTATTTTATTATTTTTTTAATTTTTTTTTTCTTTTTTGCCTTGCCTTGCCCTGCCTTGCCCTGTCCTGCCCTGCCCTGCCCTGTCTTGCTTTTTTTTTTTTTCTCTTTTTTTGCCTTCTACCTGGGGAGCCATGGTGGGCTTCGGAACTCGCCAGGCCCCCAGCTCTGGTGCCTGCCGGACCCTGAGCAGTCACCCCCAGCGTCAGCGATCTGTGGGTGCGCGGTCGCCATCTTGGGGCCCACAGCCTAGCCGCAGCAGAGCCATAGGGTGCCAAGAAGCTCCCTGGATGGCTCCCTCCCCTGGTCGGGGGACCCTCTGTAAGGGCCCCGCCCTTGTGCAAACACTGAGTACTTCTCCAGACGTGAGAGTCTGGTCCCTGGGGACATTGGGCCAGGGCAGACTTTTGCCCATGGGAGCTGCAGCAGCTGGGGCACTGAGTGAGCAAGGGCACCAACCACTCCCCATAGCTAGTATCTTTCCTGCGGAAAGAGACAGAAACCACCCCTATAGAGGAAGAACCAAAGGGAAAAAGAAAACAAAACAAAACAAACAAACAGAGAGAATTTCTGCCTACAACTAGTGTGGACCCTGCCTGCTTACTGAAAGACCACAACACAGTGTCTTAACTCGCCAAAGCAGTCTTGGGTCACTTCAATCCTCTAGGGCTGGACCCACCAGAAGCAACCCCCCAACTGAGGTAGAAAAAACTCTAAACAATACACAACAGTCTCCCCCTCTTGACAAAGGAGGCAACATACCTAGACTGCTTCACAGCCTAAGAACAGAGTACAAAATGTGCTGTTAACCAGACTAAAACTGTAAGAAAAGATCTAATGATAAATCTAGATGGGAAGGCCCAGTGAAAAAACATGGGGAGCAAAAAGAATCAAACAGAAATCTCACCCCCAAAGAGAAATACAAACTCTCAACCAATTGACACAAACCAGACTCAAAATACCAACATGTTACAGGAAGAATTTCAATTATGGATTATAAACAAGCTGAATAATGTACAAGAAACAATGGATAACCCACACAAAGAAACCACAAAAAAAAAAAAATACAGGATTTGGAAGAAAAATTCACTAAAGAAATTGAAATATTGAAGGAAAACCAAACTGAACTTCTAGAAATGAAGAATTGACTCAGAGAGCTACAAAACACTGTGGAAAGTCTCAAGAGAAGGGTAGATCAAACAGAGGAAAGAATCTCAGAGATTGAAGATAACTCTTTCCAACTAAATAAGTCAGTCACAGAGATAGAACAAAGAAATAAGAGAAATGATCAGAGTCTTCAAGAAATGTGGGATTATGTGAAGAAACCTAATGTGAGAGTTATTGGCATTCCTGAGGGTGAGGAAGATAATAAGCAAGGATTGGACAAGCTATTTGAAGACATAATTGAGGAAAATTTTCCAGGCCTTGCTAAAACTCTAGACATACAGGTTCAAGAAGCTCAAAGGACCCCTGGGAGATTCATAGCAAATAGGAAAACACCACACCACGTAGTCATCAGGCTGACCAAAATATCCACTAAGGAGTCCAGTCTTCGAGCTGTAAGGAGAAAGAAACAAGTAACATACAAAGGAAAGCCCATTAGAATTACGCCAGATTTCTCAGCTGAAACATTACAAGCAAGAAGAGGTTGTGGCCCCATTCTCACTCTTCTGAAACAGAATAATGCCCAGCCTAGAATCTTGTACCCAGCTAAGCTAAGTTTTCTATACAAAGGAGAAATCAAGACATTCTCAGATAAACAAGGACTGAGGGAATTCACCAAGACAAGATCAGCCCTCCAAGAAATACTCAAAAGAGAGTTACACACGGATCAGCACAAGAAAGACCCACGAATGTAAAACTACTCAAGAGCTAAAGACCAAATCCGAGATACCACAATGGCTTAAGAGAGAAAACATAGTAATGAAGTTCTACCCAACAAGCTGAACAGAAATCTGTCTCACTTATCAGTTCTCTCAATGAATGTGAATGGCTTGAATTCCCCACTCAAGAGACATAGACTGGCCCAATGGATAAAAAAACACAAACCAAGTATCTGCTGTCTTCAGGAAACTCACCTAACCTGCAAAGATGCATTTAGACTGAAAATAAAAGGATGGAAATCGATATTTCAAGCAAACGGTAGCCAAAAGAAAGCTGGTGTGGCAGTCTTAATTTCCAATAACTTAGCTTTCAAACCAACAAAAGTAATACAAGACAAAGATGGTTACTATACACTGGTTAAAGGTACAATTCAACAAAAAGCCATGACTATACTCAATATATATGCATCCAACTTAGGTGCACCCAGATTCATAAAGCAAACCCTACTAGATCTGAACCAAATGATAGATAAAAATACTGTAATAGCTGGATACTTTAACACCCCACTGACAGTACAGGACAGATCCTCCAAACAGAAAATAAACAAAGAAATAATGGACTTAAATAGAATCCTAGAACAAATGGGCCTGACTGACATCTACAGGACATTCTACCCAAAGTCCACAGAATATACATTCTTCTCATCAGCTCACGGGACATTCTCTAAGATTGACCATATCCTAGGACATAAAGCATGTCTTAAAAAATTTAAAAAAATAGAAATTATAACATGCATCTTCTCAGATCACAGTGGAATAAAAGTAATAATGAACCCAAACAGAAACCCTCAATCCGACTCAAAGTCATGGAAGCTAAACAACTTTCTTGTGAACAATTCTATAAAGGAAGAAATAAAGACAGAAATCAAAAGTTTCTTTGAATTAAATGACAATGGAGATGCAACTTATCAAAATCTATGGGTCACAGCTAAAGCAGTCCTGAGAGGAAAATTCATATCCATAAATGCCTATATCAAAAAGACAGAAAACTTGCAAATAGACAACTTAATGAATAGACTCAAAGAGCTGGAGAAAGAAGAACAGAATGACCCCAAACCAGCAGAAGGCGAGAAATACTAAGATCAAATCAGAATTAAATGAAAAGGACAACAAAGAAACCATAAGGGAAATTAATAAAACAAAAAGTTGGTTCTTTGAAAAGATAAACAAAATAGACAACCTCTGGCTAGACTAACCAAGAGCAGAAAAGAAAAATCTCTAATAACCTCCATTAGGAACACGAAAGGAGAAATCACAACTAATGCCACAGAGATACACGATATCATCTATGAATTCTACAAGAATCTTTATGCAAACAAACTGGAGAATGTGGAGGAAATGGACAAATTTTTAGAAACATATAGCCCTCCCAGGCTCAACCAGGAAGAAATAGAGTACCTGAATAGACCAATATCAAGAACTGAAATCGAAACAGCAATAAAAAAACTTCCCAAAAAGAAAAGCCCTGGTCCAGATGGGTTCACACCCGAATTTTACCATACATACAAAGAACTGGTGCCCATCCTACATAAACTATTCTCCAATATCGAGAAGGATGGAATTCTCCAACACGTTCTACCAAGCCAATATAACATTGATACCAAAACCAGGATAGGATGCAACAAAAATAGAGAACTACAGACCAATTTCTCTTATGAATATAGATGCAAAAATTCTCAATAAAATACTAGCAAATCGAATCCAAGTGCTTATTAAAAAGATAATCCACCACGACCAAGTGGGCTTCATCCCAGAGATGCAGGGGTGGTTCAACATATGCAAATCTATAAATGTAATTCACCACATAAATAGAAGCAAAAACAAAAACCATATGATCCTCTCAATAAATGCAGAAAAAGCATTTGACAAAATTCAACACCCTTTTATGATAAGAACGCTTAACAAAATAGGCATAGATGGAACCTACCTAAAAATGATACAAGCCATATATGACAGACCCACAGCCAACATTATGCTGAATGGGGAAAAATTGAAAGCATTCCCACTTAGACCTGGAACCAGACAGGGCTGCCCACTGTCCCCATTACTTTTCAACATAGTATTGGAAGTCCTTGCGAGTGCTATCAGGCAAGAGAGCAGAATCAAGGGAGTCCAAATAGGGAAAGAAGAGATCAAACTCTCACTTTTTGCTGATGATATGATGTTATATCTGGAAAACCCCCAGGATTCAACCAAGAGACTCCTGGAATTGATTAACGAATATAGCAAAGTCTCAGGCTACAAAATCAACATACACAAATCAGAGGCATTTATATATGCCAATAAGTCAATTGGAGAACCAAATTAAAGACTCATTATCCTTCAAAATAGCAGCAAAGAAAATAAAATATCTAGGAATATATCTAACTAAAGAGGTAAAGGACCTCTATAAGGAAAACTATGAAACACTGAGAAAAGAAATAGCAGAACTTGCAAATAGGTGGAAAACTATACCGTGATTGAGGATCGGAAGAATCAACATTGTTAAAATGTCTATACTACCCAAAGTGATCTACAGATTCAATGCAATCCCTATTAAACTACCAACATCATATTTCACAGATGTAGAGAAAATAATTAAATACTTTGTATGGAATCAGAGAAGACCCCGTATAGCAAAAGCAATTTTAAGCAATAAAAACAAAATGGGAGGTATTAATGTGCCAGACTTCGAACTTTATTACAAGGGTGTGGTTCTTAAAACAGCCTGGTATTGGCACAAGTGCAGGGACACAGACCAGTGGAACAGAACAGAAAATCTAAATATAAAACCATCCTTATATAGACACCTAATCTTTGACAAAGCAGGCAAGAACAAACTCTGGGGACAAGAATCCCTATTCAATAAATGGTGCTGGGAAAATTGGTTAGCCACATGTAGAAGACTGAAACAGGACCCACAGCTTTCACCTCTCACAAATATCAAATCACAGTGGATAATAGACTTAATCCTTAGGTGTGAAATGATTAGAATTCTAGAAGATAATGTAGGAAAGACTCTTACAGACATTGGCCTAGGCAAAGAATTTATGAAGAAGACCCCTAAGGCAATCACAACAACAACAAAAATAAATGAATGGGACCTGATTAAATTAAAAAGCTTCTGCACAGCTAAAGAAACAGTCACAAGAATAAACAGACCACCTACAGAATGGGAAAAAATTTTTGCATACTACACATCAGATAAAGGACTGATAACAAGAATCTATTTAGAACTCAGGAAAATCAGCAAGAAAAAATCAAACAACCCCATCAAAAAGTGGGCAAATGACATGAATAGAAATTTCTCAAAGGAAGATATAAGAATGGCTAACAAACATATGAAAATATGCTCAACATCCCTAATCATCAGGGAAATGCAAATCAAAACCATAATGAGATATCAGTTGACTCCAGTGAGAATGGCCTTTATCAAAAAATCCCGAAACAACATATGTTGGCATGGATGTGGAGAGACAGGAACACTCATACACTGCTGGTGGAACTGTAAACTAGTGCAACTCCTGTGGAAAGCATTATGGAGATATCTTAAACAGATTCAAGTAGACCTACCATTTGATCCAGCAATCCCATTATTGGGCATATACCCAAAGGAAAAAAGGTCATTCTATAACAAAGACACATGTACCTGAATGTTTATAGCAGCACAATTCACAATAGCAAAGATGTGGAAACAACCCAAATGCCCATCAATACATGAATGGATTAGTAAACTGTGGTATATGCATAGCATGGAATATTACTCAGTATAAGAAATAACGGAGATACGACATCTCTATGGTTCTCCTGGAGAGAGTTGGAACACATTCTATTAAGTGAAGTATCCCAAGAATGGAAAAACAAGCATCATATGTACTCACCAGAAAATTGGTTTCCTTGATCATCATCTAAACTCACATCTGGGAATGATACCAATCGGATATCAGACTGAGGTGGGGGGGTGGGGGGAGGGGATGGGTATATACCTACATGATGAGTGCAATGCGCACTGTCTGGGGAATGGACATGCCTGGAGCTTTGACTTGGGAGGACAGGCGGTACATGGGCAACGTATGGAACCTTAAATTCTGTATCCCCCATAATAAGATGAAATAAAAAATAAATAAATAAATAAATAAAAAGAAGACAATACAAAACAGCAGAAAACTGACAATAGAAATTCTTGATGAGGATGTGGAACAACAGGAATTCTCATTTGTTGTTGGTGGAAATGCAAAGTGGTCTAACTACTGTGGAAAACAGTTGGGCAGAAGTTAAATATATTTGTACCATGTGGTCTAGAAATCCACTCTTAGGTATTTACCAAAGAGAAATGAAGGCTATGTGGGCAAAAATACCTGTAGCGAATGTTTACAGCAGTTTTAATCACAATTGTCAAAAACTGGAAACAACCTGATGTTCTTCACCAGGTAAATGGATAAGCCAAGGATAGTACATCCACACAATAAATTACTGCTCAGAAATAAAAAGGAATGAATTATTGCTACAAACCAATAACATAGATGAATCTCAAATGAGTTATATTAAGTGAAATGAATCAGACACAAAAGGCTACATATTATATGATATCTCTTGTTCTGTATATATACATATATGTATCTATATACACATAAATATGAGTGTGTGTGTATGTGTGACATTTGGGAAAAGGCAAAACTATAAGCACAAAGAAAAGATCAGTGGGTTGCAGGGACTGGAGGTGTAACTAAAAAGGGGCAACATGGGACAATTTTCATCCACTGACAGAACTATTATGAATTTTGACTGTGATGGTTGTTACCTGTATCAACCTGTATCAATGTATTCATCAGAACTCGTAGATTTCTATGTCAAAAAAGAGTAAACTTTTTGTATGTAAATTCAAACATAAAGACATAAAAATTAAAAAAAAAAATCGTGAGCAGAGATTAGCCATATCATATACTGCCTTTGACGCCTGTAAGACATTAAGTATGGATGATGGGGTCTGGTGTGTGCAGGTGAGCATGTGTGTGCGTGTGTGTGTACACACATGCGTGTGTGTACCTGTTAGGATCACTAATATTGCCTTATAATTTCTCGACTTAGGTAACTCTTGCCGGTGGGTAGCCTAGTTCTGGCCTATATTTTCTCCCATTTTGATCCAGAGAGAAACCCGTTTAATTACCAATAAATTTAGATTTGTAGCTGGAAGAATTTGTCTTGATGTACCTCTCTCATATTACAGAAGAGGAAATGCTTATCTAAGTTGGTAAAGGGACTGATATAAAGTCATCCAACTTTCTTTGAGGTCTGAGACTGAAATAGATTTAGCTTATTAGTTTGTTTCCCCATTGAATCAATATTTTTTTTGTTTTAGCAAGATTATGTAGGGCTGCAAATGTATCAGTACAGCTCATAGCTGCAGTCTTTGTAAATCTTATGTAATTTGCATTTTTTGTCATACATTTTTGGAAATATAAAATTGTCCTTCAGTTAAATAAAGATTAAGATTATCTAGCTACAGTATTAATAAAATTACATGTGGCAACTCAAGTTCCTCTGAAGAAATACTTTTTAAATTAAGATCATATAATTACCATTTTACTTGTCTTAAATTATACTAGATCAATCTATATAAGAAAACTACTAGAAATAAAACTTTGCATGACTGTTTTAGATGTTTCTTACTTAACATTTGCTGTTTGATTTTACTTCATAGTTTGAAGTGATACACTCTTACATATTTAGGTCGTGGAGTTTTGTACAAACTTTGGCAGAAAGACATACCAAAAATAGCCCTTTAGAAGGTGTATCTCTGGTGATCATTTGAAGGGATTACAAGCCTGTTTTTGCAATCCAGACTGAGAAGACATTCTTGAGATATAGACTCAATTCAGTGGCTATCACTGCTGGAGAACATACTTCCCTGAACACTCACTAAAAGTAAAGTAGTATGGGAAGGGCAAACCTGCAAAACGGAGTAGAAACATGGTAGAAACATTAGTCTATGTCATTAATATTTATGATGATCTTGAGGCAACAATGAAGTAAGAATGGCAAGAGTAGCATCACTCAAAGTGGTGTTTTTTTCCCTTTAGAAAATGGTTTCCCTATAAGACTTTTTGGTAATTGTTATTTCATTGAAATTTTTCTTTTATTTTCAAGTGAAAAGAATAAGATGTAATCACATAGTTTTAAAAAATAAACATTCCAAATGAATTTTAAACTATAATAATCCACAAAAGTTATTAAATCTCAATTATGACTAAAAAATAAAGGAATTTATCCTCAAATTATTGTTATTCCAATACACAGCAGAGATTATTTTATTTAATGCTAGTAAATTTTAAATTTATATTAAACAGGATAGCCTGGGCTATCTTGAAGGAAAAATTACACCCTATGTCTCAGTGACTTTAAACAATCATGCTTACTTCCTGCTAAGTACATTGTAGTTCAGGCTGCCATCCTGCACAGCTTTAGGTCGTGGCTAAGGAGCCAGAACTGTTTCATCTTACAAGTTTGTTATCTTTAGTCTATTCTTACAGTGTGGAAGGAAAAGCACTGGAGAATTTAAAAGGGAAGGTTGGTCAGTTTGGTTAGGCCATCTGTGTTTGCTAATTGGTGCTTATTGAAATTAGGCTCCTGCCTTCCCACAGAAACTAGGAGATAAGGCTACTAGCTTTCATGATGATTATATTTCTAAATGATATCTTCCATGTCCTTGAGAAAGACATTCCTGGGTTGATAAGAGGCTGGAAGAAATAAGAAGCAGTAAAAGAACTTACAACTGAAACCTTTCTAAAGTACATGCTCTAAGAGAAGGGAGGTCAGGGTCTCAAAGTCTGGAAGAAACCTATTTAATTAACATTTCGTTAATCTGAGGGGAATTTTAAGGTTATCCTGGTCAACAGACTACTGAGTATATTACCCAGAAGTCTAGAACATTTTACCTTTGCTCTTTTTTATGAATGTAGATATTACTGCATAAAAGAGGATAGAATAATTAACATAGATTCATCGTCATAACGGAAAACAGTAACTCAGAGGATGAGTCTATGGTATCTTTTTATATGAAAAGGCATGCAATTTTACTGATTCTAAGGACCCAGAATACTGCTGACTATCGTTAAGACTAAGTTAATACTTTGACTTTTGTATTTGCTTAGCAATGGTTCTACTTAAGGCTCATTATTGTGATTTACAATGACTTGGTTTTATGATGATTCTTTTCTTTTGGTAGCTAAATAGGCTCTAATTTTCTTTAATTGCAGTCTTTTTTGTCCTTTTCATATATCTGACCTTAATTTTTCAATATATTTGGCTTTACTATAATAGATTCAAAAGGTTACAAAATATTTTATTTTGTGGATTTTTACATGTACAAAATTGCAAATTACATATTAATAAATATATTTATGCTACATTTTGCTAAATTATGTTAAAATTATATATTCTGGAAAAAGTAATTTTTGTCAGTTCTAACATGGGGAAGTACTACATGTTACTTTCACAAAAATTTATAAACATAAATATTTTTGAAATATTTGTATTAATTAGGTCAATTTAAGAATTAAGAGATATGGTTAATTAAAGGCATAGCTGGTTGTATATAGCCTTCGTTATTCATAACTATGGAGATTTAAAGGTTGTCTTAAAAGGAAAGCGTAGACAGAGAAGAGGCTGCTTTATATTCACATTTAGTATTTGTGCTAATAGTGATTTAGGAGGAATCAGGGAGACCCAAGGTAGTCAAACCCAGCCAGAGACCTGAATGAGTAAAACCGCTGTTGTTTCCAGTCTTTGTAAAAGACTGGAGAAAAATTTACTGAAGAGACTGGTGTTAGGATAAACATTTATCATTTCCTGAGCCGAAATATTTGCAGGGATTCATAGGCTCACTTTGGAACTCTCTTACACAAGGGAAGAGAATGAACTTAGTGATGAGGAACTAATACAAGTAATATTTCTTTCATAGCACTGTTTTATACATTTTGCCACAAATCGAAAATAGAATCACAGAGCCTGTGAGCAGGCAGATCTAGGGAAAGAGTTTCAGCCTCGCCACTGCTACCACCCAAAGACTGCTGAGCCCCTGTTTGTCCACGGCCACCTACTTCTAACATAGAATATTCAGTCATGGGCAAAAATATGCTGGTGTAGAAGGTCAAATGGACCAAGCAGTCTGAGAGATATGTTGACGTTATGGACTGCATGACCTCTGAAACTGAGCAAGGAATTGAATTATTATATCTGACGAGGACAGGAATCTTCTCTCAGTTGCTTACAAAAATGTGGCAGGAGCCTGTAGGTCATCTTGGAGTGTCATGTCAAGCATTGGGAAAATGATAGAAGGTGTGAGAAAAACAACAGATGGCTTGAGAAGACAGACAGAAAATGGAAATTGATCTAAGAGGTATCTGCAAATGACACACTTTTTCTTTTGGAAGAGTTTTTGATCCCCAACACTTCTCAAGCACAAAGCAAAATCCTCTATTTGAAAATGAAAGGAGACTACTTACTGCTATTTGGTTCAGGTTGCTGCTGGTGATGATAAGAAAAGAATTGTGGATCAGTCACAACAAGCCTATCAAGAAGCTTCTGAAATCAGAAAAAGGAAATGTAATTAACACATCCTATCAGATTGGGTCTGGTGTGTAAATTCTCTGTGTTCTATTGTGAGATTCTTAACTCCCTGGAGAAACCTTGCTGTCTTGCAAAGATAGCTTTTGATGAAGCCATTGCTGAACTCAATACATAGAGTCATACAAAGATAGCCCGTTAATAACGCAACCGCTGGGCGACAACTTGACATTTAGCACATCAGATACCAAGGGAGACAGAGCTGAAGCAGAAGGAGGGCAAAATTGGCCTTCCAACTTTGGTCTGCATCATTCTCAAAGTTATACAGTGGACTATTTGTCATCCATAGTGCACCAAAAATAGTTTTTTTGGTTGTTTATGATTTATGACAGGCACATTACTTCTATTTGAATTTCTATTGTTTTCTTATATGATTTTTATGTTTAATATTAAAATAGAGCCAATTAAGATTTAGGGAGTTACATTTTTCATCTTGAGGTGGCCAGTATGGGTATGTGGAATTTTTATACAAGCTACATTGTGGACTCACAAGTACCTGTGTTAAAACTACTTCTATGTCAAAACAAAGAAAGAAAAGTAGCTATATTTTGATTTGTCCTGCTATGGGATAAAAGGGATAGTTGGTTCCAGTCACAGATGTAGTTATTGTGGATACTGTAGGGGAGGAAGTTTCCTCAACCCTCCTAGGGTTCCTGGCTAGGTCTGAAATAAAACTGACAAAGACAGATTAAGAGGAGAAAAGCGTAACAAATTTATTTAATCAAAATTTTACCTGACATGAGAACCTTTAGATTGAAGACCCAAAGACCCAAGGGAATACTCCATTTCTGTGCTTAGAGTCAAGGAAGAGTGGACAGTCATGTAGAAATGTGATTGGACAAAAAGGGAATGATCTAATGCTGATGGACTGAGTGCGGAAACCCAGCAAGACGTGTGTTTGGAATCTTCTTGGCCTTTCAGTGTGGCATTCCTTCCTCTCAGATATAAAGACCCCTTCTGAAATGAGGGTTTTATGACCTACTATCAGACAACGTAGGTCAGAGAATTTCTTCATGGCCAGCTCTTACACCAAAAGGCAGGGGAAGGTTAGAGTAATATTTCTAGGTTTTATGGCTAGCTTTGGAGAAAAAAAGGATTCTGGTTTCTATGACTTACCTTGGGGAAGAGGAATTCCAGCATCTATGGCCTGCCTTGGTGGAGAAAAGGGATCAGCAGGAAGAATGGCAAGAGGAGGTCAGAAGATCTTGTTTCTGAGCCTTTTTCCTTAAGTTCAAAGTATTCAGAATATCAAGGCATCATACTTTGGGGTATCATGTTTTGAACTCCAACACTGGGAATACTTACAAGGCTATGGTAGAAATAGATATCCTGTGGACATTACATGTTGAACCATGTGTATCTGTAGAATGCAGTTTTAATGTGCACACCTTTGACTGCAGCTGCAAAAGTGTTCCTTCAGACAAAGTTGTAACCCAGTTTCATCTTGAGAAGGGCAGAAATGATTCATATTCCTTTACCCGTAAAGTCACCTGTTTGTTTTCTTATTTTTGAAATACTAATTTTATTTATATTTAAATATTATAAGCAACCTAAGAACAAATGTACAAATAAAGATGCAATAAAAATGAATTGCTCAATATCTATTACTTTATATATATCAAGTGTACCAGTAAAACAAAAACCCCATGTGTTTCATTCTCTTTAGGTTTTTGCTTTTGTGATTTTTTTGATACTTATTTAATATGAACATGCTATAAAAACAGTTGATAGGAAAATAACTTGAGATAGTGGCTAATTTTGTTTACTGTCTTGGTAAAATTTCATGAACAATCCAAGCATAATTTTAAGACTATGTGTATTAAATTGATGTAAGTAGAATAAAAGTTTTATGAATAGAAAAAAATAGAAACACGTGCTCTCAATTTTTCTTTAACTTACTTTATTATTCAGTTTAATTTTAATGTTAAGAAATATATTTTATGTTCTTTAGTGTCAATATTTAATTTAGAAAGTACTTCCTTTAAGTTCTTCTCCTGCTTTAAGGATACACTTTTGAAATGAATGATTTTAATATGTACCTTTTGCTACTCCTTTCCTTTGCTATATTATTTATTGATTTGTAATACTTTGAAATTTTAGCTATTAATTCTAACAGAAATAATTTTAGTACTGCTCATGCATGATTCAAAACTTGTCTTATTCATTGGTGAGCAGCTGAACATATATGATTATGAGGGAATATATTTAAGAAATAAATACTGGAAGATTAAACCAGTAGAAGGTTTAGAGATTTAGAAGATACATATATTTTTTTCTGCTGAAGCCAGAATCACAGTAGTAGGAGCAGCTACTGGAGAGGGCCAAGTCCAGCAAATCAGCGTAGAAAATGAAAAATCCTGTCCTAAGCATGAGTTAATAACCAGAAGTGACCAAGAGATGCAAAGACTGACTAATTTTGGGTAGTAAAGCTAGTGTCATTGTATTTTAAGTGATAATTTTCTGAACCATGTTTTGAATGTTTAAATATTTGTTGATTGATTAACAACTTTGTCTTTTAATACTAGGATTTTTTATTTTTTGTGTTATTAGAGGAAGATCTCTGAATTTTATTTGAAAAATGTGATCTAAAAGAAAATCCATACCTTATTTCATATTTTAATTTATATATAAATATAAGTAAATATTTCAGGATTTTGATAAGTCAAAGAACAGCTTTTACTACAGATTAATACTGGACTGACTTTTTGGTAAAAATAATTTTATAAAGAAATACATACATATCTGTAAGAGTCTGAATATGTAAATGGACAATGGTCAGGCTGTAAATAAAAATAGAACTCTGACCCACAACCTCTCTGGCAACCAGGCCTCGAAGCCAAACCACAACCTCTGCAGCCATCGGCCCTGAATGGCCAAGCCTTCGTCAGTAACTGCCAGCTTCCTTAATTTCTGCTCTATTTCTAGCTTTATGACCAATCAGAGAGAAAAAAAAATTCACTCCCCTATAACCAACATAGGATGTCTGACTTCTAGTTAGCCAGCCTTCAGTATCCCTACTGTAAAAAGCTCCAATTAGGGCATACCTGAAGCCTTCCCCTTTTTCCACTTTAGAGTTTTTACACCCTACCCCCGGACTCCTTCCCCAATGGCTTATGAATTTCTGCAAGATGCTAGTGATGATGGCGGACTTCCTGGCTATAGCCAGCTCTGGATAAATAGCCTTTGCTTGTTGTCATTTGGGTGGTCTTCATATATTTTCACTTCTGGAAATATAAATGTATGGGATGTTGAAAGTTATAAAATCCAAATAATCTCATTTAAGATTTCTAAATATTTACCAATTTTAGGGTATAATTTACTTGAAGTTAAGTAATCTCATGACAGGCAGTAAAAATTTGGTGGAACTCAGCTAGATATTGAGAATCAGTCAATTTTAATTTAGACACTGGCTTTCCAGCCATTTCTTGATGCTGAAATATAGATTTTCACATTCATATTTTGAAAAGTAGCCAAGATCTTCTGAAAATTATTTCAATATATAGTTTACAGTGGTCCTTTGAGTCATTAACTCAGGATCATACTTGATAATTTAAAGTTTTATCCAGAAAAGAATTTTGACTTTCAGTTAGTTGGCGAGGAATATCCAATATTTAGATAAGAAATTCAATTATCTTTTCATAGATGCCAAGATGATTAGAGTTCACAGAGCCAGAGGCACTAGGCTGTTTCATTTTAATGTATAGCTGAACCAATTCAATATTTAAATATATTTTTTCAAAAACGTGGATCGGCCTTAAGAGTCATAAACTCACACTACTGCATTCATATTTATCGTATTAAAAATCAATTATATTGCTAACTAATACATTAATTTTCTTCTGTTAAAATAACAGAAGCCCTTAACTTTATAAAAATGTCCCTGGAGTTTTCTCCTGGACTATTATTCAGTTTTGTTCAAATACAAATTTGTCAATGCCATAAGAATTTTCTTAGGGGCCTAAAAGAAGAACAAAAATGAAAACACCTGGTCATGTACGTCCCAATCAGGAAATCCAGGGATTCACTAGTGGTTCTCATCTTTTTCTAGTCTTCACAATAACAATAAATACAAACACATATATGGATTAGTAAAACCTCTATTGATACCTAAAGCCAATCTGTGGTTTTACCTTGAGAATAAATGAGAAATTTTAATAGATTTGATTAGTCGATGGCAAAACAGTCAATCCTTTTGTCAGTTTTATTAAAAACAGAGATTAGTCTAATTTTCCTAGTTTTGTATGGATAAATTGACTCTGAATTCTTTACTTTTTAACTTTTTGTTTTGGTCTAGTGACTGAAAATAGTGAATAAAGTATAAATAGTAATAAAAAAAAGAAGCAGGAAATCCACACATGCAAAATATGGGTTCATATCCATGTTCAGTAGTCTGTAAAATTTTCAAATAAATATTTTGCATACAGAGCAAAAAGTTGATTTTCCTAATGCCTTCCTTTAGTTATACAGTTTCTTAGATCTGTGCATTAGCATTTGCTTCCCCAAAGTCCTCTACTTTGACTTTAATATCATTATACCCTTGGGAGCACTAAACATCACATTACTACCCTTAGGAAATTGGTGCCTATCTATAGAACATACAAAGTATAACCTGATTTTTCCCAGGAATTTGTCTTTAAGCCTATATTAATTTGTTATTTAGTTGCCACTTACTTTTTCTAATTAATTATCTCATCACTCTTTGGTTGGTCTATAATAAGGATATATTTATTATTCTCATGGATGTGTTGAGTGAACTAATTATAAAGAGTTGCAAATTCTGTATTCAAGAATCAGGAAATCACTAATAAAATGAATCAATGTCAAAAGTGTATGTTATTGATTGAATAGAGTTGGATGATAATTCAACTCTGCATAGAAACAAATTTTTTTTTTTCTTTTTTTGCCCACCCCCAGAAACAAATTTTCATTGAAAATAATCCAAGTGCTAGATTAATGTTTTATTGATTTTTGAAAAAGAATGGAAATGTAGTTGTGTTCTCTGCTTTTAAAGATGATATTACTTCTGGGGTATTTATTTTGATAATATCACCACTTTAGTAAAATTAACCAGAGAATAACTGATTATGTGATGATCTACTGGCAAAATGTTATTCAAAAATATCTGGAACAATATTGTGAGTATTACTATGCAAATATCAATTAGGACAAGTTGATTTGGTTAGTGATTCATATCACTATATGATATGAAATAATAGAGGTTAACAGAGGAAATGACCCTAATGAAAATGGTTTTGTACTGCATAGTAATAATGTATTTGACATTAGGTACCTTATTTTATTAAAAAAATTATTTTCAAACAATTTGAAATGAAATGATATGGTGGGTTGAATTGTGGCCCCCGCAAAGTTATGTCCCGATCCTAAGCCCAGAACCTGTGAATGTGACCTTATTTGGAAAAATGGTTTTACCAGATGTAATTAAGTTAAAAATCTCAGGATAACAGCATCCTGAATTACCCAGGTGGGCCCTAAACCCAATGAAACATGTCTTTATGAGACACATGGGATAAAGCTGCGTGAAGATGGAAGCAGAGATTGGAGAGGTGTGTCTACAAGCAAGAACTGCCAGGAAGCTGGGCAAGAGTCATAGGAAAGATTCTCTTTCAGAAGCCCAAGAAGCACCCAGTCCTGCCAACAGTTTGATTTTGGACTTCTGGCATCTAGGACTATGAGAGGATAAAATTCTATTCATTTTTTAAGCCAGCAAGTTTTGGTAATTTGTTGAGGCAGCTCTAGTAAGCCAATATACTTATGCATAAATTAAAATGTCAGAGGATTGAAAAAACTAAAACAGAAAAGTAGTTCTGGCATATTTATTCAACAAGAGTTAAATAGAGGATTAACTCTAAATTATAAGTCATCCCTACTTTTATTTTTTATATATATTCATGGTCTTAAATTATTGAATTTGTAACAGCTCTTGATTTTATGGTATGTTCCAACACCACTGAAGATAGAGGAATAATATTAATATAAATGGACATAATGAAGTCAAAACTTATCAGCAGAAACTGATTAAGAAGTGAAAATTAACTTGGAAACCAACCATTTAATATGTCTAGGGAAAATTCTTCCTGAAACCTAAATATTTAGAAGAAATATTTAAATGCTTCAGCAGAACATGAAAAATATTAACAAAATGATGTTAACAGCTGGGAGATTAAATAGCCAACAACCACAACAACAATCTTTATACACAAAGTTTTTCTATTCTTCAGTCAATGATTGTTTGTATAATTAGAAATTTCATCATCTATGCAGTAGTTGTTCTAAATCAAGTCAAAAGAATTCTATCATATTCTTAAAAGATATTTTAATACTCTAAATTAGACTGACTCATAGAAAAATGATCTATATTTATCTACTTAGACATCAAATTTATCTATTTAAAAGCTCAACTATTTAACATAGTTTAGCTCAGATAATTAAATCTCATAAGATGTGCTTGAGAACAGGAATAAGTAGTATTTTTGTAAAAAATTTATATAGAATTTACTGTCATTGCCAACTATTATCAGAATAAATGTATGTATCTAAGTGCCAGAATTTTAAATTATTAATAGCTTCATAGAAGACAGAGTTCTCATTAAAAAACAAAATGTGGCATCAAGTAAAGGGAATGAAGAGAATTGAATTCTCACTATGGATAAATGTCTACTTGATCATTGTTGACTAATTAAGTCAACCCTTTTATTTCTAGTCTAAGCTTTTCTTACTTGATATATTAGAACACATAATAAATGGAGTTTCAGAAATATATTTTGAAAGATACTTTGTCAAAGTAAAGGTTATCTCCTGATGAGAATTTAATTAATTAGAGAGAAGTTCAATAGAGGTGTAATAGGGAAAATAATTGTTGTGAATATGTTTGGTAATGCTACAATTTGTTCTGATATACTACAGAATAAAATAAGCTTGTAAGATAGTATGGAAATATGTTTTAATAACTGAAAATTCTATTTATCAAAACATTGTGTTTAGCTGCCTCTGTAACATTTTTATTGTGGATGAAGTTAGGAATTTAGGGAAAGTATCAGAGACGTGTTATAGTGGTCTATCAGTTTTGGGTTTGATTCCTTGCTCTACAACCTACAGTACCTCATTCAGTAATGAGGGTAATATACGTAAGGCATATCACACAGTAAACAAAGTGAATAAATAATAATGCTACTTATTTTTGTGTTTAAAATTTTATTTCTTCTTAATTCATCTTCATTAGTTTTTAAAAATGTTTTTGGTTAGTATTCATACTCTCATTTTAAAATCTGGAGTAAATTTGAAGATCTTAGTGGATTTTAATTAACCTATTGATTATTGAAAATGTGTACTTTTATCCTACTTATTAATTAGGAAATTGGCACGGAATAGAGTTTATGTGTGTTCTTATATGAGAAGATAAATAGCTAGCTATTTCTGATGTTTTCCTAATGTCAACATCAAACTGTGGATATTTATAAATATTTTTCCCTAACTTTCCTGTTCTCCTCAGTTCCATTAACCTTCACCTTCATGCCATCTCAACTACCCAGCCCCATGACTGCATACTGGATATTGTCACCATTTAGAATTGCTGTTTTTCTAAAGTTATTAATAATATAATGTTCTATTTGGCTACCACTTTTACTACTGTTTCCCTACTTAATTGAATCTTTGATCTCATGGAGATTCCTAAGGGCTTGATCAATTACATACTTTATTTGTTTATCTATTATTACTAATTTGTTGGCCCCTTTCTTTTTTTCTCATTTTAAACAATATCATATGGTCAATATGAGTCAAGATTGTTTTGATTGCAATCAAAAGAAAAACAATTCAATCTCATTAAGGCAAAAAAAGTGAAATGATAAATATCAGAGGAGCAGGGTTTTGGCTGATCCTCATGAAATACTGGAAACTGATGGTTTATTCAATAAATGTAACTAAATTGGCTAACCAGGTGGGAAAACAAATAAAAATATTTTTGCCATGCACAAAAATAAATTGAAGACTTATTTAGAAAAGCAAACCTATAACTCTAAAAGTAATTATAAGAGGATATTTTTATAAAAGTGGGATAGAGAAGAATTTCTTAAATAAGAGGCAAATATTTATTATATTTCACATCTTAAATTATATCTATACCTATATCTTTTTGTATTACAAAAGATCCCCTAAAATTCAAAGCAAGCTGCAGATTGAATATTTGTAATGCACATAACCAACAAAAAGTTGGTAACCAGAGTATGAAAATAATTTCTACAAATCAATAAGAAAAAATATACAATGAAAAACTGACTAAAGAATGTTCTGTCAATCAGGGTTCAGCAGTAATCATATGGTACACTCAAATGGGGGATTTGAAGAGAGTTTAATACAAGGGCCCTTTATAAAGGTAAGGTCAGGATTTATGAAACCAACTAGGAATGGACCACTTCCATGAGGCCAGCAGCAGAAGAGAGGAAGATGAAGGGTAAAGGGAGAGAGGAGTTATTAGAATATAGCAAGGGTAAAAGGGGTAAGAGGGCCTACCTGACAGGAGATATAGCCTCTGGTAGAGGGACACAACCACCCATGACAACCAGCAGGGAGAATGCCAATGGGACGAATGTCCAACATCACTCCCCTTCTGAATTTTCTGCTAATTACTCCCATTGGGGAAAAACAACTGGAAGCCAGAGGGCAAAGAAGTTGGTTGATGCAGTCCATATTGCTCAGCCAGCAGGGTATAGAGCAAGTTTAGATAAGAGTGGACAATGACTGGATAAGCAAACAGAAGTTTTTAAGCATAGAAATTAGCAGAAAAGACAACTTCACTAGCAATTAGGGAAATTAAAATTCTAACAACTCTAAATGCTATTTCACACTGTTTAAACGAGCAAAACTAAAAAGTTTGATTAATCAAAGTTTTAGAGGGAATGTGGAAAAATAATTCTCAAATCTGTTGGTGGAAATATAGATAGAAATTATCACTTTGGAAAGTAAAAGTGATACGTTCAGAATGACCCAGAAATTCAACTTCTGGTATATTTCTCAGAAGAATTTTCCCAAATCTGCCTAAAGAAATATTGTTCTCCACTGAAAAATTAGGAAAAACTTAAGTCCATCAAAAGGGAAATGACTATATAAATTGTAACTTCATGTACTGATATACTATGCACTTGTGCAATCGCACATAAATCTTAATTAAATAACGTTGGCTGAAAAAATTGAATTGCAAGATGATATAGTTAAGGATTTTACCATTTTTCAAATCTTAAATATATATGAAAGAGTAGTGTGTGTGTGTGTGTATAGTTTATGTCTACACATATGTAAAATATGGAAACATATATGGAGTGGATATATGTCTCTTTCAGTACAGTGGTTACTTCTGGCAAGAGGGGCAACAGGAGTGGAGAATGCCTTAACAATACCTGTGAAATTGTATGTCTGACAAAATAACTGACTAAAATATTGTAAAATATTAGTGTTTCAATATTTGAAATGGGAAAGCAGATATGTGTTACATAATTCCCTAATATTTTAAATTATGAAATAAAAATATTAATAATTAGTTTTGAGTTATAATAGAGACTATTTTAAGTTGGCTACATCATATATTTTTATATTCTTAATTTCCTGAACATGTAAGTAAGGTGACAAAGTAAGTGCATATTTTTACTTTTCCCTTTAGGAATTCCCATTAAAATAACCAATAACTATCAAAATGGGTTAACCCGCATCAATACTGGCTACTCCGAAAGTTCAACACAAACAGATGTAAAAACGTATTTGCTGGAGAGAGGGCAGAATGGACTAGACTAAAGACAGAAGGTATGGAGAAGGGGAATCAGGTCCTTCCTCTGGCAGACAAGCTATGCAAAATAAGTGGAGGATACCTTGCTGTGGCCACAGTAATAGCTCCTGATTTATAGATCAGAAAGCAGGCTTTGGGTTAGCAAATAGAACACAGAAAGTTGGGGACTTGCTAGCGATTCGTAGTGGAGTACATAGCTCAAATAAGCAGAAGGGCACTTGGTTGGACTTCCTATTTAATCAGTAAATGGAGCAAAATCACTAGAATTATTAAAAGATGCAATTGGTCAAGTTAGAAGGCACATCCAAGAACCAAAGACAATTTCTTTTTGGAATGTATTTGTTACAAAATGAGAGAAACTCTCAGGTAATTAATGGATTTGTTTACTGACACTTAAACAATGAATGATGTCTGTGTTTAAATAAGCAAATGCTTCAAGAATATATAACAAATCCACGTTGTTATTTTGAAATTCTCCACACCACCCCTGCATAAGTTAAATCAAGGAAAATAAAATAAAGAAAAAAGAAAAAATACAAATACACCAATTTAGAATGAAAATGAGATATAAACAACAATATAAGGATTTTATTATTTATAAGCAAATGTTATGGGCAATTTTAATGAAAATAGATACTTTCTTAGAGGAATAAAAATTACCAACAATGAATCAAATAATTTTAAAACTTTATTATTAAAATACCATAAAAATATAAAAAAGTTGTCAAAAATTACTTTAAAAAATCATTGGGTTCAGAGAGTTATATGAGAAAGTTATTATAGCCCTTCGAAGAACAATTAACTACCATGCTGTTTAAACTGTTCTATGGCATAGACAAAGATGTAAAACTTCTAAAAATATATTATGAAACCAGTATCCTCCCGATAAAAGGTTGGGTAAATATAATGTCGTCACATCCTTTCCTGATCTCACTTCTTTCCCTTTCCCCTACATAAAATAAGCAAATGAAATTCAGTCTATATATATTAATAAAAATATATATCTTAAATATATATTTTTGATCAAATAAAGTTATCAAAAACCATAAGAATGGTATAATATAGAACATGTAGCATATGAAAAAGTCATGGAGAAATTTTAAAAGTAAGATAATCTTGATTTATATAATAAACATATAATAAAATACAACATCTATTCCTACTGTTTAGTTTTGGTTTTCTATGCTTTGTCTAAAACCAATTTCCAAAATTATATTTACTATTGAAACACTCTAGGCTTTTCTCTTCCAATTAGTACAAACTAGGATGCTGCTGTTGCCAAAATTTTCACCTTATTCTGGATATTTAACCAATGAAATAAGATGAGAAACAAAAGAGATATAATTAGTTGAATATTATTAATCTATACAACTACCTTTTGTCTACCTGTAAGGCCCAAGAAACATAACCAAAAATCTATTAGAAATATCAAGAATTCATAAATGTTATAGGAGATTTTAAAAATTCATTTTCTCCTGCATGAGAAACTCAGTTAAAAAGCATAAAGGTCTATTTATAGTAATAATTTTTTAAAAGTTTATCTAAAAAGTATCTTAGCAATCACTAACAGCATTCATGTAAAATTAGTGCAAAGCTTTACTGTGGAATGTAAATAAAGAGATTTGGAAAAATTGAGATACTCAATACTCCAGACAGACTCCATATTGTGAAACTATACATTCTCCCACAATTATTTTATAATTTCTACATGATTCTAATTAAAGTCAAATAGAATTTGTTCTCAGGAACTGAAAAATAATTTGAAAGTACATATTGCAGACTAAATTCAAGAGAAGAGTTAATGTATTTTTGAAATAGAATAATGAGAAAGATAAGCTAGAATCTCCAGATATTAAAATGTATTATGAGATTATAATTTAAAATTGTGATGTAGTAAATGAAAACATAGGGAGATTAATTAAAAAGAACAGAAAGTCCAGAAATGGGCCCATGTATATGTGAGTGTGTATGCTCATATGTGTTTAGCAGATACGTATTTATCAAATCAATCAGGGATTTAGAATTTTGAATAAGTGGGTAAAGAATGGATTACGCAATACTCAGTGGGCAAATTGATTAACCATTTGGAAAAAGACATATATTAACAGTTGGAGTTTGTGGTAGACAGAATACCGAGATGGCTTCCTAAATCCCTGCCCTGGTGTCCAGGCCCTATATTATCTCCTTTCCCTGAGTGTGAGCAGAATCTATGAATAGGATGGATTTTACTTTGTGATTAAATTAGTTGATTTTTGAGTTAATCAAAAGAGACATTATCTTTGTCTGGTCTGACCTAATCAGGGGATATTTTAAAAGAAATTGGGACCTTCTTGATTTGAAGTGTCATATTGTTCTGATGGCCTAGAAGAAGCACACAACCAACGTGTGAAAGCGCCTATGGAGGCAGCCACATGGCAAAGAAATATCAGCAGCCACTAATAGCTAAGAGTGGCTGTTGGCCAACAGCCAGTGTGAAAACAAGAAACTCAAGTTCTGCAGTCACGAGGAAATGAATTCTGCCAGCAACCATTGAGTTTGACAGAGGATCCTGAGCCTCCTGTAAGTTAACACCTTGATTTATCCTGGCAGAGGATCTAGCCATACTATGTCTGGACTTCTAAACTTATTTATTATTTGTGAAAATATAAATAATAGATACAGCTAAATTTGTGGTAATATTTTACTCATTGATAGTAATCTAATACAGATAAAAGGATGTTTTCTTTTGTTTTGTTTTTGTTTTTTTTCTTTTTTGAGATAGAGTCTCGCTCTCTTGCCCTGGCTAGAGTGCTGTGGCATCAGCCTTGCTCGCAGCAACCTCAAACTCCTGGGCTCAAGCAATCCTTCTGCCTCAGCCTCCTGAGTAGCTGGGACTACAGGCATGCGCCACCATGCCCGGCTAATTTTTTTCTATATATATAACTTTAGCTGTCCAGATCATTTCTTTCTATTTTTAGTAGAGATGGGGTCTCGCTCTTGCTCAGAGCTGGTCTCGAACTCCTGACCTCGAGCCATCCTCCCGCCTTGGCCTCCCAAAGTGCTAGGATTACAGGGGTGAGCCACCGTGCTCAGCCAAGGATGTTCATAGCTGCATTATTTGTTACAAAAAATGTGTAATACAAACACTTACAATCATGTTGAAAATATATTTGAAAACAGTTATTTTTAGTGATTATTTCTAGTTAGTTAACATGGAAGACTTACTTTTTTCTTTGCGCCTATCTGTATTTTGTGTATTTATTTATCAGCATGCACAGCATTTATAATGAGAAAAAGTCTAGAATCTCATCTTAAATTCTTTGGTAATTTACATTTATTTATTTTATCACTAAAAGAATGTTTATTTCTTTTTTCACTAAAAATGACGCTACAATGTTTTATAATTAATAAATATAAAGTACACTAGATATCCTGTACAACGTATATTTACTTACTTAATAACATAACTTTAAAGAGTAAATATTTCTCTTTATCTATAAGTGACTAATTGAATGCCTTTTTTTTTGAGGCGGGGACTCTCTTTGGATAGTGGTAATCATATAAAAATACAGATATGCACTAGACTTTTCTTTAAGTACTTAGGGTAATATCAGTTTTGTGTGGCACAGAGGGAAACAAAGCCAGAGATTTTCTTAACAAACAAACAAACAAACAAACAAAACAACCAAAAAAATGAGTCACCAATGTAAAAGGAGTCAGAAGTAGCATAACCCTGGTCAACTGTCTAAGTAGTTCTCCAGAACATAGTAAATCCAGATTAGAGAAAGTCAGTCCATCTTGCAGGAAAGTCTTATTTAAAATACACATATCCGTGAGTATTTCATCTGTTTTGAAAGAGAAAGTGTAGGCTCCTTTGATAGAGTTTCCTGTAAGAATCTAGAGCATCTTCAGCTTCTCTTTAAAGTTAGAGGTTGCAATAAAAAAGTTAGTGATGATACTAGGGGGTAATAGTATTCCCTAGTAACCCCAATCTGTTTTGTGAGTATTAGGGATATAAAGTGTATTCAATTATTATATTTATCATAGAATGTTAAGATTGGAAAAGGTCATAAAGGATCATCTAGTCAGATCCACAAATTGGTGTTTGCATCATTTCTATAATATTCCTGATAAGCACAGCCCAACCTTTGCTAGAAAACCTGTGAAAGGGCAGTTATTTATCACCTTATAAGACTGCCCGCTCTATCTATGGACAGGTTCGGATTTTAGATGCTCTCTCTTAAGTGTCTGTCTCCTATTGCTTCTACTTGGTATTCTTGGTTAGATCAGAACTATAATAGCAGCTGTTGAATCCACCTTCCACAGGACAGCTGTCATACATTTAAGGCATCATGTTTTTGAAACTTTTTTTTTTTAATCTTTGGCTGAATCTTTTGTACCACATAAGAAATGAGGTTTTATGGGCAGTATTGGCCTTTAACAAAATCATTTATCAGGCGATATTTGTCTTTACTAACAACCTTCTAGAGCTCCCACACTGGTGCCTATGCTTGGTACCAATAATTGCCACTGTCTCACTTGAGGTACAGCCTCATTGCCCAACATCTCCATCCATCCTAGCATTCAGTAATCAATTGAAACCATAACATTCTTTTGATACTAGCTATCCTATAATTCATTATTATTTCTTGTACATGTGTGTTTGTATTTCTCTTCTAAATTGAAAGGTCTCAAGAGTGAGGAAAGACTGTACAATTTTATGTGTGATCAGCAATCATCCTTATCATTGTAATAGCTAATATTTATTACATGCTCACTGTGTGATAGGCTGTGTTCTAAGTCTTTACATGTATTAACATTTCAAAATAATTTTATTAGGTAAGTACTTTACCCATGTTTTACATATGAGGACACTGAGGCATAGCAAGATTGAGAAATTTGCTCAGCACATAATATGCGTTGGAACCAGGATTTGAACCTGGCCAGTCTGACTGCAGTGCTTACTGTCGTAACTCTGTTACACTGTCTCCTGTAATCTAAAATAGGCTCTTTCATTGGCTCAACATATTTTTTTGGATGAGTTTTTCTGTGCCCTTGTTTTGAACTATCAATTAGGTAACAGATCTACTATCTTCTGTGCTACAGATCTTTATTTTAAACTGCAAAGTGTTTCATCCTATATGGAGGCACTATTGCTATGTCAAACTTTACCTACCCAAAACTGAGTTCATCATCTTCCATTCAAAACCCTGCCTTCTCTTGTGCCCCTCTTTTATTAAATGGAATCATCATAGGTCGATTTGCTCAAACTAGAGATATAAATTCCTCATAATTCCTCATAAATTCCTCCTATTCCCATGCTCCATCACTTCTCAATAGTTTAAATGTCCTAGATTTAAATTAGATTCTAATTTAATTCTTCGGTATCTCTCTAGTCAGCCCTGTCCTCTCCATTTTCACTGCCATTTCCTTAGTTCAGGTTTTCACAATTTTGTCACTTGAACCATTGCTGGTCTAGCCTCAGAAAAGTCCCCTACTCAAACATTGCTCCCTTCCAATGGAACTTTATAAAACACAAAAGTGATTCTGTCATACCGGTTTAAAATGCTTAAATGTCTTCCCAACTCTTTCAGACAAAAAGACAGACTCTGGCAAGTCAAACAAAGCTCTTCGTAATCTGGCTTTGTTTACCTTTCCAGTCTTACATATTGTCATATATTCTTGAGGAACCTACTGAATGCTGTTTACTCTGCCTAGGATGACCCATCTCTCATGACTTTTCCTAGACTAACTTTTGTTTATGTTTCAAAGATTAGCTCAAATATCATCTTTCCTTGGAATTGTTCCTTACAGCCACCTACACTCTGAGGTCTGATTAATTTTCTTCTTCACTCTATATATATAATTATGCTTTTTCTGTCTCTTTTAGCAGTATTGTAATGGTTGATTTCTGTTTTTTTCAGTCTGTTTTCCTTGAGGGCAAATACATTGCCTGATATGGTTTTAGTCCCAGTATTTAGAGTGGTGCCAGGGAAATAATGGACCTAAAAAAATGTGAGTTGGATAAATGTCAATAATTCTTTCCAGTCTATTAACAGAAATGAGAGGGCCTAAGGCCAGGATGGGAAAAGGTTTCATTCATGTGTTAGTTCTCTCTGTTTGAGAAGGTGCCTGAACCTCAGTATTGACAGGAAGTCTAAGGCAGCATTGAGACTCAGTGGAACGGTGTTGGAATTTATTACTGATATTTACTACGGGCCTGATAGGGGAGAGGGGGAGTGTCATTTGCCAACCATGATACTGTTCCAGCAATATTTTTCACTAAGACTTGCTTTGAGATAGGAAATCCTTGAATATTGTAAAGACTTTAATGCTCTCTGAAGTTAATTTTTTTCCCAATACCATATTGGAGGTCATATAAAGTTAATTTTTAAAAATAATAAAATCTTTGAGATTTATTCCAGGGGCTGGGAACTTGCCCTTGCCCTTCAAATTATACCACTGCTTCAAAACATAGGAAGTGTACCATGTTAGTTAAGTTCCAAGGTTGGGGTATCAGAGTGTGTTAGTTTGAAATCCATTATGCCACTTGTTATTTGCTTGATCCTGGGCAAGTTATTAACCCCTCTTGGCCTCAGTTTTCTCATCTAGAAAAGGGAAATAATAGCACTTATATCTGCTATTATGATAATTCTATTGTATCTCTTCAAGAATAGTTTTATGCAGGTGTGCTGTGTTAGAGACATACCAAACAGAGCGTTACAGGTTAAATCTAATTACATATACCATTGGTGAGTATCCTTGCCTAACATAGAGTGGGACTTCACCAGTGCCTTTGTGCAATGCCGAATGTATGTGACTCATCTTGGAGCTAAGTAATTCTAAGCAGGTCAGTTTACAAAGGGAAATGTGTAATGTAGGCAGATAATGATAAGTACTACTATTGATTTCCTTCTGAATGTCAAGTACTGTGTAGATACTTTATAGATCTACTGAAATAATATGTATAAAAGCTTAGAACAGTGTTTAACACAAAAATAAACATGACACTAAGAATATTATTTCTAATCTTTATAAAAACCAGAGAAGGTAGAGTTGTTTGATATTGAGATCTATGTTAAAATACTCGCTATAGTTAGCATGTGCACATTCAATGCCTATATTTATTCAACACTTTATATGCAACAGCTGTTGGTTCTAACTTTAATACTAATTAGATCATATCTGACCCCAGGTAACCTTATGAGACCATATGCTCGTTCCAAACATTGACAAATGACCACTAACAATAGTGCTCTGGTTAAATTGTATGTAACAACATGTGTGATCAAGAAGAATTAATAATGGGAGTGCTTTTCCTAAGATGAACTTGTGGATATAAAGTTGTTGTGGAAACTTTATCCTGTGGCCACTAATAAGGGAGCTACATACTCATTTCTCATGGAGATGAGGATTCAAAGGACTATGAAAATAACAAAAGAAACATACTTCTTATCAAATTAGATAAGAGAACAATTGCTTGACTTTTACTCAGAGGAGAGAAAGGAAAGCAGCTGTAGTTAATCCGGACCTCTCCTTTACAGCCAAATTTGTGCATGACTGAAAGTTACGCTTGATGGGATTCAGCCTTAAGAAAAGCTAAGGCTTGATCATGCAGACAGTGAGCCCATGATGCTGCACAACGCGAGTGTTTAAACCCGGATTCTCACAACAATAATGAAGTATGTTTAGCAGCTCTTTCATTTCATTTTAGGGTTGTTAGAAGAATATTAAAGTAAAGCTATGGAAATAAGACTCATCTGTATAAGCACGTTTAAGTAGGGATTACAGAGACCAGTTATCTAAAAGTATCTCCACTTCTAAGCATTTGAATGCGGTTCTTAGTCACTTATCCCAAGTTAAATTTGATTGCACTAGGATCAGGCTTTTATCCTTTATTTTCAATAACAAAAATCATATCCAGCAGTATGACAGTTAAGGCAGCCGTGGAAATTAAGCGTTTTGCTGAGAAGAAGGAAAGCCTCCTAAATGGCTCAGTTAAGGGTGTTTTTGTTTGTTTGTTTGTTTGTTTTTTTGGAATCACAGAGTTTATTTTTTTCTTAGCATTTGTTGGTTTTAGGACTACTGGACTGTGAAGCTGAATGTGCTGCAGTGGCTAATTTAAAGTACTGAGGGAGTTTTAACCAGCATGCATTTTTCATTACAGATAGGTTAAAGGTTTTAGAAGTATTCTGCTTATTCATAAGCAGCTGGAATCCAGTAGGATTCCGTATCTGTCATGACTTCAGAAAATATCATTCCCAATGTGGCCCTCTGTGAACGACAGCACTAGAGAGATTCTTTATGCTTTTCCTACCTTGAAATAGATTGCAAATTTTATGGCAACTTTCGCTGTGAACTCTTCATTTCATGCCTCTACATCTTCATTTTAATATGCATTGCTGTCCTTTATTTGCATGCCCAAGAAATACTAAATTCAGGTAGACTGTGCATGGTAGGTCATTGTAGCTCCTTTTAAACTGGGGCTACTTACAGAGTGTAAGAAATCCTGACCACAAATAGCCTAAGTGTAGTTTTTACTACTTCCAGTTCTCCATATAGGGCACAGTAGATTTTCTTTTACAAAAAAATAAAATATATATATATATATATATATATATACACACACACACACACACACACACACACATACTGTTGATGGTCTTGCTGTATGAATATGCATCCTGTAAATGTATTATCTAGTCTATGTATCATGTTGATGTAGTTACTGCCTTTTTATTAAAAATGAGCATGGTTTTACAAATAGAGGCATGTGAAAGAGGAAAAAAAAACAGATGTCAAAATAGAGGGATCCTTTATATAGTCATGAGACATTGCTGTCCCCTGATGTCTTATATAATATAAAGCTTGCAGCCTCAGACCTACTGTGGATAAATAATGACATGTTATCAAAACCACACCATTGAGTTAAAATGGTCGATGTCAAACTAATTCTGCCTCACCAGGTATTTCTTCCCATTTATAATACTCTTTTTAAAATAAAAAAGAGTTCACAAATTCAGATGTGTATATAATAGGGATGATATACAATTGTACTTCGAGCTGAATGCAAGCAATCTGTCAAAAAACAACGCTAAATTTTGAGTAATAAAATCCACCATATGATTGATATCTTGCATTAAAGTGTGAGTTGAAGAAAGCAATTTTGTTTATGGGAAAGTCTTGGCTTGGTACATTTTTCATGTCACATAAAGATGGAAATCTTACCTTATGGTTGTAGATTACAGTTATATTTTAGCTTCTGTAATTGTAAAAGGACATGCATCTGTTTTAAAATAAGAACCATTTTCTTCTGATAAAAATGAGCTCATTTTAATATGATTCTTTCCTCCAATACATATCATACTTTCCATTGCTTTCATCCTCATGTTAACTCTTCTGTAAATTTTTGTTTGTTTGTTTCACTGTGATTTGGTAAACAGATACATCTTCTAAGAATTTTCATTTTCCAAATTACTGTCTGTGGTCACCCTATAGTATAAACAGTTAAAGTCATAAAGAATTGATTTAACATTTAAGAATATTGCTAATTGAAGAAAAGTGAGTCAGCATGTTTTCACTTTTCTGTGTAGCGGAGAAATGAGTAGTGATATTCAAACTCTTGTAAAATTTCCAAAGCGTACCACCAATTTCTTTGTATTAAATACTTTTTAAATAAAATTTTATAAAATACACAATATTTTATAATTTACAAAATGCTAACACATATATCATTTTTCCTCACCTATATGTTGAAGAAATTAATACTATTACTGATATTATCTTTCTGTTTCATATACCAGGAAACTGAGGCTCAGGAAGGTTTAAATCATCTGCCCAAAGCTGATCATCTAAAATTTAGCAGACTCAAGTCTTTTGATATGGTAGGATTCTAAATGAGTTCGGCTTACTTGCCTTCTGATTAAAATTAGGTGGAGCAAATCTAGTCTTCCAGTTACCCTGTTTGGGTGAACTAGAGATAAATTTAATCTGATCAAAGAGGTTTCTTTTTTTTTTTTTTGTATGTTGAATGACAAAGTTGGAATTGGTATTGAAAAGTTTGAAGAAGAGAATTTTCTTTGTTACTTCTGAAATAATGAATATGTTTTCCATATACAGGTAATTAATGTTTAATAAATATTGAGCAGAAGAGGAAATATCGATACTATAACAATTCTGTGTAAAATTTGTTACAGTTGAGCAATGTCTTTTCTCTTTGGTCTATCTTTGTATACCCTGCAAAAATTCCCTTTTTAGGAGAAAGGAATTAGCTAAATCTGGATTCATCCTGATATTAATCAGATGGATTTGTCTTCTGGTACCACAACTTCATGTCGTTTTTTACTTTTCTGAATGTCTATGTGGTATGCTAGTTCTAAAACAGTTCCTAGTGATTCCTACCTCCTGGTATTTACATTCCTGTGTAATTTCCTCTGCTTGTGTATGGGCTGCCCTTAGTGATTGGCTTTTAATGAATAGAATTCGGCAAAAGTGATGAGCTGTCACTTCCGAGACAGGTTACAAAAGATTCTGACTTCTATCTCTTCCTCTATCCCACTTGTTTCTCCCTCTTCTGCTGACTTTGATGAAGCTAGGTACAATGTTGTGAATTGCTCTATGGAGAGACCCAGGTGGCAAGGAACTGAGGTCCTCAGATTCCCAGCCCACAGAGAACTGAATTTTACCAATAAACACCAAGTAAGCTTAGAAGCAGATTCTGCATCAGTTGAACTTCTAGATGACTGCTGCATCAGTGGACACTTTGATCGCAGCCTTCTGAGAGACCCTGAGCTGGAGGACTCAGCTATTTTGGGCCCAGATTTCTGACCCACAGAAATTGTGAGACAATAAATGTGTGTTATTTTAAGAAGTTCTATTTTGTGGTAATTTGTTACACAGCAATTGATAACTACTCCATGCTTATGTTTCCGTTCCTGCCTTAGGATCTTTGCCATTTTTATTGCCTTCCTGGAATGCTGGAATGCTGACGAAAGGTCTTCATGGTTTGTTTATTTTTTATTTTTATTTTTTTCCATTCGAGTTTCAGCCAACACGTTACCTCCCCAGGGAGAACTTGCTTGACCCCTCCTCTTTAGTAGTACCCTCCTAGATATTCTCTGTCACATCATGCTATATTATTTTCATGAAAGTGCTTATTATTATCTGAAATTATCTTAATTTACTTGTTTGTTATTTATTATCTCTTCCCCCAATTAAAATACAAACCTCATTAAGAGTCCTGGCCTTGTCTGTCTTGTTTATCTTTAGTTCCCCAATGCCTAGAAGAGCACCCCACATATAGGTACTGGTACCCAGTAATTTTGGGCTGAATGAACTTTACTTTGAGTTTTCTCTCTAAGTCTTTGTTATTGTCACTGTCTAAAATAGAGAAATGGCATAGGGCAAAAGCATTTGCTTTTTCTCTTTATCTTCACCTACAGAAGGATTATTTTTCAAGTATTTTTAACCTGCTGCTAATCTTCCTTCTTACAGCTGGTTCACTATTAACTTCCCAATGTCCAAAGGTCTTCATGAGCAATATTCTCACCATTTTCATTCTGCACAAAATGAGGTAAAAACAAAAGTTGTTTCTTTGACCTAAATTACATTTTCAAACTTTCATTTCTCTGTATTCTGAGACTGTGCTCACCAGTATTTTCGTAGAACAACTTATTACCTGTATTATTAAAATTGTTTTATTTTCTGTGGTGTTTTCCTGTGATAGGTGGTGTCTTCTCAAGTAAAATTCTTGAAAGTGAAAGTAAGAAAGACCTCTCTCTCTGTTTCTCTCTCTCTCAAACTTTCCCTAGACTATTGGTTTCATAAAAAGTGGGAAAATTCTGGCTTTTGAAACAAAATTGGTCTTCAGCTTCATTTTATCCAGTTTGTAGAAAAAAATTGCTATTGTCACTGATATAGAAGTTTATAAAATAAAGGACTTCTCTTTCTGTTTCATTTATTGTAAAACCTTTTAGGATATAAAATTATAGTAGTTGAAAAGTTATAAACAGTAAGTCCAAAGTTAAAAGAGAATATATTGGTGGTTGCAATCTAAAGATGAAGCAAAACTAAATATCAGATGTACTGTTACCTACCTTATGCCCACCATGCTAGGAGCTTGATAAGGGATACGTAACTAATCCCACACCTTCATGCTTACTAGTGATTTCTATTGACGATAATTATATCCTCAAAACAAAAGTATGTAGTGGCCAATGGGGTAAAAGCAGTTAAGATTTGGAGTCAGCCATTGCCTAATATTACATTATATTTACCTACTTTTGCAATTCAAAATCTTGCCAAGGAATTCAATGCATGGAGTGTTAGATCAATGTATGTTTGGCCAGTCAAGGGAGGGGGAAAGAAGTGGAGCAATTTGGGAAGAGAAAGTGATGGGGGGGGACACACGTTTATATTTGCCTCAGTACTGAAAGTCTTTTCAGTAGTCTTTTTCAGTAGTCTTTTCTAGTTTTAACAGTCTTTTCTAGTGAGTGAGGAGTTTGAGAACTCACTTTATTTAGGAAAAAGACAAAGGATGGTGTAATTGAGTCCAAGTTAATAATTCAAGAGACAAGGTATTGGGGCAAGGAAAGAAACTTTTATTTGGAGAGCTAGCAAATAGAGAAGATGGTGTACTAGTGTCTTAAAGAAGCATTTTCAGTTAGTATGAACATTGGGCTCCTTTTTATAGTAAGGGAAGGGGGAAGTAGAAGGGGGTGGTAAGAGGTAACTGATGACCACAGACATCTGAGTGTTAGTGACAGTCTGAGAAGGTCGTAAAACTTTTTTGTTCTTGATCAGTTAACTTTGGATGATGTAGATCAGGTCGTGATATTTTCAAAAATCTTTAATGTCACATTATTACTTGTATGTGTACTTTCCTTATCTCTCCAGGAGTTAGTTTTGGGAAAGGGACGGTTAGGATCTTTCCTTTAAAGTTGAACTTTAAATGAAATAAGTCTTGTAATTAGCTGCCCTATGTGCAGAGCTAAGTAGAAACTTTTAACCTAATGGATATTACCACAGGGAGTCAAAAGCAAAAAGGAGCTAGTTGTGCTAAGCTTTCTTTCTACTGTTACAATGGGAAAAAGTGAAATAATATTTATGGGTTAACTGCTATGTGCAGGACACTCTATTAGGCATATCATAGACTTTATCTTATTTAACCCTTGCAGTAATCTTAAAAGTTAAATTTTACCATCCTGAGTGGATCCAATTCTGTCTTCTCCAATCCTGCAACACATCCAAAGCTGAAACAAGCCACACAAATGGTCCCTCTATGACTTCAATAGCAGTCAGACCCTTAACCGACTGTGAGTTTTGAGTTAGTTTGTTTTCCCACTTAAACAAGATTCAAACATTTTGGTCTTTCTTTAAAGCTCTCACCCTTCCCCTTCCACATCATTCTTATTTGATGATTTTGTATCTCACTTCAGAGAGAAAAATAGAAGCCATCAGACATTACCTACCTCATTTTCCTATCCCTCTCCCCATCTGCTAATCTTCTGTCATCCACCCTTTCAGACTTCTCTCCTGTTATATGAGGGAATTATACCTCCTCTCTTGCTCTTGATTAGATACTTCCTTACCTTTTCAGAGACATTAAGTTATCAAGCACTTCCTTTCTCTTTTATCTTCACTATATTCCTCTCAACTTTCTTATTAGTAACTAAACATGCTACATGCCAAGTAGCTTTCAATTTTAAATATATTATAACATTTAAATATATATGCATATATTTAAATATATGCAAATATAGAAAAATTAATAATTATTTTCCTCTCTACTGAATCACTTCTATCCTCATATAATCATATTATTATTTTTTTCCATCTTAAAACCACCTCCTCTTAGCCCATTTCCACCTCCAACTGTTGCTCTATTTCTGTCCTCCTTTTATAGCAAATCTTGGAAGAGTGTTGTCTACTGTTTCTAATTCATTTCTCTGTTTCTCTCTCATCAAATTGGTTGTATCAAGATCACCAATTGGCATTATTAAATCTAATGATCATTTCTCAGTTGTGATACTTTAAAATTTCAGCAACAATTGCTGTAATTGATCGCTCTCATTCTTAAGCCACTTTACTCACTTGGTTTCTAAGATGTGACACCCAGTTTTCCCACTAACTCTCTGCTTTCACCTTCTCACTCCTCTTTGCTGATTTGTTCTTATTTCGCTGACCTCTAATGTGGGACTGCTGAGGGCTCAATACTTGACTTCTTCTCTTCTATCTCTAAATTCAATTCAGTTCAATTCTTTGGATTTTTATCAAGAGTCAGTGTTTTAAATATAAGCTGATAACTCCCAAATGAATCCCTCCAATGCAAATCTCTTCATTGACCTCTAGACTCAAAAGACCACCTACCTACTTGTTCCCTCCACTTAGATATTTAATCTGTATCATAAACTTATTTAACATGTCCCCAATTGAGCTTCTCATATGCCCCAGAGCTCAAACCTGTGCCTTTCACTGTGTTCTCTAATGTAAATGGCAAATCTACTCTTCTAGTTTCTCAGTACAGAATCTTGGAGTCTCCTTTAACTACTCTTCTCCTCTCATATCTTGTATCTTGGGCTCTACCTTCAAAATATATCCAAGTATACAAATTCTTATGACACTTCCAGTGCCATCCCACCTTGATTAAAATCATAGTTATCTCTCACCTAAAATCTCTTAACTGGTCTTCCTGTATCTACCTTCAACCTATTCTCAACCAATGAAGAAGAAGCTAGAGTACATGTAGTAGAACCCAAGGCAAATTATGCTCAAGATATTCCAAAAGTTTTCCCCTCCATTCTGAGTAAAAGGCCAAGTCCTCACAACGACCTACAGGATCCCACATTATTTATTCTCATTACAAATTACATCTCCAGCTTTATTGTTTATAATTTCAGCTCCAGCCATAATTGCCCTTTATCTCTTCCTCAGACGTGCCAGTGTGCTTGCAACCCAGACTTTTCCACTTGATGTTCCTTCTGTCTGCAGTGGTCTTCCTGGATATCTAATTGGCTAACTCCTTTACTCTGTTCATAACAAAAGATATATTTTATTTATTTCTCTTGTTTTTACCCGTTTTCTCCACTGAAATATAAACCTCATGTATTAGAGTAACAGCTGTTGTAACAAGGGAACCCACAAATTTCAGTAGGCTAACATAATACAGTTTATTTTTGGCTCACATAGATGTTCAATTTTTTTTATGACCAGTGGTTTGGGAGGGCATTGTGTTCAATATAGTTGTTCACTGACCCAACCTAATTAAACCTCTGCCATCTTCTAATTTCAGTTATAATAGTAAGGTCATTCCAGAGGCCATTCCTATTTCTTGAAGTCCTCTGGAGAGGAATGACCAGGAATGATCAACTTTGTTTCTATTCTATATTCCAGCAATAATACCCAGTAAGATAGCCACTAGGAATGAAAGCAGGAGGGGACTGTAGTCCCTGATTGGGTAGCTTCCCTCCAATGACAACAAAGAGCCTGACTATTTGGTGGATGCCTATCTGTCATCCACCAAATGACAGCTCCATGTCATGCTCCATAAAAATAGTGAATAATTTTATTTTATTTTTTTACAGCTATATGCACAGCACCTAATATGGTTAAATGAATAACTGAAACAAACAAATAATACAAATAAAACATGTGTGGGCCTATAAACCTGTCCATCTACTACCCTCTTCCTTTTCAAGGTAATTGAAAAGGTAACCCAGGCTCCCTGTTTAACTCTTATTCTCTGATTATTCCTCATCTCACTCCAATCTGAGTTCCTCTGACTCTGAACTTCCTCCTTATCATTGAATTCAATAGAAAATGCAGAAGGATAGTATTTTTGACAGTTAAAAAAAAACAAACCTGTGATTCTCTTTTTAGTGTGTGGTGCTCTGTCCGTTGAAATGGAAGAAACTGTTACTTCAGGGAGAGGGCAGAACACCTGAAAGTAAAGAAGTCAGTATTCAGCTTTCATGTTCAATAGACAATTTTAAAATCTCACAGGTGTGCAAAGGTCATGAAACCCGATTTTCAGTTGCAAGAGTGAAGTACTTGAGAGTGAGAAAAGTTTTCTTTTTCTATGCGTTTCCAAGGATATCTTTCTGTAGTAGAAAGCAAACTTGAAAATATGTCTATGAAGTTTTAGTCCCAGCTACAAAATAGAGACAGTATTACATGAAAATGGTTTTATTTTACTCTGGAAGGAGATGAAAAATCATCCCTATGCTGCCCTTGGAGTGTCGTCTGCAATGAGAAGTGTCTTAACTTGGATTTTCCAAGGGTGGAGGCTACGGCAAGGACTTGTATGTAATATCCTTATTTGGGAGCTAATCCTCAGGAGCAGGAGGAGCAACGGAGGAGAGTGAAATAGTAAAGCTGAAAAGCCAATATAAGAGTGTATTATGAAAATTCCTATTGAAGGAAAAAGAACCTTATTTTGCTGCAATCTCCTGAGAAACTTAGAGAATGTCTTCTAGAACTATCCTTCTAAGAATAGGAGGCAGAATAATTTCAGTCATTGCCTCCCATCCCTCATTGATCAAGAGTTACTCCTGAGAGTGTTAACTCCTTTGTACTTTGGAGCTGTACATTTATTCTTGCTAATCAGGCTTTCACAACCTTGGAGAAGGTCCTGGGGAGAAAGTGTAAAATGAAAGTGTGTCTTTGTAGTGGGGTGCTGGAGGCATGAAGTGACTTAAAGCCTGTGCAGAACTGTCCACTGCAATTATAGCTGAAATTAGAGGTTAGGTAGTCTTCCCTACAGGAAGACTCTGAGGTGATGTGACAGACATTTAGAATTAGTAAGAGACATATTCTCCAACCATTCTCAGAATTTCAACAAGAAGAAACTTGGATTTGAAGTTGAATAGCCATATTGTACAAATATCACAAATTTTGAAAAATGTCAGTTGAGGTCTTTTGCCCCCTTTTTAACTGGATTATTTGTTTTTCTGCTATTGAGTTGAGTTTCTTATATATTCTGGTTATTAATTCCTTGTTGGATAGGTAGTTTGCAAATATTTTCTCCCATTATGTAGGTTTTCTCTTCATTTTGTTGATTGTTTCCTTTGCTGTGCAGAAGCTTTTTAGCTTAATGTCATCCCATTTGTCTATTTTTGTATTTGTTGCCCATGCTTTTGAGGTCTTGCAAAAAATCTTTGCTGAGACCAATGTCCTATAGCATTTCCCCAATATTTTCTTTTAGTAGTTTCATAGTTTTAGATATTATGTTTAAGTTTTTAATACATTTTGAGTAGATTTTGTATATGTTGAAAGATGAGAATCTAGTTTTATTCTTTTGCATGTGAATATGCAGTGTTCCCAGGAAAAAAAATGATGATTTTGAAAAGGAATTCACTCAGTACTTCCAAAATTTATTTGTAACCTCTAAAAGAAAAACAATCAGGACAAATGGGGTCTTATGAATAAGTTCAATTAAATTATGGAGAAATAAAGGTGTTTACATTTTTTGATTACCTGAAATATGCTAAAACTAATAGCCAGCTAGAATTATTTTGTCTCTATCAGCATTAAACTAATTTGACTATTGTTGCTTGCAACCAAGGAAGCCTAACTAATACAAAAATTGCTTACAGGGAGTGAATTAGCTGGCTACAATTTTTTCTTGAAAATGGGAATTGCTTCTCATTCTGAGACAGTCAAATTCCATTTCATATTCTGGAAAGGGGAACTAATAGCCCATTAGGCAAAATATAACCTGGAATCATGAGGGTGAAGCCCTGGGATCCAAGCAGCTGCTGCAATAATTTTAAAAAGAATGTGAATTGCAGGGCCACTGTGTATAGTGATTGCTTCTGATAACACTAGATAGCTTAAAGTAAGATGACAGTAAGATCAAAACTAATCATCTGGTATTATGGAATGAAGCCCAGGGACTTTTTGACTCTGCTGAAGACATTTTTTTTAATAGCAAAAGTGCTGAAATCATTAGTTGGTTATTGATTCTGAAGATTGCTAAATTATCATGTTAATTGAATACATAACCTCATCAGGTCTCTTGTGTGAAAGTTAGGGAACTAATCAATAAATGATAGAGACTATTAGAAAAAAATGCCTAGAGAGGTTTAGAGGGCTTGGACATGAAGTGTGCCAAACAGAAAGTCATCTGAAGCTCCCTATTGGCATGTTGTTGGCTAGAGAAAATCCTCATTTGCTAATAGGAGAAAGCTAGCATTTTCCTTCATGCCCATGCTCTTGCTTGTTAGTAAGCAGAATCCAAACTCTGCATTGCCAGGGCATTGAAATGCCAAGCCAGAGGAGGGAATGAAAGGTTACCTGCAGATAAATTTCAAGAATTTTTCAATTTGATTAATCAAAAATCTGAAAAAAATTAGGAAATTGATTTATAGGGTATAATAAGTAAGGCAGGTGTAAAAAAATTGTAGTTATTCTTTACTTATTGATATGGCTATGCTTTTTTAAGATTCTCAATTTAGTGGATTGGCCAGAGCTAGAGCTGTGATTCCAATGGTTTCTGGGTTGAATAAGAAAACCCCAATTCAAAGTTGGCTCATGCTTAAAGACAAGAATTGGCCAGAAATCCCTGTGCATCATGCAGAACAGAAGTTACAATCTGGCAGCCTGTAACCGGGATCTGGCCTGTTGACATGCTTTGTTTGGCCCTTATAGTTTTGGCCTGTGCAGTGTTTTTAAAACAGTTGATTTATGTGCCAGCAATCCTACATAAAAACTTTTATTTTTGCCTTCTTTTTAAAAGATCTTGCAACACTGAGCTCATACTCCTATGTGGTTACATTTTGTTGCTGTCTACTTAAGATGGGACAGGAGTGCTTCAGTCTGCTATAAACCCATTACTCTCTATAGCAACCCTATTCTAGTCCACGGCACTCATTTAAATTTGATTTTGTTATCCATGTTGATGAGGAAGGAACAAAAATACTTTGAATAATAGGACTCTGGATTAAGTCTATCTTATATCCTTCCTGTATACCCAGAGAGACCTTTATTAATGGATTGACGGAGAAAGCAGAAAAATCTACATAAATTCTTTTAGTCACTCTCTAGGCCTACAATACTGGTGATACTTCAATATACTTCAGTAATTCAATTGAAATGGGCTCAGATTTTAGCAAGAATGGAGCATCCCATCGAGTCAGAACCAAGGAGGTGATATTTAGCTAACAGAAGAAAACACAGGGAACATAACACAAAATATGACCTTATTTGGAGATAATGTTATTGTAGGTATAAGATGTTGAGATAAAATTATACTGGAATAAGCCTCAGCGGACCTCTAACACAACTGGTATTCTTATAAATAGGGGAAATTTTATTTTTTTATTTTTTACTTCAGAATGTTACAGGGGTATGAATGTTTTGGTTATATGGATTGCTTTTGTACTGATTGAGTCAAAGTTATAAGTGTGCCCATCACCAAGATAGTGTAAATTGTACTGTTAGGTATGATATCACCCATCCCCTCCTACCCCCTCCCACCAGCTTGGTTTCCATAGAGTTGTACTTCTATCTGTGAACATGAATGCTGTTAGTTCTAATTTAATAGTGAGTACATGTGTGTTTGTTTTTCCATTTTTGTGATACTTCATTTAAGAGAATGGTCTCCAGTTCCATCCAGACTGTTCCAAAAGGTATTAATTCATTTTTTATGGCTGAGTAGTACTCCATGGTGTGTGTGTGTGTGTGTGTGTGTGTGTGTATGTGTGTGTATACACACACGCCCTCCATATTGTATTAATCCACTCCCAAATTGATAGGGAGTGGATTACACATCTTTGCAGTTGTGAATTGTGCTGCAATAAACATTTGAGTGCAAGTGTCTTTTTGATAAAATGACTTTTCTTCCTTTGGGTAAATACCAAGTAGTGGGATTGCTGATTAAATGGTAGGTCTACTATTAGTTCTTTGAGGAATCTCCATACTGTTTTCTATAGAGATTGTACTAGTTTTCAGTACCACCAACAGTGTATAACTGTTCCTTCCTGCATGCATAGCAGCATCTATTGCTTTGGGACTTTAGGATAAAAGCCATTCTCACTGGGGTTGGATGATATCTGGAGATGATATCTCTTTGTGGTTTTGATTTGCATTTCTTTGATGATTAGTGACACTGAGCATTTTTTTCATATGTTTATTGGCCATTAGTCTGTCTTCCTTTAAAAAGCTTCTGTTCATGTCTTCATGTCATTTTAATGGGGTTGTTTGATTTTTTCTTGTTGATTTGCTTAAGTTCTTTGTACATTCTGGTTATTAGCCCAGATGTATAGTGTGTGATTATTTCCTCCCATTCTGTAGGTTGTCTATTTGCTCTGTTGATTGTTTCCTTGGCTGTGCCAAAGCTTTTTAATCAAGTTCCGTTTACTTATTTTTGTTGTTGCTGTGATTGCCCTTGGGATCTTCATAAATATTTTGCCTAGGCCAATATCCAGAAGAGTTTGTACAAACTTTTCTTCTAGAATTCTTATGGTTTCATGTCTTAGATTTAAGTCTGTTATCCATCTTGAATTAATTTTAGTGAGTGGTGAGAGATATGGATCCTGTTTCAGTCTTCTACATGAGGCTGACCTATTTTTCCAGCAACATTTATTGAATAGGGATTCTTTTCCCCAGTGTGTATTGCTGTCTACTTTGTCAAAGATCAGATGGCAATATGTGGATGGTTTTAGATTTAGATTTAGATTTAGAACAGAACAGATTTTCTCTTCTGTTCCATTGGTCTATGTCTCTTATTTTGTGCCAGTACCATGCCGTTTTGGTTACTATAGTCTTGTAATATAGCTTAAGGTCTGGTAAAGTGATGCCTCCAGATTTGTTCCTTTTGCTTAAGGTTGCTTTGGCTATTCAGGCTCCTTTATGGTGCCAAATGAAACTTAGAATTATTTTTTCTATATCTGCAAAAAATGACATTAGTATTTTGATGGGGATTACATTAAATCTATAAATCACCTTGGACATTTTAACAATGTTGATTCTGCCAATCTATACGCATGATTTTTTTTTAAATTTTTTTATTTCAGGAAATTATGGGGGTACAAACATTTTGGTTACATGTTATGGCTTTGTCACATCCCAATCATGATTTGAGACTTGCTTTTCCCCCTGCTACAATGCTCACCGCATCCATTAGTTGTGAATTTACCCACCCCAAACCCCCTACCTCCAAAAAATATTACTGTGTGAGCAACTTAGTGTTGATCAGTCAATGCCAATTTGATGGTGAGTACATGTGGTGCCTATTCTTCCATTCTTGTGATACCTCACTTTAGAGGATAGGCTCAAGCTCTATCCAGGAAAATATAAGAGGTGCTAGATCACCATCTTTTCTTATAATTGAGTGGTATTCCATATCAAATTCACGATGCTGTTCCTATGGGAAAGGGATCCATTCGTGTGTAGCTGTCTGTGTTCTTTGCCTCTCACTCTGGGAGCAGAAAGCTAGAAGGTCGCCACTAATACACCATTTTTCATCTTCAGCATGATATGTTTTTACATTTGTTAACATCATCTGCAATTTCCTTCCTCAGTGATTCATAGTTCTCTTTGTAAAGATCTTTCATCTCTTTGGTTACATACATTCCTAGGTATTTTATTTTCTTTGTAGCTATTGTGAAAAGTATTAAGTCTTTGATTTGATTCTCAGGTTGACTATTGTTGGCATATAGGAATGCTACTGATTTGTGTACATTGATTTTTTAACCTGAGACTTTGCTGAATTTATCAATCAATTCCAGGAGTCTCTTGGTGGAATCTTTGGGGTTTTTTAGATATAAGGTCATATCATTAGCAAAGAGCAATATTTTTACCTCCTCTTTCCCCATTTGGATGCCCTTGATTTTCTTTTCTTGCCTGATTGCTTTGGCTAAGACTTCTAGCTCTCTGTTGAATAGAATTGGTGACAGTGGGCATCCTTGTCTTTTTCCGGTTCTAACTGGGAATGCTTTCAACTTTTCCAAAAGGGGAAATTTGAAAACACACACCACACACACATACACACACACACACACACGCATGGAAAATACCATGTTAAAGATGAAAGCAGATATCAGAATGATGTAGCAGAAGCCATGAAATAACAAGGATTGCCAGCACACTACCAGGAGCTAGAATAGAGGTGTGAAACATATTCTGTTTCATGGCTCCCAAAAGGAACCAACTCTCTGACATCTTGATATCAAATTTATAGTCTCCAGAAGGGTGAGACAATAAATTTCTGTTGTTTAAACCACTCAGTTTGTAGTACTTTTGTTATGGCAGCACAGGAAACTAATACAGTTCTAAAACTTTATAAAGACAAGATCTACAGAGTTCCTTTCTTTTTGTTATTCATTATTTTTGAATCACCTTTTTCTCTGAGGGGCAGGGACTTAAGATAAAACCAACCCTCCCTCCCTTCCTCCCTTCCTTCCTTCCTTCCTTCCTTCTATATTGCTTTGTTCAAAGAAAATAACAAGAATAGATACATATAGCCCATAAGGCTATGTATAATCTGGTCACTATAGACCTATTCAATATCACCGCTACCCCTTACTCATTTTAAAAATCCCAGTTAAAGAAAAGGGGAAGAAAAGTCACACATAAATACACCACCCAAGACTAGACAAGCACTGTTTACTTTTCCTCCATAAAAAGACTTTAATTACAATGAAAATAACTATTTATGAGATTCTTTTTGTCAATGTATATCTTCCCATTAGACTAAAATCTATTATAGCAGGCAAGAATTGTACTTATGTTCACTTAGTATACCTGGAACATTGTAGACACTCAACAAATATTTTGGAATGAATTAAATATTTTGTTGGCCTTATCCTTAACATTAATAATATTCATTAAGTATAATTAACAATGAGAAATCTCTAATAATTACTTAAAATAAAAATTTTGATGTCTGGTTTAGAGTTCTTAAAATATCTGCCACTATTTTTGGTCTTATGAAAGAATGCAATTAATTCTTTCAAAACTGATTTTTTAAAAGGCTTTTTCTCCTCTAGTCCTTTTTTTTTCACATACTCTGACCATACACTAATTCAATATATATTTATATATTATCAGGTCGAATTGTCTAGAATTAAATAGAAGCTCTTTTTAATGATTTAAAAGTACAAATTAGCATTAATTACCACTGAGTTGAAAAAATTATAAGTCTTTTGCTTCCTGATGGGAAATCAATCAAATTTAAATGGATTTATTCATTTCATAACTTATTGTAAAATAAATTGTCAAAATTACCCTTGCTTTGTCAAACACATGTCAATAGAGTGTTGAACATAATTGAAGCAATCATACTCAAATATCACATTAAATTATAGTAAAAAATGCTTAAATGCTTGTTTCATACTAAATGAAAAAAGGAAACTTACAAAACAGCTCTCTCTTATACTGACATTTGTGCATATTTGTTTATCCAAATGCCTACCTAACATTGTCTCTTCAATGGCTAATAGGCATCCCAAATTTACATGTTTAAATAAAACTCTTAATTTCCCATGACTTTCAAAGCTGGTTTTGATACTTTGTTTCAAAACTTACACAGTTTCTCAAGACAAAAATCTAGGAGTCAGCTTTATTCCCACTCTTTCCTTGATCTTTACTTCCAAATCAATAGCAAGTCCTGTTGTTTTAGCTTCAAAATATGTATTTAGAAGGCAGAGCAATATTGTGAAATAGAACTCTCCAGTGACATGCCCTCACAGAAACAATTTGAACAACTACACACACATGAAAATACCTTCACAAGAGCTAAGAAAAGTAAGTGAGAGATTGCAGCAACTGGTTACAGAACAACAGTAAGAAAAGATGCATTGAAGAGGCTAGAAAGGACAGTTTTACACTACCCATGTCCCCACTCCCCCAACCCTAGGCAATATAGCATGGAAAGGTACCATCCAGTTGAGAGAAAGAGAATGACATGAGCATGGGAATTTGCTTTAAACCCTAACACTGGACCCGTGACAGTCAAATTTAGCACCAGGCAGACCCCAGCACCATCTGACTCTGGGTTAGTATCTGCAGACTGCGCCTCCAGACCTGACATGGTGCCAGGTGGGAATCTGTAGTCCTTGGAAGGTGAACTTGTTTTCCAGTTTGCACAACCACTGGCTTGCTAGAGAGGCCTTTGGGTCTGGACAACCCTCAGCTGCAAGCGGGCCTCAGTGGCATATGTTCACTATAGAATTGCAAATAGGGCTGAAATTAATTCAGTTATCAGCATTTCCTTCCAGAGTGCTAACGGTCTTACATAACATGATAAAATAAGTCATATCTTTATTTTTATTTAGTTATCTGTCAGTTTTGCTTATATTCAGCTACAATTGAATGAAACTTTTGAGGCTGTAATCTTCTAGATAGGTGTGAATGCTGCTTTACAATTGTATATAATTAGTAATGTAATATATGATCTCAGATGAAAATGGTAATAGTAATGTTTCATTTCTCTAAACAATCATGAATGCTTAGGAAAAAACTCAATTTAGAGGATGATATTTTAGTTGGAAAATTGATGACTACATGGTACTGAATAAATTATTTTAAAAAGAGAGGAGTAATTAATTTTGATATAATGAAAGCATAGATAGAAAAGTATTCATTTTTGATAAAAATGTTTTTCCCCTAATATATATTGTTAAAATCCCCAATGGGAAATGATCCACTTAAATAGAAGAGAGGGAGAAACTTAAATAGGTAATGATTTTTTTCTATTGTAAGTACATATGTATGTAAAGGGGAAAAGCAGGCTGCTTCATTAAAAATATATTTTTTATAACACATCATCACCATTCATGGGATGTTTACGTGACCTTAGCTAATTTGACATCATAATGACACTTGACACTGTAAGTATATAAATCAGTGGGTGTTTTGAATAAATTCAATCAATTGCTCTTACAGATCGAGGTATATAAAAACCATATTAATATAATATCTATATGTTTTAGTGAATGGCTCTCTTCCATATCTAGAGATTTTAACATAGAAGATTTTCCCTAAGTGTGAGTCTAATTGTACTTCCTGCACTTGGCCAGAAGGTAGCAATACATCTTTTAGGAACTGCAGGAAACCTCCGTGTTTTCTTCTGAAATGATTCCCTTGACATACATTTAAAAAAGGCTTGAGAAAATAATCTTTAACATTATATGGAAATCAATTAAATAATCACTAATAAGGCAGCTTCATTAAGTTTTTTAAGAAAAGTAGTGTTACCAAAAGCTCAGCATTTGTCTAAGGGGCCACTTCACAAGAATGATGGACAAATAGTTAAGGAGAAGGAAAGAGAAGTTTATTACTTTGCTGGCCAAGGAGGAAAATGGTAGACTATCATCTCAAAATCCAAATTCCTCCTTCATAAGTTAAAATACAGAGCTTTAAAAGGGAGGGTTCTCAGGTTCAGGGTATTGTTCAACTACAGTTGATGGTTCTGATCCTTTCAACTCCAGAACCTGTTAGAACCCCCCTACCCCACCCCCGCACTCTGGATCCAGGCTCAGAACTGCCAGGATCTCCCAGGACCTCTGCTGCCTATTCCTCTACCAGGATGGTTTTGCTGAGCTATCTTCTTCAGGGCAAAGAATAAAAAAACACTGCAATTGAAAGAGAGAAAGGAAGGAAGAGAGAGGGAGAGAGTTTCCGCCAGCTGAAACTATGCTATTTATCTTGGGTAATGAATGAGTAAATAATCTTATTGTTGAGCTGTTTGCCATGTGGCATCTACCTTTGGTGCTCCCTCCCTCACTCCCTGTATGACCCTTTCATCCAATTATGAGTCACAAAAAATAACTGCTTCTTATCATTTTAAAATATGGAATCAGGCATAGAAATTCTGTCTAAAAGTCTATTTTGTTCTCTCATTGTGAAAGCAGTTTTCAAGGCACAAGATAAATTTTTATGGACTTCTGTTATGGTAATACAAAAGGAAACACAACTTTGGAAATGTTTCTAATAAATTATTCTTTCTTAAGGGGGAAAGCTTTCAAAATGAGTTTTATATTTTTTAAATGGAAATTATGGTTTTCTTCCTTTAGTGTATTTATGAGATAAATGAATAAACCCAAAGGGCTTCATTTTTATTGTTGTTTTATAACATTGGAGCTTTAGTTGTAAAGCTTTTCAGCATGTTTCATAAAAAAAATTTAGAAAATTTGGTAATTTATATCTGGATTAACATGTCATGGTTCTCTAAAAGGTTGAATATATAACATTTTGCCAAATATACACTGTTCAGTTCACAATTACCAATTTCTCTTGAGTTAAGTAGTAGTAATAAGTATTTAGTGGCATATCTATTACATACTTTCTAGAGCTAGGGACAAGGTAACTGCTAATGTGTGTCTCTGTTTCCTCCATTTCACATTTCATGATGTGTGTCTCTCATTCCTCCATTTCCTTCTGTGATGGATTATTTTCTTTAGAAATCTATCAAAATAACTTATTTTCATTTTATATTGTGAGATATTTACTACATAACAGAATTATAATATATATTATAAATAATAAAGTGATTACCACTGTGAATTATCTGTGGTATGAAATAGAAAGGCACCAATGTCATTAAAGCTATTCCTCATCATCCTGTGATCTCATTACCACCTTCCCCACCATACCCTCTTTCTTGAAATGTGCCACTTGGCTTCAAGGACTTTACTTTTGCTTCAATTCTTCTTAACTTAGTGCTGCTACTTCTAAATCTTGCTGGCTTCTTCTCTTCCAGAACGCTAAGCACTGAAGTACCCTACGTCTTAGCCCTCAGTCCTCCTCTCTTCTCTAGCTGAATAACTTACTAAGTGCTCTAACCCAGCCTCACCTTTTTGAAAATCATTATTTCATTGAGGATTCCCATATGTGAATTGCCAGTCAAGTAATGTCATTTGAACACTAGACTTCTATATTCAATTCCCTACTAAACTTCTCTATGTAAATGGCTAACAGCTGGTTTGCAGTTAATATATCCAGAGATTAGGAAGCAAGATGGCAGAATAGAAACCTCCAGCAATCATCCCTCCACACAAACACCAAACTCAACAACTATCTATGCAAGCCAGCACCTTCAGAAAAACCAAAAATCAGGTGAGCAATCATACCATCTTGTTGTAACATCATATCAAAGAAAAAGGCACTGAAGAAACAGAAAAGACAACCTTGCATTGCCTACACCACCTCTCCCTTATCCACTGGCAGTACTGCACCAGTACAATGAGTGGATAGAAAATCTGTGTGGTCAGGTGAGGAAGAGTGAAGTGATCGTGGGACTCTGCATTGAAACTCAGGGCTGTCCTGGAATAGGCAAACATAGAACAGGGCAGATTCTGCCAGTGCCTATTGAGGGAGCATTTAAACCAGTCCAGCCAGAAATAAATCCTATGCCCCAAATCTTGAGTTCCAGCTAGCTTCACCACTGGCTTGCAAAAAGTTGCCCGGGACCTGGACTAAATTTGTAAGACAGTCAGGCCACAAAGGCTTCAGTCCTTGGAAAATTCCTGTGGCTGTGCTGGATTAGAGCCAATGAACTTGGGGTGCTTGTGACCCAGTGATACACCCGAGGTGGTGGCCAAGCCAGTGTCTGTGTCACACCTCCCCCAACTCCTGGCAGTGCAGGTCAGGGAGAGTCTTCTTCCACTTTGGGTAAGGAAGTGGGAAGAATTCAGAGAATGTTGTTTTACAACTTGGGTACCAGCTCAGCCACAGTAAAATAAAGTATATACAGACTCCTGAAGGCCCTGAGTCCAGACCTTAATTCCTGGTTGGCATTTCTGGAACCAACCTGGGCCAGAAGGAAACATTCTGACCTGAAGAGAAAGACCCAGTCTTGGCAAGTTTTACTACTTGCTGACAAAAGAGACTGTATGTTTTGAATAAACATTAGAAGTAACCAGGGAACAGTCACCATGGACATTGAATGAGATTGGGCTGGTTTCAGGTGTGACCTGGAGCTGGTGACCACAAAGCAATGCCTACGTTACTCTTCCTCCAACTCTAGTAATCTAGCACAAAGAGTGAGATTTTATCTGGTAATCCAGAGAGCTCTCCCATATCTTACTAAATTCCAACATGGTGGTCACTAGAAGTATGCAGCAGTCACAGCATTAATGGACTTGGGGCACACCCAGTGCTGATATGGCTGCAGTGACTAAAGACATAGATCATAACACCTAATTCCCTTTGAATATCTGGAAAGCCTTCTCAAGAAGGACAGATTCAAACAAGGCCATACTGCAAAGATTAAAATAAATACCTAACTTTTTAATGCTTAGACATTGATAAACATCCACAAGCATCAAGAACATCCAGGATAACATGACCTCACCAAACAAATTATAAATAAGGTACCAGTGATCAATCCTGAAATGATGGAGATATGTGATCTTTCAGAAAAAGAATTCCAAATAGCTATCCTGATGAAGCTCAGTGAACTTGAAGACAACACAGAGAAGAAATTAAGAAGCCTATCAGAGAAATTTAACAAATAGATTGAAATAAAAAAAAATAGCAGAAATTTTGGAGCTGAAGAATTCAGTTGACAAACAGAAATGCATTAGCGTCTCTAAACAGCAGAATTAACCAAGCAGAATACAGAATTGGTGAGCTTGAAGACAGGCTAGTTGAAAATACACAGTCAGAAGAGAAAAAAGAAAAAAAAATAAACAATGAAGCGTGCCTACAAGATCTAGAAAATAGCTTCAAAAGGGCAAATTTAAGAGCTATTAGCTTTAATGAAGAGATAAAACTTTATTCAAAGAAGTAACTGAGAACTTTCCAAACCTAGAGAAAGATATAAATATTTGGTTATGAAAAGATCATAGAATGCCAAGCAGATTCAACCCAAACAAGCGTACCTCAAGGCATTTAATAATCAAGCTCCCAAAGGTCACAGATTTAAAAAAGGTCCTAAGGGAAGCAAAAAAAAGAAACAAATAGCATATAAAGGAGCTCCAGTAGACTTGGTTGCAGACTTCTCAGTGGAAACCTTACAGGCCAGGAAGAATGGCACAAAATATTCAAAGTGCTGAGGGGGGAAAAAAAAAAAAAAACAAAAAACCTTAAGCCTAGAATATTATAACCTGCAAAAATATCTTTCAAACATGAAGGAGAAATAAGGACTTTTTCCAGACAAACAAAAGCTGAGGGATTTTATGAACACCAGATCTGTCCTGCAAGAAATGCTAAAAGGAATTCTTCAATATGAAAGAAAGGGACATTAATGAACAATAAATCATCTGAAGGTCTATAATTCACTAATAAAAGTAAGTACACAAATATAGAATAGTCTGTTGTAATTGTGGTATATAACAAACTTATATCTTGAGTAGGAAGGCTAAAATACAAACCTATCAAAAATAACCACAACTTTTTGAGAGATAGTGTAAAAATATATAAATGGAAACAACAACAAAAAAAGCTAAAAAGTGGGGGGGGATAGAGTTAAAGGGTAGAATTTCTGTTTGATTTGTCTTTGCATGTTCATTTGTTTATAAGCAGAGTTGTCATATGTTTGAAATAATTTGTTATAAAATGTTTTTTGCAAGCCTAATGGTAACTTCAAGTCAAAAAACCTACAACAGATACTTAAAAAATAAAAAACAAGAAATTAAAACATACTACCAGAGAAAGTCACTTTTAACAAAGGAAGACAGGAAAGAATTAAGAAAGAGAAGACTGTGAAACAACCAGAAATCAAATAACAATACGACAGGAGTAACTCCTTACCTACAAATAATGTTGAATGTGAACGGACTAAACTCACTAATCAAAAGTCTTAGTGGCTGAATGGATAAAAGACAAGAGCCAACTATTTGTTGTCTCAAGAAACCCACTTCACCTATAAAGGCACACATAGACTGAAAATAAAGGGATGGAAAAAGATTTCATGCAAATGGAAACAAACAAACAAAAAAAGAGCAGAAGTAGCTTTACTGCTAGCAGATAAAATATAATAGATTTTAAGACAAAAACTGTAAAAAGAGACAAAGAAAGTCATTATATAATGATAAAGAGTTCAATTCATCAAGAGGATATAACAATTCTGAGATTCTGAGCCCTGTTTGGACTTCTGTCTCTCAGGAACTCTGAGATAATAAATTTGCATGATTTTACACTGTTAAATTTGTGGCAATTTGTTATGTAGCAATATAATTTAGCCCTTTTAATACTTATTTATAAATTATCTTTATTTCTCATTATAATATCTGTCCTACCACTATCCTAAAAAGGAAATCATTCTTTTTTTTTTTTTTTTTTTTTTTCCAGATAAATTATTTATTATACAAAACCTTTATGGCTTATTCACAGTTACATGATGAAACTATTTACCAACAGAAGGATATGAGAATCTTACTGTACTACTCAGGAGTGAGTTGAACATCTTTTTCTCTTTTGTGTGTATGACATTCCCAAAATCTATCCAAGAGAAAATCTAACCTCTAAAGTGCCAACAGACCATGTTTTTTTTTTTTTTTTTTGAATTTTTATGTTTTTTTATCTAATAAAATATGTAAATATTGTTTATAAGAAATAATAGTTTTTTTTCATGATAAATTATTAAGTGAACAGTGCAAGTTAAAAACAATAGTTTCATATTTTTTTCCCCACCCCCCCTTTCCCGAGTCAGCACCTTCAAGTGTTACCACTCCCCAAACGGTGCGCAGTGCACTCATTGTGTAGGCATACCCCCATCCCCTCCCCCACCCCCCACCTCAGTCTGATGTCCAATTGGTGTCGTTTCCAGATTTGTATTTAGGTGATGATCAAGGAAACCAATTTTCTGGTGAGTACATGTGATGCTTGTTTTTCCATTCTTGGGATACTTCACTTAATATAATGGGTTCCAACTCTCTCCAGGAGAACCATAGAGATGTTGTATCTTCATCATTCCTTATAGCTGAGTAGTATTCCATGGTATACATATACCACAGTTTACTAATCCAATCATGTATTGATGGGCATTTGGGTTGTTTCCACATCTTTGCTATTGTGAATTGTGCTGCTATAAACATTTGGGTACACGTGTCTTTGTTACAGAATGACCTTTTTTCCTTTGGGTATATGCCCAGTAATGGGATTGCTGGGTCAAATGGCAGGTCTACTTGAATCTGTTTAAGATACCTCCATAATGCTTTCCACAGAGGTTGCACTAGTTTGCAGTCCCACCAGCAGTGTATTAGTGTTCCTGTCTCTCCACACCCACGCCAACATGTGTTGTTTTGGGTTTTTTTGATAAAGGCCATTCTCACTGGGGTTAAGTGATATCTCATTGTGGTTTTGATTTGCATTTCCCTGATGATTAGAGATGTTGAACACTTTTTCATATGTTTGTTAGCCATTTTTATATCTTCTTTTGAAAAATTTCTATTCATGTCCTTTGCCCACTTTTTGATAGGGTTGCTTGATTTTTTCTTGCTGATTTTCCTGAGTTCTAAATAGATTCTTGTTATCAGTCCTTTATCTGATGTGTAGTATGCAAAAATTTTTTCCCATTCTGTAGGTGGTCTGTTTATTCTCTGGACTGTTTCTTTGGCTGTGCAGAAGCTTTTTAATTTAATCATGTCCCATTCATTTATTTTTGTTGCTGCTGTGATTGCCTTGGGGGTCTTCTTCATAAATTCTTTGCCTAGGCCAATGTCTGTAAGAGTCTTTCCTACATTTTCTTCTAGAATTCTGATTGTATCACGCCTAAGGTTTAAGTCTGTTATCCACCGTGATTTGATTTTTGTGAGAGGTGAAAGCTGTGGGTCCTGTTTCAGTCTTCTACAAGTGGCTAACCAATTCTCCCAGCACCATTTGTTGAATAGGGATTCTTGTCCCCAGAGTATATTCTTTCCCGCTTTGTCGAAAATTAGGTGACTATATGAGGATGGTTCTATATTTGGATTTTCTGTTGTGTTCCACTGGTCTGTGTCCCTGCACTTGTGCCAATACCAGGCTGTTTTAAGAACCACGGCCTTGTAGTATAGTTTGAGGTCTGGCAAATTAATACCTCCCATTTTGTTTTTGTTGCTTAAAATTGCTTTTGCTATACGGGGTCTTCTTTGATTCCATACAAAGTGTATAATTATTTTCTCTATGTCTGTAAAGAATGATGTTGGTAATTTAATAGGGATTGCATTGAATCTGTAGATCACTTTGGGTAGTATAGACATTTTAACAATGTTGATTCTTCCGATCCACGAGCATGGTATATTTTTCCATCTATTTGCAAGTTCTGCTATTTCTTTTCTCAGTGTTTCATAGTTTTCCTTATAGAGGTCCTTTACCTCTTTAGTTAGATATATACCTAGATATTTTATTTTCTTTGTTGCTATTTTGAAGGGTATTGAGTCTTTAATTTGGTTTTCCGATTGACTGTTATTGGCATATATAAATGCCTCTGATTTGTGTATATTAATTTTGTAGCCTGAGACTTTGCTGTATTCGTTAATCAATTCCAGGAGTCTCTTGGTTGAATCTTGGGGGTTTTCCAGATATAACATCATATCATCAGCAAAAAGTGAGAGTTTGATCTCTTCCTTCCCTATTTGGACTCCCTTGATTCTGCTCTCTTGCCTGATAGCTCTCGCAAGGACTTCCAATACTATGTTGAAAAGTAATGGAGACAATGGGCAGCCCTGTCTGGTTCCAGTTCTAAGTGGGAGTGCTTTCAGTTTTTCCCCATTCAGTATGATGTTGGCTGTGGGTTTGTCATATATGGCTTGTATCATTTTTAGGTAGGTTCCATCAATGCCTATTTTGTTAAGCGTTTTTATCATAAAAGGGTGTTGAATTTTGTCAAATGCTTTTTCTGCATCTAATGAGAGTATCATATGGTTTTTGTTTTTGCTTCTATTTATGTGGTGAATTACATTTATAGATTTACGTATGTTGAACCACCCCTGCATCTCGGGGATGAAGCCCATTTGGTCGTGGTGGATTACTTTTTTGATAAGTACTTGGATTCGATTTGCTAGTATTTTATTGAAAATTTTTGCATCTATATTCATGAGGGAAATTGGTCTGTAGTTCTCTATTTTTGTTGTGTCCTTTCCAGGTTTTGGTATTAATGTTATATTGGCTTGGTAGAACGTGTTAGGGAGAACTCCATCCTTCTCAATATTGGAGAATAGTTTATGTAGGATGGGCACCAGTTCTTCTTTGTATGTATGGTAAAATTCAGGTGTGAACCCATCTGGACCAGGGCTTTTCTTTTTGGGAAAGTTTTTTATTGCTGTTTCGATTTCAGTTCTTGATATTGGTCTGTTCAGGTACTCTATTTCTTCCTGGTTGAGCCTGGGAAGACTATGTGTTTCTAAAAATTTGTCCATTTCCTCCACGTTCTCCAGTTTGTGTGCATAAAGATTTTTGTAGAATTCATAGATGATATCTTGTATCTCTGTAGCATCGGTTGTGATTTCTCCTTTCATGTTCCTAATGGAGGTTATTAGAGATTTTACTTTTGTGCTCTTGGTTAGTCTAGCCAGAGGTGTATCTATTTTGTTTATCTTTTCAAAGAACCAACTTTTTGTTTTATTAATTTCCCTTATAGTTTCTTTGTTGTCCTTTTCATTTAGTTCTGATTTGATCTTAGTAATTTCTCGCCTTCTGCTGGGTTTGGGATCGTTCTGTTCTTCTTTCTCCAGTTCTTTGAGTCTATTCGTTAGGTTGTCTATTTGCATGTTTTCTGTCTTTTTGATATAGGCATTTATGGATATGAATTTTCCTCTCAGGACTGCTTTAGCTGCATCCCATAGATTTTGATAAGTTGTATCTCCATTGTCAGTTAATTCAAAGAAATTTTTGATTTCCATCTTGATTTCTTCTTTTATAGAATAATTATTCAGGAGAAGGTTATTTAGCTTCCATGACTTTGAGTAAGAGTGAGGGTTTCTGTTTGTGATCATTGTTACTTTTATTCCGCTGTGATCTGAGAAGATGCATGGTATAATTTCTATTTTTTTGAATTTTTGAAGACATGATTTATGTCCTAGGACATGGTCAATCTTAGAGAATGTCCCGTGAGCTGATGAGAAGAATGTATATTCTGTGGACTTTGGGTAGAATGTCCTATAGATGTCAGCCATGCCCATTTGTTCTAGCATTCTATTGAGGTCCATTATGTCTTTGTTTATTTTCTGTTTAGAGGATCTGTCCTGTACTGTCAGTGGGGTGTTAAAGTCTCCAGCTATTACAGTATTGTTATCTATCATTTGGTTGAGATCTAGTAGGGTTTGCTTTATGAATCTAGGTGCACCTAGGTTGGGTGCATATATATTGAGTATAGTCATGGCTTCTTGATGAATTGTGCCTTTAATCAGTATGTAGTAGCCATCTTTGTCTTTTATTATTTTTGTTGGTTTGAAAGCTAAGTTATTGGAAATTAAGATTGCCACACCAGCTTTCTTTTGGTTACCATTTGCTTGAAATATCGATTTCCATCCTTTTATTTTCAGTCTAAATGCATCTTTGCAGGTTAGGTGAGTTTCTTGAAGACAGCAGATACTTGGATTGTATTTTTTTATCCATTGGGCCAGTCTATGTCTCTTGAGTGGGGAGTTCAAGCCATTCACATTTATTGAGAAAACTGATAGGTGAGAGAGTTTTTTGTTCAGCTTGTTGGGTAGAACTTCATTGTGATGTTTTCTCTCATGGGCCATTGTGGTATCTGGAATTTCATCTTTAGCTCTTGAGTAGTTTTACATTCGTGGATCTTTCTTGTGCTGATCCGTGTATAATTCTCTTTTGAGTACTTCTTGGAGGGCTGGTCTTGTCTTGGTGAATTCCCTCAACCTTTGTTTATCTGAGAATGTCTTGATTTCTCCTTCGTATAGAAAACTTAGCTTAGCTGGGTACAAGATTCTAGGCTGGGCATTATTCTGTTTCAGAAGCGTGAAAATGGGGCCCCAACCTCTTCTTGCTTGTAAGGTTTCAGCTGAGAAATCTGGTGTAATTCTGATGGGTTTTCCTTTGTAAGTTACTTGTTTCTTTCTCCTTACAGCTCGGAGAAGTGACTCTTTAGTGGATATTTTGGTCAGCCTGATGACTACGTGGCGTGGTGTTTTCCTATTTGCTATGAATCTCCCAGGGGTCCTTTGAGCTTCTTGAATCTGTATGTCTAGAGTATTGGCAAGGCCTGGAAAATTTTCCTCGATTATGTCTTCAAATAGCTTGTCCAACCCTTGCTTGTTATCTTCTTCACCCTCAGGAATGCCAATAACTCTCAAGTTAGGTTTCTTCACATAATCCCACATTTCTTGAAGACTCAGATCATTTCTCTTACTTTTTCGATCTATCTCTGTGACTGACTTATTTAGTTGGAAGGAGTTATCTTCAATTTCTGAGATTCTTTCCTCTGTTTGATCTACCCTGCTCTTGAGACTTTCCACAGTGTTTTGTAGCTCTCTGAGTGAATTCTTCACTTCTAGGAGTTCAGTTTGGTTTTTCTTCAATATTTCAATTTCTTTAGTGAATTTTTCCTCCAAATCCTGTATTTTTTTTGTGTTTTCCTTGTGTTGTTTATCCATCGATTCTTGTATATTATTCAGCTTGTTTATAATCCATAATTGGAATTCTTCCTGTGACATGTTGGTGTTTTGGGTCTGGTTTGTGTCAAATGGTTGGGAGCTGGTATTTCTCTTTGGGGATGAGCTTTCCATTTGATTCTTTTTGCTCTCCGTGTTTTTTCGCTGGGCCCTTCCCATCTAGATTTGTCGTTGGATCTTTACTTATAGGTTTAGTCTGGTTAACAGGACTCTTTGTGCTCTATTCTTAGGCTGTGAAACAGTCTAGGTATGTTGCTTCCTTTGGCAAGAGGGGGAGACTGTTGTGTATTGTTCAGAGATTTTTCTGTTTCCGTTGGGGGACTGCTTCCGATGGGTCCAATCCTAGAGGTGAGTTAGGACACTGTGTTGTGGTCTTTCAGAAGGCAGGCAGGGTCCACACTAATAGTAGACCGAAATTCTCTTTGTTTGTTTGTTTGTTTGTTTCCCTTTGGTTCTTCCTCTATAGGGTAGGTTTCTGACTCTATCTGCCGGCAAGATACTAGCTATGGGGAGAGGACAGTGACTTTGCTTGCTCAGCGCCCCAGTTGCTGTAGCTCCCACGGGCAAAAGTCTGTCTTGGCTCAATGTCCCCAGGGATCAGGTTCCACACTCTCACTTCTGGAGAAGTATTCAGTGTTTACACTTGGGCAGGGATCCTATATAAGGTCCGTGGACCAGGGGAGAGGGCCGTCCAGGGAGCCTCTTGGTACCCTATTGCTCCGCAGTGACTTGGCTGTGGGCCCTAGAGTGGCAATTGCGTGCCCGCAGATCTCCGGCCCTGGGGGTGACTACTCAGGATCCGGTATGTACCAGAGCCAGGGACCTGGCCCGTTCCGAAGCTCACCGTGGGTCCCCAGTTAGAAGGCGAAAAGAGAGGAGAAAGAGAAAAGAGAAAAAAAAAAAAAAAGAAAAAAGAAAAGGAAAGAAAGAAAAGAAAGAGGAGAAAACGAAAGAGAAAAGAAAGAAAAGAAGAAAAAGAAAGAAAGAAAAAGAAAGAAAAAAAAAAAAAGAAAAGAAAAGAAACGCAAAAAGCCAAACCAAAAAACACCAAAAACGCCAACAAAAATGAACAAAAACAAACTACATAGCACTTCACCACACCGCAAGGCAGAAAGATACACAAATCTGAAGTATATCATTCAGCGACTCAATGTTTTTTTGTTTGTTTGTTTGTTTTACGCCTTAGCACAGCTCTGCCCCTTCACTTCCGCTCGGCTGGGTCCGGAGCGGCCATTAGATGTTTTTGTTTTTACGCCTTAGCACAGCTCTGCCCCTTCACGCCCGCCCGGCTGGGTCCCGGGCGGTTTCGCAGTGGATTTCAAGATGGCGTCTGCGCGCCCGCACAGCTCCGAGGGTGGTGGGGATCCAACCTCCGCGCTCAAAAAGGCGCGGCAGCCAGAGGCCCAGAGGGCAAAGGTGCCCGCCAAGGCTGTCCGCCGCCGGAAAAAAAAAGAAAAAGAAAAGAAAAGGAAAGAAAAAAAAGAAAAAACCCAAAAAAACTAAAAACAAACACAAACACAAACAAACAAAACCCAGAAGAAATTTACCAAGAATAAAATATACAGTTCGGCGAGCCTATTCTTCTTGTTCGTGTTTTTTTTTTTTTTTTTTTTTTTGCCTTAGCGGAGCTCTGCCCCTTCACCCCGAGCGCGGCCCCGGCATATCCCGTACTCCTGGCGTTGGTTCAGAGACCAGCGGAGGGCGCCGGGCAGAGAGAGCCGCTCGGCACTTTATGGCTCCCGAGCGGTTTCCCCCTCGCTTTCAAGATGGCGCCTGCAGAGCTCCGGGACTGGAGGAGACCAGCTCCTCGGCAGGCAGAGACCACCACTGCCCGGGGGCTGGCGAGCAAGAACGCGCACCAGGGGGTCACTGGCTGGAGAACCGCCGAAAAAGGCAGCACGGGCAGAAAGAGACGCTGGGCACTTTTTGGCTCCCGAGCCGTTTCGCTCTCGCTTTCAAGATGGCGCCTGCCGAGCTCCGGGGCTGGAGGGGACCGGCTCCTCGGCAGGCAGAGACCACCACTGCCCAGGGGCTGGCCAGCAAGGACACGCACTGGGGGTGACCGGCTGGAGAACCGCCGAAAAAGGCAGCATCGGCAGAAAGAGCCGCTGGGCACTTTTTGGCTCCCGAGCCGTTTCGCTCTCGCTTTCAAGATGGCGCCTGCCAAGCTCCGGGGCTGGAGGGGACCGGCTCCTCGGCAGGCAGAGACCACCACTGCCCAGGGGCTGGCCAGCAAGGACACGCACCGGGGGTGACCGGCTGGAGAACCGCCGAAAAAGGCAGCACCGGCAGAAAGAGCCGCTGGGCACTTTTTGGCTCCCGAGCCGTTTCGCTCTCGCTTTCAAGATGGCGCCTGCCAAGCTCCGGGGCTGGAGAGGACCGGCTCCCCGGCAGGCAGAGACCGCCACTGCCCAGGGGCTGGCCAGCAAGGACACACACCGGGGGTGACCGGCTGGAGAACTGCCGAAAAAGGCAGCACGGGGTACAACGCTATTTGCTGTCCGGGAGTCTTTTGTGTTTTTCTGCCCTGGGGCAGATCCGTCCCTCCTCGCCAAGCGCTTTCTCAGCTGAGATCCCCCAGGTTCTAAGGTAATTTCTCAAAAAAAGCCTCCTGTCTCCAATGCGCCACGTATCCCTCAGTGATTCTGCGCTGGCCTGGGTCAGGGCTCTGTTCAATTGGGAGCGGAGGGCAAGCCGCTTTCCTGAGAGGCTGCACCCACCCCGGCTGGGGGCGGGTGTATCCGACCCGCGCTCCGCTGGCTAGTGTCTGTCCCACGTTCCCAATTTTCGTTCACCTCAGATCTCACTCGCTCTGTTTGTCCCACGCTGATTCTCCGTGGATTCACACCGCTGTTCCTGTGTGGGAGCGGTCTTCTAGCGTTGTGGCAGGTCCGGATCGATGCCTTCCTTCCCAGGAGTGCAGATTCAGGCCGTCACCACCACTCCGCCATCTTTGATCTGCCGAAATCATTCTTATATATCTTAGATTCTTCTATTGTATGTGCATGTACATTCTTAGAAAATACATGTTATTTTATAAATATGAATTTTTATTTTATAAACTATGTGTTATACAGCTCACTTAAATCTTACACCTTTTTACACAGCACTATTTTTATGAACCATTCACATTGCATTTCCATCTAGCTCATTGCTTCTTATCACCTTCTAGAATTCCATGGTGTGCATCCACCATGTTTTTATGGCCATTCCCTAGTAATTGCCCTCCAAATTGTCTCCAGCTTCCCATCATAAAAACAATGCTGCAATAATCATCCCTTTTGCCCTTGTGGGTACTTTCTGTAGGGTATATACTCAGGAGCAGGATTGCTGATTCTCAGAGGATTTATATGCTCAATCTCAGTACTGTGAGACTGTCCTCCAGGATTACTGCACATTTTATAGTGTCATTGGTACACATGAACATTTCCATATGCCCATGCTGTGTAGAACAATTTATACTATCTAGCTTTTATTTATTTATTTATTTATTTTATTTTTATTTTTATTTTTATTTTTTTTTGAGACAGAGTCTCACTCTGTTGCCCAGGCTAGAGTGAATGCCATGGCGTCAGCCTAGCTCACAGCAACCTCAAACTCCTGAGCTCAAGCGATCCTCCTGTCTCAGCCTCCCGAGTAGCTGGGACTACAGACATGTGCCACCATGCCCGGCTAATTTTTTCTATATATATTTTTAGCTGTCCATATAATTTCTTTCTATTTTTAGTAGAGGTGGGGTCTCGCTCTTGCTCAGGCTGGTCTCGAACTCCTGAGCTCAAACGATCCGCCCACCTCGGCCTCCCAGAGTGCTAGGATTACAGGCGTGAGCCACCGCGCCCGGCCTATCTAGCTTTTAAATTTTGCTAATCTGATGGGCACACAATTGTGTCTTATTGTTTTAATTTCATTCTCTCCTTAAACATGAGTTTGGGTTTTTTTAATCTCTATTTTTGTTATTCAGGTTATTCTGTGATTATGATTTAACTTTTGAAATTTGTTATTACCTATGTTTACTAATTAATCGGAGACTTATTTATCATGTAATGACAGTATTTTGGTCTTTATCCTGTTTCTCCAGCATGTTGATTTTGTCTGTAACTTTGGGGATGGGTTAATACAAATGTCTTTACTTTTTCTGTTGTTCATATTCTTTTAAGTTTGTGTATGAGAAATAATCACAAATATGTTGACATTTTCAGGAAAAGCATGTAGCATCTTTAGATGTTCTTTTTAGATTAGTGCTGAGCTTAAATATGCACTTATACAACCTCCCACTTTCACACCACTCTTTGCTCTTGCAGGTACCCAAGATTTATTTCATTGTTTTTACATTAAATTCACTTGAATAGTTAGTGCAAGGAATAAGTGGCTTAATAAAATTCCAAAAAGAATACTCCCATCTCAGAACAGAGTTTACAAAATATAAGTGGGCAGTTGTTTTTGTAAGAAGATGGGATTTCACATGAAGAGATACCAAAAATGAAAATGTAATAGACTGAAAATATCACTAATTACTGTAGGTTATTGATCTAGGAATAATATTTTTCCAGCTTTATTGAGGTATAATTGAAAAATAAAAATTATATAGTTTTAAGATGTACACTATGATTATTAGATATCCATATGCATTAACAAATAATTATCACAGTCAAGCTAATTGATATATTACCTCATATATTTATTTTATGGTGAGAACTCTTAGTATTCTATTGTCAAATTTTAAGTATATAATGTTATTATCAACTATAGTCACCATGCTGTACATTAGATTCCCAGAACTTATTTATCTTATAAGTGTAAGTTTATACCCTTTGATCAAAATTTCCCCATTTTTCCCACACCCCAACTCCTTGCAACTACCACTCTACTCTCTGTTTCTGAGAGTTTGACATTTTTATATTCCACATTATAAGTGAGATCTTGCATTATTTGTCTTTCTGTCTCTGGTTTATTTCACTTAGCATATATCCTCCAGGTTCATCCATATTGTTGCAATGGGAGGATTTTCTTCTTTTATATGGATGAATAATATTACATTGTATGTATATATGTTTATATATATGCATGTATGTATGTGTATGTATGTCTGTGTGTATATATACACATACATACAGACATAAGCGCACATAGATATTTTATATATAAATATAAAAATATGTATACAAAATTTCATTCAGTGTAATGTCCTCTAGGTTCATCCATGTTATCACAAATGAAAGGTCTTCGTTCTTTTCAAAGGCTCAATTGAATACCACTGTATACATATATGCCGTATTTTCTTTATCTGTTAATCCACTGATGAATACTTGGCTGCTAGGAATAATGCTGCAATGTACATGGAGGTTCAAATATCTCTCAGAGATACTGATTTCATTTTTTTTGGATATATACCCAGAAGTGGGACTGCAGGATTATACAGTAGTTTTAATTTTAATTTCTTGAGGAACCTCCATAATGTTTTCCATCATGACTGCCTGAATGTGCAAGGCTTTTCTTTTCTTCCACAACCTCAGTGATGTTTATCTCTTGTCTTTTTGATAATAGCCATCCTAATGGTGTGAGGTAATATCTCATTGTAATTTTGATTTGCATTTTCCTGATGATTAGTGATGTTGAACACCTTTTCATACCTGTTGGCTATTTGTATGTCTTTTTTTGAAACCTATTTATGGAAGTCCTTCACCCTTTTTCCCCTTTTGCACCTTTGTAAATTGTCAATTTTTTTGCTTTTTTTTTTTTTTTTTGCTTTGAGTTGTGTGAGTTTCTTATATATTTTGTATATTAACCCCTTTTCTGATATATGGTTTGCAAATGTTTTCTCTTGTTCTGCAGGTTGTCTTTTCATATTGTTAACTGTTTTATTTTGCTGCAAAGAAGCTTTTTACTTTTGTTTTCCCCATGTGTTTATATTTTTGTATTATCTATGCTTTTGGTGTCATATAAAAAAAATCATTACTCAGACCAATGTCAAGCCTTTTACCTGTTTTCTTCTAGGAGTTTTATGACTTCAGATCTTACATTTAAATCAAATTTATTTTGCATTAATTTTTGTGTATGGTATAAGATAAGGATCCAATTTCATTTTTCACATATGGATATTCAGCTTTCTTAGCACAATTTATTGAAAAACTATCCTTTCTTCATTGTGTATTCTTGGAGTCCTTGTCAAAGATTAGGTGGTTGTATATTCATATAATCAAGGGTTATTTCTGGGCGCTGTATTCTGTTCCATTGGCCTATATGTCTATTTTCAATGCCAGAATCATGTAGTTTTGATTACTGTAACTTTGTAATATAGTTTTAAATCAGGAAGTATGATGCTTCTAGCTTTGCACTTCTTTCTCAAGATTGGCTATTTGGAATCTTTGTAGTACCATATACATTTTAGGATTTTTTTCTATTTCAATAAAAAATGTCATTGGAATTTTTATAGGGTTTGCATTGCATATGAATATCACTTGGGTATAAGGACATTTTAATAATATTAATTTTTTCAATCCACAAACATCATATATCTTTCCATTTATTTCTTTAATTTCTTTAGTCAATGTTTTATGGTTTTCTGAGTACAGATATTTTATCACCTTAGTTAAAATTATTCCTAAATATTTTATTATTTTTGATGTTAAAATAATAGGATTGTTTTTTAAATTTCTTTTTGGATAGTTTTCCTTTAGTGCAAAGAAATACAACTGATTTTTGTATGTTGATTTTGAATCATGCAAATTTACTGAATTCTTTTATTAGTTCTGAGAGGTTTTTTTGGTGGAGTCTTTAAGGTTTTCTATATGTAACATCATGTCATCTGTGAAAAGATACAATTGTTATTTTTCTATTTCAATTCGGGTGTCTTTAATTTCTTTTTCATACCTACTTGCTCTGGTTAAGGCTTCCAGTAGTATATTAAATGGAATTTTTGAGAATGGGCACTCTTGTGTTATTCCTGATCTTAGGAGAAAAGCTCTTAGCTTTTCATCATCGAGTAAGATTTTTGCTGCAGGCTTGTCATATATGGCATTTATTATGTTAAGGTACATTTTTTCTATACCTAATTTTTTTAGTGTTTTTATTATGAAAGGATTTTGAATTTTGTCAAATACATTGTCTGTATCTATTGAGATGATCATATGGTTTTTGTACTTCATTCTGTTAATATGATATGCCACATTTATAAATTTGCTTATATTGAACCATCCTTGCATCCTTGTGGTAAATCCCATTTGATCATAGTGACTGATCCTTTTATTGTGCTGTTGGTTTTGATTTTCTAGAATTTTGTTGAAGATTCTTGTATCTATGTAGTATTCTTGTAGTGCCTTTATCTGGCTTTGGTATGAGGGTAATGTGGGCCCTGTAAAATGAGTATAGATGTTTTTCCTCCTGTTCAATTCTTTGGAAAAGTTTGAGAAAGATTGGTATTAATTCTTCTTTAAGTGTTTGGTAGAATTCAGCAGTGAAGCCATTAGGTGCTGGGCTTTTCTTTGACTGGAAGTTTCTGATTACTGCTTCAATGCTCTTGTCATTATTCTGTTCAGATTTTCTATTTCTTCATTATTCAATCTTGTTAGGTTGGATATTTTTAAGCATTTAACCATTTGTTGTATGTTACCCAGTTTGTTGAAATATAATGATTCAGTCTTGGTAGATTTTGTTTTTAGGAATTTATCTATTTCTTCTATGTTATCCAATTGGTTGGCATGAAATTTTCATAGTAGTCTCTTAAGATCCTTTGTATATCTGTGGTAAAAGTTGCAATATCTTCTCTTTCATCTAGAGTTTCATTTATTTTTGGACTTTTTTTTCTTCATTAGTGAAGCTAAAGCTTTGTTTATTTTGATAATCTTTTTAAAAGCTAACTCTTGGTGTTGTTGATTTTTTCTATTATTCATTTAGTCTCTATTTCATTTATAGCTGCTCTAATCTTTATTACTTCATTCCTTCTACTAATTTTGGACTCAGTTTGTTTTTTTTTCTAGTTTCTAGGTTTTTTATTTGGTATCTATATTTTTTCTTAATACAGTCATTTATTGTCATAAACTTCTCTCTTAGAACTACTTTCAGTGCATCCTAAAGTTTCAGTATGTTGTATTCCCATTTTCATTTGTCTCAAATAATTTTTATTTTGCTTTAATTTCTTATTTAACCCTTAGTTGTCCTGGAGTGTGTTGTTTAATTTTCACATTTTTGTGAATATTTAAATTTTCCTCCTGTTATTAATATCTAATTTTAAATCATTGTGGTTAGAAAAGATACTTGATATGATTTCAATCTTCTTAATTTTTAAAGAGTATTTTGTGGCTTAACACATGATCTATCCTGCAGAACGTTTCATATGCACTTGAGAAGAATGGGTTCTGTTGCTATTGGATGGAATGTTGTTTATATGTCTGTTAGATCCATTTGGTCTATAGTGCTGTTCAAGATTCTGTTTTGTTATTAATTTTCTATCTGGATGATCTACCCAATGTTGAAAATGTGATATTAAAGTCTCCTGTTATTATTTTATTGCTATTTCATTTTTCAGTTCTGGTAATATTTGTTTTATATATTTATTTTTGCCACTTTTGGGCACATTTATACTTGTGATATCCTCTTGATGAATTAACACTTTGGTATTATATAATGACCTTATTTGTCTCTTTTTACAGTTTTTGACTTAACTTATACAGTTATATGCTGCAGAATGACATTTCAGTAACAATGGATCATATATATGACAGTGGTCTCATAAGGTTTCAACAGAGCTGTACAGTAGTACAGGTGTAACAATGTTAATTTTTATACCATATTTTTATTTAGTTTTTCTATGTTTAGATATGTTTAGATACAAAAATACTTACTATTGTGTTACAATTGTCTACAGTATTCAGTACAGTAACATGCTGTATAGGTTTATAAACTAGGTGAAATAAGATACACCGTATAGCCATAGGAATGGTAGGCTATACCGTTTGAGTTTGTATAAGTACACTCAATAATGTTCATACAATGATGAAATCACCTAACAACACATTTCTCTATTTCTCAGAATGTATCTTTGTCATTAAGCAACATATGACAGTATTTTGTTAGATGTATGTATAATCACTCTTGCTTTCTTTCAGTTACCATTTGCATGAAATATCTTATTTTATATTATCACTGTCAGCCTATTTGTATCCTTAAAGATATAATGAGTCTCTTGTAGTTAGCATATTGTTGAATCTTGTGTTTTTAAATAATTCATTCATCTGATCTGTGTCTTTTCACTGGAGAACTTAATTCATTTAGGTTTAAAATAACCATTGCTATGTAAGTCCTTACTATAGCCATTTTATTAATTGTTTTGACTTTTTGTAGTTTTTTAGTTTCTTTCTTCCTTACTTCCTGTGTTCCTTTGTGATTTCTTGATAATTTTTATGTAGTGGTATGCTTTGATTTTATTCTCTTTATCTTTTGTGTATCCACTGCAGGTTTTTTCTTTTTGATTACCATGAGGCTTACATAAACTATCTTGTAGCTCTAACAGTCTATTTTAAGCTGATCATATTATAATTTAACATCAGTCACATACAAAAACTCTACACTTTTACTTTTCCCCCACCACATTTTATGATATTGATGTCACCCTACATCTTTTTATGTTTGTGTACTCATTGACAAATTATTGTACCTATGGTTATTTTTAACACTTTTGTCTTCTAACTATAATACTAGAGTTAAAAGTAATTTATACACTACTATTACAGTTACAGAATATTTTGAATTTGATTATATATTTACCTTTACCACAGAAAGTCATACATTCACATATTTTCATGTTGTTATTTGGTATCCTTTTTTTTCAGCTTGATGAATTGCCTTTAGGATTTCTTGTAAGGCAGGCCTAGTAGTGATAAACTCCTTCAGCTTCTGTTTTTCTAAGAACATCTTTATCTTTTCTTTATTTCTGAAGGTGAGCTTTACCAAGTATAGTATTTTGGGTGGTTATTTTTTGGTTTGAGAACTTTGAATATTTCATCCCACTCCCTTCTGGCTTGAAGGATTTCTGCTGAGAAATGCATTGATACCCTTATAGGGTTCTTTTGTATATGAACAGGTGCTTATCTCTTGCTGCTTTCAAATTTCTCTTTGACTTTTGACAAATTGATTATAATGTTTCTTGTAATAATCTTCTTGGGTTGATTTTTTAGACTATTTTGTGCTTTATGTATCTGGATGTACATATCACCTTTAGGATTTAGTTTTCAGCCACTATTTCTTACATAAGCTTTATGTTCTTTTCCTCTCTCTTCTTCTTCTGGGACACCTATAATGCATTTTTTTTTTCTTGATGACATCTCACAGTCCTGTGTGCTTTCTTTTTCATTAATTTTTATGTTTTTACTGGTTCACTTCAAATGGTCTGTTTTTGAGTTAACTGATTCTTTCTTCTACATGACCGAATTTACTATTGAAGCTCTTGATTGATTTTTTTTCAGTTGTCATTTTATTCTTCAGTTCCAGGATTTCTGTTTGGCTATTTTCATGATTCCTATTTCTTTATTACACATCTAGTTTTGCTCACTTATTATTTTCCTGATTTCATTGTCTTCCCTATGTTCTGCTGTATCTCATTATTGAAATTAATAATGATTATTTTGAATTCCTTTCCAGACAAGTTTTAGATCTCCATCTCTTTGAGAATGGTTACTGGAATTTTATTAGTTTCCTTTGGTGGTGTCTTATCTGCCTGATTCTTCATGATCCATTTACCCTTTCCATGGTTTCTCTGAATTTGAAAGAACAAACCCCTCTTCTAGTCTTTACAGAATGGTTTTGGCAAGTAAGGACCTTCTTGTGTAAGGTCCCGGGGATAATCTGATTGCCTCCTATATTGCTGCTGACCACTGAGTGAGGTTGGACTTGAGATAAGGGTCTTCTTCAGTGTCAATAGTTAGGTTCATAAATAGCAGGCCTATTACCATATGTACAGATAGTTACAGCTCTCCCCAGTTTCCACTTGGTCACTAGGTAGGTCTCTGGGCAGGCAGGACTAACACTGGATTATGACTGAGTGGTGCATGTATCAAGTCACAAGGCTACTTCCAGTTCCACAGCTAGGACTGAAGACTTTGCACCTATCTCACATGGCACAGATGGGGATGTCTCTCTTCATGTCTCTGGTGGACAGGACTCCTCCTGAACTTCTGCTGATAGGGGCTAGAGCCAATTTACAGGTCTGCTTCAAGTTCTTCAGTCAGATTGTGGCCAGTGAACCTTCCTCTGGAGACACAGTCAGGTGTGATTTTTCCTGAGTCCCTTGGTAGAGATTGTGCTGGTGGCAAGACCAAGATCAAATGGGGTTTAAGCCAAGTCCACAAGGGGGCTGTTTCCATGTTTGTAGCCAGGACTACAGTCAGTGACCTTACCACCTGGCATGAGCTTGTCCTCTCAAACCAGCACTTCTTGATCTTGGGCTCCACTGGGGTTCTACAAGCTTCTTCCTGGATCCTATTGCTTCCACAAAGGCACTTTTGTTCACACATGCCTGACAAATTATTGTTGTTGTGAGAGATACAAGAGGGGGACCTCCTATTTTACCATCTTGCATGACCTTGAAAAGATGTTAATGAGAAAATGTTAATTATTATGACAAATATACAAATTTCATTTGCTTTTTAAATCATACATTATATTCCACCTAGTACTAATTTAGTAAAAAAAAGAAATAATAACATTAATAGCTAGTATTAATGCATTTTTCTTTTTACTTTATTCAGTACTTTACTTACAATAGCTCATATAATCCTCAGAAAGCCCCTGTGAGATTTATATTCTTATTATCACTGTTTTACAAATGAGAATCTGGAGGCTTATTGTGACCAAGGGATCAAAATCTAAAGTGTTTTACTATGCGAAGTTTACTATGCTGCCTCAATTTAAATTAAATATTCTTGACATAATGCAGAATAATAAGGGCTGGGGCTGGTTACTGTCTGGGTCTGGCTTATTAGGGCATATGTATATGAACACTGCTGATATCTTAGCAATTGCTGATACTACTTCTTTGCTAAGCAGGATCAGAGATGGGGTGGCAGTCTATGTTGAGTTGTGGAATATCCAATCTAAATTCATGTTCAAGACTTAGTGGTTATTGGTCTTTTCAGTTTTGGTGATCATTATTTCCTTCCAACCCCACCCCAGAAGTTCTTGAATTTTGAACAGAACTATACTTATTTAATACTGCAAGGAAAACAGCACTAGAAAAACAAAACAAGTATGCTGCACTATTTTTAGCGCCTGGAGAAACAAAATTCTGAAATGGTAAGAAGAAAATTTGGCTTATAAATTTTGCTGTAAGAGCATACTATTCCTGTCATAACAAGATTTCATGATTACTTGGTGAAACTGATTACTAAGGCATTCCTTGGAGATTTCACCTTATGTGAAGTTAAACAGTACATTTTAAGTAATGTAGTGGTTCTGAGCATAAAAAAATATCAATACTATAAAACACATTGCTATTAATATAGCAGGTGTATACTGAAGTTCTGTTTATGTTTATTTAAACCTGGAATTCTGCATTTGGCCTCTTCCTTTGGATAGGGCTTTCTTCCCTTGAGGAAAAAAAATAAGCTAAAGCTATAGCAAGCCATAGCATTAGTCAGACAGACAGTATGATAGATAATGAAGTTGAGCCAATGATGTCTTAATCCTTGTCGTTTAGCCTGAGTTTTGAGAGCATAAACAAATGGGAGACATGGCCCCCTTTAGAAAGAGGGAGCAGTGGGAAGCTGGTTGTAGTATCAGTGAAGAGGAATCAAGAGAGCAGAGGCACTACCCAAGTCCCAGGCTACAGATTAGCCTATTAGAGATGCGTTCATATCCATTTAGGTTGGGTGCTCAGCTCATACGCAATACTTTTCTTTAGCTTTCACTGAGACTGCAGAACAGGGACGCACACAGCTGCAGTATGCCCAAAGGAGCCACGGAAAACATGTAAGTGCACTGATTCTGAGTGGGAGACCTGCATACGTTTTCCACTCAGGGATCAGGCATGAGATATAAAGAAGCTGGATACTTGACATTACTTCTACTTTTCGCTGTGGTCTATGTACCCTCTAAATAGGCTTATTTTCATTTTTCATGTGCCTGCTGCTAAGGAGTGCTAATTTGGTTTGAACTATGTGGGTGGGCTAGGACGATGTGGAACAGATTGAAAGAAGATTATTGAAGTTAACCCAGAGAAACCATTCTGAGGCAGTTGAAAGAATTTCATCTGTTTGCCAAGTGATGTAGTCTTTGTTGCCTTAATCCAGATGTTTTGGACACTTGTGGACCTAGAATGCATTTATAAATGTTCTGCATTTAACACAATGGACCTCTTATCCCAAATCATTATGATATTTAGGATTTGAAATTAGCTTGAGACAGTTTTGTCACAATGTAGCAGTAGTCATTTGCTTTCTCTACCAAATATTTATACACAGTTGGTCTTCTTTACCAAACTGTCAACTTACAAAGCTTAGATGTAGTACAAATAAATGACCACTGAATATGAACAATAAACATTTTCTAGATGAGTGCTAAAATAATCATTGGGGTTTTATGGTTCTTTTCTTTCTTTCTTTCTTTTTTTTTTTTTTTTAAGAAAACACCTTGATGGGCTTCTCAATTTCAAGGATCCTTTTCTATTTCAATTAAAGCTCCTATTCTGGATGAAAGAGTGTAAATCAAAGGTGGATTACCATTATTTTGCATAATCAAGTATGAAGAATTTGAGTTTCTCCCTAGAGAGAAATGGTGATGATGAGAAATGTGAAGATGGAGGAAAGAGGGTAATATAAAGTCTTGCAAGAGAGGTAATGTTAGGCTGATAGAACATGATAGGTAGTAACTTTTATGGTAATCAAGTCTGGTATATAAAACATTCTTTGATTAATGGAGTTTTCTGGGAGCAAAAGAAAAGGATAGTGTTTATTGTGTGATAAAGAGTTGTAGAAAGGGGATGCAGCAAAGGATTCAAGACCAACAATAAAAAAAATCAATAATAAAGAGCCAGGTGAAAACAAAGAAACAGGGAGCACATAAATCTAAAAGAAGGTGAGAGGTATTTGAGAGTTGCAGAGGGCTTTAAAATTCCAAAAATCTCTCTCTCTCTCTTCTTCCCCACCCCCATCATCCACCATCTATCATCTATCAGTGAACTTGTGACACCAGGCATCCAAAGATCTTGTAAAACTTCAGTCTGAAGACATGTTGATACTCTTAGATGAAAGAATTATAGCTCATTTTTATGAAAAGGGTCATTTCATGGTCCAGGAAAATGTCCAGGTTTTTTCTTGCCTCTCCTGGTCATCACTGCCTTAAGATTAGAAAGCAAAAGGAGAATGATAGATTCTCTTTCTAAGTAGTTTTAACAAAAGAATAAATGGGAGATAAGATTATAACTAATAGTTAAAACAAGCTCTTTAGATGAAGGTTTTTTTTTTTTTTTTTTTTTTTGTTAATATACCTTGCTTCCCAATCAATAATGGTTTAAGTATACCAGGGTATTTAATAGATTTTGAAATAGGACTCCATTTATTTTTAACTTTGTATATTTTAAAATCCATGGTAATATAAAAAAGTAACACAGAGACACCAATGAGTGAAGATGGGTATCAAGACTCAGTTTAAATAGATTTCTGTGGTTCCTTAGATCTTTTTTTAACCTATTCCCCTTGCTCTCTCAAAAGGGCTTCACTATAGATTGAACACTTTCAGACTAAAATTGGGGAAACCTATGTGCATGGAGGTGGAAAACACATTATTTCAAAAGAATGGAAGATGATAGAAGGTTATCTTTGAACCTCAAAGTTTCTCTTTCTGGCAAATGAGCTATAAAATGGTTTTCTCAAGATGAGCCCAATTTAGCACAGTCCTAAGTTTCAATGACTTCTGGATTTTTGAGGTCAAAAAGAATGGAAAAGTGAGTTTCCTATGATTGTCTCCTATAGAAATTCCATGCCTGTGATCAAAAAAATAATCCAAGGATGTCAGCATGTTTACTTTTAATCTTGGCAATGTTATCAAGAAAAAGATGAGTGATAAAATCAATTACAGCACACATACTAAGTTGCTTTTTATTTTGTTTCTGGTCTTTTATTCCGTTTTTCATCAAAGTTAGAATTGAACCAAGCTAATCTATTTCTCATCAGGAAAACTTATACTGTGTTTGGAAGAAGTGGAAATCAATAGCAATAGACAGTTTTAAAAAAGAGCACTCCAATTGGTTTGGAATTGTCTGTTAGTAGGTTTTTAAAATTGACATGAGCTTAGTTGACTTTACGCAATAGCTGAGTAAGGAGCTGCCTGGAGTGACATAAATGGGGGACTTCTGAATGGATCTCATATAGTACTCTGCATAGAAGTTGGAAATGTCATCAGTAGGAACTCATTTCTTTGAATTTAGTTATTTCTGTCTGTTTAAAATGTCCTATAACCACAAATGTTTATAATCCGTTCTTATTCAGTTAAACTACCCCTCTTCATTGGACTCACAGAGGATGCCCATCTCTTGCTATATTTTCTTGTTCTTTACTATTAGCATCTTTAGATCTCACATCCTTCCTCAATCTTAAATAGCATTTTCCTTATTTCATTACTTCTCTTGCCAATATCCTCCAAACCCTTGTATAATTGTAATTCCATTGCACCATCCTGGCAAAATGCTAGCCCTAAATGAATCTTAGGATTAATTAATTTTTCTGGATAGCTCTTTGACATCTAAACATTCCTCAGAAGTGTGGCAGATGTTTACCTCCATAAATCATTGTCTCCAAATTCATTTCATTCTTCCATGTGTCTAGAAATTCTTCTGGATATTCCCTAGCTAGGTTTCATTCTGTTTTTCACTATTATGATATTCTTCCAGTTTCTTCAAACCTGGGACCTCTTACTTTCTCACAGCTTCAGATTGTCCCTACCTCTTCACTGGAAAAAAAAAAAAAATCGCTCAATTTCATGTCTCCTCACTTACTAACTTATTTGTATTCAGTATTTCTTCTTGACCACAGGTTACTGAGGAAAATGTGCTCACTGAAAGAGAACTCTTACACTTTTGTTCTAGACTCCATCTCCTCCTACTTTCTCAGGAACCTCACTCTGTATTATTTCTTCTCCTATATATTCAATGTCCCCTCCTTAAAAGCACCTTTACAGCAGATCAGTACTTTAGCATACTCAGTTCTCTATCTTAAAATATTTTTTTCTTCTGTCTCAAGTTTCCTTAGAGTTAAAGCTCTTTTTTTCACATTCATGATGTCATGAAAAGGAAAGGAAGCCAAACTCTATAAAATAATTTTAGAGAGATTTATTCTGAGTCAAATTTGAGGACAATGACCCAGAGCCATGGCCAAGAAACCTTAAGCAAGTGGACTCACTATGGCTTGTCACAGTTTGGTTTTATACATTTCAGGGAGTCAGGGGTTACAGGTGAAGTCATAAATCAATACATGGAAGGCATACATTGGTTTGGCCTGAAAAGGTGGGCCATCTCGAAGTGGGGGTTTACAGCTTATAGGTGTCTTTAAAGATTCTTTGACTTATAATTGGTTGAAGACATGAAGCTTTGTCTAAAGGGTTGGAATGTTTTAAGATAAGGAGGTCCATTAATCAGAGACAGGCCACCGGATATATATTTGTTGTATAAATTGAGGACCTGCAGGTTTGTCTTGCATAGCCTTAGGCCTGTTACTGAGTTACAAAGGATGTCTCCGAGAAGGGAGGGGGCATGATGAGGCATGTCTGACCTACCTCCTCATGGCAGGCAATTTAGTTGGAGGGGGGGTGGCTGGGGGGTGATCCATTCAGTCAGCCAGGGGCCGGGGGGGAGCCTTAAGATTTTATTTTAGTTTACAGTGATTATTTAAAGAGTTTTCTGTACTTGCTGTCTTTATTCCTTTCTCTATCATCTTCTCTTTGCCTTCATTCCTTTATAGTTTTATTAGTCAGTTTTGTAGCAACGAACAACTCCCCAAATCTCAATAGCTGCTAACACCATTTATTCCTTGTTTATGTTCCATGTCAGTCACTGCTGGTTTGCTGCTTTGGCTCTCCTCCCTGGGTCTCAACATTTTGGGACACATTCTGAAGGAGCAGGTTTTTGAGGAAATGTGCTTTCCTAGCAGAAGGGAAAGAGTGAGAGCTGGTGAAAACACTCCCTGCCATTGGAGCTTTTACTTGGAGCTGGTTAAGCTCTATTCCACAAACCTGTGTGACATTCAGACACAATCATCTTTTGTATAATTGGTATAAACCAAGAAATGTGGAAAACTATTTCCCTGGGACATAAACCAATTTAGTAATAAGAGCAAAAATTTAAGGCTACAGGTTGTGCCATCAGTGCTGAGCACCAGATCCCAAAATACAGAGATATCTATGTGTGCTTTAATGCATTCATTTTGTGTCCGTGTGTTTCTGATATGTAAAGGCCTCTAGGGAGCAGGTCCCAGAGTAGAGTCCTTTTGTCTGAGGATAAGTATGACTTTCACTTGGACCGCCCATATTACCATTTAACATAAACAAAGATGAACTAATTGTTTTTGTCCCATGTCTGCTTCTTCTCCAGGGAGCATCAGGGCAGAGATCATATTCTTCCTGTTTGGTATCGATCCTGATGCTCCCATTTACTCTCAAGTTGTTGCTGAGCCTCTTTCTGAGCTAGAAATTGGAGATATGCCTCTGCTTAAAGCTCAGAATCTCCTTACTCTCATAAGATTAAATCCAAAAATCCTGGCTAGCCACAGTTTGTGCTTCTTTCTCCTTCCAGACTCTTACATGCATTATTTAGGCAGTTTGAACTAGTAAAATTTGTACTTTTGCATCTGCTGCTTTCTACAACATGTATCTATCATTAATTTATTTATGCATTAGCCTCCTATTCATCATCTACAGCTCAGAGATGCTATCTTCTCTATTGAACCTTATCTGATTGCCACATACAGACTTTTGCGTGCTTTTCTCTGTTTCTACTAAAATCCTACTACATAATTTTGACTAAACACTTAATTTTACTATCTTATACAATTCTTGGTACAAAGTCACAGTGACATATATATATTTAAAACATATAAATATATATATAAAACCATATGAATATTACTAACAGGTAAAATATATATTTTTTTAATGTGTGTGAGTGTGTGCGCCCAGTACCATATGTAGAAGTTAATGTAAAATAGGAGATTGGTACATGTTGACTAAATGAATAAAGTGCTCTTGTGAAGCATATTTTTCTTAGGCATTAAAAGATAAACTTCATTACTTTGAAGTTTTCCTGAAGTAGTCAATCGTAGTCCAAAAATAAGAAATTCTGGTATTCATTTTATATTTCATTTTTTTCCAAAGTAATTAGTTGCAAGTGGGAAACTTATTCAAACCACACACTTGCCTACCTTTCAGAACCTTCTTCAGCTATGCAAAGTTATAAGAGATACATTCCTGGGCTATGTCTGACTGCCATTCATTTCCATGTGAATTACCTGAAGTGCTAAACAATTTAGTAGAATTGATGAGTCTTAGCAAAGAATTTATATGTTGCTTTTCTTCATTTATATTACTTTGGATTCCAAATAAGTTTTATTTGAAATATTGCACTTGTCTCTTAAATTGTTTCCTTACCTCCAGTCTCTCCTTTCCCAAATACATTCTTTAGCATGAGTTTTTAAAAAATATAAATCTGATCCTTTCACTCTTTAGTTAAAAACTACCAATAACTTTCTGTTTCCTGTAGTATTCATAATAGACACCTCCCTATCCTTCACTCTTTACCCCATTCAATCAAGTTGTGTAGATTTAACTTTCATATCATTTTTCATATCCAGCCTCTCCTCTCTATCCCTACAGCTACTGATAATTAAAGCATTTATCAGATTGTGCCTGAATTACAATAGCCTCAAAATTAGTCTCTTCTTGGAGGTTTGCCTTTCTCTAATACATTCTTTACTCTGCTGCCAGATTGATTTTTTATAAGTTAAAATCAGATCACATTCAACACAGGCTAAACTCCATAATTTCAGCACACTTTTTGATCTGCTTTTATCTTCTGATTTTTCTTTTTTTGTGTGCTAATAACACTGGTACTTTCATTTGGAAAACCCTTCAGCACCATTCTCCTGGAAAACACTTTCAACACTGAGTTTGATAAACTTTGTGAAGTGTTTTCTGTACCCTTCACTACCTTCTGAGAAATCACCATTCCGTTCTATCTTTGGTGCCCCTTTATTCTGTTAATATTTCTTTAAATGTCATTATGATATTTAACTGCCTTCTTATACATACCTATACTAAATATTTTTGTACATTTTCTATTTTAATCTTCACTACATTTTAGAAAGGAGGTATATTCTCTGTTTTGTATATTTATTTCTTCATTCATTTTACATATATATTTGTTAATCATCTATAATGTATCTAGCATTTTTTACTGTATTAGAGCTTGCCTAGACAATGAATAACAAAGATATAGTTCCCATAAGAGAACTTCAGAACTGAGGCTCAAAACATGTGAATAGCTAAAAATAATGACATACTGTTTCAAATGCCAGAGGATTTAGATCCAGGTTGTTAAGGGCATAAATAATATCTTATTTATGATCATGTTCCTAGTACTTCTTCTCTAATATCTAATCCATTGCAGATGAGTAAATTAAACAGTACAAATTTTTACCTTTTAAATATAATTAAAATTTTTGAGTCCAATTCACCCATTCCTAAATCCAGTTCCATGTTATATACATTCCATCATGAAAACACTTTGGAAAATATACCAATTTATAGAAATTAAAATTGTTACTATGACAGTTGAGTATTTAACTATCCATTTGCTTTACATTTTTGTAAATTCTAATAAAAGATCAACCTGTAATATAAAAATGAACATAAGTCTGACTGAACTACTTCAAACAACATTTGTTAAGAATTTCTATTTTTATCCCTGTTTTATTTATGTTTTTAATTTGCCTTTTGATACATAATATTTGCACATATATATGGAGTACATGTGATATTTTGTTACATGCGTAGACTGTATAATTGTAACGTCAGAGTATTTGGGGTGTATATCACCTTCAGTATTTATCTTTTCTATGTTTGGGGAACATTTGAAGTCCTCACTTCTAGATATTTTGAAATATAAACTACATTATTGTTAACTATAGTCATCCGACTCTGCTATCAAGCCTCAGAAGTTATTCTCTTTATCTAACTGTATGTTTATATCTTTAACCAACCTCTATTTATTCTCCCTTCCACACAGCCTCTCATATCTACTATTTACCTCCATGAGATCAATGTTTTTTAGCAACCATATATTAGGGAGAACATATAATACTTTTCCTTCTGTGCCTGGATTATTTTATTTCACTTAAAATAATGATCTCTAGTTCCACTCATATTGCTGCCAATGACATGATTTCATTCTTATTCATGGCCAAATAGTATTCCACTGGGTATTATATACCACATTTTCTTTATCCATTCATCCTGGGGTTGATGCCATATCTTTGCTATTATAAATGCTGCTTCAATAAACATGGGAGTGCAGGGATCCCTTTGATATATTCGTATCTTTTCCTTTGGATAAATACCCAAACATGCAATTGTTGACCCATATGGTAGTTTTATTTTTAATTTATTGAGAAACCTTTATGCTGCTTTCCATAGTGGCTATAATAATTTAAATTCCTACCAACAGTATATAAGAGTTCCCTGTTCTCTGCATCCTCACCAGCATCTGTTATTTTTATTTTTTTAATAGTATCCATTCTAACTGAGGTAAGATGATATTTCATTGTAGGTTATTTCTTTTTTCTTTTAATAGATGTAAGTGGTACGAATTGAATTCCATTACATATATATTATATAGTGGTGAAATCTGGGATTTTAATGTACCTGTCACCTGAATAGTGTACATTGTACCACATAGGTAAGAACCCCTCTCCCCTCTTGAGTTTCCAATGTTCATCATACCACTCTGTGTGTCCTTGTGTAGCCGCAGTTTAGTTCCCACATAAAATGAGAACATGCAGCACTTATTTTTCTGTCCCTGAGTTACCTTACTTAGGAAAATGGCCTCCAGTTCCATCCAAGTTGGAGCAAAAGGCATTATTTCATTCTTTCTTATCATTGAGTAGTACACCATGGTGTGTATCCACATTTATTTATATATATATATATATATATATATATATATATCACATTTTCTTTCTTCACACATTAGTTACATTAGTTGATGGATACTTACGTTAATTCCATATCTTTGCAATTGTGAATTGGGTTGTGAAAAACATATGAGTGCAGGTATCTCTTTGATATAATGATTTTTTTCATTTGAGTGGATACCCAGTAGTGTAGTGAGAGTCTTAATCATAAATTATTTGCCTAGGTCAATGTCCAGAAGAATTTTTTCTAGGTTTTCATTTAGGATTTTTATGGTTTCAATCTTTAATCTGAAACCAAAAAAATGAATGCAATTAATTCTTTAATCCATTTTGAGTTAAATTTGTATACGATGAGAGATAGGGATACAGTTTCATTCTTCTACATGAGACTATCCAATTTTCCCAGCTCCATTTATTGAATTGGATGTTATTTCCCCTATGTATGTTTTTGTTTGCTTTGTCACAGGTCAGTTGATTGTAGGTAGATGATTTTATTTCTGGGTTCTCTATTCTGTTCCATTGATAGGTGTGTCTACTTTTAGCTGGTACCATGCTGTTTTGGTTACTATAAACTTGTAGTATAATTTGAAGTCATGTAATGTGATGTCTACAGATTTGTTCTTTTTGCCTAGGATTGCATGGGCTATACATGCTCTTTTTTGGTTCTGTATGAATTTTAGGATATTTTTTTTTTTTGTAATTCTGTGAAAAATGATGTTGGTATTTTGATAGTAATTGTATTGAATCTCTACATTGCTTTGAGTAGTATGGTCATTTTATCAATATTTATTCTTCTGAACCATGAGAATGGGATGTCTTTCCATTTGTTTGTGTCATCTATGAGTTCTTTCATTGGTGATTTGTAGTTTTTATAGAGATCTTTCACCTTCTTGGTTAAATTTATTCCTAGATATTTTACTTTTTTTTCAGCTATTGTAAATGGGATTAATTGCTTCATTTGTTCTCAGCTTGGTTGTCAGTGTATAGAAATGCTATTGCTTTTTATATATTGATTTTATAACCTGAGATTTTGCTGAATTCATTTATCAAATCTAGGAGTCTTTTGGAGAAGGTTTTAGAGTTTTCTAGGTATAAGATATCATCAGCAAAAAGAGATAATTTGACTTCTTCTTTTACAATTTGGGTGCCCTTTGTTTCTTCCTCTGGCCTGGTTGCTCTGGCTAGGACTTCCCATAGTATATTGAATAGAAGGGGTGAAAGTTGTCATCCTTGTTTTATTCCAGTTCTTGGGGAGAATGCTTTCAACTTTTCCCCATTCAGTATGATGTTGGCTGTAGTTTGTCATATATGGCTTTTATTATTTTGAGGTAAGTTCCTTTTATGTCAAGTTTTTTGAGGGTTTTTATCATGAAGGGATGGTGGATATTTTTGTGTGTGTATGTGAACTTGTTTCTTATTTCAGAATATTACAGGAGTACCAATGTTTTGGTTACATGGATTGATTTTCTACTGCTCAAGCAGGTTCTCCACTTCAGTGTGTGCCCTGCTTTGCAGGAACAGCTGGGCAAGCAGCAACAGCGAGGGCCAGTGAGCAGGGAACTCACAGTATGAGCACCCCTTAGTCCACTGAAGGTGTTTAAGAGGAAAGATTTGAGCCCTACTCTCTGTGGAAGCCATGGTGTGGGGGGCACACCAACAGAGGGGAAGCAGCCACTTCTGAGAGCCCAGGCTCAATCATTTCTCTTGGCAGCTGTGGGGCCGGGGAAGAAAAGAGTCTGAATGGAGGACAGCTAGCACTCTGGTCATCCCTCTCCCTCTCTCTGGAAGGCAGCTCACCAGAAATGTCCAGGTCCTGGGGTCACGTATATTCTCCAGGACCCACCAGCCCCTGTGGCTCATACAGTCTGTGCTGGAGTTGGGAAATGTTTGTGAGGAAATTAACAAGATAAAAACTGAGGGGCTGAAGCTTCCTGTGGAGGACAAATGCACACAGTTGGTGGAGAATCAATATGGCACCTGCTGACTCAGCTTGGGTCTGTGGTGATGAGAAACAAACCTAAGGGGGCTTGGCAGCCTTTTGCTTTGCCCTCAAGAAATGCCCAGTTCACTGTTGGCAGCAGCTTTTGGGCTTATGAGGGTAGAAAGGTTCTCCAGCAGCTCAGGGGCATATTGACTGCTGCAGATTTGAGAGAGGGAGAAAGAAGGGGGGAAAAAAAAACAGCTGCCCTTTTTACCAGGCTCCAAGCCTTGTAGGGATTGATCTCAGGTGATATTTTGCTCCTTCTTGTTCTGCTTCGCAACTTCTTCCCTTGAAATCTCTGATAGGTTCTGGGACTTTTCCCTCAAAATTACACCCAGTCTGTTTTTTCTTTTCTTCCTTTCTTCCTTCCTTTCTTTCCTTCTTTTCTTTCTTCCTTCTTTCCTTCCTTCCTTTCCTTTCCTTTCTTTCTTTTTTTTTCTTTTCTTTCTTCTTTCTTCTTCATCTAATACTTTTTCTTCTTCCTGAGATGATCTGGTAGCTGATGTCTCTGGTCAGTTATCTTGTCTCCTAATCCTCATTGTACCATCTAATGTCAATAGGCGGGAAGAAACTGGGATTCTAGACAGCCCCAGATTTGGAAATCAATCTCTATGTAGTTTTTCTCTGTATTCATTAACAGCCTAGCAGCCATTATTTCTAGCCAGAGTTCCATTCATTCAGATTTCTGCTGCAGCTACACAGTGTGTTTCTGTTCAAACTTGATCTATAGTACTGTCCTCTCCAGTTCTGGGAGTGCCTGCTCTCTGACACCTCTTGAAAGTTCTGTCTTATTATAAGTAAAATAAACAGAGAAAAGTGTTATCTCCTGGAGGTGTTTTTGTTTGGAGAGGCACTTTTATTTTTCTACCAGCAGAGCCTTCTCCTCCCCTTTTAATTCTTCGAAAAATAGTTATAGGTAGATTGAACCCATCTTTATCTCTTTTACCATTCATAGTAGAGAAAGTCCTCACCTTATTTATTTGTGGATCCCCATTTTGCTTTAGAAATAGTGTTAAAGCAAACCACTTGGTGTGTTTTTAAATTTCCATTTTATTCTTTCTTTCTTTCTGTTTTAATTTTTAGAGAAAGAGTCTTTCTCTGCCACTGAGGCCAGCTCAGTTCAGCTCACTGCAAGCTGAATTCCTTGGCTCAAGGAATTCTCTTGCCCTAGCCTTATAAATAGCTAGGACTATAGACATATGCCACTATGCCTTGCTATTTTTATTATCATTATTTTTCTTTTGTAGAGATAGAGGTCTTGCTATATTGCCCAGGCTGGTCTCAAACTCCTATCCTCAAGCAATATTCCCACCTTGGCCTTCCAAAGTACTGGGATTATAGGCATGAACCACCTTGCTCAATCTAAATTTTCATTTCTTTATCTGGTACATGAAAAAGTGTACTAAATGGGAGTGACTTTCATCTTTTTCTTGGCTTGCTAATGTTTCTAGATTTCACTTCCCTTAAAAAGGGAGTATAATTGGAATGGCCAGAATTTCCTCTAAGTTCCCAAGGAATACTTGGATGGTCTTTGATTTGCAATTATGTATTCTATACCTGAGAGAAATTCCTCATATTTGTGACACAGGGCAAGAACATTTCCTAGGTTCAGCTTTGGGCTTCTATATTCCTTTTTAATTTGCTTTTTCTCCTTTCTGCTCACTTAGGGTTGATTTCAAGGAGGGAACTGATTAGAGGTTACCTTTACCAGAATTCTTGTCAACATACTTTAAGAATTATTTTTTTTCAAAATCTAAACTATTTAAAAATAATTAATGGTAAAATTTATTATTTTTGTGTTAACTATTAAATCATAGAGATGAAGACAACATTGAGACCATTCAAAAGTTCACCCTATTATTCACCCTTTAATTTAAAAATTTCAAACTAAGCCATTCTTTTTATACATTGATTGCAATCACTATGAAGATGTTTACTGAAATTGGTTCCCTGAAGTGAAAGTCAGTATAATTTAATTGATAGTTCTATTTTGTTTGTGGTAAGAACAGAAGATAATTTATTCATATGATAATTAATACTTGTTTCAGATTTTTCTATGGTAAACATTTCTCTTTTTCAGTGTGCCTTTTTCCCAATACCCAGAAAGGACTAATTCAACTCTGATTGCTGCTTTCCAAGTTTTTATTTACATTTCTTCAGCATATTCAGTCAGAGTGAAAATAATCAAGGCCACTACCTCAAATATCATTTTATTCAGCAGCAAAGTCACTCTCCAGACTTCAGGTATGTGTTTAGAAAACAACATATAACTCCCTTAGGCCAGCTGGGATCCATTTAAAACATACTATAACAGAAAATAAAGGATGAATATCACTATTGCTCTATAATGTCAACTGTAGATTTGTAAATATAGAGAAAATTCAGATCTGTGTGAAAACAGTGATTGTAACTATAGATTCTTATGTAAGGAAAAGAAAGTTTTATTGATTTGCTTGTATAGTAAAAGTTGGAAAGTATAAGAATTATATTTTGCAAATCTCTAACATGATTCAACTTTATGTGGCCTTTCATGTTATTATGATGATACTGTAAGCTTAATGTATATATTTCTAGTCTCCACAGGATATTTTATACATATACTTTATATCTTTAAATCACTCAATTGGGCTACAAATAGCATACTGTATTTTCTGAAATGACCATTGTGGGTATATTGTGCATAATATAAGGCTTAGCTGTATGGCAATAGACTAAGTTTTAAAAACTTTATATGTCATGTTTAATTTTTTATTATTAGAAGATGTAGAAAATGTAGTTAGCTAAAAATATATAATCTTAAATCCAATCATCCAGATTTAAAGTATTTACTTTCATGTATTTTTGCATTTGTACTTTTAAGTTATAATATATTGGTTGTACTATTCTTTTTAGTCTACTTATTTAGCTTAATAATATGTTATGAACATTCCTTATATATAATATGTATATATACACATATTATAATGTAGTGTGTGTATATATACATGTACTATAATAATTCAAAGTTTGAATATACTATTATAATATTATTTACCTGATAATCATCTATTGTTAAACAATTTTTTTAACTTCTTATGCTGGTAAATTTGTCAATTAAGTAATTTAACACATATGTAGTTTCTATTACTATGACTACTAGGCCATTATGTGAGGAGTCAAGAGATAATGAGCAAAACAGATATTATTCTGGCCCTCAGATCACTTACAATCTAATGGGGAAAGCAAGCATTAATCAAACTATCACATAAATAAATATTAAATGTTGAATGTTTAAAGTGTTTTCCAAAGAATACCCAGGGCTTTAGAATCCTGTAATTAGGGCATCTAACTACCTAAGGAAGTCAGGAAAAAGTTGCCAGGGGTGTGAATCTCAAACTTAAGTATGGAGGAGTAAATTACATAAAGAACAATAAATGTACAGTCTCTGCGGCAACTGAATGTATGGGAAATATGAGGACCTGAAGAAGGCCACATACAAGGGGTAGTGAGAGCAAAGAGGGGTTTTATGTGAAATTAGTTGAAAGGAGAGTGCAAGGGCAATAACTGCAGGGCTTTGTCAGCCACATTAATAGTTTTAGTTTTTCCTAAAGCTGATGGCATAGAAGGGTGAGAAATGGCCAGAGTTGCATTATGAAAAAGATTAGTCTCCTGCATGTTTCACCAGCTGGGTGGTTAAAATTTGGGACACAAGAGAATACTGATATACCTTGAATTCATGCATTGGTTGTGGAAATGAGAAAAAATCTGAGTTTTAAAATATACTTAGGAGATAGAATCTATAAGGTTTATGACAGAATATCAAGGAAGTTTGTAAGCACACAGGATTTGCACAACTGAGAAGATGATGGTACTTCAACATTTCAATATGAGTATAACAGTAAGAATATAGAAAGAAGAGAGGACAAACATCATATATCTGTCACTGGGCACCATTTAGTCAAAGGAATACAGTTTTGGGAGATAATTATCCATAGGTCTTTCACATTTTTTTTTTCACGTTTTGCAAGTGAGACTCTGGCTGTCCTTTATTTTAGGCTATCTTTTTAAGGATGCTTATATAGTAAACGACCTTGAAAGACATGATAATGCTACCCAGTGGAGCAAAGTGGCAATTTGTTTACAGCTTTGAGATAGCATCTCCATCTAGGGAAAAGGCAGGCATACGTACTGACCATTATAAAATATTTGGGTTTCCTAAGCTTAGGGGTCCTCTCCTGTAACACAACACATAGTGTGTGCAGGTGTCACACTTGTGGGATTTGGGGCTCAAGGAAGTGGCATAAAAATGTTGTTATTTTGAATGCTGTTATTGCTGTGATAATGAACCATTCTTTACGTGGTTCCAGAGTTTTCTGCCAGCACCAATGAAACTTTAACATGCTAACTTGTATGCCAAATCTCAGACCCTTCATAGTCCTTGACATTTGGGTCCATTTAGAAAAATAAAATTTATGAGCTATATATTAATTTCAATCAAGTACTATTGCTTAGCATCTTGTAGAACTCTTCTTTTAGAATTGAGAATTTAAATAGTTTATATATTTTGGTTCTTTTTTCCAACCACTGATATGCACATTAACATAAATGTTTCAAATATATCTTCACATCATCTTATTATAAGTTGCTTATAGCATAAACTATTTTTCATATTTTAATAATATTTAGGGGCATCCATATTATGATATTAAACCAAAACTTTCTGCCTTGTTTCTCTTTCTTAGTCTGAACCAAGGTGAAGATCAACCAAGCAATTAGATTTAGAGGAATAAGGTTTAACTTGATGGTTCCTAGTTTTCACCTAATGTAATTGAACATTAATAAAATATGTTATGATATCTTTGACCAGATTTAAAAGCTATAAAATTTAATATTATAAATATTAAAATTAGTCTTCCTTTTGATCTGAACCAGGCTTTTTTGGTATTGCATGCTATTTTCTAAAAGTTCAAAAATGTTATTTTGGAAGATGCTTCCTGGTTGAGCTGTGCCATATTAATTAGCATTTTCACTCTACTGCTTTAAAAATCCAGTCTTAAGGTTGGCAAATACATTTTCCATAATTTTTTCCAAATAAAACAAATAACATGACATCTTGTGTTGCCTTCTAGAAAGTATTTTGTTCATATTATTTGGAAGAATTATCAATATTCTGTTTAGCTTATTACTTTGAGTTATTTTTCAATAAAAAAGTAATCTTAAACTTATACCTACATTATTTAGACAATATTCCTGTCCAACCAAGCATAACATGCAATTTTATTAATGCATTTAGTTTTGATGACTTTTAATACACTGAACATTATGTATGGTCCATGGTACAAAGGTTTTTCCACCATTTTAATAAAAACTCAAAGTTTTAAAATAAAAATAGATATTTTTCTTATCTTAATCTACAGGGAGATTTATTTTAGTTACCTGACTCACAGGTATTCAAAATGCTGTATGGAGAAATATTAGAGTCCTTTTTAGTGCAAGTAGAATTGAATCCTATTTTCCCTTCTCTTTGTGAAAAGAAGAATAAAATTTAACCTTTCCTTTTTAATTTTCTTGCTTGTTATTGAAGTACTTCTTTAGTGAATGACTACAGCTTTCATCGGTTTGCAGGAGGAATAAGAAAGAACATTTACATATGAATTTTATAGCAGTGTATTGTTTTCTCTTGCATGAAAAAGTGATATGTGGATACCAAGTGACATAACTATAATTCAAACTTTATTATCTCAAAAGTATAATAGAGATATTTGGAAATGGAACTCATGATGAATGAATAAATGTCTTACTTATATCTTAGAAACATACATGGATGAACACCAGTTTAACACCTGAACACTTACTTTCCAGCATCAACTTATACACTGGGGAGATTGGCTGGCTCCATCAAGGATAATAAAATACTCAGGCTATGCCTACATTATGGATTTCTTCAGATGCATTGCTAATTATCCACTTCACATGTTGGCAAACTGGAGAATTAATTTTCATCTCCTCTGTCCATTATCATGGAGATTTAATAAAAAGGATCTAGATATTTCAGTGGGATAAAGAAACTGAGGAGTAAAATGGAATGCAACATTAAGTTGGTTTAGGGGAAATGGTAAAAGAAAATGGTAGCTCAGCTACCCTATAAGTTCAAAAGTTTTTCTGATTTTCAAATATTTTCAGACATTTTGACATGGAGAAAAGCAAAGGAAACATTTTGGCAGTGTTTTAAGCCTGGCATGAAAGAGACTGTTCCTTTACCTCAGCATTCAGCTTTTTTAAGAGAAAACTGAGCAATAATGACCAACCAGAAGAAAATATTTTCCAACTCTCTTTGGTGATGTGTTTGTTCCTCTGTCTGACTTCTGCTCATTTATATGAAAATGTAAATGTTAGGTGGAAGTTCCAGGAAGGCTCCATAAGTGGAAGGAGCTCAAACCCTTTTTTGCCTCCTGCTTTCTCCTATTGCCTGATTGAAGGAAGGGTATGATCACTGGAGATTTAGCAGTCGGTTCAGAGAACGAAGTGACTTTGAAGATGGAAGCTGGGCTCTTAAGAATAGAACTGTGAAAAAATAGGAGCCTGAGCCCCTGAACACCATGTATAGCTGCATATAGGCTCTAAACTGCTTTTTACATAAGAGAGAATTACCTCCTATCTTGTTTAAGCTGCTGGCTCTCAAATTTGACTGTATATTGGACATACCTGAAAAGTTTTAAATACTTCAAATGCCTGAGTTCTATCCCTAGAGATTCTGATTTAATTTATATAGGGTGCTTTGGGAATTTTCAAAGCTGCCCAGAGAATTCTAGCATGCAGCAAAGTTTCATAACCACTGGCTTAAAAGATTTTATTTTTTTCTGTGTGGGGGGGGGAAGAGACTTTTTACTGCTGAAGAAATTGTTAACTTATGTATCTATTTGACACAGTTGAATCTAGGTATTATTCTTTGTATTTATCATAGTCTGGTAAGCTCAAATGAACCCTCAGGATACAAAATACATTATGTCAAATTTGTTAAAGCTGTACTGGTTTCTGTCTACTATTACAGCTAGGAAACTTTTCATAACTTTAGTGTTTGTTATTTAAAAATACAAAACAAGCATACATTTATTGAAAGATTTGTGGACATTAATTAATGTGTCTGTTACAATATTCCTATGGTGAAAGTGAATAGCAAATAAAATTGAAATGTTTTTGGTGTATTATGTGGTAGGAGAGGTTATTGATCATAATAGGGAGCTTAAATTTAATAATTTTATTATTAATTAAATAAGGAATTGAAATAGGATTTAAAATATTTTGAAAATATTAACATTTTCAAAAATCATGAGGATAGAAACTAATTATCATAATAAAGCCAGGTACTTGTACTTTATGTTAATGCTAGAATACTGACTTCATCGTTGCCCTGATTCCATTTTGCTATAAAATTTTCTTTTTCTTTTTGAAATTCTTGAAAATATAAGAGACTGAATTTGGTTCTTTTATAATGTAGAGTCAAACTTAAAGTAGCTTTAATAAAAACTGAATTTGGGCCATTGGGACATTTTAGAATCCTGGGAACCCCAGGGATTTTAGAATCCTGGGAACTTACATACGGGTGTATCTACTCACTCACTACCATTTTTTCATGGACTTCTTACCGGGTACTCAAGAAGAAATTGGTGACAAGGCAGGAGACATGGAAAGACCCTTCTTAGTGGCACAGGTGAGGAAGAACCTGCCAATGTTTGAGGTTTGAGCAAAAATACTTTGGGATGTCCATCCAAGCTCTGGACTCTGTATAACTACAAAATGGTGATTGCCATAGCACAAAACCTACTTGTACTCAAGACCCTTCCCTAAAATGAATCAAATGTAATCTGCCCCTGGGGGAGGGCATGCAAACTGCTTGTGTCCCAGATGAGACCCTGCTTTAACACAAGGGACAAGCCTTGCACCAAGTAAAAGCAATCTTCCTATTTTTTGTTTCATCTACAAACCAGCTTTCCGAGGTGTTTGTTGGCTCCCATACAAAAGCCTTTCCCACAGATTGTAGCATGAATAACAGTTTTTTTTTCTTGGATGACCCTTGTAAATTGAAGTATGCTTGTGTGGTTTACAAAGTTTACACTTATCTATTTGCTTTCCAGCTGCCAAGATTATCAAACCTCATCAGCTTTTCCTTCTTGGTGGAGACTTTTTATCCCTTTATTTTCATTTCAATGAAGTTTCAGGAATGAGTTTATTTTTAATCCAACATATTTAACCAGAGCCCTTCCAGAGGTATGTCTGTTTTTATGTTTGTTTGGTTTTTTACTTTTTTGAATTTTGTTCTAAGTGAGTTTTATGCAAGTACCTAGAATGTATGTGTGAGTAGGTGCACGTCAAGGTGGGGAATCCTCCAAATCTTAGAGAATCTACCTGGAAATATAAGTTTAACTCATTTTCATTATTTTTAATGATTATGCTTTTAGGTTTATTTCGACAATCTCATTTTATCTTCTCTATCATACTTTTCTTTTTACTCAATTAGTATTCCATTCCTACTATTAGACTATTTGAGATATTTCTTTTTTCCCTCTAGTAATATGCAAGTTGCACATTCTATTACTGTGTTTATATAGGGTACACTTAAAAGTTTAAAAGATACATTTTAACTTTTATATTGCTAACATTGTTTAGATTTATTTCATATTTATACTCTGCTATTGACCAACACAAAAACTTTCCTACATATCCATTTCAAATCATTTCAGATTTTTATTTTAAATTTTTATGTATTTTTGTTATGCATCAATAATTATGTTGAATTAAACTTAAATATATATTTTCCATTTTTATTTCTTCAATTCAGCTTCTTTCTTTTTTCTTTTCTTAAACTGAGGATTTGCTTTTCCAAATCTCTGGTTTTTGTCCTTATATTTGAATGCTGATAGGGAGGGGCTGCAAGTAAATAAGTATACTAACTTGTTTTCCCATCCAAAATCCCATTCTGGATATTGCCTTTTTTTTCATATATAGCACCTCAGAAAAATTAAACCGTTAGCTTGTCAGCAAATCATGAATCCTGTCCTAATCCATCTTTTTCCCTTTCCTCTCTTTCTTTTTCCCTGTCCTTCTTTGTTTCCTTTTTCTTTCCTTTTTCCCAATTATTTTTCATATTCTGATTTCATAGAGATACAATTAATTACTTCAGGCTTTAATCTGTTTCCTTCTCTAGCCTCAATTGAATCTTCATGTCTTTTCCAGAAAGATCTTTCAATTTTTTCAGAACAATATTTTTCAACTGTCAGATCATAATAATCACCTGGAGTAATAATTAAGATACAGATTATAGAGAAAAAAGTGCAGGAAAGGGACTTGGAAATATGAATTTTTAACAGATATGGGAGATTCTTGTGCATTTAGAAACTGTTTTTAATATTTTAGCTTGAGAGTAAAAACTACATTTTCCAGTGTCTACGTGCACATATATGTGGGGGTCAGAAGGACCTAACCAGAACAGTTATTCTTAGCCATTCGTGATTACATACACTGAAAATTACCACAGGATTCTTTTATGATTTAGGTAGTTGTTGATTAGTTTTTTTCTTTATATTTCAATAAATTTAGGAGTACAAGTGGTTTTTGGTTACATGGATGACTTGTATAGTGATGATGTTAGCTTGGAGTTTATCTGGGGTTTTAAAAGGAAGAACTGCTTTTGGTTTTGGAGAGAACAGCTGTTATTTTCTCTGCTTTGGATGCTTTAGCTAAGGCCAGTGCAACATTTTATGTAAGGGACATAGAGGGTTGAAAAAAAACAAAGCTAAAGGTGCCTGTGGCAGAGCTGAGAGCAGTGGGGAGTGAACTTGGTGTGAAAACGAAGCTGTCAGTTGGGATAGCTCAGCAATGGCCACATGGCTGTATTCCCAAATAGTGAAGGCAAAGTTTATCCTGCAAAAGAGTAGAGCTTGACTTTTGGATTATTAGTGCAAAACTTATTATCAATTTATTTCCTAAATGGTCAAATACCATATTAGAAAGTTTCTTATAGGAATAAAGAAAAAATTCATAAAGAGAGCAAGATTGTATGAAGCAACTATTATACCTCTGCCCCATCTAAATATTTTAAATCTAGATTAATAGTCTGAGATTAATTAATAAGATAAGTTTCATTGCCTCCAAGTAGAAAAACAACTAAAACTAGTAACATATAAGACTATAAAATTAAACAATGACACTTTTTATTTGGCTTTCTGAATTAAATGATTGAACATATCATCCTAACCCTGGATATTTCTTTAGGATGTGTGCTTGCACTTTAAGTATTTTTTAGCAAGAAAAATGATGCAAATAAACTATGTATAAGATGAGCTATATTAATCTCATGGAACATGTAGAATACATGATGATCCAGGCTTTATAAAAGTAAACTCCTTGGTAAAACATTATCACTGTTAGTCAACCTATGTGTAGATTATAAACAATGAGCAGCTATTTTAAAATATTGAAAATATTTGTTTTAAACGTTGTAGGGTAGTTGATTTTAACTTTTCTTATCTATGAATACAGGTAGTTGACTAGCTTTTCTGTCAAGTTTGTTTTAAAACTCAGATTGTAACTTCCAGGAAATAGTCAAGAGTTGTAGCTCTAGGCCTGGGCATATTTAACCTTGCAGGTGGCTAGCTACTGTTGTTATACAGCTTTACATTGTTCTAGCTCTTAGTTGATTAAATATGTAGGTTTGCTGTGTCTTGACCAATGGTTCTTTGTTTAATGCCTCTACGCTGTACCAGAGGTTAACTAAACTCATGTTCTCAAGCCTGTTCTCTTTTGCTGTTGCTACCCTCCAGACCTTTCAGGTTTTTCTTGCTTGATTTAAGCTTCTGACTTTTGTTACTGGTGAAATAAATAGAAAAATATTCTTTCCACCTTGGAACACCATTCTTGAAAACTAAACATAAGGTTATGTGTCTGATTTTTAAAAAATATTTCTTGATAGTAAGGAAGACCTAGCATATAAATGCTGCATAATGGAAGGATCACTGTCTTACCATGTGATTGGCATCTAGCTTGCTCTACTAAGGCTCTTCTCCCAGAATAGTTATCCTATATATGATAAACCTATTCTTGTTAGTTTAGGAACGAGTTTTCCTGAACACTTACAAATATTAGAATTCTACCAAATATCTTAAAAAATAACTCCAACTTATAAACCTATGGTTTTCAACAAAGATATACTTCCCCCACACTGTAATGATGACTTTTAATAGTTTCTTATGATTCAATTAAAAGGCATTATGGTTGTTAAGAGGAATCTTAAAATAGTCTTAATAACTTTAGGTTAGTTTGGTACACAGCCATTGGAGGAAGGGTCCTTACATTAAATTGATTTTTAAATATAACTACCAGATTGTAAGGTCCAACTTAGAGTCTTATTAACAGTCTCTCTGAGTGAAGCAGTTGGGAAACAGGACATTTAGCCATTAGAGCAGTTATAATTAAAATTCATATAAATACATTTTCACAACATTGCAATTATCTGTAATACAACATTTGAGTTTTCAAATTGCAAGTGCAAATAGAAACCAAATTTACTCTGCAAATTCTAATTAGTTATCAGACAGGGACATAAGGTGAAAGAGTTCAAACCAAATAATCTTAAATATGAGCAAATTTAATTATCTTCTTATTTTAACCCCATACTAGAGGTTGCTCTGTGTCACTGTATGTCTCTTCTTCCTCAGTGTCTTTCAAATAATCCAACGTTCAGTTCTAAATATTTTCATGCCCATATGCTTATTTCTTAAATGACTAACAATGTTTCCACAAAAAATTCTAGAAACATTTACATATGCTTAGCTAATACCTTAGTTTGTGGAAAGCTTTGGCACTGGAACTTGTTTCCATTTGTGATGGTGTGAGGAGAGTACAACTAAGTATAAAGATAAAAATTATTGTTCAAATAATGATTTTATACTGACAGTGTCTGCTGTGGGTTATGTGTACCACAAACAGTAGCTATGGAAGGGACTTCTAGCAATCACCCATCTATTGCTCTATGTTTCTTCTGGGGACATAGGAGGGTTTTGTTTCTTTGCACTCCTGTAGTTACTGTAGTTGGAGCCATGATCTGTGATAGGAAGTGAAATTGTCACTTTTTAGCTGCAGCATTTAATTTCTAGCATGAAAGTTTTTGGAACTCTCTTCCCTGACCAGTGAAAAAGAAGGCCACAAATACCAGATGGTGCAACTCCAAGATGGTAGCATCTACCTCACATCCTGAGTGAATGGGGATTAGTCTCCCAACCCATTACTCACCAACCACATGCTTTACATGTAAAGTGTCTTCAACTGATCAGATTTGGCAGTTGTTTGTTAACATAGCATTACCTACCCTTTTCTGATCAACATATTATCTTATTTTTAATTGCTCTAATTTAAACAGCACAACAAATCTGTGAGATATTATTCACTTTTTGCAGATGAAGAAAGACATAAACTTCAAAAGTTAAAAGGGCCAATTTCTCAAGGATTTTTGAGCCTTTAAGGAAAATAAAAGGGAGCTAATTCTAACTCTGGTACCCTTTCTACTGTCCTAACTACATTATAAAGACGATTGTAAAATACACCTGCCTTGTATTTTATATCAGAACTGTATTGGTTTGCTGAATTACACAGGGTACACAAAGGGCCATTCAGGAAAGGCAGGGAGCAGAGCTGCAGTGATTTTTAGTATTCAGTTTTAGTCTAGCCAAAGAGAAAACATCTGCCGTCTTCATTGCTGTTATAGCTGTTGGAGGTGCTCTTCTTAGGTTGATACTGAGCCTGAGGGGAGAAAACCAGCTGAATCTGCTTAGAAGGATTTGTTTTCTCTTGGGTTAGAAAGTTACTGTAGTATAGCCTTCATCATAAGGATGCACACAGAAAGGTGAAAGACTTTAGTTAGTATTGCTTGTTGCTTCATGTTGCTCAGTTTGGCAGGCAATACATTTTTAAGATTTCTTTTCCTCACAAAATTTGTGGTCAAATCCTGTTCTGATATTTGGTTTAGAGAAAGGATCACAGTGAGCATAGTTCAGATGGTATGTTAATTTCATATACTGGACATTGTCTATTGGGAGAGATTAAGAGTGAGAGAGAAAGTTTTAGAGGGGAAAGGTTATCCTGAGTACCTGAGAACAGTGGTTAGCTATGTAGGACCTGGAATCAGAATGCTTTCTATCTGGGAGACCTAGGCAAGGCTACATAATCTCTCCTATTCTGATGCCTCATTTCTTTAATGAGGGAATAATAAGAGTTTGAGTTTTAATGAGATATCATAATATATATGAAGATGTTAAAAGAGTATCTGGGACATAGAAAGCAATCAAATAATGTTGGGATTTGGAGGTTTTCCAAGTTTATAAGCAATTGAGATACAGTCTTTCATGCTAATTTGGAATGAAATTTATTATCTCCTTTAATACCGATATATGAATTGGAAAACTCAACTTAGACAAGAGTCCACCATTGGTATTGATATATTTTACTGAACCAACTCCTTGTATTAGTCAGCTTTTTTTTTTTTTTTAGGTGGTATTGTAGCAACGAATTATCCCAAATATCTGTGGCTTACAAAAACAAAGGTTGGTTTCTTGCTTATGTTGGCTGTAGGTCACGTTAGGCTATACTCCATGACTTTATTCAAGGATCTAGAATGAAAGCCTAGACACTATTCAGAACATTATTAGGCTGGTGATATAGAGAAATAAAGAAGTGGCTAATTTGTGAAATAACTTTGCTTGGAGGTAGCACCTGTCACTTCCAGAGATATTTCATTAGCCAAAACAAGTCAAATGACAAGCCTGATATCAATAGGACAGAGATATGCAATCCATCTTTTAGGAAAAAGTTGTTGATATTTTTTTACACTAATACAGTTGACAAGAGTTCACACTCTGGGTGTAAATATTTATTTCCTTTTCTTCCACAAGCAAAGTGTATTCATCATCTCCCCAAGTGCAATGTCAATCATGGAATCAGGTTCAGAGTCTATGAGTGATTATCTTTTCATAGCTCTGGATATGGTTTTGCTTCTCTGGAGAGTTATGAACTATAATGGAAATTTCTACAACCCATTTATATAATGGAACGGGAGCAAGGTAACCCCAATACACACTGTGATTCAGAAAAGGAGAATGTAATGTATTCAGCAGTCACTGCTCCATGGTAATTCTGAAGTCCTTTTGCATAGATGTCATGAGGACCCTCCTACACAAGACATGTGGAATATACTTTGATTAGGCCCCTGCTATCTGGTTCTTTCTTTTTCAACTTGACTTGTCACTTTTTTTAGAGGTATGACTTTCTCAAAAACTTGGTCAGATACTTTTTTTGTTTCTTTGTTTTGTTTTGATATACAAAGAACTGAACATATTTAATGTATCCAATTTGATGAGTATGAATATATGCAAACACCTATGATAACAATCACCATGATCAGGGTGGTAGATATATCCAATATTTCTCAAAGTTTCCTTGTGTTCCTGTGGGTTTTATGTGTGTGTGTGTGTGTATGTGTGCGTGTGTAAACACTTAACCTAGGATCTGCCTTTATGACAAATTTTGAAGTACACAATACTGTATACTGTATTGTTAACTGTGGGTACTGTGTTAGGCAGATCTCTGAAACTTGTTTATCGTAACTGAAATTTTATGGCCATTGTACAGCAATTGCATATTTTATCCAGTTAACAGTCAAATTTATGGACAAGTAGTGTTTGGTTTTCTCCCTCAGTGGAGGAGAGCTCAAGCCCAGCTCTTGCAAGCGTGAGTCCCTCCTTTATCAATATACTTGTTCAATAACAACTACTGCTCCTTTATGGTTCCCTAGGATCTGGAGTGAGCATCCCAGCTTGCCTCTCAGAAGTCTTTGAAATGGGGCCAGAATGAGACATTAATAAATTAACCCCCAAACATACTTTGTTATTGACTAAATTCACTTTGTATTTTATTTTCCACCTTAAATTATGCCAAGCTATTTTTTTCAATATAGCTGAGCTGAGATTAGGCAACATGCCCAAATGTCAACATAAATCAGAATATACTGCCAGGAATGTAAGAATTCTGCAAACATAAAAAATCATTCATCTCTTCACAGTATTGTCTCAAAGGGAGAAATTAAAATTGAAATCCCTTATTGAATGAAATAAAATAAATTATGAAGTCTTGCCTTTTCCAGTTTCCTCATATTCTGCTCATTTGTTGTCAGATATATTTCATTCAGAAGCCTGGGTGAAGATAAATTTCTATCAGCAGTGGCAGTTTGGGTGTATTCCTTTTGAGTGGGTGTACAGTTTGTTTGTACTTACAAAAAGTTAAATCAGCCCAATCCCAAGTCTCTGCTGGGACCCAATTTTACAAAGAGTTAGTCAAGAAGATATAACAGGATATCAATGCACTAATGATATTCCCATGTGAAATTCTGAAAATAAGACACAGCTCATCAAATTATGATAGCATTAAAATTATGCCAATATGCTTTAGAATCACAATACTCTGGACAGGCCAAAACTATAGAAGAGGTCTAATTATCTAGAAGAAAAAATGGGGAAGGGGAGGGAATGGGGAATGTGGGAAAGAGAGGGATGTAGGGAGGAAATGTGGAGGGAGGATCATGTGGTATTGAAAAGCCTTCATTTGCCTATGAGTTTCTAACTTCACAAATATTCATGTCCAATCTGCCCTCATGTCATGAACATCAACATTTCTTCACTCATAAAATACAGGGAAAGAGGAAAAAGAAGGTGATATTTTCTGGGCCGTTTAGAGATGAAGAACTAAGAATCAGTAGAGCTGCAGATTTTTCCAGAGCTTAAGTCAATCAATACCTTTTATCTAGAAATGAAGGAGTTAAATTTTTTTAGTAGCAATGAGATTGCTAGATCGACCAGTTTATTGAAGGTCTGGCCTCAGAGTTTTGGGGATTTTTAAATAACAGTTCCTAAAGCATTTTTAGCTATTTAAAATAATGACTGTCCTATTGCACCCAGAGAATTTTAGAACTATTCATTTTACTTCCTGGGGACAGTCTCTCCTTTTTTCCATCCTTTGTCTCATTTGGGAATCATGCTCAATATGTTTTCTTTTTCTATGACAATATCTTCAGGGTCCCAGTGAGGAGAAACATATATTTTGTAATATGTATTTCTTAATACATATTTTTATATTTCCAGGTAATCAGTATGCAACTAATGATATTTCATTAATTAAATCACTTCTACACACGACTTTTCTTTATAATAATTCATATTCCCTAGTGTTTTATTTCTTCTGTATGTTCTTAATCATTTACAATAGGCCATTTTTTTTTTTTTTTTTTTTTTTTTTTTTTTTGTTGAGACAGAGTCTCACTTTGTTGCCCAGGCTGGAGTGAGTGCCGTGGCGTCAGCTTAGCTCACAGCAACCTCAGACTCCTCGGCTTAAGCGATCCTACTGCCTCAGCCTCCCGAGTAGCTGGGACTACAGGCATGCGCCACCATGCCCGGCTAATTTTTTCTATATAGATTTTTAGTTGTCCATATAATGTCTTTCTATTTTTAGTAGAGACGGGGTCTCGCTCAGGCTGGTCTCGAACTCCTGACCTTGAGCAATCCACCCGCCTCGGCCTCCCAGAGTGCTAGGATTACAGGCGTGAGCCACCGGCGCCCGGCCTACAATAGGCCATTTTGGATTCAAATTTTTAATGCATTTTTTTAGTTGTTCACTTTCCCTTCTCTACCACATGAAAAGTTAAGTAAGAATGCCAGCTTTCCTTTTTTACCCCTTTGCTCTTGGGTCCATACATTTATTTTCCTTTTCTATTTCTGTAGACTCTCTTTTGAAGTGTGTTCCATGGTGAGATATGAAGACACGCAGACACAAATCTTATCAACCCGTCACCATTGTTTTGGATAATTCTACACAGAATATAACTTAGACCAGGATTTTATCTATTTTTGTTCTGCGTGGGTCTTTTTAGGATGGTTCTTTTATGTGCTTTCTTCAGAGAGCTAACTTTATAAATTTTCTGACCATATTCTCCCAGGAAATATATATATATATTTTCTCACATAAAAGTAAAACAACAACAAAAAAAAACTTCCAGAAAAAACAAAAAATAACAATAGAAAGTATTACCCTGAAAACAGTCAAATACTGCTTGAAGTATTTTAGGCTGATCTTCTTAGTCTTTCCTTCTCAAATCTGTCTGAATTTCTTCAACTAGCTTCAACTTTCTTTCTTTGTTTTCAAGCTGAGGGTTCCCAATTGCACTTATTATAGACTCTCTATCTGCAGCTTTTAGTACTTTGTAATAGTTTCTTGGATATGGATTGTCCCTATGAGCATAATTTTATTTTATTTTTTTCTGTGATCTTCTTTCCTTTACTTCTTTAAGTTTCTTTGAAGCCCACACCCTTCATTATCTATTAATTAAAAAACACAAAATTCTGACTTTATTCCCTTTTATTTTATTTTACTGTCCCATTGTTCTTATTCTGAAAGCTAGGTTCAACTTGCTTTTACAATTAATATGGTTCCTTATTGATATTCTGAGTAAACCTGAATTGTATAGTCAGGGAATTAAAATTTATAGTCATTAATAATCATTTAATTTTTTCATATCTTAACCTAAGAAGACAAATGAGTCTCTGCTTTTTAGTTGGCTGACAAAAATAATCACTCAACTATGATGGCTGCAATGCCTGAGTTTCTAAAATCAAAAGCTTTGTCGGGCTTAAGTAATTAATCTTGATGAATCAACTTGAGATTATTGTCTAGAAGTACCACACCACACGAATCTAAGAAATTAGAATCTTTAGTTGCCTTTTTGTTCTTAGGTGAAATTCAATACACTTACAGAGGAAAAAAAATTCAGGCAATGTTCTAGTGAATTAAAGTTTAAAAGCAGTGAGATTGCAAAGTGGCCAAATTTCTTTACCCCTCCCTATAAACAGATACTTTGTCTGATTTTACAGTTCCTTTCACTAGAGAGGTAGCGTTCATTTCCCCTGTCTTTGAATTTGGGCTTACCTTCTGACTTATTTTGGCTAATAGAATACAGTAGAATTAATGGTGTGGCAGTTCTGAGACTTGGCCTCAAGAAAGCAACTTCTTGTTTACTTGGACCTCTGCCTCTACCATGAGAACAATCCTGCCTACCTGAGGGGTAAAAGAGATGCATCTAAGAGAGATAAGGCCATCTGGATTAGCTAGCAATCAGCCCGTTCTCAAACATTTGAGAAGGCTAGTCAAGATCAGGAGAGAGCCTACCTGACCTATAGTTGATACAGACATATATGATTGAGACCAAGATGACCACCCAGCTGAACTGTAGATTCCTGAACAAAAATAATACTGTTTTAAACCATTGGTTTTTAGGTAATGTGTTATACAGTATTGTATTATAGTTGATAATTGATACAGAGGATACTGAACTAGAGCTCTATGGTTTGCAAAGAATTTATATGCGTATTGCAATTTAAGCTTTGGGACTACAGCCCTGAATGAAAACAAAATCCAATATATTTCATTCAGTGATACCATAAAAGCCTATAAAAAGAAGCTCTGACAATTTTGATGTAAGCCTTAATTGAAATTAAATGACTGTGTGCCCTAGCTTCATTTTCAATGTAAGAAATAGTCAGGTTGTGCCAGGAGTGTAGTCAGATTTGTGCTTGATTTTTTTCACCAGCAAATAGTCCCTGTTCCTCAGGCACCTATTTATTGAAACTAGATTCAGGGTTACAGAAACCTACCATTACATAACAAAAGATGTTTTATTCTTTCCATGTGTTACTTAGTCCCCTAATTTTTGACTTTGTCCTTATTTTTAAGGTTTATTTGCCATGTTTTGGTCACTGTGAGTCAGCCTAAATAATCATACTTCTTTGCCTCCGAGTGCTGAGTCAACAGAAAATATGAACAGGAGGCACGGGTGAATTAAGATATGTCTAGATTAGAGAATAGAGCTTGAACTAGAGGCCAAAGTCCAGTTTTTGTCCACTTTTCAGCTTAAATTGAAGCTATTTACTCGCTGTGTCACTGGCACAACACTTGGCTTGCTCCACAGTTTGGGAGATGTTTTCCCCAGAGAAGTTAATACAAAGGAAGTGGCAGTGTGAGCATCCATTACTTGCAAGCAAGTACTTTAGGAGGGGAGAGAACAAGCAGTTTGGTGGTTGAGAGCCAACCTTCAACATATTAACATAGTTAAATTAGACAATGTATCCAAGAGCTTGTAAATTAGAGCTTGCTGTGGTTTGGAAATTTGACCCTCCAAAACTTCATGTTGAAATGTGATCCCCGGTGCTGGAGGTGGGGCCTAATGGAAGATGTTTGAGTCGTGAGGGCTTAGTCTGTCCTCCCCCTTATAATAAGTGAATTCCTGCCCTGTTCCTTCCTGAGAGATTCCCCCAGAGGGAGAGCTGGTTATGAAAAAGAGCCTGGCACCTCCCCTGCCCTCTTGCCTTCTCTCTCAACATGTGATCTCTGCACACACTGGCTACCCGGCCTTTCACCGTGAGTGGAAGTAGCCTGAAGCCTCCAAATGGAGCCGATGCCTTTGCCATGTTTCTTGTGCAGCCTAAAGAGCCATGAGCCAAATAAACCTCTTTTCTTTATAAAGTACCCAGCCTCAGGTATTCCTTTATAGCAACACAAGCAGACTAAGATAGAGCCACACTTCCTTCTGTAAGAGGAGATAGTGAGCAGATGGAAAGAGGAGCCAAAAATTTTCCTTTTGGGGATGCAGTGGAAATCCTCTACCCTGCATGCAATGTGTATTGTAGGAGAAAAAGCCTTTTTCCTTTACAAAAGGTAACTGTTATCAATGACAATAATGACTCACAATATTTTTGTTCTGAAACTATATATCTCAAATGGCTCAGAATATAAATTACCAAGCCTACCATTAGATTCTCATTAAGTTACATAAAACATGGTAGTGATAATGAGCATAAAATAATACTTTATCATAAAGTATATAGTATAATAATTTGTAATTGGGATATGCAGAGAGTCAGTGTGGGTATGAGTCATTAGTGGTGTTTATTAGGCATGGATTTCACTCCCTTTAAGTTGGCATAGCTATATGACTTGCTTGGATTAATGCAACATGAGAGGAAGCAATATGGGTTTCTTCCTAGCTGAAGCCTTTTAGAGCAACGTGTGATTCACTAAATCTTTGGAACTCCTTTGAATTACATGAGAACATAGAATTTCCATTAGCAAATGTTCCTCCTAATCCAATAAATCCTCCTAATGAACTACATTGAACATGTAACCTGAGTAAGAAATACACCTTTCTTTAAACCACAGAGATTTTAGGGTCATTTGTTACTATAGCATAGCCTGCACTGTCCTGATTTTTTTATTCCATAAAAAATACCAAAGATATTATAAGTGACTGTTATCATAGGTTTTTGTTATGTTCATACTCACTTATAGTGGTTTTAGGTTTTGTGCTACTTGAAGCTAGACGGATGGCATTATAGAATTTTCAGTGGAGAATTAATTGGAAAAACTGCATCCTACAATAATTGAAAGGCAGACAATGTACTCAATGAGCATTTAAACCTAAGAAAATAAGTTGGAAAACAGCATATTATATTTTTATATTAACAAAAATGTATTTAAGTGCATGTTAGCTGTTGGCTGCCTATGACAAGGAATTATAAAGAAGAGATGAGCCCAGAAAAGAACTTGCTGTCATTGTCTTAATGATTGGTATGAAACAGAATAGATAAATATCACAAATTTGGGGACTTTTAGGGGTAGAAAGTCATCTGCTTCCTAACCTCAAACAGTAAGAGGATAAAATGGAGAAATTCCTTGGCCAATAAAGATGGGTTAAATCTCTACTATAAGGCAATATGTAAATCAAGGGAACAGCTGATCACTCATTTTGTTAAAACCTCTAAATCTGGTAAGGTGTCTGACTGGAAAAGTCCCATTAAGTAGGTGGTTCCAATAAATCTTTTTAATTAGAAAAAATAGCTCAAGGAAAAGAAACTAAATTTGTGGTTCTTCCACTAAAGCCTGAGAGCTTGCAGTGACCTGCAATGAAATTGAGAAATGGAAAGTATTAAGGGAATGACAAAGCAAAGAAATATTAGAAAAATCTAAGTAGGTCTAGAAAAGATTGTGTGTGAAGTCATCAGTACATGGAATTGATTGGATTCAGCTAAAGAGGAAGCAGTTAAGTAATTCTAAAATTGTCTCCACAAGACTTAAAATGACCATTGGATCCCCAGATTTCTCCAGATAGTAAATAGGTTGAGAAGACTACTCAGCCTACAAAGACAACATTGTATTTTTCTAATGCCCAGGATATATGTCTAAATAGAAAAATGAAAATGACATAATCACCCAGAAGGCAGAACCAAGGACCAAGTAGAACAATGGACTGGGAAACTCCTCCCAAGGAACAGAATTATGAATTAATTAAGAAATACTTTCCAGGCCGGGCGCGGTGGCTCACGCCTGTAATCCTAGCACTCTGGGAGGCCGAGGTGGGCGGATCCTTTGAGCTCAGGAGTTCGAGACCAGCCTGAGCAAGAGCGAGACCCCACCTCTACTAAAAATACAAAGAAATTATATGGACAGCTAAAAATATATATAGAAAAAAAAAATTAGCCGGGCATGGTGGCGCATGCCTGTAGTCCCAGCTACTAGGGAGGCTGAGACAGGGGATCGCTTGAGCTCAGGAGTTTGAGGTTGCTGTGAGCTAGGCTGACGCCACGGCACTCACTCTAGCCTGGGCAACAGAGTGAGACTCTGTCTCAAAAAAAAAAAAAAAAAAGAAATACTTTCCAGTCTACAGTAGGCAGTCATCAAATGTCTTATGGGGCATTTAAGAATGTTACAGCAAGTGGCTATTGGGAATATTTCCCATTGCTCCATTTTCCAAGTTGAAGTCTTTATTGTAGCCATACTGTCTCTGTTCCTCCATGGTACACTGGGTGCCTGGGGAACAGTTATTTGGTCTTATGTTTCAGATTAAGGAACATGAATATTTGATTCCTTCCTCATACCATAAATGAGTAATTTCTATGTGGAGTAAACATCCAGACTTTAAAAGTAATCCTATTTATATTGATTCTCCATTTTTTATGTGCTCAAAATTCTTAAATTCATCAGAATTTGACTAAATAAAACTTGCTTAAATGAAGTATTTTGAGGGTGGGGGTAAAAAGAATGAACAATCAATTGCTAGGATTAATGATGCTCACTCATAGTAGTGGCATGAATAATGTTGTACAGGAAAATAATTAGTCCCAAGAGTTAATCCTAACTCTGTATGGTGCTAAAACTCATCAATCATTGTTTAAATACACCAAGTAGTTTCCAATTGGGTCAAAAAAGAAGTTGCCCTAGATATAGCATCATTAAGTACATATGAAATAAAAGGGGATGTGATATATTTTGAAGCATTTAATGTTAAAACAAAGAATATCTGACTGGATAGATGATTGAATTCGTGCTTCATGTATTCTCATGAAATTCACCAGAAAATGAATTAATACAGGAAAATGTTTAGAAATAAAACATAAACCATGATAGAGGTTTAGAGAAGCCATACATTTAAAAAAGAGAACTTGTAAACACTGTGCTAATGACTCGCAAACAAATGCAGGTTTAGATTATAAATAGCTACTTCTGGAAAAATCAACCTTGAAGAAGAATATAATACTTTGATTGCCTGAAGCTAAATTATCTGGCTGCAAAGCTCATGGGAAAAAAAGTAACATTTTGTAGATATCAGCATAACTTCTGGCATCTTAATCTGGCATTGAGGCTTGAATAAATGTCATTCAGTTCTCTGTTAGGGGTTATGATAGCTTTTAACAGAAACATGTTTAGATTAGATAAACAAGAGGGCAAAAGACTAGAGTATGTTGAAAGAGAGTCTACTTGTGCTGCAAATCTTTGCAAAATCAAACGAAGGTAAGACATTTGGAATATTATTCTGTTATAAAGTCCTTATGCTGTTATTTTTTTCTTTGAGTATTTAGGGCAGTTTAAGAATTTTTTTAGAATAAAAGTATATCTGACATTTAAACATATGATCAAGTTCACGTAACAACTCACACCCTTTCTCTTCATTTCCATTATACTGTTGCCTTCTTTCTCCTCCATCAGCAATTATTCTCTTTCTATTGGGAAATTCCCACTGTAATACAAGTATGATATAATATCTCTCAACATATAGTTCACATATACCTTCAGTGACTTCCCCATTTCTTTGCCCATTTTTAAGGCAAAATTCCTCAAAATGTCTGTGTTCACTACTACCACATATGTACTCTTCTCTGAACTTCAAACACATAAATTCAACTTGCAGTTGTAAGGCATTTCGAACTTTAACAGAGCCAAAACAGTTTCTGATTGTTGCTATGAAACCCTCAGTCATCCTCATATCTAAAAATAGTAGCTCCATTCTTCCAATTGCTTAGGCCAAAACCCTGGAGTTATCTGTAACCACTCAGATGCCAGCATCAACTCTTTGTTTCATCCTTAAAATATATCCAAACCCTAATCATGTACATTTCCAATCCTTATACCCTTGCCAAACCAACATCATCGTTCATCTGAATTACTGCAATACTAATTTTCTAATTTCCAGTTTTCTTGACCGACATTCTAGTTCCTTATGCTTGTGATGCTCTCCATCTCTTCTTTTTCCAAAAAGAAAAAAATCAGTCCACATGGCTCAGCTCCTGACTTCCTTGAGGTCTTTGTTCAAATGTCTCATTATCAGAAGGACCTTACTCCTATGTGTAAAATAACACCTTGTTTACTACTTTTTTTTAATCTTCTTAATTTGTTGAACTCTTATCAATAGCACTCTTTACTTCCTTAGATGGTACCCAGACATTTATTTACTCATTCATTCATTCATTTGTTTTTTGTCACACCTCACTAGAATACAGGCTCCATGAAAGAGGGAATTTGTCAGCTTTGTTCACTGTTGTTCCTGAAACACTGATTGGCACCGTGATAGGTGCTCAGTAAATATCTGCTCTATGGATCCCAAACTTATCTTGATTTCCAGTGACTTTTTATTCAGAAACTTTAAAGTCTACTCCACCGGACAGAGTAGAAGGATGTTCTCCCTGCAGAAGAGACCCTGCCCCTGGCTCCTGTTGCCTTTCTATTATATTTAAGTAACAGCTTAATTATAGGCTAAACAAAGGGAGGGATATTCATGGCAGGGGCAGTGTTTTCCTGGAATCAGGGTAATACCCTCCATTTCTCCACCATCTGGGTTCTAACTGGTTGGAACTTGCTCTGCCTCCATCCTGTTTTGGTTGGGCTAATTTAACACTTGGAGACTTCCTGACTCAGGCAATGCCTACAGCAATGCCCAAAGCAATACTTCAGGCAATACCTGCTAGTTCCCTGTCTCATTCCCCACTCAGAGATAATACTCCTTAATCTTAAGGGGTTATAGAAGGACGAAGTCTATCTTCTGTAGTTTCTTCCTGCTGACTTTATGGGCACAGGTCCTGCCTAGTATTGGAGGAGTAAAAATCTCTGCTTTTTAATAGCGGCTAGTCACATAAAATAATAGCTAAAATTATAGTTAACTTGAAGACATTTATTTTAACTCTGACTATCCTTCAAAATCCAAGTGTAATAATCTATGTTTGTTTTTAGCATGGGTGTTTTGCACTTCTTTCTAACTTTGTACTCTGCTAGAAAAGATTTTCAGGATCAGAGGAAATAAGTTGACCCTACCTGGCCAGTCAGATAAACCAAATCAAATGAAATGACCAGTAGGGTGGTAGGTTGTAGACAGATCGTAGTGAAAACCACAATGAGCTCTCTACAGTAGTAAAAGAAGTATTCCAAACTTCTTTCTCTGATTTTTCCTGGATTAACAAAATTATCAATTATTATAAAAAGAGAAAGTATTTAAAGAGTTCTTGAAGCCTCTGATAAATTAAGCTTTGTGCAAATATCCCCTTGGAGAGGAGTGTAGTGCTGGTGTCTTAATGTACGTATATCTTTTATAGATTTTAAGCTGAATTATACAATTGACCAAAACCAGTGACCTCTTTTCATTTTGAATGCTACTTATTCAAAAATCTGTGAAGGAAATATTGATCAATTTTTTTTTTCCTGAAAACTATTTTTTTATTCACTTCCTCAATAAAACAATTTAAAGTAAATTAATAAAAACAAATTATTAAATAAACAAATAAAATAAATTAAAATAAGTCCTCTTAATTTTTGTTATTATTTCTGACTACTATTTATTACTTTTTTCCACTGGATTCTTTTTTACTTATCTATTGTTTCTGTTCTTTGCTTTCTTTTTTTTTCTGATAACAGCCTTATTAAGATATAATTTACATATCATAATTCATTTCTTTAACATGTACAATTCAATTGTTTTTAGAAAATTCACAGAGTTGTGCAACCATCACTGTAATCAATTTAGAACATTTTTATTATACTAAAAAGAAATCCCACACCTGTAGCTGCCAGCCCTTCATATTCATTTCCCACACTAATGTACATTCTGCATCTACAGATGTGTCTATTCTAGACATTTCATATAAATTGAATCATGCAATATGTGACATTTTGTGATTCGCTTCTTTTATTTAGCATAATGTCTTTGAGATTCATCGATGTCGGAGCATGTATTAGTATTTCATTTCTCTTTCTTGCTGAATAATGGCTCATTTTATGGATAGAATATGTTTTATTTATTCATTCATTAGTTAATAGGCATTTTGGTTGTTTTCATTTTTTGACCATTATGAATAATGCAATCATGAATATTCATGTACAAGTTTTTGTGTGGATATATTTTTTCATATACACATAGAAGTGGAATACTGAGCCAAACAGTAACTCTGTGTTCAGTCATTTAAAGAATCACCACAACTTTTTCTAAAGCAGCTTTACTGTTTTACATTCGCATTAATAATGCATAAACGTTCCAATTTCTTCATATCCTCGCCAATACTTGTTATCTGTGATTTTTGTTATAGCCATCTTAATGGGTAAGAGGTGGTATCTAATTATGGTTTTGATTTGCATTTCTCTTATGGTTATTGATCTTCAACATCTTTTTGTTTGCTTGTTGGCAATTTGTATATTTTGTTTGGAGAAATATCTGTTTAGATCCTTTGCTCATTTTCAGTTGGGTTACTTTTCTTTGTATTATTAATTTGTAAGAGTTCTTTATATATTCTTTTTCTTTTCTTTTCTTTTTTTCTTTTTTTGAGACAGGGTCTCACTCTATTGCCCAGGCTAGAGTGCAGTGGTGTCATAATAGCTCACTGAAACCTCAAACTCTTAGGTTCAAGCCATCCTCCTGCTTCAGCCTCCTGAGTAGCTGGGGCTACAGGCATACTCCATCATCCCTGGCTAATTTTTCTACTTTTTGTACATACAGGGGTCTCACTCTTGCTCAGGCTGGTCTCAAACTTCTGGCCTCAAGCAATCCTCCTTCCTTGTCCTCCCAAAGTGCGAGGATTACAGGTGTGAGCCACCATGCCCAGCCATTTGTATTCTTGAAACAGTTCCTTATCAGAAATATGATTTTTGAGTATATTTCCCATTCAATGAATTATCTTTTTACTTTCTTGATAATGTCCTTTTGCGGCACAAATGTTTTTAATTTTGATAAAGCCCAATTTATTTTTTTATTTTTGATACATGTGCCTTTGGTGCATATTTAAGAAACCATTATTTAATCCAATATTATGAATATTTATACCTCTGTTTTCTTTTAAGGTTTTTATAGTTTTGGCCCTCAGACTTAGGTCATTTTTCCATTCTAAATTAATTTTTAGATATGATATGAGATAGGGGTCCAGCTTTTTCACGTGACTATCAAAATATCCCAGTGCCCTTTGTTGAAATGACTATTTTTTCCTTCCCATTGAATTTTGTTGGTATCTTAATTGAAAATCAATTAAAGGATGAAAAAACAAAAAATAAAGCAAAATTAATCAGGAATAGAAGACAGCAAATAAGATATCAGAATACTGCAAAGCATACAAATGAATTAAACTTGATTGTTAAAAGACATAAAGGCCTATATATATTAAAAAGATCCAACTATATGTGGACTACAAAGAGGCTTATGTAAAACAAATAACATAGAAATGCTGAAATAAAAGCTAACAAATATATTTCAAACAAATACTAATCAAAAGAAAAAAATAACATCTTTATTACTTTCAGGCAAAATGGATATTAAAGAGAAAGACAATTATTAAAGGTACAGGTCACTATACAATGATCAAAGATGTCAGGACTATATGAAAATCCTAAATTTGAAGACATGAAAATATAGCTAGCTGTGTGTGTGTCTGTGTGTATGTTTGTGAACATTTTATATATATGTGTGTGTGTGTGTGTAGTATGTATAAAGTTTGAATTTAGAAGAAGAAACTTACAAATTCAAAATCTTTTTGGAAAATTTAAACAACTTTTCTCAGAAAATTATAAATTAAATAAACTAATAGAATAGAGAAGACATTAATAACATTATTAGCAAATTTGTTTTATCGGACATTAAGTATTCAGCAAATAGAGTAAAATTATTTTTAGACACACATGACATGTTATTTGTATTATATACTGTATTCTTATAGTAAAGTAAGCTAGAGAAAAGAAAATGTTACGAAAATCATAAGGAAGAGAAAATATATTAACTATTCATTAAGTAGAAGTGGATTATCATAAAGGTCTTCATCCTTATCATCTTCATGTTGAGTGGGTTGAGAAAGAGGAGAAAAAGGAGAAGTTGGTCTCGCTATCACAGAAGGGGCAGAGGCAGAAGAGGTGGAGGAGGTGAAAGGGGAGGCAGGAAAGGCAGGCACACTTAGTGTAACTCTTACTAAAGAAAATCCACATATAAGTGGATTTACACAGTCCATACCTGTGTTGTTCAAGGTTCAACTGTATAACAAAATTATAACATGTAAGTATCAGGAATGTTTTGATGGAGAAGAAACAAGAATGTATGCACCAGCCTTAATAGAAAGAATTTTATAGTGCAGAGAGATAATAATGCTAATGAAAAACAATTTGCAGAATGATATACATGATATGTTATAATTAAAGTACAATTCAAAATAAGTAAAACGGTACTATATATTATGTATGGATACATAAATATCTATAGTGACTTGAATAAAAGACAACAATTTCAGGAAGTGCTTATCTCTTGGTGAAATGGGAGAGGAAATGGGATGGGTGGTGGCTTTTATATACATATTTTAAATTTTAGTCTTGAAAATAAATAGAAACCTCAAGCAAATGTGGCAACATGTTGACACTTGCTAAATCTGGTTAAGAGGTAAAAGAATGTATGCTACATTTTATTCTTTATTTTTTTTCTCTGAAATATTTTGTAATTAAAATAAAACATCTCTTTAATGAAAACTGAGGTCTATGTTATCTGCTTATAAACCTCTATTATCTTGCTATCTTACAAATTCTATTACTATCTGGTTCCAATTTACTTCTTTGGATTGTAGGGCACTTTGGCCATCATCTCAAGTCCCCAATTTATACTAAGATCTAATTTCTCTTGCACTTAAATGCCTAATTTGGAGAAGAGGGTTATAATTTGTGTTTACTAGACAGTGTTTGCCATGAGTTCAGGTGACAGTAACATTTTTTAGGCAGAGCTACAGAGGCAGTCTTTTTGGGCTAGGCTGTTTTAATTTTTATATTGCAATTTATTTTTCTTGTTAAGGCAGGAGACACATTTGACCTTAAAAGATTAGGGATGTTGCAATTCATACCAGTTAAAGACCTTGACTGCAACCAGAGTCCTTTATGCTCCCATAGGGTTTGAGCATAACTATTAATAATTCTCCGAGAAACAGATACTATCATTTGCAAAATTTTAAAATAAACAGTATCTGAATCTCTCATCCTTCAGTGATATACAGTCATATGTTACAATTGGCATGTTTAAATTTGATCTTTAGTTTTGATTTGTTTTCAGTTACTTTTTCCTTATCATTCTTGATTCATTTTTTAAGTTTGGTCGAAATCAAATTTGCATTAAGGTTTAAAATTTTATACTTTCATAATCTTGGAATTTTTAATGGCTTGAAATCATGGAAATCACATATTTTGCTCTGGTTATATTAACTTATTATGTATCATTAAATAACATGTTTTCAAATTATCCATAACAAAAATCTCAAAGCAATAAATAACACTTTTCTGAGACTACCAAATGTGAGACGAAGCAAAAAATTTTTTTCTACTTATAAATATTTTGTCCACTTAAAATGTTTATATGCAATGTGTCAGTTCATTCACTTAAGATTATTCACCTCAGTGAATAATTTAGTGAATTCAGATTTTGTTTACTTTCCCTGTATTGCACAAATATAATGACAGATATGAGCAGGTATTAAATATGCCATTTCAATTTAGTTTACTGGCATCCAGTGTACTTTCAACAACCCACCCCAAGTATATGTACCCTTTCAGTGGTAGCAATCATTAAAATGTTTTACATTATAGGAAGTACTTTAAGACTGTGTCTGTGATATGGCCAATTATCTACTTTTTAATATTCAGAATATTAAAATGTATTTTATCAAACTCCTGTCAGATTTTAATTTGAATGACATCAGTGTTTATCTTCACTTGATTCTTTATATTTAGAGTAATAGTATGTGATATGGATAGACTATGAAGTCTTGTTGGCAGTGAAGCTGAAGTTTTTAGGTGAATATTCAAAGACCCCAGACTCTTTGAGTCATTTTGACATAATTTTCCTTCATTCTTAATTTCAACTGGTGATAGATTTAATTTAATTTAATTTCTAGACCTGGCAAGGAGACAGCATGGAAACTCATGCCATAAGTTACTCACCCTGTGGAGATAACAAATGGCTCATTAAGTATAGCATATTTAATTATGGAATCATAGAACGGAAGAGATTTTTGAGGGCTTCTAGTTTAACCTTTCTTCCAATCCAAAAACTTTTGTTAACATGCCAGATGGATGGTTATTTAGTCTTTGCTTAAACATGTGCAATGTTGAAGATTCCACAGCTTTTGAGGGAAACCCGTTACATTTGGGACTTGAAGAATTATTAGAAAATTCCTGCTGATATCTACTTAGCAGATGTTCCTTTTACATTCTATTTGTCCCTTTTGCACAACACAGTACATTTTAGCTTCTTATTTTACTTGACACTTTCAAATATTTTTCTACTATTATGCTTTCTTAATGTCTTCAAATTAAGAATAGATGATTTAATACTCCAAACTAAGTATTAAAATTTAGCATGTGGAAATAATGTATATAATTAAATAATGATGAAATATAAATAAAGAGACTCATAATAAAAAAATGATTATAAATTCAGTTCCACAAAAGGAAGGGCATAAATATAGAAAATGTAGTGTCATGGTGGTTCCCATGATTGATCTTACATTTGGATTCTATACTTCTCAGTTACCAAAATAAAAGCAGGTGATATTGTTAAGTAGTTAGTGAGGGATTCTGGGTCTCCTAGGAACAAAAGTGGGTGCTGCTGTGATTCACCCACCCTCCCCAAATGGGCTTTCAGAGAGGCTCATGGGAGATCTGCATGCACAGTAAGACTCAGGTCATATATCTCCCAACTGTACAATCAATGTGGTTCCATGGTGACCTCTGAACCACGAGGGAAATCCCAATCCAGGCACTATAAAACAAGACACAGACCATAACCAGCCCCCTTTTTTTAAGTATAACCAAAGGTTTTAATGATTCATGTTCTCAATAAATATTTCTTCAGCAAAGTTGTTATTGTTATACCTATGGCATTTGTCTCTAGAATTTCCACAACCTCCGATATGTTCAGAGGAAAAAAACTAGAATGTGTCATTCATTTTCAAGTGCATTAAAAAAATGAACAGTGGAGTGGACCATTTGTTTATTGAATCCTAGCAGTCTGTCTGATATGTCTCACAATGTAGGCTACAAGGATTCTGCAATTCCCCAAGATAAGCCATGTCAAGAAATAGTCTTGGTCGTCTTGGAAAGATTCACTAGGGAGTAGCAGCTGGTGAGATGTCTTTCCTTCTCACAGAAGCAATAATAATAGAATTCCTGCTGCTTGGCACAGCTTATATGTCTTCATTAGTATGGCACCAAGTGCAGGTTGTACTTTAGACAAAAGTGCTAATTCTGAAAGTTCATTTCAGTTCTATCAAATTATAAATTATTTTTTCTCAGTTTATTTTTATCTCTACTATGGGGTCAGAAAATTAAAGTGAAAATTGAATGATTTTTTTCAAAGATCAAATGTGACAAAATTTTAAGATATTAGTTAAGGCAAAAGTCATCATTTTTGCATTAATCTATTCATTAGAGTATGTTTATTCATAACATGGGTGTTTTTGATTGATAGGTAATGTAATAATTTAACAACACCTTGACTGTGTGTTACTAGAAATTGCTGTACAAAGGCATCACTTCTAAAAGTAAATTATATTCTCTATAATGATAGTTGTTTATTAGTAACTTACCTATTTAAGGTACGCTCCTTCTTATGTCCACTTGTCTTGAAAATGCTTATGTCTTGAAAATTATTTCGCAGAAAGTACTGTATGGTCTAAAGATTGTTGGAAATCTCAAAATAGCTTTGGATAAAATAGAACAAAAGAAGACAAGATACCACAGATAAAAAATTATTTTAAGGAATATTAAATAATGAATTATATCACTACCTTTATTGTTGAAGAAAATGTAAATAATTCATTAGAAATAACTATATTAATTAGAAATTCAGTCTGATTGAAGTTTATAAGAAGACATTGCCGTTTTTCTCTCTGCAGTCATGTAGACAGAATACACTCACACAAAAGAAGTGATGTGAAAACTACATGGTTAATGCATCAGTAGAGACAAATTAGAACATTTAGCCTCCAAAGGAAATTATTCCCTTTGAATTATCTGGTTTGTCTTTAATTTTTAGCTGTCTCCTTTCATCTGGTCTTTGCACAAGCCTTTTCTTCAGGCTAAAGAGAATGAGCCCTGACTGTGTTTTTCAACATCTTTGCATAAAAAAAGAAACAATTCTTGAAAGACACTTTCTCATGTTTGTAGTGTTTATTGTTATGAATTTGATACTTAGTTTTGCAAATGAAAGTATATTCAAGTTGGTACCTTTATAAATTTTCGCTAGTCAAACAATTGTAAAATACTACAACTGCATAATATGAATAACTCATGCTAATGTTAAGTAGTAACAGGACAGATTCTGCAGCCATTTTCTGTCACAAGAAGCCTCAGCTGATGTTATTTAAGAAGTAATATGGAGATTACAGCTTGGAAAGGAGGGTCAAACATTGGGGAGTGTTTCTGATAATGAAATCCTTAGTGTGGAGGGATAAGCAGATAGGCTATGGGCAGAGTGCTAAATTCTTTACACTGGCTTCTTCCTTTCTGGAATTCCTACTGTGAAGAGGATATGTCCCCTCAGGAACCAAAATGAAGTCCCTCAGGTACTTGATGGCTTGGGAACCTTGAGCTGAGTTTCCTGAGAATCCTGGTGCAATACAGAATTGCAGACGCTGGGAGGTGAAGCAGTTAGAAATCTGCAGTTTTTATACCTGGCAAAAAAAATTAAGAGGGTGAATATCACATCTCTAGAGTAACACATGGTTTGGGGTTTTGATACATTAAAAAAGGAAATGGAATGAATTCACTTTTCAATATGTCTTTTAAAAGTTTTATTTACTTCTTCTAGTGTCCTTTGCTTCAAGTAATGAATGCCATGAACAGGCAGTGAATGAGATGCTTTTAAGAAGAAACATACAGTGCACAAGAGCACAATCAAAGCTGTGATAGATAAGTTCAGATCTGTCTAGTGCTCTTGGTTTATTGGTCCCTCAGGGATTGCCTGGAAAGTACCAAAGGAAAGATATTTTTAGGCTGTAGGCAGTTGAAGTGCTGTAGTGAGATCACTTATTAATCTTTAAACAGTACTTCCTGCTATTGTGTGTGTTAGAGTCCAATTTATCTCATTTTCTACTGCTAGTATAGGATATAAGGTCACATTAATAAATACAATCAAACAGCACCACAGCAAAAGGTGAAGAAAAGCCACTAGAAGTACTAAATCTTTGACCAATTGCATTACTGTAAATTAAACTGAAGTCCATTATTAAGCTAATAAACTCTGTGAGAGTGTGTGTGTGTGTGTGTGTGTAGTGTTATGCTATCCTGCATGGAAAATACTATCACAAGATAGCAGGCCCTTATATAATTTGAAAACAATATACAGAAAAGTCATTAGTCTGACTATGGACAAGAACAAATTTTTTTTGGTTTAATTTTTTTCTGGTTCATTAAAATGTCATCATGGAGGAATTATAGGTTTCCACTGCAGTTTGAATATCTATGTTGTTATGCCATATTATCTAGAAGTTTTTCCATATTCTGCAAGAAAAAAACAAAGCTATTTGAACTTAATATTAGATGCATAGGCTAGTACTTTGGGTATACCCATAGAATTTGTGTGTATGTATTTGAATTTGTGTATATTTTTAAATAATTGTGTATCTAGTGTGAGGAGACATCATAGAATGCTGTTCTAATTTTCTTTTATATATGTTTTCTTGCCAGTGACATGGGGACTTCCAGAAAATAGTATGAGAGATAAGTTCTCAGATAGATTTACAGGAGATGTCTGTATATGGCAAGTGAAGAAATTGCCAAAAGAGTCTACAAGCAAAACGCTACTAAACTTATTTAATGAAAATGACTCTGACATTAAGGCATTTCTCATAAAGTAAAAAATGCACTGTCTGTACTATGTACTGTAATCATTTGTAATCATTTATTTAGATATATGTTTATGATGTTAGAGCTCATGAGATTCAAAGTTGAAAAAAATCCAATTGTTTACAGAATACCTCACTAAATATTTTTATTCAAATTTCGAGATTATGCAGTCATACTACAGAAAACAAATACTCAAACATTTAACTGTAATGTCATGTTTTAGTGCAAAATGTCAGTTCTTAGTGCACTCATGGCCAAAGAATGATGAGACACACTAAAGTAAGGCAAGCACGAAAATGAAGTTTATTGAGGAGAGAAAGATAGGATTATAGGGCAAGAGCAAGATACAGGTTTACAGAGCAAGCGTGATACATACATATGCCACAGATGACAACTGGACCCACTGTCGTAGCAAAGAGAGAGCAAAAGAAGGATGCAAAAGAAAAGGGTCTGGTTATAGTTTGTATCTTGTTTTATAGTGTCCAGATTGGGACCTCCCTCATGGCTCAGAAGTCACCATGGAACCACTTTGATCGGCCAGTTTGGAGTTGCATGACCTGAGTCTTACAGCGCATGTGGGTTCTTCCATGAGCCTCTTTTAAAGCCCATTTTGTCGGGGGGAGGGTGGTGTTGAGCCTCAGCGGCACCCACTTTTTTCCCTACGAGACCTAGAATCCCTCACTATCTATCTACCTAACAGTAATAAAAGAGTAATGTCAGGAAGTGTCAGCATTCATACCCAAGCCAAAAATTATATTATAGTACAGGAAATCACATGAAATGAAGTGAAGGTACCAACATATGACATTACTGACTTGATTTTGGTGGGAAATTAGTACCATTCACATAGCCTTTAAGTGGTATATCACCTGATTTTAGGAAATATATTGAGACATTTTTTTTCTAGTGTGAGAAAGAGGGACGTATGCATGTATTTTATTTCTTAATATTTGGAAATGCCACACAATTCTGACTTCACAATTATAAATATCTTTAAAGAGAAAAGTATTTAATAGAAATTTTCTGGTCATGATAAAATACTGTTGTCCATTTTATGCTCCTGTTGTACATTCTGCATCCAGGACAGAATATTATTGGCCATTTGGCCACCAAATCACACTGTGGCTCTATGTATACTTTGGAAAAATAGACAAAGAATTTCCAAAAGCCAAGACCTGAGGGAAAGACAAAAACATGACTGTGCTGTTTATATTGAATTCAACAATCATATGAGTGTATGGGTTGCTATTTCTGACTATCGATCTTAAATGATATTTGGCTGCAAGAAAAGTTAATACAGTTCATGGTAATAATGTTATGTGAATAACTGTTTTAGCTAATGATGGATTCATTGTCCTCATTAGTGCAAGTTTTTGCATATGGTCTGGTTTTATTTAATCCTTTTTTAATGGAACTCAGCTTATGGTTGCAACAAACCTTTTAAAAACTATTAAATAGTGTCTGACTACTTATCTTCTGAATTTTTCCAGTCTTGTTAATCACCTATAAACTATCCTACTCTAATATCCTTTACCAATTAAAGAAGATGATAGTTTTTATCAATGATAAATTGCACATTGTATTTCTATGATAGCATGTTTCTAAAAAATTGATACTTATATATTTTATTTGCCCATAATTTATAAATTTCCTGTGTTCTGAACTTTGTACACACTGCACATTGTACTGTTTATTTCACAACTAAGTTTTTTAGCTGAAAGTCCATTTTTAGCTATTTAGAGACATTGTGCCATATGTTGCTTTCTGCAGTATAACAATGTGATGCACCTTCATAATGAAGTCTGGACTTCTTCCAAAAAGGAAAGTGATATAATCCTTCTGGTGAACTGTGAAATCCTACACTTGCACAGTGTTTTACCCAGCAGAAAATAAGCATTTTTCACGGACAGGTTTTGTTAGGGGTCTGAGAGAAAGGGATATGTTGGGGAGATTCAATGCCAACTTCAGTGGCACATTAATTGCTAGCTCTAAAATATTGCTGCAGTCATTATTATTATTTTTTTTTTTGATGGGGGAGAAAAATTTTCTAGCTATATACACCAAAGCAACTCATATATTACATCCCATTGTTCTCAGTATTGACAGGCTTTTGTTGGCTTCTATAAACACTCCTTGAAGAGTTAGTGCTGTTATTGGCAGCATCTTCTTAATTACACAAATCAGTGCAGGTGACTTGCTCGTGGTTACTAGGGTTTTCATTGTTTATCTTGTAATGACAGGAAAAAAATCCATGAGTATAAGACATATTAGCTCTTTTTAAAAAGGCATGGGTAATATGTCTTAAACATTTACATTTGTTAAGACTTTTTACACGTGGGATAGTAATTTAAAGAAATAATTCCTGTAAAAATTTTAGAATGGGGTTGAAAAATATACCATGCTGCTTATCAATATGTTACATATGTTGTCAAAATAATAGAACACTGGTATCTGATTTAAATAAACCAAGAACTAATGATGCAAAACAGAAAGAAACCACATACCTCCCATAGCACAGGAGACAGACTATTGATAATATCACAGTACACTGTGTAAGCACAGTGTTCCAGGGAATCCTTACTAGTATCCTTGGACATTGGTGTTTTCAGAAAAATGATAGTAACCTTCCCTGGGTATGTTTTCTTTCAAATCTCCACCACAGAGTTCAGCAGAAACTAAGAAATGTTGTGGGAAAGCCCAAAGCTTTCCTTACATTCTCGGAATTCTTTATAGGGATATTGGCTACAGTGATGAAAGATTACTGACCCCTCTGTGAGTTTTACATATTGAAAAGTAAATATATATATATATTTATTTATTCTCATTTTATTTGTGACCGCTCACTTTTATAGTCTCTGTTATTTCATTGAAATGATTTTAGCTAGAAAAATATTCAATTTACAAGATAGCTTTTGTTCCCTTCCTCACTATCCATTCATTCTTTAAATGCAATTTCTTGGACTACTCTTGTTTTGACGCTATTCTTTCCTGGAATAATGGTTGGGAATGTACATGCACTCCAGTGATAGACAGAACTGGTTTCGAATCTGAAATGTGGCACTTAATTATGAGCAATACGTCGTTTTGAGCAACTTGTTTAAACTCTTGATGTCTCAGTGTTTTCATCTTTTAAATGGGAATATTAATAGTATCATAAAGTTGTGAGGATTAAATGCAATAATTATGTGGCAATATGAGTAACCATTTGCTAAATGGTTTCCTTTATTATTGTTTAACAAGTCTGGTGGACTTTTTCAACTAATATCATTATTCTTTTTCGAAAATTTTCCTTCTTCTTGCCTTTTTTGTTCTCACACAGACTTTCCAAGCTATCTACTGTTCCAGATCCCATATGCCTCTCATTTTCTCTTGCTTCAGCACGTATGGCTCTCTCCCACTGTATGGGTCCCCTCCCCTCAAACACCCTCCCCGTGGGTCAGCTGAGTAAATAGTGCAGATCTAAGCATTTGTTGCTTGCATTCTCTAAAGGCTTCCTAGACTTTCTTGGAAGATTAGGTACTTGCCCTTCCTTAGACCATCATACACATGAATACATATCTCTGTTACAGGGCATTAATCAGAATGGAGCAACTCTTTATAGGTATGTCTCCCCAACTTGGTAGTATACTCTGTTAAGTATGTCTCTGAGGTATCGTGAGCACTGCGTATATACAGATAGTGCATGTATGTACCTATTATCAAAACAAGTGCATAAAGGAATTATTGAACTTTAGCAATCCCTTCATCTCTCTGAGACTTCTCTGGCTCCTCTTCATAATTCCATCTCCAAATACAGGAAATTTTTAATATTTTGGATTCTAATCTGTTACTCTTTCTCTCTACTCTATCCTCAGTCAAACCTATCCATTTCCAAAGCTTCAAATGACACAATGGTGGGTGAGTCCCCAATCTATATATCTTTCCTTATCTCTCTTCTGGCCCCAAAATATTTTTGTATTTTTCTGCTGAACGTGTCAACATTAATAAAACACACCAGCTCAAGCTTCATTTCCCCACTCCAAGTTCTTCTCCTTTCTCTCCTACTAGCACTCAACACAAAAGTTTTCCTATAGCAGCACTTTTCTTCTTCTCACCCATTCTTGAAGATTAGATAGAAATCATATACTTACAACAGTATGTTATATTTGTGTAGAACTCCATTGCTGACAAGCCTGTTAACACATATTTTATTTCATCCTGTAAAAACTCCCAGGTAACACTATTATTCCAGATTTATTAAAGAGACTATGTTTTCCAGTTTTTATACAATTCCCTAAATCTACATAAATTATAATAGCAAGAACTACTTTTTGTTCCATGCCCATTTTTACTTTCCATACATTATTACAAAAATGCTATAAGGCTGTTGTTTTTCACAGAAGAAACCTTTGAATTTCAGAAAGGTTAAAGAACTTGAAATAGCCTCTTAGCTGAGCCTTCTCTCATTAATTCTTCCTTCTTCATCTTGTGTGATAAACAGTTACCTGAATCACTTTCCTATAATGCTGCCAGAATGGTATCACTTAGCCAGTAATATACTTTCAGTGAATAATCACTGCTTGTTGGTACTGCCTTAAAATAGTGCAAATAGTGCAAATAGTGCATCTGGTGTTTAAGATGCAACATAAAGTTGCCTTAAATTATAACTAAAAACATGTTTCATGCCAGATTTTCCAATATTCTGTAATATATTATTTCTAAAAGGAACTCTTTACCATATATTCCCAAACTTTCCCACATGAATTTTTATTTATGCCAGTAGCCCTGTCTAAAAAATTTTTCCTCAAATCTGCCTGTCAGCTTTTGAAACCTATTTGTGATATAAACTTCACAAATCTTTAATTCATCAAGTAGATATGATAATTTCCTATAACGAATTCCCATAATGATTTGTACTTTCTGAATGGTACTTTGCAGATCCCACCTTGACTTTTAGGTTTTATATTTCTCATTCTCTCTTTTTTTTTGACATATAAAAAGCTATACATAATTAATGTATACAACTTGATGATTTGGAGATAAAGTCTACAAATATGAAACCTTTACCATACCCATGCCATAAACCTATCTATCACCCCCAAAAGTTTTCTTTTGCTCTCTTATTTATTATTACTATTATCATTTTGTGTTAAAAAACACTGAACATAAGACCCACCCACTTAGTAAATTTTTAAGTATACGATACAATATTGTTAACTATAGGCACTATATTGTACAGTAGACCTATAGAACTTATTTATCTTGTTTAAGTGAAACTTTGTACCCTTGACTAATACCTCCATGTTTTCCCTCCCCCAGGCTTCTGGCAACCACCATTCCAATCTGTTTTTGTGAGTCTGACTATTTTATTAATAGATTCATTATATAAGTTATATCATGTAATATTTGTTCTTCTGTGTCTAACTTATTTCATTTAGCATAATGTCCTCCAGGTTCATTCAAGTTGTCACAAATGGCAGAATTTCCTTCTTATTTTAAGGTTGAATAATATTCCATTGTATGTATATACCACATTCTCTTTATGCATTTATCTGTTGATGGACATTAGGTTGCTTCCCTGTCTTGACTATTGTTAATAATGCTGCAATGAACATGGGAGTATAATATAATTTGGAGATAGCTATTTCATTTCCTTTGGATACATATCCAGAAGGGGGATTGCCGGGTTATATTGTAGTTGTATTTTTTTTTTTTATTTCAGCTGTAGTTGTATTTTTAGTTTTTTGAGGAACTTCCATACGGTTTTCCATAGTGGCTGCACCAATTTACATTCGTACCAACAGCATACAAAGGTTCCCTCTTGCCTACATCCTCTCCCACCTTTGTTATCTTTTGTTTTTTTTATATAACAGCTATCCTAACAGGTGTGAAATGATTTCTAATTATGGTTTTGACTTGCATTTCCCTGATAGTGATGTTGAGCACATTTTCATATGCCTACTGGCCATTTATATGTCTTTTTTGGAAAAATGTCTACTCAGCTTCTTTGCCCATTTTTTAGTTGGGTTATTATTATTATTTTTTTGAATTGTGAGAGTTCCTTATATTTTTGGATATTAACTCCTTATCATAAATATGGTTTGCACATTTTTTTGGATTCTACATGTTATCTTTTCACTCTGTTGATTGTTACCTCCGTTGTAGATATGACTTAAGTCCAGTAAAAATAACTTTAAAAATTTATTTAATTAAAAAATAAAATCTGGGACTTGGAAGTACACATTACCAAAGGTAACCTCAGTTGTGGGTATTGAAGTGGGCAGGAATAGAAACAATAGAGTCAAGTTCATGCTGGAGGTTAGATACTGGATCTGATTAAGAAAGAGGAAGGAAAAAAGAGAGTAAAGCATGACTAGAGATGGAAAAGTCAGAAACAAGTACCATTTTCTCCTCTCTTTTACTATGTGTGTGATCTCATGAGGACATATATATAGCACCCATCAGCAGGCAGCCACACCATGATTTTCTCAATATTTCATGACTGGATAACACCACCTGCACAATGTAAACACACTCATGTTCTCAGAGGATCTCTGATGAAATCCACACAAAGCTTTAGGTTTTCTCATTGAAAAATTTCAAATATCTAAAGGCTATGGTATCTTTTTAGGACATATAGGCATTTTTGTTTTCTGATACCTAATTTTAATATTAATGTAATGTCTAGCACATGAATCTACTATACATAGATACCTAAAGTATAATATTATATAAACAATTGACAAATATACATTTTTATTAAAGTCAGAAAATATTATTTCTCTATTTTTGTGAAAGTGTAACATCTAATTAAATAAGTCATCCTCCTTCACAGCAAAGATTTAATAAAAACATAAGGTAGAATTAAAGTAGAATTGTTACTTTGCTCTTTGTTTAAGAGAATGTAATATTCTCTAATGTTGATCTTACTTACATCAACTATGTTTGCTTGTTTTTTGTACTTTGAACCTATCCTTGTAAAATCCAACTTTAGCGATTTTCATAAAACAATAAAATAGCTTAGGGAAGAGAGTATAATAGAAAGTAGTTTTATTTGCTAATCACCCTCCCCCCAATACACACAAACACACAAAGTAGGATTGTCCTAGGAAACTCATTCAAATTTACACATCTTTTTGTTCAGGGAACTGGTCCTTGTGTTGGACATCCTATATGAGTGGAATTTCTGACAGCCTGAAGAGTAAGTCTTGGTAAACTTTAGGGTTCAGTTGACTTCATAAATAATATTGGGAGGCAGTAAATACCTGCATATAGTCTCCAAAGACATATTGGTTGTTTCACTCTAGATCCCAGGCAAGTTTCTATTCCAGACTGCGATAAAATATTGACATTTTAGGTGTGAAATAGCTGTGTCTTAAAATTAAAGATAAAAGACAGGGTAATAAATGAGAAGATCTGAACATCTGTATTATATATTGGGATCTAATGATATTGGTTCTGGAACACTATGCCTTTCTGAGGACATCTTTAGCTATCATAGGCTCTGTATTGGAAGCACATATGAGCAGCAATGTGGAATAATGTCCACTTCATAGAACTCTTCAAAGAGTTACTTACCTAGCTAGAACAGCTGCCTCTGGGCTGGTTTTCAAAGGGGCAAGTGGAGGATCTGGGAGTCATAAAGCTGCTTCTTTGCAAACTCAACTTCTAACTTAAATTAGATTTCCTAGATTTATGATTTTTTAAATTTTCTTTAATTGTTTTCTCACATGTTATAGTTATAGCAATATTTACATTTTGTTCATGCATTTTATTTCTATTTGTAATTCTAATTCTATTTGCAATTTATTCTTAGTTGTGTGAAGTAGTCAGTTGCTACCTGTAATAACACACTATGCTTTAAGTACAGACATTGGTATGTGAAGATAGTGACTAAGCCTTTATCCTACTAGTAAAAAATGAAGCTTCTGAAATTACACTTGATCAAATTAAAGGTGTTCACTTGAATTTGAGTTCTTAGGCTCAATATTCATATGTCATAACTATTTCCTCAAACAGCATAATGATTGGAGCTGATAGTACAAATATAAACTGACCCAGATAATAGAGATGCTACCTTCTTATAGTTTTCTTTAATCCTTAGTGTTGAAGGTGTATTGAAAAGCTCAGATTTGCCAGATAGGGCCATCATAAGTATGGAGGGGCTCTTTTCTCTAGCACTGGCACTTGAAAGACAACCATAGCAGTAATCTGGGGTGAAAATCATATTGTAAAATAAAATAAAATGCATTTGTCATGAGTACTTATTCAAAGAGAAAATTTGCAATAAAAAATAAATACAGTCCATGGAGAATTAGTTCTAGGACATCCTGAGGGTACCAAAATCAGCAAATGCTTAAGTCTCTGATATAAAATGGTGTAGTATTTGCATATAATCTATGCACATCCTACTGTCTACTTTAAATTACCTCTAGATAATTGCAAATGTAATGTAAATTCTATATAGATAGTTGTTATACTGTACTGTTCAGGGAATAATAACAAGAAAAAACAATTCCAAGAGGGTTAGTTAATGGGTACAAACGTATTGTTTGATTGAAAGAATATGTTCTAGTGTATAGCAACACAGTAGGGTGACCATAGTTAACAACAATATATTGTATATTTCAAAATATCTACAAGAAAAAATTTGAAATGTTCTCAACACAAAAAAAGGATGAATGTTTGAGGTGATGGATATCCTAAATACCCTGATTTGATCAACTTTGATACACATGTATCAAAATATCGCATATACCCATAAATATGTACAATTATTAGCTATCAATAAAAAACATTAAAAAGTCTGTACATGTTTGATACAGATGCAAATTTTTTACTGAATATTTTTGATTCACAGTAGTTGAATCCATGATGTGAAACCCACTGATATGGAATGCTGACTGTATGAGGGATTGCTTTTATAATCCTCACTTTTGTACCATAGACGGGATATTAAATGGGGACAAAGGGAAGAAATTAAAAGTATAGCAATACTGTCACCTCAAAAAACAAGAGCCAATAGATAGTTTAAATTTTAAAATTGATAACAAAAATATAGAGTTAAGTACAATTATTTTTTAAAACAAAAAAGGATTCACTTAGAATCAAAAGAAATTATTTCAGAAAAATTTCACAAATCAACTTACTAAAAATTTAAAAAATTAGAACAATAATAAAAAGTAAATAAGGCAAATTTATGTGAAAATAAGAGACTCTATCAATTATTAAAACAATATTAATTGATTAAATACATTTATTAAGAAATAGGCTTTGAGATTGGGTCAAAATATAAATTCAAAACAAAGGGCATAAAACTTGTATGATAAAACATAAAACTAGTATGATAGAAAGGGTTAAAATGTAGAAAATAGATATATACCAGTCAAATGTAACATAACAATATATAAATAATAAACCACTTAACAAATTGTATGAAGATAGCTGACTTATCACATTAAAAAGTGATATACACTATCAAAAATTACAAACTAAGTCAAATCTCTGTATATTAAATTCTAAAATATAAGAAGGACTAAAAGTGAGAAGATGTCACAAATAAATGTTTATATAATTTTGTAGAGAATTACAGTTTTGAAAAATTATAAAATCATAAATAATACAGCAGAAATTAATATATTGAATAGTATATATTTGTGTGTATAATATCTATAAACAAAATAAAAATAGTAAAAGCCAGGAAAACATAGAAAAACATATTTATAATATAGAAGACTGAAAAAATGTAAATTATGTTTTTTAAAATCAATTTTGGCATTATTTCAATAAGAAAAATTTGAATATTTCAGTAAAAAAGCAAAAGATACTAATAAGTGCTTGATAAAATGAAATAATCAAGAGAAATATGAAAACATGTTCAAACAAAAACTATAAGGTATAATGAATTTATAATGAATTTTTCTCAAATTTAATAAATGAAGTTTTTAAATGATATAATGATAGCAGGGTTTGGGAGCAACAGGCTCTCTTATAGTTTTACTGTCACTTGTAAGCATAAAATTTTTCAAGACTTATTTGACCATATTATGTTAGAAGTATTGAATTTTATCCAAAATTTTGCCTTTATAAATTAATTTTTCTTATCTTTTATGTATCTACTACAGATTTTTTTCTTTGTGGTTATCATGAGGCTTACATAAAACATCTTATTATAACAGTCTATTTTAAGCTAATAATAACTTCAACTGTGCACAAAAACTCTGCAACTTAACTTCTCCTCCACCACACATTTTTATAATTAACGTTTTTTTACATTCTATATCTATTAACAAATTATTGTATTAAATAGTTATAATTGTTTTTAATACTATTATCTTTTATGCTAGATTTAAAAGTGATTTATGTACCATTACCATATTAGTGTATTCTGAATTTGACTATATTCTTTCCTTTACAGTGAGTTTTATACCTTCACGTTTTCCTGTTGTTCATTAGCATCCTTTCACTTCAACTTGAAGAACTCCCTTGAGCATTTCTTGTAACACAGATTTAATGGTGATGAACTCCCTCAGCTTTTGTTTGTCTGAGAATACCTGTCTCTCTACTTCATTTCTGAAGGGCATCTTTGACATGTATTGTGTTCTTGATTGACAGCATTTTTTCTTTTTAGCACTTTGGATATATCATACTATTCTCTCCTAGTCTACAAGGTTTCTTCTGAGAAATCCACTTACAGTCTTAGACAGGGTGCCCTTGTAAGTTATGAGTCACTTTTCTCTTACTGCTTTCAAATTTCCTTGTCTTTAACTTTTGAGAATTCAATTACTGTGCTTTGGTGAGAATTTCTTTGTGCTTATCCTGTTTAAGCCTTGTGCATTTGGATACTCATTTCTCCCTCTAGATTTGGGAAGTTTTTTTGTTTCTTTAAATAAGCTTTCTGCCCTTGCCTCTTTTCCTGCTCCTTCTTGAAATTTCATAGTGCATACAATGGTTCTCTTGATGGTGTCCCAAAAGTCCTGTAGGCTTTATTCACTCGGTCCCTCTTTTTTGTTGTTGCTTTTTATTTTTAGGGGGGGTTGTTTGTCTGTTTGTTTGATCCTCTGACTGGGTAATTTCAAATGACTTGTCCTCAAGCTCCATGCTTCTTCTTCTTTTTTTTTTTTTTTTTTATTTCAGCAGATTATGGGGATGCAAAAGTTTAGGTTATGTATATTGCCTTTGCCCCCTTCCCCCCAAGTCAGAGCTTCAAGCATGTCCATCCCCCACACGGTGCTCATTGCACTCATTATGTATGTATATACCCATCCCCTCCCCCCCATCTGCCCGACGCCCAATGAATGTTATTCCTATATATGCACTTAGGTGTTGATCAGTTAAAACCAATTTGATGGTGAGTACTTCTCCTTAATTGAGTCTATTGTTGAAGAACTCTATTGAGTTTTTCAATTTAGTCATTGCATTCTTCTGCTCCTGGTTTTTTGTTATGGTTTCTATCTCACTGTTGAAGTTCACATTTTATTTACATGAACATAAACAAATTTTGATTTGATTTTGTTTAGCTATATGTGTTCTCTTGTAGCTCACTATCTTCCCTAGATAATTATTTCTGAATTCTTTGTCAGGCTATTCATAGATCTCCATGTCTGTAGGGCTGGTTATAACTGCTTTATTTTGTTGATACGGGGGTGTCATGTTCCCTGATTATTATCCTCATGGTCTTGTGCCCTTGTGTTGGAGTCTGTATATTTGAATAAGTAGGCATCTCCTGCACTATTTACAGACTGGCTTTTGCAGGGAAAACCTTTCATCGGTCAGCCCATCTAAAGGGTCCACGGCATGCTCACTGCTGCTACCTGGGTCATTGGGTGGGCGTGCCTGGTGCCTAAGTCTGCAGGGATGATCCTGGTGCTGGTATCTAATGAGATGATCCTGGTTCTTGGGTCCATGTTGGCTCTGGGTACACAGAAGCAGGCCTGGAGCTTGGATCCATGGGTCTGGCCCTAGATCTTGGGTTCTTGGGTGCTAGCCTGTAGACTGGGCCCATGAATGTGAGCCTACTACCTGGTGCCATGGGGGCTGGCCTCAAGCTTGGTGTCACACAGACAGATCTGGCACTGGGATAGGCCTGAGACATGGTTCTGAAGAGGCAAGCCTGGAGTCTGAGGCTGTGGAGATGGCCTGGAACTGAGTCAGGCCTGGAACTGGCCTGAAAAAGGCCAGGAGCCTGGGACTATGGGAACCAAACCAGCACTGGTTTGGGCCTGGAGCTTAGGTCCAGAGCGGAAGACCTAGACTGGTCTCGCAGGAGCCAGCCTAAAGCCTCAGGCCATGAAGGCCAGTCTTTTGCTTGGATGGGCTTGAGGCCTGGGGCTGCAGGGATTGGTCTAGCTCCAGGATTCACAGGGGTGGTCCTGGTACTGGGGTTCTTGGCAAAGTCAGGTACTTACTTCACCTTTCTTCCTCTACACAGAGGGTATCTCACCAAGCTGCATGGGCTTGGAGGAGGGCTGATGCTGACAATGTAAAATTATCCTTCCCACCCTCTTCAAAGCCTCTTTTTTTATTTGTGTACTCCACTTGGGTACTGTAATACCTCACCTGGATTCATTAGGTCTTGCCTGGATATTTTTCTGTGTGATGGTTGTTCAAATTGATGTTACTATGAGGGAATGAGTGCTGGAAACTCCTACTCCACCATCTTGCTAACATCACTCTCCTCCACTCTAATGAATATTTTTTTTACTGTAACAGAGTTATTAGATAAGAGAGAGCCAATTGAATGTTGGGGAAAATTTATCAAAAATAATTATAAGATTTTAGAGTATTTGACCATAAGCCAGTTTCAATTGTCAAGGCAATCCTAATGACCCAAACCTCCTATCATATATAAATTTAAGAATATTTGAAATTTTTCTCTCAATTGCTAGGTTTATATGCAGACTATAGTTTCAAATTATTAAGGTGAAATTTTTTTTTATAAAAATGGGAAACTATATAGAGCCTGAACTTTTGGACCCCCATAATAAGCTGAAATAAAAAAAAAAATGGGAAACTGAACCCATTCTTATTTTAGATTATTGCAAATAAAGTGTTCTATCTGCCTATAATATTTCTGTTGACCCTGATCTCAACAAAGTATTAATATTCAAGTTCTGCTTCAGTATCAGCAATTGGGGGTGAATACTAAGTTTGACCCAGAAAGGTTTCACCCCAGATAACCAAAGCAACAAAAATATCAATAAAAGCTAACACAAAGTAAGACAAGGAGTGTGACATGCAGAAGAGAGTCAGTGCGTTTTGTCTCAGATGTAAGCAATCAGTACTTCAGTGAAGGACCAGGACATTCTATAGGTGAGCTTAGAGGGTACAGCACCGCAAGGTATTTGAGTGCTATTTGCACAGATGGTGGAGATGGCTTCCATGCTGATTTTTTAATGGTGCGGTTAGCTGAAATGAGCACCTGGCGCTACATAGGAAAATCTTTGTAGCAAAGTGTCTTCTCCTTGGTTATTTTATTTAATACATTCTTCAAAACTGTCCATACAAAAGATAATCTCATAGTATATATGAACATAAATAAATATCTCAAAAATTTAGCTAATTATACAAAAAGGAAACTTGAATGTTTTAATTTTATGTTCTCAACAAACTGAAAGTGTGAGAGAAATCATCATATTTTGTACTTCCAGGGAGAGAGGAGACAGACACTAAGTCTAACGTTCTCTCCATATTTCAGTATGAAGAGCCATCCTATTACATGAACATATATGTCTTGCTCTTTGCACTTTAGATTCTACATTTTGTGAGATCATGCCCATGTAATTATTTATACTTTCCCCAAGATATCACCTGATAATTTGGATTATTGAGGGTTACTAATTAATCATAACTTTCCATTTCATTAGCTTCTAGACCAATAAAAAACTAGACAAAGAGCCTCACAGAAAATACAAAGCAAAACTGGTTTTGAGAATAACATTTCAAGCCCAAAACCAACAGGAGCCTTTGAAATACCTTTTCCACCCTGAATCTAGGGACCTGGATCTGTAGAACTGACACTTAGCCAGAAAGTCAGAGTGAAGGAGCACATCCTGCCTCACATACCTTGTAGTAACAGGACAAGTAAGGGATTTGTACTTTGTAAAAGCAGGAGTGGAAAGGGGAACCTGCTTTACCTTCTGGTCATGAACTGAAAGCAAGAGAGAGGGAAAGAGAGAGAAAATGAAAAATCTGGGCCACATACGGTCCGTTATCTTCAATTCAATTTTACCTATCAATCCTAATATATAGAGAACAGTAATCGAGAAGTGAATAACAGAGGAAAAGCCTTTCTTCTAATCACTGTCTGAGGAACAGAAGTAGCAATAAATGTTCTATGTTTTGTTCAAAGCAGTAATATTTGGAGAGGGAAAGCAGAGCTTCCTCTATGCTATGTCCTACATACTAGGAAAGCATTTTATATGCGTTATCTCTTTTTATCCTAGCAAGAACCCTATGATTTAGAGAATTTATATTCCCATTTAACAGATGCAGGACTTGAAGCTTAGAGAAGTTGAGTAACTTGGCCCATGCAGCAAGGTGAGCGTAGAGCAGAGCTTGGACTCAAACCTGTGCTCTGAAATACTGCAAGGTATTTTATCACATATCCTTTTATGTGGAATATCACTTTTTCTATGTTGTTTCCTTTATTCCACCTATCAGATATAGATAGCATTACACTGTCAGCACCTCCACACTTACTTAGTACATCTATAGGTCTTTAACCACTCTAGAATTTTTGACCATTTATTTTGTTGCATTTATTGTCTCCTTTACTTGATTCTAAGCTCGATGGAGGAGGGGTTTATGTCTAAATACTGTTGGTGTACCCCATAGAACTTCACAAAAGTTCATTCAGTGACTTAAAGTTTGCTTCTGAAAATTTAATAATTTCTTTAGTTCTGAGGCTTAAAAAATGGTGACAATTTAATTGTCACTGTAGAGAAATTTTCTATTTCCTTTAAGATAAAATTAATATTTTGATGTGTTAGACATAGTGTTCAGTTGTATGCAGAATTAATCTCCCAATATCAAGGTCTCTGATTTAAATTATTTTCTTTAACAAAAAGTCCATTTGGAAAGAAATGTTCTTTTGAACTCTATAGCTCTTGAATTGGTGCCATTGTGTTAAAATCCCTAACACTGTTTTGTACCAATTGGATTGGGATGTAAAAAGAAAGCTATTATTAACCTGCATCTCCTTTTTCTCAACTGGAACTCTGCCTGAGGTCCGACAGGCTTTATTTTAAGCCCCAACTTCTTATATGAAGAGTTTACACTCAAACCCTGAGATTTTGAAAGCTAATCATCATGGTGTGTGCATGAAATTCTGAGTCTTTTCTACATCTGTTATCTGTTTGAAAATTCTGACCTAAAGGCACAAAGCATTTGAAATGTAGACCATATGGAACATCTGCAAATTTCTCATTTCCATTTGGTGGGCCATAACTAAAACCCATCTCTTCCTAGTTCATTACTTCACTCGCTAATGATTAGTGCTACATCAGGTCTGTTTCAATTCCCCTTTCTGGCTCAATAGTTCTCTATGCCTTTCATTTCCTGCTGTCTTGAACTCTGGTTCACTCGCTCCCCTCCATCTCATTTACTATAATGATAAGACTGCCTCCACAAATTATTTTGTTTCCATTAAGTATCCAAGGATACCAGACCTTAACAGCACTTTACCTCTCAAGTTAGATTACCACTTGTCATGAGCACACCTTGTTCCAAAGAGTACTTGTGATATTTTCATTCATAAGTCTCATGCTTATATAAGGACTAGGGAACATTCTGTTTAGAATATATGTACACACACACAGACACACTCTCTCTTTCACATATACATACATATACTTATATATATTCACATATACATATTTACTTTCCAATTTTATGCAAATTCAACTGTTTTACTCTTTACATTGAAGTTTTTTTCTTATATATTTGAAGATGACAGTAAAGATAAGTTACTTTTATAACATTTTTATGCTTTTATACTACTCATTAATTTTGGCAAGATGTTTGGGGAAGAAGTTATAGCTAACAAAACAAGCACCTTTTTTAGAGTCTTCTATTTATTCTGTGGTTCCTCTCCATATCCTCCTCACCAATGATTGTTGACTTCTAGCCAAGCTTGCATCACGTCTGCTTGCTTTTCCATTCAATAAAATATGTGATGTTAACATTTTGGAAAGGAAGTAATGGCTTTGGAGATGAAGCCATCCGTGGAAACAGGGCAGGAAGGTGGAAGAAAGCAATGAGAGTTTGATAAATTTGAGAATGATACCTTTTTCCTTCTATTTCTATTTAGAGATGACCTGTAAACTTTTGGTATGAGTGGCACATGTAGAAATCTTTCTGTGCAATTCTGTATCGACTTTTAAAAAAGCAATAGAAAATTTTCTTAATGGTCTTGGGCTTAACTCCATGCTAACAAAACCTATTGTTCTCTATTCTGAGCTATGGACCATCTGAGAACTAGACATGGGGAAGAGGAATAAAAATATAGGCTTCACAAATGCTGACCCTATTTTTTAGGACACAGTTTGGACCACGTTTCTTTGTTTTCCTTCCTGAACCTTGGGATCTACACTTGGGTCAAAGGCATGAAGAGCCAGGGCCTCCCTACTGGCCACTAGAAAGGAGCAGGAAGCACAGGGAAGAACACGTGTGAACTAACGCTCAGTACTTTAGGCTCTGTTCAGAAGGAAAACACTGACCAATAGATGGCAGCCTTTCTCCATCCCACCAGCCAGGAAAGCCTAACTGCCCCCTCTGGCAGGAGGCACTGGAGAAAGGGCAGGAGCTTCTTCTATATTTTGGAGAGAGTTAAGGGCTCTAAATATGAGTTGATAAGAAAATATGGGGAGGAAGTGTATGGTTCCCCTTACTAATGTCATCTCTGTTAAGAAGAAAACAATAGTGCTTTCATCTTTACTATTTTGTATACAAGCTAAGTTTTTAAGCTTGAAATGCAATTTTATGACCCAGATACTTGTTTATTTTTAGGTGTTACAAACCTACAATTTTTACTAGTTTGCCAAGTAACCATATATTTTAAAGTAATATTATTTAGGAGAGAGTTGTTAATCCCAAGGTAGTCATCAGTCTTGGGGCTAGAGTGGGAAAATAATAAGATAAGAGTGAGAAGTCTTGGGAAAGAGGCATGAATGGGAAAAAAAAAAAAAGTAAGAAAAAAAGTGAAAGAGAGAGAGAGAGATGACTATGAGAAAAAGGAAAAAGCAATAAAAGGCAAAAGGAGTACAGATATTTTTAAAATAGATTATTTTTTTAGAGCAGTTTTAGTTTCACAGCACAACTGAGAGGAAGGTACAGAGATTTCCAATAAACCCTATATCCCCACGAGTGCATAGATTCCCCCCTGTAAACATCCCACTTTAGAGTGGAACCTTTGTTAGAATTGACGAACCTACATTAACACATCGGTATTATCTAAAGCCTACGGTTTACTTAGGGTTCACTCTCGGGGTTGTATACGAGTTTTAGCAAACGTATAATGGTGTGTATCCACCATTAAAATCACATAAAAGAGTTTCACGGCCCTAAAAATCCTCTGTGTTCTGCTAATTCATTCCTCGTTTCCCTCAGCCCTTGAAACTACTGATCCTTTTACCATCTCCATAGTTTTGCCTTTTCCAGAGTGTCATATAGTTGGGATCATGCAGCATGTAGTTTTTTCAGATTGGCTTCTATCACTTAGTAATATGCATTTAAAGTTTCTCCATTTTGTTCATGGCTTGATTGTTCATTTCTTTTTAACATTGAATAATATTCCATTGTCTGGCTGTATCACAGTTTATTTTATCCATTCACCCACTGAAGGACACTGTGGTGCTCCCAAGTTTGGTTAAGTGTAAATAAAGATGCTATCAACATTCCTGTGCAGGTTTTTGTGTGGACATGAGTTTCAACTCCTTTGAGTGAATACCACAAGGTGCAAAGGCTGGATCATATGGAAAGTTTAATTTTTTTAAAAAAGAAATTGCCAGATTATCTTCTAAAGTGGCTGTACCATTTTACATGCTTAACGGCAATGAATAAGAGTTCCTGTTGCCCCACATCCTTACCAGCATTTAATGTTGTCAGCATTATAGATTTTGGCTAGTCTAAAAGGCATATAGTGGTATTTCATTGTTGTTTTAATTTTCAGTTCCTTAATGAGTCATGATGTGTAGTGTCTTCTCACATGCTTGTTTGCCATCTGCATAGCTTCTTTGGTGAGGTGTCCAGGTTTGTGCACAGTTTTTTATTGGGTAGTTCATTTTCTTATTGTTGAGTTTTAAGAGTTCTTGTATTTTTTAAATAAACATCTTTTATCAGATAGGTCTTCTGCCAATATTTTCTCCAAATCTGTGGCTTGCCTTTTAAAATCTCTTGGCATTGTCCTTTGCAGAGCAGAAGTTTTTAATTTTAATAGAAGTTCAGTTTATCTGTTGTTTCTTTCAGGGATCATGCCTCTGATGTTGTATCTAAAAAATCATCACCAAATCCAAGGTCATCTAAGTTTTCTCCTATCTTATTTTCTAGGATTTTTATAGTTGTACATTCATGTTTAGGTATATGATCCATTTTAAGTTAATTTTTGTGAAGAGTGCTAGGTCTGTGCCTGCATTTTTTTTTTTTTTTTTTTTTTTTTTTGCATTTGGATGTACAGTTGTTCCAATGTCATTTGCTGAAGGAACTATCTTTTTATCTTTTCTCCATTGTATTGCCTTTATAAAGATCAGTTATATTTATATAGATAAATTTCTGGGTTTTCTATTCTGTTCTGCTGATGTACATGATATTGTGTTTAATTTTAATTGTTCATTGCTGGTATAGAGGAAAACAATTGACTTTTGTACATTTAACTTTGTTTTAGAATATAATTAAGGATACTACCTTGTAACCCTCAACCTTGCTATAATTGCTTATAAATTCCAGAAGTTTTTGTTGCTGTTGAGAAGCACAATTTTTTACCTCATAAGAATTCCAAAATCTATCAGAAAATGAGTGGCAGCACTAAGACTATTGAAATTGAGAAAAATAAAAGCAGCTTAGATGAGAATAAAAAGGTAAATAAAAGGATTTCTTGCAATTATCATCCATTTCCAGCTACTTCTATTCAAGTAGAGGGTATGGTTTCTTATTCCACATTGGTTTAAAGTGCTGGTTCTAATTTTAAAATAATTTAACAATGTGTAGCACCGTCTTAATTTAACAACATATGGGATTGTGAAGGACACAGTGTCTGTGCCACAATTTCCTCAAATTTGAAAGGTAGAGTTGACTAGACAATTTCAAAGATTTCAATTTCTTTTTATTCTTTAACTATCTGACTCTAAAGAAAGAGAAAAGACTGAATCATAAATGTATTCTGGGCAATACCAATTTTGAAGATACTTTTTGTTTTTACTTTTAGATCAACAACTCAATATTCACAAATTTAAAAGCAATTGTTTTCTGGTTTCTTTTTGAAGTGTCAGATAATCAGGGAAGATGAATTAATTAATTAATGTTCATCCCAAAGTAGGGAATATTTTGAAGACTATTTAAAAGATGAGAAGTAAAATGTGTACATGTGGTCTGTTCTGGAAAATTATTAATAGATCTTTTTATTAATTTAGGTTAATGTTAGTAACTGTAGCATTATAGAATATTGCTTATCAATATATCATTGAAAAGTTTGGAAATACAGTTAAAAACTTTCACTGGGCATAGCTTATGTGTTATGTATGCTAAGGACAATGGGAAGTAGAAGAAGGAGGTCAGTAAAAATACAAGTAACATGTGCTTCATGCCCTGAAACAGTTTTTAATTTGGTAAATGAGACAAACATAAGCCAAAAACACACGTGAGTGAATGTGAGAATTATGCGAGATGTATTGATTAAAATTGATTTTGGAAATACCTGATCTCAAGTTCCCAAAGTAAAACACTAGAGACCCAGTGTCGTATGATCACTCTTGCTTAGCAGTTAAGAACATCCTTTTGAATCAGGTGAGGTTGGGTCCTGTAGTACCATTGATAAGCTGTTTTACCTTAGACAAATTACTTTATTGCTCTAATCCTCACTTACTCATTTGGAAAATGGGAATGATAATGCTATTTGTCTCAAAAGATTAATATGACAAATGAGATATTACTAATACTTGTGCGGTGTCTAGCACAATGCTAGCACATATGTGGTTAATATATGCTAACAATCATTTCTAAATAATTACATATTACTATGTCAATGAATCTCATTTTAGTGTATGGTGAATGCTAGAGAATGCTGGCTCTAGAGATAGGAGAGCAGTTCAGATATTGATGGATTTTTTTCCTCTTTTCTCTTCCATTCTTTGGTTCATATAATCATGAGGTTTCAAAACATAATGTTGATCAGTTTAGAAGACTGAGGAGTTTAATATTAATATTATAACGGTTTAGTTCAAATGGCTTAATGTAAGTCTAAGATACAGTTTTAATGGAAGAAATGATTTCATTTACTATAAAAAACTATCTTTTTTATAGCTAAGTGATTTGTATGTAAGTTGCCTTGCTGACAGATCTTAGAATTGTACACTGATGCCTTTTTTCCTACCTTTCAATTAACCTTTCACGTGTAGACTGGAACTCGATCATCTGGTTAGGAGTTGAGCATACTAATATCTGATTTTGCCATGGAATTTAAAAACTTGTATCAGCAATCCATAAAAGAGATATTTCCTCCCAGTTTTTTGGTTTGCATACTAAATTTTTTAAATAATAGATTTAGAGTTTGTTTGCTATATAGTATTAAAGTGAGGTGAAAAATAGTTATTTGTCAAACTTAACTGTAATTCTTTAGCTTTTCTTATTGATCCAATTAACTACTTACTCTTAACCATGAGACAAGTTCCAGAGCATATGGCAACAATTGTAATTTACCCTCGCCATTTGTTGCAACTTAATATGTGTCTATTGATTTTGGTTCTTAACTGTTGTAAACACTAACAGTTTTCATCATTTAGCAGTTATAGCACCCTAGTCTGATAGTTAAATCTGAGGGAGGGATGCTTCATTTGAGTGAGAAGCTTTTTATGCCAACATAAAAAGCATCATGACTTACTTTTACTTAAGGCTATTGGAGTTACGATAGATTAGGGAAACAGCACGAGATTATAAAGCACAACGTGGATGCATGTATTCCTCATTTATACTCATTCAGGAATAGAAAGTATTATCTGTCATTACAAGTTATTTTAAGACTTCGAGTGTGTTATTAGTTTCAAATTTTCCGTGATTACATCTTAGATATACAACAGGGAGAATATAATGATACTATTAAATGCACACTCTCTTTTCTAATATCTGTCACTAATGAAAAGCAAAAGCTTTTAAATCATTGCACTTAGCCTGAAGTGTAATGAAATGAAGTGCTGTCTCTCGAACAGAAAGAATAATCAAAATCTAGTTAGGCAATTAACATTTTTGGTTTTTGCTCCATTCCATACTCCATCATTTTGACACCAATATATTTATCTCTGAGTGGACTCATATGAGAAGTTGAGTCTAGGAAGCTGATAAACTGCTGGATTTTTTTTCACATATTGCAAAGTATAGAAGACAGTGGATACAGTTTTACTGTCTATATTCTACAGTTTTATCTTCTTTAACATCTCCTCATTTTTTCTTAGAAGACCGAGAATAACATCTCCATGGCTTTAGTGTTTTGATCACATAGAAATGTTAGGTAGCTCTACTTCTTGATGACATCTCCATATAGCACTGTTCTTGTGAGAGCAGGCTCTTTGCACAGGTCTGGAAAGAGGTATAATAATTTTGAAGATTATATTCTAAAACAGAATGAAGTAGAGTTTCAGCATTGTCTAGTTTGCATGGTGAATGTAGAGGACTGCCTCAGAAACACGTGAATATGTGCTTTTTAGACTCTGTCTCCATTCATCTAATGAAGTAAATAGTTACAAACTCACAATTTTTGCATGTGATAAAATATTTTAACAAAAAAAGTGAGAGTTAGGCTGATTAACCAACTCTAAATAAGTTGCATAAAACTAAAAGAGAATCACTTTTGCTTCAATTATCTAGATTTCATTAGGGATAGCTTGTGGAGATTTATTTTGTTCCTTTATTTGAAATATATTGTCCTATTTCTTCATTTTCCTTGACTCTCTGTGTTGGTTTCTGTGCACCAAATAAGATAATTACCTCTCACAATCTTTTTAGACTCCTCCCTAAAAGAAATGGTTTTATTCATTTGTTAAGAAATACTGAAAATGAAAGCATACATTTTTAGGAAACAAAATCCTTAAAATTTAAGAACTGATTTTAAAGCTCTTCAACAATTATATCTACATGTGACTTACTAATCAACAAAGATTAGATGAGTAAACATAAATAAAAGACATAAAATGATCAATAATCTCTTTGTATTTTCTTTCAGTAGTAGATGAGATTTGTGTTGATTTTACTTTAATTTATACATAATGAAATATTTCTTTCATTTTTCAATATTTTACTTTTAGTACTATTTTGGGGATTTATTAAATAGATCATATGTATGTTTACTCTGCAAAATAAAATAAACATATATTAGTTAAATTGTATTATTTAGTTATGAGATATTTTCTCTAACAGAAGAGACAAAATAGAGTTGTATTTTATTTAAACTTAAGTTGTTTAGTCTTATTTTTATTTTGGTGAGAGTTTGTAGGAAAAAAAAGCTCAGCAGTATTGATTTCTGATCACCTGTCTCTGGAAATGAAAATGATGCAAAGTCTCATTTCCTACTCTCTTCCCTCTTGAGTAATTATGCTTGAGAATCAGCTTTGCTAATGAAAGACTGCTTAATTTAATAGTTGCAGAATATATTTGGGGAGATCAATTTGGCAATTGTGAAAAGTGAAATGGGATCTTACTTGTCAGGTTTAAAATTGAAAAATTAAGATAGCCACCTAATCAAACACATTTTAGCAGATGTGGGCATAAGGATGGACTTCCCTAAATCACCAACTGGTCAAATATTGCAGGCCTAATGTGATCCAAGCTGCAGCAGAGACATCTGGTGACTTTGCCTTTTTAACATATTTTAATGTCCTTTTTCTTTTTGTGTGCAGCTTTTTCTATTTTGCTTTTCCATTAGATATAAACATATCAAGGAATTTTCTGGTGTCACTATTGAATCCTAGAACTGATACCTTACTTATGTCCTTTCAAACTTATGTCTGATTGTTTATGTTATATTCTTGATGCCTAAAACCGGGATTGACTCACAATAGCTATTCAACTTTTATTACAATTTTTTAAACGAATGAGGAATGAATAAATGAATAAAAAAGACAGCTGCTAATTATGAACTATAGAGAGGGAAGACTCCTCAGAAGAGGTAAAACATGAGCAGAGAGTACAATATAATGAAGAAGCAAGCTGTATGGGTATATTGTGGAGTTTTAGGCAGCAGAAGTAGCAAAATCATCCAGTTACCAAGGTGAAATCTGAATGGCATGTTTAAGAAATAGCAAGAAGGCACAGAGAGCAAAGGCAAAGGTGGAAGGTGACATAGGAGAGGATGCCAGGGCCTGGCAAAGAGAATCAAAGAGCTCTATAGGTTTGGGAGCCTGAGCAAAGGGAAAATGATTGTGTCATTACTAAATTATGAACCCCTGAAGGAAGAGCAAGTTGGGTTCAAATAATAGTTCTTGCACTTACTAGCTATGTGGCTTTCTACAGAGTACTTCTTTTGGTCTCAGTTTATGCTTTTAAAAATGACCATCCTATTATTCATATAAAGTATTAAAGTGAAGGATAATCTTAATCTCAATTAATAATGTATGTCTGCCAATGTCTTCCTTTTGTCCCTTCAGATCCATTTTCCAAAACGCTCTCAACTCTCCACTCTACTCTGGGAGTCCCACCTCTATGGACTACACTCAATAGACTGCTCCAGAGGAGATACAGTATTATTTAAATAACCTAGCATAGTAACTGACATAGAGGAGTCACTCGTTAAATATTTGTTGAATAAATAGTGAGCATTCTGTTACTCAACTATTATTATTGAAATTAAATAGATGTTTAAAATTAAGATCCAGTAATAGTAATAACATCCAATGATTGTGTTGCACCATGCTTCAAGTCTTACGGCAATCATTTTTATGCATTATAGCAGGGCTCGGTAAAGTATGTCTTACAGTCCATATCTGGTCTGCTGCTGGTTTTTGTAAGTGAAGCGTTATTGGAACACAGCTACCCTCATTCCTTTGCATAGTGTCTGTAGCTACTTTCATGCTACAACAGCAGCATTGAGTACTGTGGCCAAGACTATATAGCCCACAGAGTAAACATTTATTATCTGGCTCTTTTCAGAAAAAAAAGTTTGTTATAGAATTTAATCCTCACAGTGATCCCATAAATTACATAAACTTTTATCCCCATTTCTCACATGAGGAAACTGAAGCTTAGAAATATATTAATTAGCTTGTACAAGTTATTGAAGAATAGATTTGAGACCATTTAAATTAATTTAAGATAACCATTTATACATTTGTCCAGCCTATTTAGATGTTTTGAATAATTGTGCATTTTTTATATATCAAACTCAAAAGAGGAAAAGAAATCTATTAATTTGGACATTATGACTAAAAAAGGAAAAGAGAAAAATTATACCAGTTGCTCATTCTCCTTTTCTTCCACCTTTGGTCCTAGGAAGGTATTTATTACCCTCTGGGCACCTTCCTCAGGAAGGATGTGGTAGGATGTAGTAGTCATGACTTGGTGGCTTTCAGTCCCCTATTTCAAGCCACTTACCTAGCTCCTATAGGGCATTCGTGAGGAGCTCAGTTGTTTCAAGCATCGTCTGAGGAAGACAGTATGTCCTCCACAACTTCCAGCTCTGAGTGCAACACTTTTCCCCTCACAGTGCCCTCTTCTCTGTTTCCATCTGTCAGACCCTGGTTATTGCAAGCGGTCCCTCTCCTTCACAGTGGTTTTAGAATACCATATGTGAGAGATTATTTCTTCTTGGTTTATTCTTTCCTCATGCCTCAATTAAAAAAAACAAACAAACAAAAAAAAAAACAAGACTCTTTATTAGTTAAATTCATTACTGTTATTTAATGTGACAAATTTTAAAACATTAGAAATCAAAACTTGTCTGGTCAGATCATCCTTGCATGTACAAAGTTCATAGTAATTCTGAGTGTATTTTAAATAAAAATATACTGACTCTTTGAAACCTAAGCATAGTTTTCTTTAATTCGTTCTATTTCCAAAAGAGGAAATAATATTTTATAATTTGCAATATAGAAGATACTTTACCTTTCTTGGACATTCTTGTTGTATAATAAGAGACCATTAAGAAATCTTCTTTACATCAAGACCAAACAACTGGAGATTTAGCCTATATTGGAGTGATTATGGAGTCTCTGCTATTAATGGCAGATTTTGTTTTCATCCTTGAAAAATGTTCGTTCATGTAGTTTTATATACAGACAATCTATGATGTATGATGGTTTAATATTTTCAATTTATGATGAGCTTATTGGGATGTAATTCCATCATAAATCTAGGAGTATCTGTGTTATATTAATATATAAATCCAACAATTTTATTATTAGTAATGATATAAAATATAACATATAATATTGAGGTATATATTAAGATGTTATTTATATTATTATTGTTGTAATTATTATCAGCAGTAGTAGTAATAGGAATAGTAGTGGTAGGATTGATATATACCACTGCCACAACTAATGTTTTTTATATATGCTGTTGGTTGGACAGTCACTACAATAATCAATCTAATTAGTACAGTTTTACTTCCCCAGCACCTTGCTTATATATCCTCCCAGATATGTATCACTTATACTCTGAACATGTCTTACTCTTCACCACTATTCATTTATGATGCATTTTTTTCTTTTTCACTAGATGCTAGAGGACAAGACGACCTTTCTCACTCCATAAGTAGTTAAATCAACTATCACTTTCTCTGTGAAAACTTTCTCATATCCTCCAGGCCTAGCTATTTTCCTTTCTGTGATTACGCTGAATTTGAAAAATATCTTAGAGCAATTTTTATATTGTATTATAATTACTTGAAAACTATAGTGAGTGCTCGACTATAGACAAAACTTGATTTCTGTGTTTATTTTCAGTAATTACCACATTACCTAATATTTTTTTTGTGTTCAATAAAGGTTTGTGGAATAAATGAATAAATTATTTAGTGAAAGAAATAGGAATAGCAATACAATTAAAGTTTACCAATGTATATGGACTAAAGTATTACTATTAGGTTGGTGCAAAAGTAATTGTGGTTTCAGACCATGAATTTTAAATTATTATAACTAGTCTCAAACACATCTTTATTAATCAAAATAGGAACCATTACAATCAACACAATTTTGCCAACCAGAAATAAGTTTGTTTATTCCTGTAGCATAAAAATCTGTGCTTTGGGACTCGAGGAACTCTTGGAAAGCAATTTCTGCATCCTCCTGGTTGTGGAAGCATTTTCCCTGCAAAAGGTTGTTGAGATGCTTGAAGAAGTGGTAGCTGGTTGGTGAGAGGTCAGGTGAACATGGCAGATGAGGCAAAACTTCGTAGCCCAATTCATTCAATTTTTGAAGGGTTGTTTGTGCAACGTGCAGTGAGGCGTTGTCATGGAGAAGAATTGGGACCTTTCTGTTGACCAATGTCAACTGCAGGCCTTGCAGTTTTCGGTGCATCTCATTGACTTGCTGAGCATACTTCACTGATGTAATGGTTTTGCCAGGATTCAGAAAGCTGTAGTGGATCAGACTGGCAGCAGACCACCAAACAGTGACCAGGACCTTTTTTTTTTTTTGGTGCATGTTTGGTTTTGGAGCTGCTTCTTGGTGCAACCACTGAGCTGGTCATCGCTGGTTGTCATATAAAATCTACTTTTTGTTGCATGTCACAATCCCATTGAGAAATGGTTCATCGTAGTTATATACAAGAGAAGATAACACTTCAAAATGACAATTTTTTTGATTTTCTGTCAGCTCATGAAGCAACCATTTATTGAGCTTTTTCACCTTTCCAATTTGCTTTAAATGCTGAAAAACCATAGAATGATCAACCTTGAGTTCTCTGGCAACTTTTCATATAGTTGTAAGTGGATCAGCTTCAATGATTGCTCTCAATTGGTTGTTGTCAACTTTCAATGGCCAGCCACTGAGCTCCTCATCTCCAAGGCTCTCATCTCCTTTGCAAAACATCTGGAACCACTGCACTGTACATTCGTTAGCAGTTCTTGGGCCAAATGTGTTGTTGATGTTACGAGTTGTCTCCGCTGCTTTATGACCCCTTTTGAACTCAAATAAGAAAACTCCTAAAATTTTCTTTTTGTCTAATATCATTTGTATGGTCTAAAATAAATATAAAATAAACAGCAAGTAATAAGTCATTAGCCAAAAAATAAAGCAATAAATGCACATTAAGGTGATGTATAACATAACCACATTTAAGAATGTATTCCAATATGAAAGGGCAAATGTCAACAATGCTAAAATCGCAATTACTTTTGCACCAAACATATTGCAAAGTAGATGAAATATGGCACACATTTTACACATTTATTGAACATTTTAAGAAATTTAAATATGTTATTATAATCATAGTATATAATTATAAAATACTTAATTTCTAGATTTCTCAGAAATATCACCAATATTAAAGCTTAAAAAAGTAGAACATGCATTATATTGTCTTCTTCTTTTTTTTTTTTTTTTTGAGACAGAGTTTCACTCTGTTGCCCAGGCTAGAGTGAGTGCTGTGGCGTCAGCCTAGCTCACAGCAACCTCAAACTCCTGAGCTCAAGGGATGCTCCTGTCTCAGCCTCCGAGTAGCTGGGACTACAGGCATGCACCACCATGCCCGGCTAATTTTTTCTATATATATTTTTAGCTGTCCATATAATTTCTTTCTATTTTTAGTAGAGATGGGGGTCTCGCTCTTGCTCAGGCTGGTCTCGAACTCCTGAGCTCAAACAATCCGCCCACCTCGGCCTCCCAGGGTGCTAGGATTACAAGTGTGAGCCACCGTGCCCGGCCCTATATTGTCTTTTATTTATATTAAATTTAATTTCATTTAGTTGCTATTCTTAATTTTGAAAATATAAAGGAAAATGTTGAGAATGGAGAATTTTTTTGGAGAAAACATTTAGAAAAGCAAGAGCAGTAGTGAACAAGTGAGAAGAGGAAACAGGTAAGCATTTTATCTGTCAGTTTCATTCTATGTACATTAAAAACACTTCCATGTACTGGCAGCTATAAAAGTCTCATGGATGCCAGTAAGCTAGCTGTTATTACCTACTAATCTGATATCCCTCGCTTCAGCTGATTGGTAATATCTCACATATATTCAAAGCACATTACAGTGTTTATACTGCCATTTGTTGACACATCATAAAGGGGCAAATTTTTTAATGTTTGGCACTGAAAATATGAGTGTATTGATTTTTTAAAAATCTTAGTTTTTACATATAACTCTGTAATGTATGCACTTATCAACAGTGTGCTGCACCTCCATAACTAGAGAGTTTTGAATAAAGTTTTTGTATTGACCAAGATGGCCTTAACATTCCCTTCAGCTTGGCAGAATTTTAGACAGATATATTCCTCATTTTAGGCCCCTGACCTCCCTTTTCTTATAGCATTTAATTTAGAAAATTTGCAATTGTAAATTCTTTTTCTGCCCCTTCGCAGTGTAAATCTTCTCCAACACAAGAGTATCTCAAAGACTTGGGAGCCTTCCCTTTAGATAAAATTTCAAGAAGAATAAAGTTCCAGTCTTTGTGGGAGGGTAGGAGTCTAATTTCTGTAAGTGCCAATTAGCAAACATCAATGGCCTGCTCATATTGGCTGACCTCTCCTCTGATGTCCTTTAGGACTTTTCCATTAGCTCACCTCAATGCTTAAAAACTCTCCTGCCTTTTGTTTCAGTGGTGTTGAGCTCAATCTCTCTCCCCCTTTGTCATAATCTTGAACCATATTGTAATATTTTTTGATGAAGGCTTTCTTGCAAATTTTAACAAGTATCTAAAGCAATTTCTCTTGGATAGTACAGAATTAAAATATATGTTATACATAACAAGTTTATTGGTATTAATCATTCTAAAAACTAATGACAATTCTTTTAATTGAGTTGATAAAATCCTGGTTGCTACAGTTATTTAGCCGAATCTTCAGATTTTCTTTTCTTTACTTGGAGTGGGCAGTAGGCCTCTGTGCTGGATAATTTATGTGTCCACTTGAGGTGCCCAGACATTTGGTCAAACATTATTCTGGGTGTGTCTACGAGGGTGTTTCTTGATGAGATTAACGTTTGAATCTATAGACTGAGTGAAGAATATTTCTATCCCTAATGTGCATGGGCCTGCCCAATCAAGTGAAGACCTGAAGAAAACAAAAAGGCTGAGTAAGAGGAAACTATTTTTGCGGAACGACTTGCATTCACTTTGGTCTTTTCTTGCTTTCAGGCTAGAACTGAAACATTGGCTGTTTTTGGGCGGTGAGCCTGCTGACCTTAGGCTGAAACTTACACCATCAGCTCTCTTGGTTTTCAGGCGTTAGGACTTGGACTGGAACTACACCACTGGCTCTCCAGGGTCTCTAGGTTACCAACTGCAGATCTTGGGACTTCTCCACTTTCATAATCACATGTGCCAATTCCTCATAGGAAATACACACATGCACACACACATATATAAATACACGTTTCCTATATGTATAGACATGCGTGCACGTACACACATACATGCACGTCCTGTTGGTTTCACTTCTCTGGAGAACTCTGACTAATACAGCCCCATAAGTTTGGTCCTAGGTAAACTTGATGGAACAAAGCATCTGATTAACATAGTAAGAAAATTTGTAAGAGTTTGGATAAATATTAATGTTAGCTTTTATAGGTTCCTGTCAGAGAAGAGACATGAGTGACATAATTAGACAAATCTCCCTTGTCTTTCACATTCTAGGGAAAGAGTGAGCATAATACCGTGATGACTTCAGGATCGTTTTAAAAGTAGGCAGATATGATTCTGCTCTACCTAAACCTTGTATTGATCAGTTTCTCTCTCTCTTTTTTTTTTTTGATATATTATTTTCTCTTTCCCATATTACATAGTATCACCCCATTGCATAAAAGTCCAAGAAATAGAATGGTCACCAAGAAGTACATTGAACCGGAAGTTACACACTCTGTGAGTTTCCCTTCCAACATTTATCTAGTGTTTGGTTTCTGGCTCTTCTTTTAACCTCCCTGAGCCTCTGTTGTTTGTTCAATGTGAGATTTTCACATTTTTCTATCACATTAAATAGTGCATGTTAAATGTGTTTTGGAAAGAACTACAGAGATATAGTATATTGTGATATGTTGTGTTAAAATTTTCAGACATTAAAAAACGTTCATTAATTAGAGATTTAATCTGCATATTAAAGTTACAAGTTTGTGGTGGTGAGGAATTATGTGGCCCACATGAGCCTGGACCCTATGAAGGATGCTCAAGAATGGGTCCTGTAGGCCATGAAAGGCCGGAGGCCCAAGATCCAATTGTAAGTAGAGAGCTGGGACATTGCACAAAGGCTGTCTGCACCCTGTGTTCCAATTTGGCTTTCACAGGACCAGGATATATCCTTTGTCATCCAAAACCTGTAATGTAAAAAATATGTAGCCAGAGTCCATAAACACCTTTAAGGTATTACAAAATTGTCAAAATTTTCATAGAATGAAGATAGTAGTTCTCTTTAGTTACTCTTTGATTGCTAAATGTAATTAAAATGAGCATCAGAATGGTGAAATTAAAACATTTTATTTTCATGGAAATTTAGTACCTTTGTGTCAATGTAATTTTACAAAATATGTAGTTTCCAGGTGAATGTCTGACTATAATAATTTCAGAGATTTAAAATCATTTCAGATAAAAAATAATAATTTCTCTGTGCAATTTCCTCATTTAAAAAAAAATCCAAACTGTATTGCCTCCAGAGTATGCTCTAACTCAATCACGCCTGTATCTAGGAAGGTACAGGGTTGGTTAACTTAAAATTAACATCATTCATTGAAGGGATAAAGTACATAATACACCATAGTTCTCTGCCATTCTTTGAGAGGCATTTGTTTCTCACTATGTCTAAGAGAATATTTCCTTTACTTCTATTCAATAGAGAACAGAGGATTCAAACCACATGCATCTGTGAAGCTACAAATGTTGGGTCCTTTTTAACCTGGAGACAAAAATAATTATGTTAATCTAAGCTTAGATGAGTGAAGGGAAGGTGACAAAATATTCACATCATTTATAGACTCTTAAGAGTCACCTCTCCATATTCCTCTCTAGCCCTGATAACCAACTGAAAATATGTAGAAATCGAAGATCAAGAATCCAATTAACTTTCCTGCTGAATTATGGTAACAGTTTTTAAATAAATGATGGTGATGATATAAAAAGTTAATGAATGTTGCTGAGAGAGTCACTTGACTCTGGCCCAAATGGTTGCAAAATTCTCCATGACCTACATTTTATATAGAAAACTATTAATAAATGAAAGGGAGGTTAATGTAAAAAGTTACATTAATTTTGTTGCCTCCTTAATGTCTCCTGCATTAAATTAAGCTATAAATTACAAAGTTAGATTTACCTATTCCCTCTTATTACCCCAATTCAGTATTTTCCCTGTTAAAAAGTAGAAAATATTTTGAGCTCTAAAGAGTCTTGGTATTTCCATCACATTTGTTCTAAAAAAGTTCTACTTTAATTATGCAATGATGATTGAGACATAAGACATTACCTGAGAATTAATATAGGTTAGAAAGTACTAATGTCTTAGGCCAAGCCAAAAGCTACTAATTCATTAGTAATACACACATTATAAATCATTATTGTATTTCTGAGATAAAATAAATAGTAAATAATATGGTCCAGAGATTTTTATTTTTTGTCTTCTTTTAATTACCTCAAAGTAAATATTTTTATGATTAATAAAAAAACTTTTTCTAAAGTATTCTTTTTTATATCTGTTCTATTCTTTCACTATGGTTTTCTTTTTTATTCTTCAATTAAAATATATTTGTGTATCTACTAAAAGAAAAGTATTGTCCTAAGCATCATGAGGAATGCAAATATTGTAAAGAAACTCTATTTTTGTCCTCCACAGGCATACAGCTTTGTGAGGAACCATGCAGTTAAGTGAAGCACAAAGCTAACTGAAATTAGTGCTATTTGAGAGTTATGAAATGCAAAGGAAGAAACCACATCTGGAGGAATCCATACAGGCATCTGGAAAATGGGTTGGAGCAGACGTAGAATATTTCCCAGCTCTTTACATCAATTAGGGTAGAATTCTTCTGTGGGTTGCAGAAACCTCTATTATAAGGTCTTAAATAAGTATGACGTTTAATTTTCTTGCATGCAAATAGTCTGAAAAGTGGATATTTCAGGGCCAGTATAATAATCCAGTACTTCCATGAAGGAACCAAGTGATTTCTGTCTTTTTGCTCTGTCATCCTTAGTGACAGCAGCTCTACTACAGATATAACACATATTCCAGGCAGTAAGAAGGAAAGAAAGAGACAATATGACACTCATATACTTCTCCTTATGGCTTATCAGAAAATGCTGTCATAATGCCCCGGTTAGCTGCAAAGGCAAACCTAGTATTTTTTGTCTTCCAGCTATTGGAGTAGGTAAGAAAAAGAGAAAGGGATTGGGATGTGTGTTGAGCGAACCAATTACAATAGCTGCAACAATTCAAATCTTTGACTACTAGAACCACTCAGAATTGTATAGAGAGTGGCATCTCCTTTTCTACATCTAGATGACATACTATATATCTGGGAAACCCTAAAGAAATCATGGAAAAACCAGTGAAAATTCCATAGTAAAAACCAATGTAAAATGGACCATAGTCCTAAGTGTCAGAGCTAAAGCTACAACATTTTTCAGGAAAGAAAAGTAGGAGAAAATAATTGAGGCTTAAGGGTATGCAGAAATTAACTGAATGAAAACAAAAAAAAAAAAAACATAAATTATAGAAGAAAAGAAAATGATACATTAAAATATATCAAAATAGGAAACTCTCCTCTTCAAAAGACATCATTAAGGAAATAAAGAAAAACCACATAATGGCAGAAGATTTTTGCAATGCATATATCTCACAAGGAATGTTTAAACAGAATATATGAAGAGCTCTTATAACTTAATAATACCCTTGAATGGCCTATGTGGACAAATTCTTAAAAATATACAAGTGCAGGTATAAATGCATATAAATATGTTAAGGTGATATTCAAAATATTTGACAATCAAATTGGTACATGCACTGGCCACTCAGAATTGATACTGACCTTTGTGCTGAAGAAGATTCCAGAAGCCTCTGCTTTAACAGGTATTATGTTTACTACTATTAGATTCTGGACCATGGGGAGTTCTTTTGGGGTTCCTAAGGGCTTGGACAGGAAGGAGACACTTTGATAAACTGAACAGCGGGTATTTACCAAAGTGTATAGACATTTCACAATATTCTGAAAACTGCAGAGATACATTGGTGCATATCAGCTGCATATTATAATACTGTTTCCAGATTCTGTTAAAATGATTAATTTGTATATTGATCCTGTACCAATACCATAATGTTTTAATTCATGTATTTTATAGCATATTTTGCAGGTTAAGTCTCCTAATTGTATTTTTTTTAGAAAATAATTTTGTAAATTCAGGGAAATTTTCCTCTAGTTTAAGAATCAGCTTGCTAAGATCTTTAGAACTTCTTATTCTGTTTGTAATTAAGTTGAACTCAAGAAATGTTCACAACTAAAATATTGGGTCTTTCCATCAAAAAACATGGTATGTATCTTGACTTATTCACACACCATGGTGAGAACTGGATAACCCTCTTTCACTATTTACAGAATAGTGTAACTCATTCCATTGTTGTCTGGCATTACTGTTCAAGTTCTTGGAATTTACTCTCAGGAATCATGTTCATTTAACTGTATAAAATGTCACATTCTTAGCTTGCTCAGTAGGTCACTGACTCACTTTAGGATCCTGTGTTCTCTTGCTCTTGAGAATTGTCTACAAGATTTTTACTGGAGAGTTTCAGTGTAGAACTCATTATCCAGTTATACCCTGGATAAAAATATATATATTTTAAAATATGATCTTATATGGTTCCTATAGATTTACATCTTAGCAGTTGAAGTTTCCCTTGATTTGGTAATATAATTTTCACTCTATGTCAGTTAGAAGCTTTGGGGTGTTTTATGTTCATCAGTGAGCTTTCACAGATTTTCCTTGCGTCCTGGTTGCTTTCACCGCTTTGGGGACTGAAGGGTTAGAAGAGAGTACAAAGGAGGCCACTTTACATAAGAAAATACTTTAGTTAGCTAAACAAATATATTTAACTTATTTCACTCTTGAACTGTAAACTTCTTAAGGTCATTGTATGAGTCCAATGTGAATTTTTGTACCCCAGAGAGCCATGGGGCCTAGCATAGGTATTTTGTTACTGGCAGGTGAAAGTATTTACCTAGGGCATTAAAAGACAATTAACATCTCTTGTGCACTCACTGTGTGTCAGTTTGCTAAGCACTTTGTGCAAATTTTCTCAGTTAATTTTTTCAATAAACCATGGAGGTTATACTGTTATTCCTAGTTCACATATGTGGAAAATGAGACTCAGAGAGATTAAGAAACTTGCTAAAGTTCTCAGAATTAAAGAATTGTGAAACTAGAAGTCATATGGAGGCAGTTTGATGTCAAAAGTTCATTTTGAAACAAACAGTTAAGTTAGGTCTTCAGCATGTTTATTACTGAGTTCAAGCCAAGATTATGGACTTCCTTATATGTGCTTCCCATCAGATCCTTCATGGTGAGATATTTAATGTTCTGGTCAGGTAATTAGGAGACCTGAGGCTGAGATGAGCTCTGCTGCCAATGAACCATGGAACCCTGACCATTATTTCCTTATTTCTCCTAATAGATTATTTACATATATAAAACACTGTGTGATCTATAAAGTGCACTGACATGTATTCTTTGAGTAATTGTTATGGTAGACAGAAGAATGCCCATCCCCACCCCAGATGCCCATATCCTAATCCCCAGAAACGGTGAATATGTCTTATAAAATAGAAAAGGGAAATTAAGGTTGCTGATAGAATGACGGTTTCTAATCAGTGAGATGAGGAGCTTGAGAGAACATTCAGGTGGGCCCAATGCAATCACAAGGGCCTTTATAAGGGCGAGAGGGAGGCAAGTGAGTCAATATCAAGACACAAAGACTGGCTCCAGAAGCCAAGAAATCCAAGAAGCCTCTGTAAGCTGCTGTGCAGAGGAATCTCCGTGGCTAGCGTGTGCTCCCGTGCAGGCTTCAGAAATTGGAAGAAAAGGCGAGTGGCAGCAGGCAGGTAAGACTTGCTTTTTATTGTGTGTTGTGGGGAGCGGGATACAGCAGCGAAAATCGTGGCTGAGAACATGGCGAGCGCTTATATATGGCTCTGAGCAATAGTGGCAACATGCCATGGGAAAGCGCAGTCACATGGGTTCACATAGGAGATAACACCTGGTTTACATAAGTGTGCTGACTCAGGCCTTCCCAGAAAGCCCACCAGCTGGGGAAGAGTGAGCAGGCCAGAAAAAACACTGGAGCAGTCGGCAATCATCTTAGTTTGGCCTAAGAAAGCTGTTGTCTCCACAAATGCATTTTGCCTTACAATGGCAAGGAAACAGATTTTCTCCTAGAGCCTTCAGGAGGAACTAAGTCCTGTCCAAAACCTTGATTTTAGTCCAGTGTAACCTGTTTTAGACTTCTGACCTCCCAAATTTTAAGATAATGAATTTATATTGTTTGAATTCACCAAATCTGTGGTTATTTATTGCAGTCACGATGGGAAATAATACAATTATCATTACTAATAAAATTATGCTGCATGGCAGATATCATTATCACTATTTTGTAGATGTGCAAGTGAGGCTCAGAGTTAAAATGACCTGCTTAAGGAAATTCAACCATTAAATACTGATTAGGAAGTGAACTCAGGTGTTTTGACTATGAATCCAATGCACTTTTTAAGTAAAATGAGGACTTTGGATGACACAGTCTCTAAGGTCCTTCCAGCTCTAATGTTCAGTGATTTATGTCCAATGAAATTGGAGACTAAAATGTGAGAATTTGTTGGTTGTGTAACTTCTCAGTTCTCAGGAGCATTTCTAAAGCAAAAAGGTTTTGGCATCATTTTGCTGCATTGCAAAATAAGTGTTTTTCTTCTAGTGTAAGTCTTGTATCTCTTGCTCCTGGCTCTGAAGTTTAGCAGCTTAGGCTTTTTCACATTCAAAACTGAAGTAGTTTTTTCCTGTGGCTGTTATGGATTTACTGACAGTTCACCAAACTGACTTTCTACTGACAAAAACTGATTTTTACTTGGCCCGTTCTTTGAATGAACTTTGTCTTTTCAACAGTTCAAAACATTTTGAACAAGCAGGATTAAAATCGGTGTCTGTTTTGGAAGAAATTACATTATAATTTCTTTCATATATTAAATAATATATGTATTTAGGTACTGATATAAATGTATATACTACTAGAATTTTTTTTCCTTTCTAAATACCATTTGTAAGGGCCAGCATTTTATTTTCAAAATATCATTTAATATGTTTTAGAGCTGTCAATGGAAAAAAGCCAAACTCTGTAAAATAATTTTAAAGAGATTTATTCTGAGCCAAATTTCAGGACCCAGAGCCATGCTCAAAAGGCCTTGAGCAAGTGGACTCGCTGTGGCTGGGTTACAGTTTGGTTTCATACATTGTAGGGAGACAAGGGTTACAGGTAAAGTCATAAATCAATATGTGGGAATCATACATTGGTTTGGCCCGAAAAGGTGGGCCATCTTGAAGTGGGGGCTTGCAAGTTAAAGGTGGGTTTAGAGATTCTTTGGCTTGTAATTGGTTGAAGACATGAAGCTTTTAAAGGCTTGGAATGTTTTCACATAGTTGCTGCTTGTGGACACAGATTTGTTGTGTAAATTGAGGGACTGTAGGTTTGTCTTGCATACCCTTAGGCTTGTTAATGGGTTACAAAGGATGTCCCAAGAAGGGAGGGGGGCATAATGAGGCATAGGCATGTCTGACCTCCCTCTTCCTGGCAGGCAATTTAGTATGAGGATATTCCTTTGGCCATGAGGGGGTCCATTCAGCCAGCCGGTGTGGGGGTGAGTCTTAAAATTTTATTTTAGTTCACAGAGCCAAGCGTGTAGAAAAATCCATAATTGTACTGACAGGATGATCTCTGTTGACTTGTCATAAAAAAAGAAACTATACACATGGTTAGAAATGTAAATGGCATGGGATAGTATAAAATGAAAAAGGAAATAATTTTTATATGACTGAATGTATGTACATAGGTATCATTTACATGATCTATTCATTCCAAAAATCCTAGATCCTTACTCTAAGCATCATTTGGGCTCCATTTTGCTTAAAATCCAGGTAGTAGATTTAAAATTTGCATTAAATAAAATTTAACCTCAAAATCTGTAAGTAAAGCAATGAACTTGAAAATAACTGAGCTCAGAAAAATATAAAACAATGCACAATTCATTGTTTAGAATAAAAGAAACTGCAAATGTTATTTTAATTATCAATCTCAGTAAAGATGGGTGAAATTCTTTTCCAGGTGTAGTTAAGGGATTTAGTTTATTTTTTCCTTTTTCATCCATTGTCAAAGTTCTGCTTTGTTCACTGAGTTCTTCTGTCTTCATTTGGCACTAAAATAATTGCTTCTACGTGCCATTGTGCTTATTTTTAATCATAAAGAAATATTGGCTTCTTAGTAGGAAATTGTCTATAGTTAGGACTTTACATAAAATTTACCTCAAATATGCTCTACCCTTTGTCACTAGTTGCTTATTCTGAGTACAACATACCCGTTTCTGAGATTTGAGGGCTCTCTACGCCTACATACCTGTTGTGACTATATCTGCTTTGTATCTCCTGAAAGAGCTTGATGCTAGCAGTGGAGCAAAGCCATCAGAACCTGGTTTGGCAGAAAGAGTCTTTTCCTGCATTGTCTAAGCCAAAATCAGCCACCTGATTGTAAAAATAAAAATAAAGAAATAATGCTATGGAAATTTTGCATATTAGTCTTTGACATCTCTTCCAGTTGCAACATATCAAGTGTTTTTTGTTGTTATTTTGCTTTGTGTTTGGTTAGCTTTATTTTTTAAACTCTTTAGAACATTTTTGAAGACTTTTTAGAGCAGTTTTAGGTTCACAGAAAAATTAAGAATAAAGTACAGAGATTTCCCATATCCCTCCTGTTCCTACACATGGATAGCCTCCCCCATTATTAACATCTTCCATCAGAGTTGTGCAGTTATTACAATTGTTGAACCTACAGACTCATTTTTATCACCCAAAGTACATAGTTTACATTAGGGTTCACTCTCGGTGTTGTACAGTCTCTAGGTTTTGACATATTTATAATGACATATTATGATATCATACAGAGTAGATTCACTGCCCTGAAAGACAACTGTGCTCTGCTGATTCCTCCCTCCCGCCCCCTCAAGCCTGCTGTAAATAATCCTTTTACTCTTGCCATGGTTTTGCCTTTTCAAGAATGTAATATGGTTGGAATCATGTAGTGTGTAGTCTTTTTAGATTGGCTTTTATAGTAAGCTGAATAGTAATAAGAATTTAAGATTCTTCCATGTCACCTTATGGCTTGATAGCTCATTTCTTTTTAGATCTGATTAATATTCCATTATCTGGATGTACCACAGTTTGTTTATTCATCCACCTACTGAGGGACATCTTGATTGCTTCCAAGTTTTGGCAATTGTGAGTAAAGCTGCTATAAATACCTGTGTACAGAGTTTTGTACTGACATAAGTTTTCAGTTCCTTTGGGTTTATACCAAAGAGTACAATTGTTGGATTATATGGTAAAAGTATATTTAGTTTGTAAGAAACCACCAAACTATACTATAGTAGGAGAAGTTTTTGAATTAAGAATTCATTGTGCAGTGTTGACCCATATGTCCTCATCTGATCTTCACAAGACATCTTTCAGTTAGTTGTAAGTTGTATACTGGAAAAATTGAAGTTCATAAATTTTATATTACTAGGTAATAAGTGATGGATCTGGAATTTGAACATAGCTAAATCATATTCTAAAAACCCATTTTCATTGTACCGTACCAAATTTAAACTTCTCAGAAACTAAACAAATACATTTTATTCCCTCTTTCTCAAATAAAAACAGAGTAGGTATATGATGTCAGAATTGAAATGTTTTCTCAAATGCCTCTTTTTAGGTTCCAGTTATATGCTCACCTACTAAATCCTGGGGTGCACCAGGAAAGTCCTACTGAAAATAACAGTTCAAATATATTTTCATAAGCAGCAGAAAATGCTATTAGACAACAGCAGTATTCATAGAGTGTATAATGCAAAATTTGATGCACATTTTGACATCAAATTTTTATAGCATTTTATAAGGCTAGGAAACATGGGAATATTTTTGTTATATTTTATGTTTATAAGTATATTCTGATGGGAGTATAACAAGCAGCTATTAAAAATATTTTAAAATAAAAACACTCATAAATTTATTTTTCCATGTGAAAATTCAATCATCTCATTTTTAATTAACTTGGAAATAAGTTTCTCACTCGCTATTATACAATTTAGTTCTCTTAAATCTTTATTACTTTTTGTCTCTACACATGTACTACCTAACGTTGGAAAGTATTTAATATGACTTCCTATGCATAAACATTTATTCTCTTGGAAAAAATCTTACAACCAACAGGTTAATGTAGTCCCACAGAAAGGAGGAGAGATCAGTAAAGTTATCTTTACTTTGCCCTGGACAACTTTTTATAAAAAGACATTGTGTTCTTATACAAAAATTGATCTATGTTTAAAATAGATATGACTTCCTGTAATAAAAGTTGTAACCAAAAATATATTTGAAATACATTCAATACAAAAAATATATATATTTTTTCAGAACATCTTCTTGCAAGATCTTTTTTCAATACATTTTTACTCTTTTATTTTAATACGGCTTTGAAAATGCAAGAGACCTGGAAACATTATTGATTTTCCAAATGTCTCATATTCAGTATTTAATTATAGGCATAAGTGCTATAAAAATAAGGAGGAAAAAATCTGTGAGTCATTTTTCCCCCAAGACACTAAACAGTGAGCAGTGATTTTTCTCATTTTATACAGAATACTTATTTTGTCATCTATGTCTCTGCCTTCTTTTGTTAAAAAATATATTATCTTTGCATTCTACATTTATGTGCACTCAATGAATATTAGGCTAATAGCTGCTAAGATAATGATGTTATAAACATTAATACCCTTAGGAAAAGTTTTCCTGTGACTTAGTTTTATTTCTAATCATTTTAATTCCTATTTTACTTGTACAAATTTATTTTGAAATAACATTATTATATATTGGAGAAATTTCAATTTAATTAAAAGCAAACAAACTCAAAGTGGTTCAAAAACAAGTTAATATCTCCCATGGTGCATTAATTCATTGGCTCAGTGATATTATCATGAGTTCAGGTTCTTTCCATTTCTAAGCTCTACCATGCCGTGTGCAAGCTTTGACCCTCACAATAACTAAACAAGATAGCTATAGCAGTTATAGGCCCAAAATGAAAGAGGGGTGATTATTTATTACTAGATAATATATATATATTTTTTTTGCAAATACCTTTTCCAAAATTCTCCCATTACTTCCCACCCCAAACATTTCTCCCTTAATGTATTTTTCACTAAAACAAAGTCACTAATCTACCCCAATGCCCATCATTTACAAAGTGAATGATTGGCTTGCAATTTTCCTGATCTATAATAACACTGAGACTCAGGGAGAATGATGGACACTTTTAAAAATCAAGGCTCTGCTCATATGGAAAATGGGAAGGAAGAGCTGTTGGATAAATCACCAATAGTATTATACTTGGAATGTCAACAGATCTTTTCAAGACTTCAATTATTATTATTTTTTTTATAATGAAAAGCAGTTCTCTTCACACAACTACAACCAGTGACTAGTGGTCCTTTAGGTCCTTTAATTAGATCCAGAGAAACCGTAAGTCTCAGAGAAGCATAATTTAAAAGCCACTGAAAGAAATAGCCACTGAGGTCCATTTCAGCTTTGGATCTTAAAAAGATGGAGAGATGAGAGAGGGAGAGAGAGAGAGATTTCCTATGGCTGTTGTAACAAATTGCTACAAACTTGGTAGCTTAGAACAACAGTAATATATTCTTTCACATTTCTGGAGGCCAAAAGTCTGAAATCAGTTTTACTGAGCTGTCATCAAGTCAGCAGGGCCAATCCCTCTCCCAGTGCTCTAGGACAAAATCTGTCCCTTGCCTCTTCTAATTCCTGGGGGCTGCTAATATTCTTTGGCTTGTGGCATTTGTATAGGCAACAGGTTTCTTAGGCCAAACTAAGATGACTGCCACAGTGTTTTTCCTGGCCCAGCCCCCCTAGTTAGATGGCTTTATGGGGACGCCTGAGTCAGCACACTTACGTAACCAAAGTGTTATCTCCTGTGTGAACCCATGTGTTTGCACTTTCCCACGGCATGTTGTCATTATTGTTCAGAGCCACATATAAGCGCTCGCCATGTTCTTGGCCATGCTTTTTACCACTGCTGTATCTCCCCCCCGCCCCCACAATAAAGAGCATGTCTCACCTGCCCACTGCCACTCGCCTTTTCGTCCAATTTCTGAAGCCTGGGCCAGAGGGCTCACTAGCCACAGAGCTTCCTCCTCACACCCCCATCACTCCAACCTTTCCTCTGTGGTCACATGCTGCCTTCTCTTCTGTCAGTGTCAACTGCCCTTTGCTCTTTCTTATGAGGAAACTTGTGATTTCAGTTAGGGCCCAGACGGATAATTTAACATAATCTCTCCATGGCAAGATTCTTAATTTGATCATATCTACACAGTTTCTTGTTCTTTTAAGGTAATATTTACCTTAGGGTAATTAGGGATCAGGGACCCAATATATTTAGGTGGACTGTATTGACCCTCCTACCAGGACATAGAATAAGACACACATATTAAAGAGTCATGGAAACATATGGTCAAGGAAAAAGCCCTTAGACAAACTAAATTTAGAAGAGTTTAATTGAGAAAAAAACCACCACCAACAAAAAAACTGCAAATTGGGCAGCCCTCAGAATCAGGACTAGGAACTCTGGAGCTGCAAAATGGTTGGACAACATTTATGGACACAAAACAGAAATGACGTACAGAGACAGCTTAATCGGTTACAGCTTGGCCTTTTGCCTTATTTCAGTCAGCTGGCTGCCTGCAATTGAGCTACTGCAGTCTCAGCTGCTGTAAAGGCTGATGTGTTGCAAGAGTGCACTCCTAAGTTAGGTTTAGGTTTTCAGTTGGTTTATGTACTAAGCCAGGCTGCAGTTCCTTATGTAAAGACTCATGTACAGATGCATTTACTTTAACACATATAATTAGAAAGTTCTTTCTCAGACACAGAAAGAAAAAAGAAACAATACTAGAATATCAACAATTGCAAGACTTTCCTCTTCATGGAGAGCTCTTGTACTTCAGAGAAATATATTTATAGTAAAAGAACCCTCATCAGCAAGGCTGTAGATCAACTGATGATTCTTCATTAGATCAATTTTTCAATTCTATGTATTACATTTTAATAAAGAAATATGAATAGGAAAAAATATCAATAATGAAGTTATAAGAAATAAAATAATTTATTTTATATTTATGAAAAAGTCTTCAATGTCATATATGAACAAGTATGTATAGATATATATAAATATGTATAAAATAACAGAACAATTGGTATCAAAACACAACTTTAGTTTGGTCTCCTATAATCCCTTCAAATATATTTAACATTGTAATCTCCCCTGCCTTTGAGTGTAGACAAGTACAGGACAATAACTTTCCTGATAATTCATGGATATGAAAAAACCCTCAATAACAAAAAAGATGCATTAAGTCAGTAATTAGAGGATCCAGTCATGTGTATGTTTATATCTTGAGGTTATCAATGGATTTAGCACTAAGTCTTCTCTCTTGCTATCTAGCCTCTTTTTCTTGGTGCATCTAGAGTAGAAAAGAGATGGGCTGGTTGATTTCTTGTCTTCCTCTTTCCCTACCCAACTTTCCTGCATTCACTAGAGTCGTTTCACCCTCAGCCAGGCTATGAGTGGATGGGGCATAAAGAGGTGAAAGGTAAGACACTACTTCTTTAGCTAGCTGGCCTAGAATTCTCTAGGTCTAGTGGCTGATTAAAGCTGGATTCCCTAATAGGCCTGGACAGGATTGTGATAATTCAGTAAAGAACATGTTGCAATTCTTCAGTGGTTACTTCCTGAAACCCCTCTTCTTACACCTTCCTTATAGGAATGCCTGAAGTTTTATTCTAATGAATAACTACTTTCTCCTTTGGCAGTCACCTGTGTGTTTGGTGGAATAAATCCAGTCTCTTTTGACTAAGGTTGACTCCCTCCATCGGGGATCCCTATTATAAGTGGTCTACAGAAATCTCACCATGGGCAGAAGATCCACTGGAAACATTTGCCAATCCAACAAGCTGTGGAATTATCTGGGCTCTGTTTCTAAAGCAGTCGGTCCTGTACCATTTCTTTTCCAGTCTAGAATTCTAGAAGGAACAGGTTGAGTAGTGTAATTCAGGCCTCCATCCACAATTCCACTGTAGCTGTCTAAGATGTGAGTCAGACATAAGTTCTTGGTCTATACCACAACAGATTAATTTTCACATTAGAATTCTTTCTAGCCCTGTAGGATAACAGGCTTATAGGATTATTTTACAAAAATCCCCCTCCCAAATTTTTGTCTATTTTTTATATTCCTGAGAAAGGTGCTACAACTTCAGAGTGATGGGTGGTTTTGTCTAAAAAGCTTCATATGCATATTGGTCTATCTTTTTGGTATCTAATTCTGTGTCATTGGCATTTCAGTAGACACTGAGGAAGAATAAGTTGCTTTTACTGTCCTGTTACAAAGATTTAAAATACAGAAAACTGGCATATTTTTGTATATAATGGAAATTGTTGAGAGTGCTATATTTTAATGGACTGTATAAATGCAAATTAAAAAAAGATATTTCTTTGGGTTTTATATTTTACTTTTATGAAGAAAGAGCATCATATTCGGATTAAACAGACAGGCACCATCACATCAGAGGTATGCCACAGAGAGGAAATTAAAGCCTCAGCTTTCCAAGTAAAATGCACATTATAGCTTTCAAACACCTAATTTCTCTCAGTGGTGTGGGAGATGTAATGACAGGTAGCACTTCTGTGACTTAAGTGGCTCTTACACATCATCTACTTTTAAACAGCATAAACTGCTTTGCAGTTTTTAATTTTTCAATCTTCACAGAAGTATAAAAGCAGAGCAATCATGTATAGAAAATCATCATACTTTTTCATTTTTTGTCTTTCAAAGCAATGGCAATTTGTGGCTCTAATATTACAGGGCTGCATTTAATGCATTTAATTGTATTCTTTCGGAATTTTTCTTTGGTTAGATAAAAATTTCTAAGTTTTTTCTTATACTAATTTATTCCATTGGACCATATAAAATAAATGGAATAGGGCTTGCTTACTTCAAAACAACAAAAAAAGAAAGAAAAAGAAATGTGTAAGAGAAAATAATACCAGCTAATAAAAATCAATGAGTTTATTATTTTTAATATACATGTTACTGCCTATATGGAAGAATTTCCAATATTATAGATAAAATTGTAATTTACCTATGATATCATCAGGTAATCTAGAAAAGTTAGACATCTCTAATAGAAATGAGCAATCCTAATGAGTGAATAACAATGAAAACTCTAATGATGATAAAGTCTCATTGTGCAGATTTTGACATTAAATTTAGAAATCTTGATTTTTATGATAATTTAATTTCTATGACAACTGACAAGTTCTTTTCTAATTTGTGTTTAGAGAATGGAGTAATGATGATCAATTTTTTTTTCATGTCAGATCTTCAAATATTTTGTTTATCCACTGCAAATTCTCCTCTAAATTTTGAAAAATCAATACAAACATAATACAAAATTTATTAACTATCTATTACTTACTAATGTTGTTATAAGAACACCAATAAATATTAAGTTGGACTACACGAAGTACCATTATTTTAAGTAAAAAAATAAAATATTAGTAATGTCAAATGGTTTAAACTATGAAAAAGATGTAGTATAATCTCTATCTCTACTCGATCTTATTCAGTTAATATTTACTCTGTACCTTCTTTCTAGCAAGCATTGCACCACAAATTGAGGAATAAAATTTAGTTCCTAATTCTAGTAGAAGCGGATAACAGATAAATGGATAGCAATTCAAGGTTGAATAAAATGTTAGAGTTGCATAATTAACAAGGTGTCAAATCCCCAAATAAAGGGATGTCTTTAATTGTGACTACAAGGAGACTGGGAAATTGAGAATGGTTATCAAGTAAAATAGCATTTGAAGGTAGAAAGGAATGAAGAGTATTTCAATACATGATAAGGGGAGAATAAAATTTAGACTGAGTGGATAACATCGGCAGGAAAGTTTTGAACATGTTTAAACAATTAAAAGGGAAAAGTTAGAATGTAATTAGGGACCACAGAAGAGTAGGATTCTAAATAATAAGAAAGGAAATAACACAGTTTTTGAAGAGAGAAATTTTGTAATGATAGGACTCTTCTGGTTTCTTCTTGAGATCTTTAAAGTTTTGAAATTAGGGGTGACTATGTGAACCGCTTAGAGCAATGGCTCTCAAAGAAAAAGAATAATAGATGCTTTCTGACAGAAATTTGAAGGGTCCGAAAGCAATTTTCAATGAACATGTTCCTATAGCATGGTGAATATCTAAAGCATTTTTTAAGATGCAGCCTGCTCAGTCAATAGAGACTCTTGACACACAAACTAATGAATTACATTGTTACTGTAGCATGACCTACCCTATCCTGTCTGATAAATGCAAGGACATACTATGTATCAATTGATTTTAGGAAGATATTTTTGATAACTACTCTAAGGATTTAATTGAATATTCAAAGAAATATTTATCAGCCTAGTTGTCCATGTACATTTTATTTAAGTTACAAAAAGAAAAAATCAAAATGCCTAATAGAACATTTGTTAAATAATTTACAAATATGTGTACTTTACTATTTAGCCACTAAAATGATTTTTACTTTGACCTTTTGTATATAGATATGCATTGACTATATAAACATGTACACATTATATATGACTATTCTGAAGGAATATGTGTCAAGGTGCTCAGCAATTCTTATGTTTGGATAAAGGAATAGCTAGAGAAAACAGAATGAAATCAGTTAAATTGCTATAATAGGGCTTGTTATGGACTGAATGTTTCTGTTGCTCCAAAAAGCATATGTAGAAATCCTAACCTCCAATATGATATTAAAAAGTGGGACTTTTGGGAGGTGATTAGGTCATGAGAATATGGCCCTGATGAATGGGATTGATGCCTTTATTAAAGATGATTTGGAGGGTTTCCTCATTCTTTCTACCATATGAGGACAGAGTGAGAAGATGGTCATTTATGAACCAGAACTGAGGCCCGCACCAGACCCTGAGTCTCTCAGGGCCTTGATCTTGGACTTCCCAGCCTCCAGAACTGTGAGAAATAAATTTCTGTTGTTTGTACACCACTCAGTCTATGGTATTCTTTCATAGCAGCCCAAAGGGATTAAGAGAATTCTTTTCATTTTTCATCCCATAAATCATGAGATTTAAGTTGTAGAAATTAATAGTATTTCCTTTGAGTCTGCTTATGTCATTTGTGATGTATATTTCTTGTCTACCTTTATTTGTTTTTTTTTTTTTTTTTTTTTTTTGTTTTTGAGACAGAGTCTCACTCTGTTGCCCGGGCTAGAGTGAGTGCCGTGGCGTCAGTCTAGCTCACAGCAACCTCAAACTCCTGGGCTTAAGCGATCCTACTGCCTCAGCCTCCCGAGTAGCTAGGACTACAGGCATGCGCCACCATGCCCAGCTAATTTTTTGTATATATATATTTTAGTTGTCCATATAATTTCTTTCTATTTTTAGTAGAGACGGGGTCTCACTCTTGTTCAGGCTGGTCTTGAACTCCTGACCTCGAGCGATCCACCCGCCTCGGCCTCCCAGAGTGCTAGGATTACAGGCGTGAGCCACCGCGCCCGGCCTCTTGTCTACCTTTAAACCCTTCCCTCATTCTGTTTCCAAGCTATTTCCTCAGGAATTTACAGCTTCTTCTTTAACAATCAAATCATTGATCCACTTCATCTTCTTTTGCACCTAGAAAATATTACAGTTTTAAGCATCCTCAATATGAAAGAGGTTTTCGTCATCTTCTAGATTCTAGTGTACTGTGAGGAAAGAGGTGGATTCAGTTTGCGTATCCTCTGGATGCCGTGGGGCTTAGACAAGATGAGCTTTGAGCCTACAAACAAGACTTGGGATGGATATTATGATGAAGAAATCACTCAGCCTTGGCCTGGCTTTGCAAGGGTGAATATAAAAATTATTCATATCTCTTTACTACAATATTTTATTGATTTTCTTCCTGAAACATATTGGGTGTATATGAGAAATATAAACTCATCTATTATCATAATATGAGTTTAAATATCAAAATACTTTTCCTGCTAAGAAATTATTTTCCCTTCTCTGAATTTTAGTGTCAATGAACATGCTTCATATCTTAAGTCAAAATGAAGATACTGAGAGTGAATTAAAATAATTATACTAGGGTTGTGGATTTTTCTGCTTCTGCTTTTAGTAGCATATAATTCTATTTAATATCTTACCATAGATTTATACCTAATGCAACTATTGAAATATTTATATCTCAATTCACCATGTAGTATTGCTATTATTCCTATTTGTGCTATGTTCTTTTATCTTGCTCTTCTTTTGGATTGAGATGAGGGTTTTGCTAGTTCATCCATTTCTTTGTATTTTTCTCTCATTTCCTTTCTAGTGACATTTATACTCTCTTTTATTATTTTAGTTGTTATTCTAGAGATTATACTATGCACCCAACTCATTAAAATCTAATATAAATTATTACTTTTACATTTTCCTAAACAACACTAGGACATTAGACCATACTAATTTACCTTAACCCTTTCCCCAACTTACATGCCTTTTTACTGCATATTTCAATATATTTAACCCCCCATGCAATATTGTCATTTTTCCAAGTCATATGTGTATATTATCTATTAAATACCTATACATTTATCTTTCAAACTTTTACTATTTTATTCTTATCTCACCATTTTACTTAGGCCTGTAGAATGAGTGTGTGGATTTGCTGGTGTCGATCCTCTCAATTTTATTTTACTGGAAAATATCTGAATTTTACATTCAAGTTATATTTAATATTTATAAAATTAGGGTGTCACATTATATTTTGGCATGAGGAATCCACTTCATTTTCTTCTGAGTTCCATTGTCCAGTTTAATAATATGACCTCATTGTCTGTTTTCTTTAAGAAATTATCTGCCTTTTTCCTTTGGATGTTGTTAAGATTATTTTATTGTCCTTGACTTGACATAGTTTTTATTGAAATGTAGCTTTAAGTTGTTTCTTCCTCATTTTCTCCTGCCTCTTCTTGTTGAGATCCAAGTGACATTATGTTAGACGTTTTCCTCTGTTCTCATTATTTCTTACCTCTCTTTTGTATTTTCCACCATTTTGTCTCTTCATGCCTCATTTGAAAATTTTCTTTCGGCCCTTTTTCCTATTCATTGAATATAATATGTTGGGCATGTAAAAAATTGAGAAGCATTTACATAACAATGTAATTGTTATAGATAAATAAGTCAAGATGTGGATAAAATGTCAATCTATGAAACTCATTTCTATTTTTATATACTAGTAGCAAAATAACATAAAATAAAATGTTTTAATTGTCCAGTAAAATAGCATCAAAATAATTAAATATCTAGGAACAAAATCAAAATAAGATATATGTGATTTTGATGCTGCAACTAGAAAACATTGCTGAGAGACATCAAGAAGATCTAAGTTTAATAAAGAGATATACCTTCTCATATACTATAATCTTCTGTTTCCTGATCTGGATGCTATTTATATGTAAGTGAAAATTTGTATAGCTACTTATTTTTGATGTTCATATTTTTTTGAAATCTAGATTATCCTTCATTGAAAAGTCCATTAGAAAAACTAAACAGGACAATTACCATGAAAGACCTATGAGTAGACAATTCTCAGAGAATAGGAAAAAAAGGATTAAAACCACTATAGAGAGAGATGGAGTTGTAATTGTAGATATAGATGTATATCAATTCTACATATAAAAATGACCTGGATAACTTTCAAGGATATTTGCCAGATCCTCAACTTGCACGATTTCCCTTTCCTAGTGATCTGTCAAACATATGTCTTCAAGCAAGAAATTGAGAAGTTCCTCCTTTATCTTTCCCACTTAAACAAATAAAATAATACATTTTACACATCTTGAACTTTAGTAGTACATATTTAAGTGTTAAAACTTGCAAAACAGCAAAGAAAAGAACAATTTAAAATATTGGTATTCACAAGACCTCCTTTGATCAAGACACCATACACCAACAATGACTTCATGTCTTTCTGCTTCAGGACATTTCTGTCATTGAAAGTAATATATTTTGGCCCACACTAGTATGTTCTGAATTCAGAAAGTTTTTGAATAGGGCAGTAAGTGTGATGGCAATTTTAATTTAATGAACTTACCTTTTCATACCCTGTTCATTGACTAAATATCTGTTGTTCCTCTGAGAGTGTCCTGAGATAGCAAAAGAGCATCAGAAAGAAATACTGAAGGCTTTGGCAGTAATTTATGCTCAGATGACAAACTCATGCCAGCTACCATACTTTGTTGTCTGCCTATAGATGTTTCTCTATTTTATTTATCTATCTAGTAAATAGAATATCAACTTCCTAACACACAAACATGCTGGAAAATATAGACTTGCTGTCAACTTGAATATCCACATTTTCTCCATTATTAAAATTGAGAATCATCTTGATGAATATTCTTGTTCATGAACCTACTGTTCCTCATTTGCATATTTATATGATATCCAAAAATACAATCAAGAACATAATGCCTACAACATTATAAAACCATTTTTATTAATTACAACTAATTCCTCTTTCTCAGAGCTCTATATGCTGTTCCAACTCTGTCTTAACCATAACCATAAAATAAAAGTACACTCCTAGCTATTTTTATGATTCTAAATTGTCCATATTTATTTCTTTTGTCTTTTCATGTCACTTTGAAATGTACTACACAATTCAAATTTGACCTAAACATGGAGAGTTCTTTTAAAATATCAATTTTTTAAAAATATTAAAATTAACAATTTCCAATTGTTTACCGAAACTCCACTTAATTATAATTTCACCAACAAAAACATCTCTCTAAATCAAAGTTTCTCATCTTCTGTATTAATGAAAATGTGGGCTATGTAAATTTTTTGTGGTGGGGACTGTTTTATACACTATAGATATTCAGCCACATCATGGCCTCTACCCACTAGATGCCAGTAGCAATTCTTCTTACCATGCCATCCACCTCCTGTTGTGACAACTGAAAAGATCTTCAGACATTGCCAAATATCCCTAGATTGGCAAAATTTTTCCCTTCTTGAGAATTACTGCTGTAGGTGAAAGACTGACAAGAATATTTAGTATTTTTTAAGCATTAGAATTGCTCTTTTGTAATTCCCCAAAATTGAGAAAGTGAATGACTTTAATGTCTGGGTACCAAATCTCTCTTGCAAGATAGCTGGTTTAAAATTAGTTGTTTTAGCGTAATGGAAAGAGGGATTGAATCAATTTGTCAGTCAGTTGTCAATCATGACACAAATGTTTCATAATTATTATTGATTCTTGACCTATAATTACAAAGACCTATAAATTCAAACAATGAGCTCAAACATTTTCCCTGTTCCATCTGTGTATGCACACATGCAAGTTTTCCCAACACTCTCATTTATAAATATGAAAATAAGATTAAAATTGATTAAATAAGAATAATCAAATAAATGAGAGTAATTGTTCTCATTTAGGAATAAGTAATTTAATTTACTCAAGTAAAAAAAATTAGCTCCATAAACTGTATGAGATACATTTCTAATAAAATGATAATCCTTAAATATTAATATGCATTAATATCAGAAATATTCATTATGAACTACTTTGCTCTAATAATCATTAGAAAAATAACTCATTTTGGAATAATTGTTTGAATTCTTAATACTATATAACAGGAAAAAATAAGAATGCATTTAAATTTCCCTAATTTTTTCCCAGAGTTGTATGAAAATGGGATCAATACAACTTTCAAAAATAAACATATATTGCTTTAAGATAAAATTCTGTAGGAGAAAGGAAATGAAAGTAGGCACTTAAGGCAAAAAAAGAAATGATGTAAACTTTCTGGCTGTCACAAAAGAACTTATTTATAAAAAGAATTAGTTGGATGACTGTGTATATTGTAGGGAAACAAAACTTAATCTAACTTTACTGAGGAATATTGAATGATATGACAAGCTATATTTGCTAGATACAGTATCAGGAGCAATTTTAAGAGACTGTGAAAAAGAATTATGAAGAATAAAACAAGAGCAAACCTGATAAATAGGGAGCAGAGGAACATCAGTAAGTCTGAAAATGAATTATGAAAAACATAACATCAGAGTAAGCTCATTGTAAGCAACAATGCAAATTGAATAACTGCTGACTATTTATTAAAAAGTAGAAGATAGATAGATGATAGAAACATAGGTACATAGATACCTAGATAGATATAAATATAGTCAGCGTTTTCCAGAGAGACAGAAACAATAGGATATATAATCATCCCTCATTATACATGGGGGATTGGTTCCAGGACCCCCACATATACTAAAATCCATACATACTCAAGTTCCAAAGTCCTACCTACGAAACCCACCTATGTGAAATTTACCCATTTATATACACTCATTTCACATCACATGATACCATATTTTCAATCTACCTTTGGTCGAAAAAAATTCACACAAGAGTGGACCTGTGTAGTTCAAACCTGTTTTGTTCAAGGGTCAACTTTATATAGACATAGATATAGATACAGATATTGATTTAGATATAGATGTAGACAGATATAGACGTATGGCAGGGGATTTATTAGGGAAATTGTCTCACATGGTTCTGGAGGCTGAGAATTCTCACTATTGGCCACCTGCAAGCTGGAGAATTAGGGGAGCTGTAGCGTGTCTCAGTCCAAGTCCAGAAGCCTTAGAACCAGGGAAGACGATAGAGTAACTCTCACTTCAAAACCAAAGGCATGAGAAGCTGGAGGGATGTGTGTAGGAAGCCACTGGTGCAAGTCTTAGAGTTCAAAATGGCCAAGAGACCTGGAGTTCTGTTGGATAAAGGCAGGAGAAGAAGAAAGGTGTCCCAGATCCAGTAGAGAGAGGGAGAAAACAAAACAATTAAAAATAAAACCCCAGCGAACTCTGTATCTTTGAATTGGCATGTTCCTTCAAGTCTTGATATCTTTTCATCCTCAACAGTATCAGATGTTATAGTATTTATATTTTGTGGGATATCTTTACAATGGATATGACACTTTTGTTTAAACTATCTATGTTTATAGTATGCTAAAGACTAAACCTTTTGCAACTAATTTAAATTATTATAATTAAATATTAGTTATTAACATAAAAAAACATGTAGTAGAAAGTATTTAACAATTATTTTGGAGGTTACAAAAGCAAAAATGGTTTGAAAATCCTATATTGTAGCACAACCACCATAAAAATCCTGAACAAAAATAAATTGTTTTCTCAGAGAAACTGGTTTAAGAAAATAAGGGAAAAAAGTTTAAATCTTTAAAGAAAATTATTAAAAAAATTTATAATAGGCCCCCTCACTTTAAGTGGTAAAAAATGACTTTATTGATAGAACTATTTGATTGATAGAACTATTTTATTGATAAAACTAATTGGTTGACCTATTTTTAGTTTAAATAGCTAAAAACTTCTTACCAAAAATATTCTCATATATATTGAAGTGAGGATCAGGCAAAATAGAAGAAAATACGTAGGATTTAGACACCCTAGAAAAAGTTCAAATGCCAACTTTGCTACCTTCTACCTATTTAATCTTAAGCACATATCCTAATCTCTTCAAATCTTAGTTTATTATATTAATATGAAGAATAAGGATATTATTCTTTTTTATCTGAGAATTTTAATACGAGTTATTTATACTAATCATAAAATTTTCTTGAATGAATATATGAACTAAAATCTATTTTTGAAATTCAACACTATTAACCTTTTTTCAAACAGTTCAATAGATAGTTGCAATGAATAATTTTACTGTATTTATCATTGATTTTGCTGAAGGCACTTATTCATACACAACTTTGCTAACAGCATCTATCTACAGATCCTCTGAAACTTTACAACTGTCAATTATCAACAGTCATCTTACATATGTCCCTAAGAGTTCTTTACATTTCTAAATCTTTCACTTTTTAATCATCAGTCTTACCAATAATCTATTAATAAAATATCATATAACATATCTTGAAAGCTTCAAAAGCTTTAAAAATGTAACGTTATAAGATGCTGATGCTAATATTCCCTCTGATAATCTGCCAATTACAATGTTGGAAGAAAAAGGAACAAAATATAATATGGATCTATTCGTTAAATTTGTTTGAAGTCATTATGGAAATAATTCAATAAATAATTCAGGGAAGAAAGACAAATAAACAAAACCATCAGGCTTACGGCCATCCATTAGTGTTAAAATTTAGAAAGCTAGTATAAGAGACCAAAAGAGGAGGAGAAATCTTAAGCGATAATAATGATATATTATTTTTACTTTTGACATAAGCTGATAATTGATCTTTTGTTTTTACCAATCTGAATTGATAACTATTTCTTGATGAACATCTTAGCACAGACTATTCTATTTTCCCTAGTTGTAGTATAAACTATTTCTATGAATGATAAATTCAAGACAATTATTTATATTATGGATTTTAATATGATTTAATATATGTGTATCACTTTGTAGCTTTCAAAAATATATTATCCCATGTAGTCATCTTATCACTGGCCATTTATTAGAATAATACATAAATGAAAGGTATGTTTATAACTTGTAGCTGAGACTCAAAGTTATACCTTCTGATTCTAATATGATTTATGAATTAATATGAAATTACAATATTTATGGAACTCAGCAGATGAAGAGAGAAAGAGGAACTTTTCAGAAACAATTAAATTAGTCTAGAATATGTTTTCAGACTGGTGTAAAGTCAGCAACCTTGATTACTTTGCAGAGCATGGAAACCTGATTTATTCATGTTTTCATATTCACAGAATAAGTATATAAATATATTTTGAAGACAGGTGAGAATCATGTATAAGTCTTTCAGATGTATAAGGATAATTTATAAAATATCAGACTACCATAAGCCAAGCAGTAAAACAAACTGAAAATATTTCTTACATCCAATGTGCCTCTTCTTGAGATATGAAATATAAACTCCACTTTTATTTTCTGTGCCTAATCAGAAAGATTGATTATTGTATTGTATGGATGGAAAATAAAATATAATTTTATATAAGATTTAGAATAATTTTGTAGTCCTCTAATACAATCTTCTCACTGTTGAAAATTTTAAAGTAGTATATTGGAATGAAGATCATTGGCTCCCCATTATTTATTTAGAATGGCTTGCAAAAATTTTATTGGAGTAAACTAATCAGTAATATTACATTTTTTCTGTATAAAATTCTGTAATTTGTGCTTTTTGACTACTTTAAGAAATCTGTCATACCAAAATATTAAGTTTAAACATTAAGCAGCATTTTATTATACTATTTAAATTCAACACTTTCCTTAAAGATTCTCTTATTTGAAGACTTCAAATAAGTCTTCAATAGGTAAGAATAACAATGATAGCTCAGATTATTAAAAAGTACATAAATGATAGTAGAGTAGTTGAGTCCTAATTTCTTAAAATTGACATTGGAATTCATATTATTTGTGATGAAAGACATCCATAATAAAGTATTCACTGAAAATTGGAATTTGAAACATTTATCTTCTAAATCTATGGAAAGATAGGAGAGAAAAAAGGAACATATGCAAAATGAATTCTATGTTCACCTCAATGAAATGCAAAGAAACACTGTTTTAAATCAATCACATTAGGAAATAAAATATTTTAGCAGTTACCTTGGTGGTTATCCAAATTCATCAAACTGTAAAGACACATAAGTATATTTCAACATGATTCCTTATTTGCATGACTACTTACTTTAAAAAAAAAAGCTTTCTGTTTAAGTTATCTATCATGATTTCTAGATAAATCACTGAAGCTCCTTGCTTTAAAATTTGGAAAAAGCATAAAAGACAAAATAGGAGTGATCTAATGAAGATAATGGTGACATTTAATTTTCACTTTTGCTCTAAGATGATAATTGAATTTTTGTGCTTACCCATTTGAAATAATAACTCTTTATTTCCTGACAACCCTCTGAGCAGAATAAGCTCTTTCTAAAACCCTCAATATAAAAACACTTTTCTCTCAATATATTTAGGACAAACAATACTAGCACATTAAAGAAAGTGTTACTATTAAAACTAACATAGTTACTTTAAATATTTTTCTTTCTTTTGTACTTTTAGTACTTTTAATTTTTTACTTTCTTTTGTACTTTTTTAGATTGCGTATCACTATAATCATAGTCTGCCCACTGAAACGAAACACTACTATCCCAACTGCCAGCTACTAACACGGTTTCTTGGTTCATATATGGAGTTTCTAGAAAACTTTAAGTAGTTTAGTCATATGATAAAGAGTATGTGTTCAGCATCATCACAATTACTACATTTATAATTGTAATTCTCAACCATTCTGTACCGTTTGACATTCTTTACTATTAGGGCACATACTATGTTAAATTTGAATATTACACGTTTGTGATATTTAATTTTGTATTATAAATCATATTTTTAAGCCAATTCAACTAAATTGTTATACTTGCACTTTTCAAATGTATTTGTGTAATGTAAGCCAAACTTTCTTTGCTATTTTCTATGATTAGGGCAAATTTCACAAGCAGGTGAACAGAAAGCACTAGGCAGTCAGTACTGCTGTTTACTATGTTCCAGAAAAATGGTAGGGATGACATTTCCTTTTCTTGAAGACAATCATAACTGCAAAAGCTTGCTTTTGCAAATGAGATGCAAGCCAATGTGACTTAGCAGGAATTAAGCTGCGTCAGTTACAGGTGGGAGGTTTAAGAGCAAATATGTGAGTTACGACTCTTCCTCCTCTGCTGCAGTGATCTTGGAGGTGCATGTTGACGTGAAGCCTCCATCAGCCTCAGTCAATGAGAAGAGTTATCATGCCAACCCACTATGCCTTTAGTGGACTTAGAGCATCAGTAGTATATAAAACTCTTATCATGTTAAGATGCTGGTATATTTTGGTGGTTTGATACCTCATCATAGCTTAGTATAGTATCACTGATTCACAGAGAGAAAAATTATACTGAATTTTATATACAGAATAATATAAACACCTGCAAAGAAATACACAAATTATCTTAATAGTTATTATTTTATACTTAGTAATAATAATCATAATCAGGAGGTAATCTATTTAGACACACAACTAACATTCTGTGCTTCAGCTACCTACTTACATTTTCTTTGCCTGTTTTGTTTTTCTTTCCTTTTTTTTTTTTTTTTTTTGAGGCAGAGTCTCACTCTGTTGCCTGGACTAGAGTGCCGTGGCATCAGCCTAGCTCACAGCAACCTCAAATTCCTGGGTTTAAGCAATCCTCCTGCCTCAGCCTCCCGAGTAGCTGGGATTACAGGCATGCACCACCATGCCCAGCTAACTTTTTCTATATATATTTTAGTTGGCCAGATAATTTCTTTCTATTTTTAGTAGAGACGGGGTCTCGCTCTTGCTCAGGCTGGTCTCGAACTCCTGACCTCGAGCAATCCACCCGCCTCGGCCTCCCAGAGTGCTAGGATTACAGGCGTGAGCCACCGCACCCGGCCTGTTTCGTTTTTCTTAACAAGATAAATGATTATAATTTTCCTGTATCAAAAACAAAATAGTAATACACACAAACACACACACACACTCACTAACTCATACATCTTATTCTGTCAAAATAACAAAACGGTGTTTATATATATAGCCAGCATACATTGTCAAATTTCTCTTATTCTTTTGATGTATCACGTCACTTTTTTCCTTCTATATTTGGACTAACTACTACAGAATTTAAAAAACAAGATATAAATAATGTTCCTTGGTCAAATGGAAGGCTACATTACTTTATATTGCATTGCTATTGCATGGATTTTATTATGATTAATCTTTTTGCCTTTCCATTGGAATCTCATCAGGTTTCTTAATGGTTCCTTTTACTAGATGTCAATAAATTTATTCCTGATTCTATTACATTATGAAGTAATGCCTGCTGGCAGTAGTAGAGTTAAAGTGTCCTGTGGTATTTCTACCACATTTCATAGGTTTAGTAACAACCATAAATAATTGTCAGATGTGAAACTAAAAGGTAAATTTTGACTTGAAACTTTAATCAAGTGTCGAATTAGTTCAGCTTAGTTAAATTTTAGGCTATTTTTCAATTTGTAGATGTAAATGGTGCCAATTCTTCAGTTTAGGCTTTTCAGAACAATGATAATTTTAGTAAGCATTTGTTATTTAGAATTAAAGTATTTTATGTTCAGAAAGCAACTGCAATATTTTTTTCTGATTTGCTTTATTTTTGTGATAGAAAATCCACCATAAACTATATTGTTATTTAAAAATGCTGTGAATTATATATTTGTGTTTGTAAAATGCTGCATATCAAAATTCAGTCTTAACATTCCTAAATAATGTATATTTGCCTGCTATATCAGGTTGGATCTTTTTGTTCACCCCACAAATAATAAGAAGGCACAGAAATGCATATGCACTGGCTACTCAGGAGCATTGTCTGATGCATATGAGGTTTCAAGTCACTAAGTCTCAAACCAGTAGAGTGGTAAGCAAAGTAGACGTTGCCTGACCTATTCCAGGGAACGATTCTTTCATTTGAAGGTTTTAAATAAAAATATAAGAAATATAATTTTCTTCTTTAGACTATTTTATTGCCTCTGTAATAAAACTATTTTAACCATAATTTTGATTGGCATAATCAACAGTCTTTTATAAAGCAATCGTGTACATAAAAGGGGCAAACAAATTATATAATGGTGTGTATCATATAAAATTATATAATTCAGCTTTTACCGTTAGACTATGTGATTTCTATATTTTGAATAGAATAAGTATAAATCTAGTATTCAGAAGAAAATATATTTTCACTGATGATCAAGTTAACATTTTGTCGAGTACATAATTGTAAATGCCTAGAATCCATCTCTTCTATCTTTTCAACAGATAATTTTGGAGTAAAAGCACAAAATGCACGGTGTGGATTTAATTTTAACAATTAATTAATCTGAGAGTTGTGCAAACTCCATCTGGTAATTATGTTCACTCATATTCAGTTTGACAATAATGTGTTAATATTTTTCTCATAGAATAGAAAGTATCTACCAGAAATATTATGTATGTGTTAGCAGAGATACAATAAAGTTTGTTATATCTACTGCACTGAGGGTAACAACTAAAAATCATGAAGAGCTAACCACAGATCAAATAGTGGCAATGGTGTGGATCATGGGAATTCTCATATAATCTTATAAGAGTATAAACCAACAAAGTCAGTTCTTTAAAACCAATGTTGAAGATAGAGATTCTATTGATCCAGTGTTTTTACTTCTTGCTTACATCACAGAGAAAAAGTTCTTAAATTTGCTCACAAAAGTCATGAACTAGTATATTCATCACACCAGTGTTTGCACTACAAAACAATTCAAAGTTACTGTCCATTTATGGATTAGTTTGATAAGGCTTCCATAATAAAATACCACAGACTGTTGGCTTAAACAATAGAAATTTATTTTCTCACAGTTCTCAAATTTGGTCTAAGATCAACAGAGTGGAAGGTTTGGTTTCTCCTGAGATCTTTCTCTGTGGCTTAGAGAAAGCTAGCTAGAGATAGCTACCTTTTCTCCATGTCCTAACATGGCCTTTTCTCTGTATATGTTTCTACTTGGTGTATTTCTTTTCTTATAAGGACATCAGTTATATTGGATACATTGCCTTGCCCTTATGATCTCATTTAACTTTAATTACCTTTGCAAAGAACTCTCTGCGAATATAGTGTTATGGGGGCTACGGTTTCAACATATGAATTAGTGAAGGGCACACAGTCCACACAATCAACAAAATATGGATAAAATTTTAGGTATATTTATGTAATAAAATAGTAAATAAAAATGAAACTAAATTATATCAGTCAGCTTAAGCTAAATTATTCTGTGATAAGAAATTATCCCGTTTGCTTTCGAGAACAAAATTTATTACTTTCTCACACTACATCATCAGATAATCTCTCACCTGTTCTCCTACCTTTGCTTAGAGATCCCCCTATACAATTCAAGCCTTTCATGGAAAAAAGAAATCACAAAGACAAACCACTGACATTCACCACTTTCTCCATATTTCATTGCTTAAAACAATTCATGTCCAATTGTGACATAAACAGCACAGGGATAATTCATCCACTGAAGTAGCAAATATTTCACACTGTACCACAAAAGCAAATCAACTTAGCTATTAGATATCAGAATGGATAAATATCACATGAAAAGTGACAAAAAGGAGTTGAATATTGATATATACAGTATGATAGCATAAAATAGAATTCTTTGAAGATATTCATTTATTTCATATCATTATAAAGACATGCAGAGGAGATGATAAATGCATAATTAGGGATAGTGGTTACTTCTGGAGGATCATGAATATGTATTTGGGGAAATGGGCCCACACATGTGTGTTATATTAGTCTATGTATCTTCTCTATGTTTGAAAAGATTCCATATATATATCCCTAGCACAAAAAAATAGGTACATAAAGTAATTCATATGTTAATTAGATTGATTTAGCCATCTCACAATGTACACATATATTGAAACAATTTTTATTTGTCAATAAAAAATAAATAATGTTGTGGCAAACAAATAGTAGTTATGAGTATAATGGGATGTCTATTAGATATTCTTATACTTATTTAGGATTTATTATTATTTTTATATTGTATTAAATCTGACACGAAAAGGGTACATAATAAACTTTTCTGGTGTAAAACTTTTTAAATTTATAAGCATGACTTGCATTTACACATATATATCTCCTAGTCAGTGTGCAGTTTGAGGAGTTTTAGGTCATACTCCTTTTTGCATGAACTATGCCTAAAATAGTAGATATATTATTAGAAATAAATAGGTCTTTTTTAAGATCTTCCCTTTTCGAATACTTTGTTTTCTAAAATGTGCAAGTATTACTGTTAAAAAAAGTAAAAATACATTTAAATTTTTGTTTTGAGCTGTTCAGTAATCACTTTGCTATTTAGTCTGATGTTTAATTCCTTGACCTCCTCATCCCCAATTGCCTTCAACAACAAAATTTGTTACTTTACTTACTAGCTGTCATGAATAAATCTGATATGTTATCATTTTTCTTTATTTATAAATATTATAGATCAAGCATTCTACTCTTGATCATAACCTTCTTTTTTTGTCACAAATATCCAGCTTTCGAGCTTTTACATATGTGTGACAAAGTGACAGAAGAGCCAGAAACTCAGGACATTGCAAGAGTGCTATTGGATGGTGAACTGCAGCCAATAACATGCACTTAATTACCCAGTAAAGGTCCTCCTCAATTTCTTACTAAAAAAGATATCTTAGCTGGAGGCAGCCTCAAGGAGATAAATCAAGACGGAGGATAGAAAAAGGCACTTCTTTTTCAGGTTTTTTTTTTTTCATTTTTCTTTAGACAGAGCTCTTAAAAGAGAACCTTCTGATCATTATCTATGTATCAATCTTATAATTAATCACAGCCCTATCTTCCCCTTCCCTGCCTTTCTCTTACAATTGAGACCCTCTTTTTCCTTTCATCTAAAGACAACATTTTCATCATTTGTTGAAGTTATGTCCTTTCCCTCCTTGTCCAGAATCAGGTTTTTATTCATCATTTCTCTCCTTTCAAACCTCCTCTCAACTGGCTTTAGAAAAAATCCTAAAACCTCTTGCTCTTATGTATCAGATCAAGTCTTTTGCCTTCTTTTTCCTGTAAGCCTGCCTTTACCTTATGAATGTGTAGTTTTTTGTCATATTCTTCATATATGCTGGATATTTGTGTTTTGAAAACTGTTAGACATATCTAGAAAAAACACTTTCCCACCCTGTCCACGTATGTGCTTGCTCTTAATTTTGCCTCTTGATAAAGCGAAATTCTTTATTCTAATGTGACCAAATATATAGTGTCCCTTTATGGTTAGTTTTCTGTGTTTGTTTTAGAAAATATTTGTCCACTTCAAACTCATAAAGCTGTTTCTGTTTTTTTTTTTTTTCTGAAAGCTTTATTGTTTAACCATCCACATTTAGAAATACTATACACTAGGTAGAAATTATATTTTTAAGATTTGAAGTAAGAGTAAAATTTTATTTTTCTCGCATTAAAATCCATTTGAAAAGATCTTTATTGAAAAGACCATTATTTCTTGACTGTATTGTGATGTTGTCTTTGTCACTTTTCAAGTCACTACATATGAGTGTGTCTCTGAATGCTGTATTCTACTTCATTCGTCTATTTTTTATGTCTTTCTCAATATCTCATTTATGTTTGTAAGTCCAGATAACTGATAACAGAAATTCTTCAGCTTTGTTATTATTATCTAAGATTGTCTTGGAAATTTTTGTCCTTTTATATTTTTATATTAATGTTATAATCTGTTTCTTAATTTCCATGAAACAAAAAAATCCTGATATAATTTTTTTGAATTTACAGGTAAATTTGAAGAGAGTTGACATTTTTATAAAATTATTCTTCTGATCCATGAACATGGTATATTTTCTTATTTACTTAAAAATTTTAAAATCTTTTCAATATGCTTTAAGTTTTCATTGAAAGGTTTGACACAACTTGCTAGATATAGTTTTAGGCTTTTAATAATGTTATTGCTATTCTACTTGAGAAATATTTTCCATTTTTGTTGGTAGTATTTAAAAATTATTTTTGTATATCTAACTTATAATCAAGGCTGTTGTAAAATTTTCCTATACATTTTCATAGGATGTTTTTAGCGTCTTTTGGATGTTCTAAGTACATATTACTACTATTATTTCTTCTTTTCCATTCTACATTCATTTTATTTATTTTCTCCTCTTCTTGCACTACCTTGGACCACCATTACAATGTTGAACAAAAAAGATAATAGTGAGTATCTTTGTCCCATTCTTTATTTTAGGAGGAAAGCGTATAGTATTTTATGATTATGTGTGATGGATCTGATGGGTGTTTTGAAATACTCATTTTTAGTTTAAAGAAGTTCTCTCTATTCCTAATTTCTTAAGATATATTTTTATCATAAACTAATAACTGTTATCAAATCCTTCTCTGCATCATCTAGGTGATCATAAAATATTTATTTTTCTGATAATGTGGTGGTGTACTTTGATAAACTTTCAAATATAAAATGTCTCCTTCATTCCTGACATAAAATTTTTGCTATTTTTCTATTATTGTACATGATTGGATGCAATCTGCTAATATTTTTAAAAAATGTTTGTATCTACATTCATGGAGGAAATTATTTACAAATTTATTTTTGTGTGTGATACTCTTATCAGGTTTTGGTGTAAATAATTTATAAAGAAAATTAGTGTAAGGTTTAAGACCGGAGTCCATGGGAGGGGCGGCACAGATGAAAGTCAAAGCACCCTCCCGGGTTTCAGCACCAAATGTAAGGTTTTTTGGATTGGCCGGCGCCAGAGAAAGAAAGACGAGCAGAGTTGAAAGGGATAAGTAAAGAGGCTTTATTGGGGTGCCCTCAGGTGAGGGTAATGGGGCCCAAGCGAGATTCTTGGGTCATGGTGGGGGGGCAGAGAGAGAGAGAGAGAGATCCGAGAAGTCGTATCGCCCAGAAGTTTTGAGTGAGCTTATATATGTTTTTAGGGTTGGGGAATGGGTGTTTCTTTGGGGGGAAGATTTTGGCATGAAGAATGAGGAATTTCTTTGTTGCAGTTTTAGGGTGAGTATTGAGAAATAGGAGGGGCCGGTGGTATGTGTGGACTCGAGGAACTGAAACTCTTATCACGGTAACCATCCAGGTGTGGCCGTCCTTTAACTTAGCTGCGTCTTGCAGGCATTGTCTTTGGCAGGTCTCGTGGGGCTTCTTTTTCCGTTAGGGAGTGGAGGGGTGCCTGCCACCAGCCTTACATTCTGGCCTTTTAGTGATAATGGGGCGCCATGGTCTTTCTGGCTACTTCCTGCTTTTGAGGGGCATAGTGGGAGATATGGGCCAGAGTTGGCTGGTCGAGGGGTGACTGGAAGGGGAGAGTAGGGATGAAGAAGCATCTGATTTGCTGCCACTCTGGATAATTCCTGCAGGAGGCATTGGAGAAACTGTAAAAGACAGGGGGCAAAGAAAGAGAAAGATTAGGCAAATAATGACAACGGGTCCTATTAAGGGTAACAGCCAGGTGGCTAGTGGGGACTGTATCCATCTGAGGGGGGATGTATTCTGCCAGTGGCAGTCATGCAGTTCTTTGCTCAGGGTGTAAAGTTTGTCTATGTTTTGCTCTATGAGGCCCTACTCATTGACATAGTAGCAGCATTCCGTGCAGAGGAAAAATGCAGGTTCCTCTTTTTTCAGCCGTTAATAGGTCTAGGGCCCTCCAGTTTTGGAGAGCTACCTGAGCCAGAGAAGACAGTTGTCTCTGCAGGGAAGCTAGTGACGTGGATGTGGTTTCCAGGGATAGCTGTAGGTGATCTGCAAAGTCTTGGGCAGAAATGACACTGTGGCCCAGGGTGCCTCCCGCAAGCCCTGAGGCTGGGATGGAAGAGACCAAGCTGAGACCCACCATGACCGGCAAGAAGATGGCTTGTTCTGAGCGGGGTCCCAGGAGAAGCCACCCGAATTCAGACTCACCATATAGAGTTGAGGGACCACCATGACAGGAAAACAAGGACCCAGGGTGGATGTATTGATGCAGTGGGTAAGTGTTCCATTGCGCCAGAAGAACTGTCCCGGAAGAGGTGGTCATGGTCACAATATGGTTAGTAAGACAGTGTTCATGAAGTTGTAGATTGGGATCAGTGAGGGAGCTGAGATAGCACACACAATCCATGTAAGGTTGCCCTGTGGGCTCAGGTTCCCAAAGGGGAACACGAGTGAGCAGAGTGAGCATGAGGGAGCCGATGAGGGAGTCATCTTGGGGGTTAGAAAAGTTTAGGGGGACAGCGGCCACTAGGGGTCACTGAAGGGAGGTGCAGAGGAAACAGTGGGAGACATTAGAGATTATTTCAGGGGAGTTTAGGAAGGCGAGGGTATGTTGAATAATATTTAGCCAGGAGGTAAGAGGGGGGATGTTTAGGGCAGGAGAAAAGTTGTCCTGCTAGAGTTTGTTCTGCCTCCAGAATATTGATAGATATTTGAACCTGTGTCTGGTGGGCCAGGATCTATTCACGGCTGATGTGAATAGTCACTGAAGGGTAATAGTCATGCATTTTCCAGGACATTTTGCCTGTGACTCCAATTTCCCAGTGCTAGTCCCAAGGGTCGAGGATATCTAGTTGAAGATTATCTTTGTCTGAGAAATAGAATGTGGTAGGCCCCCATCCATATGTCTTATAATTATAACCCTGCCATCCCTTTGGATTTTTAGTACTATAGATGTGGCATGACAATTTAGGGCACCTTCCATATACGTCGGCCTGCTCCGGACAATAGTCAAAAGTTTGGTCATATAGATAGCATAGAACCGGGAGTGGGGTACCGTCAGCGGATGTCAGGGACAGGGGAATGGTGAGGGCCATTTGATAGCCTTTTGGAAAGCAGTCAGCAGAGCCGGCCACATGGGTGTCTCCTGAGGGAAGGGTTTCACGTACCTTAAATCTCCAGACATATATTGAATCAGGAGCAGCTGTTCGAAGGGCCAGGAGGCATAGAAGCCCATGTAAAAGGGAGTTTAGTGGGACCCACCTGGTGGCAGGAGTAGGACGGGGAAGCATCTTGAGGTGAGGAAATTTTGATGCATGAGATGTGATGCCAACAACCGGTAGGATCATTTAGGAGTTTTACAACAGTAGGTGTCATCAAAACAACTGTGTGGGGCCCTGTCCACTGAGGCTCAAGGGGCTTAGGGTGAAGAGTTTTAAGAAGTACTGAGTTGCCGGGCTGTATACCTGTGTGAGAGATATCAGAGTCAGTCTCCAGAGGCTGAGGCAGATATCTGTCTGTATGGGTATGGAGAAGTTGCCTGAGGAGGGAGGGAGATGGGAGACAGGAGGCCAAAGGTGGGGGCTGGGCTGGAAGATGGTGGTTAATGAGAAAAGGCTAGCCATACAGGAGTTTGAAATGTCTGTGAGGTGGCATATGAGTGAAATCGACCTGCCAGTCTTGTCTGGGGAGGTGACCATGTATCTGATAGGTGGACACGGCGGGTTTGAGGCCCCCTTGAGGATTAACCAAAGTACAAATTTCACAGGCTGAGTAGACAGTTTTGATGGGGGAGTATAGACAAGGGTGTGAAAATAGAGACTGTAAGAAGTGGGAGAGGCCCTTAGTGTCAATATGAAGTGAGGAGTGGACCTAGCCAATGAGTTCCAGGGCCTGTGCCTTAGGGAGAGCCAGTTTGTCGTCCTTAAGAAGGACCCACCCTTTGGTGGTGGTTGCTCTCCCTTGGGCAAGAAGGCTGTTGCGCTCCTCTGGAATGTAGCAAGGTTGGAGGGAAGGAATGGAAAGGAAAAGAAGAGGAGCCAGACTAGGGTGTTTTGGGGATGTTAGGCTGCAGGTGACAATATCAGCATAGTTGTTTCCCTTAGTGACAGGGGACTGGTCCATCTGGTATCCCTTGCAGTGTCTGATAGCTAATTGGGTGGGCAACTGAAGGGCCTTGAGGAGACGGGAGATAAGGGTGGTGTTAATAACAGAGGAGCCCTTGGTGGAGAGAAAGTCCCCTTCTCTCCATATGGCAGCATGGCAGTGAGCTATCATAAACACATACTTGGAGTCCATGTAAATATTTACAACCCTGACTTTGGCTAGGTGTAAGGCTCAGGTGAGAGCAGTGAGTTCTGCCTTTTGGGTGGTGGTACCCTCCGGAAGACGGGAGGCTTCTATTACCTGAGAGGCAGAGACAATGGCCTAGGCTGCCCGGTGTTTGCCATCCTCACCTGTGACCAAGCTGCCATCAACAAAGAAAGTTAAGTCTGCTGTAGGAAGTGGCTTGTCTGACAGATCAGGTCTAGAGGTAGTGTAGGCATCAACCATTTCTGAGCAGGAGTGTGAGGACAGGGTGAGGCAGGGAATGGGGAGCAGAGCGGCAGGGTTTAGAGTTGGGGATTCAGATAAACTAATGGTGGGATTTTCTATAAACAGGAAGTGGAATTCCTGTAGTCTAGATGGAGTGAGGAAGGCTAAAGAGGCATGAGTTAGAAAGTCCTGTAAATGGTGGGAGGAGAAGACATGTAAGTCCTGTCCCAGGGAGAGTTTAAGGGCCTCCCTGGTGAGAGTAGTGGCCATGCTAAGATGCGGAGACAGGGCAGCCAGCCACAGACCATGGTGTCTAGCTGTTTTGATAAGTAGGCCACTGGAGTGGAAATGGGAGTAGGTTCCAGAGGTTGGGTGAGGACGCCGAGGGCCAGGCCCTGGCGTTCATCCATGTAGAGATAAAAGGGTTTTTTAGGATGAGGAAGTTTTTGGGGGAGGGGGGTGCTTGTAAGAGAGAGTCATGAGGTTTTAGGAGCATGTGGCAGACAACTTGAGGATTTAACAGAGGGCCAGCAGAGGCATCACACGCTGTCTCATAGAGGGGTTTTGCAGGGAGAGAAAAGTTGGGGATTCAGTGTCGGAAGAAACCAATCAACCCGAGGAAGGATAGAATTTGTTCAGCAGTGGTGGAAGGCTGGAGGTCATGAACGGCCTGCTGGTGATTAACAGTGAGATGATGGGAAATGGGGGTGAGACTAAGTCCAAGGTATGTGACGGTAGACTTAGACAGTTGAACTTTGGAGGGGGCCTGTCATTGACATAGTAGCAGCATTCCTTCTGAAGGAAGATGCAGGTCCCTCCTTTTTTGGCTGTCAGTAGATCTAGAATCAAAACACTTTTGTGGTTTCGTTAAGAGCAAACCAGGATTTCAAGAATACCTTGTGATTTTAACCAAACCTTTTCTCCTTTAATTATAGCCGACTCAACCATACACAAAACTCTTTCATAAATTCCTTCCACAAACTCCATCACAACCTACACAGACCATCTACGACATGCTTGGGCTTCCTTTTTTGTCCTAAATTTCCTCTTTTTCAAATAACCAGCCATTCTGTTCCAGGACAGAAAGTCACTACACAAGATCCTGCTCCGCACAAATCATTCCTTCGCTGATCTTTCTTAACAAAAATATATTTCCGTGTTCACAGTCTTCCTACATCTTTTTTTCCATCTTACCAGTTACTTTCTATCTTGGTTTTATTTTTCCCTCCAAATCCAGGCTTTGAATCAATTTCTAAACAACCTCTGAATTAGACAAAATTATGCACATAATTTCTTTAATGTAAACTCGGGGGTCTACCAGTTCAGACGGGAGAGGGTATCTAGGGCTTGGTAAGGTGGGAGAGGCTGTGGGTGGAGCTGAGAAATTTGGAGAGAGTGAGAGATAGAGGAAGAAGGGCGGAAACCCTGGAGGAAAAGTGGAGGGTGGTGTTCAGTTTGGTTAATAGGTCCTTTCCCAATAGTGGAGCGAGACAGGAGGGCATGATAAGGAAGGAATGGGTGATGGGATGGTCATCTATTAGACATGTTAGGGGACCTGTGGTGGGGGGTTGAGAGGGATTGTCATCAATACCCATGACCGACACCTGGGAAGGATGAGTAGGTATCCCCGTGTCAACCAGAAAGAACGCTGCCTTACCTGCTACCTTGATTGTTACCCTGGGCTCGGCGAGGGTGGTCAGGGGTCACCAAGTCAGGGCCCCTTCAGTCTTCAGCAGCCAGACCCAAAACTTCCATCGGCAGGCCTAGGGATGGAAGGACTGACTCTCTGGACTTCTGTCCCGAGGGGCAGTCACTTTTACAGTGTCCCTCTTGAGCACATGCTGGGCAAGGCGTGGTGGGTGGATGTGGCTGCAGGCACCACTTGGCCCAGTGGCCTTCCTTGTTGCACTTGAAGCAGATGCCTGGTGGAACGCAGCTGGTTGTGTTAGATGAGGTCAGTGGCTTCGTGGGTCCCATTGGCCTCAGGGCTGCAACCAAAGCTCGGGCCTGCAAGTGTGCCTTTTGGCAGACACGGGCCTCCTTTTGGGCCTCTGGCTGTTCATCTCAGGAATTAAAGATTTTAAATGCCATGTTCAACAGGTCTCAGATAGGGGTCTGAGGGCCCTCCTCTGCCTTTTTTAGTTTCTTTCTGATGTCAGGGGAAGACTGAGTAATAAAGTGATTTGCAAGGACAGTAGTCCTCATGGGGGAGGTAGGATCTATGTGGGTATATTGGATAAGAGCATCTGTAAGGCAGCTGAGAAAGGCTGTGGAGTTTTCGTCTGCCCTTTGAGTGATTTCCCTGAGTCTATCATGATTTATAGCGTGATGTGCCACAGCCTGGAGGCTGGCAAGGACACAGTGCAACATGCAGTCCTGCCATTTCCTGACTTCCTGGCCAGCCGGGGTGTCGAGTTGGTATTCCCACTCTGGCTCTTTGTGAGGGACACCTTGGCCCCCCCCCACTGGCATAGAGCGGTCTGTAAGATGGACTTGGTCAGTATGTCCCTGAGCTGCTGCCCAGATGCGCTCCTTTTCATTAGTAGTAAGGGTAGAGGATAGTATAACAAAAATGTCATGCCAGGTAAGGTCATATGCCTGTGTCAAGTAGTGGAACTCTTTGGTGTAGGCTGTAGGGTCATTAGAAAACGAACCTAGGTGCTTTTCAATCTGGGAACGGTCAGAAAGGGAGAAGGGAACATGTACCATTATGACCCCCCTCAGTGCCCACCACCTCCCATAACGGACAGAGGAGAGACTGATCAGAGGGGTTTACGCCAGAGCGAGTGTGATGGCTGATGGGAGACATCGGCAGCGAGCGGCTGGGTGGCGCAGAAGGGTGAGGAGCTGTATCTGGGTATGGTAGAGGTCAAGTCCGGGGAGAGCTGAGAGAGTCAGGTGGATCGGAGAAAGCAGAAGGGGCATCTGAGGAGACACCTGGTAGAGAGCTAGAGGGAGAAGAGGCGGAGGGCAGTGGGGAACCCCGCGCAAGGAGGACTTGTGCCGGGTGGCAGGTCAGACAGAGAGAAGGATGGGAGCGCAAACAGAAAAAGGCTTGGACGTGTGGGATCTCCGACCATTTGCCATTCTTGTGACAAAAATTATCAAGGTCTTGTAGAATATTGAAATCAAAAGTCCCATTCTCAGGCCATTGGGAGCCATTGTCCAATTTATACATTCGCCAGGCAGTATTGCAGTAAAAAAATGAGGCGCTTGGGCCGGATGTCTAAATTTAGGGCCTTCAGATTGGCTAGCAGACACCTTAGGGGCATCTCGTGGGGAATTTTTGAAGATTGGCTACCCATGTGGTCTCAACCCGGATAGGGAGACAGCCAGAAACAGTTTCCTGGCCATGAAGGCATCAAGTCTGGGGGGACGTCTCCACCCGAGACTAGTGTGTTGGTACAGAAAGGGGTGAGAGGAATTCAGCCTCAGCCGAATAGCCTCAGCCCCTGGAACGGGGAAGTCTCCAACGTGAGCCCATGGGTAACGGACAGGGAACAGCTTCCCAGAGGGAATGGAGGCTCCCAGTGGGGGATCCTGGTTGGGATAACATGGGGTGACTCACCCAGGCCGAGGTTGTCAATCAGGGACTCAAAGGCAGTCAACAGAGGTCCCGGTCCAGAATGCGAGAGTTGGTGGAAGTGGGTGGTGCAGCCAAATGCCCCTCCTGGGTTTTGGCACCAAATATAAGGTTTTTTTGGATTGGCTGGTGCCAGATGAACAGAGTTGAAAGCCATAAGTAAAGAGGCTTTATCGGGGTGCTCCTGGGTGAGGGTAACGGGTCCCAAGAGAGGGGCCTGGGTGAGACTCTTGGGTCCTGGGAGGGAGAGAGAGACCTGAGAAGTTGCATCGCCCAGAAGTTTTGAGTGGGCTTATGTATGTTTTTAGGGTTGGGGAATGGGGGTTTCTTCAGCGGGAAGATTTTGGTGCGAAGAGTGAAGAATTTCTTTGTTGCAGTTTTAGGGCGGGTATTGAGAAATAGGAGGGGCCGGTAGTATGTGTGGACTCCAGGAACTGAGACTCTTATCAGGGTAACCATCCAGGTGTGGTCGTCCTTTAACTTAGCTGGGCCTTACAGCCATTGTCCTTGGCAGGTCTCGTGGGCTGCTTCTTTTTTTTTCCATTAGGGAGGAGAGGGGTGTCTGCCACTAGCTTTACAATTAGAAAATGTTTTCTTTTTTTCTATTCTTAGAATAGTTTGTGTAAGATGGTATTATTAATTCCTAATTGTTTAGAAGTATTTACTTCTAAGGAGAAGTGAACTTGGAGATTTGGGGGTATAATTTCAAACATTGGTTTCATTATTTTCCCTAGGATCAAGCATAGAAACTAAGGTTTTGAAATTTCAAACATTTTTTTTCTAAAAATCATGTACAGTTTCCTACTCTTAATTATGTATCAAGTTTAACTAAATTCTTACAGTACAAACCTATTTGCAGAAAAATGAAAGAAATGTTAATGTACTCAAAATAAGCCAATTTGACAATACAGTAAAACGTAGCAGTATTTTCACAGATAAGCATTATTATAATATGGTACATTACTTCAAAAAGAATTTTTAAGACTAAGAGTCTAATTCATATTTTATTAAAGAGTATCAAACCAGTGTGAAACCAAAAAAATTTGATTAAATTAGGAGTATAGTCTGTAGAAGATGATGTAATAAATTATGCTGAGAGATTGCAGTATGTGATTTATCAATAAGTAAAAAAAGATATCAAATAAAAATATTTACATACCTTTTTTTTTTTTTTCCACCTCACAAACCCGTCAGTGTGAAGGTGTAGCACAAGCAGACAGGCTGTGTTGAATAGAGACAAGAGCAGGAAACATTTTGAACTCTCCAGTGCCCTGTGCTGGGTCTGCACTGGGCCAGGTAGGGACTGGTCCAAGTAGACACTTCTGGATTCTGCAGGAGGGAGCTTGGAGACAGGCTATTCACTTCAGGAGGTTGCTAGGACCAGAACAAGGGAGGTGAACACCAAAAAAGAGGGTCTGCCTTCGGAAATCGCCGAAGATTTGGCTGGTGCAGGGTGGAACAGAGTACAGATCCCTCCTACTGAACAATCGTGAGTCAGTGTGTTAGGGAAGCAGTGGGCTCAGCAGGAAGCTCTTAGAGAATAAAGTAAATATCTTAAATAAGATATCCATGTTGGTCATCTAAAATTTTAGTTCTTATGTAACATCTTAAAGGATGAAAGTGCACTATATTAATTATTGTCTTAATTATTCTTTTTAAGGCATCATTTAATTTTGGATGAGTTCAATATTTCAAAAATATAACCAGGAAAAATTATTTTCCATAAATAATAACCACAGTATTTTCAAACATATTTTTAGTTATCTGTAACCTAAGATCCAGTAGACTAGGATATTTTTGATATTCTAAAACAAAGGGAAAATAAGTGAAATCCAAATATTATGCCATATATTTGCAAGTTTTACATGCTCTTCATAAAATTGAACCTACTGTGAAATCATAATGAAATTATTGCTTATTATTTTTTATTTATTACTTTATTACAAAAGGAGAACTTACTGCATTCAATATATTTTGACAAAGATAATATAGTAGGCAAGGAAAAATATGAGAGAACAATTTCAACTCATTTGGCAATATAGTATACTGTCAGGAATGTTCAGATATTACTGACTTGCCAGACTGGTTATTTGTACTGAGAGTTACTCTCTAAAATGTTTCCAACCTGACTGAAAATGAATCAATATTTACTGATGAAAGAATATACATCTTTGAAAGAGAAAGACAAACTCTGAAATTGGTCTCTTACCACCTGAAACTCCCATCAGTGTATAGTCTGTGGAATATAGAACAAAATAGCATTACCTTTGACTTTTAATTGATTTTAGTTGTTGGAAGACACTAAACTAATCAATAACAGTAATAATGGCAGGAACTAAGGTCTCATGTTTGGAAGTTCACTAAAAAATATAATCTGTATTCAAAGCAATGTGAAGGTAACAGACACAAGTTCTCTACCATAAAATGCCTCCCAAAATAGTTACAGTGACTTGCAAATCAATATAAGCCCCAAACTATGAAAGATACGCAGAATCTTCCAATTGAGTTCAATAGCAGAAAATGGTTATAAAATAAATATGCCATGCACCTTTCCACCTGCTGCCTTCCATGGACCCGAGAACAGCAGGTACCCATCAGCCCTCAGTATCTGTTACCAACATCTTGCCACCTTGATATTAATAGCACTGCCACCTGGGTAGCAATGCAGGAGCTTCCACAGATAGACTTAGGCAGAAGGAGAGCCCCAGCCATTGCAACTCCCTGGAGGGGCACTGACATCTTCCCAGCCCTGGAAGCTATGGGTGGCCAAGCTTCTGTGGCCCAACAAGCCATGCCACCACTAGCTGCAGTTCTATAACCCACTCAGATCCCAGCCAACACCCCCAACTTGTCCAGGCTCCCATCGAGGTCCCACAACCCACCTAGGAGAAAGCCTATGTTTCATGATGCACCTAGGTACCTAACAAGTCCTGTGATCCACTCTGCCAGTGGATTCAGTCCAGTGATGCATCCAGGTACCCACCAAGGTCTTGCAATCCTCACAGATGTTGGCCAAAGTCACACCACCTGCCTCCATGGAAAGGGACTTGCTCAGTCCTCTGCCCAAGCTTTCAACAGCATCATAGGGACCAACTCAGCAATCTGAAAGAATATCCCCCAACACCAGCTTGGAATGTAACAAAAACATGGGAATGGGACAATGCAAGAGAATAGCTCATTACAAACTCTTAGTGCATATGCCCCTCTCTCCATGGGTCAAATCCCCTGGAGAAGGACACAGAAGTACTATCTAGGGATTTTTCCTCCTTCTCACCAAGTAGGAGAGTTCTGAGCAAAGGAGAACAAGTGCACTGCAAACCTATCAGCCCTGAGCTGAGAAAAGATGTTTTAGATGAGAAGAAACTAGCAAAAGAATTCTGGCAACATGAAAAACAAGTTATTCTGACACCCCTAAAGGATTACAATGCATCTACATCAATGGACCCCAAACAAAAGGAAATTGTCAAAATATCAGAAATGGAATTCAGAATATGGATGGCAAATAAGATGAATGCAATTGAAAAAGTTGAAAATCAACAAAAAGAAACAAATTTTAAGAACATGAGAGAAAAATATGAAAAATTCACTAAACAGGTAGCCAACACAAGAAAGGATGTAACAGAATTTAAGAGAATGAAAAAAATCATTTAGGGAATTACAAAATATAACAGAAAGCTTCAAAAACAGACTAGACCAAGTAGAATAATCTTAGAACTTCAAGACAAGGCTTTTGAACAAACCCAGTCAAACATGCATACCAAGGAATAAAGAAGAATGAATAATCACTCAGAGAAACCTGGGACTATGTGAAATGAGCCAATATACAAATTATTGGTATCCCTGACAGAGAAGAACAAAAGCAAAATGCATGGAAAACCTATTCAAGGGAATTATTGAGAAGAATTTCCCTGGTAGCGACACAGACTCAGATATCCAGATACAAGATGATAATCAAATGCTGGGAAGGTTCATAGCAAATAGAACATCTCCAAGACACATAATCATCAACACGGCCAAAGTCATAAAGAAGGAGAAAATTCTACAAGCTGCAAAATGAAAGCAACAGCTAATCTACAAAGGCAAACCCATAAGGCTAACAACAGAATTCTCAGCAGAGAACTTACAAACCAAAAGGGATTAGCCCCATTGTTATTCTTAAATAGAACAGCAGCCAGCCAAGAATGTTGTATCTTGCAAAACTAAATTTCATAAATGATGAAGAAATAAAGACCTTTAAAGACAAGCAAACATTAAGGGAATTTGTCACTACTCCACCTGCCTTACAAGAAATGCTCAAAAATGCATTGTAAATGGAACAGCACAATAGATACCAGGCAGTGCAAAAATACCCAAAGTTAAAGCTCTCAGCTTTTATAAGACAATAGCATAAGAGATAAAACAAAACAATAGGTATCATCCAACATGATAAACATAACAGCATACCACATATCAATACCAAAACTCAATATGAATGGTCTGAATGTCCTATTTAAAAAACATAAATTAGCTTAATGGATGAAAAAGACATAACTCAAGTATTTTCTGTCTCCAGGAAACACATCTAACCCACAAGACTTGCACAGACTCAAGGTTAAGGTATGGGAAAAAATATTCCACACAAATGAAAACCAAGAGTGAGCAGGTGTAGCCATTTTCATATCAAATAAAATAGACCTTAAGCCAACAATGGTTAAAAAAAGAGAAATATGGTCAGTATTTAGTACTAAGGGAGCAGTTTAGCAAGAGACATAACAATCCTTAATATATATGCACCTAATCCAGGAGCTTCCCAATTCATAAAACAAATTCTACTAGATCTAAGCAAAGAAATAAACAGTAGCATCATAATTGCTGGGGATTTCAACACCACACTGACAGAACTGGACAAAACATTGAAGCAGAAAGTCAACAAAGAAATGCTTGACTTAAATGGGGCTCCAGAATACATGGACTTAGACATTTACAGAACATTCTACCCAAAAGCTACTAAATATTCATACATTCTTCTCATCAACACCTGGGACATTTTCCAAGATTGATAATATCTTAGGCCACAAAACAAGTCTGAGCAAATTAAAAAAAAAGAAAAAAATAGAACCCCTACCAAGTATCTTCTCAAACCACAGTGGAATAAAATTAGAAATCAATTCTAAGGGAAACACTCAACTCTGCACAAAATCATGTTAATTAAACATCCTCCTGCTGAATAATCCTTGGATCAATAATGAAATTGAGAAGGAAATCAAAAGATTCCTTGAACTGAACAACAAAGGGGACACAAGCTTTCAAAAATCTATGGGATACAAAAAAAGAAAGATCACAAATTAACAACCTAATGTCACATTTCAAGGAAGTAGAAAAAGATGAACTAACCAAACCCAAAGCCAGCAGAAGAAAAGAAACAACAAAACTCAGAGCAGAACTAAGTGAAATAGAAACCAAAAAAAAAAAAGACAAAGGATCAATGAACCAAAAAGATTGTTCTTTGAAAATATAAACAATCAATAGACTATCAAGCCAGAATAATCAGAAATAGAAGAGAAAGGGCTCAACCAGAAAGGAAAAAGGACATGCTACAACTGATACCACAGAAAGACAAAATATCATCCATGAATACTACAAAAACCTCTACACAAACAAACTAGAAAATGTGGAGGAAATGGTTAAATTCTAATAAACACACAACCTCCCAAGCCTGAAGCAGGAAGAAATAGAAATCTTGAACAAACCAGTAATGAGCAGCAAGATTAAAGCAATAATAAAAAAAAAAACAACCTCAAAACAAGCCCCAGACCACATTGATTCACAGCTGAATTTTAACAGATCTACAAAGAAGAACTGGTACCTATCCTACAGAAATTGTAATATCAAGAAGGACGAAATCCTTCCTTATCTTAATCTATGAAGCCAGTATCACTCTAATACCTAAGCCAGAAAAGGACACACACAAAAAAGAAAACTGTAGACCAATATCCTTTATGAACATAGATGCAAAAATTCTCAACAAAATGCTAGCAACAGTAATTCAACAGGACATCAAAAAGATAATTCACCATGATCAAGTGGGTTTCATCCTAGAATTCAAGGATCATTCAACATATGCAAATCAATAAATATGATTCACCATATAAACAGAAGCAAAACCAAAGACAACATTATCATCATAATAGATGCAGAAAAAGCATTTGATGAAATCCATCACCCTTTCATGATAAAAACCCTCAGCAAACTAGGCATAGAAAGAACATACCTAAAAATTATAGAAGCCATATATGACAAATCCACAGCCAACCTCATATTGAATGGGGTAAAATTGAAAGCAATCCCCCTAAGAACTAAAAAATGACAAGGGTACCCCCTACCACCATTTCTATTCAACATAGTACTAGCAGTCCTAGCCACAGCAATCAGGCAAGAGAAAGAAATAAAGGGCATTCAAATTAGGAACGAGAGGTCAAAATATCCCTGTTTGTTGACAATATGATCTTATATATAGAAAATCCTAAAGATTCCACCAAAACACTCCTAGAATTGATAAATAAATTCAGCAAAGTTTCAAGTTACAAAATCAATGTACACAAATCAGTAGCATTTCTATAAACTATTAATAATAACAGTCAAGCTGAGAGTCAAATAAAGGACCCAATATCATTCATAATAGCTGCAAAGAAAATAAAATACCTAGGAATATACTTAACAAAGGAGGTGAAAGATCTCCGCAAGGAGACTATAAAACATTGATGAAAGAAATCATAGATGACACAAACAAATGGAAAAACATCCCTTGCTTGTGGATTGGCAAAATCAACATCATTGTTTGTCCATACTGCCCAAAGTTATTTACAGATTCAACATAATTCCCATCAAAATACCAATGTTGTTTTTTACAGACCTAGAAAAAATAATCCTAAGCTTCATTTGGAACTAAAAATGATCCTGTATATCCAAAGCAATCTTAAGCAAAGAATAAATCTGGAGTAATCACATTACCTGACTTCAAAAAAATACTGTTTTAGTAACTAAAAACAGCATGGTGCTGGTATAAAAGTAGACATATAGATCAATGGAATAGAGTAGAATACCTATGACCAACTGATCTTTGACGAAGCAGACAACACATACACTGGGGAAAGAAAGACCTAGTCAATAGATGGTCCTGGAAAAATTGGATATCCACATGTAAAAGAATGAAAAAGGACCCCTATGTCTTACCATATACAAAAATTAATTCAAGATGGATAAAAGACTTAAACGTAAGGCATGAAACCCTAAAATGTCTAGAAGAAAATGTAGGAAAAACTCTCTAGGCATCAGGCTAGGCAAAGATTTTATGACTCAGACCCCAAAGGCAAATACCACAGCAACAAAAATAAATAAATGGGATTTAATTAAATTAAAAAGCTTCTGTACAGTAAAGAAAATAATCAACAGAGTGAATGGACAACCTACCGAATGGGAGAAACTATTTGCAAACTTTATATCCTATAATGGACTAATGTTTGGAATCTACAAAGAATTCAAACAAATCAGCAAGAAGAAACAAACAATCCCATTGAAAAGTGGACATAGACATGAACAGAAATTTTCCAAAAGAAGATAGAGAAATTGCCTATAAACATATCAAAAAAAGGTTAACAGCACTAATCATCAGGGAAATGCAAATTAAAATTACAATGCTATACCACCTTACCCCTATCAGAATGGCCACAATTAAAAAGTCAAGAAACAATAGATGCTGGCATGGATACAGAGAAAAAGGAATACTTATATACTATTGGTGGGATTGCAAATTAGTACAACCTGTGTGGAAAACAGCATGGAGATTCCTCAAAGAAATAAATGTAGACCTAGCCTTTGATCCAGCAATCCCACTGCTGCGTATCTACCCAAAGGAAAAGAAGTCATTTTATCAACAAGACATCTGCACTCAAATGTTTATTACAATACAATTCACAATTGCAAAGATGCAGAACCAACCTAAATCCCCATAAATTCACAAATTGATAAAAAAAAATGTGGTGTGTACACACACACACACACACACACAAACACACTGCAGTACTACTCAGCCATAAAAATGAAGGAAATAATGTTTTTTGGAACAACTTGGACAGAACTGAAGTTACTAAGTGAAGTATCTTAGCAATGGAAAACCAAACAACATATGTTTTCACTAATATATGGGAGCTAAATGATGAGAACACATGGGCACAAAATGATGTAAAGGACATTGGAAACCAAGAAGCAGAGAGGGTGGGAATAAAGCTTACCTATTTCATACAATGAACATTATTCTAGTGACAGGCCTACTAAAAACCCTTGACTTCAGCCTTATACAAGGTAGCCATGTAACAAAAACTTTTGTACTCCCTTAACAATTTGAAATTATAAGTAAATAAATGAATCAAAACTCTGAATTTCAGTTATGCTGCTTTTGGCTGCAAGCATAGAGAAGGCAACTATAATGAATAAAATAAAAAAGTATACTTGCTTACACAACTGAAAGTCCAGAGGTCAGTGGATTCAATCTAACTAAATCCAGTGGATTTTGTCTATGTCTTTGTAATTTCCCCGACTGTAAGTTTCTCTGTGTTCATTCCTAAGGTGGTCTCCCTCAGGGCAAAAAAATAACTATGGAAGGTCAAAGTTTCACAATCATAGAACATAAAATCATCAGGTTGAGAAATATCTTCTGGTGACTTTCTTTTAGGAAATAGAAAACTTCTTTGTTCTAAGGCCCCAACAAACCTTTTTTTTTTTTTAACACTTTGTCTCAGAGTCAGTCATATTCCAATCCTGGGGCAAAGGGATTTTGGCAGCTAATTGATTTACGGATTATGACAGGATTTATAAGGCTCATCCCTGAATCCATGGATGAAATAAGCTTTCCCTTTTATGTGAAAGAAATATGGTAACCTGAAAAAAAATGAGTATTCCAAAAATTACTAGGATACTCATTTATTCACATTAAAAGATAGAACCAAATGATTTTCTAATGTAGATGTAAAATTCACATTCCTACAAGCAGTATATGAGTTCTGATTGTTCAAAGACCTTGTCCACATTTGATTATTTTTATCATTTTAATTTTAGTTAGTTTAGTGGGTATAGAATTCTATCACATTATAGTTTTCATTTGCATTTCTATGATGTCCTAGGTTATGAGCAACTTTTTGTATGAAAATTGGCCATTTAGAGATCCAATTTTCAAAAATAAGTCTAACTGATATTTCAGTTGAGTTTTCTTTATTCTCCTTATTGATTTTAAGAAATAGTTATATATTCTGGATCTATGTATTAAAAATAGCTTCTCTTACTCTGTGTTGCCTTTTCAATTCTCAATGATGTCTTGAATGAACAGGAGATATTAATATAGTTAATTTAATCATTTTTATTTTAAAACATTTATGCACCTTTTAAAAAATCTGTGCTTAAAAAAAAGTCATAAAGCTGTTCTCCAAAGCATTATTGTTCTACCTATCATTCTTATATTTTTTCCAACAAATTGGAATTTTTGTGTGTGATTGATACAAGTTCAGATATCTACTTTTGCTTATTGATAACCATTATTGAATAGACTGTCTTTTCCAAACTATTAAATACATTGCTGCCTTTGTCATAAATTACAGTTATATTTCAAGACTTCATCATCACTCACTTGTACTTTTTCAGTAGCCTTCTAACTAAGCCTGGGCTTATTCTTCTCAATTTTTTCTTGAAAACTCAAGAACTGTCATATCAGTCCTCTACTATGAAGTTTTTAGTTATTTTCAATGCCTAAATCAGTGCTTCTCCCAGTGCATAACTTAAAAATGCAAAATCTGTGGGTCCTCCATCAAACCAAATGAAACAGAATGAGGAGAAGAATTGATGATGGCATTTGCATTTTAAAAACATACAAGATATTATATTCTTAGAAATATGAGAACCAGCGGTTTATCAAATTAAGATAAAATTCCTTAACATAGAAGGAAATATATAAGTGCTCTATAATCTTGTTCCTGTTTATTTAATCCATCTTATGTTCTATTTATTTATATCTTCATTTGCACCTAATGTTCAAAAAAAACAATACCAACCATTCTGGTTGCCAATACATCTGAAATATCATGCTATTTAATCCATCTATGTCTTTGTATAGACCTAGCACATTCACCACCACCACACAAAGGCCTTTATTTGTCACAGTAATTACCCCTGCTGTTCTGTCTTCAATAATACTGTTCCATAACCCTTTCAGCCCCCATGTGAATATATCACTCTCACTTACTCAATACTCTTACATCTTGAAAATACTTCCATTATTGTATGTGTCTGTCTTTTCTAGAAACTCCAAGTTGTTTGCTGTCAGGGATCATGTCACTATATGTTTTTGGATTCTCAGTGCCATGCATAAGGAGATATAGAACACATGCACCATATTTTTAACTAGAACTAATATCACGTTATTTTTTATGAAAATGTATTTTTAAAATTAAAGAGAGATATAATGATACTGGATTATATCTGTAGTAACAAATAATAAACAAATAATCTACAAAAATCATATTAGAACATCATGAACCCACCTAATACTTAGCCTATGATTAAAATAATAAAGTTTATTTCTTATTAGGAAAAATGCTTATGATTAACTTCCATTTGCCAATCTTATTTACAAACTGTTTTGTTTTACTCCTGATAGTTTGTTCTCTAATACTGAATAGTGACAAACAGAAAAAAGCAAAATCTATCCTAGAATTATAGTTCCAATGCACAGCCCCTTCATTAACGTTGACATCCTCTTCCCCTTTGTTGTAAAGAATTGTATTCATTTTTACATACTAGAAAACATGGGAAATTTCACAAAAATGTAGACCCCATACAAGCTTTTTTAAAAATATTGTCTTAGAAAATATTCTTAAAACTTGCATAAAATGATAAAAAAAACAAGTACTGGGTTTTCTTTTAAAGTTTATATGTTAACAAGTTTCAATTTGGCAGTTTAATACTTCAACCAAGTAGAAAAATGTATGGAGCATAGGATGTGACTACTCGTATAATGTAATCAGATTTTAATTTGTTCTGTAATTAAAATATTTCCTGTGTCTCCGCAGTTACGTCTTGTACCCCTTTGAGGGATAGAAAATGATGGTTAAACTTATTCTGCATTCTTCATATAGCCCGTAGCAATGCTGAATACATAGCTGCTGCTTAATAAATTCTTAATTAATGAGTATTAGTTACTGTGCCAACTGTACACACCAAGCTTATGAAGCACCAATGCAAATCAGTAGGGACATATGCCAAGAGACAACATGGGTTAGCAGAGGGACTGATGGGTAACTCTAACAGCCCTTTCTTAGGCAGTCATTCAAACTCAGCAATAATTTAATTTTTTAATTACACTCCAGGCAAGTGGGTAGATAAATAAATATTTATCAAGCACTAAATATGTTATATGCTTTCCAACATACATTATTTTATATAGTATTTCTTTTATGCTATGTTATATATTAATTTTGCAGATAAATAAACTGGGGGTCAATGGAATTAAGTAATATGTTCAAGATTATTAAGTAAAAATGTATTGTGAACTGGACTAAATGCCAGTGTGTTTTTAAAGTAAATAGTTAATCTGCCTCACCTCATTGTATCTTTCCACTGATGTGATAGTGGTTCAATGGTAATTTAAATATTAAAGCTGAACACATATGTACCCTGTGACCCAGAAATTTCACTTCTAGTTATATATAACACAAAAATGTGCACACACATTCAACAAATTCATGTACATATGTTCATAGCAGCACAATTTGCAATAGTCAGAAATGAGAAATATTAATAACAAATTACATAACAAAAATAAAACTGATACATTCTGTACATTCATCCAATTAAATATAACACAATGCAAAAGAATGAATTATTGGAACCTGAAATCACAAGAAGTAATTTGACAAACATAACTATTTTTGAAAAAAAAATACACTCAAAGAATAAAAAGGTAATGTATGATTCCATCCATATAAAGTTCCAAAATAGGCAAAAACTACTACAGAGTAGTAGATGGGCCACACCATGAAGGTGAATTCTGGGTGCTGGTACAGTGCTATTTATTGACCCAGGTCATGGTTCCATGGGTGTGTTCACTTTGTGAAAATTCACCAACTTATAATTCTGCATGTAGAATACTTAAATAAAATGTATACCCCCAAAGGGGCAAATATGATAAACAGATATATGGAACAGATTATTAGAAGAAGGAAAACATATTTCCCCTCATTTTCCTATTTTAATATATACTTGGTAATATAAAATCACAAAGTAAAACAGTAAGTACTGTAATGCTGGTGGCAGGCACTGCTCCCCTCCCTAATGGAAAAAGAAGAAGCCCAGGAGACCTGCCAAGGACAATGCCTGCAAGGCCCAGCTAAGTTAAAGGACGACCACACCTGGATGGTTACCCTAATAAGAGTCTCGGTTCCTGGAGTCCACACATACCACTGGCCCCTCCTATTTCTCAATACCTGCCCTAAAACTGCAACAAAGAAATTCCTCACTCTTCATGCCAAAATCTTCCTGCTGAAGAAACCCCCATCCTCCAGCCCTAAAAACATATATAAGCCCACTCAAAACTTCTGGGCAATGTGACTTCTCGAGTCAGTCTCTCTCTCTCTCTCTCTCTCTCTCTCCCTCCCTCCCCACCCCGGGACCTGAGAATCTCGCCCGGGCCCCTCTCTTGGGACCCACTACCCTCACCCAGGATGTCCCCAATAAAGCCTCTTTACTTATCCCTTTCAACTCTGCTGGTCTGTCTTTCTCTGGTGCCGGTCAATCCAAAAAACCTTACATCAGTAATTTATATAACATAACATCTGGTTAAAAGTCAGTATGCTTAATATATTAATTATGTTTAATATATCACACACACTAGCTCAAGGCTGCTGTTTTCTGAATTCTAAATATTAAATTTTGTGGAAGCTCCCTACACTTTCAAATCTCATTGAAGATCATGAGTGGTTAAGGATGACGCAAGTCTTTACTTCCATTTGGATGTCCTACTTCCTTTGAATTAGTTCAACGACAGATGTTTTCAGTCTGCTAGATCCTGAGACAAAGATAACCTGAAAAACAGCTGAAGATTTTGATTTTTCTCCCCAGATAAACAGAAAAAAATCGGTGTAAATACTCTGTGTATTTACCTGTAAGGAAAGATGGCATGATGGTGTTCAGCATAAATTTAGACTTCTTTGTTTCTAAAAATACCTCCCACATTTATTTTGGCAACCTAGTCCTCAGCCTCACAACATATTTTTTGTGCCTTTCTTCTCCTTTTCCTTCTCTGTCCTCTTCTCACTCTTTGACCCCCAACTCTTAAAGGGAAAAGGAAAGTAAGAAAGGAGAGAGGGAGGAAGTGAAGAAGCAGAAGTAGGGAGAGAAAGATAGAGACAGAGACGAAGACCAAGAGAGCACTAGAGAGAGAGTGCCTTTTGGTTTTCCTATGCAGTGCATTTCAGCTTTCTCTAAGCCCTTTCCTATGGATCCCTTACCAGCTTTCCTTAAGAAGAGTTCTCAGCCTCCCTGAGAAGAGCCAAAATACATTCTCATTTTCCCCTAAGGGATGATCACCTAGTCAGGATCTCACTGGTCTTTTTTCATCTAATCATGGTAAGTGGAAGGAAGCAATAAAAAAATATATTTTCTATGAATGCAAACTTTGTATCAATATTAGAAGGCAGAAGAACCTACTACCAGTTTTAATTTTAAAAACAAATTTCTCATTTGCATTTTTATTAACAGGATATAGTAAATTCAACATTAATTTCTAATGATATAGGACAGTGTGAGCAAATTCATTATTTTAGCATTATGATAAAATGAATAGAGATGAATAAGTACTATATGTTCAAAAGCTATTATTAGAATATTATCTTATATGGAGAAAAATATTCCTTTCAATTATTCTGAAAAATTTACATGCATTCACATACTCCTAAGGCTTTTCTTATAATTGCTTATAAGCTTATAATTCTCACTAACAATAGTTAGAAGAGTAAAAACTATAATTATAGATAAATTTAAAACATCTATTATTCAAATGTACTTTTTCTTTTGTATGCATATAATTTTATTTTGAAAAAAGGCATGATATACATTCAAGGAAACATTTCTTTTATGTATTTACTCAGAATTAAACAATTATTCCTAGATAATTTAACTATTATGATTTAGCCATATGTTTACAGATTTTATAGATTCTCTAGCACTTATTGCAATATTTGTGTGTGGGAAGAAGGTGTTTAACATAATTTAAAAAAATAGAAAATACATATTTCAAAAGTTAAAAAATATATAAAGGTTACAAAATATGAAGTTAATTTATCAAAGCCTAATGATTAACAATACTCTGAATAAGTTATTCCTATGTAACAAAAGGCTCTTACAAAAATTTAATACCACTTAATACATTCTCAACTAATTTTAGTAACAATGTCATTTATTATAATTGTTTTGCTTTTTAAACTTTACACATAATTGTTGTGTACTGTTGCATTTGCTAAGATTTATTCAGACTTACAAATTCATTTTGCTCCATGCCTCTTTGTATTAAAAGCATTACTTCTGGGATCACTTTCTTTCTGCCAGGATATCCTTTCAAATTTCCTTTATTAATGGCAAACTCTGTGTAGGTATGAAAATATCTTTTGGGATACAGGTTTCTAGGTTTTGTTTTGTTTTTTTTCCCCCCAGGTTGCTTTTAAAATTTCGTTTTGCTTTTGTAATTGTTCAGTCTTACTGCAGTGCTTAGATATGTATTTCTTCTATTTGTGGTGTTTGGGATTCTATGAACTTTTTTCTCTGTGATTTGTGCTCCTCTATTCTGGAAACTTCTCACTCATCACCTCTTCAGGATTGCCTGGGACCCATTCTTGCTGCCCTCCTTTTGGAACTACAACTAGACTTTCTCACTCTGTTCACTATATTGCTTAACTTCTTTTAATTTTCTTCTCTTTGTCACTATCTACTGTATTCTGAATATTTTTACTACTGTAACTACCAATTCCTTTGTTGTATGATTAACTATATTTAATTACCTTATAAATCCATCTACCTAATTTTTATTTTCAATTATTCCATATTTAATGTTTTCAATTTCTGTTCACTTTTTAAAATTTCAAATCTGCTAGGTTTGTGTGTATCATTTCTATATTCTGTAGAGGTTTCAAAGACATTTTTAAAAAGGATTTGAACAAAGTAAGCAGAGTTGTTTATTTTGTGCCTGATAATTCTGATACTTAAGCCTTGGTAGGTTAATGTCCACTGTCTTTTGTAAATAGCTAGTTTTCACTTATGGTGCTTTTTTCCCAGATACTTTGTTATTTTTTATTCTAAGCTTCAGGTTTTCCTTGAAAATATTTTATTGCAAAGTTTGAGTTCTAGAATGTTTTATTTCTCCAAACAGGTGCAAGTTGTGTTTGTTTATAGAATCTGTAGTTCTTTTCAGCTACATGATTTGTCTGAATACATTAGACTCTCATAATACAGGAAATGAAGGTCTTCATGTTATCAAATTTTAAATCTTTTACACATCAATTTCTCTCTAAAATTGATGTCGTATTTAATGAGTACATTTTTTAGCTAATCTTCAAGTTTCAATAGTAATTTGTTTTCCCTTGGGGGCATAACAGAAAGTCCTTTCTGTAGCCCTCCTTTGTATTCTCTCTTGATTTTTTTTTTTTTTTTGAGACAAGGTCTTGCTCTGTCACTGGGGCTAGAGTTCATTGACATCATCATAGCTCACTGCAACCTCAAACTTTTGGGCTCAAGAGAGCCTGCTGCCTCATCCTTCCGAGTAATTGGGACTACAGGCATGTACCACCACACCCAGGTAATTTTTATCTATTTTTTGTAGAGATGGGGTCTTGCTCTTGCTCAGGCTGGTCTTGAACTCCTGGCCTCAATAGATCTTCCCTCCTCACCTCCCAAAATGATAGGATTACATTGTGCCCTGCCTCTTGCTGTTTTTAATGTTTTCTTCTATTTCTATTATTTAGGGGGAAAAGAATCATGTTCCTGTTATCTGCACATATGCTACAATTTTAAATATTTTTCTCTTAATATTCACATTTAACTCTTATTTTTGTCATTGCTCAGTAGGTAAGTCCACTTCAGGCCTCAGTAAAAAAGCTCTAAGGCAAAACCACAAATAACTATTTAATTTTTAAGAATAACTGAAATATTCCACTTTGTAATAAACATTTATGTAAATAATATTGGCAGCATAAGGAAAAAAGAGAAAAATGTTTAAAAACTGATAATGCCTTGCCTTTTTCTTTTCAGTTTAGATAAACGCTGATGCTAGAAGGAGATGCAGTTAGTTGGAATGCTTATCAAGATTTTGAATATATTTTCTAACCAGTTCAATCGTTTTACATGTTTATAGCAGTATTTCTATTATAATGTTTCATTTCACTTTAAAAGCTCATAAAAATATCATTAGCACTGAACCCATTTATCACTAGGATCTCTTGGGAAAGCTTATGTGAAATGAATGGAGGAAAAATGAAAACAAGTTTAAAAAATCTTTTTCTGTTATGCTAAGTCAGTGAGATAGAGCAAAGTGGAGAAGGAAGAGTATTGAAGGCATTTAAGCTCTTATTTTATGGGTCAGAGAAATAAACTCTCAACTGACAAAATCCTCAAGGAAAGTCTAAGTGGGTATTTGGATAAGGTCTCTCTAATTAAGAATGGAGTGTGAAATAATAGGAAGCTTTCTGCTTGTCTGCTTGGTGCCCCTGGACATGTTAACATTTTAAACATCCATTTCCTCATCTGTTAAAGGTGAGTGATAATACTGACTTTTCAAACTGTTAGAAATATCTAAAACAACATATGTAAAACAGTACACACACTTTAAGGATTTGAGAATTTATACTTTCTGCTAGCAATAGTGATTTTGTCATTGTTATCAATTTGATTCGTATGCTATATCCCATAGTTAAATCCCATCTCACATTAATCCAGTTCTGTTTCACTTGTTTAAACAATTATTTACTTAATAGGTACAGTACTAGGCACTGTAGGGCAGGCAGGGGGCTGCAGAGTCAGTACAAGGGATCTGTAATTCACACAAGCAATAAGCTTTGTCTTGAGACTAAAAAAAACTAGCATCTTCCACATACACATACTATTTTCCAATTTGTATAGTCGTGATTAATAAAGATTAATAAAATAGACATTTTAAGGAGATGTTTATTACCCTTTGTTAATAAAATGGTTACTAGAGAAAAAGTATGTGAGCTGGGGAAAAGTTGTACGCATAAACATATGTAATATGCGTATCATCAGGTTGGCAAAGAAGAGGACAATTACAGGGAAGGAGGTTGATTCATTATCATTCAACTAATACTAATTAAGCACTCATTCTGAGCCAGGCACTAAGTAGAACTAAGTGCTGCTTCAAGAAGGCTTACAGTGTGGTTAGGATTATAGACCCTTGACAGGTAAACATGGCCTGTGTGTGGTTCTCTGATAGGAAGAAGAAAAGAGGTATGCAACAGCTCTGGTATTTAGTTCCCCCTCAGTCTCTATCAAGTAGTCCAATCAGTCTAAAGCAATTTGTCTACCATGTAGGCCAGAGCCCAGGACATATGCTAGCAGGTGTTAGTAGCCCTGGGATGGTCTGCTCTACTGAAGAGGAGACATCCTCAGGGTGTCCACCTGGCTTCACAGGCTGCTGACCACAAGGAGCTGAAATTCAAAACCAGGACCATTTTTATAATACATCTACCAATGAATACATTTAAATCTTTGAAGATTATTGCTAGTGAAGCTGCTGTCTTTAGGCACTAAAATAAAAAGTTTTATAGAAATTGTGAATTGGTATCTTCCTTTCAAGCAAGTCTGATTTGCTATATATATTTTGTAAACTATTCAAAAATCTTACCCACTGAGACTTTAAGAAAAAAGCTATAAAGGCAAAGGTTATTTCGCTAAACTCATCACTCCCACAATCATAACTTAAATTTTGTCCTCAACTTCACCTGGTTTCTAGTGTCTTCTAGCAATAAAGTTTCTATTGAAAGAGATAAATTGTGAGAATAAGCCCCAATTAAGACTGATTTATTTCCATTAAATTTATTACAGGTTGAGTTATGTAAATTAAGACTTTGTGAAATCTCAGGATAACTTTATTTTAAAGAGATAATACAGTGTTCTCCAAATTTCTTATCTTTCTATTACTATTCACAGCAAGATATTACCCAAATTAAGACATGTAATGTATCTAGAGGTTTTCTCTACAGTTTTTTTAAGAAAAAAGGTAGACATTCAATAAAGAAATATAATAGCATAAATTTTCCAGGCTTTTTTTTTTACATATCTGCCTAAAATAATAAAATATATGTTCTTTATTCTCAACCTCCCCCTATTATCTAAATCATCCCTAAAATCTCTAATCTATTATTTTATAATTCCAAAGAATAGATAAAATTTAGGTATGATGATCTCTATAATTCATATGAACTCATATAGAAAGCATAATTTTAATAAATTTTACTTCATTTGTAAAACATCAGCATGAAAATACAGAATTTTTCTGATAATTACAATTTATCACAAATTATGTGAAAAAGTCAGCTAGTGATCTTTGATATCAAATAATTCTATAATTAATTAAAAAAATGATCAACAACAAAAAAAGTATGATATCAGGTGTTAATATTTTTAATAGTAATTGTTTACAAAATCCTAAATACCTACATGGAAGTCAGATACATCACCTTATCAATATTATGCTGTCATATTATTTACACCCTGATAAGAAAACATGATAAACTTTTTTTCACAATGTCAGTTTTTTCTTTTACTCTGGTATGTTTTAAGCCTTTTATATTTCTTACTTGCTTTCTTTTCCTTTAGGATTAAATATATATTTTTCATAATTGACTTAAAAGGCTCATTATAGTTTCTTTTATGAATTATTTCCTAAACATGTTTAATTAGCACATGTAATAAATTATAAGGAGATACCTCAGAATCTTAAAAGAAATAATAAAAAGGAAAAAAAGATAAACTCTTCATGCAAAACTAGGAAAACAAAAACAGGAAATACACCTTCTTGAACAGGAAACTTAAATACCTTATAGTCCAATTAAAAAGGAATTACATAGGAAAGAGGCTCTAATGTAATCAACGGTACGAATATATCTAAAAAATAATATGTTACTATAACAAGAATGGTCAACTGGGACACCTAAAAAACAGGTAAATGAGAGAGCAAACAATATGATGTTATTTATTTAACACTGTCCAGTTTTGAGAGATGCTGGTATTGTAAACACTTTTTCTGGAAAGTGATTTCTATTTTGAGACAAATGGCTCATTTTACCCATGATAATCTCACTTCCTTTTGCTCAGATATTTTGTTTAACTAAACAACCTTCTAATTATTTATTCCATTTGTTTAGGTTTTTCAATTTTAGAAATAAAGCAGAATTTCAGTAACTTTAAAGGTGTATGGTCTAGTGAAAATTTAGTATGTTGATTTTTTAATTTATTCATCATTATTTTATAATTTTAAGTATTTGGTTGAATGTAACCAGTCCTTCCCTATTGTCATTCAGGCTCAGTTAAGAAGCTCAATTGAGTTTTTGCACTTGCATGATGACAATGAGACCTGGAGACACGTGGCTAATTACTGTTACTCTAATAGGCCCTGCTGTAGATGCCAGCCAATTCTTCACTTTCCATACCTACAGCAAACATGTGTTATGGACTATGGAGTATCTTTTTATTTCCTGTAACCCTGTATGCCAAAGATAAAATATTTGGGAATTCTGAAGGGTGTAAGGTGGGACTAGAACAGTGTTAAGAAGCTTTTTCATTACAAACTTATTGAAACTTACCCTGTACAACTGAGAGGGTTGGATATACAAAGAAATCCCAAGCAAGTGAAAATTCAGATGAGAATGAGATAACATTTTATGGTAGTGGTCAAAAGCAGCAGTAATGGGTATGGTAAACCGGGTTTTGGAGACCCAAAGTATGGACTTTGTCAGATCTGGACAGGAAACAAGATAATATTCCACCCAGAGGTATAATATAGATTCTGATATGTCTCCAACACACACATATGATGAGTTTTGCTAAGGGATTCACTCCCAAATGGGACAAAGAAGGTGTTGAATAGTCAACCTTCCTTTTAGTAGAAATTCTCTGTCTCCTAGAGATCTTGCAGAAACAGTCCTCTTCTGTGCAGCCTAGTCCTCTAAAATATCTCAAATTTCTTCCTATTTCAAAATGATAAATCTTAAATCACCCTTGGCAATCTCTTGTGTATCTCCTGTCACCCTAGCTGCAAATGAGAGTGTGCTCCATTATCTAAATTACCATTTATATTATCTTTATTATCACCTGCCTCAAAGTTTTAATGTTTTGTTTAAACATTTCTCAACTAATTTTGACTTGAGTTGGTTTTGTTTCAGCGGGGAAAATTCCATGTATGCTTATCTTTTAAACATTAAAGATAGATGACATTGTCAAATTCTTCATAGAAATAAAAAAAGTCCACTATATTTGATGAACTGGACTCCCAACTGTGGATCATTGCTTATTTGAGGACATCTTTCTCCATAGTATAGGAAAATACCTCAACTCCAATAGAAAAGCATAAAATTTTTACCAGCATTTTTGATCTTTTATATTCTCACCTCTACCTTTTATTCGTTTTATGTGTTTCTCTTTCTTTTTTTATATAGCTACAAACTTGTCTGTACTTAGACTACAACAACAAGCAGCTAAATATCACCATGGTTTTGCCATTTCTGTGTATTTTGGGTAGGAAGAGAAGAGAAAGAAGTATGGTCCTTGTTTCCGAAAGTAGCCAGTGACTAATCTTCGTGTTTCTCTGTTTACTGTGCTTTGAGGAGAAATGCTGTGCTCTTTGGTTCTTTAACCTTTGTTGACATTTGTTATTTGTGATAGGAGGTGATTTTGCCAAAAATATTTATTAAACTAGTTTATTTTACTAACATGAAAAAAAATTCTATAAACATATGAAAACAAATTCTGAAATCCTGAGATGTAACATACTTCCATAAAAATTATTTCTTAGTATTTAAATTTAAATTCCCAAGGTAATTTGTTTATGCATTCGCATATTGCTTATGGTAAATCATATTGTTAAATTAACAAATATCCAACCATAAAACTAAGATAAAGAAGATTTCCCTAAGACCTAATTGTTAGGGCACATTTATATTGGTTCTGTGTTAGAGTCTGTTCTTTAAATATAGTGTTGACCCTTTGCCAATGACAATAACCATGGAGTAGACAATTTCAGCACCCTGAATTTGTGGTCTGTCTCTCTATCAGCTTTGGCAATATGTTAAGAGGCTAAAAAGATCTGAGAAAAAAAGTTGAGAAGTTGCAGCTCCTGGCAAAATTCATTAAAGGGCATGGCACAGAAATTGAAAAGCTCATCGTGGAACTACATTCAGCATTAACACTACAGGTCTCCAGTAGTTTCCCAGAAAATGCGACACCTCCGGGCATTCTTTGATTTCAAATTGCCACCCAAGCCCAGCACCAAAGGCCAGAGAGAGCAAGAAAAATTGACCTTCTGTCAGCAACCAAAATGACTCATAATTTTTCCCTACTTGAAAATTGTTAGTAAGCTGTGAAAAGGCTTGGGAAAGGAGAATTTGGTAGAAACTTCTTTTGTGAGATCCTTCCAAGATACTCACTGTTCATCAAATATCAGAGAAATGTGTACCCATGGATGCTTAGAAAATATAATAAGAAAAAGAATACTTTTATGTTTACAGAGTGAGAGGTACTGTGCACTTTAAGTGCATAGTTCTATTTAATTCTCACACCAACACCACTGGTGAGGTAGGGACTATTATAATTTCTCCCATTTTACAAACAATGAAACTCAGGTGACATAAGGTTAAATGACTTGTTCAAGAGTATTGAACAAGGGTATTGAGCCCCACCTCTGTGGCAGATTATAGAGGTGGGGCCTAAACCACGTAGCCTGATAGCAAAGCTTGCTTTCCTAACTACTATAATATACTGCCTCAAAATACCATCTAAATAAAGCAATTCAACCCCTTATGTCACCTATGCCAATGAGTGGCTACTCTATTTAAAACAAAATCATTCTATCCTCTAGAATGATTACTTATGAAAAACCTAGGTATTCAAAGAGGTTAATTGTTAGAAAACAAAACAATTAAATAACTGCTATTCAATCCCCTTTGTTCAAGAATATCATTAAATCTTTAGTATTCTCTATTACCACATAATTTTCTTCCCACAAATCAATTTCTAATTATAAATATGTATAATTACATATATGTGTATGTATACGTGTGTGTGTATATGTATGAAAAAGAAATACTTTCTATTGTTACTGTGTTTCTCCTCAGAGAATCCTTAGAAACAGTCATGTTCTGTGTTTGTTTAAGAATGAGCATGTTTCACTAGGCAAATCTTGTATATTTTCTAAGCTTAACAGTTGTCAGGCCATGCCACTTATGAGGTAGGTAAGGAATCCATTTGCTCTGCCAGAAGCTTCATTAAAGCCTCTGGTAAAAGATGTCAGCAGTTCAATAATTTAGGAAGACACTATTCTAACGTTCTACCAGGAGATAAATATAAATTCTGGATTGGACAGTTATGCTCAATCAAATGAATTAGAACTAAAATATATATTTTATGATACCACACCTTGGGCTAGGATTTGTGAACAAACATACAGACACAAAATTATCTATGGAATAATTATTTTCCTATTCATTTCTATATTTCCTTGAGTTATCTCACTGATAGTCAATAAAAGAATTAACTCACTGTTTGAAATGGATTTTACATGTGTTTTACCAAAGAGTCATTTTTATTATATAAATTATTTCTTTAAAAAAAGAATATCAGTAATGTAGCCTGACTCCCTTTACTAACCTGTTTCAAATTTATCAAGGGTTTGTAATACAAAAGAGCAAGTATTTAGGTCATCGCTAGGCCCATTAACAGCAGCATTATCTTGCCACCAAGTGGTAGTTTCTGAATGGCATTGCAGGAGTCTGTTGAATTTACACAAGTGTTTATACTTGTGTGTATTTATATCGTCTTTAATATTTGCTAAAAATCATCAAATCCATTGAGAGTAGCTAATAATATGTGCTTTTCCTAAAATACTCATATTTGAAAGGTATTTATAATTAAAGGACTTGGTATTTGTACTTCCTAATTTGTTGGATTGACTGAACTTCCATCAAGTTTTAAAGTACCCAAGAAAAACCCAAGGTGGTTAAGTATAAGTACTCTAAGAGTCTTATCAAGGACTTCAAATTTGCAGGCATGATATCTTCTTTTCTCCTTTAATCTCTATTGAAGTTTGAATTCTGTCCCCTAAAAAGGATATGTTGAAGTTCTAACCTCTAGTACCTCAGAATGTGATCTATTGGAAATAGAGTTATGGTAGATGTAATTGATTAAAATAAGGTGATATTGGAGTAGGGTGGTCCCCTAATCCAATATAACTGGAGTCCTTATGAGAAGAGGGAAATTTGGACATGGAGACCCACAGAGGGAAGATGATGTGAAGACACACAGGGAGAAGATGGCCATTTGAAAGTGGAGGAAGAGACTTAAGTGATGCATCTAGAAGCCGAGTAACATCAGGATTGCTAACAAACTCCAGAAGCTAAAAGAAGCAAGAAAAGATTCTTCTTTACAGTTTTCAAAGGGCCCCAATGACACATTGATTTCAGACTTGTAGCCTTCAGACCTGTAAGATAATACATTTCTGTTGTTTTAAAGCCACACTATTTCTGGTAGCTTGTTACAGCAGCCCCAGGAAACTTAATGTAATTTTCCTTTCAAAATTAAAATGTTTGTGCTAGATAACTAGTTAGACACTGATGTTGAGAAGGCAAAGATTTATGGAACACTTAGGCCTAACTGGGCTCCTCCAAAGAAAAACATCTTTTTCCAAATTGTTAGTTTATACACTGTTATCTAAGGATAAAAATCAACATGGGTTCAGAATGTAAATGTCAGGATGGAGCTGAGAATAAACAAAGGACAAAAACAACAAAAACAAGTGGAGTGACCATCTGTGTTAGCTAATTAGCTTTATCCAAAGGAAAAATAAGCTTTTCCTGTTTTTGTTGCAAGAGGTAGGTAGTTTTGCAACTTGGAGCAAGGAACTAGCAATGACAGTTAGGCTCTTACCCTCCCACAGAGACTGAGTGATAAGGGTACTAACTTCCTCCCTGATAATTACACATCAAATAAGACTCCCAGGTCCTTGACAAAGACAGTCTTGGGTCTGTAACCTGGCAAGGCTTTTAAAATTATTTACATCGTAAAGGTCAGAGAAAGAATTTGCAATACCCTTGTAAATTCTCTGAGAAGAGGGAGGGGAGGAACCTCCAGGGTTGGCTATCTGGATTCTGAAAGGCTGAGATGAATGGAAAGTCAGGGGCCTGAAGGTTGTCTTAAGCTTGTCTAAAGTTGAGTCAAGCTGAGGAAAAGGCTAAGGCCTTCTTGGTTATCCTTTCTGGCTATTTATTTTCAAACCTGATAGAAGGCCTTGGGTAGCAGTCTTAAGATCTTCCCCCTTAGGTTCACTCCCAAAGCCTGTGTTTTTTAATCTCCCAAATGTTTACATAACCTCTCCCTTTCTAACTAGCCTAGAATTCTGTATCATAGGTGGAGCTCTTATGCTCTGGCCTAGAACCATAATAATTGCCTCTTCGTTCATCCTTCTCATCACTGTAAACATTTTAGAATTTAAAAGCAATTTTATCTTTTGCTGCTTAAAGTCTTTCACTAATTCATCAAAGTTGAAGGTCAAAAAAAAAAAAAAAATCTAAGCTTTAAGAAACTTTGCTGACTTGGCTAATTGAAAAATTTGTCCCCACTCCTTGCAAGACAAACACCATCATCTGCGTAAGAGGGAAACAACTTGGTAGAGACCGAGCTGAGAGGGTATCACATGCTTCTTATCAAAGCTCTGCCGATAACCAGCTTTGTGACATTGAGGAAGTCATGTAATCTATGGTAACATAACTACTTAATCAATTGATTAGAGTAAATTAGAGAAGGTACCTCCTGTTCTCCAGTCCACAGCTTATTTTGGCAAAGGGACTTGGCAGTGCAAATGTTTTCTTCTTTGATCTTTTTCCCTTTTGAATAAATTTATCTCCTGAAGATAGAAGTCACAGCTCCGTAAAGATTATTTATATAATAATTTCAGGGACTTTGTTTCCTTTTTTCTTAAAAGGTTTATGGGGAAAAAATAAAAAGATTCACAAGGTTATTCCTTCAGGCAGTTTTTCGTGGGTTCTAATTACCTGGGCCATTAAAGCTGTCATTTTTATTATTACCTTGTGGGTATTCCTGTGAGAAATTTGAGCATAGAATGGAGAAAAGAGTAAAGTTCATAACCTTCACTGGCTATTATAATCTCTTGGGTAAATCTACTTTAAACTTGTTAACATCAATTTATTACAGTGTTTCTCTAGATATTATTTAAAGTATGATGGCACAACAAGTACCTGACCTTAAGAAGATTGTGTGAAGAGGGCAAAATAGTACTGAATGCTAACTCTGCAGTCATATTACTAAACAGGAAAACTTCAATATTATACATCTTTTAGGAGCCCAGTTTTCTAACCCAATTAAAATGAAATGGAATTCGAAATTCATAACATGTAAGTACCATATATGTGTCCCATGTTGTCATTGCATCAGAACCCTGTCAAAATATGTTTAAATCATTACCAATTATAAATTATTTGCAGAAGTCCAAACAATTGTTTAATTTAATAAGGAAAATAGCAATTATTCCAGTCATCACTTAATGACGGTCTTAAACAGCATCTCCAAGTATTATTAAGGCCTCTGATATTAGAGCAATTTTGAACCAAATATTAAAAAGTTCACTGTTACTTTAGCACAGCCAGGGAGTTTTGTTTGTTTTTCTGTTTGTTTGTTTTTTTTTTAACTTTCTCAGGATATTTTTTGTTACTTTAATTGCTTTAATATACCTTGAATCTAACTTCAGTTTAGTGATGTTTATAAAAGGTATTTTCCACAAAATACATGCTTTTTATGTATGTTTTATAAAGATATGATAGTAAACACTTTATGGCAGCATGTAAATGTAACTACTTTAATTATATCCTGATTTATCCTATGATAATGTCCTCTAGGCACAAAGAATACAAATAAAAAAATATTTTACATGCATATAGCATATTATAAAAAATGTACTTATATTTTTCTCTTTGAATATAAGACAGGTACTTTTTACACAATTAGTAGGATAGAAGTGAAAACTACTTTAGAGAATTAAGAGACTTGCTGAAAAATACATAGAAAATTAGGGTAACTCTTTTCTTATATTGTACTGGTTGATTATTTGTTATAAAACATCAATTTCCTAAATTGATTTGAGGTGAAAAAAATAGACTCTACTGGTAAAATGTAAGCAAGAACTAAATAAATTAGTATATGAATTGTGTATTGTAGTTTTATTAATTTGCTTCACAGATTTTGCTTTCAATAGCTAAGCAGCAATTCAAAGATTGTAAACAACCCATTTCTCAGGGGGGAAAAGCACCATTGCTATAACAGAGACCAGAGAGAAATTTCTTCTTTTAAAAAGGTGGGTAACATAACAAAAGGTAATGATTTTGATATAATAAGGAACTTTTCATACGTGGGAAAATTACACTGCCTCTTCTTAATAGTATACTGAATGCTTCAAAACCAACTTGTCATTTTAACAAAGAGAAAACCAAATTCTACTCTTGTAAATACCACTTTCTGTATATGCACAAGTTGATCTTTTACAGGATAGGCATCCTTAATTTAAAAATCTGAGATCCCAAATGCTCCAAAATCCGTAACTTTTTGAGCACTGACATGATGCTCAAAGGAAATGTTTAGTGGAGCATTTTGGATTTCAGATTTTTGGATTAGTAATGCTCAGCTGCTAAGCAGAACATAAATATTCCAAAATCCAAAAAAATCTAAAATCCAAAACACTCTGGTCAGATAAGGGACATTCAACCTGTGATTTCTTCTTTTACCTTCTGGTACCACTACACATTTTAACTTTAAGATATTAGCCTCTTTAATTATTATTTCACAGTTTCTATAACTCAGGGGTCTGGACATGGCTTAGCTGAGTTTTCTGTTCAGAATCTCACCAGGCTAGAATCGGGGTGTCTTGTTGGCTAGTACTGTAATCTTACCTGAGGTGTGGGGCCTTCTTCTACGCTCATGCCCGCTGTGGTAGAATTAAAGTCTTGTGACTGTAGTACTGAGGTCCTATTTCTTGCTGGCTATTGTTAGGGGTCCCTTTTGACTCCTAGAAAATGTCCTCGTGTTTTTCCCATGTGACCCTTACACACATGTCATGTTAATTCTTTAAAGGCAGCAGAAAAATCTTTCTCCTTTAGCTGTGACAGTCTTATAGAAGATAATCACAGGAGTGACTAGTCCTTTGTATACACAGGTATCTCTGAACACAAGGAGAGATTATACAAAGTTGTGGTCATTGAGGATCATGTTAAAATTCTGGCTACCACATATACGAACATTATCCAAATATAGGTATGCATTTAAACATCTTGTTATCTAATGACCGATATGTATATAAATTTTTGTATTCTAGCAGACATAAAAATTGCCCAAGGATCCAAGCATTGTTCATTAAATTATTTCAATTTAATATTAGTCTAAGATTGTAGAGTTAACTAAGGACTATGGAAATTATATTTAAACTGACAAATTACAGAGCAATTACTACTTGTGACGGTTATTGTTCAAGAGATTTGTACTTCTCCATTCCATCCCACCACAGGGTATATCTTCAACCTCTGTGGTATTGAACTTGATAGCAGTTGTGATGTGATCAAATGTTAAAATGTACATTAGTGGGAAGACTCACTTGCATATGCTCCTGCCATTGTTGTGAGAAAAACATATTCTAGCTTACCCTGCCCCAGAATAATGAGCTACAATTAGGATAGACACAGCCCAGATGACCTACAGAACTCACAGCTCTAAAACTGTTGTCTTAGCCAACTTGCAGACCCAGTATAAACAGAGATGCTCTACTGACCTGGAGACCTGTGAACATGAAGTAAAAGTATATCATGATATGCCACTGAGTTCTTTGGTACTTCTGTTACACAATAATGGCTAACTACTAAACTTGACATCAAAAAATGTAAAAATTCTAATTAATGTATGTAATTAAAACTAGAAATAACACCATATTCAAAGAAAGCAAAACACATTTTTGGCAAGAGAAGCTATAAGGTATGAAAGATGTGGTTTTGTTAAGGAAAAACTAATTTTATCTGGTTTCAAGGTTGTTTAAAGTTTGTTTCAGAAGGGAAGAAGGAATAATATAGATAAAACTGAATGAATAAGAAGATTATAGAAGGTATATGAAAGATGACTCATGTGAAAGGAATTTTGTATATGAATAAGTGGTTCAAATTAAAAGGGAATTAAGTTTTTCTAAGAATTGAGCATTAATTTCAAAAATATAACTATGCAGTATTAAAATTTGGTTGCCTATGTTACAACAACAAGGTTTCTTAGAGAATTGATCTGCTCTTAATAGGAAAAAGAGCTTTAATAGGTCTTTTGATTAATAGAGAGGACTCAATTTTTCTAACTAAAGATCTAGGACTTTTATTATAACTCTGCAGCTTTTGATATTTATCACTCTGGTTAAATGAATGTCTGTTATTTCACAGTGAGCTGCAATCTCATTTTGATCAAGTGTTTTGAACCTTTGATATTTTTGACAAACTTCTCAAAATCAAATTCTAAATTAACTTTTTTTGACCTAGAATTGACTTTGCGATTTTCCACTTGGGCCCCTGCAGAGCCTCAGAGGATGTACCTTTCATCTTGTAGAGATGTTAAATTAATTAGCCTTGTTTGATATGTTGAATTGTGAGGGAAGTATTGTCAAATAATAAAATGATGTTAAATCTTTTTTAATTATATTTTATGGATGTGTTTCAGAAATCTAATAGTACTAGTATAATACTGTCAGTCATTTTTTTTTTTTTTTTTTTTTTTACTAGTTCCCTCAGCAACAACTCACTTACTTGGAAGGGACTTCTTAGAATAAATCATGCTGCCAGTTTCTTTTCTCAAAAGGAGGAAATAATTGTTGAAATTGACTCAAGTCCTATGTAAACCAAAATAAAATCTTAACTCCCTCTAGCTGACTGAATGGACACTCTCTTGGCCAAGGGCACCCTAGAAATTCTCTAAAGCTGAGTTGCTGCCCATGAGAAGGGAGGTCAGATTGCCTCATCGTGCCCTCCTCCCTTCTTGGAGATATCCTTTGTAATTCATTAACAGGCCTAAGGCTATACAAGACAAAGCTTAAACACCTGTTATCAATTTACTCAACAGATCACTTGAGTTTCAGTTAAGGTCCAGTGGACTGTCTCCGATTAACAGACATCCTTATGTTAAGTTAAAACATGCCAAGCCTTTAGACTAAACTTCATTTCTTTAACCATTCTAAAATCAAAGAATCTTTAAACCCACCTATAACTTATAAGCACCCCCCCTTTAGAAATGTCTCACCTTTTCAAGCCAAACCAATGTACGCCCTCCACGTATTGACTTAGGGTCTTTATTCCTGTAATTCCTGTCTGTATGAATGTATGAAACCAAATTACAACCCAGCTATCCCCGGAACATCTTCTCAGGACCTCTTGAGGCCATATGCTCTGGGCCAGTCACATGCATTCAGCTAAGAATAAATCTCTTTCAATTATTTTACACAGTTTGGGTGTTTTTCTGTTAACACCCACTTTGATGATAATGAAGTATTCTTCAACACCCTTGCCCATTTTTGCCCTTAACCTAAGTGTCAAAAATAGAGTACAGTTATTTTAAAGCATTTTCCTGAGGAACTTTGGGCTAAATCCACAACAGACATTGGACAAATCCATTGAGCTCTACCAACAGAGATTCAAATTGGCCCAGTGGCCCCATCCTAATATCAGATGACTGGTGTTTCTTTGGCTGAGTATTGGTGGTCCTTTGTTTGATCTTCCTTTGATTAAGGTTGATGCCTTTATTTGGGAATTTGGGGACAAGTTATCCCAGTTGTTATGGCAAAGGCATTTAGCTTGTGTGGAAGTCTTCCTGGTGGTTGAGGCTCTTTTTGTTGGTAAGCACTGTAAGTACTGAATTCTTTAATTCTAAGCCTGATAATGATTGTTTCCATTCTGGAACTCTAGTTGGTTTTATGGTCAAAAATTATGGGCCCTTTACTTATGTTTATCTGGAATAGCAGACCTTCTGTACAAAATGTACTACAGAATTATGATGGTTGAATTGGGGTTCCCTTTCCATATCAAAACTAGGGCTGTTAACAGCTCTGCTTATTTAATCATAATTCTAGTTATTGTCTTAAAATATTCTATGCAATAGATATAACCAAGTTTCCTTGTCAGTTGTTGGTTTTAATGCTTTAATATGGCCATTCTAAGTCTTTGTCATTTGGTGGTTTTTAATTTTTTAAAGAAAAATTAATATCTGAAAAGATATAAATTCAATATTAAACATAGACTCACAGAAGGCCTGGATGGCTAATTTGTCCCCCCTGAGTCCTTGAAGCTTCCATTGTTGAGACTCTTGCATTTCACAACTTATTATGAAATAGGCAAGGTGATCCAAATTATGAAGAAATATTAGTGGGGCTATTGTTCTAAAATTGCTAAAATGGTTTGTGCCCAATGTTACAACAATAGTTCAAAGGTTGTTGTAAAATGTGTTTTCTTATGAGGCATTCCTCAATGACAGAGAAACCCATTTTATTGGGCCATGAACTTTGGGTCCACATCTTACAATTTAAAAGGTCTTCTTCTACCTCCAGGCTCTAGGAAATGCACACCTTTTGGAGAGTTTAAGGTAAAGGCTGACTAGGAAAGTTTTTTTTTCCCCCAACAGCAGTAGGGGACATTTTAGATGTGGATAGCTTTTTCCCAAGACATCAGAATAAGACTACTCATAATAAGAATTTTGCACGCTTTTTTTCTTGCTTATTCCTACCTGCCTTTTTTTGGCACTTGAAAGGATAATGCTATATAACTAGATTTCTGGATCCATTTGATCTCACCTCCTGTTTTAATTTAACATGGCTATGAGCTGCTAGATTACTTACAAGCTGAACAGGAAGGAGTTTGTGCAGTGTAATACTTTTGTACACATGAATAAATACATAGGGTATAGTAGAGACTCAGTCACACAAAAAGACTGGTTCATAAGGACCATGGCTAAGGAGCATACTCCAAATTCTTGGTATTATCCTCCTGATAGTCACAACAGTAATCTCCCTGGTATGCTGTATTACCTCAAAAAATCTTAAATGTCTATGTGCAACCATCTGCTGAACTCTGCTAGAATAAGAATTAAAGAAATATGTAATCATGAGGACACTATATAACTAAAGTGTTGAGACCAGAAATCTAGGATGATAATAACAAAGTAGTGTTGATGGTCTAAGTTTTGGTCACATTGTTATGTAGGTGAGAGTCTGACCAAAGAGGGAGAATTATTATCATAAATAAAATTTATGGGAGGCCATTGATTTGGACTAGGCTATTACACTAAATTGAACAGATCCAACCAATACGGAGTTTAACTATAGTAGCTGAGCTTTAGTTAATTGCAGGAGGTTCTGTAACCAATTAACCAATTAAGCTATAACCAATTAAGTTGACTCTACATGGCACTTCCTTTTCCTATAAATGCTGTCAGATCATGTTATTGGGTGGAGTTCTTTAAACCTGCTCTGGTTCAAAGGGCTGCCCAATTCTTGAATTCTTTTTGTTTTGTTTTGCTCTGTTTTGTTTTCTTCACTCAAATAAACTCAGTTAAAATTTAAACTCTTCAAAGAGTTTTTTTTTAGTTCTTGCATTTAACAATGTACAGTCCACCACTGTAACTCCTAGAAGAAAACCTAAGAGAATTTTTGTGACATTTTTTTAGGTAAAAATGTTTTCCATAAAACACAATATACAATCACTAAAAGAGAAAATATTTAATAGATCAATTGCTCTTCATAAATTAGGAACTGCTGCTGCTCAAAAGTAACTATTAAGAGAGAATGAAAACTACAGAGAGAAAGTATTTATAAATAATAAATCTGAGAAAAGGCATTCAGAAAAATATTCTCAAAAGTGAACCATAAGAAAATAACATAATTTAAGTGGGAAAAAGATTTAATTAGATATTTTACCAATGAAAATATATGGACAGCAAATGAGCACAGAAATGTATGTTTAAAATCTTTAGTCACTAGGGAACACACTTGTATGTGTTGATATGATTCTGCTGGAATTCTGGGAGAAGAGGAAGGAGATCTTTGACATAGTCCAGAAATTCATAGTTTCCAAAGGGATAACTGCAAGTCTTTTGACATATGAGGGGATTTACAAATTGATAATTGAGGAGATGGTGTGCTTGTCTTAGAAACATTTTTGTTTCTATTTCTGTGAAAGGTGGGAATCCCCAGAATTACTATAGAATAAAAGAGTAAAACTAAAACAGAGCAGAGTCATTTTGGATCATCAAGAGAACAGAAAGAGCAAGAGAAAAAGAGAGGGAAGTAGGGCTGAGGGAGGGAGAACCAAGAAATTTGTAAAACCTTAGATATGTAGAAAAAGAGGAAAATCTAAATCACAGAGCTTTCTAATATGCTCAGAATTTCTGGTTCAAGACTTGCCTCTGCTACTTTTCCTAAAGATAAGTTTGGGACAATTACTTATCAAAACTGAAACTTAATTTTCCTTTTGTAAATTGGCATTAGTAATCATACTTAATACATGAATTTGTTGTGATGATTAAATGAGATATGGCAGTGACTTTCAAATATTTTACTTATGCCCTACTGTATGGAGTACATGATACCAAGAACAGAGGCACACACAGGAACACAAACAGACATAATCTAAAATTGAAACAAAAGTTACACAGAATAATGCCTAATTTTACTAATTGTGATGATGAACTCTGAAATATATATTCTCTTCCATTCTATTCTAATATGAAATACTGTTTAAGACACACTAAAATGATTCTGTGGTGCACTAAGTAGTTATAAACTAGTTTTAAAAACATAGAAATAAGGTACATACATGACTTATAACTACTTGATACATTTTAATCAATATTTAAAAGTTTTAATGTCTTGGTTGTTGAGCTATATTTAATTTTTAATTCTTTTTACTTTTCTGTCTTTTATTTTCTTGTGATTTGTTGGCCTCAATGTCCAAATTCAGTGTTCATAGTATAAATACATATTTTCTCTATGTGTCTTCATTTAAGAGCTAAAGTTCTGACATTTCAAACAATGACTAAAGTAAAAATTATATTTTTGGAAATTGTTCTTGATGAAAACCAAAACAATCTTTTAATTTAAAAAATTGCTTACAAAATTACAAATGAACTATTGCAATGGTTAAGCATAGAAACTTTTAGTAATTTTTAATTTTTTTTTTTTTAAGAGACAGAGTCTTACTCTGTTGCCTAGGCTAAAGCTCAGTGGCATGATAATATCTCATTATAGCTTTGAACTCCTAGGCTCAAGCAATCCTCCTACCTCAATCTCCAGAATAGCTAGGACTACAGGTGCACACTACCACACCTAGCTAATTTTTTTCATTTTTTGTAGAAACAGGGTCTCAGTATATTGCCCAGGCTGGTCTTGAACTCCTGGCTTCAAGCAGTCCTCTTGTCTTAGCCTCCCAGAGTGTTGGGTTTACAGGCCTGAGATACCATGCCTGGCTTAAAAATATATATATAACTTAACTTTTGCTCCTGAAATACAATCTTGACTCTTTTAGAAAAAAAACAAAAAACAAAAAAAACCCCTGACATTCATTCAACTGATAAATATATTTTGAGCGTAACAAGTCAGATTCTGTTTTAGGAGAGAAAACAAAATCTTATCAATTTATTTGCTGTATCCATAAAGTGGCACCATACATTCATTATATAATTGTTGTTTCTATAAAGGACAAGGTAAAAAGGTATATTTACATTTTCCTACATTTCCTAGATGCTTATGATTATGAATTTAAAAAAAATACTAAGTTTCTATAGATTATAAAAATTCAGTCAGAAAAGGCTCAAAGTACAGATATCTTAACCATTAATATACATAACATTTGCATATAAAATTTTGGGGCTTCTTATATGCTTAATATAATCTTGCCTCTGAATAACATGGGTATGGAGATGTATGATAAGCAGGGAAGACCTTCAAAGTGCTTAAAAGGGTTCATTGATACATTAAATTCTAATTTAAGATAGCGTGTGTTATTTTTGCTGAGTAAAAGCTGAATATATATACACATTAGGACATTTGAAAATTTAAAGATGCTGTAAAGAAGTCCATTTTGAAAATGATCAGTAAGATAAGCCCTGCTAACAAATCCTTATGGGTGTACTATAATTTATTCAAGCAATTCCTTAGTTTATTAGAGGTCTTTTATATTTTAGCTGTATGGATTTCAAAGCAATATTCATTTACACACGTATATTCATATGACGATATAAACTAACTCTGTGAAAAATAGAATATATACATTAAACATAGACAAAAAATTATCAATGATTATTGTCTCTGAAAATGCAAGTAATTTTTACTTTTATTATGTTTGCTCATTTCTTTCCAATTTTTAAACAATGTATACTTTATGCAATAAGAATACCTGAGTACAAAAATTTAATGAATATTCTTATCTCTGAATATTTGAACATATTTATGTTTTGGAAAAACTCATAAAAATAGAATTATTGGTCTTAGGGTTTATTCAACATTAAGGATTTTATCCATCATGATAAAATGTCTTCTAAAACTGTTGTATCCATTAACTATCTCAAATAACTTGCATAAAAAGGCCATTGTTACAACATACTCATGAACATTTATTGCTATCTCTAACAGTTTGATAGGCTAACTTTTCCATTTTTATTCACTTATCTTGATTGCTATAAAATATGCATATTTTTCAAAGCATATTTGTCATTGACTTTTTTAGATGTCTTTCTGTCCTTTACCCATATTAATTGATTTTTTATTATTTGCTTGCTTGTTTTATTTTATTGCTTTGATGGATGAGCTTTGTGAAATTCTAATTAATTTTACTATACTCTTTTGTTCATGAATTTTAAAATTGTCTACTTTGAATATTAGAAAAAGAGGAGACTATTATCCTGAGTATCTCAGCAATTGAAAAATAAACACTGCATATACTCTCTAATAACTGGGAACTAACCGATGGGCACATATGAGCACAGAGAGATGTAAATGTCATTGGAAATCATTAAGGGGAGAGGAGAAAGTGGGGGAGGAGTAATAACTACCTACCAGGTACAATGAACACTATTCGGGTGATGGGCACACTAGTAGCCCTGACTTAAGCATTATAAAAGCTATCCATGTAAAAAATCATTTGTACCCTCTTAATATTTTGAAATTAAAAAATGAAGTGCTTCATATTATAAAAATTCTATTGGATAGCCAAATAATTTATAAATGAAGACAACATAATGTTGCAACATCATAAGCTTTCTAACATTTAAAAGTACTTATTACTAAGGAAAGTAGATCAGATTTTTTGCATTCTATTTTCCTCTTTACATTAAATATTAAACATTATTTTTTGCCTTAATTGCCATCTGTGGAATTAATTACTGGTTATTTTTTGCAAGCTGCAACCATTCGAATATGTCTTATTTGTCTTTCTCCCCAGTGCCTAAAATGCAATATAAGGCACAATAGAGGGGCACAATAACCTTGAATGTCTAGGCAGTTAAAAAATTTATTAAGATAAATGTGGTTTATAATTTTAATAAATTACCAAATATTTGTAAAGAAGTAGTATAATTAATATCTTAGAACAGTATCAATAAAGAATCCATACACAGTGTTAATATAGTCAAAGTTCCAATGTCTTGTTTAATGTATTTTTCTTTACATATAATTGATCCCATTGGACAATGAACTCTTCTGGAACTAGGACAAGTCTCTTTTTTCATCTTTATGTCTCCAGCACTTAGCACAGTTCCCAGAACACATAAGGCATTCAGTAAAAGTGTTTGAAACAACTGAATCATTATGTTCTAAAGGATATATGTTTGGAATGAAAAAATAATGATTTACAGATACTACATATTAGAAATGTATGATTGTCAATCAATTATCAACTATTTTATTTTTATGGTCCACCTTTAAGTGTTGAGTCATATACAATATGGCAGATATTTTATTTGGTGAAATTATTTCTTACTTTGAAAAATAATCTGTCAATCTTTGAGATACCCAACATTATCTGGAATAACTTAGGGATATAAAGAAAAGAAAAATATCTGTTTATTAATATAAAAACCTACATTTATTAGGGAAGATAATAATTATGTTTTTCATGTATATGTTTTTCATTAGGATTCAACAGTCTACAAGACTGTATTGCTAATTATATAGTATATATAATATTCAGTTTATTCCTATGCATTGGCTTTTTTAGTTCATTTAAATTTTAGGTAATTATGTCCATATTCTATGTACAATTATGGATTCTTCTTTTTCCACAAAGTCTAACACACTTTTTGGTCATATTTTCACTTGTGTTTCACAGTTGTTATAATAACAAAAAATTTTGATAAAATTATGTTTTACAACTTATTTAATCATTTTTGTTTAATATGTCTTGGCAATTTTTGAATGTTACAAAAATCATTACTATTAAACTGTACAGGCCTCTTTTCTCTTCCATACAAGAAGGAAAGTCATAGTATAAAACTTGTATGCATTTTAATGGGTAGAAGGAAGTCAGATGATTCACTGAAAGTACTGAGCAGAGTGCTTGGCACTTAATTTGTAATGAATAAATTCATTGACTATGATTAAGATTACTCAGAATAATAATAATGTTCTTTTATTAGGTAGCACCCAGACTAAACTGTAATACCAGTGAGATTAAATCATATTTCTTACAGTTCTTTATCTCTCATGAAACAGTCCAGATAGAGATAGGCTATCTAGATTTAAGTAATTAACTCTATCTAATCAAACCCCAAAGTCCTTTGTTTGTTTGTTTGCTTTTTGCTATGACATTCATCAAAATATAATATCATCTGCTCGGCTGAAGAAGATGAAGCTCACTGACAGACAACAGACATCTGTTCTCTTCACGGACTAAGAAAAATAAAGAGTGAAGGGCAGGCATCTTCCTTTTAAGGACTTACTCTCCAAAGTTGAATGTGTCACTTTCAATTAAATCCTTTTGGCCAGAATTTAGTCACATGATCACATCATTCCTACTTACTAGAGATGCTGGGAAATGTAGTCTCTGCATAGGTAGCTGTATGCCTAAAACATGGGGCATTATTACTGAGGGGAAGAAAGGGATTACATATATCAGGTAATAATTGCCAGGCTTGGCCACAGTCCATCCCCCCAAGCTCACAATATCCATAGGTGCACCCACTCACACCCCTAAAGGAGACAATTTCAAAGGTTCATACCTGCTCTAAATCCATATTTGGGGCAATATGCCAATGTATAAGGCTCTCTACCAGATCCAGATATATAGATCTTCATTTTTCTGCAACCTGTAAACTAAAACATATTTTCTGCCCTGCACATTCACAACTAATAAACACCAATGGTGGAGGAGCTATATGACTTCAATAAAAACTCTAAATCTTAAAATGCCCATTTTGAAAAAAGAAGAATGGATAGAAATGGGTTGGGGACACAGTAACTTTTCTATAGTAGTTATTAAATTCTGAATGGCAAGAATTATGAAGACTAACCTGACATACAGACTTCTTCTTTATTATTAGTTTTTTTTTTAAACAAACAAATTTATTGTCCTTTATGATCGCAGGCTTTGCCATCTAGAAAGTTCTTTCTTATCCATCATCCTGCACAGCTGCATAGAGTTAGACATTTCCTTCAGGGGTATGTATTGCTTTCCTTTAGTAGAAGATGCTATTTAGAAGCCAGAATATGTGTGCTAGGTATGTTTATTGTTGTTAGTGTATCACTGTTACCAGACCCTCTCCTATATACAGTTATAGAATACAGCTAATAAATAAATGTACAAACACCAAATACAGATCTATACACATTAATTTAGTTACATCTATATCTCTGCATATGTTCATCAAAAGTCATAAATTGCCACCAATACTTCCAAATTTGATCTGTTATTAAAGGGTTCAATCTAAGTTTCTCCTTTCCAAATTTGAAGTTGCCTCACCCATCATAAAAAACCCAGCCTGAACCATGCTTATGTATTAAATGGTTTGTTCTAATTTCCCATAGGTAACTAATCTCCATCCCCATGGATTCAGAACCTAAGGTGGGTGAGGAGGGAGCCTCATGGAGGCATGCTAAGGACAGAGGATCACTAGGATTGTGAAAATAATATCCATGAAAGGCAGAAGTCTGATGAGGGCCCCTTAATCTGAACAGGGTCAAGAGAGCTTCCATGAATAAGGGCAGCCTGGCCTAGGTTGTCAGAGCTAAATGGGATGAGCAGAGTATCAACACATGAGGGTGGGCTAGGACAGAGAGCTAGAGCACAAGTGGGAAGAAGAGGTCATCCATGTGGAAGAGCAGCCTGGCATGGGATGACAACCCAAACAAAGTGATGAGGGTGTCCACAGGGATGGGATGGGGAAGTCCTAGTGCAAGGTATAAGAGCTGAAGCCAAATGAGGAGAGAATCTATGCTGGTGATGACCTTAATGAGATCTTGGGTTCCTACTAGGTTGCAGAAGGCAATTGCATGGGATATGAGAAAGGGGTTGGTTACAGCTCAATCCACCTAGGATGTCAGAGCCCAAGAAAGTAAGGAAAGTAATTGTAGCAGAAACGATATGGGCTGCAAAGTTTAAAATATTTACTATCTGGGAGACATCTAAGATGGCCAACTACAGACATTGCTTGTCACACCATGCCGGCACAAAGGTAGGATATGGGATAGAGGAGAGGGGAGAAGAGGCGCAGCTCAGGTGTAATTCACAGAAGGAGATGACAGAGATGGCAGGGGATCTCACGGAGTAAAACCACGAAGCTGAGAAGGCAGAAGACAAAGAGAAGAGATCGCCGAGGATCAAACCCAGAGAGGCTTAGAGCCCAGTGTAAGAGTGAGGCGTAATTTCCCTCCCCCTCCTATGTGCCTTTGTTGAACAGTGGGCCACTTAATGTACTGAAGTTTTTTCCACCCTCCATGAGCCCAGGCACAGAAGCAAATAAGGAATAGAGGGGTGAACTAGTGAGTCCCAGGAGTTTGGGAAGTCTGTGAGGGGCTACCCATGGGAGAGTACCACCAGAGGCCGGAGAGCTGGCTTTCTTCCTCCCCCGTACCTCCCCTATGCACTGCAGCCAAGAAAGCAGTTTGAGCTCAGGCTGAGCTCACCCCTCCCACCTGCCCAACACCTGATGAATGTTACTTAAAATTCATTATATCCTCCTCTTGCTTCATAAGCTGACCTGATCATTTAAACTTTATTTGATTAATCAAAAGTCTTATTTTCACTGTATGGTATATAGTCGCAAGGCAGTTTCTTATTTTTCTCGTCTTTCAATTTCAGGACTGTCAGGCTGCTCATCCTTAACCTGCTCCTGATAGTCTTACTCTAGTTTTCTATTCCAATCTGCTATAGGCTGATGCCAAGTAACTAAGTTCAAGAGCTGTATATTAAATGAGTTAATAAAGATCTGAAGAAGAAATAAGTATATTAGATATATTCCTTGGATAAACTTTATGATAAAATTTTATATATCCTGAGACATTCTTTTGTTTGTCATCAGCTTTATGACTGTTACTAATCATTGAAATTTTATTGTTTAACATCTAACTTTGAGATACTACTGCACGTGTATTTTTAGAGTTCAATTCAAGGCTCAAGAGTTTTAAAAGATTACACTTATTTCTCTCGGTATTAAAATCCATTTAAAAGATACATTTCAAATAGTCTGTTATTTTCGCAGATGTTGAATTTAAATTCATAAGGCCAACACTAACAAAAATATATATAGTTATTTTTTCACTATTCACTCTAATTTTGTGCTTACACTAGGCACTAGTGACTCAGAAAGCAATATTGCTGTTGTAAACTATTCAGTTTGTGCCAAATATTTTTGCTCTTCCATCCCTGCTTCAAAATGTCATATCTTTCAGCTGTTCAACTTCCAGCTGCCAAAAATCAATGGGTTTGCATCTGTTGTTTCCATTTTGTTTTTCTAAATCAAAATCCATTGCCAACAGGAAACTTAATCAATGATTAATTATATATATTATATTACTGTTAGTAAATAATAACACATTTATTTTACCAGGTTTATGTAGCATCTAAAGTTATATTTTTCTCTTTATACTTTTCAAATAGGTGAAATAGAAAGTGAAATGTTTTTAATCTAATAAACCTCTATCATATATGCATATATGTATTATGTATGTATATATAATACATATTATATATAATCCATCTATTGATAATCTCTATTGCATATATTAATATTATACATCCTAATCACACATTTATTTGGTTTTGTGGAAGTAAAGCAAAGTCAAAAGTTCATCACTGAGCAAGCAGAAGTTACTGAAGCAATGGTATTATTTGTCACTACAAGCTTATATTCACATATCACTAATATAAATTCAAAGTTTTGTAATTGTTTTTTTGAGATTTCTTTGCAATTTAGCTAAAGTTTCATCATGTAGAGAAGTGAAAATTAAAACTCTGTAATTGAAAGTTTTCACACTGGTACAGTATTTCACATTTCTACTGTAGCTTTTCACTGAAGTGCTTTCAGAAGACTTTATCTTCACAGAATCTAAGTGCTATTTCCCATTTATAATACTTATTTAAAACTGTCACTTTTTTAGATGCCTCAATTTTCTCCATTAAAATTATTATAAAACTGGCCATAGATAAAGTGATTGATGGGATAAATAAAATGGATATGAGGAAAAGAATATGTATACATAAAAGTATATTTTTAAAAATTTTTGCAAACTAGTGAAAAGGACTGAGTTTCAAATCAAATTTTAAACATATATAGAAGTCGATCTAGTACAAGTTTATATATTAATGCTCTTATCTTTTAATTACTCTACTACAACTGTTATTTCTTCCAACAGTAAAGGCTGATATTACTTCTATCTCTCCTGGCCTGACATCTAAAAAGGACTAAAGTTAAGAGTAAGAACCCTTTGAGATTATGAGTATCAATTCTTACATTCAGAACATCATTTCTAATTAAAACATTGCCTTCTTTCCTAATACTCTTTGTACTACTTAGGTAATAGGTATCAACTACTATCAGCTAGAAATCTCCCCTAGGCAAGATATAACATCTTATTTTGAAGAAATAACCCATGCACAAAAAGTTTTCTCACTAGGTTAACAGGAAGAAACTCAGACACCCTGAAGCTTGCATATACTGATTTTCCCTGCAATGAAGCTGAGGATACTCTCTATAGACAGTCAGAAGACTCCAGCCAATAGATCCAGTGGCCCTAAACTCAACTCACTATGCTGAACTGTACCTAATCTTGCTCATTTATGCATGATTTATTTTTATAAAGTATTATTTTATCATAAAAGGCCACACAACATGTTTATAAATGGCATTTTAAACATCAGGGAACGTTTTAAAAGCCAAAGTTTCAAAAATGGACTTATTGTTTCTCTTTTTGTTTCACAACAAATTATATGGTATTATAATATTAATTCAATGTTTCTTTGTTCAAGTTAATAATGTCTGTATAAATGCCCATTGTTTAAAGATGTGGCAACACAGAGCTAAACAATTAAGTCAATATATTAAGTATTTATAAAATATATTTTAATTTCCTTTTCAAAAGGAAGCATGTTACCACACACAATTTAGTTTTTCATCTGTACAGTCTTTTCCTCCACATTACTGCTGCCTATAATGACATTAAATGACAGTGCCTTGAATATAGCATCTGTACAGCTATGCATTTCCAGAAACTGGCCACATAAATAGCCTATAACCAGCACACTCCAACATGTCAAAAATGTTATTATCTGCTTAGTTGTATATCCCAGTGCTAGTCCCCTTTTATGTTGAGCATATAACCTCTTGGCTATTTGCTAGTGCCAAAGAGTCTATTTTGGGACGTGTCATCAATCCTAGCACTGCTGGCACCAAATAGTTGGCCATATTCTCTTTTTGAATTTTATAATTTGTTATCTTTATATTTTAGAGCAGTCCAATAATATTTCAAACAGATACTTTCCTGGTCAGATGGATAATTCTCCAGTCATTATATCTGTTTTTGATATGTTGATATGTTCTTTAATCATCAAAACACGTAAGAAATATGGTAGGTTGATAGGCATTTCAGGGAAGAAAGCAAGAGGGAATGTAGCTAATTAAAGACATGAAACTCATGAAGAGGAAAGGATGAAATAATTTAAATTATAATAAGAGGTATCATTGAGTAAATCAGCACTAAATGAAGTAAAGTTAATTTTAGAAAAGATAAGTAGATTATCAATGGGGGAAAGCTCCTGAACCAGGAGTTACAAAGTGCTGAGTTCAAGTCCTTAAAGCCACTCAATTTCATTGTTAATAGGTTGATTCCCTCAAGTGTATAGTAGAGGAAACATTAGCTAACTTAAAGAGGTGTTGTATGGACTAAATGAGTAAATTGTAGTTGATGAATAATTGTAGTTGTTTCCTTTTATTTTTTTCAGATTTCAAGACATAATCTCACTGTGTTGAAATTCCTTTGATAATATGTTTTACATATTTTAAGTTATATGATATTTTATAATCATTTAATCTGTTTGTTTTATTCCTCAAATTAAAGACTTCCCGAGGGCAGAAACAATGTCTTATATTTCTTGATTATTCCCCACAGTCTCTCTTTTAATGAATTCAAAATAGTAGTTAAGCATTAGTTCTTAATTGTTTGAAGTCTGGAGGGAAGAATATTTCCTCTGGTGGAGATTCATTGCAATGTCCTCCAGAAAATCCTACAGAGTCATCAAACAAAATTGCAATGTAAATTTTTCTCAATCAGCAATAACATTTCTCTAATTAATGCCTGTTCTTTCAGTTATTTATTGAATCAGGCAGCATAAACAAAAGATTATTAAACAAAGGTATTGTACGTAAGTTTAGCATGTAAATAGAAGGTGTTGTATATATTGAATATTTTGACTATATTAGAACATTTTAAAAAATATAATAAAGTGATATAATAAATTTTTGCACCATATTCTAAGGACTGGAAGCAAACTGTGGGAAACCTTGGCTTCTCAAAGGAGATAAAAAATGACTTGATCTTGTAAGGGATATATAAGTTTAGAGTTAGACAAAAATGAAATGCAATTTCATGCTGAAAGAAAAGCATGCAATAAATAATGGAGAAGTGAAAGAGTATCAAATATGCATAAAATTACAAATTGTCCAAAATTGCTAAAGTATAGAGTAAAAAGAATGGTTTGAAGGATGAGGTTCTATAAAGCCTAATATAGCTTCTTTTTTTTTTAACATTTTTTAATTTTTAATTTTTGTGGGTAACAATAGTTGATAAAAGCATACAGTATACAATAATCAAAAAGCTAGGAAACTGGGATATCCATCATCTCAAATATTTGTCATTTCTTTGTGTTTGGAACATTCCACATCTTCTCTTCTACCTATTTTACAGTAATTACTATTATCTGTAGTCTCCCTATTTTGCTATCTAATTCTAGAACTTATTCCTTCTATCTAACTGTATGTTTATGGCCATTAACCAATTCCCCTTTATCACCAACCCCCCACCACTCTTCCCAGCCTCTGATAACCACCATTCTCCTCACTACCTCCATGAGATCAATTTTGCTAGCCCTCATATCTGGGTGGAACATGGAATATTTGTCTTTCTGTGCCTGGCTTGTTCCACTTAGCATAATATTCTCCAGTTTCATCCATCTTGCTGCAAACGGCAGTATTTCATTATTTTTTATGGCTGAATAGTATTCCATTGCATCTATACACTACATTTGCTTTATTTATTCACAAATTTATGGACACTTAAGTTGATTCCATATCTTGGCTATTGTGAATAGTGCTGCCATAAACATGGGAGTGCAGATATCTCTTCGATATACTGATTTCCTTTCTTTTGGGTACATACTCAGGAGTGGGATTGCTAGGTCATAGGATAGTTGTATTTTTAGTTTTTCCAGGAATCTTCATAATGTTCTCCATATTGGCTGTACTAATTTACATTCCCGCAAACAGTGTACAAGTGTTCCCCTTTCTTCACATCCTTGCCAGTGCTGGAGTTAAGATTTTGTTCTAGAAATGAGATGCCACTGACAGATTTTAAAATGTGTGAGGGATTGATCATAGTGGAAAAATTAAAAGATCATTTAATGGTGGTTTGAAGGACAGGTAAAATGAGGGAAAAAAATGGAAGCAGATAGAGCAGTTAGAAGTCAAGTAAGACAAAATAATGGTCTGTTATATCTTTTTTTTTAAATCTCAAAATATTAAGGGGGTACAAATATTTTTGTTACATGGATAGCTTTTGTAATGTTTGAGCCAGGGCTGTGAGTGTGCCCATCACCCTAATAGTGTTTATAGTACCCATTAGTTAAGTTTTTGCCCCTCTTCTCTCCACCCTTCCTCCTGCTTGATTTCCAGTGACATGTATGCCCATTGGTTAGTTCCAACTTATTAGAGAGTACATGTGGTGTTTGTTTTTCCATTCTTAATATACTTCCCTTAGGATAATGGTCTCCAGTGCCATCCAAATTGGTGCAAAAGACATTGATTTATTTCTTTTTATGGGTGAGTAGTACTCCATGGTATACATATACTACATTTTGTTAGTCTACTCATGTGTTGATGGGCACTTGGGTTGATTCCACATCTTTGCAATTCTGAGTTGTGTTGCAATAAACATTCAAGGGCAGGTGTCTTTTTGATAAAATGACTTCTTTTCCTTTGGGTAGATAGATAGCAGTAGGATTCCTAGATCAAATGGTAGGTCTACTTTTAGTCCTTTGAGAAATCTCCATACTGTTTTCCATATAGGTTGTCCTCATAAAGATCTGGTATATCTGCATAGCAGTGAAGATGGGAAAGAGGTAGCAGATTTAAGAACTATGTAGGAGATAAACAGGCAGATTTTAATATTTAACTGGATGTGAATAAGGAGAATGTTACAGGTAAGCTTTCCTGAAGCAGATCCATAGTAGCATTGTGTGGGAAGTTCATTTAGGAGTGCTCCCGGGCTCAATGCTGTGCAAGAATAAAAGAAGTAGGATTGAGTAGAAAAAGTTGGATTATAGATGTAGTCTCAACAAAGGCCTTAGGAAACATTACAGAAAACTGTGGAGCTGGGATGGCGTGTCAGCATTGTTCAAAATTGAGTATGGACCACAGTTATTGAACTTGACTTGAAAATGTCCTTGAGCAAGACTGTTCTTTTTACCTCAGGGAAATGGGGTTTGGGGCCAAACTGTAGTCTGTTAGTCCCTAGAGAATGAGCATTTCAGTCCTCAGAGGCAGTGGGGCATCTGGGCAATGCATCACTGCATTCACTACAGAGAAGAAAAGGGTAAGATTGTAAATGACCCTGACATATGTGATTAAGGTCATTGAAATGTGATTTGGAGACAGTTTGTTAAAGATATGTTTTTAACAATAACATTTGATATCATACAGTAATATTCACAATATGAATACTTTTTGTATACCATTCAAGTACTATTCTTTTTGAGAACAAGGAAGAGCACCAAAAAATCTTTTGTTATTCTCTTTAAGGAAATTGAAAAGGCCAGTAAGGACTTCTCATGCCAAGTTATTGAAAGTATTTCCTCATTGGAATAATGAGAAACAGTCAACCTCAGAGAAACACAAAAATATTTTAAAAGTTTGGCTAATTCATCTTTCTAACAAAGTTTAATCAAGCGTTTAAACAATGTATTTCAGATTCTAATACTAAAACTAATATCATCTCTTCCCTAAAAAAGATAGGACCAAATTCGTAGTTAAACTAATAAACTTTCTTAAGAAAAAAATGGTTTATGATGTCTAACATTACTAACCTTGATATTAGCTTACTCAATGACAATGTTCTCTAAATATTTTTGCTAGCATATCTTTAATTCATTAAAAATATGTGTATTTCCCTATACAATTTGAAATTGCTATCTAAAATTTTAAGTAGTTTCAATGGAAAATTTTCTGTCCTGTTGTAGGTTGCATATGAGCTTTAAATAGACTTTTATCAAACCGTCAGAGTTACAAATTTAGATCATTCAATTTGTGATAAATGTTTATCAACTAATTTAATTGGTAAAGCCAGTCCTCGCTGTAAAATCTGTCAACCAAATTAGATTGGCTTTCTGCCAAAAAGGTATAATTTCATCTTTTTCTCCTTCCATGACAGACATTTCTGAATTATAAATCTAAGATAGATAGAAGGAAGAGAAAGAGTGAAGTAAGAAAGCATATTCAGGCAGGGAAAGTACTTATGGCAGTTGAAGATCTAAAAACAGATTATTGGAAAGAAATCCACACCTAAAATCTGTCTAATGTAGAATGTCTTAGTGTTTTTCCAGGAGTACATTTACTATACTACCAAGATGACTGCTTTATGGAAAGAAGTCTGCAACTACCTAACTTCACAGTAGTTTGTACAATTACTACTTTCTTACAGTAACTAACCACTTGTTTTTTTTTTTGTTTTTTTTTGTTTTTTTTTTTTTTGAGACAGAGTCTCACTCTGTTGCCCAGGCTAGAGTGAGTGCCGTGGCGTCAGCCTAGCTCACAGCAACCTCAAACTCCTGAGCTCAAGCGATCCTCCTGTCTCAGCCTCCCGAGTAGCTGGGACTACAGGCATGCGCCACCATGCCCGGCTAATTTTTTCTATATATATTTTTAGCTGTCCATATAATTTCTTTCTATTTTTAGTAGAGGTGGGGTCTCGCTCTTGCTCAGGCTGGTCTCGAACTCCTGAGCTCAAACGATCCGCCCACCTCGGCCTCCCAGAGTGCTAGGACCACTTGTTTTTTTAATAATATACCAAGATTGGAGCAATCTTGCTATTTTTTACAATATTTACCACTATGTTTCACTCTGTCTTATGCTTATTTGCCTGTTTATTTACTGCTTGATTTCCTCCACTAGAATGTAAGCTACTGAGGGTAGCTTGTTCACAACTATATTTCCAGAACCTAAAATAATCAAACCAATCATTTCTTAAATATGTAGATAAATTTAAACATTTTTTATTTATTTATTTTTTTTAGACACAACTATGGATGGATTGCTTGGCAGGAGCCTTAACAGAGAAGCTGGGAACTGTCAAGTGGAAGAAACAAAGTTTGAACGAATGTCTATTTATCCTTAGACATACTGACTAAATAGCAAAGCCATTATACAGTTTGGCCAGAGCTGAACCCACCAAAGATGCATAGGACCATTTATGATATTCTCACTTTATTTTTTCAATTTAAAGATCACTTTTTTAAACATGTAGATGGATGATGAAAATATCTTTTTCTGCATTTAGATATGGTGATTTCTTAACTGAAACCACAAATGTGAGAACATAAAAATAATTTCATGCATTCTAAGTGTAAATATAGTGCTTTCAAATACAAAAGGTAGCTTTAATATCTGGTAAATGTTTTAAAAATTATGCATATCTTATGTATACACACACATATTTAATTCTTATTCATGAAACAATTTAAGAACATGGAATTTGTGAATCTTGATCTTTTCTAAAAAGATTTCAGTCACATGTAATTCTATATATTTAAAATGGAAATTTGATCTTGAAATTACTCCAAATACAAAGATATTATACATTTTATTCAGTTAAACATCCCCTTTGATAAATATTCTACATAATTGAATTGTAAGTATAATTGTATGAGTAGACCAAATTCAAATAAGCAGTCTAACTATCTGCAGTTTAGTCTCTTTTTCAATATTAAAATTTCTACACATAATACATTAGTGGTCTGAAAACAGATTTTTTATGCCATGCACAAACCACAGTCAACAACAGCACTGTACGACATCGTTGAGTATTTTATTTCCCTAATATTACTAGACTATAATCAACAGCAAAAAATTGAAAATGTAATGAAACGTCTTCTGACATATATTTTGTCAGTGTGCTCTGTGCAATGCAACAGTCAAATAGCACTGAACATATTTAGAAACAGACATGGAAAGAAAAATATTTTGTCTAATATTTCCATTTCTCTAATAATTTGACACTTGATCTAGTGTACCTCAAAATCTCTTCCTTTGCTCTGGGAACGGTACAGTCCCTTAAAAGTTGTTTGTGGTTGTGTTGTGTATTGGATATGTGTGATGTGACATTTTCCTTTATGTGGGGTGGCAGCACTGGGCGGTTTGTCCTCCTCCATTGGCGTTCTCACATTTTAGCTGTTTCAGCTACCCTTGCTTTAGAATCTGGAATTTATGTCACTGCGGCTACTTGTTCAACATGCAAAATAAACTCTATGCTTCAGACAGAAAATATTTGTGATGTCAAATAATTAAACAATAAACCAGCTGTTTATATTCTCATTATAAAAGAAAAGGATTAAATCATCAATTAGGTATTAAATGAAGCATGCACAATGTTTCTATTTCAAAATGCTCACTTTTGGTTTGGATGTTATTACATAATCTCTATAGATTTAACCATTTTAAAATTTCTTGTACTAAATTATCCACTTATTTGATGCTCTGCCCTGTCATAGAATCATTTGTGTTGAATACTTACTGTGTGAAGGTTGGCTTTGCACTTCACATTTTCAAGGTCCTATGATCCATTTTAACAATTTATGTGTGTATTCATTCTCACAAAAGAGTACACACACACACACACATATATAAATATGTAAATTTAATGTCGATGCTATTCTAATATTTTATATATTTTCTAAATGTTCTTTTTAGGGATGATGACAGTTGAATACAGTCATGTGGCACACAACCATACTTTGGTAAACAATGGACCGCATGTATAATCTGGTGGTCTTGTAAGGTTATAATGGAGCTGAAAAATTTTTATCACCCTGTGATATTCTATTCATCTTAACGTTTTAGAGTCAACACATTACTTACATGTTTGTGGTGATGCTGGTGTAAACAAACCTACTACACTGCCAGTTTTATGATAGTATATCCATATACAATTATGTACAGTATATAATACTTGATAATAATAATAAAAGACTATTTTTACAGTTTTATGCATTCACTATACTATATGTTTTATAATTATTTTGGACTGTACTCTTTCTATGTATACAGAGAACATTAACTGCAAAATAGTCTCAGGCAGGTATTCCAGAGGAAGGCATTGTTATCATAGGAGATGCCAGCTCCATGTGTGTTGTTGCCCCTGAAGACCTTCCAGTGGAACAAGGTGGAAGACAGTGATATTGATGATCCTGACCTTGTGTAGACCTAGGCTAATGTGTGTGTTTTTGTTTCAGTTTTTAACAAAAAGGTAAAAAAGAAATTAATTAAATAATTTAAAATTAGGAAAAACTTATAGAAGAGAGATATAATGAAACAAAATATTTTTGTATAGCTGTACAATGTGTTGTGTTTTAAGCAAGTGTTATTATAAAAGAGTTAAAAGTTGAAAAATTTGGAAATTTATAAAGTAAAAATATAGTAAGCTAAGGTTAATTTATCATTAGAGAAATAATTTTTCAATAAATTTAGTATAGTCTAATTGTACAATGTTTATAAAGTCCACGGTAGTGTAATGTCGGAGGCATTCACATTCACGTTCACTAACCACTCACTCAATGACTTACCCAGAGCAACATTCAGTCTTAAAAGCTCCATTCACGATAAGTTCTTTATACAGGTATACTACTTTTTATCTTTTGTAACATAGTTTTACTATACCCTTTCTATGTTTCGATACACAAATACCTACCATTATGTTACAATCGCCAACAGTATTAGTTACAGTAACAGGTTGTACGGGTTTGTAGCCTAGCAGCAATGGGCTATACCATATAGCCTATGTGTGTAGTAGGCTGTAGCACCTAAGTTTGTGTAAGTACAAACCTAGGTGATGTTTGCACAGCAATAAAATGGCCAAGTGACACATTACTGTATGTTGTGTGTGTGTGCATATAGACAGATGTAAAATATAATATAATTCTATGCTCATTTTCCTCTATATTCATATTTATTAAATTCTTGCTCAAGAATTTAGAACTAATATGAAGAAAGAATATTTTAAGCTGATCACATTAATTGCTTTGGCATCCACTTCTCCTCAGTAAAATGCCTAAAATTATCTTTTACTCCATTAATCTTTTGTTATTTTTCATTCTCTTCATTTTCATCCTTATTATTCTCACCTTATCTTTTTTCTTGCAAATTCTCACCATTTCTCATTCTACCTGTTCCATGTGATTCTTTCTATATTTAGCACATTATGATCTTTCAAAAATCAAATATATTTTATATATGTCTGTGCAAGTGTGTGTTCAAATAGCTTTATATTTTGTATTGTTGTAATTTTCAAAGACATTATTTCCCAAATTATAAAGTCAGCATAAAGAAGGAAATAACTGAATAGTTGCTATTGAAAACACTTTTTTTCAAATAAGGGATATTTCCAAATAAGATGTTCTCATGAAGTATATAGTTTGAACTAGGCTGTTCTCTTGTTACAAGAAGGGTTTGGAGTTAACATTGTATTGTTTTTTTACATAGAAAACACAAATATTGGCATGGAAATACTAGTTTTAAGAACCCATGTGAATTTTAAGAGCTAATTACTAGTGTAAATTTTCATGTACATTTAACCAATAATTGTTGTGTAGCTTTTATGTAGTGAGTACTCTCTCAGATAGAGAAAACAAAGGGAAAAGTGTTATAAAGATAGAATAGTCAGGTTAAATTTGAAGACATGTAAATAGAATATGAAAGAATAATAAAGCTTAATATTTTTTGAGTGGCTACTTTTGCTAGAACTGTGCTAAATGCAGTACTTCTGTTAAGTTACGTCATTCATACCAATCTTATGAGATGAGAACAATTATTCTCATTTACAGGAGAGGAAATTGAGGCACTCAGTGATTAAGATATTGATAGCAGTCACACAGCTCATTAAGGACAAAGCCAGAATTGGGAGTCAAGAAGCTTGACTCTAGAGTCTCCTCTTAACCACAAGGCTGGACAGTTTTCTCAAGGTGGTTTTCAATAATGTTACTTAATAAGGCTCTGATTTAATACTACTCTTTGAAATGTTTACCTGACCTTTCTCATTTGTGCCATATTAAAATGATTTTACTTTCATAAGTTCTACATAGCCCCCTGTGCTATCTTCCTTGATAGCAGCTAAAGCATGTGGTTCAAATTATTGTTTATGTATCAGGCTCCCCCTGGACTTTTATAAGCTCTTTGAATGTCATAAAATTACCTTATTTATCTTTATATTCAAAGTATATAGCACAGTGCATCACACACAGTTTTCATTCAATAAATATTTGTTTAATGGATCAAATGTAGCTACTTTGCTATATTAGAATTCTTCAGAGAAACAAAACTAATGGGATATGTATGTATGTGAAGGAATTGATTCACACAATTATGGAGGCTGAGCAGTCTCACAATCTGTCATCTGCAAGCTAGAGACCCAGAAAAGCCAGTGGTTAGTTTTACAAACTGGAGGACTGATGGTGTAAGGTCCCAGGTCAAGAGCAGAAGAAAACTGATGTCCCAGTTGAAGCAACTGGGCAGAGAGAATAAAATCCTCCTTCCTCCAATGTTTTGTTCTATTAGTCCTCAAGGCATTGGATGGCGTCTACCCACATTGAGGAGGGGAATCTGCTTTATTCAGTTCACTGATTCAAGTGCTAATCTCATTTGTATACACCCTCACATACACACCCAGAAATAAAGCACCTTGTGTCCCAGTCAAGTTGACACATAAAATTAACCATCAAATTTGCTGAACCAAGTAGTTAACCGATATTTACCTAATTTCCCAGTGTCACCTACCAACTCAGGGAAGCCATAAGTTGATTCACTTTTTTTTTGATTAAAGTTAATGTCTATTATGCTCAACAATTCATCCTGAAGAGTGTTGTTTAAAAATACAGATAATAAGAGCCCATACAACAGATACTACTTTTCATTGCATTCATTACAGTCATGCAGAGAATAAAGTTCTAGATACACTAACAAGCACACCAGCCTTGGATAGGAAATCTATTTTTTTTTAGCTTTAGTTTACTCATCTAGAAATAACAAGTTGAGGCTAAATCATTTCAAAGTTCCCAATTATCTCTATAAATCTATGGATTAAAATAGCATCAGGATAAAGTCTATGAGCAGATAGCCTAAAATTTATAGTAGCCATGTTTTTTTGCTACTATATATAATACACAAATATGTTTTAAAGAAAATTTAGGTTTTTAATTTCCTTGTTTATATATAGGGAAATATACAAGAAAATTTTTGTATATATTTAGAGAGAGCAAGCATTGAATATGTACTTGTACAAGAATGAGCAGCTTTGGCTGACCATCTGGTGTATGATAATGATAAGATTGATTACATCGGGAATCCCGTCTTCCTGGGGTAATGCAGAAGCCATACTATACCAAATAGAATGATGAGTCTTATGGTATCTTTAGGCTTTGTCCAATATTATCCTTCAATACTGTAACATTTCTGGGATTATTAAAATAATAATAGTAATAAGAATAATAGCAATAAGAACAGCAAACAAATAATAAAATATAGTCAGGAATGTGGATTTGCATTACTTTAGCTAAATGGGTCAATAAAAAATAACTTTAAAACATACATCAAGGTGTCCATTTATCTGAAGGCATATACTTTCACTATCAAGAATCTGAGTAAAGCCCATTCAGATAAATGCAAAGAAATCCATGACAAACCTATCTTGGTGAAACTTCAGAAAACTAAAGGCAAAGAAAAAATCTTGAAAGCAGGGATAAATAAATGACACCTTCTCTATAGAAGAACATTGACTTGAATGACAACTTATTTCTCATATGAAACTATGGAGGGAAGAAGGAAGCGGCACAATATTTTTAAAGTGGTGAAAAAAAAAAAAAAGGAATTATCAACCATGAATTCTGTATGTGAGGAAACTATCCTTTAGGTAAAAAGGGGAAATAAAAACATTCTCAAATGAAAGGAAACAAAATAATGTATCATTAGGAGACTTGCCCTTAAAGAATGGCTAAATCATTCTCTTTGAACTTATTAAAATATGTGGAATGTAATTAAATCAGTATCTTGAAGGAAATTTAACATTCATTGTGTGTTGGGCAGGTGGGAGGGGGGAGGAGGAGGTGGGTATAGTCACACCTAATGGATGCGGTGCTCACCAAGTGGAGGATGGACACGTGTGAAGTTCTGACTCAGACGGGGCAAAGGCAAAATACATAACCTCAACATTTGTACCCCCGTAATATGCTGAAATAAAAAATATTAAAGAAAAAAAAGAAGTAGAGAAAATAAATGAAACAAGAGTCTGGTTCTTCGAAAAAAATCGATAAAATTGAAGAACAACTAGCAAAACTAACAAGAAGAAAAACAGAGCAGCTACAAATAACCAATGTTAGGAATGAAAAACAGAGGATATCACTACAGATTTTATAGCCATTTAATGGAAAATAAGAGAGTATCATCAGGTTTACACTCATATATCCAACAAGTTAGAAGATCTAAAACAATTCCTTAAGAATAACAAAGTACCAAAATGAAAAAGATAATAGTCTTATATCCATTAAATACATTGAATTTGTAATCAAATCTCCATGCCCAAATGATTCCACTAAAGATCTCTGTCAAATAATTGAAAGAAGAATTCAAACCAATATTACACAATCACTTCCAGAAAATTAAACAGAAGGAAACACTTCTGTTTAATTCATATTCTTAGGCCATATTATCCTGGATCCAAAAAAGGACAAAAAAAAAAAGTACAGACTAATATCTCTCATAGACTTAAATGAAAAAGCCTTCAAAAACTATTAGCAAATAAAGCCTAAAACAGTGTACACAAATAATTATGTTCCACGAACAAGTGGGATTAATTCCAGGTATGTGAATTTGCTCTGATATTTGAAAATCAAGCAATGCAATTGACCATATCCATCTGTTAAAGAAGGAAAATCATATTGTCATCTCAACTGACAAAGAAAAGACATGCAACAAGATTCAAAACCCATTTATGATAAAAATTTTATAAAGTTTGGAATTCAGGGGAACTAACTAAATTTGATAAAGAGCATCTGAAAAAACCTACACCAGCTAACAGTATGCTTAAGAGTGAAAAATTGAATGCTTTCACTCTAAAATCAAGAACAAAACAATGTCTGTTCTTATAACTTTTATTCAACATAGGCTGGACTTGCTTGTCACTCCAAATAGGCAAGGAAAAAAGTCACACAGATTATAAAGGAAGAAATAAAACTGTCCTTATTTGCCAATAGCACGATCGTCTGTGTAGAAAATCTCAAGGAATCTACTTAAAAACCTCCTACACCTAAAAGTGAGTTTATCCAATTCAGAGAATGAATGATCAAATAATAATAGTCATATTTCTATCTACTAACAATAAACATGTTCAAATCAAAATATAAAACAATTATGATTTTAATTGCTCAAAATAAAATGAAAGATATATAAACTTAAAACATCTGTAGGATTTATATGCTGAAAATTAAAAATCAAAATTATGAAGATCTAAATAAATAGAAAGAAATACCATGTGCACGAATCAGACATTCAATTAGTAAAGACATAAATTATCTCCAAATTGATGTATTGGTTTTAAAGTAACTCCTTTCAAAATCTCTGCAAGATGTTCATAGGGCACAGGATAGTCTAAAAATTATGTGGAAAGGCATGACCCTAAAATATCTAAAACAATCTTGAAAAAGAAGAATACACTGGTAGAAATCATTCCACCTAAAATCAATGCCCACAGTTATTTAAGATGGTGTGGTATTGGTGAAGGGATAAACACATAGACCAATGGAACACAAGAGAAAAGCCAGAAATATATTTATACAAAGGGACAAAAGCACTTCAATGAAAGGAAGATTTCTTTTCAACAAATTATGCTGTCAAATTTGGATATCTATTGGAAATAAACAAACACTGACCTAAACCTCACACAATAAATATGTAAAAATCAATTCAAAATAAATCAAGAACTTAAATGTAAATCTTAAAACTATAATATTTTGAGAAAAAAAACATAGGAGAAACGTGTTTGTATCTGGGGCTGGCAAAGAGTTCTTAGACTTGATATTAAAAGTACTATCTATATAATGAATAAGTAATAATTTTAAGTAATAAAAATTAAAAACTTTTCTCTACAAAATACTTTGTTAAGAGGATGAAAAAACAAGCTACGGACTTGGAGAAAATATTTGAAAACCATTTATCCAACAAAGGACTAGTATGTAGATTATATAAAATCTCTCAAAATGCAACAGTAAAAACCAGACAGTAATGGATAACAAAATTCAGTTAGATAGAAGAAATAATATCTAGTGTTTGGTGACACAGTGAGGCAACTATAGTTAGCAATAATTTATCGAGTATTTCAAAATAACTAAAAGAATAGAATTGGAATGTTCTTAACACAAAGAAATGATAAATGCTCGAGGTGACGGATACCCCAATTACCCTGATTTGATCATTAGACATTGCATGCTTGTTATCAAAATACACATGTACCCCATCAATATGTACAATACTATGTATCCATAATAGTTAAAAATTAAAATTAAAAAATTCAAAATACATGAAAAGACATTTCACCAAATACCATATACCAAAGATCAAGTGAGCACACAAAAATAGGTCCAATATCATTATCCATTAGGAAAATGCAAATTAAAACCATAATGAAATATCACCACACATCTATAAGTTTAGCTAAAATAAAAATAGTGGACAGCACAAAATGCTGACAAATGAGAAATTTGCTTGCTCATTCATTGCTGGTGGAATAGAAGATAATATAGCCATTCTGGAAAACAATTTGGCAAGTTATTATACATTAACACATGTGCATACATACAACTTGATAACTGTACACTGGGCATTTATCTCAGTGGAAATGGATTAGTATTTTTAAACAAAAAGCTATATGCAAATGTTTGTGGTAGTCTTATTGCTAATAACTGCAAACTAGAAAAAAATTCAGAAGTTCTTCAATGTTTGAATGGTTAAACAAATTGCTGTACATACAAACCATGGAATAATATTCTGCAATAAAATGAACAAACTATCAATATATAAAAAAACCTGACTGAATCACTATATACCTATACTGAGAAAAAGCAGCCAATACTAAAAGGTTACATAGTGTATGACTCCATTCATACAACATTAATGAAATGGTAAATGTATAGAAATGGAGAACACATAGCTATTGCCAGGGATTAAGAACTGGGAGTGGGGTTGGAGTTCAGGAGGAGGGATGTGAGTTTGGCTGCAACATCTATAGAAAATCTTTGTTTTGATGGGATTTTTCTGTATTTGGATTGTCAGTAACCTGGTTATGATATTGCACTATTGTTTTGCAAGATGTTACCAGTGGAGAAACTGGATAAAGGGTACATGGGGCATGTTTATATTATTTTTTGCAACTGCATATAAATCTATAATTCTACATTGTCTAAAAATTAAAAAAAAAAAACAAGTTAATTGTGCTTATCAAAAATTATTTGTTTAAATTGTCAGAATTGCATTTAGATATAATTGAAGCACTAGCCATACTTCTTAAATAGTATTAAAATTATTGATTGGAAAAGTGAGGACTACCTGTTCATTTCCTTTGTATTTATATTTCATTTTTTTATTTTTATTTTTTTGAGACAAAGACTTTCTCTGTTGCCCAGGCTAGAGTGCCGTGGCATCAGCCTAGCTCACAGCAACCTCAAACTCCTGGGCTCAAGCAATCCTTCTTCCTCAGCCTCCTGAGTAGCTGGGACTACAGGCATGTGCCACCATTCTCGGCTAATTTTTTTTCTATATATATTTTTAGCTGTCCAGATAATTTCTTTCTATTTTTTAGTAGAGACGGGGTCTCGCTCTTGCTCAGGCTGGTCTCGAACTCCTGACCTCAAGCGATCCTCCTGCCTCTTCCTCCCAGAGTGCTAGGATTACAGGCGTGAGCCACCGCGCCCAGCCTGTATTTATATTTTAAAAGTTTATTTGTACACTTTCTTATCATAAAGGTAATACTTTCCCATTGTAAAACAATTCATAACATAGAGATAAGTATTACAAATAATATTTTCTAAATCAGCCTCATCTTTTTAAAAATTCTTTTTCTATTATGAGGGAATTGTTTCTTCTTTTGAAATCAAATTGATCATTTCTCTTAAGCTCAGCATCCCTTCATTTTTTAGTTTCTCTATCACCTTGTCATTGCCATCAATTAACTCTTCATCTTTAAATCTCTACATCACTCTCATCTTCCATTGGCAATTATATGTGCTCAAATCTGTCCCATTTGAAAACACCAAGTCAAAGCAAGCAAGAGAGAGAGAATAACCTTTGAAGTCATATTTCCCTCTATGCATTTGACTTTTCCCTCTTTCCAAGTTCTATTTACTTCTCCTGTACTACAACATAGATTATATCCTTAAGTTTATACAGATATTGCAGTCATTAAATTCACCAATTGCCTCAATGTTGTCAAAAGTGTACACAAAAGGTCCCATCGATTAACATTTTCATTATCACAGTCATTGTTTTCTTGTTTCAAAGCCAGCACTAAGCACATTTATTTTTTACTTAATCAAAGGAAGACATAACATCAAGTTAATTGCACCTAACCTTAAGAACCTTTTGTTTGCACGGGGAGAAGCACTAGCAATGCATTCACATTGTTGTGTTTTTCTGTAATTTGGGAAGTATGATATTTTTATTGCAGAAGGTCGAACTGCTGCCTTTTTACACTCTAAATTACTTTCCTTTATAATTCCCTTTATGTTGGGTGGCATGGTCCCTGACATCTCTGTGATCTAGCTGTGGGAATGTTGAGTTTTAGCTCTAGTGAAATATATTTGTGTGGTTCATAGCTGTTTCCTTGTTTTATAGTATTTATAAACTATTCTGGTATAGGAGTGTCTTCCACAAATATTGCTACCTCTCTCTGTGCCAACACACCAGATGTCATGACAAGAAGTACAGAACCAGAGATTCCAACATTTAAATTTTATTTTAATTGAGAAATAATTGTATGTATACATACAAATAATTGTATGTATTTATGGGGCACTATGTGATGTTTCAATGCATGTATACATTGTGGAAAGATCAAATCAGACTAGTTAACATATCAATTACCTCACATCTTTGTAGGAAGATCATTTAAAATCTCCTTTAGCAATTTTGAAATACACTATACATTGTTATTAACTATAGTCAACATGCTATGCAATAGATTACCAGAACTTATTTCTCCTCTCTAACTAGAGCTTTATTTCCTTTGATCAACATCTCCCCTTTTCCTCTCCACTACCATCTTCACCTCCAGCTTCTCATAACCACCATTCTACTCTCTACTTCTATGAGTTTGACTTTTTATTTGCTCCTACGTATGAGTGAGAGCATATGATATTTGTCTTTCTGTGTCTGGCTTATTTCGCTTAGCATAATATTTTCTAAATTTTCCATGTTGTCACAAATGACCATTTTTTTTTCTTTTTTCAAGGGTCAATAATATTCTATTGTGTGTATATATATATATATATATATACCATGATACATTTTTTTTTAAATCAGTTCATTCACTGATGGGCATCCTGGTTGTTTCCATATTTTGGCTCTTGTGGATAGTGCTGCAATGAACACGGAAGTGAAGAAATCTCTTTGACATACCGATTTCAATTCTTTTGTATATGTTCCCAGAAGTGAGATTGCTGGATCATATGCTAATTCTATTTTTAGTTTTTTGAGAAACTGCATACTGTTTTCTAAAATGGCTATACTATTTTACATTGTCAGAACCAAGAGTGTACATGTTCCTTTTGCTTCACATCCTCACCAATACTTGTTATATTTAATCTTTTTGATAATAGTCACTGTAACAGGTATAAAGTGATATTTCATTTTGGTTATAATTTGAATTTCCCTGAGGATTAGTGATATTTATCTTTTTTTTCATATATATGCTTCCCATTTGTATGTCTTCTTTTGAGAAATATCTATTCAGGGCCTTTGGTATTTTTAATAGGATCATTTGTTTTTTTGTAATTGAATAGTTTGAGTTCCTTATATATTTTGGATATTAGCCCCACAAAACAAAAACATGGTTTTAAATGGGTACACAAATACTTCCAGGAGCTACTTCACTGCGAGCAGTGCCAAGAAGAGGCTAAAACATGCAATTCCCATTTTCTCACTGGACGGGGTCCACCGCATATTATTCCAGTGGTTGATTGATGGCCTAGCTTCTATTAACAGCTAACTTGCATTGGGGCAAACAGTAGACCTCCACTGCCTGAGTATGAACTCAGAACTCCCAAGCTTTCTCCTTTGGTTCACCTCAGTGACAATACAGATCTACCCATTCTTCCTAAAAAGAGCTTGCTCATGCACCAGCTTCTGTAGCTCTCAGCCAAGGGCCTGCCTTTTTAATCATCTAGCTCTGGGAGTTGATAGGGCATTTCCAAGTCTTCCTAGATTACAGAAAACAAAGAGGTGGACATACAATGGGACCATGTCCTGCCACTATCTCCTTAGGATAAGAAGATACAGGCATTCAGGTACACTCATACAGGTGAGTGCAGGCATTCACCACAGATCCGCTCCCTGGCTTAGTGCAGATAGAGTGAGAGAGAAATGCTTATTTCTCAGCCCTAAAATACACATCTAATACCTCAGCATTTCTATCTACATCTGGAGGATCTGCTCTACCTTACCTATCTCAGGGTACTGATAGGATGTGGCATACCCTGACCTCCTTGGGGCAACCAAAAACAATGACAGCAGTTTGTACAAAACAAAGATTTGAGAAGTACCTTAGAATCTCTGGCTGGCTGGGTTGATCAAAAGTTCTATTGAGATATAAAAGTGTTCTGTGATATGCAGTTCCAAAATATATCAGTTTACAATATGTATGCCTTGAAATGAGTGCAAAGCCAGAAACTAATCTTTAGAACATTCTTTCAGTAATCACATGCATAAAATTGTAACCGGAGGACTTGAATATCTTTAAAGCATAGTCAAACCAGAAGTTCTCTCCTGACAAGAATATAAGAACTGATCAAAGATTATGCATCCAAACCTTTAGGGAAAAGAGTATTTGAGTGGCATGTAAAGCAGTTAATTATTATAAACATTTTGCTATTTTCCTGGATATTTTCAAGTTTGTGATATACAGATATTTTTAATAATTATTTTAAATTATTGTAATAGTTGCATATCTTTACATGGCACACGTGATGTTTTGATACAAGCATATATTGTGAATTAATGAAATCAGGGTAATTGGGGTATCCATCACCTGAAGAATTTATCATTTCTTTGTGTTAGGAAAATTCCAATTCTACTCTTTTAGTTGTTTTACAGTATACCCTAACTTATTGTTGATTATTTTCACTTTGTTGTGCTATCAAATATTGTTTCATTAACCATACCCTCATTATCCCTCCCTCCTCATCACCCTTCTCAGCCTTTGGTAACCATCATTCTACTCTGTCTCCATGAGATCAATTGTTTGCAATATTTAGCTGCCACATATGAATGCTGCCACATATGAATGAACATACAAAATTTATCTTTCTGTGCTTGGCTTATTTCAGTTAACATAATATTCTTCCATCCATGTTGTTGCAAATGGCAGGATTTCATTCTTTTGCTGGCTATATAATATTCCATTGTGTATATGGACCACACTTTTTTAGCCATTCACCTGTTGATGGACACTTTGGCTGATTCCAAATCTTGGTTATTGTGAATAGTGCTGCTATAAAAATGGTAGTGCAGTTATCTTTTTTTTATTTCAGCGTATTACAGGGGCACAAATGTTTAAGGTTACATATATTGCCTTTGCCTCACTGAGTCAGAGCAGGTATCCTTTTGGTATGCTAAATTCCCATCCTTTGGGTGTATACCTAGTAGTGGGATTGCTGAGTCACATGATAGTTCTAATTTTATGTTTTTTTGAGGAATTTCAATACTGTTCTCCATAGTTGTTGCACTAATTTACATTTCCACCAACAGTGCATGAGGGTTGCCCTTTCTCCACATCCTTGCCAGCATTCATTATTGCCTGTCATTTTTATCATAGCCATTTTAACTTGGGTAAGTTTGTATCTCATTGTAGTTTTGATTTGCATTTCTGATGACTAATGATGTTGAGCATTTTGTCATATACCTTTTGGCCACTTGTATGCCTTCTTTTGATAAATGTGTATTCAAATCCTTTTCTCATTTTTAATTGGGTTATTTAATTTTTCTATTGAGATATTAGAGCTCCTTATATAGTCTAGTTATTAATCCCTTTATTAGATGAGTAGATTGCAAATATTTCCTCCCAATCTGTGGGTTTTCCCTTCACTTTGTTGATTATTTCCTGTGCAGTGTAGAAGCTTTTTAGATAGATGTAATCCCATTTGTCCAATTTTATTTTGGTTGCCTGTGCTTTGGGGTTACTACTCAAGAAGCTCTTGCACAGACTGATTTTTTTTTAATTCTAATTTGTAGCATTTTTTTTTCTAATCCATAGCAAGTATTCATTTTCATATATTATTTTGTACTTGTAATTTTGTATTTTTTGTAAAAGAACAACCACAATTGTAAATATTCAGCTTTCTCAAAACCTAGAGCTCCCTCTACTCATTTAGTGTTCATCTATACTTCACAGAATGGGAATGATTATAGATTATTGACACTTCAGTTGACTGCCTTGCCTTACTTTACAACTCTTAGCTCCACCTCTGTGCTTATAATTTCAAATAGGCACCCCTGGTCTGAGCCTCTCATAGCTATATGCATATATACAGTCTTTCTGGCTTGTATGTTTCCAATGAATAATGCTATAATCAGATATTAAAAAGGACTAGATATAGATCAGTAGCTGTCAAGATTAAGGAAAACACCTAGGCAGGTTGCAAAATTGGAACATAGATTTTCAATCAGGTGAGCGTCTCTCCCTACTTGCAGGGTAAGTAAACAGCAATGCTCAGAGCAAGGGAATAGATTTGAAAAAAGACTTGTGTTCAGGAATTACACCTATGTAGCTATCAAATGACAAATAAGATAAAAGGTCAAAAGGTGAGAAGAGAAGCCAGGAATCAAAATATTTTCAAGGACAAAGTTTTGCCCTCTTTATCTTCAGGAATAATAAGAAAAAATATATCTTTAAATATAGAAAATTTCAAAATGGCATATTATTGGTATTCAGAAAATCAGTGAGCTCACTCTGGTCATGTTTAGGGGATGCATATTTGGTTTGAATAATTAGCACCTAAGTGCTCTCCAAAATGACAGCACCATTATTCCGCCAACAGACAAATATTCCTTGATACTTGGCATCTTCCAACTGTCAGATGTTTCCCAGACTTCATCAGTATAAAGTCATGTATCTTTTTAATTTGCATTTTCAATGTGTGTTTATACATTTCCTCCTGTGTTTATTGGTTTATTGAGTTTTCTTTTTTTTTATTTCAGAATATTATGGGGGTATAAATGTTTCAGTTACATATATTGCCTTTGTACCACCTGAGTTAGAGCTACAATGTGCTCATCCCCCAGACAGTGCACACTGCACCCATTAGGTGTGACTATACCCATCCCCTTCTCCCTGCTCCCACCTGCCTAACACCTGATGAATGCTACTTCCATATGTGCACATAAGTGATGATCAATTAGTACCAATTTGATGGTGAGTATATGTGGTGCTTGTTTTTCCATTCTTGTGATACTTCACTTAGGAGAACAGGTTCCAGATTCATCCAGGATAATACAAGAGGTACTAGTTCACCATTGTTTTTTTGTGGCTGAGTAGTACTCCATGGTACACATATACCACATTTTATTAATCCACTCATGTATTGATGGGCACTGGGGTTGTTTCTACATCTTTGCAATTGCAAATTGTACTGCTGTAAACATTCGAGTGCAGATGTCTTTATTATAGAATGTCTTTTTTTCCTTTGGGTAGATGCCCAGTAATGGGATTGCTAGATCAAATGGTAGTTCTACTTTTAGTTCTTTGAGGTATCTCCATATTGCTTTCCACAGAGGTTGTACTAGTTTGCAGTCCCACCATCAGCATATGAATGTTCCTATCTCTCCGCATCCATACCAACATTTGTTGTTTTGGGACTTTTTGATAAAAGCCAGTTTACTTTTCTGTGTGTGTGTGTGTGTGTGTGTTGCCATTTTAACACTGAGGTTACTGTCTTTTTATATCCTGTTTACATGTGTTACTGATGTAGTCTAGATATTCAATCTTTTTTTCTTAGGCACTTCATATAAGCTCTTTTTCTGTCACCTGTATATTCACTTTGTCCATGGTGACTTGTGTTGTACAATATCTCCTAATTCATACACTTTTTAAATAAAAGGATAGGCTGCAAATGGGTCCCAATCATAGGGCCTTAGAATAAGTAGCTTCACAAGAATTAGTACTGCCGAGCTGCCTTAAACATGCCCATCTACCTTAAACATGCAAACATGCCTACTAAGATAATTTCTAGTGCAGGAGCATCTTCCCCATTTTTAGACATCAGATGTGATGATTCTCAAGATAGAGCCTGTGATTCAATCAGGCCTTGATTGAACCAGTCTATGGGAGAACTATTATTATTAAAGTTCACTCACAGTTCCTTAAGTTACTGCTGTCTTTGGTCCAGTGCTGGAGAGGCTTAAGCTCCCCATTGAGTTCAATTTCATTAGTTCAAATGAAAATATTCCTAGAGGATTGATTAAAAATGATGTTTTTGAATTTCCTAAGTCCAGACAGTCTGGAAGACACTTTTTATTTACACTGCACACTTTAAAATTTCATGAATCTGACTAGAATTTTTATATACTCCAATACCCAATTTAAAAAGCAGACTGTATGAATGTGTCATTATTGCTTTGATAAATATATCACATTTTACATTGCTGTTTATTGTCTAGTTTTCTAGTACAAAAATCACTCTTTATTATCATCAACATATTAGGTGCAAACTTATAATAACCCAGGATAAATATTGACAATAAAGATCTCAAAGTTTGGCCCTTGTTTATGTCAAATGCTTCCAGATATTTCAGCACAGTCCAATATAAACTAATGGTCACACTTCCTCCTCTCACATTTAAACACTACTAACATTTAAAAAGTTGTGAATACTAAAAGTGAAATGATTCATTTGATGAACTAGTGAGTGAAAAATGAAGATACTATTATTTCTGTATGGATAATAAAGAAAAGACGAGGAATAGAAGGTAAATACTTGAGCAAATACAACAAAGAGGAAGAATTCTTATAGCTACTTAGAGTGTATTTGTCTCTCTGTGTGTGTGTGTGTGTGAGATGAACACACATAAATGGAATCTCCTCTGCTTGTGGTTTGCTATCAGCAAAGCAATGCATATAGCATGTTAATAAACGAATAAAAAAATTCAACATAAATGAGAAGCTAGTATTTACTACAGACCAATCTAATGCATCATTAGTGTTGGCTGTTTCAGTGATGCCTCTCAATCATTCTATAATAGATTATTAAGATTATTATGTAGACAAGAAAATTAATATTTAGGAAGTTTAAATAATTTGTCAAAAGTTACACAAGCAGTTAGAGACAAAGCCTGGGTATTACCCAATTAAGGCTCATTTTATTATACTGCAATGCCTCTAGGTAACATATTTTTAATGCAATTCTAGCAAGGAGAGGAAATTGTGAGAGTCAAATGTTCAAGTATATACAACCAAGTTTATGTTTCCTGATTGGACATACCAGAGAAAAGTGATTATTCAGAACAGTCATTCCAAGTATATTAAACTAAGGCTAGACAAACGTATTTCTATTTTTAAAAATAAATATCTCTGATAGTATATTTATAAGAAATTTATGTAATTTTATCAAAGGTTTGTCAGGAATACTGCATCAGATTTCTGATTTGAAAATATGAAAAAATGCAAATGGTATACAGAATAAAATATTTGCATATTATAAAAGCATAATTGTATTTTAATCTGACTTCTCCTGATTCCAGCTTCATGTTTTGTTTCTTAAAAGATTAAATTGCAAAAAAAAGATTAAATTGCAAAAAAAAATATCTTTTTCCTTAAATAATTTTATCAGAAGTTATATAATGTTCTTCAATTAAAAATATTAAATATATAAATAATAATCATGTCATTAATTTGATTTTCAATTTGCAACATATTGTTTCAACTATAGGTATGATTTTATTTAACAAAGTAATGCTTTAATAAAAGCCACCAGTGTGTTGTCTATTTCTGTATACCACAGATGAAAAACTGCTTAATGTTTCCCAAAGGGAAGACAAATTAGCATATCCATTTTTTTATGTTCCTGCTCCATAAAACTACATGTAAAATAGATTATGTTTGTTTTTGGAAAGTCGGTTTTATCAAACAGGCCCACAAAAGCAAGAGGTAAGGAAAGACAGTCTTAGAAAAACACTGGTAATATAGAGAACACATTCCTAAAACCTGTCTGGTTAAACAGCCATTAAAGCACCTGGATATTCCACAAAGATTGACAGAGTAGCTAAAGCAGGAGACCCTAAAAGAGTTTTGCCTCACAGTCAGCCATGGATTTTGGTTCTTACTACATATACTCTGACACAGAGCAGAAGAAATAGTCTGAAACGAGTTTAAGGGATCTAAGTTAAGGCTGCCTAAACAGAGATATGTATACTTGTTTGAGGCTTTGCAAGCTGGCTCAGCATACTGTAAAGCCTTGCCAAATCACTGAGACAGCCAGAGTCTTCTTTGAAACAGCCATAGTACTCTTGGGCTTAAGTAGGATGCCATAAGCAAAGTGTGAAAAAATATATTTTAGGAAACTACAGATATAGCTCAATTGATAAGCCATTTTTCTGCCAAAAATTTGTTTGTACATTGATCTTTGAAGCCATTTCTCAAAATATATAATGGCCAATAGTGCATCAAAATCTGGCCAAGGATGCTTAACTCTTAAAATACATGAAATATAATATTTGTTAATGCTTTCAATCTACTACATATTTTTATATGGTGAAATTGTATTCTAAATTCCAAACAGGAATGTTAAGAACATGCCTTGCTGGCTGTGGTGATGGTCATCTGGGGTAGGCTAGGGCTTCTGAGAAAACAAGCATGACAGATCCTCCAAGAGTTTATTAGCGTTACTTTTCTCTGTAGCAGTAGATGTGCTTTATTACATTTTATAAGATAGTTTAACTAAAATATGTGGGATAGCTTTATTATATGGGATTATATTTATGGTCCCAAAGAATAATATTATTTTAATGATATTTCTTCATTGAATGTTTATTCTCCCTTAGGTTTTTTTTTTCCCCCCTTGGTTGTTTTGTTTTGTTTTGTTTTTAAGTGACATTAAATACTGAATGAGATTAAATACTGCATTGGAAGCTTCTTGTGTTTATTAAAGCATTATATACTCAGAAATGTTTCTTAAGATTTTCACAACTGGGAAGAAAAAAATAACATCTGGCCAAAACTGCTTAATGTTTTCTTTAATTCTCAAATAAATAATTAAACAGATTTGTTTCTTTGCACTAGTATGATTAAATAAAGCTATTATCTATAAGCTATATCTTTAGATAGACAAATTTAAAGTGCGAAAAAATATATTATGACACATTTATTTTTATAACAGCATTTATTTAATATATCAGGTAAGAAAAATATATTTTAGTTGCCAAGTCTTAGGAAGAAATGAAACTTCTTATATATTTTTTTTCATTCTTTCCTCCCTCCCACCTCCCTTCTTCTTAGCTTATATCTCTTCCTCCCTCCCCCAGTGTTATTTTCTTCTATTATACACTCTGTCATTCCACAGATAATTGTTTATATGTTCCAGGCACTGTTCTAGGTGTTAGAGAAATAGTGAACCTGCCCTTAACAGACTCTCATGTATTGGAGAAGACAGCCATGAAACATTTATTAGAAGTGAGATGATAATTACAAAAAAAGATGTGAAAACATGGTACTTTGGAGTATATAAAGTGAGTTTTTTTTTTTTTTTTACAGTAGGTTTATACATGGGATAGCAGTGAAATAAGGAAATTTATCATATTAGGGGAAATTAGTTGACTTAAATTTGATGCTAAGCATTATGTGCCAAAATAATTCTTTGCTTTATTCTCCCCCACCCCAGGAATTCTGTTTAATTTGAGAGAAATTTACAGAGAAAACAGAAGAGTGATTCAGGGTTGAGGATTAACAGGGAGTTGGAATTTGGGACTCCCAAAAAAGTCTTCTGTTAAGCTTATTGACTACAATCAACTGCTTGTCTTTTCAGGTGATCTGTCAGTCTAACCCTGTTTATTCTAGTAAGGATAAAACAAGAAGAGAGGGAAGGTGGTCTCTAATCTTATATGAGTGGTTGCTAATGATACATGTTGCCAGTGCCACATGTATCATTCCACTTTATCTTTTCTTTGGTAGCTTTGGTTTGTACACAGCTGATGCCTATAACCTTTTTCCTTTAGGTTCCAACCTCTGTTAACCCAGGTGCTTGTGCTTGGATATCAGCTGCTTTATTCTTCAAGTTGTAGCTTGATTTATTTCTCTCTTACACTAGTTGATGATTTTCCCTATAACTGTCCTTTCCTCTTTAATAAAAAGCTAGATGTGACAGAGCCTGTCTTGTTGAAATCTTCACTATTTTCTCCTCCAATTTGACATTAGCCAACTGCTCCCCTATGTGGAGAAGATTTTTTGTTTGTTTCTGTTTCTATTTTATCTTATTTTATTTTCTTTTATTTATTTCATAGTATTATAGGGGTACAAAAGCTTTGGTTACATAAATTGCCTTTGCACTGCCCAAAAAGCATGCCCATCCCCTGGGCAGCATGCGCTGCATCCCTTAGGTGTGGATTTACCCATCCCCTCCTCCCCCTCCTATCTGCCCATCACCCTATGAATGTTACTTCCCATATGTACACATTAGTGTTGATCAATTAGTATCAATTTAATGGTGAGTACATGTGGTGTTTGTTTTTCCATTCTTGTGATACTTCTCTGAAGAAGACCCCAAAAGCAATCACAGCATCAACAAAAATAAATAAATGGGATCTGATCAAATTAAAAAGCTCCTTCCTGCATGGCCAAAGAAACTATCACTAAAGCAAACAGACAACCTATAGAATTGGAGAAAATATTTGCATGCTATCCATCCGATAAAGGGCTGATAACTAGAATCTATTTAGAACTCAGGAAAATCAGCAAGAAGAAATCAAACAACCCTATCAAAAAGTGGGCAAGGGATACAAACAGAAACTTTCCGAAAGAAGACAGACTAATAGCCAATAAACTATGAAAAAATGCTCAACATCTCTAATCATCAGGGAAATGCAAATCAAAACCACAACTCGGAGAGGGGCAAGGGCAATATACGTAACCTAAACATTTGTACCCCCATAATATGCTGAAATAAAAAAAACACAATGAGGTATGATTTAACTCCAGTGAGAATGGCTTTTATCAAAAAGTCCCAAAACAACAAATGTTGGCATGGATACCGACAGATAAGAGCACTCATGCACTGCTGGTGGGACTGCAAACTAATACAACCTCTGTGGAAAGTAGTACGGAGATACCTCAAAAGAGCTACAAGTAGAACTACCATTTGATCCAACAATCCCATTATTGGGCATCAACCCAGAAGAACAAAAGACATCTGCACCAGAGTGTTTATAGCAGCACAATTCACAATTGCAAAGATGTGGAAACAACCCAAGTGCCCATCAATACATAAATGGATTAACAAAATGTTGTTTATGTGGAGAAGATTTTATGCCAACATCTCCTCACTTTTGTCAACCCAGGATCCATAATCTACCATGTCCATAGATTGGCTATAGCCTGCCAACTGTCCCCTGTACCAGCTGGTCTGCCTATTGACATTTCCAATTTAGATATTGAAAGTTTCTTATACTCTTGAACTTGGCCTCTGTTAACCTGATTTGGGTGATTCACCAGTACTTACTTGTCTTCCTGAGATCAAGCCTATTTTCATTTTAGCCACCACTGAATCTTCAGTGTTTAATAAATATTTTAATAAATAGTTTGCTTTTTTTACCTTAGATTTTTCATGTTTATAAAAAATGCATATAATTAAAATTATGTGCTTAACCTTCTGCAAATATGGCTATATTTCATAAAACTTTGATTTTCATAGTCAAGCATTAAATAAATATTTAAACCACAATTCCCAAATAGGGAAACTATGCTGAAGTTTATTCTTTTCATTTTTAGTGTTCAATATTGCATTCAAAGTGTTCCAAAGGGACATAGTCCCTTAATAATAAAAGCTCTATGAGTACTAATGAATTTATAGCCTTCTTAATAGCACACCTTCACAAAGGCATCACACACGTTGTCTACTTTGAATGAGATAGATCATGTCTTCTCAATGGCATGATATCATCCCTAAAAAAACAATAGTTTTTCTCATGGGGAGGAGAAAAAATATGATTCTTTTTATAAAGCACAGATATTCATATATTACATTAAAAATATACAGTATGTCTGCAGTGTTAACATTTCATGGGGAGATGATTAGGAAAGAGTGTTTAAAATATCTCGTTGTGGGGGTAACAATGAAAAAAATGAGAAACAGTGGGGTAAATAAAGATAATTAACAGTTTAATTCCTGATTTGGAGGTAGCATTCAAGTCAACATGAAAAATTTAACAACAGTTTGGCCCCTTTAAGAAATGGCATGCATTGAGAAAACTGTGAGCACTACCAAGAAAATGATGTGGTAGGACACAGAGGAACATAATCAAGAGATATTTCCTGGATTGCTGACTTCTTTAAAACTTGGCATTTTCATTCAATTTATTATTAACAATATTTTAATCTTTAAATTATTTTAATCTACTACAAATAATTATCCCATTTAATATACACACACATAGCTTTTTTGCAATAATGCCAGACTACTTTTTAAAACTATATAGTTATGTGGAGTATTTATTTTAGTTTGCAACAGCAAAATGGGATTCAAAGAGATATCTCTGTTGTGTCATGAATCACCGAATTCATTTAGTCACAGCTACTTCTCAGAGCAAACTATTTTCTCCAGACATAATCCATTTCAGTTATAGCTAACTTTGTACAAGTCTCAAAGGTCCTACATACTCTTCACAACACAAGTACAATCAGATCCATGACTCAAACATTTGAAAATATTTTCCTTATTGATGACTGACATTAGCTTCATTGTCCTTAACTATCCCCTTCTTTGCAATGACTTTTTAGATTCTGCCAAAACTATCCCCTTCTTTGCAATGACTTTTTCCATTCTGCCAACTAAATCAATACACTTCATTACCTGTAGCCTTGGAATTTTGGAACACTAAAATTTTACATTTATTTCTTTGACATTCCTATTACCTGTTAAAAACAATGAATTAAATTATGTCTTCTAAAATCTCATCTACTTGATCTTTTGGTAACATTTGAAAAATTTTGACATTCCTTTATTTCTGATTTTCTAACTTATATTTTAATGTACTGCATTTTCCAAATTCCTCCTTCACCAATCTGAGCATTTTTTTTGAATTCTCTGCTTAGTCCTTCTGTTCTAAGTTCATTACACATTTCTTTCTGTTTATAGACATTCTCATCAACTTCCATGAGTTCAACATCATTCATTTGCCAAACTGTATTAATATGCAAGGTGCTAGGTATACAAAGATTGACTATAGCCCCACCTTCTAGAAGCTCTGATAACATCTTTCCTAAATTTTGTACATATATTTCTAGCTCATTTTAGACATCTTCACTTTTAAGAGATGTGGAAATCTCAACTTATGATATACAAACTTGATTCTTTTTTGACCCTAAAATATAATGTATGCTCTATCTTGGTGGATGGCACAATACCCGCCATTAAAAAAAGACAAAAAAAAAAAAAAATGCGGTTAACTTTCTCTCTTGTCTCTTACTCAAACCTCAAAATCAGAGAGCAAATTTATTTCACATGTGCATCTTTTTATTTAAGACTATGCTAATGGTTTTACAGACTCACTACTGTCAGTTTCAAATCTTGTTTCTTCACCTATAACTTGAGTAATCCTGAACAGGGCAAGTGAAACGCTTATACCCCAGTTCCTTTATTGATATAGTGGAAATAACCTCCGACTAATAGGATGTTGTAAGAATTACATGAGGGAACTTGTCAAGACCATAGAACATAGTATGTATTAATACTCAATACATTTTTATGTCTTCCCTTTCACCAAATGTTTCTTTTTTTCTCATGTTACTGATGTAGATTATATACTTGTTCCATCCCACATGGATATCCCAGCACAGATTTACTTTCATCTATTCTCTTGTCAACATTTGCCTAAACTCCACAATGTTACTACATTAATCAATTATTCTTCTGAAAGACTTCCAGAATTATCAAGTGCCACAATAAAATATTGATCCTCACAGCATGGCATAGCATCAGATCTTATGCATTTTTGTTTATGCCCCGTAAAGTACAGCCTTAGGCATAGAGCAGATATTTGTCAAACGTCTTTTGATTTTGTATACCCTCCTTTGAAAAATTTGTGCATAAAGCCCATACTGTATCCTTTGTAGATATTACTTATTTTTGGAAGGTGACAGTTTAAGCAAACAATCTAGGAATGATTGTTTTATGTCTATTCAATTTTATTTTTCAGCAGGTATATTTCACTAAAGGAAGGCATTTAAACTTATGACCGTACATAAGTTTATTTGAAACAACCTTATGTCTTATAGATCCCATGTAATACCATAGTGCTCTGCTATAAAGTCTTGAACACTTGTAGGATATACATGAAAGAGCACAATGTATCTTCTACAATGTGAGGATACACAATCAGGGATGAACAGTGCAAAGAGCAGGTACCAGCTTTCAACCTTTATTTTTCAATTGTAATGGAGCTAATATGACTGCCTGCTTGGAGGATCTGGAGAATCAAACAACTGCTATGATTTAAAGATTAAGACATGGAATGAGGAGGTTTAACAAGAAATTAACAGTGGAGGAAATTTTAGGAAAGGTTTGTATTTGTAGAAATACCTGGAATTACATCTGGCTTCTAATTAGCAGAAATAATCTATGCACCCTTGGACTCAATGGTGCCCTCTCCATTGTGAACATACTTTTCTTTTTACTTAGAAATATATTTTTAGAATATTGACAGTATTCTACCTCTAGTCAGTCATCTAGGCACTATCCACCATTGTGTATTTTCTTGGTATACACTGGAAAAGTTAAAATAATTATTTAGAAGTATAACTCATTTTGTATCCCCTTTTAAAATTGAGTATAATAATGTATTCCTGGCCAGAAGGCAAGTGTCCAGGAACATCAATTTACTGAGTTCCCCCACAGGGCTAAGATTTTTCTTTTAATGTGGCAGGTCAATTACTACTGTCTTGTATCACTGATAAATTGTGGTTTCCATTGGTTTCCAATGATCATGACAGTTAGCCTTCTTGGTGATTGCAGTAATAAAATGCAAACTTTGTTGGGTTTCTATTCATACAGATATTTCAGAATCCTCCCCTAGTACTCATGCATGTGTTCCTGGTAACTGATCTAAAAATGCAATTTTAATATAGTACACAGAATCATGCCTTCTCACACTATCCTATTGTCTTTGAACTTAAACTACACCTCCAATCCTCTACTATTTCTTGGTTTAATATATTATAAAGACTCCTTTGAACATACCCTAGTTGAAGGCTTCCTATCAATTCTCTGGAAATGCTTAAGTTTAGGATGAACGGAGTAAGGTTATGAACCCAGGGAATTAGAAGGGAATGTATGCCATTTAACTCAATTGCATAAAGAGATACAATGTTATGCTTATGGAAACTCTTTAAGATTTTACTTTCAAAATGGAGACGAAAAATTTAGTATAATAGGCTTCTCAGATGTCTGAAGAAGATAAATTGGACAATTCTTTTTTTAAAAGGGCAATGTTCAAGAACAAAAAAAAAAAATACATTTGAAAGGTTAGATCATGTGGGAATTACTGAAAAATACTTTTTCATGGGAAGTAATCAACTAGAAATGGATATTCCATGGAACAATGAGGGCTATGAAGCATGAATACATGAAAATAAATTTGAAAGGAGAAATCATTACAAGCTAATATCTTTGCTAGTCTGCTATCACACACAGGGTTTTCAACTTTAAAAAAAAATTATACGTTAGTTATAGATGTTTTAAAATTTAAAATATATACTGTCACAAAAAATAATTCAGACTATAAAACATAAAACAGAAATGTAGGTGGTTACAAACGTGTCCTCAAAGAATTTTATTTAACTACTGACTTAGTCTCTCATCTTTTTTCTGATATTTTTACAATAAAAGAAAAAACAAAGCGAAATATGGGAGTTTCTGGTTAGCATTTTATAACTACTCTTGCCAAGTTTTATTAAACTTTGAAATACTTAATAGTGATTTTCCCCATATCTCTCAATAATAAGATGCAGCATAATAAATTAAAACATATATTCTATAATTTAGCTTCTAATTTCAGTAATTTTTCTAAAATCTTTGGAGAGTAGCAATCTCTCTCTGAACGTCTTAAACATGTCTTGTCTTAAGCCTTAAGCCTGTGATTCTCCTTTATTTCCTCCATACCCCTAAGAAACTGAATTCCTTATTAAGTTCCCCTCAAAATGTTCAACATGATCCAGCAAACCCAGATTCTAGTTCCTGTCCTCAAATGTGAATAAGAAACAGTTACTATAGTTGCCATATCTTCATTCTCTCACTAGGAAAGCATTTTATTTCACTCACAATTGCCACTTTTATAAGTTTACCAGTCTCCAGCATCCTGTTTATTCAAATATTTATTCCTTACCTATTTATTTTTATGTAATAATTGTCTGCAGTCTTGCTATTTTATTTCATCAGAACCACAAATATATTTTAGTTACATCTTTTGAAGAAATTGAAATCATTAAAATATATTTCATAAATCATTATTTATAGATATGTAAGTCCTGTGCTGACATACTTCATAACCAATATACTATTATCCTGCATTTGAGGAAAATATAAAATGTTTCTGTACTTTAATACATTAGATGTTAATATAGTTGCTCAGGTGTCTTAGATATTTAATATTTTCTTGAAATCAGTTTAAATCCAATTGTGAGTCTTTATCCACCAGACAGATGAGATACTCAATCTCCTATCCCAGGTTTGTTCCAAAGTTCCAGTATTCTACAAAGAGCCGTGGTGCCAGGGAAGAATCTAAGTGAGTGATAGCAGTCCCCCTCTGCTCCTTCTGAGAAATCCATTGTATAGTCAGTAAAACCCCTCTGGTCTATTAGATATGCTGTTTCCAGGCAGCATCTGGACCTCAATGATTATAATCCAGCCTCTGAAGGCACGTCATGCAGCCATCTCTTCCCTCCACTCCAAGTCTTATCACCTTGTGATTTGTGGACACATTTTCTCTCTCTCTCTATCTTTCTCTCTTTCTCATAACCCTCAACCCCAACAGTCTATTTCCAATTTCATTGTTGTCTCTGGAAATTTTGTCATTTTGATACTTTTATTTTCCTCAAATACATTCCCGGAATTATCCCCTCAATGAACTTGAACACTGACAGAAGTCAGACTGAATTGTCCCAGGCAACTACTGATTTCTGCCCTGCAAAAAGTACCTAAAGCTAAGAAACGCATATGGCCTAGGTTACAAGAGGAAACAGGGAATACAAGGGCTGTCTGGAAAGTATTCTTATATTGACAATGGCTGGATACTTTCCAGATAATCTTCATATTCCTTATTTCTTCTTGTTACCCAGGCCCCATGGAGGGGAGAAATACAAAAGCACACGTTCCTAGCTCAATACATTTTCCTAACATGTAAGCAAACATATTAGGCTTTAAAGGGACTTCAATAAACATTTACTTTCAGTCTCATGCCTTTAAACAGATAAATATTATTAATAATCATATAACTATGTTGAGACAAATGAGGTCCATACAGTATTATGTGACTTACATAAGGTCAAATGAGGAGAAATGTCAAGGGTATAAACAATGCCCTGCATAAGCAAAAGAACAGTGAAAGGATAGGTTTTGAGTGTAAAGCCATGGATCCTATTTTCGACTCTGGTTTAGTATTCTATTGCTTATTTAACACATTACCACACACCTCATGGCCTAATACAATACAAATTTATAATCTTAAAGTCCTATAGAAGTTCAACACAAGTCACACTGGGCTAAAATCAAGGTGCTGGCAGGACTCTGTTATTTTTTGGAGGCTCTTTGAAGAATCCATTTGTTTGCTTTTTCAAGCTTTTAAGGGATACACTCATTGGCTGAGGATTACCTCTCTCTTCAAAGTCAGCATTATTGCATCTCTCTGACCATTCTTTCATAATTTACAGCCCCTCCATCATAAAAGTCAGAAAATGTTCTTAGCTTTTAAAAATTCATGTGGTTAGATTGGGCACCTGGATAATCTGGGATGCTTTCCCCATCTCAATGTCCTTAAGGTAATCAAATCGACACAGTCTCTTCACCATATGAAGTAACATAGTCACAGCTCCCAGGAATTAGGCCTCAGACATATTTTGAAGGGCCATTATTCTGATTGGCAGACACTAATTATTAATAAATTTAAGATATCTTTGAGGCACTGAATTATTCCTAAGCATTTTTGAACTATATAATTTTTTTTTTAGTTTTATGGTATGCAAACTAATGTGTTTCAAATAGTAATATTGAAGCCTTTAAGATCTGATTTTACTATTGACCATATTGTGCCAATTTGGGATCTTTAAATAGCCTGCTATGTAGTGCTTAATGTTGGATCTAAATCCTTAGCAACGTGGGGAAGAATTGACAATAATAGTCCGCACTCTGTGAGTAAACATGCTGACTGGCATCAGTGGTAACCTATATGAGGATTTGGTAATGTATCTGCAGTATAGAAATGAGAAACTAAGAAAAAGTGGGAGTGATATCCATTATTAAAATGTTATCGTGGATTTTCTAAGTCAATAATTTGTTCTTAATTTTCAAAAAAATTGTTATTTCTGAATAAAACCATCATATTTCTGGGTAAAACAACAATGAAAATAGAATTAAATATGACATGGTGGGGAAAGTGTTGTCTCTAACAATGACCTCACAGAAATAAAATATATTATAAATATCACTTGAGAAGTAATAAAAACAACAGAGCAAATAGACAGCCTAAAGAATTGGAGAAAGTATTTCCAAATTATGCATCTGACAAAAGACTAATATCCACAATCTACAAGGAACTCAAAGAAATCAGCAAGGAAAATAAAAACATCAAAAAGTAGCATGAACTGGTATTTTTCAAAAAGATGTGTATATATATATATATATATATATGGCCAACAAACATAAAAAAATGCTTAACATCACTAATCATCAGGGAAATGCAAATTAAAACTACAATGAGATACCACTTACAATGAGATACCCTATCAGAACGGCCATTGTTAAAATGTCAAAAAACAATAGATGTTGGCACAGGTGCCATGAAAAGGGAATGCTTATACACTGTTGGTGGGAATGTAAATTAGTACAGCATCTATGGAGATCAGTATGGAAAATTCTCAATGTACTGGAAGTGGATCTATCAATCAATGCTGCAATCCCACCACTGGGGATCTACCCAAAGGAAAAAGAAATCATTATATCAAAAGTTACCTACACATGTATGTTTACCACAGCACAATTCACAATTGCAAAGATATGGAATCAACATAAGTGCCCATCAACTGATAAGTGGATAAAGATCATGGGATAGATATACCATGGACTACTACACAGCCATAAAAAAGAACAAAATAATGTCTTCTGCAGCAACTTGGGTGGAACTAGTAGCCATCATCCTAAGTGAAATAACTCAGGAACAGAAAAATAAATGCCACATGTTCTCCCTTATAAGTGAGAACTAAACTATCACTATGCAAGAATATATAGAGGGGTATAATGGACACTGGAAACTCAAAAGGGGGAGGGAGGAGGGGGAGGTATGAAAAATTGCCTATTCAGGTGATATGTACTCTAAAAACCCAGACTACCACTATACAATGTATCTATGTAGTAGAATTCAACTTATATCCCCTAAATTTATTTAAAAAATAAAAAGAAAATAAAAATTAAAACTAAAAATACATTTCCTTACAGTATATTATTAAACTGAGCAATTTAACCTAAAGTAGAAATCATCATACTAAGTCATTTTGGGAGGAAAAAAGTAGACATAAAAGGAATTAAACAGTACTAGTGTGAAAAATAACATCGTGTTTAATAGCTATGGGAATAAAAAGGGTGGTTCAATGCAGTAGTAAACTATTTCATGTATTAAAAAGAAACTTCAGACAAGAGTATTTCCAGATTACCACACAGACATTATCAGTTCATTGAATTAAAGCAAATAGACATTAAATCCTTCAAAATTGGGTGCAACTTAATATATTTCATATTCCAAAATATTTTGCTGCCCTAGATATACAGTGATCTGTAAATTACATGTAATTGCTTTATAATATAGATATTTTAAGCAATCAAAATACAGCCATAACTGAGGTTTTATATTGACTGCTTTCTAATTCCAAAATGTATATTCTGAGTAGTATAAAATAGAAGAAAATAAAAGCTACCATGTTAGATTGATAAAGTTTTCAGACTACTCTGAAAACTACTTTGATTGAATATTTTTTGTCCTTTTTCTTTTCTTTTTTTTTTTTTTTTAAGATTTCCTTTGGGATTTGTCTGATATTTTATCATGGTTAGAATGGGACTATGAGTTTTTAGGAGGAAGACCACAGAGGTAAGAGGCTGTTTTCATCCCAGCATATCAAGTTTATGTGTGATCAGCAAGATTTATCAATTTAGATGTTGACCTTAATCTTCTAACTGTGTTTGTCAGGTTTCTCTACTTACAGTTGCTCATTCTTCCTCCTTTCCATACTGTACTCTTTCGATGGAAGCCGCAACATGAAGTCCACACTTAAGAGTTGGGGAGTCTTGCTCTACCTCCTTGAGGGTGGAGTAGCTGCATAAGTTATTAGAAACATTTTTATTAATGCATTGGAGATCTGTCTTTTCTCCCCAGTTATCCATTTTATAAAAATTGATTTATATCAATATGGATTCGTGGTTATATCATGTTTCTGGTTAAAATTCAATACTACTTTATTTTGTGGTTTATGTTGTTCACTGCTGGTATACAGAAAAATCATAAAACAAAAATAATCCATTGATTACACCAAAATGAGGTTGTTACTTCCTGCAATAATGGAAACACCACATTGACAGTCTTAGTAGTGTCAAAGGCTGAAGGTAGGTATTTATAAGAATTAGACTTTGATTCAGGGTGCATCTTTCAATGCAGGAATTGAAAATTCATGATATAATATCTGAGAGTTGGTAGATAAAGTGGTGAAGGTTTTGAAGGAGTCTTAATGAGTAGGCGTTTGATAAGAGAATAGTTTGCCTGATTGTGTGATTCAATGTGCCAAGAAGGCCAGTGAGTAGAGCAATCTATTCAGATAAGTAGATTTTCAGGAAGTTTCGAAAACAATTTGTTATTGCAATATTGTCTTCCTAGACAAGAATTTGCTGGAAAAGTAAAATCGTGCTAATTTAGATAGTTTTTTATTCTCTTAACAGTGTGTTTGCAGGAAAATAGTTTAACAGACATTTTATTATAATCATCAGCAAGTTAAGTAAATGCTATCAAGCATGAGCTATTCAGGAATTCTTCTACTTGGTATTGTACATATCAAATTTTCTTTAATTTTAACTTAGCCTATGATGTTATTATTCCTCTTTTAAAGGTCCAGAAGATCATTTTATGACCCTTATTTAATAAGATCTTGATTCTCAAGAAAATAGAGGCAAAAAAAAATTAAACAATTTTAAAGCACTAAACTTTTAAAATATACATTTTATGTCCCATTGGCTTATTTAGGGTGAGACTGTACATGTGTGTTCACTTCAACTCAGGAATGCTAAAGGAACAGAAAAAATTGCTACTACTAGCAATGCCCATTAATATAGTTTAAATATTTGGACTTTGATTCAAGATCTTACACAAAGAAGGCGCAACTTTAAAATTGACTTAAAATTTCTATCATTATGACTATCACAGAAAAATAGAGATAAAAGCTGAAAATATTTATAAATTAGTTGCTCCCTCATAAGTGAGAAATTATTGTATTCAATGAATGAAAGTAAGCAGGGTATATAACTACAAAGAAGATGCTGCTCATAATGGAAATGCAAAAATCTTCATCATGTAAAAATCTAAGACTAACATCTTAGACGTGGCCAAGCTCTGAATGTACACCAATCTCTATCTCACTCTCTAATCCAAGTATCCTTTACTTATTAAATTTCAAGAGTTAGAATTATCAATAGAAAGAGAAAAAAAATGAGAGCAGTACAAAGGTCAAGAATAAATGTAACTCACATTTTTAAAAGATTACTATTTAACAAAGAAATGTTTATATTTTAAATTCATGAATTCATATATATTTTATTTATGGTAAATGTATGCAAATGATGGATTACAATGAATTTAAAAGAGAAACATCTCTATGAAATGTTTTCTAACTCATTGGTTTAACCTTGACTTGTATTTCATTCAGAAATAAATTTCTGTCTGACTATAAAAAAATGAACATTTTGATTGTATAATGCTGGAAGTGTTTACTATACTAATTATTTCTTATAATTAAGTAAGCTTATTTTAGTATGGAGTTACCTGAGTAAGATGAAAATTACATATCAACTGATTTTGAGAAAATTCATAAACTATAAAAAGAACCATAAAAAATATAAAGTGAAAAGAAACTGAAAATCTGTTCCTGAATTTGCACATCAAGTGGAGTAAGAACAATTTTAATTTTCTATATTTAGAGACACACTGTGAGAGAAAATCAAAAAATCAAAAAGCAATTAAGAATATCACCAAAGTTATAAAAATCCTTTACTTACATGTTCATTATGCAAAACTAAGAGGTGCTCTCTTTGGCATTGCAAAATAATATACTCTTTTTCAGAACTCATAAAATGAAACATTTTAAAGTTATATATTTTCCTGATTTTAATATTGTTCAAATATTATAAATTACTTTTCTTATAGTAACAGAATGGGAGATCACTAAAAGATTGTTTATCATATATCCGTGATATCAAACAACTGCCTCTTTTTTGGTGTCAGGAAGAGAGAACTGTACTGAAATTTTACTTTGGAATATCAGAACATGTTTAAGGAAAGCATTTGATAACCACAGTGATATAAAATGTGTCAAGAATACGAATAGTACATTTGGTTTTGAGAAACACTAAAATATGGCTCATTCTGGTTTCTCATTTTTTGTGTGTATCAATAAGCGTGGATTTCTGATTATTTAGACGTGGCAACATTGAGATAACATTTTTAAATTGTTTTCAAAATTGTATTTGAAGTTGTAATTGTTCTGGAGCATTTCAAAGGATTTGTGAATAAGATAAATGTCAGAATATTCAGTAACAACATACTACATGCAGAATTTATATTATTGGTATTTCCTTCTGTTCTTGAAGGAAATTACATTACAGGGTCAATAATTATAGTGTTACCTGTACTTTGATATTTTAAATATTTTTGATTGACTTGTTTTAAGATCTCATTAGACAGTCATTGCTTCAATTTCATAATAAAATCTTCAGAAATCTTATCATGGGAAGTTGAAAATTCAGCTCCATCATTTTCATTTGTTTTTGCTTTAGTTATGGACACTTTCTTTCCTGGTTTCTAACTTGTGAAAACATGTCCTATTTGGCTTTTGGAATCTCGTATACTCTGTGGCTTCTACACGTAATAATATTCAGTTTTTTTGTTTGTTTGTTTAAAACAACAAACTATCAGATTCAACATTTGACCAATCACTACATAAAACTTTTAATTTACCAAAAATTTTAACTGATAAGTTGACTCATTCTGTACTCCTCTAAATGATTGTTTTTATGGAGGCATGTCTGCAATCAATCCTAAATTTAATATTTTTCAAGCTTGTGAGATTTTAGTTGGAAGATCACAGTTTTGGCTGCCTTCTAAGACCATGTAAAGACAGGCATGACTATATTTGGGCATATGCCAATAGCGTTCTATTTCTGAGCAGAGGGCATGCTTAAAAAAACAAAATTTAATGCTCAAAACCAACCTGTTTAAAGTCATAATGCCCAGTGCCTGGTATGTGTAAAGCAGGAAATTAGACATAATTCTTAATATGATGAATATTTTTGTAACAATGATCAACTATTAGATCTAATAATTATAATTGTAGGAAAAATGAAGTTTTAAAAATGTGTCAATGCAATTCACATATATTTCACATTTTTCAAAGAACTTTATTCTCATGGCTGTGGCCAATTTTTCATTATGTGGAGATATTAATGGTTAATATTTAGAGCTTTCTAAAAATCAATATGCCATAGATTTGAAACTAAAACCTATAAATTTCTCAGCAAACTAGTAGGAATTTCTATGTAAAAGTTATACATAAATGCTTTAGGGTATTATCATCAAGCTTGTAATCACAGGTTAAAGATTCCCAACTCCATCAATTCACATATAAAATTAATAGAGATGCAGTAGGGTGTATTCTCTAAAGATAGCTAAGGAATATGCTGAAGCACAAACATTCAACCTCAGTGCAATTAACTGTACAGGAACCTCTAACTCAGGAAAGTTTGAAGTCAATAGCTGCGAACCACTTGAATGGACAGTGATTGATTTTGCCTGCTCTGGCCTATAGAGGAATGATTGATCTAAGCTTAATTTTGTGCTAGCCTTTTCTCTATTGCAAGCCTAATGAGGCGTAAGGGGTGAATTGAAAATGGAAACAATAGACATAGACTGTGTCTGCATGTCTGCATGGGCCAACAGTATGGTGATGAAATAAAAATTAGTTTAACTGGCTGTTTGGTGTCAGCAAGATACACTCTCAAATTTCCAAAAAGTCTTTAAAACTTATTTATTTATTTTATATTTCAGCAGTTCAATTCTCTTCAATTAAACAACTAGTTACTGAATACCTTCTATGAACCTAGGATTTGTAGGAGATGTTTAGAAGGAACACTTTATTTAATATATTTTATAAATACATCATTACAATTGAAGATTCTCTTGCAAGAATATATAAAAATATACTTTTGGCTGACTGCTGTAAACAACATTTGGAACAATCAATCCTGTTGGTAAATACTTGTTTGCATGGTTTACTGAGGAGGTTAAAAATAAATGGTATTCTGAAAATCATGGAAACTAGTAGCTTTAAGACTCCATTGGGCTCATCATCTAGCCTCTCAAATCATCAGAATGATACTTTGAGATTTGAGACTAGACATACTTACAACTATGTCAGATTTGTATGTGCATTTAAATAAGTTTTGTGGAGATGGTAGTTAAGATGTACATAAGAGATGTTTCCTGGAAGAAAAAAATATTAAATGTAATTGGTTGCAATAAATAAAGAAAGATTTGATGTGGCTAATAAAAATTATATTTGTCTCTGGAGTGTAGTCTTATAAACAAAGACTACATTATTTTATTCATTCAATAAACATTTATCGTGTTCCCTCTTACTTCAGCTAATTAATTCCTATTTAGCCTTCAGAATCTAGCTTATATAACATTCCCTTAAAGTAGTTTATTCAAATATTTAAGACTATGCTAGGCTTTTTCTGCTTTACATACTTACAACTCTCTTTCTTTTCTTGCACTAACCATAGTAGTAAACATAAATAATAGTGTAATAAGTTTTTCACATATATGTTTACTTAATGAGGGCAGAAACTATGTTTTTTCTTATTTACATCTATATTTCCAGCACATAGCGCAGAGCCTTTCAGTTAATAAACACAAACTAACACTCAGCTAAATTAATGAGTAAATATATCTATCAGGTATAATTTTAAGCACTAGAATAATAAAGTCGAATAAAGCATCAGGACTGTCCTTGGGAAGACTAGATACTGGAGAAAACAAATAAATGAACAATTTTAGTGAAGTGCCAGAAAGCACGAAGGTGGGGAAAGGAACTGTTGTACCTCAGTTTGAAGGGAAAGTGGGCAAGGTGAAGCTCCATGTAAAGGACAGAGAGTAGGCACTCTTAGCTGAGGAGACAGTTTGCATAGGATTGGACACAAGGACCTTGTATCATCAGTTGGTTCTTCTGGGAAATGAACACTAAGATGGAGCAAACAGTGCAAAATGTTTATTGGGGAGTTAGTCCTCTGAAAGAAAAGAGAGGATGTAGGATCAGGCAGAGGGAATTGAAACTACAATAAAAACCCGACAAAGTCTCTGGAAGCCCAACATGGGGCACAGAAGCAAAGATTGCTAGTTAGAGGGTCCTGCGTTGGGTAGGGATGGACTGGCGTTTGTATCATAGTTTTACTCAACCATTGGCCAAAGCAACCGAGGAGGTATGAGCTCAGCTCAAAAGCTGAGACAGACATGGAGGAGGTAACACATGGATCCCGTACACTAGCTATGTTCCTCACAGCTGGGCAGTGAGCCTCCCTTGAAGAGATTTCCTGTCTGCTACATGGCTGAATGGCATGTTCAGCACTGTTTCTCTATTTCACACAGGTGCAGGAGATAAGGCCAGAGTCAGGACTTGGAAAGGGCCTGTGTGTCTCTCGCTGGGGAGTTTGACTCTTATGCCACGGGAAGTGGAAGCTTGTCTTTAAGTAGAAATTCAAGGGCAGAAAATTTCCATTCTAAATTTCCTCTGCAGCACTCAACTGAAGCCTGAATGCAGGGCCATTGATGGAGGAGGGTTGTTAAAGTAATCCCAGTGAAAGCATGAACAGAGACAATGCCATAGGAATGGAGAGCAGGGGTTAATTAGAGCCACCCTAGGAAGGCAGGCTCTTCAAGATGCCACGACTGATTAGACTTGAGCAGTAAGTACAAGCAAGAAGACTGAGACACTTCCTAATTTTCTATGACAAAATTTCCATATGCTCTAAGAATGAGCTTTAAAGGAAATAATAAAATGAAGCTCACTGAAAACTTCTACCCTAAAGTCCCAGGATCCCAGCCTCAAAGGAAAACCTAAGACAGGCAGGCAGATAAAGTAGATGAAGATAGTAAAATAATTAAAATAACAAAAACAAAAGAAAACAAACAAACAAAAAACACCACACATATAACATGGAGTGTTAAATGTAAAATTCACTGACACTGAACTAGAAAGCAGAATAAAATGCCAATAATTAATATTGGGCTATGTCACTAATATTTAAACTAAATGTTTAATGAGACCTTTACACACAGATTGCACAGCTGAATTAAATGCACATATGGTCAGTTACTTTCTGATCACAGGGTCCTTATTCATCAACATTTCCAAATAAAACAAGCATATTTACACCTCTGACTTTATTCATGCACTGTGATGGTCACTTCTCTTTCCTCTGTCCTCAAACTTACTCATTTAATGATGTTCTGCCCAAATGTCACTTTTCTGGGTATCTTTCATGTTCTACCAGGAAATTAATTTGTCATCCATTTCTGCTTCCATGGTTATTTACACATAGGGACATAGATATAGATATAAATATGGATATAATATGGATGTGGATATGTAGATATAGATATTTAAAATTATAAAAAATTGACAATTGTATTTCCTGGGTGTAGCAACATGTTTGAAAAATAAGTTATTGAATAACTTCAACTAATACTAATCCATTGGAAAGTATCACTTGATCATATTAAGTAGTACAAAAAAGTGTGAATAAAATATAATGTAGACATGGGGGAAATTTTTTAAAAAAATAAAGAGTACAGGAAATTCTCACAGTTCCTATTAGAGAGTTTGGAAATTCCTTGCCCCTCATGTCTAATCCTACTAACCCCTAAGACCCAATAAAAATAAAGCTTCCTTCAAGTCTCTGGATTCCTAACAAGATTGACATAATTTCTCCTTCTCTGAACACTCATATACTTTCAAAATGTTCTTCCTCATCCTATCCTTATTTCCATTGCTATACATTTATATTTATATATGCATATGTATATTTACTTGTCTAGTAATACTCTCTTGTTAGATTAGATTATAAATTCTTTGAAAAGAGATTTGTTATAGAATGTATACTTTTGTTCCCAACAGCACCTAATACAATGCACTAGGATATAAATCAGTAAAGAAGTGTTTAGTAAATGCATTAATGAAATATAATTTTCTCTATTGGAGAATTTTCAAACATGAAATGATATCTAAAACAGGGTGTCTAACCCTAGCTCTATTGAAGTTTTGGATGTCATTGCACATTTGGACGCTGTTATGGGCTGCCTATGTATTGTAGGATGTTTGGCAGCATCTCTGACCTCTATCCACTAAATGCCCGTAGCTCCCAGCTTCCCTTCTCACAGCTGTAATAACCATAAATGTCTCCAGACATTGTGAAATATACCCTGGGCAGTGATTGGGGAGCAGGGATTGTTGAGAACCACTGATTTAAAAGATGAAACTACAACTGTATGACTGCTCTTAATTTATAAGGGAAATAAGCCCTCAGCGACCCTTGTATCATATAGGTGACACTGCCTTAGATATAAAATAGAAACAATTTGGGGTCCATGAATTTGATGATGTACATTTACTTGAAAGAAATGAGAAAATATGAAGGAGACAGAAACTTAAAAATTTATAAACATTACCACTGCATATTTTTTCATAGTAAATCAATTTGATAATGATATAAACTGACACACTATTTTCAGGATCATATGAACAGCTTTGTTACTGGATTTATTTATATGTTAAAGAAAGCAAAATTCATCTATGACCTTTACAAACCATAGCCATTATGGAAGTACATAGGCTTAAGTACTCAGCACTAAAGCGTAATATTTTGAATATGCTTTGCATTAATATTTTCACATTTATATAGACATTAATACAATTTTGTAATTTAGAACTTTGTTTTATTTATTTTGTTATACTAGTTGGTTGGATTCTGCCCTTAGTAATAGGGATGATGTATTCTATTTTATCAAATATTTATTAAGCAATGAGTTTTTATGTTTTTCTAACCAGAAGTTCTGTTAGTAGCATACAATTGATAAGACATTGTCTTAGCCATCAAAGAACTTACATTTAATGGGAATAAGCTAGCCTATAAAATAGAATAATATAATAAATGATATAGTAATAATAAAATACTTAGTTCCATGATACATATGAAAATTTTGTAGAACACATAGAGAAGGCACTCTTAGCTCAGATCTACAGGCAGTGCAGGAGGCACCTAATGGTTTTTAAGCAGAAGGGTGATACAGTCATGAATGTGTTATAGATAAAGCCTCAAAGAAGGCAAGAAAACCAGCTCAAAGCCTTTACAATACAATATATTATGTTAAGATAATATTAAGAGTTAAAATAGTCCAGTGGTAGAAAGCTGGGAGGAAAAACAAGATGAACTTGAGCAATACTAGGAGAAAAATATTAGAATTTTATGAGTAACATGACGTGAAGTTTTAGAGACAAAAAGGATTTAGACTGTCTCCCAGATTCTAGCTTTAGGTGGCTGGACAGTTAGGTGTACCACTAATTGAGATTAGAATAACAGAGAAAGTAAAGGTTTTAGGGAAAAAGATAATGTGTTTTCTCAGTTTTCATTGGTAATAGTATACATGGTTGAAGCATTTTTACTGGTCTGAGTTTAGGAGCAGTAAAGGCAAATATTAAGATTAGGTTGTTGTTGTTATCCTTGTTTTGTCAAATGGGTACAATAGAAGGGATGGAGATGGAAGAGATTTGAGAGTGGTGGTGAGAAAGCACTTCAGATGATTAATCAAGGTTCTTAGGTTGCCTAGAAAGGTTAAAAAAGAAAGTCCTTTTTAGGCTATGAGAAGATATAGAGATTTATAAAATATTACAGATTTGGTACATTGTATGTCATAGTGTGAGAACTCTACAAAGGACAACAGTTTGTTTTCAACAAGTGAGGAGCTGAAATATAAGGTTTCTAATTTTTTTTTTTTTTTTTTTGAGACAGAGTCTCACTCTGTTGCCCAGGCTAGAGTGAGTGCCGTGGCGTCAGCCTAGCTCACAGCAACCTCAAACTCCTGAGCTCAAGGGATCCTCTTGTCTCAGCCTCCCGAGTAGCTGGGACTACAGGCATGCACCACCATGCCCGGCTAATTTTTTCTATATATATTTTTAGCTGTCCATATAATTTCTTTCTATTTTTAGTAGAGATGGGGTCTCGCTCTTGCTCAGGCTGGTCTCGAACTCCTGAGCTCAAACGATCCGCCCACCTCGGCCTCCCAGAGTGCTAGCATTACAGGCGTGAGCCACCGCGCCCGGCCAAGGTTTCTAATTTTTGATAGCACAAGATGTTAACAAGATTTAGGTTATCACCATGCATGTGGGCAACACATGGAGTTGAGGAAGTCAGGAAATTTCTAGAAAATGTTTGCATAAAATATCCACATGAAACTTGGAGTAACCTGGGGCTATGGTAGAATTTAGAGTAGAGAAGGAATAGTTAATGTCAGTGACTGACAAGATCTTCAGTATGGAGGAAGAGTAGAAAAATCATATTCAAAGGACTTTGAGAGAAGATGATACTTATATTGTGTTTATCCCCTAAATAGAGGAAGAGTAATACTTTAGAATTTGCACTCAGCACTGAGGAGGTAAGCATGGAATTGCTTGAGGGAAGAAATATCCTCCAGCTGAAAGAATGACAAACTTTTCAAGGGAGGAAAAAAAATTGGTGGGAAGAATCAAAGCAGATTCAATGCTTGCTCACTGATATGGACAACACTAATTTCACTGTTCCACATTCACTTTCATGTTCTTTGGAAGCTTCTATATAAAGAACTTGAGTCAAAATGTCCTTTAAATAATAAAACCAAGACATGAAAAACACCATAATATTCAATCTTCCTGATTAAAAAAGCAGATTTAGAAAAATAAATATCATAAATAGTAGAGAAATATGCCAAAGTTTCATAATACAGTTTTCTGATTAAAAAATTTAAGTTCTTTAAGGCTTATAAAAAAACCAACAAAACTCCATTCAATATGTTTCTCTGCATAATAGTGCTGAGATGCTGTTCTATTAATAAAATTGCTTTAAGATCTTTGGGATCAATAAGTAGTTGAAATGTTTGGAATATTTCAAGGCAAGGTAATCAAAATGAAGACACTGACTGGAGGATACATTAAGGGAATTAATTGTATGTATGTAGGAAAAGTAATTGAGAACAGATTATGACCAATTGTATAACTAAATAACATAGTAGACTCATGTTTATAAAGTATTTCAATAAAAAATATTGTTCTTGGATTACTAAAGGTACTGTGAAAGCAATTCAGTGGGACAGAAGAGTGTAGTTTGCATTAATCTTGCATAGGATGCATGATCTCGGTATATTTTCAAAACCCCAGAAATACTGCTCGAAACTCAATTGCTATAAATTTCTGTGTACTTATGTTATCCTTCCAAATAGACCATGAAATAGAGCCAGTAGCACTCCCATTGCACAGCTTGAAAAGCTAAAATCAAAGAGTTTCATGATTTTTCCAAAGTTACACAAAGTTAGAAGGTCCACATTCAAATGCAGGTTTTATTCTTTCCATTATAGCCCAAAACAACAAACACCTTATCTTATTCTTAGAGATAAATAGCTCTTTGCACTTTTAATTTTTTTCAACTGAATTTTTCATTCCTTTAGAATTCACATTAACACTATGAAGTGACAAGAAGTGTTAGTGAGGCTCACCAGTACACTAACAAGATGAAGACCATATATGGATAGACTAAGAAAATGAAAGTATGGATTCTACTATGAAAAGATCTCATCTCTGAGTAGTTTTTAGATGATTTAGACATAAAAAGTAGATACAATTTTATTGGATAATTCAGATCAGGCCTTCATAGTTCTCTAAGTGCTCAGTCATGAGGAAAAGATTCTACCCTCAAAATACATAGAAGCCTTTTTTCCTTATATTAGTCCTTCTTTCATACAACAAGTGTTTATGGAGCACCTACTATGTGTCAGATAGTAAACAAAACATTGAAGAAAACACAAATTTTTCTTACCTTTATTTTCACTGGGGGCTGGAAGGATACACACAATAAACAGTATATATATTAATAATATAATATTATACGTAAGCTGCTGGTAATTGAAATACAATAGAATCAAATAAAAGAGAGAAAAGCAATTTTAGAAGGGGATGCTGCAATTTTAAATAAGGCCAAACCTTAATGGGAATGTGGTATTTTGAGAGAACCTACAGGAATGATGTAATGAGTCATGCCACATATGAGTAAAGAAGATTCCAGGCAGAGCAAAGAGCAAACACAAAGGTCCTGAGGATGGGGCGGGCCTTATATGTCCCAGAAGAAAGAAGGATGGTGGAAAGGAATAAAGCAGGAAAAGAGGAGATAGGGAGTTAAGCAGGAGGAGTGGATATAGCAGGCCTTATCATCTAGGTCCTTGCAGCCCATTTTAATCAATGTGGCCTTTACTCTGAATGAGATAAGAAACCATCCGATGTCTTTTAGCTGAAATAATATTCCCTCATTTTAACAGGCTTAATTAGTTCATAATAGACTAAAAGAGGCAAGGGAAGAAGCAGGAATATAGCTAAAGATTGCTGCAATAATCCAAACAAGGCACGCCAGAGTTTCCGGTTAGAGTAGTTACAGTGGAGATGAAGAGAGTAGTTAGATGTTGCTTAAATTTTGAAGCTGTCGAGAAGAGATAAGGGACTGCATGTAGGTTTTGAGAGAAAGACAGGAGTCAAAAATTATTCCAAGTTTTTTAGCCTAAAGAATTAGAATTACTAACATTAAATGAGGTGGTTAAAGATAAAGGACTTTCATTTAGGCTCTGAATGCTTCTTGCTGATAGTAATATTTTAAGATAACCGGCCTTTTTGTGTCTTGACATTTGTTTTTCTTATTGTTGGTTTAGCTCCAAGTTATTTCAAACCACCTCATACATTATGTCATATGAATAATAAATATCTCCATTCTTTTCATATTTCTTCAGCATGATCACATAATAAATGAATAACGATATTTTAACTCATATTTTCTGTTTCAGTCTGAAAGGCTCTGATAATTTTAAGCTTACCAGAGAATCAGCACCTCTCCACCACACCTGCCTTTTACCTTTATTTCAGCCATTGATTTAGCAATTTTCAGAGACTAGTGAAATGTTAACTGGCCAATTTTAAGTCTCACAAAACTTCTAAAGGATAAAATGCATAGAGGGATATAGGTAGCTCTTTAATAAGTTAAAAACAATTTATTTGACTTTTTTTCTTACATTCATTAAAGGACAATATTGAGTTGGGGAAATAGAACTTTTTAAAAGGTTCCAGTTATGAGCTAGAAGGAGACCAATGACGCAAAGGAAGGATGGAAGACATTGAAGCTAAGTGAGTTCCTATCTAATTATCGACTAGCTGAGTCCTTTGGTAGTGTCATATAGTCTAGTTGATCCTCAGCATTCATAATAATTATGATGTGTTTGTTTTGCTTTTTAAAGGAATGAATACAATAATGTATGCAAAAAAATTCAAAGACACATGAAAAATATTAAGTGCTAAAGTAATGTAAGTTTTAAATTCCAACTCCTTCAACAATCATAGACCCAGTAAGCAGAAAAAGATTTAGATGAAAAAGAGATAGGTACTACATCCTACAGCCTCAAGTATGAACCAGTTATACTTTATCCCTCCTCTTTATGCTGCTTTGTTTACCTTTCATAAAACTTATTCACATCTCTGCTACAAATCGTTTCACCAATTGTCATTTCCATGTATCTAGAGGCAGAACTCTTGCATCTACAATTTTTAGCACAATTATTTTTCCACAAGCATTCAAAAAAAACAATGAAGCAAAGTCAGAGAATATTCACTACCACTTGTTCTCATTATGCTAACAACTATAGACACTTTATTTTCACATTTTATCTATTTTTTAACTTGAAAATCGTTCTAGATTATCTTTTAAAAATTAACAGTGTAAAGAGTGCAGGCAAATGGAAGAAACTAAAAATGCTTGTACATCCATCTTTGCCCACCACTGTGCTTTTAAAGGTTGGAGTTAGAAGAAAATGGTGGTAGAGTAGATACAGTTAACCTTAAATCACTGAGACTGAATAATTAAATATACTTTTATAATTTTACTAAATCAGAGGAAAAAATACCAATATAAAAGTCAGAAAACAAACGTAATTTTTCTATTTCAATGGCAAATTTAATATTGTGGTTTTCAGGCAAACACAGAAGTCAAATTTCTTAATTCAATATTAAGTTATAGATAGTAAAGGACAGATTCTGAAAATATTAAGAAAATTATACATCATATTTTAGATTGACTATTTTCCACAGAATATAATGCAAAAAGTTAAGTCATTTAATTCTTAAAAGCAATGCTTCTAAAAGTTTTATAAAGTAGTTTTGATAAAATCAGCCCAAAAGAACCATATGAGTACTACAATAATTTCCATTTATTGCTGTTAGCCACAACATTTTGTGATACTTTTCCAAGACTTTATGAATTCCAAAATGTAGCTCCCTTGAATTGAATTTAAATTAGGAATAATCAGACGGATCTATAACTCAAATCCTATCCCTATGCTAGCTTGGAAAATTTGACCAAAATTTAACATATCTTTGTCATCTATTATGTCAAAATTTGTTAATAATAGACATAATATTCAAGAAAAAGTAATTCATGTTATTTTATCTTAAGTTTCTTCTCATTTTATAGCAAAAATAATGTAAAGGACATCAAAATATATTTTCTTCAAAACTATATTCCTCACATTCAATAACAGACCCTTCACAATCTAGTGTAAATTTATGTTCTTAGATTGAGCAATTATTTGTTACTAAAATGAAAAAAATAACTTGGTTAGGTAATATATTATTTGTTATCAATTCACATATTTGAACAACATAGTTGATTTTTTTTTCACTTTTAACTCAGCATCTCATTGAAAATAAATTATTTTAGTAGGAAAATATGATACAGATTACATGAGAGCCCTGCACAATAATAAGAACAAATACAGAAGGATTCTTAAGAGGAAAATAAGTAAACATGAAAGGCAAATTTTTATACATTAAAATTTTATCTAGATCTATCTGTGCCTCTCCCCCTTCTACCACCAGCAGGGACTGCAATGAGACAGTCTTTACTAATGTTTTTTCTTAGGCTATGTACCAACACAGCAATTTCTGAGAAAATAGCTTGTTTGTAGGAGCAGAAATGAGAGACTGATGGAGTAATAGAGGAAAGGAGGGGAAGCTAATGAATTGGTGCATTGTTGACTTAGCTACCACTGAGTATGATCGGTTCTCAATACTGCTGGGACCTATCAAGAAGCCTTAGGAATAGAATCTCAGAACCACGGCTCTCCAGTGATGAAAAAGGGAAACATTTATTTGTCACCCTCTTCCCTCATGCATAAAGAATTATTCTATGGGACATTAACATTTTAGTACTTCCAAGTTGTGCATATGTAAAAGACATAAATGTCCTACAAGTTCCCATGCTATGGCATCGAGAAGAACCAAGGCAAGAAGGAAGAGGTGCAGAGTATGTGCTTGGCATGAGAATCTCTCAGATTTTACCCATTCAAAATTAGCTGCCACAGCTATGCTGCTGGTAATGAGGCCAAGAGGATTTGAAGTGCTTTAAGGAGGTATTTTCTTCAGTATACCCTGTGCCTCACTTAGATATGTATTGTGCTCTCCACAAACCACAATCCACCCGATAGTCCTCTTTAGCAGACCCGAAATCTATGAGGTTTTCATAAAAGACAATTATTGTGACAAATTCTAATCTCTGCTCCTACAGCCAACCCTGAATCCTTGACTGATATTTCACCATTAACTTTGTCCTTCTTCATGGTGTGTTCTAGGTTTTTTGACCTCTTATTTCCTATATCAGCTGGTTAAATGTTTTTGTTTGGTGATGTGACTCAAAAAATCTCCTCAATTACCTTGATTTTTGGGGGCCATGGTTGCTGCAAGTATGGGCCAATAGGAATCATGTTGAATGGGGCCCATCTCACAGCCATTTCTTGCTTCCTAGAAGAATGTATTTTTTAGGATGTAGTACAAAATATTACCTTCTGTCCCCCCCAGGTGAATCCAGTTAATCCTTCAATTATCCTACATATATCTAGAATCATATACTTATAATCTAAGAAGACATTAACTAAAATACTCTAAGAAAAGAAATGGCAATTATAAGACATTTCTGTAGCATACAGTAATTTGGTATTATATTTTCTTAGCCAATAGGAAGACATGTTCAACTAAAAGTTAGTGGATGAGCTTCTTCAAAAGATGATATTAACAAATTGGTTTAGTACCTTAGATAAATACATTAGAAAAAGCCTCAATGCAAAGAACAGGGGTTTTACAATTCACATAAGGGAAATTTATATTTTTCAATGCTTCCGCATTACTAGTTTGATTAAATGATTAGTTTTTGTTCTTGTTGTTTTCCTTTTCAGAATATAATTAGATACATTAAAGACATTAATAATATCTTCTGATTTCATGGAATTTTTGTCATAATTATTGGGTGAGCTAAAATAACATTAAACTTATGAATTGATTTTTGCTATCCCATAGGATTATCATTTATCCTGATTTAGTAAAGGCACCAGGTGGCTTTATTTCGTTTATTAGAAATGGATGTTATTCACTCTTCTGTGATGTACCTGGGGCATTGAGCTTTGGAACAAGTTTTGTGAATTGAATTATAATCACAATATAATTGTTCTCCAGTATACCTTCTCAAGAGTATAATTTATTTCCTATAATAAATAACATTAAAACATATTTTTAAATAGAAACTTCCTTTTAAGGATAATCAAAATAACATGATTGAAATGCCTACTATGTGCCATGGACTGACCCAGATTCTGGGAGAAAACAATGACTACAACTTAGTCCTTTGTTCTCACTGTCTAGCAGAACATTTCAGTTCTCTTTGTAAACTTAATGGCATCTTTGCATTACAATTTTATGACATTATAGACATACCATTTTCTTTTGTTTTCTCTAACACATGCTGAATTTTAGATTAGTATGATAGATTTACTAATTTTTAGTGATGACATTTTTCTCCTAGACATATATAACCAAAACAGGCATCATTGTATCCATCCTGTAGCCACATACAAATAAAATAGCAAGCTCTGTCCATCCATCTCTACTTGTGTCTTTGAATAAATTGTGTTGATTTTATCCTTCTCCTTATCAGGCTAGTACAAGTCCTCATGCTTTAGCTAGGCTATCAGTGTCCTCTTTAGGAAAATATCCTCCATGTTTCTCCCTAATGCACATCATGGCCATCCCAGTTTTTCTGGAACACTCCTAGTTTTGCCTGTTGTAATTATTGAGAGAAGTCCCTTTCACTCTCAAAAAATGATCCAATTAGTGGTTAAGTTGTAAGTCCATCCCACTTGCAATGATATTATAGTCAAGTGGGTAACTTTATCCTTTTAAAAGTCTTTCAACAACTAAGTCAAAAAATCTTATGCAGGATACAAAGCCTTCTATAATTTTACCACAATCTACCTTTTTAAAACTTTATTTAATATGTATTCTAAATTTTAAACCTACCTAAGTCATTCTTCATCTTTAATGATTTTGATGGTTGACTCAAATTTCTTGATTTTAAGCTGTCTTTCCTGATCAGTTCCATATTCCCTTTGAACCTCAGTGAATATTCTTTTGTCACTCATGTACTCATTGGTAGCAATCATGTTATTCTCTTCTAGTAAAGTTAGCTCTAATAACAGCATTTGGCTACCTCACATGTTCTGATAGGAGACAACATGGATTAGTGTTTAATAGCATGGTCTCTAGTGTCATAATGGCCTAAGTTTGAATACTAGTTATTCAATGTGTTCTACCTCTTAAGCTCTTTATTTACCTTTATTATAAAACATTTTAAAAGCAACAGAAGGATATTAAATAGGGAAAGGGGTAGGGAAGAGAAAGAAATGCTAGAAACCAAATAACACTGGATAATACTTGGAAAAATACTAGCCACTCCCACTACCACTTTTCTCCCACTAATACATCTTTGCATACCTAAAGATAAATGTTACTTCTCCAAAAGTTGTGAGTCATATTATAAGCTTGGTTTTACATGATTGAAAATACCATATTCATTTTCTTGCTGATTTTCCTGAGTTCTAAATAGATTCTTGTTATCAGTCCTTTATCTGATGTGTAGTATGCAAATATTTTGTCCCATTCTGTAGGTGGTCTGTTTATTCTCGTGACTGTTTCTTTGGCTGTGCAGAAGCTTTTTAATTTAATCATGTCCCATTCATTAATTTTTGTTGCTGCTGTGATTGCCTTGGGGGTCTTCTTCATAAATTCTTTACCTAGGCCAATGTCTGTAAGAGTCTTTCCTACATTTTCTTCTAGAATTCTGATTGTATCATGCCTAAGGTTTAAGTCTGTTATCCACCGTGATTTGATTTTTGTGAGAGGTGAAAGCTGTGGGTCCTGTTTCAGTCTTCTACAAGTGGCTAACCAATTCTCCCAGCACCATTTATTGAATAGGGATTCTTGTCCCCAGAGTATATTCTTTTCTGCTTTGTCAAAAATTAGGTGACTATATGAGGATGGTTCTATATTTGGATTTTCTGTTGTGTTCCACTGGTCTGTGTCCCTATACTTGTGCCAGTACCAGGCTGTTTTAAGAACCACGGCCTTGTAGTATAGTTTGAGGTCTGGCAAATTAATACCTCCCATTTTGTTTTTGTTGCTTAAAATTGCTTTTGCTATACGGGGTCTTCTCTGGTTCCATACAAAGTGTATAATTATTTTCTCCACGTCTGTGAAGAATGATGTTGGTAATTTAATAGGGATTGCATTGAATCTGTAGATCACTTTGGGTAGTATAGACATTTTAACAATGTTGATTCTTCCGATCCACGAGCATGGTATATTTTCAAACAACCCTATCAAAAAGTGGGCAAATGACATGAATAGAAACTTCTCAAAAGAAGATATAAGAATGGCTAACAAACATATGAAAAAATGCTCAACATCCCTAATCATCAGAGAAATGCAAATCAAAACCACAATGAGATATCACTTAACCCCAGTGAGAATGGCCTTTATCAAAAAAACCCAAAACAACACATGTTGGCGTGGATGTGGAGAGACAGGAACACTCATACACTGCTGGTGGGACTGCAAACTAGTGCAACCCCTGTGGAAAGCATTATGGAGGTATCTTAAACAGATTCAAGTAGACCTGCCATTCGATCCAGCAATCCCATTATTGGGCATATACCCAAAGGAAAAAAGGTCATTCTGTAACAAAGACATATGTACCCGAATGTTTATAGCAGCACAATTCACAATAGCAAAGATGTGGAAACAACCCAAATACCCATCAATACATGATTGGATTAGTAAGCTGTGGTATATGTATACCATGGAATATTACTCAGCTATAAGAAATAATGAAGATACGACATCTCTATGGTTCTCCTGGAGAGAGTTGGAACCCATTATATTAAGTGAAGTATCCCAAGAATGGAAAAACAAGCATCACATGTACTCACCAGAAAATTGGTTTCCCTGAACATCACCTAAATACACATCTGGGAACGACACCAATTGGATATCAGACTGAGGTGGGGAGTGGGGGAGGGGATGGGGGTATGCCTACACAATGAGTGCATTGTGCACCGTTTGGGGAATGGTAACGCTTGAAGGTGCTGACTCGAGAAGGGGGTTTGGGGAAGGGAGGGATATATACCTACATGATGGGTGCAACGCGCACTGTCTGGGGATCAGACACGCCTGGAGCTCTGACTTGGGGGGAAAGGCGGTACATGGACAACGTATGTAACCTGCAATTCTGTATCCCCCATAACAATAAGATGAAATAAAAAAATAAATTAAAAAAAAAAAAAGAAAATACCATATTCAAAAAAAGTGAGGGTGGCATGAGTTGGAGTAATATTTTCCCCAGGACCCAACATTTCATTTGTTAGGCTAGTTTCTGGGGAATTTCTTATCTCACTTGAGGGTAATTACTCATTTATCCAGGGAGGTTCTTTTTCATGCCAGCATTGAGTGTCTCATTCACAAAAGTTGGGACTTAACTTTCTCATATTCTCTGAACCTAAACCCATTGAACCTAGTCACAACAGAGTTTCTTTCTGTGGTCTTTACCTTCAGACAATTTTCCATCTAGTATATAAGAGAAGCATGTACACAGATTAAATTCAGTGTGATGTCTCTGACCTGTGTAGAGTGGCATTTTATTGGGTGGTGCCCATTTCATATCAGCCAGAGACAAAGCAACCCCTTGTTTATCCCAGCTTGTTTTTTGGTTTGTGCCCATACCTGGACACAGGGAAGAATAAATTCAGTGTGATAGGAATTATAATAAAGCAAAGAACAGGTGAAATAAAGGCCAGGTATTAGAACTTAGGCATCTTTCTATATCTCAAACCTAGGATAATAGCTGAAAAAATAATGTTATACATGAATATTTGATGGGTAAAATGAACTGAATTTGATGAATAATTAATGTAAATAATACTTTTTTACTTTAAGTCAGATATTTCTATTGTAATATCTCAACCATTTTAATAATGATGATAAATGGAGTTATGGAGTACTCTACAACTTATAAAGCAGGATTACTATTTATTTTCCAGTTCATTATCAGATTTGTTATTTCAATGTTTTAATTTAGTTTCACCAGGCTGGATAAGCTAATAGATAGAATAAACAGCACCAACTTAATGCATACAGATAAAAATAACATTTGTAATAAAATCTCAAAATATTTATCCAAATATTTGATAAGTGAATTATTCAAGATTACTACACTATATGTATATAACTACACATCATGAGCTAATCCCACAAACTCATTTATCTCTGCAAGAGTTACATGTTAGTCTGTTTTTTTCTGAGACATCAATATATGTGGTAATTATAACACAAGCATCTTAAAATTTCTGTCATCTATATCTGTGGCTTCTGGCCCCCAGGCCATTGCCCACTCCTCCGGCCCTGTCCGTGGAAAAATTGTCTTCCCTGAAACTGGTCCCAGGTGCCAAAAAGGTTGGGGACTGCTGATCTAGATGATATACTTTGGATTAATCATTTCTGAACAAAAATTCTTTCATAATAGTTCAAAAGAAATAGTTTCCTTACAAGAAATTAAATGAACAACTACAAAATTTAAGAAAATAAAACAGTCTGAAAGTGCAAGTCTTTTTATTCGTGAGTCTATCAAGAATTTTCCTTGTCCCATTTTAGTTGTTTGGTTCTTTTTATATCACTCTATATTTATACAGAGCAACATCTGTACATTTAAGAGACACAACTCAAAAATGCCAAAGGAAAAAATCCCTGACAATTTGGAAGTGTCCCAGAAGGGAAAATTTGAAATATTATCTTTGATCACTTCCTATAACCAATTTTTTTAACTGACTTTTTTCTTTGAAGTGCTTCTACTCAGGTCCCTAATGAAATAATTTTTGCAGATAAAGCTAGGTAGAGAAAAATACAAAGCAGGTAGAAATATATTAATGCAAATTTAGGAATAATAAACACATGGGCATGCACACTAGTCCTGTCATGTACATTTAGGATACAGTTTGGTAGTCACTATCAGCCCCGGCAGGTGTTTATTAAAGGTATTTGGAAAGCCTATTTAAAAAATAAGAAAGGAATAGAAAGAGAATCAAGAGCCCAAGTCATGTCAGATTAAAGGATGAAGTTCCCCAGAAAGCTCTTCAGCTTCCTATGTGGGTGTTTGAAAGTCAATCAGGCAGGGAAGGGGTCAGTAATTTCAACTCAGATCAGTATAGGCCATTAAATAGCAACTGGTCAGAAAAGCAAATATCTGGGTAAGCAGGATTATCAGCATTCATGGCAGATAAGAGGCAGCTGTGAGATTGGCTAGGAAAAAAAATTGGGAAAGTACAGATGTAATCGGGATCATAAAAATAGAAAGTCCCGACAGCATGAGAGAGTCAGGCACCAGGATTACCTATGCCAGTGAGCAGTGGGAATGATGGGTGTGAAAGGGTGCAAGAAACATAATAAAAAACCTGTGAACTTGGTACTTTCAGCGAGGCATGATTCAATGAGGTAGTTTTCTGCTTTCTGCCCTGGTTTATGGTCCTAAGAGCTGTTATTATATGACCAGAGGCAGTATATATCCAGATGAAAAGGATCAGGTGAAGTTTGAGAGGCATATATAAGTTTCACCTGCCTCAGCTAATTTCTTGATTTATTTGTAGATATATATTTACTGAATGAGGTTCCCATCTCTTCTCTTTGATACTGAAGTAATCAATATAAACAAAAAGCAATTTTGGCTCTGTAAAGATATTTTAATTACTTGCCCAAATTTTTAAGAAAAAATACATCCATATGTTCAGATATTTAATAGCTTTATTCCATTGCTTAGTGCAGCAGAGGGTATGCTAGGTACTCACTAAACATCGTGTAATCCTCCCCCTCATCCTCTTGGGCACACAGCAAGATTACATTTCTTGCTTTATTTCAATTAGATATGTCCAGATTTCTGAGCCCTAGGCAATGAAATATGGATGAAGATTATGTGTGTCTTTTTAAGATCAAGCTTTACGCAGTGGCTATGCTTCCTCCATGTTCTTTCCTCTCCTCTTCCAGCTGGATGAAAACTACAAATAAGACTGTAAATTGACACTGTCCAATGAGATAGCCACTAGTCACATGTGGCTACTTATATTTAAATTAATTAAAATTAAATTAAATTTTAATTCAGTTTCTCAGTCATACTAGCCACATTTTAGATGCTCAGTAGTCACATATGTAGTGGTTACTACCATTATAAAACAAAGAACTAAAAATAGACCCATCGTTGGATCTAGCAATCCCACTACCTAAAGGAAAATAAGTTATTTTATCAAAAAAGCACCTGCACTAGAATGTTTATCACAGAACAATTCACAATTGCAAAGATATGGAATCAACCTAAGTGCCCATCTGAGTGGATAAAGAAAATGTGGGGAACACACACACACACACACACACCATGGAGTAATACTCAGCCCTAAAAAATGAAATAATGTCTTTTGCAGCAACTTGAATGGAACTGGAGACAACTATCTAGAGTGAAGTATCTCAGGAATGGAAAAACAAATGCCACATGTTCTCACTTTTAAATGGGAGTTAAACAATGAGCATATATGGTCATAAAGTGGTACAATGGATATTGGAAACTAACAAAGGTGAGGGTGGGAAGAGGGTGATCGATTATAAAAAACAACCATCCATTGGGTTTATTGTACACTATTCTCTTGGTGAGTACACTGAAAGCCCTGACTTCATCATTACACAATTCATCCATGTAACAAAAATACTTGTACCCCCTAAATTTATTAAATTTTTAAAAAACATTCTGCTAAAAAAGCCATCATTGTAGACAGTTCTACTGGCAGTGCTGCCCTGGATGAAGGTGAAGCAAAAATACAAAAATAGTCTGAGTCCCTGAATCACCATAAGGAAAGTCATGCACAAACTACTACCATCTATTTGGGACTATTAAGTGAGTGAGAAACAAAATTCCCCTGTTTTTGAGGCATGCTAGTATTTGGGGTCTATAGCATTGCAGCTGCTAATTACCCTAAGTAGTACAATTAATAAAATATGTTCACAGAAAATGGAGTTCCAATTAACCCAAAGGGTAGTAATACATTGCCAGATACAAGCCTGGGTTGGCATTCAGTGAGCAGGATAATATTTAATTTCCATGACAGACAACATATGATACTCAGGTAAATTAAGGCCTTTCTAACCAAGTGTAACTTCAGCTTCCATATGGGATAGATATCAAGTAAGTTAAGGCAGTTCAGAATTTGAGTGCAATTAAAAAATTGGTTTATTTTTCAACAAATTCATTTCCATTACATAGCACAAAAGATTTTCATAACTAATGTGGGAAGCTGCTGCTTCATCTACAGGCCGCTGTCTACTTAAAGACAGAGAGAAATTGAGGCTATATAATTTTTTCAAGACAGTAAGCAATAGATTTATACTCCAAAATCTAGGAAAGGTTAAAGGAGGAGAACATCTAAACATTCTCCGAGAATAATAAAATTAATTCCATGAATGAGCTTAGACAAGGATCTTGATTATTTATCAAAAAAACTCTACGACCTTTGCCAAGGGAGTACATTTTATGTTGGCATTCTTTGTCCTGTGTATTAAAATTATAGTTTGGTCTTTGGCCAACAGCAGAGAAGACTGCTTACGTGAAGTAATGCCACAAAGATACACACTTCCCCTCATCTTATTTTTATTCCTACACACACACACAAAAGATAGTGCATAGAAGAAGCAGTAAAAAGAATGTAAGAAAGTGCATCTTTTTTACTGTACTGAGAGAAAAAATTCAATTGAAGTATAAATCTTCAGAGGATGAAAAATAACAGATTCTATTCAGAGTGAATTTTTTTTTTTCAGAGTTTACTGCAAGGAAAGTAATGAAAAATGTGAAGAGGCTTTCATGTGACCTTATAAAATAGGAAAAAAATCACTCTTGAACCACTAAGCAGTGATATGCAGAAGAGTAATTTATTCTATGAGCCTTTTACTTTAGGCCAGAAGGTATACTTGTAATAGCTGCTTCATCTTAACCTCAGGATTTTGCAGCTCATGGACTTTTGTATTGACATTAATGAACATCCTAGGCAAGGTAAAATACTCATCAACAGAGACATCTTGGTTTCTTTAGAAAATGAATAAGGAGAGCTCTCTGGATGAGAATTTACTGTGAGAGCCTTGAGAATTAACTGCTGTAATGGTGAGTCTTAATTGATTGGGAAAAAAAAAACATTTTGTAGGTGATGATGTGGGAAATTACCATACTATATCAAGTCATCTCTAAATTTCATTCTTTCTTTTTTTTTACTTGTTGTCACTTAAGTAAGGAGTGATGAATACTATAGCACATTGGTAATTAGAAATCAGAAACCTTGGGAAAGAATCCAGTTCATTAGCAAAGTAACTGTTTCTTAACAGAGAAAATACTGCAAGGAAGTATAATTAATAGTACCAAAATAATTGATAATAAGAATCAGAATTTTCTGAGAGTAATACGTACTCTAGTAATCTATTCTTATTGCTCTTTCATGGGTAGGCACTATCTACAATGTGTAGAATACTAACTACTCTGCCCCTAACCCTAACTGCCCATATGTCTGAATAAAGGTAGGATGCAAGACATTGAATTAGCACTTTGTTTCTTAATGACCTCAGTACCAAGTAAACATACTTGTTTGGCAGATTCAATGGGTAGCAAAAATTGAGCAGCTTTGACCCTTCATGGGGCATGTATCTTTCTAGACCATGAGCCTGACAATGCCAATATATGTTTTACCATGAATATTAAAGAAACAGAATTTTTCACTGCAGCTATAAGGATACAACAACACTAAATGATCCATGTTAAACAACTATGTGCTTAAATAGAATTATTACCTCCAGCTATAGGAGTGCAACAACAATAAATGATCCATGTTACCAGCTATACTTGCTGTGGCCAGAATTGGACAAAAAGATCATGTCCTGCCATGTTGCCTGCCAGAATCCTATTGCATGAATCCTATTGCAGAATGTGTATGTTGGACAAATGGTAACTATTAATATCAGAGGCTGAGGAAAAAAATATGCAAAAAAGTATGCTGAAAATTTATGTAGGAACAAAAGTAGAGCTTAAGGCAGTGTTTTTGACATTCTTTATTGTAAAATTCCATTTGGATTTTAGGAATAAAATGGTGGTGTTTGGTAGGATAAAATATTATTGTCATGAACTTGTCATAAAAAGAGACCAGAAATGGTGTTGTTCTATTATTTCTCTTTGATGTTTTGTGAATATAATTTCAATATAAATATCTTAAGAAATTCAGCCCTTTCTCTACACCATTCCCAAGGAATAATAGACCTCCACAGTTAAACACCTCTGCATCTGTGTGATGGATATCATTTAATTAAAGCGGGGACCAGATTTCTCCAGGAAGATGCAGATTTTCTCAACCAACATGGCATTAAATGCTTTCATAGACACCATTTGGGCCCTTGATATTTGGAAAAAAACCATTCTTAAATGAGCTTTATTTAAAAATTTTGGGAAAGATTGACCTGTAAGGTAATTGATTATGTAAATTTCTACAACCTTTGGATAACTGGGCTCAATTCCTCTTTTTTGTTTGTTTAAATAATTGAAGAATGGAATTGCCATTTTTTTTATTTATTTTTATTTCAGGATATTATGAGGGTACAAACATTGTGGTTATATTTTATGTCTTTGCCTCACCCAAGCGAGGATTAGAGGTATACCCTTCCCCTCTGCAACGTTCACTGTGTTCATTAGTTGTGAGCTTACCCCTGCTCCAACCCCCTAATCCATGAAGAATATTACTACCATATGAGCACCATAGTGTTGCTCAGTTAGTGTTAATTTGATGGTGACTACATGTGGTGCCTATTTTTCCATTCTTGTGATACTTCATTTTGGAGGATGGGCTCAAGCTCTATCCAGAAAAATATAAGAGGTGCTACATCACTACCATTTCTTATAATTGAGTAATATTCCATTGTATACATATACCATATTTTATTAATCTACTCCTGCATTGATGGGCACTTGGGTTGTTTCCACATCCTTGCAATAGTGAATTGTACTGCCATAAACATTTGGGTGCAGATGTCTTTATTATAGAATGTCTTTTGCTCTTTTGGGTAGATGCCCAATAGTGCTATTGCTGGATCCATTGGTATTTCTATTTTTAGCTCTTTGAGGTATCTCCAAATTCTTTTCCACAGAGGTTGCACTAATCTGCAGTCCCACCAGCAGTGTAGGAGTGTTCCTACCTCTCCACATCTTTGCCAGCATTTGTTGTTTTGGGAGTTTTTGATAGCGGCCAATCTCACGGGGGCTAAGTGATATCTCATTGTGGTTTTGATTTGCATTTCTCTAATGATTAGAGATGTTAAGTGTTTTTTGTATGTTTGCTGGCCATTATTCTGTTGTCTTTTGAAAAGTTTCTGTTCATGTCCTTTGCCCATTTATTGATGGGGTTGTTTGATTTTTTTCTTGTTTATTTTTTAAAATTCTAGATAGATTGTTGTTATCAGCCCTTTATCGGATGTGTAGAGAGCAAATATTTTCCCCCCTTCCGTAGGCTGTCTATTTGCTCTAATGATAGGTTCCTTGGCTGTGCAAAAGCTTTTTAATTTGATCAGATCCCATTTATTTATTTTTGTTGCTGCTGTGATTGCTTTAGGGGTCTTCAAAAATTCTTTGCCTAGGCCAATGTCTGAAAGGGTCTTCCCAACATCTTCTAGAATTCTTAAGGTTTCATGTCTTAGGTTTAAGTCTGTTATCCATCTTGAATTGATTTTTGTGAGAGGTGAGAGGTGGGGATCCAGTTTCAATCTTCTGCATGTAGCTATCCAGTTTTCCCAGCACCATTTATGGAAAAGGGATTCTTTCCCCCAATGTATATTTTTGTCTGCTTTGTCAAAGATTAGATGACAATATGTGAATGGTTTCATCTCTGGATTCTCAGTCCTGTTCCAAAGGTCTATGTCTCTGTTCTTGTGCCAGTACCATGCTATTTTAGTTACTATTGGGCTCATTTCTTGAAGATTATCATAATAAGAAGCTTCCTTGAAACTATTAAGTGTGGCTTGCTTTAAAGCCTGGTTTTCTGCAGAGTTGGTCATCAAATCCCGTTTGTTGTCCTTGTCTAGATGACATTTCTCCACTACGACCTCGTCCTGCAATAAACACAGCTGTAGTAGTTCACTGTAAATTTGTTCATGGCCAGCTCTAATCTGGCCATACTTTGTCTCTTGAATTGGCTGATTATTAGATGCTTTTCCACAAACTTTCACTTTCCTGAGTCATCCAAATGCAGATAAAAGGATAGCAAGAGTTTGCATACACACACACACACACACACACACACACAAATGTGGAATGCAGCCTCTATTATTATTTTATGTATATCATGGGTATGAGACACAAATTCCTGTACCTATTGTACAGTTCATTGGAATCTGGCAAGATTAGTGGTTAGTTCTAAATTTCTGAAGCATAATCTATTGACATATTTACACAGCTGTTAACTCTATATGTCTCTCACTTGAACTGAGTAGATCCTACTATATATATTTTTTTAAGTAATGTTGTGTGCTATGATTTCCCTTGTAACCTGTTAGAATAAGATTGTATATAGGAGATGTAGATAAAATGCCATAATCCTGAACCCAGAATTTCATCTATCTGTCCAACAGGTATATGAAAAAGTGCTTGAGATTACTAATCATCAGAGAAATGCAATTAAAAACAACATGAGATATTATCTTACCCTAGTTACAATGGCTATTACTAAAAAGACAAAAAATAATAGATACTAGTAAAGATGTACAGAAAAGGCAAATCTTACACACTGTTGGGGGGAATATAAATTATTATGGACACTATGGAAAGCAGTATTAAGGTACCTCAAGAAACTAAAAATAAAACTACCATATCATAAATGCCCAAATCCCACTACTGGGCATTTATCCAAAGAAAAAGAAATTGATATATCAAAAATATACCTTCATGCCCATGTTTACTGCAGTACTATTCACAATAGCCAAGATATGGAGTCAAACTAAGTGTCCATCAACAGATGAACGAATAAAGAACATTAGGTATATATACATGTTGGGGTGAGATGCAGCCACAAAAAGGAATGAAATCATGTCATTTTCATCAACATGTATGAAATCAGAGGTCATTATATTAAGTGAAATAAGCCAGATACAGGAAGACAAATATTTCATTTTCTCATATGTTGGAGCTAAAAAAGTTGACCTCATGGAGGTAGAGAGTAGGATTACAGATACCAGAGGCTGAGAAGTATGAGTATGTTTTGTGGAGAGAGAGAAAGAAAGGTTGGTTAATGAGTAAAAACATACAGTCAGGCACAAGGAATAAATTCTAATGTTTATAGTAAAGTACGATGACTATGGTTAACAATGTGTTATATATAAAAAAATAGCTAGATGACTTGAAATGTTCCTAATACATAAAAATGATAAATACTCTAGGTGATAGACATCCCACATACCCTGACTTGATCATTACATAGTCTATCTGTGTAACAAAATATAACACATAGCCTATAAATATAGTTACAAAAGTTAAATACCTAATAATATATTCAACTAAGAAAGGGAAAGTTATCTATAAGGAGAACTACAAAATGATGAAAGAAATTATAGCTGACAAAAAAAATGGGAAAATGTCACATGTTCATGATTGGAAGAGTCAATATTGTTAAAATGATCACACTGCCTAAAGCAATCTACAGATTCAATGCAATTCCTATCAAAACACCAATATAATTTTTCAAAGAATTAGAAAAATGATTTTAAAATGCATATGGACCCAAAAAGGAGCCCAAATACCCAAAACAATCCTAAGGAGAAAGAAAAAAGCTGGAGACATCACATAACCTAACTTCAAGTTATACTATTAATACAAGGCTATAGTAACCCAAACAGCATGATACTGGCCTAATAGTAGACACATAGAGCAAGGTAACAGAATAGAGAACCCAGAAATAAAACCACATACCTATTACCAACTGATATTTGACAAAGCAGACAAATACACACACTGGGGAAATGACACCTTATTCAATAAATAATGCTGGGAAAATTGGATAACCACATGCAGAAGAATGGAATTGGATACCTCTCTCTCATTGTATATAAAAATTATCTCAAGATTGATGAAAGACTTAAATGTAAAATCTGAAACGATTAAATTTCTAGAGGAAAATGTAGGAAAAAGTCTTTTGGAAACTGGCCTGGGCAAAGAATTTATGACTAAGACCCATAAAAGCAAATGCAACAAAATAAAAAATAAATAAATGGGACTTAATTAAACTAAAAGGCTTCTGCACAGCAAAAGAACAATCAACAGAATAAACAGACAACCTAGAGAACGGGAGAAGGTATTTGCAAACTATACATCAAACAAAGCTCTAATATCCAGAATCTACAAACAGCTCAAGCAAATCAGCAAGAAGAAAACAAATAAACCCATTAAAAAGTGGGCAAAAAACATGAATAGATATTATTCAAAAGAAGACAAACAAATGGTAAAGAAACATGACAAACATGCTCAACATCACTAATCATCATGGAAAAGCAAATTAAAACCACAATGAGAAACCACCTCACCCCTGTCAGAATGGCCGTTATTAAAAAGTCAAAACACAATAGCTGTTGTTATGAATGCAATGAAAAGGGAATGCTTAGACACTATTGGTGGGAATGTAATTATGTAATTAGTACAACCTCTATGGAGAAGAGTATGGAGATTCCTTAAAAAACTAAAAGTATACTTTCCATTTGATCCAGAAATCCAACTGCTGGCTATTAACCAAAGGAAAAGAAGTCATTATATAAAATAGGTACCTGCACTCATATGTTTATTGCAGCACAATTCACAATTATAAATTTATGGAATCAACCTAAGTGCCCATGAACTGATGAATGGATAAAAAGAATGTGGTGTATATGTATGTATGTGTGTGTGTATATATAGATGCATGTATACACACACATACACCTGCATACATACACACACACCGTGTAATACTACTCAGTCATAAAAAACAACGAAATAATATCTTTTGCAACAACTTGGATGGAACTGAAATCTATTATCTTAAGTGAAGTATTTCATGAATGGAAAAACAAATACCTAAGTGGGAGCTAAGCTATAGCTACACATGGTCATACAGAATGAAATTACGGACATTGGAGATTCAGAAGAGGGAAGGGTAGAAGAGGGTTGAGGGATGAAAAATTACTTATTTGGTACCATGTACGCTCCTCAGGGGACCAATATACTAAAAACTCAGATTTCACTACTCTACAATTCATCCATGTAACAAAAACCATTTTATCCTCTAAATCTATTGAAATAGTAAAAAAAGAAATAATAGTAATTATAGTTGCACAACATTGTGAATGTAACTAATTTCACTGAATTATACACTTTGCAATGGTTGAAATGTTAAATTTTACGCTGTATGTATTTACCACAATAAAATAAGAAGATATAAAACAACAAATAAAAATAGAAATTACATATAGTATGCTCTTATACCACAATGGGATTAAAAAAGAAATAAATAGCAAAAATATAGCTGTAAAAATCTGAAAATATTTGTATTGTAATTAAACAGTACAATACTAAAAATTACATGGGTCAAGTAAGATGTCCCAAGATAGTTTAAAATGATTTTTCACTTAATGAAAATTAAATAAAACTCATCAAAAATTCTGGAATGCAGCAAAGATAGTACTTACAGAGAAATTTGCAGCACTGAATAGATATATTGGAATAGAAGAAATGTCCAAAATCAATCATTCCAGCTCCTATTATAGGAAACTATATATAGAAGAGAAATATAATCCTAAGCAAGCAGAAGATAAAAAATAATAAAAACTAGAGCAGAAATTAACTAAATTAAAGTCAAGAAAACAGAAAAAATAAGAAAGTAGTTCTTTGAAAGAATTAGTAAAATCTGCTAAGCCTATATCCAGGCTAAACATGAATAAAAGAGAAGATATAAATTACCAACATTAGAAATGAAAGAGAGATTATTACTATTGAATCAATGGACATCAAAATGATAATAAAGGAATATTATGAACAACTTTATGCCCACAAACTGGATAACTTAGACAAAATGAACCAATTCCTTAAAACATACAAACTACCAAAACTCACACAGGCGAAATAATCTGAAGAAGCCTATATCTATTAAAGAAATGTAATTAAGAATTAATAACTTATCGATAAAGAAAACACCAAGCTCATACGGATACAATAGTGAATTCTACCAAAGATTTAAGAAATAAATTGTAACAATGTCCACATTCCTAGCATAAAATAGCAGACTGAACACTTCCTGACTTACTCTACAAGTCCAACATTAATCTCAAACCAAATATAGACCTCTTCAAAACAAAAGAAACTGTGATCCCTTTAACTTAGAATGAAAAATGTCTTCAACAAAATATTAGAAAATTAAATCTAACGATACACAAAAATAAGTATACACCCTAGCTCAGTGCAATTTAGTACAGTTATGCAATACTTGTTCGACATTTGAATATGAATTAATGTAATCAATAATATCACAAAGCTAAGGAGGAGATATCATTTGATCATATCAGTAGATACAGAAAAAGAATGTGACAAAATCCAATATTCTTTTATGATAAAAAAATATCAGCAAATTAGGAATACAAGTGTTGGGCGTGGTGGCTCACGCCTGTAATCCTAGCACTCTGGGAGGCCGAGGCGGGAGGATAGCTTGGGGTCAGGAGTTCAAGGAATACAAGGAAACTTCCTCAATAAATATTTATAAAAAGCCTACAACCAATATCATACTTAATGGTGAGAAACTGTATACTTTCCCCCAATACAGGAAAGCATTCCCCCTTTCATCTCACCTATTCAATATCATACTAACAGTCTAGCTGATGAATAAGACAAGAAAAGGAAATAAAAGTCATACAGATTGAGAAAAACAAAATTTTTTTCATAGTTAACATGATTTTCTATGATAAAAATTTCAACAAAAAACCTCCAGGAACTTATAAACAATTATTGCAAGGTAGGAGAATAGATGGTTAGTAAACAAGTAAATTGCTCTCCTATGTACTAGTAATTTACAACTGTAATTTGAAATTAAAAACACAATAGCATTCACATTAGCATTAAGAATGTAAAATGCTGATGTATAAATCTAGAAAAATATCTATAGGATCTGTATGCAGAAAACTACAAAACTACGATAAAATGATAATAAAACCTAAATAAATGGAGAGACATTCTATGTTCATAGATAGGAAGACTTGATATTTTTAATGTGTTATTTCTTCCCAATTTGATCTATAGATTCAATGCAATATTAATCACACTATGAGGAAGTTGTTATGTGGATATCAACAAATTGATCCTAAAGTTTACATCCAAAGGAAAAAGATTCAAAATAGCCACACAACACTGAAAAGAAAAAAGTTCTGACAATACCAATGTCAAGGCTTAATATAAAAAGTATAGTAATCAATACATGAAATGGAATAACAAGTCCAGAAATAGACCCACACAAATATAATGAACTGATCCTTTATAAAAGAAGAAAGACAATTCAATGGAGATAGGATAGGGTTAAAAATAAATGGGACTTTAAAAAATCGGTTGTTTATATCTCCCCCAAAATGAAGCTAGACACATACCTTACACCTTTCACAAAAATTAACTCAAATTGATTATAGACCTACATGTAAAATGCAAAGCTATTGAACTTTTAGAAGACGACACAGGAGACAATATAGGTAGCCTTGAATTTTAGCAATAGTTTCAATATACAACACCAAAGGATGATCCATGAAAAAAATTAAAGATGACAGTTTTAAAAGGCTACATACTATATTATTTTAATTAAATGGCATTTTGGAAAATGCAAAACTATAGAGACAGTGGTAGAAAGAAAGTGGTTGCCAAGGTTTCATGGAGATGGGGAAAGATGTATAGGTTGAGTACAGAGGATTTGGGGAGTGTTTAAACTATTCTTTATGATACTATAATGGTGGATATGTTACATTATGCATTTATCAAAACCCCTAGAAGCATACAATACAGAAAGTGAACCTTTATGTAAACTATGGTCTTTAGTTTATAATGATATATCAAAATTGGTTCATTAGTTAGAACAAATGTATCACACTAATACAAGACGTGAATTACAGGGGAAAAAAAACATGTATTGGGAAGGTTGGGGTGGAACATGAGAACTTCCTATACTATCTGCTCAATTTTTTGTAAATTGAAAACTCTTTTGTTAATTTTTTTAAAGTTTAAAAAATTTTAGATTAAATTTTCTTTTGAGCATAGCAAGATCATTAGTTCTGTGTATGAGAACTACTCTTGTTAAATGGCTCAATATTTAGCTTTCAAGCACTGCCAGTATCCCATGTTAATAAAAATTAGTATAATACCACACACACTAATTGTTATTTTATTGGAGAGAATAACTGTGTCATTAAAATCATCCTACTGAGATTTCTCATTACAATAACTTACAGTAGCATTTTCCAATTAGCAACAGATTTATATCTAGATCCAATAGTTATTCCCTTGGTGCTTCATCAATAGTTTACTTAATTCTTTTTACTGCAAATAGGTCACGCTTTACATATATATTAATATAACTCCCTAGCCCCATATTTACTTTTATCAGAATTAGTCTGATAAAAAGATTTCCTTAGGTTTATACAGTTAAAATGCTAACTGGCTTGTACTGGTCACTATAAACCAGAAGTCATATGCGATGTTTTTGATTCATAGATATTTTATCTAGGAATTTTTTTGTGAAATCCCAAGGACTGTCACCCTTTTTTGGGGGGTGGGAGAAGAAACAATTTATGCTCAAAGAAGTAAACTTGCAGAAAGTGGTAGAGTTGAGATTTACACCAAGTTTTCTCTGAAACAAAGAAAAATCTATATAACATTTCATTACATTGTTATTCTTTACTCAGAAAGGTGAAGATAAATCTGTATAATTATAGTACTTCTCAGACTAAAATAAAAATTAAGAGAGCTGAAACTGTCCCCAAGAAGCAATTCTAGCTGCATAACCTAATGTGACCTCTATGAGCAAAAGAGTGAATACCCACAGAAATTGATTGATTTGCACAGAGAACTCTTCAGTCATGTAAGACTTTAAATAGTCGTATACAATAGAGGAAAATGAAATATGATAAAGTAATAATAAAAGAGGGTAGCATGGAGCTGAAAACTTATGTGAAGAATGCTAAAGACTCAAATTAATAAACCTGCAACTATATTACTGTTATAAAAGAAGAAAGAGAATTATAAAACAAAGAGTAGGTCATGGTGTGGTGTAACCTGCTTCCTCTCTTCAATCTAAAAAATACTAACTGAGCAGTAATTATAATAATAAAACACTCACAGAAAGGACTGTTAAGAGAAAGAATTATGAAAATAATATTTAAACAAATGAAATGTGTTAAATTTAACTTAAAGTCTTCTGATCAGAGTGGATTCTAACCTTCAGTACTGAGTGGTCTAGATAATAAAAATCATATAATTGGTTATCTTCGATAAATTCTGGAGCAAAGGAGAGGTGATAAGAAAGTGAAGACTATAAAAAGTTGTTACAAATTTCTAAAAATTAAAATTTGTGGATTTTGAAAACTAGAAATAAGTAAATGACATTCATTCAAGCTAGATATTCCTAAAATGACCCTTAAGAAGAATAGAAATTAGAAAAAGAAAAGAAAAAGACTAGCACATATAACATATCAATTCTTATTAAAATTTAAAAACATGCTGAAGATTGAAAAGTAGTTAAGAAAATCTAGAAAGAAGAATTAAAGATGGCTCAAAATATGCAAGTCAATAAATGTGATTTACCACATAAACAGAATTAAAAACAAAAACCATATGATCATCTCAATAGACGCAGAAAAAAGAATTTGATAAAAGCCAGCATGATAAAAACCCTCAACAAACTGGGCATAGAAAGAACATACCTCAAAATAACTAAAGCTATAAATGACAAACCCACAGCAAACATCATACTGAATGGGGAAAAGGTGAAAGCATCCTAAGAACTGGAACAAGACAAGGATGCACACTTTCAGCACTTCTATTCAACGTAGTACTGGAAGTCCTAGCCAGAGCAATCAGGCAAGAGAAGGAAATAATGAGCATCCATATTGAAAAAGAGGACTCAAATTATCTGTATTTACTGAAAATATGATCTCATACCTAGAATATCCTAAAGATACGTCAAAAGGTCCCTAGATTTCATAAACGACTTCAGTAAAGTCTCTGGTTATAAAATCAATGTACAAAAATCAGTAGCACTGTTACATACCAATAAGAAGCTGGGAATCAAATTAAAAACTCAATCCTATTTATGATGGCTGAAAAAATAAATACCTAGGGATATGCTTAACCAAGGAGGAGAATGATCTCTACAAGGAGAACTGTAAAACACTGATGAAAGAAATCATATGTGACACAAACAAATGGAAAAACATAGCATGATCATGGATTGGAAGAATCAATATTGTGAATATAATTGAGCTGCCTAAAGCAATCTATATAATCAGTGTAATTCCTGTTAAAATACCAATATCATTTTTCATAGAATGAGGGGAAAAAACAATTCTAAAATTCATACGGAACCAAAAAAGAGTCTGAATAGCCAAAGCAATCCTAAGCAAAAAGAAGAAATATGGAGGCATCATATTACCTGACTTCAAATTATACTACAAGGTGATGGTAATCAAAACAGCGTGGGACTAGCATAAAAGTAGATACACAGACAAATGGAATAGAATAGAGAATCAGTAAATAAAGCTAAATATCTACAACCAACTGATATTTGATAAAGCAAATAAAAATACACATTAGGAAAATGACAATCTTTTCAATCAATGGTGCTGGGAAAATCGATAGCCACATGCATAAGTATAAAACTGTATCTCTGCTTCTCACCATATACAGAAATTATCTCAAGATGGATTAAAGATGTAAATGTTTAGATTAAAGACTTGAAAGCATAAAAGTTCTAGGAGAAAATCTAGGAAAAACCTCTTCTGGACATTGGCCTAGGCAAAGAATTTATGACGAAGACCCCAAATGAAACAAAACCAAAAATAAATAAATGAGACTTAATTAAACTAAAGAGATTCTATGTTGCAAAAGAAATAATAGAAAAATAAATAGACAATCTACAAAATGGAAGAAAATATTTAAAAACTATACATCTAATAAACGATTAATATCCACAATCTACAAGGAACTTACAAAGAAAAAAATGATAATCCCACTGAAAAATGCGCAAATTACATGAACAGATTTTTTTAAGAGAATATATACAAATGGAAAACAAATATGAAAAAATGTTCAACAACACTAGTCATCAGGGAAATGCAAATTAAAACCACAGTGAGATATCTTACCCCTGTCAGAATAGCCACTATCAAGGCAAAAACCAATGGATGTTGGCATTAATGCAGTGAAAAGGGAACACTTGTAGATTATTGGTGGGAATGCAAGCCAGTGAAACTTCTATAGAAAACAGTATAGAGATTTCTCTAAAAACTAATAGTAGACCTGACATTCCATCCAGCAACCCCACTACTGAGTATCTACCCAGACGAAAAGAAGTTATTATATAAAAAATACACCTGCACCTGTATGTTTATCACAGCACAATTCATAATTGCAAAGTTATGAAATCAACTTAGGTGCTCACCAACTGATGAGTGGATACAGAAAATGTGATATATATATATATATATATATACACACACACACACACCATGGAACACTACTCAGTCATAAAGAAAAGAATGAAATTATGTCTTTTGCAGTAACTTGGATAGAACTAAGGTCATCATCCTAAGTGAATTAACTCAGGAATGGAGGAAAATCAAATATTGCATATAATCACTTATATGTGGGAACTGAACTATTAATATCATAGGCAGGGCCATATAGAGTGTTACAATGGACACTGGAGAGTCAAAAGGGAAAAAAGTGAAAGGGGAGTGAGAGATGAAAAGTTATCTATTGGGTACAATGTGCACTATTCAGGTGATAGGCACACTCAATGCCCAGTATTCATCACTACACAATTCATTCACATAACCAAAAACCACGTGTACCCTTAAATCTATTGGAATAAAAAAATCAAATAAAATATTTGGACTAAATAAATTACTAATGATAATTCTTGGTTACTGTACATCTCTTATAGATTTTTCTATAAATTATAAGTCTATTTCCATAAAAATAAATTTTAATGTACCTTCTGTGTTCCCAAAAAAGTGGACTATTTTAGATTCATACATTGTTTAGATGCAAATGCATGTCTTGGAATTATATTAGGAATTCCTTATGTTAGAGAAATCATGCCCTAATATCACTAAGAAGAGAATCGTGACACTGTTGTCAAATTTCAAAAAGAATTATGATCATCTTTTGTTTCTTTTTCCAACATATTTTAAAACTATAAATCACAATGAGAAAGTTGTTACAGAGCAAAGAAAAACATAAGTGAGTTTTTCAGTTTAATGTATCTATTTTATTTATTATTTTTACTTGACTAGCTATTAAGAGCCCACAAGATTCTTTTGGAAGGTTTCTTGTGTTTGTATAAAATGTTTCTTTTTGGAGAATGCAGATCTAATTTCTGAAAATAGCTCTCCATATTTACTATGGAATAGAAATAAATGAACAACTAAGCCCAACCTTAAATCTCATCAGAAGAGAAAATTTCATTGAATGCTCAAGGTAAAATATTTTCCAAGTCACTAAGGATTTATTTCAGTTTGCTACAGCCAAAAGGTGCCAATTCTAAAAGTCTATTTACATATTAGTGCTATCAAAAGCCCTTCTATTACTTGTTTATTACTTATTACTTATTTATGAAAGTGAATGCACTGAAGTGGTAATAGATAAATAGGCTTTGGTGTGTAGAAATTGTCAGAGACTACATTTTCTAGCAAAATAACTTTTCTTTTTACACATCAGTTATCCATTACAACCAGTTGAGACTTGGTCAATTTACATAAACTAAAACCATCTTTATAAAAACGAAAGTGAGGATATTTAAATTCTTTTTTTTTTTTAGACTTTTTTTTTTAATTTCAGCGTATTATGGGGGCACAAAAGTTCAGGTTATATACATTGCCCATGCCCCCCCCATCCCCCCGAGTCTGAGCTTCAAGCATGTCCATTCCCTAGACAGTGCACATCGCGCTCATCAAAATTCATGCTTATTTTCGTTTAGACTTTTAGGACAGTTTTATATTTCACAATAATTTTGTTTCTTAAGGAAAATGAAACATTATTTATAAGTGGAAAATATAAAATGCAAACATCATCTTTGACATTCCAATAATTAGTCAACATTGAAACGATTTCTCTTAAGAGCTTCTGTATTACAAGAACTATTATTTTTGTAAGAAGAATGAGATTTGGAAATTTTACAAAATTGAGACAATTAGAACATTTCTTTAAAAATACTTCATTTAAATGCATATCAGTTCTAAAGATAATTGTAGCAATTATTTCCTCATGAAAAATAATCCAGATTTCAGCCTGTAATTAAGCACCATGACAGGCAATGAAATATATCTTGTATTATTTTTATTACTGAGAAGCTGTTTTTAGTAATCATAAAAATGTGTGATTAAGAATAGAGGTCTAGAGGTAGATTAATGTGAAGCTAATGGTGCTTAATTTTCAGGGCTTCTCACTTTCATAGCCCCTTGCTGGGAGAAACTCTAGCAATGTACTCATATGATCCTATATTTTTAAAAATTTTGCAAGAATAATCTTTTAACTGCAATCAAGTAAAATTGCTGTATATTATAAATTATCATATGTTGCTAGAGTGGTCTTGAGAATTTTAGGGATCCAAGAAAGGAAATTTGAATTCATTCTACACTTATTTAAGGTGTAGATGAATATCTTTATGTGAATTGGAGTGACTTTTATGTATAGTTAAATTATTAGTAGGCATCTGGTAGAGATGGCATTCAGTATGTCAGCTTCCCTAAACTAACATCAAGAGATGGAGACACAGGCGATGGCAGCTTATCATGATGGGATGCACCCATTGAACAATACAATGAATGTATGTGCAAAGTGAAAGAGAAACAAATTTTTAAATGAATAGACTGAGAAGTTAACAATGGAAATGCTTCCAATAATTTCATGAGCAAAATTAAAAAAATTAATTCTAATCAATTCCTAGTCAAGTTCTCCTAGCAGAAATGAATATACTCAATAATGCAATGTATGTGCTTATGCATGCACAATGCTTTTCTTTTATCTTATCTTTTGAGGTAGGAATTATGCAAAAGAAAAATTATTAGAATTCCTAGTTTGTACATCAAACATCTGTAGTTGTACCACAAACACTGAGCAAGTCCATGTGTGGAGTTAAATTTCAATAAGAAACAAATTTTTACAAACCAGAGTAGAGGAAACACTCTGTTACCTTTCCATTTCTTCTATAGAAAAATTATATTATAGAATCATTGTCATAGACTTCCAGTTTCCATTTCCATATATAGTAAGTTTGGAAGTCGCCACTCTGTTCTGACAAGTAAAAAAATTGAAAAGACTTAAAATTAACTCTTCTTTAAGCCATGAGAGAAAGGAGAACACAGGGCAAATTGCTGCCCCCAAGATTGGACATATAGACAAGCAAATTCAGGGTGATATGTCTTATAAGAGCAGAGACTCATGAGCAGAAACCACCATGGGGACCAGTGTCTGGTTAAGAAAATCTCAGGTGCAACTGATGATTTGCTAGAGGCTTAATGAAGACAATTATGAGAGTCAAAAACTCCAGAGGACCAAGTCATGGGAGGAGGGCACAATACTGTGAGTTGTACCTTCAGAAGGTAGAGCAAGTTCCCACAGTAAACATTTGGGAAGACTCGCCTGTGCTTCAGGAAGGGGGAGGACAAAAGGAATCATTTTGAAATATACCATAGCATTATGTTCCTCCTAATAAGCTTTCCCTCAAAAGAAACTAGTTAACCAGAAGGAACCTACTGGTATATTATCAGAGTCTAACTGACCTTGGGGAAGGGAAATACCCAATTCCAGTCAGCTCTAGCCTTCCACGTGGAAGAAGGGGAAAACCCAACTTCAGCCCACTAGTTATCCTTTTCCACCCAGGGAGGAGAAAAAAAACTATGAAACACTTGTGAAGTTCCGAGCCCAAGGGTATAGGCTCACTAAAAGAATGACTCCTACTCATAGGACTATAAAAATCCTCCCCTTCCTCACACACACACCTTAATATTTAATATTTAAATCAGATTATTATAAGGCAAAAAAAAAAAAGCCAAAAAAAAAAAAAAATTGAAGAGTCAGCCTAAGCATCAGAACCAGACAGGTCAGGGATATTGGAATTATCAGATTAAGAATTTTTTTTAAAAAATTGAATATGCTAAGAGTTCTAAAGAGTAACAGACAGCATTCAAGAAGAAGCCTATTGCCGTTCTCCTATGTCTAAAAGTCTGGGAAATTGCATGAAAAATCTTCTGATTTGTCCCAAGGATAGTCTACCATGTAAAAAAACCTTACACGTTGCTTGTAACAAATAGAACTTCTCATAATCATGGCCGAGTTAGGGGACACTCACGCCCCTTATTTTTTTGTGAAATTGTGAGAATGGCAAAATAAGTTTGGGAGAATATTTGTCAAGATAACTTTTAATGAACATAGGTACCTCTTCCCACCAAAACAAAGTTATTTCTCTTGCTAATAGTTTGGTTATACAGCATACAAATTTTACCACATAAGGAACAGTATTCCTGTATGTTTACCTAATGCAAACAAGAAGTACCTTTAAGTAGACCTTAATTCACTCCACAAAAGTGGGTATGTATTTTAAAAATGTCCCTAAATAGGTTGACTCTAGTTAAACAATTACAGTGCTTAAAAATATAGCTACATACAGAAAATTGAAACTGGATCCCCACCTCTCACCTCTCACAAAAATCAATTCAAGATGAATAACAGACTTAAACCTAAGGCATGAAACCTTAAGAATTCCAGAAGAAGATGTTGGGAAGACCCTTTAAGACATCGGCCTAGGCAAAGAATTTTTGAAGATGACCCCCAAAAGCAATCACAGCAGCAACAAAAATAAATAAATGGGATCTGATCAAATTAAAAAGCTTCTGCACAGCCAAGGAACCTATCATTAGAGCGAACAGACAGCCTACAGAATGGGAGAAAATATTTGCTCTCTACACATCCGATAAAGTGCTGAAAACAACAATCTATCTAGAATTTTAAAAAATAAACAAGAAAAAATCAAACCCCATCAATAAATGGGCAAAGGACATGAACAGAAACTTTTCAAAAGAAGACAGAATAATGGCCAGCAAACATATAAAAAATGCTCAACATCTCTAATCATTAGAGAAATGCAAATCAAAACCACAATGAGATATCACCTAACCCCTGTGAGACTGGCCTCTATCAAAAAAATCCCAAAACAACAAATGCTGGCGAGGATGTGGAGAGATGGGACACTCTTACACTGCTGGTGGGACTGCAAATTAGTGCAACCTCTGTGGAAAAGAATTTGGAGATACCTCAAAGAGCTAAAAATAGAAATACCAATGGATCCAGCAATAGCACTGTTGGGCATCTACCCAAGAGAGCAAAAGACATTCTATAATAAAGACATCTGCACCCGAATGTTTATGGCAGCACAATTCACTATTGCAAGGATGTGGAAACAACCCAAGTGCCCATCAATTCATGAGTGGATTGTTAAGATTTGGTATATGTATACAATGGAATATTACTCAATAATAAGAAATGACAGTGATCTAGCATGTTTTATATTTTCCTGGATACAGCTTGAGCCCATTATCCAAAGTGAGGTGTCACAAGATTGGAAGAATAGGCTCCACATGTATTCGCCATCCAATTGGCACTGACTGATCAACACTATGGTGCTCACATGGTAGTAATATTCTTTTGGGATTAGGGAGTTGGGGAGGGGAGGTAAACTCACAACTAATGGACGTGGTGAGCATCGTAGAGGGGAAGGGCATGCCTCTAATTCTCGCTTGGGTGAGGCAAAGACATAAAATGTAACCAAAATGTATGTACTCTCATAATTCCTGAAATAAAAATTAAAAAAAAATGCATATTACTCTTCTAGGAAGTTTTTCCCCGTTACTCAATATTCTTTCAGTCCATCAAAACTCACTTTCTTGGGTTTACTCTATGGTTCCTGTAGGGAGATGCTGTTCATTGCTGATATTAATACTTAGCATTTCATCTCCAGGGACATATAACAATAGGTAGTCTCATTTGGAATCTGAAATAGGAAAAAAACAATAATTCTGCATGTTTTTCTGTCATCGCAGTGGTTGGACTTAAGATACATTTGAAAATCATAGGCAGTTTTTAGAGTAGGGTCTATATATAAAAATTATGTAAATATGAAATAAGAATCAAATACATTCAAATAAAAAATTTTAAATTCAATACTCAAATTACCATACTGTTACTGTGAACCCTACCATTTTCCTCTCTTAACTAGTTTTATTGTGTGATCATATTGTCTTAGGAACAAGCTTTTTTTTTTATTTCAGCATATTATGGGGGTACCAATGTTTAGGTTACATATATTGCCCTTGCCCCACCCCCCACCCCAAGTCAGAGCTTCAAGCGTGTCCATCCTCCAGACGGTGCTCACTGCACCCATTAGGTCTGTATATAGCCATCCCCTCCTCCCCCTCCCATCTGGCCAACGCCCAACAAATGTTATTCCTATATGTGCACTTAGGTATTGATCTGTTAAAACCAATGTCATGGTGAGTACATGTGGTGCTTATTTTTCCATTTTGGGGATACTTCACTTAGTAGAATGGGTTCCAGCTCTATCCAGGAAAATACAAGAGGTGCTATATCACCATTGTTTCTTATAGCTGAATAGTACTCTATGGTATACATATACCACATTTTATTAATAAAATATAGGATCAAGATTTTACTCACCATTTTTTTAATTTTTTTAATTCAGAAAACAAAATTTTATTGTGAAAAGTAATAGGCATGGAAACAAAGCCTGAATCAGGAAGAAACAGAAATCCTTAACAGATCAATAATGAACAGCAAGATAGAAGCAGTAATAAAAAAAACCTCCCAACAACAAAAGCCCCAGACCAGCCTGATTCACAGCCAAATTCTACCAGACCTAGTAAGATGAACAGGTATCTATCCTACAGAAATTATTCGATAATATCAAGAAGGACAGAATCCTCCCTAACTCATTCCATGAAGCCAGTATCACCCTGATACCAAAGCCAGAAAGGGACACAACAACAACAACAACAACAAAAGAAAACTACCAATCAATATCCCTTATGAATATAGATACAAAAATCAACAAAGTACTAGCACATTCAACAGCACATCAAAACATGATCAAGTGGGTTTCCTCCCATGGATGCAAGGATGTACAATATACACAAATCAATAAATATGATTCACCACATAAACAGAAGCAAAAACAAAGACCATATGACCATCTCAATATATGCAGAAAAAGCATTCAATAAAATCCAGCACCCTTTCATGATAAAAACCCTCAACAAACCAGGTGTAGAAAGAACATACCTCAAAACAATAAAATCCATATATGACAAACCCTCGGCCAACATCATACTGAATGGAGAAAAGTTGAAAGCATTCCCCCTGAGAACTACAACAAGACAAGGGTGCCCACTCTCACCACTTCTATTCAACACAGGACTGGAATCAAGCAAGAGAATGAAATAAATGACATCCAAATAGGAAAAGAGGAGGTCAAACTATCTCTGTTTGCTGACAATATAATCTTGTATCTAGAAAACCCTAAAGACTCTACCAAAAGACTCCTAGAACTGATAAATAAATTCAGCAAAGTACCAGGTAATTTATTTTAATTAAATGTTATTTTTCCCCACTCTAAGATATAGAAAGAGAACTATATATCTTGTATTTTATTTTTCTGTAATGGAGAAACATTTAGTTTACAAATAATTTATAATATTTGATATAACACATATTAGATATTCATTGTAAACAAGTGGCTCTTGCACCTGTATATGGCCCCTAAAATCATGCTCAGCAAGAGGGTTGTAAGCTAAGAAAGTTTCAGGTGATGAATGCTTCTGTAAAGTAGAATAATAGTTTTCCATTCTAGAATGATTTCTACATATGGGAATCTGATAAGGAACTCCAAAGTAGTTTTGTTTTGTCTTTGAAATTAAATTTGAATAAGTAGAATAAATACTTGAATATAGACTATACACCTTGCCTTTTCTAATAAGTTCAGAGGAGGAAATATATTTATTAATATTTTGAAGAAATATAGAATATCTTAGAACATTTACCATATTTCCATTTTTGAAAATATCTTATATTAATTCTTCCTCTAAAGTTTCCTAGTTTTATCTTTCTACTCTGTAATTGGGCACATATTATTGCAAGCTGTTTTTACTCTTCTAATCTTTTAAATTATTTTCTTCCTCAGGGATCTCTTTTAAGTCGTCTCCTCTAATCTTTAAAAATCTTTCCATGGCTTGAATTCACACATAAACCCCAATGAAGAGCAATAGTCAGCCTTCCTTCTGGATTTCATACATATGTATCCAACTGCTTCCTAAGTGTCTTTACTTGGATATCTCACAGCAACATCGAATTCAGTATTACAAACAGTGAACCCTTCAGCTTTCCCCGAGCCCACAAATTTAAATGTTACTGTCATACAGTTGATCAACAAATTTGAAACATAGGAATTCTTCATTCTCTATGAAATATAAAATTCTGTTAATCTACCTCTTAAATACATATAAACTTTCCCACTGCCACTTCCCTATAATAGCTTACAACCATTTGTTATATTGCAGCCAGAGCGATTTTCTAATATTCCTTTGCTTAAAAACTTTAAATTGTTTCCAATTTGGCAAGAGAATATATACTAAATTATAAAACATGGTGTCTTACTCTGCTCAGCTGCTATAACAAAATACCACAGATTGGATGGCTTACAAAACAAAAATTTATTGTCCTACAGTTCTGAAAACTAGAGATCTATGATCAAGGTACCAGCAAATTAGATTTCTAATGAAGCCTCCCTGCCTGGCTTGTAGGTAGCCACCTTCTGGCTATCCTCATATGGCCTTTTCTCAGTGTATAGGCATGGGTGAGAAAGTGAGCCGTGTGGTGCCTCTTCTTATAAAGACACTAATCCTATTGGATGAGGGCCCCCACCCTTATGACCCTATTTAATCTTAATTACTTCCCTAGAGTTCCCATCTCCAAATCCAGCCACACTGAATATCATGCTGTCAGCATATGAATTTTGGGGTGGGGGACACATTCAGTCCATAAAACATGGTAATGAATCAAGAGCTGGTTTGTGCTACCCACTCTTTCTTATGTCTTCTTCAATTTATGATAAACTCAACTGAATATTCTCATATTTCTTTTATTCACCAAGTTTTGTTTTTTTGTTTTGTTTTTGCTTTTGAGACAGAGTCTTGCTCTGTTACCCTGGGTAGAGTGCAGTGGCATCATCATTGCTCACTGCAACCTCAAAACTACTGGACTTCAGTGATCCTTCTGCCTCAGCCTCCCAAGTAGCTGGGATTACAGGTGCTCCAGTAATTTTTCTGTTTTTAGTAGAGACAGGGTCTCACTCTTGCTCAGGCTGCTCTTGAACTCCAAGCCCAAGCAGTCCTCCTGCCTCGGCCTCCTAGAGTATCACCAAGTTTTTTTAAGCATCTGCAATCTACTAGGCAATGTTATTACCTGGGGCAACATCTGAAGTGAAACCAAACACTGTTTCTGCTTTCATGAAGCTTTAATTTTAATTTTTGTGAGGAAAGACAGCAAATAAATAATTAAATGGGATATACCTGGAGATACTTCCAGAGCTTGAATATTCTGTACCCCCCCCCGCTTCCCTACCTATCTACCTCCCCAGTCCCCCCTCCTTTTTCACTTTCTCCTCTCTCAATCCCATGAGCGTGCACATGAGCATGTGTGTGCACCAAACACACAACTACTCATATTTCAGCTTGGCTCTTTTCCCCTCTAAAAAGGCCTTTTCTGGTCACTATAGACTGAATCAGTTTGTACCTGGCCCATGATGTCAAATCATACTGTGGCAATAAAACATGCTTGTGCTTTATTTCCACAGATCATTGAATTTACTGTGTATCTTTAAGAGGATAGTATTAATGTCTTCACCATTACATGCCCAGCATCTAGCAGTGAATGGTAAATAGTGGACACTCAATAAATATTCACTGAGTATTGTTGAATATTATACCAAATTTCTTGTATGACACATTTGAAAGTATCTTGCTAAGAACATTAATTCTTTGGACTAATAATGGGTATATCCTGAAAAAAGAAAGTAAAGGTTGGTAGTCAATCGGTGGATTTAACAATGTTCAACTTACTTATTTACTACAGAAGTACTCAGAGTGCTTAATATGAAAATGTAGACTATGGATTATCAAAACACACGCATGCTGCTCTTTCCAAAGGATTTTACTGCATACCTTTTTTTTCTTTTCCTCAAAGGATCTCTCAGAATGGTTAACCTGTATAGCTAACTTTTGGTTAACACTCTTCTATAATCATTTCCTTTCTTCTCAGTTAGGCCAGAAGTCAGTCTCTCTGCAAGAGGTAATGGTGTCCTTTACTCTCAACATTTGTAAGCTAATGAGTGACAAAATTGCAATGCTTCCATAGATCAAAGAATCACATGGAAGTTCTTTCAACAGAACTATTTAATACTAGCTCATTAATACTCACCATCCAAGACACATGCAGAATATAAAGGCCTATTGTCAAAAGAACTAAATAAATAGCCTCATTAAAATTTAACCGTGAGTTCATGAATTAATGAACAATAAGAGTTTTCATGATAAATATTTTAAGGAATAATTGGTTGCAATGGGGGGGGTCTTAAGATTACAATTTCTTTGAAACATGGCTTGTTGCAAAAATACTGGTATATATAATAATTATTATAATAACAATATTGATATAACTACCTTAAAAATTGACCATTACGATTATGAACAATATCACTAGGCTGAATTTCATGAGGTCTACAGTTAATAAGCCAAAGAACAATAACAGGCAATAATAAAAAATATTCTGAGAATGTAGATCTAAATCATCAAGATTAGTCAAGTGCTTGTTAAATACTGGTTGGTCTTTATGAAATATAGATTCTGATTCAATAGGTCTGTAGTAAGGCAGGCATAGGATTCTATAGTATTAAAATGCCATAGATAAGACGTTACCAAAGTTTCTCTTTTCTTGGAACCTTAGTGTTGTATGTTGATTTGTTTTCTTAGGCCAATTTAGAGTGCTTTCGATAGCAACTTTAGGCCAATTAAATATCTAATAATTTGTTTATCCAGTGGTTAGTTTAAATAACTTAATAAGTATTTATGTCCTAAAAACTGATCCATTGGAAAAAGTAATAAAATTGAAAAATAACATTTTTATTTTACTGTTAATTAACATACTTGGATGTTTGCAAGCAACTCTGGAGTGTTGCGTAACTTCTCAAACTTTGGAATCAGATTGGACACCATTACTCTCAACTGAGGTTCTACATTGACTTTTGTGCAGCACTTGCTTCTCATCACAGCAATTACTGAAAGTCAAACTGTTGACTTATTGTTGTTTTTTCCTACCTTAACATGAATAATTCCTTTTCAGAATCTGCTTTGTAGAGCTCTAAAGAGGTTCATTAGCAGTGCCTTGGCAATAACAGAAAGGTATTGAGTAGCCAATAGTGTGATAGTGTAGGTATCAGAGCAATAGGTATGAAAGCAGCTCCACTCTGTAGTGTTTTAAAATTGTATTTGTACATGGTTATTAAGTGATAGGGTTTCAAAAATATTTTCAAACCAGCTCTAAAGGAAATATATATATATGCTTAGTTGTAACTTCCTATATAATTTTTCCTATCAATAAAAACAACTAAATTTTCATGCAATTATTCATCTACATCATATTCAATATTTATTAATTATTCTAACTTGTGGATATGTTGTTTAGACAGAAAAAATATGTAGGTTATTTAAGTAATGAAATAGTTAGATATATGTTGTGTTAGGGGTCACCAAAACCAAACTTAGTTTTAATAATTCACTATAAAGACTGAGAGAACTCAGAAAAGCTGCTATACTCACAGTTACAGATTATTATAGCAAAAGATTACGTTATTAAAAACAATAAAGGGAAAAGGTATATGGGTGAAGCCCAGGAGAAACCAACAGCAAACTTGCAAAGTTAAAGAGACAGTGCTTAATTCTCCTAGCAACATGTGTGAGAAACCAGGGAAGCCATCATTGGTGTCCAGGGCTTTTTTTGGAATCAGTCACTTAGGCATGAAGAATCCCATGTGACTGATCTCACTACTCAAGTCTCCAGCCCCTTAGTGATCAGGCTGACACAGAGAGGCCCAAATCCTCAGTCATATCAAAAGAAGCACTCATCATTAATCACATGATTAGCATAAACTATCAGACCTCAGGCAGAAAAAAATAGTCTTACCAGACAGATTATTTCAGGGGCTCAACAATGATCTCTGAGAAGCTCACAGAATTCCAATACTTGCTTTGGAATGTGCAGAGTTTAAGTAATCCAGGCTTGCTGAGTTAACCCTTCACTGAACATCTACAATTTGCCTTTCATATAGATACCAACAACTGCGCTTCACTTCACATTATTTTTTTTCAATCACTCCATCATATTTTCCCCCATTTTATTATAAACTCCTAGTTTTGTATCTTTTCACATCTAAGAACTCTATTTCATACCTTCCTTCATTTTGGCATTAATAAGCTAATTTATAGCTTTTATGTAAAACATGTCCTTTCAAATACATAAAATGTATTGATATAGAAAAAATATATACACACACATATATATAGTGTTGGTGGAAGTGTGTGCTTAATTTAGCAACCGTTTAGACAGTTGTTTGTCAGCATCAACTAAAACTGAATATATATGCATACACTATGCCTCAGAAATTCCAGTTCTATAAATATAGCCTACTGAAGTGCTTAAAACAAAAATTTAACGTACATGTTCATAACTGCTGTATTTTAATAATCCCAATCTGGAAACCACCCCAAAGCTTATCAAGTGTAGAAGAGATTAATAACTTCTAATATGAATTAAATTCTATTATGCTCACACAGTAGAATACTATACAATGAGAATAAATAATCTAAAATGACAGATAACATTATGGATGGAAATTCACAAAGCTAATAGTGCATGTTCATTCATCAATAGAAGGAAGGCATTCATATAAAATATAAAAATTACAAAAATATGCTATTAGAAAACGAGATAGTGCATTTAGTTGGAGGGAGCAGGTGATGGTTACTACATAAAAGGTATCTGGAGTCTAAGGAATATTCTATTTCTTAATCTAGTTGCATTACCTTGGTATATCCAGTTTATAAAAAATTACTGAGTTATATAATTATCATTTGAGCACTTTTCTGTATGCATATTAATTTTTAATTAAATAAGTTACCATACAAACTAAAAATAATAAAATACCCAGCATTCTGGCAAAATATTTCTAGAGAAAAATGAGAAAATTAAGATATAGGTAGTATTAGAAATTAAAAGGACATAATTACAACTACATGAGACATTAATAGAATAAGAAAATAATATAAAAGATGCTAATGAATTTTTAAAAGAAGAGGAAATAATTTCCTAGAAAAATGCAATTTACCAAACCTGACTCAAGTAAAGAGAAAAAGCCTGAATGTGACCCTTAACAGATAATTCCTATGTTATCCCCGTCTTTGATACAAGGCTTAGCCAGTGGTGAGACAGAGCAAGGCCATATAAAGCGCACAGCCTAGTACAGGGCCTACTCTTACTCTGTTCTAAAGGTGGTACTTCAAATGGTCCTATTTCTGAAGCAGAGAGACTGGAAGTAATGCATCGTACATCAGTAGCTCTGGTCCACCCTACACTCTTCCAGTTCTATCAGCATTAGCATGATTATGCAACCCATCTCTGAAAAGTGTCTGCAGGTTTCCAAATGCCAATCTCCTTTAGATAGACAGGAAATTCCATATCTTCATTCCAAACCATAGAGTAAAACATTTCTGTGGTTGCTTTATACTGATTTACAGGTATAGAGAAAATGAAATTCTACTCATCCTCTATCACATAGACCTGGTTATAACTGATATGCTCAACCACACCCTTTAGTTTATCTCAATTTCCCTCAGTTATGAATGAATACAAACATCAGATTGTCAAATCAGACTTATATAGGATCAAGCTTTATAATAATTTGAAGGATATGAGAAATCACAAGGCAGTGATGAAGTAAGAGGTCTAAGACGTCCCATGTGGCACTTCAGATATTTCTTTCCTGTATCACACTCTCTGATACAGAATAATAGATGGTATTTCAAATAAGGTTTTCAGGTCATCTCACAAAATGGAGAGCATGTAGGATATAAAACATGTTCATTTTATACCTACATGTACACCTAGCCGTATGACATTTGTCAGGGAGCCATGACCTATTAATCCATAAATCTTGGGTTTGGTTACCATAAACAATTCTAAACTAAGGATATCCTTCTCAAAGCATGCTATGATGAGAAATCTCCTAAGAATATCCTCAATCTATTTGCCGGATCAGTTATCAGACTGTTCACAAAGTGATTAGATCAGCTCACTTGTCTTCTTTCTTTCCCCAGGTACACCTTACCCTCTGTAATTACCTTTCCCAAGTGTAATCAGTAATTAGGAAAGGAATGACTCACATTTCTGATGCTTAACTTTCTTCATCTCCATTATATTGTTTCAGAGAAGTATATGGAAGAGAGAGTGTCAGGGACATATTCCATGTCATTATTTACCAAGATATCTAATTTTTTCCATTATGTACCGTGAAGATTTTGACTAGTTATAATAAGCATGTATTGCTTTTATAATGGGAAAAATCAATGTGGTATTTTTCATAAGTTTCTCTATAACTGAACATTAGGGGCACAAGAAGATACTAACTCTTCAAAAATATAACTTCGTATTATAAACTTTATGTCCTACCTGAATTATAAATAGAATTTGCCATCCTTCAAATTCTGAAAACTGCAAATAATTCATCAAAGTTAGTTATTAATAGACTTTTTGTCTACATTGTTAAATAGCTCATTAATTCCACATATATAATGTCTGCCAATTTGTTAACTAATTCATTTTCTTTTAACTTCTACAAAAGATAAAAAGTAAACAAGATGGTATCCTTCTTTCTTAAAAGATAATATGACTTTTTAGGGCTGTTTTATATACTTGTTCTTTTTAATAATCTATGCTTTGGCATACTATAGAACTTCATTATTTTCCCACAGATTGAATAAAATGCTTAAAGTTGAGAAGTATTAGTAATCTATAGGTATTTTTTGTGTAATCTACTTACTTTACACACCAGGAAACTGAATGGTTAAAGTACTGGCCTGATACATAGCTCTACAATGCCTGTCTTCTCAACATCTTTTATGTAATAGCTAGCAACTTAAATCCTGAATTTGCCATTGTGCTCTCCAAATTACATTCTACTGCTTATTCAGGTTCTCCTAAACATTTCAATTTTAATTAAAATAAGATTTATTTCATTTAAAAATTTCTGTATATTTCCCTCATCATCTATTGAATGTATCATAAATTATATACGTCATATTAAGCAGTAGAAAGAGAGCGACAATTTCTTGCTTTTAAGCAACTGAAACTGAAGATTGATGTAACATCTTTAAAAATATTGCTTTAAATCATCTAAAATTTTCATCTCATTTGTAATTCAGAAATGTCACAAACTGCAAATTCCTATAAAATGAAAACATGATGCCTAATTCAAGGGAAATTTCAATCAGTCAGAGAAAGCACACTGGAATTTAGAGAAACTCTCATTAACTTAAAGTACTTATTTACTTTTCATTCCCTTTGTATATATACACTAAATACAAAGATGATTCATACATTATATGCATCATCTTTCTTGTTAATTATATTCTAAAGTAGTCTCTAATGACAGCATAATAATGATACTGTATATTTATAATGTCTATTTTCAGACAACACTGCCACTTTAGAATCCAATTCATACCCTCAAAACACCAATTTGTTGGGTTTCCTAAGCATATAAAGTAAATGGATTTATATTTCTAAAGTTAGTTGGAAGATTTGGGTAAATAAACATAAAATTATGCTACTGGTAGGAGTCATAAAGATTTTGACAAAATAGCTAACTAAAGTGAAATAGAATACTTTGAAAATTATCCACATACATAGAAAATCATCTCATATATATATTCCAGTTAAATATGGCTTTATATTTCTGAATTTAAATTTATTTAATATCTACCAAATATTTATTTAGCATCTATCATGGGACAAGCACTACATCAGGGACTAAAGATCTTAGAACACCAAAGTTTTGTTGTTGGGGAGTCACTGTTCCAATGGCAGACACAGGCCAATTTATATTACAGTAAGGTAAGTCTCAACATTGTGTGTGTACATGCAGAGGCCTATGAGAGCACATATGAGGAGAACTAAATTCATCTGAAAGGATGGTATCAAGGTAAACATTATCTAAGAGGAAATGAGCATTCACAACTCAGAAATAAACAAACACAAATATATGTATTAATATTATTCAGGTATGGAAGTTTCCAACTAAAAGCAATATCCAACCTACCACTACTATTATTGCTTCTATTTATCACTTTTTAGCAACATAAATAGACCTCAAAAGGAAGGATTAAGTGTGTGTGTGTATACGCATGTGTATATACACACACACACACATACATTGGAACAGAGAAAACAGAATAATAATAGGTAAATCATATGATATTACTATTAATAGAAGAGAATACTTTTCTCACTACCACTCAAATAAATAAAACATAATACTGTACTTTGTATTCTATAACAAATCAAACTTTTAAGTAAGCATACACTCCGCTGGGTATTAAAGGAGAAAAATTTGAACTTGAAAATTTGAGCATTGAAATTTTTTTCTAGTTTTAAGGCTCTCCTTTGGAAAATTCAGCCTCTATAAGGTAAATACTACCCACCAGCCCCTCTCCAAGATGACACCTAATTGAATATGTAGGAGCAGGTGGCTTAAAGTATCCCATAACCGGCAGAGAGAAGGAAAGCTACATAGTGTCCATAGTGTTTTCTGCAGCAGTTTGATCTTATCGCTGGACAGGGGATTGCTGTGAGCAAGTCCTTATGTGCTGTTAGAGCCAATGCATTGTCACCCACTTCTGTTGTACATGCTCCCAGACATGTATCCCCATTTGTAAGAGAAAAGCCTCTTTGTTCCAACTTCAAACCTCTGGTGGTTCACCAGTCAGCAACCCTTTGTCCCCTAACTTGGGGATGTCAATGTTTCCTGATTTTCTATGTGGCAAACTAAGACATGAGGAGTCAGCATTTCTACTTCGGTCTCACCTGTCTTATACATCTCCCTGTGCCACTGCTGTTCAATTTCCCCAGCATGGCACCATTGCTAGTATTCTAAACAGCTAGTGGGGCAGAATACTCTGGGTTTTTTGCTTGTTTTTCTTGTTGTTGTTTCTCCTTCAATCTATCTAACAAAACACTTGACCTTGAAGGGGAGATCAACACATGTGTCTAATTATTTGTCTTCCCTGCCTCCATCCTATAATGTCTTTTCCACAGTCCATCACGTTTGGAGTAGCAAGTTGCCCACCTATTCTTCTGGCCATCAGGAATTGCCGTTTTCCACATAAGATTTGCTCAGTTCCTCTAACAGATTTCCAAATTGTAGATTGATGAACAAACAGAGAAACCAGTTGAGAAATGGGGGAAAAAATGAAGCAAGAGGTTTATCTAAAATATTATTTCCATTACAGACAAAAAACTTAAGAACATCGAGCTTAGCTACATGTTATGTAAAGTCATTAATTTCCCATATGCCAGCGAAAACTAGCTAGAAAATATGTAAGTACATGGTTTGTTTCCATATATGAAAACAGACAGAAACATATGTACCAATACATTTGGCTAAGTTTGAATAGATTTTTAAGACATCATTTTAAAATAAACAAATTATATTAATTTGAAAGAGAGTGTAAAACTGCAACTAACTTTGCAATAAAGTTGTAATCAAGAAATCAGAGAACTTCAAGCATCCGTGATTTCAGAATTTCACTCAGAAATTGCTATATAAATATCTTTTTCATAAGTACATTACATAAGCAACAATGCATGGAATATTTACATGAACTCTGTTCTATCTATGTATTTTTAATTTATCTAAATATAATTATCAAACTTCAGATCAATATAGAAATAATTATTACTGTGAATGGTTTTTGGTCTTTGAGTTTCATCATTTTAATAATTCTAATGTTAAAATACGACTATGGTGTAAAACACCATCTGTTGTCACATATGGAAAAATTCCCATATCTAAACTGTAAAACTATATTTATTCAAATGCTAAAGTAATAACCCTGTAAGATTGACTCAAAGAAAAATTTTGGTCCTCTTTTTTTCTTCTTTTTTTATTTCAAAATATTACGAGAGTACAAATGTTTTTGGTTACATGCATTGATTTTGTTATGAGTGAGTCAGGGTTATAAATGTGCCCATCACAAAGATAGTGTTCATTGTACCTGTAAGGTAGGCTTTCGCTCATCTCCTCCTTCACTCTGCCCCCTGCTTTATTCCCACTGAGTTTTACTTTCCTTTGTGCATGTGTGCGCTCATCGGTTAGTTTCAATTTAATAGCGAGTATATGTGGTGTTTGTTTTTCCATTCTTGTGATACTTCACTTAGGATAATGGGCTTCAGTTCTATCCAAATTTTTGCAAAAGTCCTTTATTCATCCTTTTTCATAGCTGAATAGTATTCCACAGTATACATATATCACCTTTTGTTAATCCACTCATGAATTGGTGGACACTTGGGTTGATTCCACATCTTTGCAATTGTGAATTGTGCTGCAATAAACATGTGAGTGCAGGTGTCTTTTTGATGAAATGACTGATTTTCCTTTGGATAAATTACCCAATAGTGGGATTGTTGGATCAAATGGCAGGTCTACTTTTAATTCTTTGAGGAATCTCCATACTGTTTTCCATAGAGGTTACGCTAATTTGCAGTTCCTCCTACAGTGTATAAGCGTTCCTTTCTCTTTGTATCCATGCCAGCGTCTATTGTTTTTGGACTTTTGTGTAAAGGCTTCCAGAAATTAGTTTCTCTTCCATGAATTTAATGATTTCTCTTTTCCCAGTGAAACTTTAAAATTTGGATGATTTTAAATCACCCTGATTGGAAATGCTGACTTTTCTAACAAGTTCACACACAGCAGAAATAATAGCCTGAGTTTAAGGCAGATTGTTTTTTCTTAGTGATATGATACCTTAATATATTTAACTTAACATAAATTGGCTTTAGTGTTAATGCTATGCAAATGTACAGTGACAACTGCATAGTGAAAACTTAACACATCTCTATCCTCAAGAATGATTCTTCTATAACACAGGTATTGCCATGCAATGTCATATTTAGCTATTATTCTTTAAAATATGTGTGTTAAATTTGGAACTTATATACTTATAGAAATAAAATTATATAAAATTAAATTAAAATTGAAATATACATGGTAAATAACTCATATAAGATGAATATATATGACAGACATATGTGTGCCATAAATGATAATAATGATCAATCATCAATTTATACTTTTTGTAGTTTTTTTCTATAATTTGAAAAGCAATTTAAGGATGGGTCATAATGTGCTATTACATTGTGACTCATTATTTAGAAATGTGTCTACAGTGAGGTCACAGATTCAAAAGACAGATAGATATTAACCACATAGTACTAGATTTTTAATTTGATTTTGTAGTTGAAATGACTTTGTGTTTATATTGTCATAGAGTTATTGTTTAACGATTTACAATTATGTGACTTTTGATTTAGAAGTTATCCTTTCAATGTCCTATGCTCAAATATAATTGATACTATTTATGAAGGAAGAGGTTGTGATTGTTTGCATTAGTAAACTATTCTAAAACTAACATTTAATGTTAATTTATGCCGAGGAATAATTATAAAAGCAAGCTTACCTGGTAAAGACCCAATTGTATGGTTAAGGAAACTGAGACTTCAAGATGTTATATAATTTTCTAATGTCAACATTGATAGTAATTGATGTAAATTTGGTTTTAAACTAGGGCTTTCAAACTGCAAAGCCTAGGCTCCTCTCACTCTGTTATCTTGCCTGAAATCATGATAAAAATGTGAAGGTTGAAATTATAATGAGTAACTTATCCTTCCACTGAAGACAATCCATGCAATAAGTTATAGTCAAAATTAGAAATCACACTGGAGAGGTTAGTGTACCAATTAAAAATTATTTATCAAGCTCCAGAAATATAGATTTCAACATATTACAGAAAGGTTATAGAAATGTTGGTAAAAAAATGTGAGTTAGCCAACTAGTAAAAAGTTTTCTTTACTGCAGGAAGAGAAATGATTATAACGATATGACAATTTTGCCCCCTGTAGAGTTATGGTTTTTAGGATGTTTTCATATGGAAGTTTACCAAATTTTATAAGTGTGAATATTAATTGGTCTTCAAATAAAAGGTTTTTTGCAAGACTTTCCTTTAAAGGCCACCTAAAGTTATACAAAATGTCATAGCAACATTTCTCTGATAATCATTCTTTTACTTTTCCATAGTTTACTTTTCTCACCTTGGTTGTTATTGCTATATAGAAATTCTACTGATTTATATACATTGATTTTGTAACCTGAGTCTTTACTGAACTCACTTATCAAATCTAGAAGCCTTTGGAGGAGTCCTTAGTGTTTTCTCAGTGTAGGATCCTCTCATCTGCAAACACAGATAGTTTGACTTACTCCTTTTCAATTGGGATGCCCTTTCTTTCTTTCTCTTGCTGATTTCTCTGGCTCAGACTTACAGTACTGTGTTAAATAAAAGTGGTAAAAGTGGGTATCCTTGTTTTGTTCCAGTTCTTAACTGGAATGCTTTCAACTTTTCTCTGTTCAGTATGAGGTTGGCTGTGGGTTTATCATATATGGCTTTTATTATTTTAAGTATATTCCTTCTATGTCTAGTTTGTTGAGGGTTTTTGTCATGAAGGGATACTGGATTTTACCAAATGCTTTTTATGTATCTATTGGAATGACCATATCGGGTTTTTAAAATTCTGTTTATGTGGTAAATTATACTTACTGACTTGCATATGCTGAAGCATATTTTCAACGCTGGAATGAAACTTATTTGATCATCCATTTCAAAACTTTTTTAAATTTCCGCCTTGATTTCATTGTGCATCCAAAGATTATTCAAGAGATGGATAATTTCCATATATTTGTATAGTTTTGAGAGTTCCTCTTAGAATTGATTTCTATTTTCATTCTGGACATGTGTGCTCATCAGTCAGTTCCAATTTAATAGCAAGTACATGTGGTGCTTGTCTTTTCATTTTTGCAATACTTCATTTAGGATAATGGTCTCCAGTTTCATCCAAATTATTGCAAAAGGCCTTAATTCATCCTTCTTCATGGCTGAGTAGTATTTCATGGTATACATATACCACATTTTGTTAATCCACTCATGAATTGATGGGCACTTGGGTTGATTCCACATCTTTGCAATTGTGAATTGTGCTGCAATAAACATTCGAATGCAGGTGTCTTTTTGATTAAATGACTTCTTTTCCTTTAGGTAGATACCCAGTAGTGGGATTGCTGGATCAAATGGTTGGTCTACTTTTAGTTCTTTGAGGAATCTCCATACTATTTTCTGTAGAGGCTGCACTAGTTTGCAGTCCCACCAACAGTGTAGAAGTGTTCCTTTCTCTCTGCATCCATACCAACATCTATTATTTCTGCACTTTTTAATAAAAGCCATTCTCACTGAGGTAAGGTGACATATCATTGTGGTTTTAATTTGTATTTCCTTGATGATTAGTGACATTGAACATTTTTATATATGTTTATTGGCCATTTGTCTATCTTCTTTTGAAAATCTTCTGTTTGTGTCTTTTGCCCACCTTTTAAATAGGTCTTTTTTTTTTCTTGCTGATTTCTTTGAGTTCTTTTAAGATTCTGGTTGTTAGCCCTTTATCAGATGTATAGCTTGTGAATATTTTTCCCATTCTGTAGGTTGTCAATTTGCTCTGTTTGCAAGAGCAAAGCTGCTTTGAAGTGGCAAAGTAGGGTCCAGTTGTTAGTTTCTGATAAGAATAGCTGTGCTAAGAGGGCTGTCTATGGGTTAAACATCCAGCCCACAGTGACCTTCCAAGGAGGAAGCAATAGTGAAAGAATACCCCAACATCACTCACCTTTCTACTTCTAACTTCCTGATTTCATTAGCTGGAATGAATCAGAAGAGTCACGGTTTGCTAAAGTAGTCCATTCCTGTCACCCTTCTGTGCTAAAGAATGGACGGGAAAGGGTCAAGAGGAGATCTGGAAGAGCAAGTGGACGATATGCATGACCGTATATAGGCATGATGCTTGCTTGATGCTTCTCTTTCCACAAGCCAGGAAAAAAGATGTCATAAAAACACTGATAATGGCATAGAGCACAGATAAAATAATCCTGAAAATTTGGTGACAATGCTGAGCTGTAGAACTTAACCTAGAACCAATTACCTTCAAACCATCTGATTGAAAAATAATCAATATCTATGTTATTTAAGCCACCACTCTGGTATTGATAGTTGTCAGTATCATAACTGATACACTGTCTTGTGAGGCAACTACTGTTGTTATCTCCACTGTCCAGATAAGAAAATTTATCATAAAGGGAACTGACAACTTAATTAAAGTTACATGGCAATTCTACCATAATGGATTTGGCACGAAGGGACACATATGCTTTTTCTTACTTTGTGTATGTGACTACTGAGTTTCATTTTCCTTATCTATAAAGGAGAAAAAAATTCACACAGCCACAGTTGTTACATTACTTAAATGTTATAGTATTAATATATTGAAAATATTTTGAAGCAGTAAATAACTTTACTAACATACAGATGCAGGCAATTTTATTAATGTATATTTTCATATTTATGTCTATCTATAGCTATATATTTTCTGTCAATCAATCAATAGATTTCTCAGAAAAAAGTAATCTCACTCCACTTCTACAAACATTTTGCCAGTAACCTTTTCTTGTTGCTTTTCCATTGTTTCTTGTCTATTCTAATTCAGTATAAGCTCTTGAACCTGAGGATTATGGTCCCCACAGACTTACAAATTCTAAAGTGATGCACATAATAGATGTTCAATAAATTTTGTTGAATGAACATGATGGTATTTTATTTTGTCACATCCAGCACACAGTTTTCTATTATATCCCATGAAGTATAATGTAATGCTTATCTTCAATGTTAACTAAAAATACAAGATCAACAAAAAGTAATATGTCATTCTATAGCTTAGATTAGGGGAAATGCTTTCACATGTTATTCTTACTGAATAAAGCAAACCCACAAGAAATGTCAGTTCTGAAATCACTTCAATTGGCTTAGATTTTTGGAAGAGCTGAAAAGTTTGTAGTAAAAAGAAACCCACTGGGGATCAATAAAGTTTCATTTCCACTTCCAGCTTTCTAAATTTTTTTTCTTCCCACCTATCTATGCAACCAACCACAGTCCACAGGACACTGAGAGCATAGGCTTACCTCAAAGAATTCTAAAAATGTGCTTGGAAGGAGAGCTTTCTTTCTTGTTCTTACAATTGTCGTTATTAGAATGCATCTTTTACTACAGAATTCTTAGGGTTTTAATAAAGTAAATTCCATTAATGTATCAAATATTTGAACTATACTTACTCTAAAAAATAGATAAAATACCAATTAATGTATGTGCCCTTTTAAATACATTACCACCACTTAACAGAAATAAGAAAAATCAAATGAAATAGAGAGATGTTTCAAATGGCTTTGAATTTTTGCCATAATTTCTGCAAAGGAAGATAGCATCTATTGTCTAAAACCAATCTGTAGACAACTCATTTATCACATTTCTTATTCATCCCCTCCCCAGCAAAACCAAGAACAGATATTAGAATGCATTATATAAGCCTGTGAATCAAGAATAATTTACAACAAATGTTTATCAGATTCTATGCAACCTAAATACAGTGACTATCTAAGCCATATAATTTTTTAAGTTTATTATTCATTTACTATAACTCAAGTAATATGTTAAGTACTTTTCATTAAACATTATCATTTTATTTATTTTAGTAATAATCGTCTACTATCAGTAAAATGTTGCCAATTTTACAGAATACAAACCTAGGATTCTGTGACAAATTTATATGACCCCATATTTAAGGCAGAGCTTCATAAAATGCACAGACATCCTGGTTTAATACTCAAACAATAATCAATGTCATTCTTCTATCACTCAATCATTATGTAGCATTAAGCAATTCACAATTATTCTGGGCTATTGTATCTGTTCTAACAAAATTAGTAATTCACCCATTTCTTCTTTTCTCTGACATTCATTCATTCATTCATTTGTTCAGTCAATATTTATTGAATGTATAATATGTACCAGGCTCAGCACTAGCTCTCAGGATTTAAAAATATAAGATGTAGGCCCTGCCTTAAGAGTCTTTGAATGTACTGAAAAAGATACAATTTAAAAGCCTAATTACAATGCACAGCATTAAGTACTATAACAGTGGCATGTGCTTGGCTTTAATTAGGAAGGTGCATTTAATTCAGGCCCAGTATTTCATCTGGAAAAGCTTCCCAGAGGAAGAAGTGTTTGAACTGAATCTTTGTGATGCAATGTCCTCAGGCTAGTATTCAGTCCCTAAAGTAAACTCACTGTTTTTAGCACTCAGTACAATTTTTCCTTTATTGTCTTAATTTTCTGGGTCAATTAAAATAAACACTTGGCTCTTAGAAAGGCCCTCTTTTGGTGTTGAAACATGAACCAAGTAAGCCTTTCTACTCCTCCCATACCCTTGGTTTTAAAGCTAGGAGACTCGACAGGGGAGAAGAAATCAGGCATGTGTGTCCTTCTGATGAAGAATTAGTGAATGAAATAAAGGAATCTCTTTGGGTTTTTTCCCAGAATATTAAGGGGGTATAAATGTTTTGGTTACATGGTTTGCATTTGTACTGCTTGAGTCAAAGTTATAATTATGCCTATCATCCATAGTGTACATTGTACCCATTAGGTATGATTTCACCCAACCCCTCCCCTCTCCTGCTTGATCTCCATTGAGTTTTACTTCCATCTGTGCACATGAGTGCTGATTGCTTAGTTCCAATTTAATAGTGAGTACATGTGGTGTTTGTTTTTCCATTCTTATGATACTTCACTCAGGATAATGGTCTCCATCCAGTTCCATCCAGATTGTTAAAAAAAGTATTAATTCATTTTTTATGGCTGAGTAGCACTCCATGGTATACATATACCACATTTTATTAATCCACTCATGAATTGATGGGCACTTGGGTTGATTCCACTTCTTTACAATTGTGAATTGTGCTGCAATAAACATTTGAGTGCAAGTGTCTTTTTGATAAAATGACTTTTTTTCCTTTGGGTAAATACCCAGTAGTGGTTTGCTGGATCAAATGGTTGGTCTACTTTTAGTTCTTTGAGGAATCTCCATACTATTTTCTATAGAGGTTGCACTAGTTTGCAGTCCCACCAACAGTGTGTAAGTGTTCCCTTCTCTCCACATCCATACCAGCATCTATTGTTTTTGGACTTTCTGATAAAAACCATTCTCACCGGGGTAAAGTGATACTTCATTGCATTGCCTGGATGATTAGCGATGTTGAACATTTTTTCTTATGACTATAGGACATTAGTCTATCTTTGTTGGAAAAGCTTCTTTTCATGTCTTTTGCCCACTTTTTAATGGGGTTGTTTGATTATTTTCTTGCTGATTTGCTGAGTTCTTTGCTTTGTTTGGAACCAGAAAAGAGCACAAATAGCCAAAGCAACTTTAAGCAAAAGGAACAAATACAGAGGCATCACTTTACCAGACCTTAAGCTATACTATAAGGCTCTAGTAACCAAAACAGCATAGTACTTGAAGAAGAACAGAGATACAGAGCAATGGAACAGAAGAGAGAACCCAATATAAAACCATCCACATATTGCTATCTGGTCTTTGATAAAGTAGACAGCAATATACACTGGGAAAAGAATCCCTATTCAATAAATGGTGCTGGGAAAATTGGTTAGCAACATGTAGAAGATTGAAACAGGATCCATATCTCTCACCACTCACTAAAATTAATTCAAGATGGATAACAGACTTAAATCTAAGACATGAAACCATAAGAATTCTAGAAGAAAGTGTTGGAAAAACTCTTATAGATATCAGGGGAGGCAAAGAATTTATGCAGAAGACCCCAAGGGCAATCACAGAAACAACAAAAATAAATAAATGGAACTTGCTTAAATTAAAAAGCTTCTGCACAGCCAAGGAAACAATCGATAGACCAAATAAACAACCTACGGAATAGGAGAAAATATTCACAAGATATATATCTGACAAATGACTAATAACCAGAATCTACAAAGGAATCTCTTTGATACCAGGCCAGAAAGGGAGCTATTAATGAGCAGAGTCTCTTAGATGCTTCGAGATTTAGACTCTAAATAATCTCATCATTCTATCTTCTAAGCTCTATTCTCATTCACTGATTTTTTAGAATCAGAGAAAGGGATTAATTGGAGATTGGTCAGTGCCTCATGCACATGAGATTGAGGACAATTCCTGACAGGATACCTGTAGTCATTTATCTTTTCCCAAATTGATATATGGAATTGTCAAGTCTTCGGCTTCCTTCAATCCTCTGTATTGCAACTGGTTTAACATGACTTCTAGAATTTGAGGCATCCCTTTGTGTATTCTAGGAAAGAGGATGAAAGAAAGGAAAAATCCATATTTATTGCTTGGTTGACTCCCTTTAAATAGCCTTCATGGAATTCTGACACAATACTTCTACTTATATATTATATGGCCACCTCTGGCTACAAGGAAAATAATAATGGTAGTAGTAGTAGTTGTTGCTATCTCTGACATGTAATTTAGACTCAGAATATATTTTAGGGGCACAGAGTCAACAAAATTTGCTAGTGATGAGCATATGAGAATTGAAGAGAGCAAGGAATAAGATGACTCCTAGTTTTTGAGTCACCTGAGAAAAGGTGATTCTAGATGACGTTAACTGGGAAAAAAAAAAGGAACCATTTTTTTGCTAGAGAGAAAGCCTAAGATTTCCATTTTGATATTAAGTTTGTAGTTCTTAAAAGACATTTATGGACTACTTGAAGTTGGTATAAATTTAGGAGAAAGGTTTACATTAGGTGACAAATTGCGACTCAATCACATAATGATGGTATAGAAAATCATGGAACCAACAAGATCATTAGGGAAACAATGTGTTGGGGAGCAATTCTCCATGGGATTTGTGCATTTTTTGTTTGTGACTATCTTTTCAGGAATGTTTGTGTAGCAAACTGCCTTACAATATAGAGATAGTGTGTCCACCTGGAGCAGAAGTTATATTTGTTATCTGACCAAGTTAATAAAGAGAATAACTCTTTCCAGTGAAAATATTGAGCAAATTTTCTAGTAGCTATTTGAAAGATTGGTTCAGTTTCATTCTCCTGCATATGGACATCCAGTTTTCCCAGAATCATTTATTGAAGAGATTGTCCTATCCCCAATGTATGTTCTTGGCATCTTTTTCAAAAGTAAGTTGACTGCAAATATATGTATTTATGTCTGGGTTCTCTATTCTGTTATATTAATGTATGTTCCTGCTTTTATACTAGTGCCACGCTGTTTTGGTTACTATAGCTTTGTAATATCATTTGAAGCATGGTAATGTTATGCCTCCAGCTTTGTTCTTTTTGTTTAGAATGCTTTCGCTATTCTGTGTCTTTTGTGACTCATAGGAATTTTAGGATTATGTTTCCTATTTCTGTGAAGAATATCATAGGTATTTTGATGGGGACTGCATTGAATTTGTAGGTTGCTTTGGGTAGGATGGACATTAAAAAAAATGATTCTTCAAATCAATGAACATGGGTACCTTTCCAATTTTTTTGTGTCCTCTTCAATTTCTTTCATCATTCTTTGAGAGTTTTTATTGTAGAGGTCTTTCACTTCTTTAGTTAACCTTATTCCTACATATTTTTTTCTATACCTATTATAAGTGGAATGGCTTTCTTGATTTCTTCAAGATTGTTTAATATTGACTTATATAAATGCTACTTATTTTTATGTTGATTTTGTATCCTGCAGCTTTACTGAATTTGTTTATAAGTTTTAATAGTTTTTTTTTTTTGGTGGAATCCTTAGGTTTTTCTAAATATAAAACTATATCATTTGGAAACAAGAATAATCTGACCTCTTCCTTTTCAATTTGGATTTTTTTTTTATTTTTTTTCTCTTGTCTAATTGCTCTGGCTATGACTTCCAGTACTGCATTGAATAAAAGTGGCAAAAGCAGGTATTCTTGTCTTGTTTCATATCTTAGTGAAAAAGGCTTTTGATTTTTGCCCATTCAGTATCATGTTAGCTGTAGGTTTGTTATGTACCATCTTTATTGTTTTGAGTTATGTTTCTTCCATACCCAGTTTGTTGACAGTTTTTTATCATGAAGGAATGTTGAATTTTATTTAATGCTTTTTTGGTATATATTGAAGTTATCTTTCTGTATTTCCCTAATGATTACAGATGTTGAGAGTTTTTTTATGTTTGCTGGCCATTATTCTGTCTTCTTTTGAAAAGTTTCTGTTCATGTCCTTCGTCCATTTATTGATGGGGTTGTTTGATTTTTTTGTTGATTTTTTTTGAGTTCTAGATAGATTCTTGTTATCAGCCCTTTATCAGATATGTAGAGGGCAAATATTTTTTCCCATTGTGTAGGTTGTCTATTCACTCTAATGATAGTTTCCTTGGCTGTGCAAAAGCTCTTTAATTTGATCAGGTCCCATTTATTTATTTTTGTAGATGCTGTGATTGCTTTGGGTGTCTTCTTCATAAATTCTTTGCCTGGGTCAATGTATGAAAGAGTCTTCCCTACATTTTCTTCTAGGATTCTTAAGGTTTCATGCCTTACATTTAAGTCTGTTATCCACCTAGAATTAATTTTTGTAAGAGGTGAGAGGTGGGGATCCAGTTTCAATCTTCTGCAATGTAGCTATGCAGTATACTTTCAGGGATCATTTCTATAGTTTGTTACTAAAAAAAAGATATTACCTGAAATATTTATCTTCATTTTTAGGCAGTACTTTGTTCTAGAGAAAATATGGTGAAAGCATGCTAATTATTTTGCATAAACATGGTAAATATATTTTGATTTTTCTGATTTATTTGATATTAGTGCTGTCCACAAGCATACTATAATGATCTCTTATTGATCTATAAGTCTTATATTCTGTACCTCCATAAATATGATAATTTTATAAAATATATAATTTTGTGGTACAGAGATACTATAATTATAATAAAAGTTGCTAAAATGTGTTATGAATAATGATTTAACTTTAAAGCAAGGAGTTACTCTTATTTAATTTAATAGATAAGGAAAATAAGGTTCACAGAAGCTCAGTAAATTATCCAAGTTAATTTGTTCCAGAGCTGATCTTTCAAAATGGTTCTGTTTGTAAACAGTACTAAAGTTTATAAGAAAAGTAACATATCAAAATTGTCACTGAAGAAATGTTAATTCTAAGACTTGGCAATTTCATTCAAAATGTCAGTTTAGTGATTCTTCAAAGCCAGGACCCACTGTTATTGAAATCATTCATGAAGATCTTCTGAAGAATTATAAACAGGAATACACTTTCTTTCTTTAGAGTATATTTGATTTGATTCAGGAAGACATTTCAGCCAATCTAAAAAGGAACTTGTGTTATACGGTCTTACGCTGGCAAATGCATGGCACTATTGCCCCTTCTTGTTTCAAACTTGCCTTGTAGTTAAATCTAGGGCTCAACATTCAATTCTTTTGGTAGGGTAAGTTGGAGAAGTAGAGATTGGCTCTTTCTCCTTAACCCACTCTTTTTTCAGGTTCATTACTAAACTGCATCGGAAGCTTTTTCCCATTTTCCTCTCTCTTCTTAAGAGTCATTTGTTCTAATTTTTCTTCAACTGAAGTAATACTCATTTCTTTTAATGAAAGCTTTAAGAAACATTGAAAGTAACCAAGTATTTTCCATAGTCAATGTCCAAGTGTTAGTTTATGATACCAAAGTCATCCCATTCATATCCTCATTTGTGATTGTCAACACCAAAACCTGATTTCAGTTGAGGATCTAATTGACACAAATGCATCAAAGTCTAAAGAATATGTTTTTGCATTATTTTCAGCACAGAATGTCAAGTAATACTTTTGCATTTTAATAGAGGATAAAAAGCCTTATGCCACAAGTAAAGAATCTCAATTATAGAATTTAGGTCTTAGAAAGGGAAGGGAAGCTCTTTGGGAACAGGGATGCAAAGTAGAAAGTAAATTCATGGACCTGTTCTCATTCCCTCTAAAATCACTAACCTGTGTAGCCAATTATATCCCTTAAAAGTAAATGAAGCACTGATGATTCTAAGGTGCTGACACAGACTTTGATGACACATAGAACACTAAGTCAACTCTAATAATTATACTTTTAAAACCTTAATCCAATTTTTCACAGGCCATCTCAATAATCAGAAAAACACTAGGAAATGAGCTTTAGGAGACAGCTGCCTCACTGAAAAACTGATAACAGAAACACAACTTTAATTTTATGAACTAAGAAAAACTTGATAGAAGTTAACCAGTTCAATGACGTACTCTTTCCCTCCTTCCCTGTTTCACTCTGTCTAGTTCTTTCCTTCTTGTTCCTGGCTGGAAGCCACCTGAGTGCAAGATCTAGTCTCCCGGTTCTGAGACAGCTAGTTCTGGGAGTGGTCTTAAAAGCAGCAAATGGACTGCTGAGTAGCCAGGGGCTTCAGAGACAAAAATTAGAAGGCGGAGGACAGGTGTTCTGGTAAAGAGACCTATGGATGGAAGTGTGAGAAAAGTTAAAATATGCCATCTTAAATTGCATGTGATTTCCAACCAGAGAACATCTACAGTGGAAGAGGCAATAATGAACAATATATAAGAGTGTGAGTGTGTGTGTGCATATCAGTGATATTGAATAAACACATCCTCACGTTTTTTGTACAGTATACCTTGGAGCTTTGTTTGGTAGATATCTGATTCTACAGTTATAGGCACACCTGACCTTTAAATGTCTGCAAGTGTTCTCAAAGGGAAAGAAAATTCTGTTATGAATATTTCAAATGTATAACTGCTCCTTTGTTCTGCTTAAGGCTTTAATTGTTGGTACACCTGACACTAAACCATCTGAAAGGTTTAGAAATATGGCACATGTTGCCTTGTATACACATCCATGAACACTCACAATGTTACAGTGTCTTGAATGAGAGAAAACCATAAGTGGCATAGAATTGCATATGAGAAAATCTATGCAGGTTACATACATTTAAGATTTTCAAAGAAAAGAAAGAAGTTTGTTGGGGTCAGGTTAGAGATGATTTTCAAACTGATTTTTGAAGGAAAGGAAGAATTCGATATGACAAGGAGCAAGAGTGAAGTTAAAGGTACACAAGAATGGAAATCACGTGTATGGTGGAAATAACTGCTGATAATTACTGTATCCTTTCTCTGAGACAGGCCACATTCTGAGCACTTTCCATGGGTTAACTGCTATCCTCGGACCATGCAAGCCTCTCTCCATTAAATGTCCTACTCTTTGCCGCAGCCTCTCCCATCTCACTAAATATCAAATAAATTCTCGTAGTTGCTCAGGTAAAAAAAAATCTTGATGGCATCTTTAAACAAATCTTACAGCTCTACTTTCAACATATGTCCCAAATCCAGCACTTACCAACTCTACTTCCAGCAGCCTAATCTAAACCACAATTATTTCTCTCTTGGACTACTCCTGTAGTCTCCTACTTGATTTTTCTGCACCTACCCTTGCTCTCCTATGGTTCTTCATTCCAAAGGAAAAATTCCTGAAATCCCAAGGCAAATTGTGTTGTTGTTTTACATTAAACCCTCTGAAGATTCTTCCTAATTCAGATGAAAATGAAAAATCCATACTTCCTAATTCAGATGAAAATGAAAAATCCATTTACAAGACCTGACACTTCCCACTACTACCTTTCTTCTCTAATCTCCAACCGCTCTTTCTTTGCCAACTCTGATCCAGCCACATTTGTTTCCTTGCTAATCTCTAAACATGTCTAGCACACTCCTGCCTCAGGACCTTTGCATTCACTGGCTGGTCTCTTCTTAAAAACGTGGTCTTCTTCCCATGGCAACCATTGGCTAGTTTCACTTTACATAGGCCTCTGTTTAAATATCAGGTCTCTGTTTAAAGACCTGAAAGAGGTCTTCCATGATAACTTCATCTAATATAGCAGCTCCATTTATTTTAGTCCCTTTACCTTGTTTTATTCTTCTTTACAGAATTTATTACTGCCTTGAATGCTATGTCTTCATTTGTTTATCACTTAACTCTTCCCACCAGAATTACAGCCCTATAAGAGCAAGGATTTTATGTATTTTCTCCATTGCTGTATATCCAGGATCTAAAACAGGGCTTGGCACACAGCAGACAGTTTATAATTGTTTGGTGACCATGTGAATTTATTACTTTCATTCTTTGAAAACCCTATAAGATAGGTAGTACTCCTCATTATACTAAAGGGAAATTGCTCACAGAAATATTAAATAGCTCTTCCTCTATCAGTAGGTAATAAGAATTATAATTCAGATTTATATCCAGGCTCAGAGCCTACATTTCTAACGACCATTTTATATTACCTTTTCAGGATAAAACTCTAAGAACAGGATGTATAAATGAGGAGAAATTGCATAATAGAGAACAATAAGAGGTAAGGTTTTCTAAATTATATTTTCATACTAGGACAGAACATAAAATCCCCACATTTAAATCTTTCATTTATGAATGCTTGACCTTAGGGGTTACAGGAAGTTTATTCCAGCTCATAAATCTAAATTTAAAAGGAAATTGAAGATAATTACTGCTGATATTTTAAGTGTTATATATTTTATTATTTTATTATAATAGCATAAAATAAATTAATATCTTAAACACATCTTCCATTAAAAAACTGCTCATTTTTAAGTGCTATTTGAAAATTTTGCAATTTCCTAAAGGAAAAAATGTAGCAATAATAGACCAAGTTATTGCCAGAAAAAAGAAATTCTTGGAAATATCATTTAAGAATCACTCTTCACTGATGGCTATACTGTAGAAATGCATATCTAAGAAAATGTATTTGTTTCCAAAGTCAGCATCACACATGAAGGAGCTCAGGAAATTTCACCCCAAAATGTGACTCCTTAGTATAAAGAATATTTTGAATTGAAGGCCCTCATAGGTCAACAGGCCCTTGGAAGGGGATTTCCCTCTATCTGCATAACCAAACAGACCCATCAAAAGAACAATCCACTTCCCTTTCCTTCCTGTTATCTCAATATATTGCAGGAAAGAAAATCAAGAATGCAACCAGACCTGGCCCAAATGGTTTTAAACATAATACCTGTCTCTCAGGTTAATTTACAAGCCAACCTGTTTCCCCCCATCTATTTATTCTTCCAAGTAGCTATTCATCCTCCCTAGCAATGTTTGTTGCCCCTAAACAGAATTACCTTCATTCCTCATCTCCTCTTCCCCTCTAAAAGGCAGGTATAAAAATATCCAGATCCCACTGGGATACTGGATAATTACTCTGTGATTCTCCCCATGCTCACGATATATAAACCTCTTCCTTTTATTAATCTGCCTTAATTGTGAGTTGATCTTCCAGTGAACTTTTGGGGGAAAGGGCAAGTTTCCCCCCAACCCCTGCAAACATGTCAGAATCATGTCAATCAATCTGATGAAGACTGTGGCCATAATCTCAACCAGGGATGACCAAAGTCATCTCTAAACATATAATACAGAATGATACTCCTAAATTAACTTACTTTAGCTGAGATATGCCATCTGAAAATGCTAGCATATATACAGGTAGTGTATCAAAGACAAATATTTTTTAAATTCCAAATCACGTGTTAGATAACTTTCAGAAAACTTAGCAGCTAACTTCAGCTACACCAGTAACTATTGATTAAATTTTTCCTGTGTTTTCATCAATAAAATAATTTAATTATATACCTTCACTTTTTGTCCTGATCCCATATGCTACACGCTTACCTAGACTCCAATATATATCATTCCTTTTTTTGAACTGGCTTTAAAATTCATGTTTCACTTTCTGAATTTCATCACTAAGTAATTTTTTTTCTATTTTTTTTTCAAGAAGTTTAGCTTTGTCTCTCCAAATACATGATAAGCTTCACTGGGGCTTAAATACTCTTTTACCCTTTTTTGTGACTCCAGGAACACCAAGTTCAGTAGTTTGTGATTCATTAAAAATCTAAAGATGTGAATATTAGCTTTCCTTACCTTTTACTATATGAGGAGAAATGAGATTAAATTTAATTAACACCTAGGGAAAGAGGCAAAATATCTCTTGATTAGAATATAATAAAGTGACTTTATATATCTAAAGAATGGATATACCAATTGTAAGACAAAGCTCTCAGAAAAAAAAAAAAAAAAACATAATATTGCCAACATTATCCAGAGTGATATTCAAATCATATACTGGTTTCCTTTTCCAACACATAAAGAACTTGGAAGTCATTCTCACCCTTACAACAAGAAAAACAACTAAACAAACTGAAAACCAGTAACTTTTCTTAGACCCATCAGAGAACTGAGATCATAGGACAAACAGCCAACCAGCAATAATAAACTGGTTGGAACACTTGAATAGCAATTTCGGCGGCGGACTTCTGGAGAGTGTTAATTAGCATGAGAGTCAGAAACTCCTGGGACCACCATCTAAAGGGGGTGCATAACACTTTGGTTACTTTTATCTCCAAGAATCCTATCAGGTTCTCTATAGCAAAAAGGCACAGAGAGGTCCCCTTGTGTCTGACTGGGGGCAGGTGGGAAGAAAGGAAGAGTAGCTATTGTGAAATATGCCTACAGCTTTTTCCATGACAAAAACTTACTCTGGGGAAGGGGGCGAGGGAGACTTTATCAGAGCCTTGTCCCAACTGAGGTAAGGGCATTTCTTAGACTCCAGTACCTTCTAGTCTTCCTCTATCACCTAAAGGAGTGGGGGTGGGGAAGCTAAGAAACACTTGTGAAGATCACAGTCCAGAGACACAGATCCACTTAAATACTGAGACATAATCATGAGTTTACAGAATGGTTCCTCTCCCCCATACCTTACTACATCCACCACAGGGATCTAGTATAATAGCAGTGGATTACAGCTGAAAGACCTACTGGGCACAGAATCTATCTAAGGAGGAGTTTTTAGGGAAGCACAAAGGCATAAGAGAGAACACAAACAAGGACACCAGATGATTCTGAAACCTCTAGAACCTACAGCTACATCAAACATTACATATGTACGTGTACAACATAGCCCAACTCCTAGCCAGATTAATGCTCACAATAAAAACCTATTTGGCCCAGTTTCTCTTACCCAATACATCATGTGCATTGTCAAGAAAACATCATAAGGCAGGATAAAAGTCAAGAAAATCAGTCTGAAGATACAAAGAAAATATCATAATGAAGCTCAGGTATGGAAGTTTGGAATTATCAGCAGGAAATTTCAAATAAGTATGATTAATATGTTAAAGGCTCTAACAGAGAAACTAGACAACATGCAAGAAAGTATGGATAAAATAACCAGAAAAAAGGAAATTCTAAGAAAAAATTAAAAGGAACTACTAGAAATCAAAAATATTCCAGCAGAAATAAAGAATAACATTGATGGCTTCATCAGTAGATTGGACAAAGCAAAAGAACAAATCAGTGATCTTGTAGATGGGTCAATAGAAACTCCCAACACCAAAATGCAAATAGAAAAAAAAATCATAAAAGCAGAACAGAACATCCAAGAACTGTGGGAAAATTGCAAAAGGTGTAACATATACATAATTGGAATACCAGAAGGAAAAGGAAGATAGAATCAAGCAGAATAAATAATTAAAGTAAAAATAGCCTAAGTTTTTTCCAAATTAATAGCTGATACTAAACCACACATTCAGGAAGCTCAAAGAATACCATACCAAGCATAACTACCAAAAAATCTACATCTAGGCATGTACTCACATTACCAAAAAAAAAAAAAGTATCAGACTATTTTATTAAGCCTCATTACAACTTCAGGTCATAATTTAGGAGAGTTCCTAAACATTACTTTCATCAACAGAGTACTTTACTGAGATTAAATCGTATGTAGACGCCCAATGCATGAAACAGATAAAAAGCATAAGAGAAGAGCTGTACTTGTTTAAGGAAAGTTTGGTATGGGGAGGACAGAATATTTTTGATCCCTCATCTCTACACATCCCCGTATTCTAGAACAGCTTTGTCCAATAAAACATAATATGAGGCACATGTGAAATATGAAATTTCCAAGAAGCCACATATTTAAAAAGTAAAAACTCATAAGTAAAATTACTTATATTACTATACTTTGTTACCTAATATATATTATCATTTTAATATGTAATCAACATAAAAACTATTTTTTTTTTCTCGATTTTTTTTTTTTTTTTTTTTTTTTTGAGACAGAGTCTCACTCTGTTGCCCAGGCTAGAGTGAGTGCCGTGGCATCAGCCTAGCTCACAGCAACCTCAAACTCCTGAGCTTGAGCGATCCTCCTGTCTCAGCCTTCCGAGTAGCTGGGACTACAGGCATGCACCACCATGCCCGGCTAATTTTTTTTCTATATATATTTTTAGCTGTCCATATAATTTCTTTCTATTTTTAGTAGAGATGGGGTCTCGCTCTTGCTCAGGCTGGTCTCGAACTCCTGAGCTCAAACGATCCGCCCACCTGGGCCTCCCAGAGTGCTAGGATTACAGGCGTGAGCCACCGTGCCCGGCCCATAAAAACTATTAATGACATATTTTACATTATTTTTCTTCTATGAAGACTTCAAATTCAGTGTGCATTTTATACTTACTGTACATCTGAACTCAGATGCTAAATTTTTTACAGAAATATCTACTTTGTATAAATATTTCAGAAAAATTAGAGATGAAAAAGTATATTGTTCTAAACAACATACTTATGTTGTTCTAAATATACCTGTAAGCCTTTCAGTAGCTCAGTATCAGTTTTTAATTTTTAATTTAAATTAAGTAACATTAAAATTCCAACTTAAAATTAAAATACTAACTTGAAATTAAAATTTTAAGTAAAAATAAAATTAAAAATTCTATTCCTTAGATGCTAGCTACATTTCAGTTGTTCAACATTCAATATATGGTTAGAGGCTGCCATATTGCACAGTAAAGTTCTAGAACTTTATAGAATATAGTTTGAAAACTATACGTTTAGTAAAAATGCTTCTTGAGACTATTATTCAGGAGGCTAATGCCATGCTCACCAAGAAGCATTCTGCTTACAATGATACAATCTGGACACACTAATAAAATCTTGTTCCTAAACTACAAGGTGGGGTTTCAGACTATAAGACCTAGTTAAATTCACTAATATAATAACATCCTGTGAAGGATCTGGCAAGCCAGTGTGCTAAACAAAATTTTCCTGGCAGCCTTCTTTTCGTCATGCTCATTGCTTTCAAAATGTCAACATAACATCACTCCGAGATCTGTTCATCTCACAGATGGCAAAGTCAGCTTCTTAAATTAATCAGCCTAACCTGGAAGCCATAATAAGTATGAAATAGATTAGGCAGGAGTTATTCCCCAAAGGCTTGTCAATCCAGCAGCTTAAAGCAATGCTGATCACTGCTCTAATAGCTGCAGGTAGTTGCTGAGGATAGTGAAATAAATCCCAGATGGACTGTTGAAAGGAGGAAGAACTGCATCTGCAAATGCATAATCACAAAGTGAATTATAATTTCAAGCAATGTAGCTTAATTGTGGACAATAGAGGGTATAGTAATATGAAGTGAAGCAATCAAATGAAATTAATGCTGTCTTAGCTTCAGCTATTCTAGTTGATGAACTGTAAAGTGTAACTCTTCAGGAAGCACTAATTCTTGGAAATGATGGAATTCATTACCAAGGATAGGTTTCAGTTGGAATTTTATCTGGTAAAATCCCAAACACTAGACATGAACCTCTGAGTAAAGGAATAGACAAGAGTAATTCACCATGCAACACCCGTCTTGCTTTCATCTTCTTTCCTGTCTTGGTGCTTCTGTAACCCTAGAGGGTACAGATGAACACAGCTATTGTGCTTTCCCTTGAATTTGTTGCACTTGAGCCTACTTTCCCCAGCAGGCTTCCCATAGGGAAATTTGGTCTCACTGTGTTTTACATAAGTTTATTACTAATGTGAACACAAGTTCTATTTAATGGAATTAGAAACAATAGGGATTAAATATACAAACAACAAGAATAATTTCAAAGAATCACACTAGATAGTATCTTTGTGATTCTACTTGTTTTACTTTAATTGTAATTTTCTCTTAGCCAAATTGGACACATATAAAATATTAAATCCATACACTACCTTACCATTTGAGATTTTTTTAAAATCACAATATTTAGTCATGCCACCCATTTCTCACACACACACACACACACACACACACACACAAAGTCTTCCAAATTCTTGAAGATCATAGTCAAGGCTCTTCACAGTATGTTCTCAATCTTTCTTTCCAGATCTATCTTTCACTCTAATCTATGTACCCAGGGAGTTAAGTTCAAAATACTTCATAATCATTATGTTAAACTTACTGACTGACAAAAATGAACACTAGAAAACTGTGGTCTGAAAAAGGCAGCCTTTTGTTCCATTGTTAGACCCTAGAAAGATGCAGTGAATCCTGAGGAAGGTTTCAGGGTGGACATAGCAGAGGGGCATATTTGAAGGGCTAGGACTGTGAGTATTGACAAAGTGGAATCACAGCATTTCAATATTTTAACACCCAGAATGGCTAGATCACTGTGTACCAGGTGACTGTCAGTCCAAATGCACCTGCATTATAAATTTCAGACTTCTAGCCATTCCTCATGTGCAGTATCAGGCAAGTAAATATTACTTGAAATGAGTAAAATTAAAATATTCTATGAATTTTCATACCTGGAAATGTTTGCTTGTAAGATTTCTTTTCTGTTACTCTGTGGTTTTCCATCATCTACCTTCAACTCATCATTAGTGAATTGGCTGCAACACCAGATCTGCTCTTTAGCCTTCTCAGAACGTTACAGCTGGAATTCATGGCTGCCTTCTCCTCAGAAAGGTAATAATCAACATATACCCCTCATGGCAGTTACCATAGGAAGACTTCAATTATTTAACCCCAAAACTTGTTTAGAATAGGGTTTCTGATTTCTTCACTTTCTAAACCTATAATGGATGCCTAGGTGAGTGCCTGTCCATACGATGCTCAGTAAATGGCAGATAAAGAAATTTACGAGGAAGCTATAAATGTTGGATGAGTAATCATATATGAAAACGTGTTCCCATTCTAGAGTGCTACAAACACTCTTTTATGTATTTAAAACCAAAAGAGCTTTTTCTGTTGGGAAAAGATAAGCAATTGTGATCAGAAAGGATAGAAACAAAGAACTAGGGGTGCTGTTTTAAGGTGAGAGCTATATGCTAATACTAAACTTCATTTTCGTACTTTTATGTTTCAACCTCATATTACTTTAATAATTCAGAGTGGTTTAATTTACTTTTAATAGTGGAATAAATATTATAATGACCTTTTTACTGGAAAGGAAAAGAAATATAATTTTTCCATATTGTAATGCTGAGTGTTTTTTCTCAATTTTCTGCTGAATAGGTCATCCAAGGGCAAGATAAAGCAACTGGAAATCAAACTTCGTTAGTGCAGTGATGTCAACTTGCAGAAAGAGTGTAAGTCTCATTATTCTTTCTTTTTAGGATGACCTTCCTGGAACTCCCATTTGCTTTTAAATTTTCATATATTTTATGTATAAAGATTCACTGAATATCATAAAAATTATTCCAAATTTAGAGCATAATTGCTTTTAGCTGTAAAAAGAGAACATAGCAACCTCACATCCATTACAGGCTAACTTTTCCAACTCTCCTTCAAGATAGTCACTGCATCAAAAATTAGAACTCGCTTTTGAAATAAAGCCCGTAACATGCAATACACAGTTTCTGTTCTATCCTGTATATCCTCAGCTTCTTCTTATTTATTCACCTCTGAGACACAATAGGGTAATTTGTTAAAAAGCGCTCTATCTTTTCTTTCTCATTGATTCTTCATTTGTTTCCAATCTTGGGTTTCCCACCTCTCTGCTACAAATGTCTAAAGGAACTGTGAATAATGAATCTCCTATTACTTCTTTCCATTTTGTAATTTTTGACCTTTCGTTTTCATGTAAACCCTTCTAATAAGGATTATTATGTAGCTGCATGTGGTTTCCATCATCACAGGTAGTAGAAAGGACTTACAGTGTGAGTTCTATCATCTAAACCACTGACTTTCCCTTAGGCTTACGGTAAATATTAATAGATGACTGAGAAATTTCTTTCCTTTACTTTTGTCTCTCGTTTTCATCTCTGATGCTTACATACACATCAAGTAAGGGAAGAAATAATAATCCTCAAAAGAGTCTTGGAACATTTCATTCTACTTTGTCAATCCTTTTCTTTCAGGACATCAATGCTGTTTCTAAAAGAGTGATGGAGACATATACATAGGCTAGTGAGTCTTTTCTATAGATGGTACATATATTTGCTGTGGTTTTTAATTCCTATTTTCAAGGAAAGCCAATGAAATTATGACTTTTTGGTACATTTTTGTAGTTTATTTCATATACATTTAAGTTTTATGTTTTCAACAGTTTAAATTATTTTTATTTTTTTCCTCTAGGGTATGTAGAAAATAAAGTGAGAATGTTGGTGGGAGGGAATACCTTATAATGGGTCTATGTTTGGGTAGCAGAGTAGGAACTAAAAGTCTTTATGTCTAACTCATATTCTTTTTTTCTGCAAGTTAAGCCTTTCTTCTTTTGTATATTAAGATGAAAATAATTTACCTTATTCTCTAAAGGCATGTGCCAATGCAGAACACATTAAAAGTCTTGCTAGAACTGATATATTTTCTTCTATATTCCATCTTCTATACATGTGCTTTATCCTGAAGTGTGACAAGAGAGTAAACTAAAAGAGACTTTAAAAATTGTTTGTAACCAGTTAGTGCACTAAAACAAATGATCACTTTCTAACCATTGGTCTTGAAATTTATAAACAAGCATAAAACTAATTTATATAGATATTACTATAATTATAGATTACAAATCCTCCAAAAATTTACTAGTCCTTACTCTTATTACTAAATGTGAAACACATTATATTTGCTTCCAGCCAAGAACGAGAAATTTCAAAAATTATCCTTGCTTAATCTTTTCAGTGGTTTATAGTCCCAGGCAGAAAAATGTAATTGTTATGACCAACATAAATTTCTTTCTGTTGCAGTTTAAATTTTCAACTTCTTGTTTGTTATTGAAATGGAGACAATTATCATTCTCTTATAATATTCCATTATATACTTAGAGAAAATAAAACTATTAGCTAGATGTTTTTATTTGTTTTATTCTTGTAGACATGTTTATATCTTCATAGCAATCCTGTGGACACTTCGTCATTCATCTTTTGATTTCAAATTCCCTGACTACATAATGATGCAGGTATAAAGAAAGTCATATTTCATTTTTAGAAGATTTGTGAATTTATTTTATTTCATTTTTGTGTTCTTTTTGAAGTTGTACTAGCTGAAGACACCTCATCTCACAGGAATGGGTTTACCAGTAAACACATTTCAAGTTTTGGTTGCCTTTTTTTTTTCTTCCTTCTTACCCCATCTTAAGCCTTGTACCCTATTCCATTACAGAAAATAAAGAAGACAACATTTAAGAAAATATCTTATCCATTCTTCATGTAAGCAAAGAAAAGGAAGAAAAAATACAGACAGATTATGACATTTCCTAAAAGCAGTTTTAGTCTTATCAAGATCTTTAGCTACCAGGTATTTCTTAAGGCTTCCTATTTTCAATATTCAGAAACAAAGTGTATCTTATCAGGTCCAAGTCTGAGGAAGATAAACTAATGTTCAAATTCACTCTACAATAGACCTAGGTGTCTTAAATCTCTTTATTATTTTCTAATTTGCCTAAATTTCTTAATTTGTTTCAGAGATGAATACATTTTTCTTGATTTGCTATGCACTGAAACCAAATTCCTAACCCTATACATCCCACATCCAGTTTTCTGGAATGTACCTAAAATTAGAAAAGTTTCCCAGAGAAGAGAGATGTATTAAGAGGAATCAGTGACTTTAAAAGACCATGATGAAAGGCTCAATTGATACCTACATTTTAAAAAAATCAGTTCTTTCTAATACTCATTTTGTAGTACAAGAACACAAAAATCCACATTATTCTTTCCATTTATATGACACTAAACACTTGAATTTTTTAAGTTGATAAAGTAAATTACCATTTCTATCTGCTATCTAAAATGCAAATGATAAAGACAAAAATACAACTCCCATTACGTAATAATTTTGTTTAAAAATGTATATTCTGAGTTTGTCTTTCAACAAATAAAACAAATACTACATATTGAGTTCTGTCTTTTGCTTGGGTGACATCTTCTCATCATTCAAGTTTTTCTTACTGTTTCTTACTTTCCAGCTCTTTCCACACTTCACAACACCTTGGGATAGAACAAGGTACTTTATTTTTTTTTCCTTTATTTTTTTATTCTTAATTCAGCATATTGTGGGGGTACAAAAGTTTAGGTTACGTATATTGCCCTTGCCGCCCCCACCCCAGAGTCAGAGCTTCAAACGTGTCCATCCCCTAGATAGTGCGCATTGCACTCATTATGTATGTATACACCCATCCCCTCCCCACCCACATCTGCCCGACACCCTATCAATGTTATTCCTAAATGTGCTCTTCGGTGATGATCAGTGAAACCAATTTGATGATGAATACATGTGGTGCTTATTTTTCCATTCTTGGGATACTTCACTTAGTAGAATGGGTTCCAACTCTTTCCAGGAAAATACAAGAGGTGCTATATCACAGTTGTTTCTTATAGCTGAGTAGTACTCCATGGCACAGCCAAAGAAAGTGTCATGAGAGTAAACAGACAACCTACAGATTGGGAAAAATTTTTTGCATACTGCACATCTGATAAAGGACTGATAACTAGAATCTATTTAGAACTCAGGAAAATCAGCAAGAAAAAAATCAAACAACCCTATCAAAAAGTGGGCAAAGAACATGAACAGAAATTTTTCAAAAGAAGACAGAAGAATGGCCAACAACCATATGAAAAAATGCTCAACATCTCTAATCATCAGGGAAATGCAAATCAAAACTACAATGAGATATCACTTAACTCCAGTGAGAATGGCCTTTATCAAAAAGTCCCATAACAACAAATGTTGGCTTGGATGCGGAGAGACAGGAACACTCATACACTGCTGGTGGGACTGCAAAGTAGTGCAATCTCTGTGGAAAGCAATATGGAGATGCCTTAAACAGATACAAGTAGACCTACCATTTGATCCAGAACAAGGTACTTGAAACCTGGTCACCGTAGGGAATGTGTTCATTAAGTGAATGGCTACAGTTTAATGTAATTTTTCTCTCAAATGATTAAACAGATAAAGTATATAAAGATTTATAAGCTGTAAAGTTTATTCATGCAACAAATGTTTATTACGGGTTTATTATCTACTCAACCACAAGTGTTACCATAAGTATAATCTACAAAAAAACAGGTTAGAAATAAGACCATTGGATGAGATATTTTGGCATGGGAGAACATTTTAGTACCTTTCAAATATACTACAAATGTTAATGCTTCATATATGTAAAAATCTATGTAAAACATTATAAATATGCATAGTTTATGATTAAAAGGAAATTTGTCTCTTATTTTCTTTTAAATAAATATCACAGAACTTTAGGCTAAAAGAGGCCTACATATTACTAGTTTCTACAACTTAACACATAAAGACATCGGGTAGAAAATGTAAACCTCACACAGCTAATTATTGAAAGAATTGGAGCATGATCTCAGCTGTCTTTATTTTCAACTCAATTCTCTTTCAAAAGTAATAAACATAATACTTTCTTGTGGGTTATTTTATGATACTATATGTTATTTCCTGACAATAATTTAAATATTAACAGAGATTTTCTTTTACATAATTCTCAACGTGTAAAATAATTTTATCATCATTACTCCAGGGAGAAAAAAAAAATCAAGATTTGGGCTAAGAAGTAACTTTAAATATAGTTCAATGAATGTGCTTTACTTTTAAAGACATATTGTCTTTACCAATTTCAATAAGGTGAAACTTTATACATACCTTAAGTGTAAGTAGACTTTTTTGATATTAATCTTGAAGTTTTCAATCTGATTGACAAGAAAAGGTGTGCACAAGATGCTATTTGTATCACTGAATTATCTCCTATCCATGTTGAAGAAAAGTTTAGGCATTATCCTGTCTCACACGCTACGAAACAATTAGTCACATTTCCTGTTCAGTACAAAAGAAAGATCACTGACCTTACCTCTGCCTTGTTTTCAAGCTATGGTCCAGCTAAGAATCCTGCTCAACAGTTGGCTGTATCAATACGGAGCAGCAGAGAAGAGTTACCACGCTCCATCACATGAGAAGGCGTGTGTCTGCTGGCGACATCCCATTTCTCCGTTTGGGAACATTCCCCTGTGCTAAGTAGTCTTCCTGCCATTTGAGTTAATGAAATATTTCTATCTAGGTGAACTATTAGGACTCTTTAGTAACCAGAAAGTACCCTTTATCTTTTTTCAAAGTTAAGCCATATATATTTGTTATTAAACATTAAATTCCTCTGAGATTATAAAAAATATTGTTGATGGCATTTATATCCTGCAGTCTTTACCTTTTAATATCATTTAAAGAAGCAAAGAAATTGCGGAATTAGGTTCTTTAATGAAAAATTTAGCCCCCAATTTTACAAAATCAATTTGTCTCAACACTGAAATCTCTAGACCTGAATGTAAAAATACGAAAATATTAAAATTAACATACAGAAGAAAGGAGCTAATACTAATATTTCTGGACATTTAGGTGAAGCAAAAGGTTAGTAAAATTTAGATTAATGAGAGTTAAATTCAAAATGAAACCAAAAGAGCTTAAAATTATAATTCTGTAATTGAAGGAATTATAAAAAATAAAATATATCTATTTTCTCAGATATATTACAATAATAAAAATAAAATTACTCCATTGACTATGAAATCTTGATTACTATTATAATGGCAGGAGTTTGAGCTACTCAGATAATCTCATTATAATTTATGACATTTATTCCTAAATACTGTCAAGAGATTTAAAATAGTTTTTATAAAATATTCACCAAGATGTATATAATGTTATCATGTGAAATTTATAGGGCTTAATTTATAAGATATACCTTGCTGAAAGGAAAATAAAATTTTATTGATTTATGCAATATTGATAAGAAAGCAAGTTTATATTAAAGAAGAAAAAAGATTAGCTATTAAAATATACCAGATAGTAAATATAAATCAGTGAATTAAGGGAAATGTATATATCAGCAGAAGTTTAAAAATACATATTTGAAAGCAAGGAGGACAGTTCCACTGCAGACATGAGCCATCAGGACCCCTGTTCCTGGACCCTAACTTTAGAATATCTAGTTTTTGCCTTATCTGACCATGCCACTTTCTACTGGATTCTGTCTTCTGAGGGACAATGCAGCTATTTGTTTGCCTGGTTTTAGGTTGTACTTAACCTTTTGGTAATACATAGGTGCTGTCAGATGCAGTGGCAAATTGGTAGGCAAAATAAGGAAAGTATAAAATGAGTAAGGACAGCACAGATATTTTACAATGTATGGCTCTTATCTTCTCTACCAAGAGACAAAATAAGAATCCTTCCCTTATCCTCAGTGGCATTGACTATCATAATCTGATGAATAGTTTGTCATAAATTACCTTCATGTATGACCTGATAACCTTTAGTGAGAACGTATTTTCATTTTAACAAGAACTTCCAAGGTCTAACTCAAGATTTTGTTTCTTAGGAGGGAAAATCTGCAAGGTCAGGGAGATTTTAGTACCTCCACATATCACACCAAATGATGTTATGTCTGTATAGACACCCAGAAAGCTCTAGGGCTAGTACCTACTAAGCTGCACTGCTTTAACAAAGTACAGTAATCTGTGCTGTCTCTTTTTGCATGCTAAATTCCTTAAAACACTTAATCTTCTGAGTATGACAGTCCTTATGAATTGTTGGATTTTTGTACCAGACTTTGTTCACAAAATGAAATCCACATGTATTAGATGCAACCCTCAGAAGTCCTCATATTTTTTGAGTTGATCAAAGAATCATATTAACAGATATTCCCCACTGTTCTAAGTTCTACTGCCTGATAATTGACCACAGTGGGAGTTACTTACAGTGGCTATCAATTCAAGAGCAATTAATGGGCAGTAAAGCTTACAGAGAAAGCAACATGGGCTGGAAGAAAGTTGCTTTTAGATCAATACTGCTTTTAATAAAATCTTCTAAATTTTAAGGGAGAAAAAGAACCCCTGATGAACAGAGAATGTTCATCTGCTTATAAACATCCCCATCACGATAATATGAATGTTGGCACAGGAAGAAGTTCCGGTTTAGTTTTGGAAAGGTTATCTTTCTAATTATGTATAACCTTTTAGATGATATTTGCTTTATAAGGCAGGAGAATATACTGCTGGAATAGTGGGCAACCCTATATGACCAAAAGTAGTTTTTGTTGTCAAAGTTCCCTCCTGTTCAAGAAAGCTCCCAGTTAAAGGCAGATTCAATGACAGAACTTTCATTTTGTCTTACCAAATTAATTTCTACTACAAAGTAGCCTGGAAATTAAAAAAAAAGGCAAAATGAAAGCTGAAAGTATAACTATAGATTAGAGTCAATAAGGTAAAACATATTTTAAAGTTTTAAGTATGACAAAGTTTTCCCTGAAAATGACTGTACTTTTTGGATGTTACTTTAAATGTAATTATCTAGCCATACAAATTGGAAATGTTTAAGGCATAAATATTCCAAAATAAAAAATGATTCCAGTGTACAAATATTTTGATGCACATTAAGATTATGTTTGTTAATGATAATTTCTGGGGAGTCTTTAGTATTTTAAAATGAAATCCGATATAATAAAATAAATTATTTTGATTGTTTTGACATTTCCTGAAAGATTGAAATAAAACAATCTTAAATTTGGGAAAATATCATTTGAGCATATTAGACACTTTTGTATTACACAATCTAAACCACAAGCAGGGCACAAGTACTCTTTGACCGATATGGTTAAATGTTAGAATATTGTAAAAGTCCAAATGATGATAAAAATCTTTTAATATTTCTCATTTTTCCCATCATGAATGTGTTCAAGTGAATCCACATTATAGAGGTCTCTTTTCTAAAGCACCAATTCTGAATTAGGTCAAGTATCCGAAGAATGCATCTATTATTATATTAAAATTACCTCAATAAGAAAATGGTCACAAAAGTCTCCTTTTACTTACACAAAGTTAAGAAAACTTTCATAACCACTCTGTTATTTAATATTTATGGAGAATATTATTGCTTTTATAGTGCTTTCATGCTAGTTACAAGAAGTTTGAAAAAACAGAGATTAAGATAACAGAATATTATTTGCTCTCTCTTAAATTATTTCCAAATTGTAGTCACACGGTATAATGGGCAGGATTCTAAAATGGCCCCAGTTATTTTTACCCTCTTGTATGCACACTCTTGCATAATCCTCTCTCCTTCAGTGTGGGCAGAACTAGCAACTGGCTTCTAACCAGTAGAATAGGGAAAGGTGAAAATAATTTGAAGATGTACTTAAGATATCTAATCAGTTGACTTCGTGTGAATGAAAAGGGAGATTATTCTGGATGAGCCTGACCTAATCAGATCAACACATTAAAGGGAACAGACATAAGAGAGACACTCCTGCTGGTCTTAAAAAAACAAGCTAGGATGACTTCCACAGCTGCAAGGGATTGAATTCTGCCAAAACCCAGGTAAATTTAGCAAAGAAGCGTTAGCCTCAGATGACAGTGCATCTCTGGTTCACCTTAACTGTAACTTTACGAAACACTGAGCACAGGAACTAGCTAAACAGTGCCTAGATTACTCACCTATAAAAACTGTGTCATAAACATTTTATGTTGTTTTAAGCAACTAAATTGATTGTAATAAGTTACTCAGCATAAAAAAACTAATACACAGGAAACAAAAAGGAGGGAAATTTGGACATTGATAAAAAATGAATAACCACATTTCAGAGAGTATTCACAGGGAATAAAAAAATCACTTTGTTTTCCTCCCAATACTTATCACAATTGACATCTGTTGGATTTATTTATGTTTATTTATTTATAGCATGAATTACCCACTAGAATATATGTTTTCAGAAGGCAGAAACTTTTTGTTCACTGCTGTATTCCAAAAACCCAAATAGTGTCTGACACATAGTGAGTGCACAATAAATGTTTAATTGATTAACATAAAAATAAACATATCAACATATATTATGGATGCTTGTGTTGAGACTTTGGAGATGTCCAGAAATAACATGTGAAAATTAAAAAGAATCCTTAAGTTTTACTGAAAAAGCGTATTAACTGATCTAATTTTACCCTCTTTTCTTTTGACTTATTTCAACCTTTTTCCTCAGTGTGTAATGCTACTATCATCATGTTAGTTCACTGATACAAACAACCATGGCTCCATACTACTCATGTCGTAAGTGAACCGCTATCTGGTCATAGCAATCTTCCTTAACTCAGCTCCCCGCAATCTTGCCAAGGTGCTAACAGTTGAATCTGACTTCCCTGTGTGGGTTCTAGTCAAGCAGATTGCCCCCTCCTCCTTTAACTCCCAAATCTCTATCTTTGGCTCACTTTCTTTCTCAGTTCTGCAATAATTCTCTCCTCCTTTTATTTATTTCACTTTCGCACTCTTGGAAGTCAAGTTTGAATGCATAAAATCTTGCTTAGTTACGTTGTACTAAACTACAATTTCATCACTCTAGCTACATGGTAAAAACCCTTGAGGGCAGGATAGTGTAGCAGAAAGTGTAAAAAACAGAAAGGTACTGGACTCTAGACTGTACTGGTTGCTAATAGTATGAATTTGAACATACAAAATAACCTCTCTAAATAACACTTTTCTTCAAGAATATTAAAACCTTTACTGATAAAATATCAGAATCTATAATATTAAAAAATAATTTAATATTAAGTCAATGCAAAAAACCCAACACACACAAACACAAACACTCTCTCTCTCTCTTTCTCTCTCTCTCTCTCTCTCTCTCTCACACACACACACACACACACACATTTAATGTGTTCTGAAAGTTCTTTGTGCTCAGAAATCTTTCTCTCATTTGTGATTCTCTTCAGGTTATGACATGTAGGAATTGTAAAAGAAATTCAGTTGAGCTCCCAAAGCCATGCTGATGTGAAAAGCCAACTTACTACAAAGGCACACCAGAGAATTAAAGAGTGTTTTACTTAGTTTCAAATGAAAAGTAATTTTATTTAACTTATATATAACAAATAGTCTAGGTTAGCTTGTTTTATATTTTTATATTTATATATATAAAACAATTAAAAAATTGAGCCCACTATCATAGCTATATACATATATATATGATAAGCTCAATTTTTTTACTTCATAAGTGGAAAATTACAATGTTAGGAGAATTCAAAACATTTTTTTCCACAGCTTTTTAAATGTGTGTTTTCCTGAAACTATTATTATTGTTAATCACTGACATTTGGAAGGTTTACATGCTGCTATAAAAACAAACAAAAACAAATACCCCTAGGAACTTCTGGATCTATTAAATGAAAACTCTTGTTGATTTTAATTGTTTCAAATTCCTGAGAGCAGCAATCAAGGATCAACAAATAGAAAGCTTCTAGGTATATGCAGTGTCTTCTTCAGACCACACTTAAAATCTACTCCAAATTTCTTTAAGAATTAGAGTATTTCATATTTTAAAGACAATTTCTCAATTCAATGGTTTTATTCTGGATCAAAAATAATTTGTAAAAATATATCATGGGTTTTTATCAACTACACTAGTTCTAGTGATTTTCAAGTTGATGGTTTAAGATGTATGAATCAAGAAAGGGCTAAGGGATTTCAACTCTAAATAGGGAGGAGGATAGCATTCATTTATTTCAAATATGCATTTTGTTTCTATGTACTGAAGGGTTAAAAAATACGGGCTAAGATCTCTGTTCTAATTCTTTCCCCAGTTTTGGAGAGAATAGACACACAAATCAGTAATCATAGCAAAGTGTGGCAATCGAAATTAAAATGAATAATAGAGTCATTAGGTTGGATAGTTATAGAATAGTTATAAATAATTAACATATATATCCACCCCATATAAATATATTCCTATAAATTTGTTTATTCACATACATATACATTTATGAGTGTGTAGGGGTGTGTCTGTATATATATATATGTGGGAATTCTACCAAAAAAGCATAATATATTATATAGTTATATAAAAGAAATTTTGAATAATTGGGGATTATTGTGCCACATGCTTGATGAGACAATTAAATATTATAAGGTATGAATTGTCCCTTAGTGAACTTATCTATTTCAGGTAAATTAGAAACAAAATTCTAAAGAAGCTTTTTTACATCTTGACACCACTAAAGTATAGTGGTGACTTAAAAAAAGAGTAACCAAGGACTTCTTCATTAAGAAAATAAGAGAGAGAAGTAATAATTTAAAAATAAAAATATTTTAAAGTGCAATAGTTTTGGTGATAGTTTGATGGTAGAATAGAAAACTAAATAGAAATTCAAGGAGAAAAATTTACATTATATTCAGATTCATTATGTGCTCAGAGTATCATTTTTGATCAAGATATAAGAATGAATTATTCAAAAAATTGTCCTGAACCATAAAGCCTCCAAATTAAAAGAATAAAAAAACTTTAATAACTGACTCATATATCATTAATCAAAAAGACTATAGAAATCAAAAATTTAAAAATAAATTGATGCTTCCCAATTTGTTCTTTTTGCTTAAGATTGCTTTTGCTATACGTGGTCTTCTCTGGTTCCATACACAGCATAGAATTATTTTTTCTAGATTTGCAAAAAATGATATTGGTGTTTTAATAGAGATTGCATTGAATCTGTAGTCACTTTGGGTAGTATAGACATTTTAACAATATTGATTCTGCGGACCAAGTCTTTCACTTGTAGCATTGCTATATTAATACCTGCAAATAGATGGGCGACATCCAGATAGGCGTCTAAGAAACAGACCAGTGAGATGGAAAGAAAACTAGGAAAGTGTATTTTTCTAAAATCCAATAATGTGTTTCAACAAGAAGAAATGCCAATTTTGAAGAATTCTACTAAAAGGCTGATGTGAATAAATATTAGTATAGCTCACTGCATTTAGCAATATGAAGATTACTGGTAACTTTGAAAAGGCTGGGTTAAGTGAAGTGGTGGGAACCAAATAACATGTGTGAGGAAGAACCTGAGGCAGCTTTTTGTGGGGGGGTGGGGTGATGTAAAAGGGACAGATAATTGCAAAGTAGCTGAAGGAGTGAATGACGTTGAGTTTGATGGCTCATGAGAAAAAATTAGCAAACAGAAAAAACTGGTGATTCATTAAATAGTGGAGATATTTGCTAGAGGAGTCCTTGAACAAAGAAAAAGGGATGGGACCTAATAAACAAGTAGAGGTTTTGACTCAATATATTAAAAAAAAAAAAAATGAGGAATGCCTGGAGATCTATGTTTCTCTTGGTGGCCAACATGCAGTGGTAATGGTCCAAGGCAGATAGTGGTATCAAGGCAGCAAATGTAAGGTGTGGGAGCTTGGAACATTTTCCACTTTGACAAGTAAAGTGTGGAGACCAAGGGGAGGAAAGCTGGGGTTCATCTGTCTCTGAGCCGGTGTAGTTTCCTTTAAGAACTAAAGAAATTTAGAGGTTTAGGATGACACAGTCATATTCCTAGAATAAAGAATTCTCTGTAGACTCTTGCTGATGGAGTCATAAAGGCCAAGAAGAGATTTTAAGCAGCATGGAAATGTTTTCTTGCAAGAGAAAGCTTGAAACTTAAAAGCAACAATAACATGGGAATAAATAAGGATGGTTCTACATGCAAAGAGGAAAATGACACGAATTTGAGGTACAGTTAACGTGACAATCAGTGAACAAAACATGAAGGAACTTGGAAGACATTTTAAACACTTAACGCTTTTTCTATTGGAATTGAAAGACCAGCAATGGAAGGGCTTTAAACAGAAGACTGCTATGGATAGATTGTAGTTTTGCAAACGTATTCTACCTACAATATGGATAAAGGATTGGACACACAGGTACGATTTATATAGTTCTATTTAACCAAATCTAAAATTTTAAATATAAAGGATGTGTTTTATAATTCATTCCAATAAAGATCTATCAGAAAACAAAACATGACTTATTCCTCATGAAAGTAAAGTTAGGGGCTATACATGGGTTCACCCCCTATTGACCTGCTCCGTTTCCGACCTGGGCCGGTTCACCCCTCCTTAGGCAACCTGGTGGTCCCCCACTCCCGGGAGGTCACCATATTGATGCCGAACTTAGTGCGGACACCCGATTGGCATAGCGCACTACAGCCCAGAACTCCTGGACTCAAGCGATCCTCCTGCCTCAGCCTCCCGAGTAGCTGGGACTACAGGCGCGCGCCACCTCATCCAGCGGTTCAACCGCTATTGATACCTTATACATACCCATCCCCCTTATACATACCCTACTCTTACTCATCCTTAACGACTGAGCTCAGGAATTATTTCCCCCTTGGACTTCATCCCAGATTGCCAAAGCTCTTTCCCCTTCTATCACAGCAGTTGCCACATGTTACTGAATAGATTCAAACATTTTCCCCCTCTCCAAAATCTAAACTCCTCAAAATCAAACTATATCTGTTTGTCTTTGAATATCAGTGTCTAGAATAATGATTTATACATAGAACTTACTCGGTAAGAGATCTTTTGAACTTAATTCTGATTAAATTTGGACGATATATGAGTTTCATAGTTATATAATTTTATACGCAAATCTCTGAGTCCCTATTACTGAGAACAAGGAAGGCAGATCCATATGTTCTTTTTATACATGTTGAAAGTCAGCCCTATTATATATTTAATGTTTGTACCTCCCCAGTGTTCTTTTACTGATGAAAGTAGAAAGCAGCATGTGAGCAAGTTAGTGATTTCTTTTAAACAAAGACATTACCTCAACTAACAAGGCATTATCACATTGTCAGCTAAAGATTTTGATACCAAATATACTCCCAACCAATGTGTGTGTGTGTGTGCATATGTATATGTGTGCGTGTGAGAGACATATACATATATCTCCTTTGAGGTCTTTAATCTATCATAAAAGAGTTAGTTAGAAAGTCTCTTTTAAGGTGGAGGTTGAACAAACAAACAATGACAAAAAAATTTTAGCATTTAACATTTTAGTCTTCTGGAGTCTAAGATCAGAGTAAGATCAGTAAGAAGTACTTTTAAAATGTCAAAAATCACTCTTTGTTGGTGTAGCCCACTTTTGATTGTCTGAATATAAAGCATTACCTTTTACACTGAAATATCTTTTCTTGTTGTTGGCCAGAAAGTCACTGGATCCAATTCCTCACCCCAAAATATGTGTCAACTAAAAAAAAAAAAAAAAAAAAAAAAAAAAAACTTTTTAAAACAAAAATGTATGGGTCCATGACAGAATATTTTTTATTTCTAAAATTGTAAAGGATCTTTTCTACTTCAAGGCAAAATATTGTAACAAGGTTATGATTATATGATTTACCCTTCTACCTGAAACCAAAAAAAAAAATAAATAAATGAAATATATGAAGCAATGGTTTACAAGATATTGGACATCAGGCACCAAAGAAGAGTTATTCCTTAAAAAAAAATGAAAAGACACAAACAAGTGGCCCTATGATTGTCACAGCTTACTGCCTTAATAGAGTATCCAGCCTATGGCATAGACAGGAAGGACCTATGGGAGACCAATGGACTTCCTGAGTTAAGAGTCCAGGAAGACCAGGGCAAACAACCACAGAGATGAGAATATAAAAGGAAACCTGGGGATCTGGAGTGGGCCTCTCTTGAGTATTCAGAATTCTGATCAATAACAAGCATTGAATAAACTACCCCAAACCCAGGAAAGAACAGCCCAAAACGACTAGAGGAAACAAGAGTCTATGTTCCCACAGGAACAGCCAGACTGAAAACCATCATAATTCATAGGGCTTTGGATAAAGTGTCTTGATACTCTATTGGGACAAAATCAGCTTTGATCTAAATGCTGCTCTTGTCTTGTCTAACACACTTGAAAATCAAGATCAAAGTGATCAAACCATTTCCAAGGAATTTAACAGCATCTCAGAACAACACTCAAATATATTTATAGGAATACAAAAATATCTAACCACCAAAAGATAAAATTCAAAATGCATGGCATTGAATCAAAATTAACCAGTCAGCAAAGAAGTAGGTAAATATAAACCATAATGAGGAGAAAGAATCAATTAAACAAAATAACCTAGAACTGGTGCAGCTATTAGAATTAGCAGGAAAGGACATTAAAATAGTTATTAAAATATATTCCATATGCTCAAAAACTAGTGGAAATATCAAACAAGTTAGTTAGAGAAGTTAGAAAAGAGACTCAAATAGAACCTGTGCAGATGAAAACTACAGCTCCTGAGATGAAAATTACATGTAATTGGATTAACTACAGATTGGACATCATAGAAGAAATGTAATAAACATGAAGATATAAAAATAAAAACAATCAAAAATGAAACATATATAAAATATTTGTAAATGATAGAGGATCGATGAGTTGTTGGACAACTTCAAGATGTATAAAATACATTTAAAAAGAGAAGAGAGGAGGAGGATAGAAAAAAAAAGAAATTGTGGTAAAAACCAGATTTTATTATTTTACCTTTTAAAAATTATTTTTACTATTCTATATACTTTGCATTTCAGTATGAATTTTAAAATTAACTTGTCAATTTCTACAGAAAATCCTCATAGGATTTTTGTTGGGATTGCATTGAATCTATTGATTGACTTTGGGGGAAATTAATTTCTATTTTCTAAGCGATGAAGGTAGTATGACTTTTATTGAGATCTTCTTTACTAATGTTTTGTGGTTTTTAGTGTTCAGGTCATACATATCCTTTGTCAGATTTAGGCCTAAGCATTTCAGAATATTTTTAAGTTTTCATAAATGGTAATGATTCTTTAGATTTCTGTTTGTTACCAGTATATATAAATATAATTGATTTTTATATATTGATCTTATATCCTCTAACTTTCCTAAACATACTTATAAGTTCTTATGGAATTCTTGGAGATTCCATTGAATTTTCAGCATGCATTATCGTATTATCTTAGAATAAGGACGGTTTTACTTCTTCCTTTTCAATCTAGATTTCCTTTATGTATTTTTCTTACCTTACTGTACACATTAAAATCATCAATACACTGCTTAATAGAAGAGATTAGAGCGGACATCCTCGCCTTGTTCCTGAAGTCAGGGGGAAAGCATTCAGTCTTTTAGCATCAAGTTTTATGTTAGCTGTAGGTTTGCATAGGTGCCCATCATGGGTTAATTTGGCCTCGCGAAAACATGTTGAAATCCTATCCTACCTATGAATGTCAACTTATTTGAAAATAATGTCCTTGTAGATTATCAAGTTGAGATGAGGTCATTAGAGTGAACCCTAATCCAATATGACTATGTACATATACAAAGGAGAAATTTGGACACAAAGATAGATATGCATAAAGGAAAGACAATCTGAGGACACAGGGAAAATGCCATCTACAAGACAAGGAATATCTGAAGCTACTAGAAGCTAGGAGAGTAGTACTGAACAGATTCTCCCTCATAACCCCTAAGAAGGAACTAATCCTACTGACACTTTGAGTTTTGGAACTGTCCACCAGAACTCTGAGACAGTAAGCTTTTGTTGTGTAAGCCACCCAGTTTATGGTACTTTGTTATGGCAGTTCCAGGAAACCAATGCCATTTATCAGATTGAGGAAGTTCTTTTGTATCTCCACTTTGCTGAGAGACTTATCAAGGATGGATGTTGGATTTTGGCAAATGTCCATTCTCCCATTCTCCAGCTATTAAATTGAACGTACTGTTTTCTTTTTTTTTTTTTTTTTTTCACCATTGGATAACAATATGTTTTTATTAAGTGGGAGATTAGGGCACTTAAAATTGATTTTATTTCCTCTCTCTTTTTTTTTTTTTTTATTTCAGCTTATTATGGGGGGTACAGAAGTTCAGGTTACATATGTTGCCCATGTATCGCCTATTCCCCCAAGTCAGAGCTCCAGGCGTGTCCATTCCCCAGACAGTGCGCATTGCATTCATCGTGTAGGTATACACCCATCCCCTCCTCGCACCCCCCCCCCCCCCCCCCGCTCCCCAAGTCAGCACCTTCAAGCGTGACCATTCCCCAGACGGTGCGCAAAGCACTCATCATGTAGGCATACACCCATCCCCATTCAATTGCATTGAATGGTTTTTAAATGTTAATGCAGCATTGTAATCCTGAGATAAATGCTATTTAGTTATGTTGTATTTTCCTTTTTATACATTACATTAAATTTGCTAAAATTGTTTATTAGGTGTTTGGCATGTTCTATATTTTTAATTAGCTCAACACTATTACAAAAACCACAGGAAAAAAGTTGCTAAATCAAAAATACTTTTGTGTAGCTGAAATGTTATTCGTGTCTATACACATGTCAGAGATTATATATTTACAGAAAGGACTGGAAAGTTTGTAGATCTGGCAATGCCATCGCAGTCCATAACATGTTCTGACCCTCAGATGAATCACTGAACAAATTCTGATGAAATAGTTATATATTTTACCCCAGCAAAGATTTTCAGTCTTCTCCTTTTATTATTTGTTACTATAACAAATTTACTACATGTATTTAGTCTCATTTACAGATGATTTCAGCTTCCTTGACATCTTAACAGATTAAGTCTTGTGTCTATAAACACAAAAAGGCAATCTCAGAATATTGTGGAAAAAGATAACAAGGAAAATTAATGATTGATATTTCAAATAACAGATTGAACTTCAAAGCTAAAAGCTGACATAATTTAGACATTTGTCAGATATTGACAGACTATCAGGGTCTGTTGAAGTTTCCAGAACTCATTTTAATCCAAAGCATGATTTCGTAAAATGAAAGGCTCATCCAAAACCCACTCTTACAAGAATTACATAGAACTGAATTGACTAGAGAGTGAAAAGTAGTTGTGATAACTTGTTTTGGTATATTGTTGGCATTATTTTTTAATATATTGTTTCTTAATAGGTATGAGAGAAACTCTCTTTTCTTTTTTAAACTTATTTTCAATCCTCAATTTAATAGACAATGCTTTTACCAACTGAAATGAGGCATTTTAAAGTGGTACCTGATTCTCACCGATCCATCAGAATTTAGAAACAATTTATGGAGGATGCTTTGTAAAGATTTTTCCCTCAAATACTTCTGTGCAGACTTTTTAAAAAAAAAAAATTAAATTGAGGTGAAATTCACATAAGATAAAGTTAACCATTTAAAAATGTATAATTTAACGGAATTTAGTGTATTTACATTATTTTTGCAACCAGTATTCCTATTTAGTTCTAAAATATTTTTATCATCCCCAAAGAAGATCTGGTACCCTTTAAATGGTCACTCCTTCTTTCCCATTTCCCTCAGATTCTGGCAACCACAAATCTTTCTGTCTCTATGGATTTATCTATTCTAGATATTTCATAAAAATGGAATAATATATTGCCTCTTATGTCTAGCTTCTTTCACTTAGCATAATAATGTTGAGATCAATCATTGTAGCATGTATCTGTACTTTATTCCGGTTTATGTCTGAATATTTCATTGTATGCACATACCACATTTGTCTATTCATCCTTCTGTTGGTGGATATTTAAAGTCTTTCACCTTTTGACTATTGTGAATAATGCTGCTATGAGACATTGGGTTTTGTATAAGTATTACTTTTATTTGCCTGACAAATTTCGGTATAAAGTAAAAGAGAAGGACAATGTACATATAAGTTCTTTAATAGAAACTAATGACACTATTTTTCCCACAAGGAAAATTCTGAATAATTTATCTGTAACTGTGGCAGATTCGAGAAGAAAATAAAACCCATACTGTTTAATAATTGTGTAAATAAGGCCATGAGGGACTATCATCTGTGATTGTGCTAAAAGGACACTTTATCTGAGGACATATCTAGGGATCTATCTCAAGCTGCTGAGGCTAAAGATGATGTATGATACTGAAGTGATTTACAGGGCAGAGAAAGAGCATAATTTTTTAATGCAATTTCAAATGTGATTGAATGCATGAATAAATAAAGGAATGAATGGAGAAAATATAGTCAGTCTTAATTAGGTGACCTTTAGTTTTACATGCATGAACTATATCTGCTAACTTGTATCTGGTAACAGACTGTAAAACTTCAAAAGGAATAAAAACACTTCAACAAGATTTTTAGCAAATAAAAAAAGGTACTAGGATATCCTGACTTCTACTATCTAGCATTTGAGTTAGATTAATGAGTTTTTCCAAATAACTAAATTTATGAATTCATTTTAATTTATTTGGTACTTGACACATGCTAGGTGTTAAAGTAATTTTGGAATCAATGACAAATTCATTGTCTCAGGCTTACATCATTGTATTTAGTGTCCCATAGTATCTTTAAAATATTAAAATATATCCTTATATTCATGAAGATGGTTTAGAAGAGTTAGCTATAACAGCATTAATTTGTGATTGTTCATGTCAGTGAACAACCTGAATGGCTAATGATAGCATATCAATTACTTAGAATAAGATATATAGCACAAGGATATCGTATTTACTCATTAGAGTCATCTTATGATATTTATTGCTATGCATTATACACAACTAAGTGAAAACAGAAGCATAAAATGATAAATATAGCTGAAATGTAGCACAATTTTATTTTGTTCTTTTTATGTCTGTGTGTGTGTAACATACATAAACTAAAATGTCTGGATGCATATACATAAAGATATTAGTTATGATTGTCTTGGGGCGTTGAATTTGGAGTATTTCTCATTTTTCTTCTTTGCTTACATGATTATATTTTTTCTAAAAATTCATAAGCATCATCTGTAATTTTTTTAAATAAAATACATTTTTATCCTGAATTATTTTTTCAGACTGCTTTAGTGAAGGACTGGATTGCTCATGTATGTAGACATTCAGATATATTCATTGACTATGTTTTTCATGGGCTGTCTACACAGCGCAGAAAATTTCCAATTACTTCTAGTATGTATTACTCAATCTGTCTTCCAACAGCTACCATGAAAGAGGGTTCCACTTTGAAATGTACTTGATTTATCTTGGAAAAAATTCAAATAACTATTATTTTGTAACAGGTTTCTTTTCCCTCTTTACTGAGTATTCATTTGAGAGGTTTCATTGTACCTTATTTCTATATTTTGTCAGACAGGGAACAAAAGGATTTATTCCTTTAAAATTTTTTTTTTTTTTTTTGCCTTTAGAAGATATTCTTTTGAGAACCGACTACAGAACTGAAAGCGTTTTCCAATCAAGTTCTACAGCACAAAAAAAAAAAAAAAAAAAAAAAAAGAACAAAAGATTAGGGGAAAAATAGACAAGCTATTATCTTGAAAATCAGGTTCCTGGTTGAAGCATTATTGTTTTAATGTCGTTCAAATATAAAGAAATTATTTGAAAACTCAAAGTCAACTTTTTCCTTAGTGTTAGACATCCTCAAATATTCTCCAGTGGAAGAAAATGACAGAGCCTCACTTTGCAAATATCTATTCAATATTGTGCTCTCCCAGCTCTAACAAAGATCACCCAGGTTCAGATCCCAGCTCTGTTACTAGCAGGCAGTGCTACTTGGGCAAATCCCTCTGTACTTTAAACTCTTCATTTGTAAAATACATATAGATCATAAAAGTACCCATGTTAGGGGGCTGTAGTAAGGACTGAGTAAAACAATACTTGTAACTTATCAGAACACTGCCAGACCCATTACTAATAATAAATATTGGCTATCATTGTATTATCAATATTATATAACAGAGAATATTACTCTCAGTGTTATTGTTATTATAGGTAGAGTTAGGGTTTTAAACTGATCTACTAAAAGTTTGACCATTAGTAGTTTACAAGTAACAATTCAAACATCCATCAATACTGTTTCTAAAGAAAAATTTAATTCAAAAAATTTCATTACTATGAGATACTTTAATGCAGCTTACTGATAGCAACAAAATTCAGTGCATACTTTCACCCCTTTTATTTAGATTGTTTTATTAGGATAAAAATATTAAATCATTGAGTAGAAACAAACAAAAATACATAGCTTTATACATTTTCCTATATTTGCTATCTGCTTTTCAAAGGGCTATGAGAATTTACTAAAAACAACTAAGGAGTATAACATCATTATGAAATCTTGAGCATTCTCATTAGGGGGAAATTATGTCATTTAATCAATTCAAATAATATAACATTGCAGTCTCAAAATACAATTTTAATTTTAAGTAATGCTTATCATTTTCCTATAGGCAATCAAGTGTCTTCTCTTTTATTATTTATCTTGTTTTTATGTCTTCGTGTCAAGAACTTTCCTAGGAATATCTCTATCCTGTGTAGCCTGGAGTTCCTCAAGTCTATCATGGAAGGTAAACAGTGGATACATGTCTTTTTAATTTTCTATTTGAGAATAGACTCCCTTTGAAATATAATCATTAAGAAAGATAGTACCAGATTAATGTCATGGAGCTTTTTCCCTATGTTTTCTTCTAATAGTTTTACAGTATCAGATCTTACATTTAAATCTTTCATTGATTTTCAGTTGATTTTTGTATATGCTATGAGATAAGAATCTAATTTCATTCCTCTGCTTGTGGATGTTGTCCCAACATGATCTATCTGAAGAGACCATCCTTTCTCCATTGTGTGTTCTTGGCATCTTTGTAAAAAATTAATTGACCATAAATATGTTAATTTATTTCTGGGCTCTCTAGAAATTCTGTTCCATTGGTTATGTGTCCATTTTTATGATAGCACCAAGTTGTTTTGATTACTATATCTGTGCAATATAATTTGGAATCTGGAAGTGTGATGACTCCAGCTTTGTTCTCCCTCAAAATTGCTTTAGCTATTTGGGTCTTTTGTGGTTCCATAAGAACTTTAGGATTGTTTTTTTATAATTCTGTGAAAAATATCATTGGAATTTTGACAGGTATTACATTGAATCTATAGATCACTTTGAGCAGTATAGATATTGTGACAATATTAATTTTTCTGATCCATGAACACGGGATAGCTTTCCATTTGTTTACATTTTCTTCAGTTTCTTTCACCAATGTTCTATAGTTTCCATGTACAGATCTTTCACCTCCTTTGTTAAATTATTCGTAAGTATATTTTTTCATAGCTATTGAAAATGGCATTTTTTTATCCCTTTTATGGACAGTTCATTGGTGACTGAAGTTAATAACAATGTATTGTATACTTGAAAATTACTAAAATAATAGATTTTAAGTGTTCTAACCACAAATAAGTGATAAGTATATGAGGTAATGCATATATTAATTAGCTTGTTTAGTCATTCCACAATGTATACATTTTTGAAAACATATTGTATACCATAAATATATCCAATTCTTACTTGTCAAGTAAAAGAAGTAAGAGGAAGGAAAAGAGAAGGAGAAAGAGAAGGGAAGGGAAGAGAATTGAAGAAAAGAAAAGAAAAAAAAGAAAGAAAAGAAAAGAAAAAAAAGAAAGATCGCCCCTATCTCCCAGTGTTTCTGGGAGAGTGGGAGCCTAACTTTAATAAGCACCCATAAGCAAACAGAGATGGCCTAATCACATTGCCCAATTTTCCCCTCCCCATATCCTCTAGTACTTTTTCACTAATTCACCCCAGTGCTTAGAGGCTCTCCTGTCTTTCGTTTCATCAAAGAAATAATTCTCTCTGTTTAATTTCTCTTCCTTATTACAATAGTCTTGGGCTCAACTGCAATAGTCTTGCCTGTTTAACTCTTTCCGGTGCAGTTTTCTTTGACACAGATTAAGTTAAAAAGCTTCTGCACAGCCAAGGAAATAATCAATAGAGCAAACAGACAACCTATAGAATGGGAGAAAATATTTGCAAATTATACATCTGATAAAGAGCTAATAACCAGAATCTACAAAGAACTCACACAAATCAGCAAGAAAAAAATCAAACAACTCCATCCAAAAGTGGGCAAAAGACATGAGCAGATGCAAAAGAAGAAGACAAATGGCCAATAAACATATAAAAAAATGCTCAATGTCATAATCATCAGGGAAATGCAAATTAAATCCACAAAGAGATATCACCTTACCCCTGTTAGAATGACTTTTATTAAAAAGTCCAGGCCGGGCGTGGTGGCTCACGCCTGTAATCCTAGCACTCTGGGAGGCCGAGGCGGGTGGATTGCTCAAGGTCAGGAGTTCGAGACCAGCCTGAGCGAGACCCCGTCTCTACTAAAAATAGAAAGACATTATATGGACAACTAAAAAAAATCTATATAGAAAAAATTAGCCGGGCATAGTGGCGCATGCCTGTAGTCCCAGCTACTCGGGAGGCTGAGGCAGTAGGATCACTTAAGCCGAGGAGTCTGAGGTTGCTGTGAGCTAAGCTGACGCCACGGCACTCACTCTAGCCTGGGCAACAAAGTGAGACTCTGTCTCAACAAAAAAAAAAAAAAAAAAAAAAAAAAGTCCAAAAATAATAGATGCTGGCATGGATACAGAGTGAAAGGAATGCTTCTACACTGTTGGTGGGATTGCAAATTAGTACCACCTCTATGGAAAACAGTATGGAGATTCCTCAAAGATACACATTTTTCAAAGAAATCTGAGAACTGATGGTATAACTAAAAAAAAAAATCCTCATCTACAACAATAAATAGATAGCATGGATTTTACAAAGATAATTTAAGAACATTTTCTTTGAAGATAGCTGCACTGTGACTCTCATTATGCCCCATTTATAGCATCTGAAACCAGATTAGACCAGAGAGGGTGGCAGCAGGCATTACGGAGGGGCAGAAGGGCCAGATTCCAAAGGTACGTGAGCAAACTTTAAGTGGTGATGCTCATTATCTTGACCATCATCACACAAATGGAGACATATGTCACACCTCATCAAACTGAACCCTTTAAATAAGAGCATTTTACTGTATGTTAACAACATATAAGAAAAAAAATAGAAAAGGAAGAAAGAAAATAAAGGAAAAGCAAAGCTTTAAAAGAGAATCACGCTGTCAGCTAATCTGCCACTAAGATAAGCAGGTAAATACTGATTAGTTTAGTTTATGTGATTGTTTGTTTTTGTTGTTGCTTTTAGAACTACACGTCTAGAGGAAGTGGGGAGAATAACTTGGAGGAGACAGTGAGGGAGATAGAGGTGCATTGGGTTAAGCAAAGATGATGGCATTCCACACATATGTGAGGGAAGGAAGAGAAGTATGTGTATTGAAAAGACATTTCGATAAAAATTGGCTGAAGTTGGAGACCACCAAATCAATGTGATTTGTGAGGGCTCTAAATGCTAAGAAGCCATCTTTGCAATTAGACAGATTTGATGTGCATCCTTACTCATTTACTAGCCATGTGATCTTAAGTCAGATTTTCTTTCTAATTTTCAGTTGGCGACAATGTAAAATGAGAACAAATTTCCCAATATCATGAGGCTTGTATGAAAATGAAAATTTGTTAAATTTATCTATATACATAAAAATTGTAAAACAATGTTTTGTACAAAATAAGTGCTCAAAAATGGGATTAGTTTCATTGTAATCTTCTATTCTCCTCTACCTCTTAAAATCAAATAATTTTAGCCATTGTTTCTATTTGTGACTTTGTAATTGGTTGTTTATGTCCCCAAAACTGCTTTTAAAATGATATAATAAAAATGTGACTACAAATACATGAAAAGAATGAATAAGTGAATTAAGAAAAACAATGGAAGTTTAAAGCTCATAAAAATCCCTTTGTGTATTTTAGTAGAAAATATTATGGATTAAAATATGTTTTAATCTCTCTTTTTTCATAACTACATAGAAAAAGTATATTTTCAGGCAATAGCATCTTATAAAGCAATTTTATTTTTCTCAGAAATGTTTAATGTTTTCATTAATGACTTCTGAACAAAAAAAAGTTTTGAAGTGGTAAAATTATAAATATATCTCTTGGCACATATTTGAAACCTCAGACAATTGTTTCAGTGCTGCCAACAAAGTCACCTAGTACTTTGAAAGGAAGGCTACTTCTTTGTATGACATTTTTCTCTTTTAATCATTGGACCACAGTTTTGCTGTTACATAAGTCACTTTTATCTTGACTTCTATGGAGAAAGATCCTAACTGTGCACAAGTGCTATATTCATCAGTATTATATCCTCACCATTTAATCTTCTAAATAATAAACATTCAGAATCACAATAAGTAACTTAAAAATAAAGTCTTATCCATTAACTCAGGAATGTATGTTTTTCCTTTGTAACAAGTTGAGTTCAATGGAAGACACATCGCAGAAAATACCTAGAAGATAAAGATAGTGGTCCTCTTTTTGAGTATGAAAGTATTAATAGAGGTCAGCTGTGGTGTAATCATACCCAGATCTGCAAGAATAAATGACTATTATTTTAAATTACTGCATTTTGCACCACAATATTTTGGTGGCAGTGCCTAACTGATTCATGCTCTACAATGTTAACTTTCTTGAATCTCCAAAGCTAAGCATCATTGCTTTCAATCCAGCGTTCATCTTTGTCATAAGCAGGTACTTAGGAGTTGACTTGCCTGGGTTGAAATTCCAGCTCTACTATTTACTGTGGGCTTTGAATACATTAACTTTATGTTTTAATCCTCTCATCTGTAAAATTATACTAATAATAGAATGGTAGTCAGAGAACTGTTGTGATAATTGAATAAATAATATAGACAAAATATTTGTATATCTGACAGCTATGTTAGCTATCATTATCATTCATTTGATCAATCTTTATTACATATCACTATATTTTGCCTATTTATATTCCATTTTTTTAATCATAAATATAATTTTTAATGTCACCAGAGTAATACAAACATTAATCAGTGAAAGCTATGGTTATGATATGCCACTTGCATCTATAATGCTAGGGAAAACTGTGGGAGCATAAATCTGCACATAAAGCAAAGACTTCATAGAGGGTTGGTTACATACATTATGGCATATCAATACAGTGGAATATTATTGCAACACATAAAAATATGGGGCAGATCTATATGATATTTGTAAGAAATATATATGTATATGCATAGAAATTCTAGAAGTATGTACATAGAATGGTTAAAAATGGTTACTCTGGGGGTGGGATTATGATTTCTGTGGGTATTTGACTTTATACTTTTTTGAATTTTTTTTAATTTCTGAGCATACATTATTTAATAATCAGAGGAAAAAACAATAACTTCATTTTTTTAGAAAAAGAAATGATGATGATGAGGGAATGATAAGCTGCTGACCTATCTACAAAAAATGCAAAATAAAAATGCATTACTGAGAAAAGTCAATGTTTTATGTTTAGTATATGTTACTTTCTCATTTTAATCCTATATTCTAAGTCAATTAAATAAACCAAAAAAGATCTAATATAAGATTCAGATATTCAAGAATGAGCCAGTCTGAAGACAGATATTTTCAGGGATACTTTTCATTTCTGTGCAGTTGGTAAATAGCTCCCTTTGTAGCCTTTAAGTAATGATGGGATAAGAAGGTTCTTAAACCAGACACCAAGACTAAAGACCCCTAGCCTTGGTCTAGGAGTTTACAAGAAGGCTCTTCAGAATATGGGACACAAAATAAATGAGAAGGAGGCTAACAATATTAACCACACACATATTTCAAAGGGCTGGGTAGCGAGGCAGTAGGATCACTTGAGGCCAGAAGTTTGAGACCAGCCTAAGCAACATAGCAAGATCCTGGAAAAATTAGCTGGGCATGGTGGTTGGTGCCTTAGGCTCAGCTATCCGGGAGGCTGAGATAGGAGAATCATTTGAGCTTAGGAGTTTGAGGTTGCAGTGAGCCATGATGATGCCACTACACTCTAGCCCAGGCAACAGAGTGAGACCCTGTCCCTGTCTCAAAAAACAAACAAACAAACAAACAAAAAAAACATTAAAAGGTTTTGTTGAGTTATCTTAGAGCTTTCTCAAACTTAAATATAACTGTGAGTATATCTGGCATGCCATTAATTTCTCCAGTGTTCTATTAGAGAAATCTTCTTCGATGTGGATTTTGTCATTTGTGTATTCTCTGATTTAGATATATATTGTCTGTGTCAAACATTTTAAATGAAGTTGCATTTTCATGAAAGCTCAGCATCATAACCTTTCTCTATTTCTTACTTTAAATCCAAATCACTATACAATGTGCCCAGAATTGTGTCTTTTTTTTTTTTTTTTTTTTCATTTTTTTATTCCCTAAGCCGGAGCCTATTAAAATACTTCACAATGCTAATGCTACCTCTGGGCATACAACTGGCTTTCCATTGTTCAAATACCTATTCAGCATGAACTATAGGTACTGGCTGCATAAAGTGAAAACATTTTTTAAACATTATATAATGCAACAAAATTGAGTGAGAAAAACAAAGTGAGAGGCAACACAGTAAAGTAAGACAACATCAAAAATGAGTATAATACCTAAAAGTCATATCATGCAGTCCTATTTATGTACTAGATATTGATCACAAATTTAATTTTAAGCAGTCTGAAGCATTGTGAATAGGGAAAAGATCATTTATATGATTCACACATACCAAGCAAATAAAAAAAAAAAAAAAACCTAGTTACTTAGAAAGACAATTATTCCAATACTAAAACCAGAGAAATTTCTTTCAAAGATTTCCTAAGAGAAGTGTGATTTCTAAATTCCTGACATATGGTCCTTGATCACAAAGATATTATAGAACAGAAGTGAAAATACCATGAATTTAAAATACTTTATTTATTGAGTATGACATTTGAACACAACTCAAACAAATATATCATGACAAACAGATACACTGTTTCAATTTTATTTGCAGCATGTTTTGAACCTATAGCTTTATTAAAAACAAACATTTTTAAATTAAATTTTGCTCACCAAATCAAAGTAACTATTTTTTATGAAAATTTTATAGATTGGATTGAAGACTATTCAGGCTTTAATCATATGGAACCAAATTAAAATAATTTAACTTGCATAAAACCTTGCCAAATAATTCTATAATGGGAAGAGATTTTAGAGCCTATGATTTATATGTGGTTTAAAAATCAACTCTGAAGGCCCACAGAAAAAGAATCTTTACTTTGAGGACTTTTTAAAAAGTAATAAAATCTAAACAACATGAGGTATTCTTCATTTTAAGAACAAATTTTATAGATACATGTGATTGACATATGGATGTACCAATGTATTTATTGGAATTAAGATGCCAAATGGTTTATATGTTTTTAATGAGTATACTTTACTTAAATAGCACTAATAATATGGAATAAAGTAAATTCCCAATTTTCTTATACTCATTTAATTTAAAAGTAATAGCTTGGCTGTAAAATTAATAAAATTATTTCCATTAATAAATATCTGCAATAAGAAAAAAACTCTTAAAGCTTTTAGTGGCATAAATGAAATAATATTTTCCCCACATGGTAAAAAAAAAAAAAAAAAAGGAACTTGCTTTGTTGATGTGTGAAATTCTGATTTTCTTCTGCCTCTTCATAAAGCTATTAGATAGTGTGAAGACAAATGGTTCTTCTTAACAGTGTCATGTTTGAGGAAGATAATATTGTGGTCAGAAAGTGACCACTTAGGTAATTTAAATGAATTATTAATATATATCTTCCATCTATTCAATTTGTTATGATCAAAGATACTGTAAAATATTCCAATTTGATAAATTATACAGAATTAAAATTAATATATATCATAATCTTGCTTTTTATCTCTCACAATATTCATTTTTGACTCTTAAATGGTTTTACTTTCTTATTTCTCTGATAAGCCTACCAAACAAGTTTTCTGCAATTAAACATTTTATTTATATTCAATCTTGCATATGTGGTATAAAACACACTTAGGCCTTTTCTAAATTCAAGTAAATGAGCATTATCTAGAAAATTAGCATTCATTGTATTGAGTTATTCTTAGTAATAATAGTTACAGCACTTCTTTGTGAAATACAAAGCATTATAGAAATAAAAAGATTATAGTGGAAATTTCTGCAAGGTAATTAATAAGTATTATTACAAACCATATTCAAATTTTTAGGAAAATCTTCATATTTGTAATAAATAGTCATATTTTAACGATATAAACTATTATTTAAATATTTGGTTAGTTGTTTTACTGTTTTATTTACTTTATAAAAACTTTATCTTAAATGATTTGAGCTTATGTGTAAGTTGAATATAATTGAAGATAATTAATAATAAAAATAAAAGAGATTTTGCTGGATATTTTCCATTTTCCACAGTGCTTTTATATCTACTATCTATCCTCCATTCTGCTCTCTGCCCTCTGGAGGCTGACTCGTATAGACTTTGTGTAAGCATTCCCTCCTCCTTGTGTTCTGAACAAGTGTGGGGATCAGAAGGTGAGAGGATCAGATTTGGAAGGAGAATCAGGTTAAGTAGTGAACCTAGACGTGGTACAAGATTTTTACTTTTCCTACAGATTATAGGAGGAGCTATGCATATTTGCAAAGAGGGTCAGACACATGTAATAAGCAAACATACATGTTACGTATGTTTCATGTTCACTTTAGGTTGGAGACTTAACATTAAAATGCAGTAAAATTAGGCTCTATATGACAAAAAGTGAAGTAGAGGATGTAAAGGCACTTTTTGTGTGGCCTCCATAAATTGGCCAGAACCAGTCTGTGACCAGAGGTCAAAATCGGGAAGGAATGTATTGTGAAACTGGCCAGCTGTGATGTTGAAACCACAAAAAGGGAGAGAAGTCTGGCTACAGTGTCTGATGGTTGGTTGATGTCAGTGGAGAAATGATTCTTCCATTCCTTTCTTTTTCAGGGATGGTATCTGTTTAACTCTTAGAAGAAAAATCTGATAAAATTTAGATGGGAAGTTGGTGTACTGAAGCATGATGACCTCTATCCTTTCATGACTGGGAAATATAGAGGGTTTTGTTCAGTCCGTTGGGGGTGGGGGAGGGAGTCTTAGGACTTTAATTTTATTTCACACTAAAGATAGCATCAGATGCTGTAGGTTGAGGGCTCAGTTCCAGAAGACTGCCACCCATTTCAAATGCCAATCACAAGCTCCAGGTTATTTTACCTGTCCTTCTTATCAACCGGCTACAAATTGGGATTCCCAAAACCCCTCCCTTGGGTTTTATTAGTTTGGAAGGGTGTCTCACACCACTCAGGGAAATGGATTTACTGGTTATTATAAGAGATATTACAAAGGGTACAGATAAAGAGATGCATACTGCAAGGTATGGAGAAAGGGTATGGAGCTTCCACGCCCTCTCTGGATTCACCACCCTCAGGAACCTCCACATATTCTGCTATCTAGAAGTTCTCTGGATTATGTCCTTTTGGGTTTTTATGGGGGCTTCATTGTGTAGGCATGACTGATTAAACCATTGACCACCAGAGATCAACTTAACCATAATCAATATATTATTCCTTAACTTTGAATATAAATTCTATAAAAATTGAATATATTATGTGTATTTTATGGCCCTTTTCTCAGCTTTTTATCCTAATTGATTCCTATAGCTCTACAGTTCACAGATTTTAACTGCTGCATACTATTCCACTCTATGAATAATCCACAAATTACTTAAATGCTCACCTGCAACAGAAATTTGAATTGTTTCTAGCTTTTTACTGCTACATGAAATGAAATTAGGGCCACTCGTACAAATCTCTTCCCAAACACATATGTGTTGGTTTCTTCTGTACAGTACTTGCACACTTGTTCACCTCTACCAAAAAAAATAGTTTTCAAAAGCAGTTGTACATTTACTCTCCAGTAGTATGTAAATTGCACTGTTGTATTATGTTATTCTAAAGATTTTATATTATCAGGATTTTTATAACGTTGTAGATTAAAACAAATCTCATTATAGATTTAATTTATATTTCTCTATTGAGTTTGAGCATATTTCATATATTTATTGGTCTTATATGTTTGCAATTCTGTGATGTGTTAGTTCAAGTTTTTACTAATTTATCTATTTGCTAATTTATCTGTCTTTGTGTTAATTTAAATAGGTTCTCAAATTTCTCCACTTGTGGAACCCCCTTTGGAGAACACTACTCCTGCAGATAACTGTATAGGTCTTTTCTACTCTGCCATTAAAAGGCCCTATCTGACTAGCTTACATTCTCTAAAGTTAACAATGCCATGCAAATTCCTTTCTCCCATACACATATTTTCTATCTCTTTATCATTTTGTATTTTTTTTTTTCATCAAAGTACCGTTTGTATAACATTATATTGTACATTTCTCTGGTGGTAGAATCTACCACAACAAGGATTTGGTTTTAATTTTAGTACTGCATCATCACTGTCTAAGAAGACAACTGGAATACAGTATGTGCTAAATAGTGTTATTCACTAGACAATGAATAAATGTATTGGACCTAGTCATGTGCCTCCATACTTTAACACCTCCCTTTTTTAGCAAATAAATAGAAAAAATATTTAAAAATATTATAGTGCTCAAACTAACAGTTTAATGGTAAGAACAGCGTATTTGTGATTTATCATCACAGATCTGAATTTGCCTCTCCATGGATAGGTTACCTATTTACTTTGAAACTTACTCTTATATAAAAATAGGGCTAATACTATTTCTTCAAAGTTTTCTGTGAATCTTAAGGTACTGATTGTAGCTGAAGATCTGTAAACTTGCAAGTTCTTGCTAATGTTGTGCTTAATCAAATACAACTTTTATCAAAAATCCTGTTAGAAGGTATGTGTTAGAATTATATTAAAAGGAGAATTATAATCAGTATCTTTAGTCTGTTTAAAATATCCAGTAAAAACAAAGACACAGATAAATAAAGGATAAGACTTTTTGTTAAATTTATCTTGAAAATTATTGGTCATAACATAAAAAAAGGAGAAATTTCAATCATTACTTGAAATAGAAAGCTACATGAAATCAAACTTAAAAAGACAGAATTGTGTTTAATGCTGCAATTTGGATACTTCTTACTAGAAAAACATAGGACCATTGGCTGGACAAATACTAATTATCAAGGTTTTTATTTTACAAATCAGAACTATTTGTCTTATCACACCAAAGTCAACTGTTGAACTCCCTAAAGAAGTATTTACCAGGCTTCTAATGAATACTAATGGAAGTATCCTCAATATTGTAAAACATTTTTTTGTTAGATCAGTTGTTTCTGTGAACTAACTAGCTTGTGCTGTCATTTTGCTGCAAGAAAATGGTCTAAAGGAGAAAAAAAATTCAAATGAATTTATGGATTTCTCTATAGGATTATAAAGATTATTTTAAAAGGTTTAAAGTACAACCAATTTACACAAATATTTAGGATTTTTCTGCTATGACAATTATGTACCAATTGCTATAATTCAGTTGCTTATTTTGAAAATTACCAAAAACATATTTCCTTAAAAGTAGCTTTTCCAAATACTCTGATTAATTAAACTGAATAATTATTTCAACTTTAAACTTTTACTTAAAAATAAAAAATTCATAATGTATAATAAGTTTTTATTACAACTGTGGTCATTTCTATGAGTTTTATTTTTTAGCACTATTTTTCATCTTAATAAGGTAAAGAATTTTCAAAAGGATTTAGAGTTGTTTAATAAGCTTCATAAATCACATGTTTTTTAAAAATATTTTTCTATAAAGCAAGTGGTTTTAAAACTTCAGAAAACTCTTTTAGAGATTACAAATAAGACGGGTAAGCAATCCATTGCTGGTTTATGATCATTAACTCATATGCTCAATATCATTCACAATCTCATCTCATGTTCCTTGGAGGGCTTGAAATTACCTATCACAATAGATCAAAGCAACAAACAGAACTCATGGAGGATTGCATATAGCAGTTCTGCATTGCCAATGTCCCATTCTTGCATTTTTCCCAGCCCTTAAAACTGAAAATAGTCCAATCCATGTTTATCATTTGTATCTCTACTGCAATAAATTTCTTTTCCCGATTTCCCTATTTCTGTTGATGGCACCACCACTCTTCTAATGGTCCATACTAAAAATATTTATGTGTGTACTGTAACTCTTCCTTCTCTTTAGATTTTGCATGTTGTTAAACACCATCTCTCATGGACTAAACCTCTTTAAGGTCACTCCACTCTTATTTCATGGCTTCCATCAGCTCAAGTCCCTACTTACCCAATTAATATCTTGTCTCTTTTACAAGAGGATTCTAAAACACAGTTGCAGCACCTCCTATCCATATTTCCTGGCAGATAGCATTCCCAAAGTACATCTTCACTGTATCATTACCCTGTTCACAGATCGTAATAGCTTCTATTTACCTGCTAAAAAGTCCACATTATCAACATTTGCTCTCAGGAGCGAGCGAGAGAGACAGAGAGGGGGGGAGAAAAGTTCTCGTGGACACCACTAGAGTAACTTTTAAGATCTAAGGAGGAGAAGAGGTAAGGAAGAGTCATTTGTCAGCTTATGTAACACAAATGCAAGGAAAACTAGTGAAGACACACCACCCAGTTTTCTGTGGACATTTTTCTTTCTTGGACTTCTTATCATGAAAACCCGTTCTATTTTAGGGGAAATTCTTCACAATTCAAGTCTTGGGGAGACAGGGCATCTGTCCACTGTGAGAGCCTAAGACAGATGTTTTCCTCTCCCTACATTTTGCAAGTCAAGTCGAGGGCAAATAACCCAAGTTCATCCAATTAAGGGTTACAACCTAGAAATCTGATTCAAGAAGAAATGTCACAAGGAAGAATGAGACCCTGACTCTGGGGCAGGAACAGCAACATACAGCTGTGTAAAAGAGCGAGTTCATTCTGGAGGTGGTCACTGTGTATAGGGCTGGCCTCCCTCTATGGTGCTGGGATTAATTCAAAGTTCAAGCACAGATTTTGAATATTCATTACAGTCTATTTTAGGCATAAGAAGTACAACGAGGTAACATCTTTCAGAATGGAGCTTGAATATCATTTTTTAAGTCCAGATTGGTGATGGCACACATGTGAGAGTCTGGGTTATTATAGATATTTTATATGAAATAAGGAGGAGGAAGCCAAGAGAAAGGCCAGTACCATCAAAATGAGATGGCATGAACAAGGAAGTTGTCTTAGAGTTTTTCTTTTTCCTCACATATTTTACTGGTCAGTTTCCTAGGTAAGAATAAAGCAATCCTGCCTTTAAAAGTCCCAAGCAAAGCAACTCACATAGGTGGGTGACCTGGCCACTATATGAGAATAGTCAGAGGTTGGAGGACAGCAAGACATGTGTGATGTGGAATTTGATGATTTCTGGGTGATACTCGGAGATAGTATTCCTAAAACTTACTGATCTCAGGACAGAGGCTCTTGCTATGTCACTCTTGTTTCCAGAAGAGATTGTATGCCAATAGCAAATGGCTAGGTATTCATTCTGAAGAGCTGGGATGGGGCCTGATATGGGGTAGTCTGTAATCTGGCATTCAGTCCTCTGCATTAGTTCAGTTTTCTATGCACGCCCTACTCTTCAGTCAAACAAGGCTTTTTATGGCTCCCTAAGTACTCTGCACACTTTCCAGATGCTGGTTATTTTATTTTTTTCATTGATGCTCTATTTTGTTTAGAAAGCTTACCCTCTCCAGCTTTGTATACCAAAATACTGTCTATCCATCAAAGCCAAGTTGAATGGCAAATTCTTCCATGAGGTCTGAGCTGATCTGTCCAGCTGTAATCCCTTCCACTACTAAACCTTTTAAGGGTTTTGACCTGGGGTAAATACCATGGCCTTGGTTAAATAGCAGGCTGAAATCTATTTAATAGTGGAACTCCATCAAGACAGAAAAGAATCCTGGCGTATGCATTAACACAAGGGTTTGCCTCTTCTTAGTAATAAAAACTCTACTAGGAATCTCAGCCCTGGGCCTGTCAGCTGGATCATTGCACACAGGCTGGGTGAAATAATGTGCAAAAGAAGCATCCAGGTGCATCACAAACCATCAGCAGAACTTACTTCTTTCTTCATCTCACTAGTAATTGGAAACTCTTTCCATTTGCCTAGGCCTGGTTTTCTAGTTGAAGAGTCAGAGATGAACACACGTTGTTATTGCTTGCACTTGGATGGAACAAGGTAGACAGTGATTGAGAGTACAGTTCTGTTATGTGTATTTATTACCTCTACTTTTGCATAAGTTATAGAAGAAAAAAAAAAAACCTTTCTATTTCCTTTTGAATTTCCTACAATGCACAATTTTAGGGTGAGGCTCAATAAGACTTTGTTGAAGAAGTAAATGAACAATTATCACTGTACCAAAAAAAAAAAAGTAAATAAAAAAGTATCTAGTGTTTATTCAATTCCTCTTTAGCATCTAGTACTGTAATTTATAGAAATTATTTCTTTATGCTCTATTTAGATTTAACACTCAGAAAAATATCACTCCAGTTCATCTCACCTATATTATTTCTATCCTTTAGTAAGTATTCTGATGAACTTCCATGGATAAATTTAAGTAACAGAGTTAAACTTTCCTTAGGTATACACTCATCACATCAACCCAAAAAGCAATGGCATTTGAATGACTTCCACTGTATTTCTGTAAAAGATTAGGGACTGGTAATTATAATACATTTCATATCTGAATGTAATGGAATCACAAGCAACCAAATCAGACACTATGGGAAAATATAGTTAACTCTTTATGAAAAAAAATCTTAATGTCTTAAATCACAATTGCATTCTTCATTTTCTTTATGCTTGCATTTGGGGAAAATAAATGGGCCAGTGAATTGCTGTATTCCCAAACTGCATACCTTTAAAAGAATAACACGTTATCATCTGATTGATTCTGTTCCAGGCAATTATGTTGAAATGGTCATTACGAGATGTAAAGAGCAATTGGTTTTCTTTTTTGAAACATGCTTGTCTGTATCAAAAAATATTTTAAAATTTGGAGAAAAGATGCCACTTAATTATATTCTCAATCTATGAAAATTAAAGAAATATTAAAAAGTATTTATAACACTTTCATGTGATGTTATGGCTATTTATAATCCAAATAGTAATTTAATTATAAATTTAACTTTACAGAAGATATTCTGGAAACATAAATTTTCAAAAGATATTTAATAATATTTCTAGAGGGTGACACATGCTAGAATTATTCCATATCTATTTTGGCAGTTATTATAAATAGATTTTAGAGACTTACTATGGATCATACTTCAAATAATCTACCACAAAATACAGTTGGTTATGAAAATCATATCCAACAAAATGCAATTTTCTAATTTAAACACGTACTCAGCTCTACTTGGGTATATTTAATGACATTTCAAAAGACTTCAGATGACATTCCTATATGCTAGGTAGTATGCTAAGTAATTAAAAAGATCAATGTTATTTCATTTAATCCTTGCAATAAGCTTATAAATGAAAAAACTCAGTTTCAAAGCAGTTTAATAACTTGCCTGAAGTCAGATAACTTGTGACATAATTTGAAATTATGTTCTCTGACTAAAATCACACAACTTTTAAAGATACTACATTTTATATATGCATTATATATACAACACAGAAAGAACAATTTCATTTATTCAACATCAAGGATATTTCCTGTAAAATAATTTTCTAGATATAAATATAGACCTTTAAGCCCAGAGATGTTATGTAGTTTTATAACTTTTGTGGAAAACCTTTAATAAATGCATTCATTGCTCCTCTACATCCCTGTTAAACACTGCATAATAAAATACATGCTTTTTTTTTTTTTTGATGCTTCAAAGTCCTCAACATGATCATCAAATTTTGCAAACAGCAATATCATAGTCATTCATTAAGGGATATTGAAGATCTGTTTGTCCTCACCCTCTGGACTATTAGGTTCTTTCTTTTTTTTTTTTTTTTTTACACTTTAATTAGATGGCTCAACGGTTGTTTCTGTTGTCAGTGTACTTGCTTGCTAGGATGCTTCATTTTCCTGTGTATAACTGGTTCCTTGGAATTTTTATTACACAGAAACATGATTTCACTTCACATTTTAAAATTGCATATAAAGTATAAATTAGCTCTACAGAAATGTCTAAACATCCCTTAAATGAAACTATTCCAGTACAAGGTATGCATTTCAGTAAAAGGCCATTTTCATATTCACTTTATCTGCTCATTCAGTTACCCATTTGCAATTATTTAATGAGCAATTACTATATAACAGGGACATTCTTGGGTGCTGAATAATCAGCAGTGAGTAAAACAGGCGATGGCGCATGCCCTTAGAAGCTCAAATTCTATTGGGAGAAATAGGCAAAGGAAATACTATATTAAAAAAATAAAAAAAATATAATGTTTAATGATGAATACTATGAAGAAAAATCACATAATAGAGAGGAATAGGGAATTCCAGGGGAGCAAGGGTTATGTAATTTTAGATGGATGGTCAGAGAAGGCCAAACTGAAGTGGAATATCTGAGTAAAGAGCTGAATAAAAGTACGCCAGGAGTGTGTTTGTGCTTAGATCCACTGTTCAGCTTTCTTTTGCTCTGCTTTGTGTTTCAGGCATTCTGACCTAGGCCAGTGGCATCTACGCAGGTTTGGCTAATGGGGAGCATTCCCCCACCCTAACGGTAGGGGGAAGAAAGAAGACAAAGTGCTCCCTCTTGTCCACCTCTGTTTTGGGAAGCTGCCTAACTTTTACTGGATAGTTTAATTGTGGCTCCAAGTTTTTCTCCTTGACTTCAGGCCTTAGAGTCTGATAATACCACTTCTTTCCTTTGTCTCTCTAGCCCAGGGCTAGATGGTTCCCTGCCCTGTTAATCCATGGGTATTTAATACTCCCATCCCTTGTATTAAATCCTATGTGTTAAATCCTCTCCTTTGACATATTTTAGAGTCTTATTTTAAATACATACACATTTATAAATCAATATTTGGCCTTTGACTATTACAGAAGGTAAGAGAGCAAGACTCATGGTGATCTCGGTAAATATCATCCTGGATCATGGGAACAGCAAGTTTGACAGTCTGGAAGAGAACTGCCTGAAGCATTCCAGACACTTCCAGAGCCTGGTACAGCATCTTTCTGACTTCAGCTTTTATTCTAAAGGTACGGAAGTTATTGAAAGCTTTTTGACTGAGGAATGAGATGATCTAACTCTTTTATCTTTTAAAGGAACATTTTTCCCTGAAAAGGACAATGGTGGAAGCAATGAGACAAGTTGAGAAGGTATCAAACTATTCTTGTGAGAAATAATTTAATTGCAGCAGGAAAATGTCAGGGGTGGTGCTAAGGAGTGGGCAGATCGTGGGCAGACTTTGATGGCCAAACCAATGGATTTGAAGATAGATTATACATGCTAAATGGGAAATAATGTTAAGTTGCAAAAGAATATCATATATTCATGTGGAAATGTAGGATATATGAAAATATAAATTATGTGAATATAAATTCAAGTGGGAAGGTCGACCCTATAGACATAAATTTAAAAATCGTCACATACAAATGGTATTTTCAAATCATGAGACTTAATACATCACTAATGATGTCCTTTGCTTATTTGTAGTGTTTTGGGGTAGCTGAGTTTCTCAATAAGTAAAGATTATATACTCCATAGATTAAAAATATAGAAAGTGTCTTAATTCATTATAAACAAAACTTCAGAACCTTACATTTTAAATGTTTGCTACATACTCATAATGTGAATTTATTCCAAATATTTTTGACCTTGTCTTTTAAAGAGTAGCTTGTATTGTTTAAGTCTCTGTTACAATCCAGTTGGTACTAAGCAGGACTTTGTAAGACACGTGCGGTGTCTGCCAGAGCCCCAGGCCTGTGCTGCTGGGGCCTGAACACTGTCAGGTTCGTCTGTGTCTCTCGCCTCAGCCTCCATGTGTGTCTGCTGCGTTTTCCCTTTCACTGCAGGCCAGCTCTCTTTCCACATGGCAGAAAGTATATTTGCCAACAACTCTTCACCTTTACACCTTATAGATTCTGTGAGTCAGAGAAAAAAACCATTCTTAGACAAACAAGAGGGAAGGAAAATGCCAAAAAAAAAAAACCCGGTTCAGCATAGTGCTCAAAGCCAATTTAATAGTCTTTTAAGAAAATCTATTTTTCTTTTTTTCATTCAGTGCCTAAGTATATACTGAACATGAAGTTATTAGTGTTTATCATTTAAAACATATGATAAATTAATATTGCAGAGCACCAAATAAAAATAACAATAAAAAAATAAAAAAATAAAAAAATAAAACATATGATAAAAATAATGGCAACATTAGAAATTGTTTTCTTTATAATTCTTTGTACTTTTTTCAGATCTCATAAAGAGAATTAAGATTGATGGAACAATTTATCTGCAATGTATTTGACCAGTATACAAGAAAGGTCAGTATCTGTGATATTTAGAAGATATGATGACATTCACTCTTCAAGAAAAGATTATTTTTAAACTCAATGCTCCATGTCACATTTTAGGATTACTTAGGTAAATACAGACAGGGGAAAAAAAAGAAAACAAAAAATGACCTTGAAGCCATGGAGCATGCTGAATTTACCAGAGTATGATAGGATGATAAATTATTCAACACTGCATGTGAAAATAGATCTGCAAAACAGGAAAGAGATACATTTCTGTCATTCATTTACTCAACAGGCATTTATTGAGTTGTACTATTGTGTTCAAAGGATAGCAGTATTCCTGTTCTAGAGAAAGAAAAATGGAAACAGCAGCAGATTTGTGTAACTATAAATATTACAAAGAAAAGAAGAACTCAGAGTTCGTTAATCAATCAAATATATCTAGAATATCCACTACCACTACCACATCATCTAATTCCCATTTCTCATGACAACTAAAACAGAAAACAGACATAGCATTGCTCCACTCTTGCTGTACTGGCTATTTACACACAGAACCTGGAGCCATCCTCACAAAGTAGAAATCAGATCCAGCCACTCTCTTTGTCTCAACTCTCTAATTATTTTCTTTATGCTCAGAATAAAATACTGAGTTCTTAACTAGGCATACAATATCTGATCCCTAGATCACTCTCAGAATCATCCCCAATTCTCCTACTACTCTTCCTCTCACTTGCTGTGATCCATCCTTTGATCATTTTGCTGTTCATTACTATACCAATCTGTGCCTACTTAGACTTGCTCTTCTCTCTGCCTGAAATTCTCTTCCTCCACCTATCTGCATGGGTCAGGCCCACACAGCATTTAGGTTTCCGTTCAGAGGCCACCTCCTCAGAGGGCTCATTCTAGAACATCATCTATACATGGTGTTTGATTTGGTTTGGTTTACTTTGGTTTTCCCAAGCAGAAATAAGGAAAGAAAATAAGGAAAATGTTAATAGTAATGGCATAAAAAAAAGTAATTAAAGACAAGGCATAGTATGTTAGCTAAAGCCAGAGGGAACTAAGGGGAAAAAAAGAGTCCATAAAAAGAAAGAATAATTGGGTCTGTAAGCTAAAAGTTCTCCTTAGGTTAAAGGACAAACAGTTGCAATTATTCATCAGGTAAAATGTTAGAATAAGAGATCATCAGAGGAAGGAATTTTGTGTTAATTATTCTATGTTTTCAATGAAACATGATGAATAAGGTCTGGGATTGTCAAGGACAATTTCTAACCATGTAATATGCCCTGCAGGCCTTACTACCTCACCAGAATGGGGTTTGGATCACAAAACACTGTTTCCCATGTAACATTTTCCAATGAGATTTATGTAGAAAAGAAAAATAAATGAAGAAAAACAAATCCTGGAGTATGGCTATGGAAAGGGGTCGGGTAGGGAGGTTACAAAGATTATTGGAGGAGAAGAGGTCAAGAAACCAAAATACTTTACTGTTGGAAGGATTATCCATAAAGACATCAAAGTCCCTCAGAAAAATTGAAGAAATTATAGTGGGCAAGAAGATTGTGAAACAAAAGTCAAAGATATCAAGGGATGCATGAGATTGCCCAGGAGGTCATTAGGTGTTAACTAGTAGTAGATGCAAAGTCAAATATTATAAACCTTATAAAAAAAAGTGAGTGTTTTTTCCAATTTTTCATACCTTTGATAACACCTTTGTGGATCAGAAAATATGAGATCATAAAGTTTTAAATATTCTTATAGAAGATAAGTGGATGAGCGTGGAGAGTAAAATGTATGTAGCACATAGAATTAAATGACTGGGTTAATGTTTGTTGAGTCTCAACTGATTTTCATTCTGTTCAGATAGTCTCTTTTAAATGAGCAATTGCTATAAGAAAGCTAGAAACCAAGGGGAACCTGAAAGCTCCTCTACTGTCCTAGACAAGGACAGTATTTCTCAGACGACTGGTTCAGTTAAAATCTCCAGATACAGATTTTGATTTGGGTGTTAACAATGGAGAGTTTCCAGGGAAGTCTCTGCACAGTGAGTGCTGCATTGTGGTTGTGGAAAGCATACGTAGTCACATTACTGCTCTTTTGGACAAAATGATTGTCTTCTTCATTATGAATATCACAGTGGCAATAGACAAACCATCTAATACTATCATATAATTGTATAATAATTGCTCCCATAATATCTTGATAAAATAAAAATTTAAAAAGGACTTTAGACTCCATGCTGTTTAACTTTTTCACAACCCAGAGATGTTTTTAAACATACCTGTAAGTTTCATGAAATCATCCACAGTGTCTTTCATTGTTCACCATTATATTCCAGTGCCTGTCAAAGTGCATAGCACATCACAGGCACTTAGTACATTTTTACTGAATGAACAGGTTTCTAGTAATGTTGCTGATGTAAATCCAAGTTAGCTGCACAATTGGACACTCCTCTTCTACACTACCTTGAAAGTGTCTTTAGGCATGCTACTCCTACTTTAACTCCATAGTTGGGAATGCATACAGTTGAGGGCACGTTCATTGATCCTTGCAAAGAAACCTCAGGTAGGCATGTCCTGACTTCAGCCTGGCCCCTTACTCACTTGATGCAGAAGGTTGGGTTTATGTAGATGGGGAGCTCACTTCTTATCCAGCCACTTCCATTATCCTTTATATAAATATTGCCCCCTTCCCCACCTTCAAAATATTGCATATATTTTTATGTTTTAATATACACAATTCCATTAACATTTTAATTTTCCAGTAAATAACTATGATGTCAATTCCTAAACTTATCTCACATTCTTTATATTCTTGAAGTGTTAAGATACTGCATCTTTTTTTATGTCTTCTGTCTTACCTTAAATAAGCAAATTTATATTCTGTGAGCATATATTTCAGACTTGCTCCTGTGTGTGTTTTTAACGTTTCATGTTGAAAGCCAAAGGTAGGATGTTCTCAAATTCATAATCCCCTAGGGATCTTTTGTTCTTGCCTGTATTCTGATAAAGTAACACCATGCTATCCAATCTAATTTCTTTCTCTTAAAGTTTTTCTAAGTGGCTGTAACATTAATTTAAAGTTTCTTCAATAGATTTTTGTCCTAAATAAATCACTGAAAACTGCATGGGTTTTTACTACCAACTGACCTCCTCCAGAAGGGAAAAAAAGGTCCCATAGCTCCATTCCTCATTTGCCTTGCAACAGGCTGAGAAAGATTTATGTTTAAAATTTAAAGACTGTGAATGAATTAGAAATACATATGTTTAAAAAAAATCACAGTAGTGGGTGTATCAGTTTCCTTTCATCTGTTGCTTTGGTGTGTTTTTCACCATATACTCCATTTTGGGAGGAAGTCATTAAAAATTAATCTCCAAAAGAAGTTTTTAGTCCAAGGTTTTTATTTACTAAAATAGGGAAATGCCAAAAAACATCAATAAACTGATATATAAAGTTAGACCAAAATCTAAAATATTTTCTTCCATGTCTACAATTTTAAAAACATTTTAGGAAATGGATAGGATGGGGGAATTAAGAAAGGTAGAATCTGATGATGTAAATGCTAGATTAATGACCATAATAAATGAATATGAATTTAAGACCTTTAAGATTATCCAGAGCCTGTCTTTTCTGTTATTCACAAATGTTTTTCCTTATAATATGATTTACCATTCAGTGAAAGACCTTAGAAAGTAAATATGAGTATATACCTATTTATCTTTGAGTTTTCTTCATTATGTGAATGACATTTATGCTATTAAAAACTTAAAAATATGTTTCCTGACTAATATTAGCCGTATGACCTGTCAATCTGAACATTCTTCTATTTTCTTCTAAGATGTTTCATACACAAAATCTGCGGGAAACATACTCAGATGCCAACAATTCGTATGTAAAGGAAGAATTTCCCATTTTACAAAGGCAAAAATAAAGATGCTACAAATGAAAAGTTTAACTTTGTACTTTAATTCCCTTTATGACTAATATTGAGCTAATAGAACACAAGAAGAAAAGACCTATCTTGGTGTCTTAATTAACTGAGTATTGTCTAGAAGCTCTTTTCATAAGGCTGGTGAAAAATGCTTCCTCTGGTAACTTTAAATCCATTTTTTATAATTAGCATTTAGTGTATTCTTGAAATGAAATTGGCTTGTTTTTGTCTGCCAACACCAATTTTCAGCTCAGCAGCTAAAAAATAGGTCCTGTGTGTTAGAACCAGCAGGTTTGATGTCATGTTGTAATAACTTATGGAAATTCTGTCAGTATTTTATCCATGTCAAATTATAAAATTATAGAATCTAAATCTAGTATTTGTTTATTCAGAATTCTATTTGTATTCACTTATGACAAAGATACAGATGTTATGCTGAAAAGCCAAAGATGACTGTAAATAATTAGTTCTTTGAAATACAAAGGAAATCTCTTCCCAATCATTTTTCTAGCACACTGAATATATATGTATAAATTTCCTTCAAAATTGATATTTTAATAAAAATTTTTATTATATTCATTGTCAAACTCTCCATGCTAAAAGGTTCAACTGCATTTATTTCATTTTGTTTTACTTCCATCATTCCATGTTAACTTTATCACAAGATTAAAAAAACTTGATATAAGTATCTATATTTTATGTATTTAATTATCAAACCCAGAAAACATGCTAAGTTAAGAATACTTATCTTTAATATTTTTAAGATATTTTTCAAGTTACCCACCTTAAAATTTTACTCAGGAATGAAAAAGAGACTACAAAATTTTCCATACAAATTGTCCAGCCTTTAGAGCATATGGAATCTCTAAGGAATCAAATATAGGAAGTAGAAAGTGTTTTATTTTTGTAGTCACTCACCTAAGTGTACAAAACTAACATGAGACAGTAACTGTCCTGAGAGTCTAAAATTTAGTTGAGGAAATGAGAAAAATAAATCTGAATTAAAACTACACAACCAAAATAGAGTTTCAAAAAGGAAATTAAATAGGCACAAATTGTCATGTTTCATTGAATGTTGGGCTTAGTATCTGTCTTGGTTTGCTAGAGTTGTCATAACAAAATGTCACACTATGGGTGGCTTAAATAACAAAATTTTATTTCTTATAGTTTAGGAAGCTGGAAAGTACACGTTCAAGTTGCTAGCAAGGTAGCTTTCATTCTGAGGCTACTTTTCTAGGCCTGTAGGCAGCTGCCATCTGGCTGTGTGCTCACATGACCTGTTCTTTGTGTGCACACAAATTGTGTGAGATCTCTGGTTTCTGTTTTTCTTCTTATAGGGACACCAGTTCTATGTGATTAGGGCCCCCCCTTATGACCTCATTTAATCTTAATTACGTTTTTAAAAGCCCTATTTCTGAATACAGTCAAATTGGGGGTTAGGACTTCAACACAGGAATTTGAAAGGAGGGGCACACAATTCAATCTATAACAGTATCTGAACCTTGATTAATGGGAAAAATCTAAAGTCAAAGGAAGAAAAGAGGAATCAACACAATAAGAATTAAAAACCATGAGAAAGGATCATATAAAGTAATGAGCAATCATATATTTTCTGAAATCTGATAAATGGCCAGATCTAAAGTAGAGAGGTGGTAATAAGTATTGGAAAATAATATTTTCTAAAAGGAAACACCAAATATTAAAGAGTCTTAAAAATCCAAAACATATTTTAGAATTGCTCTCCTCTCCTCTCCCCTCCCCCTCACTCTCTTGTATGCACGCACTATCTTCCTTCATGTGTATACATGCTACCATTTGTAAAACTTTGAGTTTTACATGATATTCTTTGGAGGATATTAAAATTGCATATTGAAATCAGCTACCATAAAGTATTTAGATAAAGAATGTGACTAAATAAATATATAAATACTAGTGCTAAGCTTTAGTAGTTATTGAATATAGTTGAAAACGGTAGTAAGACAGAACTCTGGCTTCTACACAGGCTACTTTAACATGTTATCTCATCATTTGCTGCTATATCATAAAAGTAGCTCATACGGAATATTGTTTTATATAGAAAATGTAGGTCTTAAATAAAAGAACACCTTGAGAAATGGCATTATTTAGATTTCATGAGATGTTAATATTAGCACTTAACCAATATATCTATATTCATCCTATCCTTTGAGAACCACCAAAGTTTTGAATATTCTTTAATTTCTGAAAAAAAGATAACAGAATGATCATGATTTAGACAAATATAAAAATTTCTTATTAATTTATCAGTGATGACTCTATTTTATTAATATATAAGCTATGTAATAATCTGCTATGGTGAGGTCTCTCTTTCTAAGTTGGAGATAACTACCTTTTTATTGTGTCCTCACATGGTTTTTCTTCTGTGTGCATGTAGAGAGATATCTCTGGTGTCTCTTCCTCTTCTTATAAGGATTCCGGTACCATCAGATTAGGGCCCCACACTCAGGATCTCATTTAGCCTTAATTACCTCCCTAAAGGCTCTATCTCCAAATGCAGTCACATTGGTGGTTAAGGATTCAACAAAGGAATTTTTCAGGGACACAATTCAATCTATAACAATCTCTATTAAATTTCAAAGAGAGGAGGGTGAGTCCAGCAAGATGATGGAATTATGGCTTTCTATTGTCATCACCCACCCCACAGAACCATCAATTTTGACAACTACCCATGGGTGAGCGTTCCACTGTGGGAGTCCAGGTGTCCAGCAGAGAAATTCCAGGATATCAAGGGACCAAAAACTCCAAAATAGATGGATTGAAGGAGTAAGAAAAATAATTTCACTTTACCCATATCACCTTTTCCCCAAGGCATAGCTCACTGCCAAGAAGGAAACCCTTAACTGTTGATTTCTCCCATGAGGAAAAATGAGAGCATAGTAAGAGTGCCCAGCTTCCTCAGTGATGCAAGGTGCTTCCCAAAGACCCACTTCTTTCTTCCCTTACCCAGAACACTGAGGTGATCAACAGCTGAGTGATTAGTAGAGGCTGGGAACAGGGAAGAGAAGCTCTGGACTCTATATAAACTGTTCTAAAGCATTGGGTATGAAAAAGAGAAGCTTCTTATAATAATGCTAATATACATTGCCCCAAAAATAGCCACGGGGTGAAAATCACAACAAAAAATATTATTCATGAATATGTATACAAGAACCTTACCAATATTAGCCCACAGAATCCATCAACCAAATAACAAATACAGCCAAACAAAATTAGAATTTTTTGGAAATCTCAGATGTTTCATTATTTGAAATATTTTAATATATGTCACTATATTCCTAAGTCAAATGTTCTAATAAAAACCTATATAGCAAAATCATAACAGTTAAAATGGGAAAGCATTAAACATCTATCAGAATGGAAATGTATTAAATGTCCACCAATGGAGTAGCTGTAGCTAAATTATGGCACGTTCATACAATGAAATGCTGATCAATTAGCGCAATAAAAAATGCAGTCCTGTGTAATGATACAAGGCATATTGTTATGTTAAAAACTGAAGAGCATATATGTGTGTGTACACATATGCATATTACAAGCATTGTGAAAAAATCAAAAATTAAGTATATATGCCTGAGATATATAAAATATTTGTAAAAAATACACAGAAAATGTTTGGAAAACAGCAGTTGAGAAAACATACTTTTCAATCTATATTCTCTCCTAGCTTTTAAATTTTATAGCAGTTACATGCACTACCTATTCAAAAAAAAATTACATACAAAGCTTATAAGAAATACAAGCTTTCTTACAGTGGTGAGGAAAAAGGTAAGGAATGTTGGTTAACAGGCACAAGAAAGAGTAAAAAATAACAAAGAGACCAGTAAGCATGAGCATATTGAAATCACTCACTCTTTAATACACACAGCCCAAATGAGACTGCTTCCAAAGAGCCTGTCTTGAGAGCCCTAACTTGAAGTAGTATACATTTCTTTTATAAGCCATAGCACTTTCTATACTTGTCCCATACTTTATATCTTGTATTATAATAATTAATTTGCATACTTTATCCTCCCACACCTTAGTGCCTTTTTCATGACATTAACTTTTTTGTTAACATTTCTTGATCACACGTGACAATGTGCACCCTTCAGGAATTTTTGACTTGGGCATTACTTCCTCTAGAGCTGTCTTAGTCTAAACTTTTAGTTTTCTAAGAACTCCTCCATTCTTCTGTGAATACCTTTGTCTTGCCACATATTATACCCAAAATTGCTGTTTGTAAGGTTTGTTTTTCCCTCTAGGCCATTAACTCTCAGGGAGGATGTTACATAGATCATGTCATTCAATTCTGACTACAATTCACTGAGGTAATTTCATCTATATTTTGCTGATGAGAAACCTGAGGACCCAAGAGATTAAATAACTTGTCCAAGAGAAAATTAATCAAGAGTAGATTTGACTCAAAGCTGTCTGATACTATGTTTGTACATTTAACCTTTATGCTATGCTATTGCCCAGAACCTAATATTGATATTAACATCTAGAGTTGTGATGCTAAGAAACCACACATTACTTCTGCTTCAAATAGGAATACTTTGGACTTTTCCTTCTATGGTGATGTTATTCCTTATCTGGCCCTAATCAAACACATCAATTATTTTTAAAATGATTAGCATTTCTAAGACTAAGTTATCATCACATAAAAAGTTACCTTAAACTGGTATACTTAGTTTCAAATTATGTTACATGTTAACCAGATAAAATAAGAAAACTGTACTTCCTAAATTTTCTGCTATAATTTCCCAAAAGGATAAAAATATGATGTGATAAAGTGTGATGGCTCAGTGCCTCCCTCATTATGCCAATTAAAATAGATAGTCTAGTATCTTAGTCTTGTCTGTTTTAACATGAGTGTTAGGTTTATACTGCAGTGAACTTAAAGGAGATCACATAATCTTCACTTTTTATGTCACTTGTTACTGCAAGTTCAATCAGAAGTTAATTATTTTAAAATATTCCAAAATTAGTCTTACTGCTTTTGTCTATAATCTTAATAACTCATTGTTAGGAACAACCATTATGCTTGTCCAAGAGTGAAAAAGGATGTGATTTTGTTCTGTTTATCTCAAAAGGAGAAAATAAATTTTTAAAAAAGAGAGAGAAAAGATTTAAAAAGAGGCATTAGGTTGTTAAATTATTTCCTGTTTGAGGTCAAGAACCAGATTTAGAGCTATAATCTCTAGCTTAGACTTGTCATCATTTTGAGAAACAGAATGTAAACTGGAATTGAAAGCAGTCATTTCTTCTAAAGGAAGTGGTTTTTATTCTTCTCATTTATCAATCATGTTAAGATATTGAGTTTATTAAGAACCAGGGGGCTTTATTTCTAGATTGTAGTCAGAAGTGTTAATACCAAGAAGCTTCTGAATAAAACTTAAGCATTTTGCCTTCCTTGCTTTGATTAAATGAGTAAAAAAGTAAATGGCATAGATTTATTAATAAATAAACCACCAAACTTCAGTGTGACCATTTCAATCTAAACATATAACTTACATCAGGAATATATTCTGGCTGTAGAATAAATTTTAATGTGCCAAGTACCAACAGGAGTTTACCATTTATTGGTGTGCCACCAGGGCATCATTCCAAAAAAGTATTTTCAATCTGTTCTCGCAGCATATAACATGTGCAAGTAGCTAGGCTCAAGGCAAAAATGTTGTATCAACGCATGTTTCTGAAAGAGCAGCTGGTGTAGATTCTTAAAATGCAGCTCAGTATCAAAAGAATAAGATTAAGGCAAGCCCAAGCGGGACTGCTAGCTTCTGTTGATTACTAACTGCCATGGGACCAAACTTCAGGATTGTCTCCTGCTTCCTGTACTTAAAAAGATGCACTAGTTCGAAGCAGAACACATGTTTTTGTTTTGTCTTGTTTTTATTTTGATACCAAAGTTTACTGTAGTTGGATCCTTCATTCGCTACAAATATCTCTCAAGTCCTTAGGCAAATAAAATTTTGAAATAGAGTATAAGGATTCTAAATTATGACTTCTTTGCTGGACCTTTCCTGGGGCAGCTTGTTTTGGTGACCTATATCCTATTCCCCCTTGCATTCAACTTGTACCTGCACGAGATCTTAAATTCCTCATACTATTAAGAGTCTAAAATCATGTCCTTTGCAAATTGAGAATGAAATGTGACCCCCAAATAATTATGAATACAATTGTTGCTATTTTGATATTTTATATAGAAGTACATTTAACCTTCATGATTCTTCTAATAGCTTAATCTTTATCACCATCACAGATTAGCATTCATCAAAATGTTAAATAATCTATAGTTATGTGCTTTATGCTAAATATGAAAAGTGCTTATGAAATCTTAGAAGGCATCATTTCAAGGTAAAATGTCTCATAATTTATATGATAATGTCTCCAAATTTTTATTATGCCTAGGTATGCTTTACATATTAGTGTGGAGGAAACACTATTGCCTTCTCTACTGGAGTCATTTAAATTAATTTTATATTTCTGAGGCTATGTTATTTGAACACAATGCCTAAGATCATATGGAAAGGCCCAATGTCATTATAGTTAATGAGGGAATCATAGATCAAATTAGTCCAGCAGCATGTGCGAATCTTCCTCCTTCACTTCTTCTGTTTCTTTTTTTTTTTTTTTTTAATTTTTCCCTCCCTCCCCCCACTCCCCTCTTCTTCTGTTTCTTATCTATGTCCTGAGGAGTCTTTTTCTTTGGTTATATCTATACCCATTACAGTTGCTCTCTTAAAGATGATGAATGACTTTCAGTCAGCAAGTTCTATTTGGCTTGTCTTATCACACACTGAGAACAGAGCTCAAGGTTCTATCATTTTAGATAAATATTTTTGTTTTATATTTACTATGTTATTCACAAGTTTCTATAAAAATTTCCACAAAAGTGACTAGAATTATTTAACAAGAAAATGTGATAGACTTTGCATCATGCTGTTTCTTTTTTGAGTTCACATGGAAAAAAACACTAGGACAAGAGTTAACCGAAGTAATTACAAAATTGTATTATAAAAATGTATATATATGTGTGTATATAATGAGTGTATATTATATATGCAGATATATTTTATGTGTGTATATAAGTAATATCTGTATATATTACATATATATTATATAGCATAAATGATTAATGAAGTACACATGAATTTTTTCTACTGGAAATATTGAGTCTACCTAAAAATTTTCATCTTTGTTTATAAAAAAAAAATCTTAATATCTAAAAGCAGATTTTCATTGTGTTCATATTTCCAAAAACTAAAGTATAAAAATAGATCAAAAATGCTCTAGCAGCCTTTGTTTTTATTCATTAGATTTAAAAATTATTATTTTTAACAAACATTACATGTAAAGATATGCAAATGATAAGCTAAAGAACACATCCTGATCCTTGATTTTACAACTGTTACTCATGGGCTACAACGTAACTCCTAGATAGTAATAAACAAGTTTACAAAAACATTTAATTCACTAAGCTATGCAATACAAGTGAGCCCGTTTCTGAATTGAGGTTTCCTCTATATAAGCAATAGAGGAAAAGGTATGTTGCCTTGAAAATAAAAAACTTACAAATCCCTAATATGTCCTAATTTTGAATTTAATATTTTTATAATTAGCATAGGCCAACACACATGAACATTAATATGTACTTATAAAATACTTTAATTTTTACTTTTTTTTTTTTTTTTTTGAGACAGAGTCTTACTCCGTTGCCCAGACTAGAGTGAGTGCCGTGGCATCAGCCTAGCTCACAGCAACCTCAAACTCCTGAGCTCAAGTGATCCTCCTGTCTCAGCCTCCCGAGTAGCTGGGACTACAGGCATGTGCCACCATGCCCGGCTAATTTTTTCTATATATATTTTTAGCTGTCCATATAATTTCTTTCTATTTTTAGTAGAGATGGGGTCTCGCTCTTGCTCAGGCTGGTCTCGAACTCCTGAGCTCAAACGATCCGCCCACCTCGGCCTCCCAGAGTGCTAGGATTACAGGCGTGAGCCACCGCGCCTGGCCGATTTTTACTTTTAAAATCATCTTTATTGATTGAATCCTAAAGAAGTCTTGATTTTTCTTTCATAAAACCATTCATGTAAGAATGTCACATCTTACATGCATATAGACCACTATAATTAAACTATAATCAGTTCTGTAAACACCATTTTGCAAATAAATTGCCTCTACCAAAGCCATGACAATATATTTTATGTATACCAGAGAAGAAAATGTTCTTGCCATACCACTATAGACAGTTTAAATCCTAAAGCCCCACAAAGAATTTTATTTAGATCTTATTTTAATAGACTGTCCCCCAACTTTCCCTTACTATATACTCCAGACACTCTTTTTATATGTAAATACTAACCACTATTATAAATGTCTTAAGATGGGTCTTTAAATTATGCTCAAAAGGACAGATAAATAAAAAATTGTATTTGCTTAGTTCAAATGGAACTAATAAATACATTTGCAATTTAAAAATATTTTGTTTGAATCTATAACCTCAATTCAAACTGGATATGCTTTACTACACTTCTTTCCCAACAAGCCTAATTGAACATAGTTAGGAAATAAGCCCCAAGAGTAAATTTTACATATCTTACTTAATAATTTCCAATATACAGCTTTACACATGGAATCAGGTTAACATCTATAAAGTGATAAATCTATAATCCAGCAACAATTAGAAATCATCAAGGTAGATATAACTTTTGCAGCTAATTTTGTCATAGAGGTCAAGTTTTATAATTAATTTCCACATCAGGTATAATTATTCATCTTGGATATAGAAACATCAGGAAAATAACATCTAATAATTCTTTATTCATGATTAATATACTAAGCACTGACAATAAGGCCCTGAAATTAATTTCCAACACATACAATTTAATTGTTTAAAGTTTTATACTAGTTATATAAAAATTAAACTATTAAAGCACTTCATATATCCTCAAAAATTGATCTAAAGAGTTAGCTGGTTATAGTGGACAATTGACATTGCTTTTTAATTATGTAAGAGAAATTAGAGTTATTGTATCTAGAAGAATATATAATACAATGGAAAATAAACATGCACAATACAAATTAATAGAAGGTACATTTGTAACTATCTGACTACTTAATTTATGCATTGAAATAGAAAGTAGGCTTACAGCTTTCAGAAATATGATAAACAGGATCTTTGATGAATCTTATGAATGTTAATTTTCCCTATAGGGGACCTAATGTTTCCCATTAGCTAAAGTAAATAAGTGATATACAATTACAAGTGGTTTCTCAGTGACAGCCCTTTTCCTTTTTCAAACATAATTAAATTATTTAAAACATAAACTAGATATACTTAAGGAAGATTGAAATAAGATTCCAGAATTCAGGTTCTGTTTTAAGTTTGCTATTAATTAACCTTGTGCTATATATCTTAAGACTGATTCTATATCAGTAAAATGCATATAGTATTTGTCTTAGGGATTTTAAAGAGTATCTTAGAGTTTCCAAGAAGCTATATTTTGAGATCAATTTTTTTGTACCCAACTCTTATTAATGTAGGAACTTTTTATGTTGAAAATTCATAGTATAGGAAAAAAATCTATATTTTCTGGTACAATCATGATACCCACATGTTTAATAATTACAGAGCAAGAGAGAAAGACATTACATATAATATGGGCCCCAGAGGGGGAAAAAGCATATATTTTTGTGCTTATGTGATATTTATGTGGCCCAAAGTGATTTTACAATAAAACAATAATTATACATTTGACAGTACAAAACATTTTAAGTCTATTTTTTTTTTTTTTTTCCATGACAGAGTCTCACTCTGCTGCCTGGGCTAAAGTACAGTGGCATTATCATGACTCACTGCAACCTCCAAATCCTAGGCTCAGGTGATCCTCTTGCCTCAGCCTCCTGAGTAGCTGGGACTAGAGACATACTACACGAGGCAAATTTTTTTCTATTTTTAGTATAGACGGGGTCTTGCTCTTGCTCAAGCTGGCCTTGAACTCCTGAGCTCAAGCAATCCTCCCACGTCAGCCTCCCAAAGTGCTAGGATTACAGGTGTGAGCCACCGCGCTTGGCCTCAAGTCTATTATCTAAATTTCAGGGATATAACAATCCTGTAAGTGACATAAGCATAGTCAATATTATCTTCATTTCACAGATCAGGAAACTATTTAATATATTTAGTTTCTTGTGTAAATGTCACACACTTAGTAATGTCAGCCAGTGCACCAGCATATTGCTAATTTCCCTCCACTGTTGACTACCACACAACTTCAGTGGAAAGCCAGCCGCAAACATTTACTGTGGCAAAGCAAAATCTGCAGGGGAGGATCATAGTGATGAGTTCAATTCACCTCGCCTTCCAGAGAAAGCCTGCTGTCTTCCTTCGAATTCCAACCCCCAACTTCTTTGCCTTGTCAAGTTCCATTTCTTTCTTGTAATGCCTCCTATTAACTTTCATAAATGGAAAAGATTGCTCCTTCTAAGCTTCTACAGAATCTATTGAGCAAGGTACTCAGCTTGTACTTATTATACGGAGACTTGTATTGTTATTTAACTTTTTTATGTTCATTTCTCATCTTACCAACTAAATCTCAAAAAATTGGAAGGTTCTGTGTTTATGAAATCTGTCACTTGACCAATTATCTGCTTCTCTTCTCTGCTGAACAGCTTTCATAGCATTTCTCATGGAGGTTGTTTCTGCACATGTCTGACTCCCATAGACTGTGAGTTTCTGAAGGATCATGACGACTTTCACCTGGATATCCCAGCACCTAGACAGTCAAAAGCACTAGTGAGCACTCAAAAAATGTTTAATAAATGAATGTATAAATGTTCAACAAATGCCTCTTCTATATTTTATAATTGAATTAGCCAAGTATTTCTTTTAAAGAAAAAAATTGAAATAATGGAAAACAATTCTTCTGACATTTTAAAATAAGATATGATTAAAAGTGGTGACATAAAGGAAAAAATTAGAAGTTTATTTTCATTAATTTTGGTGGATTCTGTTGAACTTTTGTTGGGAGAGAATAAGAATGAGTCAGTAGCATAGCTCATTTAGAATAAAAATGCATATATATACAGAAAGTTGAACTATCAAACTAAATAAAAATGTTAAAAATGTTGCATTGATGAAATTTGTGGAAAAATGACACACACAGCAAAGAATTTGTTCAAAATGTGTTTTGGAGTTAAATATGAATGATTGTATGATCAATTGTGACCACTTTTCTAAGATCATATAGCATTCTTTCCCATCTCACACATGAATAAGAGGAAGAAAAATCAAATTTATTTTAAAATGACTATGTATCTAAAACTAAATTTTTAAAGCCCTAAAATATTTGCAAGTCTTCTAGCTACTTAGCTTTTCAGTCCTTGAATTTCACTTTCTCTCTATAGTAGCCTCTATCACAACATGGATAAAAATGTTGACCACCTATGTTCTCTATACCTAATAGATGGAATTCTGTTTGAATTTCTCTAAGCTGATTCCTAGAAGTGAGGATTTCTTTTTTCCATTTAAAAATATCAGAATATAGGCCAGGTGCGGTGGCTCATGCCTGTAATCCTAGCACTCTGGGAGGCTGAGGCGGGAGGATCGTTTGAGCTCAGGAGTTTGAGCCCAGCCTGAGTAAGAGTGAGACCCCATCTCTACTAAAAAATAGAAAGAAATTAGCTGGACAACTAAAAATATACAGAAAAAAATTAGCCAGGCAGGGTGGCACATGCCTGTAGTCCCAGCTACTTGAGAGGCTGAGGCAGGAGGATTGCTTGAGCCCAGGAGTTTGAGGTTCCTGTGAGCTAGGCTGATGCCATGGCACTCTACTACCCTGAGCAACAGAGTGAGACTCTGTCTCAAAAAGAAAAAAAAAAAAAAAAATATATATATATATATATATATCAGCATATGTATTATTTAATGATATTTTTTTAAACAAGCATATTATGTTGATTTTATTTTTTTATTTCAGAATACTACAGGGGTACAAATGTTTGGGCTACATGGATTGCTTTTGTACTGCTTGAGTCAAAGTTGTAAGTGTGACTATCACCCAGATAATGCACAATGTAACCGTTAGGTATGACTTCACCCATCTCCTCCTCCCCGATCACACCTACATAATTTCCATTCAGTGTTACTACCATCTATGCACATGAATGCTGATAAGTTAGTTCCAATGTAATAGTGAGTACATGTCATATTTGCTTTTCCATTCTTTAGATATTTCATGTAGGAGAACAGTCTCTAGTTCCAACCAGATTGTTGCAAAAGGTATCAATTCATTTTTTATAGCTGCGTAGTACTCCATGGTATACATATATCTCATCTTATTAATCCACTCATGTAAATCCACTCATGTATTGATCGGCACTTGGGTTGATTCCACATATTTGTGATTGTGAATTATGCTGCAATAAATATTCAAGTGCAAGTATCTTTTTGATAAATGATTTTCTTCCTTTGAATAAATACCCAGTAATGGGTTTGCTGGATCAAATGGTGGGTCTACTTTTAGTTCTTTGAGGAAGCTCCATACTATTTTCCATAGAGGTTGCAATAGTTTGCAGTCCCACCAACAGTGTTCCTATCTCTCCACATCCATGCCAGCATCTATTGTTTTGGAACTTTAAGATAAAAACCATTCTCACTGGGGATAAGAGATACCTCATTGTGGTTTTAATTTGCATTTCCTGGATGATTAGTGACATTGAACATTTTTTCACATGTTTATAGACCATTAGTCTATCTTCTTTGGAAAAGCTTCTGTTCATGTCTTTTGCTCAGTTTTTAAAGTGGTCGTTCGATATATATATATATTTTTTTTTTTTGGCTGATTTGCTTGGGTTATTTGTAGAGGAAATGAACAAATTCCTGGAAACAGACAACCTCCCAAAGCTCAATCAGGAAGAAGTAGAACTCCTGAGCAGACCAATTACAAGCAATGAAATAGAAACAGCAATAAAAAAATCTTCCAACAACAGCAACAAAAAAGTCCTGATGATTTATCACCTGAATTTTATCAGACCTACAAAGAAGAATTGGTACCCATACTGAAGAAATTATTTCATACCATCAAGAAGGAAGAAATCCTTCCCAACTCATTCTATGAAGCATTACCATGATAAAGCCAGGAAAAAAAACAACAAAAGAAAAAAGAAAATTATAGACCATATCCCTCATGAATATAGATACAAAAATCCTCAGTAAAATTCTAGCAAACCAAATTCAGCAGCACATGAAAAAATAATCTACCATGACCAAGTGGGCTTCATCCCAGGGACAGAAGGATGGTTCAACATACATAAATACATAAACCTGATACACCAAATAAATGGGAGCAAAAAAAAAAAAAACATATGATCATCTCAATAGATGCAGAAAAAGAATTTGACAAAGTTCAGCACCCTTTTATGATAATAACACTTAATAAAACAGGCATAAATGGAACATACTTCAAAATTATAGAAGCCATATAGAACAAACCCACAGCCAACATCATACAGAATGGGGAAAAGTGGAAAGCATTGAGATTCAGAACTGGAACAAGACAATGGTGCCCACTGTCACCACTTCTATTCCACATAGTGCTGAAAATCTTAGCCAAAGCATTCAGGCAAAAGAAGGAAATCAAGAGTATTCAAATGGAGAAAGAGGAGGTCAAACTATTGCTCTTTGCTGATATATGATCTTATGTCTAGAAAACCCCAGAGAGTCTACCAAGAGACTTCTGGAATTGATAAATTAAGCAAAGTCTCAGGTTCCAAAATGAATGTACACAAATGAGTAACATTTCTATACAACACCAACAGTCAAACTGAGAATCAAATCAAAGCCTCAATGCCTCTCACAATACAAAGAAATAAAATATATAGGAATATATGTAACCAAGGAGGTAAAAAATCTCTACAAATAGAACTACGAATCACTGAGGAAGGAAATTACAGCTGATGTAAACAAATGGAAAAACATCATGCTCATGGATCATCAGAATCAATGTTGTTAAAATGTCCACACTACCCAAAGCGATTTACAGATTCAGTGCAATCTCCATTAAAATACCAAGATCAATTTTTTTTGCAGATCTAGAAAAAATAGTACTACACTTCTTTTGGAACCAGAAAAGAACCTGAATAGCCAAAGCAACCTTAAACAAAAGGAACCAAAAATGTAGGCATCACTTTACCAGACTTCAAACTATACTACAAGGCTATAGCAACCAAAACAGCATGGTAGTGGCACAAAAATTAAGATATGGTCCAATGGAACCAGAGAACCCAAATATAAAAACACCTACATATTGCCATATGATCTTTGACAAAGTAGACAGCAATATACATTGGGGAAAAGAATCTCTATTCAATAAATGGTGCTAGGAGACTTGGATAGCCACATGTATATTAAAACAGGACCCATATCTCCCACCACTCACAAAAATTAATTCAAGATGGACAACAGACTTAAATCTAATACATGAAATCATAAGAACTCTAGAAGAAAAATTTGGAAAAACTCATCAAGATTTAAGCCTAGTCAAAGAATTTATGAAGAAGATCCCAAGGGCAATCACAGCAACAACAAAAGTAAATAAATGGGACATGATTAAATTAGAAAAGCTTCTGCACAGCCAAGGAAATAATCAACAGAGCAAATAGACAACCTACAGAATGGGAGAAAATATTTGCATTCTATATGTCTGACAAAGGGCTAATAACCATATTATGTTTATTATCTAAGAATATTTAAAGACAGCAACCCTGTACTCTATTTGTGATAAAGCCTCTACATGAGAGTACTGGACTCATATAAAATATTCATTTATTATAGGCATGTTAAATTCAACCTTTGACATTCGACTGATAAAACTGAGGTGATATATCAAAATTATTTAAGAGTCTAACATGAACAAATGTTCTCATATGGGCATGCCTCGCTATATAAAAATTAAGATCTATGAAAATTTCTGCTTGAATTATGTCAAGAAAACTATATGACAGATAATAATAATGATACCTCACATTTAATGAACACTTACTAGGTTTTTTAGTAAGTTCTTTAAGGATCATTTAAACCTTAATCATTTTAAAAGCCTTAACTCCTTTAACAAATGTGATGGCGTTTAGATGTTGTCATTTAAAAATATCGCTTCTTTGCTGTTTTTTTGATCACTGAGCTTTTACCTTGTCCCTTTCCAGTTTCACTCTAATTCACCTCCATATACTGCTTAATGCCACTTCCCATTCAGTTTATACTATTCTATGGGAGAGAATTTACATTTTTATGACTTCAAAGTAGAAATTTGCATTTTCTTCAACACTGTTCTTTGCCCATTCCCATTTCTCAAGTATATCTCAGATGAGCAGCTCTTGGTTTAGAATAGAGTACAGGAGGCAGGGGAAAAAAAGGAGAGAAAACAACTAAATTGAACTTGAATCAAAAGAACTGCCAAACTGACACTTCCATTACTGCACAAATTGCACAGATTAATCTTATGGTTAGAATCAATCTAGTCATATGGGAGTGAAATTTCCAGTCAAGGCACTCACAGTTCTGTGATACTAGTATAGCAAAGGTGCCCGAAATGATTAGGGATTTTGATGTTGATGTATTCTCATTCACCTATAAAAAAATATTAAACTCCCTAACTTTTTAATATATTTTTTCTACCACTTTCTTGAATAAATGACTAGTACCACCACCACTTCCTGATGCAGACCTACCTACCTGGCCTATCCATCTGTCTGTTTAAATGCTCAAGACATTATACTTCTCTCAAGATAATTACAGACATCAGCTATTGTTTTACACTACTATGTTTTGTAGATTTATTGTCTTTGAGATTAAATCATTCACTTTAAAATTTTAACTGAAATTTAACTAAGATCTAACTTTATATACAGAGAACATTAACAACATTCTTTCTTCACAGTCTCTCAACGACAAGGCACATTCACATGTGGATTAGTATGCAAGCTATTTTATATACCACTAAGAATCGGTATTCAAGAGAATTTAGTAATTTTTTTGATATATGGACTTTTGTGAAGTTATGAGGATTTAAGACATCAAGGATAGATTAACTTTTTCCTTGTGAATCTTTTTCTACTTTTATTTATTTATGCATGTACATATGTATGTTAGCATACAATGGATAAAGCCCATTTATCTGTTTTATTACAGAGGAACTTGTGGCCTGTATTGTCCATCATGACCACACAAATAATAAATACTATATGTCAGTAGATATATGATATTTCATGATTCTGGTAGGTAATAAATGGAGAAGCAAAAGCTTAAAATAGATAATAGACACTAGTGAGCTTCCAAGAAATATTGTGTTCTAAGGACAAAAAACCAAGTAAGGCCTCATGATAAACATTAATAGTTGCTTTGAGGCCAGACATAGCACAATTGTAGAACCAACTCCTTCATATACATACATCTATATATTACTATTTAGGCTGCAGCATAGAGAATTTACTACACAAAAATGCACCTAATACAAAAGTACAGTTTTTAGATATCAGATATCTGAACCAGATGGCTTACCATATGAAGATATAGGTTTAGAGCACAGATGTTCTTATGCTGAATTCAAGCAGCAAAGCCCTCCTCCACCCCTCTAGTAAGTGGTGTTAGCCTTGCAGCCAGACAAGACTGTGACAAGAGGCTATTTCTGTTGGGAATGGAATGAGGACAAAAGTAACAACTGGAAATCATTTTTTTAATTTTCCCTCGCCATTCTATTTCATTTTCATCTCTTCATTTCCTTCCATTTATGTGTTTTTCTTTCTTTCTCCCTCCCAACACCACTCTTCCAAAAATACCTCTCAATCCCAGAGCTTTAAATACCTCATTTTTTTTTTTTTTTTTTTTTTTTTTTAGAAAAGTGCTACAGTTTACTGTACTTCAGCAAGAAAAACTCAAGAATAGGAGTTGGGTGGACTTTTGCATGATATAGTGATTATCTGATTATATTGGATATATAAGGTGAAGGAGAGCAAAATAATAAAACCACTCATAGAGATCTGAATAAATCCCCCCAAAAATGCAGTGAAACAACTGGGAAGTTGCAAATTAACTGTTATCAACAAAAGTCATATATATGCGCTAGTATAATGCCATTCAGGATGGTATAGTCTTGAATCAGCAGAAATAATATGCAACCTATGGGTCAAAACAGCTATGCTAAAAATAACAACAGAATGCTCTGGTACAACATAAATCACTGGCAAGAAATACAAGGCTTTCAAAATCATCTAAAAGAATTTAGAACATGGATATCCTTAATTGCACTCAAGTTCAACATTGAATAATGTCATAATTCCTATCCTTCTCTTTTGAACTTTCATAAACACTAACACAAATAACCACACAAAGGGAAAATTTTTAACTAGGCCAAAGGTGACCTAGACTGGGTTTCAAACAACTTATGTCAGGCCTAAAAATGGATGCTGAAGCAGAAACTATTTTACACAAATTTATTAAATAATTCTTTAATTCATGACCTATGATTAATTATTGTCTATTTCACATCAAAATTTACTTGAAGTATATGTTACTATTTCTTAGTAGTTTGAAACATTGCAAATAAAAGGAGAATATTGTATGTAGTGCGTTTATGATGATGTTGTATCTCATGAATTTTGATGTTTGCTTATTTAGTACTCTTTGCCTTTTGACAATATTATACACATTAGTGTTTCCTTTATAATATTATACACATATTATAATCATAGTAAAAGTACTATATATTTCTGGTTTTTTTAAATTGCATGTTAAATTATGTTTAAAAGATGCAAAAGTGGAAAAAGAGAAATCCTCTGCTAAAATATTTTCAAGGGAAAGTATCTTAAATTCTGTAAAGATATTGAAATGCAGATCTATTCCTTGTTTAGGGGAATGTGTCTAAAGAATTTAGCAGAACAATCAGGATGAGTACAGCAACTTTGGTAACCTAACCACACAATAGTCAAAACCTGATATGAGTCAAGGGGATGACACTGGAAATATAATATCATGTATACTCTTAATTTTGATATGAGATGAAATGAGAGGAAGAATTGAAAAGAAAGCAGTTATCTGAAGAGGATATTTTTCCTGTTCTGAACATGAAAGAAATATAATACACAGAGGAAATTTATATTGAATTAACATAATTACTAAGTCAAATGTAACACATCATACCACTGGGCCAAAGGGTAGAAAAATGGTCATCAGAAAAGCTGTATAACAGTATTATTTTATATTCTCTGATGATTCTGGTCCTAAGAAATAGTGATTATATAAAATATGTTCAATTACAAAGACCCATAATAGTTACAAAGCATTTAAGAGTTCTTAGAGTTTAAATTCCATTATTTCTGTGAGCAATAGATTTTAGTGTGATTTTTTTACTTAGAAGTAAGTCAAAAAATGTCTAAGAGGCTACCCTTTAGGTTCAATGCTTATAATAAACATTTCTAACTGCATTATTAAGTCTTTCAGTCACCTAAAAAACGTATTACACTGCTCACAAAAGGGCTGGCCAAGCAAATAAAAATAACTCAAATACTTCTCATCAGTCTTAAATGTACCACTCAAAACCATGTCTTACAGAATTCACGCTATGAATAATTTTCAAAGATATAGCTCAGTCCAAGACATGAATCCTGAAATTTAACAAAGTTTTGATATTCCAAATCAGTATCATTTAGCTGCTCATCAAAAATTATAAAACATCACGACCAAGTGGGCTTCATCCCAGAGACACAGGGATGGTTCAACATATGCAAATCTATAAATGTAATTCACCACATAAATAGAAGTAAAAACAAAGACCATATGATCCTCTCAAGAGGCATAGAAAAATCATTTGACAAAATTCAGAACCCTTTTATGGTAAGAATGCTTAACAAAACAGGCATAGGTAGGACTTACCTCAAAATGATAAAAGCCATATACAAAAAACCCACAGCCAACATCATACCAAATGGAGAAACGTTGAAAGCATTCCCTTTTGGAACTACAGCCAGAAAAAGTTGCCTGTTGGTAGTCGATGGTGACTTTTAGTATGCATCATTTTATTTTGTAAATGCCTGTCAACCATCTAATGATATTAATTATCTTCCTTCATAGTTTTTGATAATGAAAGCTTTTGTACAAGTATATCCTAAAGTTCTTTCAATAATGGAAAAAAAACTAAACTCACTTAAAACAGCTGTGTGTGTTTTCTTCCTCTGTCTTGGGTGTCATTCCTTAACCTATTTTTCCCCCATACACTTTTAGACTGGAGATTACACTTTTGTTTAACGGTGTTATTCCATTTCTTGTTTTGTTACTACTAGATCTTTAAATGATAGAGTTCTCTGCCTCTGTGTTCTTGCTTATAACATGTTGAATACAGACATCATCCTTTCTAAAAATCATTTTCAGAGGCTTTTAACACAGTTTGTCATTTAGTATTCCTGACACTATAAATGTTACTTCTACATCTATATTTTTCCTAAACCATTTGTTCCAGCATTCATGCAATCCTTTCAACTCTGTGCTCATTTAATATCCCCATATACTTGACTTCTTCAGTTGATCTATATTTTATTTAACTTGGATAAGTTTTAACAAATATTTCCAATTTTTAGAAATCCTCATTCTCTAAAAAACAAACAAAAAAACTGTTTTCAGAAATTTAAAACCATGCCATCTTAAATGTTACTCCTGTGTCCTAAACTGTGGAACTTATATCTTCCTATGTCCAACAGTCCTTCTTAAGTATTGGATGTTCACATTGTCTCACAGTGCTTGTCAGCTCTCAACAGTACTCCAGGGAAGAATTATAATGCAATATAAAGAATACCCCTTTAAGACCTTTCTGTCCTTCTTACAGGAATTGTTAATAAATTGAGTGTTAACTTCTTTGAGACTTAATGTTCTTGTCTATAAAATGTTTATAATATCATATCCCTAATAAGGGTGTTCTGAAGATTGAATGTAATAATCTGTATAAAGTACTTAATACCTGACATATGGTGGTGCTTAATAGGTGGTTGTCTTTTATTATTATTTTTATAGTTTACTAGATTTTATTCTTTAATGCCTCCACCAGGGATGGTTTTGACAGTTAAGGATCTTTTTCCAATAGTAGGCTGTTCCTGGGTTTATACAGTTTCACCCTTTGTATATCTTCCCATGTCTTCCTTCTATTAATAGATTCCTTACATCTGCTCATGCTTACAAATGTTTTTCTTGTTTTATAGGATAAAACGTGCCATTATTTTTTCAACAGATAGGATTCCCTTTTATCTCTTCTCTATTTGAAAAGCTATACAGCTGATATAAAAATCCTACAATTACATTTTTATTATTTTTAATTGTCTTTCTTGTTTTCCTACTCACTGCTTTCTGGATTCTGGTTTATATATTTCTCTGTTTCTTCATTTTTGTTTTTCTTGTCATCCCTTTTTGGTCATTTTTCCACATGGTAAAAGAACATTCTATCTGTTGCCCTATTTCAGCAATAGAAAGACATTCCATGAACATTTTGAATTTGTCATCGATGTTAGGGAGTGCCTACCATTTGGAGTTTAGTTATTCCTCAGATCTTGCCTGGAACCCCACAACTGTTCTCTTGCCATCTCCCTGATTCATGACATTTTTCACTCCTATCTATTTATCACCTGTATAGGAGTGATAAAGGACTGGTATGATTATGAAACTCCAAGGCTTTAAAATACTAGATTGATGATCAATGTCAGCGCATCACACAGAAGGCCCTCTATAATCTTGCTCTATCTACTGCCAAATAGCAAACGCTTGCCACACTGAGCCAATCACTATCTCATGTGATTAACCAGTAGACTAATTAGTTTATGAATGTCTGTTTACAGACCTCAACAATGGAATGGTGATGCCTCATTCACCTGGTTATAGCTGAATGGACCAGAGATAATTTGTGTGTTCTGGCATGAAAAACATAAGCTAGGCCAACCAGATTTCTCTGCTGAGAGCTTGAAATTTGTACATTGAGGAATACATATAGTAATCCATGGAGAACACAGCTAAGAATACATAATAATACATGTAGGTTCTGAGACCAGGAACCAACAGCTATGTGTTTACAGATAAAGTAATAGAAGAGGAAGTTAGCCAGAAGAGAGAAACACAAAGATATGAAGGCTTGAAACAAGAATTTTAGCCATCCTTGAGGACTCAGAGAAACAGAGACAGAGTCAGACAGACTAACTGCCTTGATTCATGACAACTTATGGATTCCATCTTCACTGAGATTTTTGTCCATTTTAAAAATAAGTTTTCTCCTTTTTCTTGAGTTACCTTTAGTGGGTTTTGTTCCCTTTTCCACTGAAAAGGCCTTGATATGAACATATGAGCTATTCTTGGTCATCTTATATTTTTCCCTGTAGCAAATTTTTCTCCCCTTGTATTACTAATTCCTACTATGTCAAAACCTAGCTTAAAAATTGTCAACTATGCATTGTTTTTCTACCTTCTTAGGCCAAATTGATTGCTATCCCCAGTATGATAAAAAAGTATCATTTATTTACCATAGTACCATACTATATCAAATTTTAATTATTTATCTTTTCAACTCTCCTGGTTGTGCTTAACTTTCTTTATCTGTAAAAAGTGAATACTAATGATATTTCCTCAGACAACTTTACTTAGGATTAAATAATTTGACAAATATAAAACACTTGAACAGTAGTTATTATAGTGGTAGTATAACTTTCATATATAGACAATATTAATTCTGGTAGAACCTGGTCCCCAGTATGTTTTCTTGAGCAATAATACATTAACATTTTAAAATAAGAATAATGAAAAAGGTTCACAATTAAGAAGTTTATTTCCATACTAATTGTGCAAGTGAACAGATAGGTATAAAATGAGCAACATGTATGATCAAGTACAAAGTTCCAACAAAAATTCAATTGGTTGAAAAATAATAGTTTCCATAAGATTTGTCACCAGTAAATTTTATACTAAAATGACTGCCAAGAACTGTGTTGATTAAAGCCTTGTTTTGGAAATCACATAGCTAGCTTCTTTTCCATATGGCAGAATCAAGGGCAAAGGAGGGAAGAAGGAGACAGATTTTATATGTGTGTGTACATATATATATATGTACACATACATATACAATGACCCTATTTCCAAATTATGTCAGGTTCTGACATGCTCCGGGTTAGGACTTTCAACATCAGAATTTTGGAAGAGACACAATTTAACTCATAATAGCTTGTTTCTTAATTTTAATACAAACTGTCATCTCTTTGGTAACTGCCTTTCTCAATGTAGTTATGTATTCTCTTCACACATAAGAGATTCAAATATATCCTTAAGTTTCTGTCTTAAAGAATGTGAATTGCTTAGAATAAAGGTGAAGACGCTTGCCACACAGTTGACTACCCTTCAATGACATTTCTAAAATGGAAGAAACATCTTTTTACTTTTTTCTGTTGATTGCAAAAACAAAAACAATATTTTTCCTTCTATTTGAAGGAACAAAAAAAAATTACCATTAACTGCCCTTTCACAAATATTTCCTTTGATCATGGTCTCACTAATAAATATCATAAAAATACATATTTTACTTCCCACCCATACCAAACCCAACATTCAGGTCTTTTAGCTTCACTTTCTATCTCTTACCACATTCTTTCCTGGTTTATCTCTTTCTAAATACTTTTAAATCCTGTCTTTTCAGGGAACACAAGTGCCACCTTCCAGAATATCTTTTAAAAGTCTTTGTTTTAACTATACCTCTGTTCTATTTTCAAATGTTTCATGAGGGCAGTTTTTTTTTTTCCTTAACTCAATAGTCCCTGAGGTGCCATTAAAGTGTCATAGGATTTACAGCTAAAATAAGATTATATTGCACAGGCAGAGGCACTGAAGCAAAAGTAGTGCCTTTGTATGGCTTCCATTAGTAATTCAAGTAGCTACTCTCTAGAAAGCACAGAAAAATATTTTACAGATATAAATTGTAGAAATCAGTCCTTGATTATCCTTCAAGAAAGAAAAAATGAATCTTTCTTACCTTCTATGAAATATATGGTTCATGGTATGACTTACTCTCATAGGTATATACAGGATAGGAGACCATATGTGTATATATATATATATATATATATAGAGTCTTCATATGTACATAGATGTGTGTGTATACCTCCTCACTACCTAGCTGGCAGTCATTGTTCTTTAATTAGAAATCTTTTTAAGTTATTTTCATCTGGAAAACCTAAAAACAAAAGACTATTACAATAATACCCACTGGCCTTCCAACTCTAATTCAATATCTATGCCATCAATTGAGTTACTCTTTAAAAAATTTTGATGTAGAAAACCTACATTCATTTATTTAACAAATATTTATAGAACTTCATGCCAGGTCCTATTCTAGATGCAGGAGACATAGTGGTGGGGAAAAAAAAAGTTTTGAGCTCATGACATTTAGATTTAATGAGGGGAAACAAAAATATAATAAAAAAGTTAACTGTATATTAGAACATGGTAACTTCTCTGGAAATAAATAAGAGATAATTCCTTTATAACTCTAAAGGATTGGAAGCTTTTTTAACAATAGTTCAAATACGAAAAACCATTAAAAAAACTGAGAAATTCAACTACAAGGAAAATAAAAACTTCCAAATAAGGAAAAATACTATAAACAAGGTCAAAACACAAATAAACTAGGTGAAAGATATTTACAGCATAAACTAATATATGAATTCACTTATACAAAGTGAAATTCGAACCAAAGCTACACCAAAGAGCCTTTTTTTTCCCCACCTAAAATTTGCTAACAGTTCAAAATTTTTCAACAAACTCAGTGGTCAGGGCTGTGTGGAAAGGGTAACCCCTTGGATTACTGATGGAGTGTAAAGTGGCACAAGCACCCTTATATTATCTAGAAGTTAAACTACAAGAAATGTATTTCACAGCTATATCGCTTGTGTAAAATGTCACATATGTTTACATATATGTGGTTATTAACCACAGAGCTGTTTGCCTTATAAAAGATAGGAAATCACAAAATATTTGTAAGAAATTTATTAATAAGATACATGGTGTTTTGATACAGATGGATATTCAGTGACCTATAAAAAAAGATAAAGTTTTCTATTTGTCTCCAAGTGGGGAAAAAAGGAGATGTACAATAGTGTATGAACAAGTAAGACTCGATATATGCACTTGCATAGAAATATCATACAAAATGATATTAGTAATAGTTATAGTATAACAAGTAGTAGTAAATAATAATTAGTAAAAGTAAATAGTAAAACATGGTATAGAGGATTAGTTTTAGTTGAATATAGGGTATGGAGAAAGGAAGACTATTTTATGTTTACTTCATAATGCATTTTGAAATGCATATTGAAATATGTGAATGTAATAACTATTCAAAAATACTTTTCTCGTCTGAAAAAGGCATTTGTTATTTAATATGCTGAATAACCTTATCCAAATATAACAAATGGAGAAATTTTATTCTCAAGACAGTTACATCCTTCTTAACCAATCTTTTACTTTTAAAACGTATTTCTCACAATCCTATGATAATAAGTATACATACCCCATTAGAATGGGGGAATACTTGAAAAATATATAAAAGGTATTGAATTAATCGATTATTACATTGATTCTTATGGGTTAGCCTCAACATCTGGTCAGTTCATTTTATTCTAAAAGACAACAATATGGAAATATTCAACAGCCTTGTCATACAGTGTGACTATGAAATTAGTCCTGATGCAAAAGAATTCTACATTATCCACCATATTTTTCACATATAATTATTAACTTCCATTTCAATACTAAAGGACGCCCATGCTTTTTTTCCTCAAGTATAAATGAGCATGTTAGAAAATAACCTTAAAAAGGAGGAAATCCTGCCATTTGCTACAACATGGATGGAGTTGAAAGACATTATGCTACATGAAATAAGCCAGACACAAAATAAAAAATATTGCATGATTTCACTCATGAAGAATCCTTCTTTCTTTTTCTACATAGCCATGAGTAATGCTGTTGATCTAATTAATCAAATTCATTTTAATAATATATAGAGCTACTCTTAGTTAAGTTTCTATACTTAATATAGAAAACTGGTTATTATTTTAATTTTTTGTACTCAAAACACCTACAGAGCAGTGAAAAAATTAGAAGAGATTTGTGAAATCCATCTGTCAGAGTATTCAGCTATTACAGCAATTTCTGATCACATAGCTACAATCTTGTGTCATGTTTTTTGCAAATGTATGATAAAATAACTGAATTAACATAAATTCCAATCATATTTAATACATACAAATTTTATGGGGGTACAAAAGTTTAGGTTACGTATATTGCCCTTGCCCCCCCAGTCAGAGATTCAAGCATGTCCATCCCCCAGACAGTGCGCATCGTACTCATTATGTATGCATACACCCATCCCCTCCCCTCTGCCCAACACCTGATTAATGTTATTCCTATATGTGCTCTTAGGTGATGATCAGTGAAACCAATTTGATGGTGAGTACATGTGGTGCTTATTTTTCCATTCTTGGGATACTTCACTTAGTAGAATGGGTTCCAGCTCTATCCAGGAAAATACAAGAGGTGATATATCACCATTGTTTCTTATATCTAAGTAGTACTCCATGGCATACATATACCACATTTTATTAATCCACTCATGTATTGATGGGCACTTGGGTTGTTTCCACATCTTTGCAATTGTGAATTGTGCTGCTATAAACATTCGAGTGCAGATGTCTTTTTTATAGAATGTCTTTTGTTCTTTTGGGTAGCTGCCCAGTAATGGGATTGCTGGATCAAATGGTAGGTCTGCTTGTATCTCTTTAAGGTATCTCCATATCGTTTTCCACAGAGGTTGCACTACTTTGCAGTCCCACCAGCAGTGTATGAGCGTTCCTATCTCTCCACATCCACGCCAACAGAAAATAATAAATTTTTAATTACTTTTATGATATGAAATTAATGAGTTGTCTATTTAGCTCCAGATTTTAATGCCAAGCAAAGTTCAAACAGAACTGTTTCAGTCTTCCTGAGTTATGCCCATATGTAGCAGGGGGCAAGCCTCTATCAAAAACAAATTGCCCATAAAGATAAAGAATTCTTCACACAACCTCATTCTTCTATGCATCCTAGCATGGTTATTAATATTTCAGTCAAACACAGAATCAAGAAGAGAAATGTAATATGCCAATCAGGTATCAGGTATCTATTTCAAGATGATGCTAATGATTATCTCATCAACTACCATTTAACTATTTTTAGTTCATCTTGTGAAATAATTTAATCAGAGTAATCCCTTACAAAATAATCTTGCTATCTGAGATAACATATTTTAGAGAGAGATTTTACATAGTGCTGCAATTCAGATTTCTTGAGATAATATAAGTTAATGGATATAGACAATACAAAAAAATGAGAAAGACTGTTAAATTAAGACTAGACACCTAACAAATGTGCATGATCGTGACAAAAGAAATATAAGTGCTAAAATATAATTTTGCCATCATTGTGGACCAAAAAATAAATTATCTGTAATTTTCCAAGGCAAGTCATAATATACCTGCTTACGTAGTAATAATTAGCAAATTTGGCAAATCCCTATTTCTGACAGAGACTTGTATGTCTCAAAAAGGATATTGAACATTCTTTTAAAAGTTATTAAAAAGATATAAAAGTAGCATTTAGGAGAATCATAAGTTCAGGATCTTTGCATTTAGATCCACTTCCCAACATGCTTCACGAGGAAAAGATCATTTGTCTTGAAAGACATATCCCATAAAGCCCATGGTGTGAGGGAAAATGAATCCATTAGATTTTCAGAACTTAAGTTTTATAGCGGAAGTTTCAATACTACTATTGTAATTGAATAGGCCCCAAGTGCCATATTGAAGAGTCAGCATAAATGACTAATTCCTTGTGGCGAGAAAGCTGATGGGCTTCTTACACTGAGCCATCTGAGGAGGGAGGAACCAGTCAACTATAGAAGATTGCTTCATTGTACAACTGGGGAAGTTGAGCACCCAAAGGTCTGAGCACACAGAAACATTTAGAAAGAAATAATATTGTGGGAGAAATTCAGCAGTATTAACCATTAATATTAGTGTCACAGGAAAGAGTTCATGAATGAAGCAAGGTTTGCAATTAGAACTATATAGCGCTGCTCTTAGTTTACTCGATTCTTAGGATACAATAGGTAATAAAAATAATGTCAGATTGGGTAAACTTAATTTGAAATTATTGTCATGCCCCTCTGAATCTCTATAATGACTCAAATCTGCTTATTACAGCCTCTGACCACCTGCTTGGATGTGTGCAATTCTCGGAGGGAAATATTGTGATAGGCTAAGCAAAAGAAATACAGATTTTACTTTTGGTCACTGTCAGGTACTAGATAATCCCTGTTGACTCATACTGTTTCTATTTTTCTAGATAGTATTAATCAAACAGAGATATAATCACCTCTGTTTAGAAACAAAACAAAACTACCACCACCATCACCCACAGGAATATAACCTCTTTGGGGGAAATATCTTTTTCTAAAGCTCTCATTAAGGGAAGGAGGTTAAGAAGACCTAGCACACATAAGAGAGTAAGTCTAATATTGTAACTTGAAGGAAGATAAATGTTTAATACTTGTCCTGGAGCAGATAAAAGAAATTCCAATGTCATATTTATGGATCCTCCAGTTTGCTTCCTTTGAAAAAAAATGTAGTGGGAAGTTAAGAACTGTTTGATTAACTGCTGAGTTAAACTTGAGGGAAGATGCGCAGGAGTCTCTCTCTGGGAGGCTCTTCTAAGCTGCCTTTCTTCTATTATGCTTGCACATATTGGCTGATATCCATTAATCACACAAAGTGAAGACCATGGATTTGGGCTAATTTTCTCCCTTTCTCATAAAGAGAATGAATTGTTCCAGACAGAAGGAGACAATATTGTGCAGGCAATTCAGCTAAATTGTAACCCAGGGTGGACTTAGTGCTATCAAGGGGGAAGTTTGGGTTGATGGTTCTTCTGAGCTGCACAGCTCAGTGGTTTTTCTGTTCACAACATCAGCTTTTTCTTGCAGGCTTAGTGTTGTGTTAGTGATGTCAGCTATAGAAGGAATATAGGGATCTGTTTGATAGAACCTGTTGGGAAATAATAAATGCTCAACCTCCCTAACTTTCAGCATTAACTTTCTGCATAATTTTCCCATTTAGGGTGTGCTATTTGTAAAACTGAAATTAAAAGAGAAAGTATAATATTAGCAAAACAATCATTTAAAACATACAAAGAAAATTATATAAGCCTGTTTTTAAAGTCCCACTAGCTACTTTTAAAAGCATAAACTCTAATGGTCAACTACTATGGAGCAGCAATCAGGGTCTTGGACTTCAGGTGGTTGCAAATGACCATGACCACAAGGCAGTATTTGTGATCAAATAAACATGGATAAAAAGCCACGGACAGACAACCCTACGCTTCCAGAAAGGACAATTCTCCACTCATTTAATAGCAATAAAAGAAGAGCATGGTCTAAACAGAGCTCTTTGTAACAGCTCCAAGCACACAAAGCTGAAAGCCCCAGCAATTAGCCTGAACATGATACTCTTTCTCACTACCCGCTGGCTTTTCAGAAACTGTTTGAAAACTAACTCTTTAAATGTAAGAATTAAACTACTTCTAAAATTATTGCCAGATTTTTTTTAAAAAAATGAAAGTGGACATTTTCCCCAAGAGAGGAATTTAACTTTTATTTTTTAATGTCAAGTGGATATTTGGGATCAAATAAAGAATTAAAGCAATACTTCAACAAAATGCTGTAAGTGCTATTTTTCCATAATTAAACCTAGAATCTAAGTGCAAGATCTATCCTAACTAAAATTAAAGTTTTAATTTTTAAAATAGTAGCAATTACTGTTGTCCCTAGCAAGTCATACAGAAGTGTCATACAAATGGAGAAAGAACAGATCCGTGCATCGGATTCCACATTTAAAGCAATTTTCCTGCTATAAAATTGAGTGGATTATGCTTATAATAATGATAAGAAAAAGATAAATTGAAATATGGAATATACACTTCCCTCTAATCTTGCTAATACTGTGACTTATACTATGTTTAAATACTTTCTGACAACAAGAAAAAGTCCAAAGAATGACAGTGTATTTACCTATACATGTTCTTTCCTATTAAACATTGGATAAGTGTGTTCTTTATTTGACTAAATTTTATTGGTGGTTTCAATTTAAACTTTCAAAATTTTTATTATTACTTCCAAAAATTGAATACTCATGTAATGGGAATACAGCTCAAAAAACTTAAAAATGGTATAGATGGGGCCGGGCGCGGTGGCTCACGCCTGTAATCCTAGCACTCTGGGAGGCCGAGGTGGGCAGATCGTTTGAGCTCAGGAGTTCGAGACCAGCCTGAGCAAGAGCGAGACCCCACCTCTACTAAAAATAGAAAGAAATTATATGGACAGCTAAAAATATATATAGAAAAAATTAGCCGGGCATGGTGGCGCATGCCTGTAGTCCCAGCTACTCGGGAGGCTGAGGCAGTAGGATCGCTTGAGCCCAGGAGTTTGAGGTTGCTGTGTGCTAGGCTGACGCCACGGCACTCACTCTAGCCTGGGCAACAGAGTGAGACTCTGTCTCAAAAAAAAAAAAAAAAAAAAAAAAAAAAAAAAAAAAAATGGTATAGATGGTAATGATGAGGATTATATCTTGAATTTTCTAGATGATATTTTCCAGATCATGACCTCATCCAGATATTTTCTCCCAGTATCCCAACTGTGATGTTAAGGAACCAATAATTTAAGGTGTTAAGTCAATAGTTAAAACAGAAAAACCTAGATGAAATTTTTAATAGTTCCCTGAGTATTTAGAATTGGAACATAGAATCAGTCTTTCCAGTCGTTAATTCAATGGTATATAAAAATTAGGAGATATTCTTTTCTCTAGAAAGACATGGAAAACAGTTGAGCCAGAAAAAAGAAAATATAGAATGTAAAAACCAAGTAAAAAATGCAGGGTAGGGGAGAAAAAACATAATCCAAAGAATGGAAATATATACTATAGGAATGAAATAGACACTCCTGACATTTGAAAAGGAAATTACTGACAAAGAGTAAGGCTTGAGTTGATCATGGTAAATACAAAAAATATAAAGATATTAATAAATTAGAAAAAAATGGATAAAGGAAAATCTCCCTAAAATGAGAGAAATGAGTCTGCAAATGGACAGGCCATATGAAGTTCCAGGTAAATTTAGTACAAAATGCTCAATACCAACACTTATGATGTAATAACTACATAAGAACAAAAAGTCCATATATACAAGCAGACAAAACATATAGCCTACAGTATCTCAGCATTCTATATCACCCATGATCCCTTCTGGAGGAGAAAAAAATGAACCCCACTTAACCAAAACTCCTGTCTATTAAGATATAGTAAAATAAGCATATGGAATGAAGAAGCCATGGTAAACAGGTGGTAGCGAACACCAAATCCACTAAATATAATGCTTCTATTACACAATTGTGTGAATTATAGTTATATAAGACTATAAATGTTAGAAGTATGACCATACAAAAATTAACAGAATAAATCAGGAAGTATAGCAACGAGAGAGAAGGGATGTCAGTGCAAATCACTCTTACCTTTAAGCAGTGAGTTAATGCCTAAAAATATGTTGGTAAAAATATTTATAATGTCTAGAATCTCTTGATTTATTGTATTATTTTTTAATAAAAAAGATTTTTTAAATACTGTTTTGTGAAGATCCATTTATAAGATGAGAAATTGCTAAAATTTTACTTTTTATTTAAAGAAAAAATATCTTTATTTACATAGAACATGTTATAATCCATTTTTAAATAGAACCATATGCCACCTGTATATTATCTATGAAACCAACTAGCTGCATAAATAAAAATATGTATCTAAAATAATATTTATCTAATAGTAATGATTATTTTTGTGTGATAAAATCTGGATTGCTATACTTAAATTTATGTAGTTTTTTTATAGCCTGAATATATCATTAACAGATATTACCTTGAATTTGTTTCTGGCAACATCTATAAAGAACCCAAATTAATTTGATTTATTTGACTAACCTGACTTCAAAAACATCAAAAAAATTTGTGTAGATAGTTCCCTAAATTTTAAGGATTTCCAAATCATTTTTCCCTTATTTGTGATTTGTGATTTTTAAAATATCATTTTCAAGGCACTGAGTGTTGAAAGCAAATATCAATTCTAAAATGTTTCATTTGGGAAAGCTGTGAAACAAACAGGAAATGTTTTGACTAGCATGGCACAAAGGATGAAATATGGCCTAGAAATTAAACTACTCTTGTTTGCTCTCCATTCTTTCTCGAAAACTAGCAAGTACCTTTGAATAACTCATAGTGATATCTTGGGCTACGTATTTGTTGATTTTTTTGTTTCATTTTCACACAAAAACTACAGGAGCTTCACAATGAGAGGATTCACCACTGTCACCCCTGTCTTTAGAATCTCTAATACGATACAATTTATCATTTAAATACAATTTATAATAGTATGTATTACACTGCTTTATTTGATCTAAAGAAAATTAAATGAATCCACTCTCAAATTCAAATGGCTACTTTGTGTCTCAGAATGCAATTAATATATCAGAGAGTAAAACATCATTTCAACATTTCACCTTTCTAAATGGGCTTAATTATTTAATTATGGAATTATTAGTTCCAAATGAGTATGCTACACGTTAGATGGGTCAAAGATATTAGAATATTATTATTGGGAGTCTAGGGTGGAATAAGTGACCTGAAGAGTGAGACCTGAGAGTTTGCACTTTCTTTTATTTGTTAGAGGAGGTAGCATATTTTGATAGGCCTTATAGCTGTGAGATCTGCTTTGAATTCCAGCTATGACTCTTATTAATACTGTAAGTTCAGGTAAATTACTTAATATCACTGTGTCTTTGATTCTTCCTTAGTAGATAGCAATAATTATAAGAAATATTTTATGTTTGATGTAGGATTAAATGCTACAAAACATTTTATCAAAGTAAGATGTTTTAAATTATAAAATGCCTTCATTATTTCACTATACCACAATAAATGCAGCCAATTAAGCTAGGACATTGCTTTCTAATTCCTAATGATTTAATTTTGTATTTATAAAAAGAGCTCTTCTTAATCTTTTAGTACTATACACACACACACACACACACACACACACATATATTTTGTTTGTTTGTTTGTTTTGTTTGAAACAGGGTCTTACTCTGTTGCCCTAGGTAGAGTACAGTGGTGTCAGCCTAGCACACAGCAACCTCAAACTACTGGGCTCAAGTGATCCTCTTGCCTCAGCCTCCCAAGTAGCTGGGACTAAAGGTGCATGCCACGATGCCTGGTTAATTTTTATATTTTTAGTAGAGAAGGGGCCTCACTCTTGCTCAGGCTAGTCTCAAACACCTGAGTTTAAGCAATCCTCCTGCTTGGCCTACTAGATTGCTAGGATTACAAGCATGAGCCACTGCACCCAGCCTAGTCATAGATTTTTACAGTTTATCATTATTATGTACATATAAAAAGTAATAAAAGCTAAACAAATTGGTCAAGTTATTCTTGAATTTTCTTTAGATCCAGTGTCCAATTCTTCAGAATCATTTTTTTTACTTTATATTATCAATGTGCATTTTGCCCCCACTTTCTCTGTATCTTAAAGAACACTGGAAAAGTAGCATTTCTTACACTTGCTCCCATGATGCTTCCAGGGTTTTCTTCCAAGATGCTGACCCCATTCCACATATTTTTCCTTTTACTTTAAAGCAATTTTAGATTTAAAAACAGTTCCAAAAGCATTACAGAGCATTTCCACATAATTTCAACCAGTGACTCCCAATATCATCTTACATAACCATGTATAATTCTCAAAACTAAGAAATTAACACTAATACTGTATTATCAATCAAACTGAAGACTTTATGGAATTATACCAGTTTTTTTTATGCTTATCTCTCTCCTATCTCAAGCTCCAATCCAGGAACTCACATAGCACTGAGTTATTATTGTCACTTTAGTCCCCTTCTTTTGTTGCAATCCCCCAGTCTTTGTCTTTCATGCCCTTGCCACTTTTGAAGAGTGCAGGTCATATATTTGATATTTGTCTGATCTTTTCTTATGATACATTGAGGTTATGAATTATTGGGAAGGATGTGGTATTCATTTTCTATTGCTATTATTAATATAACAAAGTACCATGAATTTAATGGTCTAAAACAACAAAAATGTATTAAGTCATGGTCCCTGGGTCAAAATCTAAGTTGACTTAGCTGGTTTCTGTGCTTGGGTTATCACAGGTGGAAAACAAGTTGTTGGCAAGGCTGCATTCCTTACTGGAAGTTTTGAAAGTCTACATTCAATGTCATTCAGGTTACTGGCTAAATTCATACCTAGTTTCCCTGCAGTCAGATAGGGTCAATTTCCATTTCTAAGGTCACCTACCTTGCTTGGTTAGTACCCTTGTTCCTCTATTTTTAAAGTCAGAAATCAGGGAATCTAGTCCTTCTCATGTTTTAAATCCCTCTGAAGAGATAGGAGCTAACATTAAAAATATTAATAGCATTTTAACCATACAGCTTAAGATAAAAGGTACTGTATACTAACGCTGTATTCTAGTTGGTAAATTTGCTTCTCACTGGAATGTGGGTTAGCAATTCTGAAACTATTTTATGTTAACCTGGGGTTGAACAAATAAGAAAATATATTGTAGATGACAGCCAGGTATTTTCACTGTTAAACAGGTAAAAATAAGCAAGGAGGAAGGGACCAGAACAAATCCTGTGATGCCGGATTATAGTAAAAGGTATGCATGTGAACTCAAATTTATATTAATCTCTATGTATAGATAGGTATAGAAATACATATTAATATGTGTATATATGTGGCCATTATACATATTTTGCAGTTCTATCTACTGAGAAAACCTAGAAGCAATGACACACAAGTAGCAACAGGAAACACTTAGGACTAGAACTTAGTTTCTAAATATCATTTTCAAGTCTACACAATTTAATAATTTTTGATATTACCAAAAGTTAATAATGGAAGGCTTCCAGATAACAACTGTGACTCACTTTTTTCTCAAATGATCACTGAATGATTTAGCACTTAAAAGTCAATTGAATCGAACATTTGTAGTAGTACAATATATACACATAATTGATAGGGAAACAAAATATCTATGCCCACATACATACATGTGCAGTAATGACATCTATATCACAACTATTTTCTGTTCAACAATTGTAAAACACCATCCATTGTGTGAAGTATCTATTTTTCAGAGGTGAAAAATATAAACTAAAAATATATAACTTAGAATAGATAAAATGCTTTAAATATAAATGTTTAGGACATACAAGTCAATTAAGTATGGGTGGATCACAAACTTATCCTTGGTTCCCTGTACTTGCTCAAAGACTGAAAAATCTCACTTTCTGTTATACTTAAATTAACTGCTTTACCCCCCTACACATCAACGACAAAAAACATTAGAAACTAACTTGTAACTGGCATAAATGTGTATTCAAAGAAATCCTTCTTTTCCCAACATTTCAGACATTGCTAAACATGTAAAGCCATATAAATAAACATATAAGGAAATCAATTTTAAGGTAGATGAAAATATAAATAATTGGTAATTCACCATGCTGAGATTTTCCACATGCACACCACACACACGCATTCACATGAACAATGTGTACATACAACAATTAAATCAGCTTTGATATATATATATTGAAAGATGTCATCAGAAAAGATACAAAATATGCATTTAAGCTTTAAAAATATTTAACCTAGATTATGACTGTGACCATTCATTTAAAATATATCTCTTTAAAAATCACTATTAGTAAGTTATACCTCCATAATTTTTATTAAAATCTAAATAAATATATTTTAATTTATGTATTTTGAATTTCAACAGTGCTTTTAACTTTTAACATGGGCTCCTTTTTGGGGTCCAATTTGTTGATTTTAATCCATAATGTTCTTACATTGGATGAAGAGTTAATAGTAGTTTGTGCCATATTTCCTCCACAAATAAATCAAAAGAATCATTCAGAATGGCCATTCATAATCTTATACAAAAATCACACAATAAATTTCAACTAGAATTAAACATTATCACATACAATTCCTTTCCATTATCAACAAATGACTACTGAATTAACAAATGATTATATGGCAGTTATTTTGCTTCTAGAGAAAATGTCCTTTTGAAAACATTTTAATAATGAGAATTAATGCAAAAAATGTTGGCTCCCACTTATGTACATGATTTTGATTTTTCACAATTATTGAACTACTTATACCACTGTTCCTCTTTCATGTCTAAGTTACTTGCTTGAAATCATTTGGAATGCCACTAGGGTTGTCCTAGAAGATGACAGTTTTACTGGAAGAAGGTGTTTCTCGATCAAATGGTTTGTCTCTGAGTAGCAAATAAGACTTAGAAGTGTTGGTAACTGATGAAAACATTAACTAGCATCTTTGTAAGTGTGTAAAATATATAACAAATATGTATTAACAGAGCAAAAAGAAAAAAGTAGACAATTCTTATTCGTACAGCAGCAATGGAGCACAAAGAAAGAACATGTACTTTGATAGCAGAGCCCTTGGTTATATTTTCACATTTTGCTTTCAAGCCATATGGCCTTCATCATATTATTGAACTCGTTTCTTCCTTAATTTTCTGATCTATGAAATAAGAATAACAGTGATATATAGCATCGGTGTGATCATTTTTAAGTTCAGGTAAATAGAATAGGTATCAAATAAATAGTGCTTCATTCATTCAAATGCTTCAAAATCCATAAAGCTAGAAAGGTTTTCTTTCTTCATTTGTCTATTATGTATTCCAATAAAAGATTAAAATAACATTAACTTATCCATAGACTACTTATATACATACTATATATGTTTCATCAAATTCTATATTATTCTAGTGTTTAACTTTTCATGCATTAATTATCTGTAGTCCCAGTGAATACAGCAATTCCCAAAGGATAGGGACATTCTTATACACCTTTTCGTGTACAGAGATTTCCCATATCCCTGAGAATGTTAGATTTTTGCCCTCCACAGAACCTTAGTTTTTCCTATAAAAGCCGTAAAGAGTCTGGACATCCATATGCAAAAAAAAAAAAAAAAAAAAAAATGAAACTATCTATACACAGACATTATACCCTTCACAAAAATTAACTCAAATGGATCACAAAATCCAAATGTAAAATGAAAAAATATAAAACTCCTAGAAGTAACATGGGAGAAAATTTGGATGACCTTGAGTTTGGAATTGAATTTTTAGACACAATGCAATAGGCATAATCTATGAAATCAATAATATATATGGTTAAAATTAAAAATGTCCACACCGCAAAAAAACACTATCAAGGGAATAAAAAGACAAGCCACAGACTTTGAGAAAATATTTGTAAAAGACTTATCTAATAAATGATTATCCAAAATATACAAAGAACCCTTAAAACTCAACAATAAGAAAATAAACGACATGATTTTTAAAATGAGCCAAACATCTTAACAGTCACCTCACTAATGAAGATATATAGATGACAAATAAGCATATGAAAAGATGCTCCACATCATGTCATCAGGCAATTGCAGATTAAAACAATGAGCCACCACTACACGCCTATTACAATGGCCAAAATCTGGAACAATGACAACAAATGCTACAAAAATGTGAAGCAACAAGAACTCTCCTTCATTGCTGGTGGGAATGCAAATGGCTCAGCCACTTTAGAAGACAGTTTGGTGGTTTCTTACAAACTAAATATACTCTTACCATATGATCCAACAATTGTACTCTTTGGTATCAACCCAAAGGAACTGAAAACTTATGTCAGTACAAAACCCTGTACACAGGTATTTATAGCAGCTTTACTCACAATTGCCAAAACTTGGAAGCAACCAAGATGTCCCCCAGTAAGTGGAAGAATAAATAAACTGTGGTACATCCAGATAATGGAATATTAATCAGATCTAAAAAGAAATGAGCTATCAAGCCATAAGGTGACATGGAAGAATCTTAAATTCTTATTACTATTCAGCTTACTATAAAAGCCAATCTAAAAAGACTACATACTTACATGATTCCAACCATATTACATTCTGGAAAAGGCAAAACCATAGCAAGAGTAAAAGGATTATTTACAGCAGGCTTGAGGGGGCGGGAGGGAAGAATCAGCAGAGCACAGTTGTCTTTCAGGGCAGTGAAACTACTCTGTATGATATCATAATATGTCATTATAAATATGTCAAAACCTAGAGATTGTACAACACCAAGAGTGAACCCTAATGTAAACTATGTACTTTGGGTGATAAAAATGAGTCTGTAGGTTCAACAATTGTAATAACTGCACAACTCTGATGGAAGATGTTAATAATGGGGGAGGCTATCCATGTGTAGGAACAGGAGGGATATGGGAAATCTCTGTACTTTATTCTTAATTTTTCTGTGAACCTAAAACTGCTCTAAAAAGTCTTCAAAAATGTTCTAAAGAGTTTAAAAAATAAAGCTAACCAAATACAAAGCAAAATAACAACAAAAAACACTTGATATGTTGCAACTGGAAGAGATGTCAAAGACTAATATACAAAATTTCCATAGCATTATTTCTTTATTTTTATTTTTACAATCAGGTGGCTGATTTTGGCTTAGACAAAGCAGGAAAAGACTCTTCCTGCCAAACCAGGTTCTGATGGCTTTGCTCCACTGCTAGCATCAAGCTCTTTCAGGAGATACAAAGCAGATATAGTCACAACAGGTATGTAGGCGTAGAGAGCCCTCAAATCTCAGAAACAGGTATGTTGTACTCAGAATAAGCAACTAGTGACAAAGGGTAGAGTGTATTTGAGGTAAATTTTATGTAAAGTCCTAACTATAGACAATTTCCTACTAAGAAGCCGATATTTCTTTGTGATTAAAAATAAGCACAATGGCATGTAGAAGCAATTATTTTAGTGCCAAATGAAGACAGAAGAACTCAGTGAACAAAGCAGAACTTTCATGATGGATGAAAAAGGAAAAAATAAACTAAAATAAGTCCCTTAACTACACCTGGAAAAGAATTTCACCCATCTTTACTGAGATTGATAATTAAAATATCATTTGCAGTTTCTTTTATTCTAAACAATAAATTGTGCATTGTTTTATATTTTTCTGAGTTCAATTATTTTCAAGTTCATTGCTTTACTTACAGATTTTGAGGTTAAATTTTATTTAATGCAAATTTTAAATCTACTACCTGGATTTTAAGCAAAATGGAGCCCAAATGATGCTTAGAGTAAGGATCTAGGATTTTTGGAATGAATAGATCATGTAAATGATACCTATGTACATACATTCAGTCATATAAAAATTATTTCCTTTTTCATTTTATACTATCCCATGCCATTTACATTTCTAACCATGTGTATAGTTTCTTTTTTTATGACAAGTCAACAGAGATCATCCTGTCAGTACAATTATGGATTTTTCTACACGCTTGGCTCTGTGAACTAAAATAAAATTTTAAGACTCACCCCCACACCGGCTGGCTGAATGGACCCCCTCATGGCCAAAGGAATATCCTCAAACTAAATTGCCTGCCAGGAGGAGGGAGGTCAGACATGCCTATGCCTCATTATGCCCCCCTCCCTTCTTGGGACATCCTTTGTAACCCATTAACAAGCCTAAGGGTATGCAAGACAAACCTACAGTCCCTCAATTTACACAACAAATCTGTGTCCACAAGCAGCAACTATGTGAAAACATTCCAAGCCTTTAAAAGCTTCATGTCTTTAACCAATTACAAGCAAAAGAATCTCTAAACCCACCTATAACTTGCAAGCCTCCACTTCAAGATGGCCCACCTTTTTGGGCCAAACCAATGCATGATTCCCACGTATTGATTTATGACTTTATCTGTAACCCCTGTCTCCCTAAAATGTATAAAACCAAACTGTAACCCAGCCACTGCGAGTCCACTTGCTCAAGGCCTCTTGGGTGTGGCTCTGGGTCCTCAAATTTGGCTCAGAATAAATCTCTTTAAAATTATTTTACAGAGTTTGGCTTTTTTCCGTTGACAGCTCTAAAACATATTAAATGATATCCTGAAAATAAAATACTGGCCCTTACAAATGATATTTAGAAAGGAAAAAAAAATTTAGTAGTATATACATTTATATCAGTACCTAAATACATATATTATTTAACATATGAAAGAAATTATAATGTAATTTCTTCCAAAACAGACACCGATTTTAATCCTGCTTGTTCAAAATGTTTTGAACTGTTAAAAAGACAAAGTTCATTCAAGAAATGGGCCAAGTAAAAATCAGTTTTTGTCAGCAGAAAGTCAGTTTGGTGAACTGTCAGTAAATCCATAACAGCCACAGGAAAAAACTACTTCAGTTTTGTGTGTGAAAAAGCCTAAGCTGCTAAACTTCAGAGCCAAGAGCAAGAGATACAAGACTTACACTAGAAGAAAAACACTTATTTTGCAATGCAGCAAAATGATGCCCAAACCTTTTTGCTTTAGAAATGCTCCTGAGAACTGAGAAGTTACACAACCAACAAATTCTCACATTTTAGTCTCCAATTTCATTGGACACAAATCACTGACCCTTAGAGCTGGAAGGACCTTAGACACTGTCATCCAACGTCCTCATTTTATATAAAAAGTGCATTGGATTCATAGTCAAAACACCTGAGTTCACTTCCTAATCAGTATTTAATGGTTGAATTTCCTTAAGCAGGTCATTTTAACTCTGAGCCTCACTTGCACATCTACAAAATAGTGATAATGATATCTGCCATGCAGCATAATTTTATTAGTAATGATAATTGTATTATTTCCCATCGTGACTGCAATAAATAACCACAGATTTGGTGAATTCAAACAATATAAATTCATTATCTTAAAATTTGGGAGGTCAGAAGTCTAAAACAGGTTACACTGGACTAAAATCAAGGTTTTGGACAGGACTTAGTTCCTCCTGAAGGCTCTAGGAGAAAATCTGTTTCCTTGCCATTGTAAGGCAAAATGCATTTGTGGAGACAACAGGTTTCTTAGGCCAAACTAAGATGACTGCCAACTGCTCCAGTGTTTTTTCTGTCCTGCTCACTCTTCCCCAGCTAGTGGACCTTCTGGGAAGGCCTGAGTCAGCACACTTATGTAAACAGAGGTGTTATCTCCTATGTGAACCCATGTGACTGCGCTTTCCCATGGCATGTTGCCGCTATTGCTCAGAGCCATATATAAGCACTCGCCATGTTCTCAGCCATGATTTTCGCCACTGTATCCGCTCCCCCCAACACACAATAAAAAGCAAGTCTTACCTGCCTGTTGCCACTCGCCTTTTCTTCCAATTTCTGAAGCCTGCACGGGAGCACACGCTAGCCACGGAGCTTCCTCCTCACAGCAGCTTACAGAGGCTTCTTGGATTTCTTGGCTTCTGGAGCCAGTCTTTGTGCCTTGATATTGACTCACCTGCCTCCCTCTCTCCCTTATAAAGGCCCTTGTGATTGCATTGGGCCCACCTGGATGTTCTTATCTCAAGCTCCTCATCTCACTGATTAGAAACCATCATTCCATCAGCAACCTTAATTTCCCTTTTCTGTTTTATAAGACATATTCACCGTTTCTGGGGATTAGGATATGGGCATCTGGGGTGGGGATGGGCATTCTTCTGTCTACCATAACAATTACTCAAAGAATACATGTCAGTGCACTTTATAGATCACACAGTGTTTTATATATGTAAATAATCTATTAGGAGAAATAAGGAAATAATGGTCAGGGTTCCATGGTTCATTGGCAGCAGAGCTCATCTCAGCCTCAGGTCTCCTAATTACCTGACCAGAACATTAAATATCTCACCATGAAGGATCTGATAGGAAGAACATATAAGGAAGTCCATAATCTTGGCTTGAACTCAGTAATAAACATGCTGAAGACCTAACTTAACTGTTTGTTTGAAAATGAACTTTTGACATCAAACTGCCTCCATATGACTTCTAGTTTCACAATTCTTTAATTCTGAGAACTTTAGCAAGTTTCTTAATCTCTCTGAGTCTCATTTTCCACATATGTGAAATAGGAATAATATATAAGCTCCATGGTTTATTGAAAAAATTAACTGAGAAAATTTGCACAAAGTGCTTAGCAAACTGACACACAGTGAGTGCACAAGAGATGTTAATTGTCTTTTAATGCCCTAGGTAAATACTTTCACCTGCCAGTAACAAAATACCTATGCTAGGCCCCATGGCTCTCTGGGGTACAAAAATTCACATTGGACTCATACAATGGCCTTAAGAAGTTTATAGTTCAAGAGTGAAATAAATTAAATATATTTGTTTAGCTAACTAAAGTATTTTCTTATGTAAAGTGGCCTCCTTTGTACTCTCCTCTAACCCTTCAGTCCACAAAGCGGTGAATGCAAGGAAAATCTGTGAAAGCTCACTGATGAACATAAAAACACCCAAAACTTCTAACTGAGATAGAGTGAAAATTATATTACCAAATCAAGGGAAACTTCAACTGCTAAAATGTAAATCTATAGGAACTATATAAGATCATATTTTAAAATATAAAATATATATATTTTTATCCAGGGTATAAACTGGATAATGAGTTCTACACTGAAACTCTCCAGGAAAAATCTTGTAGACAATTCTCAAGAGCAAGAGAACGCAGGATCCTAAAGTGAGTCAGTGACCTACTGAGCAAGCTAAGAATGTGACATTTTATACAGAAATATTTATATTTATGTATTAAATTATTCTAATAAATTTCCAGTGATGATAAGATGACTACATGGGATAATATATTTTTGAAAGCTACAAAGTGATACACATATGTTAAATCATATTAAAATCCATAATGTAAATAATTGTTTTGAATTTATCATTCATAGAAATAGTTTATACTACAACTAGGAAAAATAGAATAGTCTGTGCTAACATCTTCATCAAGAAATAATTAGTTATCAATTCAGATTGGTAAAAACAAAAGATCAATTATCAGCTTATGTTAAAAGTAAAAATAAAATATCATTATTATTGCTTAAGATTTCTCCTCCTCTTTTGGTCTCTTATACTAGCTTTCTAAATTTTAACACTAATGGATAGCTTTAAGCCTGGTTGTTTTTGTTTATTTGTCTTTCTTCCCTGAATTATTGATTGAATTATTTCCATAATGACTTCAAACAAATTTAACGAATAGATCCATATTATATTTTGTTCCTTTTTCTTCCAATATTGTAATTGGCAGATTGTCAGAGGGAATATTAGCATCAGCATCTTATAATGTTACATTTTTAAAGCCTTTGAAGCTTTCAAGATATGTTACATGATATTTTATTAATAGATTATTGGTAAGACTGATGATTAAAAAGTGAAAGATTTAGAAACATAAAGAACTCATAGGGACATATGTAAGATGACTGTTGATAATTGACAGTTGCAAAGTTTCAGAGGATCTGTAGATAGATGCTGTTAGCAAAGTTGTGTATGAATAAGTGCCTTCAGCAAAATCAATGATAAATACAGTAAAATTATTCATTGCAACTATCTATTGAACTGTTTGAAAAAAGGTTAATAGTTGTTGAATTTCAAAAATACATTTTAGTTCAAGTGTTCGTTCAAGAAAAATTTATGATTAGTATAAATAATACTCGTATTAAAATTCTCAGATAAAAACAAGAATAATATCCTTATTCTTCATATTAATATAATAAACTAAGATTTGAAGAGATTAGGATATGTGCTTAAGATTAAACAGGTAGAAGGTAGCAAAGTTGGCATTTGAACTTTTTCTAGGATGTCTAAATCCTACGTATTTTCTTCTATTTTGCCTGATCCTCACTTCAATATATATGAGAATATTTTTTGTAAGAAGTTTTTAGCTATTTAAACCAAAAATAGGTCAACCAATTAGTTTTATCAATAAAATAGTTCTATCGGTCAAATAGTTCTAGCAATAAAGTCATTTTATACCACTTAACGTCAGAGGGCCTATTATAAATTTTTTTAATAATTTTCTTTAAAGATTTAAACTTTTTTCCCTTATTTCCTTAAACCAGTTTCTCTGAGAAAACAATTCATTTCTGTTCAGGACTTATGTGGTGGTTGTGCTGCAATATAGGATTTTCAAACCATTTTTGCTTTTGTAACCTCCAAAATAATTGTTAAATACTTTCTACTCCTTAACATGTTTTTTTATATTGATAACTAATATTTAATTATATTAATAATTTAAATTAGTTGCAAAAGGTTTAGTCTTTCGCATCTATATACACGGATAGTTTAAACAAAAGTGTCATATCCATTTTAAAGATATCCTACAAAATATAATTACTATAACATCTGTTACTGTTGAGGATGAAAAGATATGAAGTCTTGAAGGAACATGCCAATTCGAAGATACAGAGTTAGCTGGGGTTTTATTTTTAATTGTTTTGTTTTCTCCCTCTCTCTAATGGATCTGGGACACCTTTCTTCTCCTGCCCTTATGCATCAGAACTCCAGGTCTCCTGGCCATTTTGAACTCTGAGACTCGCACCAGTGGCCTCCCACACACATCCCTCCAGCTTCTCAGGCCTTTGGTTTTGAAGTGAGAGTTACTCTATCGTCTTCCCTGGTTCTGAGGCTTTTGGTCTTGGACTGAGACACACCACAGCTCCCCTAATTCTCCAGCTTGCAGGTGGCCAATAGTGAGAATTCTCAGCCTCCAGAACCATGTGAGACAATTTCCGTAATAAATCCCCTGCCATATGTCTATATCTGTCTACATCTATATCTAAATCAATATCTGTATCTATATCTATGTCTACATAAAGTTGACCCTTGAACAAAACATGTTTGAACTACACAGGTCCATTCTTATGTGAAATTTTTGACCAAAGCTAGATTGAAAATACAGTATTATGGTATGTGAAATGAGTGTATATAAATGGGTAAATTTTCACATAGGAGGGTTTTGTAGGTAGGACTTTGGAAGTTGATTATGTACGGATTTTGGTACACGTGGGGGTCCTGGAACCAATCCCCCATGTATAATGAGGGATGATTATATATCCTATTGTTTCTGTCTCTCTGGAAAACCCTGACTATATTTATATCTATCTATGTATCTATGTACCTATGTTTCTATCATCTATCTATCTTCTACATTTTAGTAAATAGTCAGCAGTTATTCAATTTGCATTGTTGCTTACAATGAACTTACTCTGATGTTATGTTTTTCATAATTCATTTTCAGACTTACTGATGTTCCTCTGCTCCCTAATTATTTCTCAGGTTTGCTCTGATGTTTTATTCTTCATAATTCTTTTTCACAGTCTCTTAAAATTGCTCCTGATACTGTATCTAGCATATATAGCTTGTCATATCATTCAATATTCCTCAGTAAGGTTAGATTAAGTTTTGTTTCCCTACAATATACACAGTCATTCAACTAATTCTTTTTGTAAATCAGTTGTTTTGTGACAGCCAGAAAGTTTACATCATTTCTCTTTTTGCCTTAAGTGCCTACTTTCATTCCCTTTCTCCTACACAATTTTATCTTAAAGTAATATATGTTTATTTTTGAAAGTTGTATTGATTCCACTATCATACAACTCTGGGAAAAAAATTAGGGAAATTTAAATGCATTCTTATTGTTTCCTGTTATATAGTATTAAGAATTCAAACAATTATTCCAAAATGAGTTATTTTCGTAATGATTATTAGAGCAAAGTAATTCATAATGAATATTTCTGATATTAATGCATATTAATATTTAAGGATTATCATTTTATTAGAAATGTATCTCATACAGTTTATGGAGCTAATTTTTTTTTACTTGAGTATATTTGAGTAAATTAAATTACATATTCCTAAATGAGAACAATTAATTACTCTCATTTATTCGATTATTCTCATTTAATCAATTTTAATCTTATTTTCATATTTATAAATGAGAGTGTTGGGAAAACTTGCATGTGTGCATACACAGATGGAACAGGGAAAATGTTTGAGCTCATTGTTTGAATTTATAGGGCTTTGTAGTTATAGGTCAAGAATCAATAATAATCATGAAAAATTACTGTCATGATTGACAACTGACTGACAAATTGATTCAATCCCTCTTTCCATTATGCTAAAACAACTAATTTGAAACCAGCTATCTTGCAAGAGGGATTTGGTAGCCAGACATTAAAGTCATTCACTTTCTCATTTTGGGGAATTATAAAAAAGCAAATCTAACACTTAAAAAATACTTAATATGCTACTTGTCAGTCTTTCAGCTACAGCAGTAATTCTCAAGAAGGGAAAATTTTGCCAATCTAGGGATATTTGGCAATGTCTGAGGATATTTTCAGTTGTCGCAACTGGGAGTGGGTGTCATGGTAAGAAGAATTGCTACTGACATCTAGTGGGTAGAGGCCATGATGTTGCTGAATATCTTGTAGTGCATAAAACAACCCCCACCACAAAAAAGTTACATGGCCCATATTTTCACTAATACAGAAGATGAGAAACCTTGATTTAGAGAGACGCTTTTGTTGGTAAATTATAATTAAGTGAAGTTTGGGTAAATAATTAGAAATTGTTAATTTTAATATTTAAAAAAAATGATATTATTTTAAAAACCCTGCATATTTAGGTCAGATTTCAATTGTGTAGTACATTTCAAAGTGACATGAAAAGACAAGAGAAATAAATATGGAAAATTTAGAATCATAATATATAGCTAGGAGTGTACTTTTATTTTATGGTTATGCTTAAGACAGAGTTGGAGCAGCATATAGTCCTCTGAGAAAGAGAAATTAGTTGTAATTAATAAAAATGGTTTTATAATGTTGTAGGCATTATGTCCTTGATTGTAATTTTGGATATCATATAAATATGCAAATGAGAAACAGTAGGTTCATGAACAAGAATATTCATCAAGATGATTCTCAATTTTAATAATGGAGAAAATGTGGATATTCAAGTTGACAGCAAGTCTATATTTTCCAGCATGTTTGTGTGTTAGAAAGTTGATATTCTATTTACTAGATAGATAAATAGGTAAAATAGAGAAACATCTATAGGCAGACAACAAAGCATGATAGTTTGCATGAGTTTGTCATCTGAGCATAATTTACTGCCAAAGTATTTCTTTCTGATGCTCTTTTGCTATCTCAGGACACTCTCAGAGGAACAACAGATATTTAGTCAATGAACAGGGTATGAAAAGGTAAGTTCATTAAATTAAAATTGCCATCACTCTTACTGCCCTATTCAAAAAATTTATGAATTCAGAAAATGCTAGTGTGGGCCAAAATACATTATTTTCAATGACAGAAATATCCTGAAGCAGAAAGACATGAAGTCATTGTTGGTGTATGGTGTCTTAGTCAAAGGAGGTTTTATGAATACCAATATTTTTAATTGTTCTTTTATTTGCTGTTTTGGAAGTTTTAACACTTAAATATGTACTACTAAAATTCAAAATGGGTAAAATGCATTATTTTATTTGTTTAAGTGGGAAAGATAGAGCAGAAACGTCTCAATTTCTTGTTTGAAGACACATGTTTGACAGGTCACTAGGAAGGGGAACTCATGCAAGTTGAGGATCTGGCAAATATCCTTGAAAGTTATCCAGGTCATTTTTATATGTAGAATTGATATACATCTATATTTACAATTACAACTCCATCTCTCTCTATAGTGGTTTTAATCCTTTTTTTCCTATTCTCTGAGAATTGTCTGCTCATAGGTCTTTCATGGTAATTGTCCTGTTTAGTTTTTCTAATGGACTTTTCAATGAAGTATAATCTAGATTAAAAAAATATGAACATCAAAAATAAGTAGCTATACAAATTTTCACTTACATATAAATAGTATCCAGATCAGGAAACAGAAGATTATAGTATACGAGAAGGTGTATCTCTTTATTAAACTTAGAACCTCTTGACGTCTCTCAGTAATGTTTTCTAGTTGCAGCATCAAAATCAAATATATCTTATTTTGATTTTGTTCCTAGATATTTAATTATTTTGATGCTATTTTACTGGACAATTAAAACATTTTATTTTATGTTATTTTGCTACTAGTATATAAAAATAGCAATGAGTTTCATAGATTGACATTTTATCCACACCTTGACTTATTTATCTATAACAATTATATTGTTATGTACATGCTTCTCAATTTTTTACATGCCCAACATATTATATTCAATGAATAGGAAAAAGGGCCCAAAGAAAATTTTCAAATGAGGCATGAAGAGACAAAATGGTGGAAAATACAAAAGAGAGGTAAGAAATAATGAGAACAGAGGAAAACGTCTAACATAATGTCACTTGGATCTCAACAAGAAGAGGCAGGAGAAAATGAGGAAGGAGCAACTTAAAGCTACATTTCAATAAAAACTATGTCAAGTCAAAGACAATTTAATAATCTGAACAACATCCAAAGGAAAAAGGCAGATAATTTCTTAAAGAAGACAAACAATGAGGTCATATTATTAAACTGGTCAATGGAACTCAGAAGAAAATGAAGTGGATTCCTCATGCCAAAATATAATGTGACAGCCTAATTTTACAAATATTAAATATAACTTGAATGTAAAATTCAGATATTTTCCAGTAAAATAAAATTGAGAGGATCGACACCAGCAAATCCACACATTAATTGGCATTCTACAGGCCTAAGTAAAATGGTGAGATAAGAATAAAACAGTAAAAGTTTGAAAGATAAATGTATAGGTAGTTAATAAATAAAATACACACATAAGACTTGGAAAAATAACAATATTGCGTGGGGGATTAAATATATTGAAATATACAGTAAAAAGGCATGTAAGGTGGGGAAAGGATTAAGGTAAGTTAATATGTTCTAATGTCCTAGTGTTGTTTAGGAAAATGTAAAAGTAATAATTTATATTAGATTTTAATGAGTTGGGTGCATAGTATAATCTCTAGAATAACAACTAAAATAATAATAGAGAGTAAAAATAATATGTCACTAGAAAGGAAATGTTAGAAAAATACAAAGAAATAGATGAACTAGCAAAATCTTCACCTCAATCCAAAAGAAGAGCAAGATAAAAGAACATAGCACAAATAGGAATAATAGCAATACTACATGGTGTATTGAGATATAAATATTTCAGTAATTGCATTAGGTATAAATCTATGGTAAGATATTAGATAGAATTATATGCCACTAAAAGGAGAAGCAGAAAAATCCACAACCCTAGTATAATTATTTTAATTCACTCTCAGTATCTTCATTTTGACTTAAGATATGAAGCATGTTCATTGACACTAAAATTCAGAGAAGGGAAAATAATTTCTTAGCAGGAAAAGTGTCTTCATATTTAGACTCATATTATGATAATAGATGAGTTTATATTTCTCATGTACACCCAATACGTTTTAGGAAGAAAATCAATAAAATATTGAAGTAAAGAGATATGAATAATTTTTATATTCACCCTTGCAAAGCCGGGCTGAGGCTGAGTGATTTCTTCATTATAATATCTGTCCCAAGTCTTGTTTGTAGGCTCAAAGCTCATCTTGTCTAAGCCCCATGGCATCCAGAGGATACGCAAACTGAATCCACCTCTTTCCTCACAGTACATTAGAATCTAGAAGAAGAGGAAAACCTCTTTCATATTGAGGATGCTTAAAACTGTAATATTTTCTAGGTGCAAGAGAAGATAAAGTGTATGAATGATTTGATTGTTTCTTAAAGAAGAAGCTGTAAATTCCTGAGGAAATAGCTTGGAAACAGAATGAGGTAGACAGAAACAGAAACAGAATGAGGTTTAAAGGTAGACAAGAAATATACATCACAAATGACATAAGCAGACTCAAAGGAAATACTATTAATTTCTACAACTTAAATCTCATGATCTATGAGATGAAAAATGAAAAGAATTCTCTTAATCTCTTTGGGCTGCTATGATAGAATACCATAGACTGAGTGGTGTACAAACAACAGAAATTTATTTCTCACAGTTCTGGAGGCTGGGAAGTCCAAGATCAAGGCCCTGAGAGACTCAGGGTCTGGTGCGGGCCTCAGTTCTGGTTCATAAATGACCATCTTCTCACTCTGTCCTCACATGGTAGAAAGAATGAGGAAACCCTCCAAATCATCTTTAATCCCATTCATAAGGGCTATATTCTCATGACCTAATCACCTCCCAAAAGTTCCACTTTTTAATATCATCACATTGGAGGTTAGGATTTCTACATATGCTTTTTGGAGCAACAGAAACATTCAGTCTATAACAAGCCCTTTTATAGCAATTTAACTGATTTCATTCCAACCTCTCCTCTAGTTATTCCTTTATCCAAACATAAGAATTGCTAAGCACTTTGACACATATTCCTTCAGAATAATCATATATAATGTGTACATGTTTATATAGTCAGTGCATATCTATATACAGAATGGCAAAGTAAAAATCATTTTAGTGGCTAAATAGTAAAGTACACATATTTGTAAATTATTTAATAAATGTTCTATTAGGCATTTTGATTTTGTCTTTTTGTAACTTAAATAAAATATACATGGACAACTAGGCTGATAAATATTTCTTTGAATATTCAATTAAATCCTTAAAGTAGTTATCAAAAATATCTTCCTAAAATCAATTGATACATAGTATGTCCTTGCGTTTATCAGACAGGATAGGGTAGGTCATGCTACAGTAACAATATAATTCATTAGTTTGTATGTCAAGAGTCTCTGTTGACTGAGCAGGCTGCATCTTAAAAAATGCTTTAGATATTCACCATGCTATAGAAACATGTCCATTGAAAATTGCTTTCAGATCCTTCAAATTTCTGTCAGAAAGCATCAGTTATTTTCTTTGAGAGCCATTGCTCTAAGCGGTTCACATAGTCACCCCTAATTTCAAAACTTTAAAGATCTCAAGAAGAAACCAGAAGAGTCCTAATCATTACAAAATTTCTCTCTTCAAAAACTGTGTTATTTCCTTTCCTTATTATTTAGAATCCTACTCTTCTGTGGTCCCTAATTACATTCTGACTTTTCCCTTTTAATTGTTTAAACATGTTCAAAACTTCTCTGCCGATGTTATCCACTCAGTCTAAATTTTATTCTCCCCTTATCATGTATTGAAATACTCTTCATTCCTTTCTACCTTCAAATGCTATTTTACTTGATAACCATTCTCAATTTCCCAGTCTCCTTGTAGTCACAATTAAAGACATCCCTTTATTTGGGGATTTGACACCTTGTTAATTATGCAACTCTAACATTTTATTCAACCTTGAATTGCTATCCATTTATCTGTTATCCGCTTCTACTAGAATTAGGAACTAAATTTTATTCCTCAATTTGTGGTGCAATGCTTGCTAGAAAGAAGGTACAGAGTAAATATTAACTGAATAAGATTGAGTAGAGATTATACTACATCTTTTTCATAGTTTGAACCATTTGACATTACTAATATTTTATTTTTTTACCTAAAATAATGGTACTTCATGTAGTCCAACTTAATATTTATTGGTGTTCTTATAACAACATTAGTAAGTAATAGATATTTAATAAATTTTTATATTATGTTTGTATTGATTTTTCAAAATTTAGAGGAGAATTTGCAGTGAAAAAACAAAATATTTGAAGATCTGAAATGAAAAAAAAAATTGATCATCATTACTCCATTCCCTAAAGACAAATTAGAAAAGAACTAGTCAGTTGTCAAAGGAATTAAATTATCATAAAAATCAAGATTTCTAAATTTAATGATGTTAAAATCTACACAATGAGACGTTACCATCATTAGAGTTTTCATTGTTATTCACTCATTAGGATTGCCCATTTCTATTAGAGATGTCTAACTTTTCTAGATTATCTGATGATATCATAAGTAAATTACATTTTTTTATCTACAATATTGGAAATTCTTCCATATAAGCAGTAACATGTATATTAAAATAATAAACTCATTGATTTTTAATAGCTGGTATTATTTTCTCTTACACATTTCTTTTTCTTTCTTTTTTTTTGTTGTTTTGAAGTAAGCAAGCCATATTCTATTTATTTTATATGGTCCAATAGAATAAATTAGTATAAGAAAAAACTTAAATATTTTTAGATATTTTTTATCTAAACAGAGAAAAATTCTGAAAGAATGCAAAACCATTAAATGCAGCCCTGTAATATTAGAGCCACAAATTGCCATTGCTTTGAAAGACAAAAAAATAAAAATGTATGATGATTTTATATACAGATTGCTCTGCTTTTATACTTCTGTGAAGATTGAAAAATTAAAAACCGCAAAGCAGTTTATGCTGTTTAAAAGTAGATGATGTGTGAGAGCCACTTAAGTCACAGAAGTGCTACCTGTCATTACATCTCCCACACCACTGAGAGAAATTAGGTGTTTGAAAGCTATAATGTGCATTTTACTTGGAAAGCTGAGGCTTTAATTTCCTCTCTGTGGCATACCTCTGATGTGATGGTGCCTGTCTGTTTAATCCGAATATGATGCTCTTTCTTCATAAAAGTAAAATATAAAACCCAAAGAAATATCTTTTTTTTATTTGCATTTATACAGTCCATTAAAATATAGCACTCTCAACAATTTCCATTATATACAAAAATATGCCAGATTTCTGTATTTTAAATCCTTTTAACAGGACAGTAAAAGGAAGTTACTCTTCCTCAGTGTCTACTGAAATGCCAATGACACAGAATTAGATATCAAAATATGCATATGAAGCTTTTTAGACAAAATGACCCATCATTCTGAAGTTGTAGCACCTTTCTCGGGAATATAAAAAATAGACAAAAATTTGGGAGGGGGATTTTTGTAAAGTAATTCTATAAGCCTTTTATCCTATAGGGCTAGAAAGAATTCAGACATGAAAATTTATCCGTTGTGGTATAGACCAAGAAGTCATGTCTGACTCACATCTTAGACAGCTACAGTGGAATTGTGGATGGAGGCCTGAATTACACTACTCAACCTGTTCCTTCTAGAATTCTAGACTGGAAAAGAAATGGTACAGGGCTGACTGCTTTAGAAACAGAGCCCAGATGATTCCAGAGCATGTTGGATTGGTAAATGTTTCCAGTGGAACTTTTGCCCATGGTGAGATTTCTGTAGACCACTTATAATGGGGATCCCTGATGGAGTGAGTCAACCTTAGTCAAAAGAGGCTGGATTTATTCTACCAAACAGACAGTGACTGCCAAAGGAGAAAGTAGTTATACGTTAGAATTAAACTTCAGGCATTCCTATAAGGAAGGTGTAAGAAGAGGGGTTTCAGGAAGTAACCACTGAAGAATTGCAACATGTTCTTTACTGAATTAGCACAATCCTGTCCAGACCCATTAGGGAACCCAGCTTTGGCCACTAGACCTAGAGAATTCTAGGCCAGCTACCCAAAGAAGTAGTGTCTTACCTTTCACCTCTTTATGCCCCATCCACTCATTGCCTGGCTGAGGGTGAAACAACTCTAGTGAATGCAGGGAAAAAGGAAGACAAGAAAGCAACCAGCCCATCTCTTTTCTACTCCAGATGCACCAAGAAAAAGAGGCTAGACAGGAAGGGAGAAGAAGACTTAGTGCTAAATCCATTGATAACCTCAAGATATAAACATACACATGACTGGATCCTCTAATTACTGAGGTAATGCATCCTTTTTTTTTATTGAGAGTTTTTTCATATCCATGAATTATCAGGAAAGTTATTATCCTGTACTTGTCTACACTCAAAGGCAGGGGAGATTACAATGTTAAATATATTTGAAGGGATTATAGGAGACCAAACTAAAGTTGTGTTTTGATCCCAATTGTTCTGTTATTTCATACATATTTATATATATTTATACATATTTGTTCAACATATATGACATTGAAGACTTTTTCATAAATATAAAGTAAATTATCTTATTTCTTATAACTTCATTTATTGATATTTTTTCCTATCCATATTTCTTTATTAAAATGTAATACATAGAATTGAAAATTGATCTATTGAAGGATCATCTGTTGATCTACAGCCTTGCTGATGAGGGTTCTTTTACTATAAATATATTTCTCTGAAGTACAAGTGCTCTCAATGAAGAGGAAAGTCTTGCAATTATTTATATTCCAGTATTGTTTCTTTTTTCTTTCTGTGTCTAAGAAAGAACTTTCTAATTATATGTGTTAAAGTAAATTAAGTTTTGGCTCTGAGAATGCATCTGTACTTCAGTCCTTACATAAGGAACTGCACCCTGGCTTAGTACATAAACCAACTGAAAACCTAGACCTAACTTAGGAGTGCACTCTTGCAACAAACAAATCAGCCTTTACGCTCAGCCTTTACAGTAGCTGAGACTGCAATAGCTCAATTGCAGGCAGCCAGATGATTCAAATAAGGCAAAAGGCCAAGCTGTAACCGATTAAGCAGTCTTTGTACGTCATTTCTGTTTTGTGTCCATAAATGTTGTCCAACCATTTTGCAGCTCCAGAGTTCCTAGTCCTGATTCTGAGGGCTGCCCAATTTGCAGATTTTTGTTGGTGGTGGTTTTTTCCTCAATTAAACTCTTCTAAATTTAGTTTGTTTAAGGGCTCTTTCCTTGACCATATGTTTCCATGACTCTTTTATATGTGTCTTATTCTATGTCCTGGTAGGAGGGTTAATACAGTCCACCTAAATATATTGGGTCCCTAATCCCTAATTACCCTAAGGTAAATATCACCTTAAAAGAACAAGAAACTGTGTAGATATGATCAAATTAAGAATCTTGCCATGGAGAGATTATGTTAAATTATCTCTCTGGGCCCTAACTGAAATCACAAGTTTCCTCATAAGAAAGAGCAAAGGGCAGTTGACACTGACAGAAGAGAAGGCAGCATGTGACCATAGAGGAAAGGTTGGAGTGATGGGGGTGTGAGGAGGAAGTCCTGTGGCTAGTGAGCCCTCTGGCCCAGGCTTCAGAAATTGGCCAAAAAGGCGAGTGGCAGTGGGCAGGTGAGACATGCTCTTTATTGTGGGGGGCGGGGGGAGCGGGGAGTGGCGGGGAGGAATAGAGCAGTGGTGAGAAGCATGGCCGACAACATGGCGAGCGCTTATATATGGCTCTGAACAGTAGTGGCAACATGCCGTGGGAAAGTGTGATCACATGGGTTCACACAGGAGATAACACCTCGGTTACATAAGTGTGCTGGCTCAGGCGTCCCCATAAGGCCAGCTAACTAGGGGGGCTGGGCTGGGAAAAACACTGTGGCCGTCATCTTAGTTTGGCCTAAAAAACCCGTTGCCTATACAAATGCAGTTTCCCTTACAGAGGGCCACAAGCCAAAGAATATTAGCAGCCCCAGGAACTGGGAGAGGCAAGGGACAGCTTTTGTCCTAGAGCATTGGGAGCTAAATATTAGAAACAATTGCTCTCATGGAGACAAGAGTACAATGATGGCTACCAGAGACTTGTAAGGTATGCAGGGAGGAAGGGATAAAGTGGGGATGGTTAATGGGTGCAAAAGTATGGTTAGATAGATAGAACGAAAAATATTTGATAACACAACAAAGTGACTATTATAATCAACAACAAGTTGTCAGGGTATACTTTAAAATAATTGGAAGAGTGAAATTGGAATGTTCCTAACGCAAAGAAATGATCAATGCCTGAGGTAATAGATACCCCAGTTACCCTGATTTGATTAATTCACATTGTATGCCAGTTTCACAACATCACATGTACCCTATAAAGATATATAACTATTATGTACACATAATAATTTTAAAAAATTAAAAAAAAAGAAAATTATTGTTAGTTTTTTATCAGTTGGGATCATTCAGGAAAGCAAAGTAAGGCTGTGATGGACAAGGAGATTTATTATAGTGGTTAGAATTTGTAGAAGCAGGTGGGGAACAGAAGCTCCAGACAGGGAGTTGGAGAATAAAAGGAGTTGTCAAGTGGTCATTCTGAGATGTTGAGCATGTCCAGAATGGAGAGCATGATGCTGATGAAGTTTATAGGCAGCTTTGCTATCTACAGCAAAAGGTCTACTTGTGGGCCTGTGGCAGTTGTTCAACAGGGCCAGCAGTAGTCAAGAAGAACAAAACACATAGCAAAGGAGATAGGTACAAAGTACAAGATGGAATTCACCTGTGTCTTATCTGTCTGTCACTGCATGTGACTACAATGATCTATAAAGAAAAATGTCCACTGCTCCACTTCTACCTTCCAAGTCTTATGCAAGTTCCTCTTTAGGACAACTTTTACTAAAAACACAGAAAGAAAGAAACTCTGGGAAATGAAATTTTCAGCTTAATCATGTTGAGATAGTATATACTACCACAGTAGTTGTTAGTCTCAACCAATGAATAAGCAGTGTTCAAAAAGAAAGTTATAATAAAAATAAATTAAATTATACATTACTATACAATTTGATTTGATACAAAATTTACAAAAAATAAAATATGAAACTAAATATTTATAGCCAGAATTTGATTCAATATTTTCCAACAGAACAGGCAAAATTACTCACATATTATGATCTTCATTCAAAGAAGGTACTTTAAGAAGCCAGCTTCTAAATAATGAATTATGCAAAATATACTTGCAGGGATAGCTCACGTTGAAATAGCTATTACCTAATACTTTAGTAACTTTATTGTTATTATTATTAATTTAGTCATTCACTTTGAACAAAATTTTAATGATTTATTTAGGGCTATGGAACAGAATAAATTCACAAAGCACATTAAAACATCAAGGTGAGGCCGGGCGTGGTGGCTCACGCCTGTAATCCTTGCACTCTGGGAGGCCGAGGCGGGTGGATCGCTCGAGGTCAGGAGTTCGAGACCAGCCTGAGCAAGAGTGAGACCCCGTCTCTACTAAAAATAGAAAGAAATTATATGGACAACTAAAATATATATATACAAAAAATTAGCTGGGCATGGTGGCGCATGCCTGTAGTCCCAGCTACTCGGGAGGCTGAGGCAGTAGGATCGCTTAAGCCCAGGAGTTTGAGGTTGCTGTGAGCTAGGCTGACGCCACGGCACTCACTCTAGCCCGGGCAACAGAGTAAGACTCTGTCTCAAAAAAAAAAAAAAAAAAAAAAAAAAAAAAAAAAAAAAATCAAGGTGTATCAAAAAAGTTTTGATTATGATGGTGTTTTATATTTCCTATTTTGTTTTTAGTCATGTAAAAAACACCATAATTTATAGTATTAAGAGGAAATCCTCTCTTGTGCTAAAAGCACTTAACTCTGACTTCTGTATGACTTTTTATTCCATGCATTGTTGTAATTTATGTCATATTATCCCCCTTCAGAATACTGCAAATTTCTTGATGTAAACCAGCTTCTTTGTTTTACTCATTTTTTCCTTCCCTCAGTGCTTACTAGAGGGCAGGGGGCATACTAGGTATAGAGAAAAAATAGTTAAAAGAAGAGGCTATAAATTAAAATAAGAACAAACAAAGCATTAGTAATCACTTATTTTTAAGATAATTAATATTCTTTGAGAAGTATATGATAGATGTCTATACAAATGGATTCTGAAATAGTAGCCAGTATTTTTAGGAAAGCAAAAGGAATAACATTGAATTCCAGCAATCGATTAAAAAAATTGCCTGATTGAATTAACTTAGATGGTTTTTATTTAGTTTCTTTCCTTTTTTTCCTTCAATACTACCTTTCCTGATGTCTTTTCTTGTCATATATCTGTAATTACTACTAATTTTGTTAGACATGATAAGCAAAATTGTTTAAGATGTATGTATGTATTTATAAACCTTATTACATGTTTTAAATTCTTTAAAAGAGAAACTCATAAATGGTCTCATGTTTTTATGTTTACTTCTTTCACATCGGTCCATGTTTGGACGTTATGATTAAAATTTTCCCAGATTAATTTATGCAAGAAGAAGCAATAGCTGAGTTTAAATAGGCCAAGTGTATAAAAAAATGAAGGAAAATAAAATTCTCCAGATCATAAAATAAACCATTACATGGCATTCAAGTCTTCCTTTGACTTTGTTTATGGAGATTTAAACTTGGTTATCTCCAGACACATTTTTCAGTCATAATATTTCAAAAATATTTTAGAGTGGTTGGTGTTGTAAAATTAGAAGAAATTGGATTTGAGACCTTTATGTTGACCCATTCCTCAACTGCTAATGAAATCATTTTCCTTTATATTTGGATCCCCTTATGACTTTATCATTTGCTACATGAAGGTGAGGCTACTCACTGGTATTTCTAATGACTTCCTGCAGGTTACCTGGCCTGTCACCTTAGGTTATCCACTTGGTAAATGGGAATTATATAACATTACGGGTTTTCAGGGTTAATAGAAGCTAACGAGAAGGAAAATGTCTCTAAACTTATTTGAACTCCTTTTGGGGAAATAGTTTTTCTCTACCTTACCTCTGAAAATAGTATTTCTTTTGTAGAGAATTATAGTTTTTTTGCTACTCCTTACTGAGGAAATTTCTCTTTGAAGGATTATTGTAAGATGGAGAAATATTTATCTCCAGTTAAAATGTAAAAAAATAAAAATGAAAAAGCCAACAAAAACAATAAAAACCATAGACGTATTAAAAAAAAAAAGAGAGAGAAAACCTGAAATTGAGTCAACAAAAAACAGCATATAATACTTTAAGTGTATATGAGAAGTAACTAGCCAGGGAAAAAGTCAGGGACACCATTAAGAGGCAAAAGGAGATCCTAAAGCAAAAAATCTTGATATTGCCAAGGGCACCAGTTGATTCCTTAGCCACAATAACTGCTGACAGCATGATGTATTGTCTGAAGACAGGTATATAAAATAAAACATATTTTTAAATGCAATTCTAGCAATATTTGAATTTGAATGAAATGCATCTATGCATATTTGAAAATAAATTATTTGGATATTTTTATCATATCTTTACTCTGTTTCTGATTTTCACCTAAGTAATTTTTGCTCACCATGCATGAAATTAAATCTTTAGAGAACATTTTCAGTGCAATTCTAGAAAACTTAAGTGGTCTATGATTTGTTGTCCTAGTAGAGAAATTCAGCATTTCCCACACAAGTCCCATCATTATATCAAAAATAAAAGCTGTGTGACATACCTGAGAAAGTAGGAAAGCGAAGACTGTACCTACTTCTGGTAAAGGTGCTAAAATATAACATTTATTCAAATTATTTGGAAACACTTTTTCCAAACTGGGTGAACTCGATAAATGAAACAATACATTTACAGTCAATTTATAGCATGGTCTGCCAAATTTATTTACGTACCAAACAGGTGAAGAAACAACTAACATCATATTTGCTAGTACATACAGTTTTTAATGTAAAGAGTAATACTAATCTCTGGAGGCAAATTATAAAATATCTACAACCTACTACTAAAATATAGTTACTATTAAAATTTGCTATACATAATTGATGGACTTTTCTTTTTCTCTCTTCCCTTCCTTTTCCTTTATCTTTCTCTTTCCTTCCATCTTTCCTTCCTTCCCTCCTTCTTCCCTCTTTCTTTCTCCCCCATATATATGTATGCATATGTGTGTGTACTTATGTTCATAATGAAATATATTTGAGGCATGAAAATCATGTTATGTTTATAAATAATGAGAGCATGGGGAAAGTAGTTTAATTACACAAACACACATGTGTGAATAATTGAAGGATTTTCCCCACGTTTTTGTGCTATTTATAAATATGGTATGATGTTAATGTCTTTTTTGTACTTCACCATAGACATGAACAATCATTTAGCTAATTAAAAGTTAAGCTGCTTAAAATGTTTAAACACTGTAAATAATGCCCTGATGAACACACTTGTATAAAGAACTTAACACCTCTTCATTTATTTCATGGTATATAATTATCGATGCACTTGACAAGATAATTATTCACCCCTTTAGAATTAATGCACTATAACAAATAATGCTATTCATTTATTCAATAAGTATTTATTAAATGCATAAATATATTACATGTAATGTTCTAGCAGCAAGGATATAGCAATGAAAAAAGAAAAGAAAAACTCCTCTGTCTTAATGAGTGCAATATTCCAGAGAGGGAGATAGACAAAAATAAGTAGTAAAAATATATAGTATGTTAGATGTTCAGTTTTCTATAAAGGAAAATAAAGTAGGAAAGGTATGCAGTATTGAAGGAGGGCAATTTTACCACTGAAGAAGTAATATTTGAATAAAGGCATAAGAAATATAAGAGAGTATACTATACAGTTACCTGGAAGAAGACAATTGCACTAACAGGGAGATGCAAGTGCAAAGGCTACAAGCCAGCAAAGAAATAGAGTGAGGAAACCAGTATGATGGGAATAGGAAATGATGCAAGAGTGTAAGAAGATAGCTTCAGCCATGAGTTGGGATTTCAGATAATGTAGAACTTTATAAGCTATTTTACAACTTTGTATTTCACTTTGAATGACACCAGAAACTTGGAGGCTTTTGAGTGGAGTGGCAAAATCTGACTTTGTAACAGGGTATTCCTGGCAGTGGAGTTGAAAATAAAAGAGAAACTAGAGTTGTAGTATGCTTTAAGGGGCATTTAGAGTATCCCAGGTGAGAGGTGACTGTGACTTAAATGGTGGCAGTGGAAGTAATAATAAGAGTAAAATTTTAGTTCTATTTTGAATGTTGAGCCAATAAAATATCATCTAAGTATTCTAAGTCATATGGAAGAGAATGAAAGGATTCTAGATGTCTCCAAGGTTTGCTCTGAGCAATCGGAAGAATGGGGCAATCTTGAATTAATACGGGGAGACTTTGGAAGGCTAAGTTTGGGACCAGGATTAGTGGCTCAGTGTTGAAAATGGCAAATTTGAGATGCATATGAAATGTTGAGTGGTCATGGAAATATGAGGCTAACTTTTGTGGGTAAGGGCAAGGCAGAGGTTGGAAATTTGGGATTTGGGATTCTCAAGTAGGTAAATGGTATTTAATGCTATAAGACTTAACGAAATAAGCAAGGGATTAAATGACACAGAAAAGTGAAGAGGTCCAACCAAGCTTGGTGGCCCGGAGACACAAATGCTAAAGGTTTAGGGATATAAGGAAATCTGCCCTTCAGCATGGATTGATCATTGGCCTGGGCTGACTGGAGTTGACTCACCAGGCTGGTTATCTTCTTTCCCCCATGTTTGACTGGCTCTGAGATACCAAACCTTACCCATTTGTTTCCTTGCTTCAATGAACAATGACTTTACTGTTTAGTTTATGCTTCAGAGTATTCTCCCTCTACTGCTCTGATTTCAAAACACCCCCATATGTACATGTATGCAATAGCATATAATGTTACACAAAATAGTGGAGAAAACAATATTAAAAATTGTGTCTATCATGGAATCATTTTTGTAAAGGACAGAATATATAAACTTTTATGTTGCTTTAAACATAGAATATTCTGGAAGCACACCCAGGGAAAAATGTAACCTACCTCTCTTAAGTTAGGTATTTGAAGCATTAAGGGAAAACGTATAAGACAGAAAATTTATTTTCTTTTAAACGTTGTCTGATGTGAAAGGTTTACTCATTCAAAAGTTTTATTATTATTATTATTTTTTTTTTTTAAGGTGACTGCTTTTTTCAGTGGCTGCTTCCAGTTTGTGTGGTAGGATAGCCACTGTTAAGAATTAGAGATAATGTCACAAGTAATCAAATTGTGATCTCCTTTGGTCTGGGACAGACAATAAAATTAGGAAAGGATCCGTGTTGGCTACAAATAAATCTCTTGATGGGTTGGGAGCCATCCCAAGTTCAGAGAAGAGAACAGATGTGGGCCAAGCTGCCTCGTTGCATACTATATACCTGAACTGCACCTCTTTTACTAATCTGGAATACTAGTGCCTCTCTGCTAAATAGAACAAGAGTCCCTATTTGAGTAGGTAGAGCAGAGCTGTTGGTTTTGCAAAAGTCTTACAGATGAATTTTTATATATATATATAGTGAATTATGATATTTTATTGGATAGTTTAAACTTATGCTTGCATAATATTAAAACAACTTGTAAATAAAGGAAATACAGTTAGCCTTCCATATCCATGGTTTCTATATCCATGGATTCAACAACTGCAGATTGAAAATATTTGAAAAATATATTCCACAATGTTCCCAAAAGTAAAACTTAAATTTTTCTCATACTGAATACTGTTGAATACACCAGAATGATTTGATGTGTAGGCATTGTATCAGGTATTATAAGTAATCTAGAGATGACTTAATGTATATGGTAGGATGTGCTTAGGTTATATGTAAATACTATGGCATATAAGGGCCTTGAGCATCCACAGATTTTGGTGTCCATGAGGGTCCTGGAACTTGTCCCCCATGGATACCAAGAATTTACTGTATATAGAAAAGGTTATTTTCAGTGGATGGGGGTTGGGGGGAGAGATATATCATGCCAACAGGAAAATATTAAATTAAAATATTTTTGGAAAAAACTAACTCTCTCTCTCTCTCTCTCTCTCTCTCCATACAAACACACACACACACACACACACTCTTATAAGCAAGATTACATTTGTTTAACCCACATATATTAAAAACTAAAAGACTAAATTATTCACTGGTATTTGTTAAGATTCCAAGATATTACTAAAACCCCCAAAAGAATTTTGTTGGAAAACTCAATTAACTTTGATCATATGTATATTTATTCATTTTGCATTGTCTTATTTTTTTTTCACAAAGTTCTGTCCAAGCCCTGGTGTACACTGTGTCATTAAACAGCAGGGGCTGTGATTAATAGATGCAAGAAATGCCACCCGGGCAGGGATTTGGATAATAATTTTTAGAAATGTGAGGTTAGGTTAAACACTATGAAAATGTAGTGTTTAACCTTAAACATTCTTAAGAATAATTAAGTTTAGACACTTTCTGTGATAAATATCATATACTGTATTCCTACTAGTTTCATATAATAGTGGCTCTGAATATGTAAATGCCCTCCATCTCAATGTTTTGTTAAAATTGTTTTAACTTTTTTACATTCATCTTTGTAACTTTAACTTACAAGTATATTTTACATGGCAAATATGTGCCTGGTTCTCTGCTATGGCATTTAAATGTGTAAAATATTGTCTTTAACAAAAGAGCTTCATAATCTAGTAGGGGAATGAGGCATGGTAATACAAAGCAGTACTATGAAGTCTTTATTCTTGATAAAGCATGCAAAATTGTGCAACATGGTTGCTTAGCGATTGTAAAAGACATTAATTGGGAGTCCTGGTTACTGGTATGTACATAGAATGTTAATATTAGTATCATTTCAAGAGACAGAATTTTAAGAAATAGTTTCTTGCCTGGTTAGCTAAAAAATTCACACGGTATAAAACATAAATGTATTTTGAAACCACCAGTTTTGCATCATGATTTGATAGCTCATTTTGTTACATATTCCATGCAATAAAAGAGAGAGATATTGTTTTATAAAGGAGGAGAATAAAAACTTCAAGCACCATCTTCAATGAAATTAAAGATAATCCAAAACCACAAAACACAAATAGATGGCAGGACTACCAAAACAGAGGAATCATGCTCAACCACATAGAGTGACAGAAGGATCTCCTAAGATTCTGTAGACACAAAAATCTTTTCCCCTCACCCCATCTAATTCATAACCTGAAAAAACTGCTGAACATGAAGCAAGAGGGAAAACAAAGGAGACACAAGGATCAGTTTTCAGCTACATCCCAGAAATAGATATGACATCACAAAGATCTTTGAGCAATTCTAGCCAAATGCTTTCAATGGTTTACTCACCACAAAGGGGATATAACTCAGTTAACTTTTAATATAACTTTCCAGGATCATTTATCTGCTAGTGCATCAGCTCATAGCTAACTATGATTTTTTTAGGCAAAGAGTAGGTTCATTTAAAACTCTCTCCTTTAAAAAAAAAATAAGCAAAAAAGAAACTTCTTACATAACAGTCAAAAAAGGAGACTATAAAAAAAAGACAATAGCTAATTCTTACATAGCACTTTCTATGTACTCAGTTACTAAGTGCTTCATCCTCTCTAGTCAGGTGCTCTACTAAGTGCTCATATATGTCTCACAGCAAGTCAATGATGTAAATAGTAGTGTTACTCTCATATCTCTCAGAAAATTGAGTTAAAGAAAGGTGAAATAACTTGATCAGTGTTACATTATATAGCAGAAAAACAACTAGATCCCAGACAGTATGGCTCTGAAATTTGTGATCTAAGTTATTTGTCTCTATTGCCTCTCAGAAAACACAAGAAGATGAATTGTAAGCAAAGCTAAGGAAATAAAGCAATCAAACCATTACAAAAATGAGATATATATCATAAGCACCAAGAACTAGAAAGGTTGCTGCTGGTTGCTGTACATGTGTCCAATGCCATGGAGAACAGGCTCATGAGAGTCACACAAAGAACAAAGATGTTTTAAATGTAGGTGAAAGTCAAACAAAAAAGATCCAGAACATGCACAGTGGGTGTTATCAGAAACACCAACAGAAAAATGGAACAAGAATCTATTAAAGATATAACAGAATAAAATTACCTGCATAGAACCAGAAATCTGCATAGTCATAGTAAATACTATGTATAATGTTTAGTAAAATGTTTAAAGAGAAATTAATGCAGAATGGTACATACAGAGATATGTTCTGGTTGAGTGTATTAATTTTGTTATTGCCTTTTCTCTTTTTTTTTAGTTTTTTTCCAATGCAAATCAATTCTATAATACAAGAAACTACTATGAATCAAAGCATAAACACACAAATGCAAAGTACAATCCACACAGTGTTCCAGTGCTGAAATACAAAGTGAAAGGGAATGTTCATTCACACACACAGTAGATTGAGACCTGTTGCAACTAGTAGTTGTCTCCAATGAGGTTTCTAAAAATGGCAAAATTGGCTTTGATTAATAAGACTACTATTGGTCATATTTGATACTAGAATATCTAAGCATCAGCAAGTGACTATTTTAACCAAAGAATGAAATACCTGTTTCTAAAAATGTATATCTATGCATTGAAAAAATTGTAAAAAATTTGCTGTATAGAAAAATCCCACTTTAGGATTATGACCATGTTCCAACTAAAACTATTAACTGATACAGAAAGTATTTCAAATATGGCTATTCTGATGTATAAAGTTAAAAAGCAAGAGTATTTGCAGAAATAGTATAAAAGAGAGTCTGTGTATGTGTGTAAATTTAATGCTGTTGAACTTCTACTCTTTATTTCCCAAACACCTCTTTTAAATAATTTTTGATTCTTTTGATGCTTGTCTCTTAATTTCAAGATTTGTTGAATGTGCCTTCAAAACAAATATTTTTAAGTTAAAAATTATTGAACATATGCAGAAATAAAAATATTTTAAAAATTTAGTTAAAATCTGTCTATGTGGAATGAAAAATCCTTATCCTTTGACTTTATAAGTGGATAAGCAAGATCTACTCATTATATTTGGATTTGGGATAGATTGCAATCATACATTACCCTGGCACACATCAATTACTACATAGAAAGTCAATGAAAAGTCAAATGCAAAGCCCAGAGGAAACAGAACAGCAAGAACATAATAATGTAAAACTTTATTTTTAGATTCAGCATGAAATTAGTACTGTTTAAATAATATGGAAGATTTACAGTAATACCTGGAGATTCTTTCAATGTTCAGATAAGAATCATAGAAGCTTTTTATATAACAGAATTATTTTACAGCCTTATAGATGTGATGAACCAAAAAGAAAACTGAATCTCTATTCCACACCTCATCTTTTTTTCTCTAGAATAAGATAAAATCCTCTCATTTTCATGGTAGAGTTCTATTTCTCCACATTTCTTAAGCCACCTTTAATAAGTTCATATCTTTATTTTTGGATATCACTCTTGTACATGAAAGCCCAACAGATTAAATACTGGCATGTACCATCTTGTCACATGCTCCAGATGCTCTTAAAACCATTCAAATTTGAGGTGCTCAACATTTTCTGCATCAATGTTAGGAATGGTATTATTGGGTTTGATAAAGGCTTATTTTACCTTGCCATGCTGGACTTCTGGACTCCTTTTCTATTGTGTTTTAGACAATGAGAGGGGAGTGGAGATGTTTCTTGCCCTGAGTCTCTTAATACTACAGATGCAGAAGTAGAAGAGTTGTGAGCAAGACCACAAGGAGACTAGCTGTAGCCTTCAGGACTCTGGCACCTCTCCTGGTGGTCTGTGGCTTCGAGATTGTTGTGATGACAGTTGTTGAGCTGGTGTGTGGGTTACTGGATTCTGCGACCTTGTGGGTAGGGACAGTGCCAGAAGGAGCAGCCTGCACCTGAAGGAGGGGCCCTCGTAGGAGCAGCAGTAGCTGTGAACGTGGCTCACGTATCTGTCTTCCTGAGCCCTCCCTCCCTATCACTCCCACTCTGGAGCCCTCCTCCCATCCCTATGGGGCTCCAACAATTGGGGAACTTCCCACATGAAGACCCTCCAACACCCTGGACCATGGCACTGGGCAGGGATGAAAATATTGAATTGTAAATGTGAAGAAAGTACTCACCAAACTTTCAGGTAGGAAAATGTTACATGCTATGAAAAGAACTTATGAAGAGAAAAAAATCAAGTTTAGCTCAGATGTCTCAATAGCAGCTTTAAGTGTACAGTTCAGTGGCATAAGCACATGACTGCACAACCATCACCACTAAATAGCTCCAGAACTTTTTTATAATCCAGGCTGAAACTCTACGTCCGTTAAACAATAGTTACCCATCCCTCCTCCCTACCCCAGGCCTTCATAAACATTATGTGGATTTCTTTCTCTGTGAATTTGACTAAGTGGAATTGTACAGTATTTATCCTTTTGTACTGGCTTATATTTCTTAACATAATGTCTTAATTCACCCATATCATAGTACGTCAGAAACTTCTTGCTTGTTAAGACTAATATTCCATTGCATGTTTATACCACATTTTGTTTATCCATTCATTCATCAATGGAAACATGAGTTGTTTTCATCTTTTGGCTATTGTGAATATTGCTGCTATGAATATTGGTGTACAAATAATTATTCAAATACCTGCTTTCATTCTTTAGTGTATGTACCCAGAAGTCAAATTTCTCATATTTGCTACCCTTAAGTCATGTATTTCAAGAAAACTTCCCTGAGTAGTAGTTTAATTTGGCTTAATTTGTTTCTTAATTTTGTCCTTTATCTTCAGATACATTTGCAAAATAATTATCTTACTTTCCCTTTGCTTACTAATCTATATTGGTAATATAACCTTCTAAATTTTGTCCGAAGGAGATTTGTGCAAAATGTATACTAATGAGACTGAAACTTATCTACTTCTAATTTCTTAAATTGAGAAATCCCAACTAGTCTGGACTCAATATATTACACTTCCTGACTTCCCTCTCATGCGTATACTGTTTGTTCCCCTTTAGAAGATTAATTTCAGAATGACTTTAACATTTTCTCTTAGAAAACAAGCAATTGCTGTATTCATTTGCAATACCTGTATGGATTTAGAACTTCTCATTTATTTATTTGAGTTGAGTTTCTTTTGACTTTTGAGCATATGGGTAAGTTACATGCTGAAAATCTTTTCATTGCTTAAATGGAAGATGAATTTTGGAGACAACCAATCTAGAAATTCTTAGCAAGGCATAAAACTAACCATTTAAAGCTAGAACCTCTTAAATATTCTGTAGTATCATCAGAACTCAAGTGCCTTGAAATTTAAAAGCAGAAATCATTTTTAGCTCCTAATATATAAAAAGTTATATGTGGAGTATTCTGTTTCTTATAATTGACACAGGAAAAACCTGTAGTTGAATAACTGTAGTCAAGGACCAGTATTCTGCAGTCTGAAGCTGCTTGGGCCTTTTAAGTCCCACCCCTCAGGTGAAGCCTGTCTAGATGGCATTAACTTTCAAGCCTCTTATGGTTGGCATTTTCTGAAGTCACACTTGTGCTTCAAATTTGATCGAGCCACTCTCAGCCCCATTCATACATTCCTCATACTTGTGCCTTTGTTGAAGCCTATAGGTCCCATGCAATTGCTGGGGCCCATGTCATTTATGTAGGATCTGGCACATGTGGGCCTACATATTAAGAAATTGTTGATGACACATAGAAATAGCCAGTCACCTAGCAATAGAAAATCAATTAGCTGCTGTGACCTGCCAAGATAAAATATTATGAAGCCTAAGGCTTCGTACCTCTTGCCCAGGCCAACACATAAAAGCCAAATTGTAACAACTGTATTCACCTATAAGAAGCAAATTCAAAATATCCTGCATATATAAAAAATCTCCAAGTCCAATACATGCATCTTAATCCCAACAAGATTCTCTCTGTAAAGTACATTTTACTCCTCCATTTTCTATTCATTATGTATTTCCCAGAGTTTTTAGCCACATAACACATGTTAGATAAAAGGGAGCTCAATTAATAGCACTACACTTGTGCACTCAAGTACTGAACTAGTTGAGAAATAATGACCAAAACTGTATATTGAAGACAAAGCATTTATTGGTCAATGTTTTCCCTAGTACTGAACCCGAGGTTTATGACTTACATTCCTAGCAGGGTTAGGCTGATAAAGGCATTCCCTTTTAAGGATAGAACCTGTACCTGGAAGAGGAGAGCAGACTCATGTTTCTTGTGGGTAGTTTCTTACTGAGATAGTGATGAGAAATTGTCTAGTCAACACTTGCCCTCCCTCTCCTTTCAGATTCAGCTGTTAAACAAGTTGTTTACTTTTCCTGCTGTGCAATGAGCGAATGGATGTGTCTAAGTCAGTATTGTCACACTAAGGTGTCTTCTTCTATCTAAAGAGAATACTGAAGGAAGCATTTCACCTATCTCCTTCAACTCTTGCATTTCACTCCCCAGTGTCCACCAATATATTGCATTCTAAAATACTTCATCTGAGTTTAACAGATTTCTCTTAATTCATGTCTCTAAACCTTCAGTACATCTAAGCTCACATTCATTTCAACAAAAATGATACTGAGGGGAAGAAAAGGAATATGTATTTTAACTAGGAAGAAACGATCTTGCTCCCTCCTATAGCTGCAATCCAAGACTTACATTGTTCTTCCTGTGATAATCAGCTGTAAGTGACTAGGCAAGAAGATGTAAACTTTCTTGCCTCCTTGTTGTATTTTTCTTTACCCAAGTCTTGTGGAAATGGCTTTTGTTGTTGTTGTTGTTGTTGTTGTTACTACATTCATTAAGGAGAAATCTGCAGCATTCTGTAGTTGCTCATTCTAAACAGCCTATAGGTAGTCAATATGGGTAGATTGTTTCATTTCTTCCATAATGTATGTTATTAAAGCATGAGCAATGGTGAATGTTTACCAGGACAAGAAAACCCTGTGCATTTGGAGTGCTAGTTTAATGCAGAGAGCTCTGTTTGGCCTTGGTCAGGAATTCTAACATGTTATAAATATCTTGTCTGCTGGATGAAGCAGAATATACCATATTCCAAATGCGTTTCAAAGAATAAACTTTTAACTCACTTTTTAAAAACAAATGCATGCCATTATTAGACCATCTTCTTGCATCCCTTTCCAGTCTCCTCCCATCCCACGACAAACAACTTATACCTCTTTATGAACAACCCAGCTGTCATTTTGAAAAATATTTGTCTTTATGTCTTTGTAGTTTTAATGTTCCATGAAGTATACTACTCTAAATTAAGTAATATGGATGATGACATCAATTTACAATACCTCCTAGAATCTAGCATAGTATTTTAAATTCAATATTAAGATATCAAAATGTCTATATATATTTATGCCTATGTTTACATATAAATACCTATATGTATAAATATTTTTCTTTGCAAGTATCTTCTTAATAGTCTATGAAGTATAGCACTAAAGTACACACATACAAATTTATAATTGTGTTATATATATTATATATAATTAGATGCTATATGACATATAGTTATATATAGCATATATAATATATAATTATGTTATACAGCATCTAATTATACATAATTATATAAATACATAATTCTATATTTATAATTATATGTTATATATAATTATATGATTATGTTATAAATAATATAAATGTTATATATGTTATTATATATAATCACATGGGAAAATAGCTTATAGTCAAAAGGTCATTAAATCTCATAGATATAAGACAAACATGTTTTATTTATTTTATCTGGTAGGATGAATTATTCTACCCTGAGAAAAACACTGACTAACTTAAGTAAGAATTTGTTGTTAGAAAGTAAAAGACAAAAAAAAAAAAAAGTAAAAGAAGAATAGAGTTAAATATGGCTAACTCTCATTACAATTTATTCTGATTCCATTGGATATTAATTCTCCATATAGTTCATATATATTTCAATAATATTAATATTTAATAGAATTCAGATATTTCAATAATATTTTAGAAAAACTTTAAAATTATTTTTAATGAGTTTGGCAAGATGGCTCAATAAACATGTGTACCTAGATTAGTCTCAGTTCTCTCATGACAGCTGTGAACCCCACAGAGCTACCCTCTTTCAGCCCAGACCCAATCTAGTGATCCCAGGTCGTTCCAAATCCCCTTGCTCCCTTACCAGGTCTTTCTGTGTTTGGGTGCAAATAAGCAGGATGGAGAAGAACAAAATAAAATGACACTGGGGTAAGACATGATGTGAGGACGTGATTCATATCTTTTCTGTTTTTATGCCCAAATATCAATTTTCCTTTAACCCGTCTTCAGGTAATTTCTCCCACCCTGCAAACCAGGCAGTCCCTCATAGACTTCGTGAGCTGGGTGAATCAACAGAAAGATCTTTTTATATTTTTAAAAAAGCCCCAAATATGTCACTCCTATTATTGACAAAGACACATTTCTTTCCTTTTTCCAAACTAGTAAAATGACTAAAAAGAGTGAATAAATTTTTAACTTAGTCTTTTATAACATTTCTGCCTATCATAAAAACAGGAAAGGAAGAGGAATAATACCATATGAAAAGAAAAAGATGATGTGTGATATCAAGCAGTGTTCATGCTGGAGAGTTGTCTGTCTGGCTGGCACCCTCTAGAAGGGAATTAAGAAGGACGATTAATATGAGGAAAGAAATGCTTATTCTTTTGCCTTGGAGTGCAAATAACAGCACACTTACTGATTTTCTTACACTTCTTTTGGAAAAATTCCAGGACAATATAGAAAAAAACACCTCTCAATCTGAGAGGGAACTAAGAGAAGAAGGAATGACTTCGACAAAGACCAGCTTGATGAGTTAGATTAGTTTATTGGAGGTTACTTACTAGGAAACTTGCTCCTGGGTGGCACAGGAATTTCTTCCACAGGAGCTTTCTTGCATGCAAAATTTGCATCTGTCCATCCCATGATGTTGCCTTAAATCTCTTCCCAATGAGTAATACAAAGTTTTTACATTGTATCTTTGCTTGCTCACAGTGAAACATATCTCACAGGCAATACCATCATCATCCTGTCATGCAACCCACGTTATGGTAATAATATTACAATTTCCCACTAGGCGGGGATTTTAGAATTACAGTTAGCTAAAGGGCACTCTAGGACAACAAAAACCTATCTAAAGCAGTCAGGGCTAGTTTGAGTCAGCCAGTTTGAGCCAGCCGTGGGTGCCTCAGCGCTGAGGCACCAAAGAAAGTGGCGGGCACTTGTCCTCAGGTGCAGTAGTGAACTTGGTGCCTGTTTATGCTACTTTGTAATCATCTTGCCGAGCACCGCAGGCTAGCACAGTGTTTCTGTTATGTGATGAGGAACCTGCATTTTCCCCTCCACACTTAATTATTGTAAGGCTCTAGCACTAATGTGCCAAGATAGGTTGAATGTCTACTCTTCCTTTTTTGGATCTGAGAGTAGAAGGTGGACAGGGTAGGTGATTAGAAATCTTAGAAAGAGTTTCCCTAGAATTCCAGCTGTTAATGAAGACTTTGCGTTTATTTTGCTCTTCCCCCTTGCCAAAGTGGTTGTGATGTCTCCCAGTTCAGTCCTCTGTGTAGACAAGCAAAGTCTTTCAAAGGAGAGTGTCTCTGGGGTGACTCCAGTCCTTCTACACTAAACGTAAGCACTACGGTGCCTGTTAACCACTGTTTTATCTTGATGCCCACATAATATGTAGGGAAAACAAATTTATCCTACATGTGTATATGTCATACCTTTCTAATATGTTATATTAAGTCCTCAGTAAGTTAATGTAGTGACTCAGCTTTTCTTTAGAAATTGGAACTCAAACTATTCTGGGGGCCAAAAATCATAAATAATGAGTCCAAACAGATTTGATTTTCTGAGTTGTGGGGAGCCATAGTTTGTTAAAACAGTATTTTGTTTGTTTGTTTGTTTTGTCATATATCCATCATCATTATTAAAATATTTGTTAGGCTTTTATTCTCTCCATCTTTACTTCATGTAAGGCCTTTCTGGACAAAAGGAAAAAAGAATTCTACTAGTTCATTTTCATTAGCAATCTACAAATCTGTGTTTTTATCTAGTGATAAGTGAATCATTTTAATTTTAAATAATTATTTGTAATTCATTATTGTTCTAAAATCTAGCTAAATAATACATTTAGCTAATAGATTTGAACAAGTCCACTAACATTAAAAAATAAAAGTAAAAATATCCCAAAATAATACTGTTTATGCATGTGCATAAAAAGATATTCTGGCCTTTGGTTATATCATTAGAGAGATATTTCTTATGAAATGATATATTTTCTTTTACGTCATGAGTTACTTTTTGCAAAAACTCACCTGGGTCAGACTTTGCAGTATAACTGCTTAAATATCATATTTTCAGAGGTTTACAGATTCATGTTTGTTTAATTGCACTTGTAAAAAATGACAGGTAATACATATTTAATTCTACCGTCTTTTGAAGGGTGAAACTTCCTCATCAAATAATGTATCTCTAAATTGCAATCCCATGTTGAGCAATTTCTATTGTATATGTTCCTTGTGAATGTGTCAACAAGTTTTCATTCCCTAGTCACCTAAAAGAAAATTTTCAAATAAAAAGAAATTGCCCCCGATGGTACAGAGTAATAACTGTTATGTTGATGCAAGCTTTGATAAGAAGAGTACATAGGTTGGTGGACCCCAGGGGCCACTTAGGAAGGCTGCTGTGTTAACAGAGTCTAACAGAGTCTGCAAGGTTAGACCTTCCTTGCATGTAATTGGAATTGGCCTTCAGGGCCCCATGTGGACTCATAAATGGTATAGAATGGAATATCCAAACATAAGCCATTATCTAGTATTCTATTCAAAGAATAAAGTATTTTTGTTTTTTTGTAAGATGGATTAACAATATTAGATTTTCCCAGAAGAGGAAAGCTTTTATTTCCTTCTCACAAGGGAAAACATCCTTGTGGACTCTCCTTCTCTATTTTTGAGAAAATAGTTCAAATGTGTCTTGCTGGAGTGGATCAGCAAATTGAGGCCTCTTGACACTGAGTGGCCCTTCATGACTCTAAAGGGTGTGATTCTATCAGACATAAAGTATGATAAAAGTGAAACATAAAATAGAATTTGGTGAGGCATATGTTAAAATTGTTTATATATAAAAATGAAATTTGAGTAAAATTGTAAATAATGCATTATATATATCTTCCATCAGGTATATATCATAGCCACTTTTTTCTCCTATTACACAGAAATTTTTTTTTTAAGCATCCATTTACAGGTGAATGTACTCAGACCTAAGTGAATATTTCTCACATTTTTGGCTCATGATGTACTATGTTGTACATAAGATAAAGGAGCATGAGCCAAGATCCACATGGAATCACTCTCCATCTGCTGCCCAGCGGCTCCGCTCCAGATAGAGCTCTCTTTATTACCTTTAGCCCTTTCCAGCATTAGCACCTGGATGTCATTTAACTTCAGTTAGAAGGCTGTATTTTAGGCAGAAACCCGACAGGAAGGAAAAACATTGCGGGGAAGTGCAGAGGATTTCACTTTATTTTTACGCTTGGGAGGGTGGTAACTAAAAGCATTTCTTGCTGAGAATTTGACCTTCAACATAAACACAGGATTTCTGTAGCTCTTGTCCATATAATAGCCACCCTCTAGAAAAAAATCTGCTTATTATATAGTATTTACAGGGTATTGCTCAGTTCTCTGCAGTTGATGGTTGAGGAATGAAACGACTCCCCAAAGGCTGCTTGCAGACTTGTCGGGGGTCAGTCATGACACTGACTCTGGTGAGCTGAGTCGAGCTCATCTATCTCTTGTGCCTGATTATAAGAAGTCTCAGCCTTGGGAGATTTAACTTCTATTGCTACATCTTTCAGCATACCTATGTCCCGATCCTTTTATTTGCTGTGGACAATTTTTCGCTTTGCTAGATATTCAAGCATATTTAATGTAAACATTTAAGTTGATAGTCCTAAGGATGTATATTAGTGTGTTTTAACATTAAGTGAGGCTTTTACGTATGAGGCAACTGTTTTCAATAAATGTTTATAACATAGATATGAGTTTCCTCCACCATACTTGTGCACGTGTAACATTATTACCTTTCTTATTTTTATGAATCACATTAAATTTACTAGAGAAGGCTAACAGTAAATGTACAGCATTCCTTTTATTGAGGTATGTATTAATTTTCTATAAAATATTTCTGCTGTATAAAATTACCACTAGCTTTTCAACATAAAACAACAAAAATATTATCTTATGGTTTTATAGGCAAGATGCCCAACAATGGTTTCACAGGAATAAAATCATGGTGCTAGTAGGGATGCAATTCTTTTTGGAAGCAGTAGGAGAGAAATAATTTCCTTTCCTTTTTCAGGAAAAGAAAAAGATGGCTGCCACTCCTTGGCTCATAGCCCTTTCCCTCTATTTTCAAAACCACCTGTAACACCTTGAGTCCTTTTTGCATTCCATCACTTCCCTTCCTCTCCTGACTCCCTTTTCTGCTTTTGAGGATGCTTGTGATTACATTGAGTTTACCTGGATAATTCAAGATAATATGCCTATTTTAATGCAGTTTATTAGTAACCTTTAATTCAATCTGCAACTTTAATTTCCCTATGCCATATTACATAATATATTCCCAGGTACCAGGAATGAAGACGTGGGCATCTTTGGGGAAAAGGGCATTTTTTTCCTGCTTATTATCAGTCTTAAGTGGTTGCTGTTAGCAGCAGCACTGTTTCTGCCATTAGGGAGTGTTCTCTATCTATCAGGAACTGTGTTCTCCACAAATTCCTTCACAGAGGCACCCAAGGTCACTAGGCTATATGACCTGCCTCCATATGCATGCACGTATACTCTCCTCAGGTCAGTTCCTGCCAATGTCAGAATCAGGGATGCCCGTTCCACTCTTAGAATCATCCTATGTCCAGTCTAAGGAATCTTCCACTAGGGGCTGATCACTCCTCCTCTGCCACTCAAGGCACCAGCCTCTCTTTTCATCTTCTACTTGCTATATGAGTTTAAATACTTAATGATATAAATCTGACAACTCAAAGGCCAAAGCTGTGGTTCAGGAATGTCCTCCATGGTTCATTAACCCTGGGTGGTTAGAAGGACTTGACCTTAGAATAGTAAGGCTTAATACTGTTATAGGAAGGAAAATGTGTGAAACAAAGATTTTCAATCTTTCTTTCCTTGACTATTTTCTACTTTTCCTACTCTCTCTTTTTTTTCTCCATTGTTCCTTTTCCTTTTTTGTCCTCAAATATCTTCTGTTCTATATAGAAGAGAGAGATAATATCTTATAAAAGATAATTTATTCCTATTGCATTTATTCTTCTACTAATGAAACTGAGTCTCCACCTCCATGTGCAAGTTATTTTCTCCAGGAGCTACTATTTCATTTATTTCAGAGAAGGTTGGGGGCAGAAAAGATGCTTTGTTTCCTGTAGTAAACAAAGTAAGAAATTAGAGTAAAAAATATTAGATATACATATAAAGAAGGTATACAGTAATATAGCAGCAAAGTAAGAGCAGACAATCTTCAGAGGAATATTATAGTAAACCTAAACCGTAAGTGAAATGAAAAAGAAAAGATAGTGACCAATAAAGATGATATTAAAATGCCCCTAATTTAAAAAAAAAGAAAAAGAAGAGTGGGAAAAGAGGGAAGAAGTCAAGAAGTAAGAGGGAAAAAAGGAAGAAAAGAAGAAAAGAGAGAGGAAAGAAGAAATAAAAAAGTAAAAAAAAAGTGAAAGGAAAATAGAAAGTCCTAAAGTCAAATGCTATTTTTATATCTATGAAGAGGCACAGATTTTTTAAATAATAAAATAAACTTGTGCCATCAAACATTACTGATATGACCACATTTCAGAATAAGCTTAAAGGAATCAAACAGGAAACGAACAATATGAAGAAGGTACTGGCATCCGTATAAAATTGATTAGCACGTTATTTAATGCACAGGCTGGCAAGTATTACACAAGGAAATCCATAGCGCAGTCACTGAACTACATATAAATTTAAAATTGACCAGAGATTCGATTTTGAGATACTAAAGATGCTTTTAGTAGTAATTTGCTTTAGTAGTATTGCCTTAGGATACTATATTTTAAATATGATAATTACTCTTCAAAATTTATAGCTGTGACCAAATTAATTTTCTTGTCTTGCCTTTTTTCCTTTTTTACTGATCTGTAATTGTTTTTGCAGGAATTGAATTTGAATTATTGTACACTACATGATGAAAAATATTTTGATGTTTTTGTTTCTTTCCTGGTATTGGAGAAGCATAGTGACCTAGCTTCCTGTTTTATGAGTACCTTCAAACCTCCAGAATTACACCTTTACCAACGTCATTTAAAAATCATGATCTTGTTCTCTGAAAATACTGTTAGTTAATGTATTATGCTACTTGCAAAAAGTAAAAAATGTTTGACTTTTATTTTTTAAAGTTTTTGTATATATATTGAAAATACAGGTTGAGCATCCCTAATTTGAAAACCAAAATCCAAAATGCTCCAAAATTTTTGAGTTCCAACATTAAGGCACAAGTGGAAAATTCTGTATCTGACCTCATGTTCACAAATTTTGTTTCATCACCAAATTATTAAAAATATTGTATAAAATTACCATCAGGCACTGTGCATAAGATGTATATGAAACATAAATTAATTTTATGTTTAGACTTGGGTCCCATCCCCAAGATATCTCATTATATATATGCAAATTCAAAATCTAACTGAAATCCAAAACACTTCTGGGCCTAAGTATTTTGAATTAGGAATAGTCAACCTGTAGTACATTTTATAGTCTGTAATTTTAGGGCATGACAAACAATCTCTCTCAATTTAAACTAAAAATATAATAGTCAGCTAAAGTGTCTGTCATTTTGTTTTTTTGACAGAACAGCAACTTACCTTTTTCACTACTATATACCCAAACCTCCTAGAAGATTATCTGGCACATAATGTGCTGTGAAAAATATTGGTTGAATGCATGAATATACATTTGATAATGACTCCAACTTAGTAAATTACTGGCATATATTCCCCTTTATTTAAATGCAAAAATCATGAAGAAAAAATAAACAGTTCATGTTTCACCAATATCATTAGATTCAATCCCAACCTACTTATTTTTATTGTAAACAAACTCCCTTGTAAATCATGGAAGATCACAGATTGTATAGTGTTACAATGCAACCTCTGAAATCATGAAGGGGAAAAGCACTCTATATTTGCATGTGCTTGTGAGCAGATGATTGGTCCACAGGAATAGACAACCCTCAGAGCCACCAGTTAGTAATGCAGCTTCATATGGGCATCTAGGAATAATTATTTTATATCCAGGAAATCTGGATATAAAATGTGTGGCCAGCACTCTCTGGGCAAGTCTATCTCACAGCCTATGGCAAAAAACTTCAGTTCCAGCACTTTTACAAGGGATTTCCCAACTCTTTCATTCATTCATTCTTACACTCCAAGGATATAATGCTGAATAAGGCATAGTCCTTGATCTGGAAGAGTTGAAGGTATAGTGGAGAATAGAGAGAAAGACACACTTTAGGGCTGCATTGAGCATGGACATTGATCTAGAGTAAATATAAAGAAACAATTTTGAGAAACACTGAGAAAGGGCATGAAGACCCCAGGGAAGTGGATTTCCTGGGCCAACAAAACAATACATCAAATTTGTTTTACCCTGCAAAGCTAAGACAGAATGCTGTTTTTCCAAAATCAAATGTCACAACTCTATATATAAATACTGAAAAGAAATTCAGTTTTTCTGGCTTCCATCACAGCATCCCATCATTCAAGGTGATTGGAAATAGACATAGCAAAGTACTGTAGGTTATTTTTGTCTTTGTGTTTGCTGCTCCAAAATTATGTTTCCTGAAAATTCCCCTTACAATTCACATCAATTACTCTTATCACCAAAAATGAATGGGTTTTGTTTGTATTTTTTAATCTGAAAAGCTATGCTATTAAAAATGAATTTTCTGAAGTTACATTTTCCTTCTAATTCCTGTCTCCTCCACCCTAAAATATTTGTATTATCTGCTCTTGCCTTATTTCTTTTATTATCTACTCCCCACTAGTGCTGCCATGTACATATCCTCCCTTTCTGACACTTGCAGCCTGATTTTCCCCAGAGCCTTATGTGTCATACCCTAATGCTCTCTGATACACTCACACTGTCTCATAGATACAAATTATGTTTTTAAAGAGCCTGTCTATTACAATTTCTTTAATCTACTGTTTCTCTGCCACTACATACATATTCTCACTTACTATCTCTCATATGTATTTTCAAGCTAATGTCTAAATCAACAAGGCCAAATACGATCATACACAAAAGGCAATGGTGCCAATGCACTACATCTCAACTACACAGCTATGTCACCAAGTAGTGACCTAGAAACAAATGAACTTCCTAAAGCATTGAGCAAGCATGCAATGAATCACAACATTAACTGTCTTATTTGAGTGCATACACACATAAACCCACACCACATACAGAACAGTATCTTGTGTGTACCTGTGTGTACACACCCCTAACAATGCTGCTTATCTCCGTTATTCTCTCTAGGTTAGATGTCTCTCAGTGACTTTAACTGTTAATGGTATCAGAAGCATAGAGGACAGGCTGCATGGTGGTGGTACATGGAAAAGAAGGACTGGTGCTGAGAACCATGTTAGTTCCTGAGTCAAACATCTTTGAGAAAAGATGAGTGAACATAATGTCTGTGTGACAATGGAATCAAGGGCTAGGAAGATGTGGAATAGAAATTGCCTGTAATATATTTTATATTGCTGTTTTTTTTTTTAAATACAAGAGGTTATCAAACTTCATCCAGAAATATTCTTATTCAAGAGACATTATAAGAAATTTTTGGCAGGCAAAGTGTACATGCTAATTTGCAACAAATTAACAGTTATTTCTACATCTGAATATAAATTTTAAAATAATATTGTCACTATTTTTCATTGGAGAATATAGTACTTTTTAGTGTGTTACCTTACAAATAAAATGGTTAGTAGAAAATACTGATTTTACCAAGCTCTTGATGTGCCACAGAATCAGCTATAAGAAAAAGTGAAACATTTATTTGGAGTTACCCTTTTACCAGACTAGTATAATAAAAGAAAACCAGATAAGTCTAAGAAAAAAGAAAAAAAAAAAAACCTATTCAAATCCAAATTAACACAGACGGAACTAGAAATTTATCTTTCTTTGAGGTATCTCCACACCAGACAAAATCATACACTGGGGAAAAGAATCCTTATTCAATAAATAGTGCTGGGAAAATTGGATAGCCACATGTAGAAGACTGAAACAGGATCCCCACCTCTCACCTCTCACAAAAATCAACTCACAGTGGATAACAGACTTAAACCTAAGGCATGAAACCTTAAGAATTCTAGAAGACAATGTTGAGAAAACTCTCGGTAGACAATTGCCTAGGCAAAGAATTTATGAATAAGACCCCCAAAGCAATCACAGCAGCAACAAAAATAAATAAATGAGACCTGATCAAATTAAAAAGCTTCTGCACAGCCAAGGAAACTATCATTAGAGTGAATAGACAACCTACAGAATGGGAGAAAATATTTGCATTTTACACATCCAATAAACGGCTGATAACAAGAATCTATATAGAACTTACGAAAATTAACAAGAAAAAATTAAACAACCCCAACAACAAATAGACAAAGGACATGAACAGAAACTTTTCAAAAGAAGACAGAAAAATGGCCAGCAAACATATAAAAAAGTGCTCAATATCCCTAATCATTAGGGAAATGCAAATCAAAACCACAAAGAGATATCACCTAACTCCAGTGAGAATGGCCTTTATCAAAATGTCCCAAAACAACAAATATTGGCGTGGATATAGACAGACTGAAACACTCTAAAACTGTGAGGCAAAGACATTATATGCAACCAAAATGTTTGTACCCCCATAATATTCTGACATAAAAAAATGGTTAATGTTTTACTCTGTGAAATAGTATAATATACAATATATGTTGATTTAAAATGAAAGTATCTTATTGATTTAATATATTTTGAACACATTAAAAATTCTATGTTGACTTTAGATTTTGCATATTTTTGAAAAATTTTGAAATATATTAGAGCATTTTTCCATATAAAATGATTATAGATAACTGTTATCAAATTATAATTTTTTATTAAAAAAAGAATTATGGGAGCTCTCCTGAAAATATTTGAAAAGTGATTGAATTTAATATAATTTTATGGCAGCATCACTGAAGTATATACCACAGACAAATAATTTTCAATGTTGTTAAGTATCAGAAACATCTGAGGACTCACTAAAAAATACACAAATTTCTATACTGCCTCTTAAATAAAATCTCCAGAAAACAAAAAGACTGTGCATCAGTATGTTATGTAATATAGATTCCATCTGACTCTGATGTACAATCCAGTTTGGAAATTACTACTGTTGAAAACGTGTTTATCTTGTATGAAGTTTAGGACTATATTGAAGCTTGAACAAGCTTGCCAGTAATACTATTTGATAAATATCTGAAATACATATAAGGTATCTTTTTTCATGCTATAGTTTTTAAATTTTATGCTTTCTTTTTCTTTAAATTCAGCTGCTTTATAAAATATACTCAGGTAGAAGCAATGCATACAACTTTTTTCCATGTAGAAAAAAGTTCCAGTAGACCGTGGTAGATAGTGTTATCATCAGCATTTCTTCTGCTCTCCTTACATCTGCAGTATTTGCCATGTGATTTTGCAGTTCCTTCCACAAGAGGTTGTATGTTTGTGCCTGCCCCATTGATGTTGGGCTTAGCCATGTGGATTACTTGGAGTGACAAAAGTGATGACATGTCATCATTAAGCCTTGGTCATTAGAGACATTGTGTGTTCTACCTATCATATGTGCACTTCTCTCTCCTCCATAAGAAAAGCATAATTCCAGTAGTTGCTGCCCCTTCAGTCCAGTTCCCAGAATGATAAGCACAAAGCAGAGTCATCATAGCCAACGCACAGTGACATGAGTATACATAAAAGTTTATTGTTATACACTGCCGAGATTTTGTGTGTTTTCATTATGTAACACCATAATGACCAGAAATAACCCCTTTATATACCTGGAATAATATATTCAGGGTCCAATATTCAATGCCTTATATAAGAATCAAATAATCTTACTAAGACACTTTAATAGTTATATAGCAATATATTAAACTTTTAAAAATGTATTGATATTAGCAAATGTATTCTATATAAAAGGGTTATAGATGTTTATAATTTGCAATAAGCCCTCTATACTATTTCTAATTTATCTTTATATCTCTGGCAGCCAGCATTAGATTGGGAACAGGGTTAGCACTTAAACTTTGCTGGATAAGTGAAAAAAGGGATGTACAGAGAAATTGATTAAGCAGATGAATTTGCCTTTGATTTCTAGAAACATGTAAAATTTTATTGTTGAAAGATACTGGATATACCTATTTTTTCAATAAAATATATTTGTACCATTTATAATAGGTTTTTTAGTTTTCAAGTTTTGTTACTTGTTTACTTAAGGTTCTAATTGTTTTATCTTATTAACTTTGTAACTTATAACCTAATACTTCCAGAACAAGATAATTGTCATTTGTAATTATACCTATTTTATAGCATATTAAGTATTATTTTAGCATTCATTCATTAGCAATCTCAGTGATACTTTGTTTTTGTCATTTTGATAGTCAGTGAACCATAAGTTTCAGGTGAATGGCAATTGAAGTTTATGTAACAGTAAACTGAGTATGATTACCTCTGTTAATGACTTACATGGTGTTGAATGTAAACATCTCATAACAGTGAGATTTAGATCATTGTGATTCCAGGCACTTTAATCCACAAACCTCACTAGCAATCACGTATACTTTTTTTGTGGATGGACCCTTGGATTTATTTGAGTGTGTTTGATTTTTTACTGTGCCAGTGGCAAAGTTCAAATAATTGATAGGCATTATAAAAGGCATGACAGCATACTATGTCCTTATTATATCTGTGAAAAAAATATTTTGTAATTCACAACAAGTTGATAAATTTTAATGGCTCTTTCTTTGTTTTTGATGTACAAAATCACAGAATAAATATAAAATGCATTAGAGTGTGATTTCTTCACACTTAAGTTTTGGAATTGCTCCCCGATAACATCCTTGTTATGAACAAACTCCCTTATCATTTTCTCTTTTCTATCTGATAAAAATAGAAGATTTATTCTTGAAATAAATCAATAATTGATGATGTTAATTTTTTAAAATTCTAATATACTAATTGCAAACATGAAATTTAATCATCCAATACTGCCCTAAAACGTGAGTAAAACCTTATATAATTTTATATACACGCAAGTGTAAATGACAGAATGTAAATCATGTTGCTTTGATTTGCAGGTGATATGTTGTTAAATCTGAGAAAATACATTCTTTAAAAATATTAAAATATAAATTAATTAATACAGCATATTTCATATACCTTAATGCCTTATAATGACAGAAAAAATGTTAATTGAAAAATATTTCTATTGGTAACTATGTACTGACACTTAAATTTCCTTGTTTTAAATCTAATCAATAAGGTTTAATAACTGACTATTTCGCAACTCATTTTTTTACTTTTACAAACCTTTTTTTGTAAGAGAACTTTTAGGTTCACAGAAAAATTGAGCAGAAAGTGCAGAATTCCCATGTACTCCCTTCCCCCTCAACACTCATAGCCTTCTTCACTAGCAACTTCTTGCACCAGATTGGTATATTTTTTACAATTAATAAACCTACATTAAGACATCATTATCACCCAAAGTTCATAGTTTGCATTAGATTTCACTCTTGGTGTTGTACATTTTATAGGTTTTGAAAACTAAGTAATGAATCTGCCCTGAAAATCCTCTGTTTTGACTATTTAGCCCTCCCTCCTCTCTAACTGGTGACAACCACTGATCTTTTAATTGTCTTCATAGTGTTTTCTTTTCCTGAAGGTCATATAGTTGGAATTACACAATGTATAGCCTTTTCAGATTGACTTCTTTCACTTAATAATATACATTTAAGTTTCTTATATGTCTTTTTATGGCTCAATAGCTCATTTCTTTTTAGTGCTCAATAATATTTCTTTGACTGGATTTACCACCGTTTATCTATTTACCTACTGACGGACATCTTAGTTTCCTCCAAGTTTTGGCAATTAAGAATGAAGCTGTTGTAAACATTTGTGTGCAGGTTAATGAGTGGACATAGTATTTTGTAATATTTTATTGTAAATTTTAAAAATTATCATTGTATATATTTATGGGATAAAAAATGATGTTACTCCTTTGGTTAAATAGCAAGGAGTGATTGCTGTATTATATGGTAGGAATTTGTTTAGTTTTATAAGAAACTGCCAATCATCTTCCAAAGTGGCTGTACCACTTTTTTTTTCCACCAGCAAAGAACTTGAGTTCCTGTTGTTCCACATCTTCGCCAGCAGTTGGCATTGTCAGTGTTCTGGATTTCGGCCATTCTAATAAGCTTGTATTGTTTTAATTTGCATTTTTCTAACAATGCAATAATATTATTGGATTGCATAGTATATTATGTTTAACATAATATTATGTGAAACATCTTTCATATGCTTATTTTCTCTCTTTATATCTTCTTTGATGAGGTGTTTGTTCTAATCTTTTTCTATTTTGTAATTAAGTTGTCTGTTCTCTTATTGTTCAGTTTTAAGAGTTCTTTTGTATTGTGTATAACAGATCATCATAGGATATGTCTTTTGTAAATATTTTATTCAATCTGTGGCTTGTCTTCTCATTTTCTTGACAATATCTTTCTTAGAACAGAAGTGTTTTAATTTTAATGAAATCCAGCTTATTAATTTTTTTGTTTATGGATTGTGCCTTTTGTGCTATATCCAAAAAGGCATTGCCATTCTGTCTTAGTTCATTCAGGTGCTCTAACAAATACTATAGATTGCATAGCTTATAAAAACAGAAATTTATTTCGCATAGTTCTGGAGCTTGGGAAGTTCGATATCAAGATGCCAGCAGATTCAGTGTCGAATGAGGCACTCCATTCCTTCATATATGGACATCTTCTCTCTGTGTCCTCATGTGGTGGAAAGGCCTGGATAGTTCTCTGATTTAATAATATTGAAATACCTGTACAAAATTCGGAGGAGACATAAAAAAGTTTTAAAAAGTACCATGTATTTTACTAATATTAGTACTCTCCAAAGGAAGGCAACAAGCGGGTTATAGTCCAGTTCATTAGCTTAGACAAGGTCGCTATGGATTCCTTCCCTGGAAAACAGGAATAGGGACTGACAGACAGAGCATCTACTCTCCACATAAATGGACATGCAACATTCAAACTCAGGAATTGTTAATCATAATATTTTCCAAGATGTGAAAGGTAAAAACAAAATTCTCAAATCTTCAGTAACAAGGAGATAAATGAAAGACAAAAGAGAAACAATTTAAGCTCTTAGTTCCCTCTATTTGATCTGAAGAAACATGTTCATATTGCTTCTTTTAAGATAAATAATATTATGAGTCAATTCCAATTCATTCCTGGTAACCAAACACTTGATTTTGGTATGTATTTATATTTGCAAATTCCCTACAAAGCCATGTTCTTTCTTTTAAGGTTGGAAAGAAACTTTTTCCATATTCCTTTTCATACTCTCATTTATCATATTGTTTAGGATTTTTTGTTGCAAAAAAATGAATACCTGCTGGAGCTAGCTTAATAAAAAAGGTACTATTTTATGTGAAAATACAAGTATACGTCAAAACCAAAACTAAACAAGCAAACAACAACAAACAAGGGCACCTATAAGGCTTTTTCTCTCTTTGAGCTCTGTTTTACTCTGCTTTATTCTTTTTATATGCAGACTTGAATCTTGAAGTATGATTCTTTCCCTTCTTCTTGTTTATATTTGTGAAAATATGGACATCAATGTCTCTCACTTTTGCATATTACATGACAATGTACTTGGAAAGATGTCTTCTCTCATTCCCTCTCCTCCTATTTCAAACTCCTAACAAAGGGAATTGCACTGGTTCATACCTATGCCAATAAGATGTGACCAAGTAAGAAGAATCATGTTGTATAAAAATAACAACTGAAAATCCCTACTGAAGAGACCATGTTTAGATGTCAGGTGTGGATAGCAATGTCTAGAAAATTTTTGCTAACAGGGAGTCAATTATGTTTTTCTCCATTATACTTGTTTACTTTCTACTTGTCTTGGGGTGGAAAAAGTGGCTACCACACAAAATGTCCAACTTCCCACTTTTATCCATAGCAATTAATACTAATTTGCCATGATACTTTTTATCATGAAATTCTGATGCAGTCCCTGAATCCTTCATGGCAGAGGGCTCTAGGAACCCAGTCCAAATCAAGCGGCATGCAAAATATATCCAATTACCCATATATTTCCTTTCACTTTCTTATTGTACCTTCTATTCATTCTTCAATGTGATAAAAAGTACCAGCACTGTGTAATACAATAACTATAGTTCACTTATACTAATGTGAAAAGACATTTTGAAGAAACAAAAAGATAAGGAAAATGTAATTAAGTACTTTATAGTAGTATACATTTTTCTAACAACATATTATTTACATTATCTTAATGAACATTAATATTGCATACAAGAATTTTATTTTGTTTCCAAAATTTCTAGGAACCAAGACATCTGAGGCAAATCTCAGATCTGAATTTTTTTAATATCACTAAATTTTCTGAATATTGATCAGATATAAATTTATATTCTGCTTTTTATACTTTATTTTCAACTCTGTTAGCAATTGTGTATAAAGTATTTCAGTTAAAATTATCAGTACTATTATAATTTTAAAACCCTAATATCGCAACTGAAATTGTAAAATATAATGAAGTTTTCAATTGTATAATAATATTATGGTCTATTAAATGTATCCTCACAAAGGATTGCTATTTTGAGTGTACATTATTAGCTTCCTGTTTATCCTGAAATCAATGAAACTATGTGATTATTTTAACATAATAGTCACTTTTCTCTATTTATATTCTGGGTCAGACTACCTTCTAAAATTGGACTTAATACATTTTCATATTGTTTGATTGTATATTGGGCTTAGGAAAAAGAAAGGCAGAGAGAACACTACAGTGTTTCTCTCCAACTTTCCTATGTAGACTTTATTTTCTGCTAACTTTCTCCTAGCATTTTCCCTCCTTCCCTCCTTCCCTCATTCTCTTCCTCCCTTCATCCCTTCTTTCTTCCTTTCACTTCTTTCTTGTTCTTTCTTCCTTCATTCTTTTATTTACTTTTTCATTACTTCTGTCTTTCTGTCTTTCTCTATTCTCCTTGTTGTTATTATTCTCAGCCCTTTATAACATAACCTCTTCTTTAATCCTCTGGTGGTATAGCTCCTGCACTCATCTTTTCTGGTCAGAGAGTGGTCATAGAGAGGCAAGTAAATCAAGAACTTGGGTTACTATAGTTTCTGTGGAAGATGACAAGAGAGTGATCTTTTCATTGTCATTTCTATGTATGAAACAGTGCATGTTTTCATTATGGAAAATAGATATAATGGAGCCAATTAGTTATGGAACATGATTTATATTTGATAAAGAATTATTTGTTATTATGTGATACGACAGTGAATTGGAAATAGTAAAACATATAGGGAAAATAAAAATTGTGCTAGCAACTCAATGTTTTACTTTGTTTTTGTTGTTCTTTCACATTGAAACAATGCCATTTATTGAACTCAGTATTTTTAAAACCTTTATTATATATTTAAGATGTACAAGATGATATTTTGGTATACATACAGTGAAATGATTACTATTGTCAGACAAAATAACCGTCTATCATCTTCTATGATTACCCATTGTGTGTGTGTGTGTGTGTGTGTGTGTGTGTGTAAAGAATGTCTAAAATCTACCTTTTTAAAAAAATTCTGAAGACAATACAATATTATTAACTATAGTCCTCATGTATGTTAGATCTCTAGACTTGTTCATTTAACATATTTGATACTTTGTATCCTTTGACATACATCTTCCCATTTCCTCCTCCCTCCACCTCTAGTAACCACTATTTTATTCTATATTTCTATATATTTGACTTTTAAGAAAAATTCCACTTATATGTGAGACTGCGAAATATTTTTATTATTGTATATGTCTTATTTCACTTAGCATGTCTTCCAGATCCATCCATACTGTGTTCAAATGGCCAGATCTCATTTTTAAGACTGGGCAACATTCCATTGCATATATTTACCATGGTATCTTCCCATTCGTCTGTTGACAAACACCTAGATTGTTCCCATTTTATGGCTATTGTGAACAATGCTGCAGTGAACAAGTAAGCACAGGTATTGTTATGTGGTCATGATTTCATTTCCTTGGGGTATATACTCAGAAGAGGGATTGCTGGCTCATATGGTAATTCTACTTTTAATTTCTTTAGGAAACTCCATACTGTTTTCTACAATGACTGCACCAATCTACATTCCCACTAACAGTGTACAAGGGCTTTCTTTTCTTTATAGCTTGGCCAACACTCGTTATTTCTTTTTTGTTTGTTTGGATGGTTGGTTTTTTTTTTTTTTTTTGATAATGGGTATCCTAATGCATGTGAGGTAATATCTCACAGTGGTTTTGATTTGCAATTTCTTGATGATTAGTGATGTTGAACATTTTTTCATATAACTGTTGGTCATTTTTATGTGTTCTTTGGAGAAATGTCTATTCAGATCCTTTGCGCACTTTTAAATCAGATTATTAGTTTCTCAATGTGTTCTTTGAATAAAATTGGTCTCTATCACAATACTGTAGAAAAAGACAGGAAGGTTTTTTTAAGCAATTGGCTAATTGTGGAGATATGGTTAGAAAAACCTCTTTTTCTTTCCCCAAATTGCATGTGAATATAACCTGAATTTTTCTAATAGAGTTTACATATTGTAGTTAAAAGGTATTAGCAATAAAAATTTATAATTTTAATATTCCAATTGGAAAAACTATTTTATTGTCAGACTAAATATTGTTAGCCACCAAATAATTTTTGCCTACTGTAACAATTATTTTTACAATATACAGTCTTAGGAATATATATGAAGACTAGTATTTTCATATTTATGCTTTATCACATTTAATTTTTCTGTGATTTTGTCTCTTATGCTAGAAAGCAAAACATGTTCCAAAGATATTTTGAGTATTTTCTGCATTTTATTTCCTTTCTCTATTAATCTATTTTATGTTTCTAATGGTATATTTTTATTGCAAGACGTTTGAGTTTCTCAATTTCAGGGCTTCATTTCCACATGAAGTTATATCACATTCCATGTTTTTTTACCCATGTTTCTGTATTAGCAGGTTTCTAAAAATTAACCTTACTTAGGCTGTTCATTTCTGCTGACACATAATGGCACTGCAGCAGAAGGTTTCTAAATAGAAACCTGCTTGCCTTTGCACTAATAGCATTTCCTACAGGCTTTTCCATAAAGCTATTTCTAGAAGAAAGTATAAAATTGAAACTTTTGTTATGATAAAATAATGGCAAGGATTTTTTTTCCTGTGGCCAATAAACATTCCCTAAGGTAAGAATGCCTTAGCAAATTTTAGAAAATAAAAATAAAAATTAGAGAGTACAGATATTGCTTTTGTATACTCTTTTTTGTTTTCACCTGGAGTCCTTTTCCTGGTTGAATTTCATTTCTCTCCCTGTAGTCCACCCTTGAACCTAGTTGTCCAGTTCTGTTTATGTTTTTTTTTTTTTTTTTTCCCCTCACAAAGAGAGAATCAACTAATAAATCCTGACATCCTCTCTCCCTGAAAGGACTCCCAAGCTCCAGTCCTTTCATTCTGGGAAATGTGTTCTCAGTGCTACATCTGAGGTTCAGCAGTACCTGATGTGTTAGGAGAAATCACAATGGGCATACTGGAGATCTTTCTTGCTACATAGAATTTGTGAAACCAAGGTGGGAATGAAACCATGACAGATCTTAGAAGGTTTCTGGCCGTCAATAAAATAATATAAATGCCACACAAAATTTAATAAAAATCTGCTCTTGTCAAATAAATAAAAATAATTCCTCTACAGATAATTTTTGCATGCCCCTACAGAAAACTGTCAGCTTCTATTTCCATTACATTTTTTATGAGATACATGGTCATAAATTTTGTTTTGTTGAAGGAACTGATTTTTTTTATGTGTGGTTTTCCATCCAAATGAATTTTGATATTAGAACTCAGAGTTTTGACTCATATGCCTTGCTTCCTAACTTTGCTGAATTTCCATAATTGCAGTTTAACATGTATGTTTAAAACTAAAACCACAGGCAAAAATTTGAAACAGACTAAAACTTACCTGATACCTTCCCAGGGTTTATCTCCCTTTAGTATAATCAGGGAAAAAAAATGCTCTATAGCAATCAGGAGTTCTAATGTTAAACACTTGCCAATTGTCAATATTACTATGTAATAAAAGTTAGAAAGTAAGGTAGAAAATTGACGATTTTGTTTAAAAAATAAAATAAAAGATTAAATAGTTGTTTTATCCTCAACATTGTATTCTCCTTCCAACTCTACATTTCACTTTCCGCATTCTTGGAGATTAAAAAACGGTGTTAGAAACTTTTATATCTGATGGACTACAAAGAGCAAAGTGGCTGGTGCCACACCTACCTGGCTGCTACAGCATTCTGAAACTGAGACCACAAGTTCAGGACAATGACTAAGTACTTCAAAGGGTCAGTGTGTTCTGTGTTTTGTGTGTTGCCATTTTTTTTTATTTCAAAATATTATGGGGGTACAAACGTTGTGGTTACGTATATCGCCTTTGTACTTCCTGAGTCAGAGCTACAAGCGTGCCCATCCCCGGACAGTGCATACCGCCTGCATTAGGTGTGAATTTACCCATCCCTCTCCTCCTCCTCCCTCCTGCCCAACACCTGATGAATATTACTTCCATATGTGCACATAAATGTTGATAAATTAGTACCTGTTTGATAGTGAATACACGTGGTGCTTGTTTTTCCATTCTTGTGATACTTAGTAGAATGGGCTCTAGCTCCATCCAGGATAATTAATACAAGAGGTGTTAGTTCATCACTGTTTTTTTGTGGCTAAATAGTAGTCCATGGTATGTGTTTTTTAATGGATGAGGAAGTCTTCTGACAAAACGCAAAATGCTCTTCAGGCTCACTGATGTTGGTTGCTTTTGGAGAGGAATTCATCAGAGATAATACTCTAGCAAATAATTTTAAGTCCAAAGTGGGTGGCTCCCTTAGGAAGAGGTCTCATGGACTGGTGGTTCAGTTTTCTGTCCTGTGTAACTCATTTATGCCTCACAATTCTCGACTTTGAATGGCCTCACGGGAGACGTCACACTGTACACACACTTTCAAAGACAACTGGAAATTTCCCAAAGACCTCTCTGATGGCTGGAACACAGCCACAGAGGTCAGAATGTCCTACTTCGAACTAAACATTCTGTTTTAACTTTTTGTTGTATTTAAGGTTAACCTCAAATATGTCTCAAAATAGTTATAAGGGTAACAACAGAGACTTTCATTCCCCTATACTGACCAGGAAAACAAAAATTTAAAATGATTTTTTCTTTTGTTATGAGACAGTTCTCAACAATTTCACTGTGTTGAAATAGGATTTATTTAACATATATCTCTGTTGAAAAAAAAACCAAATTTAAAAGTTTGGCTTTCAGCACATATACAGGCCACCATAATAGCCTCAGAAATATTAAAATCATATTCATCAATGAACACTCTTAAGTCTTCCTTTAACATAATATGATAAGGTCCAATCTAGTACTCTTTAAGGCAAAGTTGTGTCAGTTGTCATTATTTTAACATTTTGTAGTGTTTATAGTTTAAGAGATCAATGTAACATTCCCATAAATAGCTGTTGTAGTATGCCATTACTTCAAAACTGTGATACAGTGTACCAGGAACAGAGAGAACGCAGAGGTCTGCCAGTTCTGCATTAGAACTCCTACTTGCTAAAGAGCACTGAGGAAATGGGAGCCAGCACTTGTAATAAAAATAAAGACATTGTTTGAACACATATATGTCATTGGGTATTAAAAAAATCCAGCATCATCTGACATCTCCAAAAGATTACTGGAGTCAGCTTGTTAATACAGTAGTAAGTAGGTTCCATATTTTCATCCAATATTTAGAGTACTAGGTCCTTTATGGCCAGAAGTTGGTATAATTAGTTTCTACTACACACTCTGCACTGGGGCACAGTAGTGTTGGTGATTTTGCCTAAGCATCACCCAGCTGTTCTGTGGTTCGCATCTGAGCACAGGCTGGACTAGTCTTCATTGCCCACGGTCTCCAGTACCGTTCATGGGCACTTGCTAGATGGGAACTGGGCTGCACCCTCCTGGATCTCTGTCATTTTCCTGTCATCCTTCCTGCCTCCTGTTGTTTTATGCCTCGCTTGCTTTCCATCCTGATAACTGATTGAGGTCTTCAAGGTTGTGAGGGACACTGTACCCTGCTTGACTCGACCCCCACCCCAGACAATGGTTCCGTGTAACCTGAGCCAGATCGGCTGTCCTTTCAAAATGCAGGTGACTCTCAAAGAATGAGTCAGGTGATATTTAAAGCCATGGGTTCTGAAGAGGCTGAATTGTTTCAAAGACCCAAGGGTCTGAATGGAAGTGACCGTCTGTAATCAACACTCGCGATAGTCTAGAAAACCATATACCGTGCTGGTTGAGGCCAAAGGTCAACGTTGCTGCCCTGTTCACCAAGGGAGGTGAGCAGTGGCCTTCAGTACCGGCTCCAACTACACGTGCACCGTAACAGCCAGCCCTCCTCACACGTGTAAGTTCCCATGTGTACAAAAAGATAAGGCATTAGTAGTGAATCTGAAAACCTGTGTGCACAAGAATCTGCACAGCTTCTATTGGACGTAGTTTTGTTTTAGATATGAAGGAAAATTCTCCCATTTTTGAGCCATTCTTTTATCAATTCTACAAAATTACATGTAACTTTATAAATATCTTTAAAAGACATAGTTATGTAAATATTTAATATTCCACTAATTTGATTTTGAATTTTAAATGTCTAGTATCCTGTTTTAGGTTTTTTACGTTTTATTATACTTTGTTAAAAAGAAAAAATTGCATATTTTTAGAATGTTTTTATGAGCAAATTTAATGTACTGAAAATAAAAATTTAAAAAAAGAAGCAAAAAGCTCTAATTTGCATATTCTTAGGCAAAGAAACAATGTGCAAGCTTCTAGAAGTATCGGTAAGATTTTGAAGAGGCAGTGTTCATAATGCTGTTCCTTAAGTCACCTGTTAAAGCAGTTTTTAAACATAGACATAAACCCTCTGCTCCTACCCGGCACCCTTAGTTGTGCCTGTATGCTTGGTGCATTCATTATCACAATTAGGCAGAGAAACAAAGAGCAAAATACTATAAAAGTCTGATCCCAGCACGTGGTGACAGATTGGTAGAAATAATACTTCCTTTCACTTCTTTCTCAGGATTAACAGCATTTATGCACAAATTATGCTATGCTAAGTGCTTGGGATGGTATAGCAAAATGTCAAATGAATAAATTTTATAGGAGGTAGATTTCATGTGAGTTAAATTTCAATTAAAACTGTGGCCACACCATTCTTGAGCTTACCAAATTCAATTTTACAAATGTTATTTTCATCCAACCAATGTTTTTCTGGTTTGCATCAAAGGACTCTATCCAGTAGATCAAAATATGTCAGAGATTTTTAAAGTTTTATATGGCCTCAAGCAGGACTGAGGCTAGGATCTACTAAGAAATAGTAAAAAAATGCATGTATGCCTTGGAAATTGTTTGAAAATTCTCTCTGCCTCTCATTAAACAGTCTGAATTTTATTTAGAATTATGTATGGAAAACAGGCCAGATTAAAAAAGGAAAGAAGGGTCTGGAGTACATAAACAAGAGAATCCAAAAAATGAGAATAGAGAGGGTTTTTGATGTGTATATGGCATGATTTCATTCCATGTGTGCTACTTCATCAGCCAACGGGCATCTTGGGAAGGATTTTGGGGGTTCTGAGAAGCTGGCGTCTCAGGTGAATCACATGCTGTCATTTCTCCTGCTTTGAGAACATAGAGTAGACGGAAGTTACCGTAAGCTTCGTCATTAAAAAGGCTATCTCCTTCAAAAGTACCTGTTGGTATCTTTATGTGGACCATATAGACTTCTCATTTTCATGCTCACTCACTGGCTCATTTCTTAGATATTTATAATGTTGCCAATATCCACTTCTAGGTAGATTGCAGAGATTTGATTCTGAGCCAGGTTAAAAGAGCTGAAACATGACATCTGCCATGCTCGTTCTTTATACCACCATGAGCAATGTGTCCTCAAGACATTTAAAAAAAAAAAAGGTCCACTCTACATAAATTGGCAAGGGTTGTGATTTATATGCTATCAAATGGATTTGAATAAAAAAGTCCATTTAAATATTAAGTTTGGTATCACACCAATATTTAACTGCTCTGGACACTTAGGCTAAGTGAAAAATTTTAATAGAAGAAGAGATTAAATAAGAAAAGACAAACAGTAAAAAACAGTAAAAATAAACTTTAAATCAATGTAGCTGACATCAGGGAGTTAGCAACGTGATGATTCAAACATATTTACTATGCCAGAAAAGCTAGAATTATTTTAATTGAGGCCTCTGAGAGAGATTCTAGCTTATATTTTAGGTGAAAATATTAAAACACTGAAGACTAATGCTCATTAAAATATGCTTTTGAAAGTATCTATATAAGAAGTTGGTGTTTTCAAGAATGTATTAGCTATATCAAAATACATTTAAATCCCCTTAACAGTTAAACTCTAATAATAGTAACACTGGGAAACAGAAAAAATTAGTCTGTGAGGAACTTCTGTCTTTCTATCTTTAGGACAGAAATATTTTTAACTCTTCTTGAAATTAATACCTAGTAATCAATAACTTGTTAAAAGTAAGATCTTTTACCACTTCTGCTGGGGATACATAAGGGTTTTGCCCATTATATTGTTCAGCTGCATTTCATCAAGCTAATTTTAAAATAATTCTTGTGTTGAGGGTAAAGGCTTTCTAAATGGCAATTCATATGTATAAGATCAATTAAAGGCAATAGATGCTTTCCTGTACTCAACACAAATTAGAAAGTTACTGAAAAATATCTAAGTGTGTGGCGCATTAGAAGCTTGGGTTTGTGTTATATTTGACTATAATTTAATTTTACATGATAATTTTGAGAAAGAAAAATATAAAGAAATAGATTTTACTTTAGTGCTAGAAAATGGAATGAACTTCAATTAGTATATGATTTAATTCACTTACATATTTTAACTTTAATGAAATGATTTTACCACAATTGCCTCATAGTCTTACCTAATTACTATATACGAGAAATGTTTTAGAAGTCAAAATGAACCAAAAAGATTGAAATTACCTATTTTTAATAAAAGTGTGTTTCATTGTGAAGTACACTAAGGGCATATTAGTCCACTGAAGACATATGTATATTATTTTAAAAAACAATAATTTAATAATAATCTTATTGTTTATAATAAGTAAATATAATAAATATTAATTATATTAAGTGGATTTTCCAAATTCACAGGACTGCTGTGTTAAAAATATTTTTTAAGATTGTGTTTTATGTACTCTATGCTTAAAATATTAAAATATATAATTTATTAGCATACATTAAGTATTCTGTATTTATTAAATAAACATGGAATTTTTAAATTTTATTGTATTTTTTTATGAATGAAACCTCTTATGAAAAGATTAGAGGTTGCAAACACATAAATATATTTTTTAAAATTTTTAAGTAGCAGTTACAATTAGGCAGGATTGAATTTTCAAAATACGTACTTTATGGTATAAACTTTTAAATTAACACATAATTTAAGAGTCTAATTTTGATGTAAGTGATGATATTTTCTGATAAATAGGCAGAGATCAAACTTTCTAAGCATATATGCTTGGATGTTTATTTTCAAGCTATGAAAATATAATTCTACCTTTACAAACATAACATTACTAAATAAAGTTATGAACAGTAAGGTGCTATTTCAATTCCTTGATTTAAAACAAAACAGTACAAAACAAAAAGAACATAGTACCAAGCATGTTGAGATGACTTATGATTCTACAGGGTGTCCCAAAATTTGCCATACATAGGGAAAATGAGAAATTGTAGGTAAATGTACCTGTATTACAAAATATTGATTGCAAAATTTTACGAAATTTTCCCCTTGTAATTGTTGTTAAATAACTCCGTAAGTTGTTTTAAAAGAGTATAGAGTTAATAGAAAAGAAAAATAATTTTAGGTATCAAAGTATAATGTCCAAAATATTAAAAAACACGATCCTCATACAAATACAGATTGGATGTTAGCCAAAGTTTTATTTAACTCTTTAAAGGGGAAACTTGTAAGATGTAAAGCTTTTTAAAATATCATATGAAAAAATTTTCACGGTCAGTTGAGAAAAGAAAGAAATTTGCTAGGTTGGAAAACAGGGCTAATAAACTATGACCTTTGGAGTTATCTTCTCTACCCAACAGAAATCATTTGCATCTCCACTGACAAAAATCTGTATCTTAGCCTGTAACTTCCAAAGACCTATTTCCCATCAATATTCAATGTTACATCAAATAAAGGTGCATCCCATAGAAAATGAAATAATACTTGGATATGCTCGTTAGGTAATAATGATAACCTCTGGGTTTCTCTCTCTCTCTCTCTCTCTCTTTCTCTCTCTCTGTGTGTATGAAGAGCCAGATAATAAATATTTTAGGCTTTGTAGTATATATGGTCTCTGATGGAACTACCAAACTCTATCACTGTGCTGTGAAACCAAACAGACAATACAGAAATAAATGAGCAAAATGAGCATAACTATTGTGATGGTTAATTTGAGATGTCAACTTGACTGGATAAGGGATACCTAGATAATTGGTAAAGCGTTATATATAGGTATGTCTGTGAGGCTGTTTCAGGAAGAGATTGACATGTGAAACAGTGCACCAAGTAACAAAGATCTATCATCACCCAATGAGTGTGGTCCCCATAAAATCATTGGTAGGCAGAAAAGAATAAAAAAGACAGAGGAAAGGCAAATTTATGTGCTGTCTCTCTCTCTCTTGCTCTCTTTCTCTTTCTCTCTGTGTTTCTCTCTCCTGAACCTCAGACACCCATTTTCTTCTGCCCTTGGACATTAGAACTCCAGATTCTTTAGCCTTTGCATTGTGAGACTTGCACCTAAGACCGTCCAGAGGCTCAGGCCCTCAGGCTCAGGCTGGGCTATGCCACTGGCTTCCCCGGTTCTCCAGCAGATGGCAGAGCATGAAACTTCTCAGCCTCCATCATCAAGAGAGCCAATTCCATGGGGAGGAATGGGCAATGTATATAGCCTGATCTTTTGTACCCCCTTAATGAGCTGAAAAACAAACAAAAAAAAAAAAAAAAAAAAAGAAAGTAAGCATTTATGTTTTCTGAAAGTAAGCTTTATAGATCTTGAGTGGCTCTAAATTTTCGGGCTTCCTTTTGACAATGAAAGGATAAGAATGATTAAACGATAGTTGTTTAGACTTCATTCAGCAGTATCAAGTATTTAAAACTATTTTTGTGACTTTGCATTGAATAACTTTTTTTACATCAAATGAGTTCATTCATATAATCTGAAAAATGAGATGTCAGTCAAGGGAAATGTTAACCTACATATTTCTGACAAATGTGGAGGAGAATTCAATTATGGAAGTTGAAATCAAACTGTTTTACATACAAATGCCAGCTCTCCCATTTAGTGAGGGAATAAACTTGTATATGTTACTTAAGAAAAAAAAAAAAAAGAGAGCCAATTCCTCTAATTAATCTTCCTTCTATCTGTCTTTCCTATTAGTTCTGTTTCTTTGGAGAAATCTGACTAATTCAATTTGTTTCAATAAAATTTTATTCGTGGACACTAAAATTTGAATTATATACAATTTTGTATGTCACAAAATACTCTTATTTTGATTTTTTGAACCATTTTAAAATGTAAAAACCAATCTTAGCCTGTGGGTCATATAAAAACAGGTGGCAGGCCAGATTTGGCCAGCAGACTGTCACTTCTTGACCCTTGTGTTAGACAATAGTCTGTGAAATTTAAATGATATGCAGTCATCCTTTCACTTTATATCAACATTTTCTTAATACCTGATTATACATCAATTAGTTGAATATTTTCAACAATACCTGTTCCACCTTCAATTGGAAGTTCTCATTTTAAAATGGTTTAACTATGTTGGACCTTAACCATAAAGATACCGGGCCATAATGAGCACTGAGAAATAGTTATTCTAGCTTTAACCTTATGTAATCTTAGACAAATGAGCCACTTGTATTCTTTGGGCTTCTCAGAACCCAGATATGTGTGGGCTAAATGATTTCTAAAATCATTCTTGAGGATAAGTATGCTATAGGCAAGTCTAAAACAAATGAAAATTTTTTTATAACAACAGTTTCTCTGCATTCTTTTTGCACACTTATAGAGCAATGTATGTCAAGTGAGAGTTGTCCTCTTAACCCCAAACCCTTGTTTGCTTTATCTACATTTTATACCATTAGGTGGGTGAAGACATTTGCATTTAGAGTGACATAATTTTTTCTCTTCATGATGATTCAAATCAACAAGTATATGAGCTCTAGAAGCATTTAGAAACCCAAGCAATAGTGGGAAGAAAAGTACCATCAAAATGAAGTTGTATGAGAGATTGGCAATTACTTTTTAATATCATGACTCTGAATGTTGAATCCACAGTAGGGAAGAAAAAGGCATTCAAGCCTAAATAACCTGTCCAAAATAAATTCTAGTTCTATAAAAATTTCATAAGCAAAATTATTTCAAAGGGAAGACACTAGATCAATTAGAGTTTGACACAGGGATTATAAACAACAAATCTTCTTACAAACATATTTGAGGCATGAAAATGTCACTGAGGGCCCATTCAGCCCTATAAAACTATTAATAGTTAGAACCACACATATTCCAAAGAAGAATTGTATTTTGAAGTTAAGGATGAAATATATTCGTAATTGCAGAAATAATATATAAAAAAGAACACATTTAATTGGATCACTGTTAACCAGGTGGTGAAACTAGCATATAAAAGTTTTGTACAGTCAATGTTGACAGGAAAATATTTTAATTATCTCCTTTTTTATTACATTGTTTCATAGAGAGAGATAATTAACCTATCTGAAAGTTACAATTTGAATGGTTTTTAAGAGGTCTGTTGCTGTATGTTTAGGGACAGAAAGAGAGTGACTTATGAAATATGAATATTTTATTTAAAATAAAAGATGCATGAGAAGTTTATTATTAAAAAGTATTTTTTCCCAAAATTATCTTTCTCCCCTCTCCTCATCTATTCAATGAGACGACTATTCAGTTAAATAAAAGGAGCTTACTATGCACAGAAAATTCTGTGACTTTACTCTTTGTAGAAATATAAAATGAATAGAGAACCTTTATTTTTATTTTTTTGAATTCTTTTATGGATTTGTTACATATACCAATGAAAGGTAAACTTAACAAAGTTATAAGGAGACTAAGGAAATGTCTAACACACATTAATACAAACAAGAATTAGAACAGTATAAGATTAACATAATTCTCTGATTAGAGCACATCCTGTTAATTGCATTTTCACATTGCTTAAATGACTACAAGACCCACATTCATTATGTGCCTAAGGTGTTTCAAACATTGTACTAGATAGAAACGTTTTTTTCTTTTGTTATTTTTTAATAGCAAAAGAAGAAAGGCAGAGAAAGAGAGGGGATGAAAGAGAGAAAGGAAAAGTGAGAGTGCCACTATTTCTGGATGGAAAAAGTGCAAATATCAGTAAGTTAACATTGTAGGAATGTTCAAGAAATGGAAGAAGAAATCATATAAAATGTCAATTGTCATAATACAAAGTAGGCATTTTATTGTACTTAGAATTATTATATTGGTAATAATTTACATTAAAATTTTTGGAGTATTTGGGAAGCCATGTCATGTAAATCTGCGTATGTTAAAATATGACACAACTGACAGTAACTAATATTGGCACTAGTACTCATAATTTTTCAGTCTAAATATTTATAAATATTCAGATTGAAGAAATATATGACCTAAAGTTCACAGGGCTGAAAATTATTAAATTTTAGTTTAGTGTATAATACATTGTTAAACAGTACAATAAACTAAATGGTTAACATCCCAGATTATTATAAAATATCAGGATAATGTTTAAAGGGAATTGTCAATTATTTTTCCACTTATATTTTTACATCAACTCCTTTCATGCTACTATACTTACCGTAATTCACTTTTATTCTCAAATTTTATATATGATATATAGTCTATGTGGCTTTCACGTGTCAGTAAGTATTTCTTTTGGTCATGGGTGAGTGTTTTATGCTTATGGTCATATGTGTAAGTGTATATTTTCCCAAACCAGCTATTTAATCTGAGTGCAAATATATCTTAATCTCAAAAGTTGCTTATCAATATTGGCACATAGTGAAAGTGAGCGATAGAATATATATGAATTTGAACAACTTTCTCACCTATCTCTACTGATACATCTATGATATTGGCAAAGCACTTATAAGAAACTTTGTAAAGAAATTGGCCGGACATGGTGGCTCATGCCTGTAATCCTAGCACTCTGGCAGACTGAGGTGGGAAGATCCCTTGAGGTCAGGAGTTCAAGACCAGCCTAAGCAAGAGCTAAATCCCATCTCTACCAAAAATAGAAAAAAATAGCTGGATGTGTTGGCACACATCTGTAGTCCCAGCTATCCGGGAACCTGGAGCAGGAGGATTGCTTGAGCCCAGGAGTTTGAGGTTGCTGTGAGCTAGGCTGATGCAACAGCACTCTGGCACTATAACACAGAGCGAGACTCTGTCTCAAACAAAAAAAAAAAAAAAAAAGAAAAGAAAAGAAAAAGGAATACAGAAAGAAAGAAACTTTGTAAAGAAATGGGTACAAAATTTAATTAAAGGTACTTAAAAATTTACCTACACAAATGCATTTTATATCAAATAAATAAAAATAAGTACATAATCTCTACTAATTTTAGTGTATACATTCATTGATGTTGGTAGGATATGAATTTAAAAATAAGTTAAAAAATTGCTGTACTGGAAGAAGAAATTGGCAAAGTCTGATTTTATAGATTTTTTTTCTCATATGCGTATAAGAATTCTTTTCTCTGCCACCTTTTTCTAGGAGTGAGAACTTTGCCATAAAAGAAAAGGGAGCTAGAGAGGGGTTATGTCATTTAGAAAATATGCCATTCCAGATATTAAATAGTGAAATCTGAACCTAGTAACATGGATAGTATAGGAATTTTTATATATCATGAAGGTACTCAGAGAAAAGTGCAATTCCTAACATAATTAAAGCCCATCTTAACACATGTAATTTTTCAATAATAAATCTAAAAACAATAGTTATTAGTCTGCATATTAAGTCGCCTGCTGGCTTATATTTATGAGAGTAGTGTGGTTTCTTTATAAACAATGCAATAATGTACATCAAGTAGATGCCATGAGAGATGGAAATAAATTGTAAATAACCAAGGAAGAAAAGCACTTAAGTGCACTACCATGATAACGTTATTACAATACCTATTGCTGTTTTTAAAAATCAATTGTATTATTCAAATGCTCACAATGATGTAAAATCATTATTTAAAATTGAATTAGGCTTTATTTTCTGAATGCATGCACTCTGGGCATCTCAACATATAAAATACAAGTTGATAAGCTTGATCTGAATATCTAGATTGGTTGATTAAAACTCTAGTGAACAACTTTAATCATCTTAGTATACAACTACTGATTTTCATCCCAGCTTTGGCTCACTAGTTAAATAAAAGTAGAAATAAAATATGTGTTATGTGTATAAGATAAATGAGTGACTTGATTCTCAATCAAAATCAAATATTATATTTTTAAGGGGTGTCTGTACACATAACACAAAATAAGTTCCTTTAGGTAAATTTGTATTTATCAAGAATGTATTCATGTTTTTTATGTAGGGCATGAATTCATTTAGTGACTTACAATGACATGTTATGTAATTATTTATTTTAATTCAGGCAAAGAAGTTAAATGTTACAATTAATGTAAAGCTCTTCTCACCTTCTTTTTATACCTAAAACATTCAAGTCTGAAAAGTGGGTTGCAATAAACTCTAATTCATTCTTGAATGGAATGAATTACTTATTAATTTTCTAAGCAGTAAAGCTTAAAGCATTCTGTCTTTTTTCAGCTTTTGGAAAGTAGGTTTGTCAGTCCTATGGGGGTTCCTTTAATATTCTAGGTTAAGCATCAGATTTTTTTATATAGAATGAATGTCACCTCAGGAAATTGTTTGTGAAAAAGGACATTATGTCTTAGAAATGTCAGGTTTCAGTCTACTAGATACCTGCAACCTTGCCCTCTTCCTTGCCCATTAATATGTATATCCTAACAACTAAACTTTGAACTAACCAAAAAGAATTGAAAGATCTTTTTTCCCTAGTAATAAACCTTCCCAATGATATTTGGAATAAAATCTGAATATTTTCATTGGTGAATAGTTTATCTAAGTTTCTTCCTGGTCAATCCATAATATATTATTTAAACAACCAGAAGGCTAAAGAGAAAAATAAAATTATGTTGAACAAGCCCTTAGCTTCATAACATCATAAAAAAATCATACAGTGATATAAGAGATCAGCAATAATAAACTGTGCTCTAAGCCAGTCACTGGATCATTTATTTAATAAACATACTCCATTGGCAAATTTGGAGGAAGGTTAAATAATAAGGATCAAAGATGATTAAGTTACCATTTTTAATTTAAAATATAATTTGGCAGAAGAAACATAATATTAATTTTATATACAAATAATTTAGCATATAATTATATATCTCCCTAATGGTTTTTATGGCCTCCATATTGCATGACACTTAGAAAAGATAGTCTCGAATTTCTAATTTTGTGGCCTGGTATATTCTAAAACATTCCAAGTTTTCTATGTGATTCATAGAGACTCAAGTTCTTATGACTTCCTCCACAGTCATAACCAATACTTTTGCTGAGAATTTTTGCACGTACATTCATAAGGGATATTAGTCTGTAGTTTTCTTTTTTTATTGTGTTCTTTCCTGGTTTTGGATCAGGATGATGTTGGCTTCATAAAACGTGTTGGGGAGGATTCCTTCCTTCTCGATGTTGTGGAATAATTTCTGCAGGATAGGCATCAGTTCTTTTTTGTAGGTATTGTAAAATTCGGGTGTGAAACTATCTGGTCTGGGACTTTTCTTTTTGGAAAGGATTTTATTGCTGTTTCAATTTCAGTACTTGATATCAGTCTGTTCAGGAATTCTATTTCTTCCTGATTGGGCCTAGGGAGGCTGCATGTTTCTAAGAATTTGTCCATTTCCTCCACATTTTCAAGTTTATGCATAGAGGTTAAGCATAAGGTATTTATAGTATTCATAGATGATATTTTGTATTTCTGTGGCATCAGTTGTAATTTTTTCTTTTCCATTCCTGATGGAGCTTATTAGAGTCCTTTCTTTTCTGCTTCTCGTTAATCAAGGGCATCCAAATGGGGGTAGAAGAGGTCAAAATATTGCTCTTTGCTGGTGATGTGATCTTATATCTAGAACGCCCCAAAGATTCTGCCATGAGACTACTGGAATTGATAAACAAATTCAGCAAAGTCTCAGGTTACAAACTCAATGCACACAAAAAGTAGCATTCCTATATTATATGCCAATAACAAACTGAGAACCAAATCAAAGACTCAATACTCTTCACAACAACAACAAAAAAATAAAATACCTAGGAATATATTTAGCTATGGAGGTAAAAGCCCCTACAGGGAGAACTATGAAACTCAGAGGAAGGAAATAGCAGAGGATGTAAACAGGTGGAAAACTATACCATGCTCATGGTTGGGCAGAATCAACATTATTAAAATATCTATACTACCTAAAGTGCTCTACAGATTCAATGCAATCCCTATTAAAATACCACTATCATTTTTTGCAGATCTAGAAAAAATAATTCTATGTTTCGTATGGAACTGGAGAAGACCCCGTATAGCAAAAGCAATCTTAAGCAAAAAGAACATATTGGGAGCCATCAATTTACCAGACTTCAAGCTACACTACAAGGCTATAGTAACTAAAACAGCATGGTACTAGCTCAAGAACAGAGATATAGACCAATACAACAGAACTGAGAACCCAGATAGAAAACCATCCTCATATAGGCATCTAATCTTTGACAAAGCAGACAAAAACATACATTGGTGAAAAGAATCCTTATTCAATAAATGGTGCTGAGAACATTGGAAAGCCACATGTAGAAGACTGAAACAGGATCTACACCTTTTATGTCTCACAAAATTAACTCATGGTGGATAACAGACTTAAACTAAGGCATGAAATTATAAGAATCCTAGAAGAAAATGTTGGAAAAACTCTTACAGACATTGGCCTAGGCAAAGAATTTATGAAGAAGATCCTAAAGGCAATCACAGCAACAACAAAAATAAATAAATGGGACCTGAGCATTGACTTCTAAATGTTTCATTATATCTTTCAAATTACAAGTTATTTGGGGTACAAGACTGGGAAGAATGGCCAAGAAAAGGTAAGAGCATCTACCTATTTGTCTATGATTATGTTTTGAAACATTTCTGATATGCTAATAAATATAATTTATATTTGTCACAGAAAGGAATAAGATAGGCATATAAAGAAGATATTAAAAATTAATCCAGATATAAACCCTATTAATATTTTCTTTTTTTTTTTTTTGAGACAGAGTCTTGCTCTGTTGCCCAGGCTAGAGTGAGTGCCGTGGTGTCAGCCTAGCTCACAGCAACCTCAAACTCCTGGGCTTAAGCGATCCTACTGCCTCAGCCTCCCAAGTAGCTGGGACTACAGGCATGTGCCACCATGCCCGGCTCATTTTTTCTATATATATTTTTAGTTGTCCATATAATTTCTTTCTATTTTTAGTAGAGACGGGGTCTCGTTCTTGCTCAGGCTGGTCTCGAACTCCTGACCTCGAGCGATCCACCCGCCTCGGCCTCCCAGAGTGCTAGGATTACAGGTGTGAGCCACCGCACCCGGCCCCCTATTAATATTTTCATACATTTTCTCTAAAAATTATTTGTGTAATGTTATACTGTAATATATAACACAAAATATATAACACTATATCATTCCAAATATTATTTATCTGTGTTATTTATTTATATATATCTGTGATATGTTCATGTATATATGTATTATATATACATAAGTATATACACAGATGCATGCACAGAGATTCTAGTGTGTGGTATATATGTATATATGTGTGTCTTTGTATGTATGTAAAATGGATACCACTGTTTCTCATTTAACACATACTCTCAAATCATAATATGCATTTGCAGTCTACCTAAATGCTTTCTTAATTAGAAATAAAAAAGCCATTAAAATGTAACTTATTTCTTATATATTATAACACCATGAACTGCCTAAGGGACAAATGACTTGGAATCTTCTCTGCCATCAATTGAAGGATTTCAAACAAGACCACTAGAAATAAATTCCCACAATCCTCCCAGACACTCCTCTTCATTCACTGAAGATGTCAAAATCCAAATCCTCGTCTCTCATTCTACACAAACTCACATTATTATCCATGGTGAATTTAATATTTTCATAAATGACCCAAATGGTGTCTTTACCTGCCAGATTCTTGTGCTCCTAATTGCCAAAAGCATTTTTTTGCCCTTCACCACAATTACCCACTGTGAGTCTCTACTAGGGTTTTCTAGAGAAACAGAACCAATAGGATACATATGGATATATAAGAGGAGATTTATGATGAGAATTGGCTCATGGGATTATAAAAGCCAAGAAGTTACCAGACTTTGCCATTTGCAAGCTGGAGAACCAGGAAGACCAGTAGTGTGATTCAGTCAAAGTCAGAAAGCCTGAGAACCAGCAGAACTGATGGTGTAACTCCCACCCTGAGGCCAAAGGCCCGAGAAGCTGGAGTTCTTATGTTCAAGCTCAGGAGAAGGGAGTTGTCCTAGGTTAAAAGAGAAAATTTGCTTTTCTCTGCCTTTTTGGTCTGTTTGGCCCCTCAGTAGTTTGGATGATGCCTGCCGATGTTGAAAGTGAATCTTCTTTACTCAGTCTATTGATTCAAATGCTAATCTTTCTGGAAACATCTTCACAGATCAGAAATAATGTCTTACTAGTTTTCTGGGTATCCTTTAATCCAATCAAGTTGTCACATAAAATTCACTGTCACAGAATCATATGTTTGCTATTATTTGTGGGAGATAATTGCTATGGATCTCACATTTCTACACATTTAGTCAGCTGAGGCACTGATTAACTTTGTTCTGGATTATCTTTTCAAGTGTATTTGTATGGCAAATAGACTTGGAAGCTAGAAATTGTGTCTGATGCCAAAGCTAAGGGTAGCTTTACTTATAGCCTTGGAAGATAGAGAGAGTGTTTTCCTTGGAGCAAAGCACAGGCTTATTTCCCATTTTAAAGTATTTAGGTTCCCACAGCTCAGAGTTCTTCTCCTGAAACACAACGCTCTGCATGTGTGCAGTTGTTACCTGGCCCTCTTCATGTCAATTTGTGGGGACTGAGGCTTTGGGAGTCAGCACAAGAAAATGCCAATATTCAGGCTACTGGTATTGCTGTGAGTAAAAAATTGGTTTGACTCTGAATGAGGATTCTTATTTCTTCTACCAGCATCCATAAAATTGTGGTTTGTTACCTTTTAAGTGAAAGGTTTCTAGAAGAGGAAGAATGAGGATATCTCCAGCCAATTAAAAGGATTTGAGTGAAGTCCCTGTGAATTGGTAGTGAACGTTTTGACCAAATCTTATGGTCAACTGGCTAATAAATAATCCTGTACTCTATTATCTGTTAATATGGAACAGAAGGAGAAGATGTTACTTGCTGAGTACTGGGAAGTAGGTTTGTCTTAGTTTGATAATAACCGAATACCATAGACTGGATGGCTTATAAACAATATCTATATCTCACTGTAATGGAGGCTGGGAAGTCCAAGATCAAAGCACTGGCACATTTGATCAGGGCCTGCTTCCTTGTTTATAGATGGTCTTATTCTCATTTGGTGGAAGGGGCAAGGGAGCTCCCTAGGTCTTTTTTATAAGGGCACTCACCCATTCATGAGGGCCCCACCCTCATGACCTATTCACGTATCAAAATGCCCCACCTTATAATACCATCAGTTTGGGGATTAGTATTTCAACATATGAATTTTGGGGGAGAGGGATAAAATCAGTCTATAGTAAGCTTCTAATATAGTTGCCCAAAAGATGTCCAGTTTGTTGTAAATTCTCATCTGCATAGGGAAAACTTTCTTGTCACACTTGTTATCAGCCTCTGGTCTACTCTTTTGTAACAATTAGTACTAAGATTTGTCTCTATGCCTGAGGTGATGGATACCCCAATTACCTTGATTTGATTAATTTATATTTTATGTATGTATCAAAACATCACATGTTCTCTATAAAGTTATACAACTATTATGTAACCATATTACTTAAAAGCAAAAAATTAAAGAAAAATATAAAGACGTGTCTTGGGTGGGCAGGAGTTTCTGGCCCCTGTCAAATAACATAAGTTGCAGAGACACACATTTATACTGCTACAATGAGCAGTAAAGAAGGAAATTTGTGCCTGCTATGGGCAAAACCTGTTGAATTATTTGAATATTGGTTGGTATAGGAGACGAGGAGAAAGGATATGTAATGTTTGTAAAGAGTGGTAGAAATGCTGTGCTGTAGTAAGGCTCAGCTCCTCTTGACATTTATCATGTACACCTTCAATTCAGAGATGACAGTAAAAAAAAATCTGAGAGTGTCTTTTAATACATTCTGGCTTTATAAGAGACCTTTGGCCCCCAGGAAACACTAAAGTCCCCAAAGAAGTCAGAGATAAGGCAATGACTATGATTCAGATTCTTACTGCTCTGGATGTACTTTGCAATGATGATGTAGATGACCCATCAGAAAATGAGAAATCACCCAAAGAAATCTAGATGTATTTTTGAAGTTAATTCTACATCTGGGAAAATTCTTCTAGCCTTTATTTTGAAATTAAGAGATAACATAATAAATGTTATCAATATCGAGGAAGCAAATGGCTGGATATGATGGACTCCTCAAATGAGATAGCCACTGTTTGATCAAGCCCACAGAAGTCAAAGGGCGCAAATCCCATGGTCATAGCGAGAAAGCAATGTGGCTGTGTTTACTGTGACAATGAGTTTCCAAAGCTGTCAGTAATAATGGCCATGCTGCCAGCTATAGATCTTTAAGTGGACTGAAAACATTGCAAGTTTGTTTTGTTGAGCCACAGGCAGCCACCATAGTACTCAAAATCCAAAGTGTATGAGTGGATCAACTTTATTCCACACCCCTGTGAGACCCAATATGGTACCTTGGATATATGTGTGCAACAGAACCATAAATGTTTCATTGCTTCTCCACCCTAAAATTCTTCTGCATACTCAAAAGTGTACATATGACCTCCAGTTACCTCTGGGTTCCTCCACACTCACTGATCCCTGCCTCCCCACTCTCCTTACCTCAGCTGTCTTAAAAAGAAAATTGAATACATGTGAGGCCAAGGGATGATCATCAGGGAACTTCAAGTGTTCAAGGCAATACCACTATATAGTATGTAGCCCTCAGATGACTATGGTGATCTTTTCCAATTGTGGCTACCCTTACTTACTTAGGGGAGCTTCCTGGAAGAATAAGAAGCTTATTTATATACACCTTGTGAACAGTTATCCCTATGAAGACAGTCACCTGACTAGGGTGGCACTCAATTTGGTACAAAATTGGTTTATGACTTTAGGTAAAGTAATCAATGATATTGCGTCTGTTCTGGAAAATATTCAAGCGAACTTCAACTTACTAGCCAAGATTATTATGGATGATAAAACTGCCCTAGGCTTTCTCCTGTGGACAGGATAGATTGTGCACGATCACTAATAAATTTAGCTCTACCTAGATTAATGCTTTAGACCAAGAAGAAAAGTCAAAATAACAATTTATGGAGAAAGCTACATGACTTTCTAAGGTAGACCCTGATAGTTTATTAATTTTTTTTCATCTGGTAGATTTTGTTCCCTTGGGAGCATCACTGATGTCAATACTGTAAGATTGCGCTTGGCCAAATTGAAGACATTTTCTCTAAGCCGTTGTAGTTCAGCTTTATCAGAGTGAGGACAAATTGGTACATTCTTGGAAAAATACAGTAAAAGCCAAGACGGTGTAGGACTGAGAGGTGGATTTTGTTAAGAGTGGAGTCTTCATGGGCCTCTTGCATTTATGCACATCTTCTAAACAGAGACACTGATTGCCTTTGTTCTGGACTATCTTTTCTAAGCATGTTTGTATAGCAAACAGCCTTTGAGAAGACAATAGTACCACCCTCTTGGGGGAAAAATGCAAGGTATGCTTATAAACTTGAAAATAGTGGTAGTGTTTCCCTCTGGAGTAAAAGGCTGGTTGGTATGCTGAATACCTATTTTTTTTTTTTTTTTTAACTTTCCTATACTCAGAGTGCCTCTCCTATAATAAAACCCATCGGATGTTCAGGTGTCACCTGACCCTCTTTCCATCACTTTGTGGGAATAGGAGCTGGAAGAGTCAACGTGATGACAATTCTATTACTGTGAGTAATAAATGTCCTTATTCTCTTCCCCAGGAGCCTCCATGAAACTGTGGCAGGCTAACTTGTTAGCTTGAAGATATGGTAAAATCTCAGAACCTTCATAGTTCTTGCAGTTTATATAAATTACTCTAACAGATACTCTTGAATTCAAAACTCTATCATCACAGGCCATTTGGTCAAGTAATTCTTCCCTTTTTTAAAAAAATTCCATCTTATGCATGTTACTTAACTCTCAAGCTACTTAATCTGCTATTTGGATTTAGTAAGGGTTTAAATTAAAGAAAATGGAACTCTCATGCAGATAAATTTTCCGTTTTTGCCTCCATTGTATTTCTAAAAGTCATTCTTCCAAATAGTCTATTTTATTTCTCCATTGCCAAAATATTATAGAATGATGAATTCATGGCAGAATAAGGAAGGAAAAAAAAAAAAGAATGAGAAAAATTAGATCTGACTTTTGGCCCAAATGTCAGGGAAGTGAGATTGGATCATAAGGTAGCAGGAAGCTTAGGATTTGCCTTGTAGGGAGAAAATAGATCCTTTCAGTTTGGAAGTAAAAAAAATCTTAATAAGATAAAACATGTAAGCATGAAGAAAAGAAAGAAGAATATGTGTTCTGTAAAAGGGGTCAAAGAGATTTTAATTCTCTGGGGGAATTTGCTTCATTTTAGTTGCTGATTACTACTTATTAGGGGCCAGTCTCCAAAAAGATAGACATGAACTTGCAAATTTTGGGCTATTACAAAGGATAATCTCAATGTCTATGTTTTATTATGCTTTGACCCATAATATATAAATGCCTCTCCTTAGGAGATATTCACATATATATTAGGTATTAGATATGTATTTTCCCTATCTCTTCATTTTCTTTAACTGTTGACCCTTATTATTGGTTCAGAGAATTAGGAATGAAACATTTTATTCCTCATTCGGCCGAGCAGAAGAGTTAATGATGAGTGCCACCTGCATGAGCCTTCTGCGGGCCGTCTCCATGTTAATACACCACAGCAGGCCCTGGCCTTTGGGCAAAGCCTGCAGCTGTCAAGCTCTTCTGCTCATGGCTGAATGAGTTTAAGGTGTTTTTTTTGTTTGTTTGTTTGTCTGATTGTTTGGTTTGGTTTGGGAGCACGGGGGTATAGGGAGTATTATTGGCTTCAGCTAATCAAGATAGCTTATTTCATATTTTGAATCTCCTCAATTAGTTCATAATCTGGGGAGGAGAGGGAGGTTAAGAAAAATTGTCAAAAGCTTAGACATATGACAAAAGGATGGCTGTATGTCTTCTGAATGTACAGTAGCATTGTCTAATAGTCCTACCCAGGAGATTTAAATATTCCCAGTGATACACCTCTGTTTTACCTGGTATTTACTCTTTATTTAGGCCCAGGTTTTCATGAAGTTAGATGCTATCTTGTAGTTTCTTGTCCAGTCGGAAAAAAATTAATCACAAGGTTTATGATTTAATTATATTACCTTGTTTTGTATCTAATCTATCAACCTCATTCCAACATTTTTTAACAGCATTGATACTCAGTTTCTCCAGGGCTTGCTGAACCAGTTTTACCATCTCAAAGGTTCTCATGTTAATGAATTGAAGAAATCTTTGACACCTTTTCATTATTTATTTGCCTGATTTTTATCTTCCCTGAAAATTATACCTTCAAAGAGATATAATTAATTTTTACCCTGGACTCATAAGACTTTAAGCTCAACAGGGAGAAAAAAGGTCTAACTTGAAACACAGCAGCATGTATTATACTGATTGAAGTATAAAACCACATAGCAGAAAAAATAACACAAAAATGAAAGAAAAAACAAGGAAAATTGAAAATTATTTAAAGACAGGCCAAAATTGTTTTCACATAGAAAAAAAATTAATAGTAAGTAACTGAATGATGAATAAATTCAGAAACAATGCCTCTACAATTCAGACGTCCTTGATAAAAGAAAGATGATATTTTTTAAATAAAGCAAGACAATGCCTTAATTATTTTTGAGTAGAAATTTACTATATCTCTTCAAATTATATTTATTAAGTAGTTCCCAATGTATTGCTTTTTTTTAAACTACTGATAAGAAATCCTAGCAAAATCAGAATTATACAAAATCTGATTGAACCAGAGCCTATGTGGTTAAAAAAATACATATTAAAAAAGGAAGTAGATAATTTGTTACTTAAACTTCACAGAATAAAACTCCATTTAGCTATTGTATGTAGGTCACAAAGAGCAACGACAACAGCAATTACAACAAAAATCTATTATTTTTTTTTTCTGGGAGTAGTTTGTAAAATGCCTTTGAGGCTCAAGTAATAAATTTCAATATCAAGTTCTCAAACCATATTAAAGAAGCTGGTTAAAAATGTTCAAATACAAAACATAGTCAGTTGGGAAGAAACAGAAAAATTTTGATAATTAATCTATTGAATAGAAGAAAAGAAGGTGATCTCAAGTGGGGAGCTATAAACAAACAGTAACTCAAAAAGAAACAATATCAGAAAATGTTTTATAGACCTAGAGAAAGAAATATTACAAAGCTAAATAGATCATCAGAAAATGTAGGTGTGATGGAAGGAAGAAAGTGAAAAATAGAATCACAGAAAGGAAAATATAATGAAATTAAAAGTAAACATCTAAGAGATGGTGACAATAATAATGACACCAGCAAACTCAAACAATTACATTTACACTTTTAAATAACTTTGTGGTGAGGCAAATTACAGTTGACAATGACCTATTACAATGTACTATGTAAAGATTGCTTGAAAGAGGCTATCTAGAAATATTACTGGCATTTAAGTATGCTTTTTAAAAATATTTCTTTCCAGTCTTTATTTCTTGAAAATATTGTCAGTGTACTCTAAAATGTTTGAACAAAAAGAAGTCAAATAATGGCAAATATAATCTTCATGACTATAAAGAGATTTTTCCAATATCCTTCTAAATAATCTATCAGTCAATTAATTAAAACTAAAACAATTCTTTGAAAAATCATATATACGTTGTGAAGTATCATAGTGACACTGAGGATGTTGCAACAGGAAACATTTTAGGAAAAATGTTAGCATGTTAAATTGTCTTGGCTACTTTCATAATCTTACATATAAGATAAAGACAAAAACAGAGAGAAAAAAAGCTTTCTCTTCATGTGGTTTAGCATATGGTGTATGTTCAAAGTTGATGAAGAGTTTGATAATGATGATCCTGCAAAACTGTGAAATCTGAATTACCTTAAGCAATTTGTGGAAATTGGCAGGAGTCCTAGATTGATATGTTTGATATATTTTGCTTTTGGCTTATTATTTTTTCTTACTTTTCTCCAAAGAAATGTGCTTTGGTTAACATTTATTTAGGTGACTGCCCAGATTGTGTGGGATCCCATTCACACTTGCTTCCTAAATGATCTGCATATATATGTATGAACAGAATCAATGAATTTTAAGTAGTATAGCATCCCCTTCATTTCTTCTTCCTGGGTGAGTCTTGGAGTGCTTTAGTTTGAAAACAGTGATAGTGGTTTAGGTATAGGCTCTCACAGGGAACATTTTGTATTTCATAGTGTGCCTTCAGGAGAAATAACAATTGTGCTAAGAATTTTGAGCTCTAGAATGAAAGAAAAATGGTGAAGACACTTGTGATGTTAGCATTCAAAGAGCTGTGAAATAGAATTGATTATCCTAAATAACCTTGGTTAGTATCAGTCCTACATTCACAAGGGAAAAAATAAAATTTCCACAAAGCTTAGGAATTTGCCTTGGTGAATGGTTGAGCTCATTTAAGGATAGAGTAAATAAAAGGCTAGAAATTAAAATCTCTTCGTGCTTAAAACGTGATGCAAAATATTGTAAGTGGATTTTTCTTACTTAAGGAGGGCATCTTAATCATTGTGCAACGTATTGGAAGGCCAGGAAATATTTGGGGACTTAGAGAAGACACTTAAACTCTTACGCACATGCAATTAATGAAGGTTTAAGACTTAATGCTTGCTTTTCCATTCTTGTGATACTTCACTTATTAGAATGGGCTCCAGCTCCATCCAGGATAATACAAGAGGTGCTAGATCACCATTGTTTTTTGTGGTTGAGTAGTACTCCATGGTATACATATACCACATTTTATTAATCCATTCATGTGCTGATGAGCACTTGGGTTGTTTCCACATCTTTGCAATTGTGAATGCTGCTATAAACATTCGAGTGCAGATGTATTGGTATTAATTGATCAACACTTATGTGCACATATGGTCGTGACATTCAATCAGGTGTTGAGCAGGTGGAAGGGGGTGGAGAGGATGGGTATATTCACACCTGATGAGTGCGGTGCACACTGTCTGGGGGATGGACACACTTGTAGCTCTGACTCGGGCTGGACAAAGGCAATATATGTATTCTAAACATTTGTACCCCCATAATATTCTGACATAAAAAAACTAAAAAAAATATTTAATGCATGAGAAAGGAAAAGGGAAGGATTTTGTGGGTACTTGAAGAGGGGACACAGAGTAAGATAGTAAGAGGCAAGGTGTAAGAAAGAGACACTGACACAGAAGTAGGCAATACACAGCCAGTTAAAAGATTGCATGGAGAGATATTTTAAGATAGATATATAATATTCAATTTTAAGTTTGAGCCTATACTATACAATGTTTAATCCTCTGGAATTTCTCCAAACAGGAATCCCAAACAAGAACTAAATTTCCTGATGAAATAAAGAAAAAGGAGAAGGAGAAGAGAGGAAACACTGTTCGGGAAGATGATGTGTTTCTAAGGAATTATGACCAAAATGATGTAGAATTTTATAGAAACAGGACATGGAGCATAACATGTCTGAAAAAAATGTAAGTTTTCTGAGAATTCCTATATGTAAGGAGAAGAGTTACTCACTGTCACTAGCAGGATTTTTGAAAATTTGAAACTTTGATGTTTAAAACTATTTTTTGAGATCATTTATACTCATATGTTTTGTGTTGGCTAAAATATTATCTGATTTGCAGTGTTATGTATCTCCATTGATCATGTTCTGTTGACCTCAATAAGACTCCTAGACATATAATGTGTATTTGTGGTGAAATAGAAATAAAAACTTAATAATTTTAGAAATGAATATTCAATGCTTTATAAATAAATTAATCCAAGTTTAAAGATTTATGCTACATCTAGAGAGACTCAAAAGTATCATAAATGACATAATTAATAGTCTTTTATTTGAGGATAATAAGTTTTAATTTTGGTGGGTACCACTATGTTTATGTCAATTCTCTAGAAAAGCTGACTGCTATCACATGCAATGAGAATATTGTACAATTTATTAGAAAGGATAGACTAGTTAAAATATAGTCTTTCTTAAAAGTTATATATTTGTATAAAATCCAGTAGTAATTTTTATTGGAATAACATGATAAGTCCAGAGCTTGATAATGCCCAGTGCAAAATGCTCTTATCTTTAATCTGCATGATTAGTGAGATCAGAGGAAAAAATTCTTTAGATTTTCGTGAAATATTCTTACATGATGACCTCTAACAATGCAAAATGTAATTCTACATTTAATACCCTTCACATACACACACATACAGACACATGTACACACACACACTGTACATGTAAGAAGAATAATATAATAGGGAGACAAATGATGCAAAATATTGTAATGAAAATTTGAACTGTCCACTAATTTTGTAGAACAGAGACTGTTGGGATTTGGGTATCTGTACTTATTATTCAAGGTTCAACCAAAAAACAGAAGTCACACTACTTACCTAGAGCAAGTGGGTTAATACAGAGAAGTGACAGCTTAACATCTGTTAGAAAGCTAGAAAAGCTAAATCCAGAGATTTTGCAGGGATTGACTGGAAGAGCAATATTTGCATGGAGCCTTCCACTTATCTTTGCTGCCTGGAATTTCAATGTGGTTCTAGTAGAATTCTTAAGATTCTGGCTATAATCTCTTACCGGGCATTTGCTAAAACCCATTCCCTTGCCTCAGGTGCTTGGAAGAATAATGGCTTCTCCCATTTTGTGACTACTAATCCTTGATTAGAATTAAGTAGAATCCTACTAGCAAGACATTCTGGGTGATAAATCATTAAGTATTTTTATTCCAACAGTAGAAGATACCGAATATCAACAAATAACATCTGACAACAGTGTAAAAACAGTGCTGACTGAATACTTTGTGGTACATTTTGAAGTATCTTATTTAGACTAATTAAGTGTCTACCTGAAGGCACTAATTGCTAAAGTTACAATAATCATCTTTAAAGAGTTTATTCCTTGAATAAGAAATATATTCACACTCACATGTTTTTTTTCTTTGTATTAAAACAAACTAAGTTACCATTCTTTGTAGTGTCCATTAATTTTTAATAAAGGGTATAATAAAGCATACTCATATTTGCTTTAATTTTTAAAAGTCTATTAAAGAAAATAGAAGAAATTACTAAGCAGTAAGAATAATTACTTGCTTTGTTGAAATGTATGTTTTCACACATTTTTTTCACACATTATGGACAAATATCCCTCTTTAAGGTTGGCCATCAATTTACATTTTTTTCAGTAATATATTCCTCATATAATGAAAGATATTATCAAACTTTGGCACTGTTACCAAGCTAGGGGGCTGAACCATTGATGGAAGTAAATATGTGGAAAATTTTCACTACACAGCTTTCATATTTTTTTTTATTTTTTAAAACTGTGACTGTGATTGTACTTCTCATTCAAACAACAAACATTTTTAAAGGTGTGATTACTTCAACTTTAGTAATTTTTCCCTGATACAAACATTCACAAGTATATATCTAGAAAACAAATTCTTAGAAGTAACATTGAGTCTGAGGCAGTACTACTTAAAATGCATGTATGCATTTTCAAAGAGGCAGTGTCAGCAACATCTGGTAGTTGTTAGAGAAGCAAAATATTACTCTCCACCCCAGGCCAACTGAGGCCAAATGTGCAGAGTTGGAACTCAGGAATCTGTATTTCAATAGAACTACAGATGATACTTATGCATGTTGATCCAGAGGAAACGTTTTCACACATTATGGGCAAATATCCCTCTTTAAGGTTGGCATCAATTTACATTTTTTCAGTAATATGTTCCTCCCATAATGAACGATATTATCAGACTTTGGCATTGTTACTTAGCTAATAGTGTCATGGTATCATTTTGACTTTTATTTGAGCTATAATCATTGAGGTATTTATACGTCTTTTCCCATGTTTAAAAGGCCTCATAATTATCTGTAACAGCATAAATTATCTATAACAGCATAAAAGTACTTGTACTTCATGTAAATGGAATTGTACATTATTCACACATTTATGTCTGACTTATATTTTCAACATGATATTTTTGAGAATCATCTACATTGTTGTGTGTGGTTGTAGATCATTAAATCTCATTTATCTAAGCTAGATATGTGTTCATGTGAATGTGCCAATATCTATTTATCAATTCAACTGATGAATGGTTCTAGGGTAGTTGAAGTTTGGTACTATTATAAATAATGTAGCTGGGCATATCCTATTATATGTCTTTTTGTAAATAAATGAACATAATTCTTTTGAGTATATTATCATAGACTAAAACTGTTGAATCATTCAGTATGCATTCTTCCTGCTTTCATAGATATTGCCAAATAATATTTTAAAGTGTTTGTACAAGTTTACTTTCACATCAGCAGTGTATAATATTTTGTAATTGCTCTACATCCTTGACAACACTTGGTGTGTCAGCCTTTTTAATTTCAGCCATTCATGTGATGTGTACTGGTATCTCATTGTAAGTTTAATTGCATTCACCCTGTGTCTAATACAATTGAGCATCTTCTCATGTTTAATTTTAATATTATTTTTAATGAAGTATCTCTTCTCCAGGGGAAGCCCCAAAACAATAGCTGGCTAATATAGAGTATGCAAACACATAGCTCCATTATCTCAAATTGGAAACAACTGTGAGGAGATATTCCAGTTCCAGAGCTTTCTGTGAAATTGAATAAGGCCTTTAATGTAATGGCTTCCTAGTTCCATTTCTACTTGTGACCAATCGTGATTCTCTCAGTCTCTTGCAGTTGTCCTTAAGAGCACTTCCCAAAAATCTACCTACCTAAAATTATTATCTCAGTCTCTTTCACAAGAATCCTATTGCCAGTCAGTGCCAGGAATGATCCTAAGAAAAAGACTTTAAATATCTTTTCTGAGCCTCTGGTAATGTTCAGTGTGGAACCGGGGAATAAAGCAGGGACAGTTAATGAGCACAAAAATATAGTTAGATAGATAGAATAAGCAATATTTGATACCACAAAAAAGTGACTATAATTAACAGAAAGTTCAGGTATACTTTAAAATAACTAAAAGAGTTGAATTAGAATGTTCCTAACACAAAGCAATGATAAATGCCTGAGGTGATGAATACCCTAATCATGCTGATTGGATTAATTCACATTGCATACTTGTATCAAAACATCACATGTACCCTATAAAGATATACAACTATTATGTACCCATAATAAAGGCAATGAAGTCATCTTATCGAAAAGAAAGCTGGACTTGAATGTTTATCACAGCAAAATTTACACTTGCAAAGATGTGGAATCAACCTAAGCATCCTTCAATTCATAATTGGGTAAAGAAAATTTGGTATAAATATATACCATGGAGTACTACTCAGACATAAAAGAGGAATGAAATAATGTCATTTGCAGCAACTTGGATGAAATGAGACTATTCTCCTAAGTGAAGTATCTCAGGAATGGAAAACCAAACACCGTATATTTTCACTAAGAAGTGGGAGCTAATAAATGCATACACATGGGCACAGAGCAATATAAATGACATGAGAAACCAAGGAAAGGGGAGAGTGGTAGGGTGGGTGTGGGAGAAAAACTTACCTACTGGGTATAATGAACACTATTCTGGGCACATCAAAAGCCTTGGCTTAAGCATTATACAAGATATCCATGCAATAAAAATACTTGTAATCCCATAATTAATATTTTGAAATAAAAAATAGTATAAAAATAATAATTGAATATAAGAAAGAAAAAATAGTTTTAGATTTTGGAGCAGGATCATTTTTTGGCCATCTGTCAATAAGGATCACATCATTGGTGCTGGTGGGGTAATGGTAGCACCAAGAAAGTTGTGATGGGCCGGGCGTGGTGGCTCACGCCTGTAATCCTAGCACTCTGGGAGGCCGAGGCGGGTGGATCGCTCAAGGTCAGGAGTTCGAGACCAGCCTGAGCAAGAGCGAGACCCCGTCTCTACTAAAAATAGAAAGAAATTATATGGCCAACTAAAATATATATATAGAAAAAATTAGCCGGGCATGGTGGCGCATGCCTGTAGTCCCAGCTACTCGGGAGGCTGAGGCAGTAGGATTGCTTGAGCCCAGGAGTTTGAGGTTGCTGTGAGCTAGGCTGACGCCATGGCACTCACTCTAGCCAGGGCAACAAAGCGATACTCTGTCAAAAAAAAAAAAAAAGAAAGTTGTGACGATGCTATTGTTAAAACTTTCACTAAGGTTGGACTAAGGTGAAATATTGATGGATAAAAATGTACTGGTAGGACTGGAACTGTATCTTAGCATTTTTAGATAGTTTGGAAGTAAATATAAGTACTTTTGAATTGGGTGTCTGATACTGGTTATCAATGCATTGGATAAAAGCAATGGGATTCTGAGAGTGATTACTCACCAATTTAAGAAGTGTGAAAGTTAGAGGCTCACCTTAAAATCATATAACACACAGACACATGGAAACATATACACACACACAAAAAACAACTCATCTCTCCTATAGTTAGAGAGCAGAAGAAGCTAAGGATCCAGCCCTAGACTTAATTATGAGGATATCAGAGAATCACAGAAGTTTATATTCTTTACTCTGGTAAATTTCCTGGGGCAAGGTCTGGCCTGGATTGGGAAGGGTGGGATCCTGAGGCAAAGGGTATAGAAATATGTATCAATGCATTGAATAACTTTGAAATAATGGATTCATATTGCTCTGAATCCACTAATCCTGCTCATAGCTCTCTCTCTTATTTTTATGATTAGACTTCCATGCTTAAAGGTGATGCAGAAACTTCATCCTTGGAAGACAACATATACCCTCCTAAAAACTGAGTCTACCTTCCCACCTTCAAGTTCTCAAACTGCTAATTATAGCTGAGTCACAACCTAAAACAGCTGTTGAAGATCTCTGCATGCTAAGAGAACAGAAGAACCGTAGGTTTTGAAGTACCTGCAGGACCAGCCACCATGTTCTGGCAGAAACCAAAAGATTGTGCCTATTGGTTGAAGATACATGGTATGATTTCTATATATTTTTTAATTTGTTGAGCCATATTTTGTGGACTAAGATATGATCAATCTTAGAGAATGTGCCATGTGCTGATGAGAAGAATTTATATTTAGTAGTTTTGGGGTAGAATGTTCTGTAAAGGTCTATTAGGTCCATTTGTTTTAGGGTTTCTTTTAAGCCCAGTGTGTATTTATTTCCTGCTTTCATGATTTGTCCGGCTCTGACAATGGAATGTTGTTATGATGCTACTATTTATTTCCTTGCTTAACTCTAGTAGAATTTGTTTTATGTATCTGGGAGCTTCTATAATAGGTACATATATATTTAGGATTATTATGTGTTCTTGTCGAAGTGCTCACTTTACCATTATATAATGACCATCTTTGTCTTTATTTACTATTATTGATTTAAAGTCAATTTTGTCTGAGAATGGCTACATCTTCAATGGGGGTGAAATATGAAGTTGAATCAGAGAACATTTATCACTATGGAAATAGTCACCTGTGTCACATCATTTAATACCTAGCAACATCCTCATGAAAGTGTTGTGGTGGTAATTTTACATGTCAGCTTGACTGGGCCATAGGGTTCTCATATATTTGGCTAAACATTGTTCTGGGTATGTCTTTGAGGGTGTTTCTGGACAATATTAACATTTAAATTGGTAGATAGAGTAAAGCATAATGTCCTCGCCAATGTTGGCAGGCCTCATTCAATCTGTTGAAGCCCTGAATAGAAAAAAAATGGCAAGAATGGGGAATTTGTTCTCTCTGTCTGATTGTCTTTGAGCTGGAATGTTGGTCTTCTTCTGACCTGGAACTCACAAATGAACTGGAAGTTATACCATTTACTCTCCTGGTTCTCAGGACTTTGAGCTTGGACACAACTATGTCATCAGCTCTCTTGAGTCTCCAGTACACTGACTGTAGGTCTTGAGTCTTCTCTGCCTCTATAATCACATGAGACAATTCCATATATATTATATAATATGTATGTATGCTATATTGTATATAATATAATTGGACTATTATATTAAAAGAGATATTCTATTCGTTCTGCTTCTCTGGAGAACTCTGACTAATACAGATTTTGGTATCTAGACTGATTCTAGAGAAACAGATATTAAGGATGAGTTTTCCGAATTGGTCTGCTGTTTCTGGAATTAGCTCTCTAATATGATTAGATTCAAAGTTGCTAATGGCTTCATTTCCAGTTGTAAAGAGGTACTGATAGCCCACAACATGATTTGATGATAGAGATATGTAAAATATCTTTGCTGGATACTCTTAATCAGCAACTTATAAGAAGCAAGGGTCTGGGTGACTGTATATATTATACTTTTGAAAATTTTTGGAAAACTTAACAACTAGAATAAGATTGGGTTGGTTTTTCCTGATGTTGATTGATAAAGTGGACAGTTTCAGCACTACCACCCCTTTCTATGACTTTGCTGAAGGACAGTAGTGAAAGGAAATCTTCCCAATATGCAGAACTCCAAGCAGTACAAAGGTTGTTCACTTTGCTTGAAGGAGAAATGGCCAGACATATGATTATATACAGATTCATAGTCTGTTGCCTAATGGTTTGGCTTAATGGTAAGATTTTAGAAGCAATATGATTGGGCAATTGGTGGAAGAAAATTTGTGGGAGAAGTATGGGGATAGACTTCTCTGAATGAGAAAATATGTGAAGATATTTGCATCTCATGTTAATGCTTACCTAAAAGTGACCTCAGCAGACAGCTTAGTAGTCCAATGACTAGGATGGCCTGTTTTATGGATACCAGTCAGCCCCTTTCCCAGCCACTCCTGTCACTGCCCAATGGGCTCATGAACATTGTGGCCATGGTATCAGGGAAGAAGGTGATGCACAAGCTCAGCAACATAGATTTCCACTCACCAAAGCCAACCTTGTTATTGCCTTCTGGCAGCACAGAATAACACAATTCCTGATATGACATTATGCCCCAGGGTGATCATTCAGCTACCTGGTGGCAGATTGATTACATTGGATAGCTTCTATTATGGAAGGAACAGTGTTTTGTTCATACTGGAATAAATACTTACTCTGGATATGGATTTGCCTTCCCTGCATGCAATGCCTCTGCCAGAACTACCATACATATACTTACAGAATGCCTTATTCAACATTGTGGTATTCTGTGCAGGATTGTATCTAACCAAGCAAAAGGAGTGTAGCAATGGGCCTATACTCATGGAATTCACTGGCCTTACCATATTCTCCACCACTCTAAAGTAGCTGGTTTGATAGAATAGTGGAATGGGCTTTTGAAGACTCAGTTACAGCACCAGCCAGGTGGGGTAAGATTCCCTAGAAAGCTGTATATGCTCTGAATCAGCACCAAATATATGGTGCTCTTTCTTCCACAGCCAGCATTCACAGGTCCAGAAACCAAGGAGTTGAAATGGGAGTAATCAATTCACTACTACCTCTGGTGATCCACTAGCAAATTTTTTGCTTCTTATTCCCATGATCTTGTGTTTTGTTGGCCTAGAGGTCTTAGTTCCAATGGAAGGAATTCTTTCACCAGGAGACATGACAGTGATTTCATTGAACTGAAAGTTAAGACTAATGATCGGCCACTTTGGGTTTCTTACACATCTGAATCAATGACATAGAAGGAAAATAGTGTGCTAAGTGGGGTGATTAATCTTAATGATCAAGAAGAAATTGGACTGCTACTCCACAACAGACATTAAGAAGAGCATGTCTCAAATACAGGGGATTCCTTAGAGCATTTCTTAGCATTATCACACTCTGTGATTAAGGTCAATGGAAAACTACAACAACCCAATCCAGACATGACTACTTATGGTCCAGACCTTTCAGGAATGCAGATCTAGATTACTTCACCAGGTAAAGAACCATAGCCAGCTAAGGGGCCTGCTGAAGGCAAAGGGAATATACCATAGGCAGTAGAAGAGTATAGTTATAAATACCAGCTATGACCACATGACCGGTTAAAAAAATAAGAACTATAATTGTCATGAATATTTTCTCTTCATTTTGTCATGAATAGTGTGTGCATATACATACTTATATATGTATTTATGGGGAAAGCAAATATCTTTGTTTTCTTCCCTTTCTTTTTCCCTTAATATGTAGCATGAGATATATTAACATCATACTAAAGTATTTAAGTATTGTCAGTTTTATATCAGGGTATTTAAATAATGGGATATGAAGAAGAAGAGTAATGATCACTCAATGACATTAACTTCTCTTCCAGGGAAGGGACTAGTGTGTTTTCAGTCGTATGCAGAATAGTTGTGTAATGTTAGGTAAAATTATGATCTTGTTACTGTGTTTATTTGAAGATTAAGCGTGGTTTAAGGAGGCTCATATGTATGCCAAACGGACAATGTGTGGACTTGTGATAGTTAATTTTATGTGTCAACTTGATTGGGCCAAGGGATTCCCCAAATATTTGGTTAAACATTATTATAGGTGTGTCTTTGAGGGTGTTTCTGGATGAGTTTAAAATGTGACTCAGTAGACTAAGTAAAGCATATTGCCCTCCTCAATGTGTGTGTGAGCCTCATCCAATCTGTTGAAGGCCTGAATAGAATAAAAAGAATAAGAAAGAGGGAATTTTTTTTCTATGTCTGTTGACTGTCTTTGAGCTAGAAGATCATTTCATTTCTACCTAGGGACTCATCTTAAGATTGGAACTTATACCATTTTTCTAATTGTCAGGCCTTGAACTCAGGCTAAAACTTACTTTCAGCTCCCCTGACTGCAAATTTTGGTCTTCTTAGCCTTTGTAATTGTGAGTGACAATTCCTCATAATAGATATCTTTTTATATATAGTTGGCCCTCAAACAACAGATTTTGAACTGCATGGGTCTACTTATAAGAGTATTTTCTTCTGCCTCTGCCACCCCTAACATAGCAAGACCAACCCTTTCTTCCCCTCCTCCTCCTCAGCCAACTCAATGTGAAGATGACAAGGATAAAGACCTTTATGAAGATCCATTTCACTTAATGAATAATAAACATATTTCCTCTTCTTTATGATTTCCCAATAACATTCTTTTCTCCAGCTTACTTTATTGTAAAAGTACAGTGAGTAATACCTATAACATATAAAATGTGTGTTAATTGATTGTTTATGTTGTTGATAAGACTTTTGTTCAACAGTGGGCCATTAGTAGTTACATTTTGGGGAGTTACAAATTAAATGTGGATTTTCAGCTGTGCAGTGTCAGCACCCCTAGCCCTCATGTTGTTCAAGGGTCACTGCGTGTATATCCTATTAGTTATGTTTCTATGGAGAACCCTGAGGCATGCAAGTGTTAATACATTGCTAGGATAGCTTTTGAACAGACAGGAAAATTAATGGTCCATACTAGACGAAGAAGAAAGAGGAGAAGAAGAAGGAGGAGAAGGCAGGAAAGGAAGAAGTGGAAGAATAAAAATGGCACATATGAAATGAAGTAGAAATGTCAGAACTGCATATCAGAGAATATAGAAAGAGATCAAAAGGTTTAGAGAATTGATCATATTAGTGTTAATACATTTCTTAAAGCTGGAAACCGCCATCATAAAATATTCCATGGAGGGGTATAGAGGGCTCTCTATTTACCAAACAAGTAAGAAATTATAGAGGGGGAAACCAGGTGCAGTGAGAAGCTCAGTGGTAACTACCTTGTGTAGGCCAGGTTTGACGACCAGAGGTACTATTATATAATTGGGCTCTCTTTTAGTAACAGAGATAACAGGATCCTGAAATAATAGAGGTCAAAACATGGTGCTCAATTATCAGAAACCATGAGGGAACAATTACTGTAATGAGTTTCAAGTTCACAGTGGCAACCAGAGGCGCATGACCTGCAGAGCATTATGGAGATGGTTAAGAGCATGATGAATTTAGACAAAGAACAGATTGGCAAACAACAGGGCTGTTGTTAAATTTGCAAAATGGAAAGAAATCAAGAATGGATGATCAGCCAGCCACATTATTAAAGTTATTATCCCATGCCTGTTTTCTAAAGCTCAGCCACTTTCTGACTTTGACTAAATCTTTGTAAAGAAGAGACCTGATTTAAATGAAAAAGATTCTTTATAGTTATGTAGGTCTAGTTCTTCAATGATCATTTATTCAGATAATCACACCGGGCAAAATGGGAATATCTAGACATTCTAAGGATTTTTGGAGACAGAGTTTGAGTTGACATCGATACCCAGGGACCTGAATTATCATCATACCCCTCAACCTCCCAGCAGAGTGGGAGTATATGGTATGGAGGCCAGGAGCATTGGCACCATTCACAGACCAAAACAGTGGTCATTTCTCAGATCTGAAAATATAAAATTAGAATGTACATATTTCTTAGTTTGCAAAAATCTCATATTTGTCCTTGGAAGATGGAGTAAGAGCTATTGTGGTGGAGAAAGCCAAATGAAAGCTTCTGGTTTTGGTCTCCATCCTGGCCAAGATAGTAAATCAAATAAAATGCCATATCCCAGGGGTATGGTAGAGAACATTGGCACCCTTAAGGGAGGCAGGCATGGTTGTCCCACCATAACCCCATTTAATTTACAGGTTCATAACCTATACAAGCTAGATGAATTCTTCCATATAAAATTTATATCACAAAATCAATCTAGAAGTATCTCCTCTTGGAGCTTCCATGCTAGATGTAGCATCTTTGAAGAGCAGATTAATAGTTTCAGTACATGGTATGCAACCATTGATCTTTTAATTGCATTCTTTTCTCTACCAATTAGGAATGAAGATCAGAAACATTTCACATTTATGTAGGACTATTTTAGTCAGAGTTCTATGAGGTGACAGAAACCAGACAGTAATCTGAATAGAAAATTTTATTATAAACTATTACATTAGCTTCCTATTGCTTTTGTGACACACTCCCACAAACTTAGTGTCTTAAACAGCGGAAATTTATTCTCTTGAATATCTGGAGACCAGAAGTCTGAAATCAGTTTCACTGTGTTAAAGCCAAGAGGGTGGCAGTGGGCTCCAGAGGACAGCCACTTTCTTGCTTCTTTTAGCTTCTGGTAGCCATGAGCATTCTTTGACTTGTGACTGCATCACTATAGTCTCTGTTTCCCTGGTCACATTGTCTTCTGAAAACTCCTTTTGTCTCTTATAAGGATATTTTTGATGACATTTAGGACCCATCTGCATACACCAAATATTCTCCCCATCTCAAAATTATTAACTTAATCAAATCTGCTAAATCCCCTTCGACATAAAGGTAACATATTTGCAGGTTCCAGGGATTATCATGGGGCTATCTTTGGGAGCCATCATGCAGCCTACCACAAGGATTGATTATCAGCAGAAGATTGGAGGAGTAATGAGGAGTTGGCTAGTAAGAGGAAAGGAGAAGTTTAAAGAATACAAGAATAGCAGATATAGGCATCAGCCACTACCCCTAGGGCTGAGATAAAGCCTACAAAACAAATCCCAGGACTAAAATACAGATCTAATTGCAAAGGGCACAGCCATAGCGCAGTGGACAGCAAAGAAATTTCTATGTATCCCACAAGCTGTGCTGGTGGGACTCTTTGCAAGATTTCTCACTGTATTGTTCAGAGTACTGTCACAGTCAGGTGCCTTCATGGTGGCATTTGGCTACAAAGCTGCCTAACAAAGTCCCCAAAGAAGCCTATCACAGAGAGGTGCCCTTCCAACGACAATCTGCTCCAAAGCCACCCGAGTAGGGTGTATGAAGAGATGTCAGTCATTCTATGCCTACCGCAATACTGTCTTTGTGTGTGCTGAGCGATTTACCTTTTGAAGATGCCACATTCTCTTGGCAGCAGGGTGCTGAAAAAAATGTACTTATTTCCTGATGAAAAAAAGCACATCAAAAAAAGAGAGAGAAATACCATTCTCTATCATTGTCCCTTGATGTCCTCTACTGACAAAATTTAATCTCATGCCAGCTAGGAAAGCAGATATATTTACAACTCCATTTTTTCAGAGCAAGCAGTGAAAGGTGGATTTTAAGCTGATAATCAATAAATCGATAAATGATACTCTCCACCCATTTGGAGGGTATTCATCTTACATGTTATTTTTATATACTTTTGAATGATAATAAAATAATTTTATATTTCCACTTAGTGAAATACAGCTGTCCTTGTTACAAGTAAAGTTCTCACTCTCTCTCCCAAATGAGGAAATTCATAATCCCAACAATCATTGTAGCCATGCTGTCTGTATTAATTATGCATCAAATTTATTGCATTCCCACCAAATGTTCTAACTCAAGACTAAACCTCCAATAATATGTATATTTTAAAAAGAAGAAATAAGAATGAAATATTTAGTATTGACAAATACAAAGGACATGATAAGCAAAGAGAAAATATAAATCACTACAGACCTTGCCTAGGTAATTGGTCATAGACTGTAATTGATATCTATGGCTTCCTTCTTCTACCACTCATTTGATATTCTTTTACCTCAGCCAGAACCTCAAATGGCTAAGTCTTTTAGTTAATAGAGTAACCTGAACCCACTGAGTCTTCAATTTTCTTTTTTTATTATTTTATTATTATTTTTATTTTTTTACTGTAGTTTTGCATTAACTCTTGGCCATAGCAGGACTAAGAAGCACTTCATAGAATCTTCTGAGTTGCAGAAAGAGGGCTCCTTGCTCTCATTGTGTAGGACTAATCCATTTTTCTTTGGTAATTAGGATCAATTCCTGGAGCCTATAGTCTAATACCTTTTTCAACCTGTTGGTTCAGTGGCATAAGAAACATAAAATACTGGGTTGTATTCTTATCTTCCAATTCAATTGAACCAATGCTGTACCCCTCGGTTAAAGAATTACTAGTGTTAAGGAATTATTGAGGATTAAGAACTCCAAATCTCCAAAACTCCTACTTGAATTTTGCTAAGATTAGAAGCAAAAATTCTGTGAGTAATTGAGTTGAATAATTTGTTAATGTAGGGTAAAGATTTTATATATTTAAATAAATAAATACATTTAGTCATTGACAGTTTTTCTCTCTCAGCCATTTGAATATGTCATCCTACTGCCTCCAACCTCTGTGGTTTCCGAAGAGACGTTATTTATTTTGATGAAAAGTTGTATATAATGTGCCATTTTTTTTCATCCTCATATACAAAGTTGTCTCTTTTTCTTTGGTTTACTAGGGTTTAACTATGATATATCTAGATGTGGATCTGTTTGTCATATTTGAAGTTTATTCAGCTCCTTGGATGCACATATTTATGTTTTTCATCAAATTTTGGAATTGATTATTTATGCAAATATTTTTTATTTCTCTTTATTGTTTTTCTATTCCTCAGATGGATAATATCAAATGACCTATCTTCAATTTTATTCTTTTTTCTCAAACATAATGTTTTGATACTCTAGTGAATCTTTTAATTCAATTGTTGTGCCTTTCAACAACAAAATTTCTATTTAATATTTTAAAAATAATTTTTATCTCTATTGGTGTTCTCTATTTGATGAGACATTGTTCTCATACTTTGTTTTAATCACTCAGCCAAGATTTCCTTGTTTCTTTAAATATGTTTGTAACAGCACATTAATGTGTTTAGGATGTTCAATATCTGGACTTCTTCAGGGACAGTTTATTGTCAACCTTTTCCTTCTGCATCAACCATACTTTTCTACTTATTAGCATGTCTTATAACTCCTTGTTGATAACTGGATATTATAAATATGTAGTATTCAACTCTGGAAATCAGATGCCTCCTCCTTTCCCCAGGTTTGTCATTATTACTGTTTTTGTTGTTGCTGCTGCTGCTGATTGTTTGTGAAGTTATGTTCCTGAACTAATTTTCTAAAATCTGTACTCTTTGTCATGGCTGGTCACTAAAATCTCTTTTTTATTAGCTTAGTGACTTGCTAATTCTTGGACAGAGTTTTTAATTAATTAATTAATCATTATTTTCAATGTTCTGGACCTCTCAGTATTTCTTGAGGAGCCCCGTTACTGTTGGGGCAAGCTTTCAATGTTCTGGAAGCTTATAACTTTGCCTTTGTTTTCACTTCCTCTTTGCACAGAGTCTATATATCAACCTATACATATTCTCACCTCTATTCTGTGTGTGGCCTGCTGGATTCCCCAGACCTCATCAGAACTTTCCAAAGTCCCCAGTGGATATCTCATTCCCCAGGTTTTTCTTTACAATTTTTTGGCCAGCCTCTTGTTTGCTTCAATTGGTGTTATTGCCTCATATAGCAATAATACTAAACAATTGCTGCTGATTATTTTAAACACATTTTCTGGGGATAAGTTTTTATTATTGAGTGAGATCTGACCCAGTTCAGATAAAATAAGGCTTTTCCAGAGAATTGCCAGATGGGTGAAATGGTTGTAATTCTCTTGGATTGGTCTTTGGGGAGCACAAAATCAGTTCTATCCTTTCAAGTATCTGCTTAGATGCTGCTTTACTCAACTGCCATGGTTTAATGCTAATGATTTTCATGATTATCTCAAAATGCAATATGGGAATAAGATGCATTAAAACACAAGAAAAATCTTTGTTCTAATTGAAATTCATCTATTTTTTCTTGAATAAGTGATCCTTTGATTTTTGTAAGCTTTGACTAAATTTAACAATTCTGAAAAATTTGATTTTGACAATATTTGCCAGTAATCTTATTACTTGTACGTATAGCCAATTTTGGAAGTTCTTATTCCATCATTCTAGAAATGCTTGTTTTTTAATGTTATTTTAAAGAAAGTTTTTTTTTTTTAAAGAAATCTCCACTTTTAAAGGACTTCAGTAGCGACAAATAACATCCACTCTAAATTTGTAGCTCTTAGGTTGTTTTTAGATTTGCATTTAAAGTATCTTTTCACTTATATATAGAAGATATGTATGAATATTGCATAAGAAGATTTAGAGATGATGAAATATAAGTTGAACACATCAATATCCCATTGTCTGAAAGAGATAAAACATTTAATTAGTCTATAAATATTATGTTCTAATGCATTTAAATGGATGCTATGGTCTTTACTAGTTACTTCATTTTTGTTAAAATCTCTCAAATGATAGTATTTTCAGTTTGAATTCAGACTTCATCTTTGTGAAAAGAATATTAGAAAAAAATATTAGAATATTAGGAAAAAATTATGTAAATGTATTATGTGGACTCCTTAATGTGGAGTCCTGTAAATGTGGACTCCTTAATGAAGTTCAGGAAAATAATAAAAAAGCTCTACCCATGATGATTCTTATGAATATCCAGGAATATGCCTCTGTTTATCTGCTTATTCTGGGTCCTGTATATTGATGTCAGATTAAAGTCATGTAGTTCTACCTTAGATCATGTAAAATGAGAAACATTCACAGGTAATAATATTCTTGTTTCTCAAGAAACTTTAAAAAATATGGAAGTATTTAACTGCAATAATAAGTCAGAGTATTGTATATGAAAACTGCTGCCCAAATTATTCATGTGTCAATTGCTTATGATGGAAAAATTAATGTTTTCTTAGTTGTTAAGTGTATGTCAAAATGGACCTCCAGGTTTTTTTTTTTTTGAGGGAGAATAAGGATAAGATAAAAGCCAATAAACAAACAGAAAATACAAGTCAGAATATATGTCAAAAATATGTAGATATAGAATAAGATACACAATATATTTATGCCATTTCACAACCAGTTATTTAGGATAAATGTATTAAATCTAAAATTCTATATCATATTTTTACTCTGATTAAACATAAAGTTTTTATCATCCCTGACTTTTACTGAAAATCCTTATGTATATAAAATAAAGTCTTATAATAAATAATTTATTTTCCATTTTTAGTATGGATTTTTACTTTATAATTCCATATTTTTTCTTTTAACTTTTGAACTATTAAGAAAAAATTGAACAAGTTGTGAGTGCTTCAGCTCTGCTCCTCCCAACAAAGGTGCTCAAGTAAAGTAATCATGTACATCTGACCTTTAAAATGTAATACTCCAGTGACTGCCAAAAGGCCAGTTCGATGTTTTTACTGTGCTGCTGCATTTTCACATGTAATAATCAAAAGTTGACATTTATAAAACTGCTGGTGCACTCTGGTGACAACCTGATATCTGAGGTGTTATATGAATCTATCTTTATCACAATAATGGATATGTAAGTGTGTTAGAGAATAACACAGATATTTTGAAGAAAAAAAGACATTTTATCATTTAATTAAATGTTTTAAGAATAAATATAATTTCATAAAGTTGTTATTTGCCATAAATATATGAATTCATATGTATTTTACTGAAAACAATAATTTACATTAAATCAGTAAGAAAAATCTCACATGAAAATGTCAAAGACAAATGTAAAATATGTTTTGATAATCCACAGCTGTTAATAGTATTTTCCTTTTCCTTATATAGCATCACTAGATATAATATTTACTTGGCAACAATTTTCCTCAAGGTGGCAAATGCAAGATCTTTGTGTTGTAAATAAAACAAACAAATAAACAAAGCAATTTATTTTTGTTATTTTTATGGGCTTTCCCCAGAAAATATATTTTAATATGTTTCCATATTTTAAAAAGTCGAATAAGATGTTAAGTGAATATTATTTTAAAATATAGTGAATGCTTTTATCTAAACTATTCAGTTTTAGGTCATTTTCAATCATGAAATGCATATGAGTAAGTTTAACCTTCCTGATGGATTTCTTTAAGCTTACAACTATGGGGAATTTAGCTTTGGGAAATGCAACTTTATTGGAATATTTGCATCCAGTTATTTATATTAACATTATAAACATTACTATTTTTCTCATGTTTAATTCTTGAGTCACTTGTAATAAGAACCATATTTTCAGTTAGAAGAGTCTTATTGAATTCAACTAGAAATTATGTAGTGTTTATATTCATAATTGTATTTATTATTTTAATTTAAATGCACTTTCAGAAAATCTGAAAGACCACATTCATAAATTTAGAAAACGGTGAAATTTACTGATGATGCCATAGAAAATGTCTGTGAAAATTTAGGTTTTATTTACTCTTTTTACAACAAATTAACCAGTGACTGGTCTTAATAGACAGCCTCAGAAATACACTTACAGATAAATATAAGCCCAGCATCAGCATCTCAAAGGCTGACATTTGGGAATTTACCACACATATGCACGTAAAGTACTTCAGAAAAAATATTTTAAAATATATGATTTTTTATTGATAGAATATGACATCCTTGTCTTGTTCCAGTTCTTAGAAAAAAGGCTTTTAGCTTTTCTCCACTCAATATGATGTTACCTCTGGATTTGTCATATTTAGCTTTTATAATTTTATTGAGGATTGTTAGTTCTATGCCTAGTATGTTGAGAGTTTTTATAACTAGTGGTTATGGAATTTTTCAATTTTTTTCTGCATCCATGAAGAAGATCATATGGTTTTTGTCCTTCATTCTGTTGATGTGATGTATCAGATATACTGATTTAAGCATTTTGAACCATTGTTGCATTAATGAGACAATTTGACTATAATGCGCAGTAGAGAATTTGTTCTATTGTATCTTTTCGGAGATCGCTGAGCTTCCTGTATCTGGATGTCTAAATCTCTTCCTAGACATGGGAAGTTTTCATCTTTTATTTTGTTAAGTAGGTTTTCTATGCCTTTGGTTTTCTCTTCACCTTCTGGGACATTACAAATTTGAATATTTGGTCAACTTATAGTGTCCTACATGTCATGTAGTCTTTGTTCATTCTTTTTATTCTTTTTCTTCATTTTTGTCAGACTGAGTTATTTCAAAAGACCTGTCTTCAAGTTCTGAATTTCTTTTTTCTGCTTGATTTAGGCAATTGTTGAAGCTTTCTGATGCATTTTGTATTTCATTTAATGAGTTCGTCAGTTCCAGAATTTATGTTAGGTTCTATTTTATGATATATGTCTCTTCATAAATTTCTCATTCATATCCTGAATTGTTTTAGTGACAGCTGTGATGGTAGTGGCAGGTTTGGTGGGCCCATCCTCAGGCCCTCGAAGAGGAATGCTCAAGTGCCAATAGTAGTGGATGGAACAGGGTGATCACCAGGCCCCTGGATGGCATACTCAGGCAAGGAGGAGGTAGAGGTGGGCCTGGGTGCGGTGAGCTGGCCTCAGGTCCCCCGGTAGTAGGTAGGGGCACTGGCTGTGGTAGTCAGGGGCAGGATGATCCCCAGGCACTTGGTAGAATGCTTTGTCCTAATAAACAATGGCCCTGCTGTGACCCTGCTTCTGGGGAGGGTGAGGTTGCTTTCAGTGGTATCAGCCATAAACAGAAAGTGAGGGAGTATGTATGCACTTTAGCTCCAGGTATCATCTGCCACCAGGTAGCCTTTCCTCAGGGACTTGTAAAAAACACTGTTCCTGCTGCTGAGGGCAATAGGGTTTCCTAGCAATAGCTCATGCTTCAGCCCTGGCAGCAGAAGTATCAGCTGTGCCTGGCTGGGGGCTGGGGATGTCAGTGGAGTTCCAGGGACATCAAGAGTAGTATCTGTTGGTCCCCAGGGCAGGATGCAATCTGGTAAGGGCCAGACTTTCAAAATTGCTCCTTGCCATAGCTGTTTAGAACTCAGGGGATGTGTGGGACCCAGGGTAAAGTTACTCTCTGGAGCAATACCTTTATATTCTCTCCAGGCCCCTATGTTAGTCTCAGGGCTCTCTTGGGTTGAGATGCTAGGATTGCAGGAGTCTGTGGTGGAAACGTGGACCACTGGGAGTCATTCACTCACCCTCTCCTTGCACTGAAGAGCCTTTCCAGGCTCCCAGCTGATCTGCAGAGCAGGCTTCTTTGCCTCCTTTGCCTTCCTTGCCTTAGTGTTTCCTGTCACTTCCCTGTTGAATTCCACTGTTCTCTTTTAGGTAATCTATTCAAATTATGATTATCTACTTACTATTTTGGTTCTTCTTTGTGGAAGAGTGAATGCCAGATGCCTCTAGTCAGCCATCTTGAAGGCCTCCCAATCCCGTATTTTTTCTAATCATAATTATTTTAAAATCCTTGTCTCACAATTCCAATATTTATTTCATATCTAAATATGGTTCTGATGCTATTTTTGTCTTTTCAGATTGTGTTTTTTTCGGGGGGGGAGTTAAAATAAGTCTTTATTGGTTACATCTGCTCTCGATGACAGGGTTTAGAAGCCAGGTTTAAACTAGACAGCTCAGGCTGCATCACAGAATACAATCAAATGTTTGTTCAATTTATAAATTAGTATCATGAAAATAAGTTTTAACTGTGGACGTCTTTAAAAGACTGCGCACTGCCACAACTCTTTTGCTGAACAAATGCCCCGGCTATTCATACAAAGAAGGAAAACTAATAAGGTTTTAGGCATCACATCGTTTTTTTATTTGTCTGTTTTTTGTTTTTTGTATTACTAATGTCTACAGGTTTTCAGCATTACGTCTCCGTTACCCATGCAGGGCCTCCCAGAACATAAGGTAGTTGCACGTGAGCAGTATTTCTTTCTTTAACTCCAGCAAAAGCTCAGCAAACGATAAACAGCGAAGAGCCTGATTCACATCCTCCTCTGACCTTCCATCCTTCCTTTACGAAGATGGTTATAATTCTGGCGGGACCTGGGCAGAGCACTGTGGTTCCGGAGGGCCAGAGCGAGTGCGTGTGAACACCGCAGAAGGGGGCAGCAAGACGTGATCACAGAGCGGGAGGGAAGGAAGTGGCCTTTTCTAGGGCGGGAAGAGCCTGCGAGAGGTGGCCGTCCTACATGGCCTGGGCTGGCCCGGGGAAGATGGTGGTGGCCGCGGGGCAGGGCAATTGCTGGGGATTCCCTCTTAGGGGGCAGCGCTCGTGGCCGCCAGTGGTGAAGATTCAGGAGCAATCAAAGGGGGCCCAACGAAAGAGAAAAAAGGGCGCCAAGAAACAGGGTTATTATGGGATGGCCGAGGGCGGCTCCCTAGGAAAAATTACAGGATCTTCCTAACCCACCAATTGCTGTACAATCTCTTCACTCACTGATAATAAGTGTCTTTGTCCAGAGTCACAGCCATAGCCCCAGAGGCCGCTTCTCCGGTTCCGAGAATCACGCGAGGTCCTGGCTCTGCTCCCCTCCCCCCCACTCTCGGCCCCGAATCCCGTACTCTCCTTCAGATTGAGTTATTTTGGCCAAAGAAACTTGAATGAGCTAAAGCTTACAGACCATACCTTCACAGATATATTGATTTTCCCCCTTTGAATTGGTAACTGGAATGTTTATACATTTAGAGATGTTTACCACTTATACTAGATTATCCTCTGCTTCATGCAGACGTGTCAAAATATTTCAAGGGACTCATGTTCTATTATCTGTCCTATCACCAAAAAGTTAAGATTGCCTTCCCTCTTACGATTTTGAAGATTGTATTTATTGAAAAAGATATCAGAGAAAGACTTCTCTTGATTCTTGTTGGAAGCAACTCTGTAAGGTCCTGTTAATAACAAATACAGTAGTGAGAATCTAGGGAGTCCATCTGTTGGTCAACATTACACAACTAAAGAACCAATTCAGAATTGAACACAATTGGAGGAATACTCCAATAGGGGACCTCAAAGTGAAGATATTCATCTATCCTACGAAACCAACTGATGCTCATAAGTACACAGCTAACTCAAGATCTTAGGAACAAGCAGATGACAATGAATATGCACCATGTCCACTCATGACATCAAACCAAGACCAATATGTAATACCTGTTATGTTTCTTATTTTATTGTTTATAATCATTTTTCTTCTCATTTTCCATAGACTTCTGGTTGTGGTCTACCTAAAATGAGCCTTTTTTTTCTTTCTTTCCTCTTTAATATATTTGTTAGATCAAAACATACACATTTTAACACTATTCTTAGATTATCCCAAATAGTAGTTCACTGCTGTCAGTTTTACCTACTGTTGAATATGCCATTCATCACCAGATTCCTATGATAAAGTTTTCTGGACAATCATGGTTTTATCAAACACAACCACAGAGAGTTACAACTGGATAGTGCTGCCCCTTGCAACTATATGAACTAATGACCTTAAAAAAATCACTCTCTCACTTTGCTAGTGTCATTTGCTCCAAAAAGAGGAAACAGTTATTATAAATCGATTGATCAGAAAATAAGTAATTCTAAGTTTGAATTTAACCACCTTTGTCCACTGAAATAAATTAACAGAGACCTAAATATGTAACCACACTAATGTAAGTCTTTAATTCTAATTTTGTGCCTCAAACAGCTCTTTTATTTCCTGGATTTCTAAATATCCCTAGCATATACTACTTTCTTTGCATCCAGGATGCTTTGTGCTATTTTTATCAGACTAATACCTAATAAAATTTAAAAATTGTATCCTGAGGCTTGTTTTCATACAAATACCCTGATTCTAAAAATCACTAAGTCTGGAAATTCTGACTCAGGCATAAGCCCCAAAAGAAAGCCAACCTTGATTATTCAAATATTCAAATCATGTGCATTAGTGATGCACTTTTTACGTGAGCAATCAGAGCAATGTTTCAGTTGATCTTAATCATACAACTAAGAAAAAAAATCTCTAAAAATCTAAAAGAGAGTTGTCAGTAACACTAACTCTGATATAAGTTATTAAGGATACCACCTATGCTGTAGATGGAATACATGTCCGTTTGAATTCATTAACATAACTATTGACATGTCCCTTTGTATCTGTGAAGAATTGGTACCCAGGACCTCTTGCAGATAACAAAATTTGCAGATATTCAAGTCCCTGATATAAAATGGTACAGTATTTGTAAATAACCTATGCATATCCTCCCATATATTTTAAATCATCTCTAGATTATTTACAATACCTAGTACAACATAAATGCTATCTAAATGATGTTTTCACTGTATATTTTAGGGAATAATGATAAGGAAAAAAGTTTGTGCATGTTCAGTATAGACAAAATTTTTTTCCCAAATATTTTCCACTTACAGTTGGTTGAATCCATGAATACAGAACCCATGAATATGGATGGCTGACTGTACATTCCTCTAGATTTCTTGCTGGCAAGTTGTGATGGTGTTTGTGTCATTGCTAATACTTCTTGCTATACTTGGATCAATAAAACAAGCAAGATAGAACAGGTTATATTTTGCCTTAAAGAGGAAGCTACTTAGCTGTCTAAGTTTGATCCTCATGACTTATGAGATTTGTCTCTTGGCCTAGGCTGGAAAGTATAGGTCTCTGTTTCCAAAGCATGTTATATGAACCGTAATTGTTGTTGTTTTTGTCACAGTGGCCATCATGTTGTTATGTGGCATTCTATCCAGAATCTTAAATGCTTCCGTGCAGCTCTCTCTTGTCAGGTGATTGCCATGATAATTCAATAACAAAAAGGCCAATAAAAGCTTGTCATACAATTGCATGTGGATATAACGGAACAATTCCCAAGTGGTGAAAATCTCTATCTCCAGCCTTTCTCAACTGGTCAACTTTTTGCAAATGACATTATGATAAAAAAAGGAGCTGAGAGACTGAATATACATAGGAACAATGGCCAGATCATATGTGACAATAGAACCATGACCCAACACCTCTTCAAACAGTAGGCCGGGAAGACAAATCACAACCTGTGCAGGAATTGACCCAGAAAAGTCAATGGCTGGCTTCCCAGATTGTTTCTTTTCCTGCTTCCAATTAGGACTAACCAGGGAAAGCCAAGTCAACACCAATGGTTATGGTCTTGAGAAGGTCGTGGGTGACACAAACCATACTTAATACATGATCTGAAATAACAGTGAAGGATAAAAACTTTTTCCTAATATATAAACACAAAAGTCCAAGTAGTAGGAAGTAGATGAATTATAATAATTAATGAATTTTATTAAATGAATATTTAACATGGAACTTCTTATTCATTCTAAATCACTGTTGGTGCTGCCCACATTAACAGCTGTGACTAATGCTTCCTATACACACCTCAGCAGTAATACTTTTCCCACTCTAGGTATTTGTTTTTGTTTTTATTGTCAGCATGATTTCTTTCCTATTTAAAAAAACTCAAATTCTTTAAGACACCAGTCATTCAGTTCTAAGAATCGGCCTTCCCCTTCTCTCCAACCTGTGCAGAAGGCAAGGTTTTGCATAGTAAGGCCTTATTTTTTCCTTGTAATGGAAGCTTTTTACTCTTTGATCTGTAAAGGTAAATGTTTGCCTGCCCCTATTCCACTCACTAAGGTGGAAGGGGTCAAGGACTGGGAGGTGGCTTTCTTAATGGGATGGTACTTTCTAAATTATTGACCATATCCAGTACAATGCAGTCAGGCATTCTTTGCCCTGGAGACTGAGTGCATTTCAGGAAATGTGCTATGAAATGGTTCTGAAATCCTACAACTGGTTTTACTAAATAGTAAAACTTCAGTTCTTACTGAATATGGCAGACCATATATCCATTACTATTTTGGAAAATGTCAGTGCTGTATTGGTTAGCTTGCCACTCCCCGCTAAGGGGCACCAGGGGCATGTTGGGCTTGTTTCTCAGCTTTGCTACTGGTCATGGTCTTGGTAAGTTTCCTGTATAAGGCTGCTTACTCTGAGGGTTACTCACTGCTTAGATGTAAGAAGATAGCAGTTAGGATTGTTCTTCTTGGGTAAATACTGGAGAGTGTTGGACTCAGGGAGAGGTATGAGATGGCTCCTCAAGTCCATGCTTACTAAGCAATGCCATGGGATTGGAAAAGCCCTGACTACCCTATTTGGTATTTAGTAGAAGCTGGCTTGAGTTGGGGCTGTGGGAGCAGATGATTGTGAGCTTGTATTAGAAACAGGCTGCTGCAGTAACTCTGGAGTACAGAGAGCTGGAAAGGCAGCAGAAGGCTGGCCTAGAGCCTGTCCTGTGTGCTGAGTTAGATGAGAAGGGCTTCTGGTGGAAGGCTTTGATGAGAGATTGAGGGGATGCTAAAATATTCCTGGGCAACTCTGGATGGCCGAAAGGTAGATTTCTTGGTTGGTTTCAGTGGTGTTGGAGCAGATTTTTTCCAGCTCAGAAGTAGCTATGGGATCTAGGACCATAAGAATTGTGATCTGGGCCAGCAGAAAGCTGATACAAACCTGGTTTTGGCCAATGATTATGTGATTCCTGTTTCTCCCCAATGTAAGTACAGAAGCAGATACAAATCCTTGAGTTTTGGAGGACTGCCATTGCCTAGGCTGTGTCCCTACTTCAATGTGTCCACAGAAGAAGGTATAGGCCCATCCCCTCCACTACTTTTAGCTTTAGAATTTTGGGTGGTTGCACTGGGCCTGCTGAAGCCAAGCTAAGGTATCATCTGTAGGAAAGAGTGGTGGCTGAAAGGTGGGAGATATGTGCTTTCTTCAAAACACCACCTTAATTATGAGCCTAAAAGTCCATCAGTTTCACCAGTTTCATGCTGAGAGACTTCTAGAGGCAGTTGATTCTCAGTATCTCTCTCTGCTCATACCCAGCATATTCCTTAAAAGATTCTTCAAACTGAGCTGAAGCTTCTTTCCTATTCTGAATGAAAGTTTTTACAGAAATTTTTGTGTCTCCTCTCAGTATCGGTGCCATGCTAACCCTGGAAGCATGCCTGTGGGAATGGTGGCATATTGACTTTACTGTGCCTCAGGGTGAAATCTTTATTGGAGATAAGACTGTAGACCCTCTGTATGGCATAGCAAAGGTAGGGATCCCTAACATCTGGACACAGAGGAAACAACTTGCTGCATTTGTGTTCGACTGGGATTTTGTCAGAGTCATGTGTAACTAAGCTCACAAATCTTCAGTAGCCAACATTCAGGGGCTTCCATCCAAAATAGATACCCTAAAGAAAGTGATGGATGAAGCTGGAAATAAAGTAGAACAGCACAAAGATTAATCTTCTGCAGGCGTGTGCAACAGTATGACAGATCTTCAAGGAGGACTTCTATTTTCTTGGCTCTACCACTGCTTGGTGGCCAGCTGCTTCATGTGTTTTAGCTTCTTATGGCTGCAGTGACATGGGAACCAGAAAGGCTTGGGCCAGAAAGGACAGGAAACCTCCTGGCTGCTCCTACTCTGCTTCTCCACAAAGGCAGTGATTCCCCGGGCTGGCACCCTGCTCTTGTGTTCCTATGTCATTTCAAGTGGTACCAACTAACTTGCTTTTGTATGTTTCCATTCTGTTATTTTACCTTAAGTTGCTCTATGTTAAGATCTACAAGTTAAGTTTAACTAAATCACCAAGTCAGTTGCATGAAATTCATAGAAGCACTGTCTTTCTGTCAGGTGAACTGTGGAAGTATGGAAACTATGGAATGTGTATGATATTACTTTGTTCTGAAATTAAATGTACAACTCACCTATAAACATTTGATATTTGGATCTTTGTAGGCAAAATTTTTCTTTTTTAGGATTCTTGTTCTTGCTTGAAAGAAAAAATATACACTTTTATTGCCATTTCTGAAAGAAAGTTTTAGTTTTAACGTGGTTATCACTGAAATGTGACCTTGAGAGTAACTTGTCTGTATAACAAAGGAAATGGTGACACATGTGCTCCCAAAATACAGATTTATTGCCCTACTTTTCAAGTCCCTTCTCAAAATATTACCTGCTCATTTTTCACATATATTATAAAACAAAAAGATCAATATTAAAATGGAATTTAAGGATGTCTCAAATTTAACTAATTTCTAAGCACTCTGTTCAGTACTAAGCAAAAAGGTTTTCAGTTAATACTTTCTCAAGTAATTGTTCTATTGTTGCCAGGTATGCTATTGTTATATGAATAAAGTAGAAAGAATTTGTCATGTTTGTTTCAGTCCTTATGTAATATAGAGTTTGAATGGCCAATATGCCATCAAGTAGTATTAACAAATACGCTGTAGATGAAGTGAATTTGTATAGAAGACAATGATATGAATGCAAAGACGAGAAAAGATTTAGAGTTTGTGTTTGTATTTTGCAAAGTCAGTCTTCCTGAGTAATCAGGATTGTCTGAAGGTAATTTATCAGTCAGAATTCCTCAAGAATGAAAAATGGGCAGTTAAGTTGATAAAGTCTGCATAATAAATTAATAAATTATTAATTCGCACACCAAAGAAGAGAGGAATTCTGGAAAAGATTTTCTAGGCAACATTTTTACTAGTTTTCTCACCAATCATTTTAATGGTTGATTCACATACCAGTAACATAGACTGTTATTGAAAAAATAACTCAGTAACCTCATTGTTTGTCATGTCTTACCTACACATTTGTCATAGTTTTATAGAATATTTTCTTCTAATTAAATATTTTTCTGAATAAATTTTGCCATCAATTTTCATATAGTCAAATATATTAAAAAAACAATGTTATGTTTTTTCAAGTTATAGGCAACTTTGATGGATTTCATCACAGAAAAAATAAATATGTCTTTATATCATTCCTCACAAAAAATATATTACTATTGTATAAATAATAGTCTGTGTTTTTCAAAAAGCATAAATCAGTTCGTGTACAATGTAAAGCAAAAATAGTCATCCTTAATAAAAAGAAGCTATTGTTTGAGGACAATGTACATATACTGGTGTTTTGAATGAGATCAAATCTCTGACAGGAGATTCATAAGGAAAATTTCAAAGACATAAGGAGATATTCAAATATGCTTAACATTTATAAAATCAAACAGAATCATATAATTGAATTTCATCACATTGGGCCCCTATGGAAGGTTTTAATTCAATTCTTTTTTGGTACAGTGTGAGCACCTTAGACAGAGGGTGCTATTACCAACTATTATTCAATAACTTCTTGCTGTGATTATTGTAATGTAAGGACATTTGTAATATAAGTTCCTCTTACATCACTAAATATTTTCTTTTAGATGTTACTAGGTTTCAAAATGCTTTTCAAGGTTTTATAAGAAAAATCCTAGTTTGTGTCTTATCTTGTGAATTCACTGAACTACATAATTGATCAGTCCCTAGCTACTAGCTAGCTTTGACTAAAAGTGCAGAACTTTGGTGCATGCATAATGTTCTCAAACCTCACTCAATCTTGTTTTCTTTATTCCTCCTTGTTCTCTCTACTTAAATTCATTTCAACTTGAAGTATTGAGTGTAATAAGTCACCTATTTAGAATGAGGCAGGGAATAAATGAAAAAATAGAATCAAAGAACACTAGATTGATAGGGCTGGCAGTTTACATAACTATAGAGGAAAATTATAGGAGCTGCTTAAACAGTTTACATTATAGATTTAAGTTTCATGTGGATGTTTACAGATGTCAGTTATTTTTACTTTGAGACACCTTGTATGAAAGGTAGTTCAGACCTGGCTGCTACTTTTTCACTATGACAATGCATTTTATTTTTTTACTGGTCATTAGTTTCTATATTATTTATTTTTAGTCAATATTTCTTCTTTTATTAATTTACCATGGCTTTAAAAACAACTGTATATCTAAGGTTTAAATAATCATTATTTGCCATCTTCTTTTTCTTTACAATGGTCATGATTATGATCTTCCCCATAGGAAACATCACCACAAGAGCAAATAACGAAAATTATATATTGCTATGTGCCAGTCATTGAATTGAGGATGTGCATATATCGTTTTTGCATTTTTTTAAATCACGAAAACTCTGGGTTTTATTTTTGTTCATTGAGAAAATATGACTGAACAGTCAAGCAAATAGCGTTAAGTAGGCATCTGATTCTAAAACTGATGATATTGAGAATGCAAACACTGGTTGAGAAAGTGCCAGAAGCTGGTTTTGTGGCAGTGTGTCTGTTTTCTGTATTGGATATACAGACATGCTCATAAGACAAGACTCAGTGTTCCATGGTTGTCAACCTTTGTTTTAGCATCTATATTATTTTCACCTACTCACTCTCATATTCCTACTTTATCTTATCAGCTATTGTTCAGCCAAAATGTTTTAATATTTGTTTGACTTCAGAAACATAATCCTCAAAAAAATGGTTATAAATGAGTGTGAAGCAAAGTAGGAGTAGAAGGAAATGTTCTCATCCTATGGAGGCCACCTGTGTAAATTCTGCAGTAAACAACATAGTTAATGCTCTTGTTGGTGAAAATGCTCTTGTTGGTCCCTGAATGCTTTTAGGGAATAAGGCAAGGAATTTTGCTTTCACACTTTCTATTCAACATTGTACTTGAGATTTTAGCAAGTTCAACAATAGAAAAAAGGAAATAATATGAATACAGGGTTATAGAAGAAGATATGAATCAGTTTTATTTATAGTAAAGACAGTGTTCTACATAAGAAAACATAAGGAATATACAGAAATATAAATATAATTAATTTGTAAAGTTCACTTGTTATAATATTACTATAGAATAATCAAATGTTTTTCTGTATACTAGCAACAAACAACTATAAAATGAAACTTAAGTAAAAATATCATTTACAAAAGTACTAAAGATTATAAAACATTTAGGGATTAAACTAACAGAAAAATGTGTAAAGCCTCTACCATAAGAAGTATAAAATTTTGGTGATAAAAGTTAATGAATCCCTAAATATTAATAAATAGAGATTTATACAATGTTTTTAAGACTTAATATTGTTAAAATGTCAATTATCCCAGAAATTATCATTTGAATTATATAAATCCTAACAAATTCCATAAAAATTGTTTTAGAAGTGGACAAATTTATTTGAGAACTCTTGAAAATTCAAAGAATCTAAAATAACCAAAACAATTTGGAAAAAAAAGTAAACATTCTGAGAAATTACAGTACCTTATTTCATAATCAAGATATATTGTGCTATTGACATAAAGATAGATTAGTATTAATACATCACTTGAACCAGAGTGTACAGAAATGAACATATATTTATAGTACTAATGTATTTTTTTAAAATGTACCAAATCCATTTAATGGGGAAAGGAAAACTTTTCAACAAATTGTTCTGGAACAATTGGCTATTCCTAAGTAGAAAGAATGAACTACACCCAATTTAGGATTGACTTTAAACATTAACTTATAAGCTAAAACCACAAATCTTCTACAAGAAAAGAAAGTATAATACATTTACAATTTTGTCATAGTCAAGCTTTCCTAGAGAGGACCCAGAAAGCATTAGCAATAAACAGTTTTGTTTGAAAATCAAATGTTAACCAAGAAACACAGGTATGAAAATGGATAAGCAAGCTGGCCGGGCGAGGTGGCTCACGCCTGTAATCCTAGCACTCTGGGAGGCCGAGGTGGGCGGATCGTTTGAGCTCAGGAGTTCGAGACCAGCCTGAGCAAGAGCGAGACCCCACCTCTACTAAAAATAGAAAGAAATTATATGGACAGCTAAAAATATATATAGAAAAAATTAGCCGGGCATGGTGGCGCATGCCTGTAGTCCCAGCTACTCGGGAGGCTGAGACAGGAGGATCGCTTGAGCTCAGGAGTTTGAGGTTGCTGTGAGCTAGGCTGACGCCACGGCACTCACTCTAGCCTGGGCAACAGAGTGAGACTCTGTCTCAAAAAAAAAAAAAAAAAAAACCGAAAATGGATAAGCAAGCCACAGAGTGGGGAAAAAAATAAATGTTATACATATGTTTTTGAAAAGACATATATCCAGAATATATGAAGACTTCCCACAAATCAATAATGTGTGACTGAGAAAATTGGCAAATTAATAAAGACTTCAAAAAGAAAGTTAAACATTGTGCCAATAAGTATATGAAGAAGCAATCAATATTATTATCAGGGAAATGTACATTTAAATGTAGCTGTGGCCCTGAGTACAACTCTGGGTCAAAAACAGATGTGATTTTTCAGGTCTGAACCACCGACAATTCCAATTGCTTTACCTGGCAGGCCTCCACATGCTAGAATTGGTGGACAGCCAGTTTATTGCAGTCTCTGATGAAAGTTATAGTCAGGGACTCAAGCCCTTCCTGGTCAACCATGCTCTTATGTATATCTGCATTTCTAGCCCATGTATCTACATTACAAAGACTATTGAGGCCTTTAGCAAAGGCCTTCCTCAGTTACCTCTATGAGAAGGGGAGAAGGAAAAAACTGTGCTACTCTGACTCAGAATTCAGTACTTTTCCACTCCTAATGCCGCCACCATGGCCCTTCCACAGGCCCCGTATTATAAAACTAGAGGAGCTTTTTGTTCAGGGCTTCAGTGAGATGAACTGCCTTCCCTCCCCTCCTCTTCCTTGTCTGTGCTGATCCACCTGACCTGAACAGGTGTGCCATCCATGGAAGAAATGCAACAAAGGGAATCTGGTGCTTTTTCCCATTTATTCTTTTGTTTATACTATTGTAATAAGTGATTAAAGCCTTGATTACTACCTTAATTTTTGGCTTGTTGCTTTAGTTGATTATCCTGATACCAGCTCAGCTAAACTCCTGACAATGGGGGTTTAAAATGATACAAACAGTTTTGAAAACTGATGTTGTGTAATTAAATTAACATATATTTGTCCTATGATCCTGAAACTCCATTCATCCATATTTAACCAGGAGATATCAAAAATACGTACATAAAATATTTATTTGTATGAGAGTATATATGACAATTTTATTCATAGTAGCAAAAACTAGTGTTCAAGTGTTCATCACCAGAGAATCACTAAATATTCTGTGATATATTTATATGATAGGATACTACTCAGTAATAAAATTGAGTAATAAAAAAATCTATTCATTCACAAAACATAGAAAAATCACAGAAACATTATTCTAAGAGAAGGAACCTGGACTCAAAAGAGTATAGACTGTATGACTATTTATATGAAGTTTTAAAACAGGCAAAACTAATCTTTGAAGATATAAATAAGATCAGAGTTTGTCTATGGGATGAGCATTGACTAGAATTTTCTTTGAGGATACAAAGAAAATGTCTAAGGTGATGTAAACATTCTATATCAATTGGGGTGGTAGTCATGTGGTAATTATATCATATTTATTTTTTAAATTAAAATTTATAATTTGCACAAAATTAAAAATGTAGCCATTAGAATTCCTTTGAATTTGCATTAATTCCCAGGTCCTTAAGCAGGTCCCAGGTCCTGCTTCTTTATTATTTAAGTCCTCTATTATAAAACTGTAAATCACATTCTATACTCAAAAGCATTACTCTTCCTCTTTTCTTTAAACAAACACAACCAAACCACTAAGCATAGCATTAATTCATTATTTATGAATTAATCCTAAATAAATCCAATTATTAATGTCTATGTGGGTTTTTTTGTTTCCTATTCCTCTAGAACACAAATTGAAATAATGATTGACCAAAGTCTTTAATATATAAAATACTCCATATAAAAGGACAGGATCATCAAAAGGACTGTGCTACTGACTCTTGTTTTAAGTGATATGTTAGACTTAATTCTCATAAAGAAAATTGGTTTTACTATTTTTAGCAAAACATTGATTTATACGACAATTAATTATAAGATATATACTTTTGCCATGTACACTGTTTAATGCTTGGTCATGGATTTTGTGGTCTCCTGAAGAAGACAGTCTTTAAGGGGGTTATAAGTGTACTCAGTTTTATGGCAAAAAGAGGAACAAATGGGTTCATTTGTAAAAACATTCTTTCAAGTAAAAACGTTTTCTGAGTGATTCTTTATTTTTGAATAATTGAGAATTTATAGAATAATTTGAGAAAAGGTTATTTCATGTTCTTTAGTGCTATATCATAATAGTCTGTATTCACTTTTGTAAAGAATATATCCCAAATGCAATATCATTATTATTATTATAATTGTTATAACAAAAAATATTTAAAGAACACCTATTATGTAGCTGACATTGTTTAAGTATTTTATATGGATGAACTCTATTATTTTTCAAGATTCATTCTGTGAGGCAGGGGCTAATGCTGTCCCTATTTTACAATGCAATTCTAGCTTGAAACAATGATACTGACTCTTAATAGTATGATGATTATTGAAGTTTCATTTTGTCAATAAATTAATGACTTGAATAGATATGAAGATATTTTTAGGAATAGTTATCCATTTAACTACAAAATTTTCAAAGAAATTTGGATTTCAAAGAAATTTCAGTAATACATGCAACTAGGTTGTGAAATAACAAAGACAGAAACATCACTATGGTGAATATTGTGATTCTTTATCATGATTTTTATTTTGTTAAAGGGAAAACCATGACTTAGGAACAGATTATTAAAGGAATTTCCTTTTTTCTACCCTTAGTTTCAAGATGAGATATTTCTCTAAGCATAGTAATGATGTCTTTTAGCTTCTTTATTCATTCTAAAGTAGAATAACTTACCTGGTTGTTAATTCTTTAAAATAATAACTGGGGTTTACTCTACAGAGATGCCTCTTCATTTTTGCAATTTCTTTTCCAGTATTAGGGGGTCTGCCCTAATTTGTGATGCCTATAACTGAATGGGAAAGTCAGTTTATATCTGGAGTTCACTATTAGAACTGCTACTTCATTTAAACCTAGAATTTAATATAAATGACTTTCAATAGGTTGGTCTCCTTATCCTATTCCTTTGTATTATTTTTTTATTTTTTCAGATCTTGTGAAAAAGAGATGCTATTCATTAGATCTCACTGGACAAGTAATATAAATATTTTTACATAATTATTTCCTTTTGAAATCTGTTTACTAAAAAGTATATTTGAATTATTTACAATATTGTCCTTCTGATGCAGTTTAAGTTAATAAATCATCAAGGTTATCTTAGTATAGACCAGTGTCCACTGCCATCATGTTACATTGTATGTACGAATGACACTGCCAGTTGATTGTATGATATGAAAAAGTAAAAGTTAAAGTACAAAATTTAAAATTTTAACTTAGACATTCATATTTAAGTGGATAATAAATTTGCAACCAACCTCTCAAAAATAAGTATTTGAATTCAGGCTTAAAGACACACAAAAAGATGAGTAAATCCAAATACCTTACAATAACAATTTGAAGCTTTCAGGAGTAACCTAGGGCAATAAATTATTCATTTACTGTTTTTCACGGGAAACTCTTATAAATTATATCCTTATTGAAGTTTTTTTTCCTGTTAAAAAGAAGCTTTTATATAAAAAATTCAATTAGCACTTCTCCTTTATGATGCTAGTACGCATGTCATTTATGAAATCTTCTTTGGGAATATTTTCATCTTAAGGTAGATCAAATCCTCTCTTAATACACAGGTCTCAATTAAGATTTTAAAAATTTCTTGTGATGAAGCAAATTAAGGAATTGTTGTTATAAACAAATGACCTATATTGATTTACTTTTCATGGCACATCGCTGCTTTTAGCAGTAGGGGATGGTTATTTAAGGAGCTAAATTGCTCTGCAGGGTGTAGATGGAGCCAGACAATGAATGGTTCCAATCAAGCTACCCACATTTTCATGGATGTTTGTGACTATGGCATTATCAGTGTCATTATCCAAAATATGCTGCTAATTGTAATCTATGTTCTGAATCCAAGAGAATTTAAATGACTTGACAAGTAAAGGCTCATAGCAGTGTTGAAACTCTATAATTTAACCACATCAAGGCATCTCCTTATTCATATGAAAAGAATGTGAAAAGATACCTAGATATATTATTAATATGTACACATATGTACACACACAAGCAGAGACATATCAGACATTGGGATTCACACATATTCTTACCATATCTGAGAGATTTCAGGACTGGGCCCTTAGTATGAAGACCAAGGATAGACATAATTCTAAGGTAAAGATCCAGACATAATAGAATTATTGTGAACTCTTACTCATTATAAGAAGGAATAGTTTGTCATGGAGCATACTGTCTGTCACACCAGTCATTCCCAGGGTCAGGACCCTGGGTGTCTAGGTGGATCCTAGGGTAAGAGAGTGATATAATTAATTCATGAAGAACTGAAGTACATGTGGCCCTGCTTTGGGACTTTTCCAAAAGCAGAGTTTCCTCCTGAAACCCAGGACAAAAGTGAGAGGTGTTTTTCCCATCCTCTTAGGTTGGTCTTTAATAGAGAGTAGGAAGCAGCCTCTGTTGGAACTGTGCTGCACATCAGAGCGGGAGAATAATTATGCAGATCAGAGCAAAGAGTGGAGATGACCAGAGGCCATGTGAAGCCTGGTAGAGTTGGGCAGTTCTGAGGTTACCTGGTGAAGAGAATACTAGCTTTTTTTTTGCTACAGAGCTACAACCACATTCAATAGGAAAAATGCAATAATAGCAATTGTTAAGTCCATTCAGATTGAACATATGCACAAACACTAGAAAAGTGTCCTCCACAAAGTCCCAGACATGCTTTCAGAAGACTTCTTAGGTGCCAAGATCCTACATTCTATAGGTGGAAGCTCCAGCCAGTGAAAGCTTTCCATCATTTCTTTCCAGTTAGTAGTTAGTATGGCCCATGGAACTCTGAGACGTGCGTATGAAAAACACGTGGTTTATTAATAATTAATAAAATTAAAACTCATAAACCAGAAAGTAGGCAAAATTTCTTTTTGTTTCTTTTAACTAGTACTATACTATGTCTTTATATGACTTTTTAAGTGTAAATTAATCATTTCTGAGGGGAGACTTAAGTCATGTTCCTGTTTGGCCCTGTTTATCTTCTCTTTCTCATTTGTCATTCATTTTTTACATATATCTTCCTTTTCAGTCTCATAAGGTTACCTGCAGTGATATGAACACACACATAACACAACATATGTTTAAATGAGAAACACTATATGAATTCAAATTTTAACAATTTGAATTATCATTTTACCACTATGTATACCCTTTTCCCACTATGTATACCCTTTTCCAGGCAGCTTATGACTGATTACTGCAGGAGTACAATAAATATCACCACTTATTACCTTGTAATATTTCCCTGACTTAGTTACATTTTCTATATATGTTTCTAAAGTGATTAATTCACATGATAGTTGTGAGGATTAAATAAAATACTGTATCTAAGATACTTTTAATAATGACCAGCATATATCAAGTGTTTAATGAATGTAACTCTTATCTCTTTTGCTCCTGAGAATTTTCTATGGATTAGTTTTCTGTCTTTTCACAATTGCAGCCAATCAAAATCCTCATATGTATTTCAAACCTATTTCACATTCTAGGATTCATCTTTCCCATTAAAGATTTAATATAAGGAAATCTAGGTTAAAAGCTCAATGGCTCAGCATTAAATTTTCCCCCATTTAATTCCTAGTTTCACCTTCTATCTTATTGTCAATCCATGGAAATTTATTTCTTATCTCACCATTGTTTTGCACTCTGGATTATTATCTCTTCCAAAGTTATTATTTTGTAATCACATATCTAGCCATTAGAGATTTGCCTCCAATTTGTGTCCTATATGTGTGTGTGTGTGTGTGTGTATATATATATATATATATATCTCAAAAACTAGTTATATCTTTCCACATTACCATAGACTGGATTTTCTGTTAGTGGAAAAGATTTCTCTTTATCCAAAGATGGTGTGATTTCTTTTTATTTCAATAGATTAAGGAGGTAGAAGTGATTTTTGTTACATGAATGAATTATATAAGGCTAAAATCAGGGCTTTTATTGTACCCGTCACTAGAATAGTACACGTTGCACACAATAGGTAATTTTTTTTATCCCTCACTCCCCTCCCAGCCTCCCCTCTTCTTAGTGACCGATGTCTGTTATACCACTTTATGAACAAATATACCCATCATTTTCCTCCCACTTATAAAGGAGAATATGTGGTATTTGTTTTTCCATTCCTGAGATACTTCACTTAGGATAATGGTGTCTATAACTGCCCAAGTTGCTGCAAAAGACATTATTTTACTCCATTTTATGACCGAGTACTACTTCATGGTGTGTTTGTATGTGTGCATGTGTATAAATATATATAAATACATACATTGTCTTTATTCACTCATTAGCTTATGGCTGCTTAGGTTGATTCCATACCTTTGTAATTGTGAATTGTGTTTCAATAAACATTTGGGTGCAGATGTCTTTTTGATAGAATGATCTCTTTTCCTTGGGTTGGATACCCAGTAGTGGGATTGCTGGATCAAATGGTAGGTCTACTTTTAGTTCTTTAAATAATCTTCATATTGTTTTCCATAGAGGTTGTACTAATTTACATTCCCACCAGCAGTGTGTAAGAGTGTCCCTTTCACTGCTTATGTGTCAACATATACTGTTTTTTGATTTTTGAATAATGATGATTCTGACAGGGGTAAGATGGTGGTTTTAATTTGCATATCCCTGATTATTAGTAATGTTGAACATTTTTCATATATTTTTTTTACCAATTTGTATATGTTCCTTTATCAAAAAGTCCCCAAGCAACAATTGTTGGCGTGGATGTGGAGAGATAGGAACACTCATACGCTGCTGGTGGGACTGCAAACTATTAGTAGTATAACCTCTATGGAAAGTAGTATGGAGATATCTCAAAGAACTAAAAGTAGAACTACCATTTGATGCAGTAATCCCACTACTGGGCATCTACCCAAAGGAAAAAAAGACATTCTATAAAAAAGACATCTGTACCCAATGTTTATAGAAGCACAATTCACAATTGCAAAGATGTAGAAACAACCCAAGTGCCCATCAATACATGAATGCATTAACAAAATGTGGTATATATATACCATGGAGTACTACTCAGCCATAAAAAAGATGAACTGCCTATTTACTGTGTTATCCTACATGGAGCTGGAGCCTATTCTTCTAAGTATCACAAGAATGGGAAAACAAACACCACATGTACTCACCACATTAAATTGGTACTAATTGATCAACACTTATGTGCATGTATGGGAAATAATATTCATAGGGTGTCCAGCAGTTGGGAACCGGGAGGAGGGAATGGGTAAATCCACACCTAATAGATGCTTGTTGTCTGGGGGATGGGCAGGCTTGTCAGGCAGTGCAAAAGCAATTTATGTAACCAAAGTATTTGTATCCCCATAATACTCTGAAATGAAATAAAATAAATATATAAATAAAAAGCAATATGCAATTCTAAAAAATAAATAAATTATTTATTTTCCTATATTTTGTTATCAGAAATTTAAGATTCAAACAGAATCTATTTACTAGCAATGGAACTAAACTTTCTTCTAATATTGAAAAGTTTTAAGAACTCCAATAACTGTTGATATTTATCTTTATAACTAATATATCTGGCAAATAAAAATACATTTGTTAAAATATTTTTGAAGAAAATATAATTTATTCACTTAAATATTGTAGTCATAGAATTCTATGATTTTCAGTGTATCAGATCTAATTAACCACCTCGTATTATTAACTCATTTGAGCTCGCATTTTAGTTTCCATGTATTAAACCTATATAAAATAACTGTTCAAATTTTATCAAAGTTAGGAAACTGATTAAGACATATTTATTATGTGTTTAAAATTCTACAAGGTAAAATAAAAGTGAGTCTCTACGTGATGAATTTTAAAGCTCAATTCAGACTCTCAACTGCCAGGAAATAAAAAAAATATATTTAAATCTACTTTTGTATCTATTTCTATATTGTCAAATTTGAACTAGATGCTAGAATTATTTTAATTCTTTCTTTTTTATATTAAAAGCCTTGTGCCACAAACTTATGAATTTCATGGAGGTGAGAAATGACCACAATCTTTCTAGTGTTTCCCCAACATTACTGGTTGGGCTGAGGGGATCAGGCAGGAGCAAATTGTGAGAAAATTGGCTTGAAATATAGATAGCAGTCAGACTAAGAAAAGAATATAAATGTATAATAAACTGACTTGAGATTTTGTTAACTCACATATGCATTTGCCAATAGAATATATTATTAAACTAATGTAAGGAATTCCAGCTAAATGCTGCTAAAAATCTTAAAAATAGATTTATCATATTATCTACCAATTCTTGGTATACACCACAGAGAACTGGAAGTAAAGAATCAAACAGGTATCTGTACATTAATGTTCATATCAGCATTGTTTACAATAGTCAAAAGGTAGAAACAACCCAAATGCCTGTCAAAGGATGAATGGATAAACAAACTGTGGTGTATACGATACATAGAATAGAATATTGTTCAGCCTTAAAAGGAAGGGTATTCTTCTTCATTCTATAACATGAATGAATCTTGAAAACATTATGCTAAGTAAAATAAGTTAGACTTAAAAGGACAAATATTGTACCATTGCACTTATATGAGTTTGCTCAAATAGTCACATTCTTAGAGAAGATAAGAGAAGATACTTGACTTGTGATTACCAGGGGCTGGGAGAAGGGAGGAATGGGGCATTATTATTCAAAGGGTATGGAATTCCAGCTTGGGATGAACAAAGAGTTCTGGAGATAGATAATGGTGACAGTTACACAACAATGTGAGTATACTTAATGCCACTGAACTGTATACTTTAAAATGGTTAATGATAAATTTTATATTATGTATATTTTATGAGACTAAAATAAAAATCTTTACAGCATTATTTACATTCTGATTGTTATACTTGTTATATTAGTTATTATCATTTAAAAACTCCAGATTATATCAGATAATATTACCTTTAAATTGTAAATTTCAAAATCTTATTAATTGCAACTATTTAGTGGGAGTACCTGGACTTTTAGTTGAGCAATGTATGCATTGAAAAGAGGTCCACATTCCTGAATAGCCAAGGAAGATTTACATAATGAACTATTTCCACATCAAATAAAAAATAAATCTTTTAGGGGGCTTTAACCATGATTTTTATGATCAGGCTTCCATTGCTAAAATGTCTTTGACAAGTGGACAGAATATTTTTTAAATGTAATTTCTTCTAAAACCATAGAGCTAATTATATATAAGGTTATCACATTAGGCTATTTTTACTTTTAACCTGGTAAGCCACATTTAATGACAAAAAGTTTAGCCATAATGGAGTATACAGGGCTCTATAAGATGCTGCTGCTTTTGAAAGTTGTGTGTTTCTATAGTTGCTGATTTACAAACATTGCCAGGGTTAGACAGATGTAGTATATCTTTGCTGAGGCACACCAGAGTCAACCACTTTATTTAGGAGGAAAATTTATGGGCCTTTTATCTAAGTTTATCTGGTGAATGAAGAGGATTAGTTCAGCTAACTGTAGAATTTTATAGAGTAGGAGGATAATCTTGGGATGTTGTAAGAGATGGTGCAAAATATTTGTAAAGGGCAACAGTGTTATCAAATATTGAGAAAGCCATTTGGATATGATTTACAGATGAAATAAATCTCCTATAGGACATAGGCATTTTAATTATATATATATGGATAGTCAATAATTATTTATAGGACCTAGTAAGTTCATATAGGTTTAAAGATGTAGAAATTCAAGAATGTGAATGATATAATGTAGCCATTTCCTTGAAAAAATAGATGAAAAGGGAACATTCAGTAATGGACTATCATCCAGTGCACAGATTCCTTTGTAAGAGATTGAGATTAATTCATTCTTTATAACTCTGTGAATTATCTTTTGTAAACAATAATTTTGTAAATTTTTTTCTCTAGTAGAAATCTTACATAGGTCCCTACTGCCTTTAGACCATGTCTACATTTCTAGAATGACATGTCAGGAAATTGTTTAATGATTTGTATTCATGAAAATTTAGCCTCCTATCCTCTGTGATTGCTCTCCTTTCCTTCCCCTCCAATCCCTTTATGTGCACATGTAATATTAAACTTACTATCCTAAATATCAGAGTTTCTTCCAAAACTCTTATTTCACATACTACTTATGTGGGATGTGGGTAGATATTTTCACTTAGTAAGGTATTAGAATATAAAATTTGTGTTTAATTACTATCTGAGGCATTTGACATATAAACTAGTTTTTCTATTGTGTCCTGGCTTGGTGAAGTCCATAAGAAAAGTAAGTGGCATAGATAAATACGCTTGGAAATTTATATCAATTTAAGGAAAAAGTGGGATGAAGTTATTGTAACATCATCTCTTGCTTTTATAATGAAAGTCCTTAGTGCACATAAAAAGGATACTTACCTTTATTTTAAAAATACAGATTAGACAAGTAATTTATTCTTTTTGTTTTACAGGTGTATTGCTACTAACTACAAATTTAAAAAATAAGCCATTCAACAGTGAAAATGTAGATCTGTTGGTTCAAAAACTGTTGATTCCATGCTGCTTCTTTAAATACAATATTCACTTCAGTTTATACTAAGTGTACTGAAAAGAATAAACTTGTTAAAGAGGAAAAAAAGACTGGCTAGTTGGGAGGAAAAATATAGTTATTTGGTTCAGTTAGAAGTTGGAAAATGGTCATAATTTGTCACAAACCACACTAAAAATAATATTTTTCCTGAAAATCCTTTCTGGATCTGCTTCAAAGCAAAGCTTAACATAAACACCAACTTAGTCTTGTTCACATCTGAGAGGATAAGAAGGTACTCGGTGACGTATTCTTTCTTAATTTAGCATGTACTTTTAGGTAACTGAGAGGTCAAAAGTGGCGTTGTGGAGCATTGAAGACACTGGGGTGGAGGAATTCCCAGGTTTTTCATAAAAATATGCATAGAAAAGTAGCTCTTTAGGGAATACTAGCTATGTAATCTGTGATAATTCTTTGAAACTATAAACTTCAGATATAAGAGTTTCAAATAAATTTGCCTCATGTTTTATCATCCTATGCTTACTTTGTCAAAGTTCTTTTCTCTAAGTTCAGCAAAGTAAGAATTTGAAGTCATAATCTTGTTTATTCTGAAAGAAGACACAACCATATACACTATAAAGGACAAGAAAGCTATATTTAAAAAATATCAGAATAATTTCACTCTGCATCAGAAACTAACCTCAATACAAACTCAATATGTACTGAGCACTTGAAGCATGATTTCACTTAGCTGTGATGATGGATTTTTTTTTCCAAAATATATTAGACAAACCCACTTTAAGTTATCATACTATATGTCCCCATGAAAAGGAAAAGGAAGAGTCATTTTTTAATTATTTTTATTACTTAGAAAATACTTATAATTTTTATTTTGAACTCCTGTTAGCATTGTCATATATCAAGGTAAAGTATGTGGTAGTACCTTTTCCTGAAATCTTTATTCTGTTCCATTTATCTTTTTTCCCTTTCTTGGGTTGAATAGAGGTTTTTTATTATTTTAGATTTTTAATATCTAGAAGTGTTTAAGTTTCATTGCTTTGACAATTTCCAGACTTTTGCATTTCTACCCAAATGTTAAAATCAGCCAGTCACTTTTAATACAAAAATGTGCTAAGATTTTTATTAGGTGGAATGTCAATTTGGGGAGAACTGGCTTCTTTCCATTATTGAATCTTCTAAACCATGACCGTTGTATAACCCTCAATTTTCTCTGTGATGCTTTTAATTTCTCTCAGTAATGATTTGTAGTTTTTGGTGTAGAGTTCTTGAAAGTTTTTTAATAGATTTATTCTTAGTTACTTGAATTTTTCATCTTTGTCCAATATACATGTAGATAAGAGCATGCATCCTAAATGAAGAGTTTTCCGAATTTTGACTCTGTGAACATACCCCTGAACATACATAATGGACCTTCAGATAAAGAATCAGAATGGTATCAAACAATTGGAATGAAAGCCAGTGGAAGAAGCTGTGGCAGCAGAAAGGAGGAGTTATTGGGAATGAGGGAATGATGCTACACTATATCCGGGGCAGGTAGAGTAGCTACATGGGAAGAGCATAGCTTTGTAAACCCTTTCAAGTGAAAATCTGGGGCCTCCCCAAGAACAGCCTAAGTGCTTCCTCCCTGGCCCCATAGTCTGCTGTGTTTTGCATATCTCCACCACTATGATCCCTGTGTAGACAGGAGACCGCTAGGGTTTCCAAACCTGCAAGACTCACAGGTGCACCTCCTGCAGACTACACAAAACCAAAAGATAAATACTACTTTAACTTCTAACAGCACAGATCTATTTTTTTTAATACAGAGATGAAATTATATAAGATGTATTATTTTAATCTGGCATCTTTTGCTCCAAATTATGGTTGTGAGAGTCATTCATATATTTCTAGTAATTATAAATGGTTTATTCACAGTTATATCAATGTCATTGTTAAATATGCTTATCAAAATTTATTTTATTACAGGAGCCTATATTCACAACTACTTCCTCAAATAGGAAATTAGGCTCTCAAAATACTATGTCAAAATCCTTGTAATTGGATGACTATAATTCACAGGGAGTTTAATTATAGATCAACAGCCATCATCATAAGCAATTGTGCAGAGTAAGCAGTGAAAAAGTTACAGGGAACCAAGAGCTATGCACTATATATCTTTCAAAATAAAATAACACAACGGGAACCTGAGACAGCTGCACAACTACTGACAGCTGGCCAGATTTTAGCATAGTTTCTTAGATTAGCTTAATGAAGTCTACTGAGTTTATTAAGCAATATTAATAGCTCCCTTTAGAACTTAAGTCACGGATACATGATGAATCAATATTCAATTTATGCACTTTAATTATAATGATACAATATTAAATTTACCAAATGTTAGATTTTAGCTTATATGACAACTGTAAAATGTATGAAATGATCAAAACCAAAGCCTTTTTCCTCCACTTGAGAGATCTTTTTTAGTTCTCTATAACCCTAACACTGGAGATGAGCTAGAAAAGAAACAGAGTCAATTTGTTTGTAGAACATTGAAATGTTGCTGGAATCATAGATGTTTCATGACAGTGAGAATTTGACCAGTTGTGTCATTCACACCATTAGCAATGTGCTTATGTATTTCCAAATAAAATTTAGGGATATAGGATGTTATAAAATCAAAATGTTGGGAATCTCTGTTCTAGATTCTTTTTTCCATTACTAGGCTACTTTTGTTCTACTGTAGATTATTAAATTGTTGTCAAAGTAGAGTGTGGTTGTTTGAAACCTCTGTGTGTGGGGGGATAGTCATCTTGAGTCTAGAAATTCTGATTATTTCAGTCTCATTTTCCCTAGGGTTGAAGTGCATGAAAAAAGCAAAAAATGATCAGAAATCTTCCTGACTTTACACTTCTTTATAAAAAGTTCTTATTAAAAAGTTCCATATTTCCAAGAACACAATGCATTAGTTTACAACCTACACAAGAACATAGTTCTTCAGATATAATTTAGCTTTTCCAAGTATCTATAATTTATAAGTTACTTAATTCAATAAGATTTCCAACAAGTGATGATTTGGTTTTCTAATAGAAGAAGCGACTCATTTAAACCTGCATTTGTAATTATTTAAACAGCACATAACTTGCTTATGGTTTGTAGTTGTTTTCATTTTCATATTCATTTGTAACTGGACATTTATTTCTGGAGCTGGTTTTACTTCCAGTCACTTTCTCTGTGGTTTATTTATATCTCTCCCTTGAGACATTTCCTTAATGGAGATTTGAGAAGTCGATAAGAAAACTGCAGAGGTTATTGAATTTAATAGTCAATCATCTGATTGGGCTTGCTCACTATGACCTTCTCACCTCAATATTCTTCTCTCAAAAGGAGACAATCTGTGGTGCTTATCTTCTCTCTAGGGACACTCGGGAATTTATCTGATTCACTTTTTCTTAACTACACTGTATTGCTCTGATGTAAGTTTAACATTGTGTGAAATGATTTTCCTTTCAGAAATACTAGGCTACTCAACAATTTGTCCCTTTTAATTTCTAAACAAATCAGATGGCTTGGAATATTCTGGTCTTTATATTGCCATGCTATGTTACATATTGGGATATAATCTGCAGAATATTTGAAAATAATATTGACGATTTCACTTAGCGTGCTGTCAAATAAATGGTACAATTATACATTTACGCATACAGTTTAGTTTGGTTAACTATTAAAGATTAACATTTAGGAGCTGATTGTGGTGGTGCCTAACTAATACCAGGAGGCTGAAGCAGGAGGATCACAACATAGTAAGATGCTGTTTCTTTAAAATAAATTAATTAATCATTTACTTACTGCTATTTAAGAATACTTTTCAGAGGTATTTTGTTCAGCAAATTTTAGAAGGAGAAAAAGGAGATTTTTTTTTTTTAACTTATGAAATCCAGAAACTATTGAACAATTGTTAGTGTATCTGAAGGGTGATATAATCAGTTCTCTGAAGAATCACAAAGGAATGAACAGAGAATTTGCCCTGAAAATTTTAAGGAGCACTCATGGTAAAACTTTGAGAGAAAAAAATCACTTGTATAAAAATTTTATTTTCACATCATTTGTTTTAGTCCAAATTTCCAAAAATATGGTCTTTTGATCTGTCCTCTTTCACTTAGCATGTTTTTGAGGTTGATTCATATTGCTGCACATATCAGAAATTCATTTATTTTTATTGCCATTCATCAGTTTATTGGCATATGGATTATTTCCTGTTTTTAGCTACTATGAATAATTCTGCAATAAACATTAAATAAATATTCTGATACAAGTCATTACAGAGGCTCCTCTACTTGAGATGGTGTTACATCTTGATAAAACTATCTTAAATTGAAATTACTGTAAGTCGAAATGCATTTAACATACCTAACCTGCCAAACATCATTCTTAGCCTAGCCCATTTTAAACATGTTCAGAATACTTTCATTAGCCTACAGTTAGGCAAAATCACCTAACACAAAGCCTGTTTTATGGCAAAGTGTTGAATATTTCATGTAACTTATTAAATACTGTACTGAAAGTGAAAAACAGAATGGTTATATGGGTACTCCAATTATGCTTCCTACTGAATGTGTATCACTTTCACTCCATTGTAAAGTCAAAAAGTCATTAACTGAAACCATTGTAAGCCAGGGAGCATCTGATTATGGAAAAGATTTTATATACCTTTTGGGTAGCTAAGAGTAGAAAGGTTGAGTTATTTGAAACTTTTATGTGTAAGTTTTTATGAAACTGCCAGACTCTATTCTAAAGCGGTTGTGCCATTTTTTACACACCCACTATCAGTGTATGAATGTCCAATTTATTCTCATCTTTGCCGAATTATATATTGTCAGTCTCTTAGTCTATAGACCTAAAGACTGATGTTGGGCATCTTTTCTCATAATAAACACACACCATGCACCTGAGAAAGCCATATTGTATTTGGCTACATGTCAGTTATTTTTTTGAAATTTTTAAATGAATTATAAGAGTTCTTAATATATTAAAATAATAATTCCTTTATCAGATGTATGATTTGCAAATGTTTTCTTTCAGTTTATAGCTTTTTTTTCCTTTACTGTTCTGACAATACATTTTAAAGAGTACTTTAAAAATTTGATAATGTTATTACATTTTAAGGTACCATACTCTTTTTGTCATATCTAAGAAATCTTCATTTAATTCGCGGTCACAAATATTTCTCCTATGCTTTCCTCTAAAAGTATTACACTTCTAGGTCTCAAATTTAATTCCATAATCCACTTTGAGTATTTTTTAATATATGAGGTGAGACATGGCATTCTAGCACTATTTGTTGGTATTTCTTCTTTCCCCTTTCAATTGGCTTGGTACATTTTGAAAATCAGCTAACTATAAATAAGTTTATTTCTGAAATCTCTCTTTTCTTCTATTATCTATATACTTATCTTTAAACCAATCCTACATGTTTTAATCACTACAGCTTTTAATAACATTTGAAACCAAGTAGTAATAGTCTTCCAATTTTGTTTAAGTTTTTCAAAATTGTTTTGTCTTCTCTAGATAATTTTCAATCCCACACAAATTTCAAGAGAAGTTTGTCATTTTAACAACAACAGGCATATTACTAGAATATTGATAGGGATTGCATTGATCCTATAAATCACTTTGGGGGGAATTATTTTTTTAATGACATGACGTGATTTACAATACATATTTCTGTATTCATGTAAATATTTAACTTTCCTCAGCCATGTTTTATAGGTTTTTTTTTTTTTATATTTTCCTTTCAGGAGTTTGAACATGACATTCAAATGTATCTAACCTTTATTATATTTGAAGAAATCTACCATTAGTCATATTATTGTCCTCTTCTAAGTGTTGTGTCATTTATCTCTTGATGCTTTAAAGATTTTCAACTTATCTTTGGCTTTTAGAAGCTTTCATGCCAATATTATTTTTTTTAGTTTTTCATAACTCTTATCACTCTCTGCTTTTTCTGGTACTCCCATTATATAAATATATCACTTTGATTGATTTATCTCACAGGTCTTTGATTTGGTTTCATAGATCTTTGAGGCTCTAATTATGTGGTTTTCAATATGTTTCACTCTTTGTGGGTTAAATAACTTGTATTAATTTTTTAATTTCACTAATTCTTTTATATGATATAGCAAATATGTTGAGTCCAACTTTTATATTTTTATTTCTGTTATAATTTTCATCTATAGCATTTTCACTTGTATTTTTAAAATAATTTTAATGAATTATTTACTAATAGTTTTCTTGAAGTCAACTAAATATTTATAATATCTGCTTTGAAGTTCTCGTCTGCTAAATAAAATTTCTGGATTCATTCAATGTCAGTTTCCACTGACTTCTTTTCTTCTTGGGTATTGCGCAAACTTTCCTGATATTTTGTACCTTTTTATTGTGCCCAGTTTGCATTCATATTTATTCTTCAACGTTGTTTTTGTACTTGACTTTTTAAAAATTTGCCTGGACAGACACCATAGAATGTGTCTCCCCTCTGTAGTGTGGCTGTTGATTTCTCTGCTCTGGGTTTCTCATCTTATTTTTATTTTTTAACTTGGCTTTCTAAGTGTTAGCCCTGCTGTGCCTACATAACGTAGTGGTCAGTCAATGATTTGGGCAGAAGTCATGCTCAAATGCTGTGAGCCCCTGAGACTTCTATAAGATCTTTATTGATCTGAGTATGGATTAGTGTGCACACAAAAGCTCATTCAGTTCTCGAGTTCCGTTTGGCTTTTATTTTTCTCAGGGTTTATGTAAGGATATACGTCCCACTCATGTATGATGTCCCAGTCCAGGAAAGTCATGTGAAAAATTTATCTTGTTCTTTGGCTTTCTCCTATCTAGTGTCTCCCTCTTTGATTTCTGGCTGGTCTACCAGCTCAGGCAAGCAAATCTGTGGGTTTTAAACATTTGTGTCCAGCAAAGCCTGTTACTTTTAGCTGACGAAGCTAAGATTTTTGCCATCCACCACAGATTAAGTCAGCCCCTGATGAGAGCAGATCTGATCATTTTGGTTCAGTTCTGCTTTACACAGGCTATTGTTCTCCCTGACTGAGTTGTAGGAGATGGTGGAGCCCCAGGGAAAAAGGTCATAAATGCCTGCGGTTTCTAGCATATGTTCTGGCAGTCATTCAAGAATAACACTTATCAAATTGTCTGCCTTTTATTGGATTCCAGAGCCTCAACATGTGATTTTTTTGTTGACAATTATGTCCAGTTTTATACTCTGTGTGTGTGTGTGTGTGTGTGTGTGTGTGTGCGCGCGCGCGCGCGCGCGCGCAGAAGCTTTGCAATCATCTCAAACTATCATAACAGCTCATTAACTTTTAAAAGTTTTTGGAATTTATTTTACACATTTCAGGCTTTTGGAATATTAAGTGCTGATAGTTTCTTACACAAAAAGGTTAAATAGACTTTTGGAAAAAATAGTCTAAAATTTAAAATTAAATATTAAATGAGGCAGTTATGAGATTAAATGAGAGACTTAAATGAAGCAAAATAATATCATTTCCATAGAGTTGCTTGGATGAGGGCTTTGGCCTTCATGATGTCTAGTCTAATTAGAAAACTTTTTGGCCATTTGACATTCTTGACATAAAGATTTGAGAACCGATATTTGGATAGTTTTTCTTAGACATTGTTTATTTATTTATTCTCTTAAAAAATGTTGTTGAGATGTTCTAGTTCTAAGTGCATTGATATAACAATGAACAAGATAAAAAATAATGCCTGACTCCAGGGCTAGCATTTTAGTTGAGAAATAGCAACAATTAACAAATAAATAAGTAAAATATATAGTCTAGTAATTGAGATGTGTGTCATGGAGAAAGATAAATCACAGTATGGTGTAAGGAGTGATGAGACAGGAATTAGGGTTACTACAAGATTAAATGAGATAGTTAGGGAAGTCAACAATGAGAAGGTGAGTTTTGGCAAAGGCTTGGAATGGATTAGGAAGCAGACATGTAGATATATTTGAGGATGTTCAAGGCAGAAGGAACAAGTGCAAAAGTGTGAGCTGGAAGAATTTATACAATTTTCCAAGAATAGAAAAAGGAACAAAACTGAGCAAGAATGAAGATAGGGGATGAGTTTTGAGGGATCATAGGGTGAAGATAGGTCTGTAATTGGCCCTGAAAAATGACTCCTTCCCTAAGTTATTTTTTGTTCCCTCAGACTTTACCTGTCCAGTCGAACAACCAGACTTAACTAACCTCATCACAGGCTTACCATCCATCACTTACTGCTGATGCTTGAGTCAGACCACCTGAAGACCCTCTGACTTCAAACCTCATGCAACCTCACTTTCATTCCACAACCCACTATAAAAGCCTTTGTCCTTCGTCAGGGAGATGGATTTGAGACTATTTCTTCCTCATTCTCCCGACAGATGTCTTTCACATTAAAATTCCTTTCTTCCTTTGCAATCCCTCTTGTCACAATAATTGTCTTTTTGCATGATGAGTGACAGCATCTAGGCTGAGCCCTTTTGTGGGTTCAGTAACAGGTCTTTATGTATTGCAGTAATGACTTTTAATTTTATTTAATGACATGAAAACTATTGGAGGGTTCTAAGCAGATAATTTACATTATATGACTTTTAAAATTAATATGATTACTCTTGTTCCAATGTTGGAATCTCAAGAGCAAAGGCAGGAAAACTAGTTATGGAGCTATTGCAAAAATATAAGAAAGAAATGCTGACCAAGGTAATGTCAATGAAAGTTTAAGAAGTGGTCAGATTCAGGTAATATTTTTCAAGTAGACCCAGTAGAATTTACTGATGGACAAAGAGAGTTCAAAAGAGAAATCAAGGAAACTGTGGTTTTGGATTGGCACAATAGGAAGGTTGGCTTTGCTATCAGGAATGCAGATCGTGCTGAGAGAGGGGCATGAGGTGGGGGGTTGAGTTTGTTTTTGGACATATTAAAATTTAGGTGTGAAAGAAACATGCTGGTAGAAAAGAATCCGGGATCTGTGAGTGGTCCGGGCTAACAGTGTTAACTTGTGAGTTTTCCAGGCATATACAATATTTCAAACTAGGAGAGTTGATGTGATCATCAAGGAATTCTGAAATTTTATAAGCAATGCCATTCACTAGAGTTGCCTAGAAGCAAAAATGCTGCCTGGAAGGATATGAGTATAGAAGTACCTTACCTTGATGTGTGGATTATAGAATATATACTGTGCCACTTGGTTTGCTGTGATTATCTACAGATGTTCTTATCACAGGTAAACAACTTTTATAATATAGCCAATTATAGGTCCTATCAAACTGAAAGTTTTGATAAATTACAAACATACTTTTAATAGATGATTCTTAGAACAGTTTTGAATTTATAGAAAAATGGGCATTCCCACATCATCCCTGCTCCTTAGGGTTTCCCCAATTATAATATTAGCACTTTATATTACTATGACTTTTTTTTTTACAATTAATGAACCAATATTTGTAAACTGTTATTAACTGATGTCCTTGGTTTGTTCCAATTTCCTTATTTTTACCTTCTGTTCTTTTTCTGGTCTGGGATTCCATCCAGGATTAATATTGAATTGTCATGCCTTTTTAGGCTTCTCTTGGCTGTGATATTTTTCCAGACTTTCCTTATTGTTTTAGATTACCTGACAGATTTAAGAAGTACTTGTAAAGTATTTTGTAGGATGGTCCTCTATTGGAATATGTCTGATGTTTTTCTCATGTTTAGACTGAGTATTATAGATTTGGGGAGGAAGATCACAGAAGTAAAGTTGTCTTTCCACCACATCATATCAAGGGTACATATTATCCACCTGATTTATCACCATTGATGCTGACTTTGGTCATCTGGCTGAAGTAATGTTCATCAGGTTTCTCAGTTGTAACATGGCCCTTTATTGTCCACCTTTCCATACTGTATTCATTGGAAGGAAGTCATTATGCACACCTCATCCTTAAGGAGTGTTAAATATTTGGGATTCTTGTGCATATCTTTCTCTTTTACTGTATTTATTAATTTGTTCAATCATTCATATCAATATGGATAATGGATATTTATTTTATGTATCTTATAAACCAATACTACTTTATTTTTGCTCAGACTGTTTCAACTCTGGCCATTGGATTTCAGTTAGTTCCTATGCCCCTTTGATGTACCCCTTTGATCATTCCTTCTGGGCCCTCTCAGCTGAAAGAGCAAAGAAATATGTCTTTTGCAGCAATATGGATGGAATTGGAGGTCATTATTTTAAGTTAAACAACCCCCAAATAAAGCCCAATACCATATGTTCTCATAAGTGGGAGCTAAATAATGTGTACATGTGGACATAGAGTGTAAAATAGTAAGACACTGGAGACTCTGAAGGTGGAGGGGTGGGAGGGGGTGGATGATGAGAAATTATTTAATGGATACAGTGTACATTATCCAGGTGATGGATACACTAAAATCGCAGATTTCACTGATAAGTAATATATTCATGTAACAAAATTACACTTGTATCCCATAAATTTATACAAATAAAATATACATGCATACTAATCTGTATGTGTATACATATCCATAAATACTTCTATATATAAGCATCTGTATCTATAGTAAATTAAATGAGAGTTTTACTGATTGTCCAACTCTAACCCATTACCACATGAATTATCCTATTATGAGGGTACATAAGTTTGGGTTACGTATATTGCCCTTCTCCCCTCACCCCTCCCTGGAGTCAGAGCTTCAAGCGTATCATCCCCCAGACAGTGCGCATCACACTCATTATGTATGTATACACCCATCCCCCCCCAACATCTGCCCAACACACGATTAATGTTATTCCTAAATGTGCTCTTAGGTAATGATCAGTGAAACCAATTTGATGGTGAGTACATGTGGTGCTTATTTTTCCATTCTTGGGATACTTCACTTTGTAGAATGGGTTCCAGGTCTAGGATATACGAGAGGTGCAATATCATCATTGTTTCTTATAGCTGAAGAGTACTCCATGGTATACATATACCACATTTTATTAATCCATTTATGTATTGATGGGCACTTGGGTTGTTTCCACATCTTTGCAATTGTGAATTGTGCTGCTATAAACATTCGAGTGCATATGTCTTTTTTATAGAATGTCTTTTGTTCTTTTGAGTAGATGCCCAGTAATGGGATTGCTGGATCAAAGGGCAGGTCTGCTTGTATCTCTTTGAGGTATCTCCATATTGTTTTCCAGAGAGGTTGCACTAGTTTGCAGTTGAGTTTTTGATTTATATAATTTTAATTCACTCTGAAGAATTTTTAACATTTCATGCAAGCTAGTTCAACTAGCAACAAACTCCCTCCAATTTTGTTTGTCTGAAGATGTGTTTATTTCTTCTTTATGTCTGAAGTATAATGTCACTGGATAGGGAATGTAACAATGAGAACTTCACATGTACTGAAAAATAATATAATAGGATGAGATTCTAGCATGACTGTGAACATGAGACATTGGTTCAATGCTCTTTCATCATGACTTCTTTTCATAATATAATCTCTTCTTTATTAAACGACATGACTTGTCAGTAAATTCTACTTACAGATGTAAGTTTTTAAAATTAATACTTTACATTTTAATAAATACATCAAATGTAATATATTCATACTCAAGGACTCTAAATGTCACCATTCTTGAAAACTAACCATTTTAATTAATTTCCCTTCATAACTTATTACTCCCACTGGATTCTACCCTACTGACTTGCATAGCATTCTATTATTTCCAGACCATTGCCAATAAACACGTCCCATACTAAGCTCTCTGAGAGCTGAAAAGTAACCTAATATTATAATGAGGGCACTTTATATGAAAATAATTATTTTAGCTCATTTTATTTTCTGAATTACAATATTTAGCAAATGTTTTATATAGTTTTCTTAATTTTAGTAAAATATTGAAACTGACATGGTTAACTATTATTAGGTGACTGAACCACAAGAAGTTGATGATAAATTAATGACCCTTGAAAATTTAACTCCTCTAGAAAATAATTTGTTTAACCAATATTTTTAATTTATAAATTATCTCATAAGTATTGGCTTCATATTTCTATTTGATCCATTATCTCTAGGATTAATCCTATTCTATAGAAATAATGATTATAATTATGAATGACATAATTATTAATATTTCTCAAATATGGAAATACATTTGGTAGAGATAGTTCATAAATTGAGAAATATTTGAAGGAATAAATGTTCAGTTGTTGATTATCCAAAAATACAGATATGTCTAATCCAAAATAGAAAAATTCAATCAAGTAAACACAATCTATCCTTTACTACAGTTTTCACAATCCTATGTGAGGAAAGAAAAATTATATAATGAAATATTTTCAGAACATTGTCTCTATTCCTCACCAATTGAAATATACTATGAATGTTATCACCCTTATTTCTAAATTAATGATAATGATAGAATATTTTAGAATTCATATTCAATTAAGTATATGAAAATGACCTTATAAATATAATGCCAATTAAAAATGAGTTATTTTTGCTGACTATTTTTTTACTTCCAGTAGCTTTAATTCAAGTAATGGAAAATATGTTGATAGTATTGTTAGTAACATTTTCATATCTCCAATACTTTTAATTTCCCATCTATCTCAAGATATTACAAAAATTTTATATTATTTTTTCCTAACTTTTCTCTAGATAGTAACATGATAATATATAACACTGAATAAAGATTTTTCTTTAAAAATTTTGGAATTAAGAAAATTTATGATTGTTATAGTTTCATTTCTTCCATCAAATAATCAGGAAAAGAACATCTCCTATGTGCTCTTAATGTATTATGATAAAAACTAGATAATAGTAATGAATTATTTTTCTAATTATTATAAGAGAAAATGATGAAGAAGCTCTACTCCTTGCTCTCATTCTTAGTCTATCAATAGCGACTTCTGTTTCAGGGGCCATAATGGAATGTCTCAACTCTAGCACATTATTCTCAATAGATTAACTCACTAAATGTAAACTTATATGCTTTCTTATCATGAAATTTCTGGCCTAAAAATGGTATTAGTAATCAGTCGCATTTTATTTGGTATATCTATTTATATGTATTCATCCTATCAGCAATCATTGAGAGGTATATACGCTAGAAAATGCAAATGGTAATTGTAACTGAATACGATGTCAAAGAACGTACATTCTTGGTTGGGAAATAATAAGTGTAAGTAATCACAAGGAAACCTGATAAAACCAGGGGGAAGTTTATCTCCATAATTTTGTGAACATTATCTAATATCACATAAAAGAAATAAAAATAAATGAATACAGGACCTCGGGGATGGGAGAACTTACTTTGAATGTTGTGATAAAAGATGGTTTTGAGAAGGTGAGGCTTAGAAAAACAAGGGAGATAGAGAAATCTTTTACTTTATCTAATATGAATTTTGAATTTTCAGTCATTATTTATTCATCATATACAAATATTTGGTGCTCCTTAACCACATCTAATGCCAATTTTATATAAAAGTAAGCCATTTAATATATTGAAATAAAGAATTAAATACTTTATAATATGAGATTTTTAAAATGTTTAAATCTGTAAAACTCAATTTTAATTGAACTGTTTAGCTCTCCAAATGCTGGCTCCTTAATATTAGAGTATGCAACATAGTGGGTTGTAAATAAAAGTTAACAGAAAATCATGAGATCATCCACAAACATTCCACTTTATTATTAGCTCAACCTCAAATAAAAGGAGAGAAGAGGAATCAATAATTGTGTTGCAGTAGAAAAAAGGGAAAAATACACAATTCTACCAAAATATGTATAACGTATTCTCTCAGAAACATGGTGTTATTTGTCAATGTTGCCCTTTTTATTGATTGTGTTTTTGAAAGACTCAGAGAGACAATATATTTTGGACTTAGATACATATTGGTTATTTTTTGAATTTATTATTTTAGTTTTCCAGGCACTATATAATACTAACAATGATTCTGAAAGACTTTCATTTTAAAGGGAAAAATATATTGAAAATAAAGCATCTTGTTGTTATTCCCCATATTCTCCTGTCATCTATAATGACTAAGTGCTGAGTATATGGAATTGCTCTTCTGCAAAAAAAAAAAAAAATCAATAGTCACAGTCTTCCTTTTAGAAATGAGAGGACTCTAAGGGTATATGGTGCATAAGACCTTGTCAATTATTTTATTTTATTTTTTTAGATTGATGTATGTTGAATGAAATATCATTGTGATCACTGTGTAGGAAATGACCACTTTATAAGTATTACAATTTCCTTCACCTTTATTTTTTAGAAAATAATCGAAGTCACTTTTCTTTGTGATCAATCCTTCTTTTAGACTGAGGATTAAAATGTTACTCCATTGTTCACCTGAATGAAAGCAGTTGTCATGCACATTTACAGCAAGTAGCTGAAAGAAAATGGAATATTTCAGTACCACTGAGAGCCTCATACTCTGCAGACAGCCACCCACCATTACATTATGTGAGAAATTCTATATTCCTTTAAAAGGCATATATGTGATAGTATATTACTTTGTCTAATCACTACATTGTCATTGTAACTTACATTTCCTATAATTTAGTTTATATGATGAATTATAAATTCACTTTTTTTTAAATTAGAATATACAGTACTTGAAGAAAATTGAAATGCACTAGTCTAACATTATAATACATAAAGCTAAAGAAGTATTAATGTTTGAAAATATGTTCTATATTTGACATTTGAAAATGTTTACTGTATCAAATCATTCTGAAATATAATGACATATAAGCCTGAATCAGGATACATAGAACTAGAAGTCCATAAGAGGGCATTAAAAGGAAAGCAAACTGGATGTGTTTTTCTCATAGGACAAAAATAGCATGCACAATTTTTTTTTTTTTTTTTTTTTTTTTTTTTGAGACAGAGTCTCACTCTGTTGCTCAGGCTAGAATGAGTGCCGTGGCGTCAGCCTAGCTCACAGCAACCTCAAACTCCTGAGCTCAAGCGATCCTCCTGTCTCAGCCTCCCGAGTAGCTGGGACTACAGGCATGCATCACCATGCCCGGCTAATTTTTTCTATATATATATTTTTAGCTGTCCATATCATTTCTTTCTATTTTTTTAGTAGAGATGGGGTCTTGCTCTTGCTCAGGCTGGTCTCGAACTCCTGAGCTCAAAGGATCCGCCCACCTCGGCCTCCCAGAGTGCTAGGATTACAGGCGTGAGCCACCACGCCCGGCCTCATGCACACTTTTTAATAGGGTTGTTTGTTTTTTCTTGCTGATTCACTTGAGTTCTTTGTAAATTATAGTTATTAACTCTTTATCACATGTGTAGCTTGCGAATATTTTCTCCCATTCTGTAGTTATCTATTTGCTCTGTTGAGCGTTTCCTTAGCTGTGCAGAAACTTTGTAGTTTGACCAAATCCCATTTTTTAATTTTGTTGTTGCCATGATTGTCATTGGGATGTTAATCATAAATTCTTTGTCTAGGCCAATATCTACAAGAGTTTTTCCTACAATTTCCTCTAGGATTCTCATGGGTTTCATGCCTTAGATTTAAATCTTTTTTCCATCTTGAATTAATTTTTGTGAGACGTGAGAGGTAGGTGTCCTTTTTCATTCTTTTGCACGTGGCCACCTAATTTTCCCATCACCATTTATTGAATAGGGCCTCTTTTCCCCAGCATACATTGTTGTCTGCTTTGTCAAAGATCAGTTGGTTGTAGATCTAGGCTCTCTATTCTGTTCTTTGGTCTAAATCTCTATATTTGTACCAACACCATGCTGTTTTGGTTACTATGGCCTTGCAGTATAGATTGAAGTCTAATAATGAGATACCTCCAGATTTTTTCTTTATGCTTAAAATTGCTTTGGCTATTAAGACTCTTTTCCGGTTCCAAATGAAGCAGAGAATTATTTTTTCTATATCTGTGATGCCTATTAAAAAGTGGGCAAAAGACATGAACAGAAGCTCCTCAAAAGAAGGAAGACAAATGGGCAATAAACATATGGAAAAATGATCAACATCACTAATAATCAGGGAAATACAAATTAAAACCACAATGAGATATCAACTTATCCCAGCTAGAATGACATTCCTTAAAAAGTCCAAAAACAGTAGACGCTGGCATGGATGCAGAGAGAAAGGAACACTTATACACTGTCTGGGGGGTCGGGGAGAGGAATACAAATTAGTACAACCTATATGGAAAACACTATGGAGATTCCTGAAAGAACTAAAAGTCAACCTACCATTTGATCTAGCAATCCCACTACTGAGTATTTACCCAAAGGAAAAGACATTATTTTATCAAAAAAAAAAAAAAAAAAAAGGAAAGAAAGAAAGAAAAAGAAAAAAAAAAAAACCTCACCTGCACTACCATGTTTATTGCAGCATAATTCACAATTGCAAAGATGTGGAATCAGCTCATGTGCCCATCAATTCATGAGTGCATTAATAAAATATGTTATATACACACCATGGAGTACTACTCAGCCGTGAAGAAAAGATGAAATGATACCTTTTGCAACAATCTGGATGGAACTGGAGACCATTCTCCTAAGTACAGTATCACAATAATGGAAAAACAAACACCACATGTACTCACTATAAAATTGGAACTAACTGATGAGTACACGTGCACAGAGAGAAGTAAATCTAAGTGGAAGGCCACTATGGGAGAGGCAGAAGAAGGGGAGGGGAATAAACCAACCTAATGGATACTATGAACACTATTTGGGTCATGGGCACACAGCTATAGCCAGGACTCAAGCATTACAAAAACAATCCATGTAACCTAAAACATTTGTACTCCCATAATATTTTGAAATAATAAAAAAATGCATGCCCTATATACCCATGATACCCAATTCTTTAATTTATTTAATACTTCAAGCCATTTACCTATGTTTATTTATTTAAAATTTCTTCAAAATGTTTCTAATTAACTATTTGATTCCGTTTTATGTATCCCTACTATTTTAGAAATAACATATATTTATTAACTGGTTAACATATTAATTTTTTTGATTATTTTAATATTAGGTATTGCATATAATTAAGATTGTGTAGGGTAAAAAAATCAATATTATAATACTTCATATATACTTTTTAAAGAGTGTTATCAATAATCATTTTTTACTTATATATAATGCAATTATTTTGTATGCAAGTTACAAACAGTAATCAGTAATGCAATGAAGTAAAATTTTAAGTTTTGTAAAGCATAAACCACTCTCAATGAGTCTTGAAAATATTGGGAGACATATAAGTATAAATAATTATTAGAAATGATGCCACTCTATAAATAAAGACTCCCAAGACCAAATGAGTGACATGTTCTTCTGAAAGAAGCTGAGGCATCAGAGGCTGACACACCTTGATGCCAGAGTCCTAAGGGGCCTGGGACCATTTACTTCCAGGGAGTTGACCACCTGGTTACTGATTCATATAAAGGAGATCATATAAGGACTAAAAGCAAGACATTCATAAAGGACGCAAGACACTTACTGCTTTTGGTGGTGTAACAATAAAATAAAAATGGAAAAAAAAAGACCATTTTCTTAGACAAAAGATATTTTTTTGTTTACAGAGCAGTGTTGGCCATATGGAGATTATTCCATCAGTGTTGTCCTCCCTGGATTCACTGTTAATCATTTCTGAAGAACCTTCCATTCTTCCCTCTCCACATTTTCTCATTAAGTACCATTTTCAGATTAGTGTTTACTCCCCAAGTAATATTTCAACAATAATGTATGCTCAGTCTTCTTTGTTCACTTTTGTGATGGTTGCTCTTTGGACCCTGAATATGGCACAAGGGCTACATCTCCCTGTGTGGGGTGGGTGGGGGAGATACAAAGGCATTCTCTAAAAGCACCAAGCCCTGGAGAGAGTGGAGGTTGGCATCCTAGAGAGAAAGAAACACCAAAGATTGTCTTGGTCTCTCTGTCGGCCTGGTGACGCTCAGAGTCATTCAAACTGCCTCCTTATGGAGAGGAGAAACCTCTTTCTCTTGGAATCAATTCTCATCACATTACAGCAACTTGGACAAAAATTCTAAGCAGTTATTTAGTGTGTGTGTGTGTGCACGTGCGCATGCTTATCTGTATACACCTTTGTACACATAAATGCTACTAATGCTAAATAGAAACAAAGTGGAAAAAAGATTATTCCAGTTAAAAAGTTCCAAGGAATGTTCTAAAAAGGCATTTGTCCTGAGGAGACCCTAAGGCATGGGTAGAAGCTTCCATTCATTCATTCCACAAAAGGGTTGTTGATGGTCTGCTCTGGGCCAGGCATTTCATTTGTCTCTGCAACCAAGGCAGACACAGTCCCTGGCCCCATGGTGAGTAGGTTTTAGCCTAGCATAATGCCTTGCAGATGGGAATTACCAGAACAATTTATAATAGCATAAGTATATGCATGTTTGCACACCAGGTATATGTCCCAGGTCAAGTGCTCTGGGAAATCAAGATTTGTTTGCATGGAGTTTGTAGGGGAGAGCTTTGGGGAACAACATTAGTGAGGGTGTGAGAAACCAGCATAGGGTAGGAGGAGGGATTGAACAGTGCTGCAAGCACAGCAAAAGGCTGCTCACCCCACAAGAGCTCTGGAATGGAAATGGCCCTTCGAACTGTCCCAAACTGAGGCTAGGGGCTCAGGTGTTAATACCTCATATTGGCCAGTCATTGGATGTGAAAAGAGGGTATAATCTTTAGTAGGCAAAAGAAATTTCCAGAAAGGAAATTCTCCTCTTCTGTCAGGAAAAAGAATCCCCTCCGCCAGGGTGCCCCCAAGTGGATACATATATGAGCTGAGAACATGGCACAGTGAAGCGGCGGTAGGTTTTATGGGAGTCTGGCCCACTTGCTGTTAGAGCTTACTCACGTGCCCCGCACTGTTCTTGTTGGTCCCAGTGCCCCGCCTCTATCTTACAACAGAGGGTTTCTGGGTTGACACCATGACTCAGTAGGCACAATTGCAGTGCTGTGCTTGACATGGCATCCTTACTTTCATAGATGAACAACCTCTGTTGACCTTGGTATCGGGCAAATATTATCTTTTCAATCCATGGTTTTATCTAGACCAGACAAAAGGAAAACATTGCATGAGAGCTCTAAAACCGTTCTGGCACCTGGTTTGAGATAATTCTGCCGCTCTGTGGACTCAGGATTCTGATCCTAATCCTTTTAAAAATCTAAGAATGAGTGGAGGATTCTTACAAAAGCAAAATGGAATTCCCAAGGCAAATGAAATTTAAACCAAGAGAGCACACATTTACCTTATTTTCACTAGAAATATCCAAATGAGTTACCCCGTTGGCTGTTCTCCAATCTGTTTTTTCTCAGGATAATCAGATAGACAGCAGGCAGAAATGAATTGTCTATAAGCTTATGTAATTCATATCACATTTACTACAAAGAAGGAAAAACAAAACACCTTTACCAGGCATTTCATGTTCTATGATCTTGCTGCAAAACTACCTTGTCTCTGGCACTGGACAGCCCCTGCTTGGCCACACAGCAGATGGCTCCTTCCTCGAGGACCCAGTGCTGTCACACATTGTGCCTAGCCTCTCTCTCATTATTCTCCCTTTGTTGAATGTAGGAGACTTGCTTTTACAGCTCATATCCGGCTGAACACAATACCTTACACGTGTGACCTCCATGAATGACTTTTTCCATTGCATGTCCATTTTGTGAGAGTTAGACATCACTTTGAAAATGTAAATTAAATAAGTCTCAAAATGCTACAAGCAAATCCTATGCCTCCTGTGAGGGTAGAAGCTGGGAAACTAAGGTTTTCTGATTCATATGCTGAAATGTCTGAGTCCAGGAAATTTTTCTTGTTAAAATTACTGACAAATGCTTATGCTCATTTATAAACCACGTTTTACAGAACCCGCAATTCGTATCCTTTTCTTCTTCCTTCCAAAACGACACTGGTAAAGTTAATAGTGAATAAAAAAAAAGTAAGACAGAAAAGATTACCTATTATTAATAAAACTTGAAAGATACCACTCTAAAAGAAGGAAAATTTAAAATATCACTCTTTCTGGGCTGTAGCTATTAAAAAGTATAAAATATATGTGAGTTAAGCATATAATACTCCTGACATTTTCTGAAATTAACGTGAATTACCTAAGCTTGCTGAGGTTGAAAGCAGAGGCAGTTAATAGAAGAAAATATGCTTAATTTATATAAGAAACAAATAATTATCAGATAAAGGCAAAATGAATCCACTATTTCACTTACACATAAGTCAAAGAATATTATAAAAGACAACTATTAATAAAATGAATTCTTCAATTGTTTTTCTTTTTAAATTTTATTTAAAGGCAGAAGTGATTGCTAATTGTAATCATATACAAAATATCATGTTAAGTTTTTGTGTGCATTTTCTCACAGCTTCCTTGTGATGTAGGCATTAACCCTTCTGCTGTTTGTGTTTGCATTCATGCATGTGTGTGTGTGTTGCTCAAAGTCAATACTTAGCTATTAATAGTATTTAACTATAGATATTCAAATATATTATGTTACTGGCTTTCATTCGAGAGCGATTTATGGAGGTATTATTATTCAGTTTACATTTCCTTTTGATGACAATCATTCTAAGCACCTGTGTGTGTATAATTTTTTTTAAAAAATTGATGTATTTAAGATTTAATTATTATCAAATTCTAAAACTATGTTTAAGGTTCATTTGAGACAATGCATCCTTCAGTCAAAAGTCAAGAGTTGCCAAGTCTCAGCCATTGCTTTGTCCATAATGAGTTTATGGGTTTTTCAAGATCCAATACTATTCTTCATTTAAGAAATAGAAACATATAAAAATAAAAATAAAAAGCACACCAGACTGGGTAATATAATGAGACCCTGTCTCCAAAAACAACCAAACATTTAAAAAAATTAAAAAAGAAGAAAATCACAGAAGTTGCTTACTATTTAGACAATATGCCTTATATATGTTACTCTTGGATCTCTGTGGGGCATGTTTTTAATTATTACATATTTCTAATAGCAAAAGCACAAGGTCATGGGTTCTGTGAACACCTGGTTGAAATATAAATTCACTCAATTATCTTAAGCAAGTAGTTTAATCTCTCTGAAGCTTGTCTGTATAATAATAGGACAACTGGGAATAAAGATGTTTCTTTTTATGTGAAAGTATAGATATATAGTTATATATATGAATATTGGTAGTACTTTAATGTCCAATACTAATATTTTTATTTTATTTATTTATTTATTTTTTTTGAGACAGAGTCTCACTTTGTTGCCCGGGCTAGAGTGAGTGCCGTGGCGTCAGCCTAGCTCACAGCAACCTCAGACTCCTGGGCTTAAGCGATCCTACTGCCTCAGCCTCCCGAGTGGCTGGGACTACAGACATGCACCACCATGCCCGGCTAATTTTTTCTCTATATATTTTTAGTTGGCCATATAATTTCTTTCTATTTTTAGTAGAGACGGGGTCTCACTCTTGCTCAGGCTGGTCTCGAACTCCTGACCTCAAGCGATCCACCCGCCTCTGCCTCCCAGAGTGCTAGGATTACAGGAGTGAGCCACCGCGCCCGGCCCAATACTAATATTTTTAAGAAAAAATAATTTGTATCCATAATTTCTCAAGACTATATATAAATATCTATTATTTAAGTCTTTAATTCAATTTCTAGCATTATCAATAAATAAATACTCATTTTTATTTTATATGCACAATTAAGAGAAAATAAATTTTAGGCTAAGAACACTTATTTGGAACTCTAAACTAAATTATTTATTTTGTCTTTACTGCTGTAAAAGATAATGAAAAATTTACATGATATTGAAAAAAGCCAAAAGATTGATTGTATTTTAAACCACTTTAAAAAGAAACAATAAGCATCAAGTAAAACATCTGTTTCCAAACAGGGAAGACCAATTAAACTTAGTTGTTTTTTTTATTACTATTCCTAAACCATAAATTGCTTGATGCATTAGACCAGAGGTTCCCGATCTATGGTGAATTGTGTAATTATTTCATTATATATTACAATGTAATAACAATAGAAATAAAGTACACAATAAATTTAATGAGATTGACTCATCCTGAAACCATAACCCCTCCCGCCCCCTGTCCTGTGGAAAAATTGTCTTCTGTGAAAATGGTCCCTGGTGCCAAAAAGTTTGGGGACCACTGCAGACTACATTCTCTACTCTTCCTATTTAATTTCTAAAATCAGTCTTGTTGTATCTTGTGGATTTTTAATAAATGTTGAACGTCAGAGATGAGTCCTAGGAAAGTTCTGTGGGTTTTTTTGTTTCTTTGTTTGTTTTTTTTTTTTTCTGATAAAACAAGGCAGTTAAGAAGAAACTTCCTACATGTATTTTTTATTTTATGACATTTTGGAAATGATGGTAAATATTTTCTATTTCTTGTCATATAGAGGATTAGATAGCCTAAACACCGTATTCTGGTTAAAAATAACTTCAAGGTTGAATTAAAAAGGTTTAAATATATAGTTGTAAAGAAAGTAAGGAGAATCCTCAGGATACCAAAAAAGAAGAAAGCATTTTTTTTTTTTTTCAGACAGACTAGCCAGCACTATAGCAAGAATCTGCCCTGAGGTCATGTTTGAATCCTTTAGGAACTAGAATTTTGATTCTAATCATCCAGAAGCAGGAGACAGGGGACAATGCCTGGCCCTCCCCTCTTTATTTCTGTGTTGGTTCTCCACCACCCAGCTTTACTGAGGTATAATGGACAAGTAAAATTGTATTTATTTAAGATGTACAATGTGATTTGATTTATGTATACAATGTGAAATGATCATCGCAAACAGGTTAATTAACACATGCATCACCTATTTATGAGTGTGTGTGTGTGTGTGTGTGTGTGTATGTTTAAGATCTACTCTTATAGCAAATTTCAAGTATACAATACAGTTTTATTAACTGTAGTCATCATGCTGTACGTTAGATTCTCAGAAACTATTCTTTTTATAACTGAAAATTTGCACCCTTTGACCAGCATCTCCCCATTTCCCACCTCTCCCCAGCCCCTGGCAACCACAATTCTACTCCCTGTTTCTGTGAGTCCTACTTTTTTAGATTTCACATATAAATGACATCATATAGTATTTGTCTTTCTCTGCCTTATTTCACTTAGCATAATGCCTTCCAGGTTCATCAACGTTGTCACAAATGGCAGGATTTCCTTCTTTTCTTGGTGAATAATATATCTATGTGTTATATATTTTATATATACTTATGTAACATATTTTATATATCCTTTATATAATATTATATATGTTATAAATTTCATATATATCACATTTTCTTTATACATTCATCCATCAATGGACACTTAGGTTGTTTCCGTGTCTTGGCTATTGTGAATAATGCTACAATGAATATGGGAAGGCTAATATCTCTTTACGATATTGATTTTGTTTCCTTCAGATATATATCTAGAAGAGGGATTGCTGGATCATATGATAGTTCTACTTTTAATTTTTTGAAGAAATCCCATATTGTTTTCCATAATGGCTGTGTAACTTTCCTGTACTATTAACTTACTATCCTATGATTTATAGTGGGAACAAATCTTTGTCTACATATTTGAACTGCCACATTTCTTATACACAGATTTTATAAGTACTTGGATCTGTTTTAAGAGTGCATTCAATTCCTCTGATCTGTCCATCAGTTATGCTGACTGTACTAGACTAATTAATATATAATTTTAATATGCATTATCATTTCTAATATAGTAAGTATGCCTTTGCAAACTATTTCTGGATTTTTTTCAGATACTCCATATTATACTAATATTTCACAAAATACTCTTGAGAGTTTGATTAAATTGTTTTAAAATGTTTTAAGTTGAATAGAATGACTAATTTTCAATATAGAAGCCTCTTACCTAAAAACAATTTTTCATCTTTTGTATATTTGTTTTACTGACTCAAAAGAGTTTTAAAACTTTAAAATATGGGTTCTACAGCTTTCTTATCAAGTCACTTCCTAGTTACAATCGAGTATTACTAGTATTAACATATGCCATGTTTTTATGTGTTATTCTCTCCTCCATTATACAACAATCTCTTCTATATCTCCCATAAATCAATCTGTACACAGTGGTAATTTACCTAAGGTACTGATATAGCAATGTTCTATAAACAATTCATTCAATAGTATTTACTCATCATTTCATAGGATATATCAGGTTTTTCTAATTTTTAAGGTGTTATTCTTGACAGAATGTAATAACATTTTGTTTTCCTCATCAATGATATGAACCATGTAAAGGACAAAATAGAGGTGGTGGCAGGGTGGCGTTTCTGAGGGTAAGTTAGCCTCACTGGGACTATTGCAGGATGAGTTTAAGAGATGTTGACAATTGCCATGATACTGAATTACCTCGATCCAAGTTTGTCCAGCTTTATTCTTTCCCTAACTAAGATTCACGTTGAGTATAGTTATCTCTCCATCCTTGACAGAAAAATTATCTTTACATAGTTTACATTAAGTTCAGAATTATTTTGTTCATCTTAAAATTTATTGAGTAAAATATGCAAATTTAACAAGAGAAAAGGGGTCTCTATTTCACTGCTTTCAGAGTGAATTATGTGGAAGTGCTACTGTAGAATTTAGGAAATATGTTCGCTACGAAATATATGTAATTCCCTTTTAAATAAATTATATATTCTATTTGATCCAGAAATTTTATTTTGCTCTATACATCCTAAAATAATTCCTTACATATGTGTAAGAAGACTATTTATTGTGGCATTGTTTTGTGATAATAATAAAAACTATTGACACAACTTAAGCAGTTAAAGAGAAATTCATTAAAGAAATTGAAAGTATGGTACCACAGAAACTATATAGCAGTGAAAATGAGTATATTAAAAAGACATAAGTCATAATGTACAAATCATGAAAAAATGTTAATAAAATGGGTTGCAAAGTACTTTGGACAATATAATAATATTTATGGAGAGTATATTTTATGGACACATGTAATTGGCAATAATATAAAAATATACATGGAATGGCAGGTACCATATTGAGGAGAATGTCTATTATCTTGGGGAGATTAGAAGGGAGTAAAGAGTATAGTTGTGTCTATTTTTACATTTTAAAAATATTATCAAAATATTATAAAATGCCATTATTTAAGGGGCAGCTGAAAGTAGATGTTAATACTCTAGAATTAGATGACTGCTCAGATCCTACTTCTACCACTTACTAACTGTGTAACCTTAAGGTAACTTAGGTGACCTCTTGTGATTATTTTCTCATTTATGAAGAGGAAGAGTAATGGTATATACCTCATAGGGTTGTGATGAAGAATACATGAGTTAATATTTTAAAACTCCTTAGAATATAACAATGATATATTGATGTTTGAGAAATAAGGGGTAAAAACAATAAAGATGAGTAGTATATGTTTTGTTGTTAACTAAATAATTCTTTATAAATAATATCTTAGGTGATTATCATAAAGGCAGTTTTAAAGCAGTTTTATAGCCAAGAACAAACTAATGAACAAAATAAAAATAAATGTACTTTTTTTTCAAGAATCTTGGCTATGGAAGAAGAGATGAGTGTTAATTCTAAGGTCTGGTGGCTATGAGAGGACTCTTGCTTCAGTACAGAGAGAGAGGACCTGGGCGAGAGGCAGAGTGGACAATTCTTGAAAGACCAAAGTGACTACAGTCAACAATAAATTAGGGAATAGTTTGAAATAATGAAAAGAGTGGAAATGGAATGTTCCTAACACAAAGAAATGATAAATGCCTGAGGTGATGGATACCCCAATTACCCTGAATTGATTGGTTCACATTGTACTCCTGCATCAAAACATCACATGTACCCTATAAATACATACAGCTATTAATATTATGTAGCCATAATAATTAAAAATCTAAAAAATTTAGAAAAGAATGACTGAAGGATTTAGAGACTAACACTATCCCCCTAACATCTAGGAGTTGGTTTAATCCTGAGCCAGATGAAAATTTCATTTTTGGCAAGGACTAAGGGCACTTCTTATGCAAGGACTAAAAGAATACTAAAAAAGTATTAATTTTGGAAAATAAGTTGACAAAATTCTCATCTGAGAGCCTCTGTTTCTCTGGGGAGTAGGACTTATGATTGAATACTGAGTTTCTTGAAGACAGTTGCTAAAGTTTGACTTAAACATTTGGGGAAGACGTAGTAGCAATAAATTTTGGTTGAATTGATAGTAGCACCTCAAAATTACTGTTTTGTAATTATTTCCTAGCAGATAGTATTGAGGAATAGATAGTAGAGAACAACTGATGAAATGACCTCTCGGTGTTTATGTTTTACTGAGAAGCAATATATGGTACTCATTATAGTGGCAGCTCTGGTATAGGAATTTTATGGTTCCAGTTAAGATTCTATTTATTGGTTTAGAAATTTAACTTCTCTGGATTTCAGTTACAATATAAGTAAAATGGACACAATATTAGAACTCACATTATAGAGTTGTTATGAGAACTAAATGTGTTAAAGAACTTATAAGTAATTGTTACTATTCAGTATTATGATCAAATTCTGAATCTACACTTCAAGATTATTTGGTTTTTATGATCTAAATTTTGTTTTAGTTTAGAATTAGTAAAGCATTCACAGATTTTAACAACTACCTAAATATTAAAAAAAAAATTTCATAGGGATAAATCATACTGACTTCAAGATAGTGGCTATATTGGAGAATGAGCAGGATTGAGGGAACTGAGGAAGTTCAAATGTACCATTATAACTCCATATGCTGTTTCTAGTCATTATTTAATAGGAACACATTTTTTTGAACATAAGTGATGAAAGAAAATGAGAGGGAAGTTAGGATGTTCTTTTCAGGAACATTTTTGCACAAAAACTGCAAGACACTGCACTTGGTGACACTTTGAACTGTAACAAAGTGCTTAGCAACCTTCTTGGATAATGAGAGAACATTATGGCAGAGGGCCTAGCCTGTGGCTTGATCCTGAGGTTGTAATCGGAGCTGAAGAATGGAACTGAGAACTGGTTAAGGCTTAATAAACCTAGGTTATTGGAGAGTATTTGTTTTATAATCTGAAAATGGAGTTGCTAATTTATTTGTTAGAAATTATAGTTTCTCCAAATAAGACTACCTTAGGAAAAGACCACTCTGAATTAGAAAAAAAAAGAATACCATTTTCTTTGACAGAAATTATAATGATATATAATTTTATTGCTATTAGTACTGATGCAACTTGAAACTGTTATCGCTACTAAAGTTTCTGTCAAAGCCTCTTTCAGAAATAGTTCAACATATACATTTAGCACAACAAATTTCTGTTAAATAAAATTTGCTTCTCTGTTTTACTTAATTTAATCTGTATATATTATTTTTACACAGTTATTTTGATTATCCATCTCCTTAGGATGACCTTCACAAAAATTTAACTTAGGAAAATAACAATAATGACTGAAACTTATTGAGTCCGTCCAATGTGCTAGTAGCTCTTCTAGTTGTTTATATCCATTGACATTAATCCTCACAACAATCTTTTGGGTGTTTTTTATTTTATTCTTTCCCCTACATTTTACATATAAGTAAATGCAGACTTATCTCGAAAATTACTGTCATGCAGAATTCTGGATATACGCATGTTTCAAATTCAATGCTTTTTTTTTTTCTATTTTTTATTGGCAGACACTTTTCATGTTATAGAAAAGCACAGATTAATGGAGGTAAAATACATGATATTTGATTCTAAAGCATATCATTTGTGCAATTTATCCTAAATGTTGTGTCACCCATATGCTGGGCAGTATTGCTTTCAATAAGAATTCCATACCAAAAGATTCTTTACAGTTGTGCTAAATACTTTTAGGAGTCATTTTACTATTTGTTTCTCAAAACAACACTGAAAAGAATGCATGGCTTGTATAAATATTGCAATTATGTAGAGAATCTCAGAAACACACTCAACTTGCCCAAGGTCAAAGAGTAAGTATGTGATAGTATGTGAACTCAAACTTTTGGTTTCAAGATAAATGTCCACAACTATCAGTTCTCTAACAACATCAAAGAGATGTACCATGTGCTCATGCTTTGGTATTTTATGACTGGACTGGTATAATTACATCTGTGCTAATGTTCTACCTTCATTACTCTTCCCACCTCTTAGATATTAAAAGGTTATTTGCATTCATTTATGTCTTATTTATTTGGGAATATGATGATTTTGTCCTTTTCTTAAAAAAATTTGTAATTCTAATATAGAGTGTACGGCTTTCATTAAAATCTAATGTAAGCTTGACAGAAATCTTAGTCTCAATACTGCCTTCCAAAAGAAATACGACCCTAAAAGGCATACTTCGGTTAGGAAGAAAATTTAGAAAATTGAGGCAGATGTTCATAGGCGGGTTCATATTACATAGAACATAACTTTTTAGTAGAAACAGTTAATTGTAGTTTTGATTTTCTTATCTCAAACATCTTTATATATTTAGGTGATTAAATATGGAATGTTTGATTTCAATCAAAAGTGTAGTTTATTACATCTAAAACAAGAAGCAGTACCATTAATCAAAGCATGTGCTTAAACTATTGACACAGTTTTGCCATCTTGACAGTAGCTTGTTTTATACCAGCAGCGAAGAAGTGTGGGGAGTGAGTGGCGACGAAATTACAAAAGGTGGTTTCCACGGCTTGTTGAGAATTGAATATTTTTCCTTGCAAAAAGTGGTCTAAAGCCTGGAAGAAGTGGTAGTTAGTTGGTGCAAGGTCTGGTGAATACAGTGGATGACAGAGAGTTTCCAAGTCCAGCTGCTGTAGCTTGAGCAGTTTTGTTTGTGCAACATGTGGTAGAGTGTTGTCTTGCAAGATTGGCCTGTCTGTAGTGACCAGTCTAGGCTACCTAATCACAAGCATCCTCATCATTTCATCCAATTGGTTGCAGTAGACATCTGCTATAATGGAGTGACCAGGTTTCATGAAGCTGTAGTGGATAATACCAGCGCTGGACCACCAAACAGACACCATTAGCTGTTTCTGATGAATATTCGGTTTTGGACTGTGTTTCAACACTTTGCTTTTATCCATCCATTGTTCTGAATGCTTACGGTTGTCAAAAAGAATCCATTTTTCATCACACATAACAATACAGTGTGGAAATGATTTGCCTTTAATTTGTGACAGCAAAGAAAGGCAAGCTTCGAGAGGATTTCTCTTCTGAAGTTCAATTAATTCATGCAGAACCCATCTATCCAGCTTCTTTACCTTGCTCATTTGTTTCAAATGGTCAAATATTAGTATAGAAACATCAAACCTTGCTGCTAATTCAGGTGTAGGTTGAGATGGATTCGCTTCCATTGCAGCTTTCAGCTTATCATTATTCATCTTAGTCTCAGGTCGCCCATGTGGCTCATTTTTAAGATTAAAATCACCAGAAAAGAACTTCTCAAACCATCGAGGTACTGTGCCTTCATTAGCCACATTCTTCCCAAAGCCTTCATTGATATTTTGACCTGTCTACACGGCATTGGTTCTACGACGGAACTCACATTCTAAAATAACATGAATTTTTGACTTTTCACAGCCTCTCAGCTTCTTGGTAGGCCCACTCCCCTCTCACATCCCATAACGAGGCCAATTAAGCCACAGAGGTGCTGCTAAGGATCAAGGAGAAGTTCCAAAAATTAACTTGTCATGCATCCATTCTCAGGAAGCTACTTCCCTATGATGTGGTACAAGTTAATGGCAACACAAAACAAACAGATACAAGCACGGCTATTCAAGAATGAAATTGAATCCCCCTGACAGGTAGAGAACCATATCCAGATTTGTTGTGGTTTGAGGATGAAAGGAATATGGAAGTGGTAGTAGAAATTATGAGTGCTAAGGGTGTAAATACCTTTTGAACAATTATAGAAATGAGGACAGTAGCAAATATGCTTAGTTATCCTGGCTTTATTATGTACATATTTGTGTTCATTAGTCATTTTCTGCTGTCCCCTCCTTCCCTCCCTCTACTATTTTAAAAGAGTATAGAGTACTAGTGGTGGTACTACTAGTACTAGTACACACACATACACATGCACGCACATGCATGTACACACAACACACATATATAAATTTATTTTTATACATGTATTTGGTCATTTGATTACACAATACCAAAGTGAGAGTATAGTTGATCTAGAAGAGAAATTATGTCATCCCCAAATAGATACAGTTATAGGGATATCTAGGAAATACACTTATGAGTGGGACTGTATGCTTTTTCTAGGGGAAAAGGTGCATATGTCTTCATTTGTGAAGGGATATTTACATATGTTTAAGCAGAAGTATGTTGCTATATAACATTAGTTTGGAAGAATGGATAAGAATGAAAATCAGTCTAAGAAATGGACAGTAACAGGAAGTCTATTGGCATTTCAACACTATTCTCATTCCTTTCCAGGCCCTCCCCAGTATCACAAATTTAGTCCAAGACTAGACATTAAATTTTCAAAGGTCCTTTGCCAGCAAGTTTACAGTTTAGGACTTACCAACAAGAAGCATATGCATAATGATGAATGTGGCAGACAAGGGGAAATTATTATAGATAGCTCCAGCAGCAGCAGCCTGGAAAATGGATTTTGGCACATGGCAAAAGTAAGACTGTCATCTTTCTGTGAATCACCTTCTTGCTATAGGCAGCTGGGATCATTGGTGGCAGCTTTCAGCAATTCTGATTTCTTGAACACTAGCAGGTGGGTCTCTAAATTTCATTTTTCTAGCCTTTTCAACAGTTTGTAAGCCTCTAATTCACTATATGAAATCTCTTCCTGCTCAATTTTCCTGTCTTTATTTTTTTCTGTTTTCCTGATGAAAACTCAATAACACAAAAACTTAGAAACTGGGGGACTTGTGTTCCCAACCTGGAGAGTCTTGAGGGAAGGCCAGTATGTGTTTGAGGAAAGCTGCTTTTCTGTCTTGCTCCTGCCTTCCATTCCTCATCCCCATCAGATTTGTTTACTGGACACCGAAAGACTGCAGAAAAATTTAACTTGCCTTTTAGAAGGTTCTCACCTAGTTCTCCAGTCCTCTACATTACTTGGAATTTAGCCTTATACTATGAGAAAACTGACCATACATTCCAGGCACTTGCATTTTCTAGATTTTCCAGCCTGGAAGGATCACTGGAAGCTCCTCTGGTATTTCTTTTCCTTAGCAGAGGCCCAGAATCTCCACCTGGAATCAGCAAATACACTACGGGAAAAATTTTGATGACAATTCTCTGCTCGGCTAAGAATGGTTCTGCTTCCTGGAGTTTGTATTTGTCTGTTTCTCATTCCTCCCATAGTTCTCAGATACCTTTAAAGCCCTGCCTGTGTTTTGTAACGTTTGGCTTTTTTTTCCTCCCCTGCTGTAGGATTATTGCCTAACAATTGACTGAAATGCCTTAAAAAGTAGTAAATTTTCTATTACCAGAAGTGCTAAATTGCAAATTAGGTAAAATACATATATGTAAGACATTTTATTGATTGTATTATCATCTTGATTACAGAGAGTTAATATACTCTAAACATGGATTATGTTTTCTATTTTACAATCTTTGGTTCTCTTATTATATTTCTAATGTGATAACAATATTGCTAAAACAGTTTCTAGCAGGATTACATAACACATGTTTAACTTTCTGTGTATACATACAATGGAATTTGATTAATCTTGCCATTGCTATTTTCTTATAAATCACGCAACTTTAAGAAAATTGCATATCTATGCCCATGGCTATTGCACGTTTGGGAATTTCAAGACAGTAAATGTTGATTGTAAAAGGCATTCTCAAATTTGACTTTGCATCATGATCACTTGCAAGGAGTGTTAGAGCACAGGTTGTTGTGCCCACCCTAGACTTTCTGCTTCAGTAGGTCTGGAATATAGTCGAAGAATTTGCACTTTTAAAGTTCTCACCACTATTGCTGCTTTGGGGAACCACACTTTGAGAACCACTGGTATAAAGAAATAAAACAGGTGCATGATTTTACTTCCTTCACTTTGTACTTATGGAAACCTGAAATATGAAAAGTATCAGTGAGGACAGAATGGTCCCTATGGCTTACAGTCCTGCTCTATAATTTTCACTTACAAATGGCCTGTCAAGTTAGTTATATGATCAGCTATTTAAATATTGATGAGACATTTTTTTTCCTCACTGCTCTTCTCAGTTAAGCCAGCTTGGAACTGTAAGCAAATCATTTTGTCAGTCAATGTGTAATGCACATTACTTTCTTTTTCTCTCCCTCACTGTATCTTCCTCCAATAATTTCCTGTAAAACTTGCTGCTTCCCTCTGATGGGAATAGTGGCAGCTCAGGTTATCCATCAAACTGGTGCTCTGTGTCAGCAGCTTCTCACATGATATAAGGTGATTCTTATATGGCATAACCATCAGAAAGCCACAAAGAAGAAGTCACAGTTGTCAACTTGGGTCATAAACTACAGGAAGTCTCAATGAGCCTTCTAGTACCTGCCAAGGTTAGTATTAAAGAGACAGGAGGATGGAAAGATAGTAGGGCTACAAATGGCAAGTAAATATGTCTTTCAATATTAAAATGCATATAGTACATCAATCTATGTGTGGCCACTATGATTACAATTACGTTACCATTTTCTTGATTTCTAGAAGTAGAATTTGTTAACATCCTCAGAGATTATACACATATTGATAATACATTTTGAAATTATAAATATTCATTTAGGCATAAAGGATGTTATGTGGATAAAAGCAGTATATATGCAGTTTTGAGGACTCATTGCTCAGATACATAAGCCCCTTCCTATAAAATAGCCTTAATTTTGAATTTGCCAACTCAAGGTATTTGGTAAATTTTACTGGTCAAGAAAGTTTCATATAATTGCAATTTGATAATTTAAAGAGTACAAGTTCTTTATCTTGCATTTTCTTCTTTTTCTTTAACTTTTACTGTCTTTTTAAAAATTTTGCCATCATTTCAAACAAGTTAAATAAAGAGAAATAAACCTAGAGGTTTTTATGTTTGGTTCCATAGAAAATATGCCTACCCATGTTTTGCAAATGTGGGGAGCATGTTTTTTAAACCAAGTGAATGTGTAACACTAACATAAAATTTATGAATAAATGAACAGACTCTCAATGTCAAAAATAGTGAGGACAATATATGAGTTATTAAAGTTGGAGAGAATAACATACTTAGATTTGAAATGCATTTTAATGTAAAAATAGTCTTCTTATTACATTTTCCTCATATTATTAATATTATGATGAAATGAAAATTGAACCTCTTTATCTCTTAACCTTTCTCTCGTATTTTAAATTCTTTTCCAAGTTAATACCATCTGTAAGATTATCTAAACATATTTTAAAGATTTCCAGTATTTTATTTTGGTGGTGGTGATCATAGATTTAATCTCCAAGGGCTCTTTCATATCTTTTATTCTCCTTTTATAACATCATATTTATTATTTTAAAGTTGTTAATTTTCACATTTCTTTGAAATTTGTACATTAGGGCTTTTCTTTTTTTATTTCAAAATGTTAAAGAGATACAAATGTTTTTGGTAAATGGATCGCTTTTGTAATGCTCTAGTCAAGACTATAGGTGTGACCATCACCCAGATAGTGTTCATTGTTCCCATTAGGTAGGTTTTTGCCCCTCCCAAGCTACCCTCTTCTCCCTGCTTGGCTTCCTCTGAGTTTTACTTCCCTCTGTGCACATGTGTGCTCACTGGTAATCCAATTTAATAATGAGTACATGTGGCGTTCGTTTTTATAATCTTGAGATGCTTGACTTAGAAGAATGGTCTCTAGTTCCATCCAAATTGCTACAAAAGGCATTAATTGATCCTTTTTATGGCTGAGTAGTATTCCATGGTGTGTGTGTGTGTGTGTGTGTGTGTGTATCTATATATATATTTAATACCAAATTTTATTAACCTGCTCATGAGTTGATGGGCACTTGGGTTAATTCCACATGTTTGCAGTTGTAAATTGTACTGTGATAAACATTTGCATACAGGTGTCTTTTAATAGAAAGACTTCTTTTCCTTTGGGTAGATACCGAGTAGTGGGATTGTGGACCAAATGGTAGGTCTACTTTTAGTACTTTGAGGAATCTCCGTACTGTTTTCCATAGAGGTTGTACTAATTTGCATTCTCAACAAGAGTGTGTAAGCATTCCTTTCTCTCTGCATCTATGAAATCATCTATTGTTTTAAGACTTTTAAAATTTATTTATTTATTTATTGATGTATTTATTTTATTTCAGACATTACAGGAATACAAACTATTTGATTGCAAGTTTTGCTTTTGTGCAGTTTGAGTCAAAGTTATAAATGTGCCCATCACCAAGACAGCATACACTGTACCTGTTAGGTGTAAATTTACCAGTCTCCTAACTCCCTCCCACCTACACAGTTTCCATTGAGTTTTACTTCCATATGTACACATGGGGTAGATCAATTAGTTACAATTTTATAGTGCATACATGTGGTGTTTTTTCCCCATTCTTGTGATACTTCCCTTATAAGAATGGTCCCTAATTCCATCCAGGTTGTTACAAAAGGTATTAGTTCACCATTTTTATGGCTGCATAGTACTCCATAGTATACATATACCACATTGTATTAATCCACTCATGTATTGACGGGCACTTGGGTTGTTTCCACATCTTTGTGATTGTGAATTGTGCTTCAATAAACACTTGAGTGCACTTGTCTTTTTGATAAAATGACTTTTTTTTCTTTGGATAAATACTCAATAGTGTGATTGCTGGGTCAAATTTTAGATCTTTGAGTTACTTCCATGCTATTTTCTACAGAAGTTGTATACTACTTTGCAGTCCTACCAAAAGTTTATAAGTGTTCCCTTCTCTCTGCATACATACCAGCATCTATTGTTTTGGGACTTTTTGATAAAAGCCATTGCCACTGGAGTTAGGTGATATCTCATTGTGGGTTTGATTTGCATTTCCCTGATGAATAGAGACTTTGAGCATTTTTTAATATGTTTATGGGATATTAGTCTTTCTTCCTTTGAAAAGTTCTGTTCATGTCTTTTGTCTATTTTTTTATGGGCTTGCTTGATTTTTCTTGCTTATTTTGTTTGAGTTCTTTGTATATTCTGGTTATTAGTCCTTTATCAGATGTATAGCATGCAAATATTTTCTCCCATTCTGTATGTTGTCTATTGTTTCTATTGATTGTTTCCTGGGCTGTACAAAATTTTTTAGTTTGATCAAGTCCTACTTGTTAATTTTCGTTGTTGCTGTGATTGCCTTTGAGGTCTTCTTCATAAAATCTTTGCCTAGGCCAATGTCTAGAATAGTTTTCCAACATTTTCTTCTAGAATTCTTATAGTTTTATATCTTATGTTTAAATCTGTTAGTCTGTCATGAATTAATTTTTGTGAGTGGTGAGAATTGCAGATACTGTTTCAGTCTTCTACATGCGGCTATCTAGATATTTATAGCAGCTTTTTAAAATAATTGTCAAAACCTGAAAGCAAGCAAGAAGTTCTTCAATAAGTAAATGGATTAAAAAAAAAACTGTAGTATGCTCATACAAGGAAATGCTATTCAGTGATAAAAAGGAATGCAATTAAGATGCAAAAAAATTTTGGCATCATACAATGCATTCATGCAGCAACAACAAAAACAAAACACTTGTACCCTCTAAATCTAGTGAAATAAAAAAGACATGGGTTTATATTAAATATATATATATGCTAGTAGGAAGAAGCAAGTCTAAAATAGCTACATTCCATATGATTCCATTTATCTGACATTTTGGGAAGTCATAACTATAGAGCTGATAAACAGATGAGAGGTTGCTAGGGATATGGGTTGGTAGTGTTGAATAGATCAAAATAACAACGTTTTAGGGGTAGAAATGCTCTTTATAAGACTGTAATGATATAAAAATGACATTGTGCATTTGTCAAAATCCATAGAACATTGGATCACAAACAGTGAACCTTAATATATGAATACTTAAAATATTTAGAAAGTTGCGATATTATGAGATGGAATGCAGTCTAGAAAAATGAATGTAACTATTTTATACATGTTTAAAACAACCTCTCTGAAAAGAGTAAGGGAAAGGGTGCTGATTTAACTAACTTTGGAAATGAATACAGTCTGTAAAATTAAAGGCAAAATGAATTGCACATAGGTATTCTAGTTATTAAAATTTTTTCCCATGGGAGTGTGGGCTAACAATTCTGAAAAAGAATGTATTTATTTAATGTATTTACTTAAAAAATAAATAACAAAACAGACAAAAAACTACTTAGCTTCTACTTTCAGACAGAGATACTGAGCACCTATCAGTCTCACTCCTAAAACCTTATTGAAACTATAATGCAAAAGAAATAGCAATCAATCTATAACAGTACATTTCTTCAAATGGCTGGTGTTCATAGAAAGCTACTGATTAAGCTATGAGGGTGTGCAAGAAGCATTGTAACCAAATCTTAACAGTGACATCCCAAAGGGCTCTTGGCTCTGATTCAGGAAGTATGAAATCGTGCAACAGTTAACAAAATTAATTTTATTAAAGAAAAGTGGCCTGTTATTTTCCTTGATGTAAATGCTAAATATTTAAATGCTGCATAATGAATGAACAGAATAAATAGATTGGAGGTGAACACTGTTTTCAACCTCAAATTTTACTGTTGCATGTCTTTGAGGAATCACCATAGTGTTTTCCACAGGGAAACTGTACTAATCTACATTCCGACACACAGTATATAAGCATTTCCCTTTCACCACATCTGCACCAACAGCTACTGGTTTTTTCCTTTTTAATAATGGCCATTCTGACAAAAAAAAAAAAAAAAATTCCAACAGTAAGGAAACAAGCAACTTTAGGGCATAAGATCTGAACAGACATCCCCTAAAGATTACATGCAAATAAGCATGTGAAAAATATGTTCAACATACACATCATTAGGAAATTGCAAATTAAAAGCAAACAGTGAAATAACACCGTACACCTATTAGAATGGCTAAAATTCAACAAAACCTGACAAGATCAAATATAGGCTAGCCTGCATATTAAGAAGAACTCTCATTTACTGCTTGTGAGAATTTAAAATAGTACAGCCACTTTGAAAGATAATTTGGCAGTTTCTTATAAAACTAAACAGTTTCACCATATCACACTCCTAAGTATTTACCAAAATGATGTTAAAACTTATGTCTATACAAAAATCTGTACACAGATATTTATAGATCTTTGATAAGATCTAAGTGACTTAAGTCACCTCTACCACCCCTAGCAGGAGATGAAGTGATCCCATAGATGAGGAAGCAATGTTGAAATCCTGGGCCAAGGGCTACAGAGAGAATATTTAAAAAGACAGAATTCCTGGGATAAAGGAAATCTAATATGTTGCAGAGGACTTTACTCAGGGCCACTAGGCCCTGACCAGGCCAAGACAATTACCAGATCATGAGTTAAACCATCCAAGGGCTTCAGCAGCAGCTACCAGGCTCTCATCAGGGAGAAGAACAGTTGTGCCCCAGCTTTTACTATCCAGGAAGCAGCTCAAATCAACTACTTCACAAAAAATAATCTAAGGAATCAGTTGCTAAGACATCAATCTGTGGATGCCTATCTCTTCTGCTGTCATCAAGTCATGGAAAGCCACTGTTCTCTCTATGCGCATGCATTAGTTCCAGAAAAAACTTATTAAGAACAAGAAATAATCACTGCATAAAAATGTATCCAAATATTTGGCTTTCCTATTTTACCCAATCTACATCAGGGAAATTTTAATTCAGATGTGTCAACGTTTTCTTTGCAAAAATCATTCATATGTAGAAATCCTATTAGCAATTTTCTAAGTTACTGTTTTATTTAGATTGTTTTAAATTGTGAAATTTTGTTTATCTACCCTGATTGCAATTTAAAGGAAGAAATGTTAATATCAATTTAAAACTTTAAATTTATCTTTTGAGAAAATGTTAAATATGACAAAGTACCAAAAATGTACATCTTTCTGTACACTTGCTCTTGATGTTACATTCTAAAATGTGCATCATCAAGTACCTGTATACAGAAACATGTAATTGATGCCAAGGTCTCTTCTGTATGTGTTACATTATAAAAAGGTAAAGTAAATTTCATGGGCAAAGTTATAAAAAATAAATATTAGCCAGTTGTATTGATTGCCAGTGATCATTCATCCTTAGTTATAGAAAAGGGTACTGATATTCTATTGAGTTTGATACAATTTGTAAAATATAAAAGGAACAGCAATAACCACAAAAAAGGTACAAGGATAAAAAGGGATACAAAAAACAAATGCCTCTTCAAAAACAAAGACAATCACAAGTGCTTCTTATATAATGTTCTTAGGATATCACACAATTTAGCTCTCAGTTTTAGAACACTGTGTTTGAATGTCTCATATGCATATTTCTACTCTACTAATTGCACAGGGGAAAAAAAAACTGCCCTTGCTTGATCGACAGGAAACTATTTTTATTAAGTGGGCACCTGACTTTTTATTTCTTATTTTTCACACTTCCAATGTATAAAAACCAAATTACAGGACTAATTTATTGAGTATATTTTTAAAAACTTTAACCAACCAGCTTCTACTTCAATCCTACTCTTAATCTATAATAATGAGACTTTTTGAAACTTCTTTAATCATGAAGAAAATATGTTCACCTAAAAATGACATAGCAATGTGTACAGTCAGGCACCTGCTCAACATTTCTTTGTGGGTGAATTTAACATGAAAATATTTCTTAGCATTTGTTAGTTAACACTGACAGTGTCTTTGCATAAATGGACATTGATGTATATACATGGGTTTCAAGTAAATTGCATGCCTCCAGATCAGTTTATGTTCCTATATATATTGGAGTTAGGTTTTCATTGATTTTATCATTCCAAACATCTTATTACTATAGAAAATGTAGCCAAGTATATTTAATTTTATTGACTCTGACTCATAACTAGATTGCTTTAAGCTTTATTTAATAGTAAAATGCAATTATTCACCCCAATAGGCTTAACCTTATACCTATATAATTTGGTTCCTGCCCTGTTTTTGTTGCTGCTACTGTTGTTGTTGTTGTTTCATTTTCTTGACATCTTACTTACTCCCTCATCTTTTATTCTCGACTACTTTGTTTTCATCTTTTTTCATGCCTCCTCCTACACTAGAAAAAAAAAACATGTCATATGTTGACTTTCTCCCTTTTTGAATAGGAATGTTCAATTTATACCTGTTCCACCATTGTATTTTGGAAGTAGATAACCTTTTAATTTAGTTTCTTAGGTCCATAAATGAAGAGAAATTTTGTCCCAGGATGGATCATATCCATCCATGAGTCTCACTCATACTGCTTTATATAATTTAAAATAAATTAGCAAATGAGATTTAGGATTTTTTTCTTGTAATATTATTTAGATAAGATTTTGGACTTAGAGTTGATGTTGTAATAGTTTGAGAATTTGGGGGATATTGGGATGGGGTGAATGTATCTTGCACATAGACGGACAGCTAAGAAAGATTCTAGAATCATAAGTTGTTTGATACATGTTGCAGGAAGAGAAATAATATGTCCCAGTCCTAACCCCTTGTACTTGAGAATGTAACCCTATTTGGAAGTACATTCTTTGCAAATAAAATTAAGTTAATGATCTTGACATGAGATCACTCTTTATTTAGAATCTTTATATCATATAATATATGACATATAATTAGACACACAAAAGAAAAAGACACAGAGATACCTAGAAGGAGGGCCATGTGAAGATAGAGGCATATATTGCAGTGTTGTATCTAAAAGTCAACACATCTCAAAATTTACCATTAGCCACTGGAAGTTAGTAACGTAGAATGGAATAAATTCTCTCTCAAAGCCTCTGGAAGGAACCAATCTTCCTGGCACTTTAATTTTGGATTTGTGGGCTCCCCTATTGTGAAATAATAAATTTCTGGTATTTTAAGACACCAAGTTTGTGCTAATTTGTTTTAGGAATCCTAAAAAAGTGTATACATTTGTCTACCATAAGATCTGTTATTGTACTCCTAGGTATTTAGCAAATTGATTTTAGAACTTATAGCCCCTTGAAATATATAAGAATATACATAGTCACTTTATTCATTATGACCAAAAACTAGAATTGACCCTTCAATGGGTGAATGTGTATGCAAGCTGTGATGTGTCCATTCAGTGGGATTATTTTTCAATTATTAAAAAAACACAAAAACAGCTAGTGAGCCACAAAAGAAATGGATAAATCTTAAATGCATATTGGTAACTGAAAGAAGCCAGTCTGAAAAGACTACAATACTGAATGCTTCCAATTATATGACATTCTGTAAAAGCATAATGATGCTAAAAAGATCAATGTTTGCTGAGGGTTTGCATGACAGTGGTGTTGGAGGGGCATTGAATAGAAGCTCAAAGGATTTTTAGGATGGTGGAAATATTCTGTATGGCAGTACAATGATGAATACAAGGCATTAAGCGTTTCTCAAAACCTGTAGAACTTTAGAGCCCAAAGATACAACCCTAATGTGTGCAAATTATAAAAAATCCTTTGGGAGGTTGGAGATTCCAGGATATAGTTCAGAATTTAACAAAAGAGTTTTTCTCTGACTCCAGTGGTGCAAAGGCAATGTATGTAATAAAAGTGTTTGTAACCCTATAATATTCTGAAATAATAAAAAAAAAAAAAGAATTTAACAAAAGAATCAAATAATTATAAATGTGTAAAGCAACTTCCTGGAAGCAGATGTGAAAGAAAAGGTGGTGAGCTAAGTAACTCTGGGCATGATTGAAGTCTATAAGATTAAAGGTAAAAGGCAAAGGTACTGTATATAATAAGCATTGTAGTCTTGTTGATAAAGATCCTATGAAGTAAAGATTAACAATTCTGAAACCACTCTGTGCGAATACTGGAATCCAAAAGTAAGCAAATAGCTGGTGGATTTTGGAAGCTAAATTTCCACTTTTGGAGTCAAAGGTGCAGATGAGCAAAGGAGGCTAGAATGATTACTGTGGGAATGGTTTACAGTGTAGATATCAGTATAAACTTGTATTTATCTTAAAAGAGATACAGATATTTATATACAGAAATATGAATGGGCGTAGCACATTTCCTTGCTCTTTCAGCTGTGAGGGTATAGAAGCAATGATTTCCCAGTAGCAACAATAAAACTGGAGTCCAGATCTTGTTTTATAACACAATTTATACCACACCATAAGTGCAATATTTATGGTATGTAATCCCATAAGGGGAACCAGGGCTTCTTAGAGGGTTGACTCTATGACTGGGGAAGGAAATTTATCAAGGTGAATCTGGAACTTGTAGTGACAGAAAATAACTGTTCACAATAATGGAAAAAAAAAAAAAGCACTTTGATAGAAGTGTGTCAAAAGACACAGGAGCCAACTGAATGAGCTCCCAAGGCAAGAACTAAACAATTCGAGCACACACACACACACACAAAAATACGATAATATTGTATTATGACTCAAAATATAAAATATATATATTTTGATCCACATTGTTATATTAAATAAACATGTAACCACATAAACAAATATCATGTGCAGGAAAACTTCTCCCTCTTTAAGAGTGGGCTGTGCATAGTGAATTTCTTCTAAAGAGTATGGAAAGTTGGGGGAAATAAAGAGTAAGTTTATAACAGAGATACCTGCCAAACATTACCTCAGCTAAGTGATCCTGATGAATAGAAATAATAATGTGTTGATAATATATACTTCACATGATGGACAAAAAGATTACTTTATTTCTGAGGACTTCTCCAAAAACTCATAATCCCAGTACAATCAAAGAAAAACATAATACAAATCCCAAGAGAGGAACATTCTTCAGTATACCTAACCAATACGCTTCAGAACCATCAAGGTTGTCAAAAACAAGAAAGGTCTGAGAAACTGTCACAGCAAAAAAGGATCCTACAGAAGCATGATCACTAAATGTTATAATGGAAGAGATGCTGAAAAAGAATATTAGATTAAAAATTAAGGATATCTAAATAAAGTATAGAATTTAAGTAATAATAATCTATATCAATAATAATGTACTCACATTGACATTAATATTAATTTAAATAATTCCAATAATACATTAAATGTATCAAAATTTGTTCCTCAATTGTGACAAATTGCCATACTATGTGATATTATTGATATTAATTGCAGGAATTATTTTAGGGCATATGTAAATTTTCTGTACTCTCTTCACAACTTTTCTATATATTTAGTAGTATTCTAAAATTTAAAAAATAGTAAGAAATATGAGCTGGTATGATAAAACTATTGTTGAGAAGGAGAAAGTTAAGGTGGCCAACAGATTTAGTCTACTGATCCAAATTGCTTAGAGGGAGGTAAGAATGAAATAGCCTAATGGCTTTGGGGTACACTCAAAGTATGCAAGACACAAATATTTGCAAGTTCCTTATCCATAACTCAGGAAATACGTCAACTGTCCCTATCCTTGTTTGGAAAGCTCAGATGACTTCAAATGTTCTAATAGCTGGAGGATGTCAGTTAATGGCACTTCTTGCAGCTCAGGAGCCAGACTTTTCTTGAGAGGAACCTGAGTGCCACATCGCTGTCTCTCCTACAATTTAAATATAAATATATACAAAATGAGCAAAACTTTTGTTAGATTTTGTTATAAATTACTAATTTTATAAATGTTAGTAATTTTTTTCTATCTTTTTCTGTCATGCCAGTCAATGCTAGAATTCTCCTTCCTGTGGTCAAGATTATTTATATTTATATAATATACCTGGTTAATACCTGTAATTGCTACATATCTCTTAAGTTTTGAATTATACGTTACTACCAAAAAAGTGTGTTTTCATCAAAAATATTCACAAAATGCTGAGGTTTTTCTTTTAATAAATTTCAAAATAAGTCTTCCTATAATTTAACTTTTTGTTTTTGGTCCCCTGTGTGTATTTTCTGCTTCATTGAATTTGAAGAGTAGAATCTTCAAGACTCTTATTTTTAAATGTATATTTTTTAATATGCATCCCCACAAACTAATAATAAAGAGATATTCTTAGACACACTTTCAAATTTTATAATTCCATAATGACCTCGAGTAGCATAAGTACATTATAGTAGCACTTTAAATAGTTTTGGTATGATGACTGTGAAGATTTGCTTATCAACTTTTTAAAATAAATGTTGAGTGACTTAATAAATGTATTAATACCTTCCAAATTATTGTGTGAATTAATAAAATTGAAAGTAATTTTAAGTGGCAATATCTTAGGTATAATGTATACCTGCAAAACATATGGTAATATATTCAAATTTTTTGAGTGAAATAAACATTTTTAAATTCTTAATTTTGAAAATATTTACAAATTAGAATAAAGTTAAATATGAAAATAAAGTGAGGAGGCTCAGAAATAAGGTTCTTTAAAAATAATTCATAAGCTTAATACATTTAATGAAAAATGGTGAGTATGCCAAACTATTAAAAGACATGACATACAGAGTAAGTAATAGATTTAATATTGTAACAGAAAAAAATAAAGACTAAATTTGGGAGTTACTTACAAGAATTTGGTTCAAATTAAAGGATGTACCTAAACTTCTGGACACGGTACTTGTATCATAACATGTTCTCAATTACCAGAGGTTTTTTGTCAATAGATAGATGATCTTGCAATTGTACCATAGTTGGTATCTCTATACTGGGTCATGAATTAGAATATGAGTTCTGTATTATGATCCCTTGTAATTGAAATAATCTACCATTATATGGTTTTCCTTTATAAATATATAAGTATATCATTATAAATCAAGGGATGTATAATTCATATAATTCTCATAGTATATAATTATTTTCTAGATATAACTGTCAAAGATTAGGTTTGATCAAACAATGAATATTCTTTTTTTTTTTTTTTTTTTGAGACAGAGTCTCACTCTGTTGCCCAGGCTAGAGTGAGTGCCGTGGCGTCAGCCTAGCTCACAGCAACCTCAAACTCCTGAGCTCAAGCGATCCTCCTGTCTCAGCCTCCCGAGTAGCTGGGACTACAGGCATGCGCCACCATGCCCGGCTAATTTTTTCTATATATATTTTTAGCTGTCCATATAATTTCTTTCTATTTTTAGTAGAGGTGGGGTCTCACTCTTGCTCAGGCTGGTCTCGAACTCCTGAGCTCAAACGATCCACCCACCTCGGCCTCCCAGAGTGCTAGGATTACAGGCGTGAGCCACCGCGCCCGGCCACAATGAATATTCTTGACTTCTCATGAAATAACATTGCCTAAAAGTAATTTACTGCAAATAAATTTGCCATTCATGAAATAAAATAGGATCATTTGTATCATCACAGATAAAATGTGCTTCATTCTTCTTGCTGAAAAATGCTCAATATTGTGAATCGGTGAGGTTATCATTTTTATTGTTCTTCATTACTGTATTTCCTTTCTGTATAAAAGAACTATAAACTAAAGATGATTTCAAAGTAAAAAATGGTTATGAAAAAATTATGTCTTATAGAATACATCAGCAGCTTGTATTTCAGCTCTTCGGAATTTAGATAACCCTAAAATATATATTTACTTTCTAATAAATAGATGACAAATACTGAAATTTTAACAATATTGTAGGTGGTAACTTTTTATTTCTAAAAGTAATGCGGACATAAAAGGTCTAACTATTCCACTTTATCACTTTCTGTCAATTGTATTATAATAAATACCAATTACCCTGAATCCTAAGCCAAAAGGTATAGTATTCCACTTTCTTTTTCTCAAACAAATTTAGTTCTGAGACAAAATGAAAAGAAAAACGGGCTCTTTTTTCATATTGTTAGTGTATCATGTAACTGATTTTATGATGGTTCGGAATATTTAAGAGATCGTTGAGTTTGGAATGTACTATTACTGTATTGTCATTTATTTAATGATAGAGTTCTCTCTCCTCTACCCCCCCATATGTGATGACAATTAGATTTATGAGATGAAAGTGGCTTTCAATAATGAATGACTTTGTTTCCATTTTTAAAAGTTTAGTGCCTTCATCCCTCACTTTTTTAACTATACAAAAATATTAAACATATAAAATATATTTTCTAAATATGTCTGTGAACCGACTGATTTAAATAGGTGCTGTAATATTTCATCCATAATTTAATATATGTATAACCAATAAAGCCATTCACTAGCCTCTGTGATTATTTGTTTTTAAAGTATTTCACATACATCACTCCCTCATATATTCTTCTCCCTGTTCAACTACAGACAAATAGATGGTACTCTTTTTCATTCTGGAAAGCTCAGAGGAGCCTGTATTTTTTCACTTCTGATGCTGGTGTCTGGATTTCTTGTTAAAGAATATGAATATGTATACCCAATACATAAAATTTTATGAAATATGCACATAGTTTCTAGTTATTGTAGGATACAATTGCATTAAATTACAATTACATCCAAGCTTTACTAAAATAAAAAATTGAGCAAGAATGCAACAAAGTATGTAGTGTTTTATAATTTGGAATGACAATTTGATTTACATAATATTTTCATCTCTGATTAAAAAGTCTGATGTTTTCCAGTGTGATTTACATTTTCTTTTCAAAATTCTTTCCTTGTCATTTTTAAGTATTAATATGACAATTACTTGATTCAATTAGCTGTTTTTCTATAATTATCATCCAGTGCATGTCTATGAGATTTGTCCTTTTGTCACAGTCCAAGTCAGTGATTCTTACGCAATCCATTATAATTGTTAAAGGAAATTTAAATATACTTTATTGATCATTAATTTAATATTGCCTTTGTTCCTTAACTCTGTAAGTCATATCATCCTTGTATCATAATATCTACCTCCTTTTATGTGCATTTATCCATGTTACACATATAAATTGAATGAAAACTTTGAAACATATACCAAATTCTAAATGGGATATGTGTGCATCAATTCATCGACTCACATATATACCTCCTTTAAAGGTATGTTAAATATGCATAGACCAATTCTTTCTCATGATTCTAAATGGTAATAGGCCTAAATGTGTTCACTTGTACTTGAGTATTAATTATTAAATTTATGTACTCATGTGAAACCAAGTACATAACTGAGAAGGATTTCAGATCAGAGAAGGATGGAATAAGAGTAATTTCCTGCCACTAATGTTCATTCTTACACTTGGGAGACTAAATGGTGTGTATTCTAAAATATTAGATACTCCCAACTTTTCTTATAGAAAGAAATGATATAATCTAGAGGAATATAACTAAGATCACTCAAAAAATAACTAAACCTATTTTGATATGGAATGTGAGGAGCTGTGATACAGAAAAAGGGGTATTGATAGCTCTCTTCATCTTCCCTAGGGAAATTTGTTCTTTTCTGTGAAGACCAGGAAGAATGGCCATTCTCTCTCTATTTGGGGGGAGATTATTATACTATTCTTTTTATCGTCCTTCTGTGTGAAAGCACATAATCAAAACTAATGTAAAATTGAAAGCAGCTCTCCTGCCTCACAAGTGAGAATGAGGTTGATTAAATGAATAAGACTTTGAAGTAAAACATGAAAACTTCTGGTAAAACTTGCAATGTTTTAATTTTCTGTTCAGAATTTCAAAACCTCTAATAGCAGATTCCATGCTATTTAAAACTTGTCAGCACTGCAGTTATTCTGAAGAAATTACAATAAATGTCAAAGAAGGAGAATTTTAATACGTAAAATAGTTTCTGACTTAAGCATATTTTCATCCCCTCCGGAATTCACCACCTGCTCAAGCAGCACATTACTCTGTCTCAGAATAAAGAATAGTCATATTTTTCCAAAGGTACCAATTAAGCTTGTTTAGAATTAGAGTTGTTTAATCCATGAGGTTAGCATTAACCCGAGATCAACAAAGTTTAACTTAGTCATATTAGTATAAAGGACTGGCTCAGGTGCTCTGGGAATATGGCAATTATATTAATGATGGATCATTGATATCTCTGATTTTGATGTTATATGATTATTTCTAATAATTTCCTGCTTAATATCTTTATTGAATCCATACAATAGGAATGTTTGCATTAATGGGGGAAGGTTCATAACTTAGATAGGTACTCACATGTCTAAATTTATCAGCCCTTGTAATAAATATTTTAATAAGTAAAAAAATCCTTGATTACCAGAAAATGTTTAGATTATTCAGTAGACTACACCCAAAGAATTGACAGTTTCTTATTTGCTTCTTGCATTACGTTATCACTGATGTTAGGATTAAGGCTTTTGTATTTGTTACCTATTGATGCATTATAACTTACCACAAAACTAGCAGCTTAAATTACACATATTTACTATCACACCATTTCTGAGGGTCAGGTATTTGGAAGTAAGTTAGACAGATGGTTCTATCTCAGGTTCTCTCATAAGGTTGCAATTTGGATGTCAACGGGGCTGCAGTTAACAAGGGGCTTGACTAAACTGAAGAATCCTCTTCTAAAAGGGTTTTCATAAATGGCTAAGAGGAAACTAATTTCTTACTGGCTCTTAGCACACGGTGACAATTTCACATCACCTGGGTCTTTCCATAGGACTGCTCTAGTGTACTCATGATACCCTGCATGAAATGATTCCTTAAAGAGCAAGATCACCACAATACCTTTGATTACCTGGTCTCAGAAACGCATGTTGTCATTTTTGCAATACTCTATTGGTTGCATAGGTCAGCCCTATTTGATGTAGAAAGGGATTACATAGGATCATGAATAGGCTTCTTATTCACTACAAAGTTATTTAGGGGTCCATAGCTATGTTCAATATTTAGCCTTAAAGTAATATCAAGAAAAGTTGGAAATATTCTAAATTATTGCTATTTTATAGACTCACACTTTTACAGAAGTTGCTCCATTGGGAAGCTGCTGAAATTGGCTTTTAAAGAATTTCAAAACTACCCTTTCAAAACTTCATTCCCATTTTTCCTAAAAAAAAAAAAAAAAAAGAGTTCATCAGGCCAAGGGAGTTATTTCACACGCTTTACTTATTTTCTCCTTTGTGATGAATGTTTTTCTTTGCTAATTCTCATATGCCTTATACTTCTGGCATTTGAATAATTTCCATCTTTTCAGGCCCCATACATGCCTTACTTATTGACTATAAAAGCACTAAAAACTCTAACCTACTCTAACAATTTGAGCCAACAATTTTGACATATCACATATTTTTCCTCATTAGCAAATGGCTTATATTTGCAAGGTGTTTTTTTTGTCAAGAATAATATAATCTTCTTGAACGGACAAAATTGTACACTCTTTTTTACTTATTACATCACTCAGGATAATCTTAAACACAATGTATTTACAAAATAATATTGATGCAGTTATGCAGTTGGATTATCTATACAAAGGTAACTGTCTACAGCATCTCTGACAATACTCTGTTGCAGAAGATAGTCCAATTTATCTGCCCCCTGAGGGAAAGAGAGATTCTTCAGATGAGTGATTACTGCTGCTATGGTTCTTTGTATTGTTCTTTTAGCATACGTTAGTCCATTATCTGCCATTAGCTCACGATGATTTTCCTGGAAAACATTGTTTCCTATTGATCACAATGTCTTGAAAACTAAAGTTCTAGAATATATTTTATAAAACTACTCTCCAGTCAGTTTTACTTCTTATTAAAAGGTTTCTTTTAAATTTAAACTGTTATTTAAAAAAAAAAAATCCTTTTCCTAGGGATTTTGTCATAACTCAATTAGAACTGACAGCACATTTCGAATTCCACTTTTACTTTAACAAATTACTGTACCAAACTTCCTTGAGGCTGCACTTTGATTATTAATTAGCACACATATCATGTAGCTAAACGATGATAGGCATTTTATGGTAAGGGTTTTCTCTCGATTAAATGTAACAGCTTATCCAGTGACTTTGAGATTAACTTTTAAGACTCATTTTTAACTCCTTTATTTTTCTTAGTTGTAGGACATAAAATTCTGTGATTTCAGTTGACTATATTATTATTATCACTATATACTCCTGTAACAGTCAGTGTCTGAGTCTAGAAAAGCAGCTTCCCTTTGGTTATCACATGCTCTTAAGTAAACTCAGTGCCTGGTTGTCAGGTGTATCAAAGTTTACAATGCTTTATAATCAGAATTTTTTGAATTACAAAAAAAAAAAAAAAAGGCAGATGAGTCCTTCAACCCATCTGTTGGAGAAAATAGGTTACATGCATTTTACTTTAGGAACCTGGAAGCTTCTATTAGTTTATCAGTAATATGTATTCTATTATTCCAATGTGAGCTACAAAGGATGTTTACACATGATTTTCTTATTAAAATTACATGGCTTCATTCTCAGTCTCATTTATGCTATAGTGTTTTACTCTTCTGCTTGCCTTTCTCCTTCCTATGATGATTCAAGAAGACAACTGAATTCTAACTCTTGTCCAAAAAATTAGTTCTGCTTGCTCCCACCTTTGAGCCTGGAAAGCAACTACTGTGACTGCCTGCCTAACACCTCTGTAGTCTTTCAAAATGCAAAACAAAGAAAAAAAAATCTTCCTACCACCCATGTAGTGGTATAATCAGCCAAAAATATTTCGTACAAAACCTAGGCTGACATTTCAGCCTAATTGGTATTTAAGTCTACATTCTCATAGCACGCTTAGACTATGATAGACTCCAATGTCAACTACATCATAGATGAAGATTCATATTCACGACTGTTACCCTTTCTCTGCAGGATCAATTCTTTGGGTTTAATTTCTTTAATCTTTATATCTCCATTTTATATCAGGCGATTCATTTCTCTACTGCACATTATGGTTCACCTTTACATGTTTAAATAAATGCAAATTTGGGGAGACAGGTAATGAGGTTTTGGCTCTTGCCCTCTAGGAAAGTATTTTAGGGTTTTTTTTTTTTCATATATAATCCTCACCACTGCTCCTCAGCAATCATTAAACATGTTGATATGATTTTCATGCAGATAAAAAAGTAAGTCCCTCCTCAGTGCACAAACTGACAGATATTTGAAAATATACATGTATGGTAGTTTTCTGAGTTTATGGAACAATGGGAACTCTCATAAAATGGAGGAAAAAGAAAAAGGAGATATATGGGTGTAAACTTTCTGTATTTTACCAGAATTAAGTTTCTATTATTCTGATATCCTGAAATACCTTATGATATGTTAAGATGGATATTATCATGCCTAACAAAAGCCACTTAGAAAGTCATTTAAAGAACTTACAAAATTCAACAGAAAAAATAAAAACTATACACTAAAATATTTATTTAACTAACTCAATAAGGAGCAGCAGAGGAAAAACAAAGACACAAGACAAATAAAAATCAAATGACAAAATAGAAGATATAAATGTAACCACATCAATAATAACATTAAATGTGAATATACTAAACACCTCATCAATGGGCAGAGATTTTCAGATTGGGTAAATATGCAAGACCCTATTGCATACTGTCCACAAAAGACAAAGCTTAGATTTGAGGTTGAAAGTAAAATGTTTAAAGTAAAAAGATGAAGAAAATTACCATACAAACAATAATCCTAATAGATCATGAATAGCTATACTAATATCAAACAAAATAGATTTTAAGGCCAGGCTCAGTGATCAGACCTATATTAGAGCACTTTGAGAGGCCAAGGCGGGAGAATAGCTTGAGGCCAGGAGTTTGATACCAGCCTGGGCCACATAGTGAAACCTCGTTTCTACAAAAATAAAATAAAAATCAGTAAAGCATGGTGGTAGGCTCCAGTAGTCCCAGCTACTCAGGAGGCTGAGGCAAGACAATCCCTTGAGCTAAGGAGTTTGAGGTTACTGTGAGCTATGATGATGCCACTAGACTCTAGTCCAGGTAACAGAGTGAGACTCTGTTTTAAAAATAAATAAAGAAAATTTAAGACAAGATATATTATTGAAGACAAAGGGGAACATTTCATAATGATAAAAGAGTCAGTATATCAGGAATGGTACATTTACCCATTAGAATGCACATACAGCTAAAAAGGAGCCACAATATTCATAAAGACGAAATTGATAGAATTCAAAGAAATAGATAATTCAGCAGCCATACTTGAAGATTTAATATCCCACTTTCAATAATTGGTGGGTAAACTAGACAAAAAATAAACACGTCTACAGGATACTTGAGCACCATTTACCAACTTGCCCTAATTGACAGTTATATAACACTTCACTTAAAGACTAGAAATGGGAAACCTATAGCTGTTAATGCATTCATCAAAAAATAAAAAAAGACAAATCAATAATCTAAGTTCATCTTAAGAAACTAGAAAAACAGAACAAGCTAAACCACTTCAAAAAAAAGAAAGTAATAAAGATCAGAGTAGAAATCAATGAAATGGGTAACAGAAAAACAAGAGAAAGCAATGGGAAAAAAATTAGTTGTTTGAAAATATCAACAAAGTTGACAAACTTTAGCTAGAGTGATCAAGAAAATTAGAAGATATATATTTACAAAGTCAAGAATAAGCGGGGGGAATCATTACAGACTTATAGGAATATAAAAGTTAGAAGGAAATATTAGAAAGAACTTTATGCCAATAAATCAGTCAATTTAGATGACATGAAACAATTCCCAAAGTATCAAGATTGAATTAAGAAGAAATAGAAAATCACCTATCTTTGACAAACTTGTCCAAAAAATAAAAAAGGGATACTTCCCAACTTATTTATGGGGTCAATACTACGCTGATGCTAATGCTAAAGTCATATTTAGAAAAAATAAGGACTAATATCCATTATAGATCTAAGATTCAAAACTCCTTAACAAAATGGAGGTAAAACAAATTTAGCAACAAATAAAAACATGTATCATGACCAAATATGATTTACTCAAGGAAATCAAAGATAGTTTAACATCTTAAAATAAATATATATACCTATATTTTATATATTAAAATATATAATTTCATAAAATCTATGTAAATATATTACTATATTTACATATTAACGTATGCAAATGTATCACATATATTTACATATATACAAAATTACAAATATACACCACATGCGTTTTATTAAATAAATTAATATATGTAAGTATGTAAATATATTTAAATTAAATAAATATATCAATAATATAAATATATAAATAAATAATATATAATACTTGTAATTATATATAAATATATAAACAATATAATAAAATATGCAATATATGCACACATATTTTATATAACATGATATATGTTTATATTTTTATATGAAATGGTAATATACCATACTAATAGATTAATAGACAATTACCACATGATTATTTCAATATAAGCATAAGATATTATGAAAGCAAACATGTATATGTTATAAGTTTTGGGATTATATTTTTATTTTGGAATAAGGAGTTTTTGTTTAACTTAACAAAATTTCACAAAATTAGTTAAATGTAGAAAAAAATTCTTATTTTTTTACTTCACCATCCTGTATCTGTATGTGAGGAAAATTACGTGACTAAGGAATTTTAATAGTTTGTACTACTCCAATATAAGTATAATGTGTTAGAAACAATTAATATAATTTACAATTAAGATATTAACACACATTAGAGTAATAATATTGGGAGTGTTGTATAATGATGGCTTATTCTGGCAGGTTGATTGTCTAAAAATTCAAAAGATGGAAAAATAAAATTATTCCCCTCTTTGGATGCACATTAACTTCCCATACCTGAAATGCTAAAATGATTAAGATTTGGATCATTGAGTGAGCCCCAATCAGGTGAAAATATTAACAAGTAGCAGATGGTTTCAATAATGGTCTTGAGCAAAATAAAACCAAGCAAAAATGTTAACTACTTGAGAAAAAATCAATTGGGAAGAATTTTATGATCATCTTTATTTTATGTTAAAAATAGATTCTAGTAAAATAAATACTAATTTTTCCCAATAATTTCACATTAAATATTATTCCAAAATACATAATATTTTGTGATTTGCAAATGATTTACTCATTATTTTATTGCTCCTTGAATTATTTCTTAGAGATAAATACAGATAAGTTTTCCATTATGATGTACAAAAATTTCTCTGATTATAGTCAAATTTTGGAGTCCATTCTCTAAATTCCTTAAGTGAAAGACTCTCTCTATTCAGTTTATTCATGCATCTTATATTTATTGGGCAGGAACTTTTCTCAACCTCAAAAATAAATGGTGCAACCAGGCCATAACATTTTTTATTAATATCTCACAGAATTTACATCTTTTCAGAAAGTGAAAGACAATAACTGAATGAAATATAGATATTTTCAGATAGTGATAAGAATGATGAAGGCAATAGAACAGTTACATTATCCTTCTGGTTAGTATGATCTTAGACAAGTGCTTTCTTCTCTTTAAACCCATCTCCTGCAATTGTTCTAAAGGGGTAATCAGAGCCTCTGCTTCACTTTTATCTTGCACCTGTGAGAAGTGAATAAGAGGGATTGTTTGTAATTTACTCAAAATATTGTCTGGTTTAGAGTAAATATGAAAGTTTCTTACATTAGCTTTTGCTAGTTGAAATATTGGTTTTCAAATTTCACACATGCTGATTTATGTTAATTAATAGCTATGTGTTTTGAAGGGAAAGGGGGTCTGCCTTAGATAATATGATTAGAGAAAACCTCTCTAGTCATGTTTTTCCATTGTCTCACACGATTCCTAATACACAACATGTAGGCAAAAATTTTTTGCTAAATATTGGAATTCATGAAAAATCAAAAATATCCTATGGGGAGGTTGTAGACTTGTGAGGATTTTTAGTAGCCACCAGTCAGGACTCTTTGTTTAGCGTCCAATGTGTTTGAAAGATGGCTGCTAGATCAGCAGTGGCAGCTTCTTGATTCCGTTTTTTTTTTTTTTTTCCCTTTGAATTTCATCTTCAGGGTTGTATGCTTGAAGTTATGACTCCAATTCTCAGTGGCAGTAAGAAAGCGCTATGATAATTAACTGGTAATCATTCCTTTTTGATATCCAAAATCCTGCTCCTTCAGTACTTATAATTTTTGGAAGTACCTGTTTAAAGCTACCTGTGGAGAGTTCCTTCTGTTTCTTGTAGTGCTTGACTTGGCTGATACCAGAAGTAGATGCAGAAAACAGATGCTCAAGTATGGAAACCTGGGTTTTGTTACCTGGCTTGTTCAGATTTGAAGTGACCTGGCAGGTAAAACAGGATGGTGACAATTTATAGAGTCCACAAAGAGCAGTAGCAAAAAAGTACTAAGGAAGCCATGCTTTAGTGAATAGAGCGACTGCTACATTAGGCTATTATGTTGAAGATGGGAAATATAAAAATTGGGAGGTTTGTTGGCTGCTTCTGACAACACTGGAGAGTTTAAAAGAAAAATAATTACTAGTAAGAGGCTTTCAATCACAGCTCAAGGCAGACTTCATATCTGTATATTTATATCTATGTCTATGTCTATATCTATATCTATATATTTCCAGTAGTGCCAGGGCTAATGAAGTCAGCAATCAAATGCTGTTTTATCCTGTGAGTTATTGAATTAAAATGTAATTGAATTCATGAATTTGTTAGTCTATCACGTGAAAGCTGACTTGTTGGTTGGGAAAGAGTGGGGCTTGAAAATTGAAACGGAGTCTTTTAGGTGGATTTATCTGGATATGAGTTCTGTTTATCCCTTGAGGGCTCTTCGTGTCATGGTGAAGATCTTTTAATTATTCACCTGAGATAATTGTGTTGGACAGAAGTGTCAATATTCTTATACTTCTTACACTCCTGCTACCTCATAGCCTGTAGGTCAAAAAGTAGATTCTGTTAACAGTTTGTCCCAGAGGACAAGTAAAAATAAGATCAAGGTAAAAATATATGCATACACACACACACACACAAATATTATAAAATTTTCACCATTTATATTGGCAAAAATCCTGAGCAATTTATGTGGGAATGGTTTCTAAATGTGCTAGACAGGGAAGAAAATAATAGCGTGGGGCCCTTTGATCAATATGACTATGTTTACTTGAAATTCTGAATGTAACGTGCTACCTAGAGCAGTCAGGAGTGATTGTAGCAGTTGGTTCAGTTGCTGTCTTAGAGTTAGAAGTGTCCTACACTAAACTAATGTGATATACTAGACATTTTTTGGTATAATTTACAGGTATAACTTGTCACTAGCTCTGAGTTTATGCTAATCTTTGAGAATTCATAATGTCAGTGTACTATCAAAAGTAGGGCTTCCTCAAAGAACTAAAAGTAGACCTGCCATTTGATCCAGCAACCCTAATACTGGGTATTTACCCAAAGGAAAAGAAAACAAAAAATGTCATTTTATCAAAAAGGCACTTGCACTAGAATGTTTATTGCAGTACAATTCACAATTGCAAAGATGTGGAATCAACCCAAGTGCCCATCAATTCATGAGTGGATTAATAAAATGTGGTATATGAACACCATGGAGTTCTAGTTAGCCATAAAAAATGAACTAATACCTTTTGTAACAATCTAGATGGAACTGGAAACCATTTTCCTTAGTGAAGTATCACAAGAATGGTAAAACAAACACCACATGTACTCACTATTAAATTGGAACCAAGCAATCAGCACTCGTGTGCACTGATGGAAGTAAAACTCAACAGAAATCAAGCAGGTGGGAGGGGGCGGGAGAGGGATGGATGAAATCAAACCTAACAGGTACAATGTATACTGTCTGCATGATGGGCACACTTATAACTTTGTCTCAAGCAGTACAAAAGCAATCCATGTAACCAATGCATTTGTGCCCCCATAATATTCTGGAAAAAAATAAAAATAGTAGGGCTTATAGTCAACTGAGAGTTTTGGCATGAATCATTTTCACAGCGGATTCAGTGGTTTAGGAGGAGCCAAGGATTAGCCCTGAAACCTGACCCTCCCCATGAAAAAAGAGCAATAAATACAATACTGCATTCCTGAGGAAAATATTCCTATCACAACTCCGTTTGAAGTGTCTGTTTGGCCTGTACAGATGAAACATGGCAGAAATGGGAAACAAAGCACATAAAATCTGATGATGACTCCAATTGCTGTTCCAGATGTAGTCTCTTTATAGGAGCAATTAGCATTGCCCCTGGCACCCATTATGAAGCTATCAAACTGCCAAAAGATTTTGCTCTCTTCCAGTGAGTAGAAAATACCAGCAGTACTTGGCTTTCAACTTGTAATGACAGCAGTAAACCTCTATTGTCTCTTTTCCCTTTACAGTTTTCTCTCATAGTTTAGTTTGCAGCATTCTAGACTAACGTAATATCTCAAAAGACATTATGCTGGTCCACCACATCGATGTCTATAAGCCAATAAGATATGGTGAGGCAGACACAATTGATACACACTCTAACATTTGGCAAAAACCATGCTATTTAAGGGAAAAGAAAAAACTATCAAATGTCAGAAGTTTTCTAGTTTTTCATTTTAGCATTGTTGGTGCTTCTGACCTGGTTTATACTAGGATTTCCCCTTAAAGTGAGAGACAAAGTTATTGTATTCCTTAGGACTAAAACAAGGACACAGGATTCATTTGACCTCCTTTGACTTGCGGGGTAACATATGACAAATTGAATATGTTCTCTTTTTCCAATGAACTTTTAAAGCTACAAGATTTTGATTTGGGAATCCAAACTTCACATTGGCTCTAAGAGCTGGCCCAGACTATAGTGAATAAATATCATTCTGCCACATACGACTTGGCAGAGCCAATGACACTCAAAATTCCTGTAGCATATTAGAATGTGCATATAATCTGTTGTAAACCCTCAAAGAAAATTACATTGCAGGCCCTTAGGGTTAGGAGAAAATCCCAGCTTGGCTGTTGGGGAGGCTAAACACCATTGGCCTACAAGTAAAGATGCAAATTGAGCTGGCCAATGAATGGGCATTATCTAATCCACCAAATCATAAAAAAGTGAGCAACATTCGTGTACCATCAGTGAAAATGCCATAGAGAAGACTGGCCTTATGTTTGTCCTGAAAGCACAAGTAAGTTGCCCATGCTAATGTGCATCATACTCCTGGAGAAACTACCCTTGTTACTTTGCCCTTCACTACTTTGCCCACCACCATAGTGACTTTGCTATGGAAAGTTAACTGAGGGAGACAGCATTTTGGCCTGCTTTACAGATAGTCCTGCTTGCTAACCTGACACTAGCGGGAGGTTGAAAACTATAGCATTAAAATCTTCTTCATGAGAATAAAGCATTGGATTTACAGTGAGAAAGGAGAAACAGTGGGCAGATGAGCATGGATTTTACTGTGCCCAACTATCAATAGCATTTGGCTTTCCAGAATGTTAAAATGACCTTTTGATGAATGGAGTCCAGGTACTGAGGGAATGGAAATAGGCATGATATTTTTTCATATCTAATAATTCACTTAAAATCACTGTATTCCTTTCCATAAGACATGGAGATTTGATGGTTTCAGAGTCTTAATTCCCAAGTGTTATGGACTGAATTGTCCCCTCCACCCTGGAAAGAAATGTATATGTTGAAGCCCTAACCTCCATTCTGATGGTATTTGGAAATGGGAACTTTTGGGGGTAATTAGGGTTACTAAAGTCATGACAGGGGGACCTTCATGATGAGGTTAGTTAGCTTATAAGCAGAGACATCAGAGAGCTTTCTTATTCTCTTTTATTGCCAGGTGAAGACACAGAGAAATGGCAACCATCTACAAGCCAGGAAGAGAGAGAGTCCCCACAGGAACCCAACCATGCTGGTACCCTGGTCTGAGACTTCTAGCTTTCAGAACTGTGAGAAAATAAGTTTCTGTTTTATAATCTACCAGTCTGTGGTATTCTGCTATGGCAGTTCAAACAGAATAAGACACTACTCATAGTTTATTTTTTGCCATTTGTATCTTCTTACATTTTATTTTATATATGTGTTAGTGACAGTGGATGTGAGCATTTCACTCCTGGGATAAAAGATATCAGGGTTGTATTTGTTTGTAACAGACACAGAAGACACATGAGCTCCATCAAGCTACTTTGGAAATTCTGTGTGCTCTTTCAGTGATAGCCCATTTTAGCAGAAGAAAAGGCTGCTTCTTCCTGACTTTTTGATCTTCTTCCCATAGCTATGAAATGAGGCACACAATTCCATCAATTACCTCAGAATTAGTGTTTCTCCTAATGAGTCAATTTTCTATTGCTTGGAGGGATATTTCAGAAATTCCAGACTAAACCTTGTCCCTTGTGCTCCTGGAAGATTTTATGTGCTCAGAAAGTAAAATATTGTTTCCTGCTTAGAAAAAATGATTTTCTGCTTTAAAACATGACTGAAAAATTAAATATGCTTATTTTGCAGAAATTGGCAAGAGAAATATACATGCAAAGAAACTGAAATCACTCAAAATTCTACTATTAAAAATTATCAAGAGTTAATCAATCACTACTAAGAATATTTAGTATAAATGTCCAAATGATTTTAAGCATATTATGATATTTTCAACAAAATTTAGCATCTAATTTAACAACTTTAAATGCTGGTAAGTTCTGCTGTGCTTCAAAAAGACTGCCTTTCCAAGGATTATTATTATTATTATTATTATTTCAGAATATTACCGGGGTACAAATGTTTACGTTACATATATTGCCCTTGCCCCACCCAAGTCAGAGCTTCAAGTGTGTCCATCCCCCAGATGATGCGCATTGTACCCATTAGGTGTGTATATACCCATCCCTCCTCCCCCCTTCCACCTGCCTGACACCCAATGAATGTTATTACTATATATACACTTAAGTGTTGATCAGTTAATACCAATTTGATGGTGTGTACATGTGGTGCTTGTTTTTCCATTCTTGGGATACTTCACTTAGTAGAATGGGTTCCAGCTCTATCCAGGATAATGCAAGAGGTGCTATATCACCATTGTTTTTTGTGGCTGAGTAGAACTCCATGGTGTACATACACCACATTTTATAAATCCACTCATGTATTGATGGGCACTTGGGTTGTTTCCACATCTTTGCAATTGTGAAATATGCTGCTATAAACATTTGAGTGCAGATGACTTTTTTATAGAATGTCTTTTGTTCTTTTGGGTAGATGCCAAGTAATTGGATTGCTGGATCAATGGTAGATCTACTTGTATCTCTTTGAGATACCTCCATATTGCTTTCCACAGAGGTTGCACTAGTATGCAGTCCCCCCAGCAGTGTATGAGTGTTCCTGTCTCTCCACATACATGTAACATTTATTGTTTTGGGACTTTTTGATAAAATCCATTCTCACTGAAGTTAAGTGATGTCTCATTGTGGTTTTGATTTGCATTTCCCTGATGATTAGAGATTTTGAGCATTTTTTCATATGTTTTTGGCCATTAGTCTGTCTTTTTTTTGAAAGTTTCTGTTCATGTCCTTTGCCTACTTTAATGGGGCTGTTTGAATATTTCTTGCTGATTTTCCTGAGTTCTATATAGTCATTTAATCTTTGAAAAAGCAGACAAAAACATACACTGAGGAAAAGAATCCTTATTCAATAAAAGCTTCTGGGAAAACTGGATAGCCACATGTAGAAGACTGAAACACGACCCACACCTTTCACCTCTCACAAAAATCAAATCACGGTGGATAACAGATCAAAACCTTAGGTATGAAACTATTAGAATTCTAGAAGAAAATCTGGGAAAGACTCTTATAGACATTGGCCTAGGCAAAGAATTTATGAGGAAGACCCCAAAGGCAATCACAGCAACAACAAAAATAAATAAATGGGACCTGATCAAATTAAAAAGCTTCTGCACAGCCAAAGAAACTGTCACGAGAGTAAATAGACAACCTACAGAATGGGAAAAAATTTTCGCATGCTACACATCAGATAAAGGACTGATAACTAGAATCTATTTAGAACTCAGGAAAATCAGCAAGAAAAAATCAAACAACCTTATCAAAAAGTGGACAAAGGACATGAACAGAACTATTGTGTGTTAATAATAAGTATGGTGTTGGAATAAAAACAGACACATAGACCACTGTAACGGAATAGAGAACCCAGATATAAATCTACACATTTACAGTCAACTCATCTTCAATAAATGTTCCAAGAAAAACACAATTGGGAAAGGGCAGTCTCTTGAATAAATGGAGCTGGAAAAACTGGATAACCATAAGCAAAATAATGAAACTAGACTTCTTTCTCTCACCATATACAAAAATCAAATCCAAATGGATGAAAGGCTTAAGTCGAAGACCTGAAATTATGAAACCACTAGAAGAAAATTTGGGGAAACATTTCAGGACACTGGTATGGGCAAATTTTTTTTCTGTGTAAGACCTCACAAGCATAGGCAAGCAAAACAAAAAAATAAATAAATAAAATAAAACATACAAATTGGATTATATCAAGCTAAAAAGCTTTTGAACATGAAAGGAAACAACCAACAAAGTAAAGAGACAATCCACAGAAAGGGAGGAAATATTTGCAAACTATCAATCTGACAAAAGATTAATAACTGGAACATATAAATAGCTTAAACACCTCAATAGGAAAAAATGCACATAATTTTATTTAAAATTGGATGATAGATCTGAATAGACATTTCTCAAAAGAAGTCACACAAATGACCAACAGGTATATGAAAAAGTGCTCAACACTGCTAATAATCAGAGAAATGCAAATCTAAACCACAATGAGATATCATCTCATCCCAGTTAAAATCGCTTTTATCAAAAAGACAAGGAATAACATGTGATGCCCAGGATGTGAAGAAAGGGGAACGCTTGTACACTGTTGATGGAAATGTAACTTAGTACAGCTACTTTATAAAACAATATGGAGGTCCTCAAAAAAGTAAAAATAGATCTACTATACAATTCAGCAAATCTACTAATGGGAAGATACCCTAAAGGAAGAAAATCGGTATATTGAAGGCATATATGCACTTCTATATTTTTTGCAGCACTATATATAATAGCCAAAATATGAAATCAACCTAAGTACCCATCAATAAATGAATGAATAAAAAAAGTTTATTATATATTAACAATATAATATTATTCAGCCATAAAAATGAATGAAATCTGGTCAATTACAGCAACATGGATAGAACTGGAGGTATTAATAATTATTTCAAGTTAAATAGGACAAGCACTGAAAGACAAATATTGGATATTCTCACTCATATGTGGAAGCTAAAAAAGTGGATCTCATGAAGATCAAGAGTAGATTGGTGAGTTCCAGATATTGAAGGGTAAGGCAATTGTGGGATGAAAAGAGGTCAATTAATGTGTACAAATATAAATCTAGATAGAAAAATAAGACCTGGTGTTAAATAGATTAGTAGAGTGATGACAGTTAACATTAATCTATTTTACATTTCAAAACAAGTTGGAGAGAATAATTCTAATGTTCCTAATATAAAGAATAGACAAGTGTTTAAGGTGCTGGCTATCCCAATTACCCTAGTTTGATTACATGTGCATATAAAATTATCAGAAGTACCCCTAAAATAGGTACATCTATTATGTGTCAACTTGAAAAAATAAATAAAAATCAAATTTAAACAATTAAGGCTCTGACTGATTTTATCTTACTCCTGCCATAATTTATTTATTTTTGTCAAGAAGTTTTTCTTGATGCAGAACTAATTCAAAACTGAGCTTCTTTCCTTTTGAAAGTTGTTTCTTTCCTTTACTCCTTTACATCTAGGGTACAAAATTTAGTGTTTCGTATAGATCTTTGGCTGTTTGTCAGACTCTCATCCTTGGTGTACTGCGAATTTCATTTTTTTCCCTTTCAACTTTTGTAAGTCTGATTGCCTCTAAGCTTTTACCCCAACACTTTTATTTCAGAATTCATAATTTCCTCAAAAAGAAAAGCAGATCCAATTATTAGGTTTAGTTTTCTTGGTTCACCTCTTCATTTTATTCTACGAAAGATCACTGCCTTGATAGCTCTCCAATGCCTTCGGACAGATTTTTTTTTTTCTGTTCTCCTCACTCTCCCAGGTTTTCTAGTTTTTCTCAGCAAGAGAATTAGATTCAAGGAACATAAGCAGTCATTGCCTGAAAGAAATCAATACTTACCTTTGATTTAACAAAAGCAGCAATACATGTTTATGGTAGAAATTTTAGAAACAAAAGGTAAGTAAAAATAACAAAATTAAAAGCGTGCAGAATTAAATTACACAGATCTAATAACTATGAAAATATACCGGCTTAGTCACCATGTAGTAAAATACTCTGATATTTCTTCTTTGTATCTTTTTCCATTTAATACCTTACACTATCAAATGGCAAAATTAGTAAGAAGTCCAGCATCAGTGTCTTGAGCTTTCTCTTCCCTATTGCTAAGAGTCCTGATTTAATAATAAATTACACCAACCTAATCTAAGCATTTCAATGCTGCTTCCAAAATCAGGCAAAGAAAAATTAAAAGGGTTTTGATAGTTCACATATTAAAAAACTGCATCTCTACTGCTATTGATTCAGGAGCTGTCACACACAGTATCTATGTCTAAAGAATATCCCATACAACCAGATGCATCTTTGTTCTCTTCTACAATGATTTTCCTTTTGACCTGGACATTGCCTTTGAAGGCTACATTTTAACTACAATGACAGAGAGTTGCCTGCTATGCTGGACCAGTCCTCTGCATCTGGAGAGGCTGCTGGATTTGATCACCTGCTACGCCCAAGCCAGTTTCTCACACACCATCTAGACTTTCTTGTTGTCTTTAGGTCAATAGTACAGATTCTGCTTTTCCACAGCTTCAGAGCCTTTGATATCTTTTTTTTGTTTTTGTCTGTTTGCTTTGGCAACAGATCTCTGCTTCCAAAAAAGGGGCAGAACAGTCTGAATATTTTTTTTTTCTTACAGGGGCTTATTACCATATTTTTTCCTTTTTTGTTGTTGTATGCATTTTCAAATTTTTGCAATTTGCAGATTTGCCAGTCTTTTCTCTAGCCACCATCCCTGCCCAACCAGAGCCTATGAGAGACAACATAAAATCAAATGATTTAAGTTTCACCAGGTAAATGCTATGACATATGGTTCAGATTGGAGAATATGATAGGCAGAGGCTAATGTCTTATTGTTCAGTAGCTATTCTGCTGGAGAAAAGTTATGGAGATGTGAGTCTTCTGCATCAGCATTTTATTGCATATCTCCGTGTTTCTTGGTGTCGAGGCAGTTTAGGTGAAGGGGGTCATACATCATTTTCCCGTGTACGTTCTCCAAATCTGTGGGTGTTTTCAGACTTATTAAATGAAAATTTCAAGGGACTCAAATGATACATCAATGGATATCAGGAAGTAGTCTCAGTGGCAGCTATATGGTTTTGTTCACATGAGTTCCAGCAGAGGTTTCAGAGGTGGGAGCACCAATGTCAATTTGTAGAGAAATTACTGGAGAGACAGACTAGAAACTACTCCCTCAGCTCATTCAACATAACTGCAAACACTGATTTTTCATGTTGAATAAACCTTTTATTTTATTAAAATACCCATAATATTTTATGTTTGTCTACATTGTCATAGCTACACCGGTATTTAATATTGAAGTTGCTTCAGAATATATAAATGCTGGGAATCCGAGTTAAATCTATTGGATTTGAAGGTGAGAATAATCAGATTGCCAATGAAACCCTAGTATTGTATGCCATACTATGACAATGTAGTCACTTAATGAGAATGAGTGATTATGCATTTCTTGGGTGAGGTGCCTATAAAATACAAGACTCTAACAGTGTCAATGGTTGAATAAACTATTAAGGAGGGAATGAGGAAATCAAGGGATGTTGTGATACATTGGCTAATTCTGACTGTTCCTGAGCATGTGAAGAGATTTTTTAAATTCTCTATTTGCATGGAAGGGCAAAATAAGCTTTGAAAGGTAGAATAAAAACTTCGTTTAATTTAGATTGTCATGTCAGTGAAGAATACATTTTTGATACTTTCATTTTAAGTTGGGCTGAGATGAAAAAGGAGAAAGAAGTAAACTAGTTGAGATATAATGACAAAATCAGTCCATAGATAAGAACATCCAAACATTAAGAGATCAACTTGACTCATAGGATTGTGTAGATAGATTTAAATGGGATTAAATTATATTTTATAAAACACAGCATGTTTTCAAAAAATATTTCTTTAATTTTTCCTTTTCCATTTTTTAGACTAAATTACCTTATATGAATTCATTCAGATGGATTTACTTCTGATAATTATTGGAAATATTTATAAATATTTTTCTATGTTTCTGAAAATTATCTGATTGTATGATTGCTCTTCTTTTCAGAATTACTCATAGGTTGAAGAACCAAAATATAATTAAATAATTGTGTTGATAAAATTCTTATCAACAAGATGATATTGCCCACTGAAATGGAGGTGAAAAGCAAAAGTGAAAGCACTGTTAGAGTTTGCACTAGTATAGAAAAAATCCTATATAAAGAGAAAATCAAATTTTCAAGATTTCAGAAAAAATATAAATAGGCCGGGCGTGGTGGCTCACGCCTGTAATCCTAGCACTCTGGGAGGCCGAGGTGGGCGGATCATTTGAGCTCAGGAGTTCGAGACCAGCCTGAGCAAGAGTGAGACCCCATCTCTACTAAAAATAGAAAGAAATTATATGGACAGCTAAAATATATATATACAAAAAATTAGCCGGGCATGGTGGCGCATACCTGTAGTCCCAGCTACTCGGGAGGCTGAGGAAGTAGGATCGCTTAAGCCCAGGAGTTTGAGGTTGCTGTGAGCTAGACTGACGCCACGGCACTCACTCTAGCCCGGGCAACAGAGTGAGACTCTGTCTCAAAAAAAAAAAAAAAAAAAAAAAAAAATATATATATATAAAAATATAAATATTATTCCATGGTTCTAAAATTGATATCTTCAGAGAGATTTAAGATGTATTCAAAGCAAAGCTCGGAATATCAGTTTTATTAAGGCAATGAGTACCAATCACAGTTTTCAACATATATGTTTGGAATAAAAAATAATTTTACTAATTAATACCATTATTACTACTTTCATTAATACCTTCAGAGTGTGAGAAGAAGCATGTAAAGAAATTATAAAGAAGTTATTTTTATTTCCCAGGTGGCTCCTTTAAATAATCAGTCTTTTACAAACATTCAAGAAGGTAGAAGAAAAGAAATTGATGATTTATTGTTTCAAACATGCAATCCGTCAGATAAATGCATCTCAGAAGCTTATAACCGAGAATGTGATCTCTGTTAAAGTTGTGACAATAAAGATTATTCTTACAATGATAGTGAAAAGGGAAGGGATTGAGGGAGTAAAGAACAAGTTAGATTCATTTCAATGCCAACGATAATGTACTTAATAGTATAAACTATAGGGAAACATGATTGAGTAGACCAAGATATTATTACTAATAAATTACCAATTGAATTAAGACAGTATTTTAAAATAAAGTTTATATTATAGTGTGATCAATATGTGTTGGGTTTCAAAAAGGCCACGGCAGAACTCCTCATGTTATAGTTAAGATGTGAGGAGAGTTGAAGGAAGATGATTTTTCATGTGATATTTTAAGTAAAAGTTTGAGACATCCAAGAACAAAAGAAAACACAATCTGTTTAAAAAATAATTGTGCACAAGTTTGAATTTTCTTGTAGAAATTTTATATAAAGTCAAGCCAAAGACAAAGTACCTGTGCAGATGCTGGTAAATGGTAATGGAAAAACAGAAGTTTTCCATTACAGTTAGAGTTACAAAATTTCCATTTCACCTGAGCTACACAGTAATGAATTATGTTTCAGAAGGTAGAGAATATTTTCAGAAAAGCAAACCTTCAAAGAAGAGGCAACTTGAAAGATGTGATCAACTATAAAAAGGTCATCAAAGAGAGGAAAAACATGAATCTTACCAACAGAGCATATTCTAAGAACAGGGGATTTTTTTTTTCTCTTAAAGCAAATGTTCTCAGAAAGATTTAGACTTTCACTGTCAGAACTAAAATAGTGAAGTTAGCAACTATCTATCTACTAATAAGCAAGGATCATTGCAAAGAAATAGAGGCAAAAATACCTTTAGGTTTCTGTGGGACATATTTAACATATTTAATTTATATGTGTAAGAAAGAATATTAGAAATCTAAGTGTGCAGATAAAAATAAATGTAGAATAAAAATAAACCAGGCCATCATAGAATAAAGTAACTTGAAGCTCAGACTTGGGGGGATGGGGAGGCATGGGTAATATATATAATCTAAACTTTTGTACCCCCATAATGAGCTGAAATAAAAAAAAAAGTAGCTATCTTAATAATCTCAATGCAAACACATGGAATATTTGTTTTTATATCAAAGATAAGTGTTGTGCTAAAAATAAAATCAATATGCTTAATATATTTCTTCATAAGAGTGTATGGGCTTATAGGATTATTTGCTTCATTTTATCATAGGCATTTAGTCCATAAAATATATTCTTTGTGGGTCTATTGTGAGAGTCATATGATATTGATGACAGGAAATACAGGGTACACATTTTTGTATTTCAAATCTCATCCTTCGTGTTTTACATATTTCTTTAAGGTATTAATCCGCAACAAGTTCATATGTTTGAATCAAACTTGGAACCAATGTTATTGTTAAATTATTATTTTTAAATTTATTATTAAATAATGTTATGAAAATTAAATGGATTAAAGCAATTGCTCTGTTGACTGTAACTGAATTTAAATTTTTCCACACTTACACCAGTTTGTGAAATGTCTAAATAATGTTTTCTTTAAAATGCATTTGTTTAAAAAGCTGGCTTTGTTAAATTTATGGTAAACATATATTTTTTCAGTTTCTTTTTTTTAATTTCAGAATATTATGGAGGTACAAACGTTTTGGTTACATAAATTGCTTTTGTACCATTTAAGTCAAAGTTATAAGTGTGCCTATCCCCCAGATAGTGTGCATTGTACCTGTTAGGTGTGAATTTACCCATCCCTTCCTTCTCCCACCCTCCTGCTTGATTTCCGATGACTGTTATTTCCATATGTGCACATAAGTGTTGATCAATTAGGTCCAATTTAATGGTGAGTAGGTGTGGTGTTTGTTTTTCCATTCTTGTGATATTTCACTTAGAAGAACAGTCTCCAGTTCCATCCAGATTAACACAAGAGGTATTAGTTCACCAGTTTTGATGACTGAGTAGTACTCCATGGTATATACATACCACATTTTATTAGTCCACTCAGGTATTAATATATAATTTCAATTTAATAGTATGTTAATGTAAAATAGAGAGGTAACATGCACATTGTAAATGAAATAAAATTCAAACATATTTCTAATCTTCAGTATTACTACTACAAATACAGTATGCATAATATATTAATAAATTATAGCCAAAGATAGACAAAATTCATGTAGTACAACAGAGATATTATACTAGAACAGAAAATGTACAAAAAGTTTTATGTACATTTTTAGGCTATTCTACCTTAGAAATATAGTGAAGCATATTTGCTATATATTTTGACATTTTTAGTTGGTATTTATTGAATGTGCCCATAACTATTTTAAAGATGTATTTGAAGATGTAAGGAGTATTTAGAATTAAACTGATTTTAGAAAATAATGTAGCAAAAAAGAAAATGCTTAAAATAATGTATTTTAATCAAAACCATGAAGAAAAAGACAGTCTTATTCTTACATCACTGGCATAGCAACTAAGCTATCATTTATTTGACATCACTTCTAGCTTTTTCTCTACACTGAAAGTATGACCTGTATCTTCATGATGGAAGACAGTGCTCCAGACCATCATATCCATATGTGTAAATAATCACATTAAAGTATAAACAACCAAATTAAAAGGCATAAATTGCTAAAAAGGGAAAATCCCACTCCATGAGACTCATAGGAAACCTAATCTAAATATAAAATTTTACATACATTAAAGTTTAAAGGATGAAAAAACATACATCATGCTAGTGCTGTTTAGAAGAAAGCTGAATTAGCTGAATTAATATCAGACAAAATACTAAAACCAGACAAAAGCGAAACAAAAAAGAGAAAACTACAGTCCAATATCCCTGGTAAATATAGACACAAAAATCTTTAATAAAATATTAGCAAACCAAATTCAATTGCACATTAAAAAGATCATTCATCACAATCAAGCAGGATTTATCCTTGGGATGCAAGGATTGTTCAACAAACTCAAATTAATAAACATGTTACAACACTTTAACACAATGAAGGACAAAAACTGTAAGGTCAAAAAGCATTTGACAAAAGTTAGCACTCCTTCATAATAAAAACCCTGAACAAATGAGGTATAGAAGAAATGTAGCTGAACACGATAAAGGTCATATATAACAGACCCACCGGTAGCATCACACTGAACAGGGGGCTCGGACTGTGAGTTGTACTTCTATTTGGCCAAGTAGCTTTCTGTTGGGTTCTTCAGATATGGGATACCAGAAGGAGATTGGAAGACAGAAGGAGCAAAATAGGATTTGCCTTTTTCTGTTAGTTTATTGACAGTAGCACTTGGTTCCAGTATTGTTTTTCACCTCCAGTTATTTACTAGAACTTATAGAACTAACCACATCACACTCCTTCAGAGGCACCAGAACCAACCACACTGCATCTGTTACTTGGAGGACTGTGTCCACCTCCAAAGAACCTCTCCTCTAAACTCCTAAATTCTAATAATCACAAACTTTGCCCTTTGTTCTCCAAACTGTAGGTGAAATCTGCTCTTTGCAGTTAACATTTCAATGTCATCTCAGTATTCTTGGTTATCTCTACCTATTTTCAACACATTTTTTTCGAAGTCATTGCATTGAAATTTTTTTCTGTTAAAATGATTTCTACGGTTTCCTTTTCATTCACTAGATCCTGACTCACAACTTTTATTAAAAGTCATTGTGAAAATTTGCTCTCAAAACTAATCATATTATTTAACTATTGTGGTATAAATCCTTCGAATTAGCTAACTTACAGCCTAAAATCAAATGCTATCTGATATTTCTATAAATCATTTAAATGCTCTGCCTTCTAAAAAAATTAGTCTTTTTATAGGTGTATTTTATTGTTTTCTTTAAAATTCCCTTACATTTTCAATATTTTAATAAGAGGTATATGTTAGAGAATAAATGATTTTAAAATGTTACTTGAAACTAGGAGGTATGTTTCCCTCTGTACTTAAATATCAAAGGAAAAGACATAGATGTTTCTTTTATAGCTTCTGGAACAGTAAGTATGACCTACATTGCAAAATATACTATTCTCTCAATGGTATTCAGCTGGAAAACATAAGCTTGATATCTACTTGACTCCCTCTGAGCCATTTGCCAGAATTTGACACAAGAAAAATCTTGTAAATCTGTAAGAATCAGAGGGATCGTGAAGAAATAGACCAAGGGCTCTAGAATTTGATAGCAGCACTTTCATGGTAATGTTAAACTCAAAGTGACATCATATTTATTTAAGGATTATAATAATTGGACACTGGAAAAATATTCCAAGTAAAAGTTAATTGGGCTAGCCAATAAATAGATTGTATATATTTTGTTATTTGGGAATATTTGTGGTTACACATACTCAGTAAAATATGATGTACAAAGTTTAAAATAAAACAAAATGGGTGAATGCTATGTAGGAAACGATTAGGCTGCCACATAGAAGGAGCTCAAATATGCTTCAAATGAATGATGTTTTTAAGCAACTTTGAGCGTATAAAATATTCTTATTTAAAGTTTGTCATTATCTAAATTTGGATTTGGGGAAGGAAAAGGTGTTGCAGCTTATTTCAGTCTACATATGGCAATTTTCCGCTACAGATGGTTTACTTAGTAAAAGAAGATCCAAGGTCATTTTACTGCTTATCAGTCTTATAGCAAGTGTATTTTGGTTTAATATGTGTCACGAATCAAAAATAATGTTATGCTGGTCAAAGTGACCCAGACAAAAGAATGTAGTTCTTTTTAGTTTACTAAACCAATATCTCCAAGGATAAAAATAGTTGAGCTAAACAAACTTAGATCATTTCTCTTCTGATTCTTCAAAGCAGATAAGGAGAGGGGAGAAACTACCCCTGTAACCCAGGTTCTCATGGATGAATGACGGACATTACTGAAAAATCAGTGCAATTTAGAGAATAGAGATTATAGAGTTTGAGCAGGATGAGCAGTTACTGCAATCTCTGAGCCTAGTTTCAGAATGGTACTGATGCACTGGCCTTAAATATATGCTATTAACCTGATATTCTGAGTCCTAACCTTGCTCTTATAGCTCTCCCAGGATGGGAGAGTTGGAGCAATGTGCAACCGTGGCCCAGGAGAAGAGTTAAACCATCAGCTTTCCATTCTGAGGGTGTACATGCTGAGAATCTTTTATCCACAGGGCAGATGACGAGAATGTTGCCTTGCAAGTGGGACAAGGTCCTTACTTATTTCCCACATGCGTTGTATTAGATGCTGCTTGGCCTGTTTTTCCACAGGAGAATTGCAAAAGTCTGCCTATAAATTATTAAAATTAATACAAGTAAATCATTTTGAGTACCTGAGGATTCCCATGGCTGAATTTTATTTGTAAGTTAGGAATAAACTCATGAGATTTATGTCCATTTAATGTTGTACTTAAAAGTGCATCTCTGAGATTTAATGTTATTTTTGAAATATACTCTGAGCTTTGTTAAAATCTTCTCTTGAAATAATATCCTAAATGACCCCTACAGTATTTTCTTAATATCTCCCAGTTCTCCAATGGCAATTCTAAAATAACCCTATCTTTAATAAGCATTTGTTGAGTTTCTATCATAGAAGAAATACATCTTTACTTCTAGGAATTCAGACAGAATGGTATTGTGTTCCCATTATATATGTGTAGCTTCAATTTGACTAGCATTACATATCTACTGATTGTTGAACTGAGAATTAAATATAAGTATTTCTGACGCCAGAAAGGCATAGATGTGATTGAGTACTCTAAATTCCAGCCAAATCCCCATCTAGGGAAGATTAATGTCACATGTGGGAGTGATTGTATAAGGAAGAAAAAAAATACGCAAAACAAAACAAATAAAATAAAACTAACTAAAATGCAAACACAATTAGACAAGTGATACACAGGATTTTTAGTAAAAGCATTCTAATTTTTTTCTGATGTTTTTATATGCATATTAGATTTCCTTTAGAAATATATTTAATTTTGCAAATCATAATTTAATATATTAATAGAGACATTTTTATATTTGATAGGGGTAAGATAATAACCAAAAGTGGAATTAAAACACATATAATATCAAGACAAATAAGAGGGAAAACAAATAGAGAACTCTAGAGTCACTTAATTAAATAGAATACAATAAAGAAAGAAGAAAAACAAAAAGCAACAAAAATAGTTTGGGCAGTGCTTTTGTCTCTTGTTTTGTTCTATGCTGCTGAATTTTAGTGGGCAATGTTATTTCTTATTGACAAACCACTATAGTAATATGTATTCCTGTGCTTTGACAAACAGATACGTGTGAATCTCACATGGAATAGAAGTTGACACTGTTGTGGAATATCATGGGCTATACATATTAGATTATCTGAGATTCAGCAGTTTTTCAGTGGTGTTTATTTGGGGGAAAACTGCTTATAAACAAACTGAGATTAAACACATTTTTAATGTGGTTAAAGCCAGTATTATCTAGTGACTGATGATGCTTTAAGATCCACAACTGGTCAGCTAGGAGTAAAATTTTGATTTAATGACTTAGCTGTGTGATATTAAATGTTGTTTTGTCTGTCTGTATGTCTATTTCTGCATACGTATAACACAGATAATATCTGTATGTTTCTCATGGAGTAAATAAGGTAAATAGTGATTGCCAAATGAGTAGATTGTAGCTACCTTTGCCACAGGTGGATAAAAATGGGCAACTATATGTGATTATGAATATGTTAATTTGTTCCACTACAGTAAATATTACATACAAATATATGTCTTATAACATCATGTTGTATACCTTAAACGTACAAAAAAATTATTTTTTAAAACATATACTTAAACAATGTCTGCTACGTAGTAAGTGCTTCTGCAGCAGTTCCCTACATTTGCCCAGTGTTTCATAGCAAACATGCATCCAAGGCCCATGTTTTCCTTAGCGATAATCAGCTTATAAACACATTATTTTTGAAAGTTTACTTATTTTTATAATTGATAAGTAAAATTAAATGTATTTATTGTGTACAGCATGATGCTTTGATATATGTATACATGTGGAATGACTAAATCTAGTTAATTAACATATTCATTACCTCACATTATCATTTTTGTGGTGAGAACACTTTATACCCACTCTTAGCATTTTCTGAAAATACAATCTATTGTTAACTATAACCACCATTTTGAACGATAGATATTTTGAACATATTCCTTTTATCTAATTGACATTTGGTATCCTTTGACCAGTGTCTCAACCAAACTCCTTCCCTAACCACCCCAGGCCCTGGTGATCTACGTCTTACTCTTTACTTCTGTGAGGCTAACTTTTTAAAAATGCCACATATAGCTAAGATGCAGTATTTGTCTTTCTGTGCCTGAAAGGCAGGTTCCATCTATGTTGCTGCAAATGACAGAATTTTCCTCTTTTTTTATGGCTGAAAGTATTCCATTGTGTGTATGTATCACATTTTCTTGACACACACAAATTATTGGCCTTTACCATGTCCCTGTTCTTTTTACACCACTGCTTCACTTCTACTTGCTGGAATTACCTTCCAAGTAAACTAGCTGCTCACATATTCTTGATTTAGAAAAGTTTTATGTTTTCTTCTGTCAATATTTACTATGAGAATATGTTCACAATTGATTAGTTGGAGATACGATATCCTTTAAAGCTTTTAGTTAGGAAACAGACCTGATTTAAAAAAAAAAAAAACAGTTAATGCTGGTAGATTAATTAATTTCTAGTTCATAATGTGACTTAAAATGTAGCCTTTCATTATCATTTAAAGTTTGAATATGATGAGGGCCAGAGAGGTCAAGGGCCTAGTTCAGCTACAAGGTGCTTTTTTCATTGCAAAGTAGAAACTTATATTGACACCAAACCTCTGAAAAAGGAATGGTGGGGAAGATCCATAGACATCAATTCAAGACAACAAACATAGGAATATCAGTTTATAAAGAAGACTTACACTTCGTAAGTCATCAAGGTTTTTGTTTTTTTGTTTTTTAACACCAGAGAGCATAAACTCTTGACCAAAATAATCACATCCTTTTTAAAAATTTAGATTTTGAAAATATGGAAAAAGACTCTTTTTTCAATGCTATGGTATTAATAAATGCAGCTATATAATGATGGTTCTTTTAATATCTAGAGTAAATCAGAAAAGATTCACCTATTTGCAGTCTATTGGCTAAGACTACAAATAGACAAGACAAAATTGTGTGTTGATTCAGGACAAATGAAAAGTAATGCTTTAGCAGTTGCTATGTGACAGACATTGCCCAAAGCATTTTGTATTCTTACCGTCTCTGAGATAGATATTATTATTGTTTATACATTACATGCTCAGTGGGGACATGCCAGTGGCCACAGGGTCAGAATTACATACTAAGTTTTTTCCTGATTTTAGGGAACATATTATTCTAAATATGAAAATCTATGGACTCCCAGCAAATAGTTATTACAAATCTTCATAGTTTTGCTTTCTCCAGAATGTCATGTAATTGAAATCAGACAGTACATAGCCTTTTTAGATTGGCTTCTTTCACTCCATAATATGCATGCAAGTCTATTTCATGTGCATACATGGCTTGATAGCTCATTTCTTTTTATGGCTGAACAATATTCTATTGTCCAGATTTGCCAGAGTTTATCCATTTACACACTGAAGGACATCTTGGTTTCTCCCAAGTTGTGACAATTATGGAAAAAGCTGCTATAAACATCTGTGTGCAGGTTTTTGTATGGATATAAGTTTTAACCTTTCTTGAGTAAATAAAAGGAACATAATTGCTAGATCATCTGGTAAGAGAATATTTGGTTTTATAATGAACCTCCAAAAAATCTTCCAATGTGGTTGTGACATTTTACATTACTGACAGTAATGAATGAGAATTTGTTCCTCTTGCTCCACAACTCACCAGCATTTGGTGGTGTCATTGCTCTGGATTTTGGCCATTCTAATAGGTCTGGCAGTGTTATCTCATTGTTACTTTAATTTACATTCCCTTGTTGACAGGTGATATGAAGCACAATTTCACATGCTTATTCACCATCTGTAAATCATCTTTGGTAAGGTGTCTGTTGAGTTCTTTGGCTCATTTTTTAATTAGGTTATTATTTTTATAAAATAATGTTGAGTTTTAAGAGTTCTTTATGTAGTTTGGATAACAGTCCTTTATCAGAAATATCTTCTGCAAATATTTTCTTCAAGTATGTGACTTGCCTTTTCATTCTCTTGACACTATCTTTCACAGAGCAGAAATTTTTTTTTTTGTTTGTTTTGTTTTTCGGCTCATTATGGTGGTAAAAAAGTTCAGGCTATATATATTGCCCATGCCTCCCCATTCCCCCGAGTCTGAGCTTCAGTTGTGTCCATTCCCTAGACAGTGCACATCGCACTCATCATGTAGGTGTGCACCCCTCCCCTCCCCCCACCCCATCCCCCCCCAGTCAGAACTTCAAGCATGTCCATTCTCCAGGCAGTGTGCATCGCACTCATCAAGTAGGTATACACCCATCCCTTCCACTCAGCCCCGACCTCTGTCCGATACCCAATTGGTGTTATTCCCAAATGTGCACTCAGGGAAACCAGTTTACTGGTGAGTATATGTGGTGCTTATTTTTCCATTCTTGGGATACTTCACTTAATAGAATGGGTTCCAACTCTCTCCAGGAGAACCAAAGAGATGCCATATTGCCATTATTTCTAATAGCTGAGTAATATTCCATGGTATACATATACCACATTTTGCTAATTCATTCATGAATTGATGGGCATTTGGGTTGTTTCCACATCTTTGCAATTGTGAATTGTGTTGCTATAAACATTCGGGTGCAGGTGTCTTTTTTATAGAATGACTTTTGTTCTTCTGGGTAGATGCCCAATAATGGGATTGCTGGATTGAATGGTAGGTCTACTTGAATCTGTTTAAGGTATCTCCACATTGCTTTCCACAGGGGTTGCACTAGTTTACAGTCCCACCAGCAGTGTATGAGTGTACCTGTCTCTCCGCATCCACGCCAACATATATAGTTTTGGGACTTTTTGATAAAGGCCATTCTCACAGGAGTTAAGTGATATCTCATTGTGGTTTTGATTTGCATTTCCCTGATGATTAGAGATGTTGAACACTTTTTCATATGTTTGTTAGCCATTTTTATATCTTCTTTTGAAAAATTTCTATTCATGTCCTTTGCCCACTTTTTGACCAGATAAAGGACTGATAACAAGAATCTATTTAGAACTCAGGAAAATCAGTAAGAGCAGAAATTTTTAATCTTAATGAAATCCAGTATATCAATCCTTTCTTTCATAGATCATGCATTTGATGTTGTCTGTAAAAAGTCATCAACCAAGCCCATATCATCTAGATTTTCTACCAGGTTATCTTCTAAGGTTTTTATAATTCTGCCTTTTACATTTTTGTTTATGATCCATGTTAGTTATTTCTCGTAAAGAGTGTAAGTTTTGTGTCTAGATTCTTTTTTTTTTTTTTTTTGAGGTTGGGTGTCAAGTTGATCTGGTTTTATATATTAAAAGCATAATATTTTGCAGCATTGCACAAATGTTAAGTTGTTTTATTTAGTTCAAAGTATTTTTCAAGTTTTTCTTGAGATATCTTCTTGGACTCATGTTATTTAAATGTGTTTTGTTTACAATCAAAGTATTAGGGGATTTTCCAGATATCTCTCTATTATCAATTTTTGGTTTAATTCAATTGTTGTCTGAGAGTAGACATTATATGATTCTTATTTTTAAAAATTTATTCCTGACAAATTTAAAAATTATGGCCCTGAATGTGATCTATCTTGGTGAATGTTCCATTTGAGCTTGAAAATACATATCCTGCTGTTGTTGTATAAAGTAGTTTATAGATGTCCATTATGTCTAGTGGATTGATGGTGTTGGTGAGTTTAACCACGTTTTTACTGATTTCTGCCTGCTGTATCTATTCATTTCTGACAGATGAGTGCTGACTTCTCCAATTGTTAATGGATTCATCTATTCCTCCTTGCTGTTGTATCAGTGATTGCCTCATATATTTTGATGCTCTAGTGTTAGACACATACATTTTAAGGACTGTTATGTCTTCTTGGACAATTAACCCCTTTATCATTATGTAATAGTCCTCTCTATCCCTGATAACTTTCCTTTCTCTGAGTCTTATCTGCCTGAAGTTAATATAGCTACTCTTGTGTTTTTTTAATTCGTGTTCATGTATCTTTCTTCATCCTTTTACTATTAATTCTTATCTGCCTTTATATTTAAAATGGGTTTCTTGAAGACAACATATAATTGTTTTTTTGATGCATTCTGACAAGCTCTGTGTTTTAATTGGTAGGCTATTGATTTTTATAGTGATTATTGATATATTTGGGTTAATACTTATCTTATTTGTTGCTGTGTTCCATTAATATTCATTGCTCTTATTCTTTTTTTTTTTTTTTTTGAGACAGAATCTCACTCTGTTGCCCAGCCTAGCGTGAGTGCCGTGGCGTCAGCCTAGCTCACAGCAACCTCAAACTCCTGAGCTCAAGGGATCCTCCTGTCTCAGCCTCCCGAGTGGCTGGGACTACAGGCATGTGCCACCATGCCCAGCTAATTTTTTCTATATATATTTTTAGCTATCTATATAATTTTTCTATTTTTATTAGAGATGGGGTCTCGCTCTTGCTCAGGCTGGTCTCGAACTCCTGAGCTCAAACAATCCGCCCACCTCAGCCTCCCAGAGTGCTAGGATTACAGGCGTGAGCCACCGTGCCCGGCCCCTCTTATTCTTTGTTACAATTTTTGTCTTCCATTCTTATTTTTTGTGTGTGGTTTTAATTGAGCATGTCACATGATTCCATTTGCTCTTCTTTCTTAGAATATCATTTAGACTTAATTTTTTTTACATTTTGTTAGTAATTGGCACTAAATTTTGCAATATACATTTACAAATAATTGAGGTCTATTTTCAAATAATACTATACTGCTTCAAGGGTCATGTGATTGTCTTACAAAATAAAATAATTTTAATTCATTCCTGTCATCTCTTGTATAATTGCTACCATTAATTTCACCTGTACATAAGCATATGTGTATATATACACATACCCACATATATATGTATATGTAATTTAATATATTGTCATTATTATTTTGAACAAAGTGTTAGCTGTTACATTAAGAAGAAAAGTAAAATTTTTTTTTTGCTTTTACCATGACTTTTTCTTTCTCTGATATTCTTCTTTCTTTAGGTAGATTCAAATTTTTGATCTATACCATTTATTGTTTCCTTTCTCTCTAAAGAACTTCCTTTAACATTTTTTGGAAGGCTAATCTACTAATAAAAATTCCCTCCATGCTATTTATCTGAGAAAGTCTTTATTTTTTAATCACTTTTGAAGGTTAATTTCATAGGTTACAGAATTCTAGGTGGGTTTTTTTCTGTCAACAATTAAAGTGTTTCACTCTATTCTCTTCTTGCTTGCATGGTTTGTGAGAAGTAGTTGGATGTAATTCTTATTTTTGCTCTTTTAAATATAAAGTTTTTGTTTTTTTCCGTGCTATGACTTCTTTCAATATTTTTTCTTTATCCTTCATTTTTTGAAGTTTGAATATAATATTCATAGGTGTAGTTTTTTAGTTTAGTTTTGTTTTGTTTTACATTTACCCTGCTTTGTGTTCTCTGAGATTCCTGGATCAGTGGTTTGGTTTCTGGACATTAATTTGAATAAATTCTCACTCATTACTTCAAATATTTCTTCTGTTTTTTACCTCCTCTCTTTTCTTTCTGATATTTTAATTACTTAAATATTATATCTTTTATTGTTATCTCACAGCTCTTGGATATTCTGGGGTTTTATTTATTTATTTATTTATTTGGTTTGTTTCTAGTGTTTTTTCTCTTTGCTTTTCAGTTTCAGCAGTTTCTATTGGTACATTCTCAACCTCAGAGATTCTTTCCTGAGCTGTGTTCAATCTACTTATAAGTCCATCTAAGGTATTCTTTATTTCTGTTACATTGTTTTTGATCTCTAGCATGTCTTTTTTTTTTTCCTTAGAATTTTTCTCTCTCTGCTTACCTTGCCCATCTGTTCTAACATGGCTTTCACATTATTCATTAGAGTTCTTGATATATTATTGGTAGTTGTTATTAACAAAAAGAGTCTGTTAATTCCAACATCCCTGCTGTATCTTAGTCTAGTTCTAATGCTTTTGCTGTGGCTTCAAACTGTGCTTTTTGCCTTTTAGTATGCCCTGTGATTGTTTTCTTGCTAGGAAGACATGATGTATTGGGTAAAGAGAACTGTTGTAAATAGACCTTTAGTAATATAGTGGTATAATGTGTGGAACAAAGAGGAGCATTCTCTAGTCCTTTGATTAGGTCTTATCCTCTTCAGTGAACTTTTGATTCTGAACTGTGAACTTCACCACTGTTTCTCAGATCCTCCCATTCCACTAAAGTGGGACAGGATAAGTATAGTTGACTGGTGTTAGGTATTTCCTTCTTTCATATGAAAGGCTAAAGCTAGCTACAGTTGGGTCTTTCCCTTCCCCAAGGTCAGTTCGGCTCTAATAAATCCTCATCAAGTTAGATTCTGGTTAAATAATTCCTCCAAAGGTCAGACCTTGTTAAGAAGAACAGAACGCTGTAGCATACTCCCCTAAATATTTCCCCTCCCTCTGCCAGAAGCATTAGGGTATTTTTTTCCAGTATTCACTATGACAAACAGATAGAGCTCTTAGAGGAAAACTCTCAAAGGTTTGGGTAGCCCCTCATGAATAGGTCCCCTTGAAGTTTTTATCTCTTAGACTTATACACGCTGAGCCTCTAGTAATCTGTCAATTTTAGTTTAAGTTTTCCTACCCTGGCACTGGCTCCCAAGGAGGTTGCTGGTCAGTTCTGTTCCAGTGGGTTGTGATTCTCTGTATTCCACTGTTTGTCTCTCCAATTTTGGGGACAGATTATTGTCCTGTGACTTCCTTTTTCTAAGGTATCTAAGAAAAATTATTGACTTCTTTTGTTTGTTCAGTTTTTTACTTGTTTTCAGAACACAGTGGCAAATTCAAACCTGCATACATCCTGGACTGGAAACTGGAAATCTCTGCATTTATTTTTAGTGGAATATACTTTTGAATAACATTTGACTGGATGTAGTAACTTTTTGTTTGTTTTGTTCTAGTATATACATAGATATATAAAAAGAGGGTTTTAACTAGGTGATATATATTTCTGAATTACAATGAAATATTCATATATGATCAGTTAAGTTTTTCTGTTTAAATATTACTTTGAACTTTGCGTTCTTAAGTCATAATCTGTTTTTGTATTCTTATTTAATTCATGACTACTACATTTATAAAATACCTTGATTGCTATTGATGGTTTTGTAATTCTTTCTCATGATTTTAGAATAAGTGATTTTTGACATTGAATATAATTTAGGAAAAATATCCAGGGAAAACTCAGATGTCACATAGTTCTAATTTGTTTTCATGTTTCTTTTTTGGGAATGCATTTCTCTGAGAATATCTTGGTAATTGTTCATGTCATGTTCGATTTCCTTTTTGAGCTTAAAGATAAACAATGATTTACTAGGGGTATGTGTTTCAGGCCTAAGAAAATGAATATACTGGAACATGTTGACACTAAAGATGAATTCTCTTCTGCCAGCACTTGTGTCCAGTCTCTAATGTTGCTTTATAATTAATTAGCTGTCAGATCTGCTAAACTTCCATGAAGCGACTACACAGATGTCATGGCAAATTGTTCCTGAAATTAAGATCTGAACTGGGAATGTTCTTCCTCCTGCCCTTACAATTTTCTTTATTGATTTTGCTGTCATTTTCACCTGTTAAGAACAAAAAGAAATGGAAATGGCGCTTTATTTGTTTCTAGAAGAATTTGTCATGTGATATTTAAAGAACTAGTTTAGTATTTATGAAAGATTATATATAAGTATATATATGACTTTATTCTATATAAAAGTTATAACGCAAATTTCAGACAACAAATTATACAGCTTAGATGATATAAAATACTTAAAATGAATTTATTACATGAATCCATTGAAATTCAAATGAAATAAATGATTGAAGCAATGTTTTTCAGCTTTCAATCACTCTAAATTACTTTAACATATTTACCTTATTAATTAAAGTGATTGATAGTGATGCTAATTGTTTAGGAATCAATTTAAACAATAACATTATTGAAGTTTTGATATATATTTTGGAGTCATTTGAGAAATAAAATGTTCTCACTGCAGTGGACTAGGCTAAATTAATAAGAGGTTATGAACTTTTTCAGAATATAATATTAAATGGAGACTATATAATATATGTTATATATTCATGTCTATAAATGTGCTGTATTTTAGAAATTTTTCTGTAATTATAAATTTTTGTGCTAATTTTCCCCAACTATAAAAATATAATGCTCTAAAGACATGAAAAAAATATGATTTTATAAATACATATCATATCATTGCATTCATTACAGGATACTGATATAGTGTAATTAAGATAATAGTGACATGATATTTGAGTATTTAATTTTTTTTTTTTTTTTTTTTGAGACAGAGTCTCACTCTGTTGCCCGGGCTAGAGTGAGTGCCGTGGCTTCAGCCTAGCTCACAGCAACCTCAAACTCCTGGGCTTAAGCGATCCTACTGCCTCAGCCTCCCGAGTAGCTGGGACTACAGGCATGCGCCACCATGCCCGGCTAATTTTTTGTGTATATATATTTTAGTTGTCCATATAATTTCTATTTTTAGTAGAGACGGGGTCTCGCTTTTGCTCAGGCTGGTCTCGAACTCCTGACCTCGAGCGATCCACCCGCCTCGGCCTCCCAGAGTGCTAGGATTACAGGCGTGAGCCACCACGCCCGGCCGAGTATTTAATTTTATAGAAACATTCCAATGTATTAATGTCTTTGTATATAAATATTTGGCTATTTAAAATTATTTATTTAAAATATTTTCCCATCATTGAGATACTGGGCATAGTTCTTTATTCCCAGTAGTTATCAATTTTCTTAGTTCATTAACAAGTTATAATATAATTATAATATTTATTTAATTTCACAGATGCCATATTTTAAATCTGATATTTTAATGTGAATGAGTTCTACAATGTTATTGTATTGGTCTATTCATTATATTAACAGCATAGAGAAAAAAGGAGTTATCTTTTTTATTTCAGGATATTATGGGGGTACAAGAATTTTGGTTACAAGTAATGCCTTTGCCTTGTCCAAGCCAGGGCTAGAGGCATGCCCTTCCCCCATACAGTGTGCACCGCATCCATTAGTTGTGGATTTACCCACCCCCACCCTCCCACCCGACTGACCCCCAGTGAATATTACTACCATGTGAGCACCTTAATGTTGATCAGTTAGTACCAATTTGATGGTGAGTACATGTGGTGCTTATTTTTCCATTCTTGTGATATCTCACTTTGAATGATGGGCACAAGCTCTATCCAGGATCATTTAAGAGATGCTAGATCACCATTGTTTTTTGTAATTGAGTAGTGTTCCATAGTATACATATACCACATTTTATTAATCCACTCATGTATTTTTGGGCACTTGGGTTGTTTCCACATCTTTGTGATTGTGAATTGTGCTGTAATAAACATTCAAGCGCAGATGTCTTTATTAGAGAACATCTGGTCAAGAGTTATTTTCATTTCCACTCCTAACAGTGTTGGGCTTGTTTGTTTATTTGTATTTGGTTTTGTTTTTTATTTTTTAAATGAGTCTTACCATCTAGAAGAGCTAGCTGGGAAATCTGGAGAATGAAAGCAGAATCTGCCTGAAGATATCGAAGCAGCAAGCACAGAGTGGACAGAGAGTTATTAGCGTTAAGGTGAATATATTGGGGTGAACATACCACACGATGTGGCTTTTCTCCTTGCATTTGCCAACTTGAAAGCAAGGGCAAGAATAAAAATTAGGATTCAGGATCTGCTCCAAAGTGCCACATTGCAGTAAACCATACAATACCCCAGCCCACACAAGTATGAAACCTCAGCTTTAATCAATCAGTGACTGATTTGGTCAATTCAATCATTGATTCAAGAAGGTTGCTCTGACCCTACCATAACTACTGGCCAGAAGAAAACATGACTCCTGTTGGGAAGAATATAACATCATTCAGATCCTCAAACTAATGTTACACATGCTGAAATAAAATAATCAGCAACCTATAAAAAGTAACCAAGTACACAAAAAAAGTACAAAAAGATAAAAGAGAAACAGACTTATATAAGACCAGATATTTAATTTTACTTACATAGGCTTTAAAACACATGTTTTAAAGTATAAAACACATTGTTAAATAGTTAAACATTTTTAAAACATTTTATGTGTTTAAAATATAAGTTTAAAAATTTCATGTTTCATAAAATAGCTATGAAATGTAGAATAATGTGCAAAAATGGTATAGAGTATACTAAGATAATATAGAGTAAAAAGCAAGTATTCTGATTAATAATTTAAACAATAAATTCTTTAGAAAATTTAATTAAAATTGTATTTATGTGGAACAATATAAAGAACACTAAGATTCTTTAATATGAGTTACATTCCATAAACTCGTTTCACTTTTATTAGACAGTGAATGTGATATCACGTATATATCAGGTATGGGCATTTGGAGTTCTATAATTAGGATATATTTAGTAAACAGATCTTTTTTCTTCCCCACAAAGTATTCCATTCACAGGAGAGAGCCTTTTATAAACAAAGATTTGATTATGGTACAGAGATAATGTAATTTATTCTGGTATAAAAAGATACATGTGTTCATCAACATGTTGTCTTTGCTTTAGTTTCAGTGATGTGTAACAATCCAACGAATGTATTGTTAAGGTCAATTACAGGGGAATAATGAAACAAAAGAGTGATTACATAATATTTTATTTTTCTATATTGCATGCTGAATATAAATATTTATTTTTTCTCCTTTTTCACAATATTAAAATCCCTTAAAATCAATTGTTGATTTTATTTATCTATTGCTTTTAAATGAACTTATTACATTTTTTTCTGTTTCAGCAACTTAATTAAAAGTAACTAATTTAAGATTAAAATTAAGCTTAATTGAGATTTGACTTCCAAGGTTATCAGCTAAGTTTTATATTAGTTATAGAAAGATATTTATGGTGTTCTGATCATTTCTAAAATATTTTTCAATGGTCTATTATAAATAACATTTAATTTTATATAGTCTTTAATTATGTGTTCAAGGATAGTAAATGAATCCTAATACATCTTATGTATGAATGAATCATCAGGCGTTCAAAATAGGCTTTATCCAGATAGTAACAAAAATTACAAACATATTTTAGAATAATATTCCTTTAGTATCTGTCTATATTGATTGCAATTTTAAAAATAGCATTAAACTTTTCTTACATGTGTTAATAGTAAATAGAGACTATACATTTCAATAGCATATTATTAAAGGAATGTTCCTTTAAGTTTTTTGACTGCCTTCTTATTTGCCCCAACTGGTATTCCCACTTCAGGAAGCTGAAATGTTAAAACACTTGTCGCTAATTTCTTTTGACAAATGCTCTGAGGATAGGGCTTTTCTGTCAAAGGTATGTCTGATCAGATCAAATAAATATAAGCCCAGGTTATGCAGCTTTCAGGGAGTTTCCAGACAGACAGAATCAGTAATTTTTCTTAAATCATTCTTGGATTATTGCAAGGATTAGGGAGATTTCTGGAGTTCTGAAAAAGTTAATTTTGACAAATTTTCCCCGTGTTCTCCTTGCTGTTAAGGAGGAACAGATTTTCAAAAAGTTTACACTCCTACTCTAAAAGTACTTTTCAGTTGATTATATCTGGGTTATATTTAAGTGGTTAAGAAGAAATGGAAATTCTGTATTCACTTTAGTGTCCCGCATCTTAATTTTGCAATGGTTATTTTAGAAGAAATAAAAGCATTTGGGGTTAATTTACTCATTTATTTCTTTCTTTTACATAAAAGAAATTACAGACATACAGTTAAGTAATTCTAGATCAAGTCTTGATGAATTTTACATAACAAGAATTTCATCATGTTAGGATCACAATCCATTTGAACTTATTTTGGGGGTGAAGATAAATTTTTAGAAGTTATACTGTTTTAAATTTATTTATAGAATGAAAAAGAACCCAAGCATTCACTTATTTACTCATTTCAGCTGAAAATTCTCTGAGAGTTTTATTAGACTCTAAAATTCCTGAAGAAAAACAATAGATATAAAATGAATGAATAAATATTCAAATAACTCATTCCAAACACATAAAATATTGGTGTCATTTAAATATCCAAAGCATCCACATTCCATATATAGCACAATGATAACATAGAGATCATTACAATAAATAACACTTTTTCTAAAATTTATACCACTAATATTTTCTCTTGGAATATATTTTAATTTTCTTGATTGTAACTTGGACTTATTATGAACACAGGTGTGAAGAATCTGAACTATCAAATCAACAGTAATTAACGTACTTGAAGGAATATTATTAATAAAGATAATATAGATTATTATGAAATAAAATGCTACGAAAAGTTTGTATTTTGGAAGGCATTTTCTTTTCTAGCACTAAAATATGCCAATAGTTAATTAGCCTACATAAGGTG